>NW_027071914.1:5110452-7665678 GCF_038088225.1 Cyrtonyx montezumae | reverse complement strand
TCCCGAATGAAGTACTGACTTTGGTTATTTTTCATAGAGTGAGTCACACAACTCCAATCAGTCCTCTCCCTTTCTCTGTCACACATGAAAAATCCTTAGTCCACCTATCCCTAATGAGACTGGTAATAATTCTGTTCCAAATCAGAAAATATAAAACAACAAAAGCACTGGAACAGGACACAAACCTGGGCCAGAAAACTACAAATCTATGAAAACTATCACTGTTCAACAGCTGTCCAGGTTTAATTTTAGGACAAACACGAGAACACATCACCTGGGATTGATTTAATATTGAGGTACTAATTTAAATCATTTAATTTGCAGAATTTTTAGGTTCATCATCTGTTCCCACAGCTCAGTCAATACTGTTGCTCAGCTCACAAAGGGAATTGATCTGAAGGCCATTCTTTACAAGACAGATTAATTTTTGTTGATTGATTGATTGGACTCTTTCCACTATGCATACTAATTCTGGACCATTTAAGGCTCATAAGGTTTTATTTTGAGATTCATCGATTTCACAGTTATAAAATGATGAATGGGTTTTCAGCCAAGAGAAGGCAATTGATGCAAGTTTGAGGAGAGAGACCAAGATAATCAGTATACAGTGGAAAGTGCAGAGCTGCAATGTCTCTCTGTTTCTGTCCAGATTTTCCTCAGATGGAAGGGGATCAAAGCAATAGCTAGGGCAACATTGGGCACTTTTGCCAAGTCTGTTCCTCAGGCTTTGCTGCCTCCCAGCCCTAATGTCCAGATAAAGATCTCTTGATTAAAACACAGATAGAAGAACCAGCCTATCCCTGGCTTCATCATAGTTTCTGACCGTACACTTTTTACAGTCTGTGCTTCTGCCATTTTTTTTCACTGGGGCTTATTGAGGGGTTTTATCATTCTTCTTCAATGCTCTAAAGTCACACAGCCTCTCTGCAAAATAATTTAAGTATGACGATTATTAGACTATGCTTTCATGTAGAAGTGTGATATACATGGTGTAATATATTCATGTATGTGGACAAAGGTATAAAACATTGTGTCTTCAGAAGTGTTTTTGTAATCAATTTCCTTTTACTCCTAGAAAGACAAAGGAAAGAAATTAAGATATTTGGTAATGTTTCAGAAGATTTTGTATCCACTAAGTTATCTCCTAAAATTTTCTAAGTTGGTGGAAGAATTGATCTCAGCATCCACTTTCCTACACTCAGCCCCAACACAGCTGGGAAACGTAAACCTGAACTTTCATTCAGTGTTTTTTCAAGGCAGTATCTAAGGTGTTACCAAACAGGCTAGGACTTGTAGCACTGGTGGGGATCTTGTGACTGGGGAATATCAGCTGAGAGAGCATTTCTCCTTCTGTATTGGCTGTTTGGTTTTCCAGTATGGATGGAGGACTGTTCTTCAGAGCCTGAGTTCCATTTGCATCTGGTTCCTCTCATCAGACTGCTACATTCAGTAGCCTTCAGCTTACAAAGGTGTGTGAAATATGTCTTCAGTTTGGTCTTTGTCATTTGGCAGAGTAATGTGCCTTATAAACTGAAATGTCTAACAGCAATGATTTCCTCTTTTCAACATTCCTCAGTATTTTAGATCATAAAATCTGGATGCCTAGGAAATAAGCACCATCACAAGTAAATAATAAGGACATAAATCTGGAATATGATCCTGCACTGGACACATTAAGTATCTTTTCCAGAGGAAAGTTATCCAGCTTGGAATCTGTAGCAGAATTCTAGTTGAAAGAACATGATCTCAAACCTCTGTCTTTCTCCAGGTTTTACTGCCAGGATTCAGTTCCACAGACCATTCACTATTTTGTATGCTCTTCACAGATATCACCTTGGAAGCAGATTTATCTCTCTCTACAGAGAGAGAAATGAATGCTGCTTCAATTTTATCTTGTTGTCATACTATATGTATTACGAACTACCTCTTCAGTCCACTTCCTGTTCCATCAAAGCAGGTGATACATGGATGGTCATGGAGGAAAGCAAGACAAAGTGTGTTCTGAGCTACACTTTTTAAATGAGCAGTAACTTTTGATTTCATTGCAGTAACCTTAGTTTCTACACCACTGTATTTATTAGTCTCTTCATTTTTCTCATCAGAGAGACTTGTAGAGTTATTTAGAGACTTTGTCATGCTGGAAAATAAATTTTCTACCCAACATCTTACTAGTTAGAATTAATTTGAAATGAAATTTATCATTTTGCATATCATTAGACTATAGCTTTTCCAATTACAGCATTTCTTTGCAACTCCAATTGAACTGTAAACTATTACTATTCTCTGTTTACAAGCTTCTTTTTTTTTTTTTTTTTCTACATACAACTAGCACAGAAAAAGAGAGAAGAACCAGAACTAACAAAAAATAGCAGAAGGTTTTCAGTCTCAGACTACTCTTTGTATCCTTTAAAGACCACAGTACTGTGCTGGCTCAGAGTGCCAAGAACATATGTACTTATTTATTTTATTAATGATAACATTATCTTTGTGTGCTCTGAAATTAGGACACTTTCTCAAACAAAGGCTGAACAACCATGTACTGATGGGACTCTTGGGTATGCCTCAGAAGCGAGAACTAGAATTCTTTACAGCCAGGCCAGTGAGAATGTTTCTCAACCTCTTCCTTTAAAGAAAAGAATTCTTGAAAAAAAATAAAAAATAAAAACAACTGAACAACCAAATCTCTCACCTGCCTTGTGAAACATCAGCATTATTGTACTCATTTCTAAACAAGGCAGAATAAATTTTCTTTACCATTTCATGATTGTTTTCACCCATCCAATTTATTTGCTTGTTGGCACACATGGAAATGTGTGCATGCAGTTGTATTTGTACCTTTGCAGATATCTTACAGGCTGTTTTACAGAAACATATTGCACAGAAACACAGCAACAGCTAAAAGGCTCTGAAGCCTGACTCCTGTATGCTGTGAGGCAGCTGTGAAGCACAGACCTCAAAGTCCAGCAGTTCTACTGCTGCAGGACTTTATGCAGACCTCTTTTTTTGCCCTTGTGAGAAGAGCAAGGAGAATCGAAAGCAGTTGCTGCTTCTTATGGCACATCAGAAGGGTTGCTGAATCCTACCACGTTATGCTTGTCAGTATTGCTTAGTTACTTGTTGTTCAGAAAGCCTGACAGAAAGGCTGGGATCTGGTGGAGAGCAGAAAAATTTCCTGGGTTCCTGTAATCATCCACTTACCCTCATCCTTTCATTCTTCTCATACAGGGAATCACAGAGTCACAGAATGACCTGGATTGGTACAGACCTTCAGCATCATACAGTTCCAACCTCCCTGCCATAGGCAGGGTTGCCAGCCACTAGGATAAGGTTGCACAGGGCCCCATCCAGTCTGGCCTTGAATGCCTCCAGGGATGGGACATCCTCAACTTCTCTGGGAACAATGTGCATCACCACCCTCTGAGTAAAGAATTTCCACCTAATATCTAACATAAATCTCCCCTCTTTTAATTTAAAAACTAAAAAAAGAAGAGCAGGGAATTCAGGGAAGACCAAGAAGGGGGTGTCCAGTGAATATGGAGCATTAAAGAAGGTCCAAAATAAAGAAAACTTAATTGCATTTATGTGATTTTAAGTACAATATAGTAAAAGTATAAACTATAAGTAAATTGAGTTTAGCATATAGCCTAGTTGTACAGCAGGGTGTGTACAAATAGCTCAGTACCCTGGTGGGAAACTGCCTGAAGAGACTGGAGCAAAGGCAGTGCTGTGGTTCCCACTGAATGGCTCAGTGAAAATTGTGCTCTCCCATCCTGTCTTCGCCTTTTGCCCTCTACAATCCTGTGGATACAGTTCCCTAATTTAAAAGGATATTTAATTATAGCTGCATATCTTAAGTTCGGGAGAGATGAAGGAGAGGAGAAGAAAACAGTTTTAAAGCTAAAACAATGCCTTTTTTTTTTTTTAATATATATGAGAACTGCACTGCTTTGCTCTTATTTACTCTTACTCTAATTTAAAGTGACATCAGTTTCTGAAACAGCAAGCAAAAAAGAATCTGCATGTATTACCAAACAATGAGAAAACAGATGAGATGTTCACTAATAAGACCTTTTTACAGTGCTGTGACAGGTACAGTAGCTACCTGGGACTCAAGAGCCGCTGTTTTGTTTGCATCTTCGCGTACCAATATTTTGCCAGTGGAAGATGTAGAGATATCTGTCACTAGAATTGCCATTAACAGCAAATGTTGGTGGCACTGTATGGTTAACAAGTGAAAATTACCCAGAAAAGTTCACCACCTTTTTCTTTTCTAGTGAAATCACTGTGAGCATTTGGCTGTATAAAACCTTTCTTGATCATTTCAATAGCACCCCACAAAAGACATACTGTTTTGAAATCTGCAGTACTGTTTGTAGGTTTGGATACTGGTTAATGAGTAACATGACCTGACCTCAATTTCTTAACTTTCAAAGTGGCGAAAATGTTTTTCTTGGGCAGAAACCTCATTTCTTCAACAAATCTGGACATCAGATTTTTCTAGTAAACTTAAAATAAAAATATATAAGCCTCAAGTTAAAGAATAATAGAAATAGTGCTGAAGCCCAAAGATATGTCATTAATGGGTGATATTTGTGGAGTGCTGCAGCAGGTAAGATGGCAAAGACTTAAGATCTCAGGATTTAAACCTGCATTTTATCCAGAATTAATTTCTTTTAATCACATTCTCAGCAACTGCATGGCTATTTCTGTACAGCTGACAGGCCTTGTTAGCCAATCTACAGAATGTTTCTTGTACTGAAAGAGTGAAAGTAGGCAGCTCTACTTACTAATAACGCAGTATAAAACTGGAAAAAAAAAAAAGCCTTGTAGATCAGGTATTATTTTGTCAGGAGAGTTATGGGGTTAACATCAAAAGTTGGACTGAATAAAAATTCTAATTAAAATAATACAATAAAGAAAATGCAGTGTCATTCTACTAAAAAGTACCTGCACAAATACAGCTTTCAAAGATATTCACCAAATTGTATGTTGACAGCTTTAGATATAGTATTAAATAGAAGCATTAACGGAAGAGCTGCTTTTCTGAAAATGGAGAAAATACTGTCAGGGCATTCAGGGAAAAAGTCCTATAGGGCTGACTTCCAAACTTAAAGTGGTTGAATTCTTAGGTGTCTTATTCCACCCGTAACAGCTGGTATATGTCTGCAGTGAAAGCCCCTTCATCTGATCTGTACTTGAAGCTTACAAATGTCAACATCTGGGCTAGCTGTCTCAAATGCTCTCAGTAACAGCAGGAAGAAACTGGCATTCCTAAAGGGCAATTCATCCAATATTTTAGACTTCTAATTTAGGAGGAGAGGAATCATCCCATAAATTTGCCTCCTTCGTAGAAAGGATAACCTGGACAAGGAGCTCAGAGCTAAGGTATATCCAGTTACAGGAGGTGACTTCTACCATAAATATCTGCTTCCAACATTCTCCTAGTACATAAGTTAATGATGAATTCTTAAAGAGAGCATTTGCAGCAGGCATGGAGTCTAACATACAGTGTTATATCAGTGTGATATCAGAGTACTGATATTATTCTCCCAGAGATAGAAAATCACACAGGCCAAAGATCAGCTGTGTTCATTAACTTTTCTGTACTGTCCTATTCCTAACAAACATCTCACAAAACTTCCCTGGTCTTCCGGGACTACAGACTTCATCGTGGGCTGAAATAGCTGTCAAAGAAAGATAGGAGGCAACTGCAATTCTAAGTAAATATATGTTTTGGCTCAGACACACCGGACAAAGTTCTGGGATGTTGAAAAGCAGCACGTCATTGCCTTCTGAATCTGGCAGGTGTCACTCTTGGAGGAGACTACAAGAAAAACTGAGAGCCTACTGCCTCTGACAGGCAGAAGTTCAAAGGTGCAGCAGAGTTGCCTCTTGGGTTCAGCTCACATGAGGTGATAGACAGCAAAGTGCAGCCTGGAGATGAGAAAGGCCTCCCTTGGGAAAAGCCTTCTGAGAGAGCCTTATCATCCCAAAGCATGGCTCTCCTCTATCCTATCTGCCCACAGTCGACATTTCTGTCCCACTGCTTATTATTCTACAGAACTTTCTTGCCAAAAATAACCATGAAAGGGTCAGAAGCTAAGCCAAAGGTCAATCTATGCATGGATAATATTTACTTGTTCACAAAGTTTTCAGAAACACACACATTACCAGCAGAGCTCTGAAAGCACTTCAGCATATGGAAAATAAAATTCACTTTTTCAAACCAAAAATAATCACGAGATGTTCCATTGCTTAATTTAACTAACCACCATTTCTGATTCTTCCCTTCACATTTCATAAACTTGTAGGTTACATTTAGAATGAGGGTGACAGACAAACTAGGCTGGAGAGAAGGGAGGTACTGCAGCTCAGCCTCAACTTTGCCTCACATAGCTTCAGCCAGCAGGCATCAGCCAGTGCTTTCACCATCAGCAACTATGGCATGGAGGCAGGCAGCACTGAACTTTGTATCCCTGCAGTTCTTTTTACAGTGATGAGGGAGCTTGAGCTGCTCTAGGCTGAAGCGCTCATAGAGGGAAGGGTGTTTCCTTACTTTGTCCCCATTAAAGCCCTGCCTGTGAACACAGCTGAAGACCCTGGATCTTCATAAAACTCATCTGAAGTACACGAGATGAGTATAAGTCCTCCGTTATAGCTTTTGTTACTGCAACACTGTTCCAGCAGTACAAAAGCAACAGAAGAAGGCAGTAAAGAAATGCTAAAGCTTCTGATTTTCAAACAATCTGTGTGGAAAAGAACGTTTGTTTTCAAGCACCGCAGTTTGTTTCTACCAGAATGGTTATTTTACAGATGGATGCACTTATTGAATTGGACCACCCAGGAACTTGTGATAGATGGCAGAGGAAAAGCCAAAAGCCATGGCTGTAATTTCTCTGTGCTGAGCATAGATCTCCTGAAAGAAGAGGTAGCACATTTCTGAGGAGCAGAGATTCCCTCAGTGGGCTGCAGAGTTCCCTCTGGATGCTGCACTGGTCGCACTCCAAGGGACAGTGCAAATGGAGAGAGAAACAACAAAGACCAAGAAGATGGGATTTTCTACACTGTTGTCCAACAACAAGCCTACTCCATAGAGTATTATACATTTTATTCCATCTCGCTGATTGGAAGATGAAATTAATTTCTGATAACACTCTTGTGAGTGGCGACATTTTTTACCCAATAGAGTCTATGTCACTGTCCATCACAGAATTACAGAATAGAAAAGTTTGTGAACTTCAGTTCAGAATATTACTTTCATTTCAGCAGGAAAAAAAAAAGCAGAAAAAAATAGCAATACTTTTCAAAACATGGTATCTATTTATAATGTTCATCCTATTGTGGATGGGACTCTGGCCAAATCATTATTCATAGCAACTCTTGTTGCCTCAGAGACAGTAACATCAGCAAAGTACAGTGCCATACTGCAAATGACACTTGAGTTTTATGAGCTATGTCCCTGTTCATTTTTTAGTCCTTTAAAACAGTTTTTAACTACTTAACCAGCAAATGTCTCTGGAAATAGAAAGGAAATGTTTGCAGATTTAGACAATATTTTTGTCTATGTTTAAAAGTCATCATAAGCAATCAGAACTACTGTTAATTTTTAAGAATTACATTAAATGAAGAAGCTAAGTTATTGTAGAGCATTACAACTTTAACAATGTAGATTAAGAAAAAATGCAATCAATAAAATCACTTGTCAGAAGCAATGAAAGATAAAAACTTCCTTCCTTAATTGTCACATATTACCATAATCAACTTTAAAGTACTTCCATTTTAATATAATATTTTGAATTAAATGGACATGCACCAATGCACTCTACTAATTCCAACATAAAAATTACCCCTGATCTTTCTCTATATGCAAATGAATACATAATTTCTGCTGAAACGTTTGAAGCATCTGAAAGAATAGCAGGACATATTTTACTTTCATCCAAAATATTTTGTAACAGTCATATGCAAATGCTCAAAATCGCTGTGAGAGTGGGAGGGGGAAATCCTTCCAGTGACTGTATAGTGATGGATGAAAAACTTCTGTGCTAAAGGGAAAAGGAAATATTTCTAGTATGAACAAAGGCAGCTGAGGACAAGGGCAGGAGAGAGCAGTGGACTGTTTGTTGCTGCACATTTCCTAGAAGTCAGAATCTATAAACAAGTTATATCTACTAGTAAGTAATAAAATAAAAAGTGCAAAGTTGGAAAGAGTGGAAGAACTCTTCTGTGTTCAGATACTGATCAGAAACTCTTCATCTCATATTTGGTAAGTACCAGTAATTGTGAATCTTATGCCCAGAACAAATACAGGAGTGCCATCACTGGAGAATCACTGCTCTGTACATCTTTGATTAAACCTTACCAACCCCAACACCACCAGCTCACCCCAGCTCAAAGCAGGATAAGCCTCAACATTAATCTGACTTCAAGGCCAGAACACTTTCAGGGCCATGTCTGCACAAGGTGTAAATGTCTCCAAGGATGTAGATTCCCCTCTCTCACAAGGCAAACAGTTCTAATGTAAATGATAATTATCTGGAGTTGCATTTTTGGGCACAGCTCAGTAACAGAGAAAATACTGTGCTTCTGTAAGAGTGGAACAGTGTTGTAGTTGTAATTACACACAGGGAGAGGCTCTGGTGCTGGGACACCCTGGCAAGCTGCAGGAAGCGGAACTGAAAGCTTTGCCTTACTTACCGTGGCAATCAACGTCTCAAGCTTCATTCAGTCTTTCCAAACCATGCTGCATCTTCCAGATGTGCCTTGTGCTAGGAGACCTGGGGAAAGTAGATATCTATTAGATGACCCAAGCTAACACTTAATGGAAGGTTTAGAGGGCAATAATCATCTTTTAATTAATGTAATTCTGATATGCAAATTTGCAAACTACTTAACAGAATAAATTTAAATAAAGCTAATTCAGTTTGAGCATACAAATTACTTCATATTATACAGACTACTCAATCCTTGATTGCTGATGCTAAACAGAGGGATAGTTCTCTGCAGTACCTCTAAACTGGCAGGAGCTTCCAGCTCCTGGTACAGCACACTAGTTATTTTATGATCCCCTGAGCCAAAAACCAGCATGGCTAATCTGAAGAGCAAATGGGAAGATTTATGAAGAGAAGACAAATAAAAATCTTCCTTAGGAGAGTACGAAAAGAAATATTTACAACAAGGGGCAAGATTATTTCAACTCGTTATATTTTTTACTTTGTTAGACAACAGGGATGTGGAGTAAATGATAAATAAATTAAGTGCATTTATTTCAGAAAATTATCTAGAATATTGCTTTCAAATGGGACTACAAATAAAGGGAAGGCTAATCTGATTGAGACAAAAGCACTAGGATCATTCATGAGTACCACTACCTATAATTAAATTAAGACTGTGAATAAACATGCCAGGAAGAATGGAAAGATTCTGGCTTCTGTCCCAGTTATTTTCTTAGGGGCTTTCCCCTAAGGCAGTATTTGTGCATCTCTTCCATTGGTTGGACTTCTTC
Source organism: Cyrtonyx montezumae (assembly GCF_038088225.1). Lineage (NCBI taxonomy): Eukaryota > Metazoa > Chordata > Aves > Galliformes > Odontophoridae > Cyrtonyx > Cyrtonyx montezumae. The sequence continues at coordinate 7,656,173 of NW_027071914.1, read as the reverse complement.
AAAGCGAAGATTTTGGATGACTCTGTGTCTTAATCTTTGCTATAGGAGAAATAATAATCTCAAATGCAACCAATAAAAGGGACAAAGCAGCAACATTTATTTTTGTGCTTGATTTTAGAGGGGTACAGAAACTATGTAACCTTGAGAGAGAAGGTGGGAGGATGAGATTTTTCTGCTTTAGAATGAAACAATTTACAGTTCCTCCGTTCCATTGCCTATCACCTTTAATTCCTCTGTTTAAGTGTTACATGTCACTAGCTGACAAACATCTCCAGTATGATTTTGTTAATATGTAAACCTCCTATTGCAGCAACACATTGCTTCAGAAACGTTAAAAATAGGAAAGACTGTTCAGATCATACACTCAAATGCCAGCCTAGCCAAGGCCGTTACAATTTACCCAGCAACCTCTGGACCGAGCTGAACAGAACTGGTGCTGCATTTAAGGCTAAGACTGTACTATAGGCAGACATCACTGTGTAATTAACAGCCTTTTGAGATGAAGAAAGAAACAGATCTCTCAGAAGCTGTTTCAGGCCCTCATTACTCCCGCCAATAACATTATTTGCATTTCTTCACTTCTTGATCTCTTACTTATTATGCAACTGAGGAGTGGGAAGAAGCGTTTTATTTGAGCCAGCAGTTACACAAGTCATTCTGAAATCACTGGCAAAGTTCTATCTAAATTTTCTGCCACGCTGTAAAGTGTGAATCATGAGCTATCAGCCTCCTGTCAGCTTTTACTTTTAAGACAGCACTATCCATCAGAGTGATCCCATAAGCAGTGAGGAAGAATGCTTGGTTTTAAAAATATTTTTTAATAATATGTGAGCAGATAAAATTCTTGTGTTATTACAGAGTAAGGTACAAGAAATCTTAAAAAAACTGTGTTCTTCCCAAGGCACAATTTATACAGTGAAGCATGAGGATTAGTTGCTTTCTCAAACTTGTATTAATTTGTTTTTAGTATGATGCTATCATTATTCATATCAACTTTATTAATAAGTCAAAACTTTGGGTGTAGTGTCTGATAGCACTAAAGTTCTGAGGCAGCTGTATGGGCTGTGGGGAATAAAACAACCCATCAACTCCAAACTTTTTCCATTAGATAACCAGAACAGTATGTGCACAATATGTTTTCTTTGTCAAAATCCATGACACAACAATCTTGTTTTCAATTCAGTGCCGATCCAGATGGAAGAACATAGTAAAGGATGATACAGAAAACTCCTTATGTTTCCTTTTATTTAACTGAATGGCGAAATCCCAGGAGTAATGATACAAACATCATTGGATATCCCGAAATTCCTAGCATGCAGTTGTTTATTCAATAGTAGCTTATTTTACTTTATTATCTCATAGATATAACAGTACCCCTCCACACGCTCTCCTAAATCATATGCAGTGAACTTCTGTTTAAATTAAGAAGAGTTCATATTTCCTGATTTTCAGGTTTATCTTGGATATAACTTTTGAATGAGCAACCTATGAAGCTACCTAGGTAAATCATGCTGGAAAGATGCTTGGAATCTATACCTTTCAGCAATCACACACCTATTTCTCTGACCACATGCCTGACAGTGCATTCTGTGTGACACCTCCCAGAAAAACAAAGCCAGTCAGTGACACAACAAAAGATCTCTTCCATCCTGGGGGAGTGGAGGAGGTAGATGAGGTAGAGCTTCTCTCTGAAATATGTTATTACAAATGGCCATAATGAGTTAACAGGTTTCTTTGGGATGTGTGCAAATTGATAAGGCCCGCAATAAATATTTCATAATGTTTAATTTACAAGGCATTTTCATGGAAAGTGGTCATAGTTGAGCACTTTCCCCTGCAATTTCGTCAACAGTTCAAGGTACAACCAGACTAAGTTGATATATAATTCAGCCCATGCTCACACAGCAACTTTTTGCCTTCATAATGTGCTCTCTCTCTCTCATTGATTGTTTTAGGGCAGTACTCTGGAACGTTCTCATTGTTATTCTTTGCCAGGAAGCACAGGCTTTAGTTAAAGTTGATTTATTCTTCTACCTTTGCTCTGCTTCTGTAGATCATTTTCCCATGTTCTGTGTTCCTGATAGGAAAATTGCTTGTTTGTATTGAAGGCACAGGGAGCTAACAAAGCTAGGCCAGCAGTGGCAATCATGCAAAGCCAGTCAGCACATTTAAAGACAGTGCTTGGTCAATATTACTGAATATGGGTTAGGAAATCAAAGAAGTGAAAATGTGTAGAATTAGACAAGGATTTGATTTGTGCCAGCATCTAATATTGAAATACAGATTATTTCTTTGACATTCATCACCTGAGTTCAGGAGAGCTAATGTTTCACAAACTTACTCTTAGTTCAGTGCATCACACATCCCATTCAAAGTCATGGAACCTTCTATACTTCAGCTGAAATTGCACTGAAAAATGGCCTAGAAGTTTGGTACAAGATATGCTGGAAGTTACCACTTAGATGATGTGGGAAAGTTCACTGGTGGTGCTTTGCACATGTAATTGGGAATACTTCATTTATTTCAGTGTTTGTAATACAGCCAATAAATATCAGGTGATGGACCATATTTCTGACTTCTTGTAAAATTTACAGTGAAAACTGAAGCATAAACACTGTCAGTCTTCACAATACCAGTTTTCTGTTCTTTTTTTTTTTTTTTAATTAAAGTTCTTAAATACTGTTTAGCTTGTCATAAATCCAATAAAAATTGCTAGTTCTGGTTTTCCTTAGAAAACATACTGTAACTGCAATTTGCAGTTTGTATGTATTTCCATGACTACAGCAGAAGACATGTTCAGCAAAGCAATGCTAGGGCTCCATACAGATCAAGTTGACTTTGACAGCAGAAAATCCCTCCACTGCCACCAAGGGGGGACTGAGCTCCAAACATTCAGAAAGTTCTTCAGAAGAAAGAAAAATGCTGGATGCTTTATCGAGAGCAGCACTTGAGTATTTACTGCTCATGACACTAGATATTTATGATTTTTGAAAGATATTGTGGAAAATACTACTTTCTAACTGGAGCGATTTTCCATGTCAACTGCGGTGCTTCCTGTTCTATATTTTGGTCACTTACTCAACTTTAAATAGAGAATGGTTTCATAAATCACTGATTTAGGCTTGAAACACGGTGGTAAAGCATTGAGAAACATGACATGCCAGTCAGACTATGTTTTCTAGAGATACAAACTGATGGAAGAAGTGCTGAAAGAGACTGATTAATGAACTGAAAGGAGCATTTGGTACTGCATGTTCACAAGTTGTCAATGGGCTGCTGGATCAGCAAAGAAAGGCTTACCCAAGGCACAGGGCAGCATATGGCCCCAGCTGTTCTACAGCACACAGCCCAGCAAGTTCCTGGCCTTACAGCTCCAGCACTGACTTGTCTGAAAACAGTGACTAAAAAAAAGACAAACCCATATGATACCAAAACATTTAACTCTTCTTTGTGTTAGCTGTTTGACTTATTTTAATTGCAAATGACCTCATTTTAGGAGCAAAGAACTCACATCAGTAAGTGTTCTAGCACTGGATAAGGAGTTGGGATTTTGCCATTGCAGAATGAAAGCAAAGCAAAGGAAAAACTATTAAAAAATAGTTTATGTACACTAAAAATGTAAGTAATCAGTGCACTAGACTCAGATGGAAAAAGCACTTGATATTAATTAAAAAAATAGGAATTAGAAGAGCTATTAGTTTGCTGTGAAATCAATAAATGTAATGCTTCTTAACAGTGGTGATATTTCATTTATCTGGTTTTCTTTTGCATCTTCATTAATACAATTTATTTATATCAGTGCAGGTAGTTTCAAGGCTGTAAACATTTTTCAGCCAAATATTATTAATAATTTATTATTGGAAAAAGGTATCTGAAATTTCCAAAGCCACTCCTATAGTGAAATGACTACTGGCAATAAATATAATGAGAAAAATTTTTCTAGCCTTACAAAATGCAGCTTTACTTTGCAAATCTGGATATATTTTTAAATTATGTTCAAGTTTCATTGGACAATTAATAAGTTGCAGTGGCATTTTCTCCTCAATAATGTTTGTTAACAGCACCAGAGCATAGCACAGCTAAGGCTCAGTTGGCACTCACATATGAAGTCCTCAAATCCTCAGGGTGTTTAATTGTATGAAATCATTACATTAGGATTGATTTTTTTTCTTCAAATATTCCACCAAAATTGATTTTTAAACCATTTTGAGGACTGCACATTTTAGCAGACTTTTTTTTCTGTTAGTTTCTGTCACTTTTCACCAGTTGTTTCTCAGCAAGGAAAACAAAGTAAGAACAATGACCCTGAGCTAGTGCAGCTTTAAAGTGAAGTTTTTGTGAGTATATATTGAAGGAACAAGCATAAAGATTTTTTCACAGAAACTAAAAACTATTTCCTTGGCCAGGATTTTGTTATGGACTAAATCTTCTTATGCAATCCCCCTCCTGCCCCTTTGGCAAAACAGCTGATGATGAAAGTTATGCATCTGCTTCTGCAGAAAGAACACTTACAAAGACTAGGAGCCATTAGTCTGGAAAAGCTCAAGGACTGTGCTACAACGAGTTGGTCACCATGAATGGCATGGAGGGAGCAAAACAGGAATGATCACATACTGATCTTCCAAAACAGGAATGGGGAAGTGTAAACAACCACTTGTGCAGCGAACAAGTGCAAAACAACTGTACTTCGATGTGAGCTGGAATTCCTTATCATTGGATACTGCAGATGTTAGAAGTTTGCATGAGTTCAGATACACTGAAAATCTCCTGGGAGAAAATCAATTCAGACAGCATAAATTGTAAATGTAATATATTTTATTCTTCTCATTTCTTTCCCCCAGGAATGATCCTTCAGAAAAAATTAGGTATCAATTTTACTTTCTTTTCTTTACCTTAGCTGTGTATATTCAGCTTTCACATCACTTTACAGGAGTGCTCTTTCTGTGCCTTTCCAAAGAAAGGGCCTGAAGGTAAGCACGTGAGGGCTGCCACAGAACTGCATGGGGAATTGGATCTTCCTTCTCTCTTCAGAAAACTTAACATTAAGGAAAACATGTTTGCTCCAGGAATCCAAACAAAACCTCCTTTGGACAGAATCCCACCCTGCATTTGCTCAGCATCAGGCAGGGCATAAAGGATTGCCACAGGAACCGATGAGATGATGAGCTGCTGCAGAGAACTGGCTTTGAACCACTAAGATGCTCCCCAGGAGAAATGGACGGATTTGGCAGGCAGAGGAGATGTATTTAAACAAGTTAAAAATAAGGAAGAGTAAGTGATGATAGAAACAAAACCTACTGGGCAGCAAAGCAGAACTTGTATGTTATTAAGAACTTGAATTTCACTTGCATTGTAGGAACCATATACAGGAAATGACAGTTACGGGTTTACTTGACAGCCGTTGTAAGCCTATGAAAGTGTCATTCATTACCAGACGAATATATATATTTTGAAGATGAACTGCCTGAATAGTTCATGGGTGTTTTCCAGTATCCTCCTATCCATACTCCCACCCTGCCTGGCACACCCCGGCACCCCACAGCCCAACACAGACAATGAATGCTGGGCAGTCCCCCAGCTCAGCAGCATGCTCTTCTTAGAAAGCTGGCTTCACAGCTGTCTTGTCTCCTTATCCCACCTCCTTTCTGCTCTGCCCCATGACGTTTAAAAGCCAACTAAAAATAATATAGCTGGGTTTTGGATGTTATTGACACAAGCAGTTCTCTGCTCCCTTGGAATACTGACGTATGTGTCTGCCTTGACTACAGTGCCAAATCTGGTTATTTTCTTGCAAGTTGCATAGTACATCCTTAAGGCCCCTGTTGTGTAATAATGTGTTGAAAATAAAGTTTGTAGGCTACGTGTTTGTGATGAAAAGTTTGAAAATACAAGCAGCCTTTACAACCTAAGACTCCAAAAAAGGCAAGGAAAAATCCAAGCAAACAAACAAAGCCAGCCCACACAGTGTTCTTTTCTCCTCTGCTTTTAAATTCATTACATGATTTTTTTAGACTTTGAACTCACTGTTGTAGTGCACGAGTTGGCACTGCTAATGTAATACTCAGTAATAAGCAGAAGTTTCCCTCTATCTTGGGATCCACGTAGTCACACAGCTACAGGAAGTATTTCCAGTGTGAAAAGAACTTTCACGTATTATGGCACTGGATATTCTAGCAGTACTGTAGGCTTTCAGATAACAAGATCAATCTTTGCATATTTTTAGTTTGAGCCACTGTATTGTAATAACAAACACAAGTTGGAAAAAGCCTAAAGATCCAGTGTGGCTGTTTTTTTCTGATTCCTTTAGCCTGAAGTACTGATGTGTTGTTGCCTGTTTCATATTTTGCTTGTTATATTGCACTAAAAAGGAGAGAAACTGCAACTCACGTTACCATCTCTCTGGTTTGTAAACACTGCACAGACTGCACAGAGTCTAGCAGTTTCCAAAACTGAATCTGTTCTGTTGCATTTGATCAGATCGGTTCCCTGGCACATGACCACCATTCCTGGATCACTGAACGTAGCCAGAGATGGAAGTACATCAAGCAGTCAGTACACTGAGCCCTTCCAATCCGGGACGCTGAACCATACACCCTAATGGCAACTGAGAAGCTATTAGGATGCATCTGAATGACATGAAAAATTACTGCTCTGGCCTGCTTCAGTGCTAATTATATGCTTCTGATATCACAGAATTCCAAGGAGGCCAACCACAGCGTTCCAGTTACCACATCCAAGCAGCCTAATGTGACACGTAGGAGCACACTTGAAGACACAGGTTAAATGCATTTGATCCTAGCAATTTCCATACAGCATCTAAGACTTATATCATGTTGCTATGCATCCTGGACATGTGCAGGTCTTGTCCATGATTTTGCACATTACAATAACAGATTTTTTTATCTACTGCTTTAATTAGACTGTCTTTACTAATTACTGAGTTCTTTATTATTCCTCTGTAATATATAAATAAGTATGGCTGTAGTACTAAAAGATCAGTTATGGTTTAGAAATCTGAGGGTGGCTCCTGAAACATGACTGACTGACAACAGAAAATAAGCATGGTTCAAAATCAGCATACAGCTTTATTTTTTGAAAGTCAGATTGCTTCTATTAATTTAAACAATTAGTGGGCACTCTCCACAATAAATGACGGGACACACCATAAAGGAATCTCAACTCCTGCAGGTCTGGAGAGGGTGACTCTTACCCCAGCGCCTCATCAACGTGTGTGACTGCAAGGGATGCAAGCCAAAGTCCATGGATTGCATGTGAGTGATGCCAGTCACACGGAGAAGTTGCTAACTTCAGATTGACTCTTTGCTTATCACTTCAAAAGAAAATATTATTTTTTATAGCAATGTTTATTTCTTATACACACACACACACACACACAAAAAAAGCTTTTTTAAATATTAGAAGTACAAATCCTATCCATTGCATCTGAAATGGCAGTACTTCATAATGCAATTGAAGTCACTGCACTTCCACAAATATTGAGTTGAATTATGGGATGCAACTGAAAATTGCTAAAACGGTTCCTTTGCATTTACAGGAGCAATAAAGCTCAATCCATTTATATCCTACTACATATTCACTAGATACTCCCCTTCCTCAAGTGTCTTTCACAAAGGTTCCAGACAGAAAAGTCCCAGTAGAGGTCTTGGCAAGAAGATAACAAAGCAGGACAAGCTGTATCAGATCTAGGCACTAATATCTCTTCTTGGACATTTCAACATGCTCATATAGATGCACTTATAACAACAGAGGTAAGATTTAGAATCACTTCAGATAGAGAATTAAGTTTACATTTGTATACTGAAGTGAAATGTGAGTAGTCAGCTTGTCAAGAGGAAGATGCTTTATTTTATTATTCCAAGGTACTAACGTATTATCATAATACATTATATAATATACTGTTATATTATGCTATTATAGTATACTATACTATACTATACTATACTATTACATTATTATTTATACTATGTATACATGAACAGTAGGGCTTCAGCTCTTGACCTTCATTGTCAGCAATTTATTCCCTGGCTCCCTGAATTTATAAAAAGCAAAACGTGCACACATCTAAATGTTAAAAAAGCACGCCATTATCTGTCCTCTGGTTCTTAATGAAATTGTAACACTGGTACTCAACCAAAAGCAAAATGTGACCTTTTCTATATTAATTCTATTTACAAGGCACTAGGTAATTCCAAGACAAGATACGTTTACTGAAATTTAAAATGATAAGCTGTCAGGAAGGGCTGGTGAAGGTCTTTGGCACAGTCTGACATCACAGCACTCAGCAGTTTCAAAGTAATTGACTTTAAGAAGTCAATTTATGTTGTTGTTAAATAGCTTTTTCCTGCATTCCAGGAGCTGGGACATACAAATAGACATACTCAAGACAGGTTCTTGAATTCTTTTTTCATTTGCAGTATGTTGACCCTCTGCTGCATGTTAGTGCCAGTAAAACATTCCACTCACTTCTAAGAGCCCTCTACTCTACTGCTCCCTCCCATCTTCCCTATGTCCAGCTGTCACTCAGTTTGAATGACAGTGTTATTATTGTAGTTGTCAAGGTTTTAGAAGGGCAATACCAAAAAAGGCCTTACGATTGGAAAATATGTTATGTGTTCTTGGAACTGCCTATAACTGGTGACTTCATAACTTTAAATATAAACACTGAAACTTAAGAATTTTTCTGAAGGAATAGTAAGATTTCATGCACATTTTGTTAATCATGCTCATTTACAGTAACTAGAGAAGACTGCTAATTTAGTTTCTTTTTTTTTCTTGGAATTTGCTCCTCAGCAGCCAACAGTGCTGGACAGTGCTGAAGGGAGTGGGTGAGTACTGCAGCTGCTCTGCCCTGGCCCCTCATGCTGCCCAGCCCTATCTCAGGGCAGCTTGGACAGCATTCTGCAGCTTTCACATGCAGTTCCTACCTCCATCTTTCCCCCCCAGACCTTTTTAGGTCTTCTCACTCACTCTGTGCCTGGATGCTGTCCAGGCCTACAGAAGAGGCCTGCACCACAGACACAGCTGATTTTTGCAGAATGAATGCCACGGTGGGTGCACTTGGCATCTCAGCAATGGATGCTAAAGAAAGGACTGTGAGCATCAAGATAGGCATGTGGAGACTCTTCCCAGTCACAGGAGCAATACTGCATGTCTCACAAATATTATGTTCCCTCAAAAAAAAAAAAAAAAAAAAATTAAAAAAGGCTACTTACAGACAATACATACACAGACAAGATGAACTTTTAAAATTGCTTTCTCTCTTTAATTCCTTGTCTGTGGTCTTACATTTTTGAAGTTGTAATTTCATTTACCATTCCTTATTTATACTGTTCAGTCCCTAAACTATGCTTTTCCTTAGATTAAAATTACCTCTGGTAAAAACATCAGTACAACAGGCCAAGCAGCCACTATCCACTGCTCTGATTCCTGCAGTTGGAAGCAGAGTTGCTCTTATTAGTGCAATTAACTTCAGTAGCTTAAAAGAATATGCACCCTTGCAGATCTACAGTATGCAGCTGGTGATTAAATTCCAGAAAATTCATTTCACTAAGACATTTTGTTCTACTCCAGTTCTTCTGGGATGATGACGTGGTCATTCAAAAATTGTTTATATGCACTATTTTGTCATTAAAAGGACCTGAGAAAGCTTCTAACGCAGATACATGAATTATGTCTTTTAATCAGACTACAACAGACATTCCAAAAATAGCTGAGGAAAAACAACAGCGTCTTAAAAGCCAAAAAAGTAAAGCAAACAATAGATAAAACAAGATGAAAAGCAGGAGCAACACACACCAAAATAAAACAACAAATAAGCTTCCTAAACAAACAAAAAATACACACAAAGAAAAAAGAGTTGAAAAGTGTGACTGGAGTCAGTTACAAGGGCAAGTGAAGTAAGAAGAAGAGATGTTCATGGATAGTCATAAAACAAAATATCTTCATCCCAAACTGTCTATTCTTTGTGAAAAATGTGATTTTTATTGTCATTTAAAATATTGCTCTAAGTGCGGAATTTTCTGATAGAAATGAATTTTACTAGAAAAAAAAAAGAAAAAAAAAGTCTGATTTTCAATCAGATTCATAACCAGCATTACAATGAAGCTTAAGCTGTATAATACTCCCTCCTCCTTCACACTGACCCAGGCTTCCCACCCAGATGTCCCAGAGCAGCCATCCCTCTGCCCGCTGCACCCCTTGCTGCAGGATCCCACTGGCAGCACACTCCATGGGGAAGGGCTGAAATTTCAGCTGCCCAATAAAATTGGGGAACTTCCAGTTTCCACCCTGCCAGCTGCCAGCAGGCTCAATACATGCAAAGACTTCCATAATGCCAATGACTCAAAGACTGTTATCTACCTTTTGCACCATATGTAAGCACCATATTTGTGAGATCTTAAGGTCCTTCTAGTCTATTTTTAGTTGCCACATAATCATCCCATCCTTTCTACTCTTTCCATTTGCCTACTTTTTAAAATATAAAGCCTCTGAGATTGTAAACACTTCAGAGCAGGGACTTACTTTCTTGCTGAAGAAGTTTCTTTTTCTGCTTCACGCAGTTTAGATTTTAATTTATCTATTATATAGAGATTTATGGCACAAAAATACTGAACAACTATAAATTATAATTATAACTTAGGGTATATTTTCTGATTTATAATCACATTACACTATCGATGAAATTACATATATTTAGCTGAAACTTGATAATGTATTCTAGCCAAGCATCAGTCATTGTGGTATGCCTGTTTGGAAAGAAGGAAGAGCAAAGTAACACTTCTGCCCATAGGCAAGAGGTAAAATAAAAGATAATGTTGCCTCAAAACCAAAACAAGCAAAAAAATTCCTTTCTGCCCCAAGTTGTGCCTAAACCTCAAAACATACTAGCATCATACACATGTCAAGAGGGTTATTTATGAAACTATTTGCTCGTTAGTCACTGCAGTACATTCCGTCCCTTTGCTAAGATACTGTAAATTCATGAATAATGAGTAAAGTCTTACTTTGGAAGAAATAGTTATATTTATCAGAAAAAGAAAATTATCAGCTTCCTCCAAGGCAGAGATAGTCTTTCAGTGACTAGCAGCATGCATTTATGTGATGCACTCTCTCCTTGTGCTAGAGACAAGACAGTGTTTATTAGTGCAGTAAAAGATTTCAGTTTGGCTGAAGCAGATTTTCATCCATAGCAGTCTCACACTTTTCTTCTAGAGTCAAATCTACAGCCTTTGTGCACATACTTTCTGTTGTGTCGACTTGTGAACAACTAACATCCTCCTGCAGTGAAAGCTGGGTGCTAATAGCATGGGCTTTGCCAGCCTGCCTCTGGCTTCTGAGCATTTGTGCCTGAGCAGGGGAAAGCAGAGCTCTGCTTGTACAGCTGGCCTGGTAGCTCACTTCTCTGCTGTCACAGTTGATGGACCAAAGCTGAAACATCTTACAGACAGTTTTTTCATGTAACAGCCACACTTCCAGAACCAGAGAAAAAATAAAGCTTCATGCTCAAATGGGTGGATTTTCAGTGGTCCAGGATGATTTATGCCAGATGTATGCCTCTCTCTAGCAGTATGAGCTGTATGTGAGAGGTTGTGTGTAGGAGATGATGGTAAACATGAATAGCTCCATAAACTGCTCACATAAATAAACCAATCACGCAGATGCTTTCTCTAAAGCACAATATGGTTTGTGGTTGTTTAGGACTGATGATGTGAAACCGGATGAATTTCCACAGCCAACATGAGGCTAAACTCAATGATTCAATTGTCCACCTGCTCACTAGATGTTTTTCAAAGGAAGAGAACAGGCTGCTGTTTGAGAGTGGCTGTAAGAACTCTCCTCTGAAAAGGTCCAACAAACAAGGGGCAAGTGACCACCTTTTATGCTACATATCAAATATCTCCCTAAGTGAAGAAAAATCTTGACGTGATCTTCGAAGACAATCTCCTTCTCATTTCAGAGACCAGGACTGGATCCTGGTTTTCCTATTTTTGTTTTAAATGCTTACCAGTAATAAAAAACAAATTACAAGAAGGTTCAGCAATTCATTTCAGTAAGCCAGTCTCTTAGGTTAGCATGGACCCAGAAACACTACAAAATCACTACAAAATCCCATGTTACTCAGCCTTTCCTCATACAGGTGATGCTACAAGCCCTTAATCATTGTTCTGTCCTTCCACTGGACTCCTTCTAGGAGATGACCACCCTCTGTGCTTTGCCAATCATCTAGTTCTCAATCCACCTCACTGTCCACTCATCAATCTCACATTTTCTAAGTTTCATAACAAGGATGTTGGGGGAGATGGTGTCAAATGCCTTTCTGAAGTCAAGGTACACAACATCCACTGTTCTCCCCCCATCTACTCAGCCAATGATGACATCATAGAAGTCTATCAGGTTGGTCAAGCATGATTTCCTCTTGGTGAATCCATATTGGCTATTCCTGGTACCCTTCTTCTCTTCCAATTGCTTGGAGATGGCATCCAGAACAAGCTGTTCCATCACCTTTCCAGGGAGGTCTGACTGGTCTGTCATTTCCAGGATCCTCCATCTTGCCCTTTTTGAAGACTGGAATCACACTGGCTATTCTCCAGTCTTTAGGCACCTCTCCCATCTGCCAGGACCTTTCAAAGAGGATAGAGAATGGTTCAGCTATCACCTCTGACAGTTCTCTCAGCACATGTGGGTGCATCCCACTGGGGCCCATGGATCTCTGTGTGCCAATACTGGCTACATGTTACCTGACCAGATCCACCTCAATCAATGGAAAGTCTTCCTCTACCCAGGCTCTCTCTCTTACCTCCAGGGTCTAGAGACTTCTGAGGGCTAGTCTTAACCCTAAAGACTGAAGCAAAGAAGGCCTTCAGAATCTCTTCCTTCTTAGTGTCCCCTGTTACCAGGGGAGAGCATTCCTCACAACATAACCTCTCCTCCAGAAAGGAGAGTCCAGCCAGGGATGGGGTGTCCTCCCTGAAAGTTCTTCTGGGTGAACTGGTATACACTTGAGACCGGAACAGGAAAAGCTGATTTAATTGAGTTTCCATTAATAGAACGTTAACCTCTTTGCTCATCAGAAAGAATGTGGATCATGACTTTTTGAATGCATGTCTGTAATTATAATCATAATGTTCATAAAGAAGAACAGCCATTCTGGCTGGAAATCAGCTGTAAATTTCCATGCAAACCTGAAATCTACATTAAGTGAAGGAGATCATTTGATGTAATAAATATAAATTTGATAAATGTTCTCAAGCTGATATAAATTTGAGTAACACTCTCAAGTAGTCACAACCAATAAATAGCAAAAAAAAAAAGAAAGAAAGAAAGAAATTAAAAAAAAATGCTTTCCTTGGAACTGAGCACAATTCCAGCTCATTAAATTCTCATTTTTAATGCAATGTTTGTTCTCATTATTTATCTTTATTTCATAACAGAACACTTGTTCTCATGAAAACACAACTTCGTTCTCACACCCTTTCACAGTGCATGCCAAACTTTGCTTCTGACATATATCTTTTTGTTGGTATTCCACTACAACTTGGAAAAAGTAGTAAATGAATGACATGTGGGAGCTATAAACTTCATCATAAGATGATCATAATGCCAACAAGTTATCTGTACAATCTGTTACAAAGTTAGCTGAGCTTCTGACCAATTGAAAAACAACCACTGATGAAATTCTAACACAAACACAACACATATTTACTGTTATCTGAAAATCTTCAATAATTTTGACAGGAAAATAACCTCAGATTTATAAACATTTTCCTGCAGTGCAGACATTTAATCTTATGAAATGCATTAACCATGTAAAGACATGTTTGTAGCTTTGAAGAGATGTATTTGTACCCACAACTGAGGGAAATTTTTAAAACAGTTGTTCTTTCATGGAACCACCAATTATAAGAGGATGTTCTTTAGGAGAATAGGGGATGAAGAAGGGTTTCCAAAATGAAAACTTCATCTCTGTATAAAACCCTGCATTCTTTAAGTACGTAGAGCACTATTTTCAACCCAAAGTCTGAGAAGGAATCTCTGAGAACCTCACAGTTTTTACTATTTTTTCCCAGCATTGTAGATTCTTCTTTTTCCAGTTTGACAATGAATTTAGATTCATTTTGCTTATTTATTGATTCAAAACAAACAAAACTTCACCCACACAATATGGAATACCCATGAGATATAACTGAGGGCAGTGATTTACATAAGCAAATCTAAACAATATATCATTCTTGACTCCTCATGCATTTAACAAAAAGCAAACCCCCAGAAACTTCCACAGAAATTAATGAAGGCATATTTGCCGTTTCAAAGTTCTTTCTTAATGTAGTTTTAGATCACTTCTTATCACCAAAAGGGAAAGCAGCAGTTGAGGTGCCTTGAAGAATTATCTTGACTGCACATCTAAGTATGTATGCTTGTGTTATGCTATGCTGATTTGCACAGCATAGTGCTGCAGAAGTCATGCAACTGGAGAAAGATGAATTATTATTTCCATTCAGAAAAAAAGGAGGGCTGACCCAAGCTCCCATCTCCAACTACCACTTCCATACTCAAACTTGAATCCACTTCCTCTTTTATCCTCCCCCTCTTCATTTAAATCTGGGTGAATATTAATTTTCCTTTAATTTGATATGTATAAATTCAAGTATCATTCTTGTGCCTCAGCCCATTCCTAATTAATATCTGTTTTACTATTTTTATTACTATTTTCATGTTTTCCATTTCACTGAGCAAAACAGAATGCTGATCTGTCCATCTTCAGAGACAGATATGAAGATAAAAAACAATATGATCATCTCATTTATTCTATCATCTACAAAATGATGGTCTTGGACTCCGTTTTTAAACTGTCTTTGAATTTCATTCTGGTTGGAACATTTTAATAATAGAAGATATTGAGATCCCTATAATCAGTGAATTGTCATTAATGCAAAATCACATAGCAATTCCTTATAATTATGTGGAGCGTCCAAAGCATTGACCATTGAAGGAAATTATAATTAAGGTTATTAAATTGTATTAGAGAAGAAGATAGTAATTAGATCACAGTTGCTGGAATATAAAAGTGCTATGAAATTGAACGATACATATAATTCCTCCAGAAACAAGAATGTTGGCAACTTTTCTTACTTATAATCATTCAAAAGCTAAGGTAGATTTTAGGGTAAGACTTTCTTTTCAATCACAATATTTGAATAAAATTCTGTATTCAACAAAATGTTTCTAAGATATTTATCCTGCTGGTTTTAGTCTGTGAAACACAGAATGGAATAGTTCATTTGGAAGGAGCCTACAAAGGTCATGAAGTCCAACTGTCTGACCACTTCAGGACAAAAATTAAAGTACAATATTGATGGCATTGTACAAAAATCTCCTGAACATGGACAGGCATGTGACATCAATCACCTCTCTGGGAAACCTGCTAAAGTGTTTGAACACCCAACCTAAATTTTTTCTCTTACTGCACAAATGTCACTAACTCCTTGGCTTTAACATTGGCTGCAGAATTAGCGTCCCATTGGTAGAATTAATACTTAAAGGAAAGCAATTCCACAGTGAACTACTCTGTTTTCAAATGTGGTTGGTAATGACTAATATTCTTTCTTATCTTCAATTTGTCAGATTTGCTGGAGCAAAGATCTGGTTTTATTCCCCCAGTAAACACTAACAGCAATAGGCTATCTTTGCCAATCTCCTTCTGGTTCAGTATATTAATTGTCCTGTAACACATACCAGCCCAAGCTGCAGCAGTGGGTTGAGAGCCTTTCTGCACTAACATGAGGGCAGGGCAGGCAATTCTTCTGTGAGGAAATCCAGCAACAGCTCCCAGCTATGGAAATGTCTACAGAACAGGTTTATCTATTCTGTACTCATATTATTCTCTGTTCCTTATTTTCAACTTATCACCTCACTTGAGCTTTAGTTTTTTTCACTCAGATCTTCCTATTAGCCTCTCACAGAAGCATATGTGCAGGTCCTTCCTCACAAATAAAGCAGTACTGTCCTGTGCTACAGCACCCCTTCACCTGCAGCAAGGTGGAAGCAAAGGAGAGCTCCAGTGCCTTGAAGGAATCATCACAACCAATTTGTGCATGAGAGTGCTCACAAGGAATAGTTCAACTCATTCTGTAACATTATCATGTAGATGTACAGGGAATGATTTTGTGACACACATCCATTATTCCTGCTGTTATACTTAACCAGTAGATTAAAGGATACTGAAAGACTGGGAAAAAAAAGTGCTTATGCTGTGTTCACAATTAACTTGCTTAATCAAGTTTATGGCCTCTGAAAAGAGGCTTAGTGCTTTTTGTTGGGATTTCTTCAATAGATCTATCTGTCTTCTAAGCTTTCTTACTTCTCCTGGGTTAGAAGGTATTCCCCAAACTGTTTCTTCCTTCCTAGCAATGTTTTAATATTAGAAAGAATATGAGGAAGGAAAGGCTGCCATTATGCCGGATAGATTACACATTACATTTTATGTAGAAGAAGGCAGAAAGGAATTGCTTCTCTTGAAACCAGAAATCACTACCAGTTATCCAGGAAAGACCTCTGTACCTACATACTTGATATGCCTATGTTTATAGTCCTTCACCAGAAAATGAGCCTGTCATAAGCTTGAAATGATGTCTGAAAGTATGTCCCCTCTTCAGTTATTGGTAATACCTTTTAATCAACAAATAGGGATTCAAACTCTTTAAGGAGCTATTTGTCACCTTTCTGTGGAATATCAACTGAAGGAACAAAACATGGTGAGGTTTCTCAGTTTCCGGGTGCTAACCCAACTCCTTTGGAAGCTGTCATTATTTTAGAAGAAAAACAGATTACTTTCATACTGCTTTATTGTGCACTCTGCTAAATGTGGGGTTGTGATTTTCATCACAGCACAGTTCAGAAGATCTTCTACTGTGAATAGCATATGCTGCTTCTCCACTGTTTTGCCTTGAAGTCAGCAAAGCTTGTCTTTCAGTGGTAGATGACATTGCCATTTCATCATTGTTTAAGATGGGTTTCCTATAGTCTGATACTGAGAACAGTTCAGCTACAGCAGTCAAATTATTTCAAGCACTATTACAAACATTTAATTAGCAACCCATCCTTCCTGGGAGAAGAAAGAATACATTAGCTATGCTATTGATTATCTTCATTTCTCCTTTTCAAAAACTGATGTGTAACTCTATTAGATTACGGAAATGATCTTCAGTGAAACTCAGTGGTTTCTACATTTGTAGAAGTATACCTGCTTTTACCAAGACTCATCTGAATGGTGCTACTTTAAAGTTGATGTAAAAATGGTGTATTGTGAGCCTGTTAACCTGTACTGTTCTGGTTGGCTTAAATGGCCTCATTCTTTGGTGAAGAAAGACAAATTAGTCTCTACAAAGAAGATAAAAGCAAGTACATGATCACGTGGTACGTTGCCAATAAATCTTCTCTGTTCGATGATGTTTTTCTGTAAATAGCTTATTTTGAAAATCTAGCACAGTCATTATATAGCTGACTCAGAATACCAAATAATATATCTTGATAAGTTTGAAAAGCAAACTAATTGTGTCTTGTTTTCCCCCATCCAGACCCATGACCTCATACTGATATTAAAAAAATATATTTTTCCCCACAGGTCATGGGATACAAAAATAAATACATTTCTACAAACACAAGTTGAAACCATTCAATGACTACATCTCATTTTAGAGACATGTTCCAATAGAAGTTTGCACTGATCATTAGAACAAAGTAAAGATACTCCAGCTATTTTCAGCTGCTGGAAGAACAAATGCAAACGTCTATATTAAGTAAGTCTACTGCTGCAGAATATATACTGATAGGGAAATACCTAATGATAGGGTAGGTTAAAGAAAACAACTTGATACTTCAGGTGACTTCCTGAATTGCTTCTGGCATCTAACCCTCTGATATCTTATTTAGGTTTGGGTAGAGAAAAAACTAAGACTTGCTATTTCTTTGCAATTAAATGATATTCCTACTCAGCTCTGCCAGCAGACAGTGATGAGAAAAATAACACGATGTGACCTGTCACAAGCAGTGAGCCCTCCCTCTGTCACGAAGTGATGGTTTGGAGGCAGCAATCAGCAAAAACACAAAATCAGCAAATCTTCTGTAGGTCCCTTGATGCCACTGGGTCCAAGAAATAGCATTTAGGAATGAACTTTCACAAAGGTCATGAGATATCTGTGGGTTTACAGGCCAAAGCCAACTTCTCTTCCTATTCAACAAAGGTCGAGCAGATCCCAAAGGAGATGACTGACATGTGTTGCCTGGAGCTACTTACTTGTCCTATTAATTCATCCCTGGTTGCATCCTTTCTCCCACATAGCCTCCCAATTTTATAGTGCATTTTAATAGTATTTTAATCTCTAAGGATTTCATTCATTCAAATAAAGTCACCCTAAAGGGAGACAGCTCTGCTGGATAAAGAAGAAATACTCAGTAATGCTTAGCTACAAGCAAGAACAGAATTAAGAAATATACTTCCACTCAGATTCTTCTTAAAACCTTGGCACTCCTACAACTTCAAAGACATGCTTACTGTTCTAGGCATAACTTTTGAGATTCATGGCAAACACAAAGGAGACAACCAGATGTTAAATATAAGGTTCTAGCAGAGTAACGATGAATTAGTCAGATGGATGACTAGTTGGATTTACTGATAGGTAATCTCTGCAAACTAGCAAACTTTCAGCAGCTAGCCTGGCCTCCTCACATAAGAGGGCTCATGGAAGCTCACAGATCTCTCTCCTGCGAGCAGTCAGTATTACATTAGCATTAACGACCATCTCCATCACCTGTTATCCCAAGGAACAGTCATGAGCTAAAAACTCATAGGATACCAAAGCATTTCCGTGGATTACTCCCCTGAACAGGCTTCCCACTGTGCATAATCTTGAGTGCCCAAGGCAAAGGGCAGCCAGCAGCACAGCTATTGCTTGGGTGATAGAATACCCTGGCTCAGACACTGGACAGAGTCTGAATATACTTTGGGCACCTCTGGGTAGAGAAAGAGAAAAATATACACTCTCTCTCAGACTGCAGTCCTGCATCACAAATACCCCATCAGCCAGTAATACTGACACTTGTGTCATTTTCTAAGAGTCCCAAAATCTTGGAGCCTTCTTCATTTTTCCCACTTACTATCTTGGCATCAACCAAGGACTTCAGTGCACTGAAATTTCATTTATCATTCTTAACTGATGAACAGTGGACACCAAATGTTATTCCTCACAATCATTTAAAATTCTGCACTGTATTGTTAGCTGTAAAACAATCTCTAACTGCATTTCTGTCCTTCTGGCCTAATGTCACAGTGCTGAGAAAGAAGATCCTATTCCGGGGAGAGGAAATTTGCAATGAACTGTAAGCTATTCTGACCACAGATCTGGAGACAGTTACTGCTCCGTGCAACCACAAAACATTAACTGTGATTATTTTAGTAAAATGTTCATTAAATTCCCATTAGATATGAAGCAGTACATTGGTACCTCTGTCAAAATATCTACCCTAAGTCTGGTGAAAAGTCAGCTAGGTATCATCACATCATATTCATTATTCTGAATAAGGAGTGGAGGAGAAATATGAATCAGAAACAAAGGTCTGTAGAAATAGCAGTACTCAAGCTGTGAGTTGCACCAGCCATCTCCTCATCCAATGTAAATCACTACTGAGTTAAACCAGCTTGGTGTAGCCATGATTTGACTGAAATAATAGGAAAGAAAACAGTAGTCATTACAGCACAGAATGGGTAAAACACACGAATGAAATAATGTCTGGAAATGCTCAACCTCAGGGGGGTTATAAACTTGAATTAATTCCATTTAAAAGAGCTTGAAGTTTTAGGAAAGGAAGCAAGAGACAGTTTATAAGTTACAAGAACAGAGTGTTGAAATGACATAGTCATTTTTTTCTGGCACCGCTTCTTAAATAAGCTCCGTTTCTGCCAGCTCTTCCATGTGAACTCAGAAAGCTGTCATTGCCTCACAGCCCCATGCTTCTCTCATAGCAGCATTTCTACTTCTCCTAGTTCTACATGCTGAGCCTCTCTGATTTCATTCACAGCTCACTGATTTTGCTGCCTGCCCCAATGTCAGTTTCCCAGGACTCAGATTTTTTCTCAGCTGCAGTGTCACACACCCTGATCTGGCCTAGACATACACAAGCAGGTCATAGGAATAGTGGCTACTCCAGATAAGAAAGAAGTGAGAGGCACTTTCAGAAGATCCCGTCCTTCAGGGCACTGACAGCAGATGGCAAGCCCTTCTCTGCCTAGATGTTCTGTACCAGAAGTGCTACATTGATATAATACCATGCTGTGTACCAGAAAACCAAATGCCTTTGCAGGACACCTCTCCCAGCAGCACTGGCAAAGATCTTGCAAATTTTTCTCTTTTTTGGCTGGCCTTTCTCAGCAGCACCATGGGTCAATCAGGTGAAATGCTCGACTAGGTTGAAGTATCATGCTTAGCAAAACCTTCTGAAATGTGGGAAGGCTCATAAACTGTTAAAGCAAAAAGCATTCTGCATTGTATCCTTTGGATGAACGCAAATGAAACAGATCATTTTGAGATATCCAGTCTAGTATAAATTATGTTTCTGTCAAATCTACTTGGTTGACAGCATGCCTACAGATGACACAGCAAGTTATCCTTGCTAAAACCTCTATAAAACATGGGACAGCTGGCATAATGCTCAGTAAAAATAAATATTATGACACAAAATGCTAACGTTGCTCCTTATCTAAGAACATTTATAGTGCTTTGCACATATTCATCCAAGTCTAGGGAGTCAGGAAATATATATGCATGGCTCTTAGAGGATGAAAGGATAAATCAAGTAAAAAATTTAGCAAGGAAGATGGAATAGAGTGACAGGACAGGGAGTGAACTTTCAATATTCATTAAATGCTACACTGTAAACTTTAACTGACTTTTGGAAAGTACTCTGGGATATAGGTATCATATACATGGTATAATGTTAACGTTACCCTGGAAGGTTACTAGCAATTCTATACCACTATTAGCAGATCTATTTTCACATAGTGTAATGCCATTTCCTTGACATCTATAAAAGCAGGAGCACTGAGGAGCAATGATATTTTATCCATACATATTCTCTTTATCTTGTATTTCATCTATACAGCACTTAGAAGCCATATTGAAATTATAATATATATAAATGACACACTGCATCTACTTTCAGATTGGCACAGAGGGATTAACAACTCAGCAAACAAAGCCTTCCTCTGATTAAAGATGTTTCCCATTCATGAAGCTGTAGAAAAGGTGACCAGTCAGAATGCAAGATTTGCATTTAACAGTTTATGTCACTGTGTTCTTTCATTTTCTAAAATATTTTTAAGGCTTTTCTTGGTAAGATGTGCACCTGCTATATTTAACACTCATCCAGCAAGCCAACAGCACTCCCATAGGTGGCAACCAAGAAAGAAGAAAAGAAGCAGACTTTGGTATGACATAAGCAAGAGTCCTAAGTAAATAGTGTTGTTATTTACTACCTGCTGATAAAAGACCATGCCATTTAGGATTATTAATTTTGTGAGGCTAACACTCATTCTACTATATAAACTTGTTTTATTCTGCATAACACAATAAGAAAAGCAGCTAACGATAACTACACTTTTCTCAAAAAGTACATTTTGCATGTAACAGTAATAGTAATGTATTTTCAGTGTGTTGAAATTGAACATTTAGAAGTATAGAACAGTAACAAAAACAGGCCTATTTTTGATCTGAAGGTAATGTGTCTGACTTCATATGCACAGGAGTGAAAACATTATCCTCAATACACAGGCAAAACATATTTATTGTAGAAACTTATTTTCTTTTTAAGAGAGACACGTATACTAGCAAGATCCATTTCTCCTATGAAAGCCCTCTCAGCTATCACACAAAAAAATCAAAGATGCTTTGCATCTTCAGAAATGAAGGTTGATTGATTTGTGGAAGATGGGGGAACATATCAAAAGAGAAAAAACACTCAGATGATTGTAATGACAGCTCAACAGCAAAGCTGAAATAGCTGGTAAAAAAAAAAAAAAAAGTTCTGCCATAAAACATTTTATTTCTGACCCCATTCATTATTTTTTGTTCAGTAACTTCAACCACTGGTTCCATTGAATTTCCTTTACCTACAGAACAAACACACTATCTGGAAAATAAAAATTAGATTACGCTGTTAGAAAAGTCCTAAAACAAAGAATGTGTTTTCTGGTGAGACTCTATAACCCCAGGATTAAGGAATAGGGCATCTCTGGCATAAATTACTATAAATACAGCTCTACATCTCAAAGCAAAATTGGCATCATGGAATTGTACTGCTGTCTGTTGGAATGCCAGGAACTGAACCCACATCTTGTCATTTACAGAAGATGAGGCCGGATTGCTGTAAATCACCACTGCCACAGCTGCAGATCTGCATATCCACATGGACAGCAGCGAAGCAAACAGCTGCAGCCTTTCAGCTGAACTTTCACTCACTTAGCAAGCAGGGAAGAGCAGCAACTTGTTACTAGACTGACAACTCCAGCACTCAGCAGTTTAACCAGTTCAATTATTATAAATGCCAACAAGGAGAATTTTGCTGTAGTATTGTTATTTTCTTAGTGTAAGCTCAGACATGGACCAGCAAATTATACAGTGTTTCTGCTGTTTGCCTCTCATTTATAACAAGGAATATTTTAGACAAACAGTATATAAGAACCTGGAGTTTCCTCCACCTGCCCCAGGGAGGGAAGAGCACTTTAGTGCAAGGGATTTCTTACACTGCTCACTGGTTACGCCTGGTGGAAGCAGCATGACCAAGAAATGACAAGTATCATGGCACAGGGCAGAGAGTTTTGTGCCAGATGGAAGGGAAGAGCCTTCCCCAGCAGTGGGGGGAACCAGTGAAGCACTTTGCTGCCTCTGCTCAGCACCACTGCCTTATAATTCTGCACTGAGAAAGCAGTTTGCACCCCTCCCTTGTTCAGAAACATCTCAGCAGCCTGCCCTGCTCATTGACTTTGCTGCTTTTCCTTGGTTGCCTTATCTGCAAATCAAGGAGAGAAAGGAAAAAAAGACAAAAACAAAAACAAACAGCACAGCATAAGCTCAGTTCAGATAAACTCTGTCAAACTTTGGCTACAGCCTACTCCCTCGCAGCTGGGAAGGAGAGCCATGCTGAAGGCAGGCAGGGACTCCTCAGAAGGCGACAGGCATGTCAGAACAGAGCTGGGAACATAAAGGCAAGCCTATCTGAGCACTACCAGTGACCCTTGCCATGATCACTGCTCAGCAGCATCCACCAGATCCCTTCTAGTACAGTCCACTACATATCCCTGGCATACACAACTATAGACCAAACTCCGTGGTTCCTTCAGTATAAAAGGGGAAAAAAACGCCCTAGTTTTACGTGCATCTAGATGAATTTCAGTTGCTTAGCCACCCCTTATTAAGTTTCCTCTCCAGCACTTAGCCACTGCATCTGTAAGCATGCTGGCATGTGCATCTCCTAGCCATGCACAACTGCCCAACAGATAGCATGCAAATAATGGTGTCAGCCAGGAACAGATAAAAAGGACAGAACTGGTAGAAAAATCTTCAATCTCTTGACAAGCATGGGAAAAAAGTGAAATATGAGAGCCATATGGGTGAGCTGCTGGATGTCCCTCCTGAGATAAGTAGGAGATAAATCTGAATGCTGGCTTACCCATAGTTCAGATGAATGACTTTGTCACAGAGATATTTCATGGTGGACCTTTATTATTCTGATACTGATCGGAACTTCCACTCTGCCACTTAACAGTAAGTAAAAGTTTAGGAGAATCTGCACATTCCCATAGGAAGTGTGGATTACAAAGAATTGAAGGGAATTTGGAAAGATTTCAAAGAATTTCAGGTGGAAATCTCATTCACTGAAAAATTCTGATGAGCATCTCTGCAAAATGTTAGCTCACCAGGGACGATCTAAGTTTTAGATATATGGAAACCTGTTATGTCACAGCCCAGTAACAAACAGAGAAAAAAATAGCTATTATCTCCTTCTTGTGAATTACCTTCACTTCTTTTAGTAGCAGTTTGCATTCATCATGCAGCTGCTGTGAGCAAGATTTGCAGTTGGAGACACATCATATATTCAGCAGCACTGAGATCACAGTGACGTGCAAAGCGAGGCAAGAGAATCACCCCTTCATCCATTCCAAAAATACTCCTGTTACAGCCAGCAAGAGCACACGCAGCACCCGATGCATCCACCACCTAACAGACCCAGTGCATCTCCAACTGCTCCATTTTTCCAAGACTGAAGGACGTCACAGAGACAGGTACATCACGAAAGTTCTCGGTTGCTCATTTATTTTTAAGTATTGATGTTATTTCTCTCTGTAACAGCCTCAGAGTCACACAACAGACGAACAGGCACTCACCCTGTTAGTATGCGTAAAAGGCTGCACAGGCTCTGTGAAAGATTCACTCTAGCAGAAGCAAAGGCATAGGAATCATGATTGTAAGTATAAATAGAAGAAAATCACACTTGTACTACAGCGGGTCTGAGTATATGTAAGCGTATGTGGGAAGGGGGGAAAGCCTGGTTGTTCACAGAATTATATTTCACCCCTAGCAAGTAATATTATCTAGGTGTTTATTAATTTTCAGCCCAATATCTGAAGGCATTTTACTTAAATAGAATGTTCCATCATTTCCATGGGAAATGTTGAGAAACTGAGGCACTGGAAGAGAGCATGACTTGTCTAAATTTCCACAGCAATCCATTAGAAGAGCACAGAACACAATTACCACCTCCTCACACTCCAGCCAATGTCTTACCTAGCAGCAAGGCTGCTTCTGAGCACCAGAGTGGGGTGTTGTATAGTGTTGGTGTGGTCAGAGGAGGCCACTGCCCAGAGGAACTGTGTTATAAAATTTATTACGTTCTTCAAGTATGTTAGACTTCTGTTAACATCATAGTGCTTTGTTGATGCATATACACACGGGCAAATCATTCACATATAAATAGGCAAATCTTTTCTTCCATTAAATAACACACTTAACAGAAACATTTTTCTTCTGTGTTCGCTCTGGAAAAGCCCAGGATCTACACTCTCACTGCAGTTGCTTAATGATTACAGTCAAGATGAGAGTGATAGGAATGTTACATTGAGGCAGCCTGATTTTGCCCTTGTAAAGGCTCTTTGTCCCTGAATATATCTCAATACATTTATGGTAATATCACATTCTGAGGTGATAGAACTGGAAAAAAGACAGGCAAAAGGATGAAATGCAGACTGCAGTATTATTCTGAGTATTCTCTGGATTCATCGCTGTTTCTATTCTAGATGTCTGCTGCAGTGTTTCAATGGAGGAAAAATCAACAAGTGAAATTCATCATTCTATCCAATGTATATTCTAAAAACTCTTACAGGGCCCCACAGAATTAAGATTGTATTAGCTCTTTTGTAGTTTCACTGCCATAACGTACTCATTTAATTTGTAATGGAAATAGAATATTGAGTTATCATTATTCATTACTTTAGACTCTCCTAGTGTTTCATTTGTCCCCCTGAAACTCTCTATTGAGTTTGGCCAGGCTATAAATAAAGATCTCCAGGGATTCTGGATCTTGCTTTCTGAACAAAAATTTCAGTGACTCATTCTGAAACATATTTTCTTCCATTATCTTCATCATGGGCAAACGCTCATGCTCATTCCAAAAGGTCGGAAGAGAAGAAGCTGTGACAAGCTTCCTGTCAGAAGTAGGTCAGAATGCTCTTTCCTTAGATGTCCTTAAACAAAGGTGAGTTATATTTTAACCAGAGTCTGCTGGAGTAGTTTCTTGTTACAACTAAGTCTCCTTAAGCCACAGAGTTGTAGGATGATTCCTGTCCAAAAAAGGAGAGTTGCTAATCAGAAGACTGGTGCCGTTCTGACTGACAAGTCTAATGACTTCATTTGGCATCTCCAACTTGCAAGCTAGTTGACGCCTTACTGAATTGTTTTTTCTAACGGACATGTTTGTTTCTGGCGTCAAGAACTGTCACTCTTAATTACTACAAATATTAATCTGAGTAATAGACTTGGAAAAGGACAAAGTCTACAGCAGCAGTGCCTGGTGGAGACACAAATTATCCAACGCACAGCCTGCATAAGAGTTCATCAACAGATTATTTCTGAAGGATAATTTTCTATTTATTTGAAATTGATTTTGTATAAATAAACAACTCTGGGGCCAGACATCACTGGCATTATCCCAAAGCATTAATTTCTGAAGATGCTATTATATGCCTAGTCTTTTTTCATACATTTCAACATACAGAAGCCACTGGTACATTCAGCCTTTCCAAAAAACTCCTATTATGTCTCCCTCCACATAATTCTGGTACATCTGACATATTCATGCAGACAGTTTAACTCTTAAATATTTCTCTGCTCTTTACTTCCTTCATACCAAACGCTGGCAGTATCAAGAGGTGTTCTTCAGGACAAGTAGTTATGAATGGCTGTATATCATGCATTGTCCACTGCCAGGAGAGAACAACTTGTAGGATGTCCTAGTGCAAACTTTGAAAGTGAAACTGTTCCTGATCAGTCAAAACTGTTGCCCTCAGTTGACTTTTCTTTCTGACTCACAGTGGTTTCTGATGTCTTCAGGAATATCACTTGCAACGAGGGTGTAAAAAATTTGAACAACAAAATCCAGATTATTATCTCATTTGAACAATAGCTTGAAGCAGCTGCATTGTGCACCATCATGTTGCTTTGCTTTTGGAGAATGAATCCAAGAGGAGATATTCATGTGGTTATACTCTTTTTCTGGAAAAGAGCCTTATGTTATATGCCTGGTGTTACAGCTCTTACTGTTTGTGCAAGAAAATGACAAATCATTATACTTAATAATTTAATAAATTTTATATTTTAATTTTTTTAATTTAATAAATTATTGATAGCTCTGTGAGGAATCTAAGGTAGAGCACTACTGAACTATACAATCTCTTCTCCATGCTAAGATCTACTCTGCCAGGAAACTTCAGGTTACACTCAAAGTACAAGTTACATATTTAAAGCTCTTAATGGCTTGAATTCCATCATCTTTCCTTCTCTGTCCTGCTCTACCATTAGCATTTAGCACTGCAGTAATTCAGCCAGCTATTCCAGTGGTGAGAGTCTGGCACACAGGGTCAGGCTTCCCCCGGGAGCCAGCCCTGGTGGCGACAGCTGGAGTTGGCCATTGGAGGACTGTTCATGCTTCTCGGTAATGATCAGATTTTTTTATCCTATTGTTTTTCTCCTATTGGAGATATTTTTTATTCCTGACAGTTTCTGTTTGTTCTCACTGTCCTACTATGGTCAACCATGAGACAAAAATCATTATGGTTTACTAATGCAGACTTAATAGGTCCTGCATATTGGCTTTAATGGTAAATGTAATCACTTAAGTCTTGACAGGAGAAAGAGAAGAGAAAAATGTTTCCTTTCACCTAATAGTTCTCTGAAGAAATAAAGAATCATTGAAGATTTTTATGGCCTCTCACAAGAACAAAATGTAGGAAATGTAGCAGATCCACAGAGATTTAACAAATTCAAAGAACTCATTGTTTATTTTAATGAAAAATACTAGCTAAATTCTATCTAATTCTTAACTTCGAAGTTCTCACAGTCCCATATATAAGTATGTGCTCTAGCTCTTGAATACTCTTTTGTTGCTGATGCACTGGCTAATATTGAAAAACTAATTGATAACTACTCTTCCAGTCATTTCCAAAAGAGGCGTAGCGTGCACTTCTTTTATCTACTCTGAGTAGTATGAAACCACCACTGCCTATTTATAAGAATCACAAGATGTTTATACGCATTCAAAATAATATTGTAAAGCAGGAGAATATGTAATACTTGAATACTTGGCTACCATGCTGTGATTTAAAAAGTACTATGGAGGAAGGAATATCTTGATTCACTCATTATATAGGATTGTCCTTGTAAGAAAAGAGACAAAAGAGACTAAGGTTTTTCCTAGTAAGTTCCAGATTTTACACTAGAGTTCTTGCTTAGACTATCAGACAACTAGGAACAGCGTATTTGCAGGTCTGATAGAAGTCATTGTCCTATACAACAAAGAGATCTTCTTTATTATGGTTATGTTTTCAATACTGGACCAAAGAAGCCTCGTATCTGTCAGGAATCCTTATCTAAACAATTCTGCCATTTCTTAGTATCGTTTCCTCAGTAATGAGTTCAGCAAAGGAAAGCCTTGGTAACTGTTATGGAGAAACACAAGTTCCTAGACTCGCTAAGATTTTTAGCTGGAGCAGGAAACGAATAACCCAGCCAACCTAGAACTGCTGTTTGTTTGTTTTTTCTCAGATATATCCATATTTTAGCAGAACTAGATGGAAAAAAAGCTTCCACAAGAATAAATATATATGTATTGATTTCAAAAAAGTATATCTAAGTATATCTAAGTACGCATATATGAAGAACAAAAATTAGATAATAAATTCTCATCAAGTTATTTGATTGAAGTTCTAGAGTCTGTATATTAAGACCTGTATCACTGCACAGATAAAACTCATCCACTGCCCTCCCCAGGCATTTTTATCGTGGAAAAAACATCAGAGTGAGTTGGCATATCACCACAGCAAGATGCATTTCAGAGTTTAACAGCAGTGAGTCCCCATCCACTTACCAGCAGTAAGATATTTATGCTGCAATTGCAAACTCTGAATGCAATAAAGATCTTGTGAAGTACCACTGTGTGCACACCATGATCAGAACTTAATGAAATGGAGAGAGATGAGAAATAAGCTTATGGGTTTGTTTCTGTTTGTTTGTTTGTTTGTTTTTGTTAAAGGAAATACAGACCTTCCATAAAAATATCCCAAGCTGACATTCAAGTTTAGATTTCAAATGCAGCAGTACTTTGGGACCCAAATCACTATGACCTGCTAGAGGCAGAATAAACCATGTGAATATTTAAAGACAAAGAAATAGCTATTAGCAGGCTCAGTAGTTCTGGCTCTGCTGTATAGTTCCAAGAGGAGCTTTTCAGAAGCACTGAAGGGCCAATAAGGCATTTTAGTGCTAAACGGTGAAGGTCAAACCTCAGAGGTGAAGTCTGCACAAATTCCCACTCAGTGCAACTGCAGTGTTAAAGCAGCTAAATATCTTTGAAAAATCTCTTCCCATTCATATTTCTGTTCTGCTGCAGATGTTACTTTACACTCATCAGCTCATTTTTAGAATTAATAAATGTTTCTGAGGGTGTCTCAGAAACGAGACTAATTACTTATGACATAATCTGCCAGCGTGAGATGGTTCTACCCAGTCTGAATTTACCTTCAAGATTATTTCCCAAGGCATGGAGATTTATAACTCAGCTGTCATCCCAGCTAGTTTATCAGTGATTGTCTCATTAGCCACATGAATGTCTAATCTGCTTCTAATCTTGCACAGCTCTTGGCACAATGTTAGTTGATGATAGTGAGTAACATGAATTATGTGTTGTGTTAAAAACATTTTCCTTCTTTCAGCATTTAATTTGTCCGTTTAATGTCACATTAAATATTTTAGATGTAGACTGGTTTATTTATTGAAAATGAATATATTTGGCAACGTGCTTTTTAATTAAAAAAAAAAGATTATGCAGTTTTTATTAATTTTAATTTTTATGTTATAGAACAGACTATAATAAGGTGTTTGAACCCCAAATTTTTCCACTGTAAATCTACTTTAAAAGATTCAAGTTATGAGGTAGATGGATAGGAAAGGATTCTTTCAGGAGAACTTGTCATTTCCCTTCTCATGGAGGTCAGGGTTCAGGCTAAAAAGCCTTTCTGGGAGAAACAGTGACCTTGTGCAGCTACCAGGGCTGCACCACTGCTGGGCTCAACAGACTAGCAGCCCATGCAAAACAGGAAAACTCATCTGGTTCCCATAAGCATCCTCTAATTGGATTAAAATTCTAAAAGATTGACATGTTAGATTTCACAAAGGCTTAGGACTCATCTCTAGTTCTAGAGTCAGGAAGAAATCCTCTTTCCTCATACACTTTCAGCACAACATTTTAAGGGATTTCCATTTTGTTTTGTGTGGTTTCTGTGCAGGTTATCATTCTGTAGAGATGCAAAAGCCAGCCATGCCCAATCAGCACACTTTTGCTACTGGTCTATTTTCTAACACCCACCAAAGACAGAATCATTCATTTTGTACTAGCTGTCATGTTTCATTTCAAGTGTGAGTCCCTCAGATGGCCCAGGCTGTCTGGTCACCTGCGTGCCATGGGATGTCTGTCATGAGCTGGCATTGACTTATCATCTGGGCATCCTCTAGACACCTGAGCCAAAGCAAACTGTGGTATGTAATTTTTAGACTGCTGGAGCTTAGATCAATTCTTTCTTAACAAGACAATAGGTTTATAGAAGTATCTAAACATAGTTTTAAAGGTCATAGCCAGAACTGAGGGAAAATGTGACCGTTAAGGAAGAATAAAAGATGAGAAAGAAAAGAAACAGGATTTCTGATGAGTGAAAGCATCAAACATTAGTAGAAATTCATTACAGGGAGCACTTGGCAATTAACCAGGATTCTCCATGAACAAGTCCATGGCCTTAAACAGTGCTGTTCACTTTATGTAAAGTTTGATTCCTGTGAAAATGGCTTCTGACAGTGAAGCCACTCACCACTGACAGCTGAATATTCTTAGATTGTATCAGATAGGGGAATAAGCTTCTAAATAATAGTCTCATGGAATTAGAGATGGATTTCCAAGCCTAACACACATTTTCCTTCTAATTTCAAGGTGTAGTTAACAACTGCTATCATCTATACATGTAACTGAAGAAAATCCATTGCAAAGTTTCTGTTTCTCTTTCTACATTTATGGCTTCAATTCATGTTGTTCTGGTTAGACGTGCTGCAGTGTAACAGTGCAATTTCTAGATAAGAGAAGAACAGAAGAATCCAATTAAGACTACACACTGTACAAGTACAGTAGCAAAGCATATGGTGCAGGGCTGTTCCATCACATCAGCTCACTGAGCACAGGATATTTTTGCAACCACCTCTACATTAATAATCTATGACAGTTTCTCACTATTTTGCATAAAAAAAATGAGTATAATACTATAGTCCTGCATATCATCAAATACAGCAGTATGGCTTTTTCTTCTTTTAGAAAAGATATCTTATGTTTTATATGAGTAACTTAGTATGGTTTGTTTGGGTTTTTTTCTGTTTGGTTGGATCTTTTTACTGCATTGTGGTTTGTCAGAACAACTTGTCAGCTAATATTATCTGCAATCTCCCCATAGTTTATGGGATCACAGCCACCATACAAAAGGTCAAAGGAGGCTCCATAAAATGAAATTTTCTTTCTCCACAAGAATTTCTTCTGATGCTCTCAGAAATGTGCTATTCTTCAATGCCAATGGCTGAAAATGCTTAATAAAAGACCAGCAATTTATAGAAAAACCATGAGTGGTTGTTCCTATATAAACTTGTTTTGTTGTTTTTTACAATAGAAGATGTTACAGGACAGAACCCTGTTTTGTTCCACTGTTCATCTCATTGTAACAAAAAGCAAGAAAGAAGTTGTCATTGTGATATGATAAGAGATAAGATTTGATAAATAACAAGGAAATTTTATTCCTTATGCCAGCTTCCCAGCAGATCATAAAGAAAAGTCCAGACTTCACAAGTTCTCACTTTTTCCTCTTATGCTGGTGATATTTGTCTCTAGTTACTTCTGCAGCTGTTTTAGTTCTTTCCTGGGAAGACACACATATTACCATGGAGCAGGGAGAAGCAGTGAGGAATTTTTGAAGGTCAGCAACCCAATGACCTAGTTCAAGCAGTCAGAAGGAGCCTTTTTGTAGCTGCTCAGTGGAGCTATTGGATGCGTGGTGTTCATTTTTGTAGCTGGAAAGTGTACAGGGCAGAGCTGCAGGAAAGTGACAGATGTCATCTTCTGAGTACAAGTGCTCTGTCCCCTTCTTTCTTCCCAGCTCCAGGGAGCAGAAGGCAGGTGTTAAAAGAGAGTAAGTAGTGATGGACCAGATGATCAAATCATGAGGGTAGAGAGGCTGAATGAGGGTATAGTACAGATAAATCACAAAAGGAGAGGCAAAAGAGTCTCAGCTGTAGCACTTCATTACAACTGTTTCCTCTTGTTTGGGGCAAGATGGAAAAGCTTGCAGTCATCTGTGCTGACTGGATGCTACAGTGATACTATGTTGGAACACAGAGAAACAAAACGGAATCCTGGTGTTTGGCTGTAACCACGTAGCCTTTACCCTCTGCCTACAAAGGTTCAACTGACATCACCCTCATCAAGTCTTTTCTGAGATGGGGCTATATCAGTTATCAGTAATTTTGGTGGACTTCAGAATCGCTCCATCAGAAATGGAGACCATCAGAAATAACTTTTTAAGTATCATTACAGGACAACTGGAAAGTTAGCACTTTAAATGCACTTTTTACACTCCTTGTCACAGAAATGTATCCTTTCCTGAGGTCTGAGGTCTGTATGCACTCACTGAAATGAAACTTGCTTCTGTTAACTATGAAATGCAATGAACTATGACCTTGCACATTTTCTATGTCAAAGGGAATTTTGCACTCCTCTGGCTAAGCTGAAAAGTTTATAAAGGACAAAGATTTGCTAATCAACTGTATTAGAAATCAAAGAAATAAATACTGTGGATCCCAGGGAGAATTTTAAGTATACTCCAGGGATAGTGACAGGAAAAAGAATAAAAGAGAAAAAAAAAAAAAAAAAGACTTCAGAAGGAGTTTTTGTGCAGAAAGACTGGAAGCTCACTGACAACTAATAAAGCAAGTAATCAAACAAGTGTATCTATCTGACTAACACTGAGATTTCTAGTGAAAACAGCCGAGATGTTCATCTTTTTTATTAAAAGATTTTTAATGACTGACATCATCTACAAAGAAAATATATCATGCAGCAAGTAATCTAGGGCCAAACAGTCAGAAAAGATACATCTAATGCGTTACACAAGCCTACGTATACACATAAAACGAAAAATAAATAAATAAATAAATAAATAAATGAAATGACCTTTCCTCACTTCCTCACTCCACTTTTCAGGAAAGGTTTATTATCAGAGACAGTGGCAAAGAAGCATATTGCTTCAGCAGCTGCATGCACCGCTCTCCTCATTGCTTCTTGTTTTCATACCTCTTTCATGGGGGGAAGGTTTTCTGGTTTGCACTGACACAGCAAGACCATTTACATCAAATGATAGCATATTCACAACACTACTCAATCCAGCATGAATTTCTGGCACTATATAGCCTTATTTTTCTTCAGTCGCAGGTTTCCAACTGAATCAAAGAATTAAGATAAATTATATGAAACTCTTTGTAGGTATACTCAATTAAATTCTCTGTTGGCCCATATGGTTCCTTGTGCCCAATTAGGAGCAAGTTGTATTGTTATTCACTGCTGTTGCAAAAGTGCTCTGGAAATGCTTTTGCTGCGTTTCCAAACTCAGATCAAAATGCCTTTTAACATCCTTTTAACATCAATTCATAAAAGAATAAAATGAATGCAGCTCATCACAAAACTGAGCTATGACAACAGCATCATTTGACTGATACAATAGAATATATTTTTGAAGCATATTTCAAATTTAAGACTACTGCGAGAATATATGAAGCTGTTCTCCATGTTTCCTCAAACATACGTACTGTATCCAGTCCTTAGGTGCTTCAGCAGCCTTCCAGAAGAACAATGAACAGCCAAAGGGCATCTTGTCTTGCTGTGCATTATTGAAATAATACTGAGTAAGACCTCCAGGTTATTAAATGTACTCCTTCACTGAAAATTATAAATAATCTGAATGAAAACAGTTCTGCAATGAATATGATCTACTATTTTCTTATCATATGTCTGGATACGCACTATCTTGAAGTGCTACAATGACCTCAGCAGAAAAAGTTTATCCCACACAGTACCTGTTCTGTTATTTATCTACAGGCAGGCAAATAGTTAACACTCATTTCTGGCTTTTGATACACTGTATTGTATTATAGCACCTGCCACTGAAGATCTCAAAGCAATTTGCA
This sequence comes from Cyrtonyx montezumae, assembly GCF_038088225.1. Taxonomy (NCBI): domain Eukaryota; kingdom Metazoa; phylum Chordata; class Aves; order Galliformes; family Odontophoridae; genus Cyrtonyx; species Cyrtonyx montezumae. The sequence goes on along the minus strand of NW_027071914.1, from coordinate 7,622,067 downwards.
AACATTAATCAACTGAGCCTCATGACTATTCAGCCAGTATGTTATTACACAGATTGGTAAACAGAGATGCAAAAAACCATCAAATTTCTCAATAGGGTCATAAGAGAGGTGCAATAGCTTTATCTTCCACTTTTTTTTTCTTTTTTTTTTTCCCTAGAAAAGGACTTTCCTGTGTGTTGTTTCACCTTTAGAGGAAAGAAAAGCAGCATGAGTAAGACTGACCCCAGTACTCCTGCCAGCAAATACTGAGCCAAGAAATGTGTTTTAGTCCAAGCATTACCAGTTAGAATCCCTAACCCCTTTCCTTCTGCCCTTTCCTGACACTGCTGTTGGCATGGTGCTCTGGTCCATGCCAGCAAGTTGGAACCGACTGTTGAAAGACTATGGAAGGATCTGGTTCCTCAGGACTACAAAATCCTAATGTAGTGCAGCCAAAGCCCAAGAGAAGTTACAGGCCCCTCCATTGTGTCGTTTAGGCTGGGCATGTCTCATGTTGCCAGCTTAAAAACTGCACCAATCCAGTTTACACCCACACTGATCTTTTCTTCTCCAACTTCTACCCATTTTGCAGTGGTGGTACCTTCTTACATGACAAAAGACAAAACGTTGAGCTTGGAGAAATGAAGATTCCTTCTTATTGCTTATACACTTGGCCTGTGTCTAACCCCTAAGTAGGATTATCACCTGCGTAGTCCTAATCAGCTCTAATCAAGTTCACTCGAGTACCAAGAACAGGAATATGACTGCAGGTTGTATGATCCCACTGGGACACTGTTACTCAATCAGCTGCTCCTGCAGCCCTCTGTACTACTATGTCTGCGCTGAGAGCAGTACTCAGCCAGCTGTGATTACACCTTCACAATGGGAGCAAGCCCCTCAGCTCGAGGAATTTACAGTTTAAACAAACAAGGCAGAGAAACGAAATCAGAAATCACAAATGAAACAGAGAGGTCAGGTGGAGTCCAGAGAGAATGGATAAGTGCAAATGATGCATGTCTAAAATCAAGGCTGCTAACTGCTTTCATTAGCAATGAAAACTCTGTCTCGCAGAGACAGAAAAGCTGAGGTTAGCTCATAAGCTGCGTGTTTGTTCCTCTTCTCTTCAGTGACTCCCTGGCATGTTATCATGTCATTCTTGTAAATATTTCAAAGAAAAGTTTCCAAGTGATAGTGCTTTGCTATAGTCACTGCTGTTGAAAATGGTTATGCAAACATCTGCCATATATTCCTCAAATAAAATCCAGCCAGAGTTTTTGTTTACATGATTTGTCCTTTAAAACCAGCACTCAGCTGCAACTTTCAGCCATAGCTGCCTTATTAAGAATTAACCTTTCATTTTAAACACAGTACATTTTGTAACAGGAAAATCAATATACAGTAACCCAGAGCACTTCAGACAACAGCTGTAAAATATAATCTGATGGCAGAAAGCTAAGAACAGCATTTTGGCAGTTAAATGTTCAACTAATCTTTTACTTCTTGTTGTTAACAGTACCAGGCTATAAAGATCTATATTTCTCCCCATTTAGTGACCAAAAAGCTACATATGTTTTCCAGTATTATAATGCTATTAGCAGTGGCAAAATATAAATCACTTGGTTTTTTTCTTATAGGTTACTACAGGTATTCCCAGGGCTGTCATGACTGAACAACAGGCCCTGCCTCAGTGATCTCACAGTCCTTGCAAAGAAGACACTTTAGCATTAAGAATATGTTGAAAAATGACTAAATACTTCACTTTGGCTGTGGTTAAGGATGTTGAGATCTGTTCAAGGCTGGGATTCACATTATATTTGTTTTTACTGAAGTTATCTAGTCAGAAAACAGATGAAGCCACAGCTGTGTCTGGTGTTCAGGAATACAGAATAAACACAAATATCTTACTAGAGTTTTGATATTCTGCTACTTTGTCTATTTTAGTGAGAAGCGTACCATTTGAAACAAACTATGCCATGTACATGTCTATGTCATCATTAAATATTGAATTTAGGAATAGAATAGAGATTTTTGGAACATATCTATTTCTCATTACAAAGTGGGAAATTATTCTCTAAAATATTATGTGATTCACTTTGATTACAAAATAAACTCAAAGACCTTCGTTTGGTGGGTGGAAGGCAAAAGGTGCTACACCATTTTGCACCAAAATTGCCTTTTTCATCCCATCCCCCAGACTGTATTTTCCTCAGATAATGAAACCGTGGTTGTTTTTTTAATTATTTTTTTTTTATGTTTTTAAGGTTTTCAATCCAAATTTCTATATTGCAAATGCTTTAATTAAGACTGCTACGTTCCATTTGCTCAGCGTTCAGGCGCTGATGGGGAAGCTTTAACCTGAACCGCATTGCCCTCTAGCGCTGCGCCGGGGCCGCCCCGTGATGTCAGCGGCACAGTGAGCGCAGGCAGCCGGCTCCCGCAGAGCTCCTAAATGCTGACAAACCCCTCTCGGAGACGCATGTCACAGCAGCTAGACAGGGGCATCCTTCCAGCAGAACCGCAAATGCACAAGGGAAAACAGTAAACCTGTCTTTTATTTCAGAGACGTCACGATCAAAACAGCTACTTTCGAGATCCAGCCAAGACTTCCGCCTGCTAATTTGGGTTTAAACGAGTTGATGTGAGAAATTAAGCGAGTTTGAACAGGCTATTATTTCTGACAGGCTTCAGAGGACTTCACGCTGTGCAAGTTTTACGTGCTGAAAGCTAACAGCTTGCTGGAGAGATGAGTTCTCAGTCCCAAACTGGCCGGGGCTTTGCAGCAACTTCTTGGGTAGAGAAACTTCCAACTGAACTCAACCATCTGCATGTTGCACACAGGATCCAATCATAACCTGCTATGGATAATTATTTTTAAGATGACTACCAACCTTGGTGAGAACTCCAATTCATCAATACTTGGATATTTGAAAGTGTCTGCATTAAATAGTGGCAATCTTTCTGCAAACAACTCCAATGAGACAACGAGCCACCTGGATTCACCTACCTTGGATATCAGTAGGGCGATAACTGTGGGGCTTATCCTAGGTGCCTTTATACTCTTTGCTATTATAGGTAATATTTTGGTAATTCTCTCTGTTGCTTGCAATAGACATTTAAGAATCCCTACAAACTATTTCATAATTAACCTTGCAATTGCAGATTTGTTGCTGAGTTTTACTGTCCTTCCGTTCTCTGCTACGCTGGAAATTCTTGGCTACTGGGTTCTGGGGAGGATATTTTGTGATATCTGGGCAGCAGTTGATGTGCTCTGCTGTACAGCTTCTATTTTAAGTCTATGTGCAATCTCCATAGATAGATATATAGGAGTACGTTATTCTCTCCAGTATCCAACTTTGGTAACAAGAAGAAGAGCAATTCTAGCTCTGCTAGGTGTCTGGATCCTTTCCATGGTAATTTCTATTGGGCCTCTTTTGGGCTGGAAAGAACCAGCACCCAAGGATGATAAAGAGTGCCGTATCACTGAAGAACCATTCTATGCTCTGTTTTCTTCCTTGGGGTCATTTTACATTCCTTTAATCGTCATCCTAGTGATGTACTGTCGGGTCTACATAGTGGCCAAAAGGACTACTAAAAGTTTGGAAGCTGGGGTTGTGAAAGAGATGTCCAACTCCAAGGAGCTGACGTTACGGATCCATTACAGGAACATTCATGAGGACACGTTAAACAGCAACAAATCCAAGGGTCACAATTCCAGGAACTCCTTAGCTCTGAAACTTTTAAAATTCTCTAGAGAAAAGAAGGCAGCCAAGACACTGGGAATTGTGGTTGGCATGTTTATCTTGTGCTGGCTACCTTTCTTCATTGTTCTGCCACTAGGTAAGTGGGTAACCAAGGGATTGTGGGGAGGGAGAGGAAGAAACAGTTGTTTACTACAAAAATCCCACCGAAAACAATCAGATGAATGATAAGTACATACCATTTTGAGAACTGCAGTGAACAGATGAAAGGGTGGGAAGTGAAAGTAATTTACTTCTGATGTTGGCTTTTTTCAAAGGCTCATGCTGCAGCTTTGCAAAGTGTGCAGGCTGCATTAAGTCTGCTCATCTGAGCTCTCCTCAGTGATGTCACATAAAGGGATAATGCTGTCAGAGTTTATATAGAAAATCTCTCTTGTGGGTTTTGTTTAGACTGAATGAACTTGTATAGGAAGCTGTAACAAAACACTGGACAGAAAAGAAAAAATAATAATTCATTTCAGCCTTGAAACTTTCTTGTTTCAGTTACTGTTAGAGTTCAGACCGTAAAATAGAAAGTCTTCAGATATTACAAAGTTCTTAAGTGAAAATGGGCCCAACCAAAAGATGAGGTGCAAAACTCTTCTGAGCTTTAGGAAGCAGAAAGAGTTCTAGTCCTCAGTTCAGATTTCACTGATCAAATCCCAAAAATATATTCTTGAAACCCACTGAACTCTGCAGAAATGTTCCCTTTGGTCTCAATAGGTCTTAGTTCAGGCATTCCAGTAGATTGTCATGTGCATTTGTGACAGCAAATTAAAACTTCAAAATATTATTAAAGCATTCAGTTCAGCCTTAACAGTGCACTGCATTTAAATCCTTATGAAATCTGCTTGCACTGTCTTCAATTCTAGCACCAGAGGGACATTTCAAGACCGTTAATATTGAATTACTATGATTTCGAAAGTACCTGTTCAAAATTCACTCCTCTGAGACACAGACAAACTGTCAGACTACATATAGAAAGAGATGGAATAAAAAAGGGAGAAGAAGCCCTTATTAACATTCTGTATTCATGTTTACTTACTTACCCTACCAAAACATTCCTGATTATGTGGCAAGTGAATACTTTCAGAGACTTGAAGCAAACTAAACCGAGTTCAAGAGTATGGTCCTGATGATTTGTTTTAAAATTATAATATCAGTGGAGATGTAATATCATTTAGATAAAAATCCCTACTGCAAGACATATGCTGAAGCTGTTGAAGTGTAACCTTGTTGCCTCTAGCTTAGTGTATCTAAAGCTGAAAAGTCTTCATGATGTACGTAAAGCTAAGGCTGAGCATGTCACATTTCCAAAGAGAAAAAAATTGTGAACAAAGTTCTCCATGGCTTCTAAAGTTTAAGTCCTGTGCTGTCTCTTAAAGAAAGTTTACAACATAGAACAAGTTTTTCAACTATTGCAGAAATACATTCCTAAGTGGATAGAAATTTTTTACCATTTGTTACCAGAAGCAGCTCTGGATATGTAGTAGGTCTTGATCTCCTTATAAAGTAGGTTAGCATTTTCTCTTTGATTCTGAACTATTGAAGGAACTTTGGGAATAAAAAGCAAGCATGAGCACATCATTAGCTAGCCGAAGCCAGCACTAGTACTGCTACTGGTGTTATTCAGCAAACACAGATGTAAACTAGTCCATTAAAACCATTTTGGTCATAGGGTACAATCAAGTATGACAAACAATTAAGTTTCCTGGAAGGGTAGTCAGTTTTCCCTTTGAGAGGTTATTGTAAAAGTCCTGGTCTTTACTAGGAGGTTTGAGTGACTGCTTATGACACATGAGTGGAGAATTTATAGCTTGTCACACTATGATTTTACCTCTTATTTATCTCTCATCTCACTTGTGTCCAAGCCATCAGTGAGGAAGAGAGCCACCCCAGCAAGATGCATGTTGGCAGCAGTGCCTGGCAGGCTGAAGGGTGACCTGCTGCTGTCGGCTCTGACCCAGCACAGCTTGGGTGCCACTGACTCCCAACATGCTCACTTCAGAACTGTGAGCTCCTGGTGCCTCACAGAGCTGTGGGTCAGGCAGAGTTGCTGTTGTTACAGTTAATACTAGAACAGTGAAAAAATAATTAGCATCTTAGCACTGCTGGCGCAGTCGGAAAAAAAAAACACTGCTACTGCAGGAAGGGAAAAAAAAAGGTACGCATAGTATCCAACAAAATATCCAAATATATTTAAACAGGTGGTACTTTTCGTGTTGCTGATGAGGAATACTGCAGTTTTCAGTCCTTGTCCCTGACTTTTCGTTTATTTATTTTTTTATTTATGTATTTACTTAGGACACTGCAGAGTCTTGTACTTTTCATGTCTGTGTACTCGTGCATTAATGTACTTTTTGTGTCTGTTTATTCATGGTGTTAGGGATGACTAATCATTGTTCACAAAAGCTGGTGGAGAAAAGACTTTTTCCCAAAATGCATAATTCAGTCATTCCTAATTTGAGTACTGGGCAGAGCAATGGAGAGCTTCCTAAGGAGCTTGCTGTGTGCTGCACTTTTTATAACAGAAATCTTTTTTTTAATTATTATTGTTTTATTTTTTGGTCTTTAAGTTACGAACATAAAGGAAAAGTTATTAAGAATCCTTATGAAAAGCACACAGTGATATAGAATCCATTTCAGTGATAGGCAAATGTAGAATCCAAGCTGTAGCAATGATCTAAAATTCTCCACAGGTACCCTGGACTGCTCTAATCCCAATCTACTCCCCCATCAGTGCAAACAAACAATGTCCCTTCTGCTTCTGATTCCAGACTGAGCATTTACCTTCACTGTAGTGGAAGGCTTCTTCATCAGCCTGTATTCTTCGTGCCTTATGTTCACAAAATCAATCTAAATCATACATTCACATCTACATCTTTAACATTTGAGCCCTGTTTCACTGAGTAATACAGTGCCCGCACAATGGTGTTAGCAGAGTAGCTCTGAACTTCTGAGTGATTTAGCTGCAACATATCTGATAAGTCAGTAATCCTCACTTCTGCAAAACTCTAAAATTATGAGTTAGTAAATCTGTTTATATGTAGAGGAGCTTTCCTTGTATCAGAACCATCCCCAGATGTTCCTCTAGTTGCCCAGCCAAAATCGTAATTGTTTGGTCATGGCACATTAATATATACAGCTACTCATTTTGATATCCCAGACAAAGGATTATTGCATCAGATGGCAGATATATGCTGGGAACTGATGTGATGTTGAAAGCATGGATATTGCTTGAATAAACATTCCACAACAGAGGGTGATTTTCAAGCAAGAATCACAAGGCTTTGCAAAGAAAGCTCCCTGACAGAGTTCTGCATACAGCCACAGAGAGGAATCAGCACAGACACCATGAGATGTTGAGCACTGTGAAACTATCAGCATAAAGAAGCACTTGATGACGCAGCAAAACTTCTTATAATGTGAGAAAATTGTTTCTCATTCCAGATATTCCTTCCAGATAGAAACAGAGCTACAGAATAGCCCCATGGTGCTCATTTATAAATGCTTCATGGCTTTGTAAATTTTCACCTTGCCACCCAGAATTATTTCTGGTACTGCATAAAAAATAAACTGAACACATATCTGTCTCTGAGACATCTTTTTGTAGTATAAGTTCAGTGACTCAGCTGTGAAGAGTAAATATCTTGCATTTTTTTAAATAAATCTTTCTTTTCTTTGCCCTCATATAAATCCTTTCTTGGCCATCAGAGCTACACTAAAAATGCACTGCTAAAAATGTTAACTAAAATCAATGATTTTTATCTAAAGACCAGAGTCCTGCAGCTATATGCATTAAAGCTTCCTCCTTTAAACAAAGGAAGATCCAATTTTATTCCAATAACTTCATTTAGAAAATGTATCCAAAATGACAGAACACGTTTTCCCTTGGCTACCAGAAAAAACTTCAGTCTCCTCCTTATTAAATGAGGCATGAGACAGGGCTTGCCAGTCTTCTCCCAGCTGTACACCTCACATAACACACATATGCACACTACCCTACCATCTCCACTACCTTCACCAAAGCATATCAACTTCCCCAGCCTACTGCTTGAGTCCAGTAGAGATTGGCAGAGCACTATTCTCTTCCAAGTTCAGAGCCTAACTCCCCCCTGCTCCCACAAAGTCTGTTATATTACCCACTAAATTCAGAAGCAAACTTCTTGTAACTTAACTGCCTGTGGTATAAGATCCCAAGAGCCCCATAACAAAGGTACAACTATTTTGGCTACCCTTATATATTAAGTTTTTGAAACCTCTCTATAATAAAAAAGAACATAAAAATCTTCTGCATGCTAATTGGTCAGCCAATACAAAATGATTCTTAAAATAAAATGTTATTAAAGTACAGTATGTAGATTTATGTTACGTCAGGCCAACCTCTGCATCTCTGTACTAGAATACCAAATTAGGTTGCTAAGTTTCCCATGGGAAGCACTTCAAGCCATTAGGTCCCCCGCTGTTACTGCTACTGAGTTCTGCTTTCTGCCAGGCTTCAAGCCTGGTTTGTCTTCCATCTCATTTTGGTCTTGCCTCACCTTCCACTTTCTAAATAGCCTTACACTCTAGATGTTAGATAATAGTCATAAAGAACTGTGAGAAATTAATGGTACATATTGCAATCTGACCCTCTGTCCATATTGCAGCTCTAACTTTTGGAACAATGCTCAGTTATACTGATGACAGCAGGAAACTGCTCCTCCTACTTTTTAGCCAACTCTTCTAAGACTAAATAACATATGAGCATTTCTTGGCCTGTACAGGGTGTTTTGCCACACAAGGAGAACTAGTTTAGATACATTCTACTACACTAGAATAGCCTACCTTAAGTCCTGGTTTGACTCTTCTGTGCAAAAGTAAACTGTATCCAAAGGATCCCAATTAGCAGTTACTTAGAACCATAGAGTCATAGAATCCTTTAGGTCAGAAAAGACCTCCAAGATCATCAACCATTCAACCATTAACCTAGAACTGCCAAGTACTTACAGATCACTACTTTTTAGAAAAAAGTGTGTTTTATCAATGCAGCCAAAACTGCACAAATTCTGAAGGATTGGGCACTTCTTTTGCAACCTTTGATTTGCAGGTCAGAGGAATATAGAGAAATTTAGTCAGGAAAGTAAACGTGCAAAGCAAATGCAGAAAAACTCGAATACAAAGAAATCCACATGTGACTATTGAGCTTCAGGGACGGCAGCATCCTTCTGTCTCAAGTGTGAAAGGTTCCTCAAGTACAAGGTTGCAATCACCCATAATATAGGAGCACAGACAGCAAGCATCCTGATACTGTTCCCATAAAACCATATCTGCCCCTTGGAAAGAAAAAATAAATGCTGTGGTTACACACCAGTGACCTTTAATGGAAATAGCAGAAAAAGATACTCTGGTTTCCAGGCACACAAACCACACCCAAATAATGTCCTTTACTGAATCAGAATGTTCCAAGGGAAAAAAAGAAGCATCAGGACTGAGTCAGTAGGCAGCAACAGGAAATCTCCGAATTATTGAAACCAAAGACAGAAGAGAATTGATCATTCCAGAGGGGACATAGCTTTCAGTATCCAGCAAAGCAGGAGACACAAGGGCCTCATGCCTTAGGAATCTGCAAACACGTGCCATTGTTCAGGTTGGTAGTCATTAAGAAAGCACTGAATAAAGTTATACTTCTGCATGCAGTTCTAAGGACATCAGCTGTATGTTCTTTAGTGCACTGATCTGTGAAATAAAGTCAGGAACAAAAAATCATGTTTCTTTTGTTATCTTCACTAAAGTTCTGCTCTATAGCCCATTGCAAGACCTAGAACTATTTTCATGGGCTTTCAAGTGATATCTATAAAACTGAAAGCAGTAAGGATCAGTCACTAAATAACAAAGGAGAAAATCTAATGGAAGTATCTTTATAGATGTGTTATTCAAATCCCTGCTAGAATCCTGATGTTGGTGATGTCCAAGACAGATTGCCTCAGTTATAATTCAAAAGTGAGAAGGGGAGAAAAAGTCTCTACAGTATGCCTAGTAATTGAACATATTTACATATAACATATGAAATGTCAGCAGACATGGGTTGTCTTTTCTAGACATCTCTAATCAGCTAAATCATTGCAAAATGTTATTTCTAGTTAGCAGCTACAAAAGTCTGTATCTCTTTTGGACAAATTACTAATAACAAGAATATACTATCTCTGTCCTTACTGTCAATTTTAGAGTACTGAGTGAGTTTCTTCCTAAACTAGGTCTTGAATTTAGTTTTTATGCATGGGGAACACATTTTGTAACAAAGTTAATTCTCTCTGCAGTGTAAGCCATCACAAGTACTCTGAACTGAGAAGGGATAGACCAATATACAAGGACATAGAGAATTTCTGTCAAAAATTCAAGTGTGTGCTTGATGTTTTTTTTCAAATCATGTATATTTTCCAAGTATCATATCTCTATATTTTGTTATTTAAGACATACTCAGAATTTTTGCTAACAGGACAGCTATAGATAAGGCACGAGCTAGCTTTGCTCTATTGGTTTTATTTGATTCTCTTTTGTTTTTTAAACTACAGATTTCCTTTTTCTTTTTGGGCTGGGAAAAGTAAGCTCCTTTTTAACTTTTTTATACCTTTAACAAATACCAACTTGCAAATAGTCTGTTGCACCCTATGTTATTAAAAACAGCTTTCAGCTCTCTATGATTTAAGCAACAGCAGCATCTTCTGTATGAGGCTGCAGAAAGGGCACTTGTGGACTTCCGACCAGAGCAGGATCTCTGGACATGATCTTAGAAAAACTGCAAACCTCAGAGAATCCTGCATTGCCAGCAGTGCCAACATTAGTAGCTGTGTGGTTAAATACATAAGCACTGTCTTCTAAAAATGCAAATACAGTTACACCCCATTGCAGTTGCTTGTAAAATGAGAAGGTGCAACAACCCTAGGTATTAGTAAAAAGATCTGATTCTTACCTGTACTACAATTCCCATCAACAAAGCTTTAAGGGAAGGAAAGATCTGGTTTTGATCACTCTAGATAAAACTCTATTTTTTGGAGCCTACAAAGAGTATCTCAGATTTGAGCCATTGTGAATGCAAGTCTTGTGGGAATGGTTTGTTCACCTGAAATATGAGACATCCTTTATCAGAGATGGATGGTGAGAAATTGTGGATTTTAATTAGTGTAAGAAAACAGAAACTATCCTTTCCCAATCTATAGGACACAAAGGAAAATGTTTTCCTGAGGTTTTTCTCTTGTTCATTAACATTTCATAAATTTTTTTTTATTATTACATTTGGCAGTCATGTATGACTGCTACTTTAATTTACCTGCTTAAGAACTTGTTTGTTTAGGATCAGGACTTAGATGGGCAAGAATTAAGGAATTTCGTTAATACACATCCTGAAGCAACCCAAAGAGACACCAGTGTGCACAAAAGACACACAAATTCTTACTGTCATTACTGGCTTGTGGTAGTTATAATTTAACTCTCTTTCATTTTCTTTAGTAAATTTTATTCTGTTGTTTTTGGATGCTATTCCTATTCCTCAAGTTCTTTTTTTTTTTTTTTTTCACTGTTATCCTAACCCTTTCCCCCAGAAAGCTGCGGGCTCTCCCAGCTTGATCAGCTCTTAATTTTATAGCCAGTCTCTGTTTTGTCCTCTGCTGTTTGTAAACAGGGGTTCTTTTTTCTATATTAAATAAGTCCTAGGGAATGTAAACAGACACTGAATGCTGGAAGGAAAGAAATCAGGAGCTTGAGAAACCCAATTAGCTTTAAAACCTTGGCATGCTGACTTGGCTCTGCAAGTGGTAAAAAAGACCACAAGAAGCTTAAACACAAGAATAAAATCCTTCCGACATTCCGTAAACTCATAACAACTGAGGTCAAACACAGCTTATTGTTTTTATGGGGAGAATGTTACCAGCTATCCACACGTAGCACTGGAGCTTCCCCTGTTCATTAAGAAGTGGTGGTAATTCAGCCACTAACAGCCACCAGCAGGAGCCACGGCAGGAACTGCAGCGGAGCAGTGGTGGTTCCCAGCCAGGCCATCTGCAGCCATCGACTGCATCAGGGAAAGGCATTTTTCAAAGGAAGGCAGATTTTCATCATAAAACAAATTTATTGTTAAATGATAATCACTTTTGCAGAAGTTATCTTCTTGAGAACAGACAGGGATTGATATTCACGATGATTCCTGTCCCTCAAGTTTCAGATTTCACACCCTATCATTTGTATTTTGCAGTTTTACACATGACACAATTTTTAAAATACTGGCATTTTCTACCTTCTGGAGAACATGGAAAAAGTCAGATTTAACTCCAGCCATATGGCTCCATGCTGTAGCAAAATGGAATAATTCTCTCCTCTGAATAAGGAAGGATGTGTTTGTCTTCCAAGGTTACCTCAGCCAATTTGATAACAAAAATTCCAAAGTTTCAAATGTTATGGCTTTTCTTTAAGATTAAAATAACAATAAAAACCTGTGCAGTGATGCTTTCTTTCTGCTGCATTGCTGTTCCACAACATATTTTATTGTAGCTCATCTGCTCTTACAGAATATCAATAGACACACAGCATAGCACTTAACTACAGACCATTCAGTTTCAATAAAAACAAATGCAGTATTTATTCCAGTAAACAAGAACATGCACTTACCCCAGGTTGGCCCTCACCCTAAGTGGAACCAGATTTAGAATTTTTGAAATATGAGTTTTCATTAACTGATAGAAAGCACAGCACCTGATAACCCAAAACGTACCCAGAGAGACTTCCTTTCCTTAACTCTAAAAACTTCACAGTACTCTTCCTCAAATGTCCAACCATTATCTAATCTAAGTATCAAATATCTTCTTCTGAACACAACTGATAATTCTGAGTAATTGAAAGACTTAATTTATATCAAAGATAACTTAATAACAATAAGTGCTTAATTAATAGAATGTCAATTACCGCAACAAAAAGCAATTACAAAAGAGAGTAGCTGCTGGAGTTTAAAACTAAATGAGACATGAGAGGAAAATTAAGTATTTAGAAATGAAGAAAGGAAATAACTGAGAAGTGAACATGTCACCATGGAAAAAGAAAAACCTGAGAGGCATTAAAGAGAAGGCGGATAGCTTAGGAGAATGTGGTTAATTTTGGATTAATATAAATAATTAAACATTTTGCTCCCTGTAGGTGCAAATAATAAATGAATGACATGCTTGAATACAGAATATTCTCTCCCATGAAGATTACTCACACAAACGTTAACGCAGGATGTAAAAATACTCAGACAGCTGTATCTAAGGTGGCAGCATTTTGGGTCGTACCACAGGAACAGAGTCAGTATGTAGTTGGAGGGAAGCAAGTATGTCCTTTTATTAAACACTCATTAGACAACGTCTGGAATAGCGCAGCCATGTGGGAAGCTGTCTTACAGGGAAGGCAATGATAAACTGAAGTTCAGTGGAGGTAACCAAGGATATCACAGGGTTGAGTACACTGTGTGAGGAGAGGCTGAAGGAATGCAGCTTCTTCAGCCTGGAGAAGGGAAGGCTTCAGGACAGCTAACGTAGCGTTGATCCTCCCTTGAGCTCAAAGGCTGCACACAAGACGCCATTAAATTCTTCCCCAGTGCAATAATTCTGTAATTCTAACAACTTGGCTTTTGTTCCCAAGTATAAATATATTAATATATATTCTTTGCATGAGGGATGAATAGAGGAAATATAATTGCACCCAGGGATACATCACAAATGACTGTCTGCTGTCACAAACAACTGTTGGTCACTATCCACAGTTGTTTACTTCCTCTGTGTGGCTGGAAGTAGCACACAGGGTGCAATGGCACAGAGATCAAAGGCAAAAGTTTTTCTTTAGTTCATCAACATTATTTTAAAACTTAAACTCCAGATAATTACTACAGTACTTGATCACCTGACACAACTGGAGTAGCGGGTTTTCTCCCTTCTCCTGCAAGTAGTTTGAGGGGATGAATGGTTGGTTGGTTACATTGGCTGGTCTAATTTTTCTTCCATAACATGGAAGTGGAAACTGAAACATGTCCTGTGTACTACACGTTCAACATAACCTTGCCAAATATTACATTAAGGATCCTTAAATAGAAGGTCTTAACTTTCCCACACTCCTTTCTGTACCCATGTAGAGACCAGTGAGAGAGGTAGCAACAGAGCAGATATTTAGATGGAAGAAAAATAACAGAGCAGGAAAGAATATGAAAGAGCAGTATGTATGTGTATTTCCATATGTGTGTATGTGTGTTTCACCTCTGTAGAGGGCTACATCAAAACTTGCTTAAGTGAAGAGTGTTCCTTTATTAAGGCTATTGTGAATAAACCAGTCCAGAAGATTTTCCTGCTGCTCAACTTGTTAATTTAGAGACTGTTCCAAGCTACACTAAACCCCTTATGAGTCCTTACAAAGACTTTCAGGTACTCCCACTGACTCCAGTGGGCTCTGAATTTTAAAAGCACAGTGATGTTCTGGCCAGTTATTCTGCAGAATGTGTGAAGACAACTAATACACCAAATTGTTTCCCATGATGTTCCCTAACGTCATTGAGGGTGCTTTACTTACTTCCTGTATAATAAAGCATTCATTATGAAGAAACAGTCAGACCCTAAACAAAATTAGGTTTTATTAAATAAAATGCTTTTTAATTTCTTTCCATGATATTTGCTTTTGCTCAGTATATTTCCAAACAGAATAGTTCTGTCAAGCCCGCTGAGCAAAGCTGGTTAAGTTAATGGTCAAAATACAATAAAACCTGGTCAAATTGATTGAGTTTCTGAAATATTTTCTGTTCTGTCCTTCTGCTGCGCACAGGCTTTGCAAAAACTTCATTGAGGTAAAAGGCACAATCAGAGGTAAGATTGTGGTGCTGTGTTTAATAAATCACAGTGTGTAGCACAGCAAAATAAGAGGATAGAAACTTACATTCCCTTTGAGAGAAGCTGTTAAACATGAAACATCAGGAGGGAGACAATTTAGAGAAGAAGAGTCACTCTGACTACTCCCATCACAAATAAATCACTGAGGAGATAATCATACGCAATATTTTCCAACCATTTTGAAAAGCAATCTAAATCAGTACAGGGAAATATTTAATCTGTTTATCAGACTGTGATGGGAAAATAGTTGGAGATTAGAGAAGGAAATATTAATTTAATGTTTAGAGAATGTGTCTAGTAGGCTTAACTTTCCCATTTTATCAAGATACCAAAATAGCCCACTGTTGTTTGCTTCTGGCAGGTTAATTTCAAGGTAAAAACATATGTGCAGTTAAATAAAAGATATTGTTGTTAATTCCAAGAATCTTGTAGGAAAAAGAGTAATCTTAAAAATATACAAATTAATCAAATATTTTTCATACCTTTATACTGTGAAAGGCAGTGGAGCTTTGTATAGCAGTAACCAAATTAAAATTTATTTACAAGTACATGGCACATATAGCTACTTTCAACTAAATCAGCTTCTGAATGATTTAGTGCATCCTTTCTCTCTCTGTAGAAAACTCAGTCTGGGATTTCATCCATTGAGAAGGAACTGAACACAAAATCTCAGAAACTTTCTAAAACCCTGAAGAGAATAAATGCCCAAAGAAGTATCAGTCGGACATTCCATTTTTCTGACAGTTAATCCTCAACCTAAATAGTGGATATATTTACTGAGAGTATCTAAGATTACAGTGTCAGTGAGATTCCAGCGCTGCAAATGCAAAACTCTGCTGGCTTGCCAAAATTTAAGCCATAAAGTTTTCCTGATGAGCAAAGTTATAGCCTGCAGAATCAATCAGAGTAAGTAGGACTAGAAAGGATCTGAAGAGGTCACACAGGGCATCCCTGAATCCAAAGGCTGGATCAGCTGTACACAGATCAGTAGATGTATGTCTACTCTGTTTTTAAGAGCCTTCAGGGTTGAAATTTTATACCTTTCTTAGGTGGTATGTTCCAGAATCTTCCTGTGTTGAATTTATACAATACAATAGTTTGAATGTACTTCCCAATTTATCTTGCTGCAATTGAAATATCTGAGCTTCCTATACTAGCCACAGTGGACACGGGAAACTTCCAATTTCATTTACTTCCTCTTTGCAGAGTATTTTTATATTGAAGCCTAACTGTTCAGTTTTCTCTTGGCTCTTCTTATTCTCTATGATGTATTACAATCCTACTGTCTTTCAATGAATCTACAAGCTTCACTAGTGGTCCTATTCATTAGCCATGGATCCCTTCATAGGTGGGGTTTTGCAGAGTTCATGTAGCCATTGCATTTAGCTTCCACAGTGTCAGCAAAGCATTTTATCATATGGATCAATTAGATTCTGTTAATCTCAGGAAATATTCTTGCATTCTGCTTTTGCTTTTGGAAGTAGAAAGGCAGTAGAACCATCAAAAACACTTTTTGAATCGAGTGTACCACCCACTGTGTGTTCTAGTGGTTAAGAGTCGTGCCAGATCTCATGGTGTCACTTCTGGCAGAACAAAGACTTTTTTTTCCTGGTGAAAACTACTTAGCCCATGCCCTTCAGCTGATTGCTTTTACTTTCCTCCAGCTGAGACTGCCCACTGGCAAAATCAAGAGCATGTTATAGTCAGGATGACTGACAGATGAGATGTGCTATCTGACAGCAAGTAAAGCATGCTCACACCTAAGAATTTACTCTCACTTGGATTGCAGTAACCTCTCTTATTGCTGGGGACTTCTTGAAATCACCTACCACCTGAGTTTTGGGAGAAAAAGCCCTACCAAAAACTAGGATGTAACAGCACATTATGTCACAGACAAAATTCATAGTGGAAGTTCATCTGCCTTCAGAGCAGTGCATATACCTATATATATGTATTCGTACACATACACATATATGAGAAAGTGTAGAAGAGTTAAGAATTCCATCCAGCTTTAATACACCAGATTGAAGAGAAATTAACAAAACAGTCTATAAGTAAATGGCTTTTTTTATATCAAACTAACATCCCTTGTTCAGAAGAGCATATTTCTTCCTCACCTTGTCAAAACTTAATTTAATAGTTTCTTTATAATTTAAATGAGCAGATTTCCATTGTGCTGTTTTCAGAGCTAGGAAAAAGAAGAGAATGAAGTAGTGTCTCATGATTGTTAACTTCTCCAAATTTATTCCCAAATTTCTTAACTTCAGAATTTTCCTCCCATTGTAACCTAATACTGATCCTTATTCTTAAATTACACCACCACACAGCTTTCCAAACTGATGCATTCCCAAATTTTATCTGCTAATGACTCAGCTTTGGTCACGATCACCTCTAAAAGATCAATCAGAGCTCAGCAATTTTTCTAGAATCAGGACTGAAAACAAGATGCCTCTGTCAGTCTGGGTTATTGTGGAGAAATTCTCTACTCTTTTGTGTTGCTGCCCTTTAACATAAAAGACCTTTGAAAATGCTTGCTGCAGCTGCTGAAAATAATCTGCTGCCATTTTTTTCGAATGACATTTGAAAAACAGATTACTGTAAAATAGATGTAAGCTCCTTACCTTTTTTTTTCTTAAGGAACAAATATTCCTTTCAGCAGCTTACAAAGATAAGCCATTTTCCAGTACTCCATTTATTACTTTTTTCCCCTATCTGGTCTCTTTGTTTTTACAGAATATGGTTGCATTTGGTTAATGTGTAAGATTAAACAATCACCTTCTTATCTGCACTGGTTAACAGTTTTCATCTCTATGGCTTAGCTTATTTTAATTGTCCCTAGGGAATTTCACAAAATTTGTCAGCAAACTTTCTTAATAATATTTTGTATTTTTGAAAGCTATTATTCTGAATTCATAGGATCTCTCCTGGTTTCTGTTACCCAAGTGAGGGGTACCTGATTTTATCTTCAGAGCCAGATCACATATCAATGGACACACTGATGGAGGAGGTCAGTGGCCACCTGATAAACAATGTACTTAACTCCTTCTGGCTTCCTTGTGAGCTGAAGAGACCCAAATCCCTGTAGTGAGCACCAGGCCAGAATTGTCTTTGACATAATCAGCAGTATCTGCTCTGACACATAAGAGCTATTTAACCAAGTCACTGAGAAATGCTTTTGCATAGTTTAGAGGCCCAACCCATGGCCTCTACAGTGCGATGAGATAGGAAACATGCTGAGAAACACACTCCTCTCCACTAAAACAGTCACAGCTGACTTAGCTGCTTTCACAGCGCAGGGAATCTGAAATCCAGTGTAAAAGGTTGCTCTTCTCAGAGATGTGACATTCTTGTTTGAGCATCATCTTCCACATGAAACAACTCTAAAAATCTAACTGTAGTTCTTGAAAGGAGGATGCTCTATGAACCACTGCTCTTCAATTACTTTAGTCAGACAGAAAGGTGTTTTCCCAGCTGGACAACTGTTGAATGCCTGTTCTGCTTAAAACAAAACCCAACAAACAAACCAACATTCTTTTATAGAGATCCATTTACTAAATTTTGTTGCTCGGTTCCATCTTTTTAATGCTACAAGTACATGAAGTTTATTTCCCATTATAATTTTTTCATTTGGGCATCCTCTGTATTGATGCTATTTAGTTGTGAACAAAATAGAAAGTATTCATAAAATAATCTTTCTTTGATGAACACTGTTTTTATGATTGCCTGGGATATGTCACCTACCAAAATTTACTTCTGGTTTCAATAGGTTTGTAGCCTACTAATAATCTAGCTAAATTGGGTAATGTTTATGAGCTGCAAAAGAATGTATTATAAGTGATAAATTATGTCTGAGCACGCTCCTTCTGAAAAGCCTGGAAACATTTAGATCTTTTTCTTCAGAAGGTGACATTTAATAGCTCTTTGAAGAAGGCATGACCTTATTCCATGTGTGCACTGTGCAGTAGTTTTGATCATGGGTGTTTGATCTTTCACTGGTATACAATAAGTTAGTGCAACAGACATACATATAGCAACAAAGACTCCTCTTTGTTTTAATTCTACATTAAATATGTGCTTCTTTGGCTTTTGGATGGGGGATATTAGCTTTAAAAATAACATTAATAACACCTTATTATCAAAAGACCAAAACTGAAAGCAGCACATATTAAGGACTTTTAGCAGATTCTAACATTGACCTGACAGGACGTTTACCTTTCTTAGACAGGTAAATCAGTTATCTCAGATAATGTCTCTGCTTGTTTCTTCTGGACAGGATCTCTGTTTTCAGCTCTGAAGCCCCCTGAAATAATCTTCAAGGTGATTTTTTGGCTTGGCTACTTTAACAGCTGCTTGAATCCAATCATCTACCCTTGCTCAAGCAAAGAGTTCAAGAGAGCTTTCATACAGATTCTAAAATGTCAATGCCACCGTCGAAAGCAGTTGGGGTGGTGGGCCTACAGCTACAGGAACTGGAATCGGGGCTCCTTTGAACACCCTCGGAAGGACTCCCTGGAAGACAGCGGGAGTTTCCTAAGTGGCAGTCAGAGGACATTATCTTCAGCATCTCCCAGCCCTGGCTACTTGAGCAAAATCACTCACCCACATATGGAAATGTGTACATTCCAGGAATGGAAAAACCCCAGCTCTTTCCTGAGTCCCTTACAAGAAGGCAGCAGGCAAAAGGACCCATGCCAATTCTTTACCTTCAACCTCCTAACAGAGCGCAATGGACATATTGCTGCTAGCAGCCAAGCCTCCAGCAATGAGGACCACGAAGGCATCTGTGACACAATGAATGGTAAAACTGACTGTAGAGCAAACATCATGCTGGAATGAATGGATTCTAATGAGTCGGCACAGATGCTGTTCTCATCATACACTAACCTCTGATAGTTATCCTAGGTGAAGAAATGGACCAGTGCAGTTTCTTGGTATGGCACAAGTAGGAAGCCAATGAGGAACAGGCAGATCACAGTCACAAGAAGGGCAAAATCTAGAGGCTAACCATATTCCTAATAAATTGCCAAGGAGGCTACTGAAACAAATATGGAATGCAGAGAAGAGGCTGGATAAACCCAGGAAAGTGCACAGCCAATTATTCAGCTATTGTGGTAGTGCTGTAGAGCAGCCAAACACACATGTATATAGAAAGAATGTAAAAATATAGGGGTGGGCAAGGGAAATGTGTGCGAAAGTTTGTGTGTACATGTGTGCTAGCTGCATGTTTGGATGCCTGAGAGTGGAAGTGAGCAATGCAGTTGTACAGTGTTGTTTGTACCTCTGCAGGGCACTAGCTGCTGCTGATTTTGCCTGTAACATTCTGATTGTTGTTGTACTTCACTGTACATTAGCACTTTAAAAATGGAAAACAATGTCAAAAAATAAAGTAATTTCGCAACAATTTAAGTACTTGCACCTATTGCTGCAGAACTGGAATCCAGCCAGGTTTCCTCACCACAATGTCAATTTTAAAATAAAACACTCATGGCAGTTAAGTTTAATGTTGCAACTCCTAGGATGTTCTTGACTCTCTGCAGTTGCTTTCTTGCCATGATTCCCTTATTATCAACAGTTGTGAATTCCTCTACACTTCACCATGTTCTATTTTGAAAGTTTGAAAATACCAGCAATGATGAGAGCTCACAATCTACATTTCAGCACATTAGTAAATGTCCTGAAAAACATACAGGCTACCAGAAGATCTGATTTATAAAAGCAACACTCATAAATCCCTCCAAATCCCTCATAAACAGTGCCATGAACAGAGCACAAAAGAGCACTGACCGCTGGAGGACCAAAACCCAGCTTAAAGACAAATATGCTGAGCCCTTGCTTGTTTCAGCACACTTAGAAAATAGTATTGCCCTTACAGAGTTTCTTACTTTGCCCCTTAAGTAAAAAGAGAAAGTATTAAAACAATGCAGCAGAGTTAGAATTCCACTGTCATTAATAGTTTGAAGCTCAGTAACAAAGCACGCGACATAATTCTAGAGCATATCCTCAAGGACATGATTGGAAGTTTCATCTCTTGCAACAAAGGATGAATCATGAAACTAATGACTGATTTTTTTTTTTTACGTGAAGTGGTATAAAGTGTGAAAACTGGTATTTGCTCTTTCCTCCAGCTGCAACTTTTCTTCTTAAGAATTTTAGTGACATTTTTGTATAGCTTGAAGCAGAACAAACCATGAAGAGATGTACTAAAAACACTTAGGGACAATTTAACAATGTTAGGTCCCAAGGGAGAGCCATTTCCTTTTGTTTCCTTAAATGTGTATTCTCAGATTAAGGCAATAGTGATGGATGTGGCCTGTGGTTAGATGAAATACCTCCCCGTTCAGTGAGCAAAGATAGGAAGGTCGTGTTCCAGGACTCCATTTTGAGTCTTCTCTGGTCCCACTGTGGTTATGGCAAATCTCCTATTTAAATAGTTCCATTTTGATTGTGAGGAAGGCTGTAATTTTCTCTTAAGAGGAAAACACTTGCAAAATTTATAAGCATTATAAAACAGATACACTGATTCTTGTTGCTCATATAATGAGGTTGCCATAAATAATATTTCATCTACTTGTGATATACTAATATGAAATTATGGTCTTTGAGCCCACAAATGGCCGAGAACTGTATTTCTAAGCTTTTGCTCTAATTTTTTGGAGGGAATCTACAGAAATTTGTGAAACACTTTCGGATTTTGTAAAGCTTCTTAAAAAGTTACTGTTAATGCTAAATAAATTTGTTTAACCACCTGACAGCACAAGTCAGACAGATTTTGAGTCACATATGACTTGTACAGGGTAAAGTAAATTGAAGCAACTTTATCCACATTTTACAATTTTTTATGTGATATTGGTGGGTTTCATAAAAAAAAAAAAAAAACACTTCATTACTCTGAAGCTTTTAATTATGTACCTTGCAGAGACTAACAATTCTTTTTAATCAATTCTAATCCTAACAAGACTGTGAGATCTCTGATAAATATTTAAGTGCCTCAACAAAAAAATCTACAGTTAGCTGTGATATCAGGTAGGCTTTTACCCCATACTGGAGTGACCTACAAGTATTTATAATCTCTGTACACTTTTTATACATATGTTACAAAATCTACAAGGTAAATGCCCTTCTGCTTTTTAAAAATCTACTAAAAGAAAATCTCAGTAATTTTTGAACTGAAAAAACATCTTTCTCTGAACATTGTAACAGGTCAGGAAGAAAAGATCTGCAAAAACATCATGTTAGTCCACACTTTTTAGAATAGCCAGTGCCAAATCCTCACAGTGCCAGAAGTCCCAAGACAAGCATCCTACAAAGCCTTAAAGAGAGGAGGTGTGAAGGTGTTCCACAGGCAGACAGTAAAATTTTTCCCAAAAAAGATTTGGTCTGAGAAGACTACTAGGCCCTGCTGCTACAGCAATATGCATCCCTTCTAGAGCCACAGCACTGCTGATTTTCACATGCTAACATCTTTTCAGAATGAAATGCATGGAAAACACAAATGGCTGAAGAGCCACGTGTTCTCTACCCTGCACTGTTTCCCTTCCTAAGTCTGGCGAGTGTAAAGGGAAACAGTCTTCTTAGGATGTGACTGTTATGCTGCCTTGACAAGAAGACAGGAAACAAAAAGAAGCCCTACTTTGGGTATCTCTGATAAAAGGGAAAACGAGGGGGAAAAGGCTTATTCATGCTAAATCAATGTCAAAGTTGGAAAACAAGAAGTTGGAAATAACCAAGGTAATCAAAACAGGTATATTCTGTCATTTCTAAGACAGTCAGTTTCATCAGATCCATCTTTCTTAGCATATTCATTAGGTTACATCTTATGCAATCATCTGGTAACTCCCTAGCATCAGATAGAAGAGATGACAAACTGTAGGCTTTAGTACAGCAAACAGTGATAACAGAAAGAAGTGAGAATGAGTTCAGGCAGCACCTGGTATGCACTTCAGATATCATTTTAACAAATTATACCCCATTTTTCATAATTCCCCAATTAAAATTTAAGATTAGAGAGCCCACACTGCATGTAATAAATGCATGATGGATGAATTCCTCATGTCTCTTCAAAATATGCTTCTCTTATGGAATATTTTCTTTCTTCAAAAGAGTCATGCTCATTTACAGAGCTTAATTCATCTCTAGCCACAGCTTCAGTGAAGGTACAGATAACATCCACACTTACTGTTAAAACATAACAGAAAAAAATACATAGATCTGAAGGAAGGACCACAAGGATTACAGATGAGAAATTATGACATACCATCTTAAAATTTGAAATCTTTGCAAGGCCACCTGGCTTTTCAAGAATAAATCCACCCTGAATGTCTTTACTTTTGCTACAGGAATCCTCTATGACTGCCATGATAAATGAGACCATAGAAATAATATTCATCTATTTTTCAGTGTTTCACTTGTTGTAGTGTTTTCCTTCAAAGGAAAAACTATTTGGGTCAGCACATTGTCATCATACCCTGTGGGACAAGCCCATATTAGCCAAAGTTTTAGTACAGCTAAAATTCATTTGACAAGTAGAACATCCATAATTTAGTGAAATGGCAATTGGAACACTATGGCAATCTATCAGTTGAAACTATAGTTCATCATGCATATCTCTTTTCTGCCTAATTACCAACCCAGGTCATGAACCCATTTTGTGGGCAAATAGATTTGCCTCCAAAGAGGAATTGCAGCCATTTAGTGCTTTATGAACAACTTCTGTGCTGTGAATTTCTCCAGGTAAGCTACTGTGTGAGCTTAATCACTAACTAGAGGCTTATACAAGCCATCCAATTGAGAGGTGCAGCTGTAATGGCTCACAGAGTATTGTTACAGCCCAGCTGCACATAAATTAAACCCATTAGGCTTCAACACACTCAGCTATCATGAAAGTGCTTCTTATTTTTGAAAAGAGTTATGGTAAAATCAATCACACTGAATGAGACCGAAACTCTAGAGCATTTTACATTCCTTAGTCTTTGGAAATGCAGTTTTCTATTATCTTTCCAAATGCAACAGGAAGAGAAGAGGGGACATTAATATTATGAAGTGCAGCTCTACTCTGAAAATGTAAAAATAGCAACTTTATATTGAACAGATGTGCTCCCCACTCTCAGTCGTTGTGCTTGACTTTCACCTGATACAAATTAGCATAAAATTGCAGAACACAAGAGCTATAGTATGAAACTATTGGTACACTAACAACTGTTTATTCATATTAGTGACCACAAACTAGTCTGCTCATTCCCAAGAGATTCTCTGGATTCTCTTTCAATATACTCTACACTTAACTTTTTTTTGCTGAAACAAGTTTGCAATGTTACAGCTAACATATTTCATCAGGCACTGCGAGGATGATATGAAGAAACACCATTTTCATCCTGAAGTGCTGAAAAGGAAATAGCTCAGCTGCAGCTGAGGTGAAGACACATCATATTGGTTGTAGTAACTTCAGTGGAACCAAACAATGTTTCCATCCACTGAAACTGTTCAGGATCAGGAGGGAGTACTTGATACCTTACAAATGAAGCATGTTCTAGTGCAAAAGGTAAGTGATGATTCTCAAGATCAGGAAAAACATCTGAAGGAGTAACACAACAGTCAGGGCACTAACCTAGGAAAATTCCAACCTTAACAACTGCTTTGACGTTTCATCTCCTGGCTGTATAATATAATCTGCAGAGACACTGCTCAGAGCAAAGAACAGTACTCCTTCCTTTCAGATGTCTTTGCACAACATTATGACATTTAATTCCCTGGCACAATGTATCTTGAGGTCCCAGGCATATGTGCTATAGAAGCATGGCTTCTATAACATTTCCCACCACAACTATTTCTCTAGGATTCAATGCACTCTCCGAAGTGATGATAAAATGTAACCAAAGAGTCACTTACAGAGAACAACTGATAGTGCTTACCCTCAGCAGATATATCTAGACTGCAGATCCCACATGTTTGCAGACATCCTTCCTGAAGTATATGTTCAGCAAAGCCCTTGCACAAAGAAGACTTTCAGGATGCCCTGTGTCCTTTCATTGTGTCCCAGTATATGCCTGCAATCACCTTCCAGCTTAGCTTTACTCAGGTAGTTTGACACCACTGTCAAAAGCCTAACTCTTTCCATACATTGCATAGGATTCACAGGCAACAGTATTTTGTAGTCTTTCATCATTCTAGATAATCCTTACTTGGCTTATTTGTTTTTAACCAAATACCTTCTCCTTATACTTGTCCTGAAAGTTCTAGAAGATAGGCATAGCATTTGGCAAATATGTTAAGTATGAAGGGAAATCTCCACAGGACCCAGTGAAAAGGGGAGGAGATTTTTACATATTAGTGGCTCATCAGAGCCATCTGCTCAGCTAACATTACAGACAGAAATTATCGATCTTCTTAAGCTCTATCATTACTTAATATCTTATGTCTGTATACATCTATATGTAAACAACTCATTATTCTCTTGGGATGTGTAATTATTGGTTTGTCTATGAAATGGGAGAGAAATTTCTCTCTGAATGCATAGTAATCAAAGCATCATTATCTATACTTTCTGTGGTTAAAGTGTACAGAAATCTTTTACTCTGTTCTCCTTCGTTTGGAAATATTTGTGCCAGCCAGCTGAGAATTAGCAAAACACCCTAAAGACACCAAAGGCACCAACAGAGTTCATATATATTGGACAGTGTGCAACAATTTCTGGGAAACAGAGAATAAATTCTAGATACAAAAATGGATGTCATTTAGCCTGCCCATGCAAAATTCTGGATTCAGGAACAGTCCTTATTCCAATATGTTATGCAAAACTGTTTTCACCTTTGGTTATAGATAAAAGACATAGATATATATCTGAGTTTGTGAATAACATACAACTCATTAACTTGCATTAATCTTCACCATGGTATTTTAAAGAAGTGAGGCTTACATGTCTGTCCATGCGTCAGATTCCTTTTCCATTCTCTTCTTCTTAGTCTTTGATTCTCTTCACTGAATCCTTCAACACTGAAAAGAAGATAAATTAAAAAAGATTTTCAATTCTAAATTACGAGAATTGGTGTCCAATTAGAGGGAAGGGACCCATACTAGTGCTTCCACTTATGTTAAGATTTTTTGAAGTGTCCTTTGATTGTTTTCAAAGCCTGCTGGCTACTTAAGCTCGTACATGCTACCCAGTTAGTGAGCACACATAGTCCAGAAGCAGCCAAGCTACTTGTTCCCATTTGCCTGATAAAACATGGCAATGTGGAATACAGCATGCTGACAACATGGAAGACAAATGAGGCTGCTGAAAACACTAAGCAAAAGGGGAAAGTGTTAAGAGAGAAAAGTCACAAATCCCTAAGAGATTAGCTTTTACTTGTTCTAATGGCCACAACTTGCTATAACATGTTTATCTGAGTGGTTTATAACTAACATGAGCAAAGCCTTTCCATAGAGAAAGTAACACTACTATTATTACATTTGTGTCATTACAGTGTAAACTGATTCTCTTGTATTCCTCTGTTCTCTCATCCTGGTTGCAGAAGCATGAAGTTAGGTTCAATTTCTACTCAGTTACAACTTATGCAATGTATGGTTTGTTTGTTTTTTCCTCAAATATACATAATGTTAGGAATATCCCAATTTAAGCACACACTTCTAAGAAGATATTTATCAGAATTTTTTTTTCTACATTTTAATCACTCAGAATTAATGCTTATTGCTGATTTTAATAAACCACTGGCTTAACTTTAAAGTTGCATTGTTCACATATTGCTGTAACCAGTGAACTTCAAAGGGATCACAAAGTCTCAGTAATTTCACTTTTCAATAGCATCGTTGAAGATGTAAGTCTGAAGTCAATGAAAAAAGCAGTATGCCCCAAATGAAAGTCTTCTGCTAGATGAAGTTAATTTACCAGAAAACTATAAATCTTCCTGTAGCACGTTTTACCTGAGGCAAATATTTTACTACCATATTTTAATAATTAAAAATACAGATATATTTAAAACTGTAATAACCTTTGTAACAGGTAACCTAAAAATGTATCAGTCAAATTTCAAGTATCAGGATTAGCAGGTTATCTGCTGGGCTCTGCACAACTTTTCTTCCAGTGTAGAATACTGAAATTCAACCTAGGTTAGAAAGCACTAATCCAAATTTTCCATGTTGCTATACAAAGAGAGAATGCAGTGATGACCAAAGCTGTACACCATTCTGCCATCTTTTCTCCCAGTTACGTTACTTGACTTTTTGCAACTGCCTACATGGATAATCGACAGAAAAATGTGCTCCGCTGAATCTGTTCATAATGTATATTGTAAAACTTTGAGGTAGTTAATCACATAGAGTACTTTCGCTCTTTCTCACTTCCACTCACTTCTATCCTATTAGTAGCACTTGGCCAGCTAAATCTGCTGACCATCTGTGAGAGCCACAGGCTGCAGTTTGGGAATTCCCAAATTAAGTGTACTCTGGGGTTTGTTTATAGCCTGAACCACTCAATTTTTTACTGTCTATTATTGTTATTGTAGGACATGCAGTTCCACTAGGTGAATCAACGATGTCACTATGGCAAATCCCAGTTTAGATACGCTGAAAATGTGAACTGACATAGTTTTGAGCTCAAATGAGACAAATTCATTTACACTGTCTGAACACAGAGCATATCACATCTACAAAACATGCAAACATTGACAAAGATGAAGGATAATCTTAATGAACAGTCTGGCTTTTTATTTTTATGCCCTATGAACTTGAGCTAAATTGATCTAAATAATAGGTTTGACAAAGTACTGGCTTAGGTCTTTCAGATAACTGAAAGGTGACAGGAATAGGAAATCTGGTGTTGTTACTGGAAATTTCTTATGTCAAAATATATTAGCTTGATTAGTGAAGAACATAATCCCTACATACTAATTACAGAATTCCCATACTCCTTATAAGACTTCAGCAGAGATAAGGAATAAAAAACAGAACAGACAGTCAAAATGAATAAGAGTCCTTCAGAATTTCTTGAATAAGTCAAACTAAAAAGCAGATAAGTAGAACTTTAGGTTACAGTTGATTAAAAAAGACTTCAATTGCCCATTTCACACTTTTCTTTAAAACACTATTTAGGAAGCACAATAAGTTGATTCCACTGAGACCTGTGTGCAAATGTTTAATTCTAGCAGAGAACTCAAACTCTATATGACCTCTGGAAAATTGTAATTATTTTTTCTGTCTTGAATTTGTTAAGGTTTAGTTTCTGCAAAGATCAAAAGGCTGACCCCAAAAATAAATTCTGCATATGTTCTGGGGCCTGAGGTAATTATGGAACAGCTCATCCCTATTCTTTCAGTTAGCTTAATGCTCAGCCCTGCACTGCTTTGAGCGGGATCTTCAGCCTTGATTTCCATGAGAATTGCACCAGGTTTACAAAGGCAGGAACGGGGATCTGGACATTGGCAATCCAACATCGCCACCTGCTGGATTTCTATCCCAGTTGAGATTCAGAAATACAACAATCCAGTTGAGCAGTTTCCTGAATTTTTGGCATTAGAAATTCAGTGAATTTCAATCAGAAATTGAACAGTGAATGAGGAGTTAAGATTGGCAAGCTAAAAGATAAAGAAGTCAGCTAATTAAATTCTGCCAGTGCCTTTAAAAATCCCCTCCTTATAATTGATGTTGCTATTTGATTTCCATAGAAATTCAGGTCTTCAAGTTTTATTCCATGTGGTTTTTGCTTTGTTTTTTAAAACAGAAAATGCAGTACAGGCAACTCAGGACTAGAACCTATGAAAAAAACGAGCTACTTCTGGACATAATATGAATTATTTTAGTAGAAACTCTTTCATTCAGCCTTCATTTCCAAATAATTCCATTCCCATGCAAAACACACGAGTACTGTAATAATATTCAAAAGAGAAAGAAAAATTATTTTCCAAATGCTGAATTTCAGCAGCACGGTGCACACACATCCCAGCTGTGGGTGCAGCAGTTCCTCTGGTGCTGCACCAGCACTGCAGCCATGCGGTTTGAAATCCTTACAAATTCTTGCACACTTGTTCACTGACATTACTCTTGCCATAAGCACAAGTCTGACCTTTTTCTTAAGTAATGCATGCTTTTAGAATACACAATGAATTGTCACCAGCAGATATATTTCATAACGCTGGCTGTGTATTGGCTGTTTTCACCCACCAGCAGAAGTTCCTGCTTTCATGATTGAGACCAGACCAGGAACCCTACAGCAACACTTAACTGACAGGAGCTGCACTCAGATGGGCAGAGCAGTCCTGGAGCAGGTTGCAGAGGAAAGATCCTTTTAACAGGCAGAATTCCTAACCCCATTGCACTCTAGACCTGCAGTGCTCCTCCCGTAAAGCTTAGGCATACTGGTGCTCTGGACAGCCTGATGTGGTGTTGGATAACCAGCCCATGGCAGGGGGTGGAACTAGATGATCATTAACGACCCTTCAAACTCAAGCCATTCTATGACTGATGACATTTAAAGCATCCTGAAGGCTCTGAATTGAACTGTCTTAACACTTGTAAAATTATGTGAAGCCAAAAGTCTATATGAGATAAAACAATTCTAGGTTCATTTCCAACTTCAATGTGAAAAATAACATATTTCTAAACTACACATGACTTGTTCATCAGATATGGGAACTCAGAACTTGAACAAGTCACAGCTCATTGAAATACTTAGAAAAACAGTGCAATTTTCTGAAACAAAATATTAGACATTTCTTATCCACAAAGGGATAATAATACATAGGTATCAGAAGTTTGCAGGAGGGAGTGCAACATTTAACATACGAAAAGTTGCTTTTATTTATTACCAAAAGGATGATATTTTAAGGATGATTTTTCAAAATGCAGGAATGTTTATTTTTTATGGTCACATTTCCTGCTTTTTCATATAAATCAAACAAATGAAATTCAGTACTAAACCATCCCCCAGTGTATTCCTGAGATCACTGTAATTATGCACGCAGATTGGATGCCTAATTATATGCAGAGCT
Organism: Cyrtonyx montezumae; assembly: GCF_038088225.1. NCBI lineage: Eukaryota > Metazoa > Chordata > Aves > Galliformes > Odontophoridae > Cyrtonyx > Cyrtonyx montezumae. The sequence continues at coordinate 7,592,490 of NW_027071914.1, read as the reverse complement.
GTCCTGAAAATCTGCCCAAAAAGCTGGAGCTATGATCTCCCGGGGTGAGATTTAGTGCCAGGTATTGCTCTCAGGAGTTTGTTCAGCAGAAAATCAGCTGAGCTGTAGTATTTAAAAATATTTTATGTCTACTAGTAGATTTTCTGAATTTTACCCTTGAAAATTACAGAAATTCTCACTGTATTTGGTCTCATTAGAAGTTTGGATGAACTCAGTGATATTTGGCTACTAATTTACATAGATTTATTGAAAGAGCAGGGCTACCTTCCCAAACAGCAATTACACCTTGCTGCGAAACAGAGAGTAACTATTATGAACTTTAAAAACGTGGCTTTAACTATCTGAATAAAATGCTCTACACTTCCCAGTTGCCCTATTGACTTTGGTACTCACAGAACTGCATTCACTGCTGTAAAAGGTAGGCAAAATCCAAGATTCTCTTGAAAATAGTAAAAAAAAAAATGTACTAGATCCTACTACAATTTAGTAGAGAATTTCAATGTCTGAAACAAAAGAACTTGTATATTGGTCCTTCCAATTTTTCTTTCAGCACTACTGATAAAGTTAAGAGTCAACCTGCAGCTTTTCTTTTCACACACACCACTGTGCTTGAATCAGCTGATTGCAGCAGCTAACATCACCTTACTAGCCTGTGGGTTTGGGAAGAAACAGGGAAAAATTTGTCAAGGAGAAGGTGTTTTTGGTGGAGGAAAGTGTTGAGATGGAGAAAGTGTTTGTCTGACTTTACCTCTTCAATTTACATCTGGATCATGGAAAGCATTGTAGCATTAAAATGTTCCACTTGTGGTATGCAGTGACCTTGGATTTTGATGCATGCTTACCCTCAGGAGGTAAGCCCATTCAAAACAGTGAGTAAATCTCAGCACAAGCTAAAGCTGCCATAGCTGAACTCTTAACCAAACATATCTACTTATTTGGGATTATATGTTCTTGTTTTTTTAACAGGTGTTCACTTATACAAACATCACTGCTTTGATAAAATCCCCTAGCCCCAAGAAGATTAAATAAACGACAATAAGATTTCATTTTCTGTATATACATAAGCTTCAACTATTCATACACTTCTGCCTAAAGCAATGAATTAGAGATACTAAAAGGCTGATTAAAGTAGTAACACGTTCTGTGTTTGAACAAGAGAGATATAGTGATCAAAGCTGACAACTGCCCTATGATCTCCAGGGTGTTACATACTAAAACAAGTACATCTGAAGATACAGTAAGATAACTCATTTCTTCGTTTTCCAAACATAAAGCAAACTATGAACCCAATGGAAACAACACTTCTGTTAAGAAAGTTAAAGTGCATAGAAGACAGACAGTAAGGTTTTTAAGTGCTGACATAGGATAGAAGTTACACACATAGATTATGTTGGTATACCTAATAAGGAGTTAATCTCTGCTTCTTCATTTGCTGTCTGGAGGATTGGCAGCCCGATGGAAAGCAGAGGACCCCTTGGGTTCTTCTGGTGGGTTTATGTACTGAATATTAATAAGGTCTTCGGGCTTCTGTTTCTTAGTGGCATTCAGGGGCAGTTCCACACAAGGGATATTTGGAGACTTTCATGGAGTTGCAGCATGCTCAGGGCTAACTTCAGGGTGCACCAGCAATCGTAAACTGCAGTCCATTCTTTGTAGTCTCTGGAAAAGCTTGGCCTTCTTGCTAGATCTAGAGAAGATTCATGAGAGAATAATAATTGGGAACTGAGTTTCTAGAGAACTGTAGCTTTCCCCCACATTGTGTTTGGGAGAAACAAAATTGCTGGATAGTCTTCTATTACATCACTCTGGGAGCCCCCAAGCATCTTCAGATCAGATGAGATGCAGGCAGAAAATTAAAAAAAGAATCCTGTTTTAAAATGTAGCATTGAAGAAAAAGTGTCATGTGAGATCAGTAAACTCACGACACACATGCCAGAAGTGACAGACAGGCTTTGGATAGTGTGCAGCAGGGCTGGTCAAAGACTATAGCTCATGAAAAACAAGTGTTCCTAGCCTTAGCTGCCACAGTTCAGAGATGTGTGGGACCTTGAAACCCCTGCCCCGCATGGAAGCAAGGTAATATCTTGTCACTGATCAGTAACAGCTCAAAAACTCTAAGCAGAACTTGTTCTTGTACTTCTGCTGGCAAATAAGCTCTCATTAGGAAATGAAGTAACACACAGGTTGACACACCATCCCAGAAGGACTGCTGAACCCTGGCACCCAGTATTGTTCTCACCATTATGACTTTTTTTTCCAGGATGAAACCCTGTACCATTCCTAAATCCCTGTGCTCTTTGCACAGGAGAGTTTTAAAAGGCATTCTAGACAACTCAAAACTGCATGGCTTGATTTTGTACAGGAATCTTCATCTCCTTGTCCTTTTTCAAATGGAGTTATATTTAACAGGACAGTATGAAGGTTCAGAAATGCTTTCCTTAAGCAAGACTATTTGACACTGCTAGCAGAACAGTGGAAATGCATTTTCATGGGGCAAATCACCACAGCTGGGACATTGAAGAATGCCGAATATACTTTTATTCCTCCACAGAGAGAGGAGAAAAAAAAAATCAGCCACGGACATGCTACTTGTTTTCCCCATAAGCTGACATGCTCTTGCTTAGTGCAATGTTTCAATCTCATTTTAATACCCACATCCACCACCAGCATAAACACTTGCACACTCAGATTGAGCAGGTTGGGACCAAAAACAAATCCAGCATCCAGGTCTTTAATTTCTGCCTCAACTTTGAAATGCTGAGAATCCCATAAGCTCTTCAGGCTGACTGGTGGGATCATTGAGAAGCATGGAGGTCAGGAATGACGCTGAAAAACTTCTACTGACCCACATCCCCCAAGAGCCTCATCTGGGTCAGATAGACTTCAGTCCACCAGAAGTGAGGCACTCTAACACAAGGATTGCTTGCCTTGCTGAGGACCTCACGCTCCCTGAGGATCATCCTCTATCGCATCCCACCGATCACAACACATTCCATCCAACCTGGATCGGGAGCAGCCTATAGCAATGGCTTTATGCTCGTCCTACACTGTGGCTCTGCCTCTTGGTTTTCCTTCAGTCAGACCACTTTAAACCTAACCCAAAGGTAAACTTTAAACTTCCCCGTTCACCAGAAGTTGCTTGCTTTAAAGCCGCTTACAGCAACGAAAGCCTCCTAAAGAACATGCCTTCACTGCCTCGTGACTGAGCAGCTCCTTTCAGCAGGAGCGCAGCCTCCCGCCTCGGGCCGTAACCCCCACCCGCCCTCGGAGCGCTGCAGCAGCCACCGACACCCGCCCCACACTGAGGAAACGCCGCCCTCTCGCGCTGATCCCGCGAGACTACAAATCCCTGCAGCCCCCGCACGGCCCCTCCCATTGGCTGGCGCAGGCCGGAAGCGATCTGAGGGGTGAAGGGTGAGAGGTGAACGGCGGCGGCCGGGAGGAGAGGTGTGGGGTTTCAGCTTAGGGCGGCGGGAGGGGGTGTATTTGGGGTCCGGTTGGGGTCTGACCTATGCTGCTCTGTCACGGGGAGCCCTCGACACGGCTGCCTCTCAGCGGGCGGGGTTGGGCTGAGGTGTTGGGAACGGGGCCTGGTGCCCGGCCCCCCGTGGTGCTGACAGGGCCTGTTGGTTCGCTGCACGCGAGGCCCGTGGCTCGGAACGGTGCATGCATGGGGCCCGCTGCTGCGCCGTGCTGGGCTGGCCCTGGGCACCCCGGGAGTGTGGCTTGGGGATGGGAACAGCGTTGGGCTTGGTTAGTTGTGGGCAGGCTTGAAACAATATCTGTTAGATCTGCCCTACCCTCAAGCAATCATGGTTTACTCAGGGTATTATCACTTATTATTCGGTGTATCTCTAAACAGTGATGTTAAGATATTTGCATTAAGCTGACTCAGGGTTATTTCTCTCTTGTTCCTAAAAATCAAACCACTCCAAGAACTCTGATATGGAGGAGGTTAAAGATGGATGTCCACCAGAAGAATTGCTTGATCACTTAAAGCTTTCTGATCAGAAGTCATCAGAGAGCACCAGCTCATGGGCATCTGGCCCCAGAGATGCCCAGAATCCTCCAAGCATGGAAAGTGGCGATATACCATCTAAAACCAAAGATCCCACCACAGCAGATGAGTGTTTTCATGACTGTCATGACACGTTTGAGGTGAAAGAGCCTATATTGGATGATGAAGGAAATTCACAGAATGATGAGAATAGCACAAGGAAGCAGACAGAGCTAGATGAAGAATACTTACTAGAACTGGAAAAAGATATGCCAGAGGAAGAAAAACAGGTAATCCAGTTAGTTAGGTCGAACAGAAGATGTATTTTTACTGTAATTGTTTAGATAGTCTGTGACCAACATGAAGGTAGTCCTTTAAAACACTTCTTTGTTTATAGTTACTGTTCATAATGTTTTGGTGACACGCATTCTGTTAACTTGTGTAAGGTTGTGTCTAAGAAAGATTATAAGAAACAAAAATGTCCATTTCTTGTGTTGTTTAGTTTTTGTGCATTCATTGTTTTCCCCTTTCAAAAATCTTGGAGAAGATTTCATGATAGTTCTGTTGATAATTTAGTTCATCCACAGTGTTTGTGGATTAAAACTGAAGTTTATTCTTATAGATTACTGAAGTTTTCAAAACAATATGTGCTATGTGATTGCTTTGTTTACCTTTGATGCAGTTATATTGGACAGTATGTTTGGGTGACTATCACAGTGATAAGCTGGATATAGTTATGGGGAATGAAATAAGTCTGAGAGAAAGTTCAGGAACTTTAGAGATCATATTTGCTCTCCAGTAAGACTGTGTGAACCAGATGATTTGCCCCTCAGTCATTGGTGTCACTTGACATTTATTTTCAAGGTTCGAAGACATTATGGTCATCATGTTTTCTTTATTGAGAACTTGTTAAATTACTTTCAGGGTTTGACTTGGACTTGTAATGTTACTTTCTGCTGGTAATTAGGTTTCCGTAGCATGTAGCAAAAGGTTATCTACTTGTTTCTGACTTTTTTTTTAATGCAATTTTAATTCCTTAATAGTGGAGGAGTAAAAAATACTGAATTTAAATGTGTGTTTAGGTTAGATTTTAGGAAGAAATACTAAGAGAGTGGTGAGACATAGGCTGCCCAGAAAAGGTTTGGATGTCCCATTCCTGGAGGCCTTTAAGGCCAGGTGGGATATGGGGCTCTGGGCAGCCTGAGCTGGTGGGGGGCAGCCAGCATACAGCAGGGAGTTGGAACTGGATGGGCTTTAAGGTCCCTTCCAACCCAACCCATTCCATGAATTAGGTCTAGTGTTAAGAAATAAGAATCCTTACTGGAAGGCTAGCTGCACAAATTGGATCATAAGTATCACTGAGTAACTGATTATGATGAGTTAAGGAGAAAGTTGGGGAATGGAAGGTGAAAAGAGAAGATAAGAATTGTCTTAGGAAAGCACTACTTGATAGGGGAATGTAATGCTTTGTATGGCTTTATAGTTTCTATTTCAGAAACTCCTAAATCATCAGAAGCAGTTGAAGGAATACCAACTATAGATATAAACTATGAAAATAAGGAAAAGAAGAAATGAAGAATCACATACATATATTTTAAGTGCATAAAATGTTATGAATGTTTCTTTGAATTTATAGGGATTTACTTCTTGTAGAGCAAGTCTGATCCTTTCCTGTTCACCTGACTTGGTAAAGCTGTACCACTCTTTCTTAACTGTTGGCTAGGTCTCTTTATGTTGTGTAAGTAAATAAAAGGTGACCATAAGCTGCTCCCAAAAAGCTGGAAAGAGGGAAGGACTAGAGAGAAACTTGAGTATGTCATGGTCTTATTGTCAGCTAGAGTAAATAGAGAGTTGACGAGCAGAAATATGCAGAGCTAATATACCATAGGCAACTAAACAACTAAATTCTTGGTTATAAACAAGCACAGAGAAATTTAATCCAGTTGTTCAGATTGCTCCCTTACTGCTGGGGTGGGATTTATGACCCCAATACAACAGTGAAGGTAAAAGGGAATTTTTCATCAGTAATACAGTCAGTAAGGTCAATGTAGAAGTTCCTTGAAGTGCAAAAACAATGAGGTTAGTGGAGGAGAGGATCATAGAATGTAATCTCCTTAGGAGTGTGAGATGTAACAATGAGAAATGTTTAAAAAAAAAAAAAAACAACTCAGGAAGTGGTCTAATATGTCCTTTGCCTTGGAAAAACTTCTGGAGGCCATCTGGTTGAGCTCCATGCTCCAAGCTCGTTCAGTGAGACAAGGCTGTTCAGAAACGTGCTGCACATCTCCCAGTCTGGAGATTGTGCAGGCTCTATAGACCTATGGGATCAAGTGTTAAACAGCCTTCAGGGTGCAATTTTTTTCTCTTTGTGTCTATTTAGAATGTCCTTTGTTGCAGATTGCGAGCACTGGAATTTTTTTTCCCATGTGTCCAGGAGGAGTTTGTCTCCGTTTCCTCTCGCATCTGGTCTCTCGGAGGTACCTTTTTCTGAAGTCTGAACAAACTCACTTCTTGTAGGCTGTCTGCTTACATCATGGTTCTCATGTCCCCACCAGCTGTGGGGCCCTCTCTTGGATTGTATGCTCCACCCAGAAAGTCATTGTCTCTTTGTAAATGCAGAACTAGGAGGAAGAACACCAAAACTTGACACCTTTCAGACACAGTCTCTCCAGTCCCGGACAGAGGGCAATGTTACCTTCATCTGTTTGCTGAACAGAAAAGACATGATCACATTGTCCTTTCTAATTTTGACCAGTATCACTATTTATTGCTTGTGCAGCAAGGAACAATGTCATTGTGAGTCATGATGAGGCTTCTGCAGCAGCTTCTAATGTGAAGGCAGCTTAAGAGATTCATAGAGAAGGTAGTGAACTCCAGGGGAAAAATGGCATGGGTGCAAGCAGTAGAAAAAGGAACGGACATGGAAATCAAGGGTGTTAGCTTTTTTGCTTCTCTTGTTTCCACTTAATTGTTAAATAATCATTTTATTTTCCACAATAACTGTGGTCCATTGTAAAATAAGGAAAAAATTGTGAAGGTTGAATACTTACATTCTGCTTTGTTGCATTCTTCATTGAAAGGTGCTGTGGAGGTACAAAATAACTGTTTAAAGCTGGTAACATTTCCTTACAGAAAGAATGGGTGGTTGCAGTTCTCATTTTCCTTTGTTGTTGTTTTTTTGTTTGTTTTGTTTTGTTTTTCCAGTGGTATTGAGATTGTACTCTTCAATGTAGTTTATGTATATATCAAACGGAGTGGAGGGAGCCCACTGCATAGTATCCACAGATTAGCAGTATTTATAGGTTGAACTTTTATGTTCCCCAGAGGGCTTTTTGAGTGGAGTGTATAAGCAGTCTTTAAAATACAACTTTTTTCTGTAACAAAATATTGTTGTATCCGTTAGAAGCACAGCTTGAGAAATCCTGACATGAAATGAATTAGAAGCTTGCAGCAGATGTTATAACTACCAGAGTCATCCATTAGCACTCTCTTTGCATGACCTTATATTCACTGTTCAGAAAAGCCTTTGGTGTCATGTCATTTCCCTCTGGTACTTGGAATTGTTGTTGAAATGTTTTATATCAGTTGTATTTTTGAAATGGAAGCTTCTCATATTTTGGTTATGAAGATAATCTGTTAAATGATGCAGGTGCCAAGAAAACATGCTGCAGTTACAGTCTGCATCCATTTTATTCAGGGTTGTCTGTTTGTTTTTTTTTTTTCAATTTGTAACCTCAGGTTACTTGAAGGGATGTTTTTGAGGAGAGCAATTTCTTTTTGAAGCAGGAGACAATGAGGCAGAAATATTCAGAAGTTTATTTGACAATGTCATTAGATTATGACAGTACGCTCAGCAGTGGTGCTGTTTGCCACTTTGGCAGCCCTTGATCAGTTATTCTCAAGCCCCCGCTGCCTCCTTCCTTGAGCTAGCACACTTCTCTGTGTGCATGTGCAGTGAACCAGTTACAGGGTCTGATTCAGATGAAAAAATAATGCTGTATTTTTAGATACAGGCAGTGCTGCTGAAAGCAGACATCAAATGGAAGCCTCAGGATGGCATTTACTTACGAGGGAGACATATTTTCTTCAATTAGCCTACTTGCCCGAGAAATAAGAACTTTGTGTTAATTATAGTTGCAAAACCAAACATAAATTAAGTACTCATATTGTTTGTAATAAGGAGAGCTGAGTGTTAGCCATGCTCAAATCAAATTATGCAGCTATCTCTTATTAGTATATATATATTTTTAAACTGAACACACTTGTCATCTAATAGCTTTAATAAATCAGAAATTTGAGCGATGTTCTCATATAACTATACTGTGGAAAGTGTATTCTGGAGGTGCAGGGATGGATTTTAGTCCTTGCTCTGTGTATTTATGCATATCCTACGTGTAAGCTTTGCAGTAGCAGTGCTGAGTAAAATCTGAGAGCCCTTTGTTGTGAGGTTTCTAATTTTAAGCAGTGGCAATTGCTTCAACAGAAGCACAACAAATGCTATAAGAGGTCTTCTTTGCACAATGAAATAGGATAAGAAGAGGAGAGTATATTAAGAAGGGAGGTGAGTATATAAAGACACGAACTTGCAAGAAATATTCTTAAAAAAATAAATGTAGCTTAGGACAGAGGCAGTTTATGTGCTTGGACTTCTGAGAATTAAAAAAAAAACTCAGCTTTTTGAGAATTATGGAGCTTGAAACAAAATTCAGTTTTATAAGATTTTTTTTGTTGTTTTTAAGCATGCTGTTTGCTGTCTCAGCAGAGGCACTGAGCAGTAAATTGTTTTTGATGCATTACAAACAGATTTTCTGGTTAGTTGCCATTGACAGTGATGGCTTTGACATTGGTCTAGTCTGCAGAATTAATCAGAAGACACCCAACAGCTGTTACATGGTAATTGTTTCGGTCTGACCTGGTCCTCTTCTGGAGGGGCACCCATTAATTATGAGTTTATCTAGCAGCAAGATTCTGAATCCCTCATGACAGATGTTGCTTGTTCTTTGGGCCTTGTCTGGGAAAGACTTAAGCACCTGGCCTAGTAAGCTCTTACTGTGGATGTGTAACACTCTCTTCTAGCTGCTCTGAAATAAATATGTAGTATTTCTCAACAACAGATCCTGTCTTTGAGCTGTGACAAGTGTGCTAGAGCTCCAGCTAGCTGTGATGCTCATCTTCTGTGTTAACGCTAGGAAATGTCAGCATGGTAGGAACATAGCTCTAGTAGAGCAGTTTCTTCATTAGTGACTTTGAATTAAGTGAAACTGATCTTTGAGGAAACAGTGTTTTTGAGTTATGCCTATTTTCAATTTTGGACTAGGCAGCAAAACTTATTTTTTTAAACCTCCAGGAGTTCTCAGATGCGTTAGAGAACATCTTTGTTCTCATCAACGCATTTACACTGCTGCCCTCTGCCTCCTTCTCTGCCCTGTGCCTCAGGTTGATCTCAGTGCTCTTCTATAAGTTACAGCTTCTGTAGAGATTTGCTTTTTTGGGGATTTAAGAATGGATCTGATATTTCTTTTGAGATGGCTTCTTGGATATAATCATTCACTTCAGTAATTGATGTTTTCCCAATTCCAGATATTTGTCCAATACGAGATAGTAACTTTGACTGTGAAAGTTCACTTCTCTGGTGGTGGTGTGGTTTATTTTGTTTGTTTGTTGCAGTAGTGACAAAATAAAATCAAAGACAAAAATGGAAGATGGGATGTGGAGAAGTGAGGCATAATTTGGAGCAGACATCAGGTGTTGATCACTTGGAGGTGGTCTCAGAACTTTTAGCAGAAGTCCTAGCTGGACCAAAACCAGATTGTTAATACATAAGACAATGCAACTGGCAGTAGGGCTTATCACAGAATTGTAGGGGTTGGAATTGCACAAATTATTTAAAAGTGTATTTTTTGTTAATGCTTCTCATAGGTGTTCACAGTTATTTTGCATAGCAGTAATACTTGCAAAACTTTTGGGTTTTGAAGCATTCAAAATGCAGTCCTGTAGAAATACAGTAAAAGGTGATTCCTGTATGAAGATGACCTACTTCACTAACATGAATCCTGCATACAGTACAGCAGCAACACTAGATATGTTATTGTTTTGGTCAAATCAGAGTAGAAGATGGTTTGCTAGACTAAAACTGCCTAATTTAATGGTTAAAACAGTACAAAATATCCTGTTTTATTTTCTGAGTTAATCAAAGCACATCTAAAAAGTGTATCGGTGTCTGCTACAGTAATTAATTCTGAATGCTGGTGAGAAGAGTCTGTATCATGTCTGGAGTTCGAGTCTCCCTGTGTGATTTGTAGTTCCAGTTGTATTTTTAAACTTAATTGCTGGGTGGCAATTTCATAGAGTGAAAAATTATACCTTCATTTTTCTTGCAGTGTTGCTGTTTTTATGCTTATGTTAGTTTTGCATTTCTCTGGAAGATGCTGATACTATCAAATCGAGACCTTTGGTTTACAGAAGTGAGAGGCTTGTGTGTGTCTAAATGTTTTGACTCATGTGGTGATGGATTAAGTGGTCAGCTCCACTTTTCTGCCTGAGGCTGTTGCCTCTGGAGCAGAAGTGACAGGGTGACATGTATTGTCACTCAGGGTAGTCATGGCTTTCACTCTGGCATGCTAACTTAAACTGACTGCCTGGGATGGATGTGACCTATTGTTTCTGGAAGTGCTGCTTACCATTTCAGGAAAAGGTAATGACTGGCAGTAGAAAGACTAAATCCATCTTTAGCATGAAGTTATAGTGAGCACCATGTAACCATAAAGCAAAGTTCAAATCCTTGAATGTGTGATACAGCAACAGCTTCACAAAACTGCAGGGGGAAGCAGATGACTAATAATAGATGGCTTACAAGCAGAATTGATATTTGAAGCTCAGAAGTATATTCCTTAGCTGTTCAAATAGCTTGCTTCTGTGCACCCTTTGAACCCTGGTAATTTTCAGTGACTGCTACTTGGTGACCTTACAGGAGGTACATGAGATGCAGATGCTCACTGTCGCACTGCATAAATAACCTTGAAGTGAAGGAAGTACATTTGCTGCTCTTCACAAAACTGGAGCCAAGAACAGTTCCCTTGCAAAGTTAAATCAATTGATCCAATAAAATGCATAGGAACAGCCAAAGGAAGCGTGGCTGGAAGCATTACAAAAGGAAGGTATTCAGCCTCCAGCTCTCACCAGCTATATTTAGGGATTCCGCTTCCAACGCTTTTATTATATTGGTTCCTTCCAATATAAACAGCAAAAAATGTGTAGGTTGCTGCCTTCTCTAGTACTAGAATAAAACTTTAATGATTTAATTTTTAACTGCAAGCTTCTTGGCAGAGTAACTGAGGTCCAAGGACTGTATCTGATGGTTTTTCTTTTGAATTGTTGTATCTCATTGTCAGAAGGCCAAGCTGTCTTTTCTCATTACTTCACATCACGCCTTCATTCTCAGCACCTCTTACTTACCACACAGGTCTGTGTTAAGGTCTTAATTTCTTCACAATGTGGACAATTCTAATTCAGTATCCAAATCTGTAAACTTTTCTAATCAGATCCTTTAAGAATAATATTTCTAGTTGAATGTAGTTATTTCCCCCAGTTGTTTTGTTTTGTTTTTTTCCTGTAAATATAATAAACTAATGCTTGCTGTTTGTCATCATCTTATTAAGAAAACTGGCAAGAAAACAAACAGCAAGATTTCATCTGTTTTGACTAGCAGGAGATCCTAACAGAATGTAAGTTGGGTGGGAAGCTGTGCCTTGACCCTGTGCTCCTTATGTAAGCAGCCTTAGGGCACATAGTAGGTCAGGATACTCTTCCCTAGGCAAAGCATTCCAGGGGTTTGGTCTGACCTACTTCCTTGGCTGAGGAGTGGTAGCCTGCCCTGTAGCTACCTCAGTCTTGTTCTGAAAACTGAGTGGGTGGGGACACTGAAATGACATAGTGCAAAATTTGTCCCAAGGACAAGTCACTTGTGATTTTTGATCTCTGGTCTGATATGATCACCGTAAACTGATGACCAGTCTGTTGAAGCTGGAAATGCAGCTTGCTGAGCAAAGAGGGTATGTATGCTAATAGTGCTTCTTTTCTTTCTTTTAACCCTAAATTTGTATAGAAGATTCCAGCAGCGTCTGTTGGAGCAGTGCATGCTGCAGCAGGCCTTTCAGACTAAGTCAGTGGTAATCCACAATAGTCATCTTTCTGCTGCTTTGGTATTAGGACTTTAAGTGCATGTATGTGCAAGAACAAATTGTGTTTATTTCACAAACAGAGAATGTGCCTCAGAGGTTAGTGCATTTAGGATGGGAAGTACTAACATGTATGCGTTAGCATTCCATGGAAGAGCCATAGGAATTTACTTCTAGGGGATAATAATTTCCTACTATGCATCACCAATGGGTCTTGCTTTGAATGCAAATGCAGAATGATGCGTGAGTTACCAGTCAGATCTCATCTTTCCGAAAAGTGCAGTTAAGTGATGGCCTGAAACATTTAAATATAGGGATATGAAAACAGTGGTGAGGCTGTCACAGAAATCCCAGTTTTGCTTTCCAAGGAGCTGAGAAGCTGCAGAGCCATATAAGATGTTCTTACCAATGCTTCTGAAACATGCTTACACAACACCTTTTCTGGTCAAATAGTCTGAAGTCACTGCAAGTCTTTCACTGACACTTGCGTCTGGAACAGCTGGGTAATGAGTAGTCCTCATCTTCCTCCAAAATATTGAAGTGACCAAGAGGATGTATCAAACAACAGGCTTTGAGAGGAGAGCAGTGGGAACAATCACATCCCACTGTGACACTCCTTATGCTCCTCACTCTCCCAGAACTTTTGTCTGCCCACCTTTCCCCAGCAAACATGGGTCATACAGACACCTTGGTCATATTTGCTGTAGAAACCAGCTTGCAGTCCTCACCAAATAAGGAGGATGCCCATAGTTCAAAAACAGCTCTTTTTTTCTTCTAAAAAGATTATACCACTTATTCTCTTGAAGTTTTCTTGCTTCAAATACATTTTTGTATTAGTTTTTAATTCTTGACTGAGGTAAGCATATACTCTTCTGTAATACTTTTAATAAAATGATAACGCAGGTTAAGATTTTCATCCAGTATTCCTTCTGTTTAGGGTTTCTGCATCAGGAGTACCACAACCATTTTATGGGGGGAATCTTTTGTTACAATGCATCCAACTCTCTCTTATGCAACAGTGAATCAGTTAATAGCACTTAAAGGCCAGTTCTAAATAGGTCATGAGCAATGAAGTCAACAGGGCTTGTGTTTCAAGCATTTCTTATCTTGGATGAGGTTTATTCATGTAGATCTTTCATCTTTGCTGGTAAGATCATCTTTTCCAAACCTCTTCAATGCTGAAATATGGCTACTTGATCTTGGAGGTCTCTTCCAACCCTGGTGATTTGCTCTACTGTGAAAATGACCTCTGTTGTGCAAACTTCTACTTCATATAAAGACATCTGTAAGTTGCTTTAATAATCTTATTTCTGTGGAGCTACAAATGTGTGTGCAGCAGTGACAAGTGCTTCCAAAATCAGGGTGCAGCTTTCAAATGTAGCAGTGTGTTCCCTGTGCTGAACTGCAGAATCCCATGTACACACAAAGAATGCATGCTTTTAATCTCTCAGTTTTGTTCCTATGCTCATATTTAGAAAACACTCACTGGCTCATCTACATTGGTGCTGATGACACTGTAGAAGGACTTGTATAGGTTTGGCAGACAACCCTGGAGGAAAGCTGATTTTCTAAATAGTGATATACATTTCATTCATTAATTCTTTCTAATGTGAAGGTCAGTCAGTATTAGACAATATTTTTAACAGGCAATAGGAAAATTGTTACTGATGTAATAGAGTATCTGTAGGGTCAGGTGAGATTTTGCTGGAGATTTTTCTGTGTGTGTCTGCTGAATGGCATTTCCCTCAGAGCACTGTGATCTGTTATTAGTGACATGGTAACAGTGGTCAGGTAAATTATCTTCCAAAAGCAACAAGAGTAAGAGGAGAGAACCTCTGATTTTGTATTGTTTGTCAGTTACTTGGCATAGCTGTGAGATGGTGCAGTGCTCCACACAGTACTATATTTAGCTGTTTCCAAGGAGATGTTCTGTGTGATATTGATAATTGCATTAATCCTTGATTTCCACAATCTGTGGGAAACTGTTCCTTTTCTAGTGTTGGCTTTTCAGTTGCTCAGTGATCTGTAATTTCTGAACACCTTGATTTGAGTCCCCTGTGCATTCACTTTAGGGGCAAAGTAGGGGCCAAATTCTCTCTCTCTCTCTTTTTTTCAGCTTGTTAATATTCTCTTTCTTACAAGTGTTTCCTCTTTACTTCTGTGAGGTATGCTTGCGTGTGGAAGCCTGCCTTTGTAAACACATTTCAGAGATGGCATGATGACATCCTGTGTTTTCAGTGTCAGAGGCTAAGAGCATTCATGTCAACTCTGCTTGTGCCAAGAGTACTGCTAAGATATTCATGGATGAGAACACAACTCTGCTCAGCATGTGCAATTTTCACTGTATAACAGAACAATCTTCCTGTCTCAGGGTCTGATGGTTTATTCACTCTGCAAAAGAAATCTTTCAGAGAGGTATTATGCGCAGACTTGTTTCTAATTCAGTAAGCTCAAAATGCTTTGTACTTCTGAAGGTAACTGTGGATTTCTGAGGTGGAAATTATTTCAAACAAAACTTTTGAGACTTTACACGTAAAATCAAAGAATCATAGAATAGCCTGGGATGAAGAAGACCTCCAAGATCAAGTTTCAACTCCCACTGCCGTGGGCAGAGTTGCCAGCCACTAGGCCAGGCTGCCTAGAGCCTGATCCAGCCTAAATACACTCTATATAGTTGACCTACAAATTGAAGAAGAATTAAGAAGCAAGCAAACGGCTAAGAGGCTAACGTGTTAGTTTAAACCATATAATTCATTATGAATGGTCTTGGTGCATAGTGTTGTTCATGAACTGAGACTTTTTAACTGCCTTGTTAGCATACTCCAGTGCTGTATGGATTATGAATTCTGTTATCTTAGTGAATGCGAGCAAGGGATCTTGGTACTAGTTAAAACTCTTCAGGTTGTATTTTATTTTGATTTTCATTCATAGTTTGTTTGGAAGTACAGCTGACCTACTTGCTTATTTCAATTAAATACTTTGAGATGTTGTTTCTTCTGTTGTAGAAAAGAAGAAAGGAGAGCACAATGCTGAAGGAGAAAGGAAATGAGCAGTTCAAGAAAGGAGGTGTGTTGATAATCTTTGGATATCGTATGGAAGTTGGGGAATTTAATATTTAGATGTCATTGTGATTTTGCAGAAAAGTCATAGGAAAATCTTGCATTTATTATTATTCAGCTTTATCATCTTTCATTTCTTCACTCAGCTCTGGAGAACAGAGAGATAACAGACTTCCTTAAGAGTTAAGTTTAAATCACACAGACTTGGATTGCTAAAGCACGATTCTCATGAAAGTTGTGTTTAAATCCAAGAACATTATACAAAACTGGCTGCCTTCCAACTGCCAGGGTTTTTTCTGCAAATCAAAAAAGACTTCCACCAGTCTTCAGTTTTGCTAATGCAATTGCTTAGAATTGATGAAGGCTCAGTGACTCAGTAGTTGTTTCATAACTGTGTACATTTGTATGTGTCTTTTTATCCACTGGCTCGGTCCTTTATGTATACATTATAGCTATACACATGTATATCTATACACATATTCACATATAAATTGTGTATACCCATGTGCATCTCTCTATATATGTGTATATGCATTTTTTATATGTATATGTGTGGAGATATGCACATTTATGGAGATATACACAGACATGCACACATACAGAGACCTCTACATTAAACAAAGATCTAAATGTGCAGATTTCTGACTTACACTGGAACTGGACTTGTTGTGAACATAGTTAATCTGTGACAGCAGGGTTGAGGTGAGCAGTAGATAATACTACCAGCAATTCTGGGTAAAATGTATGAAGGGGAAAACAATTTTTGACTCCCACCTTTCATTGTGATGGTTAGAGGTTTTACAAAGAAACCAGGAAATGGAGATTAATGGTTCCCTCAGTCAGCAGGGACACAAACAGGTAACCTTCGTTTCCCAGAGGTACACTCCAATAAGCAGATAGTGGTCTTCCTGTTGGAGGTCTCAAATTGTGTGTTGAGAGAGCAAGATTGCTGGGTAATGCTTTACTAATTCAGGTGAGTGCCAGAGCAAGCAGAAGGGGACTGGTGGAACCATGAACATAGCTAGCCTGTAATATTGGCTCAGCTATCTTTTGAGATCTTATCCATAGCTGTCTCATGTCAAATTTTTCAGATCTGTTCAGTGTGCTTGTGCTGCTGATGCCTGACAGATTGCTTTCTGATCAGAAATAAACTTTTAAGCACCTGGATGATCACTAGTTAACATGGACAGAAATAATTGCTCTGTTTTGAGGAAAATGCATTTGTCAGCAAGTAGGCTATTGCTCACAGTCAGTATAAGAACTTTCCCTTATTTCTTTCTACCATTACTGGAAATAAATAATGTGCTTAACCACTGGTCCTTGCTTTAGACTAGATTTGATGATGGATGGCCATTGGGTGTCAGTAGGTGTGTCGTGACAGACCTTTTAGTCAATCATTGAGGAGTTGGGGCAGTTATCTTCCAAGC
Organism: Cyrtonyx montezumae; assembly: GCF_038088225.1. Taxonomy (NCBI): domain Eukaryota; kingdom Metazoa; phylum Chordata; class Aves; order Galliformes; family Odontophoridae; genus Cyrtonyx; species Cyrtonyx montezumae. The sequence goes on along the minus strand of NW_027071914.1, from coordinate 7,575,830 downwards.
AGCTGAGAGGAGGTACCAGTGGAATACTGTGTCCAACAGGTGTTCCTTTCTGGGCAAGGATCCACTTCTAGAAAGATTGTGCACTTTGTCATAGAGCAGCTATTCTGACTGCTGGTTTAATGTTGCATCATACATTGAGAAATGTTTCTAAAGAAATCCTAATCATGTGATTCACTGACCATACTGAAGTCTGAAATAAATGATCTGTTGCTTATTTCTTGTTTTTTTTTTTGTTTTTTTTTTTTTTTCCCTGTTGCAACTACAGACTATGGGGAAGCAGAAGACTCTTACACAAAGGCTCTGCAAATTTGTCCAGCCTGCTTCCAAAAGGATAGGGCTGTTTTGTTTTCAAACAGAGCTGCTGCAAAAATGAAACAGGTGAATATCCTTTTTATTTTATGAAATGACAAGTATTTATTGTATATCACGTGAAATTAGGAAGTCATTAGAAGTCTGTAACAGGGAAAAGGAATTACTGCACTTGCAGGCTTTTCTGCTTGTGTATTCTTCCAAACTCCCAGTAGGAATGTTGTTATACTTGATTTTACTGAGGGTTAATTCAAAACTGAAAGTTGCAGTTGGAACTGTTCAGATTTCAAACACTGATAGTTTTTTATTATCTTTAGACAAACTAAAAGTTCAGTCTTGACACACGTTTTGCATATGCAGAGCATGTGTTAAATTGTTCAGATGTGTGGCTAGTTAGTGTTCTTTCCAAGAACCTGGGTAATCGTGCACTTGGCCTGTAATATGTTCAGATGCTTTCAGGCACAAGCAGGGCTTCTAACTACTCATTCAGTTAGTGTGCTCCCTTCATGGTTGCTGTGTTGTTGCATAGATGTATATAGCCGGGCACTGTAAGGAAAGAATGGCTGCAGCTTTCTTCATATCTGCTGTATTCCTTACCCAGGGACAGGTGCCCACTTGTTCCCAGAATCTGCAATTCACTGTAGGCAGAATGGAAGCCCTAGGACCCACTCTGTCTGAACAGAAACTAAACAATTTACTTTGTAAGCTGATAATTGATTTTTAAAGAGTAACAGTTAAAGGTTCTTCATGTTAGTGAGGAATTCATCTTTATAAACAAGTTGTTGGACTTCTGTATAACTGGAAGAATGGGAGGAGAACCATTGTGTCTGAATTGATACGGTCTGTGGACATGCTGCTATTTGTCTATGGCAAGAGCTAGAAGGACTTATCAGCAAGTAGTTGGTAATGCTTCTCTGGCTCACAGGAGTGTTGAGAGTAAATTTAATTGTCTGAGATATTTCTATGGCTTTCCTATAATGCTTATTATCGTACTTAAAGAAGTACGTCTCTTCAGGCTATAAATGTGGTGCTAAATTACTTCCTTCTAAATAAGTGAATGTAAAAATTCTAGAGAAAATAATCTCTATTATTGTTTTAAGATAAAATTGTTCTGGAAAAGTAGAACAGTAACTCCTATAATCTTTGTCCTCTTGCAAGGTTAACTTTCTTGCAGTTCTCTTCTAATACTGAGGCAGATGGAGCTCTGTCTGGAAATGTACGTGGCAGCCATATTTAAGTATAAATAAATAATTTCTTACTCTGCCAGAATTACCTAACTTGCTTTTGGGATACTAAATTGTTTGACAAGTTAAAAATGGAATTCAGTAGTAGCAGATGTTGGAACCTTTCAAATTCAAAAGCTGCAAACTGAAAAACATCCTCATAATCCAGATGTTAACCAGAAAACGAATCCAATAATTTTCACATGAGCACAAGATGATAAAAGAGCTATGCACAGACTGAAAACCTCACCTGGACGGACCAGTAGAATCTCCCAGACCAATACTTTATCCTGAAAATAGCACAGAACAGCTTTTTTGTTTTGTTTTGTGTTTTTCTTGAAGCCCTTTTAGTTTAGATGAGAATAGGTTCTCTATCTCAGCCTTCTTGCTCCTTTTCTTTTTCTCCATTATAAGCAGATTGCTTCACTCGTCCTCTAACTGGTTGTCTGGGCACACAGAAGTCTTGTCCCTATCACTTCTGGAAGCCTCAGGCATTGTACCTGTTAGAGGAAGTTGTATTAGTGCTAAAGGGATATCTGCTTTTCGAGTGTCTTAGCTCGTACAGTCAAGAATTTTTTTGGGAGTCCTGGGAACAGTCTGTTCCAACCTCTTAATTAACTGACATACGTAGAAAAGCCATAGCTCAGTTAAGCTGAGGCCTGCAGATGTGACTCAGCCTTTTGACTGTAGCTTGCTGCTGGCTGCTCAGTGCAGACTGATTAGTGGGGCAGTCGTGCAATATGAAGGCTGGCAGCCTTTGCTGAGAGGAAGCTAATCACTGGTAAAGAGCTTTAAATCAGAAGCAATGGTATGAAAAGCTTGATTACATGAACATCCCAGTTCCTTGGAGTGCCAGACAAACCTTTTTGTTTGCAATTGTGAGTAATCTGTTTCCCAGGAAATACAGTTTAACTGAAACAAAACTGTTCTGTGTTCTAGGACAAGACAGAAGCTGCCCTAAATGACTGCAGCAAAGGTATGACTTTCCCGTGTGTTGCTCTTGTGCTAGATTTTTGATGCATAAATGACACCAATTACTTGTGCTTTACAACAGTGCGGTGATTTTGGCCATAACAGTCTTTAAATACAGATTACAGAAAAATTTACAGAAAAATCATAGTAGAAAACATTTCCATCTAGAATTACTTATTTTGTGAAATGTCAATGAAACTTATCTGTAATAATTTTGTGCCAACAAGACTGTTGTTGCTTTTTTTTTTTTTAATAAGAAAGCATTTTTATTATGGAAGTTGTTATACTTACTGTTATAAACCCACTTCCACCTGCCATTCCCCTTAAAACTTGGTTTTAATCCCAGACTCCAAAGAACTGTGGGGCCTCATAGAATTAAAAGCATTATCAATTCCCTTTTATGCTTGGCTTTTGCTTTGTCACAAGGGCTTACGCTTTCCCATTTTTGTCCTGCATAGTTTTATCTCTGCAACTTCTAGTGAAATCATTTCAGCTGTGTATTGTTCCCACCCACTCACCCATGCTTGAATATTTGTTAAACTCTCCATGATAGCTGGGGAAAAATGTCCGAATTACCAATCAGAAAACTAATCCAATGGCTGAGTGCCAGTGCTGCTTGTACAGTAAATAGGAGTTTGTACGTTCTGAAAGTAACCTTGAAGGTAACAAATTCTCTCTGACCTCTCTTACCCTGGGGTTTTGCATTGTTTTGGTAGTGGTGCGTTTTCAAAAACATTTCTGGCTATTCGGTGGTGGCTTAAAGAGAGCTGGTATGTTTAAGTCTCACTGCAGCAAAACCGGCCATGGCTTGATGCTCCCTGGGGACTTGGCTTACAAGCTGCAATGCAACACTTACAGCACAGCAGAGCAATTCACACTAGCCTGTAACTTGCTGACTGTAGTATTGTCTTTGTCCTTCCAGAAGAAATAATCTATAGAACATTTACATAATCTGAGGTTTAGCTATCCTGAGAACAATTCTAATGGGTTAGCAGTTTAAAATTAGGCTGGATTTTGTACTTGCTTTTCCTATGATGAAAAATGGGTGAATAAATTCTTGAGTAATTAACAGTAGCCCGTGATTTGTAAGTTTGGGTTTTAGTCCTAACTGTACCAGTAAACCCACTAATGTGTGCCAATAGAACAAGGAGAAAAAAAGCTTAAATTTGATCCATGGACTTCTATGTTAATAGATTGATCCTGTATAACCTTTTGTGGATTCACAACCCAGTTTTGACTGTTTGATATATCTTTGTACTGAGACAAACAAGGAAATACTTAATTCCCCTTTAGGGTTTATCCTCTTGTGGTATATTTAACCTTAAATATTATCCAATAACATATACTGATGTATTCAAAAGCTGAAAAATATCTTAGGGATTCCTTAAGTTTCTGAGCCATCTCATCATCTTTATTTGTGCATTAGAAATAAACATAGATAGATAGATCATAGAAATTAAATGAAAAATGGTTATTTCCATTAGACTTTCACAGACAAGTGTGAGGTGTGCTTTTCTAAATTATGATTTATCTCTTAAACTGTGACTGCTTCATTCTAAGCTGTATTATAAAACTAACTGCTGATATTAAAAATTTAATACACACTTAAGAATTCATTTTAGGAGCTGTAGAAGCATATTAAGTAAAGTACTGTGCTTTATTTTTGTTTTCTAGCAGTGGAATTAGATCCTAACTATATCAGAGCTTTGCTGAGAAGAGCAGAACTACATGAAAAAACAGAAAAACTAGATGAAGCTCTGGAAGATTATAAAGCAATCCTAGAAAAAGACCCATCCGTTCATCAAGCCAGAGAAGCTTGTATGGTAAGTCTTTTTAGTACACTTTGGCTCAGCTGTAAAATGAAGTCTCTCCTTTCCTAGTCTAAATATTCAGTGCTGTTTATGCAACCTGCTTCATGTGCAGTTGCAATACCTTTGAGTCTGAAATGTACTGTTCTTCTCATTGATCTTACATAGGGAAGATGGCATGGAATACTGCAACTTCCATATCAGGACTCGGGTCCATAAAGCATAATGGTTGTTTTTTTGGCTTTTTTTTTTTTCACTTTTGTAAAACAAGTGGAGGTAGATGTGTGTTCTGAGCTGCAAGCTCATACCCCACACCCCACAGAATGCACATGAAAAAATCACAGAGTGTTTAGGGATTGCAAGGGATCTAGAGATCACTGAATCCAATCCTGCTAAAGCAGGTTCTCTACAGCAGGTCCCACAGGAATGCATCCAGATGGGTCTTGAATATCTCCAGAGAAGGAGACTCCACAGCCTCTCTAGACAGCCTGTACCAGAGCTCCTAACTCTAACTCTCCTGCAATGAACAGGGACACCCACAGCTCTGTCAGTGCTCAGCACTCCTCCAGCCTGACTGTGGGTATCTGCAGGGATGGAGCCCCACCACCTCTGGGCAACCTCACAGTGCCTCACAAGTGCCTTTATTGTAAAAAAGCAAGCAAACAAACAAAAACACTTCAGAATAAAAATCAGAATACAAATACTCAATAATATAGTTTTTGCTAGTTAATATGGGATTCCATTTTTCTTTCATCATAATTTTCTGCTAATTGGTGAGTTTGCAGTTAGATGACTTCTTGGTATAGAAATAGGATCTTTTTTGATGATTGGTTATTTAAATGAACAGCAGATAGAGGTTTCTGTCTGTCAGCAGCAGTTTGAATTATCTGCAGGTCTATTTAAATTTAAGTCTACTTAAACACTGATACTTTTGCTTCTTGATTTTGCTGTGTTCTGTTCTTGGTGTGTGTTTTTATTTTTTTGGCTATGCTTTGCGTGTGTACTGGCTGTTTTGAGATATTTTACTAATAATGACATAAGTCTGCTATTAATTTTAAAAAACATAGCCTTTCACATAAAAAAAAAGGCACCCTGTAGTTGCAAGCAGCACTCTTTCTGATTAAATTACTTTTCTTGTTCCCAAATAACATGAGCCATGCAGCTTAGTGCTATGTTTCCATGTCCACTTTCAGTGAACATTTATAAATACTTCAGGATTAAAAGTTTCTTGAGGAAATTTTGTCTCATCATTGGAAGAGTGAAAAAATAATTTTAAAGTTTGTTAAAGTTTGCTTTGACTGTGTCAGCTTTGTTGAACAAAGGTGAAGTCCCTAACGCTTCATGAAGCTCAATCTATCGTGTAAATAACCTCTACTCAGTGAGGGTTTGAAGTCATTGCTACAGCCTGTTCATTTGGTGTTTTAAGTAACTATGTCAAATACAAGCAGGGAGTGTTTTTTCTAGTGAAGTTTAATATGTTAATGCTTAGCATGGAATAGCTGTCAATCAGACAATTTCAGAGGGTCTTTTCTTAAGGGCTGGTATTGCACGAAGAGCTATTTTTGTGCAGAAAGATCCTCTTATAGACTGCTTGCCATTTATATTTCTGAAAGAGGTTATGAAGGCGCCATTTAAAGGAAAATTGTGGTAGACGTGCATACAGAGACAGTCTGTGGTTTTGAAAGAATATGTGCAAATGAAGGGTAGCTACTATCAAATATAAATGGTGGTCACTCTGTCAGAGTGGGAGCTTCACATCATGGTGTGTGAATGGCTTGTGAGCACCAGGGAGCCTGGAAAGAGCTGACTGCCTTCCGTAGGGAAGGCAACAATTGAACTATCTTTTAAATACCATTTTAGGATAAATGAGTGCAATTTTTAAACATAATGCTTAGTTGGGCACTTGACTCCATATGACATACTGGACTTCTTTTAATAGCTTGTTAAATTTTCAAAGAGTGTCATGTTCAATTTCATATCAGTGAGACTGCATCCTATTCTGCCCCATACAGAAAAAATGTTAACTCTCAAAAATTCTCTCTCTAAAAAAAGGAAGAAAAAAAAAAGCACTTTCTATATGTTTGCAAAGCATGGGTTTAATTATTGTAATTCTCCATTTGTGAAAGTAAGGTATTAGTAGTGATTATTTTATTTTTTAATTCCCCTCCCCCATACCATGGTGTTGTCCTGACACATTAGGAAGCGCTTTAATAGCGTATTAGACAAGAAGCCTTGCCTGAAATTACTTCCTTTGGGACTAGATCAATTGCACTGATGGCAGAAAAGTACTTTGCTTAACTCTATAACTCCCGTTAGTGGTAAGGGTAAGATTTCACAAAGCAGATGAAGTGCCTGCTGCTTAGAAAGCTCTCCACTTTCCTCGGGCTCACAGTGGTACGAGTCTGTGACTGACCTACGGAATGGCTGGTGATAGGTATGTATGACTCTGGCAGACAACTAACCTGGAGAAAAAAAAATGCCAGCAACCAAAAAAGCCCTGAAGTGAGTAGCTTTGTGTTGCCTTGGCTTTCTGCAATCATAGAAGTCCTACTGCAGTTACTGGTGAAAAGGAAAGAAGAGATGTGGTCAAGGCAGTGCAGGAACTGGGCCTGTTACTTCTGGCAGCACCCAGCGACAAGGTCAGTTTACTGTACTGTGAAACAACCCCCTGATGCTTGTTGCGTGCATCTGAAAGCAGGGAAGTGTTTTATCACCTAGCTCTTGGCAATGGCTTAATAAGTGACAGGCTTGTCAAACATCGTTACTGCAGGGGCAGTGAACGTGATGCATCCATCATAGTCAAGAAAAGAGTATTTGTGTTGGCTTTGCTTATAGTCTAGCTGAGACTATGGCTTATTTGATTCAGGAATTCAGCCAAGGAATCTGCTGACGTTTCTAAAGGAAATGCTGGGATTTAGTTTCTGTAGCTTGTAGTCTTTTAGCATTAGCCTGGATCCAAAAAAGAGGCCTAATGTAATCTAGTTGGTTACTTGGTAAAACAGTGTGAGTGCATTTTAGCAGCTCCCCAAAGAACTGTGCAGATCAGATTGTTATGAAGCAACAGTCAGGACTCCAAAGATTAAAGATGTGAGAACACAGTCAGTAATTGGTACAAAATATAAGGAGCTTGAAACGTACATTTTAGCAAATCTGAACCCCCTAAAAGCTTAAAAACTGTCCTTTTTGTCTTTTGCAAAACCACTATTTTCTTTCAGTAACCAGTGAAGATTTGTTCCAGGAGCGAATCAGAAAGAGTGCTGCTGTTCTTCCTGGTCATCTTTCAGGAATGTTATGGAATGATTGGTTATTTATTCATAATTTTTGTAGCTGGAAAGCACAGAGTTTGACTGTTACCTTCTGCTCCTTGACCACTCTCCATTAGGCTGACTTCAGGTTCACATGTGGTACACAGTACTTAGTACAGAATGCCCTCAGTTTGCACTGCAGTGGGATAATACAGCTTTGATATCTCCTTTGGGTTGGTCCCATTCTTGGCCAAGTTTCAGGGTAAAAGCAGTATTTTGAGATTGAGGCTTAAAAGTCCCCTCTTGAAAATTTGTTAATGAAATACTGACACAGCTGATATTATGCTTTTTAAAATAATCGTAATAGATCTCTATGTAATAAAAAACATAATTCAAGAAACAATATTGTCTCCATGTTTGTAGTTAGCAGATCTGTAGTATGTAGGAACTAAGAGATTCTGCTTTTTTTTTGATGTAAAGCACCCTGCTCTTTGCAGGAATAGTGCTGCACTTCTGTGCCTCCACTGGTAATGAAAATGATGCATCAAGAGAATCTGCAAATTAGCTTCGTTCACAGTTAGAGCCAGTCTTTCTCTTTCCTACACAGAAGAAATATTTCACATACTGCTTTAGGGAATATTATAATCTCGTTAAATGATGGTTTAAAAGAACTTAAATACACAGTAATTCTTTGCTTAGGTTCTTGATTTGTTAGCTGCTTTAAAATTTCAGTACAGCTTATATTTCAGGAGTGTAGCACTCATGTTTTAAAGCCCACTGTTGCACACTTTGGTTACCTTCGACATCATTCATGCCAAATTAAACAGTTTGAAATTACAGTGTTTTGTGATCAAATAATCCCTATTGAAGCTTTCCCAGAAAGTGTTTAATAATGTTATCAATCTTCAGGTTTTGTTTTTAGCAGGTGTATAACAACGTGTGAATTTTAGCTTCAGCAGTTTGAGGGAGTGGCAGACCAGATAAACGTATTTACCAAAAGAATCTGTACTTTGAGATAAGTATCCCAGAACCACGTGAACGGCCGTGTTTATGGATACCATTCTATAGATAATAACCTTAGATGTATTTTTCTGGAGTGAGAAATGCTGAGTCTTTGGAATAGTGCTATTCAAACAGACAAAACACAGAGTACTTATTTCTGACCAAGTATTTAGGTCTTCATTTCATGCTAAAGGCCATATGAGAGAGAGATTCTGTGTAAGTCAAACTCACCCAAGATACAGCAGATGTGGTTTAACCTGGCAGGTAGCTGGGCATCACACAGTCATTCGCTCACTCCTTCTGTTCCCAGTTTGATAGGGGAGAGAAAAGGAAAAAAAACCAAAGTGGATTGAGATAAAACTATTTACTAAGATAGAAAAAAGGATGAGGGAACGTCACAGCCACAGTGCAAACTGAGTTTACAGCCTGAAGATATCCACACATCTTCATGTAGGCAGCTTAGGTCCAGATCTGCATCCAAGTTAATAAGCCCCTCTGGGTCAGCAGAAGTTGGATGGTGTCTGACTGTGCTAATTAGATCTGATTCACTGGTGGTGGTATTGGGCCTGTGCTGGTTTCTGGCTTACCCATCTCTGTGGACATGCATTGTATCCTTTCATATTGATTTTTCAGTTTTTATGGGGTATAACACGTCTCTTCCCCATCAGTGCTGAAAATGCCTGTGTTCACCAGTCAATACTGTTTTGAACAGGGTTGACTGGTGAGGCCATTTTTTTTTTCCTTGACATGGACATCTTATTTCGCTGTAGCAATGTTATCGGAATGACAAGGCCACCCATGATGACTCAATCTATAACATATAGGAAGGAACTAAATTAGAAAATGTTCCTTTATGTGTTGTTGCTGTGAGAGACGTGGCAGCAGAGGGGCACTGACACAGTGGGATCTAACGTGGAACTGAATTCCTCCACGTGGAAAAAATAGCACATTGAATGACAGTCATTGACACTTGGTGAATGTTGATGGAGACCAAACAGTGCATGTGAGCACAGTGAGGTGATGTGTGGTCTATTTGACAGTTGGTCGCCCCTTCTGGTGCAGATTTTTTTTATGAGCATGGCATGTGGTTTCTTGTCCATTGCTGGTGAAAATGCAAAATGGTGGTGACTGTTGGAAAATTGTGTTTTGTGGCTTAGAATTTGCTCAGTCAAATAGTGTTACTGTGCTCTTTGCATCTGTTGTAGTTTCCATGCAAATAAATAGGAGGCATTATTTTTTGACTGATCTAAGCTGTATTTAAATGCTGCAATATATGTAGTGAATATGAAACTATAATTTAAAATGATCATTACAATCAGTTAGCAAAACTGCCTTTTGAGATGGAAGCTGTTCTAAGTGTCAGTGGGAATCTCAGGAATACATAGACCAAGCAGTTATGTAATGCTTTTTAGAAACGTGATAATGTTTTACCTGTGATGGTGCACAGATTTACACTAGTGCTATTTCTGAGGGGGGAAAAAGCATGAACGAACAGTTCCTCAGAATGACAGCTTGCTCAGGATGAGCCTGTTGGTTGGGAGCTCTCTCCCAGTGATGAATCGTCAAATAGAGGTCTTCATTAGCAGTATTTGAACACTCCATAATAAGATGTTGCTCATTAAACTATATCCTAAAGCTCATAGACAGTTAATTAAGTGATCTTCTGATAAAATATTTTTATCTAGAAGATCTGCACATTCTCAGTGTGTTTCCCTGAAGCTGTCTACCAGCACAAACTGATTTTACAGCTGTTTTCCCACTAGACCTGTATTTACGTTCTGAAGTCAAATACAGAGCTTGCTTATTTTCTGTAGTCTCTCTTAACCATATTTAATGTATGTGGTGGAGGAGATAGGGCTAAAGTGTACTGTAATTCCACGTCTCTTAAATTCCCTGAACTCTTCAGTTAAAATACTAGGCAAGCAGATCAGATTCCTTATTCAGCTGTAAAAATGTGTGCTTGTATGAAATGTGCACTTGCAAGTTACGACTTGCCGTTTCTATGAATTGATGTCATAGGATGAATTACAAGTTTCCATAATAGGATAAAAGTGTTGGTTTGACATGAGGATTTTTTTTAAAGCCATAAACGGTATATTCTGGGAATGTGAAAGTTACATGTGCTTTACCTACAGTATTACTGAAAGCATGGGTCTGATTCCAATTCTCCAATTCTTCCTGCAGCGATTACCTAGACAAATTGAAGAGCGGAATGAAAAATTAAAGAAAGAAATGTTAGGTAAGTAGCATGCTCATGTAGCTTGCTTATTGTGCTCATTGTGGTCTACTAGGAAAATAAAGGAAATAACCACGTTAAACAAAACTCATGATTTCTTCCTAGTTCTCAATTGCTTACTTTTGCTTACAGAAGGTTTTAGCAGAAAAAGTTATTAGTTAAATTTAAAGACAGTTATGCTCAAGGCATTCTAGAACAATACATGGAAAAGCAGGGGGAAATGGTTAGAAACAAGCCAACTGCTTTGTCCTTTTGCAGTGCAAGTAAACTATCAAAGGAGACATTCCCATGAATGGGTTAAAACAGTTTTCACTAAACCATACGTAAGATAATCCAACCAGCTGTAATAACTGAGCATGTCTGATCTTGTGTCTGAAGAAATAAATTTGGTTCCTTTTGTAGCATTTTCACCTATAGAGCTCCAAGTCTTTGTTTTTATCCTGGTTTATATGGTCTTTCAGTTCCGTTTGTGCTGAGGTTGGATTAAGCCTACCAAGTGTTACAAGCAGGCCTCTGGCCTTGCTAGGGAAGGAGTTCAATTTCTTAACTCTTCTTATTATTTGTTAATGTCAGTATATCCCAAAAGATACTGTTGGCTATTTTTTTAAGAGAATGTAATAGGTATAATTCATTTGAATATATCTGGCTCCATCATATTGTATGGCACTGCTTGGAATAATATCTTAAATGAACTGACATTTTCAAAAGCATAGTTACTTAAATAAGATTGCCCAAGGAAGGAAGCTTTTCATGTGTAGTAATGGTTTGTATAAAGCATTTCCTTGCACAACTCAGTGTTATGGATAAACTAATAGTTGTGAGGTGACCCACAAAGGCTGTTGCCAACACTGTTTGCTGCCTCCTAATCAGGAGGATTTGGTAGCTCTTACTGGATCTTACTGGTGTGTACCCTCTGGTTTTAAAATGAGGTGTTGGTGGGTTTTTGTTTTCACATAATCTTTTCATTTGTGTTGTTTAGAAATTCCACACAAAAGAGCAAGGACAAATGACAGTGTAAGATAAAAAGAGAAAGTTGACTGTACGTGCCCTGTTTCAGAAATAGCTGTCAGCAGTTAGCTGTTTACTTATTCTAGGTGTGACAAGTAGTAGATGAAATGCTTTTTCAAAGATGGATAGGTTTTGAGAGTTTAGGATGGTGTTTTGATATCTGTGGAGAACCAGGTTAAACAAACTCAGTCTATCTTGCATACAAGTACAGTAATTCCTAAAATATTTAGGAAGAAGAGACTCTTTGAAGAGCTTCTGCTGTAGTTGACATTGTTCTTTAATTTTTGCTTCTTGCTGTGCAGGGAGTCTGATGTGCTCTTGTTTTGTACGTGTCTTGATCTACTGAACTTAAATAAAGTAGCTGTAAGGCTTTCTAGAGCTGCTCTACATCATCAGATTGTTTCCAGCATTGCGTTTAGAACAAGTTATAAATAACCAACAGACACAGAAAATCTTAAGAAGGATCATGCCTCTTTGTAGGATGGGATGGTTTTTAACACAAACTGATACAAAACAGTTCTGACCTCTTTTGGATTTTCCCTTTTTACTACTGATAACAATGTCTAAAGAGCCTAACTAGTCACAGAAGGGTCTGTACTGAAACAATAAATCCAGCTTTATAAGCCGTCATTAATAATACAGAATTAAGTTGGTAACTTTTGTCTGGATTTCAGACTAGATGTAATTTTTTTAAGTGTTAATCCAGTGGCAGCTAAGATTTGAGAACTGGAGTGGTTTTCTGGGAGCGAGATCAGTTGATGTGTATTGGGATCCTAGAGAAGAGAATCCCTTCTTAACAGTATTACATATGTGCAGGGGCGTGCACTGGCATTTATTTCTGTAAAGATCCAGACTGAGAATCAGCATGAAACCCTATTTTCATCCGCAACCAAAGCGTGACAGATTCACATAAATTCTCATATGTTGTTGAAAATATATGGTGCCATTTCGACATTTATTCATGGCACCACTTGTGATCACTAGTGTAACGATGTAAGGAATTTTTCTACCATACAGTCTCCTCATAGAACTTTCGAGATTAGGTTTCAAATGTGGGCAGTCATAGGACTCATTTCATTTAAGTGTTATGCCCAATATCTTGTCCTTAACAGAATCAGTAGCTGTATCATGGATCTAATGGTGCAGGCCTGGGAAAGATGTTCTCAAGGTTTTCAGATTGCTTCTGCTCTATGCGAGGTCAAAGAAAAACTCTTCCAGCTCTAGGGTGGAGGGGTGAGGAATTGGGAGTTCCAGAAGGAATGTAAGACAAACACAGTATGGTGTGGTAGTTAAAACATTTCTTTGGATTCTTTCTGTTGTACAATGTGTTTGTTTTAAGGTGCTTTAACTCATGTTTTTCAAGAACTTTGTTGGTGCTATCTACCCACTGAGTACTGTGTCAGAATTGAAAATTGCTTAACAGTAATCTGCAGCCAGAACTGAGTGTAGGAGGATTTGTTCCCAGCTTACTCCCAGGAGAGCCAGCTGTGCTGTATGGGTTGTGCCCCAGAACTGTTGGTCCCAGGAGAGCAAGTTATGCATCCAAGTAGTTCCAGGTCAGGCCTGGTGCAGGTGCACTTACACTGAACTTAAATAATAACTAACCATATATTTTAGAATAACATCACATGTTGTGCCTTAGTTCCTTTTGAAGTTTGGATATCACCTTGTATTCTTTTAGCCACCATATCAGCCTGTAAACATGGCTTTTCTGGGCTTTTATTCGTTCAACTAAAACTAAGCACTGGTGTACCCAGAGCAGCTGAGTAATGCTGCCATGAAAACCAGAACTGTGTACAGATAAACTTCTAAAAGAGTGCATCTTCCTCCTTCCCTCAGTGTGTTGTTCCATTTTTCAGTGCCACAGCTCATTATTGCATAGTTTGTCAAAAACTGAAACTACTTCTTAAGTGATTGTATGTAAATAAATCAGAGCACACATTCTTGGCTGGATCTTCTTTTCCAGACTATGCACCTATGAATTCTTGCATCCATGTCGTAGTGCTTAATGATTAATGAAGTTGATGTAATTATAAAAATGATAATTTATTGCCAAACTAGTTCAATTTCTGCTGTGTATTTTAAAAGGTTTTAACTTTTCTAAAGCAGGCATTTGCCTTCAAAATATTCTCATATTTTCCATTCAGTATTAGCAGGTTAACATTGACACACAGCGTTAAAAGTTGCTTAGTACCAACTCACCTCCATTTGAGTTTCATGTAAGTGAAAGCTTAACTTTCAGCATATTTCCAAAGTAGCTTTGAAATGCATGTGGCATTGAAGTGTTCAAGGTCAGGTTGGACAGGGCTTTGGACATCCTCCAGAGGATCAGGTTGTCCGTGCCCATGGCACAGGGGTTGGACTGGATGATCTCTAATGGTCCATTCTAACCCAAACCCATTCTGTGATTCTATAGTTCTTTCCCTTTATGGTTTCATAACATGGGCAAACTGCCTCTCTCACTGCCTAAGATTAGAACACTTACTAAACATTTGGGTTATTTTTCTTAGGATTTTAAAACAAAAGATCTCTAGCTATTATGCAGCAAGCCAGTCTTATTTAGATCCTAATTACTGTGATGAAGGACCATGGTCCCTGGGGAGAAGGGTGTGAGATGAGTGAAAGTTTGGAATTGTTTCAGTGAGGTTTAGCAGCTTGCTGCCTGTGATCACGATACAGTTTTGTACATAGCTGCAGGAAAGCTAAGCATATTGGATACAGACATTGGAGCGGGACAAATGCCAACCTGTGTAACCCATCTTACACAAACAATTCATCAAACCTGATCAAAAACAGTTGAGGTTTTCAGTTTAAGTTATAAAATGAGTCTATTCCAGAAAATAGTGACATGTACTTGCTTATTAATGTGATTAACACAAAGACCTATTAGTGTATAACCTGGGCCTTTCCATCAGTAAGAGCTTTCTCCAGCTACTTAAGATCAGTGAAAATATTTATGAGGCTTAATGCCTGAAGAACAATTTATTCTTTGATACTGAAGGGTAATGTTGTATTTGAAACTAAGCAGCTGAAGCTCAATATGTGAGTACAGAGAACTTGAGGTCCCTTGAAATAGTTCAAACCAGACTGACAGTTTGATAGGAAGATGGTTTGTCTGAGCTCTCCTAATTGCTTCAGAAATGCTGTTGATAGTCCAGTGAGTTACACAAAGATAAGACCTCTTCAGAAGATTTTTAATCAAAAAAAATTCTAAGCGTAAACAATATTTGGTTTTTCAACTTCCACACAGCGCATAATCTCTAGCAACTATATTAGAAGAATTGCCAGAAATACTCAATAACAGGCAATTATGATTGGTAGTTGAAAAATAAATGATGAGAAATCTTTGTGCATATGTCTTTTGTAATAGAACATAACTTTTCTGTTTAGGTGAATAATGAATCACAGATTTCTGACACTGAAATTGATTTTTGCCAGTTATTTTTCCTGTTAATCTCTGAATACTGTCCTGCTGAATAACTTCAGCATGATGCAGTTCCAGGTGAATTTAGACATATGCTCTATAAAATAGTGTTTCAGGAGAACATGACCCTGCTCTGGGACTGGCGAGTGCTTGACTGCTGAGAACTTGCAGCTGAGTCACAGCTCCGCAGGCTTTTTGCCTCCTTCCAGCAGTTTCTCTTTTAAGAGTTTTTCTTTGGGGGAGGGGAAAGGTTGGGCTTAACTACTGATCTTAATTTGGGGATGAAAGGAGAGTGGGGGAGGAAGAGACATTGCTTTCCTACAGTGATGGGTTTATGGGCTCCAAACAGCGGAAGCAGTGCTTTGGGCTTGAGTTCCTGGAAGAGGCAAGGCTTTCTTCTGCTTTATTAACATTTTAATTAATGTGGCTGCACCAAGAGGCAGTGCTGCATGTGGACTTCTGTGGCAGAACAGCATGTGGACTTCTGTGGCAGAACAGGATGGTGACCTAAAATGAATTGTTTAATGTATAGTCACAGCTTGGGTGAGATGAAGAGTAAAGTATTCGTTACATCTTACAGCCTTTAGCTTCTCCCAGAGAATTGGCCTAGCTACAAGTAAGAATGCCACGGCAGTTATGCTGTGTTTATGCTCTAGTGTGACCTGCAGAGTCATCATGCTAACTGCCACTAGAAAAGGCCTTTCAGTGTTTCCTGAAACAGGCAAACTTGTCTGCCTGCTCCTGAGCCAGCTGCAGTGCTTGGATAACTTGTAAACTGTTTACAACTGGCTGTAGGAATGCCAGACTATGCCAGGATTCTTCCACCACTGGACAAAGACACTTCTCACCCAAAAAAGTGAAGCTGAGCAAGGATTGTTTGTCTTAAGAGCACAATAGCCACTATTCATCTCCCCATCATAGAAAAGTTGTGAACGTCTTTGTAGTTTAATAACCAGAGTGCTTTTAGGATGAAGTGTGAAATTATGAACTTGACTTAGTAGTTAATGTACACTAAACAGTGTACCTTAAAAAAAAAATCTGGAGAAGGAAGCTAACCCTAAGTTTTGCAAATGTGATTGGAAACAGTCTGATTTGGATTACTGGGACAGTGTTTAACCTGGCTTGAAGGTTGCCAAATAGTCTGCCCCTTGTCTTAGATCTGTTGAATAAGTTCAGACTTCGCTAGTTTCTGCTTTGAGTGCAGTCACAGGGTTGCAGCATGGTGCAAGGCAAATGACTTATCTGTTTGGACTCTGTGTAAAGTAAATGCTGTTGATGTCTTTTTGTAGAGGACTTGCATAGAACTTTGCTTCTCACATGTCTCTGTTTCGTCATTGCTGTGATGCTGCTGCTTCAGAATGGCTTAGCAACAAAGCTCTAACTCAGTCCAGATCGTTTGCTGCACTGCAGTGAGGAAACCTTGCTAAGTGCTAAATGCTCTTTAAATTACGGTTGCTTAGAACTCTTAGCAGGGATGAGTTAGATACAGACAACTGTAGTTTCGAACGTGAGTTCCTGATGGCAGGATGTCATCTGGCATGCTAAGAATGGTTACAAAGCTGTGCTCTTCAAATGGAACTGCTTAGTTAGAAGGTGCAGATGCTTGCATGGATGGATTTGTTTTAATGTTTGCTGTATCGATATACATTTCTAGAAAGAGATCTGTAATAACTATGAGCGAGCAGAGTTTGAACTTTGGCTCTCTCTGTTCCTGTTGGTAGTCTAGGAAACTGGGCAGTTCTGCTATTGCTGAATGTTTATAGAACTGTGGCTGCATCAAAGTGGCAGGAACTGAAAAATTTATGTTAAAGAACAGTGTTGGCAGGTACTGAAGTTATATCCAAGTACAGGAGAGACTGTCTGTGGGCTGTTAAGGTCCTGGGTAAGGTGAACTTATGACTGAGGAAGTAAAGAGCTAGTAGGTAGCCAGAACCAGATGACTTCTTTTGCCACTGGTGTCAGGGCTGCCTGCAGACCTGGCAGAATCTGAACTCATCTGCCTTCAGCTCCAAAGCTGACACTGAGTGCCTCACAACTGGAATTTTTTTAGTTCATACAGGAGCCTAAATATTCAACTAACTGGAGAGATTTCCACAGCGTTTACCTTGAATTAGTAGATAAGTTAGTGGAGCTGAGTGTGTAGATGGGCATCACTCAGTGGGAGTTTTCCCTCTGCTTTACTCACGTATTTCTTTTTCATTGTAGGCAAACTGAAAGATCTTGGGAATTTGGTTCTCCGCCCCTTTGGCCTGTCAACAGAAAATTTCCAGATAAAACAGGATTCATCAACTGGCTCATATTCCATCAATTTTGTTCAAAATCCAAACAACAATAGATAACATGAATTCAGCTTAGTGCTGCTGGCTTTCAGGCTTCGTGACCATGTGCTTGCACGTACCAAGGATTCAGCAAACATTCTTCACTCTGTCCAAGTGAAGAGAGACTCAAGCAAATTCATTTCCCTGCTTATAAATTATTTACAATGTGGATGTAAAGAAAGTCGTTTGACTTCTTTTAGTAGTAACTATGTCCCGTGTGTGATTTTTCACTTGCAGTATTGGGCTTGTCCACCAGTCAGGTACATTATTTCAGCCCATTCAATGCTGGCAAGAAAATTCTAGCAAGCAGTTCAGTTGAATCAAAATGCCCATGCACCTGTGGCCAAGAACAAAGCCAAATGGTGCCTTGGGGAATTAATGAATCTAGCAGAAGCACTTCTCCACATTCAGGAGGTGGATGTGACTGACAGCATGCATGGAAGCGAGCCGACCTTCTCTGTGGAATATTTTTTCTTGGTAATAAAGGCTTAGTATTTCTGTTGGATTGATCTGTGAAGTTCTTGCCTTGTGTGAATCCTTTCCGTGGTGGCAGTGTTGTTTATAATTCTTGTATCTACCCACAGATAACATATTTACAAGACATTAATTTGATGCACTTGAGGCTGTTCTTGTTGTTGTTTATTTTTGCTTGCTTATAGCAACATCAGTAAATTATCCTTAGGCTATCCTTTGCTTACTTTTTATTTGTTTGTATTTTTTATTTATTTTCTTTTGAAGAAGATAGAGAAGCTGCGTGATGTTACATATACACTTTGGCATGGTGCTATAAAGATAGGGAGATCTGCTTCTCTGAGACTGATGCTACAGATCCCCATAATGGCCAACAGTTGACATTAAAATTGACTGTGAAAGTTCCTTGTGACATAATAGGCTTTGAGAACACTGAAGCATTAATTTATAGAGAGCTATTTAAAAAAAAAAAGTGTTTTTCAAGTAGTTCATTCAGATTTTGGAGAATAGGTGTGCTCCGTAATTACTGCATATACTGCTTTTTTTTTTTTTTTTTTTTAAATCAGTGTTGAAATGTTTACATTAGAGGCAGATTTCTTCAGTTGTCTCCATGCAGATTTCAAAGCATGATTTCATTAAATAATTACTAGTAGCTCTCTGTTGGCTATTAGTTGTCACCTTAAATTTATTTCAAGAAATCTCTTTGTGCGTACTGAAGTCTGAAACTGTACTAGTTGCATGTCTTGAGCTCTAGTCTTTACAGTGATGTGCCTGAAGGCAATATTCTCAAGCTAAGCTTTCTTGGTGCTTTTTTTCCTTCTGTTTTGACAGTGGAGACTTAGAGGTGTGGGGTTTGGGGTGAGGTTTGTTGTTTGTTTGGTTTTGATTGTTGTTTAACAATGTCCTGCTGCATTTTTAGTTTTGATTTTTGTGGTTAATTGCTTATAAACCGTTTCATGTCTGCAGTGAGGTTGTGTTACATCTATGGGAATTAAAATGTCATTGGCGAGAGAGAAACCCAAATTCACAGTAAGGACCGTGCTGCCTTTAACAACTTCTGTGTAATTAAAATGCCACTTAACTAAACAAAAGCATACAGCCTCTAGGATTTCCATGTGCTGGAACAGTAACTGTGCGTTGTTTTATTGGAATACAGTTCCTGCAGTGCAAGATTTGATCTCCTTTACTAAAATTGGGCAAACGGGTAGGAGTATGGACAGGAGGTTTGAAAGAAAGATGCTGCTCCTGGTGCTGTGGGTTCACGCAGCAGGTAGCTCAGCACCATGCAGTCGTTCCCTCCATTCCCAGTGGCGGGGGGCTGAGCTTATCTGGGCAGTGCAGGGAAGGTATGATGGAATGTACTGGCAGAGAAGTGTACTCACACCCGAGAGGCTCTGCAGGTCCAGGTGGGCTAATTAACTGGCTCAGAGCTGTCATCTCTGCTTTCAGAAATGAGCACTTTAGGCTCATGGAAGGCTTATTAGGTGGAGCAGAGAGTACTGAGACCGGTATAAATCTCACTAAAATTCCCTGAAACCTGGACTACTAAGGAGCAGAGGCTGTGTTGAGCTGGATCTCATAAGCTTGATTTGAGCCCAAACTGAGAAGCCACTCAGGAATGTCTGAATCACACCTTGCTGAAGCTTCTAGGTCAGCACATGACAGAGATGCCCATTGCTGCCTTACACTGACGTGTCTGACCCTGGAAGCAGAGCAGTAGAGCTGCAGCTGCAGCGAGGCAGTCCACTGTCTTGAATATCACCAGCTAACTCCTCCTGGCGTGGGCACAGGACTGCATCCAGTGTGTTGTCTTAACAACAGACCTCTGTCGCTGAATGTGAGGCAGCTTAGATCTTAACCCCAGCCTTCATTCAACTGCAGTACATACCCCTAGATCATGCACAAATCAAACCACTTTGAAGCTATTGTAGATACTTAAATTTCAATTTGTATCTTGATTGTTACCAATTAATTGTTATCTTTAGTCAGCCTTCTGTGCTTATTATTTACCAGTGTACGGCTGGTGCTGGAAGTTACAGGCAGTGTTTTTGCAATCTGCTGCTTTGTCTTACAAATGAGTTTGGTGACAAATGCTCTTCCTGCCATTCTGTTCCTGCTTCTTATCTTTAAAGGCCTTCTTGGGCAGAGGCTGGGTAGCTTGTTCTGGAAAATAAAAGCACAACAAAACTTTTGATATTTCTACCTGCTCTGCAACTTCCCTGCTGGATGCCTGCTGTGTACCTATAGTTTTAAAGTGAAGGGTTGAATAAATGGAGCTGAACAATTGCAGCTGATTCGCTTTTCATACTTGTTTGTAATTACATTGCATTGTGTGAAAGAGACAACGTAATGTCACTGGAAGTTGTGCACACCATTAGAGAGGACTCAGATCTGTAGGTCATTCCTACTCCAAGTGTCACTGTCTGGCTAGAATAGAAACCTCTGGACTGTGTTATTTGACATTACTGCAAGTTTTCTTCCAGGTAAAATGCCTATTAATTACCTGATGGCAGCTCTTCTGCACTGTCCATATCCTAAACCTTCCTTTTTTGTTGTTGTTTGGGGTTTTTTTTGGCTTTTTATTTTAAAAGGGATTTTTTTTTATGTCTAAACTAGTCATTACTGCTGCCAAGAGAAAGGTAATTGGTACTTCCTCCTGTTGTAAATGGCCACAGATCCACTGCATTGCCAGGGTGTTGTGAGTCACATGCATTGAACTTACAACTTCTAATAGGAAAAAATGCTTTATGCAGCAATCTTTTAAATATAAATGCTCTAAACCAACATCTCTTACTGATTTGTTCCACTAGTTACTCACCCCTGTGTTTTCAACAGATGTGCCTCGTTTCCACTTGGTGTTGTCTGTCCTCAGCTCCCAGCCTTTGTTTCATCTCATTTCTCTGCAAAAATAAAAAGCTGTTAATACTTGGCATTTTCTCCCTGAACATGTTTGCACAGCAATGAAGGGGACAGTTGGTTCTCTCTGTAAGCTGAAGAGACAGGGTTTCTTTTAAGACAGATAACTTTCTGCAGGATTTCTGAGATGTTTGCATCTCAGCCTTTTTTTTTTTTCCCTACATTTAAGAAGGGACATCAGAACTGATGCTGAGATTTTTGTCCTTTCTACTCTATATAAAAAGCGTGTTATTCTTGCTTACTTCTGCCTTGCTTATACACTCAACACTCTTAGCCTTATGGGGCAACAGCTGTGCCAAGTTTTAGACACCCTCCCCCTTTTCTGGAATAGCTGATTCCTGAGACATAGACCCCCACTTTCCTGCAGCTGTGGGTGAGTTGTTCTTGCTTGTGTTCTTGCAGCTAATTGCAGAATTAAGTCATGTTTTCTTTGTTCCAGCTTACTGAAAAGTATGTGTTGTTTGCTTTGACTTCCCACCATGCTGCTGCTTACCAGGGTTCTCAGAATGACTTCAGGTTTGCTTCTCAGTGACAGATGGAAGTGTTGAATTGTATGAGACCTAGCAGAGATCTGAGCAGAACCTCACAGGAACCATTCCTTTTTGAAGAATAGTGGCAAAGTGTTGGAGATCTGCCAGAGGTACAGATCTTAATCCATGTGTGCAACATTTATTTTATATTATATTTACCCATAAATATTACATATATTGTAGAGTGCAATGCCAGGTGATGTATTTTTATGATTAGATTAGCTAAGTGTAGTTGAATGACAAAATCTATTCTTGATGGATTTAAATTGCCTCTTTTCTATTAATTCTTTATTCAGAGGACCCTGCTTTCAGATTCCTTTCCCTGGACAACCTGACCTAGCTGTGGTGTCCCTGTTCATTGCGGGGAAGTTGGACTTGATGTCCTTCAGAGATCCCTTCCAACTCTAAGGATTGAAAATTCTGTGATTAATAGTCTGTACATATCTCTGTTTTCATCTTTAACCTCTTTTGTTCTGCTGACTTTGAGTCTGTACCCAGCATACACCGAAGACAAAGAGGGTGAGCTACTTGGCCATTTTAGGTGAAATACCTGGGCCTAGCTCTGTTTCTTATTTCTAGGCAAGTTCACTTATTCTTTCTTACTGTAGGCTATTTGAAGCACAGGGTAGGAACAGAAAAAAGAATATACATAAATATGTGGGTAGACTGTAGCCCCTGACTTCCAGGACATGGGTTTTTGTCTGTAGACCGGGCATGTCCAACCCACAGCCCATGGACCACACGTGGCCCAGGACAGGCAGTAAGCAGCCCCACAAGAGCATAAACTTTTACCATTATTACATTATTTTTAGTGGTACTTATCATGTAGCTCGAGTGCAGACTCTGTAGGTGACAACAGCGCTGTGGAGGGGAGGGCAGAGTGCAGTGCTAATGTGACTTCTTGTGCCACCACACACAGTGGAATTGGAACCTCTGTGTATTACATGTGACGTGTTCTTGTGCCACTTGTTACAAGCAGTGATTGCAGGTATTTCATCCCAGTGTCTTCTCAAAAGAAACAGAACCCTAAAAAAAAGAAAAACTGTGGATGAAGGAAGAGAGTTGAAGAGTGTTCAATAAAAGATGGATTTTTTTGTCAAGGCAAACAATACAGCACTGTGCTTAATGTGTAAGGAAACCATGCCAGTTTTCAGAGAGTACAACTTGAAAAGACATCATATGCAAAAACATGCTGCCAGATTAGATGCGGATCAAGGAACGCTTCCCAAAGACAAAACAGCAGAACTGGAAGAAGTCTGTCATCACAACAAGTTTTATTTGTTTTAAGTTACAACTCAGGCTCTATTATAAAAGCTAGTTATATAGTAACAAATCTGATTGGAAAAAAAAAATCAAACTGTTTCCTGATGGTCTATTATGCCACATATATATATGATGGTCTATATCTGCCACACTTCCCATATAATTTGTCTTGAGAAAAAAAGTGGAGTTTGCAGTTTGTCTCACCGAACTGTAGCCAGGCAAACTGAAGAAAAGGGAAACCATAATGAAAGAAATCCAGAGAGTAAGGCTGCTCATTTCAAAGTTCATGTTTTGGTGTTGGACGAAAGCTACAGATACAGCTCAACTTGCTATTTTTATTAGAGGTATTGACAACAAATATAATATAACTGGAGAAATGGCTTCTTTGTTGCCATTGCAAAACACAACTAAATCTCTTGATGTGTATGAAGCTGCAAAAATTACATTAAAGCACTTTTCTTTAGCCTTTGTCAGCATATCTGCTACAGCAGTTGATGGAGCCCCAGCAATGGCTGGTTAAAAAGAGGGACATAGAAAATTAATAGAAGAAGATGAAATTGCTGCCAGCACCTCATGTTTGATGAAATCTCATGGCATCGTACATCAAGAAAATTTATGAGTGGAAGCTTTAAAAATGGATAATGTCATGCAAATCTTCATCAAAGCTGTGAGCTTCATCAAGTCCGAGGCACTGAATCATTGCCAGCTCCACGTGTTCCTTAAGTGTATGGATGGTGACTGTGGGGACACTTACTTTTCTGAAGGAAGGTGTCTATGGGTAAAATGATAAAATTTCTTTTACAATTTGTGGCATGAAGTCCAGCCAATTATGGAATCAAAAGGAGAATTGGTGCCAGAAGTAACAGATGAAAAATGGCTCGTGGATTTAGCGTTTTTGGTGAATTTGGTTGTTCGTTTAAATGAGTTAAACACGTGTCTTCAGGGTGAAACTTAACTTCTCTGTGCTATACTTCAAACCGTAACAACATTCAAAATGAAACTTAAATAATGGCAAGCTCAAGTTATGGCAGATAACTTCATGCCTTTTGGTACGATGGCCAAACACAGCCCTGTGAACAATGAAACGTACGCAGCCTTGCTTTCACTTCAGATAACAGAATTTGAGAATAAGTTTCAAGATTTCTGAAAAATAATCAATTTTTTTGTATATTTGTGACTCCATTTTCAGTCAACATAAATACATTACCTGTGAGTTTTCAAATCAGATGTACAGAGTTGCTGTCAGATATTCAACTCTAAGAAGTTTAAGACCTAATGTACCAGAGAAAAATATCCCTCGCTTCACAGCCACACCTCAATCATTAACGTCATTGCTTTTTGGCAGCACATACATTTGTGAACAACTGTTCTCAAAGATGAAACACAGGAAGGGTAAAATTTCATCAAAAAATCTAACCAACACATTGAGAACTCACTGAGAACCACAGTCACTGCCCTTGAGCCAGGGATCAGTGCATTAGTGTTGCAAAACAACACTGGTTCTATGGTTTTGTTGCAGCCCCCGACAATTCCTCTTCACTCGGTGTGGCCCAGGCAAGCCAAAAAGCTGGACACCCTGCTCTAGATATTATAACCAAAGCAGCATATCCAGGGCCTCGTACAAGAAAGCTCTTCTGGACATAAGTTGAGAAAAGTCAAGAGTGCTCAGCACGTCTTCAGCACTTCAGCTTTTCATTACAAGGCCACTGAAAAGTGGCTCCTCCATTTTCTGGTGGTGCCATGAGTAGCATTTCCTGAGCTTTGTCCTGAGCTTTACTGGCACAGCTGGTGGTAGTGCTAAATAGCCTCTTCAGTCCATGGTATCTAAAATTGTTGCTGTATCTTCATTTCTACCCTTTCTGAACAGGTAATAGCAAATAATTGACCAGTCTGGTCATTTAAGTCATTCCAGTACATCACCATGTGCTAAAGTTTATCTCTTATCATCTGTGAGAACATGTCAGCTTTCTTATTGTGCAGGAAGATTAAAATTAAGGTCAAGGAACCTTTAAGTGTTCTCTTGTAAATAGTCTACATTTAATAATAACAGTACATTTCGGACTGTAGCACTTTTGTTACCTCTACCTCTTCATGTGTGATGGGAGTGGGATACCCAGGAAAGCCATCTTCATTTTCCGTTCCTCTGCCAGCACTCACAGCGGCTCCATCTCCCGCGTCAGACCTGGACACAGAGAGCTCAGAGTCAGCACTGAGTTAGCACTGAACATGTACCCCTGTGAGCAAACCCAAGAGAGCACCACAGCCAGGTCACTGAGAACCACGGCTGTCCCCAGAGAGCAGAGCTCAGCGCTGCCCTCCTCCCCTGTGTGGGGCTGCGGCCGCCATGAGCCTCCCCTCCGCTGCTGTGCTCTGGGCTGAGCCAACGCAGGGACCTCATCTGCCCCTCACGTGTCGTGTACCATCTTTGCAGCCCCTCTTTGCAGGCTATCTGATAGTTTTATGTCCTTCTGATATTCTGTTGCCCACAGTGCAGTGCCTCTGGGATCGGAGCCCAGCTCATTTTGGGTTCTGGCTGTGCGAGGCATAAGGCCTGGTGTCCAGAGGAGCTGAACACTTGCAGTTCCCTCCACCTTGAAAGGATTTGGGGATTTAACATCTCTTAAAAACAACAATAAAAAAAAAAAACGCTCTCAATTTGCATCATCTGCCTTTCAAAACGTCAGTGTGAAGCAGGAGACAACCCTCTCCAGTACAGAAAGAAGACCTTGGGA
This sequence comes from Cyrtonyx montezumae, assembly GCF_038088225.1. Taxonomy (NCBI): domain Eukaryota; kingdom Metazoa; phylum Chordata; class Aves; order Galliformes; family Odontophoridae; genus Cyrtonyx; species Cyrtonyx montezumae. Next base: position 7,550,373 of record NW_027071914.1, on the reverse strand, counting down.
CTCACATAATCTGTGCCTGGCTCTTACTGTCAGTGCAGTGCTGCTGATCCCCACCCGCCCGGCCAGTAAGTGGGGACATGAAACTGCTCCCAGCTCCTCACATCAGAATATTTGGGATTTGATAAAGTGCCGAGCTTTGAAGTTGAACCCTTCCTTCCCTGATGAGTGCATTTCAGCACTGAATTTCTTGGAGACCCACCTAGCCCTGATGAGAGCAGAGCAGACACAGCTGTACAGAAAGGAGAAGCCTCTGGTCACCAGCTCCTGTGCTTTAATGAGCTGTGCTGTTCCTAAGGGATTACTGCAGCAGCCAGGCGCTGTTGCCTGCTGCTGCAGCCAAGAACCAATTATATCCAAGTACCACCTCTCTTTAACTGCAGGTACAGATGTGTACGGGCACATTTAATGTGCATTAATACATGGCTCATTCGCAAGCTTTCCCTGTTTGGAAGAATCCCAGCTTTTTCTTTTCCAGCTGCTTAGTTTTTTTCCTAAACCTGCCCAGCCTCCTGCATGAAAGGCTGTAATTGCTGGGGGTATCTTTCATCAGCAGAGGCTCTGGTTAGCCGCTTGTCAAAGAAACATTCTGCTGAGGCACAGTAAATTGTCAGGCTCTCGGCTGCTGTGGCATTAAGCCAGAGTCATCACAGCCTACCCTGACAGAGCAAAGTCCTTTATAAATGAAACGTCCTAAAACAGCCAAAAAACATTAACCATATTTTTCTGATTCTGCATGTTCAGCGGCAATCCTCCCAGCTGGAGGCATCGCTGGTAGCAGCTATGTACCGGCTTGGAGCCAGGATTCCCTGTACCTGCTCGCTGCTTAGCAGCTGCCTCTCAAGAAGACCATTCTCAAATCAGCCCTCCTGGCACAGGCACAGCACCAGCAGCTCTCCTTTCCTAGCCCAGCCCGGACTGTTCACCCGGCTTTGCATTGCTGCCCACACCGACCTCATCCCCGGCTCTGCTGCAGGGACCGGGGCCCCGTGCTGCACGAGGCAGATGGAATGGTCTAAAGATATTCATGGAGAGTTGCTGGCATGTGCCAGCCATAAAACATGTCCCTGGAGAGGCAGCAGGGTGGTTGGGCTCCGCTGGAATAATTGCATCCAGCAATTGCATCTGTCTTTATCTCAGGGAAGAGTGACACGTTTCCATTAGCTTGTCTGCCGCAGCCTGCCATCTTGGGGCACTTCTCTGTCTAAGAAAAGAGGAAATGCAGAATGTGGGAGCTCTGGAAAGAGGCTAAGAGCAGCTTTACTGCTGCCCACGGCTGTTACACGGCAGCCCCGCAGACCTGCATGCGTCCAGTGTGAGCTCAAACACAGCAGAGGCACTGCTAGGTGCAGCCAGCAGCAAGTTGACTAAGCCAAGACACATCCAATGGCTCTGCTGTAATTTTACCACATTAAGGAAAATGTAAGTGATGTACGTACACCAGCCCTTGTTCTCACAGCTTATTTGCAATGCTCTCTTTGAAGCAGCAAACTGACAACAGAGTGACTAAGGAGAGGGTTAGCCATGTCCAGCTATATTGTACTAGCAGCTCTGAGATCTCATCGTGAGCACAGCCCCAGCCACTTTCTCCAAAGGCTCAGAGAACTTAAATATTTGAATGAGCCCAGGAGCAGGCACAGCCTGCCTTTAATATTTAACAACCAGGATGACTACGTTTGGAAATATCTGTCTCTGAGCTCTTAAGACTCGGAGCTCTGAGCTGAAACTCTGCATTTCCAAGTTAGAAGTACCCCTCGTTAGCTTTGAACGTTTACCCAAAATTCAGAATGGCCTGAAGCTGCCACATGGGTCACAGCCTGCCCGGCCCTGACTGCCCATGGCTTGGGCTCCAAACCCAGCGGGTGGATAAAAACAAACACTACTGAAACACTGAAGGGAAAAACACGAGCAGAACCATAAAGTCAGGCTGCAGAATGCAAACAACAACCCGCCAGCACCAAACCAACCAGGAAACAACCCAACCCTTTTTTCTGAGGCCATCCATACGCCCCGAGCCTCCCAGAGCTTCCCTGCACAAAGAGGGAGAATGACAAATCCACGTCCAATGACTTAAGCAGGGACCAGTGAACGAGAGCAGAAATGAGAACAGCGAGTGCCCCTTGATGCCAAGGGCAGGTCGCCGTCCCCGCAGGCGCTCAGAGGGCTGCACACACTGCTGTCTGCTTTTACAACCAGCACCTGGCAGTGCAAGTACTGCTGTGCGACTGGGAGAGCAGGAGGATGAGCTTCCTTGCAGGAGGGTCAGATCTCCACGCAAGGCATGAGGACACCAGCCTTGTATGCAACCTGCTTGTATTCCAAACCTTCCAGAAAGTGCAAAAGCAGGAAAAGGACTTCGCCATGCAAATCTCAGCTCATCAGCAGGGAGCACAAAGGTAATGTGAGATGTGTGCCCTTTCCTTAACTATGGGGGCTGCCTTGGGCAGTTAACCATCTTCCTTTTCAGTGCGCTCTTCACCACATCACGTTTAAAAATGACACGGATGTGACAGCTGACCACGCCACGTCTCTGTTAGTGATCTGCCTGATTTCCATCAGAAGTCCACCCGTTGGTCTCACCCTAAAACAAGTCGTTTTTCTCCATTGCAACCCCTCGCATTTCAGCTGGCACGTCAGCACCAGGAGCACTTTTGCCCTCATTAAATATTCCCCTTTTGATGCTTCAGGGAAGCAGAAAATATTATTACAGAGCGGCATTGTGCAGCACTGCCTTCACTGCTGAAGGTTGGCTTACTTTTATACTCTCACCACCGAACTGCTGGAGTGCACGTTAATCAGCAGAGTAATTGCAGACCTCCAAAACCTGCACGGCCAACCTCTCCCATGGGCTTCACAGCCACGCAGCAAATCCAGCACTCCCGCAGGGAAAGCTCCCAACACAATGCCACAAAGGAAAAGCCATTAGCGAGCAATTACATTTCAGCAGGATTTCCCCTCTCCACCGACCCCCAGTGAGGATAACCAATTCAAGGGGAACTGCTGCAAGAATGAATGAATAACGAGAGAAAGGGGATGGGAGTTCCTGTAATCCGGACAGAATAAGAAACAACTGTGGGAAGGTGAAGAAAAATACACGGCAGAGCTCTGCTCCCTTCGATAACCAGAGGTGGAGCCCCGCTGGTTACTGGAGGCACCAGCTGATCCCAGAAGCCACACAGAGGCCCCGCACCAGGGCAGCAGCAGATGGCATTCGTGTGCACTTCACTTCATAAGCTAACTTAGTTTTGGGGAGAGTCTTAACAACCGACAACGGCTCAGTAACAAAAGCTGGCATCACACAGGGCACAACCTGCTCCTCCTGCAGGGCACCACGATGGGACAACGCCTCTCAGCACGATGCATCCCTTACGCACACAGAGAAATACCTTCCTACACTTACCTGCTGCAGACAACCAGCCTGAAGCTGTTAGCACCGCCACAGACAGGTGAGCAGGTGGGCTGCAGGTACCCAGCACGTCCTGTGCTCCTGCTGCTTTGTGCCCTGCTTGCTGGGCTGTGCTTGCAGGGAGCTCTGTGCTGCACAGCAGTACTGGGGCGGCCCTGAGCTCAGCCCCACTGCTCTCCCCTGCTCCTTGCCCACATGGAAGAACAGCTGGAGGGGCTGCAGCCTCTCACAGGGCTCACTTCGTATCTAGTTCTAGAAAGCACAGCTAACCTTGTCTTGTTAATTACCACCAAGAGTAAGAAAAGCCTTTCCCCATCTCCTGGGGAAAGCATCCAGCTGGCTGAGTGCGCCTTGACATCTTTCACCACGCTGAAACATGAGTCTGGACAGAGGCTTGTCCAGATGACTCCCTTCCAGCAGTGGACAACTAACCCCAGTTCAATCTTTAGTCTGTAAATAAATAAATAAATACCTTTTGGATCAAGGACTAATAAGGAATCAAGGAAGCTATGACATGAAAGCATTATTCAACATTATTTCCCTTTAAAAGAGCACTGAAAAAAATCAAGGCTTTATTTGAATAAATGTTACACAACATTCTTTATCATTTACTTCTCAGCAAACCTTAAAGGATGAATCATTTTCCTCATTCAAGTCTACAAAATGAAAGAGGCATAGTGACCATTCAATATACAGACAAGAAGGTAGCACGGAGCAAAGCTTAAATATTAAGCAACTACAGCAAAAAAGTGAAAAGCAATACATTACTGTAATTCTCTATCATTAGAATATCCCTGACAATTTCATTTCAAAATGAAAATCTGGTTTCAAACAAAATGGCTGCAATGCTTTTTGTGAAAACAAACAAGTACAATTAGCTACCTTGTCTTATTTTTATGCTATTTGCTTATATACCCATATTATCCAATGCATAGACCTGCATCACTCTTAAGTGTTTATATATATATATAATATACTTTATATATATATATTTCAGCTGCTGTGCACAAGTGCTCACCGTGAGGAAATGAGAGCACTGGTTAAGAGTCAGATGTCACACAGGCAGGCACTACCGGCTTCTACTTACAACATCAATCAGTTTTCAATCCAATGTGCAATAACCCAATAACCCTGCTATTACAGTCCTGGGCCTTTTTCCTGAGCAGAAACTGTTTTGTGCCGTGTTGTTTGGTGGCTTCTTTTCAGTTTGGTTGTTTGGGTGTGGATATAAATATTATCATTAGGCCAAGACCGTCATTCATTACCAATGCAATCGGGGTTTGGTGTCCAGAGGTGAGGCCAGCACGTACACTGCACCACGTCACTTTCCCTTCCATCACATCTGAATTGTCATCACATCTCAGCCACAAACAGGACCTGAGTGGTGCAAAGGAAGAGCGCTGCCAAACGTCAATCTGAACGTTAAAAAGAACGATTGCAGTTTATTACAAGTGGTACAACTTGAACCTACTACCCGGCAGATGCAGCTCTCTGTTGAGAAGCAGGCCATACATACTCAATCTCCAGCTTTATGAACTAATTACCTCTTCATAGACGGAACTGAGCGAGCACTCGGCACGACCGGACTCAGAGTGTGCGCTGCTCATTGGCCTTTCCTGGAGCTGGATGACAGGCCCGGCCCCTCGCTTCCCTCCTCCCCGACTGCTTAATGAGTTGAAACCCATTGCCAACACCAAAGCCAAACAACGGAGGTGCGGTGAGTTCGGATTCAGTGTTACTCAATTCGGGCTCCGTAACGAAGGCTGTGCAGCCGCCTTCGCGCTGACGCGGACTCTCAGAAAGGTGTCTTTCTTTTTAAATGATGTGGACAAAGACACTGTGTTCTCCAATCAAATCAGGATGTTAGTAAAGAGGAACAGAGTTTAATACAAGCCTTTCCACTTCTATACCAACAAAAATTTGACTTTTAGTAGATTATGTGCACATTTTCATTTCTTCAGAGCAAATATTGTTTCCCCGGTTATATAATAAATCCCCTTCTAAGAACGTTGTAGGAAATGATACTGCTGAGAAAATGTGCACACAACGTCAAATAATGGTGACAAATAAATTAATATTTAATAAGTCAGTATTTCAGCAGCATGTCCAGCATTCACAAGCTCCACTGAAATAAGTCGTAATGACCAGACACCTTTTGGGGAAAGGGAATAAAATGAATAAAACCCACTGGGTTTCTTTTTTTGATTTACAGCTATTCAAAGAAGTCAACAACCACCAGAAACACTAATAAAGCCTTTGCTCTACGAGTTACGTATCTGAAAAATATTTACGTCAAAAGGAAAATGAACCCATGATTTGAAATAGAAACGCCATTCCATTTAATCTCTCTACATTCACAGCTCCCATCTCGTCATAGTATCATAAGCAAAACACTGCTCTCTGCATCAGAACCCTTCCACGATCCTCAGTTCCCTAAGTGTCACAACAGCATAAATAAAATGCAACCATATTCACACAGAAGGAGCTTTCCCATAATACGGAGATACACGGAGTTTGTGGTCACTGTCCCTTCCATCACCTCTATGGGAAACGTTGGTCTCACGTAGCAGGACTGTTCATATTTTACAATACAACTGGATTCGGACATGCTTTTGATCACAGGTCACAGCTCTGCTAACACCTGCACTAAATACTAACTAAGCCTCATAGAATGGAGAATCGCAATGCTAAAGTTAAGAATTAAAATAAAGGTTCAAAAGTTACAGTCCCAGGCAACTGGCTCTGTCACTGGCACCTACTGAAACATACAAACGTGACCGTCACATTACAAAAGAACAGTTATTTGCAGTGATTCTTCATACTAATAATTCAAGTGGTTCCTTGCATGTAAGTGTCATAGAGTCTTGGATAATTTCATGCGTCATTTATTGCAAAAAAGTTTTATAAAATATTTCCTAACATCTTTTTAAACTTGAAAGAAAATGTACATTAGGTACAGGTGCCCTAGCAGGGTGTGAGGGGTCGCTTCGACGTGATCACCCCTTTTCCCGCTCAAAAAAGGTTTACTACGTGGTGAAGATTTCAGAGGAAAAATAGGACAATTCAGTCTCAGATTTCTTTCAGTCCTGATGAGCTGGTGCTCTTCGTGGCAGTGTAGTGAGGTTCCATAAAAACAGCAGCTGCCTAGTGTCTCTGAGCTGAAAAGGGGAGAGAAAGGGAGAACGGTTAAATGTCTTCCAGTATATACTGCAAAGTAGGCAAACAAAACGTGAGGCGGCCAGGAAAGATCCCGGATCACCTGCTCCATTTGGTGCACTGCGTGCAGAAGACAAATACAGACATAGCTACTGACATCACCATAAGACATACACGAGCAAACAAACTCCTCTGCTGATGGAGCTTGACGAGAAGCTCCATCCCAGTCTGTTACATCTCACCCCGTTTCAGCATCAAGAGAGAACTTCAATGATCAAACTTCAATTATCAAACACATCTTAGGGGTCGCTCGTGAAGGAGGGAGATGAAAACAAAGTGCGTGCAAGGATGGATAATTTATAATGCAAAACTAAAGCTGATGCTATAGCAGCACGCTGAAGGTGAGGCCTGAAGAATGCACGGCAGCACTAAGGCTGAAGCTGCTCAGCGTGTTGCCTTCCACTGTTGCTTATGTTTTCCCATTTGCTCTTCAGAACTCAAATGAAATGATGGTAAGGCAGAAACAAGGCAAAAAATAACTGCTGCATGAGAGCACCGACCACCACGGGCAGCAGAGATTAGCACAGTCTGCCCTGAGTGGCACTTCTGGAATGCAGAGAAAGCAGATTTCAAACTAATAATATCCAGGTGGGAAGAGACCTCTTAGAGGTCTTCTGGTCCAACCCCTCTGCTCACAAAAGGGCTCCAGCAGGACCTGGCCAGCCTCGCTGGCTCCCACCGCTGCTCCTTTGACTGCTGCAGCTATTTCAGATGGATGTCCACGTTTTCCTGTGCTGACAATGGCTCTGTGAATCACTCGTGCTTCAGGTGGGAAAATCCAGAAGTTCCTTCTACGCTGACAACTCTCCTGAATAATATCCAAATGAAATATAAAAATGAGAGCAAGAGAGAGGAATTCATGAAACTGGGCCTAACTCCAGAGAAGACAGGGGACATACAGCAGGTAGCTACACCATTTCTCAACTGTTCAGTTGCTCATCACGCCACAAAAAGACAAGACAGAAAAAATAACTTTACATCCTATATAATGAAATAGAACTAAAATAGGAATAGAATTTTGGTATAATAATATTGATGCAGATAAACTGAGGACTCATTACAAAACATAGCAGATCCAGGCAAAGATGCACTTAGCTGCTATCCAGGGAAATAATGCATCATTTAGCAAACTAACTGGCAGAGAGCAAAGCAGCAATAGGTATCTATCTATGTGAGGACCCTACTGCCCAAAGAAGCCCTTGGTGCTCAGAGCCAGAGCGACACTACGAATTGTGCCACGCTATCTGAAGTGAGAACTGAAGCAATGGAGTGTAATTTTTGGTAATCATGACCATATTTTCTATATTTTAGAGTAAAAAAGCGAACTTTGGGCATGAACTTTTCAAAATTGATAGCATTCTACATTCGCTTTGTAACAAAGTCTAAGAGAGCAGATTTTTTTTTCCACATACTGAAAAATGAATGCAAGTGTGACAGGCAGAGAGACAGCGAGCCACCACAGCCACACAGCTGGCAGCCAAAGCCAATCCATGGCTACATGCTTCTGTCTTAGATACACCTTACTTCTAAAATGCAAAAAACAGCAGCTACTCCTCTCTTGTTTAGAACAGAAAGCAGATAAAACACCATTTTTCCACCCCAGGTAAAAATCAAAGATGAAACTGCATCTTCCTTTGGCTTCATGTATTCATATGAAGCTGTGCACAGTTGTGTATACCTCATTAGTACTGGCCAGACTACCCAGAATGTCTTTACTATCACAATTAAAGTCATTTAAAAGCAGATGACTCTCAGTTGTAGAGTATATTGGAGTTTCTTTGTGCACTGCCTCACATTTTTTGTTCTAACAACTATCCCCATATGGCTCCTCACTGCCTATAAACTGAAATTCAAAGCCTTTTTGGCAGTAGCATTATAATCTCTGTTGAAGTGATTACAGTATGGAAGAAACCCGAGACAACCAAAGGTGAAAGAGCAAATGGACCAGTTGCTCTCGAGGCTGTTAGGATTCAGTGGCAAAACTCCAAGGAAAAAAGCTGACAAGACTGAAAGACACTCTTGAGATCAATAAACCGAAGTACTGCTGAACCTGCTATTCTAATACATACCAAGCAGACACCTGTTATCTGCATGTTTGGGAAAATTCATGAATGCCCATTGACCTGTGGTGGAAGCCTTGTCTGGTTGCCATTATGCTGGTGTTAGAGCTGTGTGTGGATTTTGGGGACCAGCAGGGAAGAGCCGTGGCTTGGACTGATGTAAGTACATAACGTGATCAGGGGATGGCTGATCAAAGGGGCAGCCCAGTTAAAAATGCACTGTTGTACCTGGATCAGGAGCAATGTTCTGTATAGACAAGGCTTCAGGCAGGACTATACAAAGTCAGTTGGCTGCTCAGCTATAGCAAACGAGAAATAAAACCCCACACACGCAGTCATGTGCTCTACTGCAGGGAACATTCGTAGCCCTCAGGATTCCCCTCACTGTGCTGTGCACAACGCAGTCCAGGGGCCGAAAGGCGGTGATGCTCAGAGCACAGCACTGCTGCCCTGCCAGGCACCCCTTGTCGGCCTGCTAGCACTGCAGCTCTGGATAAAACCAGGTAACAGAAGAACCAGGAAGAACTGAACTGTCTGACTGTCACAGCTGAACTGTCTGACTTTGGTTATTAAGACAGGCTTCTCTTCCACGTCATGCATTACCAGAAAGAAAGCAGAAGCATTGCATTCTTTTACAGCACATGAGTTTTCAGCAGTGAGGCCTTCAACCTTAACTGCCAAGCAGAAATGCATTCTCCCCTTCACGTGCCTAGTTCTCTGAAATACATTTAAAACAGTATCAAGAATTTCTAAGAACATGCCCAAGCCAAAACTTATCAGAACAGATCAACGCCCTCAGTGCTCGGAAAATCTCCCATTTTTCCCCCTAAAATAACCATATATTGCATCCAAGAATATTCAATGCTCAAAACTTCCAGCTATGATTCTAACAGCAACACGCATAGAAAGAAAGCATCTTTTTTTCCCTCATAGCAGAAATATAGACTTTTTTTATTTTTTAATTTTTTCTCCAGGGGGTAAAAGACAGAGGAGGGAGCTATTTTTATTTCATACTAGAACCATATGCTTTAAAATTCAGAACCCCTTCAGCAGTGCAATTAAACATCAGTGCCTCCTAAAGCTAAATTAAAAAAAAAAAAAAGATGTAAAATCAGCATTTAAGTAAATATTTGCTTGGAACTGAACCTGCTTGCTTTACTGACAAAGCAAGCACCTCCTTCCCCTTTGTGCACCTGTTAAAACACAAACAGGCAACGACAGTCGGGCAGAGTCTGTCACCAGAGTTATGCTACATTTCCATTAGTCTCTTGCTGATGGGAACAAGCTGGTGGGAACACAGCTCGCCTTCCAAATCTCAAATGCACAGCACATGGCCAGCACATGTAAGAATAGCTCTTGTTCATACTGCGTATCTGATATCAAAACCATTAGTAAGTAAACACGAAAATTGACCTACATGTTTTAAAAGAAAAACTTGTTTGAAGTTGACACGTTATAGAAATGATGTCATCCCAATGTGGTTTTGCATAGGAGAGGCCCCTTGGCAGGAGGTGCACAGCAGCCTGGGCACTGTGCTTCCATGATACCAAGCATGATCCCCACCTGACACGTGGGGCAGAACAGCTCCTTATCTGCACAATTCTGCAAAGATTCTTTTTCCTAAATATCAGAGCTGTTAATTCCAAAACTGCAGAAAATGGAGCTGTGACAGGGCAAGGATAGCTCAGCAATTCTATCCCACAGCCAAATGCAGGATGAATTTAACTACCCCCATCCTGACAGAGGTTAATCTCCCTTGTTTCCAAAAGCTTGCAGTTACAGAAGCTATGCAGCTCTCAAAATATCATCCAGGACTTTGCTGCTGTAACTGGACTGAATTCTGAACTCTAGTACTTAACTCTGTCTTGTAATTTTAAACTACAACTTCTTGTCTCGCACTTAAACAGGAATATTTCCCTTTTGTTCACCTGTCCATCAGGTATTAGCAGACCTGCAGTTCCAGTAGGCTTTTCTTCCATCTCTGCCAAAATCACTGACATAGAAACTGTGCTACAGTTGTTCAAAACGTGCCCAGTCCTGGCTTTGAAATTATCTTCTCAAATGCTGCCCAAATTAACTCCACAAAGCCATTTGTTTTCATACACTGCAAGAGCAAAGCGAGAATTTAAAACAGGATCCTGATCTGGTCCTTGCTCCAACTTACACCTGCAGCCTGTGTCAGTATCAATATCCCTTCAGACTGCAGTAGGTAGGCAAGTTTTTAGCAGTGTGCATTTGCAGACTCTGCAGGGGGATTCTGCAGGCACGTGCGGTGATCCCTTACTCCCTTTTGTCTCCCTATTGGATGTGCAGAGCAGCTCAGGTCTTCTAACATGCAGAATATCTTATCCATCACATTCCCTTCCCATGCTGCTGCTTATCCTACTCCACACCAAGAACACACGGATGCTTTTTCTTTATTAGCCACGGATCCGAGCTCCCTTCGGTGTGTCAGCACCTGGCAGAAAGCCAGCCATGCTGCAGGGCCACCCTGAGACTTTGTTCCCCAACTGCTGGATCTGATGCCAAGAACAAAACCGCAGGAAAAAAGCATGATCACAGTCAGCAAGCCCATGTCTCCACGCCAGGGAGCTGCTGCCCTTCCCTGTGTTCACACAAGGGCAGTTGTGTCACAGAAATGAAAAACAAAAACCATGTATAAATTAAATTACAGTATGTATTACTATACATATCTCAGATGTTACAGAACAAAGTCTGAGATGTACGTGTAGCTCACAGGACAGTCCCAAGCTACTCCCAGGCTCCAACAACTGAAGACCAAAAGCAGTCACCAGGGAGATGTCTGACAGAGGAGAACCGCTGCACTGCTGCCCTATGAGTTTTGCAAGACCCCATATGAATTACCAGAAACAGTTCTTACCACTGACGTTGAAGAAAGATGAGTTCAAACACGAAGAGGTGAAAGAAATGCCAGTAAGGTGAGCGGGGAATAGAAAAACCATCTTAAAAGGGGATCTTACTTCACGGCCACATTCTTTAAGCACACAGCCGCACTAAGGAAATTCAACTAAAATACTATGTGGCAAGGAACAGAAATTGAGGTATTTTAAACATCAAGCAAGAATTTGTCATTATGATTACCGCAGCCACGTATCCAAGCAGAGCTTCTTCCCACAGCAGATTAGTACGACTGTGAGCTGAATACTTGCAGCCACACCGCTTGGCTTGGATCTGCCAGCTCGTGCTGACAGCTGCTCCACAGCAGCCCTCAGTGCAGGCCTCTGCCAGACCTGCTGCTCAGCGTGGATGATCCCTGAGCAACTCAGCCACGACAGAAGCCTGAGGGAAGTTACTTTTGTGAGGAGACCTCTTTTGTTATCGACAGCTTATTTTATCTATAGGGATAACTGCACAGTATTGCTGCTGAGTTGCTTGACTGTATCACTATCAGGTACTTTACCATGCCCTGTATTTCAAAAAATAAAGAAACAGGCACTACATGTATGCACAGCCTGAGGTGCCAGAACCCAGTAACGCCACAGAACGATGCCCTGCTACTGCACTTGTAAAGCACCCTATTATTCTCAGTATTATTCTCGCAGATCTCCTAATGTTTTCATATATAAGTCAACGCACCAAGTTCTCCTCCTCTCCTTCAGGTTCCCCACGACCTTTCTATTTATACCCATAAAAAGTAAACTGAAAGTAAGAACAGAAAAATAAAGTGTCTCAGCCTTTAACCACTAAGAACTCTGTGCTGTAAGATCACTTTCAAGTTTGTTTTTAAATAACATGCCTACGCTTTCACCAAATGGCTTAAGGCACAAAACGCTGCCATCTTCACTCACCTCTCCAGTGGCTTTTTCCTCTGAGACAAACTGAAATCAGCTTCAGGATGTGGGAGCATTAACTTGTTAACTTCAGGAGAGCTGATGAGAAACAAGCCTAGCCGTGAAAAAAAACTCATAACTTCCATTAGTGATATTTCGTAAACCTAGGAACACTTGGAAGCTTCACCCGCACTCCCCAAAAAACATTTTCCTACACAGCGAAAAGAAATAAGCCTTCTCAGCCTCCACAGCTGACCTAAACTCAGTGCATCCCTGGCACCACTACTAGCAAGGAAGCTGCCAGTTCTGTAGGTCTGAACCAAAGATAACGCTGTCTAAAAGAGAGTAAGTCCAATGGGAGATGATTTCCTTCTTTAAGCCTTGACGTAAGATTACAACTCTGATTAGAAAAATAAGAAATCTGTTCACTTTCCTGTTGGAATTTCAATTTCACATTTGGTCCAACCTTTACTCGTTAAATGATGTTTTCAACTCTTAAAGGAAATCTTTATATGTTTTGGTATAAAATGGCTTAAGATAAAGTAGCTTTAACTAAAACTAAAGATATTTGAAGGAAAAACGTTCTGGTATTACAGACTCATCATTACCTGCCTTATTTTTTCCCCCAAAATGGAAGCACCATGCATATACAACCATACTGAGGAATCTCCTTAATTCAGAAAGGCATCGTCTGCTCATTACATCAAGCTGATAGAAAGATGATGGTCTCTGTACTGCTGTTCCTCTTCTCAATACGCAGCCTGCCTGCAAGGTGCACAGCTTAGTCACACAGATGCACTCCCCTGGCACTTCACAAGCACGCGCTGTCATTACTTATCTGATAGATCACTTACACTGTGGAGGTAACTCAGAGACAGTAGACATGTCCTGAACTGCAAGGACAGGAGTCCACACTCACACTACGGGCACTTTGGGCTCAGGTGTGCACATAAGGATGCACATTTTTTTGCAGCTAAGGCAAAGCCTGATGCTGTGCAAGTCTTCAAAGCTAATCCACATGCAGCACCCATGCTGCTCCCATCAAGGCTAAATGTCACCACCAGACTTCACAGTGAGCCCAACACTTTCTCCATTACGGACCCAATGTAGAATTTCAGCTACTTCAGAGCAAAAAGAAAAACCACGGACCCACAAATAGGATATTTCCAATGGAACATAACACGGTGCTGTGATGAAAGAAATTCTCCGCTGGGTTTGGGACCTATTAAGTCCGCAGCGATGATGTACTTCAGGTTTAGTACAAACTATGAAACTTCATAAAGACTTTATAATAAATGACTGATCAGCTACAATCACAACTCTGAGACATTAAAGGCCTTCCATAAAGTTCTTCTGAACATAGTGCAAACAAAAGAAACCCCTCGTACTTGTTGCTTTTCAACCTCCTCAGTGAGCATGTAAGTTCCAGCTACACACACTCTAGCACTATGCTAACTTTATAGAAATTAACACACAGCTTCCAAGTACTTTAAATAAAAAAAATACATACATATCAACTTCACTGCTACTCCACTCAGAACAACTTATAAAGCAGTTTGCTTGAGATTCTAAACCTCAAGAAACCAGCATAGACACCTAAACCACGCTGGAGGAGTTCTTGGCTTCAAAAAGCACTCTGCTTCAGTAACAAAGTAAGGCTTATTTACTTCAGTAGAGAAACTGTTTCTGTTTGCAGGAAAGAATACATAGAAGTGAAACAGGATTTTTAATTTTTTTTTTCCATATTATGAAATTTATTGTGTGTTTATCACATTCAAAAAGCATTGACCAGTTTGGTTTGATTTGGGCTTTTTGGTGGAACCTAGAAGGTCAAGGAAGAGCCGACATAATTGGAAGCTTAACTAGCACCTAACAGAGCTCAGCATATACTGGAGAAGGAATTTTAACAGCCATGCACTCAACACTTGGGACTTCAAATAGTTCTGTGGGCACAAAAGAGTAATTTTAAAAGGTTAAAGAAAGCGAATGCTTTGGAAAGACCAGACAATATCATGAATATACAAAACTTTAAGTTTACAAGATTGTAAGGGTTTGATGATTAAATCCTTACCCCCATTTTCACGTCTGCTCAAAATCTAATTTCAGTCTCAGCTGAGATTTTTACATCTGTCATGGTTGCCTACGTGGCAAGCAATTACAGAAAAAAAACAGGATGGAAACTGCTCAGGGATGAACGCTGACAGATTCTTCACAACGCATTGCAAAGCTCAAACAGGAGTGGGCTGGAAAGAGAGAGCAATAAATATGGTCAGCCGAGGACCAAAACTAGAGGGAAAAATGTACAGTCCGTACAATCAATGGCATGAAAGTGCCCAGCATCGGACAACAGACACGCAAGGAAAGCTGAAGTAACAGTGGAGCAGGACTGCTTAGTATCTGATAGATGGAGAAAACCAAAAACATCTCCCCACTGTACAAATGACATTATCCAGTTGTTATTCAAATATACAGAACAAAAACTAATTAAGGGGGAAAAAAACTGATCAACTTTCCAGAAAGCCCTCTACAGAGCTGGTTATGAAACAAAGGGGAGAGATAACTGCTTCATCTCAAAATTAAGACTGAAATATACCAACAGGACTTTACCAGCACTTTTCTTTAAGAATGAGTGAAAAAGGACAATTTGCTTTTTAAAAGGGTGTCCTCTAAATCCAGCATATAGATATATATCAAGTACTCTAACATCCTAGATTTTTTTTCAAAGCTTTTTGAGAAACACACACAAATAATTCAGATTTAGTCAATTTTATTTACAGTTTGTTTTTACATTTCAGAGCATTACACAATTACATAATTCTCATTTTCTGACCTGCAAACAGATACCTTAAACGGAAATACTTAAAAAAAAAATGAAGTTAGATACATCCAAAATGCAACAATTACACATCTGACAATTCACAAAGTGTAATTAACTAGGACGTATCCTAAGAATTTAGGAACAACCAGTCAGGAGAAAATCTGACCAAATTTCATCAATCAATTATTTACACATTCAAAACAAAGCCTCTCTTAAATCTAAAACTCCAGGCAAATGGCCTGAAAGGCTTCTTCAGGAAGAAAGACCAGAAGTTATGATTCACACCTATGCAGCATTAACAGCCCTTGATCCCAAACACTGAGCAACTTCTCAGCTTTGTCTTAGAGCTACAGGCATCACTCTCAGCTTCTCAGACCCTGAAGTGTTAATATTTGTGCCCCCATGTGCATAGAAAGGCTGAGTGTTTAAGTGGTCACTAAGATAAAACCCCATTTAATCTGGTCTTTAATTTTGTGAATTTGTCTTCCTTAAAAACTTCAGCACGTCTTCTAATGCCATTTAAACTGGCCTTGGTGGACTGAGGCAAGCCTCTAAGATGTTCACGCGTGCATCGACCCAATTAGCACTGGCCAGATTAAATACATCAGAAAGTATTTGAAATCGTGTTTAAAGACCATTTAGACAAGGCTTACGTTTCTACACTTCCCTGATGGGCCACCTAAGAAAAGAAAAATAAAATATCACAGCTACTACTTTCACCCCTTGTGTCAACCCTTTGCCACACAGCAACTAGGTACGTACTGGGTAGAAACTACTAAAAAATTCCCTGCAAATAAGCTGCCTTTCAGCTGAGGCTATGGCTCCTATGCATTGGGTGTTTGAGGAGTTTTTTCTTTAAAAAAAAATTCTCACTTGAAAAATACTGAAATTCTCGCTTTAGGCTAATTTCGATTGCATGTTCAATTCATTTAACTTCCACGAAACCGCTACAAATGGAACAACTTTAGTATAAAAAGAGCATCCAACCGACTGCAACTTCTGCCTCGGCAAGTCCTTCACGGCAGTCCTCTAACTAGGCTACGGATTTTGTGGAGCCTCCAGATTTCTTGCCTACCTTACTCTCCACGTTCACGTTTCAAACTGTGTCAGCAGGGCCCGAACTTCGGGAGTCAGCTGCTTAGCAGCCTTAGCTGCCTCTGTGACGGCCTTGCGGTAAAGGCCCTTTCTCTTCTTATTAAAGCGCGACTGGAAGTTCTCTAAAAAGGGGGACAGTTGTGAAAGAGCAAGAATAGACGTTGTCGGGGACCCAAACCACGATATACAAGCCTCCTGTCGAACTAAAAGACCGTTATCTTTCCGGCTCACAGTTATGGTCAGGATACGGGCTGGCCACCAAGGGAAGCCATAAATTTTGGCCCAAACAATGTCCCCTACACATATGGTCCTGCCATCTGGCGTAACGCATTTAGAGACTTTTTTGGAAAAGACTTTCATTTTCAAGGAATTACTGAGCTTTTTCTCTTCCTTCGAAGAGGAGGAGGAGGAAGAAGGTGCATGCATGCTGCCTGGAGGAAAATCAAAGCTTTCAGTAGAGCTACACTCAGAGTTGGTAGATTTCAAATCATCTGTGCTATCGCTACTACAAACTGATGCACTGGAAGAGTCAGATTTCTTTTGATTAAGGGTCATGTAAACCGTTATATTGCTTTTGCTGCCTCTCTTGCCCAATGTCTGGTGTTCATCCTGATCAACAGTTACATGCACTTCACTTGTGTCCTGAACCTCACTGCTGGCCTCTTCAGGGCCTTTTGAGGGGCTCTGATTTTCTGAAGGGGCCTCACCTGCTGAGCGGGTGGAGGAGCAGCGAGACTGCGGCTTAGTTGCCATCTTGCCACTCCGTATTTTCTCAAGTCCTGTCTTGAGAGAAGAGTCATTTTCTTCATTCCGATATCTTTGTGGCTTTAAGCGCAATCGGGGTGGGAGGGAACCTGAGCTGGTGTTCTGAAGACGCCGTGTGAAGTGGACCTTTGAATGTGCATTTTTGGAAGAGGAGGTTGCACTCTGCTTCTTTTGTGCCTTTTCTTTGGCCATTTTCAAGACTTCCCGAGCTTTTGCATGATCCATGTTTTTGCTCTGGAGAACTTTTTTTGTATTTAACTGCGCTTTTGAAGTATTTGCTTGTGCAGTAACTTTAACTACTCTGCTTCTGCTGTGGGCAATATTTGAAACCTTGACCACAGCATTCCTTTTCTGGCTTTCATTTTGGCTTTTTCCATCCACTTTATGGTCAGTCTTAAGTTTTTTATTCACAGTAGTCACACTCTCGTTTCTTCGTTTTTTATTATCCTCGTATTTTGAAGAGTCACTTGCATTGCCACCTTTTTTTATTTCCTTTTTTTCTGCAACAACACTGTTTTTGCACTTGTCACATAAGACCTGTCGGGGTCGTAGTTTGATAGCATTCATAATAGAAGTGGGCTCCTCCCTGTACATTTTACGCTTGGGCCGCTTAATTTTGCGGGGCGGAGGCTGAGGTATTGACTGGTTATACGTGTCCCTGATAAACAAAGGAGGAGGATATGGCGCTCCTTCGTGGAAGAGAGGAGGTGGTTTAGAAGTCCATAGGCTTTTAGCTAAGCTTGGTTCTGATGGCTGCGTGAGAGAAGAGTCATCAGGGACTGCAGCATTAGATTCACACTTCACCTGTGCCTCATCTTGGAATGGTTTACTTTGGAGCTGCATGGCTTCTGGTTTATCCTTGTATTCCCTTTTAGGAAATATGGTCACAGGGATTCCATGGGGTCCAAACCTGAAAGAAAACAAAAGAACATTACAGGATTTGAGGGATCTTTTGCTGTATTTTTTAAAAAGCATTTTAAAAGCTGTCCACCTGACTACCATTCAAAAATAAACAAGTTCTGAACAAAACTGAAATATTATACCAAGTCTTAGGCTGGGCTTTGAAACAGCAACACACCAAGAACAAGTCAGCATACAACACAAAACACATCACTTCACTTATATCTGTTTCTATTGTGTCAACAACAATCCTTGAAAATGTAGCCAAAAATATTGCCTAGAACAGCATTTATACGCCTAGAAAACACTTATGAACACAAAGTCCATATTCAGCAAGTTACCCCATCAATTCCAAATCTACACAAGATTGATTTCCACACCAACTCCATTTACACAAGGAAGGAAGGCATCTTCAGTAATTTAAACAGAATCAGTTTGTGGCATAGCACAAAAGACTGAACTTCTGTTAGATTTCAGCCTAATATACAATGTGTAAATACCAGCATTTAAGAGCACTATCATTCTTCACATAGATGTCCACAGAAGATTAGTGCTCGACCATCCAATGCTTTACACCTTAAAACATCGAGTTCAGGTTTCTTCTGGCAAAACTTCCCTTATAATTTCATAAACGGTACAAATAATTTCCATCTATTCCATTTAAAACACTGTCTACTTTTCTGCAGGCAGCTCTAGGTGTTTTAAGATCTCTGATGCTCTACGTAACACATATACAGGACTTCTCACTGCCCTGATTAAGAGAACAGAATGAAAATTCCACCAAGTCTTATACATTAGTTTAACTTTCCTGTACTAACAGAAGTAGCACATTGCTCAACAGGTAACCAACACCTTCTGCAAAATGCTATGCTAAGGGTGACTTGTCATCAGTTCACAAGGCATAATGCTTCTCTGCTCCTGGGAGGAAAGTTAAACAGTAAGTACATTCATATTGCATCACTATGTCCTTCAGTCTGTTGGACAAGAAGGGAGGGATTACAAAAGCCTGTTTAACCTTTCTAGTGTCCCACACTAGAATCTATAATCCAAAGTACCAACCTTACACAGAGCTCTCATGAAGCACTCATGCTCCCTGACACACTCCAGCTCCAACACATGTTTGGCTTACATTAGGTTATACTTTAATGGTTTAACTTCCTGAAGTAAGAACATGATAGACAAGGTTGCAACTCAAACATTAAATTACCCATTCCAAATCACCAAACACCATTTGTATTTATCCCACGTGACCTGCGAATGAAGTAATTATCCAAGACTTGTCCTCAGGTTAACACTAGTTCACAGTGCAGCTGTTTAACTGCATCATCTGAACTGATGGAACTGAAATTCATTTGTAATCTATGGTTGCCTCTCAACTGAAGAGAAATGCTGAGCGCTTTTCCACTCACATTCCTGCAATAAACATGCAGTTTATACAAGCAACTACATGCTAGCTTCTTATTTCTTCAAAATCTGTACTGAAAGAAGTGTCATAACTTGTCAGAATATTCTTTACACTGTCACCAACAGAAGCCCTCCCTTACCTATCCTTTTGCTTACCTGTTAAGCCTCTTTCTATACTTCAAGTTGTAACTGAAGCAAGCAATGCATCCAAAACTAAGTTATCCATCCCACTTGCACATCGTTACACCCAATCAAGGGACAGCTCAACCAACTTTGCCAAAATAATTAGAAGTTGTATACCCAACAACTTGCAGCTAGGAAGTACCTAAGAGGGCTGTTGTTATCCTCCCCCTAGATACTGTAACACTGACACCTTTGAAATCTGGAACCCAGGCAGGAGCCCAGTCTGCTAGCTGCTGGAGCACTCTTCTGTCTTTACACACAGGTGCAAGCACCCTATGTCACAAAATACCTCACTACCATACAAAAGTTCATTTCTTAGGGTCGGGCCCACTCCAGTCAGACTCCAGATGTCCTTCCTGAAAAGCGTAACTAAACGCAGCCTGCTGCACCACTGAGGGCTACAGAGAACTACTAACATTACACGGAGGACACGAGCATCAATCCAGCCTACAGTCCGGCATTAATTCAGAAGATACTCACTTGTAACTAAGCTTTAAGTTCCCTAAAGTCTCAGAAGTCCAGCAAGTGTCAAGGAGTTGCTTTTCCACAAACACTCCTTTTCACTAAGGATGAGAAATAATTTGGTCAGATCTGAGAGTGATTTACAAAAAACAAACAAACAAAAATAACCCTGTCAGCTTCTATTAATAAAACTAGCAACATCTTCAGTGTTACTTGCACTAAGAGCTTCCGTCCCTCATACAGCAAGAAAATCCCATCATTCACCACCTGAGGAAGATTTACAAGAGTTGGGAAAACAATTAATATAGCATAGGAGTTGAGAACAAGAACTCCTAGATTGGACAACAACTCTGCTGAGCAAATTTCTATCCCAAATGAACACCAGGAATACAACTGACACCATAAAGCCATTTAAGACCATGACTGCACTTTAGACCATCTTCTCCTTCAAGAAGCTCCATAATATTTTGGCCAAAAAGCTGAGAAGCAGGACAGTTGAAGCGGATATTTTATATCTAAGTGAAAACCTACTCCTACTTCATTACGACACAAAACCATTCACACTGAATTTGTGAGGCTATACAGACCATCTCACAAAATGTGATGTTTTAAGGAATGAGCTGGAATTCGCTGACCATGCCTACCTAGAAATTAATGAGTTGTAAGATTACAGACCATTCACAGATGCCTGGTACCAGTTTTGCAAGAGCAAATGGAAATGTGACCTGTGCAAAATGCATGTCAATACAAAGATGTAACAAGCAAAGACATTGTTCACATGAAGTACAAAATAAACTGGGCATGCCCAGAGACTGATTATTACTTCCAGGAGCTGAACATCTTTTTTTCCAGCCTTATCCTACAACAGGTTATGCCCACATTCTGTTCTTATACGATTGTTAATTCCTCCTTGATGAAGTTCTCCAGCTGTGCAGCTCAGAAGAATCATGTGGAAATTAAAAACAGAAAATGAGAGAAGACTTGGGAAGCAAACAGTAACGAAGATGGTACAGAACGAAGATGGAAAGAAGAGCAAGGTAATAAGCACAAAGAGAAAGTGGACAGTGGCATATTTCCTTAACAGAAGAAGCAGAATGAATATGTGACCAGAACAAACATACTGAAGATTACACATGGCAGAGCATCTAAATAGTTTAATAATGATGAAGTGAAGTATTCACTGTTCAAATACTACAAGAAATTGCCTTGTCTTGATCCTAGCAAATCACATCTTTTTTGAAGGCATGGATCCTGAGGTATCACCTGTCCTTACTACATTACTTTCTTCAGAAAATTCCTGAAAATGCTACTCTTGGAAAGGCATAAGAAAGTGTCCTCCTCATCAAAAATAAATAAATAGAATAAAAAAAATATCAAGGTGTGCCTAAGTTCCAGCTGCTCATTGTGTAGCCCACTAATGCACTACATATATACTTCTACCTTCAAATATTATGTGATGCAATAGAAGGATTCCTTCATGAGGATCTGAAACTGAATTGTTAATGGGAAAACAAGAAAAAAGAGTAAGAAATAGATATTTAAACAGAGATTAAGGTACCTCTATTTAACAACCTACTCAGAATTTATAACAGTTTTCCATATTGTCAGGCTTCTCTTTCAAAAAACTGTCCTGGCCCTTTTTTGTTCTGAAAAGTCCACTCCAAAAAGAAAATGGATAAAACTCACTGTGAGAAAAATATTTCTAAGAAGGTTTACAAGAAACCAGAGCAATCAGTAGGATCTAATCACACCTGGCATGGGATATCAGATATACACATAACTACGATATACATCCATGTTTAAGACAAAGAGTAAATAGTAATTAAATAACAAAAGTGACAGGATAGATGAGATGCCTTCTGACAGTCCAGTGATCTTTACAGCAAGAACTTAGAATTAAGCTGGAAGGTTATACAGAGACAGATGTGGGAAAAACACAGGTTTTATTTCCACATTTTATCAACTTATCAAGTTAATGAGGGGAAGTCATGGCATCCTACGTGACGATGCAGAAGCTACTTCTTATATCAAACCTAGAAGTCACAGAGATTTCTATTACAGACATGCAAACCTAAGTACTTCAAGCCAAGTAAGGAGTTCACATCTAAATCCTATAGCAGAATTATTACAATGAACACAAATTACTGTTCAGTTCATATGCAAAACAGAGCACTGTTAAGAAGCATTTTTAAATAAGCAAGAGATAAGGAACAAATACCAACTAAATGTACCACAGCACGTACATAAACATCCAACTGATACAGCCTGGGGCAGAACGTCTGCGTCACTCTGTAAAGTCTTTGGCTCTCATCTTTAGTCTCCAATGTTTAACTTTTAAGTTTATTAATTAAAAAGTATATTTTTTTCTGGCAAGAAGAACTGAAGAATGTGCTGAAAGGGTTCAGAAGAATTTCACGTTTGTCTGCAATCACTGAGCTGATGTCAACACAGCACAGTCACTTCTAGTGTTGGTTCTAGTGTTGGGTTAAATAAGTTCTCATCTCCACCACTAAGTCAGACTACAGCAATCATCAATTACCTTTCAATGCATTACTCTTGTTCACCCCATATCATCTGTACCTATCTTGCAGCAAGCAAGAGAAGAAACAGTCAAAGCAATTTTAATCTCATGGATAAAGGCCCAAAGACTCTGAATGCTGGGAGTATAACAGCATGCTCAAGTAACATTGGGCTAAGTATATTTGCTTCACGTGTATCCAAACTGAGGGTTTAGATTATAATGGTCAATGTAATATACAATTAGATCACAGCTATTTCCATACAAAGTATTTTAGAACTCTGGAAAAAGTGTTTATCCAAAACACGGATTATGCAGTAACCTATTTTTAATATGGTATCTAGTTGGTGTGATAAAGCTTGTTGTGGCACACACCACTTTTAGTGGTAGGCACCTAACTGAAAAAGCATACACACAAGCCAAGTTAACAGTTCAAAAGTTTACTTACCTTCCAAGCAATGTAACAGCAAGACAAAGACACTAAGAAATGCCTATTTCAATTAGAGCTCTACAAATACAACAAAGAACATTTGTGTGAGCAACTCTTTGGAAGTCACATCATCAAGAAAAGCTACAGCCTCAAAGTCAGCTTCCATGAAAGTAGATCAGAGAAGTCCACATAGTCAGGGTGCTGATGCAGACCTGGAAGAATTAGCCACTGCAGAGACAGAACAAGTCTAAGAGGATAAGCCTGAAGGGTGCTTGGATGGCTCCTAACCATTCCTGTCCCTACCAGAGGAGAGGGAAGGTATCCTTCACCTTCTGGCTGGAAATAATTTACACCTGAATTCTCAAAGTTTCCTTTGTTTCAATGTACCTTCTGAAGTTCTGCCAAAGATACAAAAGTAAGCTTATTTTAAAGATGAAATGCAAATATTTTAAGCTTGGGCTTCCTATTAACTACTGCAATTTTACTGTCATGCTTCTAAGGCAGAAGATCCATCTAAAGTCATCTTTTCATTTTCTTGCAGCATTATTAAACACGAGGATCATGTTTTAAAGCAGACATTTAGTTGATACATTTGGATGTGTTACAAAGCTACAAAACTTTATAAGCTGTCTTGAATATACACTCCCAGCTCACCCAAATAACAGTCAAATCCAAGAAACTTGAAAAGGATATCACTTACTGATGGATGAGCTTTAAGTCAACTCAGTAGCAAGACGTATAAGATTAATCAGTCCTACAGCATCATCAAAGAAAAAGCACATCTAAAGCATGCTGAAAACTTCACCTCTGTCCTTTGATTTAGCTTGAAGCATTGAGACAAGTCAAGCTACTCTCAGAAAAACACTGAGAACCCACACTGCTCGATCACAGAGAAGCATGCCCCAAGGAAGCACAGTTCAGCCACCATCCATTGAATCCAAGTCCAGGCAAAGAACAGGAGAGGCCGACAGCTACTACAGGAAAGGGAAGTTTCAGGCACAATCCACACAGACACCCCATATAACAGCCAGATTAGGGATTATTACTGGTTTCAGTAGGGGGTGGATGGAAATCACGCTCCTTGCTCTGGCTCAAAACCAGAAGCAGTTTGACAAGCACATCTGTTCAGAATAAGCAGCAGTTATAATGTGTTTTATACCTACACCAGAAAACCTTAAAGCTACTCCAGTTTTGCCAGCCATTTTACAAGTGGAAACTTGGAATGAGAAACCCTTTCAGAAAAGGCATTTGACAAGTGACAACAAATAGAACTCAGTGAATCTTTGGGTGTAAACAGAAATACAAGAGAATCTATTTTCACATACAGAGGCTGAAACATTACAGAATCACAGAAAAATTTAGCTTGGAAGCGGTATCACAAGGTCCTCTGATCCAAACTTGTGCTCTGAACCAGGCTAACTAAATCTGACATTATACCTTTCAGTATCACTTGTCAGTCACAAAGTATACAAAGTTCTTGCTGTAAAGTGATTTACTGCCTTAACCACACACATTCACACCAGACCTACGCTTCCAGTGTTCTAGGGATAAAAGGAACACCAAAGCAGCAGCACGGCTTTTTCTTGAACACTAGCATTCACCAAGCTTGTTTACACATCCGAGAAACAACAGAGACCAGGTGATGAATTTTACAAACACGTTGCAACTGGAAAAAAGAAAAAAACAACTGTGCAACCCCAAGTAACACAGCTATCTCTTTACTGCTGAAAACACATACTTTAAAATACCAGTACTTCCTTAGAACTGAAACTTCCCCTAGACAAGAAAGAGCAAGTGTCTCCATTTATTAAATTATTAGTTAGTAAAAGAGAACCTAAAGCAAGGAGAAATGTGCCACGTTTTTCCAGGTAAGATTCTCGCTGCTTGTTCCTCACATCAGATCTTCAGTCTGTTGCAACACAGAGTCCTTTCTCTTGTCCTTCCCTTGCCTTGGTGTATGCAGTCACAATACATGAGATGCACTCTGCAGAGTTTAAGCCAACAAGACTTCAGCACACAGGCGAGTTTCTAGAAGTGCTAACTGTATGCAACTCAAAAATATAGTAGGTGTTTTGCAGATTAGAAGAAACTGTGTATGGATGCAACATTCATTTAATCTTGCTATTTTTCTAACCTTATTGTACCAGAAAAACCATAGGATTCAAGAGACACCGGGAAAGAACGCTACAAATGAAAAATACTGCCAGGATTATCACAATCTGAACTGATCTGAAGAAGTTTGTTTTCATCATACAGTTCATTCACATCTTGCTGCAGGAAGCCTTTCCTCATCTTCCACAATCAAGCCCTAACTAAGATGCAAGCCTAAATACCTCTCCACTGGAAATAAAGGGATCATCTTTTGGCTACCCAAGGCTTTGGGGTCACAGCACAACTCTGCTCCCATTGCCTCCTCCCCTAAAAGCTACCATGATCACAAACAAAACAGCTTAGAGGAAAAGGCAGTAGGAGGACAACTCTCCCTCACATCCACAGGATTAGAAACAAAATTTTAGCCAAATGATATCACCATATGAAGTCTAAGACCTGAGTGTTAGCTAAAAACAGAACAAATGCAACTCCTCCAGACCTCCTCCCAAAAGATTAAGAATGCAGAAAAAAACAGCACAGATTAAACTCCCTCCAGAAGAACAAACCAGAACCTCTTAATTGTACATTTTAAGCTTTACAACAGCTACTTTCCTTAGTTATTTCCTTACTGTACATTTCCTTCAGGTGCCGAGCAAGATTTACAGTGATTGTAAGCCAGCAGGTGGCATTAACATCTCATATACCCTAAGCAAACAGCGTTAGCCAAAGGATGCACACAGGCAAGCTTAAAAGCCCTAAGGAGAAGTTCTCAATGACAGTTTGAACAATGCCATGGCAAACTGGCTACAGCCTTCCACAATCCACTTGGACATGACAAGACTGCCTTTGCTTGCCCAATGGTTGGCTGCACCTCCTGCTTCTTCCATCAGCTCTATCAGGTACGCACCCTGGAGCCCACATCAGAACCTCATCCTAGAATGCAATAAGGCTCTTCAATAAGGCACTTAAGTTTTATTATCAGTGTTGCCATTGCCTTTTAATGCTAGGATAACATTTTTAATTTGTGCAATAAGCCTGTAATGTAAAAAAGGTGATGTGCCCCTATTTAAAGAAGATTTACAGGATAAGATACGGATTTGGGACTCAGCAGGTGTAGCTCCCTATCTTCAGAACCTTCAGTGCAGCTGCTGACAGGTGGATCCTCAGCATACCCCACTGCCATCACTAGGGGCAGAAACACCTTCTCACCTCAAACAAAAGGGGGAATAAAGTCCACTGAACACTGAGGTTCTTGCACTCTTGTTTCACAAACACCTAAGGGACACCCTATTTACAGCAAGAAGGGGAACAGAAGGAAATCAGACCTGTAGCATCATTAACTTCATACTGGATCCACAGTAATAAAATGCAAAGTCAAAACATCATTTTAATAACTAAGATAGAATTAATGGGGATGTTTTTTCTTTTCCTTGACCTTGAAGTTAAAGTTACTTAGAACATGCCTTGACAAGATAAGAGTCCATCAGTCAGGTTTTTGTGTTTGTTTTGTTAAGTGCTCATGACAACTTACTCCTCTTATTACTGCATAGAAAAATCAGCTTCATTGCCCTTAAGAGGAAAGCAAAAATTAAGATCCAAGGAGGAACAGGAATTATTTCCTTCTGAATATATAAGAAAAACAGTATCAGCACACACAGAGAATACATCTACTCATTCCACTTCAGAAGTGATTCCAATAAAAAACTTTTTTTTTTTAAGAAAAAACTTTTCTACAGTGGCCTTAAGATACCAATCTACAGCAAACAAAATTCACATCAAGAAAGTTTATAAAATTACTCTTGTGCACTTGGATGAACCACAGGAGACCGTTTGCTATGTCTACTCTCCTCTATACAGAAATCTCATTGCTTCCATGTAAACTTATGCTAAATCTGAGGTGGTTTTGATTTAATCATCTAATTTCACCTTCTGAATCCCAGTGTAACAAGTGTCCATGCAGGAAGTCCAAGATTATACAGGTGGAGAAGAAAGAATAAATGTAACTGCAGGAGAGTATGTGGGAGAAATGGCACAGGCCTTCACACAACACTTTCCAGAGGTCTTTGCTTCTTATGTGGAAGGCTTCCCTGAGGGCCTGTGCTTAAAACAGGGGAAAGTGAGATGCATGCTTCCGCCCAGGCCACAGTGCAGAAGAGCTGGGGTTCACCTGCCACAGATGTCCACTGCTGCATGGGGCCACAACAGCTCTGCTGCTTGAGAGAAGGATCTCCAGAAAACCTGAAGCAAATGAGGGGATGTCTGCAGACAGTATGTGCATAAGAAGATATGGCATCTTTTACAAGAAAGGAAGAAGCTGACATTTCATTTTCCTTCTTAACACAGAGCCCAACAAGAAGTATGTGCTTTGTCACCTTCCTAACTAGATTAATAACGGGATTTTGCTGGTACAGAAGTCAGACCTACAAAAGAACAGATATTAGCTAGCACCAGAACTGAACTCCTCCTGATCTTCTTTGAGGGACTGTCACACTAAAAACAAATATGTTTTGCAGGTCATATTTTAGTAATTGGCTTTGAAATACTGGTAACTCTTCATTATAACAATTTAAAAATGTAAAGCTCACTCCATCTGCATTATCCAGGAGTTAGGTTCCAGAAAACGCCTTCAGTTCCACAAGCCAAGCAAGCTGCTAGGCCTAGGATGAAGGTGGTGGCCACCAGTACCTTCCTTTTAGAAGACACTGATAATGCGATACAACAGGAAGTTATTAAACAGATGGTAGCAACGTAAACCACAGTGATAAAAGACAAAAACAGATGAGGCCTATATCTTGAAAAAAGACACGTTTCATACACTGTAATTCTTCTGAATAATAATCTGGGTCACATTTCACTTTTCTCTCATGCATCATCTCACGGTGTTCACATGTTTAGCAAAGAAACAGGACATATTTTCACCTGTAACTAGCAGTTAAACTCTTCCTGCCTACATGCTCTCACTGATGACTTGGGCCTCCCAAGAGGGCCCGGCTATAGGAAGACAATGAAAAAAGCCAAACCTGGAGCTCATGGCGGGATTAAAGCTTTAAGTCTGCAGTAACAGCCCCCAAAATTATTATTGTGCTTCAGCACCAGTAAACTTCACCTCATTCGCTGCATGCAAGGCGCACTTAGCACTATACTTAGGACTGCGACGGCATAGCTTGAAAACCATTACCGCGAACAACAGCGCGTCCAGAAATACGAGGTTACCTAGGCAATGCGACAGCAGCCTGCCACACGTGCCCGCACCTGCGGTTCGCAGCTCCCTCCCAGACACAGCGCTGCGGGGCACACCGGGAAAGCCACCCGAGCCCAAAGCAGCGCCCACGTGCCCGGCCCTCTCCCACGCTTCGGGCACCGCCACCTCCTCCCCGGGGATGCCGAGTGCCCGGTTCCCGGCACGGGAGGGGAGGAAGGAGCGGAGACTGCCCATGTCGGGACGGCTCCCCGTGAGATCTCACCTTTTCGAGAGGTCCATGAGGACCCCGGAGAACAGCTTCTCTCCCAGCCGGAACGAGACCACCAGGGCGTCCTCGATGATGTGATCCAGGGTGACCCGCACCTCGGAGCCGGGCAGCAGCAGCGCCTCCGCCTCCCCCCCGCTCGGGGCCGCGGGCAGCGGGCGCTCGGGCTCCGCGGCGGCAGCATCCGGCTCCTCCTCCTCCGGCCGGGACGGCTCCTCCCCGGGCTCCCGCTTCGCGGAGCCCCCGGCAGCCGTAGCGCAGGGCTGCGGCCGCTCCTCGGGAACTTGGGGATGCGCGGCGGGCGGCGGGCAGGGCTGCGGCCGCTCCTCGGGCTCCGCGCCGACCGCTGCCCGGAGCTCGGCCCGAGGCGAACCCACCTCCGGGCTGCGGGGCGGTGGCGGCGTCTCCGTCCTTTCGGGCTCCGACTCCCGCGTCCCGGCCGGGCTCCGGGCGAGCTGCACGGGCGGCGGCTCCTCGGCCTCGCCGGGAACAGCCTTTCCCCCGTCGGCCTCCTCCCCGTCGGGCGCCGCCGACTCCACGGCCTCGGTGACGGCAGGAGGAGGGTCCGCGCCGGCCTCGCTGCCCGGGATGGGCTCCATCTCGGGCTCTGCTTCGCCCGCCCCCCCATCGCCCGGCACCGCTGCAGTCGCCGCCGCCTCCGCAGCCATGGCCGCCATTTTCTCTGCTGCTTCTCCGCCGCCTCCCTCCAGCAGCGGGATCGATAACCGCGGCCTTCCCCGCCCGCCTGGGAGGGAGATACCGCCCCTCAGGCAGCCTATTGGGGGGCGCGGCGGAGCTTTCTACTTCTAATAGAGAGCGGAGCTGTCAGTCAAGCTCAGTAGGAACTTGCCATTGGTCAGCGAGGACTTCATTCAATAGAGAGTCGGGAAGAGGAAGAAGGGGCGCGGCTTAGCGCCTCGCAGGCCGTTACAGATGAGAGGGGCGGGGACTCTGGGGCTGCTCCGCCGCTTCATTGGTCGAGGGAGGAGCCCCTCCAAGGAAAGGGCGGTGATTGGCCAGGAGCTTACGTCCGTCAGTGGGGCGCGCGGCGGTTGGCATGCGCTCTGCGGGCGGCCGGGAGAGGGCGCAGGGGAAGATGGCGGGGGCGCGAGGGCGGCCCCGGGGGGGTTCCTCCGGCACCAGGGGTGGGGCTGAGGCTGAGGAGGGAAACCGGCGTTAAAGACGTGATAAAGACGTGACTCGGGAGCGTCTTCCGTGAAGAAATGTACACGTTAAGAGACGGCATTTGCGTTTATTGGGCGTATCGGGGGAAGATGGAAAGCAGGTGGAGGGGAAGAGAGAGGAAGAGGTGACGCTTTCCCGTGGGATGCTCTGAGTCTGGGGTCTTCTCTCTGCGGGATCGGCAGTTGGAGTGGTGTGGGGATTTATTTTTCTCTCTCAAGTGGGAAATCCTGTACTCCTTATAGCAATGAAATAAAATAAAATAAAAAAATAAAGAAGAAAGAGGGAACTGAGGCTCTTACACGTGTTTTCGGAAGCTGCTTCCCTTTGAGAAGCGGAAAGGAGAGCAGTGTGAGGAGGGATGAGAGGCGGGAGCAGCTGAGGACACGGAGCGCTCTCAGGGCGTGGGCGCTTTCCTTCCCCGTGCCCGTGTGAGGGACACCTGCTCAGTGACACACACTTTGCTGCAAATAACGACTCAAAACCCTAAAGTTTTCTTTAAAATCAAAGCATGCCCTTTTGTTCGAGGTAGTGACTTCTTACAGGTGGTTTTTGGGGTTGCTCCCGAGTATAGGGGTAGGGATTGAGCTACATCCTACCTTTTTCGTATAAAAGCATATAAATAGTGGGTGCAAAACCCATGGAACTTTTGTAAGAAGTGCAAGGAAAAAATGTTAATCAAATGCAAGTCCTGGTAGTATGTGCACCTTTTTTCCCCTCTGAAAATAGGGCTATATGCAGATTACAGCAATGTATGCCATTTTTTTAATAATAGGCAAGGGCTTGAAGTATTCTTTATCAGCAAAATAGCTGTGTATAACAGCTCGTTCACTGCTACTCAAATGCAGTCTTGCAATCTGCTAGCTATAGGATTTTAGTAGAGAATAAGAGCACAATTAATGCACTTTGTGGCCTTGCACACAGCGGTTTGACTCGTAACATATGTGAAGTCTTCTCTCTTTGTGTCTGATAGTGCTTTGCTTTACATGGTGATGTGAAGTATATAAAAACATACAGGAATGTCAGGGAAAAAAGCTATATGTATTTCTGGAGGCATACATTAGCAATATAGTTATAAGTTTGTATAGTTAAATGCTGTAAAAATGTATGTAAGACTAATTTTTTTATGTTTTTTCCCACTACATCTATTATATTGCTTGTTTGGTAGCATGAGTGGGTAGGATAGAATGTATTTACTGGGGGAACAAATAGTAGATACTGATTTTATTTTTTTCTTTGTTATTTTTTCCTAGGCGTGCTCACAGCTCTGTCACTCAGTATCACAGAGACACAGCAGATGGATTCGACATATGATCTGTGGTTTTTAAGAAATCAGATGTGGTAAGCTTTCATAAAACTACCTACTATTAATATTACTGCCTAGATCATTTGGAAACAATTTTGTTTGACCAACACTGTAAGATATGTGTCCTGTATCCTGAGGCTATAATACTCTGCAAGGTAGTAACTGTCCAAGAGCCTTTAAGGCTGAATGTGTTCTTCCTCAGGATTATATAGAATAGTGAGCAGATTTGTCACTACTGCATTACCTTAATTTCAGAGCTATCGCTGAGAAAGGATTTCAGTTTTTTTCTGTATGTTCCACCTAGCAGAGTGTAATGGTGGCACTGAAAGATTTCCGGAAGTTGCAAACAATGTGAAAAGAGTCCTTATCTTGAAGGAACCTGGCATTAAAATATATATATATTTTAGAATGGTCATGCACATGGAAGAAGGGCTATGCTGTGCTTTCCTCTAATTTATTTTGCCCTCTGCAGTTGTCAGAAAATGATACATCAGAAACTTTTTACCTTATTCAGCTGAGTCCTGGTGCAGATTAAGAAACACCTTAGAAAAGATAGTTCGTATGGACACAAGAACTGTTTTTACATTACTCTCCTACATGAAGAATGTGACTGTGTTTGGAGGTACTCTAGCTGTATTTCAACAGTAGACCAAACCATATCCTGCCTGCACAGAGCTGTTCTGCTTGTTAGATCTATGCTCATCTGTTGTAATGCTGGATTCCCTTTGCTGTCTTACACTTGTAGTAAACTATCTGTTCACCTCCAGTCTGCGAGGAAAAGCATCAGGCTGGGTTTGGCAAGGATACATACTGTCATACGTTGATTGCAGTTTCCTTGTTTAAGAGAGGTAGTGCTACTATATTTCAAAATGTAGGAGTAGCCTGAGCTGTCGCGGTTCCTGCTGTGAAACAGCACGACTTGTGTAGTTGCTTCATATGGTTGTGATTTTAATTGTGCTACACGGATAGTTCAGTTAGATCCAGTTCATTTTACTAATGCTCCTGTGCCCTGGCATAGAAAAATGGCATTAAATTCGGAGCTTATAAGAAATTACCAACTTATACAAAGAGACTGCTGGTCCTTGAGCTAATGGGATATTGAGATCTAATAGCTCAGCCCAGCAGGCTTTTTGTTATGTTAAATCCAGGCTTCTGTAAAGGATGGGCAGAAAATGGAAGATTTCCTCCTCCAAAACTTTGGGGAGATTAATGCTTACTGAAATCCACCCTGCTTTGCCTACTGTTAGCAACTCTTGATGAAATTACTGTTACAATGCTCAAGCTCGTGTTTTCTGTCTGTTGGAGTCCACAGCAGTCCTTACATTTAGCAGGGGATACAAACCTGGGCGTATGCATTATTAACACCTCTTGTTTCATTGTAATAACAAACTGAGGAGATAACCTGTTCAACCCAACCACTTAAAACATGGGGGCTTGGGGGGAGGGGTCTTAAAAATGATATATATCCGGCTCTTTGTCAGTATTGTTTACATGTTCAAAGGAACTGTATGTGCTCGTAAAAAGAAGTAAATAAAACATTTGTATGGCTTTCTAATCTAATGGTGAACAGGGACCCCTGAATGGGAATGCTCTTAGCAGTAGGCACATAGATGCAGGATGAAACTTCTTCATTGAACAGACAAGTGCTTGCTGCATAACTTTTCTCCATCCTGAACTTTGTTGATCACCATTTAATTTCTGATTATTTTGAATGTAGCCTGTAGTCTCCTGAGGATAAAGTTTGCCTTTCTGTGGCTGGTTTGCATAGTGATTAGCATAGCTGGGGCCTTGTTTGTGTCCTGGAGCCTTTACAAACTGCCAAATTAAAATGAATGAAGTTAATGAAACAAATTGCACCATTTCTGTAGATTTAAATGAGTCTCTGTTCATTGATGGGCAGAAGGGACAAAAGTAGAAAAGAGGCTATGAATTCAGGGGAGGAAGGAACTCATAAAATTGGAGTGTATAAAATGATGAATTGGCAGGCAGGAAAAATGCGTATCTGTATGAAGATATATTAACAGCATTTAGGCAGACTGGGCATGGCAGAAGTTGTACCAAGCTTGAATTGAGTGAGTGAACGGATGTGATGTGGTTGTGGTAAAAAGCAGATATGGTTTTATTGCTGCATCAGTGTACACTCCGTGGAAGAATTGTGTTTGTAAGCTGAGACATGATAAGGATCAGGTCTGGCAGCCTTGTCTATTTAAATGCTTCTACTGCCAGATATTGATGTTGATTTTTTTTTTCTGTCATGGCCAAAATGTCTTATTGCACTGAACTAAATATTAAGAGAAAATCTCAAATGATATGAGTAGTCACAGCGTGTACATGTTTCAGTTGTGTTAGTGTATATTTAAGATGATGTATAGTGGTAGTGATGTCATTCTGTGTGTATCTAGTTCAATAAAAGTACGCTGCACTGAAAGGTCCAGCACAAAGTGCAGGTGTATCTGCAAGGTTGTACATCAACATCAGGGTTCCAGTGAAGCCAAAATTGGCTTTTGTAACAGATGTAAAAATACTCAGTTACCATTACAGGTGAAACAGTGACAGCAGTCTCAAGAATGGGCTGCACCCTGTAATTGGCTAGCATTTGTTGTTACTGGTATCCAAGCTGGCTCCATGCACGTGCATTCGCTATGGCTGTTGAAGCTACAATAGATCCATATGTAGGTATATGAAAGCCTTAAGCAATTGTGTGGATTTATGAGAAGCGTTCACAGAGTCTTGGCAGGACAGCAGGTATTTTTCTGGTATCTAGACTGGTATGTAAGAATTTTAGGTTAGAGGTTTACAATTTGAAGCTCTAACAAACTTATTCAGATGACTCACTTATTGTGTGACTCCTCACATCAAAGGGATTTGATGTTATATACAACCAATAGCTTCTGTCTTCACTGACAGGAGCAACACCAAGAAGCAGCATACTGTGGGAAATGCAATGTTTTTCCACTTGTCGATTGGGATCATACTGGCAACAACTTCTTGTGACCCCAAATGAAGTCTGAGAGTCTCATAAAAACCCTCTGTAGGTCATGATTTAAGGACCAGTATTATATTGTGTTCCTAAATCCATTTAAGAATCAGTCAGTGTTTGCAAGTCATAGTCTGCTACTGTGAAATTGTCAAGGCTTTCACATTCTAAATAATAAATGTGAGCAGTGAAAGCTGATGTGTGTAAGTAACTCAGGAGCAAAAGCAAGTAATAAAGTAAGGGTTGGGTCTTGGTTGTGTGCTGGAGACTTGCTGCTTCTATTGCAATGTAGGAAAGTAGTGCTCTTAAAACAGTTACTTTCCATACAAACTGTTCTGGAATACCATTATTGATTGCGGAGGGAAAATAAGTCATTTTAATGATGTCTGATAACTGAGTTTTATGTCCATATGGGTGCTGAGCTCCTTTTGCTAGGTTTGGGCATTATCACAAAGGATTTATAAAATCTCCTTGTCAGCAGGCATGCCCTGGAAATCTACTCTGGAATATGAAAAGTAAACTATCAGCTAAATTTCTCAGGAACGAGAGAAG
This sequence comes from Cyrtonyx montezumae, assembly GCF_038088225.1. Lineage (NCBI taxonomy): Eukaryota > Metazoa > Chordata > Aves > Galliformes > Odontophoridae > Cyrtonyx > Cyrtonyx montezumae. Next base: position 7,515,753 of record NW_027071914.1, on the reverse strand, counting down.
AAATCAATGACTGGATCTCTGCCCAATGTCTACGTAAAATTGATTTCACTCAATTACTATAGATTGAGTTGCCTAAAAAATTGCAAATATAAGTGAGCCCCTGGGGCAAGGCACTGGCCTTAGCTCACTGCTGATGCGTCTCATGCTTATTTTATAATTTTTAGGAAGTGTGGGTCTCACTGATGTCTGAAATTTGTGCCTCTGTAGGTACTTGTGATATCCACACACCATTTCCACATACTGAAACAAAATAAGGCTAATTAGAGATGTAAAACTGCTAATACTAGCGTTTCATACTTTAGGGTCAGTTACCTTATGTCTTGTGTTATAATGGTGAATACCTTTTAACTGATGTTTAAAAAAAAATCATTATTGTAGTATAAACTAAAGAAAAAAAGTGTGCTAAAAGCTGGGTATATAGTGTCTCACAAACCATTTATATTTTTGAATGATTAACTTATGGATTATAGCTTATTCTTAGTATATCAAGTACCAGCCCTTTTCCCACAGATGCTTGTCAGTATTAAAAGTTGTAGTATGAAATGAATCAATTCATCTATGATTAAGTTTTTTAGTGCCTTGTTGGGGTGATAAGTTTTACTGAGGCTTGGACACTCAGTATGACAAAATTAGTTTTTAACCAAAAAAATCAAAGCAGAGTTCACAAATTGTTTGGAAAGTGTTGTCAGGACTACTCAGCCTTTGCAGTGTGCCAGACAAGAGATGTCTCAATGTAGATTCAAGAAGCTGTTGGGCTGGGATACTGCTCTGTCAGCATGTGAGATGCCTCATGCCTGGTATGGGTGTGAAATAACTCAGTTCCTTCTTGCTGGGGCTGCAGACCTTTTGGTGGGATGGCAGCCTGTCTGACCACTTCTTTGTCAGGAAATGCTTCTCTTCTGCTGCATGAGGTAGGTTTGGAATAAACTAATTAGTTAACATGGACTACCTGGGTAAGGAAGTTTGTTTTTCAAGAGTGTTTTGGTTGGGGAGTGACATACTTATGTGACCTAATTTAGGTACCTAAATTAAATGGCCAGTTTACAAGCTCTGTAGTTAGTAGGGAGGTGAAGCACACTCAGGAGAGTGATTCAGAAAGGTCCACTTGGCTGGTTTGAAATGATCTCCTCAGTTGAACATTTGTTCTTTCGGCTCTACAGGTATGTTAGTTGCTCAGTTTAAACACTGAAGTTGTGGTTATCAGAAGTACTGCTGTATTCTCAAAATGTGAGGGTGAGGAAGGGTCTACAAATGTTAACAAGGCTCTCTTGGGGAAATGAGTGACCAGTCTGCTGAGGCATCTAGCTGCATTTTCTCAGTTTGAGCACTAAGGCCAAGTGTTTTTGAAAGCTTAAAGGCCTCAGGCTCTTCTATTAATCTTGTGACTAAACCAGTACTTAATGCAATTTCCAACTCTTTATCCATAAATTAATGTTTTCACATAAGTTTTTCAAACAGACAAAAATGAAGAACAATTCTATAATACTTTGTTTTTTATTTTTTTGGTGAAAGATTAATTTTCCTGTTTTAAAACAATGTTGGTTCTGTTTTCCATGGTTTGCAAACCATGGCTGATTTTGTTAGTGCCCAAAGCAGTGTGCTTGGGGACTGTTGCCTGAATTTAAGATCTAGGTAAATTGAGCTGAATTCTTCTTTTCTTCCTGCTCAAAGTTCTTGTTTAACAAACAGAATGGTATAAATTATTATGCATGTTTTAAGTGATCTTTTAGCCAGAGTCTCACAATATTTTAGCATAAGTACAAGGTGGTATTGAAAAAAATCTTAATATAAAAGAAAACATTTGCTCAAGAAATCTAAACTGTCTTTCCAGTGGAAATGTAAACCTCTGTATGTTTTGTTGTGGGGTAAATAACTCCCAAGGATGGTACTTCATAAAGAAATAGTATAGATGATGGTATATTTTGAGTAGTTTATATAGACAGTATGCAAATAATACAAAAGAGAAGATGGCTCACCTTCAGGATGTCAAGGCTCACAGGGGACTCCACATGGGAGGGATCTCTGAGAAGAGATCCTTCCTTGGTGGTGGTCAGCCCTTAAATGGGGTTTGGGAGAGGTGGAGCCAGGCTCCATCCCTTCCAATCACACAGGTATATCACCTCCACCTGTGGCCCCATGGCTGACTCGGTGCTCACCTCAGGTGGCCTATCAGTGGTTCAGGCTGTGATTCAGCAGTTCCCATACATTTGTCTTGGATTTGGAATTCTGTTCTATGTTTGTCACTCAACTGTAATGTTGTAAAAATTATTTTGTGTGTTATGAATGCTGGAATATGCTAATTTTTTACCAAGTCTGGCCACTGCTTTTTCACTGTGATCATGTGTCCATTCACGTTTATGGATTTTTGCAAGTGGGAACTCACATTTCAGTTCCAAGATGATGGATTTATAGGAATGCCATACGTGTTTTCAATGTGTCCGAAATATTTCTTATCAAGCTCCCTAGATTTGATTGGGAATGAAAGAGCAACTGTGCCTTGCAGAGCACATTGTGTTGACATTTAGTTGTGAAACTCTCCTGTGGCTCTTTGGAGTCCTTTAACTGTGGATATAGCTAATAGCTCTAGAGCACAGACAAGGCTTTCATGTCTGGAGGGTTGCTGAAAGATCAACATAACAGAAAGCTTGTTAAGGGTTGGCTCTCAAGTTTATTTAACAATTTGCAGTCGTTTTAAAGATCTTCCATCTGGTTGTTAGATTCTAGCACCTTTCTACCAGGAATTAGATAATTATCCTGGATTCTTTGAATGTTTACCTCTTCAATTTTAAATGGAGAAAAAACTTGGAAAATGCATCGTTTCTTATTTATAGTTTTTGATACATTTTTTTGTGAAGTCTATAGCACCATTTGTGTCAATTACTCACTTAAATATGGTCCTGATGTGATATGATAAGCTCGTCTGGATCTTACCTGAATTTGAGTTGGAAGTCCCTAGAGAGCACTGAAATGATTTGCTGAGTGACTCAGTTTTTCCCCGAATCAGTGCTACATCAGCATCCTACAAGAGCAGTGCCTCACGCAGTGCGAGTTTGCTCATGGAAACTGTTACTGAATGGTTCTTCTTATGGATGCTGCATTCTGGTGGAATAAGGCTTTCCAAAGCAAGGCATGCAACTTGTAATTGTCATAGTGCTGTGCTGAACTGTTGCAGCTGTTTGCAGGTACCCTTGCTGTGGCAAAATCTCTTCAAGCTGCTGCAGCACCAGTAAGTAGCTTCCTTTCTTTTCCCTGTACGGTTTCCATGGCAAAACCAGTCCTTGGAGGTAGTGTTTGAGAGACAATGTAAAACAGACAACTAAAGCTCTCTCCGTACTTTTCCTAGGATACTAGTTTTGATGACTTTGAGATTTTCTTCTGTGTTTTCTTTTTCTCTGCAGTTGAACTGAATGCAGTAGCCTTAAGTACTGAGTGGCAACCAGGATGTGTTAAGCCCCGCTCTGCAACAGGGTTGGCTCTTTTGCATCTGAGGGGAAGGTTTAGAATGTCCTTTTTGGTTTCCCCTATGTGCCATCTTGTTCTGTTTTGTCTTGTGACACGTACTGCATCAAGCCCTGCGGGTGATGTTTTTGAAATCACTAGGTTACTTCTGAATCACCCAGAGATTCATTTGCATAAATGGCAGTATTCTGCCAAATTTGATAATGCTTTATACTCCAAGAGCAGTAATTCCTGATTCCGTTTCCTTCTTCTTTAGCTTCTGAGTTCCAGTCAAAAATGCCTAATTTAATAAAATCCGTGTATTATGCATGACCATTTAGATATGCTTTACTATAAAAGGGGCTACTTGTAACTAAGGCTGTGTAAATATCTACGTTCTAAACTCTAGCTTAGCTGTCTGTTTCATCTTTTGGACACTTATGGAAGAGAACGTTTCTAGATTTCTGTCTGAAAAGCATTAAGTGAATAAATATGAACAAAAGATATGTGGCTAATTTGCCCAAAGCCAAGCACTCTGCAGCTCTTAAGTCTCTAGCTGGCAAAATGTAATTACAGCATGATTTAAATGATCACAAATTATATTTGAAGTAATGCAGTATATCTTGTAAATATTATGTATGCAAGTGAGTTTCAGAATATTTCTTCAGAAACAAAACAGTCTGTATGGCTAAAAATAAAAAAATGAATAGCACAGAAGTGTACAGAAAAATACAGCTAGTTATTTAAAGGCTATCTAAACAAACACATATCAAGAGCCTAAAGATGCAGTCTTACTTCTGGCATTGCATGATTCTTCTGTTCTCACTCATGCAATTTCTGTTTCTCTTGACTTGTTCCTTTTTTTCTTTCTTTTTTTCTTTCTTTTTTTTCTAGTTAAGGTAGAAATTCAGTTGCTTTCTCCATGAATACATCTTGCTCCGTTACTTTTTGTTTAATTTTTCCTCAATCTCCTTTAATTATTTAAGAATGCTGTTCATGAGAAAGCCCTTGGAATGTTTGTGGCAAATAAGCACTGCAGTAAGTATTAGTCAAATATGTGGCTGGAAAATGTTTAATAAGATCTTTCTTATTTGCAACATTCTTTAATTCTTAAGTCTTATGTGAAAATTACAGTGAGAAAATATATTGTACAAATATTTCCTTGAAACCTGTAAGTAAACCAAATCTTTCACACTCACACATCAGTAGTTTTGTTAACAGCTTGTAGGTTTTGTTGTGTCAATCGAATCATGTACAACTTGATTTTCTTTTGGGATGAGCGCAGCAAGCTTTTGTTCTTTGTACCAGAAAATGGGAGCTGGAAGTCTTTGCTCAGCATCTCTGAAAAAAAAACCAAAACATATTTACTATTGACTGATGGTCACCTCTTTGGCAGAAAAAAAATACTGTATGTCAGGGTAACTGAAAAAGTAATAATGCAATAGTACTTTTAAGTGAGAGAGTAATGTTTCAGCCAAATACCAAGTACTTACTCTTATTATCCAATAGGGAATTCTGCACTTCATTGTGTTACTTGTTTTAAGATGTCTGACGTTGGATCTGCTGTTTAGGATTCTTTTTGAGTGTTTTGATTTAATATTAGTTGTTTACAGAGTGTGGGTTAGATGTCAGTAATTATTTTCATTATTGCTGAAGAATTCCATACTGCTGCAAGGAAGGAACTGTTTAGGAGATTCACTCCTCTTTGGGGATCTGACTTGGAGTACATCTATATTCAAATTTGTGTTCAATGAAATAGTAAAGGGACAAAGACACAGAAGCTGTTACACTTGGGTTGGACAGCCACAACTATTACATACAAATTGGATTATGTTCATGTTGTGGCTTTGTTTTTTTGTGAGAAGTGGATGCAACCTGTCAATTAGATTTGCATACCTGTTGGGGGAAGGTTACTCAGGGAACCAGGAAGAAAATGTTTTCATGAAGGATATTCCTGACCCTCTGTTTCTTTGTTTAGTAGATGTAACACTAAGTTTGAAGTTTCCTTTTGTCTGACTGTACTGAGGGAGGAAAATGCGACAACTTTTAGACAAAATTTAAAAGTACTTTAAAGACATTTAAATGTAGATTGAGTGTTTTACTTGATCATTTTGGTGTTCATTTCTTTCTTTTACCAAGCCCATATGCTACCTAAGTCAATTGGGATTTGTAAACAAACTCGTAAACAATGTGGGCATGTAACTAAGTAGGGCTGGTTTAGCATGCAGCATGGTGTAACCCAAGTTGCTCTAACAGATGGTATAAATCCACTCTAACTACTCTGTGCCTCAGAACTTCAAAATATTGCCTCTCTTCTATGAGAGATAACTCTTCTACCTGTCTTTAAGAGGGGATCTTTTACTTCTCTGTGAACTGATGTTACTCACTTCACAACAAAATTGAGACCAAGTTTCTCAGAGTGTGTTTCAGCTGACTAATTGCAGTCTGTTAAGATGCTGCTCTTTAATCATAACCATTTTGAATTTCTTTCTGGTGGGAAGGGACCAGATTGCTCTAAGTGCGAGTACTCTTGACAACAAACCCTGGTTGCAGCCTTTACCTTCTGCCATAATACAAATAACTGCATGAACTGACACACTTTGCTCTTTCTGGTACTGCAGGAAAAGCTGCATTTGTATTGCGTATAAGCATTGTATTTTATCTTCTTTGAATAGTAAACCCAGTTTATACCTTCAACGTTCTTCTTCCAATCCCTGCCTCTGTGTAAAAGCACCTGTTTCAAATTAATGGCTGTATTGTTCAAGAATCAGTTGGTTTGACAAAGGTTAGGGGTTGAAACGTGCATGCTACTGACATGCAGGCATGTAACGCATTACTGGTGTGGTATGCACAAACTCCACTCCTTGCCATTGTTTGGTGACACTGCCCTAGCTCCAGTGATAAATGGGGAGGCTTAAACTTAACTATAGGTGATGTAGGATGGCAGTTCATTTTGGATTTCTTGCATAACTTCCTGAATTCTCTAAGTCCATTTTACATTCAACAACAACGTATCAAAGTTGTGATTTTTTTCTTTGACAGATAGAAATGCAATAGGATTTCTGAGGCTGTGGACTACATCTGTAGGCAAGCTCCTGATCAAGTTCAATAACACTCACAACTGTTGAGGTGTGGCTTTTCCTTAGCTGTAGTCTGCAGATAAACCTCGAGTTGAATGGGAATAACAAGAATGATAAAATACTGACCTTAATTACTTACAGTAATCCTACATAGTCCATTATTTAGGAGCAGTAGTCTAAGAAGGCAGGATAATAACAGGAATAGAATTGAATAGTAATCATTTGGAACCATTCTGCTTCCCTAGCTGAAGCAAATATGAGTTGTCCACACATCCCTGACCCTGTCATTTTTATGGCTTATTGTTGATTCAGCTTTGCTATCTGTGAAGTATGGACAGTAACCTTTCATTCATGGAAATGTAATGAGGATTTAATTGCAGTGAACATTTAAAAACAACCTGAGGATAAAATGTGCTGTAATATTATCCTCAATGAAGACAGAGTAACAAGATGATTAGTCTTTCAGATGCATCCTGTTAATCCATAAATTAAAATTATTTCCTACTACCTGCATTCTTGCTGCCTCTTGTGATATTTTGTACCTGTTAAAAGGCAAGAATAAATGTGTGTAAAAGGCAAAGTATCCAAGTCTTTGGGGCCTTTCCTCTCCACCTAAATAGGCCAAAGAAGCAGTGAAAGCTGCAGAATATTACTTGGCAATGTCATTCAATAAAATACTGTTTTTTTAAGGAGGAAAAAAAAGAAACAACTGATACTGAAGTCTGTGGTTCTCATGTGATGAAAAAGCCATCTGAGCTGGAGTCTTCCCAAACCATATAATCACGTCAGTAGAGCGATATTCAGGGCAATATTCATTTTGATGTAATTTCACTGACTTCTTAATTTAATTACAACAACTATGAATTTGTCCCTCCTGGTGTCTGAAAGTGCACACACACGCACATACATACAAGCTGACCACAGTTAGAGGGGTCATGGTCCATTTGTGTATGATTATGTCTGTGGCTGATGCTCACATTTCATCCCCCTACCAGATGTTCTGTTCTTTTACTAAAATCAGAGCAGTTTTGATTTTCCCTGTTTGGGTTTTTTTTTTGTGATATTTTACCAGAGGATTGTTTTTCATTTTTGTTTTGTCTGTCTGTCTTTTCTTTCTGTCTTTCCCTTGTGTATCCTAAGTTATAAAACCTTTTGTGCTAAGATTATTTTCAAGAACAAAGAAGTATTCACCACTGGTGTTGCACATCTGATTTGCCTCTGTTCTTACCCAATACCTAATCTAGTTCCAGGTAGGATCAGTTTATGGGGAATTCAGGCTCAGCATGTCTTTTTGTCAGAGCTCATCAGCTGTACTCACCATGGCCAATGGCAATCTGGTTCCTTTGGTAACACCAGATCACCTTAATTGCCTTTACCAAGTTATCTGATGATAATGTGCAATTCTGAGAAAACACTATTTGCAAGTGGTTTGCAAATCAAGAGCAAATTCTCCAAGCTAGAAGCTTGATCTATTATCTTTTAAGGATGTGCGTGGTTGTCAATGGTTGGGAAATTGTGTTGCCTTCATTCAGAGACTCCCTTAGCTCAAGCCTTACAGCTATAGAAAAAACATTCAGCCGTCTCCCCCCAAAAATACATTGTGATTCTGATGCTGTAATCAATAAACCACTGTGGTTTGTTAGGCCAGGGCAAGTCTTGGCAGCCAGTCCACAGAGCTGTGTCAGAGATTATTAATGTAATAGGCTTAATTACCCTTTTGCTGATAAGGACAAATGGTGATCAGTGGGGAAAAAAATCCAAGATAATAAATGTTGCCTTTCCCAGAGTTTTGGGAATGTGGAGTTAATTCTCATTTTTGACTGCATCAGTCCTTTTCCTTGTTCTTGTCACAAAGTAGTTTATGAAATCACAAATACAAAGCAAGTCATCTCTGTCACAGTGCCATTCAGCCTGGCTTAACTGTGACTTCTGCACATCTGTCCATTGGCAACTCTAAAAGCACACAAAAAATAGAGCTAGAGCATATCTTGATAATTTGCAAAACATGTTGTTTGTTCTTTTTAACTGAAGCTGCTAAGATGTAAGTGGCTAGGTCTTACATTTCAGCTCTTGTGTTTGCAGTTTGTCATGATTGTTGTCTGTGTTCTGTGTGATAATTGAAATAATGGAATTTTTACACAACTGGATTTCTGTTTATGTTCGGAAGGGGTTGTTTAGGCAGTTGTGAAGAGTTTTGGCAGGCTATTTTGGGATGTTGAGCAGGGTTTTAGAGCATTTCAGTGAAGTGTGCAGTGTTGCTTTTTAGAGCTGGTCATTACAAAGACCGAAGCATGGAGACTGAACGCTTTTACCCTGTTACGCTGTTCTCCAGAGTCATGCATGGGCTGTGGGGCCTGGCAGGCTGATTTTGGAACTGTGTGAATGTGCCTCTGTCAGAAAGCTGCCACGAGATTGTTCAGAGTCCTGCAATTCTTGCTAAAGCCCCATTTTTCTATTGCAGAGAGTGAGGAATGCTTGCATTTTTATCATGTATCAATATCCTGTCATTTTCTGCTTGGTCAGTAGTGAATCACAGTATGGAGTCTACTGAGACTGTGCATAGGGCTTTCTACAAAATATCAGTAGGCCACGAGTTTCAGTGCTGTGATTGAAGCTTGTAACATTGTCTCCCAGGCAAACGGTCAATTTCACCACAAACTTTTATTGTTTTCCCTTCATTTTCTTTTTACCAGCCAATTTAAATACTGAAGAACAAGTTGTGAAATTTTATGTCTGCCTTAAAGGACAGAATCCTGAATAGTGGTACTCTTCAGGTACTACAGATTTATAAATGGTAGTAGAATGCATGAAAATAGTGCAGACTGTTTAAACACACTACCCTGTTTTGCTGGGGCAATAGCAGCATTGCCTGATGTTGAATTAGCTACGCAGTATTAGCATCTCTGGAAACAAGAAGATTTGTGTTATAAAAGTTATCCAACTGAAACTCTCCCCTCACATCCCCCCAGCTGATAATAAAGAAGAATGCAAGCCTTCAACAACTGCTTCATCATCCTTGTGAGGACGTACGCTGGTACATGCTGCATTTCTCCCAAATTACACTAATCTAATTCCCCATGTGGTGGTTTATCACAAAGTGGGACCAAGCCTGCTGTACCTAGGATACGCTGATGTAGCTGTATAGCACAGTTTGTTTTTACAGATGGAGCTCTTTTCTGTTACAGTTGAAACCACCGTGCCCAATTACACATAACCTACAAGGAAAAGATACCTTTGGCAGCCTAAATTTCTTTCTTTCCACTGGGAGGGTTGGTTAGAAGTGTAATTGTTTTTCTCTGTGTTACTAAAAGGTAGAAGGCTGCAGAAATGGAACTGGTTTAAAAACGCATTTTCCCCTGATTGGTTGATACTAATTTGAAAGGTGTGTAAATTAAACAGCAGAAGAGATGCATCCTTCTGAAAATGGAGGGCATATGATAACTGGATTTTTTGTTATTGTTCTTGTGGGTTTTTTTTTTTTTTTTGTTTTGTTTTGTTTATAGGATTCCTCTATTTATATTCAACCTAATTAATGGATTCAGAAGAGAGAAAAGCAGTTAACAAGTAAACAGTTCTGTGCCATTCTGTTTATTGTGGGGAAAAGACTCAGAATGATCTTTTTGCAGCACTTTTTCAAGCAATCTGCCTCTCATACACAGCTCATTCTTCATGTCTTTGAGGTCTGCACTTCAGATAATTAGTACTTGGAGCACCATTGCAATTTTGGTATTACTTCTCCCCCACCCCTCCAAGCTGAACGCTGTGTCAGTTAGATGTTAAGTTTACTGAGTGTACTATCACTGTTCTTGTTCTTCAGTCTGGTATATGTCTCAGTGATCTGTTTGTTCTACTTTAGAATTCATTTGAATGACAAAAATGTTCTGAAATGCAACTTTGAGTTCATGATGTGTACTGTCATCAAGTGATATATTTCTGTAGCAAAAAGAGTATGGTGAATCATACAACACAATATAGTGCATGTCTGGGTCTTAAAACAGTGAAAAAATGCCAGACACAACTAATCAGAGGGAAAAAAGGACTTCTTTTCACTTGCTAGGCCTAGAAATTGTTCAAGTACAATAGGTTTTACTATTGTAGCATCTTTAGACTTTTAATAAGATTTCTGGTAACAAGTATTTGACAGCTTGATTGCCTTCGATTATCACATTCCTTGAGAGCTCTGTTCAGGAAAAAATTTACATTTAAACAGAATTTCAACAGGCAAAGCACTGAACAAGGACCTGGTGAAGTCTGCAGAATTTTGGCCTGTGTTTTTCACCTGGGTACTCACAGGCATAGGACAGACTTTGCATCTGTTGTATACAAGTGTTTTAAATTCTTGTGTAGGCCACTCCATTAAAATAATGCCGATGTATATCAGTGACAGAGTGGAGTCGAGTGTACTCCGAGCAGCCGTGCTGGTGACACCAAGCTGAGTGGTGCAGCTGATACGAGGGAAGGAAGGGATGCCATCCACACAACCTGGACAAGCTTGAGAAGCGAGCCCACTAGAACCTAGTGAGGTTCAACAAGGCCAAGTGCAGGGTGTTGCATTTGAGTCAGGGCAGTCATGAACACGTACAGACTGGGAGAAGGATTCCTTGAGAGCAGCTCTGCAGAGAAGGACGTGGGGATCTGAGTAAATTAGAAGCTGGGCATGAGCCAGCAGTGTGCGCTTGCAGCCCAAAACTCCAGCAGTATCCTGGGCTGCATCAACAGAGGGATGGCAGCAGGGTGAGGAAGGTGATTGTCCCCCTTTATTCTGCCCTTGCCAGACCCTATCTGAAGCACTGCATCCAGGACTAGGGTCCCCAGAGCGAGAAAGGTGCAGAGCTATTGAGTTGGGTTCAGAGGAGGGCCACGAAGATGATCGGAGGGCTGAAGCACCTCTCCTATGGAGAAAGGTTGAGAGACCTGTTCTTGTTTAGCATGGAGAATCAGGGAGACTTCATTGTGCCTGCTACAAAGCTCCTTTAAAGGAGCTTATAAACATGAGGGGGCTGACTGTTTACACAGACTGGTAGCATGTTGAGCTTTGGCTGATGTTATCATGAGTAACAGAACATAGCTATAGGGCAAGGGAGAATGCCCAGAGGAGCTGTGGGTGCCCCATTCCTGGAGGTGCTGAAGGCCAGGTTGCATGGAGCTGTGGGTGGTGACCAGCCCAGCACAGGGGTGGGGTGGAACCAGATGATCTTTAGGGTTCCTTCCAACCCCACCCATCCTCTGATGCTTTTTTATAATTCTGAATGGTGACTCCTGTCTTAATATCTTGTTATTAAGGACATTTGCTGCTAATTCTCTGTTTTTTCCATCATAGATTTAAAATTGAAAGAAAATATGTTTGAATTCCTAAAATTTTTATCTCTGTGGTGCAGTGACTTTTGTTTTGTTTTTGTTTTTTTTCAATGTTAAGGTGTTTTTTTGTTTTTTTTTTTTTGTTTTGTTTTGTTTTGTTTTTGTGGCAAAAGTTGAGTGTGAAAGAGCTTCATGATAGCCATTATGTTTTTCCCTCAGGATAAAACCAAACTGTCTGATTGATGCAGGCTTGGACCACTGAGAGATCAGATAAATACTGCTTTCTGGTTGTGTTGGAGGCCAGGAGTTCCTGAGTTCCTTGTCGTATCAGTAGGGAGATCGTAGTTACAATTTGACTATAGTTTTTCTACATTAATCTCAGTTTGATTCTAACTTCTGAAGACACACAGAGTGAGTCAGATCTGGTCAAACCAGAATAAGCTCTCAAATTGTTATCAACTGATGGAAAATATGAGTGAATTCAGAGTTAAGCAAGTAAAGCCAGTCATAGGCATAAAACAGCCATCAAAATGTGTATGATTCAGTGGGAGAGAAGGTCCACATGGTGAATCAAAACTGAATTGAAAGTAAATTTCAGGGCTTTTCTTTCAGTAGAGCTGGGGAATATCCTCAGAAGAGGTACAAGAACCATGAGTGGGAAGAGAAATTGACAGATATTTATGTTGCATGATTGCTTTTGAATTAACACAAAGCAAAGCACCTCGTAAGGAAAGGATTTGGCCTCTGACTTGGGTATTCTCTTAGGGAGGGAATAGGATAAGTAAATAAAACCACGGAAGTGGCAGTGGACTCCAAACTCTGAAGGCAGCTGATGCTGTGGCCCATCTTACCATGGCACAGCATGTGGTGTGTTCATTAATGCTGTTGCCAACTGTATCAGCCTGGGTACACATACTGCAATTAATAACTGTGCTTTCTCCAGTTCTCTTTCTGGGGAAATCTGTGCTACTGTCGTACACCGCAGAGAACAGTTACTACTTTGCACAAGCTGCTGTTGGCTGTGGGAAAGTGACTTAAGTGCGTAGATTTAAACATGAGACTCAACATTTGATGGGTTGCTATATAATATTATTTTTTAAATTGCTTTGTCTTTTGATAGTAGTAATTTGCTGCTGTTGATGGTCACAGGCAAAATACAGTGTGTGCGCTGAGTCAAGAGATGTTTCTATGACAGAGTTGGCTCTGTAAGCGGGGTTACAAAATTTGGTGAAAATTCCTCATATAAAAACAGGACCTTGGTGATCATTTTAATTTTCAGTTAGGTGTGTATGAAGACAAAATCATTTTCTGTTAGTTCTTCTCATTTGTAGCTCATTGCTGCTGCTTCGTCGCTGCAGTGTTCTTTGCTAATGCAGTAAATCTGGAGACCTAATGGTGCACAAGCCCCTCTGAGGACAGCACTGAGTTTTAAAATATTCATTTCTATGCGGATCAGGGATATCCCAGTCTGGCTGTAATCAGAGAAAGAAGGAAGGAGACAAATAATCACTGAACATGACTGTTTAGGGAGCAATTTCTGTCAAAAAAACAATCAGCAGCAAAGGTGGATATGAGCTGGCGTTGCACCCCCAAGCACAAGTAAGAGTGATGTGGGCTTGTTTGATACTCATAATGGTATAATTGCTTCTTTCTATTCCTTCATCCTCTAGCCAGCTGCTTCTCCCCTGCTATGCTGAAATGCCTGTTGTTTCTCTCTAACTGCTGAGTAATGTAGGGCTAGTGAAAGGTGCCAGACCAACAGCAGCAGGATCTGCACTGCTTCATGTCCAGGCAGCAGCTACAGCCTGAGCCCTGACAGAGCCCCTTGATGCAGGAGGGAGGTTCAGCCCTGACCTACAGGGACAAATCACAAGGCAGGGGATCCTACAGGGCAGTTCAGTTCTTGGTGATTTTTGTTTGTCAGAATGCCAGCTGTGCAGTGAATTGCGTGTTCTGGAAAAGCAGCATGTCTCTGCTTCCAGCCAGCGACCCAGACAGAGAGCAGTTCATAGGCTGAGTTATTCCAAATGGAACAGACCTTTGTGCCATGAAATGGGTTTTCTGTGAGTCTCCAGCCGCTGGGAGCTAAACTGACTACCAAATTTATCTCATCTAGGCTTAATGAACAGTCATCAGGTAGCAATGATCCTACCAATCTTGATTTAAATAGCAAGGGTTGAATTCCTTATCCCTAGAGTAATTTTTTGTGCTGTTCAAGCCTCATCAAACTTTCTTGGTGGAAATGATTTAAGCTAGCACACTGTACTGCATGTTGGCAGGCAGCTAAGGGAATAGTGTATCAGTTACTGTTGCTCACTAGTAATTCATTAGATCACAGGAACTTCCTTGTGTGCCTCAATTCTTGCAGGCAGATGTATAACTCCGGGCTTTCTCTTTCTGTGCTTCAGGATAACAACACACCAAGGGTGTATCTGTCAGTGCCACCTCCTGCGTGTAAACCCTTTGGATTTTTTTGAGAAAGAGTTGAACATTCATTTTTATAGTGGAGAAAACAAATATACATGCACAGAACCGCGTCTGACTTTGTGTGAGGAAAGTAAAACAGAGGCCACAGCAACCCCAGAGCTGGTACAGCTAAGAAATGTCACATAAAAAATTAAAGAGGGCTTTATTTGGATCATGTCTGTATGTAGGTCACAATAACTTAAGAGAAGGCACCGACCAGACAAAAAGCTTTCAAAAAAAAAAAAAACCAAAAACACCCACTGTTATAGAAGGGTTCTTTCTCAAACAGATGACTGAAAATTAGTGCTGAAAGAATTTCAGTAATCAGTGCTTTTATCACTTAGTCATGTTTCCAGTCAGAGACTGAGTAGAGGAGGACCTGCACTGGCTGTGTTCTCAGCCTGTCTCCTGCTTGTGAGCTTTTCCAGTTCACTGCAGTAAGACACTGTGAAGCTGATTCAAGCCATTTCTCTTCTTGAATTGTTCTGCTTTGTTGACCCCATATAAATCAAATCTAGCATGATCATCCTTCCTGAGGAATAAAGAGGTAGATACAAGTCAGCTTCACCTACTTCTCACTGCAGCTCCTTGTGCCAGCCTTACATTTCTGGTTTTCCTCAGTCCCTAATTACAGGATCTGAACAAAAACCTCTCCTGCTGCTCCCAGGTTTGTGAATATCACTCAGTGACCTGAGAGTAGCCTCCTCTTGTGATTCTGTGTTTCTCTGCAAGAATTACTCCTTTATGACTGGATCTACATAGCCAGTACATCATTTCTGAACAATCAACTTTTGAGCTTAGAGGAGCCTGAAGAGGGAAAGGAAAGCAGATCTCTTGCCTACCTGTGTGGCCAGGCTTCATGCAAGTGCTACAATAGCAGCATGTACCAGTAATGTAATAAGCTTTTCTTTTAGGATGAGAAACTGGAGGCAGTGATGCAGCTGTGAAGAGTCAGGGTGCAAAAGGTCTTAAATGCATCTGGCCAAAGAGCTCTTACTGACACCTGGGTTACAAACAGAAATGCTGTGTGCGCTATGGGGGAGAAGAGTACACAAAGGTGTAAGCTGGACCTAAGGGTACAAATTTATTGTACAAAAGCTCTATTAGACACATAGATTATTGTTTTTGAAATCAGCAGTGGAAAACAAATTGTTTTCCCTTGGCTTTAAAATCCATTTAGGCACCAAGATTCTGTGTTACAACCCATTTGTTTGATTAGGAATTTTTTTTCCTATGCCAGTGTCTGGAGGCAGCAGTAACTGTGGCACTGTACAGCAGTGGGGAGGTGTTTTTATATTTTTGTAGAAAGTAGTCTTTTCACAAAGACTTTTGAGACAAATACACTCCTTCAGCCTCTCCTTATATGTTTTGCCCTTAAATGTAGAGCATTTCCATAGGTGACAAGGTAAAAGCTAGGGTTAAAATTGAGGCAAAACCATAGGTGTTAATTAACAGCAACTAAAGCTATACTGCCATGTTTCATTGCTGATTCCAGTATTGCTCAGTGGGAGATAGGCTCCCATTTTAGATTAGCTGTGAGGTCTACCATGTAGCCTCCTTTCCCTGTCTTCTTTTCCCTGTTCCTGTTGTACTTCTGTTTGGAACTACTCTAATTCCTCTATTATGGAATTCACTTTTGTTTTTCCTCTAACCCATCTGCCAAAATGAAAGTCATGAAATACTTAATGCTGTTATATAAAATTTCACAGTAAACTTGCATCAGCCAAACGTTCTAGGGAGATTAACAGAGCAGGATGAATTATATTCTCTATCTTTAAGCAGCAGTTTTGGCCTGTCTCTTTTACCAGCTCCAGAATATAACAGTCTAGTGGCTCATATCTAGCATACCCTTGGAGACTATCTCACAGTCACAGCAGCTCACAAGAGAAACTCAGCTTTTGTAGCAGATGGTGAGAGCTGATTTTCAGGTGTGCTGAGTAGTAGTAGTGAATCTACATGTCCTACTCTTTGACCTTGGGAAGATCAATTATTTGTGAAGGTTACTGACAGTTTGATGAAAAAGTGCATTAAAACTGTATAGTCATTAGTAATAACAGATGGCTTTAAATTCATATTTAAAGGCATTAAATTTATATTTAATTCCTCAGAGACACACCTTGCAACTCAAATCAGTATCAGAATGCCTGTAACACGCATCTCTCAGCATTAGTGAGTTGACAAAGATTTCTGTGCTGTAGCCTGATTATTCTTTATTCACCATCCTCTTTACTCTGCATGAAACTTTCTCCCCTCTCCATTTTGCTTCTTGGTAGGAAAAAAATAAAGAGCAAACAAGCACAGGGAAAACAGAAGTCATCCCACCTTGAATCAAGGCAGTCCTTTTGCTGAAGGCCCCTGTGTGTTAAGTGAGCCAGCTGAAGCAAAGATGATAATGTCTTGCCTGCAGAATCTCAGGAGATGCTTCTAGCAGATACAGATAGCTTTCCATGTTTGTGGAAGATGTGCTGCTTAGTAAAGGTATTATAGCATTTTCAGTTTCTAATTTGTAATCTGCCTGCATCTTAGTCTTGTAAATACCACAAAAATGCCACTATTGGAAGTGCTTAAGTCTTCTAGTTTCTTCTCTGTCTCTCATGATGCATCTTGTATCTAACCTTGGGAGCTACAGATCTTTGCACGAAGTCCACGCGAGGCTCGTTTGAACGTTCATTCCGCCAAGGAACAGAATTAAGGCCTTCTCACTAGATGGCAGTGTGACTCAGACTTCTCTACCCGATGGTCAGCAGCTGCTCTGAAAGGCCGTGCTTTCTATGCAGGAAATCTCAAGAGATTTGGGGGTGGTGGTTTTGAAGCTGCTTCAGCACGCAGACTGTGTAGTGCCAAGGAATATCCTGGGTGCTAGGATGCGTTCTTGGGGGGTCCAAGTGGTTTGTAAGAATGGCTTTTGTTGTACTGAAGTGAAACGTGTCCTTCTCTGTACTGCTCTTGCACCATTAACCTGCATAAGTACTTCTAGTGTGGCAACGTTATAAACATTGTGCTAGCATAAGGAAAATACACTTGAATATTGGTTTCCCTTGTTTGGCTTTCAGATTCATTATTTTAAGCCAAAATACTTTTTTTTTTTTTTTTGGTCAGGTTTATAAGGGCAGCAAATAACTTATCACTGTCACACCAGATAGCTGTCCATTCCATCTAACTGAGCAGGTGAGCTGCTGGAGCTGGGAACTGAGAAGTGGAGGAAATGAGAGGGAAGGAGTAAACTTGATTTTAAAATACAAGGAATATCAACTGCAAAGCAGATCTGCCTTGATGTATCTAATTTTAACACTGACTTTACCAGAGATTCAGCAACTTCAGCTGAAGGAATCCTCTGGAGCAGCAGAATGAAACTGCTCCTGGGGCCTATGTGCACAGTGATAGCAGCAGGCTGTACAGGTGCAATAGGTGGAGGTGAATACGTTTCAGGAAAATCAGTGGAAATAAAGAGCAATGAGCTGGAGAAACAGTTATACCCAAAAGGTGGAGGGATGTCTAGTGTTGTAACAGACAGCAGAGAATCAATATTTCTGCCTATTAATCCCATCTCATATGACCTGGGGCAAACAACATGATCTGTATTTAAAGCACTGTGCTATTGCTTTAAAAATGAAGGGCTGGGAAACAGCAGTCTGGAAAGCAGGATGCATAATAAAGTATGCTGTGTTTATTCCATGCATGCTGAACTCTGGGTAACCCTTGCAGCATGGAAGTTCCCCTGACAGGCCAAGAGGGGAATTTGGCCTTTCTTTAGCTCAGCTGCTTTGTGTGTTTGCTTCAGTAACCATTGATGATCCAGATACAGAGATGCTGAAGTTACAGAAGTAAAGACACATGAAAATAAGGAAGATATGAAGTGTCGTAACGTGGGGAAAACGAAGAGGTTTGGGTTTTGTTGTTGTTTTTCTATTTTTTCCATGGCAGAAATGTGAACATGTGCTGATGTTTTCCCAAGGAACAGTGCATCCTGAAGTAGGATGATATTTCTCTCAATTTATTTATTTTTACCAGGATACCTAGAATGTTTTCTTTTGAAGCCTATAAAACAAATGTATTTTGAAATGAGGCTCTGTCTTACTGGAGCTTCAGGTTAGCCTCTAGCTCAGCACCCCATCAATAGTTTGCGTTTCCATGACACAACATGGACTAAATTCTGCAGTGTATTAAAGAAAATGCTCTGGATGTCCTGAGCTAGGAGGAAACGATGAAGGGAGGGGAGGAGCACTGTTCTGTAGGTACAGTTATAAAAATGCACTTGTATATACCTCATTAGTAGATTTGAAATCAAACATTTCAGACCTTTTAAAAATGCTTTTTTTTGAAAGCAAAGAAAAAAATAAATGCTGTTCGTAATGAAAAAGAACAAGACAAACAAACAAAAAAAACCCACCAGCTCTATGTAAGTTTTCCTGTATGTGGCTTGTACAAGCTTTTGTGTAGTGTAAATGAGCATCTTCACTTTGTGATATACACTCTCTAAAGGGACAGCTTTAGCTGAGTGTTCCATAGCACTGCGTTGGCCATAGCAGTTTAAACTACACTGAGTGCTGGTGTTATGTCAGATCCTTCCACGTCTCTCTGGATTGCTGTCCCTCTTCCAACACAGTGATTCCTGAAAATAGGAGAAAGATTAGAAGACAGAAGCTCTTAACGTCTTTGTTCTTCCTTGAAACATTACTTAATAAATCTTTCTTTAAGCAGTAGAAATCTGAAATGGATACAAATGTAGAAGTCAAAAGGGCTTATGCTTTAAAGTATGTTCTCTTTTAAAGCATCACCTTACCAAGGCAAATTAATTTTCAGTATTAAGTAAATGTGACATTAAGTGGAGCTAATGGAGATGGAGTTCTGTGAAATGCTGAATGTATCTCCAATTTGTGTTAGAATCTCAGTTAACACAGGGAAATATTAAATATTTCGAGAGTGATTGGTAGTATTCTTGTATTAATTAGATAATGGACTTCTAACAATGAACATTATGTCCTTCCTTATTAACCATAGGCTGCAAAGTAGTAGCCTATAGGTTAATAAGCCAATCATGTGAGTGAAATTGAGAGAGGCCAAATAATTTGTTGCAATTTTAATTTTGTGAGAACTCTCAGCTCTCTGTGTTTATTATACTAATTTATAGACTTCAGAAATCTGTCCTGTACAGCAGGTAGCACTTAAACTGATTTATTATTTTATAATGTTTGGCAAGAAACAGAGAAGCTCTTAGCAGAATTCCTACAGAAATAACAAGTTAAAACACAGTTTTACGTGTTATTATTGACATCAGTAAACTTAAAGGCAAACTCTGAGCTGCATTTCTCCAAGATAACCCAAACCAACCAAAGACTAAGTCATCAGTTGCTGTGTCTCTCAGGTGGAACAAGCTGCCAGCTGGTGCCCAGTCATAGGGAGCTGCAGGAGAGAAGGAAAAGAAGCACATCAGTTCAGTGCTTGTGAACATGCAGAAGGTCTAATTCTGATATCAGAAAATTGTCCAGCTATCATGAGAGCTGTGCTGCCAGCAGTCTGTGCAGGACTCATCTGTAATGCAGAAGCAGGACTCGTTCGTGAGGCATCCAAGCCTGGTTTCATCCCTTATTTATCCCATTGTCTTCTAAGCCTCATTTAAATAAATTTCTGTTATGATTGTGTGAGTTTTGCAGGTAAACGAGGAGAATGAAAATAGAAGGATTCTGGGGCATGATTGATGCCTTCAAAACACGATGTGGCTAAGGAAGAATTTAAATTTGGTGGTGGTGGTATGTGTCAGTGACAGCTTATTGCAGAAAGATGCATTCAGTCACCCTCCCTGCCAGCAGTTGCTGCTAATGTTAACTGCAAGTATGGGGCACATTCACTTTATACTGAATTTCAGCCTTTTTCTCCCTTTGGGTGGCACAATCTGAGCAGTCCTCATTGGATTGCTTAGAAGACCACAGTCATGTGACAAGCCTCTGAATTAGACTGTTACCTTGAAAATAAGCTCCCACTTGAAGCTGTGTTGTCCTGATGCATCACTGAGTGAAATCACACAGATACTATCAAATAATAAAATCTTTATAATGCATCATGTGAACCGTGTAGATAAAGGGGACATGGCTATTATTTTTTGGTCAGAAAAATCAGAACTCGTGGTTGTAATGATTCCCATCTTCAGGGATGTCAGGCAGGAATTTTTTAAACCATAGCTACATTTTGTTAGGGACTTCTGGTGTATGTGGAACAAGTATATTCATAGAATCATAGAATCCTATGAGTTGGAAGGGACCTTTAAAGGTCACCTCTCCTGCAATGACACGTACAGCTTGACCAGGTAGCTCAGAGCCCCTCACAGCCTGACCTGAATTACAATTTTTTGTTTAGCAACATTTTAATTAGGGTAAAACTCCTGATATCATAGTGACTTTTAGTCCCAAGATGGTATTTTGGAGGGATCTTAATAGGTGTCTGTGAGCCAAACTGGTAGTAGCCAGGATGGATTTTTTATTATTCACTTGCAGATTGCCTGTGTCAAAAGTGGCGTAACAAAAACCTTTGAGTCTTCTGTGGTGGTCCAAGTTAACTTCCTAGTTCTGCTCTCAATCCCCATTACCATTGTTTTGGAGGCAATTGATAAAATCAGCCTAAGAGGACCAATAAAAGGGAAGAGTCCTAAGAAAGAAAGGAACGATTGGATGTAGAAGGTGCTGCCAATATCAGTTGAACTCTAAATCTAAAATATTTTAGTATGTACCGTAATTACCTCTTATTAAAGGTGGGTAGCGTACTAGAGAAACATGTTGAGCTGGAAAACGTCTTGGGTCCTAATCACCTCTGCTCCACAAAGGTTATCTGAAATCAGGGGAAGTGGAGAGGAGTACCAAGATGATAAGAGTAAGTAGTCTGTACCTTCAGAAGTGTCTAACAGAGTTTGGTGTGGCTTAGCCTGATTGCTTTAGTTTAGAAGAGTAAGGGCTCTCTAAAGCACTTTACCTCCAAACTCAGAAGAGGAAGTGTTGCTTAAGAGAAAGGGCAGTGCTGGCAACAGATACAAACATGTTTAGAACAACTGTGAATTAACTTAAACTAGAAATTAAACAAGAAAATTTACACACCAGAGAGTAAATGACCTGCTTAAATAGCAAAGACAAACACTTCTTAGAATGCTGTAAATTCTAAGAGGCTGACATGATTACTGATATCCCTCCCAATTCTTTGTTTCAATGCTTCCGATTTAATTTACCTCAGAGTTGGATTCTGAACAGCCAATGTGAAATACTAAGTACAGAGAATCTGAGCCTTAAGCTCACAGAAAAGATCATTTATTTGAGCTGAACTGGGCACACATCAGTTGCTCTAGTAGCATGAGCACAGTTTGGATTTTGCCCTACAGGGCCTTGTTTACAATCATCAGTTTGGACTTTTTTTTTTTCTTTTAATATGGATAATAAAGCATAACTCAGGTCATGATTGCAGTGAGCATTTTTCAGTGGTATAACCACCTGTGCAGATACTCCCTGAGCTGCTTGTGCCCTTCTCCATGCCAGTGCTTCCACTATGCCAATACATCTATTGGAGCGGTCATCAAAGCACTGATCCATCTCTAAAGTACCTTTTTATTTACCTTTACAGTTTTAATTCAAACCAAGCCTTTGCTCTGGTTGCTATGTTATTGCATAAACTGTTGTATCAGCACAGAGCAGGAGATGGCTCAAGAACAGCCACAATTTAAGCACTGCTGTTATGTCCTCAGGCTGCTCGCAATCACTG
This sequence comes from Cyrtonyx montezumae, assembly GCF_038088225.1. NCBI lineage: Eukaryota > Metazoa > Chordata > Aves > Galliformes > Odontophoridae > Cyrtonyx > Cyrtonyx montezumae. The sequence goes on along the minus strand of NW_027071914.1, from coordinate 7,493,731 downwards.
TGTGGTTTGCAGTCACCTCTGGGCCATTGAAAGGGCCCAGCGTTGGTGCTGACGGTGCCATTAGTCTTCCCATCCTCTCCTGCACCTCCTGTTGTACTGGCAGGGTATGACCATACATTGGAACAGTTCAGAGAATGGAATCAGTTGAAAACTAGTGAAACCACCTGAGAGCTACTCTACTGTTTTATCTTTTTTTTTGTCCATAGGTTTAGCTTTCTGTCTTTTTAGTTGCCCAACCAGACCTCAGTCCCATTGCAAAGATGCTCGGGACCACCAGTCAGGGTCAGTACAGCAAAACCAATCACTTTTTACAGAAACTCCGTCAGCTTGAACCAATTGATCAATTGTTTTCCTCTCTAGGTGGTGCATTTCTGGAGATCCAAGAAGACTGAAAGTTTTCCTGGTATAGTGCTTTGACTGGAAAAAAAATGCAAATTTCCTTCCAGGAGCTCCCCAGAATTTCTCAAGGATCTGAGCCTTCCTCCCCTGCAAATGTTCCCATCTCTCACCTTCTGGTAGGATTTTTTCTTGTTTTCTTTAAGCAGATTCAGACCTTCAGAATCTCACATTTAGGGCAAGGGCAGAGTCTCTACTAAGTCACCTGTAGAAGTCTTTTAGAGCTGGCCAGGGGGTTTCTGTTAAATGGTCGGAGTTAATACAAGCTCTTCGATATTTCAGCCACATCTTGTTAATAACTACTTTTCTGCTGCTTATGAGTTGAGAATAATAACACTGAGTACCATGCTGAATGGATACTTAATAGGGCAAAATTATAATACAACTCTCATGGAGTTGCACATTACATTAACACCAAATGTGTTCATTCTGAATTCATTATGAATGATTACTCTGAATACCAAAGGAATTAATAATAATCATTATCCATTTGCCGTGAAGGGCTGTTCAGTTGTCAGATACAGCTGTATTAAGAATTTACAAGTTTTCCTGATCAAGTTTCATTCTGACAGAATCATTAAGGGTAAGTTTCTTTTCACTGGAGAGCTCCTGCTTTTATTCTGGGTCTGTACTCCCTTGTTCAACTGCATTCCAGTTTTAAAAGCACTTCAAAGGTAGTCACTCAACCTTGTTCATTCACTAATGGAATTACTTTCCTTATCTCCGTTTTGTCTTTGAGTGTACATCAGTTGGCTTTATACAACACTTCTGAAAGGTTAATAAACTTTAAAGCATGTTGGGAGACATTCAAGGGCAGGGTAACTCCAACATGACAAAAAGAATATAAAGGCGTTATATTTATGACTCTGTGGCAAGTAAATTCTGAAAGTAAAGATATCCTTGGCCTTTGATTTTGTTCCTGAATGTCCCTCCTGTTCCCACTAGCATTTGAAAACTCAGCTGTTTTGCATATCAGAGGTAACTGACTTGTGAGGCAGAGGGAATTAACTGCTTGCTTTAGATGAGCTTTTCCTTTGGGTATAAGCTTTCATGAGATTTTTATTTCTTTTGAAAACTTACTTGTGCTAAACATCAACAGCAGCCACAGTTTCAATTTGCACAATCTGAATGAATTAAAATACAGCATGGAGCCTTTCTGTGTAACTTCTCACTGTAATTAATTGATTCTTTCCCAAAGTCCTGGCAGCTCAAATCTGAGGTCTGCCATGTGCTGATGTTAAATCAGTGATTCACAAAAGTTTCTAAGATCGATGAGCTTGACTGTGAATGCATGTCTTGTGGTTGTTTGGTTTGGTTTGGTTTTTTACTATGTCAGACAAATTGAATGTAAAAAGCCTGTGTATACCTCTTCCTTGCCTTCTGTCTGCTCTGTATAAGCACACACGCCCTTGTTTGTGTTTCTGTGACTGCTGTATCCGCTCAGCAGATTTCATAAATGCCAACCTGTCACAAATAACATTTGCACATAAAGTTAGATTCATTGTATTGTTTTTGCTGAAGTTGTAGCTTCACTTTAGATGATGCTGACTGGGTTTAGGGGAGCCAGCAGTTAGCCTCTGACCTATGACATTCTATTAAATATATATAAGGCAGTCCTGTGTGCTGCTGATTGCCAAGATAGCAATAAAACATATTTGTGCTTAAGCAAAGGCAAACAATGTATGGCATTTCAGTGATGCCATAACCTAGCATTTAGGAAAGCACTGTCCTTTAGAAATGTGTCTGAAAACGAAACATATGAAGATAACTGTATAAATCATGATCCATTTAACATGACTTTTTTGAGCTGATTGACTGGTTCAGGTGGAGTGCTGGTTTTTTTTTTTTGTTATGCAGTCAGAGAATTAGATTGGAGTTTGATCTTGGATGTTAAGCTGTGGCACCAGGAGGGTTACAATCCCTGGCATGCTATAACTGAAGTCGAGGGCTTATGTGGATGAGGCAGGGCTTGCTGCAGGACACAATCCTCCCATGGCAGGCAGACCTTGGGAGCTGGCCACCAGATGGCACGATCTTCTGAAGAATAATTCTTTGACCTTCCTAAAGGACAGCTGCATATCCTTCCACTGAAAATAGTGCCAGCTGCAATTAATAAGGTTTTAAATGTTGTTTTAAATTTCTGCACCTGAAGCTTTTTATTCTTTTGTCTTTTCCATTATAACTCCTATGTCATGGCTTCTGTTTACACCTTTTATGTGAACAGGGAAACACCCTTTATTTTTCCATTGGTGTTAGACATTGCTGTTAATTCAGTCAGGTTTCAAATTCTGTTAAGTAGAAGTATAACATACACAAGGATGCTTGCATCAGTGTGCAGGTACCTACACAGTCGTAGATGGAGTGAATTAAATACACAATAGAGTGTACATGTATTATGACATAATACAATAGTATTTTAATTTATTCTTTTTTTAACTGGGTCATTCTATACCACATTGCTCGGTGCCCAGCCCACCAGGAATGAAGCACTACCATAGAGGTATGCAGAAGTAATGCCACAAGCTCACAGCTCTGAAGAGGCAGGAAAACCTTGAATATTTTAAATGATAATGGAAGGTCATTAAATGAATACAGTTTTTAGTTGACACTAAAGAGAGAGGAACTTGGTTAACTAACCTTAGCAATTGTACAAGTGACCATAACCTCATTAAAATCAGAGGATCTACATCCCTTTATTCTTGGAATAAACACTGTCCAGATTCACTATTTGAAAGACTATGTAATGAAATCCTGAATTCTCCAATACTCTCTTGAATTTCATTACATTTTATAACAAAAAGGGAGAACTTAAAGTGAGGATTTAATTCAGAATGAGTGAGCAGAAAATGGATGCAAATTCACAGTGCATGTGAAAAATTCCTCTGCAGAAACAGGTACAGAAATTTGCTCAGAGCTTGTTCTAAACTGTTCTGATCCCAAGCTCCCAGGCAGAGTAAGCACGGTTATTAACACCATATAGATTTATTTTTATATGGAGATTTGCAGAATATTCTGCAGCTAGCACGTGCAGTGTAGTGTACAACTCTTTGGAGGTGAATAAACCCCTACTTAGAGGGACCCACCCAGTCAAGTGTAGCTATTCACCTGTAATTCACTGTACTACATGCTGGCTCCATGCGTCCCGCATTCCCACTGCAGACAAGCTTTACTGTTTTAGAGTTGTGTAGTTGTCAGCATTTTTATATCACATCATAAGATAGTTATCAGTATAATTTAACCTTTATAAAGAGGGAGAACATAAAAGCTCAAATATTGTTCCTATAATGTGGTTATCTTCTTCCTGTTTGACAGAGCTGTGCCATTTTCCTTATCCAGTTTGATCTATCCTTCAAGGTTCGTGTGGTGTTACTGCACCAATGACATTGGCCCTAATAAGTTTAATGTAAACAGATGGGTTTATGGCTGGAGTTCATTTACCTTCTTCACAGAGTGTGTCTCTCTGAAACATTGAGAGCCTGGTGCAACACAGGGGCCTTCATTGCTGAGCTAACCCGAGGACAATGTCTGTCAGTGGTCCCCAATCCCAAAAGCACAGTGGACATTGGACACCTGTCAGTATACAGGGCATGCAGAGCCACAAGCACAAGAGTGCAGGACTCTGAACCACAGACCTACACAGCCAGCTGTGCACATCAGTGGAACAACTGCAGGACTCCCTGGGTGGCTGTGTAAAGTAATTAGCTGACCAAAGCTCTCCTTGCCTGCTTCTAGCAATTTGTTTATTATAAGAATGGTTAATTTAATGAGCCATTCATTCCTTGGGCACGAGATTTATGCATGGACCTAGGGTTTCTTACTGGATGTGTCATCCATTGCCTACATTACATGCTCTGACATGTCACTTATTTTTTCTTTGTTTCAGCCTGCTCAAGTATGCATTAGGGTTAATTGTGCCTTCCTGTAAATAATATTTTAGAATCTATGTTGGAGTGAAATTACAAGTGTTGTTTTTTCCCTCTATTAATGGCAGAATTTACACTGTGGTAGCTTTACCAGTGCCTACTTAGCTTTACCATGGCAGTAAGAACAGAGGTTTTTGCATGTGCAACCACTTCATTGTTTTCTGTGCAGATACACTGCTTTGTCTACTCAAGGCCCAAGAATCTGGGCCTGGCTGTTAAAAGAAGTTTCTTTCTCAGTTACCTGCTCCTGCACAAGTTGGAGATTGAACTGAAGAAATATAGTTAAAAGGAAATGTGTTAAATGTAGTTTTAGAACAGATAGAATCATTTGACAGACACTTAAATCAGGTGCAATGGTAACACTGACTGCAAAGCAAGTTTTTCTCTCTTCTATCTTTTGCATTTGTAACTGATATATATTTATATACATGTACAAAGCCATACAAACAACAGCAAAACAGTGAAGTACTTTTCTCCTACACCCCTGTGTTTTGAATGCTGCTCACAGAACAGGGAGAACATTCACAGAGGAAAGGTATATGGCTCCCTTGTATTTCAGGCGGGGAGACATCCTTTTAATTGCCAGCAGACAGCAGATGGTATGGCTTTTGTGGCGTCATGAACTCCTGCACAATACAGTCAGCCACTGCACAGCGTGGTGCGATTTAAAGCTGAGCAAATATGGGGGGAGTGAGGGGTTAGGGGTGGGAAGGCAATAATTCCTAGGACGTTTGTTACATTTTTATTTTACAAATTGACCATGGGTTGTTTTTTTTTGTGTTTCCCTTTTGTTCACTTTCTGCATCTGTTTGAGAAAACTGCTTTCCCACCAAGAGGCCATGCCAAAACAAATAATTTTGAAAGGATTGATGTTAACTTCAAAAAACACATCTCTGTATTAAAGTTTCATATCTTCTTTTTAAGAAAGTGTAAGATTTTGAAGTTACTCTCTCAGACCTCAGAAGAGGAAGTAGGTGGGGTAGAAAAGCAGAAATAATATAAGTTTGAAAGCAATAAACACTATGCACGATCTCTTCTAGTCCACAGGTATAATCTCTTACAGAACTGATTCGATTTCCAGAAGTTTTTGGGGTCAAAGAGTATTTTTCATTAGAAGTGCCCTCCTTACCTGATTCAGCCTTTTATCCCACTAGTCAGTGTGTTGTTCTGGTATCCCTCTCACTTTGTAAGGAAGAGTTTCAGAACTGCAAAGATTTTCCTGAGACAGCGTCAGGTGCCCTGTGTATTCCAGTGCCACAACACTGTTAGCACATTAAGTCCTGGGAAGGCTTTTGTTCAGATTAAAAGTTGGTCTGTGTTGTTGGCCAGTGCAGCAATGCTCAGCAGCTGAGATTTCCTACCCTGCTCCTGTATGCATTCTAAATTACCCAATGAGCTCTCTGACTTGTAGCATCTTACATAAATCAGAATTCTAATTCTGCATTTCCCAAATAAGAATGTGTTTTTAAAATGTTTGTAGTTAGTGTAAATATTCGCTAAGGAATATGAAGTGCTATTTGTCTCCTGATGATGAACATGGTGCCATCTATCAACATATCGAATATACTTCATATCCAAGTAATGTGATATATTTCACAGTTCTTTTCTTCATGAGGGGATAAGGAAGGATTTGGAACTGGAGTAATTTACACAGAATCTTGGCACTGCCCATGTCCTGGCAGAATTACTTAGGAATCTGTGCAGCTTGTTTCTTATTTTCATACATTAACTAATACAAGATGTGCTTCCAAATACAGCAAGGTTGTGATCTAAGGTCACTGCTTTGAACATGTTTTCTCTCTGTTTTATTGTAACTTGTTTTACCATTATACCACTATCTGCCAAATCAATGGGATCTTTAAAATAAATACGAACCACTTTCTTTAAATATGCACAAAAACCAAAAGCCATCTTTTTGCCCTTGATTTCTGCTGATCTCCAGATTAGTTGAGGATCTTTTATTGAATTATAACCTTCATTTTCATACAGGTCAATGGCATCCATGTTAGTGACTCACATAGATCATAAAAGTACATTTCCAAGGGGTGTGACTACAGGTGGGCTGAACAGCTTGGTCTGGCTTATAAAAACACGGTCCTCAGGCCATCTGCACTTATCCATTCTTCTTTGTTCCAGCAGCTATTCTGCTCTACTAGCCACATCACCAGGGCAACATGGCATTCACAGGCAAATACGAATTTGAAAGTGATGAGAACTACGATGACTTTGTGAAGAAGATTGGTAAGTATGTCTTGGGGTGAGTCTTAAAGGTTATAAATTAGCTAGAAATACTTGTTTAAATGAAGCTATTTATTGAAACGTGCTGAGATCAACAGGAGATAAAACTGGTCCAAGTGCTCCATACTTCAGCAAGAAGAATCAGTTCTCGTTCTTATTAAGAATCACTGTCATCTGCAGGAAATAGTCCTGTGGTACAGAGTTTATTCCTTTTCAGTGACAGCAGAATGAAGGGCAAAGATGTTTGCAGTATAAAGATAATGAAGATATTTTCTTCTTCCCTAAGTATTCATAAGTGAAAGTGTAAATCTTAAGTATGAAAATACTTGTCAGTCTTATACTGGAACAGGTTTCTCTGAACCCTTTCAGAAAACTGCATAAGGAAGTTTCTGAGATCGCCCCTGGAAAACTCTTAGGAACACTATGATCTGTGTGGATAAGTTCAGCACTTGTATTCAGTTATTTAAGAAGCAAACGCAAATAGTAAATAGGTATGCAGAGCTGTATAGCAGAGGCACAAATTCATTCACATGAATTGCATGTATCTGGAGGTGTAGCATAAGTAGAGAGATGAGAACATTTATATATACCTCTGTCTACGTGTTTATTATGTACCATTTCTAAGGGAAAAGAAGGCAAGATCAAAACCTATTGTTTTAGTAAATGCATTGATTTCCCTGTATCTTTCTTTATATCAGTAATTTAAACAAAGAAACAAAACCACAAATCAGCTACTCAGACATCAGTGTCTGAGAATAAACATCCCAGTAGCATGCTTTACTTCAAATACAGCTGATAAGATATTAGATTTGATACACTGATAAGATATTAGATTTGATACACTGTATTTTTCTATTTCTTAAGGTCTCCCCGCTGACAAGATTGAAATGGGAAGGAATTGCAAAATAGTCACCGAGGTGGTGCAGAATGGAAATGATTTCACCTGGACGCAGCATTTCCCAGGAGGACACAGCACTACTAACTCATTCACTATAGGCAAGGAAGCAGACATGGAGACAATGGGTGGTAGAAAGTTCAAGGTATATTAATTTACCCCTTGAGTTCTGTGTTTAGTTGTTGTTGCTTTTTTAATATAGAGTAAAAATCAAATCTGTTTCATGTCCATCTTCCTTAATCTGTAACTTCATCTATCATAGCATGGATGTCATATATATTTTTTCCCTGTTCCCTGATGCACTAGCAGAACATCTAAAGCTAGGACTGCATTTTGATGAGGGTTAAAACTTCAAAACTATTAACTAGTAAAGAATGAGGGCATGACTCTTGTCACGGCTCAAGCAGTCATAGTCCTCATTAAGTCTCTGATGAGCCGGATGCCAGCTGTCCTTGTCCAGCATCATACAGCAACAGGAGCACTCTCTGAGAGGAGTGCTGTGGTCCTTAGCCTGGCTGCAGTGTTCACTTTTTCAAGTTAAATTGTGTAAGGACTGTGTAAAGTGAAGAGAAGTAAATCTCTCTATCATCCTTACTACTGCAACCCAAGCAATTTAGATAAGTAAGATTGTACAACCAATCTGCACCTGACCAAAACTGTGATACCTGCATAAAATGGTTGCTTTGTTACCTTATTCATTTCTCACCTATTTTAACAGATAGTTTGGGATGACTAAACTCCAGCACTAACCCTACAACAGATTATCAGATAAATGCTTTATACTGAAGAGACAATTGCATTGGGGAAGCTCTGGCAAAATGAGAATGGCAATAATGTTGCATGATTTCCAGAATGCTTTTTTAGTCATAGCATTTTAATTATATGGGGGAGAAAAGGAACATTTGTCTTTGGTTTTGAGAAATCTTTGTGAAGTCTGATGTATGGAACAAAACAGTTTTACTTAGCCTACTTTACGGTTTTGAAGTATTGCAAATACTGCCTTCCTTTTGGCCTTAGGATGTTCAGCAGTCCAAATCTACTAAGTAGCTAAACCCGGAAGCAGGATGAATGACTCTCAGCAGTGAAACCACTGCCTTTTAGCACAGAGTCACTAAATCATACCTATATTAGTAAGACTCTTTCCTTGTATATAGTAAAAATAAATAAACAAACAAACACTTTTCATTTCACAATTTTTTTTCCCTTCCCAGTATGACTAGCTGATCTGCCTGTGGTAGTAGGCTGACTGGTTATGCAGACAAGACTCATTCTGTGATGGAACTGTGTATCTAGTTCTGCACAGCTGGTTTTGGCAGTCAGCTGAAATGCAGTAGGACTTGTGATCTTAAGATTAGCATCCTGGCATAATTCTTCCATGCAGAAGTAGCTGTTAGAATAGTCCAGTTGGAAGAGACCTTTAGAATCATCTACTCCAATGGCCTGACCACTTCAGGGCTAACCAAAAGTTCATGCACATTATTGAGGGCATTGTCCAAGTGCCTCTTGAATGGAGAGCCATGCATCTCTCTGGGAAGCTGACACAGTGTTTGACCACTCTCAAAGTAAATATTTTTTTCCTGCTGTTTTGTCTGAACCTCTGGCTGCTGCAGCTGTGTGCTGTTCCCTGTTGTTCTGTCATTGGTTACCAGGGAGAAGAGACTGGAACCTCTTTCTCCATTTTCTTTACCGAAATTTATAGAAAGTAGAGCAGCTGGCACAGATCATAGTATAAAGGTGTGACTGCAAACTGTACAGCCAAACTGTCCACTTAATGATCTGGGTGAACTCCAGTGCAGCTGAAGTTATGAAACTCAGGATCTAGATCCCCAGCTCATGGTGACTTTTATGCTGCTTGCAGACAGGTACTTAGTACCTGAGAATGGTACTTTAAAAATTACTCATACGGTTTCACTTTTGACTTCACTATCAAAACAAAAGGACCACACAAAATGTTGATAACTGAGGATACAGTCTGTATTAAGATCATTTTTAGAGCTATGGGAGAATAGTGTCTGTGACTTATTGCATAAGTATGGAGCTTAGAGGTACTGTTAGTTGAACCTTCTTCTATTTATACTGTGAATGTTTAGATTTAGGAACTAAAGCACAAAGAATTTAGTCATCTTCATTAACCTGCGTATGTAATAGACAAGGTTTCCTTCTTTTAAAGGGAAAACTTCAAACATGAAGTGTATAGCTAACTGATAATAGAAATGCCAGTAAGCTCAGAGATCATTAAACCTCTGTCTATTACAGGCAACTGTAAGAATGGAAGGTGGGAAAATTGTAGCTGATTTTCCTAACTATCATCATACTGCAGAGATTTCTGGAGGAAAGCTTCTCGAGGTGAGTTCTCAAATATCCAGATTATTTTGTTTAGGACTGCATGTCTTAAAAGAAAAAAAATAATTAAGTTTTGAATTCAGAAAAATACTTTTAAAGAAGTAAAAAAAAACAACCAAACAAAAAAAGCCCGTTTATTAACTTTGTCCTTCTTTCTAGATAATCTCTTAAAATTCCAATCGTTTGCATAACTTTTTTTTTTATATATATAATTTAGTAATGTCTTATATCATAGACACGGACACACAGTGTTATAGCTGTAAGAGGCTGGAGTGTTCAGTTTGAAGTATTCCTGAGTTGCTATGTCTTATCAACTACATTCACTGTGCATATGCCTAAAGAATAGGAAATAATGTATAGTTTTCCACCTGCACCTTGAAATGTGTTTGTACAAAATGCCATTAACTGTATTTTTAAAAATATCAGCTGTAACTCCTCACAGAATTTCTCTAGACCCCTTATCTATTTCTCAGTCTTACTACTAGAAAGAAAACCTTGAAAGAACTTATATTATGAAGTGTCCTGTTTTATCAATGAAGTCACTTGGCAGTGGTAAATCATGATTTCTCATTCTCAAAAATCTTCCTGAATTGTGACATAGATGTATGCAGCTGGCACAGACAAAGTATGTCTTCAGTAACTTACTACTACCCGCAAGGAAATGACTCTGTCAAGCAAGAAAGGATCACCATCCTGAAAAAGGATGAAAGGATCACAACCCTGAAAGTGATATTGTCACTCTCACTGCTTTCAGAGAACAACCATCTGTCTAAAAACCTGATGCTAACTTGGAGCTAGTGATAACCAAGTCTATGCATACAGTGTATTTCAGAGCAGACTGAGCTATCTAGCTTATTGCTCGTGTATGTTCCACTAAAAGGTAAATCTGCTTCAGTAAATGGCAGGTTCTGTGGGCAAGCTAATAGGTCTTTCCATTTGTGATACTGAAGCTTTAAGTTTGCCGTTCAACCAAATTTTGGTTTGTTCTTTATTCCAGATCTCTACTTCTTCTGGCATAACCTACAAGAGAACCAGCAAAAAGATTGCTTAAGGCATCAAAGCACCAAAGCCAGTCTTCTGGTACACTCAAAAATATGCAGCAATACAAATAAAAAAGAGTTCTGATCTGCTTTGCTCTCCCTTTCTCTTTGCTTTACAAATGCGAAGAATTGGGTTTTGGAGTAATGTTACTCACACTATTGATGTTTATTCACTTCCTAAAGAAACACAAACTGGCATTTTATTTATACCGGAGCAGCGTCACTACTTGGCATGTTCATTGTCCAACATTCAGCTCCATTCAGCTTCTTTCTAGAGAGTCATCAGAGCATAAGACCTGAGGATCATCTTTTGCCTTACCACTGATTGGAAGGCAGAAATTTAGGAGCTTTAAAAATTAGAAAATCTGTTTTCACGTTGCTCTCATGGTTACTTTGTTCTCATCAATATCTCTTGTTGATCCAAATTCTTCAAGGATGCTTAAGGTTTTATAAACAGAGAAGTTGGAGTCTTAGTTCTTCAACACAATCCTTTCTGCAAAGAACACATGGAAATCTGTTTCCTTGCACACAGTAGGAACTTGATGGAACAGTGCATGCAAAAACTGTTTCAAGTAATTGCTGGCCCACATTTGGTCCACAAAGATTTTCCTTTTCAGACTCCCACTATGAAGTCATTTTTCCATCAGTCTTGCCTTCTGGATCCATCTAGCTGCTTGCTCTCACCCTTGTTAATTAGTAACAAGCCAGAGCATGTGTCTTGTGTACACAGAAGTTCATTTTCTGATTCCCTCTATCCCCTCTCCTCCATCCCCTCTATCCCCTCTATCACCTCTCCTCTATCCCCTCTCTCCTCTCCTCCATCCCCTCTCCCCACTCTCTCTCCCCTCCATCCCCTCATTTCTATCCCCTCTCCTCTATCCCCTCTGTTCCCTCTCCTCTGTCTCCTCTCCCCTCTATCCCCTCTCCTGTATCCCCTTTCCCTTCTCCTCTGTCCTCTATCCCCTCTCCTCTCCTCTCTCTCCTTCATCCCCTCTCCTCTCTCCCCTTCATCCCCTCATTCCTAAACCCTCTATCTCTTCTATCCCTCTATCTCCTCTCCTTTATGCTCTCTATTCCCTCTTCTCTATGCCCTCTCCTCTGTCCCCTTGGCTTGCTTACGCACTGCTGCTCTGGCAGTTTGGGATTTCACCTTCTAATAAAACAAATCAGGCAAGACAAGCGGCAAAGGTTTATGGTTCCAACATTTATTTCCACAAGTATCAGTCCATGAATAGTAAAAAAAAAAAAACAACAAAAAAAACCCACATTTAACACAAGATTAAAAGGATATGAACGAAAAAGAAGAATTTATTTACAGAGATTTTAGAAGTGATCCTACTAATACATTTTGTCATTAACTAGGTCCCTGTGATCCCTCCCTATCACTCTTCTGCTGGGTCAGTCTCTTCTTCTGCAGCTCAGTTCTGTCTGGCAGCGTCAGACGAGGTTCTTCTCTCCCACCCAGTTCTTCCTTGTTGGTCTTCTTGGGGCAGGCGGGCGTCATCGATGGTGGGGTGAGATGGGAGAAGAGTAACTAAAGCAAATGCAAAGGAGAAGAGTCAGTTGCTGCCACACAAGTCAAGCAAGAAGACCACAGCAACGAGAGAAATGAGATTATGGAATTTTGAACCATGGAAGTGAAAAGTGTCCACGGTTCTGTTTCAGCCTCCAAGTGAGGCTAAAGCACTCTGAAAAAATAAAAACCCCACTGGTGTTTTCTTTCCCCAGAAAGTGCCCTTTGCAATAAAAGAAGGTGCAGAGCATTTCTGGCCATCCCCACCTCCTCCACTGCCACAGGAACACCCCTCGCAGCCAGGAGAACATTCTGGGAGCTGGGCCACGTGCACAGACACAGCCGTACCTCACTCTGCGACGAAGGCGCATCCTCTTCTCCCCGGCGACCTTCCGGCCACTCGTGCCTTCTGCAGGTGCTGGGCAGCACCGGCTCTTGTTCCGGCCTCCAACTCCGGGGGAGGCAGAGCGACGTCCGCACGTGCATTTCTGGGCTGTGCCGGGACCCCGCGCTGGAGCCCAAGCGATCCCTCCCTGCCCCTGCTAAGCACTGTGCGCAGCGCTTGGACGCCACCGGCGGCAACCGCCCAGCTCCTGCTGCTGCTGCCCTAGGAACACACGGGAGGGCAGCGCACGGCTGGAAGCGGAAGACGGTGGAAAGGAGCGCATCAAGCCTGCTGCGCGGCCCCACAACCCCGTGCCTGACCCCGTGACGCAGCTGGGTGGCACTGAGGGTCAGGGCTGTTGCCCCCCTCCCATTACCATCCCAAACTCAGTGACCAGAACGGCAGAACCCCGTTAAAAGAATCTCACAACCCTATAGGATGCTCGACAGCTTTATTGGCAGCCCGGGCTTTTCTTCCTGTGCTTCCCACGTGGAGGAAGGGCAGTGCGACCCTTGCGCTGCAGCACAGGGCACGGAAGACGGCCGTTGCTCACTTGGGGGGGGGGGGGCCCGCTGTCACACCGCGCTCCCTGCCAGCCGCTGTAGCACTGGCAGCTGAAGTCCTCGGCCAGCTGGGACGCGTCCCCGTTAGCAGTCAGGCTCCGCACCGCGGCCTGGGGCTTGGTGACTTTCGGGTCGATGGCGGCGGCGGCGGTTGGCTGCTGCTCGTGGCAGCAGACGGACGTTGGTGGCGGCCGGGTCACCACCGCTTGGGGTTGGCGGTGGTCCTGTTGGAGCCGGGGGTTGAGCTCGGGCACCGGAGGGCCCTTCTGACCGAGGAGGTCGCATGGTTCTCAGCAGCGGGCCTCGGCGGCATCCCTCCGGTGCTTGTCCGTGCCCGGATGTGTGCGAGGCCTGTAGGCCGTGCCGGTCTGCTCCGTGGAGATTCAGCACGTGTGCTACCCCTGCAATTCCTCCCAAACGCAAGCTCCCAGATTTTGTTTTGGAAACTGTCTCTCTCTGAATTTTCAATTTAATGCGACTTAGTAAAGTTACCGTTCCTTCTCAAATCGTGCCGTTGTTTTTTTTCTAGACCCATCTATTCTGTTTCCCCCTGCCCCCAGAGCACACGGCTCTGCTGGGGCGGCCGCGTGGCCACTGATGGTGCACTTTTTCTTCTTTCCTTTCTCTCTCCCTTCTCGGTTTCCCTTGGGTCACTGTCACGGATAACACCGTGACAACAATGCAAGAAATACTCGTGTAAAAACTGGCCGTGGATTGGCAGTATGTGAGCAAGCAGGAAGCTGGTCTGCTGGAAGCGGCGTGCAATCAGTCTGGGTGCTGATACTCTCCTGCTGAGCGCTGTCCTGCTCTTCTCCCGGTTCTCTTTCCTACGGAACATAGAAAAACAGCAGTAATGTTAATGAAAATGTTCGGGTTTTTTTTTCTTGCAAAAGGCATGTATGTCACTGCAGGGATCTAAAACATCTGTGAAATGGATCCATTTGTGGATCAGCTCATGAATTTGGCTGGTACCTTCTGCACCTGGTGGCACCATCTACTTCTTCTGAAGGCTAGCGGGAGAGCAAGGTGACCTCTATAAAAAAGGAAAGATTCAAGAAGACAGCCTATGGTCGAAGAAGTAGCTTCATGCCTGTGAAGCTCAGGCTCTGTTCCCTGCTCTGTTGTAGGGAGGTGCTGAGTGTGAGGCTTCTAGGTACTTAAAGACAATTTTCAGAAACAAGCAGCGTCTAATTTCCTTTCCCAATTTCCACTCTTGTCGCGGCACGCAGCAGGCTTGATGCGCTCCTTTCCACCGTCTTCCGCTTCCAGCCGTGCCCTGCCCTCCCGTGTGTTCCTAGGGCAGCAGCAGCAGGAGCTGGGCGGTTGCCCCCCCCTCCCGCCCCCGCTCCCTTCCGGCGCGCCAGTGTTCGAACGAGAGGCGGCCGCGTTCCTTCACCTGAAGAGCCGCCGGGAGGGGCGAGCTCATCCCCCTCATCTCTAATATCTCTTTCTGTAGCGCCTCTACCTCAAATAAAGGCTCTGTCACCTCCTTTGCTTGCTTTACAGATGGGATAGTGGGCATAAAGGGGGAGGGGATAGAGGAGAGGGGGCGGAAGGGGGGAGGGGATATATGCAGCCTAAAGCGTAACAGTGGACGTGACCTAAACTAGGAAGGTGATTAAAAACTAAGAAAAACCATACAACAGTACTGCCACAATTGTGTTGTTCAGTAGTTCTGTTGAGTGACAAATCATAAAATACACTAAAAGTCTTCTGCAAATAAAGTTTAATACAAATACAAAGCCAACAGACTTAAAGATGAACTAAGTTCTCTACATTCTAGGTCAATTTCTGAAGAGTATTGCCTCTTGATTTACAGTTAGCCTTGTTTAAATGAAAAAAATCCCCCAGCCTGCTGAATGCAGGAAATCATCAGCTTAACACCAACCACTGCATTCTCAGAAGATGGTTACACAAGCACACATTAGCAGGCGTGCTACATTTCTCCCCCTCCATCTTAAAATAACCTTAAAAACAATTCTCTAAAAATATAATTTAAAACAGCACTGACACATGACTTGGAAAAACTGCCCCAAGTCAGAAAAAGCATATTGCACGTTACCTGTACTGCAGTCCTGAGATCCTAAAAGAAAAAGGACAATTCAACAGTATTGCCTTCAAAGAAGCACACAATAGGGGTTGCATATCAAAACTAAAAGTTTCACATTACAAGAAACAGACGTCTGAAAATATTTCTACACAACCTTCTCTGTTCTCAACTGAGAAGGAAACATTTGGGATCTGACAGTCAATGCATCTCGTTACAAGAGTAACACCAGCAATTCACCAGCTTCATTTTCCAAGACAGCCAAGGTGATATTAAAAAAAACAACCCAAACTAAATCAGCATTGTTTAGTGCTGCAATTGAACCAATTTCCCAATAAAGTTAACCAGTTCCCCATCTCTGCCCACATTACCAGCAGTTCCTCTGTCCAAAATTGAACTACTGCCATAAACCGTTGACCCCAAACTACAAAATAACCGAAGGGACTGAAGTTCGAGAGTTTTTCAAAGAAGGTGTCTTCAAGTAACGTTAAATCCCTGATATAGCTCGTAAACAATTTTACTAGAACCTCCAGTCTCAAAAAGCAGCAGCATGTTTAAGTTCTAAGATGATTTATGGTTTCTCATGTTTTTTTTCTTGCAAATAAACAAAGGCAGAGCGGTGTTCTGTTCAGAAGCATCACAGATCATGTCCAAGATCATTTTAAGTCCAATTGTTTGATAGTCTTCCAGCCATTGTTCTTATTACACAGTCTTACCCCTTAACTATCACTCCAGGTCAAAGAGAGTGGAAAGTGTCCTACGTGTCAATTTCTGCAGAAACAAAGATCATCCAACATTTAAGTGAACGCCATTTCAGGATACTTTCTGTAGAAGTTTCCAGCAGTATAAGCTGCCACTGTTCAAAAGACGCATCCCTAGGAGAAAGAAAGTACTCTGTTTTCAATAGCATCCTCTAAGAACATTACTGCTTAACCAGAAATTCAAGGAGCACTCCATCCTGAAACAACACTTTAACATAAGGTTTCAGACAATTCAGATTGGTGAGTCACTGACTGAGGAGTGGAAGGCAGCGATCTCCACAGGGGTGCTATGTGCATGTCTTTCAAAGTTACATTAAATGAGGTATGCTACTGCATTTCTATTTCTCTTATTAAAAGAGAAAGGTACAGTCCTTGACAAAGGCATCCAGCTGCCAGCAACCAATGGCTTCAGATTAACATCCTGTGGATAAGTCATGAGGATTGTGTTCCTTTATGATTTACATTCAGACACACATTTTGTATCACTCACAAGGTCCTTTCTTCAAGCACTCACTCCAGTCATCTTTTTCTCACACCAGTATTTACTCTTCAAAACACCCGTCTGGATACGAACAGCAACTGCTGAAGTAACTACTACCATAAACCATGGAAATGCAGTGGCTGGGCTCTGTTCCTAAGGCCACCTGCACAGCAATAGGCATTTGGACATGCAGGGTCTGGGCAGATGGCTGCAGGCTGGCCTGAAGAGCAGCACAGAAGTGCAGTGAGCTGTCAGCACTCCCAGCAAGCAGAGTGCTGGGCCTGTGTGCCTGTAAGGAATCACGATAAGCAGAGCACAGATCCTGCACCGGTGACTGGAACTGGGAAAAACTAGCTGAGTGCTGCACCACAGGGTGATAAGTGGATTGCTGCAACAGAACTTGAGTAGTGGCTTCATGTCTCAGGTTCTCCATTACTTCCTGTTGCTGATATTGCATCATTACTTCCTTTTCTATGTAGCTGGTCTCTCTGATGTCATGCTCATGATATCTGAAACAAATAAGTTAAGATTCATCAACAGGGAAAATTCCGAGTTTGCATATATCCCCAAATTTTCACCAGTCAGGTTTTTGCCCATAGGTACATATGATAGTTCACATGCTCACAGTTCTAATTATTCTGGTGAGATCTTCACATCCTAAAAAGCTTTACGAATAATTTTTGTCTCCCAAGTACATTACCAATGGACTTGCTATGAAAGGTGATGAAACCTGAATGTCCACAGCATGAAAAGGTATTTCTGAAATATCTCCCCCACTGTATTCCCAGTGTTGGAGATACACTGGTGTCCATCTGCAGCAAGATCTTTATGGGCACAAGGAAGAAAGAAAGGAAAAAAGCTTTCAGCAAGCATCCGTAAAAGCTTCCATCCAATCACCACACAACCAGTACAAGATGAGCAATAAACTGTGTGCCATCCTGCAATGCACACACTGTTGGAAAACAGTATTTAGTAAAATGATCCTATCTTTTCATTTTATTTCTCTCCCCATACTAAAGGTAGAGATTAACAATGTAATCTTAATTACAGCTAAAAACATTAGCTATATTTAGGCTACAGCAGGTTTTTACTGTGTATTTTTTGTTTTGTTTTATTTGAGTATTAACAACTCCCTAAGAGTGGCAAGAGGTTACACTTCCATTCTGATCTTACATGAGCAGCATTTCGATGCACTGGGCGAGATGCTCCCAGGAGTAACATGTGAGCAATTCAAGTTGTGCTGTCCAGGCAGGAGAAATCTGCATGCAGATACGTGAGGCACACACGGAAGCTGCAGCAATCAAAGATGGACGAAAATAAAGGAAACTGTGATCTATGAAGAAGAAAAAACAGTATGGGTTATACTCCTACTCATCACTGCAGTGAGCCTGCTAAGTGCATACATGGCAAAACAACACTAAGTTAAATGCTCAACTTTTTCCACACATCTCAGAGCACTAATTCATACCAATGAGAAGTCTTTCAAAACCAGATGAGGCTTTACTGAAAATCTGTGTACTACTGGTGACTCGAGGCTTCCCATATAAAAAGGAGCTACTAAATATGTGCAACAGACCAACTATGCCAAAACTTTTAGACTTGTCTCAAGTGAACCAATGCCCAGTACCAACAGGCAAGTACATTCATATCAGAGTTGGAATTACAAGGATACTACATTTTATTGCCTCTCTCACAGGCAGATATTGGAAGCGGTGCTGCAAACCAAATCATTACAAGCTCAGTCATTCTAAATAAATCGTATCTTGCAGCACAGAACCCTCCAAAATGTAACTGAAAGAATTAAACTGCATAAGGTCACATCTACAACTGACAGCAGCTCATACTCTGTGTCAGATAACCATTTCTGATGGTCTTGACAATAACAGTTTTAAGATGAAAAAAAAGGATCTCATTTCTGAGAAGCGATGAGACTAATCTGCAAGGAAAGAACAACCATTTGCCACCTGAAACGCCTGCCACGCGAGACACTGGTCTGCACAGATCAATTTGTGCAGTCCATATAATGTCAAGTTTTAAAACCCTTATCTCTATCAGATTTCTGCCCTTTGCCAAATGGAATGTCGTTCTAGCGTAAACTCTCTTACCTTGCACTGAGAAATCAAGGAAATAATACGCATATTTTTCCATAAATGCTCTGACTTCGGTCAGTGAGGTGACTGGCCAGCCATTGCAAAGGTCATTCTCATCAACAGATGCAGACAGGTAGTAGTCAATGTAGTGTGCTGCCGTTGGTATGCACAGGTTCCAGTTGAAGTTTTCCAGAAGCAGCATTTCCATCCTACGCAAATCTTTCTTGCTCAGTACCACCTTTGCATTGCACATGTTTGCCAGATTATTTAAGTGCTCCAACTTCGGAACTTTATCTTCCTTCTCTTCAAATTTACCTGTCCAAAAAGATGGTTTTCAGCTGAGGCACATCATAACGAGTACCAAGAAGCCAAAGAACACTCTGTAGACCAGAAAGTCTAACAGTGAAAGGTACTTTTTACAACGGATGGAAGAGGGATAAGAGAATACAGTGACACAAGTAGGAAAAAAAACACCAAAATAAGACATTGGACTGGTCAACTTTGAATAATAATAAATGGTATGGGAATATCTAATGTAGTTTTGATGCCAAAACCAAAATAAAGATTAATCCTTTAGAACAGATGGACTGTAGAGCGCAAAGAATACAAAAGTAGATGTCTAGTATTTGTGACGTTTCTGGTGTTAAGTTTATGAACACTGGTTCACAGAAAAATGTATATTTTTGCAACTGAGTAGGCCAAACCATTTACTACAAGTTTAGATGTTTGACTACGTTTTCCTTATTAAGCATTCCTTTTATTCTCCAGAAAGAGGCATCCCTTCTTTGCATCCATCTTAAATTAGGTCTGTTGTATCTACTTAACATTAACATTGTCACTGAAAGTTTGCTAAGAATTTAACAGGAACAGATGCTACAATTCACTAGCATTTTTATTCATGGCAGAATGCCTGGCATTCCAATTGAGGAGGCTTACACATTTCTATAAGGAAGTAGCTCAGTAAGAACAGGGAGAAACTGATGTCTTTCCAGGACAGTTTTATACTGTACACAGCATTTATTTTACTTTTGAAACCTTATGTATAATAAAAACTAACAAGTCCCTATTTAAAGAGAAAGTTGTCTATATTGTCCATAGTTACAAGCCTTCTTAATTTTTTTAAATGAAAATTAACCATAATATACCCCATTAAGCCTTTTAATGAAAAGTGAGTTTAAATAAAATGTCTAACTGAACTAAACATCCCCAATTTTCAATAGAAAGGATAAAAATACCATCTGTAGAGAGATCTTAAAATATACTGCAATCATAGCTGAAGTTGACAACTACTGATTTATATACCTGGGAACACAGAGAGGTCACGTATAAAAGTTCCCAAGTTATGATACAAACTGCACACTCCACCACAAACTTTTAAGAGTATATTATAGCCTAAAACAATTAACAAAACTAAATATGAATAGATCTTTGCTTCCAAGAGGAAAAAAAAACAAGACGTGTTACACAAATGAGAAATACCTTTAAAGAAATAAAAAACTTAATATAAACTTAAATATAAAACTTAAACACATTAAAAAGAAAAACAACAACAACTTGATTGCGATACCAGGACAGAAGTCAGAATATCTCAGCTGCTAGGGGTTAAGTCATGGTTTCATCTTGACTGATGCTCCTGAACGCTTCACACCATCATTCTTTATCAGCAGGCACCCTAACAACAGTTGACTTCCAGGTGTTGTTAGTAAAGAGGTGTATGAGACCGCTGGACTGGTTTGCCACTTGCAAACTGGGTGCTTGGCATACTCTGAACAATCAAAGCTCAAAATTGGGTTTATCTTGAGATGGCCAGAAGCAAGCCATGGATCTACCCTGCCTTTGCTTTTCACTATCCCTATGACACAACTGTTTCAGAAAGATTCTCATAACAGTACGTTACAAAATCACTAAAGTTGGAAAAGACCTCTTAAGATAGTCCAGTCCAACCATCCACCTACCACTAATATTTCCCACTAAACTATGTCCCTCAATATTACTTCTAAGCATTTCTTGAAGAAAAGAATTGGACGTGGTTATCACGTGCAGTTCTGTGTTAAGATATGTAAGGAGAACAACCATCTGCTCAGAGAAGGGAAGAAAAGCCACAGTGAAGAGAAGCCAACTTACTTGCTAGGAGAAGACAGGCAAATGAAATGACATACAGCTGCCTGGCAGCGATATCATAGCGATCCATGAAGAGGTCCAGTAAGTAGACAGCGAGATGCCGGGCTGTAGGGCAGAGATTGCAATGGTTGCTGAGGACGGTCAAGAGATCAATGAAGTAACGGCGCATCCCAATCTGTGGTGAACGGGCCTTATACTGAGGCAGGTTAAGTTCCTACAGGGAAGGGAGAGGGAAAAAAGAAGAAAGAATTACTGAAACATCCCATTGCATCATCTGGAATCCCAAAGCAACACCCTCCACCTGCTACGGTAAGCATTGAGCAGATACAGCAGTGTGACTGATGCAGAAATCAGGGTTGAGGTAGTACACGTTGTGGCAGTCAATTAACTTCAACGACTTCAGTCATAATGCACTTTCCCTACAAGCATTAAACAAGTAGTTTCACCCAGGAACAGCATATATTGCTTCCTACAGAACACCAAACTTCTCGGCCATGAGAGCTCTCTCTTAAGGACTTAATTTCTTCACTCAAATATTTAAAATTTAAATAAATATAATATGAATATTTAAATATTAAAAACAACCAAGCAAAAAAACAAAAAAAAACAACACTGTGCACAGCTGCAGTATGAAAAGTATACATTAAGAAGAAAAATAATGGGAGATTTACAGTTACAGCAAATTCAACCATTTCGCATGCTAGTGTATCTCAGCAGTATAAAAATTAACCATTGAATTTGCAAGCTTCCATAGATGATATACAGATTTTCATTCTAAAGGTAGAATTACTGAAGTTTTTGTCAACATACACTACATCAGCACCTGAAAGTGTTTCACACAGGTTTGTAGCCACTATGCAAGGAAGGGAGTAAAGATCCTGGGGAATGCCCACAAGCTAATACCACTGATATGTTAAGTGACCAGACTTCAATCAGAACAGGCTGAATACACACTGACAGGCACAGATAAAAGCAAACAAACTAAAACCACTATTTCAGTGTGGTGTATCTTAGTAGTTCAGATTCCACTTCTAGATTACTTCTGTTACGTGCATTTGAAAATAAATTAGAAGCAGCATAGTACTGCAATACAAACGGGTCTTTTAGTAGAACACAGAGTAGGACATGGAGTAGTTAATTCTACAAGACAAACGCAGACTTGAAAAGATGAGTTCAGAGGAAGCATCCACGCTGGCACGCTGCTTGCAGAAGAGCACCACACTGCACAGCTGAGCCGTGCCTGCCCACGCTGTCCCATCTCACTGGAAGGAAGCATTCCATGAGCTGGCAGGAGAAAATGGCTGCAGTCAGGCTCAGAGGGGTGCACAACTGGAAACCAGACGGGCTCTTCACCACAAAGCAGCAAGCTTCTTGGTAAAGCAAGCTTTACAGCACCCAGCTTGCTGTCTTCGTTACAGATGATTGCTTACCAGGCCTCTTTTAAAAAACAAAGTAAGTGAGGAAATGTATTCTGGGCTGACCAGACACGCACTGTGGACAAGCAAGGAGCCCTCTGAAATCTGGTGCAGCCTTCACTGGGGATTATAAAAAAATCCCTCAGCAGTAACAACATAAGAAGAAGGAAGGCAATGGAACATGACCCACAGGTTGCTTTATGCCCAGAAACACCCCATAATCCCCCCCACCACAACTGCCTTACATACCAGGATTTCAATCCATCAGTAGTAAACAGGTTGAGAGCAAGAATTTGTAGTATACTCACAACCTAAGAGTTCTGGAAGACATAATTTCAAGTTCCTTGCTTGCCACAGTAAGAAAATAACTGCATTTGTGTTAAATGTCTGTACAAGTCCAAACTAAGATAAGATCAGAATTTCCACCTATCTCTGAAATATTTTTTCTTCCCAGATGACTTATAGGAACATCAAGTTTCATTTTCTGAAATGTCTCTGGCTATTGAAACAGCTAGATCTCCCAGCAGAATCATTCTCTCTAGATATATCAAAGCTCAGCTTATGTATTTAATATGAAACGTGCTGTATGGACCAGAGTTATGGTTGGGAAGTCTGGAATTCCTACACAGAGTGAGAATCCCTATAAATATGGCTGCAGGTCTACATTCTTCTCCCCTGACCTTCCACCACAGGGTTCTTGAGCATAAGACCTCTGGGAAAAAAATTACTCCTTTGAATACAGAAAGTGCCTTTGTTACTTTAGGGATACCGGTGCACAACCAGCAGCTCCTAGCCCTTAAAGGAGAAAACAACAACACTTTCAGGAAGTGAAAATAATTTCCAATGCTTTGAATTTTCCTCCAGCTCCTGTAAAATGATAGCAGAGAAGCTGTTAGTCCTGCTGTCTGCTGGTCCTTTCATATGCTGCTGCTCTTAACCTGCTCGCTCCCAGCTCCCTCTGCCACCTGGCTGCGTGCTCCTGGCAGCCAACGCACTGAAACACCGGGCACAGTGGCACGGGCTCCCATGTGGCTCAGAGCTGACTGAGTGAGCTCCCTCAACAGAATGACTGGTCAGTGTCTCAGCTAAAAGCCTCCAAACAGGCAGCACACAGCATTCAGGATGATTGCCACTTATATTTTGGGATAAGAAAGGCTCATAAGAGTGAGACTGTGCGTAGGCTGAAAGAGAAGCAGCTTTAAGGGCAAGGGCCATTTATAAGCCAGCTCCCATCAACTTTGAGACCTGACCTTCTCAAGGAAGGGAATCAGTGTAAAAACGTTCAAGCAGCGCTAAAGATGACAACCACAGCTGAAGGACTGCCAGGCTGCAGGCAGCTCCCAGGAGGAAGCCTGATCGCTTCCTGCACCGCTCACTGCGTGTAAGAATCAGACTTCACCTGTGTGTCAGAAGGCTTTGCAGCCAGGCCAAGCTTATGCACCTCAGAGCCATCCTACAGGAGATGCTGAGTTATAGGACTTCACAGAAGCACATGGAGTCTCGCCTCTTGAGCTAGATTAGCCAACCACAGCAGAAGAGGAGGGGAAGGAAGCTGTGCATGATGATGTGCTCCAGCTGCCCTACAGCAGTTGCTCCAGTCCAGCTGCCACACCTACTGTGGTCAGAGTGCTACATCAGAGTGCCTGGGTGTTCAGTGCAGCCAGAAGTTGCATCCCGTTTCTTTTCAGCACAACTCCTCCTCCCCGCATTTAAAGCCAGAAATGAACTGACAAACAGTAGAGAAGTTACCAAGTGATGTAACATCATGTTCATAAGGCCTACCAATAACGATCAGTTCTTAGAACAAGAGTGAAATTCATCAACTCACAGACCTTTTGACAGTGGAAAATGAACCTCTGTGACAAATATTCCCCAGGCTCTGAAATCCACAAAGATGTTAACTGAATCTGCTTTTGTACCATGTTTAAGTACTTCAGCCTGGCTCTGTCTTTCCCAGGCAAACCATGCAGCACTCCCTGCAGCCATAGCACCTCAGCAAAAAGCAGACAGTGCAGTGCTCTGCAGGCATGGCCAGCAGGATGCATTTCCTCTCTCAGCAAAAATGCACGGTAAATATCTCCAAAACAGCTAACCTCACTTTATCTGGGCAAGCACAAGCCATGCTGTCCTGTAACACAGACCAGCCATTATACCTATTCAAAGTTACAGTGATTAAGGTCAGTTGAAGATTCTCTGTGATATGCAGACACTTGAATTCAGATTCAGTCATACCACCAAGATGCCATAAAACAAACAAACAAAAAGATGTCAGACCAGGACTGTATTTCAACTGCACTGTGATCTTATTCTGCCCTTCAGCATCCCTAAAACAGACTGAAATATGTGAAATTTCAGGGAAAACCAGACTGCTACTGTGCTTGAAAAATTTATCACTTCCTGTGTTTCACTGTGACATTTTATCAAACATTTCATTAAGTCCTTCTTACACCATTCAAAGCATTCAGAATTCAGCAACTGAACTGTGAAGGATCAGAGAAAGAAGTGTGAAAATCAAAATTCCAACTTGAAGGAAGGAAGGAAAGAAAGAGAAAGGTCATGAATAACCATGTACTTTACTACAACACCTGTTCCTTTCAGCTCCATGCATATGCTGCCATCTACAACATAAGCAAGTTACAGCTAGGGGCCAGTAATGCTATTGTTACTGGTTTAAAAAAAGAAATTAGCTTTTGAAGTGAACAGATTATGCTTTTTGCTGGGCTGCCAGTTTTGGGAAAAGCCTGATGTTAGTAAACCTCGAAGCTTCTAACACCTTTTCTTACAGCTGATTCAGAGTGGAAAAGCTCATCAGAATGAAAGGTTAATGCTTTACCCTCTTGATTAATTGAAATGACAGAGTCTAAACCCTTTTGAATGTCTGCAGGTATCTGAAACCCTGTTATTCTCATCTAGAGTTCATTTAAAAAAGAAAAAAAAAACCCAACACAAAAACCCACACCAGAAGCACCACCTGCACAGTGCCCTAGTGCCTTCCTTCTCCACAGCCCTCCTGCTCTGCACCAATCCCAACTTCAGGCAGTGCCAGGCAGATCTGAGCGTGCCAAACTTACCACTGATGCTTATTTAGTGTAGAAAGGATCTCAAGTTTCTAAAATAACAAGGTCATGAGTGAACTCACCGACTAGAAGACAAAACAACACCTGTTACATCATAACCATCAAGCCAGCAACAGGTCAAGTAAAGGCGGTGCTTCAGCAGAACTATAAGATAATACTAGGATAGAAATACAGGCACTTGCGCTGCATGCAGGGAGAGGAGGAAAAGTTTGCTCTCTAACAACACAGCCTCAGCTGTTTCCTGCACTACTTCTCACAGGATGATTTGGAACTGCAAGAGGTGCACTCACGGTGATGAAAAGGGACCCTCACAGGAGGGCAGCAAGCTCTGCGCAAGTCTCCGCTCCAGGGACTGCAGGACAGGTTGTGGACTCAGGCTGAGGAAAGAGCTGCATGTCAGAGTAGTAAGAAACACTTCACTGCTGCAAACAGCATTTCTCATTAAAGCCCTGGAGGTGGGAGACAGGTGCGGAGGAGCTTTCACCTAGAGGAACTCACTCAGACATATTTACCACTTAAAGGACTGTTTGCTTTCAGCAGGAAGAGGATCAGCTCTCCTTACCTTTCTGAAAGTATCTGCAAACTGCCATTTGGACTGGCTGTAAGGAGATCAGGTTACAACATTAACCTTTTAAATTCATAAAAAAGGCCCTGCAAAATTTGGCTCTGCTCTGAGAAGCCACACGAGAGATGGATAAAAAGGGAAATGCGGACGGATCCAGTAATTCTCATTAATTGCAGGAAATAAATGTATCCTGTGGGGAAACAGCTCAACACAGAACAGCAGCAGGAGAGGAATAGCAGCCAGACATCCCCCATTTTCTGGGGCATTCACACTTTTCTGAAGTGCAGGATTTTCTCAAACACCAGAAATACCACTACACACTCATTTGTTACTCTGCTTTCCACACTTACTGAGTACTCCAAGCTACTAAAGAAGAGATCTTTGTAAAGGAGCTGCAGCAGTTCCATTCAGAAAGATCTGATTTTCGGTCTGGGGCAGCAGCCTGGAACAATCAGTACCTTTCCATTATCACCTATTCCTGCAATGGCCCTGCGTTATCACAGGGCTGACATTTCAGTAGTTGCCCAATTCAGGGGCTATTAATTTCCTCCACTCTGAGATACAGCCTTTGTGAAACAGCATTTTTTAGCCCTGTCTGAATTAAAAGCCAGGTATAGCTCACGCGTTCAGCATCTGCACTCATGCAGAACACAGCCATCAGAACAGTGCACAACATCTGTTACTAAGGAGCCAACTTCTCAACAGATGAAGAGAACCCCGATCCAATGGGGGTGGGAATAACACTTCTTGCAGTTAACATAAAAACATTCAATTTGCATCTCAATCACTTCTAGCGTTCTAGGAAAAGACATTACCTATCATTCCTCACCTTAAACAGACTTAAATACATAGTTCAAAGAAGCAGGATAGCCTGCAGCACACATTTCAGCCTCCTTGACAATTAAGTCACTTTCCTAACAGGCTCACATGCTTCCATTAAGACCTGTTTATTCTGACCCAGACACAGACAGGTCCACACTGAGGCTCCAATACACCAACAACGCACTGACACTACTGCTCAAGTGGCAACACACCTACTGCAGCTAGTTTCTTCTACACGTTTGCCACAGGCATCCCCAGCCCATGCTCACATTTTTCCACACTTCATTGCACAGTCCTTTGCAGAGACTCGTGACATTCTCCTTAAAGTTCTGATGATTCTTTGACATTAAAAAAAAACCCCAAACACTAAAAAACTACAACTCAGCAATATATTTCAGAGCAGTTTCTGCAGGATGTTACTTGAAAAAGAACACAGAGTGAACAACCTCACCGCCTGCAATTACTTTTTCTAGCTGCAATGGCACTCCGGATTCTCAACCAGTAATTTACTGGAAAAGGAAAGAAGTCATCCCTGTAAGGCAAGCAGCAGATACGCTCAACTACCAAACAAACACACCAGAAAGTCACCCCAGCCCCTTCGCACCGCCACCGGATCCCTGCAGTTCCTCCTGCCCCACAGAGGGGGCCCGGCTCACTGGGAACCTGGACCCGGGAACACTGCATCGCCGGACGCTATATCGCTAAACGGCAGCAAGGAACGTCCAGAGGGTACTTTCGTTCGCCGGAGCTTTACCGGCTCGCTCTCGCGCTACCCAACCACCTGTGCGTAGGGCTTCCCTCGAGCCAGGAGCCCACCTGAAGAAACGCACAGCACGAGCAAGCAGCTTCAGTTTTACCTGTCCTCGGTAGAAGAACGCTACTTCTTAACAGCAGCGGCTGACTGCTTTGCTTATTGCAAGCTGGCTTTCCGATCGACGTGCAAGTGACACTGAACTTCTAGAAAAAGCACAGCAAGCCCCGTTCGTGCTTATGTCAGTTTGCCTACAGTCTGCTCAGGAGAGAGGTCCCAAAGCTTAGCGTTTATCCGTGAGCAAAGAAGCAAAGCCATCCCTCTACAGCCTGCAACACGCTGGTTTTAGTTTGGCAGGACAGCACCCGCATCTTCCCAGCGTCCTACAGAACGGCTCACCCCCACCACGGCCAAGTCACAGAGCCGCAGGCATCTCCGGGCTGCAGCCTGAGCAAGTTGCGGTTGGAGCGGCGCCCGGCAGCCCCGCGGCACAGCCCACCTCCTGGGGGCGGACGCAACGGAAAGCAAAGCTGAGCGAAAGGAACAAAGCGGGAGCAAACCTTCATCCTCAGGGTCCGATGGATGTCTGCCGCCAGCTCATCTCTCCACCACTGCTCCTCCATCCTTTTTCTTACTGTCCAAAGCTTCAGGAGGCAGACGGGGCACCGGCGGGACGGAGACCGGAGCGTACGAGGCGCTTCCGCCGGCACCGAGCCCCCTCCGCACCCAGCGGCGGGCACGGACGGGGCTGAACGGGGCCGGCGGAAGCCCCACAGCCAAGCTGGGAGAGGAGAGGAGAGGAGAGGAAGGAAAACGAGGGGAGAACCGCCGCCCGTCCGGGGTTAATAGGCCCCCATCAGCAGCTGCCCGCCCCGGCGGGACACTGCCGACCCCTCCGCGCCGCCGCCAACGGCACCTGCGCGCTCCTGGGGCCCCGCGCGCGGAGCGGAGCCCCCGCCCTGCAGGCGCGGCGCGTGGCTGCCCGGCTCCGAGCCGCGGCCCCGGCGTTAGCAGCACGCGCGGGACTTCTCGTTCTGTGCTTCCTCGCATGGGATACCCCACCTTCGGCCACCGGGGGCAGGCAGCGGTGGCCTGGCTACAGTTTGAGCCCATTTCCACAGCTCAGATTGACGCTCATAGAGCCCAGGAAACTTCCAGGCACCACGCAGCTTCGTTTCCAGACCTCTGAGAGAGGTCCCGATGGGCGTTTCAGGATGAAATCCCCCACCGGTGCTGTTTCAGCAATTGACAAGCCAAAAAGAAGACCACCCTACAACCTGTTGTGTGCCACGGCCTCACAGTTGGACACTTCAGGATGAAAATTGCCGCAAGTAGGCCCAGCAGCAGCTTTCCCTTCTCAACACTCCAATTTCAGCAGTAGTTTTGGGGAGTTTTGTTCGTCAGTCCCTTTGCACAGGACTTTGCAAAACAAACAGAAAATCCCTAATGAAACGTGTTTTTCTCTGGTTTCCAAAAGGAAAGAAACACAGAAAACCTGCACGCTTCCATCAAAGTGAACATCTCTGTTGATTTTAGTGTTCCTGGGAGAAGCTGTCCTGACCAGCAAAGAAAGCAGCTGACCGCCTGTTCTGGTGCAAACATCCCCTGCTTGTTTATGAGCTGTTTTCTGCCTGGTCCCTGCTGTAAAAGCCAAGCAATGAACCTAAGTGGCAGCAGCCATTAAAACTGCAGATAAAAGTTGCCACCAAGTGTCCGTCAGAAACAATTTTCCCCAACTTTCTTTCAAGTACATCTAATTACCCCACTATCCCTTAAACAAAGTACTCAGGTGCCCTCATTTAATCAACAAAACCACTTCTTTTTTTTTTTTTTTTGCTTAAAACTGAACACTTAAAAACTATGTTGAACTGCACTTGGTTTAGCAAACAGACTGGGAAAGATCAAAGAAAGATCCAAGGAAAATTCACAAAACAATTAGGCTTACTGAGAGGTTATATTTGTTTAGAGAAAGTTTATGCAAATCTCTCATTATTAATAAGGCAAGGCTAGGTAAAGCACAGGTATAGCTACCGTGACTTAAATGATATAAGCTTAGTTTCAAGTCAATGGTTTTATCAGCATTGTGGGGTTTTCTTTAAGAATCAGATTAACTTGAGCAAATCAGTAGCTTTACTGCTACCCCAGCATTCTAGATGCTGTAGCAATAAAAAGCATTCAGACTGAACAAAGCTATCTGAAAACAGCTGAGGCACAGACCTCCAGTCTACCAGGCAGGGGCTCAGGCAACCTGTATTTCACCTGCTGGCACAATGGGCTTCAGCTGGGGAAGAGCACAGTGGAAATGCTGCATTGCAGAGGCTGCACCTGCATCAATCAGCAAGGAGCTGGAGTGTTCTTGGTGGAAAAGAATGGGCTTCTTAATCAAGTCCCACACACAACACAGAGCCTATGGCTGTGCTCTGCAGTTCGGGCCAGCTGCCTGCCTCCACCTGCTACCAGAGGCAGAGGGGAGCTGCTCTGATGGCCAGCAAGGGGTGAGTGCAAGAAGGGATCACTGCTGCCTGCTCAGGTACCCCCACAGGGCTCCTCCTTACCCAGCTCGACAGCTGAGGTTGATGCAACTCAGGTGCCCCACGTTTCATCCCAATCCCAAAGCCAGATGGTATCAGCAACAACTTGAGTGATAATTTCAGCCAATCTGAGTGCTTTCACTCAAATGAGTGCGGTGGTTTTCATCTACTGAAAGACAAATTGATTTTCTTTCTTTCTGGTTCTCTGTACCTACCTATGATCCTCTCTCTGCTTCACCCTGCTCCATTATAGCTCTGTCACTCAGCATGTGTTTTCGCTATGTGACCCACCTTGTTAAGCCCAGTCTTTCTGTCAGGTTAACTTTCTATAACTTTTAGCATTTTGTGGGCTCACAGGAGGTCTGAAGCATGCACAAAGCAAACAACAAGAAAGCAGAGCTAGGAGCAGCAAGAGGCAAGCAGGGCTTTTTCCTTCATCAGTGTTTGCTGTCGTGGTGGGACTGACAGGGAGGCTGTCCTGTCACCTCAGTACACTGAGATCCGTGACTTCGGGGGCACAGCACCGGCTGCTCTGGGGGTCTGTGGGCCCTCTTTTTCCTAGCAGCCTGGTGTACCTCATTTCTGTGCCCAAGAGCTGATGCGCAGCCAGGCTCTCTTTGAACGTGCTCTAGCTGAAGTGTGGGACTCCCTTGTTCCTCCTCTTAACCACAGGACCTCCTCCTAGACACAGAACCTTTTTGGCCGTGATCACAGGCCTGTGTCATCCAGAGGGCATGCTTTAGCTTCTGCTGCTGGGCCTGGATTGCTTCACAGCCAGAAACATCCCCTGGCAGGAGAGCAGTGCGCATCCAGGTGAGTGGTACTCAGCTGCATGAAGCTTCCTTGGTCTCCCTTAGGGAAGATGTGATGGGGTCTGAAAGGCTGTGCTCTGCCCTACCCTGCTGGAGTGATGGAGGTATGATTGGAGGATGAAGGAAGTAAGGAGAAAGCCTTGTGGTTATGTGGCAGTGAAACCCTTTGCTCCCATGGAGGGGACCTGTGTGTATGTCATTCCTAACTGATTACTGAGGGTAGGTGCTGTGCTCTGTGCCTCCTCCGGGCATGCTGAGTGCCCAGAGGAACCTGCTTGTGGCACAACTCTGTGCCCAAGGCAGCCAAGCCAAGCTCTGGTGCTCACAATGGAGAAAGCCACTGCAGCGTAACAAGCCTTGTTTGCATCCACTGCCCCCACACAGCATCCTGCCTTGGCCAGGACGTTCCTCCCTCCTGATAGTGTCTGCCCACATGTTTGCCTGGCCAAGGCGTTCCCATCTCTGCTCCCAATGTGATGCAGGGGCTGGGAGCTGCTGGGCTGGGGTGAGCAGCCTGTGTGGGAGCAGTTCTCCCTTGTGACAGCTTGGCTGTGAAAGCCTGAGTTCTTTACTTGGTGTTATTCCAGAAACTCCATGTTCCTGGAAAAAAGAATCCTGTGCAAATCTCATTTTTATTAAAAATAAAAACATCAGTACACATAAAAACCAAATAAATAGCTGCTTGGCTGTAGAAAAATGAAACAGCAAACTGAAGCGCAGCCTGAAGATGCAAGAGTAAGCCAGAATATATAATTTTTTAAATGCTCTGAAGCTTGAGCCAGTTACTTTAAGAGAGGAAAAAACACCTCAAACTCAATGTTCCCGTGGTCAGCCCTGTGATAATCCCAGCACTGTTGCCCTTCCCTCCTTCTTCTGAGGGAGGCAGAAGGAGGGAAGCCCGCAGCTGATGGAGGAGATGCTTGTATAGGACTGTGCTGAGTGGAGCCATCTTGTTCAGCATGCAGGTTGCTTTGGTTAATTTTAAAACATGCTAAAAAGAGCTTAATCTTTTTCAGAGCAATCTGTGTACTTGAAACAACTGTGCCTCCTTCACAGACATCATTGATGTATGGTACCTTTTGAGTGACTGCAGCCCAATCAGAGGTTAAATAATTGGAAGAAACTGTCCTCTCCCTTCTGCCTGTTATATCTTATTGCTTTGAGCTTTCCCTCTTTGATGGCAGCAGATTCACAGAGCTGAAGCTGAGCTGTGCTGTACAGAAGCAGCACTGCGACCCAGGGCAGCTCCTAGGGGTGAATGTGGGCCCGTTGGAGCCCGTGCTCCTGGTCAGCAGGGAGAGCCTCCTAGCCCCAGGCAGAAAGCAAGCTCTGTGCTACTGAGCACTTAGCAGGGGGTTTCTTCCTAACTTGCACTTTGATCTTCCAAACTTGGATGCATTTGCACATTTTCCTTTTCACTAGATCAAAAAGGATGTTTTGCCAGAGAACTAATAACTCCCATGGCTTCTCATCAGGAGAAACCAGTTAGTGGGCCCCTGAGAGGACTCCCTGCTGGGGCTGCTGAGATAGCTGGACAACGGGGAGTCCAGCCCTAGAAGCTGGTTGGCAGTGCAGCTGAGCTTATTGCTGACTGCTGCTTCCCTGCCTCAATCTTATTCCCTGTTGTGCTCTGCCATCCCAGCACTGGCACCTGCTTTGTACCAAGTGGGTTCAGCAGTAACCTGCTGAAAACCAAAACCAAACCACACTGGGGATGGTTGATGAGGGGAACGAGGACTCTCCCTTTTGGCAGCAGCCCTGCCATCTCCCGGGGCTGGAAGTGCAGGACTTGGCACTGAGAGAGAAAGGCAGTGCTTGAACTGTTGCTGCCTGCAAAATGCAGGCCAGGACATACTAAACGAGGGCATTGCAAAGGAACGTACTTTATTTGCACGGCAGCTGCTGGGAAAGGACCTCTGCCAGCTGGGTGAGCAGCTGCAAGGGAATGGACAGATCCTGTTCCACCCTGTAGAGAGCCTTGCACAGAGAGCAGCAAAGTGTGTGCTCCTTGGCTTATAGGGCTGGGAGGGAGGAAGTACTCCGGTAGCAACTGGCCCCACAGAATCCATCACTGAAACTGGCAGTGTCTGTAACAGCTTTGAAATAGTTTTAGGGAAACTGCTTAATAAGTGTCAGGGGGGTTCCAGTGGTAGTTTTGATCAGCTTTATTAAAAAAGTATCGGAAAAGGTTTTTGTAAGATATTACAGAATTCCTGTAGTTCACAAAACCATGCAAATATAATGACTAGTAGAAGTAAGATGAAAATACATATCTTAATTTGTTCTTCTGGGCTATGTCTTCAATGTCTAAATGTACCGATAAGCAGAACTGGAAAATGATACGAGTTTTTGTGTAGCAGTAGAGGAGACAAGAAACATGACTGTGGAAACCAAGATGTGTCAGATATTGAGGAAGACTCCTTTCCTCTGACCACAGACAGGCTTCTGGTAGAGAGTGGCTGCACCTGCTGGGGCAAGGCAACCAGCCGAGCAGCTGTATAGCATACAACACTGTATGGCTGCTGCTTGGGACTGGGGAAAATGCAAAGCTCATCACAGGAAGGACAAAAAGCTCACCTCTGGCCTTTTCTGCCTTGTTTTTAATGCAGTTTAGAACCGCTATGTTAGGATTGGATCATTCATAATACTGGACGTACAAAATCAAAAAAGCAAAGCACGTCAGTAAGACAGAATCCATCTGCAGCATTAAGCCCATGAGGAGCATCTCAGCAGCACCATGAGTATTTCCTTCCAGCAAATGCTGGCAGGGATGGAGGAGTGGGAGTGTTGATGAACCTGTTTCTGGACTGAATGTTCATGCTTTCTCTAAAACTTGAGTCTTATCTGCAGCGTTCCCCTTCGCCGCAGATGTGAGGCTGGCTGGCATTGGGCTTACACAGCCAACATCAGGTTCTGGTCACAGCTTTTTGATGCTTGTCTGAAAGCAGATGCAAGACTCCAGCACTGCTGTATTGCGGCTGAACTCTGAACAACACCAGCAGTGCTTGATGAGATGGCTTGTGTCTTACCAGGAGGTTTTCCTTTAGCTTTAAATGAGCTCTCTTCTTTGTGTCCTATTTAAACCGGATGTCTTCACTTATTAGTACTGCTTTGATGAGGCTGAGGGTTGCTGGTACTTTTGTAACGGCAGCTGATAACTTCCTGACTTGTGAGTAGCTGGTAAAGTGCAGCAAGTTTTATTATTAATAATACTGAGGGTGGGGGCAGGAGGGACACTGATACAATCTCCAATATCAATGGCACATATAAGCTCAGTTTTCAGGAAATAGTTTTTGGTCTCCATGCATTACAATAATACAAAGTCAAAACATTCTGCACCAGTATTTGAGTTACATGTCTGTGGCACGTTTCAGCAGCAGTGGGAAATCAGAATGGATGGCTCCCAGGTTTACAGTCATGAAGTCACTCGAAGTTTGGTCCTACAGATGTTGATGTACTTCATGGACTAGTTGGTGACATCAAGTAAATATCTGTATTGCCAATACAGGATTTTAGTGCCAAAAAACATGTCCATGTACAGGCTACACTTTGCTGGACTGAAGTTCCATCCATTTCTTATACTTTTCCCCCCACAGGTTTATTTCTCACTCTATATTTCATTGAGATAATCTTGGTCAGGGTAGATCAGGAAGCCAGTAAATAAGCTATCTGTCCAGTAGGGATCATAAAAGAGCCCATTTTGTTCAGAGTAAAAGATCTGCAGCCACACCTCATCCTCTTGCTTCAGAGAGAGAATGGTTGATCCAGAGGCAACGTCGTGGTTCCCAGTGTTGGCATCAAAAGTCTTGATCCGATACTGCCCATTGTGGACCAAGCCAATGGCCAAATGTTTGTTGGCCAAAGTGATATCATAAGTGAAGTAGTAAATACCTGGGATGCTGCATACAAATTTCCCACTGGAAGCATTGTAATGTCCTCCCTCGTTCATCAGGATCCTGTCAAATTTGATGGGGAGCCTTTCCCTTGGGTAGCTCTTAGACACAGCTACAGAGAAAGCAGATTTGGCTTTGTTGGCATTGCAGGTGCAGGGTCCTGGCATCCCAGTCTCGCCTTTGTTCCCTTTCGGTCCTTTCTTTCCCGGTGCACCGTTTTTTCCAGGATTGCCCTTTAAACCCTTTGGTCCTCGTGGGCCTGCCTTGCCAATAGCTCCTGCTTTCCCCTTTGGTCCCGGCTTGCCTGGGTTTCCTGTTCTGCCCTGCGGACCTGAAAGACAAATAACCCTGTAAACATTTAGTGAAGGTTTGGCAAGTGCAAAGTGGTTGTATTGTTGCAGCAGTGTATTTTCATTTGGGAGTAAAATTGCAGTGGTAAGAATCCAATGAAATGCCACCTGGGGCTGGACACACATCAGGACATCAATCACAAAACTCACTGGGATTTACGCTGTGTCCTATGACCTGCCATAGCAAGGCTAGATGGCTGTGAGTGGAAACTCCTTCTCCAGATTCCCTTTTCTGGGTGTGAGAGAAGATGCAGCCCTGGCACACTGTTGTTAAGCTGAACCAGGAGTGCACTCTAGTGTGGTGATGGAAAATCACTGCCTCCTGACACCAGCTGGTCCAGATCCTCACAGTGAGGACTGATAGAAGGAACAGCCCTGCTGCAGGATCGGAGGAGGGTGGATGTGTGCTGTGATTTAGATGGAGCATGGTCAGAGCAGTGCCTGACACCCAGTGAGAGCACTCCAGGGAATCAGTGCTTAATTTTTCATTCGATTCTGTTCCCCTTGAAAGCAGGAATCAGAGACCAGTGTTTTGTCTCTCATCTAACATGTGCGTGTCAAAGCAGAACATCTCCCCGTGGAGGAAATATGTGCAATAACAAAGGGAAGATGAAAATAATTACATGCAGCTTTAAGACTATCAGCAAATAATGTTTTGGAAGGTTTTGGCTCAGGGTTTGGGATGATGTTTGAAATACTTTCTGTTGTCACTTAAGCTGATCAGACCTTCAAGGATTCAATATTGAGAAAATAAAAGTTTCCACCTGCTGCTGCAGCAGTGCTACGTGGGAGTGCCTGGACACAGTGTGAGAATCCAAAACTCACTGGCAAGATCTGTTGAGAGGAGGAGGCTGAATTCCTGGAATCATCTCATGAGATGCAGTCTTTTCTGGGACTTGGATGTGGGATGACACGTTGCTGCTAACTGGGCCGTTGCACTCATGCTTTTACATCTTATCCTTGTTTTGCAAAGAAGCTCTTCCCTCTTACCTTCATCACCGTGATCGCCTTTGTCCCCATCCTTGCCGTCCTTGCCATCTTTCCCTGGGAATCCCATTCTGCCGACTGTTCCTGGAGTCCCAGGAGCACCAGGAGGGCCGGGAGGCCCGGGGGGGCCCGGCAGGCTGCACGTCAGCTGGGGGCCCTCCTGCAGTGCTGCCTTGGCAAAGCCCCCGAGGATGTGGTTGGCCACGCAGGGCACAGTCCAGAGGAGGAAGACAGCAGAAATCATGGCACAGCCTGGAGAAACAAGATGGGGGCTTGGCTGATGTGTGCAGCAACCCATGTGTGGGTGCCCTCTGCCAGGGCTGCGTGGAAATGGGGCACATTTTCTTTTTGGGGGAGGGGGGAGCTTTTTGTTTTGGTGTGTGTTCTCTCTTACCTCTTTGCTCCTATTTGTGTTTTCCTTTTTCCCCCAGGAGCTGAGCAATGATGGCAGAGGGGTACAGGAAGCAGATGCTCTGGACTAACAGAGCAGAGGAAGGAGAAGCTGGAGAAGCTGGCACCAAAGCCCTGAGACTTGCACTGCTGCTGTGTTGCTGGGTTTATTACAGAGTTCAAGCACAAACGATAGGGTGAGATGGGGCTGAGCTGAGTTGTGGAGGCCTTGGGGCCAAGTCAGTCAAGGAAATTCTTACTGTGGTTTGCCTGACAGTATGCATTGAGCCTCTGCTAGCTGAGGACACCTGCCTGGGGTTCCCCTTCCTCACCATGCTCAGCTGCATTTCCTGCAGCCAGGACCAGCCCTGCTGCAGCCACCACCACTGTGACCTGCCTTGCTGCAGGGCTCATGGCTCTCTCTCACCTTAGAAAGAGGGATGGCTGTGAACAGTCCTGTTTGCTGCTTGTCTCCTGGCTCAACTGTAATCCACTGTTTTAGGTGTAGAATACAGCAAGATTTGTTTCATTTGTTTTTGGAGCAGCCTTGCCTCTGCCTTCACTGACAGGGGAGGCTGATCCTCTGGGGCTTGTCTGACTCCCCTTCTGTATGGATTTCTGATAGGAAATCATTTCTAGAATAAAACTATTCCTGTGGAACTGTTGGTAATGCAGAACAGTTATCATGCAGTTACACCTCCCTCTGGATGTCTGCATGTGAGCTGTTTGCAAAGATCTACATGGAGTAACCCCACTGCATCTTAAAATGGTGCTTGGGGATGCAGCTTAGGGAAGGTGCTCAAAATCCAGCTGACCAACTTCATCTTCATGCACAACCCATCTGAGACTCTCAATGTCAGAAGAGAGTCAAGTAGTGTTTGCATTGGTTCTGCACCTGGTTACAGATAAACTTAAAAAGAGGATTTCTCCCAAGGTATCAGTTTCTGGCAGACAAAGGAAGGTCCTCCTGCCATCCCTTCCCAGCTCTGAAGGATGCTATGCGTGTGGTGGTGCCCACGTGATTTTCTCCTCCTCCTGACAATGAGGGAGGCCACAGCCATAAGCTGCAGGCACTGACCATGATACTGTTGGTATAGATACTGGGGGATACTGATGGTAGATACTGATGGTAGATATTGATGGTAGATACTGATGGTGCTGAGCTATTTCCCAGCGATCTGAGTGTGGAAACAAGCTGGTGGAGGATGGAAGGCATCCCCTGGCACAGTTTCTTTCTTAGACCTTCTGTAGTTGGAGTAGCTCTGGGTGAAATGAGACAAAGCCTAAAACATCTCTGTCTGGTTCACTGTTTTCTCAGTCACTCCACGATTAAGAGAAACCAAGCTAAAGAAGTAGGCATGTGTCACTTTGATGCAATTCCTGAGCTCCAGGCTAGGAGCTGTACGCTCTTATTTGGTGTCTCTATGAAATGCAGTCCTTTCCCCCACCACAGCTACCCTGTACTGGAGGAGGCTAAGTATTCTGAAAGGCTCACACTCGCGTGGGCTTTCTTACCATGTTTAAATACAGAAGCAGGGATTATGAAGTGAGAAAACTGCCTTTCAGATATTTCTTCATGCTTTGGTGCTGAAGCAAATTTGCAATAGACAGATGAGTTGTGATATCCTCAATCTTTCATTGACCTTTTGGTCAGGCAGGATCCTGTGTGGTACGAAGCCAGATACTGGGAGGCTTTAGCATCTCCCTGGTGGCATTATGTTCAACTCCTGCACTGGAAATGAGATATTTGAACCATTGTATACATTTCATGTTGCCTTAGTGCTCCTGCCTTGGTATCAGCTCCTGAAGGGGGTAGGAATGCACATTACATGCTCCAGATCCAGCCCACAGTATGCCATACATTAATGTGAGTGGGAGCCCCCTGGTTCTGAGAGACATGTAATTAAGAACATGTAGAGGAGTGGGAAGTGCAGAGCAGCTCTCTGAGCTGGATGTGACTGCTAAGCCATCTTGTTCTTCTGGATTCTTCTGCTTTCCTTATACCCAAGTTTATTTGCTGGTGAAAAGCATTGGTTTAGTGTCCTTGTGAAACTGAAACCACAAACCAATATTAATGTGGGAAGTTGAATAAAGGTTCACAGATAGGGAAACAAAGTGCTAAAATGCCTTTGGAGTGGGAAAATCCTAAGGAATGTTCCGCCCTCGCTTCCCAGTAGCCACCTCAAACAGGGCAGGAGAGAAGGGAAAAGCATTTGGAGATGGCTGACACTAAGTAGTTGTGGCAGGGAGGCATTCTGTTGTGGAGCATAGCCTGGGGAAAAACATAGCTGGGACTGCTTCGTGTGGAGGAGGAATGAGCAAGAGCAAAGCATGGGGCACACAGCAGCACCTTCTCTGAAACTTTCTTAGTATAAGTGCTTCTATTTACCTCTGAGCAATGCCCCTGGTTATGGGGTAACACACATGGTACCCTGAGGCTGGGAGGTTCGGGTACCAACACATGCATACACGGGGAATGTTTGGCCACGTGGGTGCTCTGCATGGTTCCTGGGTCACTGCTAGTTTGGGGCTCCACAAGAGCAAACTGCATCCCACATCACAGCAGCGTCACATTCACAAGAGGATCTATAAATAACCTTTTAAAGGAATCCCTATGAAAGAAAGAAAAAAAACAAACTCATTCCATTCCACCTTAAAAGGAAAATTGCATCTCAGTGTAGAACTTACGACGAGTTCCAAAAAAGCAAATTGGAAACAGACCAGCATCTTTCCTCTCCTCAGCACAAGCAGCAGACCTGGCACCGAAGGCCATGCAGCACAGTTTCAGCTGAAGTATTACTTTTATAGCAACATTTTTATTAATGCTTTTTGTAATAAGGTTCTGGAGGCCTTTGGCTATGACAAATGCCTGCTGTATGGGACTGCACCCTCTGCCCGGCCTTGTGAGAGCTGATGGCAGAGCACTGCCTCAGGGGGTGATGTGGTGATGGCAGCTGCAGGCAGTGCTGAGCTGCTCTGAGGTCAGTGCTGGATGCTGGCAGATTCCAGGCTGAGACCTGCAGCTCCATCACTGCTGGGCCATCTGTGTGCAGCCTCTGGGCTCTGTGAGGCTCCAAAATGTGCAGAGAATGCCTGGGCCCTGAGGCGGCAGGATGAGCCATGGGCAGGTGGTGACAGGTGCCATCGGCTGGGAATTAGGGATGGTGATTCCCTGTATCCTTCAGCTGAACCTGTAAGAACTGCTGCTATGGGGTCCAGGGCATCCCCTGGGATCAGTGTAGTCTGTAAAATGATGCTGCAGATCCCCATGAGTTACAGTTCTGTAGACGAATAACCATTAAAAGGGGCATTTGCAAGGAAAGCTTTTGCTCGAGAGAGTGAGCCATAGGAGCAAAGGAGCACTTGGACCTCCTGGTGCTTGTGGGGCAGCTGGGCTGAGACCACACCAGAGGGAAAACCTCAAGAATGTGGTGGTGGTTTGGCAGCAGACCATGGCCAAATGGGGATTTTGGGGCAGGGAAGTGGCCTCATACAATGCAGTGATGGTGAGCAGCCTTGCATGGAGAGGGAAAGCTGAAAGGCATGCATTTAACTTCTAATGTAAGCCAATGAAGTTGCTATAGCAGATGTGAACTTGATCTGCTGCGCAAAGCAGAGTTAAAGGAGCTGAAGGATGCATCTCCTGCACCCAAAACCACATCACCTCTTCTGTTGTTTCCTTCCCTGATTATTTCTTCCAACCCAAGCTGTCATCTTCATGGTTTCCTGTGCAGGTGTTGGAAACCTGAACGTGTGATGATTTAGCCCAAATTTGATAAGTTTTCCAAGTTAAGGTTAAGAGGAAGAGGGAGACAAATAACAAACAAGAGAAAAAACCAAAGGAGGAAAGAGAATGTACTCACCCAGGCTTAATCTCCTCGGCAGGATCTTGACAGGCGCTGGGATTCCGCTCGGCTTGCAGCAGATGTTCAGCTGCAGATTGCTGTCACGTCATGGAGCACAAACCCCGTCCTCCCGCGACTGCGTCCTTCCGAGCGTGCTCTGCAGTTCTGACTTGGTGGGTCTTTCTTTTCTATTAATGTTTTCCCCCGTTTTGCATGTATTCCTGGCTTCCTGCTGCAGCTCTAGGTTTTGGCTCAGCTTTGCCGAAGGCATATTTGTATTATTGTGTAATGGATCTGAGCCTCTTCCTCTGTCACGTGGCGTGGGCAGAAGTTTTGCACACACATGGCTGGAGAGCTCTCGTGCCTGGGGAGCCTTTCCCTTCCTCTCCCCTTGCAGGCTGCTGTGGAGCTCTGGCACTGGGCCTGGGTGGGTTCTGCTCTGCTGTAACCACCACCCCTACGGGCACGGTTTGTAGGGCCATGGGCAACAGGGATTGATGCTCAATCCTGTCGTTGGAAAGGGTGAGGTTTTGCTTTAAGTTTTCAAAGTAATTGCAAAGCCTTGCTATTCATGGGCGCTGCTCCCTGCACCCGGCAATGGCTTTTCCCACCCTAAGTGTGAGCGGGACATGGCCCTCAGTCTGCACAGCTGGAGAGCATGCTGGCAGCACGACACGTCAAACGAATGCCCGCCCCGCTGCAGTGAAGCGGAGCAGCCCTGGCACGCAGCTCTCCATTCTTCTTTTTCTTTTAATCCATTGCAGGAGATGGTTACAAGAGGTGGTGGTGTGTCTCAGCAACAGAGGTTTCCCCTTTGCTGGCTCTCAGAAAGTGAACACACTGCACCGTTACAGACAGTGACCTCATGGCAGTGCCTTCCTAACCAGACACGAGGAGTCAGACAGGACATGAACAGCTGCAGCTGGAGGTGGCCTAACAGGCAGCCCTGGAGGCAAAGCAGGGTGATGGCTCAGCAGGTGTGTCTCTCTTCAAAGATGAATGTAGGGCCTTTGATTTTTTTTTTCATTTTTATGTTTGGAAGATACTAATGGGAGGAAAAAGCATTTTCTCTCCAGCAGGTCTGGCGGCTTAGCATGGAACGGTGATTTGAGTCACTTTTATTGCCCTGCCTGAAAGGAGCTTGGAAGACTCTGAGCACTCTTCAGAGAGCGATTGTCCCTCTCCAAAAGCCCACATAAAATGAGTCAAATCACTCTTTAAAGTTAAAGGATACGCTTGAGACCATCAGCTCTGCTTAGAAGCTGCCGTCCTATCCCATTAAGATAAAAATAATCTATTTTGGGAAGAGGGAAGTGGGAACCGACCCAAACATCAGTGAGACACTGCCAGTGCTCTGCAGAAGACAAGTGGTGGCGTGGTTTTGTTTATTTGGTTTTGGTGCTTTCTTTTGTCTTACGCATCTTGGAACTCAAAACCAGCAGTCTCTTTGACTTGCCACAGCTGGCTTCTGCTGAGCTATCCAATAACACATTTTGACAAGAAGAACTCTTAAAAAAAGGCGTGGGAAATTATGGAGCTCAATAGGAGCCCGAGCTTGTAGCCAGGACACCGGGTGGTGGAAATGCAATGGCTTTGCTTTGTGTGTGAGCAGGTTACATGGAGCTAAGTGAGCATCTGAAAGCAGCCCAGAGAAGAGGAGGAAGAGCAGATTGCTTATTTAATAGGGAGTGGAAATAATGCAAAAATGATCTTGAGCTGAAGGCTAGATACATACGTAGTGAAGGAACAAAGTAGAAAAACAAGAGTTTTTTAACTCGCAATCTCTGCGTAATGCTGTAGGTTCTGAAGGCCAAAGGGGGCTAGAGCTTGGGTTAGCAAAATCTCTTTGCTGGGATCTGAGCATCACCAACAGTGATGGCAGCACCTGAGGATGAGGGCAGCACTGCCCAGACCAGGAAAGCCGAGTGCCACAATACAGTACTTCTGTCCTTCAAGGCAAAGCAGCATCCCCCAGTGACATTGCTCGTGAGCATGACAGGCTGCACAGATAATAATAGCTACAGAACAAATCCCTTCTCTGTTGCTTTCTGAGTGCTTTTTCTGAGTGAGAATTTAGCATTAGAGCTGGCTTTTTAGTTCTCAGACAATAATAATTATGCTAGAAATGGATTTCTGCTGCTCCTAAAGCACTGAGCACTCTGCAGGGCTGTGCTGGCTCTCAGGCACTAGGAGCTGCACCCCGTGCTTCTGCGTGTGCCCACCATGAGGTCTCTTACAAGAAGTATCTTTTTAAGTCTGCTGCTGGGAAGCTTTGGGTTTGCTCATCTGTCCCTGGAGCAACTTTTCCTAGACAAAGGGTTCTTGACATGGTAGTATTTAGCAGAAGCAAAGCCCGCCCCTGCCTGCTATCTGTGGGTGGCTCTCTGGCTGAGTTATCTCAGAAGTGAACAAATTTGTTCCATGTGAGATAACCAGCTGAAGTTAAAATGATATTTTTGCCTTCTTGTGTCCAGCTAAACTAATGGCACCAGGAGAGCAAGCAGAACAGCAGGAAATCACTTGCATGTAGTGTTTCAGCCTGAATATATCCAAAAATGGGATGGAAAACTCAGCTATTGGGCTGCACTGGGCATAGCCACTGCATTAGTGGGCAGAGAAAATCCTGTCTCTTCAGATTTTGTTTTTTTTTAATCCCCTGAAGGACCAATTCTGTTTTACTCTTGACTATTGCTGAGATTCCTGCTACCCTCTGATCTCTAAACAACTGCACACATGTAGAACAGCACCTCTCTTTCACTGGTCCACTCAGAAAAGATCCAATTACAAAGAAACGTAGGGACAGTAAAAGAATCATCTTCTGATGTGCCTTGAAGGAATGTAACACAGAACGCTAAGCTGATCAGCAAAAAATAGCAGCAAAAAATAAAGACCGTCTTACCCACATGCTTAAAAATGTTAACACCTTCGAATCAACCATCTCACTCTCAATTTGCAGATGGAGCCTGCCTTGAGAACCAGGATTCAAACAGGGAGAAGAAAAGAGAGGTCATCAGTTGCAGGGAAGTGAGATGGGAAAATAAACATTGAGCTTTGCCAAGGGTGAGAAGCAGAGAAAGCTGCTCTGAGCTCTCTGAGTGGGTCTGGTTTGTATTATGATTTCAGAATGTGACAATTTAACAGGCTACTACATTTTTTCTCATCTCTCTTGTCTTCGTGTACAAAGAAACCATTTCAGCCATGGCTGCTAGAGCAGGCTCATTTCCACTGTGTGTTTATTTTTGTCCAAACTTGCCCATAAACTTGTTTCCAATTCATTTTAGAAATGAAAAACAACCCTGCTTGTTCAAGGGGAGGTGATCTCTGGACACGCAGTCACACTGCATGCCAAATGCAAGGGGAAGCAGATAGAGGAAAATCAGATGCACGATGTTCCTTAACTCTGTTGTGGAAATAGAGCTATACTTTTTCAGCATTATCCCAGTAACTGAGGCTAACCTAGGAGAGTCATTCACAAATCCAAACAGCTGTATTTTGCATAAGACCAACTGCTTTTCCCCCTGCAGCTGGCTGCTCCAGGAGAGGACACAGGTCCCCCAGCCCTCGGCCTCAACCCGAGCACAGCAAGACGGGGCACGCCAGATCTGTAAGTGTACTTCTGGTGGAATTTGGTATGTTTTTGTGACAAACCTGTTCCTTCCCGGAGCACTCAGTGTGTTACATGAGCTTTTAAATAAACGAGCCTTTAACTCATCCACTTATACATGCCGTGGCATTCAGCTGCTCAGAGTGGTGAGCTATATTTTTCATTCGTGCTAATATCAGAAAAAATCATTCCAGGGCACGAGGTCACAACAGATCTCTGGACCACAGTAAACATGATCCAAAGCATTGATCTATGACAATGGCACAGCTAAGTTTTAACACAGGACTACGTTACAGCCTGACACACTATCTCCATTATACTGCACACCAAATTAAAATGCCCAGGCCTCAGAAGGTGGATCAGAAATCATATGCAAGACCAGCAAATTTGCACGTAGTGCATATAACTACTCATAGAAAAGAATCATTTTTTTCCTTGAAATTATTCACAAACCAGAAAGGTGAAGATGAGCTGATGTGAAAACCTGGAAAGTGAGTCATAGGTAAAGGAG
The DNA here is from genome assembly GCF_038088225.1 of Cyrtonyx montezumae. NCBI lineage: Eukaryota > Metazoa > Chordata > Aves > Galliformes > Odontophoridae > Cyrtonyx > Cyrtonyx montezumae. Next base: position 7,449,382 of record NW_027071914.1, on the reverse strand, counting down.
AGGGGAAATTATGCCTCTACCCCTCTTTCCTCTGTGACTTTTTAAATCCACATCCAGGGTAGCTGGATGTAGAGAAAGAATAATAGAAGAAACTTTACAGGTGGAAGTAGGTATAACATCTGTGTTTTTTTTAAACCACTTGCTACTGGGAATTTCAACTTCATTCACTCTTTATGAAACTGAAATTGTAAGTTGGTTCTCCATTAGAAGAAAAGCCAGGATTACAGTTTTCTACCATTAATATAAGCACACTTGATGTGGTGATATAAACCTCATTTAATGGACTTTAAGCCACAACAGCACTAACTCTCACTGTCCCGAGTACAAAGCTATGGCATCAAGTTTCTCACCCATTTCTTCAACTTCTAATAGTTACAGTGGAGAGTTACAGGTTATGGACTAATATACCTTCTGCTGGCATGCAGCATCTGCTTTCTGTTTGGAAATGATATCTAACTGTCACTTCCACACAACTTAACAGGACTCAGGAGGTCATAAGGATGTATATTGTTATCAAACAAAACCAAACAACTCAGATCTTCACAGCTGAAATGTGGATTCTAACTGCAGAAACGGAATGAGAATTCAAAAGCTCTATAGTCAGCTTCTCCTCAACTTGTAATTACAACACCTAGACAGCTTTTAAGACCTTTAAATTAATTTAATCAAAACTGTACAAAGCAAATGTCAAATTCCAAAATACTCAGTAAAAACTGATCAAAAACTCCTCCTCCTCTTAAAGCCATGTGATGGGCAAGGCCTTCTACAAATAGAAGTTAGGCTTCAATAACTGTACAAATTTAAATGCATAGCAGGAATTACTGCATAAACAGTGACACCTGTTGATCATTTCTTCATTGCAGTTAGTTTAATTGAAGCAGTTAAGCCTTCATGTACGGCCAAATGAACCTGGAACTTTTGGAATTACAGCCCATATCAGATCTTTTCCGATCAGGAGTTTAGAGTGTTTTGGTTTTTTTTAATGCATATATACACTTATGTACATACATGTGACTATATATATATACACACACATACAAATATCACATAGCTTTAAGTACTAGACTGCTCAAGTCTACTGAAGGAATTTTTTATTTACCAGTCTCTGTGGTGCAAGAAAGATCTGTCACTTCTGAACTACATAGAAAGGAACTGTCTACAGACTTGTTTACAAGCATGGCAAAACATCTTGGGAATTGGAATCTTCATCACAACTACTGTCCAAGAAAAGAGGCCATGGGATCATCAGGTCTCTGACGTTTCATTCTGTAGGCCTCCATTTCCTCTTCTGTTGGCTCCTTGGTCTCGTATACACTGTTATATGGTCTCTTCCTCTCATCTAACTGCATAATTTCCTTAACTTGCAGGAGTCGAGCCTCTTCTGCATTTAAAGCCTGAAATGGAAGAAAACAATGCAATTAAACTGAAAAGAAAAAACAGACCAAGCCAACCAAAACAAACCAACATCAAATCCTAGTATAATGAAGATAGAGCAGGCAGAACGCTGGGATAAGCAATGCACACATGCCTAGCCACCTACAGCATACTTTGTGTGCTGCTGAATGCTCATTTTTCAGTGTTCATCACAAGACAATGGTAACGTGGCATTTCACAGACAAGGTACTTCAATTCTTTTCCCATTTCCAAAAATCAAGAAAGAAACTCCTGGGTTCTACCTAAAAAGTAATCACCATCCAGAAAGTACACAAACATGCCATCTTAGTGGGTTGTTGTTCTGTCTTTTTCCAGTTAGGGCATTATTGTTTAAATGAGAATTATACCTTTTGTAATACAAATTATTCAGTTCCTCAAACTGCTACTATTATTCCTTGCTATTAAAAAAACAAAAACCCCACATTACTATTATTTTTTTAAACTACAGTTTAGTGTAAATTTGCTTTGGATACCCAAGGACTTGGTGCTGTGTCTGCACAGGGTGCATTCAGCACTGGACAGTAGACTTGTAGATATAATTTCATTAGCTGTGTGATGGTGCCTAACTATGGGTTTAAAAACTGCTACATTGAGCTTTGACAATGCTTTTGATCTCTGTATCTTTCTTTAATACTCCAACGGTTGTGTTCTGTGATGTCTTTTATATATCTGCAGTAGTAATAGGTGACCATGAAGGGAGTATTCTGCATCTTCTAAGTCTTGCAAAGCTATAGCATTTGCTGCATGTTTGCCTGAGAAACAGGAAATAACAGCATCCAGCATCATTTTAAATTTGCTTTGGCTCAAAATGAGCATAAAAGGACAGACAATTCTACTGCAGAACTATTACAGACTTCATAAAACTGACAGAAAATGCATTTGAAGTTCTTCATGCCACAAAAACTCGGGGAGTGTTTTTGAGTGTACCTTTTTAAGTTTCTCTTGCTTCTTTTTCTCTTCACCCTCACTGTCTGAATTTGAGCTCTTCTTGCGTTTCTTCTTTTTCTTCTCTTTCTGTTTCTCTTGGTGGATCTACAAGGTGGAAAAACAACAGCAGTTAAGATTCACTAAACAGTTGTAATATTGAAGCTATTAAATCTTAACTGTCTATTAATAGTACTGACAGTTTAATTTTTAATACAGATGTGAATGACAATTATGTTTGATAACTTCCTGATTCACTAAAATGACTTAAATAATTTTGTACTTACGCATACATTCAGTTACTTAAAGTGATGAAGAAAAATACCTCTCTTAAAAAGGGAAACAACCCACCTCCATCAGTGTTTTGGGTTTTGTCATGTGTTCTTCTTCCCTGGGTTGCTCCTCTAATAAGTTTGCTTCAGCATTCTGTATAGCAGACAAGAGAAAGGAAATCCATTTACAAAGCATGTTTGAAAGCAGGATGACAACTTAAAAAAGCAAAATCATCCAAGGCTTACACAGATGAATGCTTTCTAGCTCTTTCCAAGCAAGAAAGAGACAATACTTACAGCAATTTCTTTCCCAGCTTCTCCTGTACAGTATGAGTATTTGACAAACGAGTGGCAGCATTTGTAACCCCACTTGCCTTCTTTCCAGTACGAGCCCCAAATGCACTGCAAGAAAAGATGACAGCAATCATAATGCTACTCAGCTAAGAGGCAGGATGCAATGCCACTATTTCCTGATGAGTAACCTACTCCAACAACCCAGAAGGGGGAAGTTATGATAAATCAGCAATTCTACATTAGTCTTACAGGTATTATTTAAAAATAAACAAATAAAACAACAGGATGTGGCCAACTCATATTCAAATTAAAATGAAACACAGTAACTTCCTCTTCAGTTTGAGACAGTCATCACAGCACTACTTTAAATTCACACTGCAATAATGAGAGGTTAAAATTCCTTTGTAGAAGGAGAAATTTAAATGCTGTTTTAGTTATACTGCACTGCATCTACTACATATCATTCCCTTCCAACAGGGAGACTTTTTTCCTTAAACTATGTACGTACCGTATGGTTGTTAATCTTGACATCTTCCTCATATTTGGAGCAAGCAATAGCTTTCTCTTGTCCTTTGATCACTGTTCCATGTCTGGAATACTCCACATAATCTTCAGTTTGAGCTAACAGCAGTTCAGCTGGTGGGGCATCTAGATGTTCTTGTCCTCCATACTATAATGCAAGAAGAAATCCCATGAGAGTTTTGCAAGGAAACCTATCTATATAGTAAAGCATACATTTCAAGAACTACACCTTCGGTGCCTTCTCTAGCCATAGCACATAAATCTAGAAATGCAGCACTAAAGGCTGAGAGAGATACACCTCCTGTGGCCCCCTGACATTTTACGTTAGAGATGTTTGAAAGCAGGATAACTTTCCAGATCAAACCAAAGGGAGGAAATACAGAGTGTGTTTTCCCCCCACTCCACACTTCCATGTTGGCAAGGTCAGAACCTACATGGATTATTAAGTTCTTTGTCAGCTTGCCAAAAAGCCAATAGCAAAGTATGTATTTATTAAGAAGACTTCACCTAAAAAACTAGATTCTGAAAATGCTGCTTTTCAAGAGAAGAAAACATGAAAGAAAGCTCTGCGAGGCAGCTGTCTGAGTATTTTATGAAGATACTGCTTTTAAAGCACATGGAATGCTTTTTTAACCACTTGTACTATTTTTAAAACAAAACATCTAGAATTCATCCTACATACTGGTATCAGATTTTTCACTAGAGAAATTTTGACAGTTAAGGGATAAGCTCACAGCAACCTGTAGACCTTCAAAGTATTGTTTTAAACAATATAACGATTCCAAAGGATTAAACAGCATATAAATTAAAAGATTTAGATGCATCACAAAGCTCGTTAGAATGGCTAATGTGTTTTCACATAACATTATGTATTTGTTCCCTAAGAATCAGAATTCAAACTTGACAGAATTGTAAGTAAATAAAACCAAACGTGTATTACCTTCTCTAGGATGCTTTCTTTCTGCTGTGCCTTGAAATCTTCTTTCTTCACTTTGAAGGATTTATAGAGCAGCTCTAATTTTGTAGGGTCTGCTTGAAGATGAACTTCAGAGCCTTTGTCATAAGCCTCCCAGGCAAACACTGTATACACAAGAGGTGTTACTCAATGTTTATTCTCAAACTAAGGTACACGCTCAAGTTCCAATCTTGAAAGGGAAACTCAAAATTAAAGCTACTACAATATTAATCTAAAAGAGATTTCTCTTTTGCAGAAGAGCAGTGCTAACTCAAGTCCTAAGTCCATTCCTTAAAAAACAAACAACCAAGAAATAAAACCCAACACAAAAAGCTCAGCAAATCACATAAAAACAGAAACCACTTACACTGAGTTTGTGCCATTGAAATGGTGTCTCCAGTGTAACGAACAAAGTTGTCACCAGCATAGCCAACTCTGCAAAAAAGGAAAATACTATTCTTTAGCATGCTGTTAGTGTGACTGTCTTTTAAATACAATCGTATGACACCAACAGGAAAACTCCTTTGTGCCCTGAGTTACAAATGGGAGGAGAGAAAGGAGCAATCAGTTCAATACATGAAATTGAAGCCTAGGCTCCCAGCAGTCACTAAAGTAGTCTGAAATGCTGTCCAACATCTGATGCCTACGTTTATATGGGTCTGTCTTGTGACACTTTCTTGGAGCTCCATCTAAGACACCATTAGTCAAGCTTAGATGCGAATGCATGAATGGCAGGTGATATTCTAGCAGTGACTCTCAACTTTTGGATTTATCAATCTTTCCTGCTCAGTTTCAGCGTATTTCAGCGATTTAAAACCTGGTAAGAGCTTTACTGCCCTTGGTTACCTTTTGCACACCTCTCTGTAGAGGTTCACAAACTGTATCTGGAATACAGGCTGAAAAATCAAATTATGTTAACAATTCAGTTTTCACCTTCCCACAGCCACCCTGAAAAGTTTCCAGTCTGAAAGCAGAAACAGATTCAGCAGAGGTCAAATTATGACTGGGGAGAAGCAGAAGCACCTGCATCTGAAATAGAACTGCCTAGCTTTATTCTACCTGGGGGCAAGGAGAGGTGCAAAGGGCATTAATTGCTGTCATTCAGCCACTGCCATTCTACTTCAGGCAGCAAGCTAATCCAATTACTGTATTCTGAATAGATGTTTCTCCTTGCAGTCTGTTCTACTTCCTACATCCACAGCACCACACAGCTCAAGGCAGGGTCAGAGCTGAAGTGCTTGACTCAAGTTTTAGGTGAGACAGCATTATGTACAACCAAGAGCCCCCCCCGCCCCCCAGTATTTTTTAATCAAGTGATCTATCTGGACAATGATAAAATACTCAGAATTCCTGGGCAGGCTCCATAAACACACGGGGAGCTTCTGTTCTCAACTCTAGCACTTAACACAGACACTCCATGCTAATCCCCAGTACCAAATGCCTCCCAACAAACAAGGGAGGAAGTTTTACATTTGGTTACTGAAATACTTTGCATCATTACTGCTCATAAATACCTCTTCTAGAGCAAAGAGTGTTCCAATCCTTGTTTTATGTCAGATTAGTAAGTGATATTTCATGTACCCCTGAGGATTAAATGCAGTACATAAAGGAGTATTTTGGTGGTACCTAATAAATTGAACATTTTTTCCATGTTTACTGTAAAGCATTATTGGAAGATTCCTCTATCCATAACTGACTTGGGATTAATTACTAAAACAACATACAGATATGAAATAAAATGCAGAACTATTAAAGCCATCTATTTTTAACAGTTGTGCTGGATGCACTAGCATGACTCCATTTCAACTTACTCGTCTGGATTCTTGCCTGTGTTGGCATACGGATTCTCCCTCATTGCTCTCGTTTTGGGGTCATAATAAGCAGAGTTTGGATCCAGATTCCTCAGGTACTAGGGAGAGAAAATGGTACAAGGTATTTTATTAAAGTTTTTGATTTTCAAAGAACTGAAATCACTGCTGATGCCCCAACGTAGACATTTTAAAAGAAAATATCCACTTAGGACAATGCCCTTGAAGAGGTCACAACAAAAGTTGGAAGTGAACTGAGAACTGACCTTAACTTCCAAAAACAGAGACTCAGCTCAAACTCAGTGATAATGAAGCGTTCAACTTTTAAAATTCACTAATATGAAGAAAAAAGAAAAACTGTTAAGTTTTCTTTACTCACTTTTGCAATATCTTCCCGAATACGTAAATTTCGAACGGTGATTCGTCTCTTAGAGTCAAAGTTCTGCCCAGGCATATCAATGTCATCTGCATATTTATCTTCATCTTCGTCTTCACTATTGTGATCTCTTTCCTGAGAACAGAGATGGGTAAGTTCTAAGTAAAAGTGCTCATGCACTCTAGAGTGAATCTGATTTTAGTAGTTCCATTAAATATGGGCACGTGTGCTTATGGATCATGCAGCTACGTTCACTGTTCCAGAAATACTCAAGAACACCCACTTCTTCCAGTAAAAAAACTGGAACTGTGATGATACTAGATTAGAAAAGCTAATTAGGCAAATCATACCATGCCTTAAGAAGGAATTACTTGCTTATGCCTTTAAGGTTTGAAAACACACAGAAACTTAAAAACAAACAAACCAAAAACAGAAAAACAAAACAACAATTAATAACAAAATAAACCCTCCAAGAAAGAAGAACAGGCAGGCAGAGATGGGAACCCAACACTGAAACCCTTATGCCACCCTTGTTTTGCTGTTTCACTAACTACAGGTTCTTTTTTCTGCCCATGGTGTGATGCAGTATTCATCTTACTGTCTGTGAATTTGGTTCCTCTTCTCCCCACTGGTGTCTTGGGGAGTTCTGCAGCAAACAAAGAGCACATCAGCAGAGAAGACAAGATAGTGCAGAGAGGAAAGGAGGCAGGCAGATTGAGATCAACCAAAGCAGGACTTTGGTGCTGGATTACAAAACAAAATGGACTTGTGGCACAGAATGCAGAGATCACTGCATGTTGAACATTCCAGGGACGAGCTCATGAGACACAAGTTGCAGACCCTTTCACTGAATTACCAACCCAATTTCTTGGATTTGCCATTCTTGCAAAGGCTCAGTACTGTCACTATTATCTAAAGCTTGTTATACCTTTACAGTAGAATAGATTAGAATATTTCATCTCATGAAAATAAAACTAAGATTAAATTCTGAAAGCTTTATAAAAAGAAATCTCTGTATTAAAATATAAGTGTGGAAGTATTTAATTAGCACTGACAATAATACGAAACTTGAATCAGAATCAGAATTTAATCTGGAGAAATATAGCCTAACTTTTTTATTAATCTGCTTAGCCCTTAACTTTGAACGTTATTCTGTGGTGAATACAGACATGAAAAAGAAAAAAAGTAACAGCTTTTATCCAGAATGTCAGAACTCTGTATTTTGTGCTGGGTAAGAGATTTGGTTCACTCTGCCATCTGGCGACAAAATGCAGTGTGACAACCTCTGGAAAATGTATTTCTGACACTGTAATCCACTGATTGATGCGTTTTGTCTTGAAATACAGATTTAAAAAGTCCTTTGAGCAGTAACAACCTCCACTTTTTGTCCACATTACAAAATCAGAATTAAAACTCAGAAATTGAGCCTAGAGAAAGTACATATGCCTTTCAAATTAGAATTCTACAACCAGCACTATCAAGTGTTGTCTTCTAAGGGGAACCTGCAGAGCTAAGTGGAACATGCATACTTGGCAGTTACAGTCAAGTCCTGGTCCCTATGCTCAGCCTTCACCTAATCAGAGATGCTGCAAACAGTCACAACAGTGACTGAAGAAGAAACAAGCTCTGTTATATGACAAAGAAAGTACTTTCCTATTCCTATTTATACCAACCATAACAAAACAACCTCTAAATTAAAAAAAAACAACACACATCTCTGGGTATGAAGAGAACTATCACATGGAAAACAAGCTGCCTGATCTAAAACATCACATTGTTAATTTTAGAAGATTAACAATCAGAAGGAAGTTTTGTTCAAAAGCAAAATACAAAGTCACTTTCATTTGCAGAAGGTGCTCTGAATTCTTGTACACAACACAATAACCTGGTGCTAGGAAGAACTTAACATTTTCATGGGGTACATAAAGCAATAGAAAACTGTGTATAGAAGATAAATGCATCAGAGAGCAGAAATCTGTTCTGCTTTTGTTCAGCCTGACCAAAAACAAACTAGAGTTTAACATACTTACCACTTGTTCCAGCTTTCCTGATGCTAACTCTTCCTGAAGCTTCTGGGCTTTCAGTGTACGCTTGGCCTGCATATCATGCAAACACATTTGCTTTAGTATTTCCTTTCATAGCAAGCACATAGTAATATCATAAGCATTTATTGTGATTACTGCCATTTAAAATCTATTACTACAAGAAAATGGGCTTCCAATTCCCTGGGTGCTGGTAAAATAGCAGCAACCTGAAGTTAATCTCTACACTTAAGACTAATCAAGTTGTTTTTAGAGCCTCAAGGAAAAGAAACTGAACGTAACTAACCACTTTACTGGTCGAAGGTATACTGTTAAATAAGCAAGCTTACTACAGCTGGTGCAGCTGTACCACTGCTAAGTGCCAACTAATCAAAGAAATCCAGTTTATTTTAGCTCAGTAGTGTTTGAGAACAAATGTGTTCTGCCACAGTGTTCCCATAATCTAGTCAGGAATGTCAGTGGTTAAGGTATTTTTTAGCAACTAACGTGACATTTTGAAGTAGCACAAAGTGAATTTCTGTATGTGCTTGACATCACAGAACCACAGAGACACATAACAAAAGCCACTGTTTCACAACAGTAACAGAACTCTAGACAGGAAGCACAGCTTTGAAATTCCTTCCCCCCCCCCAATTTAATGTGCACCTCAGTCAGTACGTTATAGGGCTTGTCTAGCAAATGCAAGAAACTGGGAGAGACAGTATGGCAGACTCAGATCTGAATTTCTGCCCTTCCAGTTTAGGTGAAGTCTGCTCACACAGCACACACCATTTTTCCATTAAGAACACAGCACAAGGTCAAATGTTAGCAGCATGCAAAAAAAAAACCTCCTCACAGTGAACCCAAACACTGAATCCTTCCCCAGTGAACTGTAACACCTACGTACCAAGTCAACCTTGGCATATTCCTCTACAATCTTCATGTGCTCCTCTGGGTTATAACCATTCCAACGATCCCGCTTTCCATCGTAATCAAACATCAGCTGAGGCTGCACGTGTTCATCTGGTGCAATATTCATGCCTGTGTATTTTGCTCCAACTTTCCTGGGTCTCTGGAAGTAAAAAAAATACAAAAAAAGGTCAGATCAGTCAATCCAACTGAAACACAGCAGTCACTGATAGCCCTCCTTAAAAACAGTATCAGTAGAAGTCTTGAAAGGCCAGTTAAGTTTATCAGGATAAGCCTCAGACTTACAAGGAGTACAGTTCAGAATAGCTGCAACTGGCTCAAAAAAATGCATTATTTTCTAACACAGTTTTAAAAGGTTAAAAAGGCAATTAAAATGATTTCTGAGGACTGCTCCTAGCTGACAAGAAACAGAAAGATTGCCACACCAGCACTTGAATGAATGTAAACTAACACAAGGAACTAAATGCCAAATGTTTCCAACTTTTATTGCAGTGTTTATCACAAACGGACTTAAATGTGGATTATTTTGTTTTGCTACAAAACAAGTAGCTTAGGTATTTTCAAGCAGCATTTTGACACTTGCTTATCAAAGCAAGTGTTATTTTACCTATAGCTAGATGTTCTTCACTAAGACTAAACTCAACGTTCATTTCTGAACCGTTAAGATCTGAGCAGCACTCAGCTTTACCTCCATGCAGTCTTTCTTTTTGTGTGTCAGTGCACCACAGTTCTCACACGCTCCTTTCCGGTATCTGGTAGCTATGGAGTGCTAAGCAAAAAAAGAAGACAGTGTTAAACAAACCCGTGGCAAGATCCACGTGCCCCCTTCCACCAACTAATACATTTTTCTGATAGCACTGGAGCATGCACACTCCACCCAAACTCAAAAAGCCCATTTCGGTGACTGCCAAACACTGCAGCACACCTGCTGAGAGCACAAACTTCCAGTTCCTGTCACCATCCACAACATCTAACCAGAAATCACAGTGTGTCAGTGACACTGCACAGGAATAAACAAGAGCTCTGGTTTAGGACAGGCACTTCCCATACCTCTTTAACTCCCCGCTTGTACCAGTCCCCAGAGGAGCTGTACTGCTTCTGCTTCTCTGGCTGAGGTCTCTGATGTTTCAGTGTTGGTCTTTTAGAAGGATCTATGTACCACGGCACTGAAGATATGTACTGAGGAATGTGAGGATTGATATCTCTGTAAAAGATGTTACGGAATTAATGAGTGGCACAGGAAAAACACACGGTGCAATTTAACCTCACCAGGGACCCCACGTTAAGCTCAGCCTCACAGCTCGGCAAGCAGGTGAGCACAGGCAGCTTCACAAAGCTGTCGCGTTTTGACAGATCCCAGCCTTAAAGAACTTACTTTCCTTCCTCATCCACCTCAGCAGGAGCGTTCCCCAACTTCCTCTGCTCCTCCAACTCCTTCTTCTTCCTCCAGTCCTCCCTCGTCATCTTCTTCGGCTCCTCCATGCTCACATCACCCGGCCCTCCCGAAGGAGCCGCGTTTACCACCGTCCCAGACGCCATTTTACTTCCCCCTGGAACATTAAAAAACCACACGCGTTCCGTTCCGTTCCAACCCGGCCCGGCCCGGCCCTCCTCGAGTACCCCCTCGGAGCTCAGAGCCGCCGCTCAGCCGCCCCACCCCCCAACCAAGCCCCCCACAACAGAGAACCCACAGCCGCGCACTTCCGCCTCCCGCTCCCCGGCCAGGCCGCGGCACCGCCCCACAATGCACCGCGGCCCGGAGCCCCACCCCTTAAAGGCGCCGTCCCGCGGTCACCACGGCAACGAGGTACTGGAACTCGGTAGGCTCGCCGCTGCCCCGCCCCCCGGCGCCGCTGAGCCAATCGGATGCCTGAGCGTTAGTCGAAACAGCCAATGAGAGGGGCGGACGGGAGGTAGAGGCTGGTGGCGGGCGGACGGTGTTGGTATCCATCTTCGTTCGCGTTCTCCTGCTCCCGGGCCGGCTCTCTCCGCAGGTAAACGCGCGGCTTTCTCCAGGGGGATGTTTTTTGGCTGCCGAGCGATCCTTTTGCCGTGGTGCTATCGCAGCGCGTGCTGCTGGGAAGGGGCCTTGTCTCCGCCAGGGAGTAAGTGCAGTGGCTGCTGGCGTTGCGAGCTGGGCGGCCGGGTTTGCTGAGCACTTGGGGTAAGCAGTGCTGAGCACTGCGGGGAAGTGCAAACTGCACTTGCTGAAGTTACTGCAAACTGCAGCAAACTGAAGGCGTTAAGCCCTTACCACGCGTGGCTGCAGTGACACCTTGAGTTCCGCATGAGCTCCGTGGGTCTGTGAGCTTACCACGAGCATTAATATACCCAGGTGCAGTGGTCTGTAGCTAAACTGCTACGACACAAAATAAAGGTTGGCTTAATTCTCTGCTAGGAGCCAGCATGTGGCAGCTGTGCCATCCCCAGCGTAGTTCAAACGTTTGCTGCTTCTGCTGGCACTGAACTGCTTAAATTTTCTGTATGCTGTTCCAGGGTGGTCTCATCAGCCCAGAGATGGCAACGCTGATCTTTGTGGATAAGGAGAATGGTGAAGTTGGTGCTGCTAAGAGCCAGTTAAGACGCCCTTCGGTATCATGTGTGTATATGCTCCACAGAGGCGGTGGGGAATGGAGTAAAGAGCGTGTCCTGGGTCTTGTTAATCACTGAAACAGCAAAATGGGTTAACTGGAAAAGTAATAAAACTAGGTCTATCAACTGTCACAAACGTGGAAATCACCTGTCTTTTGTCACAGACAGGGCTTATACTTTTGAGTTATAAGTGAAGAACAACAACTAGCTTTCTAGCACATGCACCTAGAGAAGCAAGCTTTAGGGTTGATGTGCTAGTTTGCTTTTCCCTCCTGTCTTCAGCAAAGGTCTTATCAGAAAGAACACAAGTCAATACTCCACTTCCAAAAAAGACAATCAGAACAACTCCAGCCACATCTCACTCTGTCAGAAAGGCTCTTGGAAACGTGAACAGAACTGTAGGAGTTCCAAGCAAGAAGGAACAGCCGAGAGAGAAAAATCAGCCTTGCAGTGCAAAGAAAGTGAGTAAAACCCTTCTGTAATGGATGGGAATCAAAGGAATACGTGACATGCCTACAACAGCTTAGGGAACACTCAAGGGCAAAGAAGTGTCTCTAGACAAAATATTGGCTGGTTTACTGTCTTGTTCGTGTTCTGTTTAGCAGGGGCTTATTGTTATGAGCCTAAATATTATACTGCAGAGATTTGTTGCTATTGGGTACAGTAATATAAGCTCAGCTGGAGCATTTGCCCTCTTGCAGCTTATTTGTATCAAAAGTGTTAGAATTCAGACATAGCTGGAGCCTGTATGGCAAGTGCTCTTGCCTTTTCAATGCTACAGAAGTCTACAAGTACAGGAAGGGTACTACAATGAGAAAACATGATTGTGCAAATAACATGACTTCCTCATTTTAAGGTTGCTGAAAAGACTGTTGGATTGGAAAGCTGGGATGCAGTGGGTGATGAAGCCTGTCCAGAAATAGAAAACATGTTTCCCTCTGATCCTCTAGGTAAGAACTCTTGGGGTAATTTTTAAAACCTAATGAGGCTTTAAGTGTTGATGCTTTCACTGAGCTGTTGAGGTGAATGCACTGGTATTAAGTTACTCCAGAGTCCTTTCTTAAACATAAGGGCATTCACTATTTTTGAAGCATGAAGCATCCCCTTGTTCTTGTTTGAATGTTTTAAACGTATGTACTCCTTGATGAAGCTGACATAGCATAGGGTTTAGAAAAATTCCTTAAAGCTCTTGCTTTATAATGGCCGTTACATCCACTTCAGATAAGTATTAGTATATAAAATTTCATGGGCAATAGTATGCAACTGTATATAAGCATCCCGTAAGAATGAACTATTGGACTGAGATGTCCTAGAACCACTCCCGTTTCACTTAATCAAGGACAGCTTGCAGCTTCTTGTGCTATTGCATGCTGTTACTGAACTACAATGTGTCTTTTCTAAACAGACTTTGAGAGTTTTGATGTTCCTGAAGAGCACAGATTAAGTAATATTGGGCTGTATGGTGTCCCTCTCATGATACACACAAGTACTTGTGACAAACCTGTGAGCATAACTTCTTCACCTGTGAAGCTTGAAAAGATGCCATGGGAGTCTGGTAAGTGGAAAACTAGTGTGAGTTTCAGTGCATACAGTGCTCATCAGTGGTTTGGGAGGGAAGCTAGTCGGCTGCAATAGTGAACAGCCATTGCTGTTCTAAGTACAAGAGTGGGACACTTGTCTCAAGCAGCTCTTTGTATATAACTGAGCTCAATTTAACTGGTCAGCTTTACTGGCATGGGTAGTGGTCTCAAAGCTGCACTGCCATGTAACTTTCTGTAATGTATTGCTAACTTATTTGTTAGGGGGAATTGGCTTATACGGGCTAACAGTACCTGACGTAGCCATTCAAGAGGCTTATGCTAATCCACCAGCAGCTAGCTTGAGTGTAAACCTCTGGATTTTATGAGTAACAGATCTGTTCTATTTCTAACTTTCAGACTTGCTACAACTACCTACTGACTTTATTTCCACTCTGGATGACATCATTGATATGCCACCTATGAATTATGACTTTTAAAAGTGTATCCTGAAGTTTCTATTGAATTTTATGTTTATAATAAAGGTTACTTAAACTTGTGAAATAAAACTTTGCTGTTTTTTTTTCTTTCAGTAGAGCTAATGTACTGCATGTCCAAGATGTAGGTAGCCTAATTATCAAAGTGGGTTGGACAGTAGGAAATACTTCTCCAAGAGAGTGTTCAGGTGCTGCCTGGGGAGGTAGTAGAGCCTTTGTCCCTAGAGGTGTTCAAGAGATGTTTAGATGTTGTAATGAGGGATGTGGTGTAGTGGGAATTATTGCTGATAGGTGGATGGCTGAGCTGAATGATCTTAGAGGTCTTTTCCAACCATAGCGATTCTGTGATTCTAATGTGCTATTCCATCTTAGTGCAAGTTTGATGATGCTTGTATGTGTGTAGTATTTCAGATATCTGCTACTATAAACATCTGTTTAAAGTTCTGGAAAAAGAAGCAATATAGTTACTTGCAGTGGCTGTGTGAATTCACTCTTGTGAGGAGCAAGATGAAACTAATAGCAGATGGAGCTACTTGCTTGATGCACACAACTAAATTAATAACTCTTAAGTGTTTTTCTAAGTAGTAAGAAGTCCTTCGGAGTTCTTTCTCTGTGAGCCTGGATCCTCATAGCAGGGTGAGCATTCCTTTCCTTCCTTTTGTAACATCTCCTTGTTTGCACTGGTCCCTCTGTCTTTACAAACCTACAGTTTTACTATTCCCCTCCTTGTGGCTCTTATCAGTCTAGTGCCTAGACTGGTGTTCTGTTCTACATCTCACTTCTAGTGTGGAAAACATTAAGTGCTAAGCATTCTACTGATGTTCTTGCTATGCCTTTGAAAGGGTGCTGAGACTTGGTGCTTTCTATGTTTGTAATTAAGCTCCTTATGTTCTGCAGGATGTTCTTTTAATTGTTTTAATTAAAATACATTGAAGATGTTGCTAATGCCTCTCAACAGAGATTCTGAGCAATCTCTCTGCGAGTTAGTCAACATTCAGTAGGTTGCTGGGAACCTGAGGTTGCAGATAGACTTAGTGTGATTTTGAGTACATGAAGATCAAGAGAAAATGCTATGATACGTAGGTCCTACTTTAAAAAAAAAAACACCACCCCCCCCCCCAAAAAAAAAAAAACCAACAAAAAAGAACAAATAAACTGGATGTATGGGAACTGTTGAATCACAGCCTGAACCACTGATTGATCACCACAGGCAAGTACTGAGTCAGCCACAGGGCCACGGGTGAAGGTGATATACCTGTGTGGTTGGAAGGGGTGGAGTCTGGCTCAACCTCTCCCAGACCCCATTTAAGGGCTGACCACCACCAGGGAAGGATCTCTTGTTGGAGGTCCTTCCCTAGTGGAGTCATCAGCATGCCTTGACCAGTGTAAAGGTGAGCTTTTCTTTTCCAGTAGTCTGTACCATCTGTATAAAGCCATACAGAAATATACCATACTTTGTACTATTCCATCTGAATTCACTTCTTTAGAATTATTTGCCCTACACTGGATAAAAGTGAGTAAAGACTGTTTGGAGAACAGCTTTTACAGTGCTTCTCACAAGCAGGCCTACGACTTTCTATGTTTTACAGAATCTTCAAAATGAAGTTGGGAACCAGCAGCCTGGAGAAGCTTTTCTCAGGACTGTTAGGCAGCTTCTTTACAGTCCTGTGGTGTGTAGCAGCCAGGGCTTTGCAGTGAGATAGTCTGCGTGCTCCAGAATGCCTTAATAAAGCAGCAGCAAAAGCAGCTTTCCAGCTCACACTTTAACTAGTGCTTGAAGCAACAAGAAGTTTGTTAACTGCAAGTTAACTGAAAGATCAGCATTCTGGAAAAGAAATCAGGTGAATTTGGTGCAGATTGGTGATGGTCTTGCAGGCATGCTACAGCTGCAGCCTGACTACATGAAGGTGTGATATGAATATGAAACTGTTTTCTCTTTGTGCTGTGCCCTGCTATGCTGTCAAAGGGAGAGAAAATCCTTTTTCAAGACTGGAAAGGGTAACAGGCCTCAAAATGCTTCAAGTCCTTAATGCTTTATTACTCATCAGAAGCAGATGAGCCTGACGGTAGACAAGCCTGTTGGGAGTTGTCCTGTTGCAAATGCTGACTTTTAATCAGGTTGGCTGTTTCTGAACTATCAGCCACCTGAAATAAAAACAGGCACTCGCTCTGCTTTGCTCTCAAACCTGTCAGGGTTTTAGGCAGTGTTAAATATCAATGAATTATACAGTAGCTGCTCTTTATCACTGGCTTCTTGCCTTTGCCTTGAAACTTCAAAAAAAGAAAATCAAAAGACTATCAGACTAACAAAAACTGAACAGGATTTCCTTTAATCACAAATCTCAGGTTTTTGATGATCCTTACTTCAGACTCGAGAAATACTTAAATTAGCAGGGTGTTTTCACCTGAAACCTGAGTTTGGGTATAATTACTCACAGGAGTTAAGGTGTAACCAGAAGAAAGTGAGGAAATGCAGAAGCTAAGGCACTGAAACTGATCGCACAGTGCCATCTTGTGGCCTCCTATGCAGCTATGCATGTTTTTAAAAAGAAAAGTCAGTATAATGCAAAACACTGGGGGATGTGGTATGAGATACAGCAGGGCTAAGGCACCCATCAGCATAAACACATTGATACAGGCAGTATCTGCACGTCCACCTGTTTTATCTGGAGCGATACTATTAGAGATTCCAGTATTTTGTGTTTTGGAAGGTTTTATAACAAGCCTTATTTATAGGCTCTTGTAGATTATTCAGTAACCAAGTGCATACATCTATTCTTGCACCACTAATTACATTTTTGTGGTGTCCAAAGTATGTGCTCTGAGTGCTTTGACATCAGTCAGCATACTTGCTAGCTCTAAGAATTCATATAGGTATGGATAGCATATGTCATGCTCATAAATGATTGAGACAGTCTTCCTGCTGCTGGTAAACTTTACCCTTGAGCCTCCCCTGAGGCTTTCTGTTTCTCACTGGATTCTCTGCTGAATGCAGGTCAAGGCTGCCACAAAGCTCTGCTCTGTAAGCATTTGTCAGAAAGCTCTGTTGGATTCAGTTAACTTTTATCTTTCTCATTTCAGGTACTTCTCAGCTCTGGGGTTAAAGGGAAATGTGTGTTCCTGTGCTTCTTGAGATTCGTATGAGAACCAAGCTGTGATGAGGCCCAACCTCTGTGGATTGAGCTTCCTGTTGGCAGTGACTCAGTGACATCACAGTCACAAAGGCACAGTCTCTCATATCTGGAAAACATAAACTCTTAGGCCTCTGTCACAGCTCTGAAGCTACGTAAGCCCACAAAATGCTGTTTCCTGAGATGCAGGCAGCATGCCCTCTGGGAGTTCTGCACTGCTACCTGTTGTTTCCATTACGTATAAACACCAACTTCAAATGGGAACAAAAAAAAAATTCCTTAACGGTTTTGCTGTTGATATATTTATAAAAAGTTGTATATATTGCGGAGTGTTGCCTTTCTGATGTCAGGAAAGGCATTGTCAGGAATATAGATACAACTTGAGCTCAGTGATGAGCACTATCCCACCCAACAGAAGCCCTGCTTGAAGCTGCTTGCCTTCTTTGGGTTTGATCAGGCTTAGGCTTCCTGACAAGGATGTAAACCCATGGCTATGATAATAAGTGTCTGGTGACTTGTTCTCAGTCTGAGTGGTGCTTAAGAGGCCAATGTAACCGTCGTGTGACTGGGAAATCTGCATTGTAACGAGGTACCTTACTGGCTGCTATCAGTCTGTCAGATGTTGTTTCTCAGCATCCCAATAGTAACAACCACTTTAAACCCTTGCTTGAATTTCTGCAAAGCGAACTCAGAGATTCACTTAAAAACAGTCCCTTAGGAGGCTGAGTAAGATTACTTCAGTGCACATCAGATAACTCATCCTATTTGTGAGGTGCTGGCAGCAGGAGGCACCGTGGTAGCAGCATGCATTACAGCTCCCGCAGCCTGACAGCTGTGGTGCGATGATGTTTGCCTTCGGTGCACTGTGTGCAGCTCAGGCATCTGTAATGGGTTTCATTCCTCTATTAATGTGAAATGGAGGGTAAGAGTCAGCTGTAAGGAATCCAGCGTGCCTTTACCCTGTGGCTACAGGGAACAGTATATCAGCTGAGGGTGTTTTTATCTTCCGTTGTTTAAAAGGAACAGAAATTAGAAGCCTGCAGGCAATTGGTCTCCCTAGGGCTAGTAAAGCCATGAATTTTGTAACTTTTATTTTCACTGTAGTTTTATTAGTGCTAGCAAAGTGCTGTATAGAAATATGATAACGTCTCTCTGATGTCCCCAAAGTGGTACTCACTGTGTGACAAGAGGCACAGGCACTTGGCGATGCCACTTCCCTAGCAGTACTGCAAGCTCAACTTCCACAAGCTTCAGCAGATCTTAAGGCAGCCAACAGAATGTCTCCAAATGCGCCAATTTCTGACCTGAGCACATCTAAGCTTTATTACTTGAGATTGAGATGTGTCCTGGCAGCACTGCTCGGTTCAGAAGGCACTTGCTTCAGTTCACAGCCTTGGTACTTAAGAGTTAGAATGTTTTCCTCAGGAACTCAGCTTGTGTAGAAAATCCCAGACAAACAGCTGGTTTTGGGTTATTTAGCAACTTAAGAAAGAGCCTGTTCCATTTAAGCAATTGGTTTGACTTCAGAGATATGCACTTGGTTTCAGTTTCACGATTAACCCTGAGTCCTCTTGTCAAAAGGGCTGCTCTGAGCTGTACCGTCAGATGGCTGTGTGCTGAGAGGTTTGAGATGGAGTCCTGCAGAAGTAGGAGTATGGGTGGGGCAGGTTCTGAAGATAGACTTGGCCTCATTTATTTTTTTCTGCCCAATAACCCAGAAGTAAATCAGCAGCATGATTAAAAATGACATTTGTGCTGCATACTCAGCACTGCAGCCTCAGGCCTGTGCTTCCTTCACATGGGTGCTCAACTGCCTTTGGGATTTGCTCTGGTGTTTTCTAGAGACCACATCCTGAGTCTTCTGCTCTTTCCCAATTTAGATTAAATTTCAATGAGCAAATTCTGAGGGCACTGGCTGAAAGCAGTCAGGAGTATCAAAAGTGCCTGGGGCTACAGCTGTGCTGCTGTTGGAAGGAGCTGACTGCAGCTTGTGCAGGCACATCAAGCATCCTTCTGCCTGGCTTTAAACCTGTTGAGCCTCGTGTGTTAGACACAGTGATCCTTTGGTTCCTTGTTCTTACTCAAGCCTTTACCTTCTGTCCTTTTCACCCCTCTGTGGCTGTGAGTGCTGGAGGAGAGCACTGCTGGTGTCTCTGGTTGAGGTGCAACCAATCAGTACTTATGGAAGACTTCATTTCCTTGCTGACTTCCCCCTTTACTTGCTGCAGGTTAAAAATCAGCCAGCTCTCTGATTTGCTATTGCAGGCATGGTGGAGGAGCCATGAGACACATTTGAGCTTCATGCGGTGGGAGGCAGAACTGGGTATTACCATGCTGACAGCTGGGGCTGTGCAAGGGCTGGTGCAGGCAGCCCTGTGCCCTGTTGGAGAAGTAGCAGCTCTGGGGTGGAAGCTTTGAAGGATGAGGACAAAGAGCTGATGATGTGTTCCGTGTTAGTTGAGAATAATACTTTCTACCAGTGACGGAGGACGTTATCACTGTGAATATGGTATGAGTGAGCACACAGTATGGCTGCAGGATTCAGAGACCTCAGTGACAGCATCTGTGGGCATCAGAGCTGGTGCTGTGAAAATACAGCAGTGTAAGGATGTGGCTGACAGCTTGGTAGGAGGAGGGCGGTAAGAAGCAGTATCCCTGGACTGAACCGATGTTTGGGGCAGGTGGTGGGGAGGGAGACACAGCCAAGAGCTTCCCCAAAGCTTCTGGCAGCCGCTTTTTCATGTCTTTGGTGAGCTGAGCCGCAAGAGGGAGCCCCTGATGCCAGCTGTCAGAAAACGAGAGACTCGGGCAAATTTGTCATCAGTTCCTGCTGCGGTGGGGCTGTCACTGCGCTCCAACCTTGGTGCAGCTGCACCGCGGGGGTCAGTGCTGAGAGAGGCAGAGAGGGCAAAGCCTCTGCTTATGGCTGCTGCACCCACTGCTGCTCAGCGTGCTTCACACAGGGACAGACCTCAGCAATGCTTCCACTGTGATTTCTTTCTGTAACTGCAGCTGCCTGTGCTTGTGACACGGATCCTGATAAGGAGGAGTCCCTGTAATCCCAAATTACAGACCCCAGTCTTCCCAGAGGGCAGTGGTTGACTCTTGCTTCAAAAAAGCTTCCCATCTTTCCTTGTGAATGATACCAGCGTGGTTGTTGTGCAACAACTGAGTGCCTTTTAGTACTGCTGTGACTCTTCTTTCTGTTACTGCTGCTTGTTTTTTTTTTTTTTTTTTTTTTTCTGATATCTGAGCATGATGGTGCTATTAACGTTCTTTAAACAGCCAGCTGGATAAGGGGTGTTGGTGGGCTTAAGAAAAAATGCCTGGAAATGTTCCCTGCACTGGTTCTTTCCAGCTCCGTGGTCTGAGTATGCACCTCAGAATGTAGAGAGATGAGCTGTGCCACAGGGA
This sequence comes from Cyrtonyx montezumae, assembly GCF_038088225.1. NCBI lineage: Eukaryota > Metazoa > Chordata > Aves > Galliformes > Odontophoridae > Cyrtonyx > Cyrtonyx montezumae. The sequence continues at coordinate 7,428,695 of NW_027071914.1, read as the reverse complement.
GAGTAAGCAGAGCTCCCAGGGAGCTGAACTGAAAGCCATCCTGTTCTTCCTTCTCCGGTAAATTCCCAGCTATCCACAGAGAAACAAAACCACAGCGCCTGCCCCTGCGGTGAGGGATGTCCCTGGGGCTGCTGCAGGGGAATCCCAACTGCAGTGCTCAACAGACCCTCACTGCTCTCCTGAGCAATGTGCAGTTCTTCACCCTGCAGGGTAAATACTGTGGCCAGCCTTCCCTTTGATGCACCTTGGGCAGGTGCAAGAAGTCTGTGTGGTGACCAGGTCCCTGATGGATCTGAGGAGCAGCACTGAATACTTCTGTGGGCTAGCAATAAAGCTGCTGCTCCTCTACGTGCTGGTGAAACAAGTGTCTTCAGAGGGATGGGCTTATGGCAAATCTCAGCAGGCACCAACAGCTTCTATGCTGGGATGTCCCTATCAGGGGATGCTGGCTTTCTGCTGAACCTTTTTCTCACCAGGAATATATTGGCTTTGTTCCAGTTCAGGTTCTGCAAGCTCTCTATAACAGTGCTGCAATGAGGGGGAAAAGATACAGCTTGAATCAGTTATTATTTGGCTTCTGTTTTCTGTAAGCCTGGTGAGCAACAACATTCCAGCTTCAGGAATCAGTTCATTAATATGATGCTAAAGTAACTATCATGTTCCTTCTTCAAATAGAAGGTGCTACCAGTATTTACCAGTTCAAAGGGTTTTCCATTTTATTCAACACAATAGCACCTCCCTGTAAACATCTGATAAGGCAGAAGAGAGCTTCTGTATGTCTGCTGCTTGGAAACTTCTGTCAGGAGAAACAAACAGTGATTCTTTCTGATTTTTTCTTTTTACTTTTAGGGAGTTCTATTGGCCTAAACATATTGAGCACACATAGTGAGTGACAGCTTTTTTTGCACTCTGCTCCTTTCCAGCTTGAAAGTGTTGTTCATTTGGTTTTGTTCCTACAGCTGTTTGGTGCTTGCCCATCCCCTTATTTTTTAAAAACACACAAACCTTGACAAAGGAGCCAGCACAACTGTTCTGTACGTAGGCAGCCACGTATCTTTTGCCTTCAGCATCTGTATGATGCTTTGCTGGGAAGAGCCTATTATATTTCATCTCCTAGATTTTTTTTGTGAAGGAACTTAAGTTCTTTTTAGATATTTTAAATTGTCAGATGAAGTGTCTTATTTTTATGAAATAAGGACTCCAGTTCCAAACCTGACTTTACAAAATCTTACTTCATAGAAGTTAGAAATGAGACATCATTTTGCAGGTGCAATGTTCCCTGGTTCCAGGAGCATTTGGAACTTTATGAGGAAAAAAAATCAAAATGAAAACATTCCTGTGGGAAATACTTGATTTGAACAGCACAGCACTCTTCTATGAATAATTACTCTACTGGAAAATGTTCAAAGCCTGCAAGTTGCAACCGGGTGCTGGACTTTACGTTTTTACCTTCTACCCAGTCCTATTCCAGCTACGTTTTTTCTTCTCCGTCTGGATAAGGAGTTCTCTGCAGTTTCTTTCAGTGTTTGCAAACCCTATTCTGAAGTATTGTTCTTCCATGCTCATCTTCCCAAGTCTTACTCTAAGTCTCTTTTGAATCTAGGAAAAATCTGGAAATGCTTGGTGCTGAAGTCTACTCACCTTGAGGATGTTCATATTCTTGTTTGTATCCTCACTCCTCACACTGCTGTATATGACCATGCTGCCACTTCAAGCCCTGTGCTTATAGCTTGCTGTTTTATAGAAGATTGTTCTTAGGAGGAAGAAGCAGAGAGGAAAGGGCCTTTGCTAGCAGTGGAACTGAGCCAGTTTTGTCAGTTCTTCTACAGTCTTATTCTTTTTGTTTTCATTTTTAGCTGAAATTCATGTCCTATCTTTTTGATTGATACACAGAGTAGAGAAATGGTACGTCCTCCTGACAGGTTCAACACTGTGCTTGAAACATAAACCAACATGTTAGGAACCTGATGTGCTCACAGCCAATACTTCAGCTATTTTGTCCTGTTTGGGAATCTGCAAAAGTTGGTGGGAATTTATTTCTAACCTCAGGTCTGGGTGCTCGTGTGACTGCCCAGCCTTTAGTGTTGGATGTTATTTCCTGATGCTGCAACCAGGAATGTGGCACTTTTGTGTGAAAGGTAATGCTGTCAAATATCTAAAGCTGTTTTTGTGACTTCAGAACCCAGATTCTATATTTAAACACAGCTTGTGTGCCTGTAGGTACACCTACAAAATGACTTGTGCCTCTTCTGCACCTGCCCCCAAACTGCAGCTCCTCAGATCTCCTGCCATAACGCTGCTCTGCTGTGGTTGCACAAATGGCTTTGGGCTCTTCTGATTACTCCAGATGAATTCTGTGATAAACATCTGTTTCTAGGAAAGCAGCTAGAGTCTGGTTTATGTTTCAGCCTGCTGAGATGTTCCTGGGCCTCCCTGTTCTGTGGAGGCTGATGTGACAAAGTTTTCAGAGCGCTTTCTCTGAGATTCAGGCAGAGTGGGATTGCAGCCGCGGAGGAGGTGTTGGTGTTTCTATTTCCAAGAGCACAGTACTCATCTGAATGTGTGAGAAACCTGTGCTCAAGTTTCAAAATACTTGAGAAGCACTGAAATCCCAGTCCCAGCAGGTCAACTCCAGAGCAGTTTTCTGACCTGTGCAACATGGTCTAGGGGGCTGCTTTGGCAGGGGGGTTGAACTAGATGATCTCTAGAGGTCCCTTCCAACCCCTACAGTTCTGTGACTGAGTCACCTCTCCCTAGTGGAGTGCATGGGATGGTGGTGGTCACCCTGCTTGTACAAGGAGGATAACTGTCGGCTCCTGCCCACTGGTGGTCCCTGGTCCCAGGCTCATTTGCCATGCTCAGTATGGCTGTGTCTGAGGCAGAGGAAGGGGTTGCTGTTTATTGTCCCTCTGCTCAGGGCTGACTCACTTCCTGCCTTCCTAACTCATTTGAAACCTTCCTGTTTTTGACTTCTGACTGCAAAGCATCTAGTGAAGTCATGTATGAAGCTGGTTACAGAAACTGTACTACTTCTGCCTCGCACAGCTTTGCATCATTTCTTTTTCTCCAGCTGGCTGGTAGGGTAGCAGCAGTTCTTTTTTTTTTTTTGCACGCTGAAATGTGTTGTTCCTCTTGGTGAGTGCCTCCTGCCAGGAGCTGAGGTGTGTGTAGCACCTATGCTTACCAGGCATTGCTGCAGGCTGGGGCAGCGCTGAGATCGTGGGGCTCTTGCTGTGTGGTACCCACCTCTCAGGGCCTTGCTTTCTTAGATGGAAAAGCCACTCATAGCAAAAAGGCTAAGAGAATGATAAACCAGAGTGGTATAACTCTGTCAGGTTTCAAGATGCTGGGGTGGATAGACTGGCTGTCATGGGGGACCTTGAACAAAGCTGAAGGGTACACGGGCTGCTCTGATGATACCAGAGCCCTCTGTGCAGCTACAGAGCAAAGTTCTTCCTTTAGGACAAGAAATATGGGCATGTATGTGCACTCACGTACACAAACAGGCTTTGTGGGGGAGGTTAATGGTGCTTCTGTGTGAGTCTCTGCAGGCATTTCCTACTGGGAACGCTTCCCAGTATAGAAAAGAATGTCACGGAGGGCAGCTTCAACTCTCCTGTCTTGGCACACTCCCCCTTCTTTGTGAGCCTTGTCTGCCAGCAGAGTCCTGTAACTTCTGCAGGCTGTACAGGCCAAAAGGAGCACACAGAAGGGCTGCTCTCTCCTCTTCCATCCAAGTATGTTTTCACAGCCCTTTGCTGCTTGTAACAAGAGTCGGGAGCACTGTCTCCTAGCTTATATATCCATCACTGCAAAATAAAACCAATCTGTTTTGTGATATATCTTGGTTAATGTGCAAAGTTTCATGTTTTATGAAGAATTTCCTAGGTTTCTTTATCAGCCTAATATCTTTTGAATCATATGGCTGCACTGGATATTAAAGCCATGAGACAGAAGTCAGTAGGAGTTCACAATACTTATATGTCAACTCAACTTAAAGAAATCTGACACCAAGAAATGAAAAAGTAAGAAAGAATATATATCTATATGTGTGTTTAAGGCTCTATGCAGTTCCCATGGAACTCATTTCTGAAGAGAAACTAAGCAAAAGCTTGCTTTTGACAGCATTGAGGGAGGAGTTCCTGCTTCTTTGCAAGTAGTGTGGATTTTGCCGTAGTTTTGAGTGGGAGCAAGCTTCAGCTCCACTTGGAATTTCTAACTTACAGTTTCATCTCACTATTTTTCACAGAGAAATGCTGTAAGCAGGAATGGAAGATTTATGAAATAATGCAAGAAATGTCTATATGTCTACTGTGCTTTTTGAAGACGGTTTTCTGAAGGATACTTATATATATGGATCTGATTTATCTCTGATGCTTTCATGTTTCATACTGCTATAAAGCTTTCGCTTAAATAGCTTTACTCATGACGTACTCTCTCTTCTGAGAGCACATTCCTCCCCAGTGAGAGAAGAAAATCAGCCTTTTGTATTTATAAAGAATATAGTGGGCAGCAATAACTAAAGCAAAAAAGCTGAAACTGCCAGGTGATACTGACAGGAGAGCCTGGGCTGTGATTTGATGCCTTTACAGAGTACTGCTTGTCCACGTATTATGTTTCTGAGAACACTGCACTCAGGGCTGTATTGTTATCTCATTTGGTTTAACATAATGTTGCCTCAAGAAATTCCAGCCACTGAATTAGGATGAGGTCTAGACTTCCTGTCAAATAACAAATTCTGCTAGTCAAAACTTTCCAGATGAGGTGTGACGATGATAGTAACCATCCTGACTAATGTCAGCTCTCAAGAACAATGCACAGTGTATATATCGTCTCTTTTCAGTTACCATATAACCTTTTTCGTTTTACCTTTAGGCTTTAGCTTCACAAAGTGAACTGGAGAACCTGTTTTGCCAACTTTGCTTTCTGAAAGCCTATGTAAGTGTTTAGGCTTTACTGATCATGTTTTCCTTCTTGCTTGGAAAATGGACTGAGGAGGTGCCATTATCTCCCTGTGGGTCTCTTTGCTGCTGTTGAGCTACTTTCTGTTTTAGGATATCCAGCTGATGAGCACATAGTGGAACTTAGGTCTTGTCATCCAAGAAATGGGGATAATACATGACATTGCCCAAACCAGCAAGAGTGCATAGGTTTGCAGGAAACTGATGAATTTAGTACAGTGCTGCTTACAAGGAGGTTTTTAAACTTGGGATCGAGGTAGGGATATGCTATGAAAGCTTCACCAGTGAGTGCTGCAAATGCTGCTGAATTGCAGCGTGAAATTTAACTGTTCTCTCCTATGTAAAGACTTGCTCAAGTTCATTCAAGCATCACTATTGAGGAGTCCTATCAGGGCCTTTGCTTCTCATACCAAAACTTGACGAGCATCAACCCTACATCAGAAAGCTCAAGGCAGTGCCTGAGAGATCAGACGTGGTATTTTCTTTGACTACACTGGGTATTTCATGCTGCTGACAGATAAAATCTCAGTTCCAGGTGCTTCTAAAACATTGGGGTATTTCACATTTGGATCTGCATTCAGAGTCAATGGATCTGCCTGCCAGTGATAGTTACTGTTGTTACTTATTTTAATAGGGCTATTAAACTAGCAAGTAGTTTTGTGTCTGAAATCTCTGCTCCTGTGAACTGTATTTTGTGCATTTGCCAAGTTAGGGATGTGTAAACTAGCCCTTGGGATGAAACAAAAAATGGTACGAACTTTTGCTTTGAGTATGGACGATCTGAGCCTTTGTACAGACTCAGAGGAATGTGGTTATTAACAACAAATATCCTCTCAAATTTTCTCTTCTCCAAAGTAACTGGTCCATACATGAGCTTAGTTTTTGTGGTAACCCTTAGGGTGAGTGCAGACGTCAGAGCTCTCATGAAAAGCATTCAATATACTTCATGGTCAAAGAGGGGGAAGAAAAGTAAGCCTGGATTGCCTGCAGACCTGCAATACCTAGAAGAGTGTTCCCAGTTCCCTCTAGACCTGTAAGCAGACTGGGGTTCTCCAAGCTCTTCAAAACTTTTGTGAGAAGTACTTCCCAGAATATGCCATCAACATGGCCAGGCTGAGATGAAGAGGACTGGTGGAAGGAGCGATTCCCTTTGGTGAGCCCTGATTCAATGTCAATCTGAGATGGCAAGCACTGGGTGATCAGACTATGGTACTGGAAGTTTAATCTTCCAGGACTAAATCCACAGATCAGGGAATGAAGCATGCCACTACAGGATTTGTACAGCTACCCTGTGATGAGAGGCTAGAAAAGGGTTTGGAAACATCCATCTAATGCCTGGTAAATGAGTGTCTACATTGAACAAAGCAAGCATTGCCACACTTGCCAGGTTTGCCAGTGAAGCTTGTAGGATGAGTGGGCACTGGCGTTTCAAGAAATCCCTCTCTCAGAAGCAATCTGTCTCGATCTTACCCAGTGGTAAGCAGCACTGGGATGGGGTGAGCAATCCGTGCTGCTGTTTCTGCTGCACTATTTGTGGATAAATGAAGGCATTTAGTTAACCGGACACGTAATTCCAGCCTGTTTTAATAAGTTTGAATTGCACATACTGAGCATCTTGATGCAGGTATGGAAGAGCAGGTTTGTTTATGGCGGTTTTAAATACCACTCATGTTACTTTGGATACCAGTGATGATAGAGTACAAGTCTAATCTCTGCTCTGTTAGGGTCTCACTTTTTATTTAGATTTTAAAACTTTATTCAAATGAGGTTTTGACTGAAACTGAATCACTATGTACTTGAAAGCTAAGGAGCTTATCAGGCATCTGATAATGTTTTCAGGATTTCCCCAGATTAGACCGCGGAGTGTACAGACAGGAAGCTGAAGTATTGAGCGCCTGACCAGAGCTTCCTCCTGTGCAAGAGTGGGGGTTTCTCCAACTTGAATCTTTAGTTCTACAGGCACAGTCTGAGTCTTGAAGTCCAAAGGATAAAAAGCACCCAAATCTCTCAGCTGGGTCTTCCGAGCATGGAGAACGAAGTACTGCACTTAAGCCCTGCTTGCAAGGTCAGCAAAACAGTCCTCACCTCTCCCTGCTGCTGCTTACCTTCCTGGCTCCTTATCAAGCAGGGAATCAGAAAGGGACTTTCCAGAGCTATAAACATGTGAGCTGAAGAGATGGAATGAACCCTTATGCAAATGAGTCTTGATTCCCTTCCCTTTATAAAGATAAAATGTTTTTGAGAGAGCAACGGTTCCTCCAGAATGTGGGTGTCCGGAGTTATTGCCTTGGACTGGCCATATCTCTCTCTCTGTGCTGTCTGTCTGTGTGCCTTTCTTTCTGCTTGTCTGTCTTTCCATTGTAGAGAACAAAGCAGAGTGATGTAAAATAGAAAATGAGAAAAGCAAACCTTTGGTGATTGAAGAGGAGGAAGGAAAATGAAAGAGAAAAAGCTGAAGAGAGGGGAAAAGATGAAATAAAATGAGTTTTGGGGATTCCACTGTAAGAGCTGAAGAAAAGTAAGCTGATTTATTACATGTTTATCTCCTGCCAGAGCGCCTTGCGTGTGTGAGAGGAAACCTGCATATTAAAGATTGAATCAAAACGACGAATTCTTCCTCAATTCCTCCAGCTTTAAATGAGCGTAATTCTGTCAGTTTTGATGGGTTTACATTTTGTAAACAGCAGCGGAATCAAGATCATGTCCTTTAAGTCATTTTGAGTTATATTTATGCTGAAGTTATGAGAAATTTAGAATGACTTTTAAATAACGTTTTGTCAGGGAAGCTGCACATTTTCTAACGCTCCTCTTCACCAGTCAGGGATTTTACTGTTGTCGCTGCAGTGCTGTTATGACTTTATTCTGAATCCAATGGCAGTACAGAAAGAAGGGGTGATGTTATCATTATGTGCATCCATATTTTCCTTGCATTATGATTTATGTATATTCATTTTTATCTTCAATGTGTACTTTAATAACTGTTTAAACAGGGAGATGGCACGGGCTAGTTGATGTAAGTACTTTTTTTCTCTCTGTCTGACTTTGAAAGTGCAGTGTTTGCAGCAGGAGGGCTTAACTGGCTGCACCTTGGTTTGTTCGCATTGATCCTTTACTCTTTTGCAGATGGTTTATTTATTCCTTCTTTTGCATGCTCTGAGCTTAGCTGGGCATCCAAAAGTTAGTTTTATAGTATGGAAGAAGAGAGACTGAGGAAGCACTGTGGGTTTTCTTGGTGAAATTTCCAAGTTTTTGTAGGTGCAGAGATGGACTTCTGGAGCCTGCAGGATAAGGCAGCCCCCATCCTTTCTTTTCTTCACCTAATTTGACAGTTACTCTTATTCTTTCTCTTTTTTTTTTTTCATAATAGTTTGTTTGCTAAAAAATGCTGTTCTGAATGAACTGAAATTCTTTACGGAGCTGAATGGAGTGGTGCAAATAATATTGGGTAAACTATCAGGAAAAAAAAGATATTTTGACACTTTCACAATTAAATGCCAATTCTTTCTTTGAAAATGCTATTTTCGTTTTCATATTGTTCTTTTGCAGCAATAATGACAACAAAAAAAGAAACTATTTTGTTTTAGGCCAAGAAATAGACTCTAGTGTAGCTATAATTATTTGCTTATTTATTTATTGTTCAGAAGATAACAAAAATCACTCCATGTTCAGCCAAATGACATTTTTCATCTTCCTTTTTCTTTTTTTCTTTTTTTCTAATAGAGGAAAACATGACTGATTACTGCAGACAAAGGTACCTACCATTATCAGGACCAGCTATATTTCCACTGTATTAGTCTGGCAGAATATTGAAATTTCATTTTCTGTGAGAAATAATGATTAAGAAGTAAAAATGTACTGTTAGTGGTTTTATTGCTCAAATTAAATATATAATGCACCTTTTTCCTAGGAGTGTGGAGCGGCTTTGTGCTGGGCAGTGGAGCCTGGAGCTCACGGAGCTGTAGGATGAGGCTGCAGTGGGGACTCCTTGGCAGGACAGAGGTTTCAAGTGTATTGGTGACTGCTTGTGGTTTTTATGGGGGGAATTCAGTAAGAAGTCTAGAAAACACAGAGCTGCTAGAAACAATTTTGAAGCTTGGATTCTTTAGTGCATACTGGATACCTAACCAGCAACCTGTGCGAAAAGTCTGCATAGAAATCAAAGAACATCTTTACTTTTTGCTATAATCATTTATAGCAGTCAACTAGCTTGATTAAACGGTTGAGAGGTAGTCGTGTTGAATCCGAATGGCACCTAGAAATATTTTCTTTAAAATCAACTCTAGTAGCCCAAGAGGAGCCAGATTTAGCGTTGTGCTGAGTGTACCCGGCGGAGGGCAGGCCGGCTCCCTGCGGGCTGTCTGCATCAGCGCTTCTCAGCCTTCTCTAATGGGGCCCTTCTGGAAAAGCCACGGGCTGGACCATTTCCCACGCACAACAAGGAGCCGTCTGCACCTGCAGGCACTCACTGGCAGCATCCAGAGAGCGGCTCCTGGCTCCATCTGCCAGCACTGGTGCCTCTCTGCCAAGCGGAGCAGAGCCGTGTGGTTTGTACCTTCTAAATGAGCTGATGCTCAGAGCAGGTTCTGGGACCTGGCAGCAAGCAGTGGGCTGCAGCCCACGGGCTGTGTAACACCCACCCGGCTCCCAGCAGTGTCACGCCTGGACCTGGTCATGAGCCAGTTGCATTCACTGTTGTGTGTTTGTGAGCCTGTCTCTGCATAACTACAGCCAGTTTCCACAGTACTTGAGCTGTTTCATTATTCTAATTTTAATACTAGTCGATTTCAGTGAATTAATGTTGATGTGGGCTATGTACAAACTGAAAATGTGCTTGATCTTCGCAGCTTATTTTCAGTAGTTTCAGTATAGTTACAATATGAATACAGCCATCTTTTATGGAATTGTAGAATCATTTGAGTTTGAAGGGGTGTCTGAAGGTCTTGGAATCCAAATCCCCTTTCTGTATTTCAACTCCAGCTTCTGTATTTTGAATCTTTTGGTACTGAACCTGTCTGAAGAAAGAATATCTCTGGCTTCTAGTGGATTCTAGCATTATTTATTATAACAGATAATTGAATAACAATAGACTAGTATAAATAAGAATAAAATGCTGAGTGATCACAGCATTCTTTTATTAAACGATGCAGTAATTGCAAAAAACATTTTGATTAATTAAAATTAACTAACGTTTGCCTGTTTTTTCAACTACTCATGCAGAGCGTAGTCGTTTTGGGTTAGTGATGCAGAGCATAGCAGTTGCACAGGGACAAAGACTTGTACGTACCTGTGTCATTCCCACAGATGGGATATTGCCAGTTCTTTTGAGTTCTTAAAAATGTGGAAATGGGAAAGGAGCAGGGAATAGCCACCTACTCTCTCCTGTTTGTTTTTCTCCACTCTCCCTATGTTGCTGGGTGTTTAGACTGTGTCTGACATGTATGGCAGGACAAGTCATTTCTGGCTCTCAGTTCCACTGTGTGCATCAGGAATCAGTTTGGGTGAGCAGTCCATAGTACCACGTGTTGAGAGACAGCACGTGCCTCGTGCCCAGCATCTGTAGCATGCACCAGGTTGGATATCTGAGCAGAGAGAGGAAGCACTGCTGGACTTGGGACCGGCTCCATACGTGAAGAGGTAGGCCTTTTCCTGACACCGTTAGTCACTGACACAAAATGTTTTGCCATTAGGTTTAAAAACTTCTTGATGAAATGATAAGAAATAAATAGGGTTGGAGTTTTGCAGCTTTGCCAGGGCTTTTAACTTCTCAGTTCTCACTTGCATGCTGAGAACAGGCTTTCTGGCTGTCTGCACTACTCCTTGCAACATCTGGGCAGCATCAGTGCAGCTGTTACTGCAGCTGTGCCCATGTGCAAAATGTGTGTTTTATTGTGTTTACATACCCCCTCCTGTCATCGGAGAGTACATAGAAAGAAATGGATGTCTGTATTTTTCAGTACAAAAACGTGCCAGAATCGTGTCTGGAGAGCTGTGACCTATTGTGGCTTCTGAAACCGTGCTGTAGTACAACCATACCATGCGCTGTGGGGCTTGCTAAGAGTGCTTGCTTTTAGAAGTTCTCATAATTATTGCTGATGGCAAGGAAGTTTTAAAATCCTGCAACAAGCTTTTCATGCTGTGATTTTCCATGTGATTGTTTTAAACACTTACCATGTTTCTACATGGCAGTCAGGTTGTATATGTTTTTGATATCGATTTATGCATTTTGCCATGTGCTTTTCCTTTAAATGTGCAGCACAATGTGAAAACTGTCAGTTTTAGGTCAAAAAATGAAATGGAATATGCGACAATTTTTATCTTTCACAAAGGAAAATGGTCTGTTGCACAAAGTAATGTGTTGTTGGAAAATGTGATTAAAATGGAGACAACACAACTGAACCTCCAGATAAGCAGAGTGGAATAATTCTACAGAGGAGGAAATTGAATGTTTGTTATTCGTGACATGGGCACTGGCAGCAGAAATACAGCTACTGCCTGAAATTAAAAATGCATCCAGAAATAACGGGGAGTTTCAGAAAGCAGTTTGGGAACATATGCAGCTGCTTCTGCCGAGAGCAAAATGTGGGGGGAGTTGATACCGATCCATCATGAGATGTGAAATCTTTGGTTTCAAATACAAATAAAAGAAATTGGATCTTTTTTAAACTTCTTTTTTTGTTTGGTGAGGGACTTCGAAAGTCTACTTGTTCTTCCTGGGCTGAAGGCACCGTGGGCTTGATGCATTTGAAGGGTTCAGGAGGAGGAATCCCTGCAGGCAGTTCCTTGTCTGACACTGCTGACAGCTTTCATGGATGTGGTGAGGGCCCAGGGTGCGATGCTGGAGCAGAGGGTGCTTAGCACACAGGTGTCTCTTTCTGATGGAATTGGTAGAGCAGAGTGCTCAAGTGCCAAGCTTTCTCTTTGTGATGGTACTGGAGGTTCAGTCTTGTATTTTTCAGTTTTGAATGTGATTTTTATAAAACTAGGGAAGAGTTGTAGCTTTTGTGTGTACAAGCACTCCTTGCCTGCAAACATGGATATTAGCTTTACTGAAATGGAGTAACAAAAATGAGTGTGCTAAGATATAGGCAATGTTACCTTGTGTCCAGGCACCTCCTTGCTGATCCTTAAATTCCTATGCAGAGCACCTCTGCGCTGGTGCATGTGATGGGAGCAGAGCTGCTCAGTGTGCCAAGTGCCTATCTGCTGTGCTGCCTGTTCTGTGGTCCAAGTGCTTCCTTCTTCCACTCTGCCCCCTTGCTTCATCCAGCCAGATGGCAGCAGAGCTGTGGGATATGTGTTCTCCCACTAGCTATAGGGGGGAAAATGAATTCAACTCGATGAGGGTGAAGAAGATGCATTATGTTCCTAATGAAATGTGACCATATTCATATTTTTATTTCAAGTTCCCCATCAGTGTTAATTAATTACCACTCACAATGAGCTCATTTAAAAAGGTATCTGGATTTACACGGAGCTGCACGGTTAAGAAGCTCTGGAATTTCACTATTTGGTGTGTTCAGACAAATGTAGATGCTGTATTAGCAAGAAAGGTACTAGTGGCAATGTGGGGAATAAAAATAGGGGATGGTAAGGAAAATGCTGAAGTTTTACACAATCCATTAACTTGATAGCTTTAGGATCATTATGTTCATTTCCTGTTAAAACATATTTAATTCAAAAGGAAACTTATGGAAGAATAGTCTTCAGGCACTTAACATTACTTAATCACTCTAAAAGGATTCTCCTTTTGGTGTAGCAGTAAAACTTAATAAGATGATTGCCTATTAAATGCCTGTCCTATAGGGATAGTTATTTCTAGTGCAATAAGACCTCCAAGCTGTGAGGAACTAAGTGACCCTGATGGAATAGGAAAAAATAATGTTTCTTCAATAAGTGGATTTATGGCCTGTTGAGAGACTCACCTCCTGACTGCACTTGCAATAGTAGAACAGTGTAATTCTATAGGCTTTCTTCTTGTTTGCAGGTGTATGAATTTAATTCTTGAGCAAATGAGTTCTCAGAGGTTGGAGGGCACTCCAGGAATGACACTGATGGGATGGAGGATGCCACATGTGAAGCTGATAAAAGGACAAAGCAGAACATGTCTGACACTGGTATTGAGTGTTTTTAAGGTGAAAGAGAACTAATGTGATGTGACGACACTAAATGCAGCAGGCAAACTGAGAGGGGGGTTTGATCTACATCTCCTATGTAGTTAAAAAGCCTCTAAAGTCAGATTACCTTGAAAATGTCTGGGATCATGAAGATGCATCCATCCATACTGGCAGTTTATGAATTTAAGTAAGACACTGGCTGTGCTGGTGGAGAACCAGCTGTGATGTCCTTTGGGGGGGGAACACTGGGGCAGGTTAGCTTGCTTGCAGCTACCTCAGGTCCATTTACTGAGCATTGAGGAGGGGGATATAATGTTTCCCCTTGTCTTTAGTGTGTCTGATCAGTCACAGGAATGCAAATGAGTGCCCAGGTTAGGTGTCCCCCTCCTCTGGGTGTACACACAGTGCTGGCTGCTCCATGGCACTCCTATCAACTCTGCACACTGAATGTGGGGCCTGAAGTCTGTTCTAGGGCACTTCTGTGCTTCATTCTTTTTGTCCCTTTCTCTTCTTTATCATATCATGTATTCATTGATCACTGTTTGATTTTTTTTCGTATTTTTGACTAGAAGAGTCTCTACCACAGCAGTGCTGGGCTGTAGGCAGATATCTTGCTTCACATCAGCACTGATCTTGGTGAGCTGTGCTCCAGTGACCAATGAGAAAATCCAAACAAGCAGAATGAATTGAATCACAGAACTGTAGAGTCATTGAGGTTGGAAAAAAAAACCCTCTAAGATCATCAGGTCCAACCATCCACCCACCACCACTATCACCCCACTAAACTGTGTCTCTGAGTGCCACATCTCCACTGTTTTACTCAACCTGAACCTCCCCTGGTGCAATTTAAGACCATTACCTCTTATCCTGTCAAAGAAGACAAGCTTTGATGCCCAGGCCATTGAATGGTAGCCACCAAAGTATTGCCAGAGGGATATCCTGGGAGAGAATTAGAATTTTTATTGGAAATTTGAAAATATTTTTTAATTCTGAATCAAATTACTTTCTCAGGGGACTACTTCTAAACTCTTTTAACTTATAAAATTTTGTTTCAGTGTTATTTTATAATTTAAGAAAACCAGTACTAAGACAAAATAATTTATTCTTTCAACCATGCTGTTAAATAAATTTACTTTAGTTTTATTTCTGAGGGTAAAGTGAAAGATTTAATCTGAATCCCCTTCAAACTCCAGATATTTTATCTTGGAATAAATATTTCTTTTTATTGATCCTAAAGAGACTTTTTTGTGACATCTCATCTGGAATATAAAGAAAGATGCTTAAACTGTTCCAAATGAATCTGATTTTTTTTTTTTTTTTTTTAATGGGGGACAATGCAGATTGCACAGGGTGCTGTGCAGAAGCATTGTCTAATTTACTGACTCTGTAGGGATGAGTGCATCATCCAACATCCTATCCAGTCTGTTTCTCCTCAAAAATTCTACATTTCGGGTGTGAAGTTTGACACCAGTGACTTCTCTTAACATTAGTACAGTAATGATGAGGTGTTTCCTGGCTGAGCTGCCAGCTTTGATCATCAGTGCACTTGAGCTGCTCTTTATATGTAACTCAAAGCTGCTGTCCTAGGGTAAGGCTGTCACCTTGGGAAGAGACTGTCACATCAGACGGCGCTGTACCACAACACAGCAGTGCAGCCATGGCATGGATGTATCCTGCTTGCCTTTCTGTCACCCAGACTGTGATGACTGAAGAGTTGTACCAGTGCTGGACTTTCTTCTTTGGAAGTATTATTTTCCTATTTGGAAGTACTAATCTGGAAGTATTATTTTGTTAGCAAAGATTGATGTGTGACCCTGGAAGATTTTACCTCTGTAAAAGTTAAAAAGAAAAGGAAATATATACCTTATCCCTATGAAATTCTCAAACAAAGGCTTCCAGGGATGTACTGAGTGTTGTATTGTTTATACACCTTAGCTATAAATTTCATTTTTTATTACTAGGGATTCTGCTGTGTGTTAGGGCACCTTCTGTCTATGAATGTGGCCTCTTCTGTGCCAAAAGAAAACATAAAATAGCCTGTTTCTCAATATATATGTCCTCGAGCCATTATTTTGCATCTGACCTATGGTCTGGATAGAGTTGCTTTGGCTGCAGTGAAGATTTCCCTCTTTGTTTTACAGCACCTGGAGGAAAGCCAGGCACCGGGGAGAGAGAGCAGAGGATGAGATAGCGCTGCGCATCAGAACAGCCTTGAAACGAATGTCGTGTATCCTCAGCTTTGAGAACTGAATTCCATGGGTTGTAATTGAATCCTTTGTCAGACCCATGGGGCTCAGTTCTTCAGCTTGGATATTTCTGTCTTCACATACACAGGAGATCAAAGAAGCACTTGATCATGCGCTGACTCTTCCGGATGGTGATAGCAGCAAATAGGAAAGAGAAAGAATAACTGATGTGAATCACTCTGACAGGGAGGTTTCACTGCAAAGACCAGGCTCTCTTATGTCGAGTAGCTATACAGTGATTGAACCTCTCCTTGGCTGACAGTCTGTCTCTGCATTGCTGCTTGCTATTGAATTCAACTCCCCTCTCAGTTTTATTGAAGTATCGTGTAAAGTGCTGAGATTATGTTGTCTGAATTAGGCTTCCCAAAAATTGTGTGGTGTTGCTGAATGTGGCTCTGGTGTGCTGCGTGGGACTAGCAGCATACTGGTCCTGCCAGGTCTGCTCCAGCCTCCTGTCTGGGACTGCTGCCATACAGCTACAGTTTACTCTTTTTTGCCCTATGACAAATACGCATTTCCAGAAAATTCATTAACAGAATCTCAGCTTTGTCTAAAGAATATACATTTCCACCCAGCACCTTTGCATAAACAAATGTTCTTTCCTGAGGATGGCATGTGCTCCTACAGTGTTTGGGTTAGGAGCTGTGGGTGCAATCAGTGGCTGCAAAGTGTATATACACTATTGGAAGGCTCAGCAGTGTAGCCTCCCCTTAGAGCTGGACTCATTCAAGTTGCAGGCTGATAAAGTTTGTGTTTCTTCCTTGGAAGATCTGTGTTAAAGTTTATTTTCTTTCAGGCATCGGGAAAATAAAATTTATGGTCTTCAAAACATGTAAAGAGGTATAATTACCAACGAGATTTCTACTTCATTTCTGCAATAATAACCCTTCCTAAATTACATTTTTCAAACTCAGTAAAATGAATCAGTCACTGATCTCATCCCTGTGGTGCAATGCTGTTGAAAGGATAGGAATATTAAAATCCCACAGGTGCAGGAGGAGCGTGTTCAGCTAAGTAGTTTAAAGCTGCCGTGTGCCTTTTATTCTGAAAAGGTATTTACACTAAAAATAATCAGATGTAATCACTGTTGCCTGTGGATACAGATGTACCTTTGTACTGATGTGCTTTTCATATAAATTTTATTCTAGGGTTTGAAGAGTTTCTTTGTGGCTGTCTGAAGCATAACATGCTCCGCAGTTGTGAGATGATGGTTCTTGGAAGGACTCACCTGTCCCACCAGCTCCTGCTGGGAAATATCCATTAAACAAGAAGAGGGAGAAATACACTCAAAGGAAAGGGAAATGCTAAGTTTCATTTCTGCTGTCAAGAAGTGGCAATGAAATTGGAGGTCAGAGTTAGCAAAACCTGCAAAAGAAGGTGAGACAGCAGCTGCACAGAGTGCCTGAGGCAGGGCAGCATCAGCCACCCCCTGGGCAAAGCCCAGGCTGCAGGCACTGATGCAGCACGAGGGATGTGTGTGTGCAATGGCCGCCTCACAAGACCACTGATGAAATCAAGACTGCCTTTGGTGCAGCAGTTTTGCACTCCTGTCTCTTCGAGGGTGGTCCTTAAAGCATGCTGCTTCTGCTCAGAAATCTACCATAAGTTGTGAACTAACAATAGTACTGGCTGCATCTAGATTGGAATTTCTAGTCAGCCCTTAAATTCAGCTCTTTATGAATACTAGGCTTGCATGTAGGAAAAGAGTTCCGCTGCTCACATGCAATGAAAAATGAGTTGATATTTTGTCCTGAGTTACAAGATGTTCTGATCCTACTTGTTCACTTGACAAACAGGCAAGGAAAGGGCTCTTCCCAGAGATGGTCCTTCTCAAGCCTGTTTCCTCTCAGGGCTCTCTGGGTGGTTTCTGTGCTCTTCAGTTGGTAGAGAAGAGCAAACTGCAGAGTGTAGGCATGGTGCTGCACTGAGTGCAGGAGTGAGCCTGCCCTCCAGCCCTCGATGCTGGCCACTCAGCATGCTCTTCCTTTGCTGTGGTCTCCTGAAGTTATTTTAATCCTTGCTTACCCAACGTGACAAAGCATTCTTTCTGGATACTCCAGGGATATTTTCTTTAAACCAGACAGTAAAGCTTTCAAGTCACGAGCCGACAGCACTCCCACAGAATTAAAATTAATTTAAACGTGGCTTCAAACCAAGGTGCCTTCTGTCTGCCTACCTGTTCTGCCCTGCAGTACACACACAGACCCCTCTCCAATGTGAGCTGGGCAGCCCAGCGTGCCCAGGACCCACGATGCCCATCTTCTTTCCTGCTGCAGCCCAAGGCAGTGCCAAGGGAACCAATGATTCCTAGTGTGCCCCTGAGTGTGCAGTGTGCTGTTGATATGATTCCCAAATTCTCTCAGGTCCTCCTGTGCCCTGGCTTAGGAAATTGAGCTCTTTAATCTAGGCCTCCTCGTGTTTCATTTCAGAGTGAAATGTTGATTTGTCATTGTATTTTTTTTTTCTCTTTACAGAGTCGTTCAGCTGTATTCGTTGATAATGTAGAATTGAAACTTGATTGTGGGCCAAGTACAACATTTGCTAGAAAATATTACTCCTCTTTCTTTTTCTAGCTGATTTACACAACTTTCTGGTGCTTATTCACAGATCTTAGCCTGTGTATTTTGTTCAGGGTAAAGCAATGGGCTGAATCCTCCCGGTGCAGCTGTGTCAGAGCAGCACAACCACCCACATTTTACATATAAATAAATGGAGTCCTGACCCTTAGAATGGGACAATGACCCCAAATTCTGCTTGCATGCATGCTGTATTTCAGTTATGGCTTTCTGCTTTTTATTCCCAACAAATAAATGATGACAAGCACCTCCTTCTCCTGCTGACACGAGTGTGCCCCAGTGTCCCACCAAGCCTCTCCTCCCTGGGCTGAGGTCCTGTTCCCACTTGCTGATCAACCACTGCTCCCTCTTGCTGCCTCCCACCCCACGAAAGCCTCTGCCTTTCTTCTTGTTATTGTGCATGCCTTGTCTGGTGAATGCTGATGGCAGAGGAGAAGTGGCGGCTGCAGACCGGTGTTTCCACTCTGCAAATGATCTCAGGCCCTTTTCGAAAGAGTGACTGCACATTGCACATTGCTCTGGAGAAGGCTCTGTTCTCACTACCCTTTGGTACCCAAGACAAGCTATATGCTGCCAAGTGCAGCTCATCTTTTTTTTTTTTTTTTTTTGGCTAGCAGCCCTTTTCGCTTCCAGGAAAATGATGAGTTTATGTCAGGTTCAGTAATTCTGATGTCTGCACAGCTGAGAGAAATAGCGCTTTAATGTGTGCATGACTGTGCATGTGTATATATGGAAAGTACAGCTTTGACAAGCCTCTCGTCTGCCTTGGGAAGGAAACAGCAGGGCCTGAAAGCCACGGAGTCGCAATACGCTGGCTAAGGTCAGCAGCTTTCAGTGACTCACAATCTGTTTTCCTGGCAGCCTCACCAATACAAGCAGGTTGGGGCATTTTTGATCTTTCTTCTTTCCTTTCTTTTTCTTCCTTTCTTCCTTTTTCTTTTCTTCCTTTTCTTTTTCTTCCTTTTTCTTCCTTTCTTCCTTTTCTTCCTTTCTCCTTTCTTCCTTTCTTCCTTTCTTCCTTTCTTCCTTTCTTCCTTTCTTCCTTTCTTCCTTTCTTCCTTTCTTTCTTTCTTTCTTCCTTTTCTTTCTTTCTTTCTTTCTTTCTTTCTTTCTTCTTTCTTTCTTTCTTTCTTTCTTTCTTTCTTTCTTTCTTTCTTTCTTTCTTCTTTCTTTCTTCTTTCTCTCTTTCTCTCTTTCTCTCTTTCTCTCTTTCTCTCTTCTTCTCTTCTCTTTCTCTCTTTCTCTCCTTTCTTTCTCTCTTTCTTTCCTTTCTTTCTTCTTTCTTTCTCTCTTTCTTTCTTTCTCTCTTCCTTTCTCTCTTCCTTTCTCTCTTCCTTTCTCTCTTCCTTTCTCTCTTCCTTCTCTCTTCCTTTCTCTCTTCCTTTCTTTCTTCTTTCTTTCTTCCTTTCTTCTTCCTTTCTTCTTTCTCCTTCTTTCTTTCTCTCCTTCCTTCCTTCCTTCCTTCCTTCCTTCCTTCCTTCCTTCCTTCCTTCCTTCCTTCCTTCCTTCCTTCCTTCCTTCCTTCCTTCCTTCCTTCCTTCCTTCCTTCCTTCCTTCCTTCCTTCCTTCCTTCCTTCCTTCCTTCCTTCCTTCTTCCTTCCTTCCTTCCTTCCTTCCTTCCTTCCTTCCTTCCTTCCTTCCTTCCTTCCTTCTTCCTTCCTTCCTTCCTTCCTTCCTTCCTTCCTTCCTCCCTTCCTCCCTTCCTCCCTTCCTCCCTTCCTCCCTTCCTCCCTTCCTCCCTTCCTCCCTTCCTCCCTTCCTCCCTTCCTCCCTTCCTCCCTTCCTCCCTTCCTCCCTTCCTCCCTTCCTCCCTTCCTCCCTTCCTCCTCCTCCCTTCCTCCCTTCCTCCCTTCCTCCCTTCCTCCCTCCCTCCCTCCCTCCCTCCCTCCCTCCCTCCCTCCCTCCCTCCCTCCCTCCCTCCCTCCCTCCCTCCCTTCCTCCCTCCCTCCCTCCCTTCCTTCCTTCCTTCCTTCCTTCCTTCCTTCCTTCCTTCCTTCCTTCCTTCCTTCCTTCCTTCCTTCCTTCCTTCCTTCCTTCCTTCCTTCCTTCCTTCCTTCCTTCCTTCCTTCCTTCCTTCCTTCCTTCCTTCCTTCCTTCCTTCTTTCTTTCTTTTCTTTCTTTTCTTTCTTTTCTTTCTTTTCTTTCTTTTCTTTCTTTTCTTTCTTTTCTTCTTTTCTTTCCTTCTTCCATATACATATATATATATATATATATATATATATATATATATATATGTGAAAAACAAAGCCTATATCAGAAAAGCTGCTAGCTCCAGACATCCTGGAAGGTCTCTCCCTTCAGCAGCATGCATGTTCTCATGTACACTGGTATCTCTACCAGCCTATTTTTGCACTGGCAAGGAGATGCTCTTTCAGTTTACATTAGATTGAAGTTACTCTGAAAAACATTTGCTAGGCTGTCCCTCTGGTAGCTGTCCTTGATTTCCATTTTCTGTATGCTTGTTGCTGAGCTGGGGAGGAGCAATAGGTACAGGCAGCTGAAAGGTGCAGGGGCACTGAGATGCTGGCTGCCATAAAGTGTCTGGTTTTGAGCAAGAGGGACAGATTTGTTTCACCTTTTTTTCCTTTTCTTTGCTAAAAGTAGGATTGACACTGCCTCAGCATTTAAAGATTATATATAGATTGGTCAAAGATGTAATTTCTTAAAAGAATCTGAAAAGACAGAAGTTTTTACTTTCATATCATTAAATTTTTTTTTCAGTCTTTCTCTAACTTTCCTCACCTTTATTTTCCTCTCTTTTTCTTTTATATCCCCAAATTTTGTTGCCAGCTACCTCCTGTACATATTGGAACAAGCACATAGGAAAGGCAGCTATTTCATTTCAGGACACAAAGGAAACTTTTGAATCAGATTTGAAATAAACATAAGCTGTGCTACAGATTTGTCTCTACATGTGCATATCTGCTGTGACCTGTGAACCTCCAGCTCTGCCCCACACATGTGCAGGCACAGTCCTATGCTGTGCAGTACAGCCCAGACCTCCTAGGAACAGGTCACAGACAAATGAAGCAGACTGTGTAAGAATAGTTACCACTGTGATGTTCCATGCAGGTTCACAAGGACGTATTAAATAATGGCCATTAATCTGTTGTTTAGGAAAAAACAAACAGTCATGCTTTTCTACTTTCTATAGATAGCAATTCAATTATTACTGGGCTTGAGTCTCCTTGTGCTACTGGGAGAAATTTTATTCTTTGTTTATTCTCATTTTATAGACTGAGACGCGGGGGACATACTTGGCTGAGGACACAAAATGAATCTATCTGAAGTTTCTAGGAATTCTGCCATAGTTAATATCACTTGTTGAGAAGCGTTAGTATAAAGGAGGCCATCAGTGCTTTTCATAGCCCATCCGCCTCTGAACAGATACACACAGTGCAGAGATGTCTATTTTTTGGTTGCACTGCTGTTCAGAACCTTGCTCTGCCTCTTCCTGCCAGTGAGAGGCTTTGCAAGAGAGCCAAACGGTGAACACCCCAGCAAGAAGGACCACCTAAACCAGACCCAAACCATCCTGTTAACATTTGTCAGCTTCCCTTTTTTTTTCACATCCCCTCCTTCCTGTGTTCTCAGCGTGGGAGGGTTGTGGATATGGATATCAGTGGCTCACGAGGCTCTTTGGGGCACATTGCTGCCAATCAACCCGGTCATGCAGCGAGCCCCCCGGAGCAGACCCGAGGCCGTGGCACCAGGCTTCAGCATGGCATGGCTTCAGTGGAAAATTTTATCTTTTTCCGCATGAAAACAAAGCTCTTCTCTTGACTGAGATTTCATGCAGCGCTGACAGTGTTTGCTGGGCTGCTGCCAAGTAACAAAGGGCAATATTTTCTTAAAAAAAAAAAAAAAAAAAAAAAAAAAAGGAGAAGCAGAAAGCGTATTGAAAGTTCCTAGTCTGTGTTTGTGAAGATCTCAGAGCTGCTTGATTAGGAGCTTGAAGTTGGTCGGACTCCTTCCAGCTTCCTCACTTCACCCTCCTTTCTGCATGATGCTGCAGCTGTTCTGATGAAAAACAG
The DNA here is from genome assembly GCF_038088225.1 of Cyrtonyx montezumae. Lineage (NCBI taxonomy): Eukaryota > Metazoa > Chordata > Aves > Galliformes > Odontophoridae > Cyrtonyx > Cyrtonyx montezumae. The sequence continues at coordinate 7,406,764 of NW_027071914.1, read as the reverse complement.
TTATTTAAAAATTTGCTTGTAGCTATGGCAACCTTCATGCACTGTATTTCAATTGAAACTCTAAAACAGCGGCAGAAGTTTCTTAATAGGATATTTATGAAGATTTTAGTCTTTGTACATTTTAAAATGGAAATATTCAATTTTTAAAGGAGGTTATCAAAATCTCATTAATTTTGGAACTGCTTTTTATTTTATTTTATTTTTTTTTCGAGAGCTGCTGCTTAGCTCTATTTTTTTTTTAAATATATTTTTAATTGGTCTTGTCTTTGTTTTTGTTTAAGATTCCTCTGGTTGCTTTAACCCTTGAGAGCTCACAACCAAGGGAACTTTCCCACTGCCTGCTCCCCACCAGCCTCCTGCCCTTGCTAGCAGATGGCTGTCTGTAATGGCAGGTGGAAGGGCACAGTTATGTTTGGATGGGGCTGGCTGGGCTGGAGCATTGCCAGCCGTTGCCTTTCCGCAGTAAATAACCCAGGTAATTTATTTATCCCTTTGCCAGCAGTTTCCAGGTGTCTGCCTGCTCTGGTAGAAGCAAATAGATGTGCTTGCAGTTAACCTATTTAGCACCTCAGTGATAGTCCAACAATTCTTCACAAAAGCACAGAATTCCCGAGGGCACTTGCACTTGGTTAGGCTCAGCCACAGTAGTTTGTAACCTCCCAGCCAGCTCAGAGTGCCAGCCACACCTGGAAGGGTTAAATTCATAAAGCTGCTGAGTTTTTTGTTCTTTGTTTTCTTTCCTCTTCTTTTTCTCTGCAGATACAAGCCTTCAAAATCACAGGGATAAAATTAAGGAAGCCTTGCTGAGCCGTGTACTCTGCTGCCTTAAACCCCCTGAGCCGTGGTGTTATGTTCTGGTACCTCCGAAGTGTGGATTAGGGCTCATTAATACTGTTTCTTGACCAATGGTTTTGACACAAACTCGTCTAAGGGATTTGCGTAATTACAGCTTCAACAGAGAGCTTTTTTCTCGGAGTCTCTCAGCACCATGGCAGGGAACTGTGCACTGAGTGATGGCTGTGGGAGCATGCCTGCCCCACCACTCTTGCTCTTTTCAACCTGGGCAGGTGTGGAGCTGCTGGCTTTTCTGCTGGAAGACACCCGAGGTGCTGACAGGCATGCTCCTCGGCTAGCACAACTGTGTAATGGAGCATCACCACCTTTTGTCTGTGCCACCTGACCCACACAGTGAAATGCTCTTTTTTTAGAGATGCCTCACAATAGGTAGTGATGAAGCAGCTGAGGAGGTGTTATAAAGGTACTCAGAGAGGATTTTTGTGGGGTTTTTTTTGCACAAATCTGTTGAGGAAAAGTTGAACTGATCACATCTGACAGTACATCTAAGAGAAAACATGCAAGGGATGGGAAACGCTCAGCACCCTGCAGCCCTCCCACTCTGCATTTCGGGTAATGGGCAGTGTCTCCCCACTCCTCCTGGCACAGTGAGCAGCCCGTGTCTGATCTGTGGCACATCTGTTGCTGTCATCAGACAAGATAGGACCAGGACACAGAAGAATCGATGCTTGTTAGACAGGCATGGCTCTAGAACTGCATGACTGTGAAAGATATTAATTTAAATGATGAAACTTCTCAGTGCATTGCCTGTACTAAAGCAATGACGCTGTGCTCAGGGTTGTGCAGCTCTAATGGAGATTGGAAAAGCTGCCAAAGGGGCTGAAAATAAGTCTGTATTGGGAGGAGAAACTTATGGTTCTGTAAGACAAGAAGAATCAAAGGAAATAAATCAGGGTAAGATCTTAAGGAATCACCTTGTCTAGGCCACGCAATGTGCTGTGAGGCACTAACAGGCAAAAAGGAGACGCGGGGCTTGGATTCAGGGCTGGATTTAGGTGTTAGCAGCTCTACACTGTAACATTTCCCTCAGTACAGCTACAGCTGACAGGATGTGCAGAGCTCTGCATGCCCTTGGCATGGAGGTGAACTCACAGAGAAGGGCAGAGCCTTGCCGAGCACCAGCACAGTCTGTTACAGACCAGCACAGCAGGGAAGGGGACAGAGCACAGAGCTGCAAGGATATCATACACTCATGTCTGTCCTCTCCTGCACTGGGTCTGTGCTGGGAGGAACTCGGTCAGCCCTGAAGATCAAAGCTCCTTTGCCTTTTCTGGAAATTGCCACGTGCAGCACATAGATGTATGGGGCCTCGCTGCACTTCCATCCTTATGCTGGGGGTACTGCAGGCTTCCTGCCAAACTGGGGATTAAAATAGCATTAACACACCCTCTACTTGAGGACACTGTAGTGATGCAGTCATACCACGAGCCAAATATTTCTGGCTTAAGAGAAAACATTTTGATTCACACAAAGGCACTCAGGAAGCTAAGTCAGGAGCTACATCATAACTTGTTATGCTTTGCTGTTCTCTTGGTTGGTCTTAAGGACAAACTGGCTTCTTTTAACAGCTGGAGAAAGTGAGTGCAATGACAACAGGGACTGATGCTGGGAAATTTGCATTAGTAGGGTCTGTGCCTTGTATAAATCCAATGTTGGTGGGTAGGAAACTTTGAAATTCCTCTCTATAATTTTCTTAGCAGGCCAGAAAAGTTTCATTGCTCCTCTGTGGCTTGACATGAGGGATGCTCTGGTTCCATATTTTCACTTCTCTTTTTTGCTTTCCATCAGGATTTGTTTCTTTCCCTTTAACTTCACGTCCTTGGGAGGAAAATGTTCTCTGAACTTCTGGTTAAATAAACCCAGCTTCATAGAGACCCCTTGTGAGATCCGAGAGATCTTGTGAGAAAACCCCCTTCCCTGATGTGAATTCCTCAAAACTGGATGAGGAACCAAAACCACACATACTTTATGTGATGAGAACAAGCACTGACAGGAGCTGTTGAGGACCTGCCTCCCGCCACGCGGCTCTGCTGGTTCGGAAGCACCGGGAGATGCCTCCCGCCACGCGGCTCTGCTGGTTCGGAAGCACCGGGAGATGCCCATCCTGGGGACTGGGAACAGGTAGCACAAAAGCCTTAAACCCTGTGCAAATTTTGAGGCTTTTTTTCCCTTCCCTCAGAGCAGCAGGAGGAGCTGAGCTCGCCGTGTGCGCTAGAGGGCAGGAACGCAACGCCGAGCGGGCTGAGGGGGGAGGGCTGGTCTCCGCGAGGGGATGCTTTCACGAGGGGAAGGGGAGGGAAAGGGGGAAAAGCGAGGTGCGGGCCCCTGGGAGGTGCGATGCAAAGTGTCTGTCAAGCATTTTTAGGGAGAAGGAAAATAATCAGGGAATGAATATTTGCCGGTTAATTCTGCAGATGCAGTTTGTAAAACAGGAAGGCATTTGCTCTAAGGATGCTTGTTTTTGCAGAGAATTTATGGCTGGTATTGGAAGAAGGGGGCAGAGACAGTAAAGGGGAACCTCAGAACCACTATTTCCACTGACTGGCACTAGGAGTTGTCCTGTTCCTTCCCTGAGCTCTGCAAGTAGAAGACATTCAGTGATCCCAGGCTCCTTTAATCCAAACAGCTCTGCCTTTGCTTCAGGGACTGTCTGCAGATTGCTCAACTGAACCTCTGAAATATTCTCTGCATCTCCTTCCCCTGTCCCCAAGAAGCTTTGCAGTGGCATGCAACTCTTTTGCTAAGCTGACTTCAGAGCTGCTTGGGAGGCCAAACACAGCTCTCCAGACTTATTGAAATGCATTGCTTGCTTTTCATCAGCAGTGCAGATGCCGGTAAGAACAGGGCAAACACGTTATTAGTTGAGCCAAGAGCTTGTATTGTGGGCAAGCCTGGATATGGCTCAGCTATTGCTCTACCTGCAGTGTTGGTATTAGTTGTGCATAGTGCTGGAATTAATTGCAGCCGGACCTGCCTGAAGCCTGGTGGCTGCTGGGTCAGTGCTGGGCCCGTGCAGAGCATCGTCATGGGTGTGGGACCAGGGAGGCAGCATTGTTTCTAGCAAAGGAAAGTCTTTACCTGGCTCAGTGTAACACAGGGGCTGAAGGGCTTTGACACCCATGGAGGGATAAGTGCAGATGGAGCTTGTACTGGTGTCCGCCACTGGCCAGCCTTCCTGGTGAAATCCAGGGAAAGGAGGCAGCTGTCCATGTGCTCTACTGGGAGAGCATTTACTGAAATAGAAACCACTCTCCCAGCACTGCCTGCCTGTGGGCGCAGAAACACCCCAAAAATGCTCATTCTCTGTGCCCAGAGCAGTCTTCCCTGCTGCCTGGATTGTAGAACTACTCCACTTAATTAATAATTGCAATGGTGGGATTATTCTGAAGGTCTGAAAAGCTACAGCCATCGTCCAGCTCAGAGAAGTCTTCTTTCTATGTGAACAAGATCATCTAAATACCATAAGTATACAGCAGGGAGATAAAGAGCCTCACTGAATAGCTGTGCAAAGAGGCTGAAGGATAGCACCGAATCATTCAAATACAAATGCAACAGATGAAACTCACCTGTAAGAACTGGAGTCTGAGCAGTTGTGACTGGCTGGGGTTTGCATCCCATCTCGAAAGGCAGAACCATTTGTTTTAAATGCTAAACCTTTATTTAAGGATCGCTTCAGTAATGAATCGGGAAGGAGACTGCAGTGAATTGAATCACTGCTCAAATTGACTAGTGTGAAGAATTTAGCACAGAGAAAAGGTTAGTGGAAAAGCTGTAGGGTCCAAGGAGATCACAGCCCATAGTGCTGCAATCACTGTAACTTGCTAACTGCTGCAGTCTGGGCTCAGCCTCAATGCTGATGGCATTTTCCACTGTGTGATTGTTCTGCTTCCCTTTGGATTATATTGGTATTGCCCAGTGTCCAAATATAGAGTAACACAATGTTTCCATTCAGTGCTTTTGTATGTAAAATGTGTTAATCTCTTTTAAGCAGCACAGCATCTTCTATAAACTGATGTCCTGGCACCTGCTTCGCTCCAGAGCTGTTTTGAGTTTCCAGAAGTGGTGCAAGGGATGCCTGTGCCCTGATAAGCTGTGGTGGTCCTGCTGCCCGTAGGCACTTTGGGGGGGGCCTCTGCTGGTGGGATTCATCTGCCAAAGGAGTTCAGGCTGACATAAGCATGCTGAAGCTATGCCAGTGATGTGCATGGAGCTTCTGTTAAAAGGAAATACTTCTGTCTTGGTAGTTCGAGGCCTAGGTCAGACAGGGGAGGGCTTTCCAAGGAGACAGAAGAGTGAGTCTGCAAGAACAACATCTGCAGTGAAGTTTGGCCTGTGGTTGGCACAGATAAGCACAGATAAAGGGATGAGCTATACCCAAGGATGTACATGAGCAAGCAGTAAGGTATCCAAGCCACTGGCCCAAAACATTTATTTGTGCTTAAACAGAGGTGTAATGAAAGTTGGGAGTTGTCAGCAAACCATCTTTGAAAGTAATGTTGCCTGGTACAACCCATCTCCTGCAGCCTTCTCCAGCCAGCCCATGGTTACCCAGAGGACCTCCGCAAAAGGTGAGGTCATCTGCTATCACGCTTTGTAAAATCAGAACTGCTGAATATTGAACATCTAATCTTGATTCAAGCTAGGGAGAGTCTTGCAGCTGCAACATAACAAGTGGCAAGGCCAAGCATTTCATGATGTAATGATATAATGCAATGGAAAGTACAGCAGTATTGCAGGGTGACAACGCATTTAGCTGTAGCAAGTAAGGACAAGTGCAAATACCACAGACATGAAGGAAAAAAGCCACTTACCTTTAGAAGACCTCAGATACACAGGAATCTCCAAAGAGATACCCTTGGCTCCTCTGACAGCTCTTTATGAGTTCTGGGAAGGGGTGGATCCTGGCTTCACCCCTTCTGGTCACTCAGGTACATTGCATGCACCTGAGCTCTCCTAGGTTGGCCCTGCCTTCCCACCAGGTGCTCAATCACTGCTCAGGCTGTGACTTAGCGTTTTCACTGCATATGGCAGTGTAAGTATGGAAGAGGGGAGTGCAAAACATCCATTTCCCACCCAGTGAGTGATGATATAATTACATCATAAGTGGCAAAGCTGCTGCTTTTAGGAGGATAAATTTCCCAAGGGCAGTGCTAAGATGATGAGCTTTCAGCTCTGATGTGCTGTTTGCTGTTTCTTCTTGTGTTGATTTTTACAAGAGTTTCTCTAGAAAAAGTGGCTACTCAGCAAAGTTAGCGTGTCAGAATCAAACCCTAAGATAGAGTCCAAGATTTCATCAGCAGGCTTTCCACATATTTGAAAAATCATATTTGTATTAGGAGAGATTATTTATCTGTTACCAATTTACTTCCCAGCCCACTCCACAAAACCTTCACCCAGGGATCCTTGCACTGTTCCCAGAAGCCATTGACAGAAGCTCACAGGAGCTAAAGCAAAAGAAACAATTTACTGGGACTAAAGTTTAAACAAATGCTTCTCTCCTTTCTAATACATGTTATCTGTGATGAATTATCACAAGATTTCTCCAAATATAAATCAGATTAAGACATAAGCTCAACAATTTATACCCAGCAATGGCACATGCGGCCTCTTTGCTGTGAAACCGAGGAGAACGGCTTCTTATTATTCCTCTTGAAGGGGAAAACTTGAAGGTTTTGTTGGGTTTCCTGTAAATTCACTGTCTTTCATTTGCAGCCAAATTGCAACAAAACCCACATCATGATTTGGAAGCCTTGCACGTAGATACAGAAAATGCAGTCACAAGATTGCTAAATAGAAATCGCTCTATCTTTAAATGATCATGAGCTGTCAGCTGTTCCTTTGTTTGGATTATTATAGGCACATATAAAACATTTGATTGAATGCTCAAGTTTTCACCATCTAGAATCCAGACGGATGTCTGACAAAATAGCAAACACTCCCCACTCCACCCCTCCTCAAAACCCCCTTCCTGCTTCAGCTGAATTTCTCCCTGTATTGAAGCCAATATTTCATGGACTAAATTGGACAAAGCAAGCAAACAATCTCCTTTGCATTGATATCCAAATCAAATCATTGTTAATCACATCAATATTCCCAGCTGACAATGGACCCCGAGGCCAACTTTCTGTCCTAAACAAGCTCTTCCACGTGGGTGCCACAGAGATTTACTGTTAATTATGGCTGGAAGCATTCAGGTCTGATTCTCTCACCTGTTCCTTCTCCCCTCCACCTCCTCACATGGTGAGGAGGAAAGAAAAATATAATTCTTTGCCTGACACTGGATTTCTGACCTCTATCAGTGATGTCAAGGGAGCAGCTGCCCTGTGCTAAACCACAGATCACCAGCTTGCCTGTAAGCAATGCAGTAACTGACCCTCTAAGAAGCATGGCAGACATTTCAGGGTGGAAAGACACTAATTTCTGGGGTTAAACATTGCTGTCTATGGTACAACTCTCACAAGGGTGCAGGGGATTTCAGTGCCTGCTTCCTTGCCTGCGGCAACTGCAAACCATGAGCCCGGTGCTGCAGACATTGCTCAAGGGGCTGATTTTAAATCTGTATGGGCATTCTCATGCTTTAAACCAGGGCAGTGCCTGAGCTTTGGGAGGACAAGAGATCAGGGCAGGGGCAAGAGTCCACTTGTCTGAACAGGGGGGAATAGGACACACCTGGAGACTGAGGTACATACCTCTCACCAGGGAGACAGCTCCCAGGAGCTCTGCAACTGTGTGTGCACAGGAGTTGCATATGCTGGCCATTCAATACACAATACACTTACTTTGACAACAGGCAAGACTTCAGGACTTCATCTGTAGCATCTATTAGGAACGGCAAATTAATTAAAATCACAAGCTAATTAACCTTCCAGCTCTTTGCATGCTCATTCTGCTGCTACTCACGGGGCTTTGCTGGTCCCTGCATTGCTCCGGGGTGGCTAGGGACTGTGGGAACTGCTGCATTGTGAGGCTGTTAACTGTTTGAAGGTGCTTTCTGTGCAAGTGCTCTATTTAGAATCATAGAAACATAGAACAGTTGAATTGGAAGGGACCCTTAAAGGACATCTGGTCCAACTACCCTGCAAAGAACAAGGGGCACCCACAGCTTCATCAAGTGCTTAGAGCCCCATCCATCCTTACTGTGGACGTTGAGAGTTGGGAGCCATGTTAGCTTTACCCCATCAGAGCTACTCCTTCTTCTCATTTTCCTTTCTGTTTACCTGTAAACCAAATTGCCATGTTCTCTTACTCCTCCAAAAGTTCCTGTTTGCATAGCAGCAACTGTATGACGCTATGTTTCCCTCTGAATAATTGTTTTCATAATGAGAAACTGGGAAGAAGCCCCAAACCACTACCATGAAGAAAGGAAGATTCTCAAGAAGTAAATCTCCATAAACTCAGTTACATTTCCCCATAAAAGTGTGTTACTTCTGCAGCTTCCTGGGGAAATGGGGTAATTATTCTGCCCTGTTCTCATGTCCTGACCATACCAAGTATTTCCTTTGCATGCTATCAGGTGGTGGATAGAGCAAATGCATTTGCTGTTTTCTGTTTTGTAGAGCTGATATTCAAATTAAGGGATGTCCCTTGTCACAGATATAATTTCATCCCTCTACAACACTTGCCAAGAACAATGTGATGGCCTTGTTATTAGATACTGTGCTTGGTTCATTACTTTAAAATATGTTAGCACTTTGTTTGCAATAGACTTGATGGCTTAAACAGCATAGGTGCTGAATTTTTAATGGCAGCAATCAAGTATTTTATTTGTATTTGAAAGGGGAGCAGGAAGAGTGCGGGTGTTTCTTGTGAGGGTGCTAAAGAGATGGAGCTCTGATGTGTCTAATTAATAGTGATGTTGAGACTCCAGTGAATGTCCTGTAACGATCCTGTGAGGACTGCTCAGGAACAAAATGTTATGAGTCTGCCCCACATTCCTGTATTCCAGCTGGGATGTGGGCTACCCCTGGGCAGGACTCCCTGATGGCATCTGGGGGAGAAAGGGAAGAATCCTTGAGAGTATTTCCTTTGCAAAAAAAGGAAAAAAAAATCTTTTAAATCCATGCACACAAGGTTCAGCTTCCTCTGGAACTGGAAATTGTCTCACAGCAACATATGCTAATTCATGAGATGAATTTCATTCATCGAAATGTGCAGTAATTTCTTCCTACTTTTGAATGCAAGTTGTAATTCAGACTTAACTATGGTGGTGTTCCCATTACACGGGACTGCAGAATGTCTATAATATTTTCTTCATTATTGCTTTCAACTTAACATCTTACTATTACTTTTTTTTTCTCATCCCGTAACAGTTCTTATGCAGTGCATTGCATTTTGGCATTGCACAGAGGTGTTGGCTGCCCTGGTCAGGTTGGAAGAATCCTGGGCAAATGGGGGCTCCAGGAGGGGCACAATGTGACCTACAGTGCTCTTCTTTTGTGTTTTTTTTTGTGTTTTGTTTTATTTTTCCTGGTGGGAAAAGCTTTGTGCAGCTTGCAGCAGTCCGGTATTCCCACAACAGAGGCCTATTGAGGCATAGCCAAAACCTGGCAAATTTTCACTTCAATTTAAGTGAGCAATTAATTAATAAATAGGGGAATTTGCTTCTGTTATGATTTGCAATTGGAATGAATGATTCTTCCAGCAAAAATAAGCTATCCCAAAGAATAACATCTTTATAACCCCGAGGATTCTCTTTGGGCTGCTGATAGAAATGCTGTATAGCCACTGTCAGTCCCAAGCTCCTACTGAGCACCACAAGCATTGAAAGAGAAAGAGGAATAATGGGAGAGGTGGAGGAGGGTGAGAGACAAAAGGGAGTTTGCTTCCCCACTATGTAACAGATTGATTCTTAAAAATTCTTTTGATGAATTTCATCTGCTTACAACAGACTCGCCTGTATATTTATCTGTGTTCTCCCTGTGTGAGGCTAATGACTGCCTGAAATCACTCACTGAAAGCCATTGTTTGGACATCTCTCCAGATATGTTAAAAGGTGATAAAGTATAAGATTTTAGTTATTGTTCAGCTCACATCTGGAATTAACTGCAGCCAGCGTCTGGCACAACAAGTCAATAGCCTCACTCTATATTCCACCCGCATCTTTTCCTTTCCTGAGCTTGTTCTGTCTGGCTTTGTGTTGCCGAATGGTGCAGTCACAGGAGGAATCATGTGCGAGAGAGTGAGCTCTCTGGTTTGAGGCAGGGAGCTGGTGTGAGGGATTAAAGCTCCTGTTGTGACAGAGCTGGCAACAAAAGCAAAAAATTTCCTCATGCAGAAGGAAAAGTTGTCTGTGTGAGAACTGAGACACTCGGAGGGGACGCACGGCTGTTGATCAGTGGGTTTCACCCTAATTTCCCATATGGGGGTGTTGTCAGTCTTGTTCAGGTCCTGACACTCCCCAGCCCAGGGCTGCAGGGTGATGCTGCTTCCCACTGCTGCTGGAGGGTTTTTTCCCATCAGTGCAGATACCAAATGTGCAGCAAAGAGAAAGCAATGCCTTTTTATTGCCCTCCCCTCCCATTTACAAACCCTGGGGGTCTGTGTTGCTGATGGCATGTGCCAAGGGAAATCAAGCATGTTTCCTTCTGGCCTGTGCCTTGCTGCCTGCCATGAAACATCCTTGCTGCAGCACACCAGCAGGAGGGTTGTTGTGCACATTCTGTAGGTGCTTGTGGTAGGCAGGCAGCTCGGGGTGATAAGGTGCACTTTGGTATCAGTAAATAACAAGAAAATCCCTCAGCCTTAAAATTGCTTATGGTAAAAAGCTCTAATTAGTAGGTATCACTGTCTAACAGAACAAACCAATCTCAGGAGTTTAAGAATAAATCTGGCATTCACTAGTGGGACTGGTTGTGGGGTGGGGGAATGAGGCGAGACTGGGACAAAATGCAGACAAGCTGTGTTTAAAGGAACGGCATCTTAGCAAACAGTCTCACTCCTCATCTCTCAGTATTTAAGTCACAGTGCAGCTTCCTGCCATTATTACAGCAATTAAAATGCAATTACATTTTCATCTTTATTTCAATTCTTGAATAATTAAAGCCACTTTACATCAAGGGTGATCCATAAAGGAAGTCATTTTGCATGTGAAAAGCTGTGAAGAGTGGAAGACATCGGGGTATCGCAGTCAGCAGAGAGCATCTGAGATTGGTAATGCTATGGTAAGCTGCCTCCTTTGCACAGCTCTACAGGATCGTGGAAGGAGGCCAATTGCTGGATTCAGTGCTTTATCTTGATGAAACGGCTGTTTCAGTTTGGTATTCACTCCTTTCATATTTGTAATCACTTTAAGATTTTCATTTTATAGTATTCGCTTATTTAACTGCTTGTTTCCTGCCAAGTCTAAAAAAAGCAAGGCTTTTCCCTCCTTCCTCTTTTCATAGCTGCAATGAAGGAAAGAGTTTACACAAAATGACTTCTATATTTAAAGTCTCCTGATGTAAATCTCTGATTGCTTTAAATAGTCAGAGCTGGTAGCTATGGCATTTAAGTGTTAGAGCCCTGTGTAGGTGCTTCCCCTCCTCTGATGCTTGGGAAGATTTTGGGGATTGCTCTGATTCCTTTTCAAGTGTGTGCTGAATGGCTTATACAGTCATTGTCTCTTTTGTGAAATGCTTTGGGGTCTTCAGACATGGAGGCATTGAACCATGTGAGATATCAGCATCACAGGTGTAAGTGGCAGCCTCCTGTGGGCAGCCTGGACCCTGCACCTCTTTGTCACAGCAAACTCCGGGGTCACCACTAGAAAAGATTCCTGTGTACACAAATGCCACTGCTCAGACTACCCAGAACGGAGTTTTCAGATGACAGCCTGACAGCTACTACAAGAGCTATGCAGCTCATCTTGCCCGTCCCAAAAATTGCACCATGCCATAAACTGGATTTAATTTCTGCATTTTTAGGGACAAATAGGTTTTGTACTGCTAAGGGACTCCATAGCTAGCTTGTGAATCAGGGGAAGGGAAGGAAGGGGAAGAGGAATGGGAAGGAAAGGAGAACAAGAAGGAAAAAGGAAAAGAGAAGGGAAGGGGAAGGAAAAGGGGAAAAAGAAAGGAAGAGGAAGGGGAAGGGAAAGCATTCTGGCCAAATGGTGCATTTACAGGAAAAATCAGATTGGTCCTCAAACTTGGCTGTCTGCAAAAGCCTATCAAAAGACAAAGCAGCTGTGGCACAGACTTTGTGTAGCTGATTCAAATGCTATGGGTTCTAAAACCTGCTTTTACCTGCACTCGGTTGCAGTGCTGTGGTGTGGGTTTTGCTTGGTATATTCATGGTACAAGAGCCTACTGGGGTGCTGAGAAGTGACTGCCCACAGAAAACTGATCTCTTGCTAGATATGCTGCCTGATCAAATAAGAGACAAATAATACAAAGGGAAATGTAAAATCTACAGAAAGAGTGGCTCAGCTTGAAATGCTGGAGTCCAAGGGCTCCTACAATGGTTTTTTTTTCCCTTTCAAATAGCAGCAATGCATTTATGGCCTTGATGGTCTCTGAGAGCTGGAAAACCCTTCCAATCCTTTGTATGGATTTTCTTTAGCCTTCTAAATCTCAGTGATATGAATCAATCATATGTGAGCAGCTCTGTAAAAATCTCACGTCCTTTCCACTATGTTTCACCCATCATCCCCTTCTCCAATCAATAGAACAAAAGCCAACTGCAATCTTCATTCATAATTGGTACAGAAAACAAGTTTGATATTTGAAAAGAAAGTTTCCATCATTTCTCCTTAACCTCAACCCTTTCCATCTCCTCTCTTTGCTAACTATCAGGTTTCTGACGTTGTTTGGTAATAAGAGGTACCTGGCAAGAGGGCACGAGCTCTCACAAAGTGTCTGACACTGATAGAAGTGGCACCATCCCTCCTTTAGTCGTAAATGAAAAGCTGCACAGGGACATGTGTGAGGAGAAAAACCTTCTGAGCTTAAAATAATTGGAAGAGGTGAATGGGCAAGCAAAAGCTTGATGGTTCATCTGAGCTGCATCTCCAGTGGCACAGCTACCTCTTGCTCAGGGGACACTTTGTCTCTTCATCCCTGTTTCATACCACTCTGCTCACTTCCAGTGCTTTCCCAGTTTTTCAGTGGTATAAGGCTTCCTTACTTCAGACCCCAGGGAACATGTAACCTGCAGCTTATACCCTGTGTAGGCCACAGGTGTTGCTAGGGAGAAGGCCAATGTCTGTGGTGTTCCAGAAGCTCTGGATTTTGACAGGTCCTGGTGCTGCCAGCAGCACAAAGCATGGGCACTCCATAGCAACTCCAAATCAGAGGGATCTCAGGGTCACTTACAGCTCTGACTTCTTTCCTCAAGCTTCTCAGTGATTTTCCCAACCGTTCTTCACAATGAAGGTTTAACTTAGCTGTGATTTTTGAGACAAGGGGGAAAGCTAGAGAGCAGAAGAAATCATACAAGGAAGTTTGCATGATACTGGGCACCTGAGCCCACTCATGCTCTGAAGAAGAGTGGGGTGAGCAGAAAAGGCGATATGATTAAATGCAGTCCCAGTGCTGCAGCAGTGCCAGGCACTCCAGCATTACAGCAAATCCTGGGTTTTCCTGGGTAGTAACATTAAGGCTAGCAGACACCTTTGCCTGCTTTCACTAGATCCACTGCAGGGTAGCCGTACAGATTACCATCATCACAGGCAATACCTTACTTTATTCACTGCCTGAAGCAAGGTTTTACCCTGCCTAGTTTTACACTGAAACCACAATTCTCTCTTCTCCATCACTGTCACTGCAGGGCACAATGCTCCTCGGGGTCACAGAACTGGGGTGAGGTTTCCTCATGGGCTGCTGTGCATCAGCCCTGCTGCACTGCAACGGGAGCAAGGCACCACAGGAGGAGGGTGGAAAATTACCTGCAAGTCATTTGGTTTTTGTGTGAGTGGTTCCCTCCCAGTTCACTCCACTGCAGAAGTTTCCTCTGAACACGTATTCCTGCAGCTTGTAGCCAGTTCTGCTTGCTTTCTCTCCCGCAGTATCTCCTGTCCTTGAATTTGATCGAACCGAGTTGTAACTGGCGCGAATTCAGGGCTCGGAGAGTAGCGTTCTGTGAGCTATGCTCTGAAAAATTAAAAGCATTGACCTCCTCATTTCTCCCCTCACCCTTTACCCCCAGCCCCTGACATGCAGTAAGGCTTGGGCTCGAGTTTGAGAGTTGCTGAATTTTTATTATCTAATGCAATTTTTCTCTACAGATTGATTTCTGTGAAGTACCTGGGGGTATTTGCTAACATAAACACTGCTCCAATGGCACAGGCTGTTTGTTTACATCGATAGGAGGAAAAGAGTCCTTATTACTGATATTTTGACTTCTTCCCTCAAGCTTCTCCCCAAGAGCCAGCAAGTAAGCAATATTGATAACTGCTTTTTTAATTTAGGGCCAATTTTCTATATAGATGGATGTGACGATGCATAAATAATACACCTCTTTGCTGCATGGATTGTTTATCCCTGACTTCATTGGCATGCATGGCACACAGGCAAACTGAAAGCTTCTCTGGATGGGTATTGTCAGATAACTTGCCAGGTTATTCCCTAGAGAAAATCATCAGATACACAGAGCTGGAGTTTTTAAAGTCCTTTTATTTCATCCTTTCAATGCACTCCGTGCTGGTACAGCAAAGTTCAGGCTGAATCAGCAGTCCCATTAAAATTCCTTATTTTCAGGAATTTATAAGTTGTTGGCGAAGAGAATAAGAACGGGGCAGGACTGTGCGAGAGCTGAGCTCCAGGGATGAAGACATTTGCACAAAAGTTTAAAAAGCACACAAAGGAGGATGACAAATGCTCTTTGTACAAAGCAAATAATTGTTCCAGGTGGCTGTCTCTTCAGAAGGTAGGCACTGGAAAAATCCTGCTGCTTGATTCAGAGGATTTGGCCATCTGTGCAGGACACCCACCCTTCCACAGCCCCCGCTCTGCCCCGGGCTGGCCATGGGGGCAGCTCAGGGCTGGGCATGGGCATCGTGTAGGCATGGGCAGCAGTGGGGGCCCTTCAATTCCCAGAGGGTTCTTGAGCTCCAAGGGGAAACAAATGCCTGGACAGCTTGTTTGCTGCTGTGCTTATCATGATGCATAATATATTCCACTTTCAGATAGATTATGAAAGGCCCAGTTCTCCCATTAATTGCAAAATTCTCAAGAACTTCATTATCAGCAGGCCTTAAATGTACAATTTAGAGTCTTAATTACTTGATATGCCATATGCCATTCCCCGAATCTAATACTGTGAGCAAAACCCATTCATGAGTGCTTTATGATGAACTCGATTTACAGCTGATACCAATAATATTCAGCTCTATCCTACTGCTAGGAGGTTACCTCAACACTTTTGATATAGACAAAAGTGATTTTTTGATAATCTGATGAAATGAAGAGTGAACACTCTGGTCACTAAGCTTTGACCGGCTCATACTCTGTGGCCGGTCCTGGTGATTTCTGAAAATGGGGAATAGCAACCAACCTGTTTCTGCCCAGCTCACAGAATTCTGGCTTTTATAATTACCATATATTAAAATTGCATTAGGTTTATTGTTTATGGCAGAGACTTGCTGGCTGCATAATGCATGGAAGGATGCTTAGCATCCAGATGCTGGAGTGGCCCACGGTTCAGAAAGTGAGGGTTAAGGATGGAGGATTTTCCTCAGCTGAGTGCGTGCTGTTTGGTGTTAGTTGCTTCAGATCTGCAGGTACCTACCTCTACTCCCAACACTGAGAGATGACAAAGGAACTCACTATTGTCTGGATTATAGTTTTTTAAAATGTTTTTAAATGTTTACTGTTAAATTTTGCAGAAATGCAAGCTGAGAAGTTCAGGCCTGAGAGGCTTAGCTGAAGCGAGCATATTACCCAGAGGAAATTATAGTGGTCTTGCATGTCTTAATAAGAATAAAAAGAGAACAAAAGATATTTTGTTAAATGGGATTTGTATGGGTAGTTTGCTGGAATTGTTTTTTTTTTTTTTAGCTACTAATTAATTGCCAGGCTAAGCTGTAATAATAATATCAGCATGGCAATAAGATAATGAGTGCTGATGGATAGCAGGCATAAATTTAAATGAGTGGTGTGGCTGGCCTTGTACAAGCAAGGTGTCCCAGTTAATGGGCAGGAAACGCTTGGAAAAATAAGTATGTAAAGCATACTGAGTGAGGCACATGAGTGAAGTTAAATGCAGTGGTCCTTTGGGTCTGCTCTCTGTGTGCCAGCCTCCAGCATGTGCTGTCAGCCCCAACGAGGTGAGCAGTCATGGGGTGGCAGGGCTAAGCTGGTCAGTTCTGCAGCTTAATGGGAGCAACTGGCTTGATCTTGGCAACATGGATGTGGTAACAGTTTGGTTTCTGATGAGTACACGAAGGGAGTGCCTGATCTGTGGAAGAATGGGAGTATTGCTTGTGTTCGTTTTCTTTTGGCTCACAAATTCTGTGTCCAGGTCACATGCTGAGACTCCTAGGCTCCCTGCGATGTCAGCAGAAGCACACAAACTGCTGCTAGGGGGAGTTCAGAGCATCCTGGGTGGTTCCTGCTCTGAATTTCACTGTGGGCTGTGAGGCTTGGGCAACCAAATGTGTCCAATGCTTGTCTTCCTGGGTTTAGTGCATCAAAGCTTGTGAAAGAGCTTTCCCGGTTGCTCCTGCCTTTCCTAACCCCCTTGCTTCTATAAATAATTTCCTGCCAGAAATCCTTTGCCAGCCTCAGTTTTTAAATCCCAGTTAGCCTTAAGATGAGGAGTAGCTCCTGGAAGCAGTGCCAGGACATTGGTGTCACACTGTTGCACTGCTGAGAAGAGCTCATGGGAGCAGCAGCCCTGATGAGAGCTGCGAGGACTTGGTAAACAACACACAAAAGGCTGCCAAGGGAACAAATATATTTTGTCTGTTAGAGATGAGCTACATTTTAGCCAAACATCAGTGAGAGAGTACCTAAAATGCTGCTGAGGGGACAGAAGTGCTGACCACACCCCATGCCTTATTGCGGACTATCATTATTAAGCTGCTACAGACAGTCACTTCCAGCACTTCAGAGCGCTGCTCAGTGTGGAGCTGTTTGCCTCTTCTGAACAGCTCAGAGCACACGGCATGATCTCTCGGTGTCACCCATTGCTGCAGTGGCTGCTGGCAGTGTCCCTGCTCAGCAGTGCCTGCGGTGCTGCCCCAGAGTGCGTGGAGGAGGTCTGCATGTGCTGGAAAATGCACTACGGAGCAATGAGAATGCAGCTGGAGCACCACTGCACAGCACTGTTTGAGAACTGTAAGATCTAGAAAAGAAAGACAAGTTCAGACAGAAAAATACATCAGAAACCTCATTAAACATTAATACTTGCAAAGCACTCAGAAGTTTCGATACACTGGAATTAAGGCATCTCGTACAGCCTGGACCTGTCGTGGCAGCACTTTAAGCTTTTCATCAGCTATTTGCTCACATGCAGCTCTGTCATCATTTTCTTGTTTTTCCCTAAATTCATGTGCCCAGGATGGTGACTGGCTGGTGCAGACAAGGCCTGTGAAAGGAGGTGATTTGCCTGGGAGCTGGGAAGTGTCCTCTAACCGAGGGGTTGGTCCCTCCTTCCTCCAGGTCTTTGGTCAGTGCTCCTATCACAAACACATGGTTGATTTTTTTTGTAGTAGATGAGTTCTTGTTTGATGGCATGCAAACTGAGGACCAAGCATGACATCTCCCATTGACTTTCTCTGTTAGTGGAGCTCTGGCAGGGCTGAGCAATGCCCAGGGACTCGCTGAGGATGAAGGCTGCAATGAGCTCAGCTGTGGCTGCCAGTGACATCAGCAGCTCCTCAACTGCAGTGGCTGCAGCTTTGCCCTAGCTGTGACATGGAAATGATGGGTCACTTGCCACAGCCCACGTACCCAGGTAAAGCCACTGCAGAGCAGCAGGGTGGCCCCAGGATCCGGCTGAATGACGCACAGGAGCCTCACGTAAAGCAGGAGATGCGTGTGATGATTGTATGCCAAAATGGATGTGGGCAAGATGCCCAACACGATGTAGGGGCTTGAGCAATTGCTGGAGGTGTGCAGCCAGCCCTGGCATGCCTCTTAAATGCGAACTATCTTTTTTGTTGGGATAATCTATCATACTTGAAACATTCTGAGAGGCTGTATCTTTCCCTTTAACCATCTTTATCATTTTAATTTAAAAGCTTTTTAAAATTATCACCCAAATAAATGATAAGTAGTAACAGGGTAAACTCCTCTGAGCTCTCCATTAGAGCAAACAATGCAATGTGACTGCGTTCTATTTACAGAAAATTAATGAACATAAAAAAGATGAAGTGTGCATCATCCTGGTGATTGTAGGTTGTTTTTCATGCAACAAGGTTTGTAGCTTTATCCATTAAATTCTGGGACAAAAGAAATGTCCTCACAATTTTAATAGTTGCAATATATGATTGTATGTGAAGAGAATAGGAATAACATTTATTTTATTTAATGAAGACTAATGAAGTTGTTCTGATATTTCCATTACAGTTTCAACAAATTATTCTAATCAGGAAGATCCTACTTTCTGAAAGCTAATTTTTCATCATAAACATTGTCTAAAATGCCAGCACAATAGTGAAATGCAAGAGCAGCATTATAGGATGCCAGAAAATTTCCAGATCTAATTGGAAATTGATGCATTTCAGAGCATATTTTTTCCTCTAATTTTTTGGTTAAAAGAAAAATGCTCAGGCTACCATAGAAAGGTTTGCATTTCTAGCATAGTGCTTTATCATCTATTAGACAAACATGGCAGATATTGGCTGATACTTCAGCTGGAAGGAAAGAGGAAGTCTGTTTCCTGAGCCTGGCCTGGTCAGAGCAGGATACTGGACAGTGTAAAATAAAGGACAGGGTGTTGGGTGATGGGGACAATGAAGGAGGCAGTCACCACAGTCAAGTCCTCCTGGGGCATTGCAGTCAGTAATGACATTCTTTGAAAAGTGTCCTTGGCTCATTAAGCCAAGGTTAAGGCTTCAAATACGGGAAAGTGATTAGGGCCAAATTTTAGGGTGTTTCTATGTTAAGATTAATGAAGGAGCATGGATGTAGGGATCCAGATGTTTGGGGGATGACAGTAGTGGGGAGAAAAGCTCTGACAATCTCTTTGGTGTGGTCACCTTAACAATTTCATAGGCAGGACAGGGTGCCTAAGGCAGCAGGAGTGAAGCTCTTGCAGAGGAGTGATTAAAACCTGGGTAAATATGACAGGAGCAGAAACATGGTGAGAGGGAGAAGGGAGATCTCTGCCCTTTTATTGCCATCAGCAGCTGTGTTCCCCAAGACGTGGGAGTGCCTGGTAGTCTTGACTTGCTGTTGGAGTCTTCTATGAGGACCTGTCCCATTTCCTCCTGTAAGCTGCTGTGTTTCAGATCATGTGCAGCAGCATTGCTCTTAATAAAAAAAAAAAAAAAAAAAGGGAGCAGTTGCCCAGAATTGTGCAATCTTAATTTCTGTCATATATATCTTATACTGTGTTGGTGCTGCTACATAAATCTGCTGTCTAACACCTTCTCATAGCATTAATAGGGTTGTTGAGCCTTCAACATATTTCACACCTGACAGTTTCTTAGAATGCATCAATTATATTCCTACCTGTGTTCACAGTTTTGCTGTCATCTGGAAATAAAAAAAATAAAGAAAAAGAAGAAAGAAAAGAAGGGATTGATTTTACTTTTGGTTTGAATAGAAGAACCAAAGTCTTTTATAGATATATAAAATGCTTTTATATGAGCACAAACACAATAACTGCCACAGGCAATGGTGAATCTTGAACTGGTGCACTGCCCTTTTCAGGCCAGCGGGTGTGAAGCAGAAAAGCTGCACAGGAAACTCACATTGAATGTAACAGGAAAAAAATCACTACCTGTTATTGCCATTTCTAGCTATGTTGATGCACATGTATACAATCATAGGTTCACACAAAAACTACTTCTGTCCTCAGCAATTTGTTTTTGTTGCACAGACTTTTTGCCATCTGCCTTGTGTCCCAGCAACTCTTCACTGTTTGCTCTCTCCATTATTCACTGCCTCTCCTCGGTCTTTAATGCTGGAACGAAACCTAGGAGGTGACAGGTCAGTGAGCCCTTTGTGGCACCTCTTGCCTTGGTTATCTGGAGAAGCACCACATCATGCAATGACAGATGATAGGTTCTTCTCATATTTACTTAGGAGTCCTGATGTCTCACTAGCAATGAGACTTTTTATTCCTCTATTTACTTAGCTCTTTCCCTCAGCAGTGTAACCCACACATCTACTTGACTTCTTTCTTGCCCTTACACACATAAAGTAGAAAGCTGGCAATTTTAATAAGCACAGACTTTGCTGTCTAATTGAGATTAACATAGATAGTTAAAGTATTAGCACAGGAGCTGAACCTTGGTGGCTTTCAGGAATTGCTCATCTCTTTGCTGGGTCAGGTTCTGATGAGTTATTTTAATACTTCCATATTTGCAGTGAGACATCATAGGACAGACCTACTTATGCCATCCTGCCCTTCATGGTGTGCTCAGGGAGGGAGCCTGAGAGAGAGGAAAAACCCACACACACGCACAGACCTTCCATCTGTCTCTCTGATTTACATGCTTCAACACACTCTGGTCCTAGCCAGAACTCTGGGCACTATGTGTCCTTGTGTGGCCAGGAACCAGCATGACCCAGGCTCCTCCTTGCTTGAGTGATGCTAGGAGTGCCACTTGCTGCCCTCAGTAAAGTGCTGCAATAAAATGACTCCAGAAGAGGTAGCTCTTACACTAATTTTGCAGTTGCTACTACTAGCAGCAACAGCCAGGTAGGTGACCTTGGGCTAGTCATGCTTACCTCTGCCCTGAATGGCCCCTGGAACACAAGGGGATTTCTGAAGATCTGCCCTGCTGGACATCAGTGGTAGATTTCCTTGGGTTTCCCTTTTAGTGCTGAAGCTGTTCAAGGCCGGTGGGGGATGACTTCTGTCTTGCACTAAAACTCCAGGGTGCGTAGCCCTGGGCAGGACAGCACCATGACCTCTGGGCTGTCCTGAGCTCCAAGACCTGGGCCTTGCCATCATGAGCAGAATGGGTCCCAAACAGCAGCCCCTCTGCAGCTCAGCTCTAGTGCTGGGCCCAGGGTGGGGAAGAATAGCAGTGGGATGAAAACACAGGGGGTGATCTGCATGACTCTGATCTCTGTGCACACTTCTTGCCCTGAAAAGGGTACAGCTATCACTCCATTTGTCAGCATCAGCAAGTCATTATGTAAAGCATACATCATTGTACTTTTGACTTTGTTGCTTGTCGTATCGCTCGGAGACCGATAGATGGACCACTTGGTCTGTGTGAGGTAACTGCACGGTGGGGAATGCGCAAAGCTGGAAGGGCTCCTCTGGCTCCAGCTAAGCTTGTTTTTTTTTATTTTTTTCCCCTTTAATAATAGAGTGAGAATCGAGAAAGAGAGAGAAAATTAGCAAGAGAAAAAGCAGCTCCTCTTTGTTGAATAGACAGTTTAATTTATTCCTGAGCACAATGTACCTGAAGAATGATAAGAAACAACTTTGATATCATGCTAAATAAATAAAAAAGAGGTTACATAACCTAATTTTCCCTGGGTCTTACAGCAGTTTCTATTTTATCAGCTTTCGTTTAACCTGAGCAAAATTAATAAGATGAGAAAAGTAGGGCTACCTGGAATACTATGAGACTTCTTACAATGACAAGGGAAGAATCTTTAAGCTAATTATTTCATGTGCATGTTGCTTCCTGGCACATCAGGAGGGCTCATCTGCAGGAGAGGTGGATGTCAGGTGGGGGGCACTGAGGTCTGGTGGTGGGGCTGGCACAAAGCCTTGCTCTGGGGCTGCACTAGATGCTTGCACCTTGCGTGTGGAGGGCAGAAGAGCTCTGATGTAGGTTTGTGTTGTTCCACTCACAGGAGACACACGAAAAGCCATAGTAAGCACCCAAGATTTCAAAAGCAGTTGATAAAAACAGACTAAATTTATTTACTCCCTGTGAGAGCACAAAAAGCCCTTCAGTTAGTTATTTCCTCTCATGGTTTCCCAAAGAAAAGAAAGCAAAATATGAAATAAGCTGTTTTATTTTATTTTATTTTATTTTATTTTATTTTATTTTATTTTATTTTATTTTATTTTATTTTATTTTATTTTATTTTATTTTATTTTATTTTTCATTTCCAGATTTTTATGCCATTTGATGTAGAAATTGATCAATACTACAACAACTGCAATGAAAGGAGACCCCGCATGCATCCCTTCCCCACAGTGTCAGACCTTCAGAGAGTCCATCATCAGTTGATGTTGCTTCAGGTCTGGTTTTACCATTTTGGCTCTGGATGTGTTTTAGTACCAGTCTGGGAGGGCCAGTGAAAGTTAGATGTAGAATTCCCCTTAAAAAACAGTAGTAGGTAAATATTTTGTTTCTGCAGAGGAGGATATGCATGTAGATACAATAGTTTTCCTTTTGGTGAGTTATGACTAACACAAGCAGGAGGGCATCTGTGTCTTCTGATAAACTGGAGGGGGAGTGCAAAGAGGGATGCACTCATGCAGATACAGCCTGTAAAGCTGCTGTGTAGTACAGTAACTTCTTTTGCACTGGAATTTTTGGAGAGGCTTAAATTGTCACAGTGAAAGGTAGAAGGTCCCAGGAGCTTGTGTTATGCTTTTCTACCCTTCTGCTTGGGCAGATTTTAAAGGCTCCTGGTAGGGAGAAACCCTGATGCTGTGAAGGCTTGGGAGCTGGCTCCATGCCTCCAGAGGATACACCCATCTGCCAGCCCCTAGTTCTTGGGCTCAAATAGCTCTTGCAATGGTCTAACATGAAGCTGAGCCTCTTATCTTATGTGTTGTACCCATGCAGCTGTAAGCAAATGTATATGCAAATTGTACATCAGTAAATAGTGATGAATGTGACCTGATTCCTCTGGCATTAGGCATTTATATTGGTATCTTTTTGTGCTTTGGAGATACAAAATGGGAATGGGAAAATAAATTAGAGAGTGTTAGGAGTTTTGTCACCAAAGCTATTTACCCTTTTTTTTTAAAGGAAGAAACTCTCAGTTGTGCTGCAAGTTGAGAGATGCTAGCCTCAGAAAGGCATTGGATGTTTTTTGCTTGCTTCCTGCAGTCTTTACAGCTATAACATCATTCAAACAAGGATAAAACACAAGAGTGCATGGTTCATGAAGTCACTGTGTAGTTCCATCTATGGACATCTGTGTACCACTCTGACTGTTTGTCTCAAGGCACCTATCGACATACAGACATGGGGTTACAGGCAGGCCCTATGCTTGTATTATATATCAGGCCAAAGGCATTTATGTCCCAAATGTCTGAGATGTTGAGTGAAACAGGTGCTCCTTATGTCAGAGCTATGCTGCATGAAAACCATTGCAGTCCATTTACCTTTCTTGGGGTCCCTTCCAACCCAAGCCATTCTATGATTCTATGATTCTATGACCACCTTTCTACCATAAATAAAATCACGCTGTAGCATAGCAGGCTGCAGATTTGCTTTGCACTAGATTGTAGAATCGAAATATATTGCAGATGGTATTTACTAAAAAGACAAGTACATTTTTATTTCGGCCTCTGCAAGGAGTAAAACTAATTAAAAGCTAGGCAGTGTTTTCTTCTTCACTTGGAAAATTACAATAAGTGGTAACATCTGTGCTGCACAATTTATTATTTGTGTGTGCAATGTTATAAAATATTCTTTCCCAACATCATAAGCTGATATACTAATTTACATTAAAAAACCAATTTAATTTGGAGTGAAGGAACTCAATATCATTTCTTGTCTTCAAACTTTCTCATCCCATTCCAGTACTCCAGGGAAACTATGTTCTAGAGTGAGTTTGGGGAGTCCTCTCACTACATATGATGGTCTGTTAAATACAGGACGCAACTTCAGCTGAACTCAATACTGGGACATTAGAACTGGAAAAATGCCCTGCAGGTGTTCCTTGAATCAACATGATTTGAGCCAAACGAGACTGCAGAGTCTTGCAGTCACTGCTCTGAGTCGCACAGGTGCTGCACCTTGCAGTACATAGCAGGGACAGCGACTCAGAAAGTAATACCTCTGGTATAACAATACAATACTTTATCACAGCTTTTCATCCAGCAGCCACCTAATGCAGAACACAGTGGGAGTCCTCTTTGCAAGGATTAAAAGGAGTGCTCAGTGCTACGCAAGCACACGACTTTACTCATTTTACTTCTGCACTGGCTTTCCATTCACCCTTTTTCTCCTTAGTGTCCCCTTAAATAGACCCCTCCATGTCCATCTATTCTCTCCCAAGGGAGGCTGCGCCCTCCTGAGAGGTGCAGTACTTCCAGGAGACACACAGTCCTGTGCCTCAGTGTTCGTGGGCAGGAAGGTAAAGAGACATGGGAGCTGGAGAAGCTGCTTGTCCCCTGGTGTATGATATGAGCTCAACCCATTCCCCCTATGACTCACACTGTTAGGAGACTAATTAAGCAGAGGAATATCTCTGTATGGATTATAAATAGCCTGAGGGAGTACATAGGGCAAATCAAAGGAAGACCTTGATCATTGTCATTGGCAGCTTAAATCAGCCAGTGTGACTTTGCACAGGGATGAATCGAACAGGAGTGTGGGAATTGCTGTTCCTTCTCCTGAGCACTTCCTGGTGGCTTTCCTTTTCCACTATCTTACCCGACTGCAGCTCTGGCCCAGCATCGATAACACAATGTCAGCATGTTAGCAGATGTACTGCAAATGAGCTTGTGGGCAAGAGCCCTCAGATCATGTGTGTTTAATCTTGAGGTGATTGATTTAGCCTGTGTACAAGGGAGAAGCCTTTTCTACCACTGCAGCCAAGTTTATTGGGGACTGTGAATTGATCTGAGCTACTAAATGCTACAAGTAAGGCCCTGCTGCTTGTGAGCAGAAGTGGAGATACATCAATAGCAGGTCCCTTTTGGAAAGAGCCATTAACCCCCCCACCGTTATCCCGGAGATATTCAGCAAGGATTTGTCTCTTTTTCTCTCTGCTTTTAACCTTAGCTGTGAGCTGTTTCTTTAGCTTTGAGAGTTGATTGCATTCCCAATTCTACTTAAGCTGCTGGAATATCTTTGTGCAGCCCATTGCAGCCACCAGTCATCTAAATTACATAACTTGCACCGATTTGGTTAATACAAAGAGTTTTTATCCATTTAGAATGGGAACTGATTTTCTTTTGCTGTTGTTCCCACAACCATTGGAGACAAAGTAATGTCAGGTGTTCTTCTGCATCCCAGGTACCTCTGTTCCCACTGCAAAGCTGGGTCTCAGCGAAACATGTCAGATCACAGGAAGGTATGGGACACCTCCACACATTCTTTGTGTTTCCTACCCACAGACAACCATGATCACTGGAGAACTATTAAACTGAGACTCATCACCTCATCAACATCTGGGCTGCAAGGTAATTAATACAACAAATCAAACTCTCTTCCTCAAAAGTAAGAATGTGAAACCTCCACTGTGATGAAGAAACCCAAAGTTCCATTTGGGTTACAGCTTTTCTTTAGCATCAAGTTGAAAATCATATTCCATTGTGACAGTGAACAAGGGTTGGAGTAAGAAAAAAAAAAATAATATATATATATATATATATATATATATATGTGTAGTTTTTATTACAGATGGAAGGTGGAACTGAAAACTCTGGAAAGCCACATCAAACTTCATGTAGTTAGATTCCCTCAGTGATTAATTAATCAGAAAACAAATCAAATAAACTTGTGTTTTTCTCTGTTTCTCTTGCTGGATCCCATGTTATGCTCATGACAATCCCAAGGGGAGCCCTCTGCTGCTGACTGTTGCAATCCACTTTATTCTCTTGCCCTTTGTTCAGTCTCAGGATGCTTCCACCTGCCATGAGCATGAGGAGATGATAACAAAAGCTCCACCGTCTATAGGGAATGATCACTTTACCTTTTATTACAATCTGTTTTCAGGCAGTACATCTTTTTTTTGTTCAGTTCTTTGCACTGCAATCTGCATTGCTTGGTGATGTTAGGACAAATTGAGTTACTCCTTCTCGCTCATTAAAAATATCTTGTGTCTGAAAGGGAGCTGAGGACAGAAGGGGGAGAGAGAAAGCATCGTTATGAGCATGAATTGCTCTCTGATCTGGTTTGGTTTCATCTTAGCCTGTGGAGTTGAAAGTGTTTTGTCTGGCTTTGGCAAAGCCAGAATTTGAAAGTTTTTAATTACCGTCAGCCATTGTATATGCTTGTTACAGAGCCAGCACAAGAAAAATTTAGTCACATTGGTTTTTGGTTTTTGCTTTTTTTTTTTTTTTCCAAGAAGCTATTGGTGCCGTGGAGCATAAATAAATATGTATACTTTGGTTTCAGAAATCATGGCACGTGGCATATGTTCTTAAGAGGGAAACAATTCCTCCTTGATGGCTGTAGCAGTACCATCCCCGCCGCAGCAGCTGTGGAGCTGACACTGCTGGGTGCTGTCAGCCTGCTGGCTATGGGGCCTCACCTCTGCCCACTGTGCTGAGAAGGAGCAACCAAGGCAGCAGCACTCATGTAACAGAGAGTAAATAATGCTCTCTGTTTGTTTGAGTGAATCTGGGAGTAAAATCTGCTACAAGTGTGATCCTGTTGGCCAAGGATGGCAAGGCCCACTGCGTGTATGAGGGGTGTGCAAAGCTCCCACTGAGAACAAACAGCTCCTCTGGCTGTCCTTTCTACTCTTCCTTTGGTCTCAGAGCAGAATGAGCCCAGCACCATGAACATGTGAGCATTAGAGGAGAAGCCACAATGTCTGAACTGTGTGTCAGGATGCTGAGGGAGGACTGGCTGTGCTGGATGTTTCACAATGTCTGTCTGTCCTCTGTGCACCAGAGGGAACAGTGGCTGCCACCAGTCTGCTGCACTGAGCACCCGACCCAGACTCCAGCCTTAGGTCCCCCAGAACTGCTGGTGTTCTTGGAGCCTGGAGAACCTGCCCTAAGCAGAAGAAAGTCTCACCTCATTATTTTCCTATGGTTTTTCCTGCGTCACAGTCAGGCCTCCTGGCTGTCCCTGCTGGCAGCCCTGCCCAGTAAATGGGGAGCCTTTAGTTCTTGCTCAAAAAGTATAACTGGGACCTGTGTTTTATTAGTGTATAGAAAATGAGTTTGTTGGGGTTGAACCAGTCAGCAGACACCTACCCTGGCCACTGCTACACAAAGGAAGTATCCATGGAGATCAGGAGACTAAATCTAAGAGACATAAAGCTCTGGCCCTTGCTTGTTTGGGGTTGTACGTACTGACGTGCCTGCCCTCTCCATCTCCACAGCAGCATCCCCAGTGGGACCGGGGCCCATGGAAGCAGAGATACTGCGAAGAAGGCAGCAAGGCATTGCCTGTGCCCCACTGGGTGCAAACGAAGGGTGCTGTTGTCTCATGGGGCCATGCTGCTATCTGATGGGGCTGTGCTGCTCTCAGCAACCAGCATCCAGCCCAGGACACTCTGTTACAAAGCAGGTGAAGCCCAAAGATCACAAGAAATGAGAAAAGGAGAAAGGAATGGTTTGGGGGCAGAGCCATTACTGAATCTCTGTAAAATGTTTTTTCCACTCTTTCTGCTATTAAAGTCATCTTTTTTTCTTTAACACTCAAACCAATTCTGCTTTTGCAGGCTTAGATTTGATTTAAAGTGCTGTTGGCTCAGTTGTGGATTAGCTGGTTCAGACAAGCCTGCAGGCGGATCCCATTAGCAATAACACTTCCCCCACCTTTGTGAAGCCTTGCTGGGACCTGCAGGGCTGCATCTGGAATGGAAGCAGAGCTGGCAGTGCCAGCGCCCACGCCAGGCATGATCCACACTCCCACAGATGTAAAGACCACAGAGTGTGAACAATCAGGCAGTGCAGTGGTATGGGTGTCCATTCATCTCTTTTTCTAGGATATTTGCAACTTCTTTTTCCCTTCCTTTTAGGAAATGCACGGATGTGTTATCTGCTTGATAATTTTTCAGGGAGATCCTTATCTTGTTAGTAAAAATTTTCTTTCCATGAAAGCTTTTAATAATTCACATCCAGCCTGGAAAAACACTGTAAGGGTTATTATTTTTTTCAGCTGTGCAGTGGAGGGTCTGTACCCAGCTTGTCAGATTGCTCAAGGTTCTCCCTTATAAACTGTTAGGTCTCAGTAAGCTTCTATTAATTTTGCTTCTTCCCAATCTTAATGAATGCACTTATTATGCCATCTCTTATGAGACCACCTGGTTGGCTGGCCAGCAGGAGAGTTTTAGATGTCATGGGGAAGTCTTTCTTTGAGAGAGTGGGAAAGTGCTGGAACAGGCTGCCCAGAGAGGTTGTAGATGCTCTATCCATGGCAGTGTTCAAGACCAACTTGGATGGGGCCCTGGGTAACCTGGCCTAGCACCAGATCTGAAGGTTGGTAGCTCTGCCTGTGGCAGGGTTGTTGCAACTTGGTGATCCCTGGGGTCCCTTTCAACCAAAGTCATTCTATGATTCTGTGTCTGACGTCATGCTGACTACAGCCCATTTATCTGTCCTGGTTTTGCTGACTATCCTGCCTGTTAATTCTGGTCAAGCTCTTCCATATACAGAAAATTATCTGCTTCACTGTTTTGATACATGGTTTACAATATGAAGATTACAATACTGGAGAACCAGGTTTGCAGGAAGATGTGCACTGCTGACTGACTGTACTTAGCATTTGCAGAATTAACAGAATTTCAGTCTTGAAAGTTGTCAGAAAAAGAATGAAAAGTAGAATCCATCTTCTCTAGCTGGATAGAAACTTCACTGTAAAGCAGCTCAATTAGAGGGATAAGTTTTAATGGTTTTGTAACTACCTTAACTTTCAGCATTGTGCTGCTCTCGGGTGCAGACAGCACAGGCAGATAGTGGCTGCAAGGCCCCATGTTCAGGTACAGGTGGGCTGGCAGAGCTTGTCAGAGCTGAAGCATGTACTGAAGGATAAGCAGCTGTACATTGCTAGGAAGTGTTAACAGGAAAAATGTGACACAGGAATCTTTCTTCTCTGTTAACATAAGTACCTGGAAAAACATGGGAATTATCTGGAAGTAATATGCATTAATACATGTGTAAGTATATAGTTCTGAAATATAAATACAAAAAAATATAACATAAACTTGAAATATGTATGCATGCACATATTTCAAAGCAAAAATATTGGAAATACACACCTTTATTTCCAAGGGTTAGCTCTATTTCATGATTATGCAGTTTAAATCCTCCCAGCATATAGCTGCCAGCACAAGAATTATTCTTTAGTTTCTTTCCTTCTATACAGTGTTAATTTCTTAATGTCAAATGTGATGCTTTTGACGCTCATAAAAGTACTAATTTGTAAATTAATTTATTTATAGTCTTCTCTGTGGAGTTCAGCACCATCGAGTCTGAATGCCCTTGAAAAGTTGCTAGGTGACACTGTCATACCTCAGTCTGATGAACAAATGAGAGCTCGTAATGTTGATGCAGTGACTTTAACCAAGCATTCTGCTTTCATTTTGATAGATTTTTTTATTGCAAATCATTTGTTGTGAACTGCAAACAAGCTCAAATTATCCTTTTCTCCAGTTATGGCTTGGCTCTTAACTAAACTGGTTCATAAAATCAACGCAAATCTTTCAATGTTGTTTTTATGGAAATCAGAGCAAATTCAAATATTTACATAAGCACCAATATTCATAGCCTGTTCCAGAAAAAGAACAAACCCACCACATTTGCACAATGTCTAACCTGAATAGCATTCATTGACAGTGTTCTAAATCCTTCCTTTCCTACCTGCACTGGAAATGGAGTGCAATTATCAGAATCCTCTTTGTGATGCTCTTTCACGTTGAGGAAGACAAGTTAAAACAATGGTAGGGCACACAGAGCAGAGGCACACAGATGTGTGTGTATGTGCTTGTGAACATCAGGCTTGGGAGTCAGCTCTGACTGTATGGTCAATCAGTAGGAGCACGGCTTTCTCCCAGCTCTGTGCCAGCAGCTGGAACCATATTGCTAATATTACAGCATTATGGCAGGGAAAAGGATGAAAAGAGCCAACAGCCTCTTATTTCTTTGCATAGTTTTCCTTCTCTTCTGTTTCTTTTCTTTTTTTTTTTTTTTCTCAAAACAAGCAAACAAAAATAAAAACGATTCCTGTTATCTTTCCTTCCTGCTTTGGAATAGTAACGCTGCTGCACTGACTCGGAGCGCTCACAAACAAGGTGTTTCCATTTACACAGGATTGGTGAGAAATGTGTTTCTGACAATTTTCCTGCAGATTGAAGCCTACCGAGCTGGGAAATGTCTCTCAGTGGGGCTTTTCTGCACTGAAATCGTGAGTTTGAAAAGGGACTGTCGATGGGCTTTCAAGGCTTTGGCCTGGCTCTCTCTAGCAACATCTTTGTGATCCAAATTGGCATCGATTCGAGATGTGTTCCTGTGCAGGGTAAGCAATAGCTTACAGCAGCTGCTAATTAGCCCAGCTCTGCTCTGTTCTCGCTTTTCATGTCTAGGTACCTCCTTCAGAAATAAGGAGCAGAAGGAAAACATCCAAGCAGAAGAATCAGAAGGCAAAGAAAAGGGAATGGATGGGGATTGCAACTGAAAAATTAATGAGGAGAGACCTCATTTCACAAAGCTTATATAAAGTTGGAATGGATCTGTGCAAGGAACAGTGACCCAGAAAGAGAAATCTGTAAAAACTCAGGGCAAGGTGCAAAACTTGGTACCCTCCTTCCCTCTGAGACACACCTACACTCACACACAAGGATCCTTTGCTCCAGGCCACTGTAAGCACCTCGTGATGTCCCCCCTCCCCGCAGCAGGCCCTGTCTGAAGCAGCAGGGCACAGTGCTCATGGCGGTGAGTCTGGAAAGCTGTGCTGTGAGCTCAGGATGGATTGTCTCACATTTATCAGAGGATATAAAATCTCCCTATGTAACCTATTTACTTTTCCTTGTCTGCTCAGTATGCACTTTTGTTTGTTGTTAGCTTCTGCATGAGGTGAAGCACTGCTGTTCCCCATCCTGCTGCCTGAAGAGAATTCCCTTACAGGAGAGTCTGCGGTTGTTCCCAAGCGAGCAGCTAAAATCTGTTTGTGATGTGTCAGAGCAGCAGAAGTCTGCAGGAAGTCATCCGACTGAAAAAAAAAAAGCAAATTAATGGCATGTAGATAGAGCTAAAAAGAATGAGTAATATGTATGTCTCATTATTTTACAATGCAAAACCTCAATTAATGGCATAACCTTACATAACGAGACCCAGAAGGGGTGGGATTCTCACCCCAAGCACCTGCTCCCTCCTGACAAAGAGCTCTTTGGGTCTCCCTGGGGGAGAGAGGGACATCTCCAGCCATGCCATATCAGCACATGAATTTGAATTGCACCCTGTCTGCCTGCCTGCTGCCTTGAGCAGAAGCTCAAGGAGAATTATTTAAAATGAAGACTGCTTTCTATATTAAGCACATCTCAGGTAATACTGAGCAGCTCACTCTCTGCTATTAATGGGTCTCCAGGTATTAGCACAGCACTTCTCCCTCCTATTAATTTCTTCTGTCAGTCTTTGCCTCACAGTTAAAAAAAAAAAAAGGGTTCGAGGCATCATCTGCTATCACATATCATAGGCTTCTCCTCTGAGCAGCTTCACCCAGTTGCAGTCAGCCTAATGTGATTGTTTCCAAACCAGAAAGGACAGCTGTCACTTGTCTCCCCAGAACGTACTCAAAGGCTATAATCAAGAAATCTTCTTGGAGAAGTCGTTCAAAGCTATGCTTACCAAGCAACTGTTAAGACAATAAACTAGTTAATTTGCTGTAATGGACAGGTGCAGTGTGAGTATGTAGTGTCTCATTATACTGACTGGTGATACTTAAAAATCTGAGTTCAGCTGCTAGACTGGCAGGACATAGAACACTGATGATAAATATTAGTACTTCTACAAGAAGTTAATTCCAGTTTAGTATTTGAGATGTTAACAACTGAAATTAAAAGTGTTTAAAACTTACACTGAATCTGTTCAGCTTTCCCTTTCATACCATGGTAGGGATTTCTACTGAAAAAACTCACCTGGGTCCTCCCTACTTTTAGCACCAACATGTCCTACCCCCTCCTGACTCTTCTACTTTAGCCAGCATCGTGATATAAAGTCAGCTCGTGCTGGGTAATGCTGAGGAGGATTATTCCTCTCACAGACTGGGAGCACAATGCTGGGAGCTGCGTTATGCAAGGTGTTCTGCTGCCACCATCCTGAGCAGCACTGGCAGCCAATGAGCTTCAAAGCAACACATTTGTTTTCTGAAACAATTGTTTCCCAAGGGCAGACCCACCTGGGGATAGTGGGACAGTCTCCCCATGGTTGTTTATCTGTGTGTCTCGGTTTTGTTTAAGAATGCTGTTTAACATGAACCGCACAGAGAGGTTACTGGGCCCCTCCTCGTGCTCCATGCAGTCTCACAGTCATGAGGGAAAGGCTGTTTGACCCCTCTTATGCCCTGAAGCAGAGGGCAGAGTCTGTTATGCCATCTGTTTCACAGTTAGGTCTGGAAAAATATATATTGTTCCATAACTTGTTGTCTTCTGTTTTAGCAGCACGTTATCCACTGTGCTGCTGGCTCCTGCAGCATTCTGACCCGAGGAACTCTGCTCTGGAGGAAGAGCATCACGAGGGACTGGCTCAGGGAAGCCTGGGCAGCCAGGCAGTACCTCCTTAACCTCGGGATAGTGATTAAAACATGCCCTTGAGTCTGCTCTGAGTTTGGTAGCAAAACAAAAGGCCTCGAAAGGTCTGGGGAGGGATGTGCTGTCAGGCAGGCAGTTTCACACATGAAACTTAAGTCTTGCTGAAGCTTCCTTAAAACCACTTATGTACAGTTTCTTTTTACAGAAATACAGGGGAATTATTCACTTTCCTCTTCCTGAATATCTGATTATTTAGCAGAGTTGAATTATTACTGGCTTAACAAAGAACCATGTGCAATAATAGCAGTACTTTTGTAATAAATTCTATGTTTTGCCTTTTGTGAGCTGAAAGAATCTTTTTGATGCTGACAGGCAATTGATTAGAGCTGGGTAAATAGTATTAAGCAGACAAAATATTTCTTAAACCTTAGCATTTAGGGGGATTCGGAATAATTTCCTATCCCTTATCACCATTTAAAAGGATTTTCATTATCCTCCGAACAGCATAGATTGAAAAAATAAATGGCAAAATAGTGGTTTGCTGTTAGACCTTTGACTTTGCCTATCTGGTTTTTATCAAACACAACTAACTTGAGCTTTTCCTGATTTTCCTCTGGCGGCTCTGCATTTCCAGAAGAATAAAATATTGTTCTATGTAACAAGCAGGCAAATCTAAGGACACGTTACTAACAAAATGGATGTCAAACTTTTGATGTTTGTGGTCATTGTCATGAATTTTTATTATGGTAGGCATGGTAGCAAGCAGCAGGTATTGAAATTTTTACAATAAAAGAGCAACGAATTAATTTTGAATCTTTAGTGCATCAACATTTATGTGAACCCATTATTGTAGTTTGACTAAACTCTCTAAATCCCATTTCACTTCAAAAGTTTTGTGGTTTTTTTATGCCAAAAATATTGTATGGAAAACTGATCTCCAGTTAATTCCGCTCTAAATAGAAGTTGTAACGATTACCAAAATGACCTCTATGAGATGCTTCTTTTTGGTTGCTGATAAGATTTCTCTAATAGATACATGATTACTGATCTAAATATAAAAACATAGCTCCCATCAGCGGAAACCATAAACAATGTGCCACACCAATAAAAAATCCTGTATTTTCAGATGCTGTGGTTAAAGATCTGGTTTCAGAAAATTATAAATTAAAAAATTATAAATTAAAAACCAGAGACAGCTCTTAAAGATGGTCTGTAACTGATTTCCATGTATGGTTCATCTTCTAGTTCCTCCTGTTGCTAAGATACTAGCAGCAATGCCTTTCACTGTGGCTTTGGAGTTTGAAGATTTATATTGCTTTACTCCCAGTAAAAGTCTCCTCCATGTACTGCATCCATACCTTTACTGGCACTTTTCCTTACAGAAAGGACAGGTGGAGAGTGTAGGTGACAGAAAGCCACAGCCATCCAGTTACTCCAGTGGAACACTCCTACCTTACAACCACTTACAATCTGGCCTTGTAAATGTTACAGCTTTTTTTAGCAATTACAGTTTTGAGGTTGTGTCATACTAGAAGAAAATTCTTCTTTAAATGCAATTAACTTCACTGTCCTTAAAGAAGACAGAATTATTTTGTATTTTATATTAGAGTTCTGATTTTCAAAGCTAACTTTAAAATTCTCTACTCAAATACCTGATTGCCTCAGTCAAAACAATTTTGATATCTAAATGGTTTTGTGTTTTAGTGTACTGCCATCAGCCTTAAGCCATCCCAAAACCTTCAGGCTGGGAAGTTAACTTCAGTGTTTTATAAATGATGATATCCATTTCCAGGAGAACTGAAGATGGGGTGATTTGAAAGAAATTCATTCTTTAAAGTTCATCACTCTCACTAAGCATGATTAAATACTATATAATTTAACATTATTTGCTGATAGAAAATCAAAGCATTTGCCCCTAGCATGCTGACATTTACAGCAGTGGAGAACATTTGCACATTTTATGCTTATAATAACAGATGAGGTATGAAATGGATTGTGATAATGCTTTGAACACCACAGAAGTCTTCTCATTTATCATAGCATGTGAAGTTGCTCTGGATCCCTACCGTTATTCTGTGATAAATTTCCATACAGTGGAAATATAGAAAAGCTTTATTTTGATCTCTTCAAGAAAGCCCCACTTTAGGTTTAATCTCATTTCTCCCAGTCTTTTAATTTATTTATTTTTAAATGAAGACTTAGATAGACAAATAACTGATGTAGATTGTACCTCTTTAGTGAGAAGAGATTAGATTCTCTCCTGAGGTGCTCTCCTTTCCTACGTTTCTGTGGGATTATGACAGATCTCAACTAACCAGTTAAGTGGAGTAGTCTCACGGAACTGCGGATCAGTCTAATTTTCAAATGAATGCAAATCAAATGAATGTATGGTGCCAGACTACTCTTTTTAAATGTGACTTTCCAAGTCAGTATTAGGATTTTAAACTTTTTTTGGCATATGCTTGAATCATGGTATCATAGAATCATTAAGGTTGGAAAAGACCTCTAAGATCATCTAGTCCAGTCTTCAGCCCATCCCCACCATGCCCACTAACCATGTCCCTCAGTACCACAGCTGCTCTTTTATTTTTTATCTAAGAGTAATCAGCGGCAAGCACAATTCTGGCTCTGTGATATCTCTGGGCTGTATGTCCTTGCTTATTGTAAGACTCATCGTTATGAAAAAGAGCAAAAATTTTTAAGAGCAAATTTCCTTAATATATATATATATTATATATATGTTCAAAATGTCTGGGAGGTCACATTTGAAGCTTTACCTCCTTTCAAAACAAGATTAAAAGCAGAAATGTTTTAGCCTGTTACAAGTTTTGGGGTCATTCTTCACAGTTCTCTGTACTTAATAAAGCATATGTGGATGAATACTTTATTCATTTTTCTCATGAAACACTCTAGACAGACATTTCAAGACATGAGAAACCACTGAAAGATGCCTGAAAATGGTTTATGGACTTTGCGAATCTGCAGAAGGTCCTAGACAAGTTCATGTTCCTTGTTTGTCATTAAGGCACTCTCTTAATCTTGGTACTTATGAGCCCATCTCCTGCTCTGCCCAACGTGCACAGTAAGAAAATGAAGAATCTGCTTTTCTCTTCACATGTTGACTTAGAACGTGAAATTACTGGCCATAAGCTGCCTAAACATTGTGAATTAGGAACCACTCACATCAAGCACAAATAGATGTTTATTCTTTATGGCAAAAGTAGTAGTAAACATCAACAACATCAACAACAAAAAAAGACAGGCTCTAATAAAATTGCAGTAGGATCTGGATGATTCTGAGCTCTGCTGACCTGTCTGCAGCCTGATGATCTGCATTAATGCTTTTTAAATAAAACCAATAAAGCTGGAGGAGTCTGCTAGCCTTGCTAGTCTGCTTGAGGTTAAACAAAATGACAGTACAAAAAAAAAGAAATGCCGTTCACAAAAGAAAGGCACCAGCTGTGTTTGTATTCACCTTCCAACATGTTGTCTACTTATTTCAATATTTTTTTCCCAGTGTTCTGGAATAATGCCTCATTTCCATTTGAGTTGCTTAGGATGTTGACAGGTGCTGCACAGGCAATGGCAGGACTCGGGGTGGCACAGGAGCCACGTGTGGGTTGCTCACAAAGGGTAGAATTCATGATTATGCCGTGAACTGCAATGTGGCTGTCATAAATGCCACTCTGAGACTGTGGAGGTGGGAGAATACTTCAGTAGCTGCACAGGCAAAGGTGAATAACCACTGCCTTCAGAGCACTCAGACAACAGACAGTTACGTCCCTGCTACTCTGGGAAAAATGGCTCTTCAGGCTCTGTATTCAGTCTTATTCTTCTTTAAGTAGCAATGAATTATCAGATGTTAAATTCTAAGAGCTGGGCAGTTCTGTTCATGGTGGTCACATGTCCTGATAATTGCAGCACGTTCCAATCACTGCCAATGTCAAAAGTACTTCACAGATCTTCGGTGCTATTTGGTCAGTTCTCCAAGTCCCACCCTCTGAGATCATTAACTTCAAGCATCTCTTGTTTCTGCGTTTATGTTTTTACTCATCAGTGAAATTCACAAGTACCTAATCATACCACATCCTGCCTGCAGTCACCTTACCCTGATGCAAATAGTTCAGCACACCACCTTGAACTGCAATCACACAAATAAATTAAATAGTACAACATCAGCCAACAAAGTGGCAAAATATATGCAATTTGTCCTTGGGAAAAATGCTTTTTTTTTTTTCTTTGTTCTGCAGCATTATACACACCTCTTTCTATGTAATCTAAAAGCCCATTTTCTTTTTTCTTTTTATTTTTCTGAGAAATAAAAGTGAACAAACTGGATTCTTCCTCCTATTTCACCTAACTAATTCTGGATTTTAGACTGAGAGAGTTACTGTTGATACCAAACAGATTTGAGCTGTCAAGGGGCATATATTCAGCTTGAGATGCTAAGGCAGGCATGAACAAATATGTATGCATATGTAATTTCCTGCTCCTTACATTAAAGCAAGCAAACAACTCACCTCTGTGGGAACACGATGGATGGCTCTTCACTGACCATTGCAAGCAGCATGGGATTACATCTGTTTTTCAACCAATTGACTTGGTATATCAGTTCCTATCCAGCTGTGTATGAGATGTCACCTTCTGTTTGCTATGTAGGTATAGCTCTGAATAGTTCAAAGCACTGTTGCTTATGCAGGATCATCGTTATGATGATATGATAGACCATAAGAAAAAAATATGCAGTGACTTCACAAAAACCAATGATTTGAGTATTTTATAGTCAAGTACATGCAATACTGACTATCAAAAGAACATATATTGAAACATGAGACACCTGTTGTGTTGGAAAGAGTTCACATGAAACTAATGGAACTTAAATTTTGACAGTATTACTAAATACATCTTGAAATAAAAAGCTATCTTGAAAGTCCAGCTAGGCCTGAAGAACATATTTAGTAAACATATGTCCCTTCTGCAAACAACATATTGGAGGGCTTTGTTTTTTCACTGTAGGCTTGCGTTAATTGAAACAAAAGAAAAAGTGTTTTATATGCAGAACCTTCTCTCTAAATGGATTGATTTATCTCCTGTCCACTGCCTTTCTAATGAGAGATAGTTCATGATCACTGTTTACCCAGAACATAGGAGAGAGCAGCTGGTTAGCAATGAACACATCCTGAACTATGGGCAGTACCTGCTTCAGAGGACTGGTAGCATTGTTACCCAGCAGGAGATGCATTTGGTGAGAGATTTCTACAGCCATGGAGCCAGTCAGGATACAGAGGATACACCTTTCTCCCTCCTTGGGAACCAGCATTACTTTTCCTCTATGTTGCAGAATCTTTGAGTGAATTAACCTATTCAGTCTGTTATCATCTACCACACAGTGGAATTAACACTGTAGGTCCATCTGTAGAATTACTTATAGCATCCATGCAAATTTTGCCCCTTTCTGTCTTATGACTGAAGTAACTATTCTTGGCTATAGCCTGGATGCTAGTTAGAGGGTCTGTCTTCCACTTTGTTCATCACTTGACGTAGCATGGACTTCATCACTCTAGAGCTTTCAGGGACTATTTTGATGGAGATCATAATCAGTTCTTCCTTCCCATTCTTTCTAGAGGAAGCCCACTCAACTATATGCTGTTTCTGAATGTAAGCCCAGTTGTTCAGGAAAAATGCATGGCAGAATTGTTTTGCAGAAGCATTGTCAAGAAAAAATGAACTCAGCTTTGACTTCTGGAATCTCTACAGGTCTTTCAGATTTGGATAAATATATGCTGCCTGTCCGTGGATTATTTCATGTGTTCAGTCCCCTTGCTTTATGGCAAGCACATCTACTGCAAGGCCTAGTGGATAGAGGAGCTGTCTCCAAAAATATGGGTTGCCACTCCTGGGCACGACAAAACTACTCTTCCACCTCTGGTTTTGTGCTAGTCACACTCCCAACAATACACCAAGTCATGACCACATTACATTTTATTACTATAAACAAACTTCACATTTTGTAATAAAATACGTAATAAGAAATTGGCATCTTTAAGTAAACGGACCATTTCATGTAAAAACACAGCTGTGAACTGCAGACTTGATCTTAAGTCTTGTCACCCAAGGTTCATTACCAGCTTGTGAGCAAACATCTGAGCAATCTCACACCCCATTAACAATAATCTCAGCTATGCCTAATTCCCTTCATTTGTACATCATGCAAAAAACTCTTTCTAAATTGCTTTACAACTGACAATTAATACTTTATCAATTACAGTTCTATCCATCGTCGTGCTCTGGCTACCAGAAATCCCAGTGGCAGATATGCTACTCAGTCTTGCCTGAGTTGCTTTAAAGTGATGTCTTGAGGACTCTAGTTACAGTACTGTAACACACAGGAGATGAATTGCACTTTGTTATAGAGGATATTAAACAGACTTCACACATTATGATAAGTGGCAAATAGCTAAAATAACATACATTAAAGAAGCTAAAAACATACTTAAATCAGAAACAGTGATAGACTCACAGAAGAATGGATGGCTTGAGTTTAAAATGATTAAGATTTCACCCCACATTGTGAAGAAAAATTGGGAAATGATCCTACTAGTCAACATTTCTATAAGAAATACCTAAGTCACCCTTAATTGCATTGCAATAGGTAGTGATGAAGGTGACATTTTATGTTTTTTAATTCCTTGCATCTTGTTGCCCAGAGATTACCAAAGGGATGCGCATATTATGCATATTTGGGTCGTTTTGCACCATGTGTTGCAGTGTGGTTAGTGAACCTTCATATATTACTTGTCAAAATCTTTGTCATTAATATCTCCATCAATTATGGAATGTAAGTAATTGAGGGGAAAAACATAATTTATACCTGATTGAATGCAGCAGTGGTATTAGGTAACACAGGGAATTAAAGGAAGAAAATGATTTCCAGGTGAAAGAACAGGGAAAATTTTACCATTCTGGAACATAAAATCTTTGAATCACCCTTGTTATGTCCGTCTGCTTCTGTGGGTATGAAGAAGTAGACTTCATTTATTGTTGAGTTATCCTGTCAGTACTTGCAGTTCTGTATTTGCATTCTTCTATTTCATAAACTGCTTTTTCCTTTTCTTAAAAGTATCAGGTGAAACGTGTGCCTACATAAAACATAGAGCTTACTGTGCAGGGGAGGCACTGTAGATCTGATAATTTAAGGTGTATAAAGTCTACATATTAAAAAAATTGAACATTCTCTAGTCTCTTTCAGAAGCTGTGATTCTGCAGCACCAGGTCTATTTATTTATTTATTTATTTATTCCTGTTAGAACTATAATTTTTTTAGCTACTAATGTCTTTCTAAGACTTTTCTAGTAAAATTTTGTGTGGTGTGCACTACTTTAAGACTTGTCTTAAATGTTGAATGGATTATCTTTCCATTACTTCAACATAGAAACATCACAGTGCATTATTCGCAAGTGCTATGAAAGAAAAAATATTCCTGGATGAAAGAAGGTAATTGTAGCTTTCTCAGCAATTGCTTAATGATTATTTGGTTTTTCTCTAATGACACAAAAACAGGAAGATCAACAAGTCACCTAAGGGCAATCCTCAATGGTATATGCACTTACGAGAAGCTGCATATTAGAAATCCAATTGCACTACTCCAGCAAGTTTGTAAATCTTCTCCTTTTGTAGTGAACATTATGATAAAGTATAACATAAGTTTTTATTTTCCCTATGCTAGCTTTCTCTACATGGGCTGCACGGCAGAGATACCATGTCCAGAAAAGGAATCTAATTTCTGAATGCTTCTTCAGAGTGTCACTGCACTCACAGATCGTCGATGGCTTCCAGAATTAAAATTCTTAGCTTTATCTTCTGTTAGTTTGCCACCATCCTGTCCAGGAGAGGTTATCCTACTGGGTACTGGGGGGTAACGGCCAGAGAGAGGTCTTGTAGAAGAGTCTGTAGCAGTAGATTCTTCCTCTGCCCACCTGTTAAAGAAATAGTATCCTTCCTCATGTGCCCATTTCCTGAGAGGGTTCACCTCAGAGGTCAAAAGTCCCTGACTTCCTGCATCTGTTTGAGGTACAGATGCTGCTGCTGGATGTAAAAATGGTGAAAAACATAACTGGCTGATGTTTTGGTCAAGGTCCTCATTAGATGCTGGTGATGCTACAGGTGCATCAGAAGTCGTTAGTTTTCTTGATCTCAGTTTCTGGATCTCACAATCTCGTTGCCCTTTAGGAAGTTTATCTAACTGTTGAGCTTTCAGAATCAGGGATGCTCCAAAGGTTCCTCGAAGAGCAAAAATAAAGTACCTAATGGAAGAGGAAGAGAAATAATTGTCTTAGCAGTGGGTTCCTCCCATAGTTTGCACTGTATAACACAAATACTGTTGCTAACTTTCCAGTGCTCTGCAGCCCTCTGATAGACACCTTATACCTGGTAGGTGAAAGTGGGCTTCTGGATGTTAGTGCAACTGTACTCTTACCTTCACCTGTACGGATTCAACTACAAGTATATGAATACTAAATAAATGATAGTAGAAGCACTTGGTCACTGAATAGTGCAAGAAAGATACACAGAAGGTCACTAAGAGATTCAGCGTTTCCGGAGCACAAGATTATATCACTAAAACGGGCTAAAGAAAGAACCTCAGATTGATAGAAAACATAACAATGGAAATTTAAAATCAGCTTGTGCATTTGCTCAGGAAGCAGTAAAAATACCGTGTTCTACTTGCCAATGCAGGACAGAGAATTTATATAACTGTATATGCGTGCAGTGAGAGTACACATACCTCTCCACATCATGTCTATCTTGTCTGGAAAGAAAAGCCTCTTTCAAAGCAATATTTCTAATAGAGTTTGACCTTTACGTACGTGACCTTCATACTGATTTTACAGCAAACATCAGGGTTCCTTGAAATTGCATTAATGAATGTGTCATTCTTGCATCTGGCTGCCAAATATATACATAAATAAGCATAACAATGTTAAAAATGCCAAGTCAGACTAAGTACATAAAGGGCTTTTAATGTGATGGACTTCTCATTCCTCTCTGCCTAAATAGGAATACAAAAATACATAGAATCATAGAATTGATTTGGATAGAATTTGAATAGAGTTGGAAGGGATTTTTAAAAGCCATCTAGTCCAACTCCCCTGCAATGAACAGGGACACCTATGGCTCAGTTAAGTGCTAAGAGCCCCTCCAGCCTCACCCTGGGGGTCTGCAGGGTCTATAGACCACCAGCTCTCTGGGCAACCTGTGCTAGTGCCTCACTGCCCTTATTGTAAAGAAAGAAATTTTTCCTTATATCCAGTCTATATTAGCTCATGGTCAGGCTCATACCATCTCAGATCTGAGAGCTGTGCAGTTGCTAGTTACAGCTGGGAAGCGAAAAGAGCAACTACAGAGAAGCCAAGCCCATGAGGTGTGGATCACATTTTGCTTTTTCCTTACTCTTAAGTTGTTCTCTGTGGCTTCAGTGCAAGTAGCTGGCAGACTGGATGGATGGGCATCCCACCAACAGGCTTTGCTTGCTGCTGCCTTTCCCACAGCCCTGCAATGTGAGATATGCTGCGATATGCTAGCACAGCTAAGTCATAGCAGAACCTGGGGCCTGGATATTCTGTGAACTGAGGACCCTGCAGAAAATAATTTTAGGTACCTATATGATGGAACAGCAGTTTTCCAACTCTGAAGGTAACAACAAATCTTTCGGGTCAGTACTCTGCTGAGGCACCAACGCTCCTAACCTTCCTGAATTCTTGATATGGAAGTACAAATTCTTAACAATGTATTTGATGCAGACCTGAGTAGAAAGCTCAGGGTCAAAAATGACACTGTGAATGTGGCCTGATAGGAGGACAAAAATTATGCAGGAAAAGAAAGTCTGGAAAATGATGCTTCGCCTAGAAGACATGACACCTCACTGAACTGTGTGTTGTTTATCCTGACCTGAAGTTATGTAACATAACATGAAATCACAGATGCATCTCCACTCAGCTAGGGAAATTAAAGTAATTTGAAGAGAAATATTATTTTTCCTTGGAGAGCGTCTTTAAGACAAAGTTAATGCTCAAAATTTAATTCTTGAAAGCATTAAAAACAACAATTGCTAAAAATGTTTTCTTGATTCTTCCAATTCCAGCATGCTGTGCTACTTCATGACAATTAGTATGAGAATAATACTAGCAGGTCAATCAAACAGATCCATTTATTTAATTGTCTAAGCAGAAGTAAAACTTTTAAGTTTTAAATTTAAATTTTAGATGTGAAAGTGGTGCAACTCAGGCAAAACAAATCTTCTTAAAGAATGATAAAGGTATTAATCAATGGAAGTAATAAGGTTACCATATACATACGTGGGAGCAGACTCACAGTTTTCAAGCCAGCCTTTCCCGGGAAACTATCAAAACAATTATCCCTCCCCCAAATATCACTTAACTTCAGTTAAAGCTATCACTACCATACCTGACTAGTCACACAGAATAAAAATAAGACTCTGGGTTGGATATTGAAAAGTATTTGATATAGAAACATTCTTAAATTGGGCTTACTGATGCACTGTAATGTACTGAAGCAACAGAATATGTTTTGTAGCTTTCAAAGATATAGGAATATTTCAAAGACTTGTTTTCTAGCCTTCATCTGCTCTACCACATTGTGTTTGTCATAATGAACAATTATGTACAGGATTTGTACCGGTAAACTTGGAAGCACCCCAGAAAGAAAGTTTTTTTGTTGTGGGAAAATTAAGGCAGTAAATGGCTTATGTAGGGTCATATGACCAAATAAAATAACGGTTCATGAACCAGAAAGTTGAACCCAAGTTTCTGTTTTCCAGACCAGTAACGTATCTCTGCGCATCATGTGTGCCTGACATAT
This sequence comes from Cyrtonyx montezumae, assembly GCF_038088225.1. NCBI lineage: Eukaryota > Metazoa > Chordata > Aves > Galliformes > Odontophoridae > Cyrtonyx > Cyrtonyx montezumae. Next base: position 7,363,367 of record NW_027071914.1, on the reverse strand, counting down.
CTCCTATCTGTAGGCATTCTTATTGCTATTAGTCTACATATTCACAAAATGAAAACTGAGAGGAAAAGAGTGCTTTGCTCAAACCTTGGCAGAAGTGCAATGGCTGGGGTGATAACACACAGTAAATAGAAGATGGGCTCTGAAAGTTGTTTCTCCATAATCCAGTAGGGGTTAGTGGGAGGGTTGCAGGCCACGCAGACAGCGTTGTAGATCAGAGAGAAGGCAAGGTAAATTACCAAGCTCCCAATTAGCGTGATCCAGTGGAACAGTGTCTGTAAGAACAAAATGACCATAAAATAACCATAATACATTTGAGACACTGACTCTGGTGCAAGACAGTATATACAAAAAAAGATTAGAAAGCAGGTACCCAATAGATCTTGCACTCTTGAAGAGTGAACGACGAATACCTGCAAATTAATTTGTGAGATGACAGTGACAATTGTTCCAGTTTTGAGTAACTTGTTCTGCTCATGTTACTGAATTATTGCAAAAGTAGTGTACTGACCAGTCCAAATGCAAAGTAGAAGTACATTTTGTTTCTACATTCACGAAGCTATAACCCCGAGGCTAACAATATACAATATATTCTGACATACTGTGAAGTCTCACTGCATATGTTATTTACTTTTTGTGACGCAGAATTAATGTAAACGACTCTAAAAGAAAACTTTCTGTCTATACAATATGTTATGTTTAGAAAATAAAATCATGTGGATAGGACAGGCCAAATACATACCCATGTTTTCATTTCTAGAGCCTGGTGCAAAAGGATAGTCAGGAGGGAAATAGTATTGATGGGGTTTCCAAAGGAAAACACATCGATGTCAGAATCCTTGTATGCCTAGAAAATAGGCAGGTAGACTGTGATGAACCTTAACTTTTTAGTAGATAATTTTTCTTTTTTTCACCTAATTTTCACTGAAATGAATGACCCCTGTACTTACCAAATAGGGGACAAAGAAGCAAATGAGGCTTTGATAGAAGGCATCCAACATTGTAATGATAAAAGTCGACAGCTTGTATATCTGTAGGAGTTTACAGATAACAGTCATTATGATGGCACACACATTTCTGATCTATCCTGCAGACATATTTGTTTGTTTTTCTTCTACTCATTATAGCTAACTGGTCTCTCTTCATGAGCAAATGCCTGTTGAACAGGTGATTTAGAGCAAAGACTTATCCCTGAGCAGACATTTTCTCTGTGTTAACTAGACATTAAGATTACTGGGAAGATTAGCCAGTCAGCTAGAGGTAGTAAAGTGGAATGTAATCACTGCTTCCATATTTCCCCAAAGGATCCCATTCCTCAAATTCTTTTCCAAAAACATCTCTTCCATTAGAATAGGATAAAATTCATTTCTTTTAAGGATCCTTCCCTTGAAGCATCTATTTTGCACCATTATAATTTGACAGCAAGTCGTATTTAAACTTATCTAGAGACCTGCAATGCCACAGCTCTTGTATAGAAGAAACATTTTGAGTGACAGAAGGAAGGGTCCTTCTGTTTCAAGGCGGACATAATGTCAAAGCAGAAACAATGGCCTCTTCACAATGATTTATGTGAGGTTCAAGAGCTCTTAAGAGAAGGGATAGGAACTCTAACAAAAATTCTCAAATTCTGCCCTCTGTTGACTAGATTTTTCAAAACATTAGTAAACATGATGTGAACCCCAGAGTATTTGTGTCAGTGATAAAAAAAAAAACCACAATCCACGATAAGGGAAGTAACTGTTATGAGAAGGAGAGATAGGAACAGTTCCTAACTACTCTGTAATTTTGTGATCTAAAACAAAGAGTGCATCAAATTTTGCTTTATCATTTTCATAATTTTCAATCGAAAATGTTAAGATCATTTTGGAATATGTGTTATGGTATACACAAACACACACACACAGTTATGCACATATATAAATATATGCATTTGTCACAAACATACAGAGATTAGACCAGTTTTCTTAACCTGAAAGACAATGTGAGGAAAAAACTTAATATAATCTTACATGTATATTTCCTGAGTGTTCCCATTTCTGACAGTTTGAAGTAAAAGAAGTAAATAAATGAAATAGCTTTGGCTTGGAACAACCTGAACTGAACACCAAACTCTGACATAAACCTTTATATATTTAACAGGTCTTTTTCTGAACGCAAGAGGAGAAAACAAAACTCTAGTTGTTCATCGATTTAGGGGTTTACATTTTCTTTCAGTGTGTGCTGCAGGCTTTTAAAGATTTTTTTCCATATGTTGAGCCTGTTTGAAACACCAAATCTCAGCAGAGTTTAATCAGGAACCAGCTACACTATTTCAGCCTCCATTTATTATATTTCTCTTTTTAATCGCTCATTCTTTTTTCAGCATTTGGATGCTTTCATTCATATATTTTTTCTATATACTGTGTGTTTATATATATATATACACACACACATTTGCCCCAACATCTTTTCTTTACATCAGAATCAACAAACAGATTTGAATCACTAGTACATCACTTTTTACACTGCAGAACACTGTTACCAAACCAGATTGCTTCATATATTTAATGGCAGAATAAACCTTTTCATTTACATCTTCCAACCATGAACAAGCACCCAGACTTACTCCCAGAATGAAAATTCAGTTGTATAGTCCTTAGAAGCATTTCTGATAGCTACAATTAATCCTTCTATTTGTGGATATAATTGAAACAGAACATGTAAAAAGATCATTCATTTCCAGGTGAGTCTGAAACTCTCCCCTGTTTTTCTCGAAATAAAAAATGCTGTAGTCTTTTGGCTGACCAAGCAGTTACTTCAGGAATTAAGACATACCTCTGAATTCTGCCCATTCTTGTATAACTCAGGCAAGCTCAGGAGTGTTTCTGCAGAAACATCTCTATCCAGAACACCAAAGACCAGAGGGGGTAACGAGGTGAAGAAAAGATTGAAAAAAATCATCTGCCAATAATCGATCATTGTGTTGCCTGAGAACCCGCAGAAGAACTGATACCAGAAGAGCAGGTTGACATAGCTCTGTGGAACAAGAAAGTACAAACACAGTGTACAGTTACAAGCTGAACTGTTGTTCCTCATATATGCAAAAGCACATCCCTTCGCTCTGTTATGGTTTCTCTTTGGGTTGTGAAGGCTGTGGAGCTACGCATTTCCTGTGGCTTCTCCTTTATGCTGTCCTCCATGTTATTCCCTTCTCTGAAATCTCGTGTGGACCCTTTAGTTTGCAATGCACAGGTACTTTACACATCCCACGGTCCCATCTAAGAAGCTTATGCAGTACATTGGTTGTTAACACAGTTTCCAAAGAATACATTATTTTAGTTAAAGGTGCTTTCAGTAGACATCTCTGCATGTTGTTCTATAAAGCAGTATATCTTAAGGGACTGTTTCACACTGACCCACTGTGATACAGCTTTATAAAAGCTGTTAGGTTTCTTTAAGAAAACACCAGAGAATAATTAAACAAATTGTTCACAGCTCTGAGTGCCAGACTTTAAAATCTTTTTACAGGCTTGCTGTCAGTGTGGAATCAAAGGCCTCCTGCTCCCTAATGGTACCAAGGAGATAATAGAACAGCAGCATCCTGGTCTGGAGAGCTATTTCACACTGCAATTTTCTTTGAACTGCAAAAAGGTGCCCAGTTAGGAAATCAGAAATTTTCCATTTGCATTACAAATGTGAACAAGGACAAGACATAATCCTTATTAAAAAAATTATATGTATATATATAATATACATATAAATATACTAATGCTTTGAATTCTTAGTAAATAGTCTTTCATGCTCAGAGACTTCATGTCAAATGGACTTGTTTGCACAGTCTTGCAGAAACTGTACTCCTGTCAGTTTTACCCACTTTACATTTTTCTTCAATGCGCCATTAATTTGCATATACATTAAATTTTTAATAAAAATGCCAGATACGACTGCATCATTGCTTGCAAGTGGTTCCTATCAAATTAAATGCAAAAAAATCAGGTTTCGCAGGCAATCGTTTCTTAGTGCAGAGTCATCTTCTGTATTCCAGCACTAATAATCTGCTGCTCCATATGCAAATTTTGTTTTGAGACTCATGGGTATTATTAATAAAGTTTCTTGAACTGCTATATAGAATTACGAAACCTTGAGTTCCTTTTCCCCTGTGGAATAATGTTATTTCAAAAGATATTTAGACTCCATATTTTTCTCAATTCTTTGTGCAGCACATTACTATGATGGAAATAGCAAAGCCTAAACTTTTGCAAAGTGCAGAAAGCACGAATTTCAGTTTCATAAAAAATGAGAGAGCAGCGTCTTCAAAAACAAATATAAAACATTCCTTTTCTTAGTGCTTGCTAGGATGAAAGTTTCCAGAATTTTAATCATCTTACCACATTTTTGTAGAAAAAGTAAATCACCATCTTTGCCATGCGAGCATAACACCAGTGTCCATGGACGAGTAGGAGTTTTTTGAGATGCTTAAATCGGGATATTGCAAAGTCACTCGCCATCACAGCCTTCATTAAAAAGAACAGAAGTTACTTTACAATCTTTTTCTCCCACTCAGTGGGATGGAATCTGAACATGGCCTTTAAAATAATTTTCTACTATTGCACACTGTAATAAAAATAATTGAGAAATTTCTTTATCTGCAGAACTCTCCTTCTGATGAGCATGAGAAAGGGGGATATGTGGCAAAGAATCTGAGGCAGAAAACACTGAAAACCAGCAAAATCTGAAAATGTTATAACAGAGGTTGTTCAGAGACCAGATGCTAACCTAAAAGTGGACAAGCATCTGTTAATTTTCCAGGCTTATGAGCAAATACTTATTTCTCCATGCATGCTAATAGTTGGCTCAAACTCTTTTTTTCTCTGGACTTGCTATTATGGACTACATATTATTTTTAATGCCGGTTATGATCCTGACCTGCTTCTTTAATGTGGCACTCAGACTACAGGTCTGCTATGAAACTTATTAATGAGCAAGAGCCTATTTGACAAAATAGATGAGAAAGTAAATTGAAGGGATACCTGCATGCCTTCTTGGCCAGATATTCCTATTCCAACATCAGCTGCTTGAATCATACTTACATCATTTGCACCATCACCTAGAAAGGGAAGACAGAAGTGAACAACAAATGCACAAGAAAGGGTGCTTAACACGTCTGTGCTAGAGCTAATAAAACAAAACAAAACACTCACAGCTGTGCTGTTAAATGTAGGCTATTCTGTTGTACCGTGCATCTTCATAAGGGTAACTGATGGCATCAAGCAATCACAACCTCTAGGTTCTGATCCTGGTTGGAATATCCTCCTCAGCCTGGTGCTGGGACCAGCTGGCTGGTGGCATGGACACCCTGACACCATCTACATCTACATTGATTTGTATGTTTCTGCTTGGTGAACTCCATATGCTCAGCAGCATGCTTTGTAGCACCCTATTTCACAGAACTCTGAATTATATGACAAATTTTATTGCAATTGACAATGTTACAAGTCAATTTCGGGAGTTATTCTGCTCCTTTCAACTTTCAGCAGCAGTATGTTGAATACAAAACCAAATTTCCATGGAAAGAAACGGCAATGATTGCCTGCAATATGGAGACTGTGAATTAGGTTACCTGGTAAAGCAAATGAAATGGAGTGGAGGGCTGAAACTTTGCATTTTGAAATTTGAAGCAAAGCAAGAAATCTAATATACCAGGCTCTTCCTTTTTTGATATGCCTTGTTTGGTTCACATAGAAGTACTTTTTAGTTTTAAGTCATAAAAATCAATTCTGCAAGGATTTTAGCGGGATCTCTTACCAACAGTGAGCAGGAAACTCAACGCATTTCATATTATTTGGAGGTAAAAAGCAAAGGAGTCAGTGTTTAATGCTGCTCTGGGAATAATGCTATTTTCACCAGCTGGGAAAATCTGACAGGAAAAGGTCTTTGTGAAAACACAAAACAGTAACTGTTACTGACTGCTTTGCTTCCCTAGGTGAGCAGATTCCACAGGGAATGTGTACATATGTTTGCACTGCTGTGCTTGAAAGGGTCTACTGGGAGTTATGGAATGTGGAATGCCTTCTTCTTGCTCAAATGGGGGTCATATTTGCTCACGGAAAGCTAAAGGAGGACTTCCATGTGATTATTGGTCAGGAAAGACTATTCAGTGCTTGTATTCCACTGTGTCTGCCCAAGGGGAGTTAGAAGTAGCTTACACAACGTACACATTCCATACGTTTTCATAACTCACAGGGAAAGAACCCGCTTCCCTCTTTCTGCTGTAAGATTCCAAAGAGCAGTACCTATGGACAGGGTCAACACTTTGAGTTGCCTTCGCACCAGCTTGACCACCATGCTCTTCTGCAGCGGAGTGGAACGGCAGCACAGCACTGAGCGGCAGAGCCGAGCCAGCTCCAGGAACCGCTCCTCCAGACCCCCCTGCAGGATGATGTCCAGCGTTCTTCCATCAATCACCAGCCCAAACTCAGGGCCAGGTGCCTCAGAAGCTGGTAAAGATGTTGAGATAAAGTCAAAAAGTTTCCTCCGTGGTTTTTCAACCTCATAATTTTTCCTCACTTCTTCCAAGGTTAAATTCAAGAGTGATTCACAAGTTTCCTGTGAGAAAACAGAAGTGTTGCTAGAAATAGTTATCTCCTTCTCCCTTCACAGCACAGCACCTTACAAAGTGTATGTCTGTATAATCGTGCCAGTGGGTTGGAGCCTATCAGATGAACACTGGGGAAAACCGACTGAGAAAAGCACTAATTCATCAGATTGGAGATTATTCCAGTGACGACATCAAATCCTTCAGTGAAAACACCACACATCTTATCAGGTAGTTAACTGCAAGAATAAATTATTTCAAAACGGAAAATAAGCTCCTTTCAGGGGGATGTATTTGCAATGCTGAGAATTCAGAAAGAAAAAAAATCCTTTTTTTGTTAAAGGAGATTTTCTTAAAACAAGCTCTGATGTGACTGATTTGAGATAGTTCAGCTCTTGCTTCCCTCAGAAATAAATGATGGCAGAGAAACAAGAGGTTCAGCTGTTCAAAATTACTCAGTAACTTTGACAGTTTGGCCTTTTCTAGGTCACAAATCAGGTCTGAGTCAAAGGGACAGAACTAAAGCTTTGTATTACCCAGCTCTGTGCCTCAAACACAAGCTAAGCCTTTCCCTATTAGTAAATTTGCCTCATTTTGGACCAGAGCCTCTTTTCACATGCACACAGCCTGAGTGGATGTAGCATCCCATGCCGATTAATGGGGGTACTTTCACCGCTCCTACATGGATCTCCCAGTTTGGCACACCACTATCAAAGAGATCACAATGATCAAAAAGTTATTTTGTTGCCTGTTAGTGCTTTAAGTCCTCCTTATCTGGCACAGTATTGAATACCTGAGGAGCTAATCACTCTTTTGCTACCTTTTTGTCAGCTTTATTGAGTGATGATTCAGTTCTGAAACGTTATTTTCACTTTATGTTGCATAAGGTAGATGTGTAGGATGTTTGCAAGATTTAAATTACACTTCAGTGGGAGGTTCTGGAATCAAATGTTCCTCTGACACCTAATAAAGAGCTGCATCTAGCCTGCATGCTGAAAATCTCCAAAAAATATTGAAGTGACATCATCTTTCTGTGAGTGAACCAAAAATTGTATGGGAAATTCCAGGGCTGCTGTGGTTTTCGTTTTTAAATGAATCCCTCCAAACTGCCTGCTTGTGTTGTGTTATGTCTTACTGGAAGATGGCTAATTTCCAGCATTTCAATAAGCTGCTGGGCTTAGGGTTGGAAAGACAGTCCTTTCCCACTGTCAGTGTGGTTCCTTAACTGGTGCCCTTAGAATTGCCTCACATCTTCCTCAGCACTAGAAGAGGTTGGGTAAAATTATCTGGCATAGAAGAAAAGAATGGTATTTCTCCATGCAGTGATCAAAATTCATTCACACAGCAAAATGAGGAATAGGCAAAGATGCTAAAAATATTTCAACCTCTTGAATTCAGAATCCTGCAGGGGAAGAAACTGCCAAATGCTCAGTAGTTAGGCATGAAGAAAGATGAACTTCTGGTAGAAAATTAACCACAGGTATGAAGAAGTGCTGTGTTATTTTTCACCTGAAACCACTTCAGCTATAATCTTCTATTAACCCCCCATCAAATTTCTATCCTTCAATGGGTATTGAATTTAAGGGTTAACTTTATCAAAACTAATGGGCTTTTGTGAAAGAAGAAAGCCTTTGTACGTATTTTTTGTTTTCCCCCATTGCAGCTGTCAAGAAACTACTCAGAACTTGTGCTCCTGTCTTCATTTTGAACCACATAAATGCATACAAGCACATATGTGCACTGAGCGTGTACCTGCACCCAGCCTGTTGGTCCCACCAGGTGCTGTAGGTGAGCACACATAACTGTTTCCTGGAGCTGGGATGGTACTGCTCACAGCATCCCTCCTCTGACAGAAGCCATCTTCTAATTTCCATCCTAAATATAATCATTCTGCCTTCCGTTAAAGCAGATATGCGTATCAAATGAAATTACACATTGAAGCAAGGAATGCATTCCGTGCCAAATTCCGCATCATCTTTGTGTGTTTCCCTATATCCGTGACATGAAAAGAGAGAGATATTTGCATAGTATTTTATTCCTGTTTGGAAAACTGCAAGCTGTAGACAAAAGAAGCTAAAAAGTAGGCCATCTAACTGCTCTGTACAATTGCCTATCACAAGAAAAACAGTCAGTATTTCAGCATTATTTAATTACCCTCACAATAGCTTTATGGAGAAAATCCAGCTTGGATTAGGAACCCACCTCCTGTGGGGAGAAAAATGGAGGAAAGCAAAATAATTGATTTGCGTAGCACAGAAAGATGTCCTGCCTTCCCCCTTTGACCTCCTTCTACCTACAGAAAGGCTTTTCTCATGACAACTCCCATTGCTGCTGAGTGTGGCTTACAAGTGTATGCTGCACAAACTGAACGGAGCAGCACCATGGTACACCACACAGCATGTGGGGCTGTATGGAAAGAGAGCATTAACAACAAAATAAGGACGAGGACAGCACAGATGGCCTTTTGGACATCAGAAATGGTAAAGACTGGCTTCCCCTTAGCAAATGGTTCTGGCTGAGCCACAAGCCTGAAGTTGCTCATCCCTAAGTCTGTCTCTCAAAGCCATCTGCCTTGTCAGGATGCCTGGAGCAATGAGACGTGAAGCTGTGCACCATGGTGGACATTCCACTTGCTGAAAGCAGTGGTTTCCCTGGTTCAGTATTCATGTTGCCTCAAAATCTGCAAAATCAAGGGTTGCTTTTCTAAAGCTTCTAATTTTCACTGTCCATAACGGCATTTGCCTTTGTTGAAAGTTTCTCTATTCTCTGTCCAGGTGGTTTTAGGAATAGCCATAGATTGCACTACTGATTGCTCTATTTTCATAATTCACAGGAGCTGTCAGTAATGTCCTTCAAGTGATAATTTTCATTTTGGAGCATATTTGTTTTTCCCACCACCTGACCTTCTTGTTGCCCATGGAAATTCAGGGAATATCTGCGCGCATCTACAATTAAGTGTGCCATGATGGAGTGCCAATAAAGTCACTGCAACTTTAATCACTCCACAAGAACTATATTTAGGTATGTGAGAAGGTGAAATGTTGCTTACTCAAAAAGATACTTTTGTTCACCAATACATTTGTGATTCAGCCTAATCCTATTCAGGAACATGCAACTGGAAAGTTCTGAATTTCATTAAATCTACAATTGCATATATTTTTTCCAGACTGACTCGTGCAAGTAATTTCCAAATGTCCAAATTCCTACAAAAATCACCTGGATTTATAATACCATTTTAGCTGAAATTTCCATTGCAAGGTGAAAAGGCAAATATCAATGTTATTAATGGGTCAGGCACTGCGTTTGTTAGGATTGAATATACAAGGAATCACAACTGCATATTACACTCATTATAAAGCTCACTAGAGAGGTCATTTTTAGAAAATATAGTTTTATTTGGGAAACTCATTTCAAGTGAATTAAATTATACATAACGGTCTTGTGTTTCAGTTCATCCTATTACATGTGGTCTAAAGAGTATGTGGCCTAATGCAGTTTCATGGACTTAGCTGTGCTTTCTTGTGGTGATTGCAGCCTGAAGCAAAACAGTGTCAAGCTGCAAGCTGTGAAGAAATGGAGAGCCACTACTCTCTGTCTCTCTGTACTCACCTTATTTTCCGTGTTAATGGTGAAGACAGTGTCCCTTTGGTCCAGGAGCTTACAGGAATATGCAATGTTAACCGCTGTTTCCTGTTTATCTCCTGTCAGCACCCAGATCTGTATCCCAGCTTCTCGAAGTGCTGCAATAGTGTCTGGTACTCCATCTTGCAGCCGATCTTCAATCCCTGTTGCTCCTGGGTAAACAGAAGAAGAAGATGTGAACTAATTTTCTTTCATTTGGAAAGCATCTTTCTTTCTTTCTTCTTCTTTTTCTTCTTCTTCTTCTTTTTTTTTTTTTAACAAAAATTATCCAGTCATTATCCTGAGCTTATAAAGAGTTGAATCAATGTATTGTCCAGCAAATAAACACACAGACACAAAATCTTCATTTGGATTAAGACCTAAATCTGTCATCAATCAGATTCTGGCTCTTCATTTTACTTGATGCTAGAACAATGCATTTCATTTCTTCTAAATAATCCAAAATGACAGTGCACTGGCAGAGGAATTACACCATATGCATTTTTAAAGTACTGCATCAAACCCCATAAAAGCAACCAGAAAAGATGAACTTTGGCTATTTAAATGAATGCTATCCTGTTGCCAAGTTAGAGGTTCCACTCATCAAAGGGAAAAGCAAAGGTACAGGATGTTTTCTTTTTTAAAATGTGCAAACTTAGAAACAGATGTCACACTCATCCAGGACCTAAATCACCACCTGAATGTTAAAATACTCTACTTCTTATCAATTCCACTAGAGGTCAGTTTGAAGATGCTATAAATATGGTGCTTTATAGATATTGATTCAAGCTAAAATAACAGTTCGTGTGAAATGAAGTATGAATGCACACAGAGCCTTCAGAGTAGGCAAAGGTAACAGATTTTGACAAGACCTATATTACCTCTTATGTCATTCTGCTTATGGCATTTAGTGTTATTACTCTAATTTTTTTTAAACCACTGCAGTGATTATGAAAAGCCATAATGCCACTATAGCTCTCAGTGACAGAAATTCAGTATAACAAATTATGGGAAAAGACCGTAATCACAGAAAAGTAAGAATGGGGTGAATCTAAAAACCAAAGTCTTAAGAACTAAAATATTTAGGAAAAAAGAAAAAAGAAAAAAAAAGAAAAAAGAAAGTACTGAAATGCTCTGCAATTTAACTGAATAGTGGCATGAGATACTATGGTGATGGATGATGCACAAGTACCAGAAAGATAACTTTTAGCATGAAATATCACTATTTTACAAAATACAGAAAGCAAACATGACAGTGCAGTGATGGCAGGAATTTGCTAGCAAAAATGCCTTTGTGCAGTTACCATTTTTTGTAACACAGTTCTATAACAAAATTCCCTTGGAATTCATGCTCAAAAATAAAAAGATGAACTTAATATATAATGTTTTATAGGTTTATCTGGGGACAAAAATAGTATGAAATAATGGGAAGTTCATTATCTAACATGTCAGCAGAGCTGCAGTTACAGCCAATGAACATGTTCTTTGCTCACGGCACATGAAAATTTCAGTACACCTTTTCAAAGTTACTGCTACTCAGAATGCATAAGAACTTGTTCAAACACCATCACTGGGTTGTGTACTCTTGCCCTGAGATTTTCAAACCTCACAGGAAGCCTTTTTGATATAAACTAGTATAAGCTGTTGTCTGTCTGATTGCCAAGAATATCACAGGAGAGCAAGAGATACATGATGCAATGACAATTCATATTTTTAGCTACCCAGCAAGGTGAGTTTGGTCTCCAGATGCTGTGCTGTCTCCATTAACAGCTCATCTCTGTTGTCAATTGCAGCTTCTGCCTCTTGACGAAAATTAGCCCATTTTTGAAAGTCATCCTCACTCAAGACCTGCATAACACAATTTAAGCAGAACTCATTTTAAATTTAAATAAGAAAAGGATGCCAACATTCTGGATTGCAAGACTTAACTCCTATCTGGATTGATAAGTACTCTGTTGCCTTCAAAAAAACACAAACTTTTCCAACAGAAGATTGCAGGAACGGTTAGCAATGAATAAAATAGACTTGCCTTCCTGTTTGTGGGAGCTAAGATTTAAAAACATGGCCTATAGAAACTCTTATTTCCACAGCCCTTAGCTGGGAGACTGATCTGGAACACGGTTTCTGAAGATTGCTCTACATTTCTCAAGTGTTTGGATATGACCCATTTATTGCACAGACACCTTCTGTATCAGGCTAAAATGCACTGACCCAGGCTGAGAACAAGATTTTGGAAAGCTGAATGCCAAAGAAAACAGAAGGCTGGCTCTCTTATGGACTTTCTGTTTCTTTCCTGGAATCTCTATTATAAAGAAGGTCACCTAGAATTACTTCAGGATAAACAGAAATGGATGCTTTGAGGCTGATAAAGAATCTACTGTCTGCCTAAACTGGCCAAACACTGGAGAAAAAGAGTAGAAAAATACTACAGAGCAATCAAAGAGAAGGAAAGAAAATGGCCTGTATCTGTCTTGTTTTTCAGACCACAGAACATTAAAACTACTGCATTTTTGTAATAAAACTATTGATATGAACAGATCAAAACTGTTAACAACATTAGAGAATGCCTTCCTACCTTCTTAGCTATGCACAGAGTTCGTAGGCCATCACGGGCATAGTAGTCCAGATGTTTCTGTGTTCTGTCTTTTATTCTTTTCATTCTCCTCTCTGCATTAGTGTCAGCTGTGAAATACAAGGAAAAAATTCCATACGTTAAGCACAGATCATTTTAGACCTAATGACCTACGGGTGGATGTTAGTGAAAACTGGATTTCATTGTAACAGCAGTTCACGTCAAAGAGGTTGTGGGTTGCATAAACCAAAAGCTCAGTAAGGTTCCTTGTTTCCTTTAAGATTACATTACTTGCTTTTTGTTTGTTTGTTTTTTAATGTTATAGCACTCCTGCTGACAAGCTAAAATGCCATGGTCAGCTCCTTATGACAGCATTATTGCAGAGTACACAATCCACATAGGTTAGCATTGTCAGTGAATTTTAATTAGCCCATTCCATATTCTCAGCACTCCTCAGGTTAAATAAGTACCTCAGTTCTGATCTGCAAGGGTAACACTATGGAGAGCTTGTTCTTTTTTTATACTCCTAATGCCTAGATATAATATTTCATGCAAAAGAGGGTACTGCAGACTTCTTATGCCTCTGTGTAGGAGAGGCAACAGAAATAGCTCTTTGGCTAATTACCTTTGCCAGGGTCTTCCAACAAGTCCATTATAACAGAGTCAGCTCCTTTAGTGTAAACGATGATCTCCTTGGTCACAGGGTGTCTCACCACTACGGACATCCTTTTCCTTACTGAGTCAAATCCCAAAGTGTAGAGAATATCAAAGGTCAGGAGTGTGCCCTGTGGCAACCGTACCGTCACCTGTTCAGGCGTCCGGGACACTAAAGTAAAACTGTATGCTTGGGCAGCATAGACAAGTGCTGCCTCATCTGGGCTCTCAGCCTCATAGCAAAAGTCTGTTGGCAAGGTACCATGAGTAACAGTCTGAAAAACCTCATCCAAGGAAGCACTGCCAATATCTGTGTTGCCCTTGTCCTGGAGCCCAGCACCCCTACTGCTGTCACAGCAGCCATCGTCGTTGTCACAGCAATTCAGTGTTGCAAGATGCTCCACGGTGTTCTTTGCACTGAAGCTAGCTCCTAGGTCTGAACTAGACTGAGAAGATGAAAAAGATTGGCTAAGGCTTACTAGTTTCAGCCGCTGAAATATCTGATGAATCTTCTCCAGGGTGATTCCTGAAGATTTTACTGGTGGTGGGACTGTAACCTAGAAATAGGAGAAAACCTTGGGTATACCATGGATAAAAATAAACAAATACGATCTATAAGATAATTTCCAAAACCTCAACATATTTCTTTGCGTCTAAATGACAATAATGAAAAAGAGCTACAATGTTGGTGTTCTTTTTTTTTTTTCTGTTTAACTGCATTAGGGGAATTCAGTAGAGGAGTCATTTGGGAAGTGACATCCAAATTTGGTGGTGATTTGTGTCTCTTCTTCTGAAGTAGAGATGGAATCAAGGCTCTTGTAATTCTGTTAATGGCCTCAGAGATAAGAGAAAACCCAGTACATTCAGCAAATTTATTACCGTAAATGTAATATTAAATCTAAGAGGGAAAGCACAGATAGTATGGTAGTCGTATCTATCCATCAAACGTAAAGAGCCTTGTTGGGTAGGGGTGTATATAGGAAGTGAGACAGTACACACTACACAAAAGGTAAAAGAACTAGAGAAGTGCACCCAAAAAACAATTGCTCAGTTTTCACTGAACACTGCTCTATGTTGTTAAATGCAAGCATAATCAATTTCCCTTGAATACTTAATCAAAGCTTACCCTTTGTCTTGGCTCGGTAGTTGTGGAGACCACAACTGTGTTGCAGATTGCAAGGGCAAGAAAAAAGTCAGTGAGAGAGGTGGCAGTCTTCATATGTATAAAAGGAGAGAGGTTTTCAGTCTGCAGTGCAGCTTCTCTCACTCTCCTCAGCAGCCTGCTATCTGGAGTCACATCCTTCTCCTGGAAGAGAAATTACTTAAGGATAATTGATTGCATTTACAGCTGTCACTAAGGAAGAGTTCTCAACTCGGTAGTTTTTTGCTGTCTCTTACTGAGTTCACACCTAGAATTATGTAAGGTAAATGCCTTCTTACTTAACATATAAGAAAACAGGATGGCTTTCTAAAGGCTCCATAACTAATTAAATTACTAGAAGGAAATATTCCTTAAAGCAGAAGAGTTTTATAATTTTATTTCTTCTAAGATCTATGTCTAGAATTGTCTATAATATGACCCCCAATTTTGAAACTGCTGACTAATGAATTAAAGGGCAACCCTAATTGGAAATGCATTTGGGATCTCCTATCTCAGTGGGAGAGTGGGAATTTTATTTCAACAGAGAGTATGGCCTGCTTATGGCTTGCTTACAACACAGCTTTGTTTCTTGAATCGTTTTGCTTTGTACCCAAAAGACATGTTGTCTCAAATTCTTCTTCCTAAGTTTTACAACAAATAAATGAATGCACGCATGTTTCATTTGTTCCTGAAATGGCAGTGTAATTTTACCACCACACTGTCAGTATTCAAAACTAATTTCACAAGCCAAACTACTTAACAATGTCACTTATCTACAATTTAATCTGATGTTGGGCTGTAGGAATATTACTTTTAATGGAAATTTCATGTTACCAGAGTGAGGTTTGGATTTATTTCAGGGCCATATTTAACTGGAGCTTCCCAAGTTGTCTCTACATCTTCCTGTGAGCCAACGCTTTTGGATGCATTCTTTAAGGAACTGACAAAGTGATTTAGCTGCTTTCCAGTTCATCTCAGCTATTACCATCTCCTTCTTCAATCTGGCACAGTTTTCTTGAGTTCCCTAAGTATGCGGCAGCAATCAGTCAACCACCTTTATGGCCGTGTAGTGCTGAGCTGAATGGTACATTGTTAACTCCCGCTTGCAAACATGAATACTGGTGCTTAAATTGTCCTAATAATTGAAAAAAAATCTATTGCTCATTTTGTTGAAGCACAGAACATAGCTGAAATCCAAATACAGAGCAAGATAATGCACTTTCTTCGCTACAGGAAATTCTGGTTCAGTGCTTTCATGCTTTTTCTTTTGTATTTGGGGAAATGCTTAAGTACAGATACAGTCCCTCTAGAAAATTGATATGTATTGGGGAAGAGTTTGCTTCTCGGTTTCTGCTCAGGTCTCTTAGAAGGTATCAGAAGCTGCAAAGTTAAAATGATCATTCTTTAGAAATCCTTTAACAGTATCATACTACAGCAGACAACAGGTATTTGTCTGCTGCCCACAGTGTGCTTGCTATCTACAGCAGACCCACGTGGCCTAAGTGGATAATTCCCACGAAGAACATGTATGTGCAGCTACAACTCTCAAAACAGTTACTTTGGGGATTACATTAAATTATAAATATTGATGATTAGAAATACTGTCTGCCCAGCTATTCTTATAATTTGCACATGCACTGGCACAGTTAGAACAAACCTCACAAACCACAAATCCTTACATGTGGATCTCAGCCTCCTAATCCCATCCAATTTTTTTTTTTTTTTGCATCTATATCTTCAACATCTGCCACTAACTCATGCCAAAAATGACAGTGTGGAAGTATATATTCTATTTCAACTGAAACATTCACAAAATTTTTTGCTGGAAAAAATGAAAAATTGTGAAGCTAGTTGTGACCTTAGAAACAGATTTAAAAAAAACAAAATAATACAGAACCCAATCTGTACCAGAAAACCTCTTTAAAAAAAAAAAATATATATATATATATATATTCAGTGAAAGCAAGACTGACTTGAATTACCCTGTTTCCCTAGCTTCAGCCTTATGGATTCTTTTATTCAGATAAAACAATGAAGACAAACAAATTTGTTCATCAGTTATCCTGAACAAATGTAAAACCAAATGAACAAAACAGAAAATGAAACAGCAGCATCAAAGATGCTGATCAATTAAATTTGTCACACTTTCCATGATAGTAATCATGTTAGTAATGTGCTGAAGTTTAAAATGGCTAGTGCCATTCAATTGTTAAGATTTCCCCATTAGTTTGATATCATTTCTTCTATTTGATGGCAGTAGAACCAGATGGCAATAGGACAATCGAATTCTCCAAGAAATTATTCTAATAGCAGGGCAATCTTTATTGGAATCATTAAATCTAGAAAGAAATACGCTGTCAAGATCATAATTCATAAGAACATCTAAAGGTAGACAGAGAAAATGCTAATGTTCCATTCTGTTTCTAATTTTATTATAATTTTGTATTTTTCTTATTCTTTTAATGTTACCTGAAGTCTTTCTGTCAACCATAGCTCTGTGGTTTATAGTACACTATTTTTTCCCTCTGAGAAGTTGCAGCAGCCACAACAAATCACATTAATAAAGTAAACCAGCACTGTTTCTTTCTTTTTTTTTTTTTTTTTTTGAGAAGCAAGTAATGGGGCTGATGACATCTTCAAACCTCTAAAGTGAAGAGGTGTCCTCTGCTTTGGCTGAAGGCTCTCTCTTTAGAGGGCCTGACAGGCAGGATAAATACCAGTTTCCATTTTCACAAGAGGTATGAAAGAACAGGTGAGTGTTCTTTTCCCAGCTGCATTAGACAGTTTATATGTTGACTTGCTCTTCTCCCTCCAGAGTTCCCATAAATGTTTATGAAATGAATAAATCAGTCACTGCATTTGTTTCTCTCCTTCAGAGATGTCTGAAGTCTACACCATTCTTCTTTCCATACCACATAAAACTCATGACATTACACATTTTTTATGGTACAGTATAATGCTACAGACACGACAACAATTCTCAACCAGAGATTTTTGGAATAGCTTGAATTTGGATACAAACAGATCTGTCCAGCTAAAAGGTTGACCTCCATGTTTTTTATTTATTTGCTTCTAGAGATAGCAAACTTGTTAGCGACTGCTAACAAGTTAGGAATTTGCTTTTCCATTGTCCAAGACCTTCCCACTGAAAAGACTTTTCCACTGAACTTTATGGGGTGGTATCTGGACATGGGATTCATCTTATATTATGAACTTCATAAACAATACACAGTGAGGCTTCATAAACTGTCATGGATTACAAGCACTAGAAGCAGAAATAATGGAAAGGGAAAGAAGAAGGTAAGCCATAGGATTTAGATTCCAAATACTAACTGTTATATTTACTCCAGGAAAGACAAGCAATGCTGTTTAGTTATTCTTCCAGGATCTGCAGTCTCCAGTTTAATTAACTTTATCAAATGCCATGAAATACCCATCATCCTCATCTTGAGCTCAGAGATGCACTGAGATGAACAAGTTAATTGATAAGAGATTCTCAGATTTCAGCAAAACTTCAAAACTTGTCAAGCAGAGAACACTCTCACAAAAACAGGCAGGCTGAAATACATTGTGTAGCTGTAGAGTTTCCTAATTGCAGAGCTGCTCAGAATACCGAGACAGAGTCTCAGACATGCTGATGTGCATGCACAATCAACTGCCACTGTACAAATACACTTAAAATACTATGTGCAACCTGGTTATCACGGATTCACATAAGGCTGATTAACAATAAGCAAATTTGGTGACTGCATAGATGATCTTCCTTAAAAGTTGTTTGCATATAAATTTTTAACATTAGTACATGATCATTCTTTGACTGCCATAGCTATTTTCCAATTAAACTCTTTTCATTTTGCAGGATGTTATTACATTAACAGTCATCTTTTTTTGAAAATGTTTTTCTTGGCAACAGTTCTGATATGCAGGTGCTCACAGCAAATGCTGTGCTAAACCCTTACCCAAAAACCACTGCGTCCTCTCAGCAGTGCAAAGTTCTTCAATTTTCCTGTTACCTGAGGCTACCAATTTCCATGAGTACCCTTCATATGATTGGCACGTCAACCCCAGGAAATTTGGCATTTGTTAAGAAAAAAGCCAACAAAATGAATTGTACAATCCCAGATACTGGCCTTTGGACTTTGCATTGCTCATTATAAAGAGCAAAGTTTTGCTTTTACTAGCATTTGTTGATCTGAAGAAGCTGAGCCTCAAATTTCACAGTGAGAATGTCATTTTACAATTGTTGACTACCACTGAATTATTCACTGCTTGTATTTAAACTGAAACATTTATCTATGAAGACTCCACAAGCTTTAAATTCAATGAGTTAAATAGCAACATTTCACTCACACAATCAAAGATGGATTGATGGATTTTTAGTGAGAAATTTTGATTGAGATGCATTAAAACCCACAGTATTATCTGTAAAACCAGAGTATCCAAGATACTCCAGCTGTTCTTAGCAACATGCAGATGCATCGGAGGACAGGAAATAGAGACATAGAATATGTTATGATCCCCATTTTACTATGAGAGAATTGGCTTTGTAAAAAAAGATATTACTGTGCATTGTCTGAAGGATATCAACATATGGCACAGTCTCTGGGCAATACCTAAGTGTCTTCATTTTTACTGCATCTTCATATCTGTCACAAAGGTTAACTGATGTCTCCAGATAGACTGACAGCAGCAAAGGCCAGTTATTCCCAGGACAGTAGTTTAACCTCTCTCTTTAAGGCAGATATTTGATACTAGTTCCTTAGATACTGCTTTTACAATGGGAAAAAAACAAACAAACCAACCAAAAAAACAAAACAAAAAAAAACACCAAAACACAAAAAAAACAACCCATCACCAACAACAAAACCAACCCCCAAACGGCAACAAAGAGACCAAAAAACCCCACAGCCACAAAGAAAAACAAAACAAGTAAGCAAACACACAATCAACCAAACTCATCAACCAACCATGGCAGTTTATATCTGGAAGAAACTGAAGTGGCCTGGCAGAAGACATTCTCTTGGAAGAAATATAGCCGGTGAGGAACTCCTTTATCACCCTGACATACGAAGGAAATAGATAACAGAGAGGTTCTCAATATTCCTGGAGTACTGGGTTGGACAATATGAGGACAAAAACTGACAGACCCACCATATTCCAAGAACAGGAGGAATACTGACTAATATCTACTTCGACATGACAGAGGAATTGAATGAGACAAGTGGGATCTTAAAATGAATTTAAACTTACATCAACCCCCCAGAAATTCAACAAGTCAAAAATGTTGCCAAGAACAGTGGCAGAAAATGAAGTTCTGAGAATTCTATATTTATTGGAGTTTCTGAAAATCAAGATTTTTGAAAGGTTCTCCAGGCGTTTAGTCTTAATTGGAATTCTAATTTTGAAAGTGTTTGACCTTCTCCTGGAGTCTATAAAAGCTTTGTCTGAAATGCTTCTTAAAAAACTTGAAACTTTCAAGAAGAGAAGACAGACCATAATTAAGTTGTGTTAGACTTGGAGAAGTTTCAGATCTAAAATTTAGAGGAGTCTAAGGTTTTCCTGTTGTCTTGAAGAAACGCGACCTTTATCTTTTGACACACTCTCAAACTCCCAGAACTGCTTTGGAGAGCACAGGTTCTGCTTTTAACATGGGTCGCTCAGTGATTTTTTAAACATGGTTTACTGGAGACAATATGCTGTACTGCTGATAGCAGAAGTTTGTGGCTTTTTGAGATTTGTTCAATTTCAAGCTCAATCTCATAACCTTTTTACCACCATTATCTCCCAGGATGACCTGTACCTCCCATTTCTGCACTGTCAGGCTCCAGGCTCTCATCCCTGCTCCTACCCCTAACTCCTCTTATTCAGCCCCAGCCCAGAACTCTAGCTGCAGTTAATCTCATTTTCTTGCCAAAACAATAAAAAATGATTGTTCCCCTCTGTGCCAAGTGTTGAACCTCAGTTGAACCAAGCGCTCCCCTCTGTGTTCCTGTGTTGAACCTCAGCTTCAATAGAATCATAGAATTGTAGAATCACGTATCTTTAGAGTTGGAAGGGATCTTTAAAAGTCACCTTGGATCTCAAATTCCTGCGCCCTCATCCTATCAAACAGTCACCATAAAACCTCACCTCTCTGCCCCTATGCTTATGCTGTAACCTTTGATATCCTCATCTAGCTCCTGTCTTCCTGCATCCTCTCCGTGAGGACCCAAAGCTTTGCGTCTCCCATCCTTTAGCACTACCAGGGCTAGGATTTCTCCTGTCCCCTTGTCAGCTCCCCATCAGAAAATGCAATAGGAAAGAGAAATTCTTAAAGACATGCCAAATCAATCTGCTTGTACTCACGATTGTGCTGCTGAATGCCACTTGAGATTGGTTGCTATCACGACGACCAAGTGACCTGCTTCTTGTATGCCCCTGAAAATGAGCCCTAGCACTCTGGGACCTCCTTAAAGGTCTCATGGTTCTCTGATAATTGGCTGGTCTTTCAATATTCATTGGAGGAAGTATGAAATGCTGAAGTTTTGCAAAGTCCTCATCCTCTATGTCCAACTCCTTGTGTGTTTCCAGGCGCTTGGCTGTAAGCAGAAAATGAAACCTTAACTCTTATATTGTCTTTTGGCATGGCTCAGAAGGAACTCCTTGCTTAGTTAAAAAACCTATGAATTAAATCCATCCAAAGCTAAAACAACTCCAAAGTCCTAACTGGATAAACTTCATCATCCACTTCAGCATCTGGCAACTCCCTCTCTGCAATGTTTAATATTGCAAGAAAACAAAAACGCACTTCAAAGCTATCAGTCATTTTTAAGGATGTTGCCTAATGCAGGGTCTATTTAGCTGTTCTTTGCAGTTGGCTGGAACTGGTTAATGAAATACAGTAATTCACAAACTTGCTAATGCTCTAAGTCACGGAGCACAAACATCTTTCTGGCAGCTGCTTGCCAGCTAAATAAAATCCTTTGCACTATGTAGAGAGAAAAAGAAGCAACCAAGATGGGTTCTGAGTCAAAAGTTCAGATTCAGTGCTGAATGCCAAGAGGCTTCAGACACAGCCTGCAGCTAGAGTTGACTCCAGGCATAGATGAACCTTAGTTCATAACACACTATGGTAATTACTTCTGGATCCACTGAGCTTGATTACAACTAGTCTCAATTTGTAAGACTATGAAAGATTGGCTGGCACTTATTAAGAAATGAAGAAGTAAATGTTCTCTTTACACTCTCAAGTACAATGCAGGAAACAACAACAATTACAACAAAAATAAATAAACAAACCCAACCCAATCTAACTTCCAAATCATTTAAAATTTTCAGGAGTCTCTGTAACAGGAGTCTTTCACAAAAAGGATATGAAACCACAAACCTCATGAGAAGGCTCAGTAGGCCGAAATATTAATATTTAAATTATTAAGATTTAGTAGCTCAGGATAAAAAGCAAGTGTAGAAAAATCTCACCGTTTTCCTGATGTGAAAACTCATGTCCATCAACAGTGCAGCGTCGAAATACCATTTTGTTTTCTGTTAGTGTCCCAGTTTTGTCTGAGAAAATGTACTGGATTTGCCCAAGATCTTCAGTAATATTTAGGGCTCGGCACTGTATGGGGAAATCTGCTTCTTCATCATACAGTTCAATGTCATTGTGAATTAAGAAGACTTGGCCCAACTTGACTAACTCAATGGACACATAAAGAGAAATGGGGATCAAAATCTGAAAGAGATGAAAATCTCAGTGACAACCAAACCAAAAGGTGAGTCTTCCAGAGGATGCTCTTTCAAAAATGCATTTTCTGGACCAAGGTACCTGTGGCTCTTACCCTTCTGAAACTTGGAAATGATATATTAGCACAGACACTTAGTGGAAACTGTTTAACAAGCAGCTCCTCTACATGTACATTTCCCATCCAAAAGCTTCCCCACCATGAAATAAACCTGAATTTGTAAGATGCATCAATATTCTGTTTCAGGAATGAAGAATAAGCCCTTAAGGAATCTAAGCTCAAAAAGTTCTCTTTGTATTTCATACATATCAAAAAAAATACTGTCCAGTCAAATCTCAGCAGATAAATCAAGAAATCTGAAAAGTAAATGTGATTTTCCCCCATCCAGTAAATTGTTCTTTCTCAATTAGGCTTAATCAGACTCAGGTAGATGAGCATCTTTTAATTTAGCTTCTTTCCTGAAACAGAATGTTACCTAGTTATTATTCCCCACTGGCAAAAACTACAAACTGTTTCAGTTTCCTTGAGATATCAAGTGTCATTTCAATTTAGAAATGATGGACATAAACAAAAGAAAAAAGAAGAAACACCAAACAACTGATATTTGGATGTAAGCATCCTCTGTAATGCATATTCTATAGACTCTGGAGCAACAGAGATGTAATACCTGTCCTTACCACATACATCCCTGTAAAGTTTAAAAAGCAACAAAGAAAAAAATGTGTTTCAAAAGAAAAAAAAGATAGTACATTCCCCACTTTGATGATTTGAAATACTCTTTGCAACATTTCCACATAGGATTAAGAAAGTACTTCACAAACTATTGGTAGATACATAAATATATATATATATATATACATATATATAATACTGACTGCAGTCAGTTTTTAATACATTCTTCCTTGAAGGTAACAGAGAAGCTTTGTCTTTTACCTGCAACAAGATTATCATAGTCAAGAACATGTAGAAGCCGGCAAGAACAGGAGACAGAAAATTGCCATTCTCATCTGGGACATCATAAGGTGGATGTTCTGGGAAGCTTCCAAACCAAATGCCATGTCCTGTAGGAATGAGATGATATTGAAACACACTGAGCAGGATGGTGACCGATAAAGCTTCTGATATGGACTGCAGTGCTAATTAAGAAGAACATTTCCAAATCAAGTACCCAAGCAGTCCTGCAAATATGCTGAAGAATGCAAAACATATGCAGAACTTTGTAGCACATGCACATAACAGACATGCTGGGCATGGCTATTTTTTGTCCACCTGTCCTTCAGCAGGTTTCTCCCATGGCCATTATGTCTGTGTAGATCTCTTCTCACTCCATGTTTTGTCATAAGAGGATTCCATCTCTGCCACCTAGCTTTAAAAATCCCCAGTGCTGAAGGGTCCTATTCCTCTTTCTAACAGAAAGATGCATCTCTGCCTCTGTAAAGACAATCTGAAATCTTCATAATTACATGCCGACATTAAATTAAAAATTAATTCAGCTATTTTTTTTTACATTTTCTCAATTTTCCATTGGTTAACTCATAGTCCCAAACTGCAAGACTGCAGCAAAGTCTCTGGTTCAGGACTTAAAACATTCCATCACAATTTCTTTACCACCTTTCATACTGTCATTAGTGACATAAACTTTATGCAAGGATGTTACTAATTTGACAGAGTCAGAAACTTGACATGTAGCCAGCACAAATGACTTAGTTTCCACACATTGTCATTCCTCCAGATGCCCTTCTCCTGCCAAAATCCCCTATTAGTCCACTTTGTGCATCCAGTTCTGATAAAACTTCTATTAGCACCAATTAAGCAAGTGGCCATTTTGGAGCATCTGCCTACTAAAATCCTGCCAAAGGAATTAAAATTATTTCGGCAATAGTTTCTGGCTGCTAGAAACTTTGATCACAACTGTGGAAGCACAGCTATGGCGTACAAGCCACTTTCCCCCCCCCTTTTTTTCCACTTTGTGCAAAGAAAATACTGGTGGATTCACCAGTACTGTTTCTTCCTAGAGCTCTACATTCAGACAAGGTTGCAAAGAAGAACTCATGGTAGAGCAATGGGATCTTTTGAACAGATGAAAGTTGATATACTTGTTTCTGCTTTACATGTTCCACTTAAACTACGAATATTTAAAATCATTCTCTTCTTCTTTTTTTTTTTGACCTGAGCATATAAATTGTTTTTTCAAACGTTGATTTTTTTTCATCTGAGACCACTTCAAACCTTAAGTTAAAGGACTTTATTACTCAAGGGCTCCTACACACCAGACAAAGACAAGTCTCTAAATCAACATGACAGCAGCCAGGGAACAATGAGAATGAAGTCTCTCTCTCTCCCTTGCATAGAGCTCAGTTGTCAAACTGAAATCCCATTTCTGTGCCAAGAGAGCCCACTGCAACATGAAGCAGCAAAATTAAAAAAGTGATTAAGTCAGTTCTATTGTTCATCTTTTTGGATGGCCTTTTCTTCTAACAGTGTTACAGTGATGACTGACTGGAGGGTCACATCTTAGGGCTCTAGGGAAGGATCAGGAAAGCTTGACAGGGCCACATGATTTGACTTTGTCTCTACAAAACTAAATTAAAGCAGTAGCACTAAGCAAGTTATCGCTGAGATGAAATTGATTAAAAAGAAAAGGGACTTTGAACACAAAATTCTCGTGGGAACCTCTGTTATCTCATTAAAGCAGTGACCCATTCAAAGCTTTGTGGGCTTAAAATCAGACCCTTTTCTTCAGGGTTAGCAGATTCATTAATACTGACCTGCCGGGGACAGACTGCAATCAGAGCAAGTGAGTGCTTCCGTGCAATGAAAGTGAGGCCTTTGAGATCATCAGTCAAGTAAACTAGAGCTGGATAACCCCAGCCCCACCCAGTTGCTTCATTCAAGGAGTGAGGCACTGCAAGGACCCCAGAAAAATGCAGTGTTCCTACCTAAGCAATTGATCCATCTCAGCCTCTGCCAAAAAAGGCCTTTGAGAAGAAGGAAGCTGTCAAGATTGCAAACCAAATGAATTACCCATGTGCTGCTCATGGGCTGCTGAAGTCACCATGAAAGTATTAAAGGAAAATGCTATAGAAATGAAGGTAAAGCTGCATTGTTATGCTTTTGTTGTCATATATGGAACAAGCATCAGCGAATGCTAATGGGTGTCATTTTTTTTTACTGTGTGGAGAAATTCAATGACACAGTTTTGCTTCTTACACACTCCCATGTCAGATGCCATTGTGTCAGAGTGCCCCACTGCTGTCACCTATCACAGGGTGGCAAAATGTAACAGCATATTTGGTGGGAAGGTTCAACCTCTGCTGCCATTCCATCAACATCTGTCTCTGACATCATGGACCAACATAATAAAATAGGAAGTGTTACTTTCAGAGCAGCACTCCTGATTCTTAGGCATTAACTCAACAGCTTTTACTTGCTTGCTTTACACATATTTTATTATAGGAGAGATGGATCTTATCTGAAATATTTTTAGCCATGGCTAAGTTTCCTTCCACCTGAATTGCTCAGATTTGCCATTTTAATCTGTACAGAAGTCCAAAAGCCTGAGGCCTTTAGTTCTAGATCTGATCTTACCTGTCTCAGTAAAATCAGTCCTAATCACAATGTAGAAAATAGAAATCAAACAAAAGATTTTTTCAGTGCTTCGTACCTATAGATCCTACAAGACACATTGTGAACAGGAGTCCCACACAGAGGAAAATATCCACATTCATTTGTCGCTCTATCTTGCTGCGCTTGTAACGAGGACCATTGTTATTCAGCATGGCCTTGGTTTCATGACCTTAAAAACACAAATGGATATCATTGTGTTTACAAAACATTTTGCTTTTTGTTAAAAAAAAAAAAAAAAAAAAAGCATTTCACAAAGTGAGAATGGAATGCTCATGACTAATATTAATTTATTGTCAGCTTCACTGAGGAACTTTCTCATTTGATTGAATGTCAGAATATATCAGACACTAAATCTAGGTAGGAGTTTACGGAAGAGCTCGATTACATTTCAGCTTTAAGCTGACACATACATTTTACTTCCTCAAAGGCGGCAGGTTCAATAGGAACACAGGGATTGCACCAATATTCAAACTCTTGAGACTCAGAAGCACATATACGCTTCCATGTAACAGCTAAATCTCCTGGAGAATGGAAGGAAAATGAGCAATAATATTGTCTTTTGGAATTTTATAATCGACTTGATTTGGTGCTATACTGGTTCCTGGAAACCACACTTGAAAAATATTGAAAATATTATTCATTAGCTATTTGAAAACCACTAGACACTTTTCATATATTAACTTAAATACAATCCAACACATCAGGTCCAGCAGTGAAAGACACTAATGTTATTTACTTCATCACGTGAATGTAAAGTGCTAACAAAACAGCAGGGCAAGAAATGAAAAAAAAGCCCACTAAATCCTAAGAACATACTGGATTAAAATTGAGCTGGAATATTTGTAGTGAAAAAAGAGTTCTTGTAAGAAGCCAACAGGAAGAATTTGCTTTTTCTATTTTATTAATATTATCTGAACTGTGGTTCCACAAATGGGATATCTGGATTCCATCTGTTGATATATTAAATTGTATACTTTATACTTATTTCCATAATAGAAAACAAAGGCCATGCAGACTTGTATTTGCGTTGTTGTTGTTTATGTGTGTGTTGATGTATGAGAGGTGCTGTTTCACCATCTATCTTTTGGCTTTTTCTAGAGAAGTGATTCGAACCAAAAGCTGGAAGTAAGGATTGATTTAATCACTGCTATTGGATTCACTCCAGCTTTACATCAAAGATTATTAACTGAGGTAGAGAGCAAGAGAGAAAATTACTCTCCAGCCTTATGTTCAGGACATTCACTAAGAGCAGGGACTCTTGGCTTCCCATTCCAATGAATATGTAATTTCTACACAAGCCAGAGCTGTGTCGGTAGGAACGACGCACACCACCAATGCTCCTTCCTTTTCAGCTCATGTATATGTACATATCCACTTATTGCACAAAGTCAGGTAGGTCAGAGCACTGCTTGTGAAGCAGAAGGTGTGGGCTCACTCCTGCATACAGCCTTTCTTTCTGTGAACAAATGCTTTTATCACTGAGTTATACAGAAAATGAGAGCATTACAGCCTGCAGTTCTGTTCCTCCAGCAGCTGTGTAAATCTTGTTTCTCACTTCTCTTTTTATGTCATGCTTAATGGAATATTTTGCATTTTAAAAAACTAACAAATAAACCCAACAACAAACACCTCAGGACAAAGCCCTTTAGTCCCCCTCAAAGATCCCTCAGGGAAATGTCAATGGATTTATGCAGTGAAATTGGAGGAGCTTTAATTCCAAATTTCATCTCTCTCATTTCCCTCCACTTCAGCTTCCCAACAAGAAAAGGAATTTTCTCAACACCTCTAATAAGGATATAACTCTGCAAGATATGGAATATCTGAAATAAGAGAAATAAACTGTATATATATATATATATCTATATTTATATATGGTGGATTCCCCCCCCCCTAGAATCCTCACAGATTTATATGCTGTATAACCCAGCTCCTCACCTATCACACTCCAGTACATTCTCAGTTTCTGGATGCTAATGGCTTCATTTAAAACTCGTTTCCATTCTGGTACATTATTACTGGAAAAACATTTTTAATTCTTGATGCTGTCTCTAGCACAATAGGAAAACCATATTGGCCATCACTCTGTTACGTGGTTTTGGTGCATTAGTGCTATTGCTTTATGTAGGACATTTGGGTAGCCACGAAAGGTGAAACTCTACTTGGGTCAGATGAGAACTGCACAGGCTAAACAATCACTTTAAGTGATGGCTCTGCGCTTCACAAAGCATCCATTAGAAAGTAAGATTGAGCAGTAATAGGGTTATAAAAATGGAGAATGTGCCATGTTACAATGTGACTGATTTTGGATGTTCAGAAAAGGTCACAGACCATGATTAAAAGCCAGAATATAATCAATGTCAAAGAAACCTAGAAATGAAGCTGGTTACTGGCTCAAGTGAGTCTAATTTTAGAAGAGAAAGAATAAGCCTTTATACTGACATGAACAAAAAGATGTCAGCAGGAAATTGAATTGAAGCCTCATTCAGACCAATGACACATCTTGGGAATCATTAAATCTCCAACCTTTGCAGCTGGCATCTTAAGCAAGATTAACACAGGCCCACATTATGATCTTAGCTGTTGGTGAAAGAAGCATACTAGGAAATGGCTAGAGAATGAAAATGGGAATCTTAACAGGTGAAGGTAAGACATGGACCTCTTAGAGCAGGTCCATGACAGCCATGAAAATAAACAGAGGAAGCAAACACCTCTCCTGTGAAGAGGAACTGACAGAGTTGGCATTGTTAAGCCTGGAAAAGGCTCAAGGGAGATGTTATAGCTTACTTCTAATGTATAAAGGGGTTTTAGTAACAGACAGAAAAAGAATTTCCCTCACAGAAAAAGGGGGTGGATTTAAATTGAATATAAGAAAGATGATTTTATTTTATTTTATTTTATTTTTAGTGCAGGGTGGAACAAAGTTCCCAGAAAAGCTGTGAATACTTCATCCCTGGCAGTGTTTATGGCCAGGCTAGATGGAACATCCTGATCTAGTGAAAGATTTGCCTAACTATGGGGCAGGGAGGGTCAGAGCATATGATCCTTAAAGGTCCATTCTAAATCTGACTATTCTACGATTCTGTGAAACTACTCCAATTCCATAGGAAACGCTTCTTGTAGAAATTTACATATAGTTGTTCCAAAAAACAGGTGTTAGTTTTGTTATTCTCCTATGCCTGGCTCTCCTCCCTTGGTCTGTTAGGCATCATTCCTCCTGCTGTTGTTTTTACAAAGACAGGTGTTGAAAGACTAACAGAGCGAAGGCTGTGGAAATAAGTGGGAGTTGTAGCCATTTAGAATCCTCTTCCACAGCAGTGAAATAAAATGGCCTGCTATCAGATAAAATATTCTGGATTGTGGAAGGGAATCTAGGATAACTGACTCTTGCAAAAATGGTGATTTTTATTTTCTCTTAGGTGGCTCAACCTTGAACCCCTCTGATGCTGGTTAGACATACACCAAGTGACATGACACAGAAAGAAAAAAAAACAACAACAAAACAAGCAATAATGGGATTAAGTGTTGTATTTAAACTGTCTTCTCTTTATTGGCAAATAAAGAGGCCATGAAGAGGGAAGCTGATAGACTGTTTTATGAAGGGGAAGGGGGCACAGATGTCAAAATCAGTGATAAATCCCTCTCGGTGAATAAAAGCAGTGGTAACACTGTGACAGTAAAAGAAACTGAGAAATAGATGAGCTGACCCACTGTTGAACCTGGACTGCTGCATTTGATCTGGACACTGACACTGTCTGGTGTGGTTCATGTATCTACTGCATGAAATGCACAATCGCAGAGACACGCTGTGTCTATGGCAGCGCATAATGCATCTTTAGCTGCAGTGGTTTCTGCCCTGAGGAGCCACTGAGATTCTTCTTAGGGCGGCAGCGTAGATTTTATGACCAATGAAATTAGCGTTATAATTAGAGCTGCAGAGCTGAGAGTCAAGCTAACCTTATCAAATTTGACTGGTCTGGATATCTTTGCATAAATGTAGCAAGATATTTGACGCACACAGGTATACTGTCACTTGTCAGAGAACCAGTGTAGGACTCATTAGCTTTAGAGATGTGTGATAACACCCTCAATTCAAAACGTTATGCACTCTTCC
This sequence comes from Cyrtonyx montezumae, assembly GCF_038088225.1. Lineage (NCBI taxonomy): Eukaryota > Metazoa > Chordata > Aves > Galliformes > Odontophoridae > Cyrtonyx > Cyrtonyx montezumae. Next base: position 7,333,349 of record NW_027071914.1, on the reverse strand, counting down.
CTCTGAACTACCAGTTCTTAAAACTAAATGTCAAATTATGGTGCAAGGTTAGGTTACTCATGTTTACTTAGGGATATTTACAGGGAAATTCTGTGTTTCGTGAGATAGAATGTACTTCTTACCTGCATATATAACAATTCCTATTGCAACTTCAGTGTTTCTGATTGTACATCCACGAAGCAAAAGGCTTTCAATGTTAAAACCAATCCGTTCATGATTTGGCTGTTCCCTGGGAAAATAAAAAGAAGAAAAAAATTCCTTTTTCTTTTCTGATATGACTTCAAACAATTTTTTTTTTCATGTCCATTTCAAGATGAAACCAAAGAACTGTGAAGACGTTACCTCACTTGTGCTTCACTTAGTTTCAGTAAAGACTACAGTAAGAAGTCACAGAAAATTCTAATAGCCACCAGAGGGCTTCTCATCTTTGTGAGCCCAGCTTCCTTGAAGAATGGGCTGAGGCTTTCTTCCTCACCCACACTGGATGGAAGATTTTTCACTCAGGCTAAGGATGTCCCATCACACATCTGCTCATTCTATTAGTAAAATAGACAGGTGAAAACTTACTTAAAATTTTGTAATGCCAATACTCCATCAGGCAGGCAATTTATTATTTGCCTCTGAAAACGAAAACTACTTTTGCATAGTTTTCTGTTATGAATTCTTGTAGGCTTTTCCTGAAATTAATACTAAACCTGAGATTTTTCATCTGAAACTGGTTTTATTATATAAATATAGGCATAAGGTAAGACTGCTTCCAGAATATGTATATTCAAAAATATATAAAAGGCATTCTATATATAAAAAGGTTTAGATGCCAAGTAGCTATAGATAGTAGAATAATGGCTTTGATCAAAGACTCTGTAGAGGAGACCATAAAACAGCTCTGGCTGGAAGATTAAATCATGAGAAGGTCAGTGTTATATGTTGGAGTGCAGGTGTGTAATTTCCAAAGCAGCTTCAGATAACAGATCTTCAGTTGTGTTCACTGGCACTTGAACGTAATAGGAGTTATCACAGAGTGCCTTCTGAATATGAAGCCCAGGCTTTGCTTTGGTGCAGTCAAATTTAAGTATCTCATATTCGAAGTAACATTACTTAATAACTTTTCATTCAAATGTCCTTGTCAGTACATTTTAAACAGTAACACCAGAACTCCCTTTTCCTGGGGAGCCTTGGTGAAATCACCTAGCAGAATCCTTCCTGCATCCCCTTTCAGCAGTATTTGCTGTGGCCAGGGCACGCCAGACAGATATCACTAACTTCTTGCTTATCATTTTTAGCAGAGACAGCTCTTCTGCACTGCTACTATTTTACAGTAAGAAGATGGACATTCAATAATTTATTAAGGGTTTTTGGAGAAAAATGTTAGCTGGCAACACTGTAGGAGTGCTTACCTCTTGGAGCAGCATTGTAAACTAGTCATACCTTGCTTTGCTGAGAGTCCAATTTTTGTTTGAATACTGCTCAAAATCATTTGGGTTTAGAAAACACCTCAGACAAAGGCAGTCTAAAGAAGAAAACTGCACTAACTGTTAATAAATTATTTTCCACAGAATTCTTTCATCTACCCTCGAAGCAGGGAGAGAAAGACATCTAATTCCCTACTGCACTAAGCAGATCAGATAATAGGTGTTTCCAAAAGAGATTTATGCTATAGATTTTCAACAAAGATTTAAAGATGTTGAAGCCTGTCCTGGACACTAAGGATGTGCTTTTGTGGTTTTTTTTGTGTTGTCTTGTGACATATTTCTTACATTTGCATAATCTCAGTATTCTTGTGCTGTATTACAGCAGGTTAATAGGAAGGATTGCTTCGATTTAGATTATACCTAGTGGTCCACTAAGCCAGCAATCAATACAGACTTGTCCAATTTTTACTTGTTAAGATATCACAGAAGGAGGAAAATAGCATTGCTATTAGAGATATTCTACAGTGCATAAATTCTCAAAACCAGATTAGGAATGATGAGGGCTAATAGACAAGAATCCACTGGTTTATTCAAGTTCCAGGCTCAGCATTCTCACTGCATCATTGCAAAGACATTAACTACTAATTTATCTGCTAGTAAATACTATCCCAATGCATTGGTTTCATTGAGAGTGTTGGTGCTTGTGTTTTTCAGCTGTAAGAAAAAAATTGGGTTTGTATGTCAGATCCTGGATACCTTTTCCCCATAGCCATAAATATTTAGAAATCAGAACAATGCAGCTGTATATCTTTAAACATTAGAAAGGATTTACATAAAAAATCTAGCCTAGCCTAACCCTTGGGTCAAACACAAATGCGCTCATGTCTGAATTCTATAAAAGCTGAGGCCTTGTGAGAACAATTTGTATAAAACAATTGCAAATTCAGTGTCAAAGCTTTGGTCCTCCTTTGCCTTAAAATCCAAATTCCACTTGCATATTCTATCGACTACTGAGTCCAAGAATAGTAATGCCCGCCAATTTCTGCAAAATGTGTTGCTTCCATCTGTATCTTCTCCAAGTGAAACATTAAAGATGAGACAGTCAGTACATTTATGGATAACAAATACTTACATGTACCCTCTGAATTTATTGAGATCATTATTAGGCATTTCACAGATGATGGTATTTTGGAAAAGTTCTGGTTCAAATGAAATATTCTGCAAGAAGAAACACATTGGGAATGAGTATCAAACCTGGAGTAGTTGAAATGCCAAACAGTAAGAGCAGCTAAATACCCATGCCATGCCAGCATCAACAGATAAGCTTTATTTGTGGAAGCATAACACAGTGTCAGAGGAAAAACTAATGGGTTTGGTAAACCCACCTCACCAAAAAGCAAATGTTTTGCAAAAAATAAATGTTTAGATCAGGTTCACAGCTTGCTTGCAATTTTTTACCTTCTCTATCAGGCATTTTCATACACAGACGGTACAGCCAAGATTGGGAGCTTCCAACAGTTTTAATCTTTAATTTCTCAAATAGCACACATATCTATTTGACTATAAGCAAAATAAATACTAGTTAGTGGCAGCACTTGCCTTCATTTAAGGTAAAAGTAACAAATATTTATAATTCTTTGTAAAATAACAACATTCTTCAGACAAAAGCAAGATCAATTGAAAATAATTTCAATATTAATATGGATTTTTAAATATATTAGAAGAGTTGTTTTATCAGCCAGGGGTACATGAGAATAAAATGAGACCATACCTTTGAATAATTTGAGTACATTCAAATATGAGTAAAATAAAGACTAAGAGTAAAACAAGGAAACAAACAAAAGATCTCCTCAAAAGGAAGAGAAGTAAAAGAACCCAAAGTGCTGGGAGAGACAAAACAAGACAGAGCTCTCTAGGCTAAGTATTTCTTGAATTAGAGCTGGGAACTGAATCAAGGCGCACACTTTTGCTTTATTTTCCCTGTGTTCAAGGAAAAAGGCTTGCTTTTGGGGCTCTTTGAAGCAGTCTGGAAAGCCAGCAGCATGAAAGGTATGTGTTTGCCATAACCTCTTTTCCTCAACTGCAAAGATACTGAAGACTTTGATTTTAGATTAAGAATATGTAATAAAAATGGGATGTGAGAAACATGAAAGAGAATAATTACTGCTCTGAGATAAAAACCAAAAGAACTGCAACCCACTTGAATCCAGACTCCTCTCATTATGAAATTCAGAGCTGGAATTCAGATCTGCTTCTGGGCTTCCATACCTTCTTCTAAAGCAAAGAGACTTCCAGAAGTCACACTCCTTTAGAAAATGAAAATCTTGAGAATCCCCCACTGGAATTCATAAAAGCTTTGCCAGACTGTAAGGAATTTCTCACAGTGACAGTGCCCAAGTCTCAATTTCCTCTCTCCTGGTTTTTTTTCCTCAATGAAATATACATTCTATTTTGTATATATATGTATAAAGTCTAAGTACAAGCAAGCTGAGAATCTGACCTAAAAAATAGATTTTGGTGGAAAAATAACTTGATGAATATCAGAGCATTTTATATGACTTTTGTCCCACATGAGTGACTATATTTAGGCTCTTTTAAAAACTTTGTGCAATCTTGTTCATCTCATGAAAATCAAGAGTAAAATCATACATATTTGGTTACCCTAGAAGTATTTGTGCAACAGGAGAACACCAAAATGCAAGAGGAGCTTGGAGGGCTCATTACTACCTAGTAGATTTCTGGCTAGAAAAGGGGTAGAGAAAGATGACCCCTCTCTCTCAATAAATAAATAAATAGATAGAGAGCTATTTTAATGACAAAAGTTCTACAGTTGAATATTCAGGTTAGAAAGTGGCTTGCAAGGAGAAAAAGTTTGTCTCAGTCTGCTCAAGGTAGGGGAATTCAGTATTCCTAAGCATTTCCTAAACCAAAGAACTAACCTCAGTTCATTCTTTCCTCCTTAAGGAGTCACGCTATATAGCTGCAGTTAAATCTGAGAAGTTTTATGGAGCACTTAAATCACAAGATTAATCAAAGCTACAAGAACAACGAACAAGTTGCAGCAGGAAGACTAAAACCAGTTTGTATGATACAAAGTGCATTTTTTTTTAATTGATATGCTATTTATACTAATAATTTTAAATAATAGGGTAATAGACATAATTATTTAAGCTCTGACTTTTCTGGGGTCATCCTGGTCAAACTGCATTCTGCTCTGCTTGTGTAAAAAGACCTCCTACACATAAAGGCTCCTGTGCATGAGGTGTACTACATAATAACTCAAAGACTAAACAAAATAATCGCGAACACTGAAGTACCCAGGTGTTTTCTAATTTGAAAGTAGACTTCTTCACTGCACTTCATGGCTAGAGCTAAAGAGCAGTCAGACTGCTGCTCAGAGCAGTCCTTGGCTATAGTTTCAGTAGACATACCTGGCTGGAGAACCCCATGACGACACGTCGCTGCTTAAGGTTGGTCTCTCCATCAAGGTTGGCTGTTTCCAAGTGGCAAATCCCATTTTGATCCGAGGAGTACAGCAAGAGGATATCAGCTGGGATGGTTTCGTTACACTGAAGCTGCACAAAGTCTCCCACTCGTACATCTTTCCAGCACTTCTCAACATAGGCACGGTCTTTCCTGTGGCATTAAAAATACGTCATGGGTGAATACTGACATCAAGAAGGCAGGCTTCCTGCTAAGTGGGGCTTCAAAAAAAGAAAATAGGCCAGTGGTGCCACATTGCTGTATTTTTTAAAAAGACACTGCAAAACACTTAGAAATTAGTGCTCTAGACAGTTTCATAGTACCACTTCACTATATCTCACCTGCAAAATAAAATATCTACGTGGAGTAAATTGAAACTGCAACAAAATTTCTCTTTCATTCACTAGCATGGGGTGTATATATTCCACAGCAAAATTCAGAAAGTTGTTTAGACTAACAGAAGTACATTGCACAAGAAATATAAACATTAAAAAAATATATATGTTTTTTGTGTATGTCACAGGTACTTTCAAATATCAACATATAGTCCCTGAAAGAAGTTAAGCATTATTGTACCTATTCTTGCACCAAGTCTCTCCAATTTGTAATTCTCAAAAGGTGAATACAGATCTTAAGCTTGGGTTGTAGATACAACTTAAAAAGGTAGAACAGCAGACAAATGACTCCTTAGTATTAAGAAAGAAAACAAAACAAACAAAAAAAACCAACCTCAAAACAAAAGGCAGCCTGAACCTAAGATGAACGAAAAAAGTTAAGGTAAGGAACAAAGGGATTCTAAATAAAAAAAAAATATATATATATTAATAAAAAGAATAATTAATTATAAAAATAATGATAAAATAAATAATAATAAAAATAATGATAAAATAAAATAAATAATAAAAGAGAAGACTGAGGAAAAGATTGAGGAAAAAAATGACCATTTCATAAAAAAAAAATGGTGCTTAGTGGTTCAGGATACAGCAGTACTTTTTTGAAAGTACCTTTTCAATAACTGCTCTCTCAATCTGCTCTTCTTCATTGTCTAATCACACTGAGGACTGTACAATACACCTTACGATTAGTTAAAGGGAAAACTGCACAGGCAGCAATGACCCAGTTCTTTATGAGGAAATAATTTTTTTTTATATGAATAATTGTCATCTTGTATCTTGCTCTGCAAGAGGGAAAATGCTCACAATACTTTACAAGACTCACAGTAAAAGGCTTTTTGTAATGACTCAGTATCATTTTTGCTTAAGTCTTGAATCATCCTCATTTAGTGCCTGAAGAAGAGTGTCTTTCAGTGAAGTGTTTGTATTATGAGAAGAGGAGCAGTGATATAGGAAATAAATTCAAAGGCACACATCCAAGCGTTGCTTCAGAGTCAGGCCAAAGTTACTTCGTACTAACCTGCTTTCCTGGTCCTGGGGAAAGAGGAGTCAGCCCTAATGCTGTCAGACAATCTCTGGCAGTTTGCTCATGACCTTATCTAAAAGCAACATAAAATAACTGCTTCCTGCAAAGGTTACACATGCAGTTAAATATTCTGCATTTCCTGGTGGCATTTGCTTTTTATTAAAACAAAATAAGAACAACAAAACACAAAAAAACTCCTGTAACTATGTGAAACTATTTGGTGCTAGATGTGAGAGTCATTAAAAATTGCTAAATAATAGTATTGCAGCAGTTATTTTTCCTTACGTTATTTTTTCATTCATGAGTTGCTCATTCTTCTTTCTGCTTCCTCTACTTATATGCATATCCTTGTTTCATTTGCACAACAATAGACAAAAAAATCACACTGAGAAACAGATGTTTACTGTAAGTAAATCTGATGTTACTTCTCTTTGAAAAAAATATTCCAGAATAGCTTCTACTTGAAAAATATTTAAGCAGGTGCATGATAAGTATTTATTGCTCAACAAAGTGAATGCTAAAGCTAATACAGTAAAGCCACTAAGCAACTAGGAATTCTTCCCATATCTAATGCTTTCCTGGTAGAATTCCTCGTTTGTTTAAAGCATGAAAATGAGATTACAGAAGCTGTTGAGTACAAGCAGATGGGTTGCCTTGCTACCCCAGACATCTGGATGTCACGTAGAGTTTGCATATGCTGTTTGCCAGGACATCTGCAGGGCAATCCTACTTCTCTCTACGTCAGCTCTTGCACAGTTCTGATGTTTATGGAGCACTCTTGAATTTCCTGCTCACGAAATGCTACAGATAGGACTTAGCCAGCTGGCTGTTTTCCACCTCAGCCTAAAGAAACTGGGTTAATAAAATAAACCACAGAAATCATAGATTTGTAACATTCTTTCAAGAACACCCTAGGAAACTTGTATTAAATGAGTGGCTCAAGGTTCAGTTCCTTCACTAATTACAGAGGAGACAGTGAGTCAGGAAAGCCAAACAAGCACTTTCAGATCAAAGAAGTTGTTTTCATTAGCATAGGGATTAGAGTTCAGGAATTGCTAGTCTTCCAGGCTCACATTCAGGTGAAGGGTGTCCCTCTCTCTCAATGAACAAAAAATTCATTAAAGAAACGCATTTTCTTTGTAGAGAGCACTATTTCCTGAAAGATTTAGCTGGAGCTATAAGATTAAGATTCCTACAGCATGAGGGTTTTCTAAACTTTTGCTGAGAATTATTAACGAATAAAAGGAAGAAACGTGCTTCACAAGAAACCTCTTGCACACAACAATGACACTGGCCCAATTGCCCAAAAAGATTTTTCAAATGAAGCAGTTTCCTTTGTAGTAATTCCTGTAACTGGGAGCACTGCCCTTTTCCTGCTCATTGATTAAAGTTCATAGCTCATGCTTTGGTTGCTAAATAAACAAAAGAGCATTGTAAATCTAAGATGGTTTGTCGAGAGACGTACAAAAAAGACACACACATTTATGCAGTAAAATAACGTGGCAATTTTCAATAGGAGGAGAGTTGAAAGTCTGATTCTTATGGTGGAAGGCACCAGGGCTGTGACATATCAAAGTTATGCTCTAGGATGAAAGTCTCTCCATTACCTTCTCTCCTTTACCAGTCAATTTATCACCACCACACTTAAAAGCGTTCCCTCGCTGCCCTGGAATAACATGTAGCACAACAACACCCATCATGGGGTAGTGCAGACAGAAAAAGACAGCCTCAAACAGTCACGGCAAAGTCTGCCAGAATTTGATATTAGACTCGTCATATCTGATGAGAAGGACCAAACTGAATAGATTTTATGAAGGTCTTTCTGGGGAAAAAGAATCATACCAAAAAGCCTGCTGTGGATGGAAATTGTGGGAGAATAGGAATAAATTATTGCTGACACAAAGTCATTTCACATTCTTTGATTCAGTAAAAATGAACTTCAAACAAAGACTGGGTCAGGAGGGATGGTGAACAGGAGGAAGTAAGAAAATACTGTGTGCTCCCCAGAGGAGGTTAAATAAAACTATTTTCCACGTGCACGCCACAGCATGGCTGTGATTGTCTTAGTCCTACGTTGCCATAAAGATCTTCAGAAATCTTTGTCATTTACAATGGTCACAACAACCGATTAGCTCAGTGGGTCTGGTTCCTCTGAATTACTAACAGCTTCAGGTCAGCTTCCTTTGCAGGTTGCAGTAAAGATGTTACTCTGCCTTTCACCTGTAAATTGCCACTAGACTGTAATATCAGACGCTTATGAAAAAAAAAATCAGCATAACATATAGGCAAATCCAAGTGTTTGTGTTTTACTGTAACATTCATTAGAATGTTATATTAAAAATGGTCGACCTCAAGAATCACTTTCAAAAATGCTCTGACATGCCCAGTGCTACTCAGTGAACAGCTGGAATTACACAGATATTTAAATTTTACAGTCTATTTCTGCAAATAGAAATTGAGCACATATTATCAAAGATTTTACCAGCTTTTAAATGGAAAACTCCACAATGTACTTTCAAAGACCATTTTAAAACTATGATGCAAGGTTTGGAGCTGCTGTCATAAAATCTTGAAAAAATGACAACCAACAATAAAGAGATTAAGAACTTAACAAAGGCACTAGACTGGAAAGGAACTGATCCTGAAACTTGCCCATAGCTCACAATACAGCACAACTTGACACAGTATTCCTGATCTAGAGGCATCACCTGAGCCAAAATTTCCACGCCAATTAATCCCTGGCTTACACCATGTTATTGTCATTTAAGGTAGCTAGGGAGGCTGCTTTTCTCTCATGGAACAACATCAGCAACAAAACATCACATCACTTGCCACAGTCAGTCCATTAAAAGGACTTATCAAGCACCCATAGCCATTCCTCCCCACAATGGCTGTGCAAACACTTCCTCAGCATCTCAGTAACACAGTAGGATAGCAAGGAAAATCTTTTAATTACAGATGGAATTTTCTTTCTTTTTTTGAAGTCAAAAAGAAGACATGATTTGTCATTTCAAACTTTATAATTGAAGCAGATCCTAACTTCTTAAGCGTTAAAACTGTCTATAGCATCATACTATGGATATTACTATCTCGATAATAAAGAAGTCTATACTCAACTTCTGTAATTGTTCCAAGTTTATATGGACTTAAGCTTAGTACCAGAAATGTAGAAATATATTTTGTGTTCATATGTAATGTTTTGGATTTCTTTTAACTTGCTTTTTCTTTCATCTCTATCTTGATTTATAATGATCTGTGCCAGATGAAGAAATAAAGCAGTGTTCAGAAGTATTTGAGCACACATTTACTTAGACCTTATTACACTTTTTTTTTGTGTGTGTGTGAATTCATCAATTAATGCAATTATGAATATCTAATTTTTTTGTGAAAATTTCCTAGAGAAAGATGCTATTACTCTGCTAGCACTACCTGGAGTGAGTAATTCCAAGACAGCGACTTAAAGATTGCTATCCATATTTAACACAGACACAAAAATCCCATGCTACCTGGGATTGTAGTACATACAAAAGCTGTACAGACAGCAGAGCAGAGAATGCTCACTGCCAGTGACAGGGCCACGGAAACAAAGGTATCATAGAATGGCTTGGGTTGGAAGGGATCTTGGAGACCATGCAGTTCCAACCCTCTGGTGCGTGCAGGGTGGCCAATATACTCACTTTCAATATTAAGCAAACAAGTGTCATTTTATCTTTGTTAACAGATACTGAGTTGCAGTAATATCACAGTAGACAATTACCCTGCAGTTACAGTAACATATTTGTATTGCTATTTTATAAGTAAAAATCATATTTAAATTATCAATGCTCATACTTTGTTGCTGTCTTACAAAAGCATCTTCAGCTATGCAAAAGTTGGGGTATGAAGCCAGAAGATCCCCCATTGTTGATATTTATTCACCATTCAGAGGAAGCACCACTGAGGTATAGAAGCCTTGATGTGGCTGTGCCCAAGAAAATCAAATGCATTTTTGCCTGAGGGAAGATGGTGGGACTTGTATCAGACCACAGGCTTGAGACTCCTTTTCTTGGTGTATAAAATGAATCCAATAATATGCCTCCAGCAGAACCCTATTCTTTTTAGTTATGCTTTGTTAGAAAACAAAAATAATAAAGCAGAAAGAAAATGATCTTCAAAGAAGCAAAAACAGTGCCACTGAAGAAGACTTTAAATGAAAGTATTGGCAACAAACCTTGCTTACTGTGCCCTTGGCGAGATGGGGTTTTCCTCTGCTTTCTACTTGACAAACTCTCAGGCTCACCCTGGGTTGAATGAACTACATATGATGTTTCCTGGGCCCAGAGGAAAGTTGCCTTTTTTCTCTCTGAGATTTGACAGGAAATCTACCCTTGTTTGCAAGCACTTTCCCTCCCTTCTTCCATTATCACCCAGACACGTTATCCAGAAATTTCTGGTACAATGGCTCCAACATCTATCTCATTGTTATGGTTTTGTGATTTTTGTTATATTATTGATATTCCACACCATAGCATCATTACCACACTGAATTACAAATCTTAGATAAACTGTAGTATTTTAATTCTCCTTAAAAATTGCTTTCTATCTGGCAGCAGCTCTGACAGTGCAATGCAATGATGAGATCTGTTTGTCTCTTATTTTCACAGCACTGCTATGGGACTACCTTATGGTGAATACTGATGCAGAAATCTTTATGTTCTCAAACTTTACACCAAGCAAATATAGAATCACAACAAAGGCCAGATTGACATTTTTTCTCTGACCCAAAAATCTCTGGACCTGCATAGGAAGAAGAAATTGTTCCTTATAGGACATTCTTGAAAGCCTCAGGATCTGTAAACATAGCAGAAAAACTTTTCTATAGTGAATATAGTCAGGTTCTCTCATCATTATTCTTACTTACCTGGTTATCTGACAACACTGCTGCATAATTCAGTCAACACTCACTAGGCTTTTCTGAATCACTGTCTCAGGTATCTGAGCGTAGGTGCTTAAAATTAAGCAGTGTTAATCGCCTAGATGATGTGAACGTTTTTACAGGTGTAGCTGCCTGATGAATGTGCATTCAATCAAGCATGTAAGCTCTGCCATCTTAAACTGTGCACAGACCTTGTATTAACACCTGACTATCTGACCATAGTCAGGAAAATATAGGTTCAATTTTCCAGAAGTGTGAAGTCTAAGTAAAATCCTATCTGGATGTTATAGTGTGTTTGCAGACCATTACAGCTTAATCCCAGAGGTGTATCAGACCCAGCTCACAGGTTAATCATACATCAAGTGGTTTCCTGAACATTATGGTTATGGAATGCTGAAATAAATAATAGCTTTAAGTAACTGTTAGTTTGGTATTCACTTACAGATCTGCATACTGCACTCAGTGCTGGCCCCTGTTAGTTAGTGACAAAGTGGAGAGAGTTCAGAGAAAAGTAACCAAAATAGGAGTGGAGGGTCTGACTGACAAGAAAGATTAAAAGGGTGTTCTATATACATATTTTGCCTAAAAGCTGTCTGGGAGTAGCAAAATGAACATGATAGAAATTACACATGCATGAAGACTATAATTAAATGTTGATGATGAAGAATAATTAGGGTTGCATGAAACCAGGTCACTTGAGGAATTTTAATGCAATTAAAGAAGGATAATAAAGTAGAATATCATAGAAAATGCTTTGATAATCACATACTGTAGTGGTAGAAGCCTCATTTCTACGAAAATTTAAAAGCGGACCAGGTATATTTATAAGCAGACTAAGTAAAATTTAAAGCATACCAAGAGAAAAGAAGCAAGGATATTTCAGTTCTCGTATCTTGGTACAGTGCGATTTATTCTGGCAGCACAACAGCCTGTATACAATTATGATTACTTTCTGATTAAAAGGTTTTTGTAATATGTCCACAATCAAACATCAGATCTAAGGTATTGCACCTCACCAAGATAGTTTAATATTATTTGTTCCCCTTTTTCAATTAAGCATTCTTTAAGTACACTACTTGAAGTATCTTTTCCTTCATTTGACTAGCAGGTTAAATTACCCAATACAGCTGACCTCTACAAAAAGAAAATTAGAAGTAATGTGTTTTCAGGGCAGTCTACTTGAATTCAATTGCTCTTGCTCCATACTGAAAGAAAACAAGTTACAGCATTTCCTCTGGTGTTCTAAAAAGTTTTGGAGAATATCTGGCTTTCAGAAAAGAGAGTGCACTTTGTATGCTTTAGGGAACAGGAACTAGAGTTGTTGCTATTGAAATCTGAAATAAAGACAATATACTCTCCAAGATTAATACTTTAAATATAATTAAATTTTCATCTTACGATGAAAGATGAGTTATTCTATTACAGAGGATTCTTTGGTGTCGCAAGATTAACAAGATTCACAGTCCCTTGGAAAAGACTTTCACTTGTGTTAAAAATTACCTATGGCAGATGATTCACAAGGAGGAAAATTAGAAGACATCATACTCTTCCATGACTTTGCAGCTAGCAAGAAGAACAAGAAATATCAGCTTCCCAAAGCGTTATAGAAGCTTGATTAAAATTATTCATGATATAATAAGCTCTAACTACAGATCTGATGCCAGTCACACTGTCCTCAATTTTTCCAGATACCATGAATGGTAGAGTCTGAAGACTTCCTTATTTTTCTTTCCCTTACACTGCTGTTTTGGGCCATAAGAATCTGGTAAAACACAAGATTTATTCATAGATCAAAGACCTTCCTATGGAATGGGATGAGCAATGTTAAGATGAGCTGTCTCATCTTTCTGCATAAGAAAAGCTATAGCTATAACTTGAGCCTGGATCTGTATGTACATTCTAATTCTGCTATGGACATTTTTCTTCAGTATGAAAACAATTTCTATTGTATTCCCCACTTCTCATCTGCACATGGTAAAAGTCTTTCTACATATAAATTAACACGGTTGCTTTATGCCAAGAGAAAGCAATACTTCCATGCTGATCCATTCATCTGTACCTTCTGCATCACCATCTATTTTCTGCCATATGGGTCTTAACAATTGTCAATAAATAATCCATTGCCCCATGGATTAATGCAACACTGTCAATCTTGACAGTCAAAAGGGGCAATTCGGGTACCTACTTCTAAGTAGGATTATTGACAGTCTTCGTGGTGGAAGATAAAATCTTACATATGAAATATTTAGAAACTTGTAAAATGCCTACTTTTCCAGACATGTTGACAAAAAGAGATTTTATTTCTGACAAGTCATTATCTTATGTGGGGATAAGTAAGCAGATCCAAAGCAAATCCAGTAGTTCTGTTTAACCAGAAGGATATAAAAATAAAAATCTGACAAATACATGCAAGAGAAACAAACAGCAATGACAGAACTCTGTGATAAAAGCTAGAGTTCTACAAAATCCTGCTTCTGAGAACATACATAAAGCACTGCTGATTAATTTGAGAGACAAAAAAGTTCAGGTAAGTTAAAAATTTTGCTCTACTGACACCCAGTGTGATATTTAAGCAGGCAGAAATCATTTTCTATGTTGTTTTGATACAACAAGAAGCCCTAAACTTAAGATGTCATGAAGCATTTTGAAGATGTCATAGTTATTTGTAGATAATTCATTTAGAGAAGTCCAAGAAGTATGAACTACTATCTCTAATTTTTTAAATACATATATATGCAGTTTAGTTTTACATACAATCTAGTAAAAAAACAAAAAACAAAAAACAAACAAACCAAACAACCCCGAAAGTCAGCCTACAATTTGTAGTATAAAATTGTAATTAGTTCAAAGTGCTAGCTACATTTTTTTGAAGGTTTTTTGGTCTCTAAGCAAACAAAGACTCATTTGCTCAGGATCTTGTTCTGTGCTATATTGATTGTGCAAATCTTGTTTTGTACTGTATTGATAGAATTTAGCCATGTTGAAAATTCCTTAGAACTCCAGGGCTCAGTAGCTATTTAAACACACCATATCTAAGAGGTCAATAGCCACTCCAGGTTTAAGCAAAAAAGGAATATCTTTCCGAATAGATACAGGCATTATCTAGTCACTGCAAATTTACCCCATTTTGCTTAATCACCATGATTTTTTTAGCGGAAATTAATATTTTAAACAAAAAACCCTCAGAATTTATAAAAGATCAAGCCAATATTTTTCAAACTAAAAGCTGTAAAAAAAAACTCACCTGCTGTAAATGTAACAACCCATGTGATTGATTTCTTTGTCTAGTTTATACCGCCGAAAGTCCTCCCAAGCATCTTTAATGGCCGTCATGGCCATTATAACACAAATAGGGATCAAAGAAACTTCTGGTTGGAAAGCATTCACCACTGGCACAAAATTCAGCAGTGCAATGACCACAAAATAAATATTGGCAAAGCGGTGAAGCTGCTCATAAATGTTTTTAGGGAAGAAAGTCAAGATGGTGTATTTCGTAGTCTTAATTTTATTGGAGTCATAGTATCTATTTGGATTTTCCTTCCACTTCATATGCCCAAAAGACAAATTGGAGATGATCACTCGTTTATTTTCATTTTTCTTCCTTCTTTTCTTTAATTTTCCTCTCTTCTCCAGCACGTTGTTTTGGGTTTCTGTGTCTGAAGCAACACATTGACAGCAGGTTTCCTTGAAAAAATGTTTTTTCCATACCATCTTGGAGAAGCAGCCTGGAAAACTTGTCCTTGACATCTTGCTGTTCTCTAAAAGTAGCCTCAAATGATAGGCTAATGAAGTAAGAAGAGTCCAATAACCCAGATACACTCCAAAGTGGCAGAGTGAAGACTCAAGCTGTCGGGAGCCCAGGGCTGTTTCTCTCTGACTCGTTCATCCACCTGCCCAGGAACAGGTATCTTCCTGACCCAGCTGCTCCAGATCCTAAAGCTTGCTGGGAAGGCTGCACGTCACACACGACGAAAACATCCTGAATGTTTTGTTATTCCTGTTACTGTATGCCTGGAGGCCCCATTCAAAGTATTTTCCTGGAATCGGTCTGCTCACATGAAGCACCTCTATTTTAACACCGCCCAGACGAAACTAAGGACATAAACGCAGTTTTCAACATTCACTCCAAGCGTTTCTGAATCATTTTATAAGCCTGTTAGCTGCCAGGAAGTTCAAAGGTAAAGGGCAGAGCTCTGCATACAGAAGTCAACAGATTATTATGAGCCTCTACAGAAAATATCCGTCTCTTCCACCTCCTCTATTTACTATTTGCTTTCAAGCCCATAACTTGATTTATTACAACAAACAAGCAAGCTCTCCCCACTCTCTACATATACATAGTATACAGGCAATTTAAGGGCAGCTTACCCAGCTTGCCCCACAGCCTGATGCTCCTCCTCTGATAGACCTGCCTCTGGACTCCTGTTTCCTTTTCTCACTCAGACCTTTCTCTCCCTATTCTCCTTGCAGACTCTCATTTCTTTTGGTTATTGGACCTTGTGCCCTTATCACACAAGTAATCAGCACAGATGAGAGTTGAATTCCAAGAGAGCTACAAGCCACAGTAATTTTTCCTCTATAGCTTGGGCATAAGGAGATAAGAAAAAACAGAACAGGCACAAGCATTTAAACTTCTTTTAAAGCAAAGCTTGTATTATGTTATGTAGAGACATGTAAGGTAGTCTCAAGCCAAATTAGTACTTGGAGAAAAACCTCAGATGAAATCGAAATGTTGCAATAAGAACTGCACTTGAAAATATTTCTTCCTTCTGAGTCAGTACTGAGCAAACAACACAGCTTACTGCAAGTGGGCGTTGTACCATCTCCAGAGTGAAAACGTATTGTTTTGTTCACTGTGCTAACTGGAAAAGCTATAAAATTTGTCCAGTTCCTGGTTATGCTTCACCTTGAACACATGAATGCAGTTGACTATTAATTTTTGTATTCATGGTTTTATTAGGAAATTTCTGAGAGACGCTGTTCCAGTGTGTTAAAAGGTAGAATGATCCTTTCCAGACTTCCTCCAGAAATTTCTGCTACTGAAAAAAGATGATGTGATTTGAAAACTTGGAATGAAAACTGGTGTATTCAGCACACAGATCTGTGATATGAAACAAAACTTCTCAGGATAATTCTGACCCTGAGTGAGATAAATAAAGCACTTTCTGAAGCAGAACAGAAGTCTACAACAGCCCTTCCAAACTTCCTATACTCCAAAAGGTCAGGAAGGGAATTGTTGCACAATCAAAATAAGCGGTTACCACCATGTCAAACACAAGGACAATAATTGGTTTGGTCTACTTACTCTTCATATACCCTGCTTTTAGAGGAGTTTATCATCTTATCGAATTGGTATTTTTTATAGTCTTCAATAGCATCTTTAATCATACTGGCAAGCAGCACCACAATCAGAGGAATCATAGTAATCTCCCTGTGGAAGACTTCCATTTGTGGGAACCAGTTTAGAACCACCAGGAAGAGGAAATAAAGATTAGCTAGTCTGTAAAGAAAGATACAAAAAGGACTTATAAGCAGATAGAAATAAGGTGTATTTTCCTAATGAAAATCCCCCATCTCATGTCACGAGCATTAATCATTTTACATCTCTAACCTCATCCTTTCCCAGAGTAATCAATTACTTAAATGAGTTGTTTATTTTTTTCTTTAGAAAAGCTTATGAGATATATTTCCATATTACAGCTACCTTAATTTTCCACATATTACAAATATATATATAAATAAAAGAAAAAATAAATATATATATATAGGAGCAGAATCTTCTCTAATGTTCCCACACAAACTCAGTCTGGAAAATAATTATAGATTCTAACGAAAGACAAATAAAAAAATACTACCCACTCCCCTAAACCCACCAAACAACAAAACATCAAACCCAAAACAAACAAAAAAAACCAAAACACAACTCTCAAAAAAATAAGTATAGAAGAGTAGAGTAGAGAAAACACATCTGTAACTCACAGCAGGATTCACTTAGGAACCCATGAAAAATTTCATGTGTGGAAAATAGAAGACTAAATTTGAAAGGTATAAATCTATGATAAAGAACAGAATTTTCAAATCTAGATATGGAAGTACCATTTATCTTGATATGCAACTTGAAATTTTTAGAAGGAGAACTGCTCTAGCACTGAAACAAACTCCCCATTTGTTAGCCACTTCAGCATGAATTTGATGACATTTTTTTACAGTTTCTCTTCACTTAAATTTTGAAGACACAGTAGCTACAGAAGTAGTTCTCTATCACTCCCAAATATAAGAACTCTTTCTGAAGCAGTGATATCTCATACATCATTTAATGATTCTTATTTTTACCTGTGAAACTGCTTAAAAAGATTTTTGGGCAGAAAAGTAAGCCATGTGTATTTTGTAGTCTGTATCCCATTTCCAGAATAAAATGTAGAAGCTTGGTCCCAGCTTCTCTGCTGTCTCCCATTGTTGGAAAACACTATCCTCCACTTGTTTAAGTTGAGTTTCTGCCTGTCTCTGACAGAAATCAGCAGAGGTGTTGACTCTGACACAGTCTGGGGGGCACTTTTGGCTCCAAGTCGCTGCCAGCGGTACAAAGCTGAATCTACTGACAAAGCCATTTACAGCTGGAACGTCAGGCTGAAAGATAAATGCATAACAAGGACTGAGATACAATTCCATTCTGGTAGAAAAATTCACTTTGTATCTTGCTAGCAAAAGTTGAAAACAACAAACAGTGCTACTGTTCAGTCCATTACATGCTCAGTCTTTGAGCTCAGCACTTTCTACAGAGAATGCATGGGATAAGGGTTACAACAAAACATTCAGTAAGGAAAAATCCATTTATATATCCAGGCAAAAAAAAAAAAAAGCCCACTTCCATTTTCTGTGTTATAACAGCAAACCAGTGTAGATACAATCAATTTAACAGTTGTGAACAATGTTTTTTTCCATGACAAAATCAGTAGCATTTTCTTCAGTTGTAAACTGCTACCAAATCTATTCAGACATTTTTCTTCAAGAGTTTCAAACTTTCCTACAATACTTTTTCTGTTCACACTTACAAGAAGATAGGCTCAGGTATTGAATCTCAAGTCTCAGATAATAATGAACTGCAACATCTGCTTAATCTCATACACATTCCCACAATAGTTTTCTAGAAGCTCCATAGAAATCTGATTTAAAGGGAAAATGCCAAACAGAGCAAAAAAAAAAATCATTGGAGAGATAAAAGTATTTAATCTTCTAATACTAAACCTGCTATCGCTAAACTCTTGTCTTCTGACTTGTTCACACATTCACAACTGCAATTCCAATCAAATGGCCAGCACACAGGCCCTAGCAGCATTCTATTATGCTCAATCCAAGTAGAATCTCAATCACAGTAGAATCTCAAACCCAGCAGCGGGAGCTTGGGGACCAGAAACTGCCATATAAAGGTGAAGCAGCAAATGTGGAAGAAAAAAGGAAACATATTGGCTCATGCAACTTTAAAGTTCTTCTGAACAAAACTTGTGAACTGAACCCACCTCGACTAGGCTGTGGGAAATAGATTTTTTTTTTTAATTTAAAATTAGATGTTTGGTCATTTAGATTAATTCGCTGGTTTAAACTTTATTTGGTAGCAACCTTGTATGAAACAGATAGAGAGGACTTGAACATGCTTTTGCAAGTCTAAATAGGCCCATTTCAAACACACTGCACTTTGAAATGTCTTTTACCTTTATTACAGGTTGAGTCTTTTTGTCCCCCTCAGCTTTCAACTTCCTCTTCCAAAATGCCTTTCTTTTACTGAATCACTGTGATTTCCTATGGAGAAAATAAAATAAAATAATTAAAAAAAAAATAACCATATTTAAAAAAATGTTGAAACTGAATCTCTAGGGGTTAAAAAAGGTGCAAATATTTGAACAAGCAAGTAAAAAGAGTTTTTAACAGGATTTGCTGTTATTTGTGCTGTGCACCACAGACTAGGATTCCAGCATTTATCCCTTAACTTTACATGACTTCACTGAGTTTGCAATAACAGTATTCATCTATGGAAACATTAGCTACTACAATGGTAAGCAGTTGTCATTGTGATAATGGGTTAATGTGCACTTAGAAAGCAAAATAAAACAAGTATACTTGATCCATATAGGCCTTATTTGTATAGGAGCATGAGGGCAGTCAGCATCAAGGTATCTAATCAGACTTCAGGGTTTGCTGAAAGGGAATAGAAGTAGTGACCCCATGGGTCTGAGGCCATATATAACTGCAGGCAATGTGTTATGAGCCAGAGATGGTCTGCAGGAGAGAGAGATTTGGTGAAGGTGTACTGAACCTAACCTTAGTTTAGGTTCTGTTTTGCCACTCTTCTCTGACCTCCAAGTGGAAGAGACATGCAAAAATTTAACACAAGAATAAATATATCAGTTTGGAGAAAAACAAGGCAGAAAGCAACATACAAGTGATTATCTATTTAGAGTAAATGTAACAACCAGACACCCAGCTATATTCAGGTTTGAAATGAAAAATATGTTTCTGGTGTTAGCACAGAAGATTAGACACAGTGGTCACATTATTTCACAAACCCACAACTTTCTGAAATGTGAAAACCAAAATGCAAAGCATGAAAACCTTTGTGCATTTCCCATCAAATAAGGGAGAATGTATGTCTAAGCATGTTTTCAAGATTTCTGGTGTTTGATGAAAGACTTAAGTGAACCAAACCCTGAAAATTGGAATAGTATCATTCACACTGTCGACAGGAAGGTGTTGAAAAAAACCCAAAACCAACAGAATTTCATAGCAAGAAAAGGAGGACTGACAGCACACTTTCTGCAGTCTGAGGTGTAATTTCGTAACAATGATCATCAGGTAATTGAAAGGAACAATGTCACTAAATTTTTTCTTTGCCTTTTGCACATAGATTAAAATATCCAACTTCTATTAATAAAAAAGAATGTTGCATAGTACTCATGGAAAGTGAACGTACTTTGCCTAATGGTTTTGTAATGGTACTCTGGAAAATATATTGTTTGTAAGATATTGACTACTACTGCTATTTACTGTTTCTGTATCAGAAAGAAGATTTAGTGCACGTCATAAACACAACAGCAATGTATTTATTGCAATAAGCAGGCATTAATTATATATCATACAGCCTAAGGCCACCATTAATGTTTTGAAAGGCTCATTTATTTTACTTTTGCTCCATTTAATCAGTGAATGAAACTGTCAAACAAATTCTGCAAAGTCAAAGAGCCCACAATTTATCCTACCTCATGTTAAGCTTTCACAGACAGCACTCACTTGTAACTAGAACATAAGATATCCAAGGGATCAGGATGTACTTGGAAACTAGAAATAAACAGGATAATTATATTTTCCTCTTGTTGGGAGGAACAAAGAGCTGAAACTCGTACTAGGAAGGTAGTTAGGGAAGGAATGCTGCTGAGTCCTTTCTTAGGGTGGAGTTCAACTTACTCAAATGATTTAGCATATCAGAAATACATCAGCATATGACTTATCTGTATCAAGCTTGCTCAGACAGGCCTAAGTTTACTTTTTAAAAATTATTATTCCATAGAAGAAATTTGAAAGCACTCTTGAAGAAGAGGTGAACTTTCCCATTAAGAGACTTATCTTAGGCAAGAATCAAACCAGAAGGAGGCAACAGTTCAACATGAAGCACACAACTGGCTGAATTCAGCTTTTTTTCCTCTATATACATAAAGCTTATCTTCTATTTGAAAGTGCTGCAAATATAAGCCATCAAAAAGATATCAAAAGATATTTCCCTCTACTAGAATTGAGCGAGGGCCCACTGATGGCTCATGTTTTCCTCTTCTATCCTTTTGTTGACAGTGGGAAAACTGTTCCTCAACTCTTCATGGATAGTCTACATTATTAGCAACCTCCCTGTTATTGATTAAGCTCATCCAATACTAAAGGAAACTTCTTTATAGGACAGAATCAGACTGCGTTAGAGACCCATGATTATTTTTTAACTAGGGTGGATGAGCTTTTCCAGTATGTTTACATGCTAACTCTTGTCTGAAGATTTTTGCATTAAAAAAGTGCCATAGACTGTATGAGAAAACTTATCAGAAAGTCAGCAATAAGAAAACAACTTTTTCTCTTCTGAAGTTAGCTCATTCCTGCAAATCTACAGGCTTAACTGCAAATGTCCCAGATCTTTGGAGACAGAATTCTGTCCTTCCTGTAGATGCACAGGAAACTTACACAATCATGACTCATTTGCTGTTCACTAAAGAAGATGATTGACCCATGATTAAAAAATAATTCCTTCTCAGGGGCAACTTGAGGAACTACCAAAGAGAGATGATAAGTATACTTTGTTTTCAAAAGTTGCTTGGATGTTTCAGAAAAGTTTGCTTCAGAGCAATATTTTAGACAGCGGAGCTAATTTCTGAAAATAAGAATACTGTGAAAAAAATGCAGATGTGTTATCAAGAACTCCATTTAAGAAAGCATCCTTCCAAATTCTCACCTGATATTTTCATTTCTACATTGCCTGTATGGCATGGCAAGGAGGCATTAAATAACAAATCCCTTCTAATACTTTATTATCTTATTGCAAAACTTCTACTGTATTTTCTAATTGAATGCAGCACTAATTTCTATTCTTGATGCCCTACACAGACAATGTGGCAATCACTGGAAAGAGTCATTCTGGGAAAGGTCCAGCAGTGCAGATAAACATTACTAAGTGAACTAAATATTATGGAAACCTCAGTCATTAAGTTCTTTATCTGCTTTACAATTATCTGCAAGGGAGCTCTTTCATTTTTTAGTGATTATGGATAGAAATTCCTGCCCAGTCACATTGGTGGCTAACACTAATGGAAAAGGGAAAGGAGTCTGGGAAGAATAAGGAAAGCAATTACATTGATTAGCAGGAACCAGATCACAGCCTCAAATTATGCTGTAACACTTTATATTAGAGCATAATGCTTGCAGTATAAAAGAAAGTTGCTAGAAAATGGTAAAAAAAAAAAAAAAAAGCCCTAAAGGACTGCTTTGTTCAAGAAACTCTGGTCACTGCAGACTGCTGTCTTTCAACTGACAAGATAAATGTATTATGGATTAACAGTTATATAATGTTTTTGAGTGCAAGTTTGTGAGGGATAAACAGAAAAGAGCTTTTCATAATTCTAATGCGTCATTAGACCACAGGGCTTCACTATTCTATTATTATATTAGATTGACACGTTTTTCATGTCTCAACAGGATTCTCATTCCTTGGGGAAGAAATACAAAGATCGTGCAATAATAGGTTAATTATAAGACTGTTTCCTCAGGACAGACTAGTTGGTACTGCCTGCTGCAGAACTTTCCTTTAGCTGGAACAGTGCAGAGGCATAATCAGGCAGAACAACCTTCCACCGGGCTGCAGCTGTGTTATTAAGACTGCTTTCAAAATAGATATGAGCTCAGCATATGCTGACATACAAGACACACAGACAAGGATGATTATCAGATGTTATTCAAGAAGAAAGATGCCAACTTGCAAATAGTATTGCTGGATGAAGTGTTCAGCATCACTCCAAGAATAAGCAATTTGCTTTGCCTGTCTTATTATATGCTCATTTAAATGAAGGGATAGATAATTTATCTGGCTAACTGCAACCAGTATCACTGCTGCCAGCGTGTCCAAAACTACTCTTACTACTTTCAGGCCCACTACAATTTTTATGAATGTAGGCAGAGATAAATTCTGCAGCATTACCATCTTCCAACACTGTAATTAATTTTATCTTGCTCACTTCCACTTTCAATTTAGGAAATACTGGAAAGAGATACCTGCACAGAGCTTTGTGAAAGGCCCTAATAGCAAGATCTGAATTGGAGACCAAAGATTGACTAGAGATTGAAAGAGCAGACAGGGCTTTGTTTCCACGACTTGAAATGAGACATTCTCCAGTCTTCTTACAATTTGCTGCTCAGGACGTGGGCAGAGAATGCCATTATATCTCCTAGAAATGTTTTAGGTGGTCATGGTGGTGATGAACTGATTATTAGACTTGATGATATTGGAACTCTTTTTTCATCTTATGATTCTTTGATTTTATCTTTTCAAAGCTATACAAGAGACTAAAAGACTGAAACTATAGGAAACTATAGAAAGTGATTATTATGAGACATAATCAGACTTATTAAAAGTCTTGACATTTAAAGATGGACATGAAGGTATCTTAAATACAGAAGTGTATTGAAATCAGAAAACATCTTTCATTTATTCCTCTGATGCAGGACTTTTAAAAATCGGTGTCTAGAAACTTTTATCCGTGATAACTTCTCTCTTTAAATAATAGTAAAAAAAAAAAAATAGAAATCTATACCACATGAGTACACTGGCATGAACAAAACTACAAACAGTACAAAGTAAACAAAGGTTAAGTACCGCTACCTCTGTTGTTTGGAGTTGGTCTCAAAGTAAATTCTTACATACAGGCAAAAGTTCATTTATTTATTTATCCATTCATAGAAAAAGAGGAATTCAAAAAGAATATAAAGAAAAAGACTTTTAGACCACCCTCCATCCTGAGTTATAGAAAGCTACTAGTCCATTCTCTACTATGCGGATACCAGAAAAGAAAACCCAGGTAGGAAATGATAAGATCCACATGCTACATTTACTGCCTCTTACTAATTCATTTGACATACATTGCCATCTCACTTCTACTTCTTAACAGTTGGCAAGTTCTACATCTGAGGAGTCTGCCTTGTTCATCTATAAAAGCACTTAATATACCTTTATATGGTATCTGTAATCAGCAGTATGTCACCAGGGTTATACAAAGCTCATTTTTAGGCATTTAAAAAAAAACACTGAAGAATTCTTGACCCAGTTATTCATTTTCTTGTTAGGTCCCTAGAAGTCAGCATAAAAACAGCAGTGGAGTAAGGGACCCAGCATTTCCATGTAACCACATTAAGACGTTTGAAACGTAAATTAAAGCGTGACCACAGAAACTCTGCTTTAGGAAAGTAACTTCCATGGCACATACAACCCAGGAAGAGCTAGTAAAGCCTTTTCCACCCAGATGCTGGAAAAAAAGAAAGTACAAGGTAAAAACACACTTAGAATGTGAGTGGACAACAATAGACCAGATTCCAGATCTGGAGGGCCAATCAAGGTTAGTAGGGTGAGGTGAGGCAAATTGCAGTCCTGCTGCACCAGAAGCTCAGTTGATCAAAAAAGGTTTACTAGGAAAACTGCAGATATCTACATCTCTGGCTCCTGGGGTTGTTTTTTTTGCATACCTGTTTCTTTTTTTTTTTTTTTTTTTTTTTTCCTTAACACACCACATAAGAAGCATTCTCATTGCCCCGGGTTGGGGAAATTCTCTCTAACGTTCTCATCCAGCTATTAAGAAGTCTTTTGAGTTTGCTGTTGCAGAAGAGTTTTCTATGTTTCAATCCAGTTTATGCCCCTATTGCTAGCACTTCAAGTGATTCTGCATACTATTTAATTAGAAGACTATGTATTTGGAACTCTGGCAATGGCTGAATTTAGTCACATTTTAGCCCAGAAACGAGGACACTGAAATTAGAGCAATTGTCTGAATAATATATTTTTTTATTTGTTCCACTTAATATTCAAAATCAAAGTGAAGTGGCCTCTAAAAGACAATCTAATATTTATAGCGTGTATGATTATAAAGCACTTATGAACAAAATTATGTTGCAGATGTTCATGTGGGAGCTCAGCAATGCTGAAAAAGTCCAAAAGGAAGCAGCAAAATTGAAGATGAACTGGAAACTGACCAGAAGATCCTTTATATGTAAAAACCTTTTATGTGACTGTGGTTTTGTCAGAATGTGCTGACTCTAATTTCAGTTCTCCAAATATGAATATTTAGTTATGTCCCAAAGAGAACAGTTACTTATTTATACAAAATGGAAAGAAAACCCAGAAAAGCTAAAGCGACTGACAATGAACTAGGGCACAGCTCCATATAAATCAAAGATCAAAGGAAAGCCCAATCAGGATCTAATCATGCAGTATTGTTGAAGGAATGTCCAGTGGCACCTGGGTAACATACCAGGACAGATTTGTTCTATTTCATTCAAAAATGATGCTTTTGGGGCCTTTTTGATAGTGTGAGCGAACTCAGTCTAGAAAAGTAATCCAGGCAGGAAGGTATCATGCCAGGAGCATCAGACAAACTAAGAGGACCATGTCAGTTGGCTGAGGGTGGTGATAGGTTAAGGTACAGGAAACTAATCTTCCCTTGTTGCTCAAACACAGGTTTCCTAGGTCTCAAAGATGATGCCAAATTTCCATACAAAAATCTAAGCATAAAATGCATAGTTAAGTACTTCTGAAATGTTCCTTGGAAGAATTCCTTGTTTTTGATAAAGTAATAGTAAAATTCCCTTCAAAACTGTTGCCTTTTTTCCTCCAATTCTCTTTCATCCTCGCTTAGACTTAAGTAGCTAATATGCACATTTTGCATTTAATTAAACTAGATAGAACAGGATAACACAACAAAAACAATTTTGTAAGACCACAGTAAATATCTTACAAAAGTTAACTTCACAGGGTATTGCTCTTCAACTCTATGTTAATAAACTGTTAAAGACAAACACTGACAATATGTCAAATTAAGGCTAATTTTGCTGAAACAGTATCCAACTGCCATGTTCCATCTACAGTTCTATTCCTTCATGAGCTTTCCCCTTCCTTCTGTGAGTGAAACAACATCAGCTTTGGGGAACACCACCTTGTTCCAAAGAAAATGAGTCAGTTCTGATGAGACAGGCAGCCAGCTGGGACAGCAGAGCTGGAGAAAGTGTTGGAATTCAGGAGTAAATGCTGCTGCACTCAGGTTGCAATTTTTTCTAGGTGCCTAAAAATAATTAAACTATTCCTTCTCTTTTCAAGGCTAGGTATCAGAGAGGAATGACCTACAGATGATGTTCCATAGAGAAAAAAGGAAATTACATTTGTACTCAACTCAAGCCAGAGCTTTCGCAAGGAAACAGCAGTTAAGCAACCTTTGGAAGCTTCACATTTTACTCCTGTAGAAAAGTACATACCTAAAGCAAGATAAAAGAAAGGATATGAGATATATTGCAGTGGGGTAGGAAAAGTAGAGACTCAAAAGAACATATTAAATGAAAATAAACTCTTGAAAACTTTTGGAAAAAAATGAATGCAATTTCATTTACTCAGGCTGTATATAGAGAAAAGGATGATTTAAATATCAGCGAAAGTAAGCAGAGCTGGAACAGGCTACCTGAAGAACACGTTTGCTGTTCTGCAGCACTTTTTTAGAAAATTAGGCAAGGCAAAGGCTGGTCAAGAAAAATGCACAGATAGGAAGCATAAAGCCCTAATGCTCCATGTGATGACTATTGTGGGTTTAACAGAGGCAATCACCCTGCCAGAGTACAGATACTTCCTAGGCAGGACCTCTATAACCCACAGTTAAAAACTTCTCTCAGTTCAAGTTCTACAATTCTAGCAAGATTTAATGCAAAGCTTGGTATAAGGGGAAGGAACTTCAAACTTCAGAAAAATCTTATTTATATCTCATATGAAACTTTATCAGAAACCTCAACAGAAAAAGAAAACATGCATTTTTCACATTCTGAGGATTTCCTAGGCTTGTTTTTTATTTTTATTTTTAAATAGCTTTGCAACATAAGTGCAAAGTGCTTCTGCAGTCACATTAATGCAAAATCATTGGGATAATGAGCAATTAGTCGACTGATTCCAAAAAAGAAGAGGCAGAATGGGACATAAATGATGTCAGAACAGCAAGTGTGAAGTCTGAAATTGAAAGGAATTAAGAAACCTAATTCAAAATGTGAGCTTCTCTCCTTATAAATCCTCCTTTCTCCTACTTGCAACATCTGAGACTACATTATCATTACTCATACTCTTAATTACTACCTAACCAATGGAAATGAGGACATTTTAATTCTGCTGAAGGTTGCTTAAGTCTGAAATGTAAAGAAGAATGACATGCATCAGATCATGAAAACACCCTGAAGAAATGCCTTAAATGCCTTCCCGCCCCCCACTGTTATTATGAAGTTACATTCTAAAATATCCAAGCAACTGTGATAGAACATAAATTGTAACACATGAAAAGCTCATTTGTTCACCTATCCTGAGGTCTATTTGTTTTGTTGCGTCAAATAAAAACACTATATAATTGTAAAAACTGGCACAAAATCCAGTTTGACCACAACTACAGGAGGAGAAACAGAACATGAAGTATATGGTCATTCTGATGATTTGTAGCCAACACAAATGTTTTTTTTTTCCTTGATTTTAAATTATGACTGATCTCTGATGTAAATTCAAAAACTAGTTATTCAACATATTCCTCTTCATTATAACCTAAAGCAGACAACGCTAGCAATAAATAAATAAATAAATGAACAGAATTTTTAACAGGCATTCATGTTGATTGAGCTTTTCTTTTTTACATGCAAGAGTTTCCAAGGTTAAAAAAAAAACACTCATACCCATCTCTTCTTGCTGCACCAACTCTTCCTAACAAGATGTGGTGTTACAACCAGCAGCAAAGCACATGAAAGAGCTTTTCCACCACTGCATCCAAAGACTGCTTTTGTCAAAGAAGTTGATTTGTGTATTACTACAGTGATTTGAAGCTTTTTCTGCTTTTAAATGCATGTGATTGTAATTTTATCTTCACACCAGAGTTGATTACAACCTGCTGCTACAAGTGGTACCTGACTCAGCCATCTTCTCCACTTACTAAGTGAACCACTTTCAGCTGTAACCCTGAAGTGGGTTATACGAACGAGAATTGTTTAACAGCTTTGTTTTGAACACACAATACTACCAGCCTATGAAGTAATCAGTCTGACTTCCTGGAATTTTGCTCATTCATTAACTATGTTATGTAAGCCCAGCTGGCCTACTGCTGAAATCAATGGAATTTATTTTCTGCTAAAATTAGAGAGGTTCAAACCCTTAAGCTGTGTTTCTCTCTTTCTCAAGTATTTGTCTTCAGTGTCATGAGTGTGAACCCTGCTCTCCTTTTTTTTTTACATCAGCGTATATTGAAGTGGGAATTCTGGGAGTTACATTTCCTGGAATAAAGGTGTGATATGCACAAGCAGCATGTAATAACTAACACAATTGCTTGAGTCGGTGAAGTTCATAACATAACCTCTGCAATCTACGGGTATTCTTACATCATCCTGAACCAGAAGAACGTGCTATAGAGCAAGTTTACTATTTTTCTTATCAGTTAGAAGGCAAATTCTTTTGGCAGAACCTTATAATCTATTAATTCACTCTTTGCTGGGTAAGGAACTAGCTGGAAGGTCGGGCCCAGAGAGCGGTGGTGAACAGAGTTGAATCCAGCTGGTGACTGGTCATGAGTGGTGTTTCCCCGGGGTCAGTACTGGGGCCTGTCTGCTTCAATATCTTTATTGATGACCTGGATGAGGGCACTGAGTGCACCCTCAGTAAGTTTGCAGGTGACACAAAGTTGGCTGGAAGAATCAATCTGCCTGGGGGTAGTGAGGCCCTACAGAGAGATCTGAACAGGCTGGATTGCTGGGCTGAAGCCAATGGGATGAGGTTCAACAGGAGCCAGTGCCGGGTCCTGCACTTTGACCACAATAACCCCAGGCAACGCTACAGGCTTGGGCCAGAGTGGCTGGAAGACTTTGTAGAGAAATGGACCTGGGGATATTGGTCAACGCTTGGCTGAACATGAGCCAGCAGTTTGCCCAGGAGGCCAAAATGGCCAATGGCATCCTGGTATCAAAAATAGTGTTGCTAGCAGGAGCAGGGATGTAATTGTCCCCCTGTACTCAGCACTGGTGAGGCCACGCCTCAAGTATTGTATTCAGTTTTGGGCACCTTATTTCAAGAAAGACATTGAGGCACTGTAATGTGACCAATGGGCAATGAAGCTGGTGAGAGGTTTGGAGCACAAGTCCTATGAGGAGTTGCTGAGAGAGTTGGGATTGTTCAGTCTGGAGAAGATGAGGCTTAGGGGAGACCTTATTGCTCTCCATAACTACCAGAAGGGAGGTTGTAGTGAGCTGGGGGTTGGTTTGGTTGCAGTTGGATTTGATGATCTTGAAAGTCTTTTCCAACCTGAGCAATTTTATGTTTCTATGAAATATGAAGTATGAAAGAAATATATACACCCTGGGAACACTGTTCACTAAGAACTGCACTTTCCTTGGTAGGAAAAAAGCCATTAAAGTGGAGTCAAGCCTTCTAGTTCTGATACTGTCTGGGCCACACCATTATATGGCCTGATTTCAAACTAACAGTGGTCAATGCTTTTACAGATTTTTTCCTGTATTGAGTAAAATTCAGTGCTTAATGCAGTTCTTGATTTGATAGCACCAACAAATATTTTTTACCACTCATTTTAAAGCCTTCTGTCTATTTTGCAATCATTAACTAGGTAGCTGTTGTAAAGATTTGATGATATTAAGTGAACCACCTATGCTGCAAATAGGAAAATGGCAGTGTCATAGAAAGAATAAAAACCTACGCTAAAGTTAACCTACATGAGCTTGTTAACTTTTAATTCACAAATACTTGCAGATTCAGGGCTGTTTCCAAAAGACTCTAGTCTGTAAAGATGAGCAGAATGCAGAAAATGTGGATACAAAGCTCTATTTCCCATATATATATATTTCAGTGTGCACAGATTTTAGCTTCTCTTTTAAAGAAAGATTAATGCATTATTTTGACCTAACCATATGCAGACAACAGCACTAAGTTATGCGAGTGCCATTTGTTAGAACCAAACAAGTGTTTAAGTTCAAACATTCAAACATTTGCTTTGTTGGCACTAGGGGAGAATCCTAGAGATTCTCTACTGACAAAGGTTTTGAATGTAAATTTATTAAATTCTTCTTTTTTTCCTAAATAGAACCATAAGGAACCCTTCCTGAAACCAGATGAGTTTTCTGAGCTATATTGTTTCAAGACCAGTAAAAAATTATAAGGATCTTTCCTTTTATACAGTGTGAAAGAGAATTGGAATTAAATGTCCAAGTTTATTTGTTTCTAACAGCCCAGATTTATTTTTGCTATGCAGTACTGTAGATGTCAACAGAAGAACAGGCACAAATGGAGTAGATAACTGACATGGCATATTAAAGACAAGCAGAAGAAAGCCCTAAGAAAAAGCTCCTGGATACCTGCACTGAAAATATTTCCACTTGGTCTGTATCAAGAAGCAAGTGAGGTATAAAATGAGCAGACAACTTTCTAAGTAGCAGTGTATTTGTTTTACAACCTGCCCACCCTGCCTGTTTCCTCTGCTAGAGCGCTTTTCTGTACACACGAAGACTTCTTCTGAAGGCAGTTACATTTATGAACTGTTTGCTCTCTGCTCGCCTTGCAGCCAGGAGTGGCACAGCCATCATTCACTCTGAGGCAAAGGGAACCAGATGAAGAAAAACGACTCTCCGCAAATGCGCTCATAAATTCACATGGAAAAATACCTGCATGGTGCTACCCAAAATCTTTTGTTTTATTAACGACAGGATGGCAGTATTTCCAACCAATAAATCTCTTTAGCTTCACCTACTGGTCAAAATGGAAGATGCAACATTTTGGTCATTTCTTCTAACCTTGTTATTACAGTTGTTGCAAAATATTAATTCATATAATCTGGCTCACTGAACATCTGCTAGCAGAAACACACTCTCAGAGAATAAGTAATGTGGGAGGTTGAGCACCAATACTTCTCCCCATGCTCCAGTACAACTCTAATGGCCCTGAGGAGGGCAGTGGGATAAGCAAGTGAACAAAACCTAAGCAAAACCTAAAGCAGAGTGGTTTATAGTTAAATGACAACAGTGCTGCAGCAACAGAGCAGAATTCCAATTTCAGTATATGTAGGTCACCGTGAAAGTAATACCTCTTATTTATTTCCATGGAAACTACAGCAGATACAAGAGAGGAATAACACTATTTGATAGTGCAAATTCTCAGCTACAAAATACCATTTTTCATTGTAGTTGCCACCATTAGCTACACATTTACACCAGCAATATATAAAAGCCTGAATATTGCAGTTGTAAATACCTGCACCAATGAAGGTGACCAACTGTTTCACAGCTATTATGATGAAGTCATTGCTAGGAAAATGTTGCACATGTATTCCATCTCTCAGCCTGGACAGATGGAAGTCAGAAGGCACCAAATCTGGACTATACGGTGAGTGTGGTAGGACAGTTCAGCCACGGTGTAGAAATGTGGTATTATCATGCTTCAAGAGAAAAACTGTCTTATTCTCTGGGCTGAATCTGGAAGTTTGAGCCTTCAGCTTAGCCGGTGTTGCAAGGTAGCACAGTTGTTGGTTTGTTCAGGTTCCAGAAAATCCAGAAGGATCACACCTTTCCTATCTCCAAAGGCAGTGCATATCACTTTAACTGCTGCGAGCTTTGCTATGAACTTCTTCATTGGTGGGGAATTCACCACTCTGCAGGCTCCAGCTTACAGTGAAGACATCACATCTTGTCACTGGTAATTATGCAATCAAGGAAACTGTCACGTTCAGGTTTGTATTGGTTCAAAAGGTCCTGACAAACTTGCATACACTGTTTTTGTTTGCACTTTCATAGGACCCATCTACAGCAAAAGTTGTGATACACTAACATTGTCACCATCGTTTATGGAAACTTTGATGTTCAGCTCTGTACATATTTCCTCAGTCATAATCTGCTGATTCATGTGGATGAGCTGTTACAGGCACTCTTCATTTTGTGGTGTGATAGCTGTGCATGGCCATCTGGAACATGGTTCGTCTTTCACATCACTTGTCACTATCACCACTGCTGAAATACACCACCCACTACTTCACCATGCTCACATCCACTGCTTGATCTTTATAAATTCAGTAAATATTGATGAATATCAATGGCTGCCATTTTTTCTGCATGGAGGAATTCAGTGATACACCTTTGCTCCATACACACTCCTGTGTCAGATGCCATTGTGTTAGACTGCCCCTCTGCTGCCATCTGTCACACAGCAACGAAATGCAATGGAAAACTGGAGGGAAGGTTCATCTTCAACTGCCTTCCCACTAACATCCACTTCTGATGTTGTGTGGCAACATAATTAAATAAGAGACATTAGCTTCAGAGCAGCTCTCAATCACACTGAGTGAATAGGCTGTGCACTATATACTGCTTCCTTTTGAGGGATAATTTTCCCTATCAATAGCACGGTGATAATGTTTGCCATCTCATAAATATGCTTTGAGATATTGAGAACTGATTTGAGAACATTCAAATCAGTTATGTACAAATTCGAAGACATCAACACCTCACAGTTTTTTTCAAAAACAGTCAGCTAGACTAAGCAGAGCCCCAGGGGAGCCTCCCCTGAATGAAGGGATGCAATACAAGTGCAGTCGTGTTACTCCATAACCAGGAGACTCACTCCTCCCCAGACCAGGCTTTAGGAGCTGCACTGCTACAGCAAAGACTTGTTTATGCTCATAGAGCCTTCAGAACATAAACACTATGAGGGTATTATCCAGGTTACTGAAATGTGGTGTCATTAGCAGGAACATCACAGCTTTATTATTTTACTACAGACCCTTAAGTGGGAGGCTTATTATAGAGTTGTTTTCAAAGGCTGAGAACAAGTTTGCAACTCTCCAGTGTGCTCCATAGACTTTGTTCTGCTTTCCTCTTTTTTTCTAGCAGTAAGTGACACATTCTCACAAACAGATATATGTTTTTTTACTAATTACAGGGGGCTTCAGGAAAAAGGATGGAAATGGCTCCTAAATTCACAGAGTTTAAAATTTTCTGCAAGATTAATGCAAAATCTACTTTACACAACTTAATATTTTTTGTCATCTCCATGTATATAACTTACATGGAAAATAAAGTGATATGCTTAATGCATGGCAATGAGCCTAAAAAAGCACGAAGCAGATGAGTAGGTTGTTTAAAAAAAAAGTGTTTTTTTAATTAAAGTTAAATATAGGAGAATATGTCTAATTCCAGCCTTCAATATCTGCTCCTGGCAGTAGCCACTTCATTTTGATAGAAACTCTGAGCATCAAAGCAAAGCACCTACTGCAAAGCAGTAGAAAATAATTGTATTTTATCTCTAAGATAGGGCACTGGCACAGGCTGTCCAGGGATGTGCTGGAAGCACTGTCCTCGGAGGTGTTCAGGACACATGGAGATGAGGAACTGAGAGATGAGGTTAGTGAGCAGTATAGATGAAGATGGGTAGGTGGTTGGAGCTGATCTTAGCTGTCTTTTCCAACTTATATGATTCTAAGAGTCTATGATTGTATGTATGATAGAAGAGCTTTGATAAATGGATATGTCTAAGTGAATCAGAGGTGTGTGCTTTATAAGTACACTTTATAGAAACATATTGCTGGAGAGAGAGCAACTAAGGTGAGGGGGTGCACTAAAAAAAAAGTTTTTCACATGGATTTATGATGGGGAAACTGCAGTACATAGCAGGTCACCTCATCTGTCACTGAAATGCAGTCTCCCATAGAGTGGAAGGTAGTCACCAATTAAGAGTCAATAGCGACATTATAATAACAGCTTTGAGCAAGGGATTTCGCAAAGCTGTAAGGGGAATTTTAGGTAGGCAGAATGTAATTATCCATTTGGAATTCAGCCAGATACGCACAACTCTCTAAACTCTGCATTTGCTGCCAATCTAACACTGCATCCCCACAATTTGCAGCAGCAGCATTGCTAGGCAGATCACAGATTAAGCAGTAGGTATCTCATGAGCTATTTGTAGGATGGTTACAGCAAACCCTGCTGTACGGGAAGAAAAAAGCCAGAAAAAAAGCCAGAGAAGTAACAGGCAGCATGACAAACTCTCTGCTACTTTGAAGGCAAGGGCAAAACCTTTTTCACACATTAGAGATGCAAAAAGTTATTTGGCATATCAACCTCCTTGCAAGCAACTGCAGCCATCTGGCTTCCTTTCAAACCTCCCGCCCAGACAGCTCCTTATTTATATAGCCCCTGGGGAATCTTGTTCTTCTCTGACAGCTCCAGCAGACTGGCAGGGTACTTCCTCTCTCTGTTCTGATCAGCCTAGATCTGTGCTTTGGCTCACAAGTAGCTTTCTGTTCCCAGACATGCTGCTGAAGCTGGAAACAAGTGCCAGCTGAATTGGATCTTTTCAACAAGACACACTCAGAGCTACAGTCTCCACACTGAACAGGCCATCTACAATCCTCTGGGCACACACTCACGCTCTGCTTTCCTGCTACTACAGGATTTTCCATGCTGCTCTTCACTTCAGGAGACAAACGTATTACCCAGACTAGCATGATGGGCTGGAAAGAAGCCCTTAGAGTCCATCCAGATCATTTCACTTAGTGTTGTACTCACTGATGTTCTTTTCATCCAGTCTGTACAAGCACCATTTTGAAGAGAATAAAATAGTAAACAGTTCACAAAGTAAAAACCTCTCCAGGTCCTGAACTTCTCCCCACTGACTTACTCAACACAGAATAAATGATTGCTCCTGCTTCCTCAACACCTTATCTTACAAGGAATGGTAAGAGTTTGAAGAGTGGTAGTGAACAGAGATTTGTAATGGAAAAGGCACTTTTCTTACTAGCAAAATGAGAATAATAATTATATCCTTTATAAATGTATAAGATCTGCAGATTCTCCTTCATATTCATGTTTCAGGAGGATGAGTCAATTCTGAACCAAGAGACTGAAAAGAAACTCTTGCAAGGTTGTGCCCTGAGCTGTCATGTTTAGACTCACAAAATCTTTCAGATTAGACAGGACCTTTGAAGGTCCAAGCCCTCAGTCAAGATCAGGGCCAGCTTCAGAGTTAAATAAGGATGCTCAGGGCTTCATTCACACAAGTTCTGCATATTTCCAAGGACAGAGGCTTTACTGTCGCTTAAGGAATTTAGAAATTTGCAGACCAGAAATCTGACAAGGATATCAATTCTCGTCTGTGATTTAATAGGTCCAGAGAGATACATGCAATCAAAATACCTAAATCCAAATTTGAGTCTTCCTTTAGCTAAGACAAAAGTTGAGGTTCCTGCAAAGACTGTTTTGGGAAAATCTCTGAGATAATACAAGGAGCCTGTCTCTTCTGATTATGTCAGCTGTCTAGGCAAATATGCAAAAAAAAAATGTTTTAAATTAGGTTTCTACATTTAGGAAGCATAAATGTAGAAAAAAAATTTAATAAACATCAAGAAAACCTAGGAAAAACTGTACCATCTCTTACCGATGTAGGAGTTACCAAAGTAACTCTTCCCACGTCCAGAGATGACAATGATAAACATACTTATAATTGTTCCCAGCCGCATAATGCCCTCAAAACCACAAAATCAATCACATGCAACATAAACTGCAAAACGTGTTTTGGGAGAAGTGGGCATGTCCTGAAAGTTACCCACTTTTACGAGAGTGAATGAAAGTTAAACAAAGGAGAAGAAATAAAATGAAGAGATATCAGATACCTTTCTCTCTGCATTGACAATCTCTTCCATGCTCCACAGAGGCACTGATTATAGGGCAAACATTTCTGTAGCCAGATTGCAACTGAAGTTTATTATGGGTAGGGTGCTCTTATTTTTAATTATCAGTGCAACGCACATTTTAGGGCTGTCAACCTTGACAGAAAGTCTTTAATTAGCTACCACATCAGAAATGAGACACCCGGGTTATTTCCAACACAAAGTAGTTGAGCTATAGTAGAACGATTCAGCATATTTTTGCTGGATTCAAGGATTTACTCAAAAAGTTAACGTCCAGAAAAATGTTATAATTATTTTCATTCAGAACTAAGCTGCAGCAATGCAACTCTTTCAAGAGCAACATTTTCATTGTGATTAACTAATAACAACCTGCTTTTTGAAGGTGGCTGCTAATTTTTTACTCTGAGTTCAATTGAAAGCTCAGGCAAAGGGTGCAACCAATCTCAAACTGTCAGCTCAGATCAGGACATGATCAGAATCAAGTTGGAGTAGGTCATAGAACTGACAAAGCTGAAGAAAAAAATGTCCAGGAACATCAAGACTGAGTTTTTCATGAGAACTTTGGAAGTTACAAGGAAAGAAGGAGAGCTCTGCATGCAAATTTTGAGGCTGAATCTTATCCTATTGTGCCACAGCTCTGTGGTACTATAATGACAATTGGTGAGTCCAGGTCTAGTGGGAGATAACAGGAGTTCCAGCCAGGCCAAATCTGTCTACTTTTGACAGTGTAGAGTGTGTTGCAAAAGAGACACTAAAGCTTCAAAAGGAAGGAGCATAAGGGCCAAGCTGTGTCATTCCCAGCTCTAACAAACTGTGCAAAGCCGTACTGAACAATACCAAGTTGTGTTATGTTAAACCATGATGAACTGCACCATACTGAGGGGAGCTGAGCCAAGCTGCACTGAACTGGGCCATGCAGGGGGATGTGCTGCTCCCATGCAGTGAAGTATGTGGTGTGAGCTGGCACTGCTTGGTGTGGCTTCATCTGGCACAGATTTTCATAGATTGGCATAGCTCTTTGTGTCTGTACAGCCCATAGCCCTTCTGTCCCTTGTGCATGCCACAAAGCCAGGTCAGACAGCACCTGATGCTGCTACTTCTTTTTCCACCCATTCCAAAACTGCTTAACAAAGCAGTCCATTAGCACTTGTTATTTAGATCTCTAGAGGTCAAATCCTGCTTAGGACACTTAGTAACCACCATTGCAAAGATGCCCATATTGAAGTAGGCAGGGTATTCTGCCATCAAACAGCAGCAGCATTGGGTAAGTATGGCAGTCTGTGCTAGGAATGAGCTCCTGCTGCTACACATCAGCTTCAGAGCTGCATGGGAACCTCACAGGCTGCCCAGTGAGGTGGTGGAGTCTCCTCTGGAGATGTTCAAGACCCACCTGGATGCCTACCTGTGCAACCTGCTATAGGGAGCCTGCTTTGGCAGGAGGTGATCTCTAGAGGTCTGCTCCCTACAATTCTGTGATTCTGTGACAGGGCATCTGCAGGCCTGTCTCTGGCTGCTGTAACTGGTTCCAGTGAACCAGGTTCCAGTGAGGCTTACATTAGGCATCAGAGAAGGCCAGGAACCTGCAGCTGAGGCTATATTTTCAAGTGCTTTTGGCAGTGCACAGCTCTCAGTGAGAAACTCAGACTTTAGACAGAGCCCAGAATATGGTCCAAAGCAAGTTCTGACAGCCTGCTGGCTACCCAAAGAAGAAAGCTTTCAGAAAAGATTTATACTCCCTTAGTTACCATCATTCACCAGAGAGCAGTCCAAAGATGCTTAGAAAAAAATTAAAAGAAAAAGGTTGGTTTTCCAGGAATATTTCTAGGTAACCTGCTGTAGGAAATTGATGACCTGCTAGGAATTATTCAGAATTCCCTCCTTCCTGTTTTCTCTAATGAGTTCAGAAAAGAGAATAGATATAAGAAACTAGTATACAGAACGGCAGCAGATTTCCAGAGCTTTTCCTATTTTCTCTAAGAAACCTATGCCTCCTTAACAACTTTGTTTCTAAGGTCTCAAGATGTAGAAGACCAGAGGAAGATTTTTCTGAGCAATGAAAGCAAACTTGCAAGAAGGCAGATCCTCCAAGGTGACTTCATTTTAGTGGTCATCTGCTGATACGTTAATCTGTGCTAACAATTTTAAGCTGTACTTAACTTTTTCATGCTGCACTGGCATAGCTTCACCTCAAGTACTGTGTGCAGGTAAGTGTGCCACAGTGCAAAGAGGACATGTATTAGAGAGTGTCCAAAAGAGGGCTACAAAGATGGGGACAGTTCTATAGGAAAAAATGTGTAAAGGGCAGCTGAAGTCAGAGCAGAGCAGGCAGAGGGGAGGCTCATGGCAGCTGCAGCTCCTCACAGGGAGTGGAGGGCAGTGCTGAGCTCTGCTTTCTGGGGACTGTGACAGGACCTGAGGAAGTGGTGACAGGGGAGGAGGGAGGTGGGGGTTAGGGAAAGGGTCTGCCCCAGAGGGCAGTGGGCATGGAACGGGATGCCCAGGGCAGCAGGCATGGCTGTGAGCTGCTGGAGTTCAGGGAGCATTTGGACAATGCCCTCAGACACAGGATATGATTTTCAAGGCAGGAGCTGGACTCAATGGTCCTTAGGGGTCCCTTATAACTCAGGTTTTTTGATTTGAAATGAGCTGCAGCACTGCTAATACTAAGCTCAGTAACAGTCCTTTTAAGCCAAACCCACACTGTGTGTGTTGGTAAGAAGGAAAGATGAGAGTGATGCTGCCTGTTTGCTTTTCTGATATGGAGATCAGTGTCTCAGTGACTCTACATCATATATGGATACTCTCTTCAATCTCCTGGAAAAAAAATACACCACTTTTTTTTCGTGTTATCTAACATGACTCTTCTCAAGCTCCCAAACTAAAACAGCTTGAAAAACACTATCACAGTTTTACAGGAACGGGTAGAAAAAGGCACTCAAAGAATACCAGGTTAAATAACAGACTGAGCAGTTTAGAGAGCTTGCAAATAAGTACATTTCAGAGCTACAGTTCTCTGGATTTGTGTAGAGAAAAGGGATTCTATTCATGAGTAGCAGGTTTAAAACGTGTGGATGGAAATGGAAGAAAAATCTCAGGCTCTGTATCTAACCCCTTCCATTATTTAAAAAATGAAATAATTGAAAATCCAGTTCATATTCCCAGTCCTCTTTTAGGAAAACCCTCTTTGGGGCATCCTGCAGCAGAAGGAGGTAGCAATAACTTTAGTGTCTCTGCTTCTATCTGGCAGCAAGTGAACTTGTCAGCATGGGGAGCTTCACCTTTAATAGGAACGTACCTATTGTAGCTTAAATAGTGCATAATTATTTTTTCTGCGGACACTATTCCACATGAAAAGCAGCACGCTTACAGTTAGCAATATTCAAGCCTTAATTTAAGTTAGAATTACCTTGCTAAAGTTTTCCTGCATGTTCCTCAGAACAGTTACCCACCTTTTCTACCTCCTGCTAAAAGGGGGATATTCAGCAATGCCTCCTCTGCACGTTACAAGCACTTCTCTTTTCTACTTGTAGAAACCAGAAGCGGGATATATGAAAGACAGAAACTGTTTTCCTTTCTTTTGTCTCAAAGCTTGCTTCGTAAGGCCTTTTCTGGTGACAAGACTCTGACTGATAACTGCCGGTTATCTGGATGGGTGTTATGGTGCCATTGTCTCTGCTTATGGTTGTAAAGATAGGCAGAAATAGGTGCAAATAGTCTTTTCCTTGGGGGTACGCTTGGAGAAGTTGACCACCACAAAAGGACAGCAATGCACCTGCATGGCAATGAAGGCAACATCCGCTGCTGGCTTATCTGTTGGGCCAGACATGTCACAAAAACAGAGAAAAGGAAAAAACACCTGAGAAAAGGGGGATAAAAGGCCTTCACTGAACTAAGGATTTTGGAGAAGAACTCCCAAAGAAAAAATCTTTGAGGAGAGCTCCTGAAGAGACTTAGGACAGACCCTGAGGCCTGCTTGCTGCCATCTCCATCCCCCGCGGTGACCGGACAAGTTCCTGAGATCAACGAAGCTACTACGAACCTCGCTGGATCCACGGTGGTGATTATATCTCTCTTGCTTTCTGCCAAGTCTCCTTGCTTTTTATCTCTTTTCTATCGCACACCTTCCCTTCCCCATATCCCTAAGCAACTAGTATTTGTAATAAACTGGTTGGGCTAACATTTGACCTGTTGTGTCTTAATCTCGCCATCGGGTATACATATACATATAAAGAACCTCGTCTCCCTCCTTTATATTGGAGCATGACAGGATAATCCATCCCAACATTGGGGATTGGGTTTAATTTGCTATTTACCACGCCCAGGAAGTACTGATGTACTGCCTTGCAATTTTCACCTTCAAACCTCCTCCCTTTTTCAACCACCCAGATAAATCAGTCTTGCAGCATGCTCCAAAGGCCACTACACTTTGATTCCAACTGTTCTGTTGTAGCAGTAGGAGGAATGTAGTCTCCAAGGTTACAGGGACACAAGTAATTTAGAAATTTCAAGCAGCTCATTGAATTGCACAGAGAAGGGATGCTCCCTGCAGGAAGCAACACTGTGAAAACAGATAGACATTGTCTGCATTAACTGAAATTTTGGAGCACTCTGCAGAGTCAGCCCTGCTCGGCAGTAGAGGCTGGCAGCCACAAAACCTGGATTACTGCAGTGGGCTCTGCAGACCTGTTGACTTGTGCAGATGAAAAAAACTTCACCATCCCTATCTTTGGGGTTCACAACTGCTTCTGAAAATCCAGACTCAGTTCAGACATCCGTGATGCTGTAATGTGTTCCTGCTGTCGCAGGACAGAATTTGCAATTAGATGCAGAAGCAAAAGGAACTAGCTCCTTTCTATTCCAGTCATATACAGGTCTCCTGTGTAAGGGTAAGGGATCAATTGCTTCATCATTTTCTCTGATGCTGCACTAGGGGCAGGCTTAAAGATATTTTTTTGACCTGTCTTATTTCCATAGAATACTTTAAGTTGGAGCCCAGATTTCAGAATTAGAGTGTATATTCTTCCACTTGTATCAGAATGATCCAGGTAAGGGTCTGATCACAGTTACCCAGGCAACTGCCAACAGCACAGCCTGCCTCATGCTCATTAGAAATACCTTTAAAAAATAAAGAAAAAAAAAAGCAAAAAAGCATTCAGTCCTGGAGACTGCAGTGCTTCCAAGCAATTATATTCATATGGTGTATAAATGCTGCAAAAATAGCTTCTTAGCTTCTTCATTTTCTGCCAGCCAAATTAACCATGAGGACAGACCAATTTAAGATTGTAATTATTATAAGCTAATTTGGCAAACTGTGTAGTCAGTAATACCTCAACCTGAGCAGCCCATCTCCTGGGATTTTACTTGCCTGAGGCTTATTACAAAGAGCTGGGAGCATGCACTGGGCAAAAGGAGCAGGGAGACAGGAAGGGTTATGATAGAAGGGGCTCTGCTCTGAGCTTCAGTTTTTGCAAACGCTACTGTAAATCCTCAGCAAACGTTCAGATTTTTTTCTGGATTTAGATAAGGAAAAGATAATTACCCTCCCACTGGGAACAGACAATATACATTTCCAGAGATTAAAAAAAAAACAACTGGTTAAATGATCCAAACTCCAATCTGAGACACATTTTGAGGGCAAACCTACAAATAAATAAATAAATAGAAAGTGAGTGGATGCAAAGTATGGCACACAGGTAACTACGTGAGAAAAAAACAAAATGAAAAAAAAGTGTACTTGCTGTCTCTTGATGAAACACTTCACATGGAACAAATTCTGTAGTCTGTTATTTAGGCAGATCATATGAAAGCACACCCCTCCCATCTTGGCACTGCTGTGCAGGAAGCAGCTGCAACACATGCCATCAATACACACCAGAGTGGCATCCCCTGCTGTAGCACAATGTCAGGGCTACTGCTGGGAGGTGTCCCAGAGGACGATGGAGAAGAAGCTACTCTGTTGCCTCCTCCTTTGCCAGGGTATGTAAGACTTATTCTTTGACTGAGCAGCCAAGGAACAACTAGG
The DNA here is from genome assembly GCF_038088225.1 of Cyrtonyx montezumae. Lineage (NCBI taxonomy): Eukaryota > Metazoa > Chordata > Aves > Galliformes > Odontophoridae > Cyrtonyx > Cyrtonyx montezumae. The sequence continues at coordinate 7,291,625 of NW_027071914.1, read as the reverse complement.
ATGACACTGGTCAAACATTGCAGGCCGTGGTCAGGCTATCCCAGACGCAAAAGGAGATGAAGTAGAAGCAAAGGAGGTGGAGATGGAAGCTCTATAGAGTAAGATTTGGTATTTCTACCAGGGATTATTAGTAGAAGAATAACAATTTTCTGCTGAGGACAGAATGTTGTCTGTCTCAGTCATTGTATAGGTCAACTTTTCCCAGCTGCTCTTACCCCAGTAGCAGCAGTCAGCACTGCTTTCTTAGGCCTTCAGATGCTGGGAATGTAGCTGAAGAGGTGATTTGCTGCTCTCAGCAAACTACTGACTTTTATTTTCTTTACAGCTTGCTCTTCCATGCAGGAATCCAAGACCCTCTGCTTCTCCCCTTTACATACAGAAACTGGAACAGAGGAAGTTTCAGTTTAATACAATACAAAGAGGAACTTTACTGTCAGAGTGATGGAGCACTGGAACAGACTGCCCAGAGAGGTTGTGAAGTCTCCTTCTCTGCAGATACCCATGACCCACTTGGATGTCTTCCTGTGTAACTTGCTGTAGGGAACCTGCTTTAGCTTCAGAAGAGTTGGACTGAATCTCTAGATTGCACCCCCTGCAATTCTGTGATTCTGTGAACTGACCAGGCTGAGCTTCAAGCTGTTCAGGTCCTGATAACAGCTAAGCCATCAACAAATAGGACAGGAATGTGAGGCAAAGGAGAATAAAAATGGATATTTAAAACTGCTATCCTAATTCAGCTCCTTAATACAGCTTCCTCTTGTCAGCACCTCAGAAATCTCTCTATTGCACCAACTCATTCAACTGTGCAGTCCCAGAACACCTTGTACACAGTATCTGAATTGGGCCAAAACAGAGCAGGAATGCACTGCACTTAAATCTCAGGGCTTCCCTTTGTAATCTCAGCCCATACCCTCAGCACCCTTATCTGTGCACCTCACCAGTGCCACAAGGAGTCTTGTTTTCCCTTCAGCTTCAAAGGATCTACTTACGCACTTCAGAAGAAAATCAGTTACAAGGGTTTTTCTCTCATTTTTTCGATATGTAGAGCAATAGACCTCCTGGGATTGGCTAGAAACAGGCCCAAACATAAAGGCAAAAATACTTTGAATGTAAAAGTAACTGCAGTGCTGCAGCTCATAGCATTTGAAAATTAACACTAGTGATTTAAAGAGCTAAAATTCACAAAGGTTTACAGTGCAGCTGGGAGGAAAGACAAGGGTAAACATCTAACAAAGCTAACTAGGCACTGGAGTAGGCACTGTTCGAAAGCTGCATGATCCTTTTTCCTTGGGCTATAGAAGACTGCTTGGAAGCACAGACACGGATGGAAAAATCCACATTACATAGGCTGTTCAAACACTGTAAGCAAACTTCAGTAAAATTACAGAATTTTGAAAAAGCAGATAGAGGACTTACTTCTGTGGCTGGACAACCACACTTGCAAAATCTCAACAGGTGAAAAAACATGCAAGAAGTTTTCAAATACTGCACCATATTATGAAAAGATTGTATATCAATTATATATATATAGTTAGATTGCAATAACCCATTTCAGTTCTTCTGCCATAAAAAATAAAATGCAATAAACATTAAGGCAGAAAATGATCTATGAACATGAATTTGTTGTATGAGGCCTGAAAAACAGTAAAATTGAAAGCTATCAGAAGTAGTTTTGGATGCACCAAACATAAGGACAAGTGTGGATTTTTGCTATTTGGAGGGAAAAAGAGACACCAAGAGATATGACTATATGCCAGTGTATACAGTGCCAGAAAATGATAATAAGCACAGCAGACAGGAAAGGTGAATAACATTAGGAGCATTAACTGGGGCTCTGCCAGCCATTTCTCCACTTTATGTCTGTCATTTGATGTGACTGTCAGAGAAGTTGGTCACTATTATTTTGTCTAAAGACTCTTTCTATATAGATTTATCAAAGTGGGCATTTTTTTATGAAATATCTTTAGAAACAAAACAAAAAACTCCCATTTTATTATTTCCCATGAAGTGATGATAACTTGACAAGAATCTTTCAAAGTGTCTGACAGTGTATTCTGATACAACACATTTATTACCCGTAAAACCTTTAATACAGGATGGATCTGTTAAAAGAGATTAGTATAAATCCATATGAAAACCTTAGCATTCTTTTTGTGGAAAGAACCTGTCATTTCCTGTCAAATGTTCTCAGTTGGCAATTATTATCATACCTATATTTTTTGCCTTTCATGTATTATAAGCTAGGTGAAAAAAAAATGCCTCTTACATCGAAGAACAAGTATAAGTTGTAAAAGCATTGTAAAGAGAATGCTTTGGAAAGCACATCAGATGCCATTCTAGTATATGAGTGAAGTAGAAGTTATTAAACCACATATAGAGCCAGGAAAGAATGGTTCAGTCTATAGGAAAAGATGATAGCTCAGTACCTGTTAAGACAATAAGCAGTTTTTATCACTTGTAAGGATATGAACAGTTAGAAAACAGTGATTTCAATCTCACCTTTGTACTGGCTAAAAATGCACATCTTGTTATATTTATCATCTCTGTCCCATCACCTTCTCATGCTTTTTCAGTTGATTAATCCCATTAACTAATTTGCACAGAACACATCTGGTATATACTTGGTTCTGAGGCAGAATATGATTCAGAGAAGATGACTTCCACTTCCAAGAGACACTGTTTCACATTCCTTTTTGCACATCAACTACACCCTCAAGCAAATTCCACTCATTTTCATGGTAGCTTTAGCTCTTCAACCTAATATCCTCAGGAGCACGAAGGGTGAATTCCAGCTGCCTTTCTATGAGGCAAAAAGGTATTATCATCTGGTACACCATTTGTCTGTGTTTACATCTGACATATGAATCAGACCACTTGTTTATGCATTTACTTACATTACTATCCATTCAAAAGGAAAAAAACCAACACTTTGAACACAATATTCTTTCTACTTTTAAATTAAATCTGCGATTTCACTAAAATTTAAAAGTAAAGCTTCATAATTGATCGGTGAGGTCAACTGAGAAATTATTTCATCTGAAGAAGTTTTATAGTACAAAAATGTTTGGGCCAATTCAAGAACTCATGGGAGTAGGGGGGAACACAGATTGGATGAATGACTCTACTTTTAAAATTGTATACAGCATCACCCATTTTACATAACATAATAAACTTTTAAATCAGTCCTGAGACACATTTCCAACTATTTTGACACCTAGAATTTTCACCCTGTTAAAAGACAAGTTGCATAGCACACAGAACCATTAAAGTTTTGTCTTTATCTGTCTTTTCAAGGCCTGAAGTCCGGTTCTTTAGTGTTGAACAAGTGACACTACAATCTTTAGGAAATCTTTTATTTATTAATTAATTCTCGAAATTAAGGCTCCACAAAATAAAAGCAGACTCATCTTCCCATTTATTCTAATCTAGCTCTGACCCATTGTTCTACTTGACACATACAATTCAACTTGTTGAAATCCCTGATTAAAGGTTATGACAGTTGGCACAGGATGTGTTAGAACTCCTAATGTCATCACTGACAAGGCTACAACCTTCACTTGTTGACATCTCACCAAATAGTGTCATTCTTGTTCAAATCTTGGCCCAAGTTACTTAAAATGACACATTTCTATTGCCAGTGACTGAGTCAGCCAGTAATTGCTGCCTAAAATAATACAAATTCATAAAAATAAATGATGGGAGATAGTTATTTTTAATGTTTGAGTTGGTTCCTGAAATATCACTCAGTAACACAGAAGAACAACTCAACGAAGGGTGAACTAACTGGAAAGCTGGAGTGGATTTACTCATAGGAATGACAGCATTGAAAGAAATGACACAGGAGACTGTGCCACCTTCTTCCTCCTTTCCCCCTCTCCTGTTCCCAGCTTTGCACTTTTCATGAACTTTCCATTACTGGAAGCTAGAGGCTTAGCATGTTCTCACATTAACATGCACCATAGGTCAGTGCTTCTGTGGAGAACTCACTGTTCCGCAGGCACTCAGCCGACCACTCAGTTATGTCAGAGCAACCATGACCCTTCAGAACTGCCACCAACCCTGAGGGTGAAAGAAGTGCAGTCTTACAGGAGCCGAAGGAAACCAGAGACCATCAAAGCTGCTAGGGATGCTGAAGCTGACATGAGCTACAAGTCTGCATTTAGGCTGGGAAAGGCAGACTCCCCTAGGGGAGGCAGAGCGACACAGAAGGTACAAGTCTGGGCTTTGAAAGGAAATGCTAAACACATTAATAAAGTTGCTGAGCAGTACTGATTGTTGGAAAAAGGAAGATTACAAAAGAAAGGAAAAAAGAATAAAAGACATGAAACATTATCAAGAATTGACTTGATTATTCTTTTCACAGCGATTGACTTTAACATTATTTTTTAACTCCGGGTTCCCATTTCCAGACCATTTATTTTCCTAAAATAGTTCCAGTTCAATAGGAAGGAGAAGCACTGCATTTGTAATCAGAAGATTCTTGTGAATATGGAAAATGTAGTAGGAGTGCTGAACCTCTGTTCTTGATTTATCATGGTTTATATCAAGATTCTTCCTTTTCCCTTTTTCCATATGCCTCTGAAAATTGTTTGTTTTGGTTTATGACACCATTTTAAAATAAAAAAAACCAAACACCTGGCAAACGTTCATCTAGCGTGTTTAAAGGCAGCTCTGCTCTGATTACATCTCTCTTCTGAAGTTACATGGGGTGTTCTTCTGATTATGAATCTGGTTTAATCACACTTTACATTAGGTCTACTCCCTATTTTGGAAGACTTCATCTACCCTAACATATTCTGCTGAATTAAGATTTTTAGGAAAAAAATCTTCTCATGAAACAAATCAACCTTCAAATGATAATTTCACAATAGTTTAACCAATACTAAGCAATAAATTATCTGTTTGAGATTCCATAGAAACTCCAAAAGGGAAAGGAAAGCATAACTATACTTCTTATAACCAATGGATATATAGAAATAGCATTTCATTTCAGCCACACAGTCTCTGAACTTTATGCAGGACTCACCTGTGTTTATGCTGGCTTTGCATTCACCAGTTTCCCATTGCTAAGATCAGCATGTCTTCTGTGTATTTGTAGTCAGTACGTTCAGCTCAGGCAAGAGAAGCTGAACAACAAAAGAAACCAAGTACTGTTCTACTTTTTTTTTTTTTTTTTTTTGCAGATGTTTTAAACTGCAATTTTCCACATTCTCATGAGTCATGACAGAGTTCTGATTAACAACTAGGTGCCCAAAAATTTTTAGCATCCTTTATCTACAAATGAGCAAAACTGTATTATATCTAGGTGATGAGACAAGACTGTCCTCATGGCATTATCATATGGCAGTCTGTCTGAGAAAAGACATGCCTTTATTCATATGAGAAGTAGGCTGTATACAAGATGAAAATCCAGCTTTCTAAGTTCCTAGGATAAAACATGGTTTCTGCCCTTCTCAGATGTCCCAGATGAAACTTTTCCATGTCATCCATGGCACACCAAATCAGGATTCAGATTCAGTGCCATTGTGACAAGACATTTTTTACATTAAGTAGTTGCTACTCATTATTCTACCATTTAATTAATATCCTGCAATTACCGACAGTGTTACATTGCAACATCCAGAGATCACAGTGAGCTTCTTTATTTCTCAGTAGCACATTATGTACTTTGGCAACAGGATACTACATTTTTCTTATTATTCAGATGGGTATTTTTCTTCATTAACCAATTATTTAATCAATAAATGTGATATTCCAGGAAGGAGTCACAACTGAAAGGTTAACAAATTTTGTGCAATTTGTTTTGAAACACCACATTGCTTGTACATGTGTGGCTCTGGCTTTCATTGGTTTAACAGAAACTGAAACTCAATTCTATATTAACAGACAATAAGTCAAGGATTAAAGCTAACAAAATCAGACATATTCCAGTTTGCACTCTTACATCTACCTCTGCTCTTGCCAGACAGATTTACAGAATGAGCTGGCTGACCTAGTTAAAACTGCCCAATTAGCTGAACAAATGACACAGTATTGAAGAAAGTGAAGAAGAACAATATCTTGGGAGACAGCTGTCAAGGACTCTGCAGGGGTGGGAAGGAGCATCCTACCTGTGATGACACCAGGCCCAAGTTCCTAATCTTGTTACTCCTGCTTGCAGATATATGTAAGTTAACATGTTAGGTCAAAGCACTAAGACTGGAAAATGTATTTTTTTTTTTCTTATGAAGGAGAGAGTTTGTACAGATCTTCAAAGGAAAAAGCCCAATACTCTTTTTGGATGCTAATATAACTGGTAATGAAAAGAACAAAAACAAGCAGTATGCTTCAAAGGTTTATTTGACAAATGGCAGTACCTTCTATATTATTAGGAAAACAAACACGTTTACCTTTCATTGCCCATTAGTATTCTTAAGGACATATAGGTATCACCTAAAGATAGCAGAAGAAAACCTTGTAAAAATGAAGAAATAATAGTAGCACATTTTGGATAAAGAGGATGGGACAAATTCCACTCAATTACTGCAACCACCTCAGTGGCCTTCAAGATTTCCAAGGAAAGGTTGATCATTACATTCATTCAGCGTGATTGGAGAGTCTTAACACCCCTGAAGAAAAAGCCAGAAACTAGAAAAGGATATTTACCACTCCTTAGTTTGTAGCCAAAGAAAATGATACAAAGAGAATTCAACGTCACACAATCATGTCCAGTGGTCAAACAGTAAGATATCCTTACTATCTGGTACTAAGGATTAACAATTATGTGTGTAATTGACTCCTATTATAATGAAAGACTGTACTGTATTCTCACAGTGACCGTGTTGCCAAATGAGCAGTTAAGAAGCAGAGTTGAGATTCATTGCTTTTGACCAGCAGTAAAAGTAGATCATATCTGGTAGGATGGGAATTCTTCAGCTAGGGACATGCTGCCAATACTATGGTCCTTCCAAACCTTTTATGTCCTGCACATGATACTATTTGGGTAAGGCAATCTCTCCTATTCCAGTCCCACTTGTATTTATCTAATCTATATCAACTTGTTTAATGCTGATGATTATTTTATGATTCTCATTTACCCAGCCAAGTTACTTCAGAGTGACAAATGCTCTATGCTGCTGCTGAACTGTGTGGAGTAGGATTTTGTTGTTTTGGTGGGTTTTTTTTATTTTTATTTTATTTTTTTTTCAAGCAAACAGCAGCTGTCTATGATTAGAAAGGATTTTCCCTGATATATTAAAAGCAAGTGAACTGGGGAACAGGTATAAATCACAAGATACAGTTTTGTCTGGATGATACAAAGCCAGACGACAGGCTACACATTTGAACTGCAGGCCTATATGTAAATCTTTATGTCAGATGCTCATTGGTGAGCAAATAAACGTGCACAGCTGATACTAGATATAAAGATCTAATTAAGACTCCAAATTAAAAGCACTTTAGGCACCCTTCCAGCAGCAAAATGTCAGATTATGCATTGGATATGTGCATACCAGGAGGGGAAGTGTCGTGTGGTGTAAGTGACACAGTACCAGTATCTTCTTTCGTGCATTCCTTAAGTAGCTGAAGGGGAAGCACTTGAGACTACATGCTATATCCCTGAGCTTGGTGGGTGCAAGGAAGAAACTATCCTTTGCAAGGACAATCAGTATCCCTTGGAAAGGATGTACAGTTTCAGCAAAGCGTGTAGCACTTTTGGGAAAAATATTTTTTTATGTCTTTGCTGTACACAATTAAGTTCTGTCTCATATTTTTGGTTTCATCTCTTTACCTTAAAGCAACAGAAAAGCAAGTAAAATGAGAAGAACGCACACATGTAACTTAAGACCAAAGAAGCCACTATCAGAGCACAGGTTTGTTTCCAGTCCTCACTTCCCCACTGAAAAAATTTCTGATAAGGAAGGGAGATACAGAATGGCACTCCTACATCAAATTGGTAATGCAATCCTTAACTTTACAATTCTGCCATCCTTTAATTCAGAACTTCTAAGTAGACCAAAGCAGATTTTTTACCAAGGCATGGAGTGCTTCTTAAAGCCTGCCAATAGAACTGAACTCCAGAACAAGGTCATTATAATAATTACGAGTGTTCAGTGAATTTCACTATCCTCAGGCTGTTTAACGTGAAGGTCCTCACATACACCTTAAGCATGCTCTGCAATATATGAGTATTTGCTTCATGGATAACCAATTCAATCTTCTCTAGGTCTTAAATGTTATTATAAATCAAGGTGGATTTCAATGAAACTTTTTCTACCCTCTGAGATTCTAATATCATCAAGTTTCTTCCTTCATCTTTCAGTCAATTACAAAATCAGCAGAAGTAGGAAAATGTTATTTATGTAATAAGGAGCTTTTAAGTACATAGAACATTTATAGCTTACAAATATTGCAATACTTACAAATTCAATACATTCTACACAACTGCTATATTAAATTAAATGACTGAACTCCCTCTGCAGTCAAATTTGAAGATACTTTGAGTGTCTTTGTATCAAATAGCCTACAGGTGTACAAATAAACATTCACAGTCCAAAACAGATGTCAATGTCTAATTACAATATGTAGTTTTAGAGGATATGCTCTTGATGGTATCTGCATTTTGACAATAGGACTGTGGTTTCCTGTGCAGTATATTCCTGCTTTTCACTATCAGTACACAAGAAAGACTCACTAACAGAAGTGGCAATAAGTTAGATTCAAATGTTGCCACTACTTTCTGAAATACCAAAAGAGCTAAGAGTTGTTCTTGTCTTTATCCTTACTGGTTATGAAAAAAATAAGTAGCATCTAAATCATGCACACAATTAAGAGGATGACCATTGTTATATGCAGCAGGAATAGAGGAAACTGCATCAGTCTTACTTTGCTCCTAATGAACCAGTCCTGCAGAACTTCCTACCAAGGAAAATTCATGAAAATTACGGTGCCTAAAGTAGTGAGAGCCCTAAAAAATTTGTTTTGGGGATGATTTCCTTTAACATCAATTAACTCAGAACAGGATGATCACTGTTAGTTATTTTACTGACAACAGCAAGCAAACAGTCTAGCAACCCAAGATATATACCAGCCTATGAGAAGAGTTCTCCTCTCCATCTTTGACACTGGGAATCTAGTTACTTTTATCTCCCTCAGGCAACATTCAATTTTTTTTTCTCTCTATAAAGCTCAGAAATACAAAGACCTCTGAGCAAGCATCAAACACTGAAATGTATAACAGCAACTCCAGAAATATCCCTGTTATTTTCATCTTACATCCTACAATTTGCACGTTAATGAAAAGTGCATTTGGAAATCAGGCAGACTATAGCCTCAAGTATCAATGTTGATATCAAAGACAACACTATATCTGAGATTCTGTCTTTACACCACAAATAACTGACAAAGACATGTGCATGACTTAGTAAATGTAGGTTAAGCACTGAGGGCATTGAAGAGGATTTGTTCCGTAAAGCAACAGGACCCAGTGGATCTGGGTACTCTTTTCTCTCCTCTTTGTGAGTCTTGATCAGGAATTTCTGTTTCTTATTTTTAACCAGCTACAGAGATCATTTGAAACAAGTAACTAAAGCAACACAAAAGTTGCCAGAATTTTTCAGTTATTTTAGAGCTCTAACAATTTAGTTACTTTTATTTTAGAGCTCAGTTCTGCTATAATGCTGAGATTCATGCATTCATGCTAAATGGGGGAGGACTTGGCTTCACATAAAGGCATCTTTCTACTTGTACCAGCATGTACATGTGTTCCTCATGTCAAGTAGATTCTTGGTTACCAACTTAGGAGTTCATCTTGAAATGTAGTATTGGAATTGAATGTTTTGTTAACATCCCCTAGAGCTATGCAGTTCCAGAAAAAAACAAGGTCCACAACTAATGAGAAGTAATAATCACAAAAAAACTATAAAAATATTCTTCAGGTAAAAGAAATGACAGCAACAAAATCTAATCATTTTTGTGCCATCAAAACTGCTTAAAAATTTGGCACCAGTAGAGGAAAAAAAATACTGATGAGACAGACACAACACAAAATGTATTATAGCGTTAAGTTTTGTATAGCAGCTGCTCCTTTGTACAGTAAACATAAAGTATCAAGAAGAATGAGTACTGTTTACACTAGTAAGACTAAAAGCAATTAATCAAAAGGCAATACAGTGGTATACAATGGATTCTGGCTACTTGCCACCACGTGCAACAGTGGAGTTCATTCAAATAATAATTGCACAGGTTTTTTTTTTCATTGGAGTTGAAATTTCCATCCTCTATTTACTCATCAGCTATTGGGTCAACAAGCATTTGATAGAAGTTGCCTTTTTTTTTCCCCCTTTGGAAACACACATGCATTTACACAGCTAAAGGACAGATTTCACGTCAGCCAAAAATGAGCACAAGCATTTCTGCACTCTTTTTTATGAGAGTAATAATTCTTGGCATTGTATTTCTACTGAATAAATAGTGACAAGTATAATCAGAACATGCCACCATGATTTGACTAGCAGAAGGTCTAGACAGACAAATCTAAAGAGTGCTATGCAGTCTGCCTTTTTAAAAAACTAATTTCTTGCTTATAAATTAGAATCATGGGTCATTAAGCTTTCTGTGCTAAACATAATGCTACCCAACTAGTCAACCAAGGCAATGAGCCATGAAGGACAAACTGTGTTATACGTTTTGCTAATTTCGGTTTGGAAAACATGACAAACCTTGTTGAGTAGCAGTGATTTTGTTCCATATTGATCTTTGGTCATGCAATTCAGTCATGACATTCAAGGTAATATGGTCATGGAAGTTATTTGGAATAGGAAAATCCACATTTTCAGTGCAGAGAACCAAATCTCTTTTACTTTGAACTCATTTCATGAAGGTACTTATGTGCATTACTGAAGTACTGCGTACCTGTCTGAAGGACTGCAAGACATTCCAGGAAACGGCATGAGTGATGATAAGAAAGAGACTGTAGCCTTTTCTGAGCTTCTTTGCGACCTTGCATCTCCCCCCTTTCCGGGATATGTTCCAAATATTACGCATCCCACTTTCTTCCTATGTAACCTTTTGCTGAGTCAAGCTTTGCTTAACTTTGCAAGCTGCTCTTGAACTTTTTTTTTTTCCTTTTAACTGGTTTTGTCACTGAGACATGACAATCTCTTTACTATCTCCTTACCCAAGGAACATGTCCTAGGTGTCTCTCACAAAGACTCAAGTTCTGCACCAAACTGTATTAAACATATCTTTATTGTCAAGTAACAGTTAAAACACACTTTATCTAAAATCCTGTATCCATCATCATTTTCTATTAACTAAATTATTTATTAAACTAGAACATCATGATCACTACGTCAAATCTTCTGAAGGACTAGGTTACTACAGACTTTTAGTATGTGTGAGCACTTCCCAGTTTTTTGTATCTTTTTTATATTGGTATATAGAATTGGTATATATAGAATATTTATATTCTACTGTTTTCTGACAGCAATACATTCAGCTACATTTAAACTATGATAGTTTAAAAAATGTTTACAGTATTGATTTTTTTTTTAAAGGACCACTCCAAACACATTCAATAATAACAATCCAATTTCTACTCAGTCATTTTTTTTTTTTTTAAATGATGACATCTTGACATCGATTAAGAATTACAGGCTTTTCTAGTTTCCTCATCCTTCATCAAGTTATGCTTAAAAAGACAACAAATTATTTGAAAGCTCACACACAAACTGTGACAGAGGGTGGCAGAAGAAATTGCTTGCTGCAGTAATTCACTTGAACAGCAGAGTGAATGAAGTTCTCTTTCACATAGTGTTTCTATGTACAAGGTGTTCCAAAGTGATTTACAAAGTTCAAGCTTATAAAGCAGCCTGGCAGAGGAGATACTGTGAACTGGAAGATGCTTTGAGCACTCTTAAAGGCTCCAGAATGTTCTGAAAATCAGGAATGGGAAGCTAGCTGCAAAACTGGAAATGCTCATCTTGAGATCGAAATTGTGAGAAATAGTGAAGAACATTAGAGAAGAACAGAAGGGTTTGGTGTAAGAGTCGTCGTCTAAATGTCAATATAGGAATGCAAGATGAACTTTTTGTTTTAATGTTTGTTTGATTACCTTGTTATGTTGATCGATATGCAATACACAATGAGCCACCAAATCTTGAATAAACATGATTAGGATGTTAACCATTTGCCTTGAAGTAATTCCAAGTACTGATCAGTCTTGGTCTGTCATGGGAGACCATGGGGAAACTGCTAACTTCATCCTTACCACAAAGAAATCATATTATGGACTTCCTGAAAGTCTGCAGCTGCCCTACAAGTAGCTTACTCCTGTCAGAAAATACTCCATATATATTAATACTATATTGCCAATCAAAACTGAACTCCCTTAGAATTCAGAGAAGCAGAGAAAATTGCTTTTGTCTTCCCAGACCTTCCATAAGAAAGAAGCACATGCTCATGTTGGCGAAAACATGGGAAATCTCTCATGCTAATTTCAGCTGTATTTTGATTATCTTTCTCTTCTAGGCCTGGAAATGTAAAACCAAGAGAATGGAGTCACACATTTCAAACTCAACTACACATTACAGTCCCAAGCTGAACACCTCTCTGTATTCTTCTGTACAACCACTCCCAGATATCTACCCACATCAGAAATCGGTTCTTGTCTCCCTGATATGCTTGGCTAGCCACAAATAAGACACAAGAATTGCCTTCTCATTGGTAACCAGAACCCAAATTGCCCTTCCCAAGCTCCTGTGGAAAGAACAAGGCAGCAGCTGAGTGCATCTTCTAGCTGGCTGTTGGGAGTCTCAGACTGAAAGGCTGAGGTTTGCCTTTGTAGCCAGCTCCATACTGCATGGGGTGTCTATGTCATGAAAACTGAGGATGAAAAATGATTAACAAAATGGGTAAGTTAATTTCATCCATTTTTTAGATAGAGTCCCAAATGCCTGCTATGCAATAAAGAAAAAAGTCTGCTAAAATAGAAAAGGAATCATGCTGAATAAGAAGACATGATAAAGCAGATACAAATCATTAATTAAAGTTTGTTTTTATAAAAGAGGAAGAATTTTTGACTCTTTTGCTATAAAGTGGATTTCCAGCATTTAAAAACCTTTCTTTGCTTATAATAAAGACATTCAATAAGGCTGCAAATGGAAAACATTTCACAGGAGAGGATCTTTCCTTTCTGTTCACATCTAAGCAGTTAAAACAGTGATTCAAGACTGCAAGGTTTTACAGCTGTAGCTGAAAGTAGCTGTCAAATGTGAAGGTTATTTTATAGAGAGTAATTAATAATCTAAATGGAAATATGAGGTCTCTCACTATTCTGCCTTTGTCATAAGAAATCAGAAATGCAGAGAGCATCCTTGATATCTTTTGTTGCAAAGGATTCTTCTCTTGCAATCAACATTTTAGAGTTTAAATAAGTGCAGATATTTTACCGACAACTCAAAAGAGAGAAATAAGTCAGTCTGACAAAACATCTCTGCAACAGAAGGAGGAGCTTGGTAGAAATACTGCATTGCAACAGATTTTCATTAAAAACATTAGAACATTGATCTGGAAATGTTTCTTTTAAAACACAGTTGTTTTGTTTCCATGGATGAAGCTTTGATACATGAAAATTATGCCTAGAATGGCATGGGCATTTAAAATACCTGAACTGATTTTACTTACAGCAAGCAAATGCTACTTGTAGACTACACATTTGTGGGTTTTTTTTTTTTTCTTAAACCACAGTAGTCATCATTCCACAGACAATAAAATCCATAGCTAATTTTCCCAGTTGAATCCCCACTGGAAGTACTTATTAAGAAAAAAAAAACAAAACCAAAAAACACCAAGAAGGTATTGCTCATGATTAAGCCCAAAGAATCAAATAGAACAATGAACTCAAAGAGAAAATATAATTCTTCCAAGAGAAGAAACATCACTGTTAAGCTTCAAAGCAGCTTTTCCCCCTCACAACCACCAGACATTGCTGAAGAAGAGATTTTAAAAGTTGCGAAGACTGAGACTTTGCTAGTGTCATTTTAAGCTTTCCTACTTGGGATCTTATTACTATGGTCTCAGGAAATATTTTGGGAACACTTTTCTGGTTAAACAGCTGAGAAGCGTCTTCCTGTTGTTTAAGTTATCTATGGTGATTTAAGCACTTGTCATTCCTAGGATATATAAAGAAAAACTGAAATAATTATCTCACTTTTAGAACTGATATTTGCTTGGATAGACAGTGGCAGTGAATTATCAAACAATTAGGATTATGGCAACTTTTCCCATTTACTTGGTAACTCATTCCTCATTCAGAATACTCTGAATATGACCATATAATTTCAAACACACTTTTTCTCTTTCTGAAGTCAGCAGAGCATCACAGTCTCAAAGATGAACGGTGTCAGCTATACCAATATGGCTCAGTGGTTTGTTTACTTATTATTTTGTCCGCATACGTAAGATCACTCAGCTCATGTTTTTAACTGACTAGATGTGAAGCAACTCTAAAGCAGAAAGCTGTGTATCTGTAGTTAAAAGCACTGAGCCCAAGCTAACAAGCCCCTTCAAGATACAGGATAAAATGGCCTGGACTTGGTGCCAGATAATGAGGCTGTGCTGCAGCCTCTGCCCCAAACAGAGCAGATGGAGTAAAGTCTACCAGCACAGGCACATCTGAACCTTTCGTAACATGTATCATTGGTTTCACAGAAAACTCCCTAATTACAAAGGTTTGATAATTTTGCTCACATATCCTAGCTGACCAAAACCAACTGGCAGCAGTAAGTCAGCAGGTCACATCCCTAGGCTCTCCGCCCCACTCCTTTACCAGAGGCACCGCTTCATGTCCACCATGTGCCCACGTCCACATCTCAGGTCACTGGCCCAGGGCTTGGCTCCAACCAGGGCACTGCTCTGGGGCAGCAGCCATCAGCCTTCCTGCTGCCAGCTATATGTGGCAGTGACCCAGAGCTGAGGGAAGCAACTTGTAAAGCTGCTGCAGCAAGAATCACTAGCACTCATCTATCAAGAGCAACTGCGTGGTTGTGGGCTGTAGGAGGATGAATGGGTAGGGTGTTTAATTTATGTAGGAATTACTTGGTTGCTGTGGACAGCATTGAGATTTCAGCTGTGTTCAGGATCTGGATCTTCAGAAACCAATCCACTCACTGCAGAGCATAAGTTGCAAAGGCTGGACTGAAAAAATTGCTTTTCCATGTCAAGTATCATGTCCTCAGCTACCAAAAGCTTTGGTTACAGGAACTAGAAAGCTCAGCAGAAAGGATTTACATCTAGCTCTGTATTAAAACAGGACTTGGTTGCAGTTGTATTATAGTCTGCATCACACTGGGAAAGAGCAGTTATACCACAGGGTGCTGGGGCAGCTTTTTCTGCTAAAAGCACTATTACCAAAGCAGGCAAACCCTAATCTCTTTTATACTGCAAAAAAATTATTTAGAGTCTGAAGTGGAATTTAAGGCAGAAAGTCACAGATCAGTTCTAGAGCAGTAGTAATTGATCAGCCTTTGGTTAAGAGTTGTATTATCACTCTCAGAACTAAACTATAAACTCTGAAGGAAAAAGCCTGATTTCATTGAGCTAATTTTAATCAATTAGAGATTGGATTAAAGGATTTTTGCAGGAAAATGTTTTAATCAATGAATTTTACTTTCTAATCTTTTTATAAGAAATTATCTTTATTCTTGTTGACTACTTCACTCTGTTGGAAAGAGTAAACCAACAGCAAGTGCAACACATTCACTATTTCAACCCCTCTTGTTTGGAGACTCTGGGCACAAACCACAGTAACTTCAATATTCATGTTCCCCTAAGACACTACAGATTAAAAAGATAATATTTTCCCCCACATTATTAGGATAAAAAGACACCCATAAGTTGTTGATAACCCAAAGAAAAAAGAAAATAAAGTACATATTACAAGAACTTAATGTATTTGTCATTTTAGCACAAAACCCACTAAACTCACCAAACTCATAGCCTATCAGCTCAGGATGTAAAAGATACTCTTCCAGGGAAGTCAATCCTCAGGACCAGATTACACTAGTAAAGTCTTCTCCAAAATGTTATTTATATAAACACCATCACTGAACTGACTACTTTGCTTGCTCTTGTATTGGTCGCTCTCAACAATGTGCTCAAGAATAAACACTAACAAAAGACCAGAAATAAACTACTGCTATAACGCTGAGTTTTCTCATAAATATAGTTGTATGGGAACTGTTGAATCATGGTGTGAACCACTGATTGATCACCTGAGGTGAGTACTGAGTCAGTTGCAGGAACACAGGTGAAGATAATTCTTCACCTGAAGATAATTCACCTGTGAGACCAGAGGGGGGTGGAATTTTTCCCTGCAAGACTTGATCTTCAGAGATGGGTGAACATTTCTCTTCATATCGATTGTCTCTTTCACAACTTGACAATCTTTCTAAATTACACAATTTGTAAAATATCTTGTTTAACAGTACAATTTGGTATTTATTTTGTTAGCTTTATGCCTTACAGTAGTCAATACATGTAGTTTTTTTCTTACAGATCCCATATCTCATGACATAACACAAAAAGAGGGAAAATATGCTGCTTCTCTTGGGTGGTTCTTTTGACTCCAATGTCATTGCTTTCCTTGTATTCTCGCTTTTTGTGTCTACATCATTTTATTTAATTTCCTGGCACTATCACAGCACTGAAGGGAATTACATAGCTGTCACCTCACGTATGTTTACTCTGAGGTCTGGGAAAAATGGTGGTCAATGTGCTAGCCAACCACAATGCTATAGAGAGAGAATGAAGGAAAGAAATCACTTCAGGGAAGATCTTTGTGTGTCTGTTGCGCTCCTGGACAGGAACAGGGAAGAGATTCAGCACAAAAAGACACCAAAGCGTAGCAATTCAGAGGCATGCACATTACCCAACTCTTTCAATATAAATAAGCTTAAATTTGATAGGATGCCATGTTAATTTCTTCCCTGCTTCCTTCTACAAACAAGTTTAACTTCACAAATCTTGAAAAAGGTGAACAGCTTCATAAATGCCTGTAAATGACTGAGAGTTTCTGCCAAGTCACCATGTAAGAACAAATAAACAATTGTTTATTATTATTTACAATAGTAAAATAACAAATGCTGTGATCCTGCAAACGTACTCTAAGAACACCTACACCTTCTGTATCTACTTGATTTATGTGATTTAAGAACTACTTAAGGTCAAATTTCCAGCTATGAGTAGTATGGACATTCCCTGAGTATGTTTGAAATATACGCTCTCAAATGCTTTGATAGAAGCTAACCGAATTTGCCAAAAGGCTAATTAAGAGAGAAGAGGTACATGTACTTCATAGGATATTTGGCCTTAATATTTGTAACGTTTGCCAACTTTCATCTTTCCAATCAGAAAAAAATGAATGAAAAACAGAGAGGAGTTTGGCTGGGAACCATGCACACATATACATACAGGTGCCCACGCTCCGCTGGCCACACTGCTTAGAAAGATGCAGAACTTCCCCAAGCCTCTGTCAGGCTAATTAAATTCCAGACAAGGTAGAAAATTAAGGTATTAGCTCTCTACTCCCCACAATGGCTGGTTTTATAAGCAATTCCTAGCAGAACTACCTGAGCAGCCTTTTAGCAAAGTAACATGAGTTGGTAAAAAGTAATAATGAATAGCATCCGCTCAGCCATATTTTACTTAACAAACAGCACAAAACCACTCATAAGGATAGCAACATATCATCTTCCAAAGGATGCTAATGAAGAACATTTCCATTGCGTAAGGAGGGAGGATGAGAGGAAGAAGGACAGAGTAGAGACTGCAGCTTGGGAAAAAGGCTCCATCCATGCCTGCTCCCTGAACATCTCTTCAGTATGTGTTGGCAGCTCTCTATCTGATCCAGAATAATCTATTTACAAGTTTCTTGCAGGATTCAAATCCACAAATTAATTTTAAATAAGGGGCTGTAAAATTGTTTCAGTGTGAAAGTAAAATTAACACTGCCCAGTCTATGCAAGTACCAGCTTCATGAATTTTTGCTTTTTAAATGTACTTTTAACTATTCTAGGGTAAAATATGTATGCTGCATGCTCAGGCAAACCTCCAGCTGCATAGAAATGAAATATTACTGAAAAAGGTTGTTTACAGGAGCTGGCTGGAGCAGCTAATACATATTATAATATGCTAAGCTCTGATAGTCTCATATCAGTTGCAATTACTTAAAAATGCAGCATCTCTGAGATTGAGGCAAATTAAATTCTCTTTATTCATGAAGTAAGAAAAACAATGGGCAGGGAAATAAAATAATACCTCTGGTGAAAGGTAACAACTCGTAACAGACTGCAGGTAGAAAAATTCGGTTGTTGATGGTACCCCTGAGAACTCTTAAGAAAACACCCAGCTTTCTTTAATTGTTCCTTAGTTATATTGTTTTCATCCAGCCACATAAGCTCTATTAAACCAATTCAAACAATCTCCTTGGGTTTACATGAATTTTATTTCAAAATGAGACTGTGTGTACTGAGCTAGGGCTCTCCCCTGACCTAAAGAATTTCTCTGAGAACTGTATGGATGAGCACAAGCCCAATCTGTGCACAAATAAAAAAATGTCTCTTAACAACTGGAACCATTCAATCAAGATGCCCATGCAAACAATTAAAATCTTAACAAAAGAGAATGGAGGAGAAAAACTGTGGGTTTTTTTCTTCAAATTGATGCTGTACAGAGCTCAAAGTAGGAATTAATGTGGCATCTCCCAAAAACAAACGTTGTTTTGCAAATTTACAGCTTGTACTCTTTGCTTATTTATGTGGAGTACCAAAAATTTTCACCTGCTATTGCTAGCTATTATAAGTGACTAAAAAAAGAAGGTGGAAAATAAATAAAGCTGTTTTACTTTCAGTTTTGTAATTAGAGGAGAAACTATTATAAAGTACGTTCCTGGAGTGACTGAAACCACTCAGAATTTGATAACCTCAAATTAGGTCACTTGCTTGGAGGGACTTGCCTGCAGCACTTTTGGAAAAAACTCTGCCAAAGTGCAGAATAATTCGAGGGTGTTTGCAGCCAGAGGTGTGGGAGGGCAGGAGAGTGAGCACTGCCTGTTGAATCCGAGCTGGCATGCACTGAGAAAATGAGGACAGACAATTCCCAAAACAACATTATCTCAACATTGGCACATCTCTCAAATAGGAAGAAAAAGGTTGTTCAACAGAAAATGTATGCTTATTCATGAGCAAATCAAACATCGCTCTTCAGTAGAACACAGAGGTCTCTATTATAAAACATAACAGCAGCAACATTCGCTTTGATTCAGAACAGTGATGGCTGTAGGTACCATGGGGTATAAGGTCTCAGTCTGTGAAATATAGGTGACACAGAATCTTATGAAAGGATATGGCTATTAGCAGCATTAAGTAATTTAGAAAATGGTTCTTGAGGTCAGGAAGCTTTGTAGTCCCTGACCTATGCTTTCTATATCTGCACTAACCAGTGTTCAGCAGCTCAGAAGCTTAAACCCACATAATGTTTGCAAAGAACATTATCCACAAAAAGCGGGAAGAACAAGCAAACGCGCTAATGCTCAAAGTTGGGCCTCAGGAAGGCAACAGCATTCAGACATATGTATGGATTCCTAATTTTCATCTGCCTGAAATTACCTTGTAAATAAATTGTCTGTGTGGATTTAGCCAGTTAATGATCAACTGCAGATAATCCTCATTGCTAGCTATATTAATAGAAAGATGGCAAATAATAGATAACAATAAAGAGGAGAATAAGTCTCACATGATATTGCAAAAAAGTATTTAAAATCAAGTTTTCAGAAATCTTATCTTACTGACGATATTATTATTTAGCATTAAGTTTCTTATCTTTCTGAAGCAAATAACCATTAGCCATCACAACTCCCCACTCCCAGCCGATACCCACAGACAAGATGGACAGAGATTGATTTTTCAACTTGTCTAATTGGCCTGAGGATATAGGAAATTAACAGGATCTGGCTCTGCTTGAGCTAGCAGCTTTTCCCTTTTGCTAGAAACAGAAAGCAAGATTATGAATTATTGTTATGTCAATTCTCTTGCTAGAAGAATTAGAGGTAGCTTTCTTTGCAGGGGTAATTATTTTTATTTTTTTTGCATAGATGCTTACAATTTTTGTTTTGTTTCCTTGATACTGTTTGCCTTATTTATTTCTTTTTTAATGCTTTTTTAAAAGACTGGAATTAAGGAGGTTTTCTCCTCAGGAAAGAATATTGAAGAATGACTCAACATGTTCACAGAGGTAAATGCAATCACATCATTGCTCTTCTCAAAGTTGACACAATAGCCCTGCAATGAAATAGCTGAGGGCAAAGGAACGCGTAGAGTTCTGACGCACCAGCCTTACTGACATCCCACACATTCTTTTGAACTCTTTTTTTAGCCTCTGTAAGAAGTCCGTCTTTGCCTATTTATTTTTTTTTTTACTTAATAGCTCATCTTTCTTTACTCAAATCAGTAGGCAACCTCTGAAAAACACTGCTCTGAGCAGCACTGTATAGCTGAGTTTCCTGTGGCTGCCTCCCTGTTTGACTTCTTAGTGCCAAACACTGGGATTGAGTTTAGCCTGCAGCCTTTGCATTAGTAGCATGCCTTACCCTCCACCTTTGTTTTTTGTCCCGACAAAACACGCCAAGTTTACTTGAAGCTGTTTCAGAAGATACCTGAATATGAATGAGACAACAATTCACAGTCAACCAACATTAGTGCATAAGCTTCCCTCTTTAACTATTCCCCAAACTAGATTTTTCTTTAAAATATGAAGTAGGCATAAAGCTCACAAAAACTCCCAATGCAGTATTCTCTTCTTATTTTGTTAACAACAACAACAACAACAACAACAACAAAAAAAAAAATCTGCTTCTCTGAGGATTCTATCATTTTCATATTTTAAAGTTCTATATTTCTTTCCCGAATCTCCCTGGAAAGAGATCTACTGCAGTCTTCCATGAAATTCTGTCAATATTGGTATTCTGTTGTTAATTCATCTCTGCCACTTCACAGCCACAAAGCAGAGTACCCTAATGGAACTGTACTGTCTGCACACCCACAGCAACGAAGATTATCCTTTCTGAATCTCCTTGCACATTGGCAGTCTGTGTTTTAAGAGATTACTCTTTGGCAAAGTCTAGGAATATATATGAAGTGTAAAACAAAACTTTAACAGAAATGTTACCTTCAAAAGTCACCAAGGCAAGTTCTCAATAATAAAAATGAAAGTTTCTATTTTTATGCTCCATTTCCTTCCTGTGTGGATTACTTGTTACTGAAAGTCTCTGTTCTGTCTATGCTATAACCTGGGTGTTTTTAAAGACCTCAGAAAAATTAAAAAGTCACATCAGCAATGCTTATTAATGTTGTTTTGTGTATTACTCAATTCTGCAGTACTATTTACAGTTTCGAGGGGAGTTTATAATTATGCAAATTGCTAAGCAGTCTGCATAATGTACAACATGTTTGGGTTCACTGACTAGAAGCTGAGAAACATTTCTTTAATGCTGCCTGTATGCTATGTAATTCAGTTTGCATTTCTCACGCTCCACTGCTCTGTACCTGTCTGCAGCAGTATCCCTTGTGTTTCAGAATTTATATGCAACCTCAGTACCTTTGCAGACATTTGGTTCACAGAAATTACCTAAATAATTTATGTCTGCCAACTTAACATTTTGCAAAGCAGAGCAACATTTTGATAGCCCTATAGTTGTTGAAACCTAGTAAAGAATTTTAGTCTTTTCATTATAAGGTTAGTTGCTCTCATCCTACTTATAACTTAAACATTGCAAATGCTGGTCTATGCTGAACATGTAACATTGAATTTTTCTTTTCAATTCAAATTCCATTGAATGTATACCACTGTTTTAAACACTGCAGACCTCTTCCATATCACAGATATTCCGTCCATAGTCACTAACAGGCTGTGTTCTGATTTTGTTTCCCAGGGTGTCCACCACTGTGACCTTGCCTGTACAGGGCAGTTCTGAATGGATGTGCCCTGCTGCTCCTGGTGCTCGGTCATAGCACCTGGTACCAGGATGGTAGCAGGATATTTCAAATTGGGCTGGGCTGAGTGGGCCCAACAATCCCCCAGGCCTGTTGAAATATTCTGCTTGGTGTGAAAGGCTGATTCACCCAGTCAGTTTCTTAAAATACCAACTAGACAATTGCCAGATTCCTGGAAGCCCATCTAAGGTGATTAAATACCTCTCCTCTGCAGAGTGTGGCAATAGGATGAGGGGAAATGGCCACAAAATGAAGCATGGGATGTTCTGCACAAATGTGCATGGGAACTTCTTCACAGTGCAGTGATAGAGCACTGGCACAGGCTGCACAGAGGTGGTGGAGTGTCCTTCTGGAGATGTTCAAGACCCACCTGGATGCCTACCCGTGCAACCTGGGCTGGGAGCAGCTCTGGCAGGGGGTTGGACTCGATGATCAATACGGGTTCCTTCCAACCCCTACAATCCTGTGACTCTGTGATACAGACAAGTGTAGGCAATTAACAAGCTCTTTAGTGTTCCCAGCTGTGACTGACTGACACAGTTTGCGAGTTCTCCCATACTATAGTGATGTTCATGGGCCAGGCTTTGGCTGCGTAACAAAGTCTATCTAAATACCCCAAATTCACACAGTCAGCCCTGCTTCAACACTGAACTTTTCCCTGTATCCCAGGGTAAATGCAAAGAAAGGAGCTGGGGAGAAAATAACAGAAGCAGCATCACGGTAAGAGTGGAAGCAGCTCTAAGTTATACTCCATTCAACGTCTGGTGCTTGCTATTATGGCAAAATGGTGCTTGCTCTTTCTCAGGACTCACCAGTGCTGGCCAGCAAAGTGGGGCTTCCTATTTTAATGCTACCAGCAGCCTCCTAGTTTTTGTAAGCAATTAATTAGACCAGTTACTAACTCCTGCCTGGCCTCAGGATGTGGACCATACCATGCAAACGGATAGGCTGAAAGCCACAGGAGGCCTTCACTCAACTCTGGTTATGCTTTTATACAGCCTCTGTGGGAAAACAGTGCTCAATTAACTTATATTACTCGCTATAAACCTAATAGATTTTTTATAGGTGGAAGAAATTTGTTGCTTTTTTTCATGCTCTTATGTCTCAGATTAGCAGAAAATGGCTTTTGTCCTTCTGATAGAAGTCTACAGTGGGTTAGACTAAGTCTAGGTCCAGGCAGGCAGAGACCATGCAATGCCAGTTTCATTTTCCTTATTCTCCTCAGCAGAAAGTCTTACTAACATTCTGAGAGTATTCAATCCACATCCACATTTTGAAATAAAATAAGAATATCTGAAAAGATATTTTCCCCCATCTTATACCTCCTTTCCACATTAGTTATCTTGTGTCTACAGTTTGACTGAAAATGGATTTTATAGATTTCTTATATCTACTTATTTTAGAAAAGGTATTTCCTTCAGCACTTTCTAAGCTCCTGTCTGTAATTATATGAGGAATATAAAACGTTAGTCCTTCAGGGAATAAGCCAGCTCATGCAGTTAAGAAGAATTTTTCCTTAGAGACCAATAATTTCATAATTAGCCACTTGCAGCTTCTAACTGTCATGGGAGAAAAGATATTTGACCATCCTGAATTTCTGGCCTCAAACAACATAGCCATCACTGTGTTCTTATGAACAAAAGCTCAGGTAAAATAACAAATAGTAAAAAAAAAAAAAAAAAAAGCAAAAAATAACCAAAGTTCACCAAGACCAACAACAAATCCAGACTGCCAATGTCTGAAATGTGTGCATTTTAGATATATATACATACATCTTTTCCTTTCACTTTTTAATTATGGTTAATTTTGCCTATTGAGTTTATGTTTAATAAATCAAACAAAATTTATATTGGTTAGAACATGAATCTTTTATATCTGCCAGATTTGACGGCACTTTTGCAATAGATTTTCAGTGTCCAATAAGGAACACACATATGCAGGATTCAATGACACAGTAGCCCATAATTACTATTGTTTTTTCCTTTGCAAGACCTCAAAAACCTATTTTACAACATTCAGATCTATCTTGTGCCAAAATATTATTATAAATTATAAAAACTGAAAAAAATTATCTGCTTGAGTAAACAAAATTAACAAGGGAATGAGTAAAGAATGTAGAATTATAGAGAGGAAATTATTTGTCCAGAGGTATAAGGAGAGACTTGAGAAGTCTAGAGCAGAAGTTCAGACCTCAATGGCAGATCACCTTTTCTCCTTTTTCTGGAAAGTGCTCATTTTCATCAAGACACATGAATAACTTCCTAGATATAATCCAAGTATTGCACTGAAATAGTTGGTATAAAGCTTATCAACATCATACCTTGGACTTCAGTCACTAAACCAGATAATAAATACTCACTGCTATTTGTACATTATATACCTTTCAGTTATCACTTCAATGAAAACATTCAACTCAGTCATAATATTTAAAATGCCATTTGAATGATTTGCACCCAGTCAATTGCTGAGCAAATAGTATTTAACTAGTCATATCAGTGGGGATGGGCAGCAGGAAAGCTTGAAAGTACATTTTGGACAAGAATAAATGACAATATCACGTTCTGCATTCTAGCTTGAGGAAAAGAAATCAAAGAATAGCTCTTAAGGCTGAGAAGATGAATCCTGGTAATGCACTGATGGAGAGAGCAGGAAAAGTTTTGACTTGAAATGGGTTGAGAAGAACCATGAATGAAATGCATTTTTTTTTACAAGCTATTTCCCTGATGCTTTTTCTTTATTTTATTTCTTCGTAAATATTACCTTTCTCTCCCCATACAAGCTTCACAGGTAAGGGTTCTGCTTCACACCTTCCTCTGCTTGGTGTCATCTCCCCAGTGAGACTCACATGTGAGACTCACAAGAGAGCATAAGTTCCAGACTCATCTGGCTGAGTTCACAAGCTCCTGTCTTTGTCAGAATTTACTCCTGGGCTCCTCTGCCCTCTTGAAGAACCAGAACAATTCATCCTCTATGGCCTTGATCTCCAACATGACACCATGAACCAAACTTGCGTAACCCAATACCTTTATGTACTGATTTTCAATGCAACTTCAATACACATAGAAATGAATCAGAATATGCATTTTCCATCAGTTTAGGAAGAGTTTGAAGTCGAAGCGATCAAATGTTTTAAAATATAAATCTCTCATCATTCATACTGTCCATTAATCATTAATGATTTATGGCACACCTGTATCTGGAAAGACTCCTTGAGAAAAAAGCACCGAAACCAGTGTGATTAAGCAAAACCAATGTTTTAGCCCTTTACTCCAAAAGGGAAGAGGCGAGGCTTTCCAAGGAGAACAAATTCTTACCAGACATCCACACAGATCCCGTATCAAGGACCTAATCTCAAGCAGGTGTTGCCAAATTGAAAAACAGATAGAAATGAAAGATTAGCATTAAATTTGTGTAAGCAACATACCACAACCTTAGAATTTTCCAGAAGAAAAAAAATTCCCGAATGACTGATTACTCTTGTTAAGAATTTGCAGACTCACGATACAGCGATAGTTTTACTGACACAGACCTACACTGTGGCTGTTAAGACAAGCATGTTTTTATGAAGGCTCTAACTTATTTCTGACACAAGTCTAGAAATAAAAATGAATCAGGTTTTTGAGAGAGAGACCTACCTGGGAGCTATGTTTTTATATGAAACAAAGGAAAAGAAGTATTCAGAACAGATGGCAAGATTCATGTCTTCTTAGAACTAGAAATACAGTGGCTTGGGTACATGTTCTACTAGGCAGTCTGACATACATATAATGTGCCAGTTTGAAACTTAATTGAAAAGATAGTAGTTGTTTAATAGCACCATAGTTCTTAAGTTCAACTATCTGAAAAACTTATTCAGAAGTTATTGTGAAGATCCTAATCGAGAAAAACAGCTTACAAAGCCATATGCAAATGGGACACAATAACTGCTGAAAATAGCACGCCTGAGGGTTCACTTACAAGGTTGAGATCTCGTGTATTTGCAGTCCTTTTTCTCACCTCCAGGATTAGGTAACTGCTAACATTTTACTTTTCTACAATGTTATTCGAAGTTAATAACATACAGTGTCAACTTATTTTTTTTCCATTGTGAAAAACAGTTCCTAAAAGAGCAGTAGTAATTTTTACATGACTTTACAGTAAAGAGCTTTAATAAATAACAAATATTTAACTGTCACATTTTTTAACAGATGTTCAGGTGCACAACAACTGCTCATTCTTCAAATGGCATTAACATTTGCTTCCTTCAGGCTTATTATTTTTTAATGCTTGTACCTACATTCAAATAGCTTCGGAGTGTTTTGGTTTCTTCCATATCAGAAATAATAATTAAAAAAACCCTCTTAATTCCATGGTAATGAAGGAAAATTTTTTGAGAGACATGGGGAAGAATGACAAGTAAAAGGAAAAAATCTATTACAAGACATTTACTAGTAATTCTAAACACTTTATGGCAAATAAAACAAAAGAGCATTCAGCATATATTTTTGGGGAGGAAACATTTTAAATAGAAATACTGCTGCGACCAACCTACAACAGATGTTTATAAAATCTTATTTACAAAATAAAATAGACGAGGTATAGTCTTTTATTTCTTAATAAATCATCTGGTTCCGATTTTTCATCACAAAAACACAGAGAAATAGATCAAATGGAAGTATAGCTACAAAAGTAGCAGGGTTGTTCCACTAAACTTAGAAAGCACAGTATGTGCTTTCTCTCTGCTTACCACTCTATATTAGGTTTTGATTGCTTCGTGATATTCAAGATGATTTGCAATTCTAATATCACTTTGTTTGGGATGAGAATCTGTAGCTATTTCAAGAGGTGAAGGGCTAATTCACACGTTATTTATTGTGTCATTGAGCATACCAAAATATGAAGGACTAATCTTGCTTCAGCTACATCACACATTATCCAGCAGAGCTACTGAAATTATTGATTTGGGTTTGCTGACACACATCATGTCAGAATGAGATGAGAAATGAGAAAAATAAAGGAATTCCCCATACCATAAGGCATGTGTATCTGCAGCAACTTACAGTGCAGAAGAATGCAAGTATGCTATTAATATACACAAGAAAGCCAATGATAAAATGTTGCTTATCAACAGAAGGAATTTGCTTCCAAATCTGTTAGCCCCAACATGACATTTCTATGCTAAATAAACATAATTTTGCTGGATCTGGAGATTTGCTAAATTAATTTGTGTGTATATTACAGGAATGGGGATATGAGAGTCAAGAAAGAATTATATATAATCTAGAATTAAATACTGAAACAATAAGAACCTACAAAAGGATACTTGCTTAGAAGAGGATTCATTACTTTTCACTGAACAGGAAATCTAAATAACAACAACAGCAAAACTGATAGGAAGGAAAAAAGAAAACAAAACCAAACTAGAATTGCTTTTGTCATGCAAGCAAAGCTTGCAATGTGATTTAGCAATTTGGAATATTTTTTTTAGGACTTGTATCATTTCATTAGTCAGAAATATAAACTGAAAGCACAAACCACATGAGCATTATATAAACAAGGCAGTAAACATAAAATATTCATTGGAGCAATTTTTAAGTATTCAGAATCTGAAGAGAAGTTTCTCTTAACTGAAGAAATGCATGGGCATAAAGACACATTAACCAGCCTTATCCATTTATTTCATCATCTCTGAGCCACAGAGTTTAAAGTTTTTACACAAAATTTCAAAGACTGAGAACGTAATAAACAAAAAACAGCTGCCCAACATTGTTTTTGTTGAGGGGGATGCCAGAAGGATTTTTGGACATCTGTTGACCTTCTGTGCTTGAGGCAAGATTAAGGAAGTGTCCTAAAAATGAGCAAAATACAGCTTAGCTTCAGGGAAAAATGAAGTTATACCGATTATCTTTGACTACGTTGCAGATCTTGGCTGTGAGGTGCTCTGCAGATCCTCTGAGCTGCTGCAGCAGCTGGGATCTGACCCTAGAAGCTGGGGGAGCTGGGAGCCAGGGGGAGGCTGCAGGCTGCTGACTGGCACCGCCTGCACACACAGACCATAAAGAACTCTTCAAAAGCAAAGGTGGTTATGGTACCTTGTTTAACAAGGAAATGCTTTGTATTTGTGTTTGAAGAAAGAAGGCAAGAAAGATCAATAGTGGGAGTGTGTGCAAGGGAGTAAATCATGAGGGTGCAATGAAGCAGTAGATAAACACGCATTCTGACAGTCTGCTTGGGGCTATCAGGCTGCAGTTTTGAAAGAAGCTTTCAGCATGACAGTTCATTTTACTTAAGGAGTGGATAGACCTGAAATCAATGCATCTTTAAAAGAGGTACATCCACCATTCATTATATACTCTTAAGTTGTTTTACAAGCACCTGAACTAGGAACAGCAGAATGCTTCTCCTCCTTACTCTACCACCCATGGTGCAGGGCAGATGAACACAGAGCCATGGACAAACAGTTCTGCAGGCTCTCAGGGTTCACTATTAAGAAATGGACATTCCCCAAGAAGACACAACTCTTCTTTGTATTCAGAAGATAATTCATATCACAGCTTGTGGGTAGGCTGGAGCTGCCAGATGATTTTTAGGTTTTCCCTTGCAAAGCTGTGGCTTGCCCATCATTGCACCTGCATCATCAAGGTAATGAAACTGCTATCTTCTAAAAGCAGTTTCATAGTTTGGAAGTTTATTCTTCACGTGTCCTGAACACATTTCTTAGAAAGCCCAAAAGAAGAACAAACTAAAGCAAAGCCAAAAACTAAACCAAATGAAAAAAATATAAAAAAGACCTCCCCAAAACTCAAGAACAAAATAAAAATCAAAAGGCAAGACAATAACAATGTACTTTCTTGAACTGTTTTGCTTCTTCCTTGTTTCATTAAGGTTGTTTTATACTATTTGTTCCTGTCTCAGAGCTGCTGTGTTACTCTTCCCAGTTTATGTAGTATGACCCTAATTTAAGTGAACTCTTCAGACAGCTCCTAGTAAAGCAGTGAGAAGAGCTATATAAATAGTTCATTCTCAGCACTTCCTATCCAGCTAGTTTTCACAGTACTGATCACAGCCCTACTGAAACTGCATGAAAGCTCAGGTTGTTAGCATTATCAAGCACTTAATGTTATTATGAAGATAACATTATTTAGAAGTCAGGCAAAAAAAAAAATTCCTCTCACTCAAAAAAATAAAACCACAAAAAAAAAACAACAAACAAAAAAAAACAACAACAAAACCAACAAGGATGCTATGGAAACAAACAGCATTTTTATCAACTGAGCATCCCCACAGATCAATCTAAGTAATGTTCCCAGTATTATAAGAAAGGCCATCTAGTACCACTGAATTAAAGAAGTGCATATAGTCCAATATTCGGACACTAGATGGCAATGTTAGATTTTAGTTAGTCATGTGATACAGCAATTAAATGGGATCTTCGAGGAGAGGAAAGCAATTTTTGGGTTAAAAAGGAGTACAAGAATTTTTGATCTAGCTAAGAATAAGCATCTGATTCTTAGTAAATATTCCATGTAAAATCATGGAAAAATTAGCAAAATACTTTTCTGAAATACAAAATAGAAATAACCTAGATACAATCATCAAGGAGATTAAGAAAAAAATTACATATTGGTAAGAGCAAAGCACGCAATAGAATCATATGGTTTTATTATTGTCTCTTAAATAACATATTATGATATAGTTCCAGTGTCTCAAAGTAAACTATGAACAAAAGAAATGTAAATTTAACAGCCTTTTACTAAATTTTTCCTTTCTCCATATGACAGGGGTTAAAATGACTGAGGACACCAAATTTCCCACAGTTGTCATGGATATGTGCTTAAATTCCACAATAGGTTTGGCCTACCAGGTCTGCTTTAGTAAGGAATGGCAATATTCACATCTGACATAGAAAGGTGGAAGGAAGAAATGTTTTTTATGGATACTCCTAGGAGAAATGATGAGAGGAGAAAGATGAAGAAGAGATGATATTAGATTTTTAGAATATGTTGAAATCCTAGGCTTTTTCAAAAGTTTTTTGAAAAATTGATTATTTCACAGAGACTAGGCTTGAGTCAGTCTCCCTACACAATAAAAAGTAAAACAGAGGTTATATCTCATTTAGTGAGGCTAGCAGCAAAACCAACTATTTTCCCTTTGTCTTTTAAATAAGGGCAAGAACCAGACAAAACTACTGAATGCGTTAAGATCACGTAGAGAGATCAGAGACATATATCTAAAACTTTAAGAGCCTTTTGATCACCTAGCAGGAAATAAGTTTGACTAACAGAATGCTTTGCAGCAGGAACAGACGAAACAACAGTGGAAACAGGAATGGGTCTGGGAACAGTCCCAGGCTCCTAAAATTTTAGGTATATATATTTGTCCTATCAGTCCTTATGCTGGTAATGAAGATGCAAATAAATTTTACAAACAAAATCCATTAGTCTAGTTATGTTACCTTACAATCAATTGTAGTACAGGAAATGTTTAAAATTCGGCTCTTCATCCTCCTATTGGAAAGCACAAGCCTATCAGAGTTCAGAAATGTACTTTCTTATTAAGCAGCTGTTTTATTTTGTATTTAGGGAGAATCCTATTATTTAAAGAACACCTAAATCAAAATCCCACGCACAAAAAAATGTTTTTTCCTGCAGCTGCAGTCAACCTGCTCTTAAAAAAATTCGATAAAACCACATATGCAACTGAGATTTAATGTACAAACATGCTTTTCCATCTGTCTAAACATTAGCCATCACATAAATTCTGACATCAGAGAGATCTTTTCCCATAGAAGAAATAGGCCCAAATTTAATTAATTGAAGAAAGAAGACAGAAAAAGCAATTTAAATTTTACTACAAATTTCCGATTTTGTCGTTTTAGGGTCTGCTGCTCTCTAACCTAAGAATAGCAAGCAAATCCAGTCTGTCTGCTAGGATGCAATGCTACTGCCTTTTCAAAGCCACAGGGGAAAAAAATGCATGGACGTTAATCCAATTATCTTGTGGAAACACTTTAAGCAGCGTAGTTAAAAAATGGAAAACACAGCAGGATATACAAAGCAATTGCAACACTGAAACCAGTCACGGATCTTTTTCTACCAGTCTTGGCCAAATTCATGTCATCTCTCCTTCCAACAGCTCTGTGATGGTTCAGATTTTGACTCATTTCCCTAAGTACAACCATAATGGAAACATAACAGAAAGAAGATAGAAACAGAGAGGTCACTTTATATTTTAAATCATACTTTAGATTCAATAAATGGCAGACTAACAAGTTTTCAGAGCACTCTGGCCTTGGAAATGTGAATAAGTCAAAGAATTTGTAGACTAAAATATTCCCTATATATTGGTTAGAGGAGATGAATAAAACTGGAAATAACTTTTCTACCAGTGGTTATAAGGAAACATTCTCTCTTTCTGTGTGTTATTTATTCCTGGTGTGGCAGTGCCTCAAGGTCTCAGTAAAGTCGAGGCTCCCTAATACAAGCAGACATAATTCTTGTTCTAATAGAGACAAACAAAGCGATGAAGAAAGTGTAGAGTCTGCCTTCCCCAAGCTACTTTCTCTCCATTAAAATCTCTCACTTTAGTTAACTGGTGTTTCACAGTTTAACCAACTGGGCTGGTAACTACAAGCAGAAATGCAGTTCATTGTTTACATTGGATCTGATGAAAGCTTCCTCTGAACAACATACACCTACTCTGTGAAAGTAGCATAGAGCACTGAGGATGGCTTACGTGAGCTAAACGAGCTTGAAAATAAATCTCATGGCTACTCCATTAGAATAGCCCTTCTTCGAAGCATGACGTGTACTCACTGACAGCAGTTTCAAATGTGGTGTTAAATGGCAGCAGTGAGGATACCAGACCTCAGGCTAAGCTGAATTATGTACAGTATAAAACTCAGGGGAGAAGGAAGGTTAAAATCACTCCTTCTCTGAATCTGGTCTCTTTTAAATATACACATGACCCAAGACATGCAGCTGCCTTTAAATTCTGCTCAAAGGAGTTTCTGAAGTTTTGCTCTACAAGAATTTTCTTTAACTAGCACGATACTAGGTCTCAGACCTACAACAGATGGAGCAGATATAACGTGTGGCTCTAAACTGCATACTTTTATTTGCATTTTGAGATTAAGAATATTTATATGTTAAATACCAATTGATTATCCAAACCATTAATTCAGGATTTAAGAATGTTAAAAATGCACATCATGCATATCCGCTAATCAGCAACAAATCCAAACTAAATAAACTGGTATTTAATTGTATCTTGTTAACTTTAACACTCTTCTTAATCATAATTAAAAGCAATTGTGAGATGCAATTTAAATCATTACCAAATCCACTTGCAAGTCCATTTCAAAAACAAAAATATAATTATATTAAGTTACTATTGATTTTTTTCCTTTTCCAAGTTGACTATAGTAATTTGTACACAACCCTGTGTCTGCCCCAGTAACTGTGATTAACCCACATGAGCTGGAGCCAGAAAGCTGTCCAAGGTGACAGCCAAGGCCGAAAGGACAATAAAATATAACTGTATTACCAACAGTAACAAAATGCTTCGCTTCACTGCACTGATTTCTTTGGAGTCTCACTTGGCCATCAGCACCACAGTGTATGCTGTGCAAAAGTCCCATGCAAGTTTCTAAGGGGACCACAGAATAAACAGGTTAATGTACAATGGTCTTATGGATTATTGTGTAAGACAATATAATCAAAATACTGCAAAATAAGGACTGCAAATAGCAGAAATCAAGGACAAGTACCTTGGATTTACATACTGTTATATCTTGGAGAGGAAGGATTGGAAGGTCTGATTATGTTCTGTTTGCTGGATTCTGCTGTCTTTTCTTTAGGCAAAGGGAAGAGCTTTTCAGGAAATACAGATGTGCTCCAGTACTTGAATGTTATCTCTTCACCCTGAGAATGTTCTGAACACCACACATGCACCTACACGAGAAGAGGGGAAGGGGCTGCCTAAGGCAGAGCTGGGAACTGTTAGCAGAGCCCATGAAGAAAGTCTGCCTATGGGATCTGAACAGCACAGAAAAAGAGACTGGACAGGCTAGGTTCGTACCTCCTGTACTTCCAGCAATTCTAGCACAAATGGGCCTGTGTGTGTAATTCACCTTGACGTTTGTAATGGATACGTGGCCTACAACTGGGTGGGCAGAATTTCATAATGTATTTACATTATACCCATAGCCAGGGGAAATGAAGCTATAGAGCATTAATACAATAGATACTTTAACTCATCTGTAGATACAGATTGAAGACAGTAAAATAAAAAACATACCCCAGCACAACACATTTCTTTAAGAGCCATGTGGGTTTATAAGATCACAATACCAGGAAACACACTATTACTGCCTGGTATGTGGCCATCTCAAACTTTATCATCAGTAACACCATAGAATCATTAAAGTTAGAAAATGTCATTAAGATCATCAAGTTCAACTGTCAAACCATTCCGTCCAAGCCACCCTGTCACTCACTATCACTGTGACATCTATCCTTCTCTTGAACACATCCAGGGACAGTGACTCTATCACCACCCTGGGCAGCTGGTTCCAATAACTTGTCACTGTTTCCAAGAAGAAATTTTATCAAATATCCAACCTGAACCTCCCCCACCACAACTCAACACCATTCTCTTTCATCCTATTGCTGTTATCTGGGAGCAGAGGTAGAACTCCACTTTGCCACAACTTCCTTTCAGGTCACTGTAAAGAGTAATGAGGTCTCCTATGAGCCTTCTCTTGTCCAGACTGAACAATCCCAGTTCTCTCAGGTGTTCCCCATAGGACTTGTGCTCCAGATTCTTCATAGCTTTGTTTCCCTTCTCTGGACATGCTCCAGGACCTCAAAGTCTTTCTTGTAGCAAGGGACACAAAACTGAACACAGTAATTGAGATGCAGACTCACTAGTGCTGAGTACCACGTCTTTGTTTGTCCTACAGATGTATTAACCTTGCCAAAAAACACAAATGCCTGAAAAAGAATTTGCTCTTTACATTTGATAGTTCAAAATTTTACTTTTTACCATGTAACTGGGTTCTTACTGAGAAATGAATTGTGAGAGAATTCTTTTTACCACAGAATCACCCCAACTGTCTCACTACTTCAGAATTTTCCATTCTGTGGTTAGAATTGCCTCATAATCCAGTTCACTGAAACATAGAAATAATATTAAAAAAAAAAGGATTGTGAATAATCCTTTGTGGCCCAAGTAATCAGGTATGTAAACACAAAACAATAAATCTGATACTACTTATTGGATCAGTGAGTTCATGGCTAATAATATAAGTGAAGATTTGTTTTCTGATTGCTCTTTGCATTTTCCTATGTAGGCCGTGGAAGTCACAGCTGTGGAGTTGTATTCTTTTATAGTTTAAATCAACTTTTACTCTTTTGGATGCTTTGTCTGTTTGCTCTATCGTGCTGTACATCTGTCTGCATTAAAGCTCATTTAATACACCAGGGCTCATACTTCAGTCTAGAATCTTTTAAAGTCTCCCTTATTGTTTGTTCTACAGCCTCTGCTGCTCCAAATTTAGTTTCATCAGCAAGTAACTAGTTCACTCTCCCTGTCAGTCATGTATATAGATTAGGCACCGACCATGTTCAAGGACTACCCCTTTGGGAACCTTACTTAATACTTCTATCCAATTTAGAAGTGCTTTTCTGACAAGCAATTGCTTGTATCCATTTTTTTTCTTTTTTAGCTAGTCTTTATCCTCTGTATACACTCTTATGTTTTCCCTTGACTAGCTGCAGCTTTCAGCTTAAGCAGTAGTCTGTGAAGTGGAACTTCTGCGAATACTTTTCTCCAAATCCATAAATTAAGCCATATACAGTGCACTCTGACGGAAATTGCTGTGTCTTTAAAATAAGCAGCAAGAAAGCTTGGCTTAGAAAGACCCATACTGCTCCTGCAGTGTTGTTTCTGTGGTCATACTGGCTAGCTCCACTGAGCTAACATAAAAGATGAATGCTTCATCATTTATTTCTTTGTAACAGATCCTACTCTAGTTTGCATCAAATTATCCTAGGAAAATCTTCGCCTTTTTCAAAGGTTTACCATCTTCTGACCCTTTCTCATAACGCAGCTATCAGAACTCAACATATAATACTACAGATTCTTGCATTTAGCACAGTTACAAAATTAATATGCTTCCTAACTGGTTCAGTAAGACTTCTGTGAAAAGAAAAAACAGAACAGCTCTTGGGTCAATTCAGAATCTATGTATAAAGCAAGATCATGACATGTCTGCTATCAGTTCTGAAGACAAGAGTTCAATTGGGGGATTTTGCCCTAAGGGCCAGCTACTATGCACAATCTGCGCCTCCAGCTTCCACCACCATCATTTAAATATGAAGAAGTTAGATTTTTAAAAAGCCTACATCCAGTCAACCTTCATGCTTATTTAAAGTCTCCATAAGGACTCTCTTATGATTTGTATCATAACATCTGCCATCTCTTGTTGAGTTGTATGTCTTTTCTACAGTCTCAGAGAGCATCCTCATTCATTGCAAATACTAACTTGAAGTGCACTTGTAAAGATGCTGAAAATTGTTCCCAAAACTACCAAACACTTAACTCACTCCTCTCTCCAGACATCTTAATGGAGTTGCAAGAAACTAGCAGTATATTTGCTAGTATTTTGCATAGAAGCCAATTGGCATGAAAGTAATCCAACAGTCAGAGCACGAGCGTTTAGGAAAATGGTTTCACCACACCTTTCCTACACTAGAAGTTGATGTAAATTTCTTCCCATTGTGTCAAATACGGCAATTATCCTTCAAAAGCCAACATGAATTTGCATAAAAAATCAAATTGGAAGAAAGGAAGAAAAGCAGCAAAACTAAAAATTGTAAGAATTCTTCTTTGCCTCTTAATGCAGTCATATTTCTTTACATATAATTGAAAAAAGATAGGAAGTGAATACAAGAAGATTTATATATAGATTATCATATCACAAGAAGATTTATATCATTATTTACATATCATTTAATATCATGTCATGCATTTTGACCAAGAGAAATCTCATCAAAATAAAAGGAAAAAAAATAGGTACGAACAAATTAAGGACTCCTTATTTTATCTGTTGTGTAAGAATTCCCTTTTCCTCAAAAAAAAAAAAAAAAAAAATTGCCTTCTGAATCCATGAAAACCAAAGCAATAAACATCTTCACTTTGTGTTCAGCTAGTTTTCCAGCAGTTGAACAGGAAAGAAAATACAAATAACTAAGAGATTTCTGTGCTATTGATGGGTTTGTTAAAACTTCCATAACATAACAGCATGTGAATCAAATCAAAACAACCAATGGAAGGCACATCTTAGATGTTATAAGTGGACAGATAGGGAATAATGCTAGTAAAAAAGATGGAAGAGGTCTATCTGCATTCCATTCTGAAGCTCACCTCTGTAAGGATAAAGTGTCTTTGGATAAGATGAAAGAACAAGGCACAGATGTCCACCCTGCAGCTGAGATGAACTAAGCACAGATGTCCAGCCTAGAGCTGGAACATCCCCTTCATTATAATATGTTTAAAAGCAAAGTTGAAACTACATCATTTGTTACAATAAACAGCAATTAGTGAGTATGTATTCCTATGGTAAACAAGGAAGTTAGAAGAGTGGGCTGCCACTGGACCCTTCAGATGGACTGATTCAGATTAAGGATTTTATCTAGGGACCCCTGAACAGAACAGGAAGCGTTGATGAAAAGTTCTTATGAAAAATTCTGCAAAGGTTTGAAGTTGAAATAAAATGTCAAAACTTTTTCTGAAGCCATTGAGAATCCCTGTCCCAAATTCTCCAAAGAAGTTTCAGTGCAAGTTCCATTTCAAAACTTCCTATACTGCTCTTAATTTCAATTTTCAGGCCTCACTATTACTTTACTGATGTAACATACATATTATTACTAAAAACTCCACTTAAAGACCCTAACTAATAGAAAACTCCTACTGTGCTATGCATCATAAAGTAGATCATTTTTTTAAAGAAATCACAGTAGAAACAGATAGCTGTTAACTTTATCATAGAAACAGAGGTCAAATTGAACCATTTTCCCCATATCTCACAATA
The DNA here is from genome assembly GCF_038088225.1 of Cyrtonyx montezumae. NCBI lineage: Eukaryota > Metazoa > Chordata > Aves > Galliformes > Odontophoridae > Cyrtonyx > Cyrtonyx montezumae. Next base: position 7,254,527 of record NW_027071914.1, on the reverse strand, counting down.
TTTGAAGCACTGTCAGAAATCAGATCTTTTCTAAAGGCTGTTCTTGTTCTGTACCTCACGGAGCCATTTTTCCCCCTATTTCTACCATCATCTTTCATACGTTTCCAACAGGAATTGAGATTATGCTTATACCTTTCATAAAGTTCTGGATATGAAACTTAATTTTCAGTTTAAAATCCTGAATGAAATGTGAAATATAATTTCTTCATTGATCCAATAATTTGGGATGAAAGAAGATTTGCTGTCTTTGTTTAATGGCTACAAGAAATCAGATATTCAGTGGATTATTCCAATAGCTACAATTTCAGTTTTTCCCACTTGTTTTCCATCTATTAGGTTCCTCTATTTATTTGCCTGCTGTAAGAAGCACTTTCAAAATGCTTTGCTCTGCCTTCTAACTGCTTATAACCATGTGTCAAATGGCTCATTCCTTGGCCTTCATCAGTGTTCTTAGATGCACGTCTGGGAGACCAGGATTGATGACACTGGATGAGATGCAAGTGACTGCAGGAATAAATTGATCAGCAAACTAGCTGGGCTTATCATCAGATCTTTAGGCTAGGTTTGATGGTGAAAAGGAATGTGCTGCTGACTGACAGAGAAGAGCTAGGGGAAAACGTCACTTTAGGAAACAGTAGGGAAAAAAAATCAGATTCGTTCCAGAAGAATTCGTGAGGATTCCTCTAAGAAAACAATGCAGCTGATAGCCCAGCTGTAGTGCCCCTGCATCAATGTATGCAGTGTCGGAAATGAGCAGGAGATGGAAAATGTGGTGCATTTAGGAAATTATGACCTGATTGCTACCGCAGATACATAGTGGAACAAATAGCATGACTGGAATACTTCGACTGAGGGCTACAAGCTTTTTAGAAGGGATAGGCAAGTTAGGAAGGGCAGGGAATTACCCTCTATGTTAAGAACAGAGTAGATTGTGAAGAGTTTGAGATTCCTCTGAGAAACAGCTACAATGAGGTTGAGCACTTGTGGGCTAAAAAAAGGAACCAGACCAAAAAAGGACATCTGGTGGTGGGGGTCTACTGATCAAGATCAGTAGCCTGATCAAGGGAGCCAGTTGATGAGGCCATCTTGCTTCATCTATAGGAGGCCTTGTGTTCACAGTCTGTCATCTTGAAAGAGGATTTCAACCCCCTGGAATCTGCTGGGAAAATAAGTAGAGTTGTGAGCAACATAGGAGACTCCTGGAGTTCATTGTGGGTAACATTCTGATGGCGTACCCCAAGGGTCTGTCTGAGGACAGGTGCTCTTCAGCATCTTTATCAATGATCTTGACCATGTGACTGAGTGCACCCTCAGCAAGTTTGCTGATAACACCAAGCTGAGCATAGCAGTTGACACAGTAAAAAGAAGGGGTGGCATCCACAGCAATTTGGAGCAGCTTGAAAATTGAGTCCACAGAACCTAATGAGGTTCAGCAAAGCCAAGTGCAGGGTGTTGCTCTTGGGTTGGGGGCAATCCCAGATATATGTAAAGAATATGAGAAGAACTCCTTGAAAAAGCAACACTGAGGAAACGAACTTGGGGTCCTGGTGGACAAAGAGCTAGACATGAGCCAGCAGTCCAGGGAGGTAACTTTCTCTCTCTTCTTCACCCTTGTGAAATCCTATCTGGAGTACTGCATCCAGACCTGTGGCCCCCGGCAAAGAAGAATGTGGAGATCTTGGAGCAGGTTCCAAAGGAGGGCAACAAAAGTTGATCAGAGGGCTGGAGGTCCTCAACAAAAGAGGATCAGAGTGCTCTTACAAAGATGTATTGAAGAAGCTGGGCTTGTTTAGCCTGGAGAAGAGAAGGCTCTGGGAGACTTCATCACAGTTTTGTACTTCAGGAGAGTTTAAATGTAGGAAGGACAACTTTTTACGTTGTCTGATAGTGACAGGACAAGGAGGAATAGCTTTAAACTTAAAAACGTGGAGATTTAATCTTAATGTTAGGTAAATGGTAAGGTATTGGAACAGTTTGCCCAGAGGAGCTGTGGATGCTCTAAGCCTGAAAGTGTTCAAGTCCACGTTGGATGGGATTCTGGGCAGCCTGATCTAGCAGTGGTCAGCAACCCTGCCCATGGCACAGGGGTTGGAACAAGATGATCTTTAAGGCTCATTCCAACTTAAGCCATTCTATGATTTTCTTAAGCCACTCTCCTATGACCATGATCCTTTCCTTTTTTGTTCTAAGACTATTTCATAACAAACAGAGATAATATGTTGCTTAGTATTTAGCTGCTTCTGCATTGCAGAAACCTTGTCGGACACCAGCACAAGCAGAAATAACTACTCAAATTTTGCAAGCTAGCATAAGAAAAAGTGCAATATTTTAAAGGATTTTTCTCATATTAATATGAGAATTGGTAAGCTCAGGGCACTCATTTTTCACAGTAAGCGTTTTAGCTTACATTCAGTAGTAGCTGAAAATGTTGGATATGCTCCATTATGTCCCTCACAGTTTCTTTTTTCACATTTCTTAGTGTTGCTCTGAGCTGTACACTTGCTTTTGTAAACATGCTGACATGCCACAGCACATTCCTGTGTTAAACATATCCCTGCACCTGCAACCATAACCATAGAAAAAGGATAAGATTTTAATATATTTTTTTTTATATTAGAGACTTCTTATAAATATAACTCACTATGATCTCACTAGTAAGTAGATTTTATGAAATCTATAAAAACAAATGAAACAAGGAAACATGACCAGGACCACAGGGGAGAATTGCTACATCTTTGCTTTTGCACCAAGCATGGCCAAATAAGACATGAGATGCAATGCTTAGACAATTATAAAAAAAATAATAAAAAAAAAATTGCCCATGCATTGTAAGGATATGCAAATATGATAAAAACCTGTGCTGGTGATACTTCTACAGTACTTAGATACTGGCAAAATAACTACGCATATGTTTAGTACCTCTTCATGGAAATGAAGAATACATAGCAAGATAAATATTGTAAAAAGTTCTACATGGAGAAGAAAGTCACTTTTCACACAAAGTTAAAGCCTCTCCTCTGCCTCTGCCTCCTATCCTCATGTCAGCTATACATACATCCCTCACTGAGTAATAATCTTTATTTTCCCTAGGGATGTAGAAGTGTTTGGATTTTTCAGACTGCTCAGTAATTACATGAAATTTGCTTGGTAGTAGAAGACAAAACACTTTCTCCTTGATGTAAGGCAAGGCAATAACACAAGGAAGAAAGCAAGAATCAATAAAGAGCTGATCTTTTGAATTTATTTATGCTAGATATTAGAAAAAATCTCTCCTAATAAAATGTGCTGATAAATAATCCAAGAGCATATATAGAACCTTAAATATAATAGATGAGATTAAGATACAAATTAATGTACCTCTGATAAAACTGTAATGACATGAAGAAGCAGCACTAAAGCACGCATCACTTTCCAGTCTGCCATTTCTAACACAGTACTGGTATGAGTTGCACATGTTAGGAAGGCAGGCAGCACTTTCATAATTCCAGATTCCCACAAGAGCAGACACAGCAGAATATCACTAGTAGACAGCTCCAGGGAGTGTGCAAAGCTAGGGATTAAAAAGTCTGTCTTTGCTGGGGACAAGACATGTAGATTGTTTTAGAGTGCATGCAAAGTTTATTCCGTCCTGGGAGTTTTTATTAAAAAAAAAAAAAAAAAAAAAAAGATTCTTGAAACATAGTGAGCTCCCAGAACTCACTACAGAGTAGGTGTAAGACCTGTTTGTAAATCACAAACAGTAAATGACTTACTAAGAAGACAGGAACTAAGGAGCCTGGCTGCTAGTTGGTCAGATACCTGAAAATGAAACCTCTTATTATGTCTAGTTATACCATGAGAGTCTGATGCCACTCTTAAGTACATAGAAGTCCAACTTCCTGGGTAAACAAAATAGAAATAGAAGAAATAAGCATGAAAAATAAAATTAACATGTTTACAGTTGGACTACTCTTGAAAAGACTACTAATTTGCATTTCCAGATGAAGAGAGCAAAGGGTGCTGGAACAATTGCTATTCCTCACGTGGTACAGCTACAGTAACTGATAGCTCAGGACTGATGATGACCCTAGTTGTGGCCATGCCGCCCTGCAACACATCTATCACACCTCTGAACTGCAGAAAGGAAGTTAGTAAATGATCACATACCTATAGGAAAAGGAAATACTTGCAGTTTCTTCTAGCTAATTCTCTGACAGGTAGTAATTACCAGTCCTTTCAGGCCAAATCATTACTACTAAGTTCAGTGACAGCTGGTAGAAAAGTAAACTTGGAGCTAACTAGGGAGAGCAGTCTACAAATGAAGCAGTATGTTTGCATCTTGTTTATTACCAGCGATGGGCACACAGACTGCCAGATGCCCACAGTAACACACAGATGTTAAAAGTGAAATCTCATCTTCATTTAATCCCATGAGAATCTGAATAAATCGGTTGTATTCACAAAACATAGTGACAAACATCTTAAAAAAAAAGACAATAAACAGGTTCAAAAGGATTTAGTACAGTAGATGACAGAATCTGTTATATATTGTCAAAAGAATTAATAAAAACAAAGAAAGAACTAGAGTTACAGAATAGACAGCAAGCCCTGTAAGACTAACACATCATGTCACTGGGAAATGTAACTCTAATAATGTGAAATTTGTATTACCCTTGCACAAAGCAGTTTGTTTAGCACAGCTGTAGCTCAGACATGGTCTTTGGCTGGCTTTTGCTACAGTGTCGTGCCTTATCAGAAAGCCTCTATCGCATCTATGATGCCCTTTGTGCTGGGACGGCTCTGGCTCTCCAGTGCAAATACCTGCCTTTATGCTTCACTCACCTGCTGTCAAACAAACAGTCGCCCCTACAGAAAATTGCTTTAAGATTCACTGTATTACAGGAAAATAAGAACAAGGTTCCTATATTCATTGCTGTATTTCTCTCCATTTCCTCTCAACTCTACACTTTGCTCCTTGCTTTCTACCTTCCCAATTTCTTCAGATTACATACTGTAAACATCATCTCTGAGCAGAGAAAGGACAGGAAAACTTCATTTTCTCCCTATGTGTTAAAACCTAGTTAGATGTTTCTCCAGTAGCAGAACACATATTCAGTGTCCCAAGAGATACAAAATAAATAGGAAAATAAAAGACTTCAGAACCAGCTCTTGATGAAGTTATATATTTTCTCATAATCCAATGTCACTATTTTCAGACACAGATGGAGTTTAATTTGTTTACTGTTGTACAGATATAATTCCAAACTCATGCCAATTTGTCCCTGTCCCATGACTAATGGGGCAGAGGGACAGACTATGTCACAATATCATCATACCTGTCTAATACAATGCAGGCAAATTGTGCCAACCCTGATTTATCTTGTTTTATTAAAGCGTACCCAACTTAGGAATTGCTTTTCTTCTAAACGGATCTTTTCCTTCTCTTGCATCTCTTCTTTATGAGAACTGAGATTTGTCCATCATATTCCATGCCTGCATTCCTACTGTTAATCCAGTACTAAACTGCAGCTAATATTGTTGTGGCTGAAATTGAGGTGTCACTATTAATACTACAACAAATGTTACTTTTACAGAATTTCTCCTCAGCTGTACCTACAACAAACACCTGGGAACCCAGAAGGGGGATTACTCTTAACATAATAAAAACAATAATATAATAAAAACAAGTAACATGAAAAAAACAAGTAACATATAAATGTATGCTAAAATGGATACAACAGTATTACCTTGAATCTGCAAACTGGCTTACACGACAACAGTGAGAAAGGAATTTGCCAAGAAGTGTTCAGCTATTGAGTCAGCTGACTCAAATTAAATTGTTCAAGTTTTCCACTACTGTTTAAGGCTCTGAGAGAAGATGTTTTATCATCAGAGATGCTAGAAAAGCATTTAAGTCACTATACAGACAACACACCCACCCACACCACTTTATTTGAATTAGGGTTATTAAAATATGGGTTCTGCTTTGTAATAAGGAATCCAATTCAGTAGCTATGTGTCAAAGACATCAGAGCATAAAAGTAAAAGCTTTTCAAAGTCATATTTATGTGCATATTGGCTTTTAAACTATGACCAGGTATAAATCTCTTAGCTGAAAGAACACTTCTTATTGATTATAGTTTGATCATGCAAGATAAGACAAGTAGGAATCATAAATCACCTTAATGGATTATTTGTGTACATCCAGCAGACGAGACTAAATGTATGTTTTGCATGTTTCACAAATTTGGTGATGAATCTGATTTGTAAATATCTAAGGATGTTTTTGCATGTATAATCTGTTAATGAACTGTAACAGAGTAATGGAAGAAGCATTTCATTCATTTCAAATCATCAGTCATCTGCCTCAAGCAAACACACTGGAGGGCAACACTGGGAAATACTGGCATATAAAACATCTTATCACTGGTCCAAAATGAGAATACTATGTTGAATAAATGAAATGGCTGCAAATGACCACTACAAAGGAACAGAAGTAGATACACCTGGAAAATACCCGTACCTACTTTAATTGTGCATACAACAGCTATGGTTTGGAAGTCTTTGTAATTAATTTTTTTAATTACAGGGTCTCTATGATTTAGCTAGATAATTGAAGTCTTTCAGATATATCTGTCACTTGCTGCAAAGAGTATTACCACTGGATTCTCCAGTTTTGAAAGTTGAGTCAAGATATTCTGGATTTTTTTTCTATCAAGACAGTCACTCCAGCACTTTTCATTCTTCTGTGAGTAATAGTTTGTGCAAATCCTGGGAAGCAGACATGAAAATTCCTTCTTCTAAACTCTATTCTCATTATTTCCTGAGCTAAAGGAAAAACTCAATTTGCACCAGCATTCCAAGATGATTAGATAAAACTCAGAATTTTGGTGAAGTGTAGCAATGTATAACACAGAAATCCTAAATGTAAGAAATTTGACATTATCCTCTCCTATTCTTCCCAACCATTAATGGCAGCACAAAGCCTAAGCTAAATCATATCAGTTCTTAATTATATCCAGGACCTCTCAAGACTAAAGCTTTTGGTAAAAATGCCTCTTTATAAATGCTCTGAAAATGTGGACTTAAATCAAAACATACAACAAGGAAACCACACTGGCAAACTGGGATCTTCAACACTGCTGTTCAAAAAGAAGAGCATATTAAATAATTTTTAATTTATAAAAATCGATTTTATTCCTAGACTAAAGTGAAGATTGAAATTCCACGTATTCAGAATCATTGAAATTCAAGGCGAGTGTGATAAAGCATTGGTAAAAGTCATTAGACAGTCATAAGGAAGAGCCTGCAATCCCCAGAATAACAATTAATTTAAATCAATATAGAAAATACAAGGAAAGATTAGAAGGGGTTGAAATTTATCCAGTAAAACTAATTTACATTTTTAGTAAAACGAATCCTGGTGCACGATCAGTAAACCTTCAGTTAAAATTTCACCTGTCAAATAGAATGTAATGTTAACATAAATCTTCAGCAAGAAATGCAGTCATTTTCTACAGTTTGTAATAAAGAGACGTAAAGCTTTGGAAGGTGGACAGTTCGAAGTTTGCGATAAAAGTTAAAATTTGACAGAAGTATGGAAATGGACAAAGTGAGTTAATTTGAGAGGTCTGAGCAGCATTCAGTGAAATATGTGACAGGAAGACTGTACTCTAATATTTCAGCTTGACAGAAGAGTCAGACACAATGTGTTGGAAAGAAACCATTTTTTTCCAGTGATCCCTGAAGAAATGTACTCATGCCTTACTCACACTGAAGGGGACAGCTCAGTGTAGGCTCAGGTGTGTCCCTGTCTGGTGACCCAAGTGCTGTTTATTTTTGTTACAGCTCACTGTATATCCATGCACTGAACCACCATTCATTCAAATAGAAACAATTCACTGTAAAATGCAATGCAAGAATTCAAAGCAATTTTCCCTCTGGATGTCTACCAACAAATTCTCATTATGTATCAAGGCTGACAGGCAAAGCTTTGCAACATTCTAGATAATTATCTGGATTTTCCCCTCAACAAATCAAATAAATAATGACTCCCTACTCATATTGAAGTCCTCCTCTCCCATTTATTTTCTCTTCATTTGACAACAGAAAATTCTGATGTTTTGTTTTTTTGTCTCACTGTGGAAAAGAGTAATAAAATAATAAAAAAAGGAAAATACACAAACACACCAACAGATGACAGTTTGCACTGACTGTAAATTATCTGAGGAAAGAATCATTTCTTACAGGTCTCCTAAAAGCACTTGACCTATTGTCGGTATTTTGAAATCCAGCAAGCAATGATTGGAAGTAATGATAATAAAGCATTTTCCCCTATAATCTTTATTTTATTCTTTTCTTCTAAGGGATGACATTACTTACTGAATAGATTTCTTGCCTCTCCACTTATGCCATTTGCATAAAATACCACAACAGTGAACTAACAAGCATCACACTAACACTTCTGCTACAGGAGGCCAATGCTGAAAGCACTCTTCTGACATGCTGCAGCCTTCTGGGAAGAGAAGTCCTGAAAAAACTGTCTCTCTTTTCAGTTTATATGTGTCTGAATAACACTAATAGGTCTGTTATTGAGAAAATGAGAGAAACTGGAATTTCTAGTAAAAGACTGCTTGTAGACCCCACCTTCTAATCCTGGATATTTAATTAAGAGAAGTACTCATATATCAGCACTCTGTGACATTAAGGGAAAGGACACCACGTTCAAGTCAGTCTCTTCAAATGACTCTGTGGCACTTGAGAAGCCATCTGCTTCCAATAAACGCATTTGTGCAAACACTGATGTTAAAATAAGCTGTTCTACCATTTCATATTATCATAAGTTAACTGAGAGGAAAAGGAAAGATGCCTGCAGGAAAATAGCTAGTCCCACTTCGCAGCACAAGAACCAAAGTAAGTCAGCAGGAGGCTGGCATAGCAGAGATTACTTGGAGGCAAGAAACATTATAGATGGTCCTAAGAAGAAGCATTTTTGTCTCATTAGCTTGCTAAACCTTTACAATAGAAACACCTTTGACTGCTCAGTTCCCACTGTTTGGTCATTATGCCAAGAGTTCTGGTGCAGGCCTCCTCACATGTACAAACACTTCTCATGTAACAGAAGTGGTCATGCGTCAAATACCTAAGCCCAGAGAAGATCCTACAGGGACACACTTCCTTTGATTTTGCCATCTTTCTCCCTCACAGTGTGCCAGCTGCATTCTCCTATCTGTCCCAGAGCAGATGTCTGTCTGCAACTTCCAGTATGACCAACTGGAGGAAGAGGACATCTCAGCTTCTGGGATTCAAAGGATTCTCCATATCCTACGTAAACAGAAAAGAAGTTTGTGTGCATCTCCTGGCCCAGGAAAAGGACCTGTGCTCTAATACACAGCAAATTATTCAACCCTGTGGTTGAAATCTTCCAGAATGCGTGGAAGAACAGAATAGTAACGTGAGGCCTAACAGCAATGTGCACACACTTTTGCATTTTTATGGCCCTTCTTTGATGTCACCAAACTCAGTCAAACTGTATGTCACTTCTGAGTGAAAAGAAAGGAAGGAATTGTCAAAAGCATTTCCCAGAACTTTCAGGATTGCTCTTTTTCAAGACCAGCTACCACCCCCTTGCTGCTGCTTTTTCAAGTAAAGTTTGCTCCTGTCACCTCAAATGATTTGTTCGATGGCTGCTGAACAGATCCTTGGAGAGAAGAAGGGGAAATGAATCAGCAGCCGCATGAAACACAGTGCCACTGAAGGAAGTACTTCCTCAGGATGAAGGATAAAATAGAACAGGAATGCAGGCAAAGAAAAAGGGAAGAAACCTTAGAGATTGCAGAAATCTGCTCCAGATTTGAAGGTAGAGAAGAAAAGCAGAATCTTACTGGTGATAGAAGTTTAGGTTTGACTACAGAAAACATGACTTATTAGTCTAGAGTTTGGAGATGCACCAAAGCTTGTGTGGCTTTCAACATGTGTTCGCACATCCAGCAGGTCCTTCCAGTGAACAACTATACTTGAAGTTATTTAGCAAGGAAAAGTCACTGCTGATGAATTCCAGATAGAAACACATTAATTTATTTTTCATAACTCACAAAAGTACTATTCTTATAGTATATAGGCTATAACTCAGAAGATCCAGGTTTCCCTATTCAGAAAGAAAAAGCCTATGAACTGTAGCACAGTGAAACTTTGAACATCCTTCTCTTCCAATAAAGTTCTCTCTGACATGGAAATAAATCATCCAGTTCTACAAGCCCACCACATCTACATAATAGGTTTTCCCATAGAATAACAAGATATTTTCCTTTCCCTTTTAAGCCTATCTCTAATTAATGACCTCTTCAAATGACTTCAATTTCTTTTCTAACTCTTGCAGCTTTCATTACACTTGGCAGACTGGTTTCATGCACTGCAACTCATGAGAACCATACTGCATTTATAAATAAAAAATCATTGTCAGCACATTAAGCCCAAAAGCTACATTTGCTTATCAGTCAGCAATTTGAGAACTTAATAAACACTCTATATAAAATTTTATAGAAAAGAGTAAAAGCTGCAGATATACTCTGGTGAGGATATTAACTTGGTGAGGTATCCTCATCATGAAACATGAGAATTTCAGCATATGTTAATAATCCTACAATTTGATAAGTATTTAACAATACAATATTACAAGCATATTTAAGATTGATTTAAGTAACTTTTAATATAAAGAGTAAGAATTGTTATTTTATGTATAGTAATATAAATATTGATATAAAATATACAGTACCTACACACTATATAGAATAGATATTACTGTCATATCTAATGTATACAAAAGCAATTTTCAACTTTCTGCAAGGCCTGCATATTTGAAGGACTAAATCACTTCAAGCACCATACAAAAATAATAATAAAAATAAAAAAGCCATAAATCTGTTAAAAAATAACTTTATAAAAGAGCAGTACTAAGTTCACTTGTCATATGAGTGGATATAAAATATCAGGTGGAGATGTTTTTGTTGTTTGGTTTTACTTTTATCAGCACATGTTGGATAAATTTAAGACTAAAGTTTAGGACAGAGATTGAGCAAAACTGAAAATATTTTTCCACTGAATTTATTATTTTCAGCTGAAACTTCAAGAGATTAGTAGCAATCATAGCATGAATGGGAGATGTGAGACTTTGAGAAGAGACGCATGAAATGTTGCTTCAAGTTGAAAAGCTAGATAATGTGCTGCCTACTCATAGTGTGTTTTACATAGAAATGAAATCTTAAGGAACAACTATAAAAAATGTTTAGAAAACAGAAGGAATTTTGACATAATTTACCTGTTAAAGCCTCTCACAAATTTAAACAGGGAGATTTACTAGAAGCTATCCATCTGGATTCTCATCATTGCCAAACCAGAACCAGGTAGAATTATGGAAGATATCAAAAGGCACCAGAAGACAATATGAATAATGTCAAAGCATCAGCTGTGTCAATTGCAGCAAGAGACCTGCATTGAAATAAGGCAAAGAAGTCACAGTCGATGTGAGCATGCCATCATAAATATGCTAGGAGCAGCAGTTAATTAGAAGATAAGGAAAATGTATTAGTTCCGGAAAAATAATGAGCTCATAGAATTAAGTGCTTCTGACAAATAAGGATGTTGAGGAGAATACCAAAGGTTAGAGGAGAAATAACTGCAATTTCCAGTCTTAACCATATCTAAACAATATTTTAATAGAATTTGTGAAGTTCCTAAATGTAAAATTATAAAAAAATCGCTTCTGAAAAGTTTAAGCTATTTTGCTATTCTTGACATGCACTTCGGTTCTTCCTGTTACAACCCCTGCTGTTTCTGTTTGAAAATTAAAACAGTGCATCTGAAAACACACATTATCTCCTTACATTCTTTCTCCACCTTGTTGCAAAGACACTGGGCTTTGGTATTTGCTGTGTAGAGTATTAGCCTGCACAGTCATTTTATAAACAGCAGCTAAACACAGGATGTATTGATAGGATTTCAGTTGTTATTTGATAAATTGTTAATTGAGAAATTTCTGTTCTGTGGCCTTCAGAAACAGAGGCTTATGAGCTTATTCGTGGACACTGGCATGCAATCAGGGCAGAAACAATGACTGAACCAGATATTCCAAATAGAATATTTGTGCTTGTATTAGATTCAGTTCTGAGACCTGCACAACTGTGGGACCTCACAGCAAATTTTCTGAATGCCCACAAGCGTAGATTCTCTCCCCTGTGACACATGAAAACTAAAGGAAAGGAGCACCTGAATGTTTTGAGCCACTCCTAACGGTCTTCCAAGTCTTCATCTCTGTGTTTTGCAGCACTCTGTTATTCACTCCCTTATCTGAAAGACCATCTCAACCTAAGTCAAGAGAACAAGAGGCTTAGTGGGGACTAGGGAAGCCAGGGCAGCCATTAGGATTAGTTTGTTTAGTTAGGAAATCTTAACTTTTCTAGCAGTCAGCATTACTCTTCATGAACAACATTACATAGGGACAATTTATTGGCAATTTTAACACATTGCGATCATGTGTTAGAAAGAAATACTGCAGGACATATTAAAGCAAATAATTGCACTATACTTTTCCCCAGCAGCAGAACAAGTCCATAAGTCAAGGAAATCATTCCCAAGGGCTTCCCAGAATTGCTCTTCCAGTATTTACAAGGGAAATAAGAAAGACAGAATGTAGAATACTTTGTGAAGAGCAGAATATGAGAGGGAAGGCGTGACAGAAGACTGGAAATGAAGTAAAATATTTGAAGAATACGTTGTTATCTGTCTATGTTCTCTAGAAATTAAGTTATCAAGTTAAATCTCCACTGCAGCATTATCCTATGATTTAGATCATGTAAGACTTAATGTAGAAAATATAAGATAGTACGTGTCATTGCACTCTGTGCTGAGTTTTTTCCTGAGCTGGCAATTCCCACTTACAGTTTGGTGCAAAATACACCTTACATTTTATGAAAATGATAACAATTAACAGAGTAACAAATGAAAGTTTAAGAATGTGACAGGAATTCAAAGAATACTCCAGGATCAGGTGCCAATTGCTTCACAATAGATAGTAGTGCTTTATGTATACAGGCTGATTTAAATGTGCTTCCTTCATGGAGGCTATCAGGAAGCCAGATACTTCTGTCTTTGCTGTGTGACATTTATAAGCCTACTACATAATGACAACATGAAAAAAGGTTGATAGAATTTTCAAAAACCAAAGATCACGTTCTGACCATGTTTACAAGGCCCAACACTTTGCCTATATTTTTTGGAAGGAGTGGGAGTCCTCCAGAAATTGTTAATGAATAATTATTTTCCACAACAAAAATTATCAAGTATAATTATACTGGAATGTCAACATCACTCAGAGTTGGCAAGAGCAAAAGATAAGTCTCTCAAGAAGGGGCAAAAATTAAATATAAACTATTAAAAAGTAAGAATATAAAATAAATAAAAAAACACTTCATTGGGAAGTAAAGAAGAGCTCGACCATTTCAGCATAGGATTCTGAAAGAGGCTTAAAAAGTGTGTCCAAAAATCTCTGTATGTCAATGAGATTTTGGAAGCAATATCCTTTCTGTATCCGTGGAAATTCCTAACTTATAAATTGTTGGCTATAAGTTATAGTGCTCACGGTGAATTGGATGCCTTTTGCTTTGATCTTCCAGGTCATTCCAAACCCCAGAACTGAAGCCAAATATGTGGCTTGGGAACCTGCAACTAGCACAAAAACAGAAGATATTTTATAAATCCCTGTAAAGAGATTAGTAAAGCCCTGTGTATTTGGCTCTAATCACAGGGAGAAAATGGAAAGCCATGACATAAATTACTCAGACAAATGGCTTTGGTTAGAAGAAGAAAAGTAACCCTTGGATGTTTCCTATAAAGGAATACTGCTTGAAATTAAATGAAAAGCAAAAACTTAATTGAAAACTCACCAGCATATAATAGACAAGTTACTGCAAACTTGGTCATGTCTGTGCTTTTTGGCTACGTGATCTATCTGTTGACATAATATGAATCTCAACAGTTTGCTGTTCTCCCAACATGGAGAACTAAAACAGTCCCCATTACCATGTCCACATAATTCCCCACCAATTATTCCAGAGCACTGATTTGCCCTCCCATGACAGCCAGCTGGCCTGAGCAGCACGCTCTGCCCAAAGCTCACCCAACACTGAAAGGGTTGCTGTTGAAACACGCTTGAGGAAATCTCACTTGAATTTCTGCTTGACCCCTTAATCTGAAGGAAATCTAACCTTATTTTCCTCATGTTCATCATCTCTATGGTAAATTGTTAAAAGGGATTCTCAGGGAAAAAAAAAAAATCACAGTTTTCACCTTTGTACTTCCTACCTTTAGTTTTTTACAATCTTACAGAACAGTGACATGAATATTTAACAGCACTTTTAAAAACATTATAGAATGAAACACTAACTAATCAGAAACTGATTAACCAATTGCAAATTAAGACTACTGTCTTCTTTCTTTCAGCTATCATCATCTGACTAATGAAAACAAACACACACAAAAAAAATCAATCCCAAAAAACAACAGAAAAAGAAAGCAACCAACCAACAAAGTCCCACAAACTTCCATCCCCAAACCTAAGACATTCCATGTTTCAGGGTCAGTTGGATTAAAAAAAAATCTGTCAAGTGCTCAACAGACATAGTACCTGCATTCAATTGTTTTCAAGCACAGTAAGGATGTTTATTTTATCTGTTTCAATGAGGTTTTTTAAGGTGCATGCATGCATAAGGTATCAGCATGAACCCAGCGTTTGCTTTGAATTTACCTCAGGATATAAACCTACAAATGTTTTGCTCTGCTATCTCAAAGTGTGTTCAGATAACTGGCTCACAGGATTGTCCCCATACATCACATAGCTCAGTTTCTTGAATGTTTCCTTCTCTAGAAAGCAGGAGTTTAAACCATTGGGAGACTGAAAGAGGGAGGCAGCTCTCTACATGAAGATTGAGTCCTGTTTAGATCTCAAGTCACTGTGCTTCAGAAACTGCATCATCCAGTTACCTCCAGATGTAGGTGCATGCCTGATTACGTCATTGTGACAGCTTTGGGCTGAACTAAAAATTTTATTATATTATCTATAACAAATAAACAAACAAAAAACCCAGACGCTGCAGGGATAGCTTCTGTGCTACCTAGAGGTTCATTTTAAAAAATAAACAAATAAACAAAAATTACATCTTGTCCACGGCTTGCTTGCTTGCTGAACTAATATTCAGCTTCACAGCTGTCCATTCATCACCTTGCGTTTTTGTATTCAGCACAGAAATGGTCTGTTCAGCAAATTATGAGCTGCACTACTCAGGGTGGCTGGTAACAGCAGAAAAAGGAGAATAGGACTTCTTTGAAAGTTTGCTTAAAAAATTCAGTTCAGTACAGGATGAACTCCATAAAACTCTCTTGTAGAGAAAACAAATACTCCATGCAAGGAAGGCTGTGGAAAGCTCATTAGCTAAGCCAGGCACAGCATCAGCACTTGCAGGCATTCTCTGCTGTATCTCCAGCCGCTCTAATCACTGAGCCTTCACACATTTGCACATAGGAAGCCAATTTAAATTCCACTGAGAGTTGGGCCAGGAATCAGATATCAAACTTGACTATGAAGCTATCGCACTTTGCAGGCAGCACTTACTTTTTCAACACTATAAACACAAGATTAATGAAGATAGCTATTGCAGGTGAGTCTGGGCCCTGACCCAACAGACTGGAAGTTGCTCGTATCTTTGCTTTTTCACTCAGACCATTAAGCAGGGCAGGGGACATCTTATGAGAGGCATTTTCTAATCTGAGCCTTTCAGGGTTCTTTGAGACTGCTGAACTTAATGCATTAGCTCCATCCTCAACGCTGGGAAACCTTTAAATAGAAAGTTCACCGAACAGTGCAAAAATCAGTGAACACTGCAGTTCCCTGGAACAGTTCATACTCTGAAATTACATAAGTGATCTGAATTAAGTGAGAAGTACAACCCTTGGGAACAATTTCCAACAGCGGTAATGAGAGCACATTGAGTTCTTTACGTCCAGAAGCTGTCACTGTTCTCAACAGTATTTAGAGCACATCTTGACGCTGACTCGCAGATGCCGGGCATATTATATCACCTATCAGTGGTTCAGTTAAGTCAGCTAGAAAGTTCAGCATCTGGTTCCCATTTGGGGGTTTATTTATATAGAACACCTACTTATATTCTACACATGAACTGTAACGACACAAAGGACTGATGACTAAATGGAGCATTAGTGCTGATACAGAAGAACGCATTCTGCTATGTACATAGGACCTCCGCCAAAGAAGATACAGCCAACTTGATAAAACTACTCAAGTTCTTCAAGTTAATTATTCTGGCTCTTGAATATTGTAAGTGGTTAGACTACCCAGGACAGCCATAGTGAAGACATATCTCTTATTCCTTAAATCAGATGGAGGCTTTTTATGTTTTTAAAAGTTTCTATCTCACTTGCTGAATATTTTTAATGCATAAGCATTTGAAATGCTCAGGACATTCTCTACAAAGGGGGCAGTGAGTGAGCTGACCAAAAAAAAAAAAAAAAAATGAAGCTGGGTTATTATCTCTAGTGCTTACTGAAATAGCACAGAGTTTAACAAACATCAACAAGAAAAACTTTTATCAAAAGACAACACTAATAATACTCAAGTGCAAACCCCACTGAGTAGCAAACAACATATCCTGCTTCTCATCACTGGGTGTGTAAAAATGCATGATTACATTTGTTCTGGTCCATCAGAGCATTCACTGCCATCTAGCAAGCTATGCAAACAGTCAATGCATTATTATACATAAAATTAAACAGAAAAAAAAAAAAACAGAACATGAAATATTACCCTTTGGCATCCTTCATTTTCCCATGCTGACAAACTCTCCTCCCCAAAAATTCATGTACAATACTCAACTTTGCTAGAAACTATTCAATTTGCAGACTAGTGCTTTATGTCAAATGAAAATTTAGAATCCTATTCTTTGTTCGTGCTCCAAGAGCTTCTGTTCTTGCCTTTTTTTCCTGAAATTGTTTCAAACCAGATAGCACACATCACAGCTCTCAGGTCAACCTATATTTCATTCTCTTATAGTCACAGGTAAGCTCAAGAGAGTGAGAGCAGGGCTGTTAAGCTTCGCATATTTGTAACTGGAAATGTGTTGGTTTCAACAGAGCACTGGGAATAGACTTAAAGATTCCTTCCCCTCCCCTTCCCCCACTGCTGTGATGTGATTGATATTTCAGATATTTGCCACCAGAGGGAGATGACAAAATACCACAAATGCAAAAGGATGGGAAATGACTAAGACAGCTGAAACTGTCTTTTCTTCTCCTCCCCTTTCCCCACCTCGATGGCTAGAAACCAGCTATATTTCACAGCACAAACTATGTTCAATGTGCATGCTGTATTTGATGAATTTACTTAATTTACTATTTTTTCCTCCAGTAGATTAAGAACAAAAAGGAATAAAGGATTTTCCTATTACACAATAATATCCAAATACTTTTTAGCCATTAATGTTAATTCATTCTCTTTTATAAAAGCAAATTTTTGATTAATAGAGATTCTAAGGGGCTGCCTTTAATTTATATCTAGAAATATAAGTGGGAAATTGAGCTTTACTTTAAAAAGCATTCCAGATATTAGTTAAGCCAGAAGCACTCAGAAGAAGCTGAATTGATAGAAATCCTTCTCAAAAGATACAGTGACCAAGAGCACTGCCAGTGGTAATGATTCAGCCCCATGTTCTTCAGGACACTCTGAATCAGGGATATACTGAATACAGAAGACTCCACATCCACACAAATCCCACTGTTGAATCAGCAGCAGACATACACACAGTCTCAATAAGAAGAGCACTGGAGTAATCAAAGATGTAGTCAGATGAAAAGCTGACCTACCTCGAACTTACAAATTTATTCCAGCCTGGCTTATAACACCAATGGGGAAATGTATTATATTGTCAATTTAAAAACCTAAATTTTGACATAAAAAAGCAGCTACTGGGATTCTTTTCACAGAGGTGGACTTGGAGCAAAGCGTGCAGTTGGTTTACATTTAGCACAAACCTCACATTCAACCTTGCCTTACCCAAGACCTTTCACGTTTTTGTCTATACAAAGATTTCATTCTGAGGAACCTATTCTGTAGATGGGTAACAAATTATCTTTCTGAAAAGGTCTGCTTATTATAAGGAAATATAATAGAGAGATAAATCTGCTCTGATTTTAAGTTTGCCTTTCTATTCCAAGGCCTCTCTTTACCAAGCTGTAGGATTTCTTCTGAATACAATATTTTATCTTTGTAGCCAGAGGTTATCTCTGTAAAATGCTGTCTTTTCACATTCTGCTCTTGCCTCTCCTCCAGATTACTAATGCTCCTGGTTTCTGAAGATATATTCGTCAATTGCTTGACTAGAGTCAGACCTGCTGGTGCAAATGCCTGAAGTAGAATCCACTTGGCCCAATGGCTACTCACAGCTCTAGCAGAAAATATGCCCTCCCTCACTGTGGGGTACAGTGGAGCCCAAGGCTCCTTCTGTGTGATCAGTGCTGTGCTTTGGGCAGAGCAACTGTGCCTTTGAGACTGGTCCACAGAGCTACCCAAAACAGTGCTATGTGCTATGGCAGAAACAGAAACAACACTGAAGGGACAATTGAAGACAAAATAAGATGGAGAGGCTGCTTTCTTAGCTTCACCTAAGCTTCTCTTACCATACTTTTAATATTTAAAGCAGACTAATAAGGATTAGTATCATCTTAGGGAAAAATTGAATGATGCATACAAAAATGAAATTATATTCTGTGCAGGCTAGGTTGTACAGGTGAGCCTCCCATCATAATCAGAAAAAAAATAAAAAATAAAAAAACTGCTTGGAGCTGTACCAAGCAAACTTCCTGAAAACTGCTAGCTTTAAAAGAATCAGATGGACCTCTTCCCCAACTAGCATTTTTCTAGCTACTTCCTCTGAAGTAGATAATTGACTTGTAACATATGGATGTTATAGACATTCCTGGCATTTATTGCAACTTGAGGCACAATGTAACACTCAGGTGCTGGTTAGGCAAGGTGAAATGCTGGATGAGGTGCTTTGATTAGTCTTGCGTGTTCCTATAGTAAGCAGAATCAGGCATAGGAAGAGTCAAGTTATCAGACTGAAGGGTTCACTGATGCACTCTGGTCTTCAGCTGTTATCTTTCAAATAACTAAGTCAATTTTAAAAGAATCATCTTTTTAATTGGCACAATTAGCCCCACAAGCCTCCCCCCCCCCCATTGGAGTAAAAATATAACAAAGAACATTGGTGCTACTGTTTCCTGTGGAATATCAGAAATAAAAATAGGGAAAGATGAAATGGATGTCTTACACGCCATGAAACAGCACAATCGAATCCATCTGCTAGCTCTTTTTTTTTTCCTTCCAGTATCTCTTTCACTTCTAAAATATTTCTTTCCCTTCAAGAAAGGCAAACGGAAATTTCTCTTCTTATGGTATTAGCCAAAATTTCTCAGTCAGAGTGTTTTCATTTGAATATACAAGGTAAAAAAAATTATATGCTATAATAATAAGGTTCTGTTTTGAAGACTATCCTCACCTAGAACATGTCAAGATCACTGAACCTATTTTGGATTCACCAGAACTAAGTCCTCTTTTCAACTGTGGAATTCAAATTCTTTATGAGCTGTGTTTTGGCTTTTTTTTTTCCCCTCTTCTTTTAAGACTTGTATCAAAATCTCTAGTTTTAAGTAAGGAGCATTTCCAATGCTCCCAGCTATTTGAATGAACATCATCAATAAACACATGAAGACCTGTCATGAAAGATGATTCTAGAAATATTTGGGGAAGACAAAGCTACAAGAGCAACAAAACAAACCAAGCCCAACCAAACACCCAAAAAGAAACAAACAAAAAAGCCCCAAGATCCCCAAAGGACTATTTCACTCAAACTGAGACATCTTTTAACCTTTGCTTTAGAGTCCCTACAAAAAACAATTCTAGTTTTTCTTTCAGCAAAACAGTATTTTTAAAGAATGTATATTACAAGATATCTTATTATTTACCTAATTCGTTTTCATTGGAAAAGAAGGAATTTGATTTCAATAGAAATAAATTTTAAACTCCCCAGCAGTTTTATTTTCCTTCCTGGAATCAAACAGTTTCTTCAGTATAGAAAAATGGTGAAAATTATATTAAAAAATATTGAAAAAAAAAACACTAAGTCAATTCCTGTCCCATTACAAACCTTGTTTACCAGAGTAGTGTAATATTCAAACAAGCAGATAGTGCAAGGAAGGAGTACTGTAGTGCTCATGCTAAACAAGTAGGGATTGCTGACTCCCTTAGTTCACCAGGCTTCAGCAGGAGCAGCAACTTGCCTAAAGCAGCAGAGCTTCTCACCCACCCAGATCTTTCCACCTCCCATCTGAGCCAGGACACCTCAGCCCTGGCCTGCCAATAGAAGCACTTAAGAGCAAAGGTTTCCCTCCTGCTCCAGGGCTACATTTCTATTTAAACATTGTTCAAAATCAGCAGACAAAATGTTTTCGAAAATAGCCTCTATTATTCAAAATGATCACTAATAAAATATGCTTGCTATCAGTGTGTTAATCACTAACTTTACCAGTGGATGTTTTCCTGTATAAAATAAAATTATGGAAACTAGAATTAGAGATGCATTATGATTTAACTTTTAAATAAATCCATAGTGATTCTGTTCAAGCAAAGACGACAATCTGTTAACAACTTGCAATTCTATGCTGGGGATTGGGAATTAGCTCTAAGTCTTTAAATAACTATACAGCAACTGAGGACAAATGTTTGCTGGTTTTAACTCCATAGCCAAAGACCTATTGTTAGTCATAACCTACATTTTGATTGTCTGACCTTGACATCTGCCTTCTTCTTAGGAATATTGTATTGTTTTAGTAAACTGAGGTTGCAATTAGAAGTGTTAACACAAAGTATCCAAAGCTGGCATAACTGAATAACTTCTCAAACAATTCAAATATGTGTTTAAAAAAGTGATCTGCACTTTGGATATTTGTAATGTTAACTAATTATTCAGCACATCGCATTCAGTTAATTACTAATTGTTCATTTTCATCAGCTAAGTTTGAATTAATGATCAGAATTCTCTGTCAGCTGCGTCACATCAGATATCACATTAAAAATTACACAGCAAGAGGAATGGGAGTACCGGTGGATCTAGCAGATGTAGTTTGGACACTTCTCCCATTACAATATTGGTCAGAGGCAGTATAAGTCAAAAGCTCTGAAACAAAGACCATGTAGTTTGACATAACAGCTGCATTTGTTAACCACTTATGTGTTAGCCTATGTGAAACAATTTCTCACTACAAAATACGATTTTCACATACGGAGCAAGATGATATCATTTCAACAGAAGATTTGAAAGCAAATATAAGACAGTTACAGTTGATATATAGCTATTTACCACAGAAAGGCTGAGGTTGGATGGGACCTCAAAGATCAAGTAGTTCACCCCTCCTGCCACGGTCAGAGTTGCCATCCACTAGATCAGGTACTTATTTTTATAAAGTTATCAATATATGAAGGAATTCCTACCACTATAGCTGCTTTGATTTTTTCTGCTATTTTTTGTGATTTTTTGCTGAGAAATTACACTGTTCTGGATAGAAACAGTTTATAAGATTGGATCCATTGTGATAAGTTTAAAAAATCAAAACTAAATGACATAGTAGAGAATTCATTTACATGAAGAAATGAAATATTTAATAACACTTTGCAATTTACCTTAAAATATGCTCAAAATGCAGCAGAAATATAAAACCAAAACTTTTTAGTTAAGCCTATGTTTGTAAGTTTCTTTGTTAATTTCTGCATATTTGGTATCCCACCTCAGGATGAGGAAGATGTGTCACCTTGTGAAGACAATCCAGCTAGTTCCAAAGTAACCTCTAGATGATAAGCACTGTTCAAATGCTCCCCCTTTATTCAAGGAGAGAAAACTGGAAAGAAAAAGCATTTTGGCAAGGTGAGCTGCAGAAACAGCTTGAGGCAGTGGCGGCTGTTCAACAGAGCACAGTCGTATTCATTTCTGCTCCCTGCCAAGGATACAGGAAAAAATAAAGGAAGCTAACAGGACACAACAAATTAGTAGATGGAAACAAACAGACCATAGTCCTCTAAAAATTCTTCAGCTTCCCTTGACAATGTTTTCTAAATTAAATACACAGAACACAAATGAGCAAGACAATAAGTAGCATCATCACACTGATAGAAACCAGTGTGTGGAGAGAGGAAATGAAGGTTTGATTTAGTTATTCTCAGTACTGAAACTGGAAGAAATCAATATTAGAAATATTGAGTAGACTAGAGTAATTTTATTGATAAGTGTTTAATTATTTGTTACTTTTTAATACGCACACAGAAAATGTAACTTTTTCAAAATGTATTTACAAAAGAAAATATTCCCTTCCCGAGTTATAACAGTAAAAGGACTCGAAAAGATTCAGTGTTATGATCTGTTACATATATAGCCCAAATCTTAAAATGATATGTAGTTTTGCTTCCATCTGAAAGTCTTCAGATTTCTATTGTAAAGATGTAATATTGGTGGCAGTTTCAACAATGATGCAGGAAACTATTTCAGATGAATGTAATGAACTGCAGACCCTTAACAGATAATAGAAATTGAATATCTTAGAATAAGAAGTCTTCTCAAAAGCCTAAACTCATGTAGTACACAGCTCCATATAAATTAAAAAATATATATCCTTGCAATAAAGATTGTACTATAAGGCAGCATCTAAAAAGTGTGGACTATCATATCATTGCACTACAATAGAACAACACAGGTGGGAAACTCAACACCATCATATACTTTAAAATAGACCTTACTAGTAGATCACCAAGGGGTCCAAATCAGTCAGTAATTTTGATACCTACCAGTCAAAATCAAAACTGGGGTACTATTGTATAAAATATCTAGAGTAATTCAGTCTATACAACAAACTGTATGCATGGACAGATAAGTACTGGGAATACGATGGCAGAAAAAACCTGAAATTGAAAAATAAAGCAACAACTGATTCATAGGTGAAAGAAAATGGAAATGGAAGGAAAAGAATAACTTCAGATCAGTGCTTCATTAAAGACATTTTAGCTTCACATCAACTTAAGGTCAAATCTAGCCAACAATTTAATATGTAACTTGAAAAAATGTTATCACATAGTCATGGTTAAAGCTCAGATCTGAATCTTCCTGCAGTTTGGAAACTTGCTAAGGGGACATTATAGGTTCCTGCTCTATTTGTCTTTCCAGATTTTAATGAGCTTTGATGTGCACAAAAGTACACATATGCTGTTTTGTAATACCAACAGCAATAACTACAGATACAACCTTTTGTCAATAAGCTAATTTAAAACATTACATAAATATAGTCTAATTGTTGGATCTCATTTAATTTCCATTTCTATTGAAAGAACTGCCATGCCTCCTTGAAGGAGGCAATTTACACCAATTTACACTGAAGGATGCTGAGGAAACTTCATCTCTCTAACAGAGTTGCCAGCACTGTCAGAGTAAAACGCCATCTTTTCATTCTGCAAACGTACAACAGAGAATAATTTGTTCTGAGAAACAATTCTCTAAGATACTCCAAGAATGTCTGGCTTGAAATAATATGGTTTGTGCCCAAATGAGCAGAGTGCAAATGACATTCCATCCATACTTTTAAAACAGGAGTTAAAGAAAGCAGAGTGCTACTGCACATTTATTTTAATGAAAAAATCACCACCATCACCAACAAAAAAAACCTCACCCCCCACATACAAATCAACCCAAAAAGCATTGCCCACAAAATATTCAGAATAAGTTATCTGCCAACTTTCAGGTTCCTTTATTTTATTTTTATTTTTTTTGTTTCTGTGGGTTCTTCTCTTTGAAATAAATCACTGGTGACAACAAAAGTAACTTATACCTTCCCAAAACCAAGATCTATTTTCATTAAACTACTTCCACTAAAAAATCATATTAATATAGACTGAATTGAGAAATATATTAAAGTCTGGAAAGAAAGCAGGTTCTATTATCTAGTTCTGCCTCGAGTTTCTTTGAACAAAGGACTCAAATAAGCCTTAGAAAATTATCCTGACATTCTCTGCAACATTAAAAAAAGTTACACACATTTTAGGGAAAGATGAAAGAAACTAAGAGAAACAAATGACTTGTTTAGAACACAACCCATAGTTTTCCATCCAGTTTATCTTGGCTTTGGAAAGAGTTAGCAGCCTTAGGGTTTTTTTTTTTTCTTTAGTTTTTTAATCTTCTCTTATAGTCACGACCCCTTCGAGGACCTCAGAAAATGCTGGCAGTATCAGAGGATGAGTGAAAAGAGACATAGGAGGGAATCAGAGCTAGTGACATACTGAAAAACATCAAGAATAGAGGCTAGAATTCTGTCAGATATATACAATATTGTACAAGCATATATAATGATGTTTATCTTCTGAACCAGGATGCTGTAAAAATACAGCATGAGGAATAGTGTTTAAAATGCAATAATCGTGGACCACGTGTGTGAGATTATGTCATCAGAGCAAATTCTCCTTGAAAGACAGTACTGTCTAGTGAAGGTTAAAAATTCAAAAGAACGGGGTTGTTATTTTTGGAGTTGCTCTCAGCATAGAGGCATACTACAAAGCATGACATCATTTGGAACAATCTCTCTCAAATGGGACAGCACAATTTTTTGTCTTAACCACGATGTACCAGTTAAATTGCATGAGAATAAAAATATAAGTCTGGGAATTTGAAAGTGTGAGCTATACAGATTTTAAAATCCACTAAAATTTAGAGGCAGAAAAAAATAGGTACCTTGGAAGTGAGATTCAAACTCTAATTCCTCAAAGCAGGCTTCATGGAGTGTCTTAACGTAGCATTTCAATATTCCAATATTACCTCAGTATTTTTTCCTACTAATTACTAATATTAATAAGAGGGTGAAAAAAGAACAATCTTTCCTCTTAATAACAAACTAAACTTCATTTAAAGCACTGAGATTTACAGACATCCTTTCCACAAGATCAAATTAAAAATTCATCAGAAATGCTTGACTGTCTTTCAGTACTCCAGTTGTTTCTGTTCTCCCTTTTTTCCTCCATATAGTTGTGTAAAATCAATTAAACAAAATCAGTTCTTGAAATAAGCATGCATCAATGATTAGTCAAGGCTGGATGCAAGATCATTGTTGCAGGTGTTCCCTTCCTAACTCTTATAGATTTTGGGCATTGCAAGGGCCAAAGAGACATGACAGCTGTACTGAAGATCCATCCCTTGGAGTACAAGAGGCACAGGATACACACGTCAAATAGCTTGTCCGTTAGTCCCTTAGTGCCTGTATTTTCCATTGACTTTGTACTTTGTACCTATGCTGACTGTACATACAGAAAGACAAATTGCAGTTTGGCCGTGGCTTCATCTGGGATGGAAACAAATAGGATCTCTCTCACACTACAGAGTTGCTGGCAACGAAGCCTTCACAGTCGGAGACCTGACTGTTTATATAACCAACATTGATATAAATGTAGGCACTAAAGTATGTTAAAAGAAATCATTCATCCATTAAATAATGCATCAGAACTACACTAACAACTAACCTAAAGATATATTGAGAGAGGCTTTTTATAGTTTGAGAGCATGCAAGATGAATGTCTCAATTACATTAGAACAGCAACTATTAATCATTTTATCATATGCAGTGACTACCGACACAGTGAGGGAATGGGAAAAAGGATCAATCTTAAACCTAGTGTTACTTAAAGGTTATCCATTTCAAGGGAGATACTGGAGAGATAACACCATTTTCTTGAAATCATTCTGAGGTCAAATATTTCAAGTCAAATTTAGCCCAAGAGTGAAGTGTTCTTTTCACTGGCAACACACCAGAATTTAATTTGGCCTACAGGATCCAATGAGGTAAATAAGAGTACTTCAAACAGACTTAGGTAGGGAATTGTAAAAACCCACCTTATTATATGCATAGTGAAGAATTTCATCTTCACATCAATTACAATGAGATTATTGCTATAGCAGATTTGTGTGCTTGTTTTTATTTTTCTTCTTCTTTCAAAGCTTTGCAAAAATCAATTTCACCCATGGAAGAATTAAAGCACAAAACTCAAATGTGAGACAAACAAGGAGAATTTTATCCCTTTAAAACTGCTCAGTCGTGCACTCTTTGCATTCATGCAGCGTTAAGTGTGAAATCATTTCTCAAAACCAGCTTAGGACTTTACTTTTAAAGAACTGATCAGAAAACCAACAGAATGATATTTATCTTAGGAGCCAACCTGCAGTGTTTTAGAGATGTTTGCATCCTTTCCACACCATTCTATCCAAAAAGAATAGGAAATAGAAAGATTATTTCCTACAGAAACGAAGGGAGTAACTTCTACAGAATTAAATAAAGTATCTGATGTAGAGTTTGTGGTCAGGGTGGAGAATAGACAAAATTCTGATATTATTAGCCAATATAAAAGAAACTCATCACTTTTTCTGAATACATTGGAATGATCAGATCCATTCATGACTGGGCTGTTGTCACAAGGCCTCAGCATTTTATCTCACTAGAGGTATAATTTTCCTGGTGAAACTTGTCCTTTGGTTTTGGCTCAATGCCCTATTATCATCATCACCACTGGCAATCTTTACAGTTTATTACCAAGTGAGGTTCAGAGATAGAGGGTGACAGACACTTTACAGTATTTTGTCTTAGATGCTGCAGAAATGTGAAGGCCACATTGGCTGTTTTTTGTGATATCATCAAGTAGCTTCTTGCCATAACTCAAATAAATCATGAAGGGATATTTGTGATGAGTAGAACTCAGTGGTGTTAACATACGTGCTGAGGGTGAAGCAATTTCAGTGGTAGGAAATGGAACTGGCCGAAATAGTTCAGGAACTGGGATTGTGACATCACATCCAGATAATGCATGCAATAGAACACATATCCAGCAAATATTTGTGTTATTTGGATCCACATATAAAAGAATAGAAATAAAACATGATTTTTTGAGTCTCATGTTTGTGACAGAAGCATCCCACAGCCCTGTAACTAATCAGATTCCCTGATGTTGTTCAGCCATTTTTCCTTCCTTTTCTCAGTAAAAGATGCTCAATACCTACACTCCCCATAAAAGAAAGATTACACAGTTTCATTTGGAAATCTAGCTTTAAATATCCTTGAGCCACTATTCAGGAAAGGTAAAACTCCTGGTATACTACGGATAAATGGCATATGTGTATTATTTGTGTCACTGAAAGAAGTAATTGGTACAGATGTATTTCAGAAACACTGATTGCCACATCAGCAGACCGTGCAGACTGCAGAGGTTGCTCAGTGAAAAATACCAAGGTATAATTCCCTGCATAGCCATTGCAATAGGAATGTACCTCACCTCATTGCTTAGGAAACAAAGATTCCTGAGATTTTGTTATGCTGGAAAGCTAAGAAATGTTTTTCAATTCCAGTACTGATATGAGCTATATCTCACATTATAACCTCCTGACTCCGTCTTCAGAATACAGCTAGCTATTTATGTATATGGATGTGCTGTTTTTCTGTTCACCAATATTTGCAAGCTCAGGTAAGTATCAACACATGAGTATTTCTAAATCAGATTAGCTGTGAAAAAGCAAGTTTACCTGTGAAAAATACAGCAATTTTTTATTACATTTCCCAATTAAATGGAGTAATAAGGAGGACTGAAGCAAAAAACCAGCATTTTAAATGCTAGGCCATAGTATTTTTAAGCTATGACATTCACAAGCCATATCACCTTTCTTCCCTCTTCTCATTGCTTATGCTGCTTAAAGTCTTTCCTATATTGTACTCCCATGCATGTGCTTAGTTTTCTGCTGGAAAAGTTACTTCGTGCTATAGTTTAAACAAAACGCAGCTCTAATTTCTTGGTACCCCCACCTCAGTGTCTGTGTTTGCCTGACTGCATTTCCACTGTTTTTACTTCATTATTTCTCTGAGATAATATCTGAAATCAGTAACTAAATACGTGCTTTGCTGTGTAACAGTATCTATGACGTGTGAATAAACTCTTTCAGAACAAACTAAGTTCTGAGGTTTTTTTTTTGTTTGTTTGTTTGTTTTTTTTCCATTAGTTAATTTTAGTTTATTAAAGTTACTTAGTTATGACAGCTAAGAGGCCAAGGTGAAATGAGCTCAGGGTATCTCACTGCTTACAGCAAGTAATTTTTGTTATCAGAAGCAGTTCGGTGCACTTGCAACTCCTTATAGGCCTGGAAATTCATCTCTAGGGTATGCTTTTCCTGACTATCCTTGAAGTTACAACTTAGAAACCTGCATTTTAAAAATCATGCTTCTAATCTATGACGAGGGAAGGAATTACCTCTGCTTCTCACCTGAAAGATTACAATCTTTAATAGCAAAATGCTAAAGCCAAGGAAGTGTACTAGATGTAACTGGCAGAATCAGGGATCTTCATTTCTCAGCCTTAAGCAGATTTTCAGGTAAGGATTTTTGCTTCTTAATCCATTTATTCAAATCCAATTGAATTAAAAAAAAATTGCAAAGCTAATACCAGTAAGCTGAAAGCTAGATATGTCCTGAAACGGTATAAATGTACTCTAGGTGACAAAAATGAAATTCATGAATTCTACCTCTCCCTTCCCGACTCATGCCCCCCCACCCCCCCAAAGAAAATAAAAAAAAAAGCCAAATCAAACTATCATCTGAAAGATACTGTTTGGAGAGATTTAAAGAAAGCTTCTACAAAATCATCTGTACTTGCTAATCAGCTATGTATTATTAAGATATGCAAAGACTCCCCTTGTAGACAACCATAGCATGATCAAAATAAACGGTAAGACTGAAGATATCCTACTGACACAGAGAGGTGAAGTATTATACATTTCACTTTTGAACTTTTACATATGAAACCACCCTGCAGTAACTTTTAAAGACAGCTAGCTCTAGTGATTTGAGTAGGGCTACAGCACAGAGAAACACATATACTCCTGTTTTAGGCTTACCACACAAGCGGCAAAGTAGACAGCTTATATTGTAAGGTGAAGTGCTTATTCATTAACTTTGTGGAGAAATCTGCAATCTCTACTTCTTGTGTTACAGTGCAGAACAGTTCAGAGCAGTCACCATTTCTGCATGACCTAAACATGCCTGCAAATTTCTTAATGATCCTGAAAGTTTACTCAGATATTGTTGGAGAACCACATGAACTGGGAAGACCTCAAGATAAACAGCAAGCTTTGACATCTGCTGAGTAGATTCTTGTTGTATTTCTCCATATACATAAGAAGCAGAGATTCTTCATTTCATTGGCACAGTCCCCGAGTACATTCTGCCAAGTAGACTTACATTGCTGTATCATTAATAACTTTTCCATAGTAAGCACTTATGCTTTTTAGCACACCTACTATGGGGACATATGGTCTACTGCATCAGCCTTATTAGGATCCAATTTTTAGCTACCAGGAAAATAGCTATTTCTCCTGAATCCACAGATCAGAATTTTCCTGTCCTTTTTCTACAAATAATTGAATGATGCACCTGAAAATGCAGTTAAATATTGGTTCACATCATTCTGTGGGCCTCTCCTAACCTTGTCCTGAAGTTCAGAACAATAGTGCCAGCTGTTTGTTGATAAAAATTAGTGCCTGGTTTACCTCATTTTAACATTAGAGTCAAACTTCCGTAAAACAACCTAAAGCTTTAGACTTGGGCCCACTGTCATATTATATAGTCACAAGCATTTTTTTTCCCCACTTTTGTGTATTGTCTCCTCAGTGTATTTAGAACTTAATTCCAAGGGAACAATAAGAGAACTATCCAAAAAATTGAAAGGTCATAAGAGAAGTCCAACTTGAATTTTGAAATTATGTGGGACGGCAACATTTCTTCCTGAACATCCAAACCAATGAACAAAATGTAAAAACCCAATGAAACAAAGTTTTCTGCCACTCCTACAAACAATTGCAGGCTCCGAGACATGTATATAAGTATATATACATACATATACACACACATTTTTTAAACAGAAAGATTTGTAATATTAACTTCCAGTATTATATTTGGAATTCAAAATAAGCACAATGATTTTACTTTTTAAAGGTCATTTATCTTGTACCATGAGTCCAAATGCTCACAAGCTGAGGGAGGAGATGCTATAAATCTTTTAATACTTGTATTATATAAAATCTCATGCATACATGTATATGTGTGTGCATACACACACTACTGAAGCCCGTTTTAAAAATGTGATGTTTAAAAACCACTTTTTCATGTTGAATTCAATGCAGATACTGTTGGTTGGGTCATATTCTGAGATGACAGTTTCCTCAGACAAGGGAGGTTGTCACTTTGACCTGTAAACATTTTCTAATTTAAGTAATACCTTAGGTGTATTTCAAAAATAATCAAACTTTTTGATGAAAATGCCATTTCCCTTTTTTAAAGCAGTCTGTATGACTTCCAACAAAACATTACTATTAAGGTGGAATATCTGTCCATATAAAAAGAGGCATCCTGCTGAGACACACTATCTTGTTTGCCTTTCATCACTGAGAAAATTATCTATGTAGTCCCTGCTGGGGTAAAGATTTATGGTTTCTCAGGCTTTGGAAACAGTTAATTAAGCAGCTACGCCGAGATGCACTAAAAGTAAGTCAGGACACTGTAAAAAATACAAACTAAACATCCATCATCGACTTTTTGGCTCCAACTGGAGCAGCCTGGAAGGAGAAGTAGCCCTTTCCTGGACAACGGTAGACAGTCATGCCCTAGCACTTTCGTAGCTAAATACGAGGACAAACAGGGGTAAGGAAAAAAAGCAATTTCTTACCTCTTCAGAAATATTCTGTTTGGAGAGGAAACCTTGACCTACAATTATCAGGGACAGTTGAGTGAGATTCAGAGATGCATGATGTTCCCACCTCGTTAACTGCTATTATTTGGGTTGAAAGCAGGACTGGACTGACTAAGATCCTTCGATCCCCTGAGAGGCTCAGTAGTAACTATTAAGGCTTCAAGTACTTTGCAAAGTTCCCTTTCTTTATAAAGAAGTATGCGTGGGACTTGGGGGGGAAGAAAGGAGGAGGTGGGAACTTGGAAAGTTTGGTCTTTTAAATGAGGCCACTCCTGGAATTCCCCACTACCTAGCAGAGAAGCTCAAAGAATTCACATTACTGTTCCATCTTTAGCGTTCTTGGCTCCAGGTAACGAGAGGGAGGGGAGAGATGATGAACTCAGTGGCTTGTTAAGATCCTACAAGAAGGGTTGGCTGTGCTCACCCAGACATTGGAGAGGAATCAGTTAACATGTAGGCCGCAAAAGGAATGTTGTAATAAAAAGGAGCTTTTATTTTTCGTATCTATATATATGACTGTGAATTTTTCAGCCCAAAACTTGTAGGTGGAAACAAATACCTTGGTGATTGTTGGCCTCCTCACATTAACATGTTAATGCTCAGAGCTTACATTGTTATCAGCAATACCTACTTACTGTTGTGATGTCCAAATAGGGTCCTGCTCTTTAGCATTAACTGATATTTTTGAAAATATATAATATCAGTAGACCTTTAAAAGTAGTAAGTTTAATTTCCTCTAAAATTTGGTCCTGAAATCCATAAATACATTAAAAAATAGGATAATATATTCTGCTATTATCGTGTCTGTGGAGAAAAAGAGAATTGAAAAGGAGATCTGGCTCCAAAAGTTGTGGAAATTCTGGGACATGTAGGAAAAGTGGCAGATTTTTAAGAACTGAGAGCTTATCCTAAATCTTGTCATATAAGCAGCTCTTGACTAGTGGGTATCTACAAAAACTCTACAGTTTTCACTGTTTCTCTTATTGTACAGTATTCACTTTGATTTTCAAAAGAGAGAAAAAGAATTCTTTTACTCCTCTTTCTCCTCTCTCCTTCTCTCCCAATTACTGCAGTAATGGGGCTCTGGCTTTATTTTAATGCTGGCATTGCACAAAAACTCATGTAGTGTGGGGTCAAATATTTGCCTCCTAGACAAAATGAAAATTCCTCATACGATCCACGTGAGTCAATGCATTTGGCTTATCTGTACCGACTTCATCACTCACTTTCTGACTGTCATGAAGTTGCATTAGAGGGGCGTGGATTCTGACCCACTGCAGTTATTGAAGGACTCCCAGGCAGGAAGGAGGTAACCTGTACTCCCTTCCTATAAGCTGTGGTTATTCTCCCTCTGGATGTCCAGTTTGCTGCGTCTTAGCCTATTTCTCCCTCCTTATCAGCACCTGGAAGACCCTACCCCCAGCCTCTACTGTCTTTCATTCTTCCATTACCAGGCACTCTCTCCTCTCCAATGCAAAATGGTTCTCTACTGTTGTAAATACCCTCCTTTCATCTCATCAGAGACATTCAGAAGATACAGCATTACAAAGACCAAGGGCACAAAACCTGGTGCTTACTAGCAAAACAGGGCTGGCTGGAATGGTATTTTCTACATATGCTGCTGTTTAAAAACTTTGTCTATCATTCTTTACCTATGAATGACTGAAAGTTAATAGAAAGCCCCTAGCACACCTGAAACACTCAAAATGGTTTTATTTTTTTTTCAGATCTGCAATTAGTGCACAAGATGCTTTAGAACATAGACAAACAAGATTTTACATCTAAGTTCTATATAAAAATATGTAAATACATATGCACAGAAATGCATATATCAAGATGCCCAAAAGATCATTTTTTACTAACCCAGCTAGGACTACTCAAAGTCAGATGAGAGCCACAGCAGTTTGCAAATACATCAGGGTGGGTGTTTTTAATTAGTATTAAAATTTCCATAAATGCAGGTGCATGGACAAACCTGTAGAACGAATGTACTGTTACACTCCCATTGCATTTCCCTTGTTCTGCCAGAATCAGGTTGCTGATGTATTTCACAAACTTAGCAAAACAAGGACGAATATTTACTGAGGCTATTTGTTAAAAAAAAAAAATTAAAAAAAAGCTGTAGACAAAAATGTCTTTTTGAAAGCTATGGTATCTGTGAAAGATTTCCAAACAATTATTCAGAACACTTCTGATTTGCTGTGGCCTTAATTAATATGCTTGTTTTCCTAGCAGAGAAGAGCACTTCTAGAATTTATTTCTTGCACTACAAGAAATGAGGTTCCTCACATTCTCTAATAGCTTTTGTTTTAGGACTTCAGTAACCTACCAACATTAATTGATGAATTTTATAATAACTGCATAGAAAGAAAACTGCCTGCTTCACAGGGAACACAGTAATCTTTCCTCAGAAAAGTACAGCAAAGCCACAATTTTTTTAAGAGGCAATTGATACAGTAGCATATAGAACTGAAAATATGCACTTTAACTTGAATAATTAGAAGAGTTTCTTTTTTTAGATTATTATTACAATCTGTACTCTTCTGTGAGCATAACTCTAGCTTCAATTCTTATGTAAAGAAAGTACCTTAAGGTGAACAATGACAAAAACCCTGAAGTTCATCAATTTTGCTAGCTCTTAACAAGAGATGGTTCTTAAATATGTTATGCAAATACTTATCAATTACACCCCAAATCCACTGCGATTCTCTGGTTTAGGGTCATAGCACAGTGTAGGGAATAGAGCCCAGCAGGGAAGGCTGCCTCTGAAAACAACACAGACACAATACATGCTCACAACATTTATACAGTCTGAGTCGTCTAACACTTGAGGGAAGGAGGATGTTACTGTGGTTCTTATTCATGTTAGGAACTTACCAGAATTAATCACTGCATAAATAAATCAGCTTGAATAACATCTTATCTGTATATTCACTCTTAATCTGTGTATTTATGTGATTTCCCTTGAGTAATAAGATGTTTAAGGCTGAAATTCTCAGTGAAACAATGGCTAGTTACCTACAGAAAATCAGAAATGTTTGTCATGACATTGCTGCAGGACTTGAGCATATGCCTAAGTGTTCTGCTGGAGCAGAGCCCAAATATGAACAAAATCTTGTTAACCCTCTGATCCGTCTTGGCTGCGAGTCACTGGAGTGCCTTCAGAGCATTTACTTTGCATTCTGGCACGAGTTAAAGACCAAAGGATCTGATGCTAATTTTAGCATTACTTCTGATTTTCCTGGGGTTTTGTAAGGTTGAGTCAGAATCACAATGCTATTTCAGGATAGATGTTTTGTAGCAGCATTCAGCTATATTCTGGTTTTACATAGGGGAAAATATTTAGTGCTGAACTACTGTGCTTACGTGGTGACTGGTAACCCTATTTATAAAAAGTTAAATCACATCAAACACATAAACCATGAATTTGTCTTAGGCTACAGATTAGAAAAAGGCTTCGGGAGCACCAGTTCAGTCCCAGTGCAAGTGGCAGAGCAAGGTACTCCTAACCTGACAAGTACAGACCAGAACAAAACTATGGTTTTCAAGATCACATGCTATGCTTTCTGTGAAAAAAAAAGTTCAGGAGCAAAACTACCAACTAATTCTTGTTGCAAGACCTACTTCTTATGCATGGGAAAGAATGTTCAATCCTTGTTTCCTGTCCCCATTGTTTTCTGCTTTTCCTTACCTGTTACAGATCAGGATAAAATATCACATAAGTTCTGAAAATTAACCATTGTATCTGAAACTAAAACCATGTTGCACTTGGACTAATCAGGTCAGCATTTGTCCTTTAACTGAAGTAATTCCCACAAGGTGTCCAAGGTGCAGGGGAAAAATAAGGCACAAGAATTCTATTTAAGTTTTTCATTGAATTCCAAATATATACAATCTGGTTTGATGCAGTGAAGGAGAGGGATTGCAGCAACAAACCAGGCTCCACTCTTGCATGTTCTGAATATCTCAGAGTAGTCTGATATCCAAGAAGAGACAATCAAAATTATATCTCTCTTATTGTTTAGAAATACTCCATGAAACACTGTAACAGTATCATTTCAGAAGAACATCTAATGCTGTAGGAAGCAGAGTAGTTTATCACAGCAAGCATCTTAACTAGTACTTACATAAGCAAGAACTACAGGACTGTTCCTGTAAGCCTTTAAGCCAGAGAGTCTGCATTTCTTTCTGAAATACTGTCTCTGCAAGAAGGTACACGAAAATAGCACCACAGTTCATGCACTGGGTAGTTATTCTTCAAATAACTCACTACTATTCTAATTTCTTTAAGATGTCAAGTTCAATGTTATAGCAAGAGTATAATTTCCAATCGACTTTTACACAGTTTAAAATAATTTTCATGTGATTTCACATAGGTTCATAGGTTCATAAGGTTGGAAAGGACCTACAAGATCACCTAGTCCAACCATCCTCCTATCACTATCCCTATCCAACTACTAAATCAAATCCCTATAGAACCAAAGAACCATGGAACGGTTGGGTTGGAAGTGACCTTCAGTGGCAATCAGCCTTCTCAGAGATTAATTGGGTTAAGTTCATAAGTTCATAAGTTCATAGATGGTGAGACACTGGAACAGGTTGCCCAGTGAGGTGTGCCTGCCTATAGTAAAGGGGCTGGATCTAGGTGAGTTTAAGGGACCCTACCAACCCAAACTATTCTATCTTTCTATGATTTTGCAGCATTTCAATTAACTCCATTGGTTCTCTCTCTCTCTCTTTTTTTTTTCCCAAAGACAACCTGACCAGCAGTAATTCGTGACAACTACTGTTGCAGTGCCACTTTTTAATCCCTCAATTTTATAATCACTGAAGTGAATGGGTAAAATCATATGTATTATTGCTGTTGGGACAGATGAAGACTTCTGTGCTAGCTAATCCAGTAGCATTGGTATAAAAAAAGATTTTTAACTACACTGAGACTCAGATTCTCAGATAAGCACAGCCTTAGATAGTGTAACAAAATATGGGCTTCAGAATGTTAACACTTGAATTGTGCCTTTTCTACATCAGAGCTACATTTGAACAAACTCTTAACATCTCAACTACTGACCTGTAGAAGATCAATAATCACCACTTGATCTTGTGGAATATATTATTTTAAAATAAGTGCCATCCTAGTTCCCATGATCTCAGAGATTAAATTGTGAACCCTTGAGATTAATCTTAATTTAACAGAGGGAAATCATATTCTCAGCAAAATAAAGAAATAAATAAAATAAAAAAAAGGATACAGAGGATTTTCTATGACTTTTGTGGGAGCTAAAAGGTGAGAAGGAACATTCCTAGTTTTCTGAATGCTTATGAAAATCAATATGGAAGGGACTATGGAAAAGTCACAGAATCACAGGATTTTAGGGGTAGAAAGGACCTCTAGAGATCATTGAGTCCAACCCCCTACCAAAGCAGCTCTCTAGCCCAGGTTGCACAGGTAGGTATCCAGGTGGGTCTTGAACATGCTCAGAGAAGGAGACTCCACCACCTCTCTGTGCAGCCTGTGCCAGTGCTCCATCACTGCACTGTGAAGAAGTTCCCACATACATTTGTACAGAACTTCCTGTGCTACAGTCTGTGGCCATTTCCCCTTGTCCTATCACTGCACAGTGCAGAGAATAGTCCAGCCTCATACATTTGCCTCACTCCTTAGATATCTATAGACTCTAACTATATCTCCTCACCTTACATATCTATAGACATAGATCAGATCTTCTCTGATTTTTTTTTTGTTTGTTTTTTGTTTTGAGTCAAGTTACATCACTTAAAAATCAAATTGTTAGAAATGAAAAATATTTCATAGTACTAACACTGAATTTTATTTCATGTAGTGGAATCATATACTTACAGATAAAGATGTGACATAACCATGCCATAGGGAACAGTTTATCTCTACTATTTAGCAGATGAAGATAAACTCCTGAAAATTATGTATGTACTAAACCAAGTCATCTGTAATGCCTTCAAAAAAGTGAGTTTCTGAGGTCAGGACTCTATGTCCTCCTCCAAATGGGGTTACCTAACAAAGGTACTGAGTTGCAGGCAATCTATATGGAACAAACACAAAAAGACTCAGTGGAAATGCTCTTGTAGGGCCCTGGCCTGTACTATGTGCCACAGACCTTGGGCAGGACAATATTATATGCACTCCTTGCCACCACAGCTAGACTAATGCTAGTAGCTGAGCTGCCATGCTATGTCACTCTGGGATCTGCAATGTACACCTGTGTGCTGCAAAGCTTTATTTACCTCAAACTGCTTTGTAACAAACAACCCTTTGAAACCACATTTTTCTTTCTCTCTCTTCCACTCTTCCTTGCACTCAAATCCCAGACATTTGGATCAAAGATATTCAGATACAATAACTATAGTTTGAGATTGTTTTTGATAAATTAGGAATATAAGTAAGACATTGCTAATAAATACGTCTGTATGAAATCCTCTGGAACTAAATTTATCAGACTTGGAGGTTATTTTTTCTCATCAAATTGGGATATTAATGCAGTATTTCATCCCAAAAGAAGTTGTTAAAGTCCTTTTGGACTCCATTTGCAATTTTCTTCTCCAGTACACAAATATACACTGGAAATTCAACACCACCACCACTCAGCACTCTTGCAAAGTAATGACAAATAAGATCTGCAGTGGAAACGGCAGGGAAAATTAGACAGACAGAAAGAAATTACTTGCACTGGAATCTGGCCAAGATGTTCAAATTAGCAACAGGACGATGATAAAAAAAATCTTGTAACAAAAATCTGAAGCCAAATAACACCTGGCGTGCTGTTTTTGCTAGGCAGATGCAATCTCAGAAGCTGGAGGATGGTAGCAGCAGCCAGAAAGATAAGTAAGACTGTAATTGCAAGATCAGGTGGATTGCAAGAACGTGCACAGTGTATCCACTTGAAGAACATGGCAGACTATGACAGGAGCAAAGCAGAGGAAAATCAGCTCCAGATAAAAGGTTTGGATGGGTATTGGAATGTGGCTAGTGTCCTCCAAGAAGCACAGGAAAATAACTTAGCAAAAATTGTCGAGTACATGACAATTTGAGCAAAGGTTTTTGTTTGTTTCTGTGTGTTTTAGGTTCTATGTATTCCAGGTGAGATTAAACAGCCACAGAAATTTACTTGTTGTGTTGGCACATCCTCTTACTGAAACTCATAAGCACTAATGAAATAGCAGTATAGCTTTTTCCCCCTCCACAATGGTAGCATGTCTAGTTGTAGTTTGGAGACCCTAAAATATGCATAATGTTTCACAGAGATGGAACCTGCTACAGGAAAAGAGAAGCACAGCCTATAATAGAAGTCCTCAAATCTGAACGTGGTGATTTTGAGAGCTTTGGAAAACTCTATAAAAGTGTAAGAAAGTGGAAGGAGAGAAGGGAAGGACCCAGGCTACAGGAAAAGAGAGAGAACTGCTCAGAAGCTACAACAGGAATCACAGCTGGTTGTTCTAAACAAACTCAGTTCACATTATTTCTGTTAATTTTTGGGGGGTGGGGAGGGATGGTGTTGAGGGACCCTATATTATACAATGTATATTCGCTCCAGTTGTTACGAAGAGACTTCTGAATGATAACTTGTTATTTCTTTAATCTGTAGACAAGCCAACCCCAGAATGAGCAAACGACTACCGGAATGTGTCCTGCCCCTTCTCAGAAAAGTAAGGAAAGTGCAGTAAAACTTTGAAGGGGCTTTGAATATCAGGAAAAAAAATAATTGAAATTCACAATATTTATGAGTTACGGGAACCTAAAATTCCCATACAAGGACAGTAACAAAATAAGCTTATAAATAACCCCAAAGAATAGTGCCACTCAGATGTTATAGGCAGTATGAAACATCCCACCAGTAAACTATACAAAAAACAACTTGGAGATTTTCCTGATTTGCAGTCAACAGGACAAGAAAAGTATTGCGTCATCTAAATGAGACAGACTGGTTATAGTCAAAAGGAATAGCATATTCCTTATGAGGTTCAGAAAGAGTACGGATAAACCAGCAAACTAGTTTCAATTCATTACAGTCCATATGTTTTCCTAATGCCTGGTCATATACTACAACACTGCTGTTACAGAGCCAACGGAACTCTTTATATCCCTGACTGAAAGCCAAAAATCGCAGCCAGATTCCCTTTGCAAATGGTTTGTACTGGGCAAGAGCACCATGAGGTAGAGAGCAAGACAGACAGTCTCCACAAACAGAAAAGCAAGAGCTGCCTGCCAGCTACCTAATTGTGGAGTTGGTGTCTGCTGGGAAGCCAGCTGCCTTCCCAGGCTTCCAGATGGAAATGAGAACGTAAAAGAAAGTAGACAATGAAAGGTATTTGGAAATCAAATAAACACCACACGCACTACAATTGTGATCTGCTTTGAACTGGCCCTCTTTTATGAAAAGTATTTCATGATTTTCTATTTCTGCACATGGTAACATAAAAAAGTAAGTTGGAGTATTGAAGAAGATAGTGACACAGGAACTAGACAGTCTCTCACATTTGGAGAAGCTATCTTCAATATCCAAGTGCACAAGCACATTTAGCATCTCCAAGTGAAGAGTTCAGAGGTTTCTTATCAGTTATCTTAGTTTAGAGTTGTACACGGCTCTTGCCTAAAGCCTTCAGTCTGTGATTTGGGTGATAAAAACAAGATAAACAAACAAACAAAAAAAAAACCAACTATATTTCTCTTAATACTTCCATTCAAGACAGTAATGACAAGACTTCCAGTTCTGATCAATCTGAACAAGAGAAGCATTTTGGAGCCCAGAGATGGTACAAGCAAGACATTTTCTTGCTCATACAACACATAGATGATGCCTGAGATAAGATGAATGCTTATCTTAACAAGCTTTCTTATGCAGAATAATAGCAGAGCATCAAGTGTATAGCACTGACATTGGCTGGAGCTAATATTTTCATTTCAGTCTTATTTCCTTAATTACCTTTTACTGTTGTCAACACTGTTAAGTGAATAAAACTAACTCTTTTGTCCCTATTTTATTTTTATAAAAGCCTGCTTAGACTTCAATTGCCTTCCAAAACATATTACGTAGAGAGAGTCAAAAGTCATTTTAAATCTTCCATAGAGATGAATGCTTCTAAATCAAGTTTTTCATGCTACTCCTCATAGATTGCCTTCCTGTAAGAAATTCAGCTGCTATGAGTCTTCAGTGCTAGGGCAGCTATAGCCTTTAATCTTTTGCATCACCACAGAACATAACTACTAGCCCACTGGTGAAAGAAAGTCCTTAATGTTGCCATGAACTTCGCAAAATCGCATATTAAATCTCCTTAATTATTTGCCTAACAAACATAGTAGCAAAACTAAGTTTGAGTTCCTAGAATTATACTGTAGTCTGATCAAAGTGGGCAGTCTTTAAAAAAAATTTCTTACTACCTTTCTGTAGTAGGTTTGTGGATCCTTTCCATAGATTAAAATTTCTTTAAGAAAAATGAGCTTTGAACCAGGTTCACAGCCAATAGAAATAATTTAAATGTGGTTATTCAGAGATGGTGTGAACTAATGGAGCTCAGCTGACCTTATTTTAATGTGATAGCCTTCATCACTACAGATTTGCATTTAGAAACTAAACTCATCAAGTCACATTCTGAATACTTTGACAACCTCTCATT
The DNA here is from genome assembly GCF_038088225.1 of Cyrtonyx montezumae. NCBI lineage: Eukaryota > Metazoa > Chordata > Aves > Galliformes > Odontophoridae > Cyrtonyx > Cyrtonyx montezumae. Next base: position 7,213,972 of record NW_027071914.1, on the reverse strand, counting down.
AACACCGTGACTAAAGAAGTTCACGTTCTTTGGCCTTTCAAATGTAAGTTTTAGTCAGGAAAATACTCAGTGAATCTCTCTCTCCTCTTGCCACCTTCCCTCCTTTTCTGGGTTAGGTTTGCAGAACTCTTCCTCCCAACTTTGTGTTTCAGAATTAATACTCCTCTGGTTCTGTTGGTACAACTGAATGTAGTTTATTTTTCCACTAGATGAATATACTATGAAAATTAATCTTTTTTTTTTCCACTTGGCTAGTTATGTACATGATTCATTTCTTAAAATTATCAGGGCCTATACTGAAAAGTTTTTCCTTTGCTTGTAAGCGTTGATCTGACCTGACAAGTTTATACAAGGAATTTCACAAAAGCAAGCAAATAAAGCAAGCCAGTTAATGTTTCATAAATCACTCCTTGGACAAAAATAAGATTTGCTCTGAGTAGCAATAGATGAAAAAGTCTAGCTATACTTTTAAGGATGCCCACTCAATGATAAAAGACTACACAGGCAGTCTTGTGGCTAAATTAAATGGTAGAATAACAAATCTCTTCCAAGACTATGACTGTGTCATCAATGGGCAGATGCCAATCCCAAGCCCACACAGATTCATAGACTTGAAAATTCCTACAAACAGCTTCTGGTTAGATGCTCAGAATTCTCAGTTTATATTGCAGGAGTTTATCTCACTAGTCAACATACATGCACCTGTCCCTGGACCGTATGAAAAGCTGAAGGTTGTACTTCCTTCTGTACCCCCTTTACTTATATTTCCTCTTAGCACTAGAGGAACTCCTTTATTTCTCCATCATCAAGCTCATATTTACCAGGAAATCAGTTTTGGCATCTAACACTTTCACAGCATCCTTGCTTTCTGTTTTTATCATATCTATGACCTTAGAAAATCTCCTGTAGCGTTTCCACCTGACACTGTTGTAGCTAAATGCCAGATATCTCCAGGTATAACAGATGGCAGAGGAACTATCTGTATTTGCAGTTCAGAGTCAATCTTTTCAACAGGTTATGACAGTTTACACCATTATCTTTCTTCTTTATGCTTTTCCTGACTTTTCTTTTAAACCACATTCTGCAGTAAGTGTGGGCAGTTGGAATGGGGAAGATGTTTGGTGGTGAAAGGTTAATTACAGTTTTGAGTTGCAGGCAGATATGAAGTAGTTCATTTTACCAGGAAAGAGAAGATCTATTACCTTAAGCGTCTTTGTAAAAGGATCTATAAAGATGGCTGTTCATCATAATTTCTGGCCTTAAAAGCCTTCTGTTATTTCAGAGTGTAGGAGAGAGTGGATGGGGCAGAAATCCAAGTTCTATTTAGTATCACTATTGCTTTTTAATGATCTTTTCAGCGTCTCAAATGATCATTTAATATCTTCTGTCATCATTTTTTTCCAGAGTCCCACACAATTCTCAGCGTTACTGTTTGCTTTTACAGCCCTTAGCTTTCTAGCATTGCAACACATCAGCAAGCTTTTACTCTCATCTAAACTGGCTAGGATAGTAGTCATATTCATCATAACTTTTTCTTAGTGACAATTCATTGTGTTCATCCTAAATATCCTTATGCACTTCATTATTTGCAAGTCCATGAAGTCTGCTTTCCCACTACTCAGTCTGAATTTGTCTTGCTCTATTTCTTTATATTTGGAATATCATGCATGGCATATTCCAGCTCAGTTACCTCAGCACCTGAGAAACATATCCAACATATCCATTATTAGTTTTAATGTCTGATACATTTCTGTATTTTCCTTTCATTTGATGGAATTGAAGAAACAAATTACTTCCATTTAACTCTTTTGTCAGAGTTTATACCATCTCCCGTATACATTGTCATCTTTAACTTATTCCTAGACTCTTGGTAAAGTTTTGCTATTTTATCTTGATCATCTTTTTACGTTCATGTCTTCATTTAATGCATCCATTCATGTTTACGAATGCATACTTTACAGCTAGTTTTAGCATTAACATTCAATTCATTGTTATTTAATTTGGCTAGAAACACTGTGAATGTAGTTTTGGTAATAACCCATATTTCTTATAATTTTATTTGAAATAAGAATCAGCGCACATACACTTTTCTTCTGTTATTCCTTCTCATTTGAATGGCAAGTAATTTTTAAAAAGCAATAAATTTCCTTCTTTGCAAAACAGAGTCACAAGAATTACTAGTGTCTAGTTAGATTTTTATAAATCAGCTGAATTTGCAAAACTCTGTATAAGCTTAAGTAAAAACTGACTTTTAGCAAATGGTGATTTATTTCATTATTTATATTCCTCTAAAAAGCAAAACATACACTACCATTGGAAAAACAAGGCTACTTCCTGCGAAAATAAATTTCAAGCAAAAATATGTAAAATCATGGAGAGTAAATGAGTAATAGTCATTTTAGTAGCATTAAAAAATACACTAAATATATTTAAAGTACTGTAAACGTACATAGATATCTCCCTTAAACATTGCCAGCCTTGAAAAATGTGAAGTTCAAACATCCCTTTGAGCTTTCCTGAAGATATATTGTTTGCATGGCTGGCAGGCAACAGAAAACTACACAGTCCCAGAATGCTGACACCATTAGTTTGAGGGAAGCATGCATTGTTCTGCATCTTTTTACAGTTAACATTTTCTTTCCAAGCACATTTTTCAGATTTAGAGTTGAAGGAATAAAAACAATTCCATGTAGATTTGTTCAGACTAAGGTGAATGTGTGGCCTTTTATTTACATTGGTCTTGAGACAGGCTACATCAAAACACAAAAAGCTTAACAAGTGACATTATTTTCTCCCCAATATGAGTTTGTGTTTTTGTTTTTAAGTTCAACATCATCCAGTTTGTGACCATACAGTTGAAGAGAAAAAAGGAGCAGAAGCATGTCAATAAAGCTGAGATGCAGCCTCAGTGCTGAGTAAAGAGGGATGGCCACCTCCCTGTTCCTGCTGACTACACTGTTTCTGATACAAACCAGGATGTTGCTGGCCTTCTGGTCCACCCTGTATACACTGCTAGCTGGCATTCAGATGGCTGATGACTAACACTCCCAGATCCTCCTCAAAGCTTTCCAGCCACTCTGCCCCAACTTGGTAGGACAGCATGGGATTGTTCTGACTCAATTGCAGGATCTGGCACGTGGTCTTATGAAGCTTGTACAATTGACCTTAGCACAGTGATCCAACTTGTCCAGATATCTCTGCAGAGCCTTCCTACCCTCAGGCAGATCAACGCTCCCTTCAAACTCAGTGTCATCTGCAAACTTACTGAACGTGCACTCAATCTCATCAGTAAAGACATTAAACAGGGCTGGCCCTAATTCTGACTCCTAGGGAGCATCACTCATGACCAGCTATGTAGGAAAACAAATAAAATTGAAGGAAAAAAGAAAAAAAAAAAACCAAAACCAAGCCTCAAACCCACCACCGTCTTCATCAAGAGGAAGGAATCAAATCTAATATTCTCCTCTCCTCCACTCCTATATTTACCATTTGCCTGAATTTATCACTTATTTCCAGGAAACCTTGTTTACAATGACTCTATCCCTTCTCTCTCTCTAGAGGCGCACAGAGGAGTTGACATTGTAGCAGAGAACAGCAGCACTAGAACCAAGATATTAGATGATAACTGGGCTCAGAGTCACAATTACTTAACTGAAATACTTTACTTAGAGGCTTTGGATGGCAGTAAGGAGGAAGGTTTAAAAGAAAGCCTTTAGGAAGAGTTAGAGGACAGGGAAGGAAAAGCAGCAAGGTCAGCAGTATATAGAGATTTCCAGGATCCTTTGTGTGCTCTGAATGGGAAGCTTTTCAAAAAGAACATAAAGCTGGTCTGACAAGATAACACAATCATGGGCAACAGGAGAAAAATAAAATCTGTTGACTGAACTTTACACAAGGTATTTTCCTTTTTGTTACATTATGAATACCCAAGTACAGTTACTAAGTGACACATGGCACAATCTCTTGATGAATAGCTTCAAGTTTAAATGGTTGCTCTGAGCACGTGAAAAAAATGCTCAAGGAGCTGTTTACAATAAGCTAAAACTTTTCAAATGTTGAGATACTGACAAGCAATCCATTCTAAGTTAGAGATATCAAAATAGTTTTCAGGAACTTATACAGAAGTCTTTTATCTCATGTCAATATTAGCTTTCTATCTATGACTCTCAGGTTTTTAGTACTTTTTATTTCTGTTTCTGCCTAGGAAACAACAAAAACAATTTATTTGTTCCACCTGCTCAGGGTAAACAACATTCAATATCTTTACTTCCTTGAAACAGGGTTTTTATGAAACCTAGGCTGGTTTACAGCATCTGCTTGCTCAGGATACAGGACATGGAGTTTACACAGGCTTGAGAATTCAGATCAAGAAAAAGAAAAACGTTAATTTATTAAAATTAGCATCAATCTCCAGAAACAGGTAAGGACAAATAGTTCCAGAAAGTTCTTGCTGTAAATAATTCTAAAAACATTATGGTCTCTTGTGGAGTTCTCCAGAAATTTTACAGAATTAAAAAAAAATTAGCCTGAACTCATTTGATTTTTGAAGTGAAAAGAAATTAATTGGAGTGAAAGAGCACAAGATAAAATCTTAAACGAGTCCACTACATAGTCTCTGCTGTAAGAGAATGTATATATAATTAAAGAATATATAACAGCCAAGAGTATTGTTACTTGCAGTTTTGTCAATATATTATCTAAAAACTAACTATGAACAGTCACACAAAACAGAAGGTCTCCATGCTTCAGTATTGTTTTCTCTAACAGTAGCAGTAAATGAATGCCTAAGAAAAATTAAGGGCATGGTAAGCATGAGTTCCTCCTATAGATTCCAGCTAATTACTGTGCTTTCTTCTACTCTACCACCTCACGTCTCCACTTCATTACCCCCAGTGTTGCATGGATCTCTCTCCCTTAAATATGTCCAGTCCCTATACAAGGTTAACTTAAACTTGAGCATCTACAACATCCTTGGCAAGGAATTTCATGAGCTAATTACTCACAGTATTTGATTTTAAACTTAGTTCCTTTCAAATCCATTATAATTCCTACATTCCTAATTTCTCTTGAATTTTAAGCACCTTAGTCCTTTCTTTTCCACTTTGAAGTACAGTGCCTTACTCAGCTCTTCCACATACAAATGCCTGGCACAACATTCCATTCAACAGCAGCCCTCAGCAAGGGTTATGTGGACTTCACTCATTCAGTTACTTTCCATCATGTCCATTTGCAAATGACTGCCAGAACTACAAGACAACCAGTTACATACCTGCTCCCTAGCAACTGAAAAATAAAGTAAAAACATTCCCAAAACAGAAAGCTTAATTTAAGCCAGCACAGGTAAATATCAGGTGGAGGTTTTTTTTTTAAAGATGTTTATCTGCTAGGCACTGCTTCAGTTATCTGCATACAAACATTACTCTCACTCTACCAGATTAAAAACAGAAAACTATATGCAAAGTTGCTGTTTAAGAGTTTGCTTTTTTCTTCAATTATACCAAAGGTTTATTTATTTATTTCTGTTAATGCTATGAAGCTGTTCTAACCAGTTCTTGTCATGCTCAGAGGAAAGCACGCTTCATCCATTACTTTCTCTACAAACCTTCTAAAGACAAAATCAGACACTGTAATTGATCACAATTTTTTTTGTGTATTGCTTTTTTTTTGTAAACCATATCTTTAAAGTTGAAAAAAAGTTGTAGAATATCCAGCCAGATTTCCTGAAGTAAAAGTCATTACAAACCATTCTCAAATTTTATCATCTGTTTTCCAAGGTTTAGAATAGATGATGAGAAAACGTTTAGTTAAATAGCTATAATACAGTGAATTTATTTCATATGAGAAAGCAGATAGCATTTTATCCACCTATAACTTACCACTGATTTTCTGACTCACTGTTCTCTAGTGAAGTCCACTGCCAATCTATGTTACTTAAAATTGAAAAATATACTACCACAAAATTCATACCTGATCATTATTTCAGTCGCACATAGCCATTTCAGTTGTTGCTCAAATAAACACTTTTGTGGAAATACTTGGCATTTGACCATACGTGATTTCCTGAAGGAAATACACATTCAGAAATAAACATGAAAACATGAATAACTGATGCTTTGATTCCCCCCCCCCCCAGATTGATGAATATAATCTCACTGTTGAAGAGTTTTCAGGACATTTTAAAGGATTAACATGGGAATAAATTACATCAGCATTGTATCTGTGGAATTCCCAACAAAATTCTAAAATCATATGTTAATTTTGATCTCTCAGACCAGAGAGATCAAAAGATTTCAACAGCTTGACTCAATAAAGTTTCAATCTGAGACTATAGCAAAGCAAAACAGGATCCTTCACCCTCAGAGAAGTGCATGGATTTGCTACCTACTATTTTGGAAAGGGTACACAACTATTGAAGTAGAACCATAGGAAACTTCTGATCTCTAAAAGCTAACTGTCAACCATTTGTTGGAAACAGTAATGATTTCAAGAGGCATTTCCAAAGTAATGATTTGATCTTACCTCTGCTCTTAAAATTTTTCATTCAGTGTTTCTTAATTGATTCTGGGTAAGAGCTGAAGTTTTCCACCTATGCCAAACACCACAGAGCTTTCAAGCATTCTGCCATATTTATTGGATTATTTGCCTTGATATTAATTCTCCACTTTCTATTGAAAAATTTTTATTGAAGCTAGAGGACAACTAAAATCACTGCTTTTCCTTTCATAAAGAGACACTCAAGAACCAGAGATAATTTGTAACAAGATTTGAAACTTAGCATTAAACTCAGAGCTTAAACTCAAAAGGCAACACTGTTCTAGGCTTAGGAGTTTTCAGGATGGAAAGGCAGAAAGCTCCATTTGTCTCGTCACATTTTTCCCCCTTTCCATCACAAGCTACACAAAACAGCCATTGTTTCAAAAATGAATAAATAAATCCTTTGGAACCAGCAAGTTTGGAATTTACTCCTTTCTGTTTTCACTTGGCTTGCTATTATTGTTATCAAAAAAGAGGGGAGAGTGAACAAAAAAGCCTTCCCCATCCTCTACCAGTACATACACTTGTTATATATCAAAGACAAAAACTGGCTTACATAAAGAAACAAGTCTTAACATTATTTACAGAGCAGGATAAATATAAGGCCATTTCATTCAACTACACAGACCAAGAAGCACCCGTGACAATCAATGTTTCTGATTCTAAACATCAAAACTGTTCCAATGGAGACTTGTGATAGACTTATCTCAACAAGGAGGACTAATCTTATATCCACTACAGGAAACTGCATGGACTTTCAGTTTTGATGAGCAAATCACTGTAAATCAGAATCTTTTTTCATTAAGTTTTCTAGAGTTGGATGTTGTTTAACTGAGCAAAGATGAAAAGCATACATGTTTGCTTCAACCCCAGAATATGTACAAACATGTTGTGTTTCACCAGGATTGGTATATTTTCTTCAAGAACTTTTACAAATCCAAAAACATTGGATAGTATTTCATTTGTCTTAACTTTCATAACTGCATTTTACAGTTGATATTCTTGAGCATTCCAAACTGATTTCACATTGTACACTGACTTTACATTGTAGAGTTATAGTTTTCTATCAAGGTACACAGCAAAGTAGTGCAACAAATAATCACAGGGCTGGGTTGTTTTAGTAAGAATCTTTGAACAGAACAAATAATTGCTCTCTTAATAAGTTTTTCCCTGCTCTGTTTCTTGTAGCCACTACTATACAGAAATATAGCAAAAATTTATCTAAAATAAGATAAAATTGGGTAATAATCAATATCCTTATGAGAAATGAGCGTTTTCTTTTAATCACAACGGTCAGCAACTGATTGGATAATGTATGTAATTGCTTATTCTGTGATATACAAGGGATACTTTGAAAGTAACGCCTCCTATTTTATTATGTTGACCCATAACATCAGAGGCAGATTTTGGTGAGACAGAAGTATAGGTTGAACTTTCCCATCAATATCCTGTTGCATCTAGTAGCCATAAGACAGACAGCAGCAGAGAGGCAGTCTGACACAATGGCATCTGACATGGAAGTGCACATGAAGCAAAGATGTGGAACTGAATCACTCCACGCAATAGAAATTGCACCCATAGATGTTCATTGAACATTTACGGAAGACAAACAGGATGTTAGCAGGGTGAGCTGGTGAACAGTGTATTTCAACAGTGGCAAGAACAATGTGAAAGACAAGCCACATTCCAGACATACACTCATGGCTGTCACATCAGGAAACAAAAATCTCTTGTTCATCGCTGGGGGAAATGAATAACTAACAGTTCTTAGTACACTGAAAAATAGTGTTTTAAAAATAGCATTTTTCTTAAATAGAATTTGCTTTATCAAATATTGCTATATGTGCTCTTTGTACCTGTCATAGTTTCCATAGAAATAACTAGAACTTACGTAGAATTTCTTAGTCTAAGGACTGACACATTTGTGTCAAAGCATAAATGCAGAAGAGAAGGTGAACTGCAGATTAGAATACACTCAGGATGGTTGTTTTATTCATTTTCTACTATTCTGCCTATTTCTGTTTAATTTGAGATTGTTGAAATTTGGAGTTTATTCATGCCTGTAAAGTATTCTGTACCCTCTACAGAAATACTTAGTATCACCTGGAACTTCTGTTGTCAGCACAGTTACTGCAACAAACTGTGTAAATTTCTTGTTAAAAATTCAATTTAGATGGAAAGAAGCATATATAATATTCATGTAAAAATGCTCTCAAATTAGCTAAGGTGCATAATATAATAAAGTAAGATTACCCTTCTTATACTATTCTAATAGCATAAGATGGATTTCAAAGATCTAAGCAATAATCCTAGCATGAAATTAGAAAAAAAAATCTTTACTTTGGAAGAAAGAACATGTCAGTAAGATCTTATTTACAAGAAAAACATGGACAAAATTTTCCATCTCTAGAAAAATAATGATGTCAGACTGGTACTCACAGCAACTGAAATGCAAATTTTGCCTGCCTGCCAGCATCTTCACCATGAAGAGTTAGACAAGTCAGTAATTTAAATGCAGGAGCCTAGCCCCAGGGAAGCAGTGCTAGTAGTAGCAATTACTTTCCAAAAGTAAAATAAAATAAAATAAAATTCTTAGAGTCTGCATTCGTGAGGTGACTATGCCTGAAATATTTTTTATGAAGAATCTAGAAGTCAAAACTGATTAGTACTCCTTGTTCAGCTAACCCAAGTAACAATACTCAAAGTGTACTAGCCTGACAAACATGAGCCATTTATAGAGGAAAAAAATAAATCTGTAACTCCTCACTATCTACAATAGTCTTGGATGCATTGTATTTCAGCAGCAACAGTGATCTATGATCTTTCTCCCATACACACAAAACCACATGATTACGTTCTTAATAGTACAGTTAAATACTTCCAGTTCCATCCTAATGGGCCCAAAAAACAGTTGATATCCTACTCGTGAGGAATTTTTCTTTAGAATATGTAAGCTCATTAAGCTCTTCCCATTGCACAGTGGGAAAACAGTCTTCCACTCATACTCCTATAGGTTACCATAACATCAATTATGTTTAAAGGCAATGATTTTGTACAATTTAACAGCTTCTTGCATGAGATTGTCCAGATTAAACTTTAAAAATGATATAAAATAGTGCTAAAGAAAAAGAACAATTTCAAAATACTTGTTCCTCGACTTGCTTATTTCAAAATTGAAGCAAAAGAATAAAGGTGAGAGCAAGGAAAACATCTGAGAAAGTCAAGAACTGTTTTCGGCACAGAAAAGAAATTGTTACTACATCCACACTAGGCTTTATCTGGTTTCCTTCCCTGTCTCTCACAGCAAATGACAGTAATTACTGAACAATATGGATTTTGGACACAGTATAAAAAATAGTGGCAAAGAGAGGGTAAGATTATAAGCTTAAGTCTAGTAAATCATTCAATATCTTCAGAAGAATTTTGGCATTTAATAGGATTGAGTTCATTCAAGTGGGTGAATTAGCAATGACTTGAAATCAAGGTGTTAGGTTATCTAATGGAAATGGTGTTTAAATAGAAACTTGGCTGCTAACATGCAGTGAAGGTCTGCCTTCCTTTAATTTTCTTCCATTCCTCAAATTTCTCATTCAAAACACCGTATAAATACTTTAAAATTCTCAGCATTGCAAGGTTATGCATCTTGATTTTTCTCCATTTTCTATACAACTCTTGCAACTTCCCCTAGTATACTATCACTATGTGGTTATCACCCCTTGTTTTCTTTCATATTATTTCTATGAGTCAAACAGGGTTTCTTTAAAGCAACAAATTGAAAGAAAACTTTAGTACTGAATGCACAAGAACTCTGTACATAACATTTCAAAACTAACTATTTATCTTCTGCACATTCAGATCCTTGCAGACTATATAAAATCTGTTCATCTTGGCACATTGAATTCTTATTTGTGTTAGGATAAGCAGGTATAAAAAAAAGAGGCATAGAATATCTCCCATCTCAGGAGCACCCCAGCTCCCTTTTACCGTGAGATGACAATGCTATTTTACAGTGGGACACACTGCATTTTCTTTGTATATCACTTGAAATATAAAAGCCTAGTACAGAAGTCTTCTCTTCATGGCAATATGGCCTAAATTTGGAAAATTTAAGGAAAATAATGCCCCAACCATAAGCACCACAGGCGTAGACCAAATAAATGATCATGGCAGGTTCATAACCAATAGAAGCATCTTGCATAGAGAGATTCATAAAATTGCTGGTACAAACACAAGTGCAGACTACCTGTGCTGCATACCTACCACAGCTTCCTTGCAAACTGTAGATGCCCAGCTGCCTATAATAAAGAACAGATTGCAGACTTCACTCTCAGCTGAACTGTTCAATTGCATATTCTAAAACCAAGGTGATTTACTTGGTAAATCAACATTGTGATTAATAGTCTTAATGCCTCCTTCACCATTTTTTCCATTGGAAGCCCTGAGTGCCAGTAATGAATGTTGATCAGGCAATTTGTTCTCAGCAGACATTCTTTTCCACTACTATCTTCAGAATGTAGCAAGCACTTCAGAAATGGTAGCTCTTGCAGAGCATTCTCATGCTGTTTTTGAGTTTCACGTCATGTCTACATCTAAGAGATCGTTATAATGTGCAGATCAGAGATCAGGCACTGTGAAACAACATGGTTAACTCAGTCAACCAAATGCTGAAGGCCAGTAGTGCCAAAGAAGGATAACTTGTTTGTCACATCAGGACAAAAATCACCAAATGCCATGCTAAATGATGCAGATGGTAAATCTATTAAAATTTATTGTTTGCTATCCAGCCAATTTCTTCTGCCCAGGGTGTAAATTGACATGATAATCAAATGCTATAAACAAAATTACAGCGCCCTTAAATACTTCATAATATATTAAAATTTTCAATCAATTACTGTATAATAACTACTGCTTTACAATTTAAAAACATATTAAAAGTTGCTTGTTTTGTTGGTATAAATCACCTAATATTTAGCTAAATTGTTTGAAAACAAAACAACCCCCCTTAAAAACAAACAAACAAACAAAAAAACACCTCAGAATGCAAACACCCTAGAATAAAGATTATTTTTTAAATTTAACAATAAAGATTACTACTGGTATTTAACAGCATGAAAACAGAAGCAGATTTTTTAATTTTCTTCCAACTTTGTGCAATGAACAATCAGACTCTTCCTACATAGTACTTAATTTAATTTGGCTGAAGTCTGGCAAAAGCAGTCAGTGAGTGTGGAATGACTGTGATCATCCAGCAGAATACACTCCTTAGAGGGCTGGGCAGTTTAGTAGGATAAAAATCATGATGGATGCCAACATCTCCATAATCACTGCTCCTCAAACAAATTCTGTGTAAAGAATAGAAGCCCCATTCAAGATATGTACATGACACTTCAGAAACATCTCCTGTCCTTTCAAAATTCCTATTGCATTGGTCTAAGTGCAGAACAACGATAGATAGACATGGAAACTGTTAGTGAAGGTAAACCTGGAATATCTGTAGTAGTAAACATGATTTGGACTGATTCATACAGTAACCTCTCCTTTCTACAGTAGGAAATGATTCTAGTCATCAGGATTTAGTATGTTTTTATCTGTCTCTACCTGTTCTCAATACCATTCTCTAAAACATGAAGGAATAACATTTTATTGCTAGAGGAAGAAACAGTTCTTTGTCTTATGTAAACTATCAGACACATTCAAGCAATTTTTTCTGTTACCTTAACTGGCCATTTCCAACTTCTGTCTATGCATACAGCACTTGTGTATATTCTGACTCTAAACTAGACACACTAGAAGGGAAGAATGATGAAGATAACAGAACAATGAAAAGCAGGTAAAAATACCACTAGCAATCAATTAATACAAGTCAAATCTATGAACCAAGATAATGATAATGAAAAAAAATTTCCATCTGTTTTCCCTGCTGTTCCCTCCTTTCATGAAGAAAAAAGAAAAAAAGGAAAAGAACGTGATTCTACACCCCAAAAAATTATGCATGTGCTGTGCTGCAGTAAATTTTCAGTATCTGAGGAGCTGGATAAATCCAAGATAAAGCTGATGAAGCTTTCATGCTCTAATTCTGTTGAAATGATGTCCTTACACTGCTTACCTCCTCATCTAAGTGACTGCTGACAAGGTCCAAACTTGGAATATGTCGCTAACAGCCACGCTGCCCAAATGAACATAAATTAATTAAATAAATAAATAACTAAATAAATAAAACAAAATAAAGAACACACAAAAAACCCCCAACAAAAAACAACATACAAACCCAGAGGCTGGCACTGGTGATTCTGATGACTATGGTCTGTGTTCCCTGACAACTTTTTAAGATAATCGACTTTTCTGAGCTTTATTAATGAGGAATTATGACTTGTATTCTAAATTCAAACAAGCTACATTTCTTCTTTTTTCACCTGTAACAAGCACAGAATATAATGCATAATAGGAAAGATAAAGGCATTCAGCAACTTACAGTAAAATCCTGTTTGCTTATCAAAGAAAAACAGTCCTAGAGAATTGGCTTGCATAGCTTGTTTGCTGTTTGTTTTTTTTTTTAAGCTGCCATTCAAAATTTCAGCCATAACAGAGAGCTATCAAGTGAGGTGAGTTTTTTTGTTTTTTTTTTTTAAAGCTTATAACTAGCACAATTAAGTATTTTTCATTTGCTTCTAGCTCTAAGGACTGAGTTCTTTCGGAATTATTTTCATAAATCTAGAAAGCTCCACTATTGTCCTAAAAGGAAACAAACTAGAATAGGCAGGAAGATTTCATGTTAGACAGCACTACTCAGAAGCCTTTCCAGCCTTGATGTTCCATTTGAGAAATGTTAAACACTATCCGAAAGTCAATTATTTTCAACAGAGAAATATGGCCCACAGGAGAGCCACCAAGTCTGAACTCTGTCACTAATTTTTCCACACAACCTCACGGAAAAAAACTCAACAAAACACAACCATCAGTCTAGGTAGAAGTGGTCACTTCTTACTTGGTTCCTGTACAACACCTTGTCCAAATTTTGCATAACCAAGTATTCAAAGGGTTTCAGTCCCCCCTCTCTTGATATCATTTTCAAAACTGCTTGGTGTTGGGTAGAAGAATTCATAGAACAACCAAGGTTGGAAAAGACCTCCAAGATGACCCAGTCCAACTGTCCACCTTATCATCAATATTTCCCCACTAAACCATGTCCCTCAGTACAATGTGTAAATGTTTCCTGAAAACCTCCAAGGACAGTGACTTCACCACCTCCCTGTTCCAGCACTTAACTGATCACAGAGATGTCTCAAAGATCAGTACTTTTGACTCATATTTCTCCTACATTCAGCTTCTACAGGACCGTGCAAGTTTAACTACTGAATATCAAGCAGACAAAAACATTGTTTTCAGTCCACTTGCAGAGCCTCAGTGTTCATTGTCATCTCTGTTTGTGTGAGAGCAAACACTGAATCAAACAATTTTCACTGATTAGGTTACTACTTAATATTACTTAATGCTAGAAAGAACTAGGGTTTGTTTTAGAAGACATTATTTTCAGCTCACATACGAAAACGGCAGCCTTAATAGAAAAACTGTTATCCAGACTAAAGCAGTATAAGCCTGGGTTATCTGGTCACTTAAATAGGATAGTTCAGTACATTGGAGAACTAAGAAAACAAACATCTACAAAGCAACACTTGCTTCTGATGACACTGTCACTTTTTCTCCTCTTATGCCATTTGCATCTCTTACTGAACTACTTCTCCAGACAAGGACTGTAACAGTAATAGACAAGTAAAAGACTCAAAATTCCTTTTTCAGACAAGTTGAAAATGGTCAGTATTTTCACTCAAATGAAGACTTCCATCCATTCTACATATTTCTTATGAACTAATTAAAAGCTCATCATTATGCTCTATGTACTGCTGATTGACACCAAATCAGGTATCTGTCGTAAGGCTAAATTAAAAGAATCAAAACCATTTACTTGAATGTTAGAGACAGTGCTGTCTAATAAAGGATTTGTGGCTATATGGAATTGGAAGAGGAATGACACATTCTGAAGCTATTTATATCAAATGTTTTAGGTTTGGTTCATCCTTTTTCTCCGTAGGAATCCAAATGCACAATTATTCATTTTTGAGCCTGGCATCCAGCAGCACAGTGATAACTTATTTTAAGACAACTAACTGAATTCACTACTTCAGGAGTCTTCTCTTAGGGCAAACTCCCTATTCATTTCAGACAGGTGAAGAACACTCACTTTCCAGGGAATGCTTATGAATAAGCCTTCTAATTATTCACTTTATTTAATCACTAATTGCTGGCTCCACACAGGAGCATTCAGGAAATAGAAAACAAAACACATTTCCTCAAAATGCTCCCTGAACTCTGGCAGCTTGGTACTGTGACTACTACCCTGGGCAGTGCATTCCATGCCCACTGTACTCTGGTGCAAAGCCTTTCCCTGCCCCCAAGCTGTTACAGCTTCATGCTGCTCCCTCAGGTGCTGCTACTGCTCCCAGAGAGCAGAGCTCAGCACTGCACTCACTTCCTTAGAGGAGCTATCACGAGGCCTCCACTCAGCCTACTCTGTGCTGAAAAAAAATCCAGGGACTTCACCTGCACCTCATATGTCTTGCCCTCTAGATTCATTACTGCCTTTATAGCCCCCCCTTTGGATGCCCTCTAACATTTTAGATTATTCTGATATTACATTGTCCAAAGCTGCACCCAGTGCTGAAGTTGAGGCTGGATCAGTAAGAGTAGAGCGGGACAATCCCTTCTCACCCTGCAGCAGGCACACTGCTGGCCCAGTGAAGGATTGCACTGGAGTAGTTTAATATCAGTATTAATTGTGTAGAAGACATGAAGGTGATGAGTAACTCTGGAGTTCTGTGGCTTTGAGGACCATAAACAGATAAGAGATGCAGGACAAAAACACTGAAATCAAAATTTAACATTCACAATGCATTTCACAGCATAAGGAATGCTCTTTCCTTTCACTGCAAGTAGATTATTAATGTCTTTAACCTACCCAATTGTGTGCTGTTTTCTTCACTGATAACCTTACATGCTGCTTCGCACACAATTGATTCTCTTATGGCCCCTGTTATTCATTCACCTGAATGTGTTATCTCAGAACAGGTAATCATCACAGCTGAAAGGGTCAAGCTGGTATACTTGGCATATCTAAGTGCATCTTGTGAGTACTGTCCTCAAGCACATGTATCTTTGAAGTGTTCTCTTGATGGAATAACTAGATTGTCTCAAAATTAACATTACAATGGACTTCACCAAAATCTACTGGTGATCATTGTTTATGTGTCAAAGAAACAAAATTCAGTACATAAACATCTAAATGAGGCTTGAGTGAATCTTTTTCTTTTGTTTGGATGTTTCCATTCCTGTGGATTGTTTCATGTCAACAGAACTATTCACCGTTAATTCCCAAGTTCTTTGAGGACGAATAAATCATGCCCAATGCTATATCAGTTCTTTATCAAATACTTTAATTCAGTTTTTCCCCTTCAAACAGTGATCACAATCTTCACACATTAATAGAATCCATTTTAGATGTCATTTTCCTAAATACTGTTTTAATCATATTCTTAGCACTGTAATTCTCCTATGAATTACCATGTGTAAACATAACAATTAGCAAAGACTGCACATATTGCTCAGATATTTTGCCTATTTAAATTTGTTTTTCAGTAATTAACTCCTAACACTTCAGTTAAAAGGAAGTAGATATTCTCTCTCTAACAACAATTTAATACTTCACAGAGAATTTTTACTTCAAAAAAATCTGCTGACCTTGACTAATTAGACAGGATATTTGAGCTTTCCCAACCAGATTTACAGAAGAAAAAACAATAGTCATGAGATATAGATTGTTTTTACAGAGCAGATGCATCTATCAGATACTGGTCACCCTTCTCTACGACCTCTGCAGACAGACCATTCTGTATGGAACAACACAAGATGGCTCACCAGATCTGACAGCTCACTGGCATGTTGATGGGGAAGACTCACTCTCCCTGACCCTTTTAGACAAGTCTGCTCCCAGCCATGTGGTCCTGCCTCATCCTTGCCTGGTCATGTCTTTCAACTGAGCTGATTCAGCTCATTAACCCAGAAGAAAATAATTTGTTTTGCTGGCTTAGTAAGCCATTTCAGATCACAGCAAGGTCCAATGAGTACCTGAATTGGTGGAACAAAGTCCTGTAGGTTTTGAAAAATGCCATAGTTACTATAATTTCAATCAAACAAGTACCAGAGGAGGGGAAAATTAAAAACATAACAAAAAGCTTATTTTTTTCTTAATAAATTGTGTCTGCTTTGTCAATAGGATGAAGAAAATAGAAATCAATCATTTTTTAATTTGGTGCACATGTATTCCATTTTGTTCACTGATGTAGCTAGATAACTAAAAAAATTTGCAACAACTTACAGCAAACAATCTGGCTAATGGTAGGAAAGGATCGTTATAATCATTTTGTGAAGGAACTACATAATGCCATTTTAGAAAAAGTATACTTTCTCAACAGCACTTGTTAAGGTATTTATATCAAGGAGAATCGAGCCAAAGCAGAAACTCTTCCTATATTGCATAAGTTACATTCTATCTTGATAGAATCAGTTTAAAGTTAATAAACAGTAACATCTAAACAGCAGAATCAGATCATAGCCATACAAAGATAAAACATTGCAGGTTTTTCGTTTGTTTTTTTTCCTCTTATATCCAAGGGTGAAAATTTCAGCTGAGTTTAGCTTTGAAGTTTTGGTGAGTGTAACTCATGATTCCTGCAGCTTCTTCACTGTTTGTTAGATGAACCCCTGGTAACTGCTTTATAGTCAACACAGTCTGAATTAACCAGCCAATCTGAAGAGCAGTACATCTAGAACCATAACTCTCTACTGTACAGCCCTGACCTCTCACAGCAGTTAGCCACATCATCAAGAGAGGAAGTTTTTTTGGGTGTTTTTTTTTTTTTTTTTAATCTTTTAGCAGAGTCTATATTCTTGTAAAATTCATTGTTTAAAGGAAATCCTTCTTAGTTTCTGAGAGGTTACAAGAACTTAGGAAGGGAAGCAAACATAGTATCAGGTACACATCATGAAATCACATTGAGCCTTATATGATTATCACTTTCTGCTTGACAGAATTGCATGAGATAAAACTCAGCCCATCAAATCATGTAGCCATTGCTTTACAGGTGAGTTCTCTCAGATGTGATCCTAACAATATATTACAGAATGTTATTTATGTTGCATATTCCACACTTAGATCTTAGAGATAATAGGGCCAGCAGCAAACAGAGCTATGAAAATTGTTTCTGTCACCTAGACTAATTTATTTGGACAGGAAAGCCCTTTCAGTGTTAGTCCTCAACATCAAAGTTGCTAAAACACATCACTGAAGCCTTTGCTGTAAAGTCTGTGCCATGAAACCATATCACTGTACTGTCATCATTCAGCTTTGATATTTCTGTCATGGATCATTAGCCAGGTGCTAAGGAGAGAAATGGCAGCATTTGTCACTTGATAGCTTGCACTGTTTTTTATACAAAGAACTTATTTTATCAAAGTACAAATAGTTCCACATTCTTGATTCACATTCTGCTTGTTTATGGCAATTCTGTAAAGACATTAAAGTAAAAAAGTTTTAATGTAGAAGAAATTACTTTCTGTTCAATTAACTTGCAAGTTTAAAACCCTAATGACAATTTATTTGCTGAATTAGCAGTTTCCAGGTGCAGCTTGCTCTGATTTAATATCATGTTTTCCTTTTCCTTATACTAATGCTCTTCTGAAACCAATGAATTATTTTACATTATAGGCAAGCTGTTTAAGTAACATCCACTCCCAATTTCCAGTGCCTACACCAAAGTAGTTTATGCCAAAGCACTGTATGGTAGCATGTAAGTCAACGCTGAAGTCTTTTCATTGTGCACCCATAGCAAACAACTGAATTTAAACAGGTTCAGAAGTAAGAACTAGATTGACTTACAATAATCCATTGGAGTTTTGCACACTTCCAGGGGCACTACACGTCACATTCCCTTTCTCACTTAATGAAATTGGAACAATTACTAGAAAACATGGAAACCTTTGCTTAAATTACTTGAAAAGCTGTACAACTGGAGAGAGCTCATCTGAACTGCTTAGGTGTGATTTATTTCTTCATTTAGATACCTAAGTTCATGACAGCTTTTATTTATACTTTTGCTCTATATAAATCACCCATAGTTTACTAGGAGATCAACATCTTTCTTCGCTACAGCTGAATAAGGCAAATTTTAAGGAACAGCAAACCAAAGCCCAAATGTTTTATTACAATTAAAGTAGAGAGCAGCTAGCCAGATTAAACCAAAACATTTTTAAGCAATTAGTGTAATTGATTACTCAAAATCAGGAGACAGTAAATAATTGCTCAACAGGTTCCAAAGGTGAACATAATTAGAATAATTAACTTTGTCAGACAATAAATTATTCTATGCAGCACAGGTCCAATGAAACAATGTCTGAAAAACAGCCAGTTTTTTTTAAACTAAATTTGCAACCCACTATCTTCTAAGGCCTGGGCAAAACAGATAAAATATGAAAATGTTTTTTGAGCAATACACAATATTTGAAAACTATTTTTTTCTAGAGATTGCAAAGTAACCTGAGATCTAAGTAGTTAGGATACATCAGCAGGACTTAGTACTGACTCAAGTTAAGCTTGAAACCATATGCACTTGGAAAGTTTTCCCACAAATCAGCTGATCTACCTTCTGCAAAAAATAAAAATAAAAAAATACGGATCTGGTCTACCCTTTTCTCCCTCCCAAACAAAGTGGTTAAGAAGTCTTGCTCTTCAAGAAATTCTATAGCTGATGAGCTGATGCTTAAAACACATACAAAACCAATTTGCATGGACACAGTCATCTTTTTTCTGTCCATCTCTAAGGTACTATTCCTTTTCCTAAGAAGGATACAACATGTACAAAGCACAATAGCACTATTTGATAGGGAAAATCCTCAGCTAAAAAATATCATTTTTCCACATAATCACCACTATTTTCACCAGCAAGAAAACCCTGAATACCATGTTGAAAAAATCTGTACCATTAGAGGCGACCCACTGTCACTGTTGCTGAAATACACCACCCACTGCCTCACTGTGCTCACATCCACTATTTGGTCTCCACCAGCATTTAGCAAGTATCACTGAATGCCAGTGGGTGCCATTTTTTTCTGAATGGAGGAATTCATTGCCACCTTTTGCTTCACACACACTTTCATGTCAGACACCATTGTACCAGAATGCTCCTTGGCCACCATCCATTGCACAGCAACAAAAGAAGGTTCTGCCTGTACAGGCATTCCATCAGCATCCACTTCTGACATCAACGGCCAACATAATCAATTAGAAGGCATTACATTCAGTTCAGTCCAGTCCAAGTATGTTTAGAGACAAAGACTGTTAAACAGCACGTCCCTCCATTGATTTTTGGATCACGAGTAATTACAATTATCAAGCTTTTTATTCAAGGTAATGTGAGAGGCTCTGATAAGATAGTTATTATCAAGCAGAAGGAATCTGATAATTTACCTGCTGGATCACTACACACACACACACACACACACAGCAGAAGTCTTTTACTACCATCTCTTCATTCAGAGTTAAGGCCTAATTTCTCTAATCAACTAAAAAATTTCAGTGCTGCATAAAGTTATATCTCAGTAGCTGAAGATTAGCACCTCTTCACAAACTTAAGATAATAGCACTTACCAGTCAGGCATAAAGAAAACTTTGTTACATCATGTGTAATGAGGAAAAATTAGCAAAGCATATGGTGGAATAAAGGTAACTGCCTAAGCACATGGGTTAAAAGGGTATATTTTTAATGATTCATTTTGACTGGTTCTTGTTATACACTTAGCTGATTGTATCTGATATAATTACTTTACAGCTTCAGATTGTTTTCCGTGGATTGTTAAAATAAACTGTGTTTTGAATCCACAGAATCTAACTCTTGCTAACATGAGAGAGAATAAAAAAAACAAGCATATGGAAGAACTGTAGAGAATACAAAGTACATGACATTAATATATGGTCAGTTTTAAAAATAAAAGTCTGATTCTTTTAAGATATTTTAGAATATTTACACAAAGAAATGTCATTGTTTCTAAAACTGCTCACCAAAGAGGAAAAATTATAGGCCTAAATTACTGTAGAAGACACTTCCATCAGTTATGGAAAAGCTAGAGGGAATTTAGAGGGAATGAAAAAGTACAGGGCAGGATTATTATTTTCTTTCAAAGGATTAAAAGTTGCAAGAAACATATTTAAAACTTGTCTTATATATTATTCATACTTAGTCATCACTTATTCAAACAACATATCTTTCAGCAGTTAACTTCCAAGTAGGGATGGGTGACTTAGTGTGGTACACAATTAATAACTAGAAACAGCAGTGTAAGATTATGGTGAAGAAAACACAGGCTATCCACATATAGTGGAAAAGCTTATAGACAGGTAAATATGTTAGATGCCAGGAGAAACAATAGCAATTAGATATCAAAAAGTTAAAGGGAGATTTTGAGGGGTCTGGTCCAGACTTTTCAGTGGTACCCAGTTACAGAATAAGTGACAACAGACAAACTGAAATGTGAGAATTCCCATTTGAATATGAAGAAAAATATCTTCACTGTGCATCTCATTTAGGATATTTTGTATGTTTAAGCTTCTACCCACATCAGGAAGAAAACCTCACCACTACGAAAGTAAAAATATTTTTGGTTAAGATAAAAAGTTTGATTTCAAAAGTTACTTAATCTTTCTTCCAGAGCCTATACACAGAAATAATCCAGTTAGGAGCCCACACTCAGATATACTGCAGGTATTTAGAAAATTTGGGAAGGCAGCAGGAGACAGAAAATTGGTGCATTATGAACTTATACTGTTGAATTTAATATTTTATCCTCCTGAGGGCACTGACAGGAGACATTAATTGTAAAGCTATCAGAAGATGTGGGATGAGGTTAAAATAAGAACCTATGGAAATATTTATTGACTCCAATAGAACAATTTTAAACTACTAATCTAGTGACTACACAGCAATATACTTCTCTCCATAGCAATATTGAACTGATAACAGCACCAAACCTAGTACAGATGACCAAAATCAGTCATTATTTTTTCTGGAACTTAAATGAGTAACCACACATTTTACATGTGTATGAGCACTTGTGTGTGTGCACACATAGACATACACACACAAATAATAACAAATTCCCTCCATTGTGACCAGGAGGATGTACAGGCATTTTCTGATAAATTTTGGACCAAAAGCAGTTTTGCTTTTAGGTTTGAACAAGTTCTAACTGGTATCAGTCTTCGCTGTACTCCTAGAAAACAAACAGTATACTTGTGATTTGTCAGAGAAGTCACATATCTGACTGTGCAGTACGTTCAGATGTGTAATATGGACTACTCTCCAAGAAAGAAAAATACTTATGTATATATTTTAATTTATAGGGTATGTTGTTGAACTATAGAGACAAGGAGCAGACAAAATGCATGAGAGTAATTTTGTTGTGCAGTATATAGTTTCGTAAAGAAGAGATAAGTGACCATCTTGTATAGAATGAGGATGACCCTAAAAATAGTTCCACATAACTCAAGTGCATTGCCTGTTAATTATATTATTATAATGATTAGGTGGGACTCATTCTGCATCCCACTTTTTTTTTTTTTTTTTTTTTTTTAGGAAAGAACTAGTTTGCAAAAACTTATCCCGAGTTTTAAATATCACTAGTAGAGTGCAAAATAAATACTCCAGTAACATAGCTAAGTACTTGATTTCTCAATGGCATATCAGCACAGAAATCTTTTTTGGGAACATTTGTAAGACTCCACAAAAATTGCTTAAATGTATAATCAATATATTACTGTTTTGAAAGTGAGAAACAAAAAGGCACATGTATACAATGTATTAAAGAGCCAAAGACTGAGGGAGTGACAAATCTTTTAATGAATACTTCTCTAATAAAAATCTCCATTATTCAAATGGTGGATTGGCATGCTTTTGCTATAGATGTTTATTTTTGTCTGTACATATTTTAACCAAGAGATTTGAAACCTCTTTTGCCATCTATTATTATGTTGCTACCATCAGTGAGAATTCTAACAGAATTATTCTAGCTTAATAGGACAAACACTTACCCCAAAATATCAATTCACATCCACGCTTTTTAGAAATTCAGCATTAGACCCATGATGTCTTTTATCTCACTGTAATTTCTTTAGATAGGGATTGTCTATAAACATACTTGTGTTTACTATTTCATGTCATACCACTTATAAGTTTGTGCTACTGTAATGCAAAAAATATCATGTTGGCATGCAACAAAACATTACACTTCAGCTCTCATTGTGTTTGTGTTGAACAATAATGTACTCATCTTTAAAGAACTGGCTTCTCTCTAATTCCTGATGATACCTGCTGAAGTTACTTAAATGCCAAGCCTCATGATGGGTATTGAATCTGACAATCTAATTTTCAGATCAACTGGTAAGTTTTTCTAACCTTCCACAAATTGTAAGGACCTTGAACATCAATCAGACAAACATGCTGCAAGGCTTGCCAATCTCATCTTAATTTGGGCTCACATAACAGGATGCCCACTTAAAAGGGAGAGTTTACTTTGCTTCTAAACACTATTTGAAAAACAGATTTTTTTTATGTACACAAATTCATTTTTAAATAGCACTGAGATCAATAGAGTCTAAAGAAGTCTGGTGCAATCGAACTAAAACATATTGGTTGTCATGGTGAATAAAGCCGTATTGTAAGCCAAACATATTTCATTTTATTTAAACTCTTATTCGGATATCCATGAAAGTCTTCTCTTGTTTGGAACAAAAACAAGTCAAACATAAAAATGGACTTCAACATGAGTACTTAAAGTACTGTAAATAGCTTCTAACTTATGATAAAATATTTATCACAACACTAAAATAAACTCAGGTAGATGTTACCAAAAAAACTGCTGGATTGGTAAATTAATTAAAGGTAAATACAGCACACAAGTCTCCTATACGCTATCAAGCCTGGAGTCATAGTATCTTACCATTCCAGTTGTCAGTAGACAGCATCAAATGAACCATTTTTCTGACAGATCTTTTGAAGCAACTCTATTAGAAGTGAGTATCATTTTTTCTTCAATGACCAGAGCTAAATATTAATGTACAGAGGATAATAGAGTTGTCGACAAGCAAAATGTGCAACAAAACTGCACTCCATATGCCCATAGAGGAGCTAAAGCAGTTTTATTCACTCTTGGTACCATTCCAAGGTGATTCTTGATGCAATTCTCTCTACTTTACCTTTTAGTTCAGAACATCTAATCACAGAAATATTTCTCGCAGATAATGTTAAATGCCAAGATAATTTTTAAAGTACTCCACTGCTACAAGAATACCTTATATTCTGCAATGTTTCATAGTTTGACTTTATGCCTTTATGGTCAAGAATACCAGTAGCATAAATTCCTTCATTTTCTTTCAGATGCCACCACCAGATATGAGTGTTTCAAGGTAGAATGGTCCAATACACAAAAATTTACCTGAATGTTCTATAAGTAATATGTGCTGCATAAAGTCATCAGTTCCTGGCACATGACACCCATATTCTTGCTGCTGTTACTTTATACCACAGTGAGAGCATGACTGTACAAAACATTAAATCACTTGAGTTCACATTTGGATAGTTTCTTTGACTATGGAGGATGCTCTAGATTCTCATGAAAAGCAATACCATGCATGCTATTGAATAGTCGCCTGTGTCTTCAGTTAAGGTTTAGGGGCAGAGTAGGAAATAATTACAACTAAACGACAAACCAAAAATCTCTAAAAGAAAACCTGAGCCACTATGCTTTGTTATCCAACAGTGTCAATTTTCAGTAATGTTGTAGGAGTTCATTAAAATCAGAAAACAAAACAATCTAGTTTCAGAGATTAAAATTTTCATAAGTCTCTTCCTATTTACAGTTACAACAAAAGACTAGTTGTCTTTCTGGAATGTTGCCCACAGTCCCTTATCTTTTCCCCCTTTGTCCACTGTGTTATGGCTCACATGATAACTGATAGCAAGGCTTTACTTCTTCCCCTGGTCTTACACCTTTCAGATTTAAAAAGCACTTTTAAAAGTAAGGTACAACACTAGGCACAAACGAAGACGTAAAACAGACCATTAACAGCAAATACACAGATGCTCCTCCACCGAAAGTCGCACTGCAATTTAGCAACAGGAGCTTCCGTGGTTGAAGGCACATTTTTTTTATGCAGAGTAGAACATGAAAGTAAATTTTGACACAAACAAGAAGCAGGAATTATGCCAAGAGCAGTATCATAAGCCTCCCTTCCATTTTTTCAGTTGGAATTCAGTGATATTAGACATCAGCATCTTTCAGGTAAATTTTTATCCTCTTTCTTTTAAGGAAAAAAGACCCCCTTCCTACTCCTCTCTACCACCAAAATTGCCTTGGAAATATTTAAGGAAGTAAATTCCGACCACAAAGAGGGAGTGAAATATCATATTGTACATACTACTTTCTCAGCTCCTTTTCTTTTTTCTTTTTTTTTTTCTTTTTTTAAATGCTAAAATTTTAAGATGAGCTTTAGTTTTGTTTTAACTTAAAAACTATGGAAAAACAAAGCCAATAACAGAAATAATGAAAACAACAACAAAAACAACAACCAAACTCTAAGCTATGATCCTTTAGTATAGGCTTAACAATTCACTAAGATTTGACTGATAATCTGGATGGTTGACAAGGTAAGGTAGACTGTAGCTCACTATTATCCTACTGATTTCTGAAGCACTGAGATCAGAGAATTAAAAAGAACTTATTCCATAATAAAAGCATATTTGACAGACACAAGTGGGTTGTAAAAATCTAATGACAACAACATTTTCATGGTGGCTTTTGATCTTAATGTCTTTCTCAGCTCTTTGCAAACAAGTTGCTGAACAATGAATGCGAATATTCAACATTTCTGAGCTGTGCTAGAGTATCTCACCAGATTCTCAAGTAACCTACTCTCGAAGAGCAAAGGCTGCTATACACAGGTAAGAAAAAAAACTCAGAATTTTCAATATAACTTAGAGTCTGATGAATTGTCACAATAGTATTCTGTTGCTACCCTAAATTCCTTTGATAGAAGGACTGAAAGTGCAGATTCATTCTGAATATTGAAATGCACATCTACGTATTTGCATGCTAATAATTTGATAACTATTTCAAGGAATATAAAGCCATGACAGAATAAAAACCTTTAAGGTGCCAAAGGAAATGACAGAATTTATATCAGACTAAAGCTGCCAAAATCATTGAGCTCAGTTAGGATTTACTGTCTAAGGAAAAAGCAATAAAAAAAAATCACAGCTATTATTTCAAATTACACTAAATACCAAATTAAAGGTTTTTGGTCTTTTTTTCCTGGGTATAAGGTTAATGAGTAATCACTGTTTCTTACAGGGTGAAGTTTCAACATTCTTATTCCCATTTTCCTTATTTATTTTTTAACAGAAGTATAAAACTTAAACCATTCTTTTTGACAGTAAATACTTTAAATTTTGTCTGCTCAGTTTGATATCTCCTATTAATTACTACTTGGTTCAGAAGCATTCATATGGATGTGAACAAAGTTCTACCCCCTTTAGCAAGCAGTGTTTCTGTCCCTCAGCTCTGAGGGTTAGTCTCCCTGAAGGCCAAAGACAGCCTGTGAAAAAATTCGAACTGCACAGCACATGCATATCAGGTAAGAGCTCCCCTTTGCAAGATCTCTAACCATTTGTCTAAATTCTGCCAAAATCCCTTTTTGTTTACTGGCAACAAACCATTATTCTACCCATAGGACAATGACAGCTTCTGCCAATTTTTAACTCAGAGCTAGCAATGCTTAAAGAGCATCTTCAAGAACTGATGCTATGCAATAGAATTCAAAAATACAACGTAAAATGAACTAGTCTGAAAAATTTGAGACACCTGGGGGAAGAGGGGTGCAAAGGGAACAAATCTCCATATTTATTAAGTTACTCAGACTCAGAAAAAATTTACACAGAAACCCTGCTTTGCCCAAAGCAGTGAGTCAACTTCCAAACAGAAGATATCACAGCTTCTGTAATTCTTCTAAGCATGAATCTGAAAGAACATAATCTTCTCCTTTACAGATAAACCACAGAACATGTAAGATAGAGTCTTCAAAATACAATACAAATTAAGACTGAGATTTGCTCACCATGAGCTCACTTGGGTGGACAGTTTTGATTTCCCCCACAAAGCACACTCACTTTGTTTCTGTTTAGTTCACTTTACATTTTTTAAAGCATACATTCTTTAAGGCTTGGGGCATGCATTTCATGCTCAAGGACAAAGAAGATGTACTTTTATTCTTAGGAAAACACACAGCTGGGAGGAAGGTTGAAATATTCTAGTCCTCAAGAATGCAGCCCATGACCTAAGGCAAGAATAACTTAAAAAGAAATTGTATGCACATTTACCAAACAGAAACAGTTGATGTTAGGAATCAGGCTGAAATTCAAAGCTATAAGTCCTTATTCAAAAAATAAAAAAAAAAAAATGCTGCCTTCAAGCAAGTAAATGATTCTGGTAAGAATGGATGCAGATGTTTCAAAGTTAGTTGTTTTATCAAATTTTTATCTCTTCAAACAAGATAGAGCAGGTAGCAATCTCATGGAGCACAGTCTTTTATTTTTTTTGTGAAGTAAGAACAGTCACAATCGGAGAAATTCTTGATATATAACGGTATCATAACCTTGTTGATAGATTAGCCAGTTAATAATTCTCACAATATCTCACTTAAGATCTTAACTATCTTAAGATACTACTTAGTTCTGTTGTGTTGGACTCGTCATCTTCCTGTCTTTCCCCAATACATAACAACCTGCCTGCTGGATTGTTAATGTTGACAGCAAATTATTAGGAGAAAGTACATACCCAAGAACCACATAGTACAAAACATAATGTACTAGTCTTGTTGTAGCAAACACTGAACTCAAGCACAGCTCAAAAAAGGGTGCATAACAACCCTTGCTACATGAGGCACATCTGGCCCAGGAGTCTGTGACGATGTTGATAAGCTGTAACTGACAGCTAAGCCTGCCTTACGGAAAACAAGGGACTTGACAGTAGAATGAGACTCTAGATAGATCTGTAGATGTTTTCTTAAAAGGCTTATCTTCAAGACTTGGTCTAAATGGGATTTTTGATGTCCGGTATTCATCTTTCTTCTCGATCACTACAATAACACAACTGAATATATTCTATATCTCTATATATTTTCAGTTATCCTCTAAAAAGAGAATTATCTAAAGAGACTACTATCTGTATAAGACTGCAGTGCAACTCTCACTTAAGTGTAGAATAAGAATGGTACTTAAAAACTTAGTGAATAACAAACCATGAAAATAAGCTAAAACTGCGGAAAGAAAGACTTCCTTCAGTGATATGACAGCAAGGACCTCTCTGGTCTACTGTCAAGGCCTATAGGATAGTTCACAACTAATAAAGAGAAGAGAAACAAAAAAGTAGAGGACTATTTTCTAGCACAGGTTAATCATGTGCTATTTGTCTTTTGTACCAGTGCTTTAAAACAGAGTTCACTTATTAAAATACATACAAAAGCAAGACAACTTATATTTTCTATTTCTGATAAAGATATGTTGTTCTTCATGATAACTGAAGCCTTCAGTAAGCTAAGATCTAGGATTTGCAGTTAGTGAATGATAGTGCTAGGAAACATAATTCCAAGATATATAGCAAAGAAGGGAAGGACAGGACCTACAAACCCTACAGAACAGGTTAAAAAAAAAAAAAGAAAAAATACTCACCCCTTCTAATAATAGCTCAAGAGAAGCACAATCTTTACCCAGAGAGATACCACTCTCTCAGCTGCTAACCTATAAATGAGGGTGAGGAGGGAGGGAATTTCCTTCCACCTGAGCTCCCTGGGTTAACCATACCTTCTCACTTGGTACTCAACCATTGATTCAGGCTGTAATCTGGCAATTCCACTACACAGGGCCTATTTTTTTAAGAGCTTTTCTTTCTAACAAAGTGAAAAAGGATAATGCTTATTTTGTTCTAAGTATAAGAAACAGGGAAGTGTAATAAGCGTGCAAGATTCAGGAACTCACTTATCTTCAAGCATCCGTGCCTCTGCCTGAAGCTTGAACAAAACATTCAAGTTAGGAAAATAATTCCTCAGGTAACCAAACCAAAAGATTTTCCCTAGGATGTAACCATCTTAACAACCTTAGCTGAACATTTACAGGCAGCAGGTATCAATCACCAATTCAGGGTAGCAAATATGCTCTGAACAGTGTACCATGAACACAGAATGGGGAAAAACAGAAATTTTCAAGAGCGCACACCAAAATTTCTCAAAAAACTTTTCTTGATTTATCTTACCTCTCCAGCAGATCAAGTACCTTTGGGGAAGACAAATCTCAGCCTATACGTAGATTTCATTAAGCAGGGCTTTTGCTCGATAATATTCATTTTTTCTTGGTTATTTATCAAATTCATTTTTTTTTCTTTAAAATACAACACAGTCATCATCTTTTTCCTTCTTTTCTGCTCCTTTTGAGACTTTTTTTTCCTCTTTTTAAATTTTTTGAAGAGCCAAGGACCCTCTCACTACTTGCTCAAGAATAATTATTACCCAGAGCCACCTGCTTGAGTTACCCCTCTCTGATTTCCTTGTCCAGGTGTGTGAAACTCAATGCAATTAAGTCAGGAGTAGCCATGACTATTCCAGTAGAAATTATTCACGTCTATAATAAAATAAGTGACTCACAGACTAGGAAAGAAATCTTTCCAGTTCTCAATACGAATCAAAAGATCAAGGAAGGACTTAAATGTAAGTAGTGCTCTTCACTTACATCTTGAGCACTCAGTTTAACAACTTGCCTGAATGAAAACTTTAGGTATGATAGGCAACAAAAGGTTAAAGCCAAGCATACATTTACCTTTCATGATAAATGACATATGAAAAAAACTTTTTTCTCTTCATCCTTGTCATAAACAGTTGGAAAAATAAACAACTCAAAATTAAAACAGAACAAAAAAAAATCTTTCCATAAGAACTCTCCGATAGACAATGGAAGCAGCCCAGTGTCTGAACTCTGTCTAACTAGAAGCCACATGGATAGTACAACGTGAAAGAGAAAGGTGTCATTGAGCTACGATTTTGGGATATGCCTGTAAGCTATGTAATCATTTTAGGATATTATTTCTGGAGTTATTTCATACCTAACCCACTGTCTCTTTAATGTAAATGAGATATGAAAATCTCTTCATTTCCCTAGATAAATATTATTCTGGAATAAAAGATATATAAGTAAAACATCTAATTCCAAGTGGACTGAATATAAAAATATGCCCAAATTAAATCTGCACTCTGCATACAGCACTCTGTTCAGAGATATTTAGCCTGAAAGCACGTCAAATATAAGCAATTCAGAGCTTGGAGACAAAACATAGTATGTTTCAGATTATGTTTTCTTGTTTGTTATGTTCTCAAACGTCAGTGTAAAGACAATTTGATAGAGATCTTGAAATCTGGTAAATTATTTGTCTATGACATCATGAAAATCATTCTAGAAAAATATGTTTTACTACATTCTTCCAAGATCAGACAGTATGCAAAACATGACCTGGTTTTGTTAAATGTTTGTTCATACCTTATGAATGCTTGAATTGTGACAACATGTGTTAATCGTGTTTTTTAAAATTGGTATTCTTTTAAATGTTGCTATCAATATTATTTCAATTTGTCAGTAAATTCAGTGGATTAAATTCTTCAATCTATAATTATGAACTTATATCACAGAATGTCAATTGAAATGAATATTCTGAATCAATAAAACAAGCAAAAAAATACATTTATTTGTAGACCAAAGTAATTTATAATTGCCATGATGTGAAAACAGAGTAATTAATTTCTTGCCTAACAAGAATAAAGAAGATTTCTACAGTGCATACAAAAGTGAAAAGCTTCAGAAAATAACCATTGTGCAAACTCAGGCAAAATATCACATTACAGAACTTTTATGAACTGCATTATTTGGCCCACTTTTTTTTTCATCGTCAAGAAAAAAAACAAAGCACAAAAAGACGAGCTGAATTTTAGATGCTTTTTGTATAATCAAGCAATGTGAAGTCTTTTTTTCTCTTTGCAGACAAAAGACTTCCCTAGTCTGGCAACAGTTAATCTGAGATAAGTGGAAATTTCTCTCCTTATTTTGAGCCAAATAAATAATTAATTGAATTGGATCTACAGTACCCATTGTATCTGATCCATACTGAGTTCAAGAGTGCATTCTGTAATTAATTTGACCAGCTATTTACATACTAACATGTGCTTAAAATGTAATGCCTTCACTATGCTGTCTGAGCTAGGTAGCTACTTCATGTTTTAGCTCAAAGCAGACTATCATCATTTGGAAGTACTGTGGCTCACATTCCCCTAAGCACTTGGCACGTATAATCAGACCCAAACTTTCAATAGAAGTAAGCATGCTGTGAGAGACAGGTAGTGTTGTAAAACTGCTCCCACATGTAGCTCAGCTGGGAGATGCTGGATCTCAATTCATATTCCATGTTTGGTGTCTAAATGGAAACTCATTTCCTTTGAAGAGTTGTTCCCAACTGGGAAATTAAGATGTTAAAAACTAAACCTCGGGCTGACTTGAAAATCTGGTCTAACCTTTTCTTTTAGAAGAGCTTTGACTTTTTTTATCTATTATAAAAGACAAAGCCAAACCATATTTTCAGGGCTTTTTTTTGTGAGAAGGAAGAGATTAGCAATCATTAGAATTACATTTCCAGCAGTATTTAACTAAAAGCTAAGACTTTTGCAAGAGTCCTCTAAATCTATGAAAGACTTGGAGATGGATGTTTGATAAATATATCTTTTGGTGACATTACTTCATTCACATTCTTTTATATTCATTTACTTCCAGTCACCAGTTTAGCCAGTAAAGCTGCATGAAGAGCACACTGATGAACAAGAGCAGGAGAAATAACCTTTTGTCATAGCCCTGGCTGGGATAATTTTTTCATAGCAGCCTGTACAATGCTATGTTTTGTACTATTTATGAAAATATTAGTAATAGCACACAGATGTTGTATTTGTTGCTGAGCAGTGCTTACATGGAGCCAAGGACGTTTCAGCTTCTCATGCTATCCTATAAGTGAGGAGGATGGTGGTGCACAAGATGCTGTCCAGGACAGCTGACACAAATTGACCAAAGGGATAATGCTTATTGTACACCATGCTCAACAATGAAAGCTGGGGGAAAGAATGAGGAAAAGGGTGTGTTGAAGCGATGACATCTGTATTCCCAAGAAACAAATACACGTACTGGGCCCTGCCCTCCTCTGGCTGAACACTTGCCTCTGATGGAAAATAGTGAATGAATTCCTTGTTTGAGTTTTTTGTACACGAGTTTCACATACGCATATAATTAATAACTTATTACAAAATAAACACCAAAAAGATTTTTCTGCCATGATAATGAATCAAGTAGACTCAAGTAGGGAAGGAAAGCAGAAGATAAATTCCCTTGCTGGCAACAAAAAGTTGCTTAGCCTGCCCAGCCTCCGTATCTTCTCTGTAATAGCAGAAAGTAATAGAAAAAAAAAATAGAAATCAAGACCAATTACATCCAAGTTAGAAATAAGGAAGAAAAGAAATATCTGGAGAGATAATTTGGATTTTTTATAACAAAGTAGAAAAATTCATTAGGGTAAAACATAACAGTCTAGTTAATTAGCACATTACAGCAATGTTTCCATCCACTATAAACAAAAGATAGGAAACAGCAGCTGTTATCAGTAAGACAGTTAGAAACTAAAATTGTATTCACAGTGGAAAAAAAAAAACTGTTACTGGTTAGTGCCTACATATAATTATTGAGCTCTTTCCCAAGAAAGGTCAGTATTGTTGGCAACCTCAGCAGTTCCAGAGAGACTTACTATCCTCAGCAGATTGATTAAGATTTCTTGTCCACATTTTTCACACCTCAAAGTTCAGAAATCAGTGTACAGTGAACGTTATCTAGAATGATGAGAACATTTTTTGAACAGATAGATTGTCAGGAGAGAGTGCTCAGCCACCAGCTCTGACATGTTTCAGACAACTTCATATTAGTCAATGTGTCCTAAAAAATTTTGTTCCAAAACAAATTTTTCCACTAGGTCTCAGGTTCTTGGAACCTTTATCTACATCAGATTTCACGTTCTCACTCTTTTTTCTATTTCTCACTATTATCTACCCTTAATTTATTCTATGATTGTTTTGAATTTAAAAATGAGTGGCCAGTTCATTAAAAAAAGAAGGAAATTATTATTGTTGTTATTGTTTGGACTCGTGAAGCCCACTCTCTTACAGTGAGGAAAATGGAATTGTGTTCTCTAATCTGCAAAGATGTTATCAGTTACACAAGGCAGTTATGCATAACTTCGAAAAAAATAATGTTTCCAGGAATAATTTATTCTGTGGGTTTTGTTCTCCAATATGAATAAAGTGGGATTCATCAAATTAACTATAAACAATGAACAAACAAATTTTGATTTGAAACAATACATCAAGAAAGAATTTGATTATAAATTTACAGAGCTATTTGCAGTACATTTTAGTAGTGGCAATGTTTGTCCCAGCTGTTAAGCTCTGAAAGCCTGTTTCACAGACTAGTGCTGAATGCATTATTTGCATATATGGTACATCTTAATCAATGTCAAATTCAAAACCAGCCTCCTGAATATATTTTGTACTTTATATTCTAGTGGGCTTTAAATCTTTGTTTAAAGGCTTCTGTCTGTTCTTTTTATTTTGGAATTTAATTTAGTCAAGGAAGGTTAATTAGTTTTCAGATTTATAATTAGAGCAGTGAGTCAGCTCTTCCTCACTACTCTTCCTGTCTTGTGGTATAGCCAGTTTTGTACTAGAGTATCAAAAGAAGAAAATGCAACTCATAATTTTATGGAAATGTAGCTTTGGAGG
The DNA here is from genome assembly GCF_038088225.1 of Cyrtonyx montezumae. Lineage (NCBI taxonomy): Eukaryota > Metazoa > Chordata > Aves > Galliformes > Odontophoridae > Cyrtonyx > Cyrtonyx montezumae. The sequence goes on along the minus strand of NW_027071914.1, from coordinate 7,180,377 downwards.
AAATGGAGATGGAAATCTTTTCAGTTCTTGTCTGTGCAAGAATTTTACTCCACAGGATTCCAGTAATAGCACTAGGAAGAGGAAGATCCATGTTGAAATGTTACATTTCATTTATGGGGAACTACTTATATTACAGACGATTATGTTACAGAAGAGAGAGGAGGCAGTGTTTTTAACCAAACTGTTTGTATTGGGAAAGATTGATTATACAGAAACCTAAATGTTCCACAAGAATACATCAACTTAATCAACATTTGATAAAGCATTATGCCAGAGCTTTTCTTCAACATCAGCATATTTATTTAACTGATAATGATGTACTTCAGGGACCTTATTTTGCAGGAAATCTGTTTTTGTAATTTAGGTAGAATGGAAGTTGGTCTCAAGTGACAACTGATATTGCAATTGAAATCCAAGATTCAATCAGTTAGAGACATCTACCTAGCAACTTTAAAATAGCAAAATCCTCATTTATGTTTATTTACTATATCTTGGTTTATGTAATAAGAAGTCATCAATGTAGCTTAGTATCATCAATAGAGAATGAATTCCTTTGGTTACCTGTACAACATATGAAAAGACATACCTTCCTCACTCAGTCCAGACTGCTAAGTAAAATTATGCCTGTAACAATTAAAAATATTCCTTCATCAGATGTAATATTATGGAAACTAGGTAACTATCTGCACAATGACAGTTCAGTTTAACTCTGCATGGGATAAAACATGTTTGTTTTTTTTTATCTTGTCTGAGAATGCCCAAAGTAAAATGACAGAAAAACCAAATGCAGAAGGATTTGACAGACTTCAACCATTGTGTGCATGATGTATGTTGCCAGATTAATAAAACTGTATTGAATTTTTCTAATATCCTGTAGTAATCTTTCTGCCACATCAGTATGCTTTAGATTGAAAGAAACAAATTTGCAGCAAAGATACTAATTCCCAAGCTGATCATCATGAGTGCCTTCAGCTGGAAAGAAAGATGTGCTTTTGAAAGATGTCTAATTTCACTGTAAGCTAATATCCAAGGACAGGTCAATTATGAAGATAACTTGTTTTCTCTATCTATGATAGTGGGAGCCAAGAGTAGGTGCCTAATTTTTGGATGTCTAGGAGACACATCCAGAAAAAGCAAATATATTTTACAGAATTATCTAGGAACTGAATTTTAGCTAGTTTTAATTGATAAAGGCGAAGTGTCAAACTCTGAAGCTACACAAACAGTCTTGGAGGTTATGCTACTTTAGCCTGTTTAGAATTTCTTTCCTTTCCTCTACTCCTTAAACTTGAAATTAATAAGTCATTCATACAAAGGATTTGTTGGAAAGATCCTAAAAAATATGCCTAATCAAATTGGACATAAGTAAACTAAAACTGTCCAAAATCAGAGCAAAATTGTAACGACTGCACAATGGTGACTGAAACACAATAAATGTGCAGATAAAAATTCCTCATGTTATACTTCTGCACTGAGTGAAGCAGTGATGAAGATATTTTACCCTGCAACCATGTACACAGTGATTGCTGACAATATTCTAGATTAAGACCATGAATAACATCATAAAACTTGATCCAACCATTCAGGACATTATTGGCTGAACATACATTCACAGAAACGTGCTTTCCATTTATTTCATAAGCAGTTAAGATTATATTCTTGTATCACAGTGGTGAGCAGAGAGAATTTAACTTCCTCTTAAGTGCCTCAAGCTACTCCATCTTATCTCTTACCTAAGATTTTTGATCCACAGATTCTACAGAATAGTCACTAGAAACAAATGCCATTTTAAAGACCAATATAGTACATAAAAACTGTTGGGAGCAGAGTAAAAGATTTTCAGGCCTACAATTTATTTCAAGTGCTGCCTATCATTACTGTTTATTATTTTATTTTATTTATTTTTGCACACTACTTCCACAGAAATCTGTATTTATTCTCTAAGACAAAGTGTTACTTGGGGACAAATATAACTGATTAGAACTCTGAAATAAATTGTGACTTTGTTGAGAAAACCTGCACATCTGTGTGAGATTTTTAAAAAAAAAGGTAATGATTTTCCTTGACTATCAAACTGCATCTTTTACATCACACTGACAAGGGCTTTTTTCAATGACTTTTTCCAGCCTTCAATGTCTCATATGTTCCAGCTAGTTTCAAGTTACTAGCAGTGCAGTATGTGTGTGCTTCAGTGCCCAGAAGTATTTTTATATTCTGTAATACTTACAGAAAGAATTACTACTGGAAAGAGAATAGAAGAATAGAAAGAACTGTTGAAATTGTGGGTATACTCAAGAAGTGCACTTCTAATAGCATCTGCTAAGGATAACAATTACTCACAGGGTGAGGATGTTCATTACAGTGGAAATGTGAATGGAAATACATTATCCTGCTTAATCATTCAGAAACAATTAAAAACATTGAAGATACTCTTGTATAAGGAAGTTATAGTCACACAGGGACAGTGTCTAGCACACTAATGACAAGTTCTAAATCTAAATGCAGTTTTAAAAAGCGTTCAAATTAAAGGCTCTGGAGTTGCAAGATAGTTGACGCAAGATTTGAGATTTTGATGTCCAAAGTAGTGCTAAGTGTTCTGCTCCAGAATACCTTAAGTTTGACTGATGCTCCTGCTTCTTCTGTTCATGACAGGAAAAAAGAAAATAGCATATTTGAAATAAAGACCGACAGCAAACGGTATTCACATTCCTACTTCAGGCAAATAACTGAGGTGAACGTCAACACTTTTCTAAAGGAAAGTTCAAATAGTCTATCTATTTTACAAGTCAACCATTCTCCCAACTCCAGTTTCCTCTAATTCTAGTTAGCACCAAAGTAAGGTATTCAGTGGGGGCAATCTGGGTTCCCAGCAGTTCTTGAGGTAAAAAGGCCTTTTCTTTTACATTTCTGCATTGTATCAGATACTCTAATATTTTCCAATTTTCCCAATGTTGAAAACTAATTTATCATATAATATATAGTGCCAATAAATAATAGAAAAGACTAATTATAATGTTATATTTATCAGCAGGATTATTTCCAGTTTTCTCTTCTGAATTTGGCTATGTGTTGTGGCTTCATCCAGTTATAAGTTTTAAAATATTATTAACTGACCTGTATGCACTTGAAGGTCTTGAATTACCAAACATATGTTTTAATTCTGAAACTGGCAAGTATTCAGGGATCTGAATATCCGTTAGTCAGTGCAATATACACTCAGAGTCTACAGGGAAAATTCCTTAGCCTGTCACAATATAATTCACATTTCTAACTCTCCCTTTGAAGGCATAACTTATATTCTAAAAGCTTTTTCCATATGATATGGATTTCAACCCAATTTTGAAAAACAAAAAGAGAGAAATATCGTGTGCAAAATTGTGGCTGCATCCCATGAACCTTGGTAAGGCTCAGTGAAAAGCAGACAGCAGAAGCTGTAATGAGGTACCACTTAGAGTGGGTTAGCAAGCTCACTCCTGTAGGCATGGGAACAATGCAAGTCCCTGGGAAGCAAATATATCCTAGCAAATAATCTGGGTCATCCCTTCCATTTTTCTCTCCTTTATCCTAATTTATTCTAGTCTCATGCTTTGCAAAGATATCTCACGCAAGTTTTGTTTTGTATCTTAACAAGTACAATATTTGCTTTTGGAATAGTTTAAAATTTCTCCTCATTATTTTTTTAACGTAAGATACAGCCAGATGAAGCAATCTTTTCCAAGATTTATCAAATGATATTTTGAATGACATTTGCTGTTAACCTGTACTTCGAGGCCTGAATCTGAGTCACAACAGTTTCACTTCCCTTAGCTGATTTCATCTGACTAATATGGTTTTTGCTTATAGTTGTGGTTATCACACACTTCAAACTGTCAGCTCATATTTCTAATTTAGTACTCTACACTAAGCTAATAATCACATTGTTTTCATCCAGCCTACATGTGCATTCAAACAATATCCTCCTGGAAATATAGCAGTCAGTATTAGAGGTTCTGCCAGTATGATTTCTATGAGAACATTTCAGGTTTTATGTCTATGTCATTGATCCTTGAACTGATAATAGGTTTTTTACCTTCATGAACCCTTCAAAATTTTCCAGCTATTATTTGTGTTCTGACTCCTAATAGCTGTACTTCTCCCTCACGATCTTCACTTACCTTAGAACCCTTTTAGTGCATTTTCTCTCCATCTGTATTTCTAACTCTGCACTTCTGCTCCTTCTGAATGTCTTCTCTGCCAGATAAGAAAACTGTTGGGGTCTTCTTTTCATAATCAGTCCCTAAATATTTTAAAACTTTGTCTCAAGCCTCTACTGATGTGTTCAAACAATGTTACTGGTTTTCTTTCCACCTCTATGTGAAATTGCATCAACTAGCAGCTTCACATTCTTAGATGTTTGCTTCTGGTCTCATCAACCCACATGATTGCAGAATCATTTCTCTGCCTCAGACAGGACAGCCTGAGAGAGGGGGGTCCACTTTTCAAGAGACATGGTTTACACAGGCGGCTATGCCTGTGGGCTGAGACAGGACCAGCTGTGTTGAGTGGTTTGCTCACCTTGCCCATAGCTACTAATTTATGAAGTAGACTTGGCTGCTTTATTGTTTTTATTTTATTTTAAATGGCATAAAATGAAAAGAAACCAGCACTGTAGCCTGTAAGAGAGGTTTTTGTAGGGTAACTCTTTGAGTGAGTATTAAGTACTCTGGCTTTTTGGTAGGAGGCTGTATGGGAACACTGAACTGTATTCAGTAGCATCTGAGGAAACCGTGGACAACAGGAACCAAAGTAGCCAGCAAATTCAACAGTTCTAAAGAGACACTTGAGCCTATTTTGTCAACTGCGTCAACACTCCCAAAAAGGAATTTAGCTGATTCACATCAGAAGAGAATCCATGAGCAAATGAAATAGGTCTGAGGACAAAACAAGGCACCAGGATGGCACTCCAATATCTCTACTCTGAAACAAAAACTTTAATGGTAGTAAATGGAACCTGCATTGAACTCTCTGGTAGATGAACCAAGAACTAGAACATGCATGACAAAAAGATTGTGTTCTGGATTTACAGTGAGTCAGGACAGTATATATTTCATTTATCTAAAATGTTAGAACAGGACCTTTTTCTCTGCTTCCATCAAATTATCCTTTTCCAAGGGAAGCTATTAACATAGAAAAATGTATCCAAGTTTTAGTACAGAACTATGGGTAGAGTATATTTCACATTTATACTAAGTTAAGGTCACTGCAGCTTATAGTGCAATGAAATGAAATCATTGCTTTCTGTATTCAGTAGCCTTAAATTTAAAGCAAATCAGGATTATTATTCATGAAGTTCTGCCATGTGTGTAGAATCTATTTGCAAGAATAAAGTGCCTGTATCTTGACTTTAATGCAGTGAAATTACTTTTCTAGATAAAGATCTCACTGTTAGAATCTGAAAAGCAAAACTTATATTTCGGGTTTTTGCCTCTGTCAAGACCTCCTTTTTTAAATAGGGGTTATTTTTATATCTATTATGATTTGCAATTAACCCCTTACTAAATCAGTCACATAGCAGAAAATAGAGCATTTTTAGAGTTTCTAAAGAACCATCTTTGTGAATTTTATATATATAGGAATAACTTACTGCATAAACATTGACACTGAACAGTTATGGTGTGAGAATACTCATGGCTCAGTACCAGTCAATGGTTTACGGGCGGGTTCAGCCCAGTTCCGTGATGATTGGTGCATGGTCCAACGGACCCACGCCCCAGGAAAGGGGAAAAGGGAAAAGGTAGATGGGCCCAGGAACAAAACAGCAGCAACGATCTGAGGAGGAAAGCTAATTTACTAAATAAGATACTGGAAAGCAAAATAACACAATATAATACAATATAATTGGAATTAAAGCTAATAAATCAAATAAAATGAGCAAGAGCGAGTGTCCAATAAACTGAAGTCCTTACGCTAACGCTGAAGGCGGACGGCAGTGAGCACCCACTGCTGGGCAGATCCCAAAGGAAAGAGAGTGTCCCGTGACTGCAGTCAGTTTTTATCTTTCCCTCTGAGCATAAATACGTAAAAATGCAAAGCAATGCAAAGTCCTCTGCGGAATGTAGTTCTTCTCTTCTGAGACAGGTACATCTGGAACTGTCTATGATCCATGGAGCTGGAGCATTAACTCTTTAACTCTAAATGCACTACATGATGTTATGATGTGGAATATCATACCAAAAAAATCATTAAACCATGACAGTATCCCAATATAAATTAAGTACAGAACTACAGAGACTGCTTAGGACATCATTAAGTTTTTAGTATTATCTTCCTTGGAAAAAAAAGTCATTTATGTCTCTCAAGTCTAACTGTTATGTGACAAAGAAGGCAGATTGAGGTAAAATGTGCTTGGAAGTAGTGAGATGACAAATTTCAAAAGTGGGATGAGGTATGACTTGCTCATTAATTTTCACAGCTTCATTTAAGTAATTTGAAGTGCCCTAACAATTTTAGTAACTATGAAGGCTGAGCTGAAAGTAATGCCTCCTATTTTATTATGTCAGCCTGCAGTATCAGAGGCAGATGTAGGTGGGACAGCAGTTGAGGTTGAACCTTCCCACCAATATTCCTTTCCATTTCGTTTCCATGTGACAGATGGCAGCAGAGGGGCAGTCTGACAAAATAACATCTGACATGGAAGTATGTATAAAGCAAAGGTGTGAAACTGAATTCCTTCATTCAGAAAAAATGGCACCCACTGATGTTCATTGATGCTTTCTGAGTGTTGATGGAGACCAAACAGTGGATGTAAGCACAGTGAGGTAGTGGTGATGGTGACAATGGGTCATCTCCATTGGTGCAGATATTAATGAGCATGGCAAGTAAAATCTTGTTCATTGCTGGTGAAAATGCATGGCTAATGGTGGTGACTATGCTGAAAAAAAATCTTTTGTAGCTGAGAATTTGCTCTGTCAAACAGCATTTTTGTGTCCATTGTAATTTGCAATAAAGAAAATAGGAGGTGTTACTCTTGGAGTGATGTATAAAATTGTTACACCTTAGCAAAGACCTGATGTTTCCAAGACCTGATTGTAATGGTGAAAGACCTGAAAGTACCAAGCCTTTCTAGAAGCATTTATACACTGTATTTTTCAAAGTGCTCAGGGATAAGCATGAAAATCTCATGGAGTCTCATTATCACTAAACAAAATTTGAGGAACAACAAATGAATATATCAAACTGGCACCTTGTTTCTGAAAAATGATCAATTCAAGGAGACAATTTATCCACTGTTGTAAGGCTATTGTCTCCCCTTCAGAATCCAGATGATAATAGATCATCAAATAGTGTGTTATAACGTACATATAAGGTGAAATGAAATATCTTCATAAAGATGGTGAATGCTTTTGACATTGAGATGTTTTTCCTGTGCTTTTTGAAGTAGAATTTATTTACATTATTTGAGAGTAATGTGGTTTAAATATCATTACCGTATTCAAAGTACAAAAGCATTCATGCTAGTTAGTTTTAATAAATGATGTTATTTACCATAAATACTCTAAAAGAGGCAACAAAATTATTAACCTCAAATTTGTTTAGCTTAATATCATTCCTGTTCACTGCTCACCATACTTACAGACAAGAAATCCTTACACTAGAAGTACCTGAATTTACAAAATAATTGTATACAGCCTTAATCATGTAATCAGACCTCTTACTATTCTTCCAACTTTAGCACTTTTTGGATCTGACATCTAAATAAAATTTAAGTAATTTTTATAATTCTGTGGTTCATACATAGCTTTCTGAATGAAAGTAAATTGTATCTTGGCCATTTCAGTGACTGTAGGTGAAAATATGCATGCACAATAAAAATTGGCTCATCAAGAAAGAAAAAATCCAGAAAATACAAAATCTCTAATGGAACACATATTTGGAGTGTTTAGTTTTTAGTCTCATTACCTATACAGCCTGTAACTTTGATAAATTTGATAACTTTGAAAAATTAATCTACTTTTAAGAAATGATGAATGGACTGATCCTTTCCTAATCAGTTTGTGAAACTGACAACAATAATAGTACTCCTGCTTTCATCTCTGAGTAAAGAGCTGAAGTTATGCATTTTTTTTCTGAACTGCTGTAATACGAAGTTACAAAATTAATTAGTATGTGATTTGCAAACTTTAGAGCTGATTGTGTTTGAAAACTGCAGGAGTTAGATACATTAAGTATCTTTTTTTCTACTACAGCCCAAATACAAAAATTTGAAGCTTTGGTTTTAATATCAGGTTTAGGATTTTTGTTTTGGTTATATCACAGAATAATTTCTGAGATAGAGAGCTCTCTTTCTCCTTTCTCTTTCTAGACCCACCAGTAATGAGCATAGATTCATGTCTTCATTTAAAGTACACAGGAGATCATCCTTGACTATTTTCTACTACAAGAATGGCATTCTGCCATTGAAAGGCTTGAAGCTTCAGTTGAAGATTTTGAGTTTTAGATTACTTCAGCCCACAGGCTAAATTCACAACAACTAACTCTGGAAGCTAACAGAACAGAACGTTCTGATCACAGATGTAGCTTTTAAGTGACCCAAACTGACATGCCGAGCATTCATTTTGAGCATAATGCTGTAGAATGTGCTACTACAGCCAAACAATATATTTTTTACCATAAGCAGTTCAGGGCAGAAGTAGTTCAGGGCCTACAAATGACAAACATCTTGTACTACCAAACATTTGATTAGTTTTTATATTATAAAAAATATTATCAATGTCTTAATTGTGATCCCTGTTCTTTGTAGCTTCATAAAGCCCATGTAGCCCTTCTTTCCCTTGTATGTTAAATTAGTAGATATTCTATATGTTGAAATCAGTCTACCCAGTCCTGTTTCCTTCACCAGAATAAACCTCTGCAATATCATTTTAGTCCAAAGAAGTTTCCCATATTCATGTTTTTTCTTTAATATTCTGAGTTTTGTTTAACATATCCTACTATTGCTATCTACAAAACAGAAGCTGTGTCTTTTATTTATTTGTTTATTTATTTTTCTCAGAATTATTAGCATAGATGGAAAAAATGTGGACGGAAACTACAGGAGCAGTACAGTGAATGTTCATGTTTGTAAAAACCAGGAATCAGAAATAACTACCTAACTACCTAATCAGAAATAACTATAGAAATAACTATAAAACTATGCATTCAATTCCTGTACATATTTCAGGAAACAGAACATGAAATTTTGATCGGACTAACTGAGAGCATTTGCCTAATTATAGGTGATTTTCCCAGCATCACTTCCAGACAAAAGAACTAACCTTTGCTGCTGAGTGTTTGTGGCTTAGTTCCAGTTGCCCTTGGTAACATACAAGGGAAGGTCTTTTTCCCACATTCACACCAAGGATTTCTCCACCTCTACATTTCACAGCAGGCATCAAGATAGCTGAAAGTTTGGTCAAAATCTTTTTATTAGTCTAAAGGCAAACTGATTTGCAGTTCTCAAACCCTTCTCTGCATTTCCTCTTTTTACAAATAATCGTTGAAGTAGCATATCCTAAGAGGATTCTGCCTATGACATTCAGGCATCCTGACATTTGAAAAAGGACCTGTACTGAAGATACGCTAAGGCAACACAGCCTCTCACTGGAACATTACAATCTGGTCATTTGATTATTTATTCTTCACTAGAAGCAGTGAAATAAAAATAGCCCTAATCCGAGGAGAAAAAAAATATTGATTGTTTATGAAGATAAGATTATTTCCTCTTTAACTATTTCTTCCTGCCAAGCACTTAATCTGCTCAGAATTCTACTAAGCATGGCTTTTTACAGTCTGGGTTTCACATCACAACGCAGGCTAGGGTGAGAAATATGGGACACACTGTGCAACAGGACATGTTAATTTTCAAGAACCCAAGAATTGTTATATCACATATTTGAAAGAACTTTCAAATAGTTCAGCAATGTGGTAAAGGAATGGATCAGTTTCATAGGTGCTCAAACAAAAGTCATCTTAGGAAAAAAGAAGTTCAGTTGAAAAAATGCCATTCCTTTCTAGATCTTCCTAAAATCTTGTTTTCCAGTACACAGTGTATTATGAAGTAATACTTAAATCTCCTGAAAACCACATGATGTTTGTTTGAAAACACTAATTCCACAAAGTGTACACTCCAGAGATGTGAAGAAAGTGAATATAGCTCTATAAAATAACTCCTCATTAAAACCAGAAAGAAAAAGTCGTTTTATTTAAAAAGCCTATCTCCATTTAATTTTAATTTAGAATTGAGTAAAAAAGATAGACAATAGTCCATTTGCATTTCTGCATTATATTCATTTTCTAAAACAATAAAAGAGTGAATTTAATGATATCTCAAGATAAAAGTTTTAGGCCATTTAAAATATTGGGATTCAAAAATAAAATAAAACCACCACCGCATTGTACAAAGATCTGCAGTAGCTTTTAAATTCTGCATAAGTATATCCTTATCAGCTACACTAGATTTCAGAATCCAGCACTGGCATTTTAGGAATAAAGCATACTCTCCACTATGAATCATCAGTTTTACTTTAAATATAAGAAAGGCAGGGATGGTATTGGAACCAGCAAAGAGCTTAAGGCATAGAAAGGAAGGGTGGCCATGAGGATGGAAAGGAGAATGCTACAAACATCTAAAAGTATATTTCATCTTTGCTGTGAATTGATCCTGTGATTTTGGATCTCATAAGATCATTAAAGCATATTTTTATTAACTTCAATAGACCTGTATCAAACCCTCAAAGCCTTGTCAGATAATTAATTCCCTACACTACAGCAAGTAAAGATATAGATATTTTTACTGTAACTATGGTTTGTTTTTTTTTTTAATCTGAAATGAGAGTTGATCATTGGCTATATTGTCAGTTCTTGTATATTCAAGCAGATATACATATACTTCTGGTAGGTGTTCTATTTTATTTTAAGTAACCTTTGTTTTTTATGTCAAATCTCTATATGTTTGTACTCAGTACTTTCTTCATGAAGTTATATCCTTCTGCCTTGAAGAGATTCAAAGTCAAGCAGGTAAAAATATGCACAGAGCCTGCTTGATCTTGTATGTAAAAATTATGTGAAATTTAGGTGAAACTGAGGCTGAATAAATGTTGTTTTTGTTTTTTTCCACTATAGGAATTATTAAGAAGTACTTATAAGCTATAGCAGCATTCTCTTAATTGTACATTACTAAATGCAACTTATTTGTAAAGTAGTTAAGAGGCTTACCACAGACTTTTAGTGAAAATTTAAACCTAAGCAGCTCAATCGAAGCACTTACATTTTGTTATGATAAAACAAAATGGAAAAAAAAAAATATTTTCCTCTCTCCAGTGTTTCTAATATTTCTAACAGTTGCATGCAGAGCTAACTTGATAGTTCTCTAGATAGAAGTCTAGCCCGATCTTGTTACTTGGCTCTTAGAAAATCTTGGAGTCAAAGTAATTAATTTAAAAATAAAAAGTATTAAACAGTTAATAAGCAGAGTGAGTTAGTGCGTAGTTTCTCCAAATTAGTATCAGTTGTGTAAATCCATGCAAGTGCATACTGGTATGTATTTTAGAGTTTACAGAGTGGTAGGATGCTTCTGAGAAAAGAGAGAAGTATAGTGGACCAAATATTCAAGAGGAGATTAAACTGGAAAAACTGTTCAATTTTATCAAATTGCCTAGAGACACTTACATATTAATATATTCATAATTGTATTTTCTAAGCAAGATACTTATGGATTAAATGAATAACTGAATTCTTTTCAGGGGCACATACAATCCAGAGCATACCATAGCCATGTTCTTCAGGTGCACAGGTTGTACTCCAACAAAAGCGTCTTCTAGAGTACCTCCCAGAGTACCAGCAAATACTGTTCTATTAGACAATAGCTCACATTTTTTCTTTAATACTTTATTTTTTTTTCACAGATGTCAGAGCACAAAGTGGATTTTCTCCTTGCAGCGCGCTGGGATGTACATACAAATACCATAGCTCAGTCAGAAACCATCTGAGGAGACTCTTCTCCCAGGCAACAAACAGGGCCCAAGAAATGGCCACAAGTTGTACCAGAGGAGGTTCAGATTGGACATAAGGAAAAACTTTCTCTCAGAGAGTGGTCAGGCACTGAAATGGCCTGCTCAGGGTGGTGGTGGAGTTGCTGCCCCTGGCAACATTCAAGAAGCATCTGGATGAAGAGCTACAACATATGGTTTAGTAACCTGTGGTAGCAATGGTAATGGGTGGATGGTTGGATTAGATGATCATGTAGGTCATTTCCAGCCATGTGATTCTATGAATTTCAATTGGAATAACTTAGATTTCTCATTCTGTTTAAACAAACAAGATCTTTGTGTGAGCTTGCACTGAATGGAGACACACAATTGATGCTGTGATTAAATGGCAGGTTTACACACACACAGGCAAGAGAAACACAAGTCTAAGTAGGTCACAGAACCAATTAGCTAATGTGTCATGATACCTGGGACAGAAGGACTTGCAAAAAATGGTAAATTAATTCCTGAAGTAAACTTGGCAATATCTTTGTTGCATTTTATTATTTTATTTTACTAACATTAAGGGACAGATATTAATGATGTAAAGTTTCCAAAAGCTTGTTGGTTTCTAAGCAGTTTGAATAACTGCAGTTTCCAGTACAGTTCATATTCCTGTGGCACTGTATTTGTTACAGCGTAGGCCATGAAAATCTGGCTGGATATATACACTATCCCCTTAAATCTACACAGTACTGCATCTGATATCTATATTTCAGGTACTTTAAACACGTCCATGCAATACAGTATGAATTAAGACCACCAGACTTACATCAATAAACAAGATTCCCGTGTACTTGAGGCAGTTCTCCTTCATTTCGGTAGTTTGATGCTTTTTCTCTATTTCATTTTATGAAAGAACACATCAGACAGTATCAGAATGGAAGCATTGAATAAGGTTCCAAAACTGTATGTTTTTAGTCCACCATTTCATATTTTTCTGGCAGATGGAATAAAGATCAGGTTTATACAATTTGCAGACTAGTACTAGTACTTTGCCTGTAATTAGGAAGTTATGCTCAGAACTCATACTGTTTTCAGCAGATGTCTGGAAAAAGTCACTATTCAAAAGAGCAAGATAGATTTGCTACAGATAGCAAGAATTTTAAGTTACGTAGGTCGCTCCAAAAGTGATACCTCCAGTGTCAGGCATAGGGAAGAAATCTGAAGTGTGATTATTGCATGAGCACTGCTAGTCTGCTAGTGTAATAACATTCAAGTATGTCTATAAATGGGCACCACCCTCCTTCTCTAGATTTAATCTCAGGACTTTTGGAGTGAAGTCTCAAGAGATACACAGACATAAAGTCAAGTTTGAATTAACTGCTTTAATTGAAGAAACCTGGCTAGAAACAAGATCTTATGATTCTGAATATTTCTGTAGCATTGCCATGACAACCTGATGTGATGTAACAGATGCAGGGGATATAAAAGTCACAGAGATCTGACTAATAAGATGTTGAGACTTTTTTTTTTTTTAAAAGAGGAATATACAGCGAAAATAAAATATTGTAAAAAATAATAACTTCAACATCTGAATGTTGCTAGGTAAAAGAAAAATTAGACTTTCATCTGAAGAAGTGGCAGTTTCATTGCAACTTAATCCTATTTTTAAATTAATAATATTATATCAGATAATGACCTAACAAATGTAAATTATTTGTTGGGTTTTTTAACTTATTTCTTTACAGAATTTCTAAGGAAGTTCACAATGAATTTTGCAAATGCTGCTCTATCACCCCACGTACGCTGGTGTACAAAAAGCAAACGGAACAAATTTGACAGGTTGTGATCCAGAGGCTTCCACAAAGAAAAAAATGTCTGCGCAGTGTAAGGTGAGAGAACTGTCTTACTTCCTTGATGCCACAGTATAAAATGGAAGAATCCAAAGTGGTACAGAAAACAAATGAATATGTTATTTTAAAAATGATCTTTCACCAGTGTATGACAAACTAGCTTGGAATAGGTAAATTCATAATAATAATTTAATAAAGTGGAGAAAAGATATGCATCTGTAATATGGCAAGCATCCAAAAGAAATGGCATACAGTCCAGTTTATATAGCTATGGTTTTCTTCATCATTACCAACATACCTAACAAAGAGGGGGCAGATGCTGAGGAAGTCTTGGGCTCATGTTAAAGTGATCGCCGCTGGTTATGTAGACTTAAAATCAAAGAAAACATTGATGATTCATCTTTATAGAACTATAACTTGTTGATACCAATGGACACGAGTGTACCTAAATGCTGGTAAAAACTTAAAAACCTGAAGCCACCTTCTCTCTTCACCCTCACCCTGCCAAAGAAACACCAAAAAAACAAAAACTCTGCAAATAAACAATGTATGCATAATTTTACTTGCTGCTTTGGGAACATGACATTATTTCCACTTACATCTTGAGTAACTTAAGAATTACTTAAAAAAAAGTAAAGGAAATGAGAGTAGAACTATAAACATTTAAGAGAGAGACATTTCAGAACTTAGATATGTACCCTAAAGAACTCCCAAAGCCCCCCCCTCCCCCTCTAAAAACAATGCTGTCTGAGATATAACCTTTAGCACTGAAAGAGCTGGGAATTTTGCAGAACCTGACAGCTTCTGCGAAAAAAAGCTAAGTATTGTAATTTTTAAAACTTTAGAAAATATTAGATTTAATCCACTGAAAGCCTTCAACTGTTCATGAACAAAATGAACCTTACTTTCATGCGTGTTTCCTTAAGCTATAATCCATGAATGATGTGGTATTACAAATTGTGGCTTGGCATTAAGGGGAAAAAATAAAGTCCTTCAGTCTTCCACAGTAAGTCCTGAACCATATGTGATGAAGAATGTGAGGTCCAAGTTGAAAAAGCAATATTGCAAAGACATTTTGCCTTTGAATTAGACATCAAAACACCCCTTAAACTCTCTTCAATCAGTTGGTCATTGCCAGGAAACATGTAATTCTCATCAGCCATAAATCTACCACCTATCAATCAACATTTTGTCTTAGTGAAATAACTAGCATGTAGGTAGGCATTCTCTAACCTGAGACTTCATTATCAGCATTTCCATTTCTGTAGGGGAAATGTAACCATGTAGAAACTGGTTAAAAAATAACAATAAATAACACCACAGGTTATCAAAAGCTGTTTGTTGTAGTTTTGTTGTTTGCCTTATGCCGATTAAAAAAAAGTATTTTGGTAATTCATTTATTTTGTAACAATACTATTAAAAATATGGATAACAAGTTGTAGCAGCAATTTAAATAACTCCTCCTTTATTTCCTCCTCCACAGGAATACTCCTGTGTGCAAGGTTTACATTCTCTTAAGATTAAGAGGACTAAAGCTTAATGTTAGTCATTCACTGAAACTTCAGTTGAATAATTTTCTATTTTTCTTGCTTGAACTCCTAATTAGATTAATTAAATAAAGGATTGTGATGAATTTATTCCATATTCTTGGCAATTTTGCATTTGCATTTCAGACAGAAATTTACTAATTTTCCAGAGCACTGAGCCCTGTGGTTCTGAGAGAGGACTGGAAAAGGAGCATTTAATGCTTGCATATTGATAATCTTCATCTATTTAAGGAAACAATGACGTAGCTTCTGGGAGAGTTATGCATTTTATTCTTTTTTGTAACATTGTTCTATGGTCAGTACACTGCCCTTTTAAAGTGCAGTCACTGGATGCTTTTTGATTTCAGTAACTCCTGTTCACTATATATAACATCTTGAAGAGAAATAAAATGTAAATAAAATAAATGCATGGTACCTCTTAAAACCTTACTTTGCCTACCTAAGCTTACAATCACCTTGCTTTTTCCTATTTCTAACAATACTCCTGTTGATCAAGAACAACAAAGAGAACTGCATAATTGAGAAGTTAATATGATATTAGTGTAGTTTCCACTTGTTCTTTATAAAATGTTGTCTATGCATCTTTTCTTTACCTTACTTTTCCATCTGTATTTATTTTGGAAACAGATGCTATGGTAGGGCGTGAGATTAAGCACATAGAACATCTTTTATTGCCTAAATTATCATCATCTGGGGTTTTGTCTATTTCATTTTGAATTCAGGCAGCCACTTTATTCAAGAAGGAAGCACAGAAAGTACTTCTGAATTCAATTCCAATTTCTCTAATCCTTCACTGTCTTTGATTTCCTTACATAAAATACTCATGGCTTATTTTCGAATGTACTTTTTGAGTTCATCAGCGCAATTATTTCATAGGTACTGTCCCTTCTACCCCCACAATCTGAAGTACTTCTGTAGCCGGCTACAATTGAAATTATAAAACAGCATTAATTTAGGTCAGAAGACAAAAACAATACAGAAGACAGGACTTCCCATTTCCTAGACAGCACAAGGCACATTTCTGTTCTTTTTCCAGTGAGAAGAGTGGTTGCTAAAGAAAAGGAAAAGGATAGTAATGATCTAGTCTGGCCCTCACAGCTATCCTTCAGTTCCGTGTTGCAATGACTGACCTATAAAGCAGATCCTGTTTCTGTATTAATCACATAGCAGACAGGTAAAGTTAACTTCCCTTTTCAATGATATATTGTGTTAATGTAGCAAGATTTTAGCAGCAGAGAGGCTACAGAATGGCCTGTCAGAAGAGGCCAGAAGCTGCCACGTATTAGATAAGAGCCAGTTGCAGCCAGCTGGTGGAGCTTAGCTACCTACTGGTGTTAAGAAACCACAAATGATCAGTGGTTTAGAAATAAGTAGTACAGTGTCAAAATGTGTTCAAGTGGTAGGATTACACGATGCTGAAAGCACTCCTCTCTGCTAGAGAGTTATCTGGGAGATTGTGGAGTTCCCTCAGGAGACAATCCCTCTCCTTTCCCAGATGGCTCTATCCATTCTCTGTTATGCCTTCAGGCTGCACTGAATTAAATGCCAACATGTTATGCATGAGTTTGCTCAAGGAATTACTCTGCTGTTCATCAGTAATGGTTAATTGACCAAGAAATATCAGGTTCATGTCAAAAACGCTCAAATTAAAAACACTGCACAGGAGAAGTTTTACGTTACAAAATGCTTTTTCTAAGATGCTCTTTCTTTTAATGTATAAAGTTAATTCATTTTTATTGTGGAATAATCCAAATTGTTTTAAAAAAAATTTGAAAATTTTTCAATATAACCACAAAAAGGACCCTGGATATACAGAATTTGATCTCTGAGAGAATTATTTCTTTTTCTTTTTGTAACAATCTATTTTTATTAGGAACAATATTACCATGTTATTACATAAACTGATGGAAGTCTTTTGCTTTGACAGAAGGAGGATATGATGAATCCCACTGAGTTTACGGAAGCTTTCAGGCTCACAGAGAAAGCCAGAAATGTCTTAAAGATCTGCCTACTGCTTCTGCATTCTTGGAGGGTGGGCGTTTTATCATTTAACTGTTTTCTTTACTCACATCAGGGCAGACATGCATACACACTACTACTACTCTCTATTTCTATCTTTTCTCATAGAAGACAAACTTTTTGCTCTTTCTGCCTTCCAAATCCAACCAGAGAAGTGGAATTAGAATTTTGGGAGGCCTTCAGGAGGACTGTATGATCAGCAGTGCTCCGTAAAACTTCTTCACTGCTGGAGTGAAAGACCTCCTCACAGCGCTTTCACAAACCTTCTCCATTTTTGAATTTCAGCTGGGAGAAAAAAAACGACTAATCCACAGTACTTCTTACAAATCATGGTTTTGGATAATGGTACAAGATTTCAGTTCTGACAATTCAACAACAGTTTATTTGATTTACCAAAACATCACATGCGGAACATTCTGCTTCTTTCCTAGCGTACCACAGCAGGAAACATGCAGACTCTCTTATCTCATATATATTTGAAGAGGAAATGGTGGGAAGAGCCTCTAGCTGCCAGTGCACACAGACAATGTACGTGACCAGCGGCAGACATTTTTATATTTTGAACTATCCATAGTCATGAAATTTTGCCATACATTACTAAGTTGAAGTAACTTCATTAATGAGTTACTGGCTTTGTGTTCTCATCACTGTATCTCCTTTGGTTTCACTAATGCTGACACTGCCTCACTGTATTGTAGCTTTGGCACTATGTCTTCTGCAGAACTGTGTCAATACAAGTCTTGTCAGTATTACATAGATGAAAGCAAAGTAGCTTGAATAGGTAAGTCAAAGCAAAACTGCAGAGCACGTTCTGGAAAAGTATTCCAGTGCTTTCACTAACAGTAGTGCAGTCTGAGGCAGACATAGGCAACTGTATTTAAATTATGACAATTCATTCCTTCCAGAGGTCTCAGAATTCTGAGTATTTTATGAGTTCTGGTCCTGCATTCAACCCAGAATGAATAGAATAAATATAAACGGAATAAAGTCTTTTCCCAGATTGCACGATATATTCTGTATCTGATAAACAGAGTAGCAGATCTCTCAGCTGGATATCTCATTAATACAATTTTTGTTACAGCCTGTGGGGTAAATAACTCCCAAGGATGGTGCTTCAAAAGAAACAGTATGGATAATGGCATATTTGAGTATGTCGATATAGATAGTACAAAAATAATACACAAAAGATGATGGCTCACCTTTAAGATGACAAGGCTTGCTGGGGACTCCACGTAGGATTTATCTCCAATGAAAGAGCCTTCCCTGGTGGTGGTCAGTCCTTAAATGGGGTTTGGGAGAGGTGGAGCCAGGCTCCATCCCTTCCAATCACACAGGTATATCACCTTCACCTGTGCCCCCATGGCTGACTCGGTGCTCACCTCAGGTGATCAATCAGTGGTTCAGGCCGTGATTCGGCAGTTCTCATACACAGCCTCATAAAAACATTTTCACAATGATTGAATTATTGTTATCATTATGTTAAGGAAAGAAAATAATCTCTGCTGAGTACTCTGAGTACTATCCCTCAGTTCCTGTTACTTTTATTTTTAACACAATTATAATGACAATATGTAATCCTTCATTCTGAAGTGTCTGACTAGACCGATTTTTGAAACAAAGAGCAACCTATATTTTACCTAGAACTTCTGGAGAAGATGAAATGTTTACTGCTGTCCACATATACTGATTTTCATTGTTTGTACATCAGTACATTTCCAATCCCCAAAATCTCAACAAGCTCGTGCATATTATTGTTTATTTTCTGTGTTGACACCACAGGATAAATGGAAAGCCTTATTGGAAGGATACCCATTCCCCCTGGCGTAACATTCATTTAATGATGTTCACAATTATCTTTAAAGCAAAGATACTGGATTATTATGAGCTATCATTTAGCCTGTGGTGCCATGCATCTCACAAGAAATTGCCAAAATTGTTACAGACTACAATGAAAGCAAGCTGTGTAAATTAGATGTGTAGGGAGTTGCATAAAAATCACAGTGCATGTTAGGAATTAAGATGGGCATACTCAGTCTCCTGTATAGTAAATATCAGTATGCAGTCACACAGTAAAAGAGGAATATAAGGTTTTCACACAGATGTGTCCATGGCAACTAACAGATTATTTTCACTTGTCTCCAAAGATGTTTCCAGCATGAAGGATTCCATTAAGCCTCACAAATAAAAATTACCCTCAGAAAGAAGACAATGTTAAACTTATATTCCCATATTTTCCACAGGAGCTAGACATTATCTTTTTTGTATAAATCTTCTTTATAAATGTTTCCTGTTTTTATTTTACTAAATTTAAAAAGAACACACATACATATTTTTTTAGTCCTTACCTTTTTTTCTAAGCTTTCTGACATCTTAAGCAGATTTCTTTGCTGATCAGTCTCTCTCTGTATTCCCCATGGGCTCTCTGCATATTCCTAGTGTTCTCCTCTTGAGCAGCCATCTATCTGGTGGCTTTGAGGCCATTTCCTGCAAGAAAAAGAAATGTTTGTAGAGATGACTCTGAAGACATACATATTTTTAATTCACAACAAAACCAAAAAGAAGAAAACAGCTAACCAGGCAACCTTAAGAACCCCTTAAAGCTTCATCCATACTGAGGAACTTGAGCTGAATTCACAGGTGAATTGACTTACAAATTCACTAGATTTCTCAAAGCTTTCCCTTCTGATAACAAAAGTAATTATTAAACTAGTTATTTTGTATTTATATAAAGTTAAACTGAATTAAATCAGGGTCAATCAATCCAGAATTCTTTCTTCTGATCAGTTCTTCTCAGTAAGTTCTCTTTACCACTCAGTCTGAAAAATCATACAGACTGCTCTTGATTCAATAACAAGAAAAATGTCTGTCATCAAGCATAGCCAGAAATTCATGGCCCTATCCAATACTAATAGTATTTTGTCTCCAAGCTATGAAGATAAAAAATGAATGTGTTCAGAACTATCTTTTATTTCTAATAATATTAAATCTATCCTCCCAGTCTGGTCCTGGGATTTTACAGTATCAATATCCCAAAATGCTATCTATTGCCTATTTTAGAATCAGATTCTATTGCAAGATCCACATTTCAGACTTAGTCTACATCTCAGTGTATATAGCACAAACTGAAATGGTAGAGTTAAATGTGCATGAATATTCTTGGTCACAAAAAACATCAAACCAAATACTCCTTTTCCTTTTCCTTCCCTTTCTTGTCCTTTTTGGTCCATCTAGCTCATTTATAGTTAAATAGATGAAACATATTATGACACTGTGGACTGGTGTGTACCAGTTGTGATTTCTGAGTCATATACTAGAGGCAAAACATTCAACAAGAATTGGTAGTTGACTGTTTCCAAAGAAATAACAGGGAATATCCCATTTGCATCAGTGATACCATTCGCTATTTTTAAGCAAATGGTCATAAAACCAACAATTCTTTCATTTGAAATTCAGTTTGTATAAATCACAGATCAATAAGCAAAATGAAAAATAGATAACAAATATAACAATCTTTTTGCATATGTGAAGATGGATACTTCTAACTTGAAAAAGGACATATAAATATATATATAACTAGATATACCAGTACTATCATACTCACTACCATCCCTTTAGGACAGAAGGAAGACAAAGTGTGTGTTTGCTCTGAACTTGTGAAGGGTCAGGTTACATATGACAGCTCAGAATTAAAAGCAAGTCCAAGAAAGAAAGAAGCAACGGAAAGCAAAAAATTTCTTCAGAAAAGAAATAACCTAAAGGAAATATTAAAACACACCAGAGAAAGCTCTAAAAAGCAAAGACCTGTGGCAAGAAGAAAAGTTATCTATCTGTTTATATGGACAGGAAGATAATAGTTTATGACAGATAACTTCTTGTTGTCTGTTATTTAAGAACCACTTCACTCTCTGAAAGTCAATCTAAAACAGCCTGTTGTGTAGTTTGTCTCCTCTGCCTTATTTACAAATTTATTTGTCTTTTTGTAATTTTTACTCTTTTTCTTTGGATTGTCATTACTGTACAGTTTCTCTCGGCATACCTAGGCAGGATCTAGTAAACTATTTTTACTTAATTGTAAGAACATAAATAAAGCTTAACTTAATTAAACTCTGATCAGAAAATCATCATTAGGTAGACACCCTACAGAGAAAGAGATTAGAGATATGAAACCAAACTGAAAAATCTTTTTGGTTCCCGCATTGCAGTATTGTTCCCGTATTGCAGTATATAAATCTATATCAGAACACTATGAGAGTTTGTTAAAGAAACAAGATTAAGTTAACAAGTTGTGTAAGATTAAATTATGCAGTTCTATGTTCTCTTCCCCAAGGAAAAATTTGCCTTTCAAGAAGCACCAGAAACAACCAGAATTATGTTGCTTAGATTACCAAGTAGATCTGACCTTGAATTCAGCCTTCACTGAAATCAGACTATCAGCACTATCAGTTTTTCAGCTTGATGGTGGTGATCCACCCAGTTCCTAGTATGAGGTGTTCTGGTCCACAGTTATGTTCTGGGAAATAAAATGAAACATATGTGAATGAATTGGCATAGCAGTATTGACAGTATTCACTGTGAATAATCATGAGTTGCATTCCAAAATCACCTGAAGAACATGAGGACTGTCCATGTTCTAGTGGGTAAGCTTTTCCTATGAGAGGTCTTTTGCCATTATCCTTTAAGAGCTGAGCTGATTACACTGAGTTAGCAAGGCTTTCTCCTGCTTTTGTTTTGCTGCATCACACCTCCTGCATTCTACAGCTGACAATCTGAATCTGTTTTTTTTTTTTTGTTTTTGTTTTTGCTGCTGCATCCAGTACTGGTAATGGTAAAGTCAGTTTTTACTGCAACCTCCTTAGCTTTATTATTTCATCCAGCCTGCATTTGCAGTTTCTTTAATTCAAACATTTTCAATTTTCTAGCCTATCACCTGTTACTATCATCTGTTACTTCAGAAAAACACTTTACATTTCCATTCCCAAAATTTGTTTTGACTACAGGCTGGCAACTAGGATTCTTTTAACACTGTCCTAAGAAAAGCTGGACTATGTAGAAGAAGAAGCAGTTCCTAGATAGGTAGATCAATCATTAAGTGACACTCCATTTAAGTGATCTTACTAGTACTTAAGTGGTAATAGTCAAACCAATGAGGCATTTATCTTCTAATTATTCAATATAGACGTACAGGAAAAAGCAAAAATGTCTGGGTTTTTCATATCTGGCAGATGCATTTTTATTGAATAAAACTTCTGAAGTCTTGGGCATTTTTCATTGTTTTTCCATGAAAAACTACAGAAACATTATCATAAATATGGGCATGTAAATAAGATTTATTATAATTTTACCAATTTAAAAATGCAGAACATTGGGTAATTCATTGAAAATCAAACCAAAAAGTTTTTTTGTTTGTTTGTGTTTGGTTTTTTTTCCAGAATTTTGGTGCATTTGAAAAGTAAGAAAAATTCAACATGGATGTTATTTCCATGATATCCTAAATACTATTTTTCATTGACATCAGATCCATCTGGAAAGGACATGTTTTTGTTGTTGGAATGTTAATTGCATTTAAAAATATTTTTGCATAGCGTTTTCATAATGAAGAAATGATCAGTCACCAAGAAGCTATTTACATATGCATTTTCAAGTGTTTTTTAAATAAATGATACTATAAATTCTGATTAAAACATTTATAAATCTATCTACTGATGGCAATGATTCTGAACCCCTTGACACTACACACACTTGCAAACTCAGAAAAATCAGTGTAGAATTATGTAAAGGAAACAAAATTTCAGAAGAATAAATGAGACTGTAAATGAATGACTAAAAGTACATGAGGCAAATCTTACCCACTCATAAGTTTCTTCAAATTATTATTGTGTACAAATGGAAAATTTTAGTGAAAACTTTAAGGCATAATGTTTTCAGTATCTGCAAAGATCTTACATGAAACTATATGGCTGTGAATTTTAAAGAGGGCAACGTCTCTTACACAACACAGTCATCTTCCTGATAGATTTTGATTGGGTGATCTGTTGAGAAATGTGAAAAACTGTGGCATCTTTAACTCTGTAAGTTTTCTATTTTTAAATACTGCTGTTTTGCTAAAGTGTTTAATTAAACTGAGGAGTACTTCAACTTTTACAGACTTGAATATCCTCCAAGCTTTTAATTTTGTACAGCTAGAGGACAGGCACTACTCAAAGGCATCCAAACGCCTCATGGGATTCTAAATTCATCTATTTTCATTAGCTCCTCTTAAGATACAATGCCAATCTCAATGATGAATGCATGTATTTATTAAGTTCCTAGATGATACCATTCTTTAAAAGCTAAAAAACACAACAAAAGACAGGACTAGGATAAAACATACAAGATTATTGCAAGCAATTTGCTATGAATAAATACAAGTTTTCTATTTTTCAACAGGCAATGTATCCAAAACAGCTGTTAGTTCACAACTACAGAAAAATCAAGAATATTATGCTTCTGACGGAAAAGGCAAACATTGTGTAAGAAGCAAAGCAATTACTTCCTCTATGTGATACTATTAAGATCTCTGCTGGCAGACTGTGTCCAACTTAAGAAACAGAGGGATCAAGTGGAGAAAATCCTAGGAATGAAATGATAAAAAGTAACCTGCAAGCACAAGATATGAGAAAGCTTTGAAGGAGCTGGGTTTGATTAATCTGGGAAAGACAGGTTGCAGTATGAAACTTCATGTACTCTGAAATTATCTGAAAAGAAGGAAAAGAAGAAAACCTGTTGAATGTGGGGCTTTTTTTTTGTCAACAAAGGATATGATGAAAAACAAAGGTCTCCAGCTGGACAGGGAGGAGAGCTGAAATTGCAAAGCGTGTTTCCAAGAGAGGTTATGAAATGATCACCTACAACTAACATGTTTGTGGTTTTAAAGTAAAACTAAGGAAATGAAGGACAGTTCTCCTTGTTACCAAGTTAAACAAAAATAATACCAAAAATGACACTGTTATAGAAAGTTCTGGCAGCGCAAGATGATGCCAGTGCGTGCGTAGGTGTTATTCCACATAGAAAAATAGGACAGCAGTTTCACAAGTTGCCATTGTGACTTCAGAGCTTTGCAGTCTCCACCTGGTAGTTCTAGAGAACATTCAATAAAAAAAATTAAGCAATTATATCAATTTATAGTAAGAATGCAAAATACACAATTTTTGTTGATATTCAACAGAATGGCAAAGCTGGAATACAGTGACTAAATTACTATATTTACATGGTTTTCCTGTTTGATTGACTTTATCCTGTGAGATATCCTCCATCTCACAAGATAAAAGTCAATCAAAAAGGAAAACCTCACAGAGCAAAAGTACATCAATGTAACTACTACAGTGCTCTATAGACATAGTATTATCAGAGAACTAGAGAACATAAAAATATGACATTTGTAAACAAAAATCTTTTAAAATAATTTATTAAATCACATATTGGATTACATTTAGTTTATCAAGTAAAGAGAATTTTTTTCTGTGGTATCTTAATGATGACTTCATGAACTACACATTTTATTTCTGCCCTATGAAATAACTCTTTACATGTTACTGCTTCTAATTTACATTCCTGTAAACTGATGCTATGGAGCATTTGTTAGAAAATACGTGTTTGTCTGGTAGTGTGTATATATATATATATAAAATATATTTCTTATAGACATATGTATGTTTTATAAGTATATATTCCTATATTTAAGCTAAAGATATTAAGTTTGGATCCATTCTTTTTGAGAAAATTAATCTTTCTGGCATTTGAACAAGTCCTGGAGTAATGACATGTCTTACAAAAAGTGTTATTTTTACATACGCAGCTCACTAGACAAAGAATGTCCTTCAGCAAAACTTGTTTTTCCAAGTTACTGAATCTCATTATCCCAAGATAGGAGAAATATCAGATTAGCTAAATTTGTCTCTCTAGGAAGTTACTTTGTTTTTAAATATTGTAAGCAAATAGATTATTAATAATGATTAAGATTATGAAGAAATACAGTGCTTTCTTACTGATGGCATTTTAAAAGGATTCTCTTAAGTAAAGGGGTGCAGTGTATGTTTCTGACTACTACAGTACTTAAATCATTACATACTTGAGTATCAATGAATTCTCAAGGTGTTAGAACAGTTTATCTGGCAGAAATAAAAGGAGATATTATAAAGTAGCAAATAGGAGTATACAGAAGTGTTGTGAATAGTGTAGCTTCATTTCCAGGCCCTCATCACATGACAGGTATAGTTTTACAAAGGTTTGTATTAATTCCTTTATTGCAGCAGAGTTTGTATGCAGTAGTGCTGAGTTCTACAAGAGAGTATGGTGATTTCACAGAAAGAATGAGAACTTCAAATCAAATTGGCAAGACTGAATATCAAAGTGAAAGAGAGAAAGTGTGAACAGCTTCTGGAACAGAACATTGTTTTGAAGAAGGAAAAAGAATAACGATATCTGAATAGGTTAAAAAAGGGAATAATCTAGTAAGAAAAGATTAAGAGATTACTGAGAAAGCTATTCATTTGCAAACGCTGCTCTGAAGTGAGGTCACAACACTTATAGGTTCATAGGTTCATAAGGTTGGAAAGGACCTACAAGATCATCTAGTCCAACCATCCTCCTGTCACTATCCCTACCCAACTACTAAATCAAATCCCTTAGCACCTCATCTAAACGCTTCTTGAACAGCGCTAGGGATGGTGCCTCACCCACCTCCCTAGGCAGGCCATTCCAGTGCCTGACCACTCTTTCAGAGAAAAAATGTTTCCTCAGGTCTAATCTAAATCCTCCCCGGCGCAACTTGTGGCCATTCCCTCTCGTCCTGTCATTATTTATCAGGGAGAAGAGGCCCACCCCCTCCTCACCACAACCCCCCTTCAGGAAGTGGTAGAGTGCAATAAGGTCTCCTCTGAGCCTCCTCTTCTCCAGCCTAAACAATCCCAGCTCCCTCAGCCGCTCCTCATAAGACTTGTGCTCCAGACCCCTCACCAGTTTTGTTGCCCTTCTCTGAACACGCTCCAGGGCCTCAATGTCCTTCTTGTAGTGAGGGGCCCAAAACTGAACACAGTACTCGAGGTGCGGCTGTACCAGAGCTGAGTACAGGGGGATGATCACCTCCCTGCTCCTGCTGGCTACACTATTTCTAATACAGGCCAGGATGCCGTTGGCCTTCTTGGCCACCTGGGCACACTGCCGGCTCATGTTAAGCCGAGCATCAACCAACACCCCCAGGTCCTTTTCCTTTCTACATTCTTCAAGCCATTCTGCCCCAAGCCTATAGCATTGCATGGGGTTATTGTGGCCAAAGTGCAGGACCCGGCACTTGGTCTTATCGAACCTCATCCCATTGAGCTCAGCCCAGCTGTTGAGCCTATCCAGATCCCTCTGAAGGGCCTCCCTACCCTCAGGCAGTTTGACACATCCTCCCAACTTGGTGTCATCTGCAAACTTACTGAGGGTACACTCAATTCCCTCGTCTAGGTCATCAATAAAGATATTAAACAAGATGGGCCCCAAAACTGACCCTTGGGGGACACCACTCGTAACAGGACGCCAGCTGGACTTAACTCCATTAACCACTACCCTCTGGGCACGGCCCTCCAGCCAGTTCTCCACCCAGAGAAGAGTGAACCTGTCCACACCACGGGCTGCCAGTTTCCTCAGGAGAATACTGTGGGAGACCATGTCAAAGGCCTTGCTGAAGTCCAGGTAGACTACATCAACAGCCTTTCCCTCATCTACCTGTCTGGTCACCCAGTCATAGAAGGAGGTGAGGTTGGACAAGCACGACCTGCCCTTTGTGAACTCGTGCTGGCTGGGTCTGATCCCCTTGTTGCCATGCAACTTATTAGATGTCTTCCTAGTTTGACTCAAATGAAGCCCTCAGCTGCCTTCCAGTCCCACCTTGAAACTGTTTTGTTCCTGTTCTATCACTAATTCAATTCATAGTGCACCTAAATTTTACACAGTTCCCTTTAAAGTAGTAATCAGCTTCTATTAGTTCTGACTCATGTAGCACAACCTTATAAGACTAAGAGTTGGTAGTCTGAATTCTCCTTTGCTCCCAAGAGTGAAAAAAAGTTAATCAGTATCAAACCAACTCTTTCCAGAATAATGTAAAATAGTATCGCTGGGGATCTATACTCCTGTTATGATAACATATTAAGTTTGTAAAGTCTGAAGTTTTATACTGTCTACTAATAATATTCAGCAAATTTTCAGTTAACCATGAAATGTGTCTAGGCCACCAACTACTCTTCCAGCTCTGAAGTGATTTCTCTTCTTCAGCAGGAGTACTTCTCACACCTCACTCTTTCCCTTCACCAAAGCCATTTCTGCACTTCTCTCCCTTTAACAGTCTCGAGAAGAGATATTTTCTCTCTTTTAGATATCAGTTAATGCTTTCAGTATTGCTCAGGAATTTTTAGTTGTGTTTTATTTGAATGCCTGTTGAATTTTGTCTCTGTGAGGCAGGAAGTGGTAATTTACACCACAGTTGAATGAAATATTAATAGATGTGTTGTCTGAAGTATTCTATTCAAAGGCAACAGTTTCTGCACATAAATTCTGCCCTCTTTGTCATAATTATGACAAAGCTCAAAAAATAGTGACTAATGGATTATAAAACATATGAATCAATTAACAAAAATCTTATTTTTATTGTGTTTCATTACAGAATCATAAGTACATTTGTCTATTTTTGGCCTCTTCTGTTGTTTTGGGGTAACAAGTTTTATATTTTCTTGAGATGTAAGAACAAATTACACTTGTCTGTTATGCAATTAATTAGATAAATAATTAGATATCACAGGCCACTTGTGAAAGAGACATAGGCAGTTATCCAAAAAATCAGAATCCCTTCACAGTGTAAATAAAAACAGAAAGGTAAGAAACATAAACTAGGAATCACTGGAGGTTTCAAGTGTCTTTCCGCTAAAGTGAATTTACAGCATTTGCCCCATACACAATTATACTTCCATCACTGTTATTCAGGAATGATTGGTTCTACTTTCATGTCAAAGATGCACAAGTTGGAGGTCTTAAGTAATATGAAAGTACTGATAGGCATCTTCAGATTATGCATATCCATTGTCCTAGACTTTTTGTTCCAGACATTGTACAGCCTTTTTGTTCAACAGGGACACTTTATTTTCCAGTTATCCATCTAATGGCCTTAATTTAAGGCAGTAGGAAATTAAAGCATAGGAATATGAGTAAAAGCATAGACATTAAGGCATAGGAAAGAAAATAGAATTATAGAATCATAGAATCATAGGGGTTGGAAGGGACCTCAAGGGATCATTGAGTCCAACCCCAAATAGGGCAATTCAGATCCAATTCACAATGGTCTAGAAGAAAAGAAAGTTAAGTTTATACTGCTTTCTTTTATGTTTAATTACACCAATGAGATAGCTTGTATGTCAGCATCCCAAATAGGAAAAATAATGAAATGTAATGAAGTATACATTATTTCTAGAGCTGCAAGCCAGAACAAGAATAATAAATAAAAAGGTTATCTGTACACTGCCGTGTTCAGTTCCCAGACATGTGCTTAGCTCACTGGAAAAGGCCTCCTGACTACATACAGTCCAAGTCAATCTGTTTAAGAAAAAACATAAAGAACATGGCTTTGGTAGTGACTGTTCTTCCTAACAACAAAGAAAAGTTAAGTCTCACAAGCAATTTTACCCATTTGATGATTGGTAGGCAATAAACAACATCTTATTCTAACATATAACATCCTTAAGCATATTCCAGTGAATTGGAAAAAAAAAAAAAAAAGAGAAACACATTCATTCTAAGGTCACTGAAGTGATGGGGTTTGTCATTTTTGACCTGCCATCAGTATAAGTCAAGTTACTATAGAATAGCTTTGTACTTAGCTCTGAGCTTCTTCTAATCTGTCACTATTCTGAACAGAAAAATAAGCCAATAACTATTTTCACTGTTACTTGGAAAAAGTGAGTGCAATATGAAAAGAAAAAAAAAAAATCGCCTTAAAAATGATTTTTGGGAATTGAAAATTTGATTCAAAGTGACAATTCTAACAAAATTTTCTGATTTATTTTGAGTTTTCTTTGGACTGTAATAGAACAAATTTAAAAAGAAAAGCTATTTGAGCAAATGAGAGACAATCTTTTAAAGAAAAAGGCATGAAGTGGAGATTGCAGCCCGCAAGGTAAGCAAAAACATGAAAAGATATTTTAGGTACATTTAGCATTTAATCACTCTAATAAAATTTATTTTTTGTGACAGTTTCATGAAAAAAAAAAAAACAACAACAAAAACTGTTGAAGTTTTTGCTATCCAGTTTATAGCAAAAGAACTAACATCTGGAAGATTACCAGAAGTTTCAGATGCAAAAATGCAGATGACATGCCAACATTTTTAAAGTTTGCCAAATGACAATGTAATTTCAGTTATCTATTGTACAAGATTTATATAATGAACAAAACAGAACAAGGTAGTGTTCAAAAAAGAAAAGTCAGAGGGTTAAGGATTCTTGTTCTCGAAACAATTGTCCCTTCCTGATCTAGGACTTCTTCATGATAAGGAAAAGAATGGAATGTTAACTGTTTTTATACTGCAGATCAAGTACATGTAATACATATCCTTGGAATGCACTATTGCTCAGTAGCCATAAAGTCATAACAATTTGTTGTCTTTAAGGAGAAACTGTTTTACCTGTGTAGGTTAACATTTTTGTTATAAAACTCTGTAAGTACACTCAATTTAGCAGACTTTTACAAGTCAAAGTACCTTACTCAATGGTAAAAAATATATCATGGAAAGTCATGGTGTTTTCAATTGTATCTGTACAGCAGAAGGAAGAGCTAAATCCTCTAGGAATAGAAAATTCTTGGCTCCATTAGTCAGTTTTTCAGCTTCTATATATTTATTACTTTCATATACGATCAAATTGATTTATTACCCAATCTCCATATTTTATTATTTTGCCTTGCACATCTTTCACTCAAGTGACTCCTATAATTCCCTGCAGTCATTCCAATAATAAAAGAAGTCTGTTAATATGATTTCCTCCATAGATCATTTAATATTCATCACACCTGGATAACATAAATGATTTAAGTTAGACAAGTAAGAGAGTCCCACAGCTTTGTTCAGAACTGAAATTTTGAGGTACTTTTTAACAGTGCCTTATTGTATCTTCATTATGCCAACTGACTCACTTCAGATCCTCCAGTAGAAAACAAGCTTTTGGTCAATCTTAAGAGCAGAATTCAATATTGTATACATAAATCTTAATATTGGCTGCTTGACACATGTTATCTTTGTGCAGGATGGATTTTATAACACTAACAATAGATGGGTGGTAAAAAAACCTATCAAGTTGAAACTGCGGAACTCCTACTTCTACTGAATTGAATGAACAAGGGATTTTATCTTTGACTTAACATTTTCAAGGTTAACATGTATTTGTACTATTAGGCCTGATGCAATTCTGGAACTGTTTTGTGTACACAGAAACCTTCCAAATATCTTGAAAATCTGCAGCTGTATTATGAACTCCTCTTACAAGAAAGAAAATATTAACTGATAGGTGAGTACTGGACTTAATGTTCCTAATTGGATTTAATGATAAATACAATTATAAAATATATAGAAAAGAAGGGGAAAACAATTAAAATAGTATGGAGGAAAAGTTGTTGCAAATGTAAAATTGGAAGATGGAATCTTGAAGTTCAGAAACATTTTCTGAAATAACAAAATATTGTTGGATATCAATATAAATATTACTATAAATGTTTTTGTTTTTTTTTAACTGCTATCTTCTTGGTGGCTTTCTAATATGAGAACAAATACTAAAGGTGGTTTTATACACGTATCCATAATAATGAAGGTAAACCAAAGCACATAATCCAAGAATTCTTGGGCATAACTCTTGCTTTTTTACTCACAAATGTCTGTCTTTGAAAATGAACAGTATCAAAGGCTCTTGTATTTCCTCTTCACAGATGCTATCTCAAGATAGTAATGAAATATGTCTTTCATTTTTCAAATAAAATATTTTTCTGGCTTATGATTATTTTTTCTCTGTGCATGAAACACTTTCATAAGCTACATTTCAGAATATACCTGTGATTATATGCATTATAAGCATATATTGAATACTTCAGTTACAGAAAATCTAAATATTAATTTCTGACATGACATCTCGAAACTTCTGTAACAATACAGTAAAAAAATTGACATTATCTCTTTAAATTCTTATGTTTCAGATATGTGCCTATTCTTTGACCAAATGTGTCCAGGACAATAATGATTACTGTTTTGTATTTTACACAGCCATAATAGTGACATTATGCTGAAAGAAAGGCCGCATACATAAATTCAGGTCATACATTTGCCAACAGTATTTCTAATCAGTAATATTTTGAGAACACTGTTTCCATCATGACTACTTAAAATGATGCTTCACTGTCTTGGTAGTTTTCCTCATTAAACGGGTTAAAAAGGACAACTGGAAAGACATGAGTGTAGATTTAAATGGTAAGTGTCAACACGATTTAGGCATCATAAACCGTAATGAGTGGTCTTTAAAATCCCAACACATAAAAATAGAAGAAAACACACCAAATATGCATAAGAACTAAGAAATGACTTAAGCCTTATCAATCCCTGTGCAATAGTTAACTACAAAATCAGTGTTGATAACTAACATGTTGCTTGCTTTGGAAAGAATTTTAACCTTTTATAAGCCTATTATTTGTTCTCAAAGAGATATGGGCAAAGATTCAGATAATATGACTGCTTTGAGTCAGAAATGGTTATAAGCTATCTTGACTACCACTGCATTTGTACTAAATCAGCATGCTGGAGAACCCATGGCTGAATTCAAATGCCTTTGAATTTCTGGACAATGCTGAAGTTTAAAAGCTGACATGAAATGGACAATTTCATCAGATAGTTGGAAAGAATAGGGAAAATCCTAGCAGTTCTGGCTTTTAAGCTACATCTGAAGTGGAAAATTTTCATTTCATATTAGCCAGAAAGCCACATAGCACTGCATGTTCTTATCTTTCACAGAGTGTTTGAAATAATTGAATGCTTGAATCTATTTAAATCATTTAGGAGAATAAAAAGAAAGCTAATCACCTCACTTTTTGTTCAATATCTTGTTCAGAATCTTTATTAGACCCAAGAACAGAATTCTGCATAAAAAGTGATCTAGCTATTTTACTGCTACAAAAATATTTCCCCTGCTAAAGCAGATGCCTGCATTTGACATGCTTTGTGCCATGGTTGTCATTTATCTGTGAATTAAACTAGCTTTTCATGTACACATCTCTCAAAGCTTTTATTATATCCCACTGTTTGTCTGCTTCAGAGACACTACCTGGAAAAAAAAAAAGGAAAGTAATAATAAGGTATAAATCATTACTCAGTATGGGAAGCGATTGGCATTGACAACTACTTCTTATCCTTAAGGGTCTGTAAAGAGTTTAAGTCAATGGAAACTCCTTACAATGAGCTTTTTCTTGGGCCATACTCCACCTCCCTCACAAGCAGTCGCAATTGTACAGTTTTCTCAGTATTTGAAATATGTTAGAAATTTGGAAATAACACCTGGATTTGTGGGCCATAAGAAACTTAGCCTTAGGCTCAAAGTTGTGAAATAGCATGTATACATACACCAAGAGGTTAGCAGTGTAGAAAATTCCAAAACCACACTTAGACACTGTTTTCAGATGCCAGTATTTCAGATGTTAATATATCAAAGTGCTCTTGAGTTGATAGGGTCAAACTACACAAAAGTATACTTTGGGGATGCGAGAGAATAAAAATCTTGAGAATTAAGTCAAGGAATTCCTATTAATATCACTAATTTGTTCTAACTTTGTGCAAATCATATGGAAATGTAATACAGTCACTGCTACCCACAAGTAATGTTGAGATGCTGTATTCTTTAATTTCTATGGTTAATCAGATTAATATTCAGTTGGACAGATTATTTTGTCATTTATTATTTGGAAGGATACACATCAAGTAGAAATAACAAGTTCTGCAGAGACCCACAGTTCACTTTCTTAGCAAGAAAAAGCAGTAATCTACGGACCTAATCACACTGCTTGTATGCACCCTGTGCTGCCAACTTTATATTGCAGCAATTACCACAGCAGTTGTTCTCTTTAACAGTCACTCTATTAAAAATCAAAAATGAAATATTAAAAAAAATATATGAGGAGATTTTTTTAAATCAAGAACCAAGGACAAAAAGATTTCTCGTAAAGAACAAAGCCATAGCCAAGAACTAAATTTAAATCTGTGAAAACTATCTGCAAAATTAAAGACCATAAATGAATATGCAGTTTTATACTTAAGGAATTTTTGTTAGACAATAAGAATAATCCATAACATTGGTATCATTTAAATTATATTTAAAAATAGCATCCTAGTAACACATATAATCTTGACAGAAAAAATTTTGGTTTTACCATAGATAAAGAAAAGAGTATTGCTTCAGAATTCTCAGACAGGAAGACTACATTATAGTAAAGGTGGTTTACTGGAACTCTGGAACAAATTTGCATTTCTAAAGAAATTTTTGTTGCATTTCTGATTAGGGCACATCATCTCAGCCCCTCTGCTCTATTGGCAACAGGGCTTTTTTTTTTTTTTTTTAGGAGAAGATAACTTACTTCAACATTTAGAAGAATGAGTTTGAATTACAATAGATTTACTTTCCTTTAAAAAAAAAAAAAAAGATTTTAAAGAAACTTTTTCAATGTTTTGAAGTAGATATTTTTCAATTTTTTAAGTTCAGTCAGAAAATGTTGAATGGAACAACTGATTTTATGAAATTTTGAAAAAAATATACTTTTGTCAAAGAAAAAATTAACATTTTTTAAATATGCCTCATCAGATTTATGAATTGTAGATTTTATGGTCTGATTGAGAATGTGTAAGGCACTGACCATTATCAGAGCTTGTCACCTTTATTTCCCTTAGCAAAACACTAATATAGCACAGCCTGAGACTGTATGGCTCACAGGATTACTCTTTACTGCATTGCTCACTACAGAATTCATTCATTGATCCTGCAGAAACAAAAGACTCTCAATTAATACAACTCAGTTTAAAGGCTGATGTTTGAGACCAGGACCTCCCATTTAGCAGCTGGTGTTATAGAAACAGATGCCTGGATTTACTTATCCAAGGGCAGAAAAGTTCATCTGTAAGAAATCACACATGCCACTGGGGCTTCAGTATGTTTAACTGTTTACCAAAAAATATGGAAAAAAAGCCCCAAAACTCAATACAAAACAACAAACCCTAAACAAACCCCTGTTAACATAGGTCAGAAGAGGGAAGTGATTTTTGGTTTGGGAACAAAAACATCCCTTCAATTATTTGCTATATACTCTTTAAATTAATACTTGAATTTGCAGTATGTTGAACAACAAAAATAGCATGTCATTGTTATCAATTCTGGAGCCAGTGGTGAGTTAACAAAGTAAAATAACAGTGGAATAGAATAATAATAAAAACAGGCGGGTGTTCATATGGAAAAATGGTTAATGAAAACCCACGTTACATGTGATATTGAGATTGGCAAGTAAGTTCTATGAGAGATTCTGGGTAACAGTACAAAAAATTGAGTGATTAAGTAAGAGTAATTTAAGTTATAAACAGTATCATTCTCTTTCCCATAGGTTATCACCTGGGAAAACTATCAAATGCCAAATGGTTTTGGTACTTCTGTTAAGAATCAGGAGTACTTACATATAACCTATGTAATAAACACACTGCTTGAAATAGCTTTTCTTGCTAATGTGATTTTTTTCTACTTCAATGTTCAAGTAGCCTTTACTCCTAATAACACAACTGTATTCCTCTAGTATGGCCCCAGCTCAGCTCAGTTAACCCCAATCCCCTTTTTTTATCTTTAAAGTTATGGTCTAAGCATCCAATGTAGAAAATTTTAAAAGTAAATTCCTCATTTGTTAGGAACCTTGGAAAATACTACTCTAGTATTGTAATTGATCCTCAAGTAAGTCTATTCATGTTCCAATATACTCTTAATATCCTCATAATCAACAATGACGAGGAGAGAAACATTAGAAGGTACTAATATTCAACAGGATAATGAAGCTACAATGGCTGAATGTCCTGGCTTTCAAGACAGATCAAGACTGGGCATAAGGAGAGATATTGACCCCTTCTTTTCATTTTGTTGCAATAATAGTACGTCTGAACAGTTACTGGACCTCATTTTATACAAAGGCATGCATGAGTGTTGTTCCATTTCCTGTGTTAAATTGACACTGCAAAGTGCTGAACATGATGTTTCCAGTGAATTGATTACCAGTATCTGATGAACTTTCTTAACCTCCCTGAGCAATTGAAGTTATCATTTATGTAGTAAGACCTATAAAATAAACTGAAAGTAACTCTTGTTTTGTAACTATTGGTAAATTACATGACATTTCTGCCAAAAAAAAAAAGCCTCACAAGCTGCCATACCAGCTGGAAATACTTCTGTTTAGTATAAGAAATGCAACTCTGATGAGATTTTATAGACATGACTAATTCAGTTTAGCATCAAAGTAAATTAATGTATTGGTACAGCCAATAGTAAAGCTATCAAATGAATGAAACAGTGCTGGAATTGTCAACATTTCTCCCGTAGCATGTATTTAAGAAGATAATTACAGCTACATGGGTCTCCAGTCAGTGGCAGAAACAGTCGTATATTACATTCAAATGTGTCTGAGATTTTTTTGGGAACAGACTTGAGCAAAACAATCTGTCTTACCCGCTGAACAGAACCATGTGCATGCAAATGAAATTTAGTTTAGTTAACATGACAAAAGGGATAACACTGCAATTAGACAAAGAATGCACCCTATCAGGCAAAAGCCTGTCTAGACAGATGGGCTTTCCAATACACTTGAAGGTCAACAGAATCTGAATTTGCCTAAGCATTTGTCAGTAATCACAGAACATCACAGTCTTTTCCTATTGCACGTACAGGATCTAACCTGTGCATTTCTTGTCAATTAAAAGGTAGAGACCATAAAGCAGTTGCCAAAGAAAAACTGAAAATAAAACCTGTTGCTCTTTTGTTAAAGAAAAAAAAATTTGGTGGCCCTAATTGGAAGAAGGCTAATATGGAGATTTAGTTTCACTGGGCACTATTCAGATTTTGACTGTAATCACAAACACAAAAAACAAATTTAGAAACCACAGGGAGAAAATTTCCTCAAATATTCTTCCATAGGACTCAGTGAGAGAAAATGGGTCCTTTGAAGTAAGGAAAATTTAAGAACGGAGCAAGTCTGTCTTAATCATCAAAGGGTTATTTTTTTTTAATTTTATTTTGTGTATGTACTTTTTTTTTGTTTGTTTGTTTTGCATTTGGAATTTAGTTTTTGTTTGGTTAAATGCACCTCATGTGCACTATTTCAGTGAAATGTGCAAAATAGACTTTTACTGGTAGTACTGATATTTTAGTATTGCTTACTGGATGATCCATATGTATAGTGAAAGTAGGATATTCATATTTAAGGCTGTTTGCACAGAGAGAGAGGGAAGATGGGATGTAAAATGTGGACTCTTAGCCTTCGGTTAAACTGCATGGGATTTTTTAGTGATATAGTTATGAATGCTATATTTTAAGAGATTTCACCAGGCACTGAATATTTAACCCCAAATAACACTAGCTTAATATAGTTTCAGTAATCAAAGCAAAATGCTGTATTTTATTGCACTGCTACAAATCTTATATAGTACTATTAAAATCAATGACATTAAATCAACTACAGAAATTGTAAATAAAAACAGAATATAAGCTCTTTGCAGTCAATTTTTCCAAGACTAAGAAAATAAAGAATAGCAGTTTGATTCAA
This sequence comes from Cyrtonyx montezumae, assembly GCF_038088225.1. NCBI lineage: Eukaryota > Metazoa > Chordata > Aves > Galliformes > Odontophoridae > Cyrtonyx > Cyrtonyx montezumae. The sequence continues at coordinate 7,143,094 of NW_027071914.1, read as the reverse complement.
ATTGTAGTGGTTTATGTATCCTTATTTCTCTCTTTAATTTACTTTTTAACACTGTATCATCACTCAGTTTCCTTCTTCTGTTTTATTTTCTTTACCATTCTCACTAAGTTTTGGAAAAACTTAAAAAGCAACTACAGAATGTGACACATAATAGAACCCTGTTGTTCTCGGTGAGGCTTGCTTATATTTCTTTTCCTTTTCCTCTTGATTTTTATCTTTACATTCAAACTAACAATCTCTCCTCTTCCTTTTCCACATTAATTTCGTTAATACATTCCTCTGTTAATAAAAAAAAAGTTAACTAAGCCCCCCAAACCACTAAAAATTAACCCAACTTTATTTTTGATAAATCAGTACCACCTTAAAGAATACACTAATCAACCACAAACAATCTCCAAAGGAAATCTCCTAGCTTGTTAATCTAAACTACCCTTACTGTGTGGTCTGAAGAACATAAAACAAATCTCTTTCTATTTCTTTCTATATCTGAAAAGATGCTCCCCTCTACGTCTGCTTTTTGTGTTGGCTTTTGTTTGTCTGTCTGTTTGGTTTTTTTTCTCAACATCCTGCTTCTCTTTTTGGCATAGGAATTTTTTGGAAATACCAAGCTTGGACATGTGTAAGGATACACTACCACAGCCACCACCTGCCTAACATACCTGATGGAAAATTATTAGGTAATATTTAATCATTCAGGACAGAAAGAGTCTTCTAGTTCTCCCAAAGTGTAAAATACAGTTCATTGTACAAAACATTTTCATTATTAGATCCTCATTTCTTCCCTAAATCTCAAAGTTATTTTTTTGAGTAAGTGGATGACTATCACAACCTTGCTTTGTAGCACCTTGTTCTTAGATTCAATTTTCTGCAGTAACCCGGAGCAGTATCTCCACACTCTATTTCTTTGTAAAGAAGCAGTAGAGGGATTTATGTTTTAAAATAATTATGCATCTCTGCATGACCACTGCAATTCAGAATAAGGATTGATATTTTTCAAAAGAACAAATGAACAACTGAACTGTACCTTACAACACAAGCTCTCAGTCAAATATAAAGCCAATTTTTTCATTTCAAAGAAGGAAATTGGATGTACAGAAAACACTTCTACAACAGTGTCCAGAGACAGAGGAAGAGTCAGAGGAAAGTCTCAGCCCACAGTCAGTATTAGCATTTTTAGAGGAATTGGTATATACTGAAAAAAAGATAAATCGTCTCAATAAAGTAAATGTGAACTTTCAAACCTTTAGATGAATAAAGGACAAAAAAGCCATTGTGTTTCTCAATGAGAAAGTGATTATATCTAAGGAGAAAAAGGAAAATCTTTTTCTCAAAATGTTAAGCAAGGAAACAAAGGCAGATACAAATGAGAGTTTTGCACAGTACAGGAGTTTAGCACTGAAGTCTCAAAGGATTACATCCTGGACCTGTGTTGCAAATGTACTGCAAATGATCTGAAAAAATAAAAAAGAAAAGGCAACATCCTAAACTGTCTGTGCTAAATGGTCCATAAAAATTCAGAAGTTACTACAAAGATCTGAAGAAAAATCTCACAACACAACATGACTTGTTAATAAAATTGCAGATGATATCCAATATGAATATAAATTAATGCACATAAGGGGATAAACTCCAAGTATATAAATATAGGTAGAGGTTCTAAAATATTGCAATCAAAAATAAAACCTGGAGCCTATGGAGATGTAAGCTTTTTCCTCCATAGCAGTCAAGGTGAAGTTTAGAACTTCAGAGTAATGCAAAAAAAGGACTCAGAGCAAAATAGAAAAAAAATTTTAGGTGGTTTCTCAAACTGAAAAGTATTATAAAAAATATTAAAAGCATAAAAATGAATTGAAAAGAACACAGAGGCAAGGAGGTATAGAAAAGTTTTCATAAGATGACACGCTAGGAGACTTGTATAGTGGGACATTTAGGACCTACTCTGGTTGTGAAAAAATGAAATGGCTACAACCAACAGTAATAAACTGAATCATTTGCATCATCAGAATCACCATATGGTGATTCATTGACTTGACTCAGAAGAAATGATAAAACAGCATAGAGACTGGGATTAAATTACTGGGAGGATAGAGGGATTACACTTTTCAGGGACATTGATGTCTTAAAATGTTTGTAAAATAACAGACCAACTAGATCACAGTACTTCAGAGAAAAAGCAAAAGAAGGTATATAAAGTGACAAAAGAAACATTTTTATAACTCAATTCCCACACGCAATTTTTCCAAAGTAACAACTGAAGTGAATGAATTTTTGCTTCAGACCATTTTCAGAATCTCTTGGGTATCAATTTACTATTAACTGAAAATCCCTCCTGTATAAAATGGGTGATTCTTTAGACATTTTACCTATATTAATCAAAATGTCTTAGGCAACCAAACAATACATCAAACAGAAACCATGTTCACATGCAATTTTTACAAGTCAAAGAGTTTCTCTACAGGATTTATTATTATTATTATTATTATTAATAATAATAATAATAATTTTATTCTGTGAGCTCTCTGAGAGAAAAAAATGGTTTGACACTTTTGGTAAATATATGCATCTTTCAATCCATCTGTACTTTCACTGCACTGAATGACTTCCAAGAACATGGACAGTAAAAAAAGAAAAGTTGATTGAGAAGTGAATGATATAACAGGGCTGAATAACCTGAATTTTGTAATAGGTACTATCTGAAAAATTCTTTCAAGTTCAGATACTGACAACTTTCATTTATGCCTCCTCTATGCATAGCTAACTTACAAGTAAGCTCCATCTGTAACATATTCAGAAGAATAGTGTTAAAGCCTGAACAATTTGCAATACCTTTTCAAAACTTAGATATTACTCACTGGTTCCTTCTTTCAATTATTAATGTGGTTTGTTTAGTTACAAATGATATTAGAACAAAAAGAATGAAGCAATTTTTAATATCATTATCATCCTAGAATAGAGCAAACCCAACAATTCCAGTTTTCCTAATATTATTATTTCCCCAAAAGTTCAAAAGAGAAACACACTTTCATAGCAGATGCTTAAAGTAGAAAGTAATCCATGATGAGTAATAATTACAGAACACTGATACTCACAGAAGCTGATAATTGAAGAGAGTTCTGAATTTGCATCTGAGTCTTAAAGTGAATTTTCCCTGAAGTGTTTCAGGGACACTTCTTGAGGGAAAATAAACTCATGGCCCATTTACAAGATAGCATATAAACTTGTAGTCTTCACTGATATAAGTAACACTTACTCTTCTTCAGCTGTTGGCTGTTTTTGTTTTGGTTTGGGTTTATTTATTTATTTATTTATTTATTTATTTATTTTTAATTCTTGCCCAATTCATTCAAAAATATTTTCAAGTAAAACATGTTAATAACTGAGCTTCCTCATCCTATGAGAAATTATGTAACAACTCTGGGAAACCCAGATAGCAAAAAAAGTTTCAGAGTTGAAGGAGAGTTAAATTTGAATCATCAGAGATATCTTTAAATAAAATTAATGAGCACAAGACTATTAAGCACTCCAAAGGGATATTTTTCTTTGATATGAATCATTCTGGAAAACAACTAATTTTAAAACTAAACAAGGCCTAACAAAGTGAGATGAGTTAGGCAACTATCCCATTGAAGAAAGACTCCAGGTGTCTGTTCTTGATCTCGATGCACCTGTGTACTGCTAATTTCATCTAAGCAGAAAATGAAGAGAACGAGTCTATGCATACTGAATATCAGAGTGAGTCATAATAGTTCCATTATATACTCAGGTTATATTAGCAGGAAGGATTTGTCATGCAATTACAGAATGGCTCAGTGCAAACAAATATGTTTGTTGTTTTTAGATCTGCCTGAATCTGATTAGCTCAGAGATCAAGAAGCAGGAACTGGTTCATACCGAAGAATGTTAGGACAGGCACTGAGAAGATCTAAAAGTAGAATGGCATGTGCAAAGCTATTACAAAGGAATGGGTTGACAATAGGAATAGAATTATATATTTGAGACTTAGAAGACTTAAAATCCAGCATATCTTCTCAAGTAAGAGTCTGAGTTACAACATCCCTTAAACACAGACATTACTTACACATCTATAGAGAGATCTACCTAAATAAAAATTGCACCACAGTGATTAAATTACATCGTAGTGCAGTGTCACACATTCACAACTGACAGAGAAAAGGAGGGAAAGAAGGAATAAAGGAAGGAATGAGTAGGACTGCTATGGAGAACTGAGTAATAGAATCATATTCTCTTGTAATTTTAGGTGAACAATTTTCTGCCTTCTGCAAATTACTGAGATGAACCATTTTCAATCTCCCCTGACATCAGCTGGGAGTTTATTTAACTTTCTGATGAAAGCAAAATTTCTAATAGAACATGCTAAGATCCTGCACATCACCTGGACCTCCCCACTTTTTATTTCATTTTTAACACAGCTAATCATTCTTCCCCCTTCCACTCATAGTCTTCCCTGCCACTCCCTCTGAAAGAAATACCCAAATCCTGAAATCTCTCTCAAAAAGCATAGAACATATTTCCTTGCAGAGATTCACTCTACTTATCCTCATTAGTAAGGCAGATCCCCAGATACCAATACTGTCTGCAGCACATTCATTTTTACATATACAGAGTCTCATTCATATTCATATTTGTATTTTTATATAGCGCTTAATATATATTCACAGAATCATCACATTATAGAATGGCTTGGGATGGAAAAGACTTTAAAGGTCGTTTAGTTCCCATCTCCGTGCCATGGGCAGGGTTGCTTAATGCCTCATCTAACTTGGCCTTGAACCCCTCAGAGACAGGGCATCCACAGCTTCTCTAGGCAGCCTGTGCCAGCGCCTCACCACCCTTTCAGGGAAAACCTTTCTCCTCATATTTAGTTTAAAACTCCTTTCTTTTAGTTTAAAATCATTCCCCCTTGTCCTGTCACCATCAGACTGTGTAAAAAGTTGATTTCCCTCCTGTATATAAGCTCTCCTCAAGTACTGGAAGGCCACAGTGACGTCTTCTCAGAGCTTTCTCTTCTCCAGGCTGAACAAGTCCAGATCCCTCAATTTTTATTCATAAGAGAGATGCTATAGGTTCATAGGTTCATAAGGTTGGAAAGGACCAACAAGATCATCTAGTCCAACCATCCTCCTGTCACTATCCCTACCCAACTACTAAATCAAATCCCTTAGCACCTCATCTAAACGCTTCTTGAACAGCGCTAGGGATGGTGCCTCACCCACCTCCCTAGGCAGGCCATTCCAGTGCCTGACCACTCTTTCAGAGAAAAAATGTTTCCTCAGGTCTAATCTAAATCTTCCCCGGCGCAACTTGTGGCCATTCCCTCTCGTCCTGTCATTATTTATCAGGGAGAAGAGGCCCACCCCCTCCTCACCACAGCCCCCCTTCAGGAAGTGGTAGAGTGCAATAAGGTCTCCTCTGAGCCTCCTCTTCTCCAGACTAAACAATCCCAGCTCCCTCAGCCGCTCCTCATAAGACTTGTGCTCCAGGCCCCTCACCAGTTTTGTTGCCCTTCTCTGAACACGCTCCAGGGCCTCAATGTCCTTCTTGTAGTGAGGGGCCCAAAACTGAACACAGTACTCGAGGTGCAGCTGTACCAGAGCTGAGTACAGGGGGATGATCACCTCCCTGCTCCTGCTGGCTACACTATTTCTAATACAGGCCAGGATGCCTTTGGCCTTCTTGGCCACCTGGGCACACTGCCGGCTCATGTTAAGCCGAGCATCAACCAACACCCCCAGGTCCTTTTCCTCTCTACATTCTTCAAGCCATTCTGCCCCAAGCCTATAGCATTGCATGGGGTTATTGTGGCCAAAGTGCAGGACCCGGCACTTGGTCTTATCGAACCTCATCCCATTGAGCTCAGCCCAGCTGTTCAGCCTATCCAGATCCCTCTGAAGGGCCTCCCTACCCTCAGGCAGTTTGACACATCCTTCCAACTTGGTGTCATCTGCAAACTTACTGAGGGTACACTCAATTCCCTCGTCTAGGTCGTTAATAAAGATATTAAACAAGATGGACCCCAAAACTGACCCCTGGGGGACACCACTCATAACAGGACGCCAGCTGGACTTAACTCCATTAACCACTACCCTCTGGGCACGGCCCTCCAGCCAGTTCTCCACCCAGAGAAGAGTGAACCTGTACACACCATGGGCTGCCAGTTTCCTCAGGAGAATAAAGCCCTCTGATCATCTGTGTGGCCCTTTTCTGGACCTGCTCCAACAGCTCCACATCTTTCCCATGGTGCAGACCCCAGGCCTGGATGCAGTACTGCAAATGGGGCTTCATGAGGGCAGAGCAGAGGGGGACAATCCCTTCTCTCACCGTGCTGCCACTCCTGTTTTGTTGCAGACCAGGATATGGTTTTCCTTCTGGGCTTCAAGCACATCCTGTTGCCTTGCATAAAGCTTTTCATCCATCAGAACCACCAAGTCCTCCGCATGGCTGCTCTCAATGAATTATTTTCACAGGTCTGCATCTGGGACATACCCATCACAAGTTCAAGACCTTGCACTTGGCCTTTTTGAATCCCAGTAGGTTCTCATGGGCTCACATTTCAAGCTTTTCCAAGTACCTCTGGATGGCATCCCTTCCTCCTACTGCCTTAACTGCACTACTTGGTGCTATCTGCAAACCTACTGAGGGTCCACTCAATCCTACTAGCCACGTCGTTGATAAAAAAGTTGAATAGTGCTGGACCCCCAGGAGAACCTCATACATGGCTAGCATTCATGTGGACATGGAGCCACTGGCAACAACACTCTGGCTATGACCATCCAACAGATTCTTTATTCACTAAATGGCTCACCCATCAAATCCATATCTTTCCAATTTAGAGATAAGAATGTGATGCGGGACCATATCAAAGACCTTGAAGAAGTCCAGGTAGATTTCATCAACTGGTCTTCTTTTATCTATTGGTGCTGTCCCTCCATCATACAAGGCTACCATATTAGTCAGGCACAGTCTGCCTTTGTTGAAGCCGTGGCTGTCACAAATCACCTCCTTACCTCACAAGTGTCTTCATTTATCTACCAGAAGGATGTGAGTTCTGTTCCTTGATCTTACCAGGCACAGAGGTGAGGTTTACTAACCTATAATTTCTTGGATCTTTCTTTCTCCTTTCTTGAAAATGAGAGTGATGTTGACCTTTTTCCAGCATATGAGAAGATATATATTTCCCTATATATATTATTTAATCCATTATGATAATAAATTAATTATAGCAATAAGTATACACTTTATATATATATATATATATATATATGTATACTATACATATGCAAACCTTTGAATTGGGAAAGTACTATGAATTGTTGGTTGAACATTCACCATCCTCATCTATACCTACAAGTATCTAATTTGTTTTATTACATTGTATATTCTTTTCTTCTTCAAATGTTGTCATGATTTATTCTCATTTAGAAGGAAGTAAAGCCCCTTTGGGACATTTTCTTCTGAATGCAATGCATATTCTAAAATGTCAATGGTTGAATCTATTATGGTGTAGTCTGCATACTTTAATCAAGACTGAAAGTTTTAATTAAACTGCTGAAGGCATCCCATTAACATTTATTTTCTTTTATAAGGACTCTATCAGAAATTAAGAAAATAAAATAATTAAAAAAAAAGGTAAAGTATGCAATTCATTGATAAGAAGAAGGAAGGTATTCTTTGCTTTCTTAAACACAGTCAAAACTGAACATTATCACTACGAAACAACAATGTAATTCATTTTCTTTCATGGCAAGGAAGAGAAAATCATACGCTTGATACTGTTAATTATAACATGTTTGCACTGCATGACTGTACTAACAATAACAAGACCTTTAAATGAATTTATCTTCCCTATCCATTTCCACTATTTCTATCTTCTGGCATTCAGTACAGGGAGTGGGTAGCCTCATGCGGTTGGGAACTGTGCATCTGAACAAATACAGCTGTAAGAACAGCATGTGTCTTGCCCTATTTAAGCTCACCTTGAACAATGTCAAGGCAGGGGATTTTAGTTTGGGAAATGGAGCATCAAATATAAGGCCTCTTCAGATCTCTGCTTTTGGAAGGAAAGGGGCTATTATAAAACGTTCACATTTTGCAGAATATGTTGTCCTTTTAAATTGATTAAAAAAAATAAATCAGAAAGACTTAGCCATCATCTACCAAGTCAGATATTGTCCTCATTTTAGAAGTCTGGCATAATTTTTCATACAGATTTATTTTAGATCTAAATGTTCTAGTAATGAATGTTACTTCAGTCATGATTTCAGAGGAAGTTGAATAATATTCTTTATTATTTCATGAAATAAAAACTTATACGGAATAAATGATCTTATTTTGATTGTATGTACTTTTGGGCCAGATATCATAATTTCCCTTGTGTTTTCTGTAAGAATGAGCTAATTAGCCCCAGTGTTCCTGATTTCTTTCTTTACTTATTCTCTTTGATATTTGCTTGGATATGTAATATTTCTCTCTTTGGTCTGAAGGTACTATTTTCATATTGTTACTGCTACAAGCTTTTCCTCATTCTTTCTCTATCATAGATGGCAACACTATAAGGATAAGAAAAATAATCTATATGTGATCAGTAATGGCTATAAAGTTACAGTTGAAAAATATATGAGAAGTAGGACTTACATCACGCTCAAAGGATAATAGACAATTTGGCTGAAGTTGCACTTAATATCGGATAAGAACTGTTCACAGGCATGCTCAAATGTGAAAATAAATACATTACATTTAAAAAAGCAAAACCATCCCAAAATAGATAAGATACGTGAGTACAGCTTCAAAAATTGTCTTGTCTAATACATGAATTACATGAAATTTAAGCTCCAAGATAAAAAAATAATATTTCAAATATTGCTTTACGTGGATTTGAAGTACCGTAAAAACTGAGGGAGTTCAATATTGCAACTATTCTTCAAAATTTCTACTTCTCTAAAAGGCAAGAAACAATTCAGTCATGAAAAGATAAGTGTCATGTATCTTGCATTTGTCAAGCCTAAACATTCCAGTGCTTTATTCTTCTAAAAGTTTTGAGCCACTAGGTTTCAATGCAAAATTATTTCCTCATAAATTTAATAAACAAACAAATAGATAATAAAATAAGACTCAGAAATTGTTTTCTTTTTTAAATGTCCAGAAAAAGTTTTTGTTTTTGTTTTTTCAAAAGCTGTTTGAAGCTGTGACCCTGATTTCACACCCTTTACTATTTAAACTGTCATTAAAATCTATGTCTCCATTCCCTAAGAAAAAGTGAGAATGCAAGGACAGATATACTCTCAAGCTTCCTCTAGAGGCTGTGGCATTTTTCATACAAAATTTAAAAGATTAGTTGTCAGGGTAGGAGGGGAGAAGAAAGGTTACTATCTACACTGTGAATTACAGCAGATGATGGGGACGACGAATTCCTGGGTTGAACTCAAAAAAAAAAAAAGGTACACAAATAATAGAAAACATGAAGGAAAAAAAAGTGAAGTAACAGGGAACTTTTCTTAAATGTTGTCTCCCTCTCTTCTTTTTTTTTCCCTTCAAATAGAACCAGTTTTCCAGCTCAGACTGACAACAGCAAGACACACAGTACTTGGGAGCAGAGCAAGTGCTTATGTAACAACATATTTACAGCTGTTTTTATCTGGAACGCAGGTGTCCCCTTTTGATATTTTCTGGCTAGACAGCCAGCATAATAATTTTTGGAGTTCATCCACACCTATTTCATAAAGAGGTACATCTTCACTGTCACTAATTACAGTAATCATCTTCCTCCATAACAAGCCAAAAGCTTGTTTGAGAGCAATTTTCTTTTACTCTTGACTCTGAGTCCAACACTGACTATACTGTCCAAAACTTTTTCCATTTGAAATGTCTAAATACTTAATCTGACATAAGCAGAACAAGTAATAGTATTTGCTTCAAGATATACCTATGTTTCTTGATGTAGTCAACAATACCAAATTGAACTGTGAAGCAGAAGAAAGAACTACATTTTGAGCTGTTCTACTGGTTGTAAGATATGCTGTAATACCATGTTTACAAAAAAATCCATCTATTGCTTAAGTGCCTCAGAAAGGACAGCTTTACCAGCAAGAATGTTAAAAGAAGCCCTCAATATTGTTTCAGTTTTAAATAACGAAAAGGGACAGCAGGAGTGGGAGCAACTGTTTACACAGGTTGATAGTGATAGGGCAAGGGGGAATGGTTTTAAACTAAGACAGGGAGGATTTAGGTTAGATGTTAAGAGGAAGTTGTTCCAGTGTTCATCCCTTAATGAAAAGGTAGTCCAGAGAGGTTGTGGACGCCCCATCCCTGGAAGCATTCAAGGAAAGGCTGGATGTGGCTCTGGGCAGCCTACTCTAGTTGGGTCCACCCCACAGCAGGGGGGTTGAAACTAGATGACCTCTGAGGTCCTTTTCAACCCAGGCTGCTCTACGATTCTATGACTAAAAATGTCAGCTATACCTAAAATTGATTTTTATGTGTGCCAAAAGTGCACTAATCTATTTTTAATTAAATTCCAACAGGTAATTATGGGAACCAAAGAAAGAAAGAAAGGAACAAGCAAAAAACATGAGCTGATAAAAAAATAAAAATAAATAAATAATGATACAATGGCATTTAACATCTGAATTCAGCATACAGAAGCATGTCAAAAGTTAGATACTATCAAGAAAAATTAAAATAACAGTACTAATAAAAAAGATTACAATTAATTTTCACAGAATTTACTGAAATTTTCAGAACAGAGACATTTATTCTATCTTGGAGACAACATATCCAAAGTCATGTTAAACTGATTCTATTCTATGCTTTACCAGTTTAAGACTTTAAAATTATTTACATCTATGCAAACAAAAAATTTCCAAATAGTATTGGAATTTATTCTTGTCTGTCACTCATTAGACAGACAGCATCAGAAAAGTATGATTTCACTTAGACATGTAAATATCAATGCAAAAGTCTGAACTAGTCACTCCCACTCCCTTTAGTAACTACAGAATAAACATCTTTGAATGTCTGTGATTAGACCAGACAAACTGACACTCTCTCTATACCCTTAACACTTTACAAATGAAGGAATTATGTTTCAAAACTAAATGTGATTGTCTTAAGATTATGCCATTAAGCAGTGCACTTCTCACAAATTAAGAGAGTTCAACTGAAGTGACATTTTGTTGCACTAGAGTGCAGGGTCCACATATCTTTTTTATATTCTTTACTGATAATACCAAAAGTCAAAATGTTAAACTCATTAGCTTGTAATGGAACTTCAGTTGTTGTTCTCTACCTCTCAAGGATAAATTTGAATTAAATAAATAAATTAAAGAAAAAAAAAAAGGAAAAGTAGAAGCAATTTATTGGGAACAGATTCTGATTAGAGAATAGCCCTGGAACATGACAAATGGAAATTGGGCAGCCAATAATGTACAGCATGTTTAAGAACTATCTGTATAATAAGGAAGTACTGAGGAGATGATTTGTTACCTTGTATGGCAGCTTTTGATATATTTTGCAAACACCAAAATGTTGTTTTTAGAGATGAGTTGCTCCTCATCAGTCCTCCCCCCTTTAATACACACATACACGCACATTAATAAAAAATAATTAATAGTGGGAAGAATTAATTCAAATGTAGCATTTTACATACCGTGTATACACATGGGATGATTTTAAGAAAATCAGTTCAGATTGTGCTTAAGAACACATCACTGCCACTGTAGTTAGAAAAAGACAGAATATTTATAAGGTAATTCTTCTGGTTATTAGGAATGTAATTATGAGAACAATATTAATAGAAGAAAGTAGTTTCAAAACCATTCAGAAAACAACCACACAAAGATTTTATGATATTACAGGATTAAAACAGAAAAAGGTTAACAGATTGCAGTTGAACAGGTTAGGTTTTGCTTAGGGAACATCCTTTTTTCTCTCCCATAATCCTCTGACAGCATTTTTGGAACCTTCAAGACTGCAGCATGACAATATAGAATTGTTCATTTAACAAATGTACAAGTGGGATTCTGGCTTATCTAAACTGATGTTGTCCAAGCAGGAATTAATACAGAATAGTCAATATAGTTATATTTTTAATTACGCAATGATCTGTTTTGTCATAAGCAGACTGTTTCATTGCAGATTATTATATTGCCAGCCTGTTTAGCATAATGCCCTCTGTCCTGTCAAATGCTGTGGCATGAAATGAAATAGTATTCTCTAAAAAGTTTTGGAGATTTCACTGGTTTCCCTGTTGCAAAAATTGACAGACTGGTAAATAACTCCTACACGTCACTTTCTTCTGTGAACTTTTTACACCTGAAACGTTATCTGTTCTCTTGTTCATTTGGAGATATGTGTTGCTGCACAACATCTACTAGATGCAGTACCAAATTATTTTCTCTCTACTTCGGAGTGATATTTAATAAAATTAACAAAATTTAAAAGGTAGACGATATGGAAAAATATATCTCAAATACCATATGAAAAAAAACAGAGAGTAATTAAAGCCAAACGTGTAAAGAATTTTTCTCAGAACTAGAGTGTTTCCCTCTGGTGATAAGAAAATTTCACAGAAGCAACAAGTTCTGAATTTGAATTTCTACAACTGGCAGTGATAACTTTTCACAGTGACATACAAATATCTCAGCCACATTAGTTAACTGAAACTCATGACACTATCCCCTTCAAATCCAGGAAGGGATCAAATCTGATCATTTTAAAAGTAAAGGAAAGAAATGGTGGATCTGATGTTCCAGAACACAGATTTTGCCTGAGCTTACAAGAGAAATAATTGTCAAAATAATAAAAAAAGTTTTCCAACAGCTTGTAGAAAAAGTTACTGTTGTATAACTATCCCACATACTTTTGTTTGCAAGTTATTGTTTTAACCTTTATTATCCATGGAAACTGGCATACAAATCCATAGTTTAACTACTGATGTTTTTCAGAAAGAAAGAAACCTTTAATCTTTGCAATAACAAAATCTTTGCTTAACAGACCAAAGATTTTATTTCTACTTCATTAGGTGTACCAATTTTGGGACATTTTCATATCTCTGTCTCAGTTGGTCAAATATCGGCTTTTCTGTACATTGTGTTTTGAAACTGAATCTAGCTTTCCAATCAGAGTAAATCATAACTACTTTAACTTTCCACTTCTTCTTTAACTAGGGATAACACAGACTTTTATCGCTTCAGATAATCAAATTTTTTTTTTCTCCAGCAAAAGTTCATGCAGAGCTGTAAAGTTTGACTCATATTACTCCATGAGTTTTACTATTTTTACCTCAACAAGAAGGAATTTTTCTAATGCTACATAACTCTGTGATTAGACCTAACAAACTGACTTCATTGCCAAAGCACTACTGCACAGAGCATTTCAATGCATTACATACAAAGCAGGAGTTTTTCTCTCTCCTATTCCCTAATATCATTAATTATGAAATCTTTACAGCACAGATTTCCGAATACACGGACATAGAATCTTTTCTTTCTCTTTCTCTTAAAACAAAAATCATTTTTCCACACTGCATGAGATTTTTTTGGGTACAATGTATGCAGAAATCTGGAGGAACTGAGTCTGGAAGCTTTTTATGTAGTTGGTTGAATAGTAAAATATTATCTGAAACCAAAGAACTATAAAGTGCTTAAAATCTCAATTATGCATTCTCTCTCTGAAGCTTTTTCTGTCATGATGTTGTTTGGCTTTCAGCTATATTGCTGTTTGTTTTTTTCCAGGACTGCTTGAGATGAAGGTGTATGCATGAGTGTTATTTTTGATCCTTGAATCACTGGTGAAAGGGGGTGCAAAACCCTGGAAATTACTGCTTAAAACAAACAAACAAAAAAAGCCTGTTAAGTTAGCTATCAAATTCCTATTTGTGCTGAGGTGAAAGTGCTCATACCTTTATTAAATGATTTTTGGGTAGGTGAGCAGAATTGGAAGCAATTTTCCTCATTCCACTCAAGCATATTTCCTTACTCTAATCTCTGTATAACAAAAAATATGTTGTATAATTTGTGGCTATTAGTATTTGTACTCCCTTCACAGTCAGAGCACCCACACTATCTAGCTCATTACTGAAAATTGCTACAGAATGCCTTCAGTGTGAAAGGTGTTATTATTGTATCACATACTCCTCTAGTCTGCTTTTCAACTTCTTTATTAAAACAGTATTTTGGGCTAACAGATTCTCCAATAACAAATCACCTATACATTTTACTCTGAAAATTCTAAATAATTTGTTACAGCCAAGGAAGTTTAAGGCTGCTTAGAATACTACCATTGCTTCTAATGAGATGTTTAACGCAACATTGGATTCAGGATTACAAAATATTATTTTAGTCAACTACTTCCAGTGACAGAAGCTTCTGATATTCTGTGGTGAAACAGAACAACATGACTGTTGGTAACATTGCACATGAGTACTCTTTGTACGTAGATTCAAAATTATTTTTTTGCATGCATAGCAGATTGAAATATTTGTTTGATAGATTTCCATTAAAAGATATGTATGCAGACTTTGTAATAAACATTGTATAAACATACAATTTCAAGAGTATGGATAAGAACCTGATGCCTTGCTCTTACATTTTGGAATCTAATCAGATGTGCAGGCTTAATGTAGGGGTCTCCAGAGAGGCAGACACAAAGACTTGCCTACAAGAAATTAAAACAAGAAGTTCAGGACACAGAAATGCGAGGCATATTTAACCATTAATTTGTTTGGTGTAATACTGCTCGTGGTAGACAAGAAAAAGTTAACTATGCTGAAGGAAATAATGCCAGAGACTGCATTGCCTGTGTCCATTGTCAAAAAGTAAATGCTTTAAAACCATTTACAAAATATCAAAGATATTTTAAAATAATCTGAAAAAGATTATACCAAAACCAGAAAATCTGTAGTAATTTATAGCATCTCTTAATATTCCAAAATCAATCCTTAAATATCTTGGATGACATTTGCATTTAATGACTCATCATAAACATTTTACAACCTCTGGAGGTTTTTTTTTTTTTTTTTTCCTTGTATATCTACAGCAAAGAGATCAATTTGGTTCAAAATTAACTGAGTAGTCTACATACAAGTGCAGAAAATGAAGTACTTACAATATTTAATTGCTTAATAAAACACAAATATGATACCACAAATGAAGATCTGTTCACAGTGGAATACACAGAACTTCTTAATCTTGCAGGTAACCAGGCAAATCAGCTGCAGTGACCTGCCACATATTTTCTGTTATAGTATTAACCCTGTTCGAGTCAGCAGTCAGCACTATGGCTAAATGAAATCACTTGCTATGCAACTCACTCCTCCATCACTCTCAGGAATAAACCTCTGTAACCTGGAATAAACCTAGCATTTCAACAGGAAATCCAGTCATTGCCTGGGCTGACCTTGCAGGCCTTGCCATTGTTATTTGCTGTTGTGATGCCATCTTACACACTGAATCAGACGGACAAATCTGTAATCCCAAGGTACAGGCTGCCCAGAATCTCATACTACAAGAATAAATGGAACGTACTAGCAGCCTGCTCTCTGAGTTCTTGGTGATGGTGAAAAAATATGAAAAGTAATTGTATAGCATCTATTTCAGGTTAAATGCTTCCTTCTAAGCAATTCTTCAAAATCAGGTCATACTAAATTTTCACTTTTATTGAATGATCTCCAATCCCTTAAAACTTTAGAACATTTGAATTTTACAACAGAGTGTTTCATACTTATCTGTCCTGTGGTCCACAGATATGATGAGGGTATAAGAAATAAAATAATTGTCAGTTAACTATATCAACCCAGAATGAACGGACTGTGCACAGTGTGAACAGCTGAAGATTACACTAAACAAATGGAGCTGGGCATGGATTTGTATCACTATGGACTTTTGAGTCTGCAGAAATTCGCATCATGTGTTGCAACAAAATCACTCTTTAAGCTGTTTACAGCTTAAAGGGAAAGAGGGCATTGGAGTGAAAAAGATCAAAACTAGATATGTAACAATAACATATTCATTTAGGCTTCAGGGAACCATCTCTGATTTTTGTCTACTAAATTGAAGGTAATAACTCTGAATACCGACTTCCTTCCAGAGGAACTACAATGGCTGTGGGTAGGGAAATCCTGTTTTGCTCAGAATCAGTCTTTTGTTTAATTCTAACTTATTTTGATGACAAGAAAAAGGATCATTTTTTAGGAAAATATAATATTCAAAGGGAAAGCTTCTTTTTTATTGATCTGGCATTTCATAATAAAAAAATAGACCATTAGCAAAGTCATAGTCATTTCTTGGAAAACCTTTCTTCAATCTTTTGTTTCAGCTGAAAGCTTTGCTATAATTAAGTGATTTGTTTGACAAGATAAAATTCTTGAAATTAGTATTGCATTTGCATTTCTATTATTTATTCTGATTACATGTTATCTTGTAAACATATTGCTTAAATTACCATACTTATTTTTTCCTACTGTTTATTTTGAATGCATACGATTTTCTCCTTGCAGATATATCTGGAACTTTAACAAGTAACATTTAAAAATCTGGGGTTTTTTAACTTTGATTCTCAATTCAATTTAGAAATCAACATTTGCACACGTCTCTGACTCAGCATTCAGAATCCATTTGCCAAATCCTGATACACTGTTTATTTTAAGGCTCATCCTGGAGTAAAAGAGTTTCTGAATGCTTAATTCTGGAGCATATAAAACAAAAATTCTAAAAACAGTTAAATGCTTGCCCCTTCTGACCATCACTTGAAAATTGACTGTTGTCAGGATCAAACACAAACAAATCCAGGTGGTAAGCCACATTATGATGTACTGCTTACCGTACAACCCACCTCAGGTTAGAATATCAACAAATGTAAGCACATAATTAAAAAAAATAAAAGGAAACAACACAGTTATGTATATTTCCTAATATATAATGTTGCTAAGTTTGCAAAAATCAATTGCATGAGAAGAATTAACTGAAACTCCAGTGAAAACAACTGTCATGGTTTCAGGTGATGTTGACATGGTGGTAACCACATTGTTCCTCTACTGCAAAGAATGTTTTCTCCCTTGAAAGCGAGAAGGGCAGAGCACATACCCTTCCAGGGTCTTTTCAATTAAACCTGTATTTACCTTGTACATCAATCAAGAGTCCAGAATTTGGACTGTTGAATTTTCATACTTTTGTTAGGAAGCACGTCACTTCAGGCATAATGGACAACAGCATAAGTGGAGGAACTCTGCTAATTTTTTGTATATCTGTTCTTGTGAAAGATGGACACCTGTGTATTTTAAAAGAAGCTATTGCATTACAACATCATTTTATTCACAGGGTTCAAAGCATACACAGTGCACATCTTGCATACTGCATTTCACAAAGCACTTATATTTCAAACTCTGAGCAGAGAACAAATCCTAATGAGGCAGAAATGTAAGGAAGACACGAATGCATAATGCTTTTTCCTTAAATAAGAATACTGTCTCCTAGTTGAGAGAGGTCTTGCCAGCTCTTTGAGTACCCTGGGAGGAATCCTATTGGGCCCCATAGACTTAAATGTGCCCAGATGCAGCAGTATATGCCACGCAAGCTCAGTGTTGGCTGGGAGTTTGCCTGTTTGTCTCAGATCAAGGGGAAGATATCAAAGATCTCTTTCCCAAGTAAAACCATCAGCTGAACTAATCACATTTGTACAGAAATTATCTTTCTAAAATATTTATTTACAAAATTTTCTGGAGAATAATCAGCATAATGCACAATAAAGACATATGAGAGCAAAACAGGAGGCAGCCTCACTTGAATCCTGACAAAGGAAATTTAAATATCTTATCATCATTTACTATTTCCTTAGGAAAATGATACAATTATATATGTGTAATAAAGTTTATCTAAATTATTAAATGTATACGAAGAAAATTTCTTAAACTGCTTGAAACATCAGTGAGTTAAAATTATCTATTAACAGAGAGAATATAATTCAGGTAACTTTCTACATTTATTGATTCTTCTTTTATGATGCAAGAACAGCTTTTTTTTCCTACCTGTTTTCTGATAGATTTGATAGATTTTTCTCCTAACCATTCAGATAACTGCAAATTTCTCTCCACTTAAATAAACAATTTTGTTCGGTTGATTTTCAAGATATTTTTTAACTTTTAAAAATATTAAGTTAACTGCTAAATAATATATGTGGCAGAATTTTCTCTCCAATATTCTAGTAGAGCTTAGAGGGAAGTAGAGCTCCTGTGATTAAATTTGCTTGTAAGAGGATAATGCACTGTAAATCAGCAGTGATAATGGTCTATTACAATTAAAGGACAAGAATTAAATGACCATTTTATGAGAAAACATTTCAAAAGCCATGAAAACTAATCTCATTAAAAGAATAAATGTAAAAGTAGAGCTGTATATGCCAAAAGTTTCACTTGGTTATATAGTCAATATACAAGAGCATCTGTGAAAATGGACTGCGATGCCAAGATAAATGCAGACTTCAAAGGATTTACTGACATATTATAACACATATTCATGCAAGTTGCATTAATTCCTAAAATAAAATTTAAATTTAATATTTAAATGAAATCTCTGAGCCATAAAACATTATTTGAAACAAATAAATCCAGAATCATAAATCAATTTATCTGCTCTTATGATTATTTTTAAGCTAGACTAAATCAGTGACTGTGAAGTGTTGCAACATGATTACATAAAGTGAGATCACATTATCATATAATAAGAGATGTGTTCTTTGCTTATTTTTCTTTAGGAGCCATGTTCGATATATTTGCTATAAATACCAAATAGCTTTTGGGTCTCTGCTTGGCAGAAACTATTTAAAATATCAGAACCAAGTCAGAGAAGGTTATCTGTGAGAAAGCAAATAGGAGTGAACCAATAACAAAAATACAGACTTCACACATTGCGCGCAATTAATTATTAGTTCTGTTATTGCCAACAAGACTCACATAGTTTTAAATCTATGACTTCATGAGAGACAATTCTCCTGTGTGGCAGAATGTGCTCTATTAGTATCCTTACTGATTTTCATCCTTTTCCTATTCTTATTTTCTATAAAGCAAATATATATGATGTTCTGAAAAGGTTTTGAATCTTTATTATCAGGTATGGACAAAAGCTCCTAAAAGGAAATACTTGTAATTGCTAATTTACTTGGCATTTTGTGCTTAAAATAATTGCATTATATAGAGGACAACTTTTGTACTATGTTGAACTGCAGGGTCACCCATCTTTGTAAAATAAATTATGCTTATATGTGAACTACCAGGATAATTGGATAATCATTCTTCCTGCAATAATACTAAAATACTGGAGTAATAAAACACTCTCATTTAAAATATCCCAATTTAATGTACAGTAACATACAAGATAATTATTAATAAGTGTAAACAAACTGGGCTTATATATACCTCTCTCTACATCTGTTTTTTTCCCTTTAGATTTAAAGATTGTGTCATTTCTCGCTATAATACAATCCAACATCACTCTGTTCTGTGGAGTAATTTTTTTCTTTATTGTCAGTTTAAGTGAGATGTTACTGCTCTACAAATCCTCCCAAGTCTCCAGGTGAACATTATCATAACTGCCAAAAGCTTTTTCTGTGATTTTAGTGGCATCAATAATATCACTAGCAAATCAAAGGTAATCTGTGAAATTCTTCTCAATGGTTTGTTCTTCCTTGAAGATTAATAGATCACTTTAATTTGCTATCTTAACTTCTCTTGTAAAGTTTGAAAGTTGTGATTCTAGTCAGAAAAGTTCAACTGAATTGTTTCATATTATTTAGCTCAACCTAATTTCTTCCATACACGGAACTTAAAGTGCTTTACAGTTGAACATAAGCAATGAAAATGGATCTCTACAATAAATTGAGTACCTTTAACCTCAAAGAAAGAGAAAGACAGGTGATTTTTGAAGACTGAGTAGTGTTAGAGGAATATGGATAATAATTAGACAAAGGAATTGGTAAAAGATGGAGATGTGAGGAAAAAACGTAGAAAAATTAAAAATAAGACATAGATTGGGAACACACAGCTCAGCTATACTAAGTGGTCATCTTTTACTCTTCATAGTGCTACTGGAAAGTAGATAAGAAAATGCCAGGTAAGAAAACAGTAATGCGTGCATTATAATGCATTGCTCTATGGATATATATATATATTTTTCCAATAGAGTTCATAAGAATGCATCTGAAAGAAGGATGAATAGCAATATTTACCTCAAAACTGTAACTTCTGTAGAACTGACATACAAAATTCTCTCTACTCATTGTATCCCATCATGCAACAAAGCCATCAAGTTCTTAGAATTTATTTCAATATTGAAACACGTTAAGGAAAAAAAAAAGGTCTCAACAACTGTAGAAGAAAAATGATTCTTATTTTTAACATCTGAAGGTAAATACTAAAATAACACAAAACAATAAAAGCATCTACTGGAAAAAATGTCAGAAAATAAACACAATTTGGAAACTAGACTATGAAAAGAGAAAAAATGGGAAAAAGAAATCAGATTCTGAGAGTATGTTTAGGGAGTGAAAGATTTGTCACAGTATTCTGAGAAAGATGCAAAGATCGGTGAGGAGTGATTTGGAATTTCTATTACGGATTCTGAAATCAGTAAAGTTTAGCAAAAAATTAGAATACATATTGCTATGTGACATTCACTAAAAATTAACTCATTCTCATATTGCTATTCACATTTGAGAAATTACTTCCAAACACTTCTGTATATTATTAAAACCTTCTAATAGACTGGATGCTAGACTAAAAGTCATTGATAATTCCTTCCTTACAGTTATCCAGGAATAAACCAAACCTTACTAAGACTCTCAGGATTTGACCATTTATTTTTTAAAAATTAACTCTTCAGAGAGACAGTTTTGAATCAAAGTCCCAGCTCTATGCTGCTCTAACATTTCTAAATATTGACTTGAATTTTGCCACCGGACTTACTGTAATTGCTTCTAAATCCTGAATATAGTTTTGAGTATTAGTTGAAATCTTAAACAGCTGAATTCTTTTATTCATTTATAATGTAAGAAGAAATACAAGAGCCAGCAGGATGTGGTAACATGGAGAACACATGGCTTGCACATAGAATGAGTGTACTAGCTAATTACACTGTTGTTTTCCTTTTCTACATCCTTTACTGTGATGCCTGAGTTTACTAGTCACCTACTGTACCTTTGAGTTATGGCTATAGAGAAAGAAACCTCTGAGATCTCAGTCAAGTGAAGTGTCATGCTCTCTTAGCACTGAAGACCTCAAAAACATGCTGTTTGATTTCTCTGAGAGGAAGAGGTCTTATCCATACATGTTGAAAGAAACAACAAAGAAATGTTATACTATTTGAAGATGTACTGAAACAGTTATTCCTGGACGTTGTGTTTATTACCATATATACTTTCATTTGTTTATTTAATGAAATGCATCTTAAGCAAATCTGTTTCTAGTAGTTCTATTGCTTTTTCTCTTTTTACAAGATGAGTAATAGTTGCAGCAACTGTAAGTGTTTGTACTGGAAGCACATATATTCATTAGAGCGAGCAACACTAAGTGACATAAGTGTGAAATATAATGCAGACAGCTCAGACTTACCACAGAGTTTAAAACATAGACAAGCCTTCTAGAAAATACAATAAATAGAAATCAAAGTTAACTCATGTGCCCATCAATCTTTACATACATTACAAACTAGGTAGAATATAACTAACATAATTTGGCAGAAAAGTGACAGTAAAAATAGTGACATAAAATTTCAGTGCCAAATAGATTTAAAATCTATACTTTAGAAATAATCTTTCTAAGACATTACACGCTAAAACAATTGCTGTTGCTAGAAAGTGTCCCTATTATTACTTGGATCCTCAAGATACAAGCTCAATTCATAAATTATTGTTTGAATAGTTCTTAAATGAATGTACTTTGAAGTGGATTAATTTGTCAGAAAGAAAACATGGAATTAACAAGCTACTACGATTTAAAGAACATAAGTTAGCACTATTTGAAAACAGTCAGAGCATTTCCTCATTATAGATTCCATTTTGGGTGTAAAAGACTAAAGAAAACATCAGGAACTGAAAGAAGGAAAACAGCTGTGATTTTAACTGCTCCTTGGATTTAGAAATTACATTATTTAAAAACTAAGCTGTAACATTCTGTAACACAAGAACTGAGCCAAAATACACAATGGGACAAAGGTTTTGCTAGGAAAGTATGTCAAAATTATTATTCAATCATCAAGTAGCTCTAACCTTTAAAAGAAGAGGAAATGAGAAAAGATAATGCTTTCGATGTGTTGTAACTGAACACGATCACAAGTCATTACGTTTAGTGCATGTCTAAAAAGAAATAGTATGAATGTATTTTAACCTTAGAATTACTGTGGTTCAAGTAAACCATGGAAAACAAAGGAAGGATTTTCCTTTAAACTCCTTCCTGTTTTAGGACATCACAAAAAGTTACCTTCCTTTATTAGTATCCCTAAAGCAACTCCAAAATGTTTCTTTTCAACTCAGCATTTCCTATAACTGCCTTTCTCTTAGAGTTCACACATCAAAAAGAAGGGGAAAAGGAAAACGGGAAGGAAAGGTGAAGGAGAAAGAGAAGGAAAATGAAAGGGAAAAGGATAAAAAGGAAAATGAAAAGAACAAAGGCAAGGTTTTCACTTTCCTCCTGTTGTTTCACTGAAATATTTAAAGAATAATGAAATATTTGTCCCTGGGAAGCAAACACATACCTGTGTATGTAAATGTTCACTCTGCAACCTTCACTACGATCTCTCTATAACCCAGGCAACAGCATCATGTTAGAAATCATATAGTAATACCTGAAAAAAGATTTGCAGAAAATATTTAACAGTCACCACATTTCTGCAGGCAAGCTACTTGTAGACATAGAGTAGTTACGAAGTTAATGAACAAATTAAAAAACTGTAGGGAAAAAGGTTTTGTTTTTTATAGATTGTTGTGGTTGGCTTTTTGAAACACTTCGACAATATATTAGAGTGCCCAGAACAAAAAAAATCTAAAATTGATAAAATAGTGTTTTCACAGAACACGTAAGTGACGTACGTAAGTGACGGGGATTCCAAGTACACTGAAGATATAAGTAAATGATTGGCTCCTGTTTAATAAAGACAAATACTCTTCGGTCTCCCGGTTTTAATTACAGTAAGGGGAAAACAAACAAAATGTATTTGCATACTATAAAATTCTGGAGAAAAATTATGGACCAGCCTTTACAACATTAGAAAAACTTTTAGCTGTCTAGAGATTTAATTTGAAAGCTGATTAAGTCTGATTACTACTATAAAATATTTGCAGAAATAGTGATATTCCATATTTTCTTCTGTGCTTTTACAGCTTGAATGAGTTGATCATGAAAATGTAGATACTCATGTGAAAACTGAGACATTTTCTCTCAGTATCTTTTTAAAACTGTATTAAAAGAGCAATGCCAAACAACAAAAAATACTTATAATATCCTTAACAATTTTTCTTTCTGTCTTCAGTAAAAAAAATTGGAACTAAGTCCCAAAATCTCTGCATGTATTTTTTATTATTATTATTTTCTTTTATTTTATTATTATTATTTTTTATTATTTTTAATCAGACACGATCAAAGAATAGAAATGTCATATATTATGTATGAATTATTATAGTTTTATTATTCCACCATAACTTCAAAAAGCAAGTAATTTAATGTGTAAAGACATTATCAGCAGTCTCCTTAGAGTACACCATCATTTGAAAACAAAATTGACTTAATGGGATCGATGAAAGATAGAGTTTCCAATTAGGGAGGAGGTAGTCATTAAAAAGCGGGCTGGTGAAATTTAGACTCTTCTGGAATAGCAGCATTCAGCACACAGTGTTTCTGTTTAAATTCAATGTGAAATAAAAGAAACAGATGGAGGTAGTAATTCAGGTCAATATGCATATAGAAGCTGTATGACGTTTTGGCAAATGTGTAAAACTTTCAACTGTGCTGACTGCCTGTAACTGTCATAAGAAATGACAGAAAACACGGACAATCCCCAGAAATGAATAATCCACAGCTACAAAAATATCCATCGATAGTTATCTGCACCTTTAAATATCAGGAGGAACATTGAAATGTCTCAGATATTCCATAAAAAAAAAAAAAAAGAAAAAACTACTTTCTACTTTACAGGGTTTGCCTCTCTGAATGTAGCTACACACCTCAGAAGCAGCTGACTATAGTAAGGAGCCACAGGTTGCATCTTTTGGCTGTTGCTGCTTTCTGGTATGATGTTTCCACCATCAGAATTGCTATGCTGGGTAAAGCACAGTCTATCTCAACATCCACCAAAATACTGGAGGCAGATAGAGGGCCAAAACCTCCCCCTAGTCCTCCTGAAACATAAATATTGATCACTCCATGGCAGAAGTTTGAGATATCCAGAGGGTTAAGGTGTCTCTGCCCCATATTTCCTTAAAATAAAACAGTCAAATTACAGTCTCTGAAGGAAAGTTTTGTTAGAACATGAAAGAAAGAATGAAACAATTATCTAAAATAGTCTTCCCTTAAGGTCAGCTATGTCAGACAGACTTTGGGAGTGATAAACTGATACAGGGAACTCCCTGTATCCTCATGGAGTACCTCATTTCCCCTATATTTTCATGGCTTATGGAGATAAATCCACCCCAACTGTTTGCTGGTTCTCTCACTTTGGTGACTTGACTGTCTGTTTAGTCCTTCCTGCCATCAGAAACTCCTGTCAACTCCATTGCACTACTCTCTCACAGTTTGTATTTTTTAGTTCTGAAAAATTACCAGATTTTGTTGGCTTTGTTGTTTTTTGTCACTGAGGCTTTGCTTCTTTTCACTTTTTTTTAACGACAAAAAATAAGTCAACTGGAAGGAAAACAAACAGATAAAATTAGGGGCTAATTATATAAATAAAATTCCATTTAATATCAAAAGCAAAAAGGAAACATAAACTTTAAAGCAAATCTGTCAGTCTTTCACTACAGGGTGCCACTTAACTATGTGATCTTTTACCACCATATTTGATTCCTTATCTGTGCTTGCAATTATCTTTCCCAAGAGACAGCACCAGTTTCCCTATTCTCAGCAAAACTAATTCTCAGCTAAATCACTGTTCTTGTAGCATATCAAATGCTAAAAGCGTGGATCTACAAGGGTTGTTCCAAAAGTAATGCCATCTATTTTATTGTATTTGTGGTATGACAGCAACAGTGTGTCACCTCCACTGGTACAGATTTTTACAAGTACAGCATGCAGTCTCTTGTTCATCACTGGTAAAAAAGCATAGCTAATAGTGATTACAATACTGAAAAATAGGATTTTGTAACTGAGAATTTGCTCTATCAAACAGTATTATCACGCTCTTTGTATCTATTGCAGTTTTCACGGAAATAATAGGAGGCATTACTTTTGGAGCAACCTATGTTTAAGAAGGGAAGAATTTGAAAAAGAAGAGAGTATAAAAAAATTCCACCCTTCTGCTCAGGATTTGTTCCCCAGCCAAGCAACCATTTTTTTTAATACCCCGTTAAGGGCCTCCTACTGCTGCTCCTGCTTGGACCACCTGTTCCCATAATGCACTCAGATAAGCAGGTTTTGGCACAGCAGGAAATAGTTCTTAAAAATACTGGTTCAACATCAAGCATTTGGGGTGTGCAATCTCAATCTTGTGATACAAGAGCTATTTCATTTGTACGTAAAAGTAAAACATAACTAGGAAGGAAAAGAGGAAATTTTTGATCAAATTTTGTATGTGGAATTGGTGGAAGTGAAGGAAAAGGCAGGAAAGAAAAGTCTGAAGTTAAAATGAATATTGGGTGGGGATGAGGTGAGAAAAATATTGATCATAATTTGGGGAGTTAAGGAGTATGAGTGATGCTGAATAAAGAAAAGTAAGAGGCAACTTGTTCATTATATAGATAAGTACAGAATGTGTGATAAATTCATACTAAGAAGCAAATGAGTAGTGTAAAAAAGAACATACGTCAGGAGGAAAAAAGCAAGTGAAGGGATCTACGGCTAGCAGATTGAACAGGCAGGTTAGTTAGATAAATAATTCCTGAGTGTCATTTTTAAAAGCCTAACAAATTATAAATTTTAAATCAGTTCTTGCATCTGGCCTCTGATAAAACTATATTATCTATAACTATATATTGATATCTGGAAGAAAATATTCAAAGAGACAGTTACAAATCTTTTACATTTAGATTATAAGTAACTTTAACATTTAGATTATAAATAACTTTAACTGCAGAGTTGGAGAATTCTGGTCTTTTTTTTACTTTTTCTGTCACTAGACATTATACATTAGGCAGTAAGAAAGTATTGTCATCCCAGTAGTCAAGGACAAGGAGGACCTCCTCCTCTTTTCAGAAGGAAGAGCTTTTAATTCACTCCAGCCATAGCAGCAGGCTTGGACCTCTGTCACTTAGCTTTTTCATGAATTTCTTGGCACTGTGATACAGGGACATTATTCCACAAACAAACAAACAAACAAACAAACAAACAAAAACCAAACAACAAAAAACCCACATATTTAGTGAATTCCAACCTTTTAAATAAATGATATAAAATCCCAAGCATTTCTTCCATAAAATCTGAAAATATAAAGCATTTTCATGTACTTTCACTATTTGAAACAGAATTCACACCTTTATCAGGTCTGCATACAGTGAATACTTCCTGGTAAAATGAGAGGCCTTCTAGGGCAGAGGTAGCTACCCCTGGAAAAAAAAAAAAGATAAACAGAATCACAGAATCATTGTGGTTGGAGATCATCTGGATATCACTGAGTCCTACTAAAACAGGTGCCCTTCAGTAGGTTGTACAGGAAGGCATCCAGGCAGATTTGAATATCTCCAGAGAAGGAAACTCCACACTCTCTCTGGGCAACCTGTTTCAGTGCTGTGTAAAAGAGAAGTTTCCTCATGTTGATATCACAGAATCACAGAATTGTGGGGTTAGAAGGGACATTTAGAGATCTCCCTGCCAAAGCAGGCTCCCTAGACCAGATTGCACAGGTTGCATATGCAACTTCTGGTGTTTCAGTTTGTGCCCTTTCCCCCTTGTCCTGTTGCTGGGCACAATTGAAGAGAGCCTGGCCCCAACCACATTACCCCTGCACTTTAGATATATATAAGCCTTGAAAAGATCCCTTCTCAGTCTTCTCCAAGCAGAACAGTACCAGGTCTCTTAGCCTTTCCTCAGAAGGGAGATACTCTAGGCACATTAGTATGTATATGGAGGATGCATTGGAAGGAAGCCTTCTGAAGGACTTACACATTTTCCAACCTCTTACTTAACTGAGAGGAATACTTACTACCTAAGAAGAATACTAGTTCAGGAACTTGAAGAGGAGTTGAGAGATGGTTTAAAAAGACAGATCTTTGTATGAAGCAGTTCACAAATGTAGAAATGAGTGAAAGGTTAATAAGTGAAATAAGATTAAAACTTCCAATGAGCCAGTTTGTTTCTGGCACTGCTGATACATGTCCAGAGCCAGCAAAACCCCCAAATCCCCTGTCATTCACTCCAGTGTCTGTGCTTGGAGACTTACAATTATATCCATTTCATCTGGAAATGGACAGAGCTGGCCCTGATCCATATTGATGAAGTTTCATAATACACATAATTGTTTCTTCATAAACTTTAAAAGCTTTCACAGCTCCTACGTTTCATTACACATGGTGATCTGCAGTTTGGAAGATAAGAAGTTTGTAATCTTGTACAATTCTAAAAAAAAAATCTTATTCTAATCAAAATCTAAGTTTTCAGAAAACTTGTGAGTGTACCAACACAGCATGAACCTTAATAACTTACGAGAATATATCTCCTTCGATACATACCTTCCTTTGAGATTTGGCTCAAATACATACCATCACATTTTCTTTTAAAATTTCATCATAAACATGAAGTGGATATAAAGAATCACTTTTTAAAGACAAATTTTTGAAAGAAATTTTGATTTTCTTAGTACCTGAAACTTAGTACCTGAAAAATGAAAAATGAGTCATCTCTCTTTGTCTTGCAGTATGGAGCTCTTTATGAACAGTGCCAGCACATAGAAGCAGGTAGAAATTATTCACATTTTCTATTGAGAAAACATATAAAAAGCTCTGCTTATTAACCCATAGAACACGTTTTTTTTTTTTCAATTCCTTTCTAGGAGCAAGGATTAAATTAGTTTTCAGAGAGCAACCTTTATTGTGTTATTTTCATTTATTGATCAAAACAGAATAGCAATGACACTGTGTCCTTTGATTGATCTCCTGATGATTAGCTGACTCCTAATAACTTCATTCGCACCACTGCAAAGAAGTTAGAACAATGCAACTTCATTACCTTTGGTTCTGAACCTTCTACTAATAACAAAAAAGTGCAAATTTCCCACACTTTTTGACATCATCAAGCTGGCAAATGTCTCTTCCAATTTCTGGGGCAAACCAAGGCATTGGCATGGCTTTCTTGAATGGTAGATATCATCACTGAATGTGTAACAACTGAGAATGTTGCCTCTAGCATCTGCCCACATGCTGCAGGACTACTTGGCACGTCCATATTTTTTCAGCTACCAGGAAAATTGTATTTTATGGAATGTATCCCTTTCTTTATCAAGGATAAGAATATTACTATATCTGCTTTGGGAAGAAATTCTGTCAAATTTCGTGTGGTTACTGTTGCTTGGGAAACCACTTCCTTAGTAACTACAATACATTCTTAGCACGTCTTGATACCAGTTTCTCTCTGGCTCCAAAAGACTCAAACCTGCAGTATGCTGTGAAGACAGAAAAATAAAATAAAATAGCAAAATCAACCTGAAGTAAAAAGAGGGGAATGAGTAAAAGATTGGTTGTTGCTGGAGTTTCAGATATGTCTAAAAGTAAAGCAACATAAGTGAAAATACAATTGGAATTTGTTTTTATCATAGTTTGAGGAAGAAATTGTTGATATATGTCAATAAGTGTGTCTTGAATTATAAGCATGAATGTGAGACAGGTGCCTGTGTGGCTCTGGAGTACTGGCACTATGCCCAGCACAAAGGTGGATGTCACTGCTGTTTTCTATCCTCTGTTCCATTGTTTCTCAGAACATTGCTTGGTTAGTCCACACTACATTGTAGAATTCAGTTTCAGAAAACATATGTCAACAGTAATTTATATGTATCTTAAAAATTATTTCCAACTAAAGTCATTACAAAATGAAAAGACTGTAAACCTCAGAATCCTTTTACAGACTGCTTCAGTGTCTGGACCAGTGAAGAAAGCTTCGCAGGAAGCTGAGAAATTCTCTGTGTCAGCAGACATGGAAAAATAGATAAGGATATTAAACAAATAATTTAAATCACCCCTATTATCATTGTAACAAAGCATTCTTTTCATGTACATAGATGTACACACACATGAACACCCATGTTTCTGCCTTATTATGTCCTTTCATTATATTTTTCAGATAAAATAATTAACTGGCTGAAGTTCTTTTTGTTCTCCTAAGGAAAAAATCATCCAAAACCATTAATAGAGTAATTTTAACACCTTTAGTTCAAGCATGCCTTCCACCCACACTCCAGATGGTGGAGGATATATGTAAACCATGGCTTTTCCAGGAATTCAGTAACTTACCAAGTCACTGGAAACACTGGTACTAAACTGCAGCAATATACTCATCTCTTTCCTGATTCTGTTTCCCAGATTAAACATGAGGACAGATTAAGAAAACTGAGAATTAGACTTTAAAATTTGTTCTCTGGAAATATAGCAGTTCATGTGGTATCTGCTACGTGACATATAGCTAGTGGGGGAAAGGGCTAGAGTATTACTTGTCTTATTCTGATTACTAAAAAAGAGAGGATGGAGAAATATGGTAACAAAAAGGATAGCAGTTCTTTCTGTGATAACCTCCTGGGTTAGCACTAGTTTCTAGTTTCACAAAATGACTAAGAATGTGCAGAAGAGTAGAGCTGATAGTGTACTGGGCTACTCTTCCCAGGTACTGGAAGCATTTTCTTCAGCATATGTTTACAGCACTTTGAGAATGAAAAATGACAGTGGGAAATGCCAAGTCTTTTGCATTGCTGAGATAGCACTTGAAATGCATTGGCAGCATGCCTTTCTCTCCCTGTGGACGTATAATTACTCAACCCAAATTCACCAAGTAGCCATTGGTATCAAAATTATTCAACTCCAGATGACATGAAAGCTCTTGTTTTGAATGTGAAGTAGAGATAAATCTTTTAATGGATAATTATCACTACTAACTATTCTTTGACAAAAAGCACAAAGTTGCAAATACGAAAAAGAATCATAGAAGACAAAACAAATAGAGACAGTATCCTGGAAGTCTCTACACACTGACATTTACCTTCCCTTTCTCCAAACGTGAGCGAATAAGACACTACCAACTTCATTAGGTCTACAATCTGATTTTGTCACAGCACAATGGGTAAATACTTACTGATACAGTAGATATCCGGTCTGGGTGGATGGACATATTAGAAATATTTGATAAAAAGAATAATTTAGAAACAATTAGAAACTTGATTGAAACGGTCACTTCTGTATTATCTCATGTTTTTCATGTTACAACTGGATTCTCTCTCTCTGCACTCTCCCTTTAAAAATAGATACTGCTGTTTATGTGTTGCTGTCTTGATAGAAGAATATCTATCTAGCTTTTAAAAAGTCAGTGTTTGTATACTTAATTTCTCAGAAGATTCAATTATGTCTACAGTCCCTAGAAGTGAATTGATATCATTCTTAACTTCCAAACATTTGCCTGCAGGCACATCAGGTTTCTACGTGTTAGCAAAGCATGCAGTGTCCCTTGCGCACTGAGGTAAAATAGTTTCAATTCTTAATTTGTAGCATGTTAAAAGGCACATGGTAGTTCAATCTTCATCCCATATTAAATGAACTGCCCCCTTCTTACATGTTTTGCAGTGAGGGGCAGTGTAATCAAAACCATTCCCAACATCACTACTATGAAGTTTTATCTTTCTGCTGAAAGCACACCAATGTTTTAGTTGTTGAGAAGCAAAAGGATGTTCCTGCTCCTCTTGCTGCCCTGCCATCAAGGGCCAGGGATGCACAGGAAGCTGGGAGTGGACAAGGACAGCTGACCCCGACTGATCAAAGGGATATTCCATACCATATGGCTTCATGAACAGCAATAATAGCTGAGGGAAAGAAGAAAGAAGGCAGAATATCAAAAGTGATGGCATTCATCTTCCCAAGAAATCACTATGCATGCTGAGCCCTAAGCTTCCGGGAGCGACTGAACAGCTGCCTCTGATTGGAAAAAGTGAATAGTGCATTTGCTTTACTTAGTAGGCAGTCTATCTCAACCCATGAGTTCTCCTGCCTTTACTTTTCTGATGCTCTCCCCCATCTCACCTGGAGAGAGTCAGAGAGCTGCTGTGTGGAGCTGAGCTGCCTGCTGGGGTTAAACAACAACAATCTTCTGAAGTATTTGTGTTTAGAAGCACACCATATTATACAGAGCAAAACTTCAAGGGATTGATGGAGACTCCCAGCCAGAGCAAATACACAGAAAAGGGACAAATATCTTTCTCCCACGCCTTTGGTGGAAATCCTAATAATTGGGATATTGGTATTCTATGCCATTTACAACACTTCATCAATTACATGAAAAGTGATTTGGAATATTGCCCAAGATGTTAAAAAATCAAGAAACAACATCTCAAACCTTGAGCTCCCAGCAGCAATACCATTGTTTCCTTCCCTGATGTTTTCACAAACATAATTTGCGTGGTTTTAATTTGTCTCAAATGCCAAAGCCTGACAACTTTAACAGAGCTTCCAGTTTTCAGTCAGCATTCCCTACCAATTGAAAAGACTTCTCCTTGGGCCCAGAAAGGTCACATACTCATAGAAAAAATGCAGTCCCATGGAGAACAATTCTCTGAACTGAGATGAACAAGTAAGTAATTTGTCCAAAACTAGCTAAAAAAAATTCTTGTAGTTGCAGGGTACTCAAGCAAAGTAATCTCCAAGCAAGGTTGATTCTGCAAGGGAACACATCAGACTGTTCGGGCCAAACCAAGATTCTGTCTTTCCAAACAGTCATCTAAACTTCAACCAAGGAGACACAGGTGTCAATTTTAAGACATTAAGAAAGGCAACAAAGAATGTACGGAGCACATCAGGCTGTGAGAGCAGCTATTACTGTGGCAAAGCAAGAGTTTTCCAAATAAAAATCCACAGAATTTTAATGAGACTTTCCTTATGTTGCACCAATAACCACTCTCCTTTGTCACTTGTCCCACACCACCAAGTGCAGTTTTTTTCAACAAGAGTCTCAATTAAATGTGCTCTTTTTATATTGCCCCTACTCTGTGCTGCCTGTGCTGAAAGTTTGTGCAGGCTTCATATAAAGTAGGAAATCACAACCAGTAGTGTAGAGGATGCAGAAACCATCTCTACTCTTATGTCAGTAGGTAGATGAATACATATATTTCTCTAAAGTTTATCAGAGTATTGTAGCTTTATATCTAATGATCATTCCACAATTAATCTAACTACCTGAACTCACTTGCATGCACCACAGCTAGGCTGGATCACTAAACAAGAAAGGAGAAGCACACATCCACTGAGCTGGTTTTGCTAGCAGTGCTCTTTAACAGGGCAGCGATGCTGTTGGTCATATAGCTGTGGCAGTTCCAGATAGCCTCAGAACAATTTTGGTGAGGTAGCCAAAGAATTTGGTTCATCTACCTGAGCTCATATTTCTGTAGCTGTTGCAACTCCAGCTTTAGATCAGATCACCACAATGGCTCTCTCTAGAGTCACTTCCCATTGTTTTGAGCTGCCTCTATTTCTGTCCCAAGAAGCCTATGCTGTTCAGTTACACTGTTCCTTGAGATACCAAAACCTCTCCTGTAGTTTCTACCTTAGAGAGTCCTAGGATAGGAGACCAGAGAAAATGGGATTCTATTAGTGCTTTATAGGATTGAGTACTGAGAAAAGTCAATGATGTCCTTTTTTATCACCTCCCAGTTCTTCATTGCTCACACCCAAACTTTATTATTCAGCTTTACCTTATGAATAGTAAGGATCAGAATATGATCTTACAAATTTTATAAATAGATGATCAGTTAACACAATTCTATGCTGTTTCTTGGGTAACAAATCAACATATAGGAGGATGGTTGGACTAGATGATCTTATAGGTCCTTTCCAACCTTATGAACTTATGAACTTATGAACTTATATCCATTGATGTGCACTTCAAAAGCTCTAAAGTAAGGAATAATACAAATGAAATAGCTGCTGCTATGCAAATGGGCCTTTTTCCTGCCATCCTAAAATCATACAGATTACAGAGAAAGTAGGGAGGAGTAAAGCATTTCCTTTACTTTCCATAAAAAAGTGATAACTGTGTGATATTATACTGGTGTACAAGGGACTAAAGAGGTATTTAAGGTAGCAGGTTTTAGGATGTGGAATAGCATCTGCCTGACAAAACCAAGAAAAATTGATGCTTGCAAAAAGCTTCTATAAAAACAATGGCAAATCATGTGGCAGTGTGTTGCTTGTACAAGAAGGTGACTAACCTTGAAATTTAAAACCTTTACAAAAACAGAAAATGCTCAGTGATTAAAGGCTCTGAATCATGCTTCTGGTTCAGTGTAATGGAACTAAATGATTAAACCTGAAGAAAACTTGCTCTTAGACTTGGATCATCACTTCAATATTAAACACACATATAATTTAGATACTTAATTTTCTTCACACTGAGATCATATTCATTTTAGATTTCAACAAAGACGAGTAAGGACATAGTATAGAAAACATTATACTTATCCCACTTAATTGTTTCTCCAAATACACCACGGTAATGTGACACTGTATGGAACATACTTTTGATTTTGAGAAGTAGATATATGAGCAATGAACTTAATAAACATGCTCATATTGCACTCAGTCTCAGTTGCACTGAATTTTCTTTATTATTATCAATTAAAATAAAAGGAGAAATTAGTCAACAATTAATTTGTTACTGGATCAATACTCTATGGACAGATCACTACATTTTTAAGAGGACTTGTTGATCAATGCATGGTATTTAAGTATAGCCATCATCCAACAAGAAAGATTTTCTCTTTAGGTGCATGCATTCTAATACTGTTCAAGTTTAACTGGCCTCATTGCTGCAAGGGCACACTACTGTCTTTGATGTCAGCTGATCGTCCCCAAGGTCTCCCAGGGCCTTTTCTACAAAGCTGACACTTTCTGAAGGTAGAAATCTACTACTTGAAGCAAAGAATGCCATTAAACAAAATTTTCATATTCTTATCCTCTTTTACAGTGCTGACATTTATGAAGAATGGAAAAAGCCCTTTTCACCATTCTGTGGATTATTTTAAGTTCCTCCTTACATAAACATCAGACCCTGCAAACAAATTCTTGTGTTTCTGAATATTGTAGCAATTCCTTAAATTGTTGAATTATTTCCTATATAGAAGTAGCCCAAATAAATATGCAGAATAACACCATATTTCCAGCAGTATTCACAGCGCTGTAATTACTGTCTACATTAACCTTCTCCCATTCAAAGTCTAACCTATGAAAGCTCTTGTTCTTCATTAAAATCAGCTTAAGAGAACTTTTTTTTATAATTTATGAACCTTCAGGTTATGTATGAACTTTCCTGGTGTCCAGATGATTAAAAGACATTCATTAATTCCCAGACTCACATAGCTTTCTCAAAACAAAAATCATGAAGAATCACTTATGTTTGAGGAGTTGTTTTCTGCCTGAAAGGATCTGATTTGTTACCATCTAAAGAAGGTTTAAAGAAAAAAAAATCAAACAGAATAATCCTTTCAATTTAACTTGCTTCTCTTCTATCTACTCTTGTAAACATCTACTCAGTGGAATAAATTATTGACTATTAAACCATGTCAGGAAGTCATATCAAGTAGTAATGTAATAGTCCTGTCATATATTTTTCTTATTACACCCTATGGAGGCATTATGGTAGAATTCCTAAGAATGTACTTCTTGTAATTCTTAATAAATAGTGATTTATAGGATCTAGGATCCCAAGGACATTAAAAGCCATTCTCCCCTCTACAGAAGGTGAAACAATAACACAGTAATAGAAAGTTATGCTTTCTTTTTTAATTTTGTTGAAAACAGCCTACAATACACTCAAATTAGAAGTAAAAAACCTAAATAAAATAAAAAAGTTAAAAAAAACAACACAAAAACTTTAAATGTGAAATCATAGGGCATGCTTTGAAACTGCACAACTAAGCTGTCATTACCTATATGTTAGCACAACTTTTGCTTCACAACCTTTTCTATTTGGTGTGCTGTTTAGTAAGAGTAGAAGCCTTAAGATCCTGGAGCCAATCTGTCACTGTTGTCTTTATATATGGTCTG
Organism: Cyrtonyx montezumae; assembly: GCF_038088225.1. Classification (NCBI taxonomy): domain Eukaryota; kingdom Metazoa; phylum Chordata; class Aves; order Galliformes; family Odontophoridae; genus Cyrtonyx; species Cyrtonyx montezumae. The sequence continues at coordinate 7,107,664 of NW_027071914.1, read as the reverse complement.
AAAGAATTTACATGGTTAGGCAGTCAAAATTGCCCTTTTCATGCTTTGTCTCTAGGGGAATTTCAGAGAATGTCCAAGTTTTATAAAATAATATACAACAAGCACAAATAAACAGATTTTCCATGAAAATTTTCTGAGAAAGATAAAACTGGACAAACAGAAAATAACAGATAACACTTAAAGTGGGTCATTCTGCAAAGTAAAGCACATTTCTAGTGGATATAATTTTAGCAGCTCTCTGTAGCATTATGTATTGTAGCAGTCTTGTGATATTTCAAGTTCAAGAATGGGTCCTGGAGACATCACATAATACATGATGGACTAACCATAATAAACTATAGCAGTCAAAAAGGGATCTGGTTGCAAGGAAATAAAGTGTATTGGATCATTTGTCTTAAAGGAATGTCCTGTTGAAGATCCAGCTTATCTCAGGTCAGCTAGAAGCAATGGGTAGCTTTGTCTGGTTGTAAATAAATGTTCCAGAATTGAAGCTTCTTTGTCTTTTGGAGAATAAATAATTAAGAGGAAAACAAATACTAAGGATCACAGTACACTCCTACAGTCAACTAATTACACCCCTTTCCTCTAAGTGCACAGCAAATGCTTCACTGTTTTTAATACTGGCAGTGCTCTATTGTAATTGGTACAGTAACAAAATTCAGCAATACTTGGGAGACCATAGGCACTGCCTATCTCAGCTTTGCAGCAAAGTAACTAGGTGCCAGCTATTTACAAAGCCTTTATTTCTGACATCTCTGTAACTTCATTGTTTCACACAGTCCTTGCAGGTATGTGGTGGGTGTCTGTTTATTCTGTTCATAGCTACATGAAGTTGATACCCAACAGATCACATGACAGTATGGTAAGTGATAAGCAGGATAAAGGTGCTCTTTTCCAAAGCACAGATGTATCTAGCACAAGTGTAATTAACATTGAATTTAACAACAGTTGTGAGGTAGATCTTGTAGATCTGTCCTGTTGTTACTACATATTTGTGACCTAAGCAGTGCCACGTGCTCAAGGTTTTTCTACAGGCACTTTGCTGCCTTCACTCTCTCACATTACACCAAACATTTGGGGATGGCAGAGGGGCATTTCTCTCTTCAAGAAGAGAAAAAAAGGAATATCATGTGATGTAAACCTCAGGCTAACTCCCATCTGCCAGCAGGTTTTTTGTTTGTCTGACAAATGTGTTTAGAAACCCATAAGTATCCTAAACTCACAGTATGAAAAAGCTATGGGAATCTTTAATTTAATTCCTCAAATCAAACTGACCTGGGTGCAACAAACAATTGCAAAATAATTGATTGTAATTCATCGACATGCATATTGATGGGTCTTACCTTTGCAGCAATTGGAGGGGTCAAGGAGGCCAAGACTGCAGGGAGATGCAGGAACCTAGTTCTCACACTTCAGTATGTCTCAGAGCTGTACTTTCAGCATATCTCATATATGAATGACATCTTGTTAATGAAACAAAATCAAAACTCATCTATTATTTTAGAAATTAAAGACAATAATATGGCTACTATGTGCATTAGGCAATGCTGATGAGGTTCTGATGTTCCTTGGGAGGTTTGCCCCAATGTTATGGTTTTCGTGCTTTTTTCTTTTTATTTTTTATCAGTGAAGTTTTCTGCTGCATGTTTGCACATACTTCTATTTCAGATACATTTTAAACCTCTTTTGTAATGTGAAATACAGAAGAACAGCAAAACAATTACATGTGTCTGCAAATACTGCAGATAGATCTTGCTGCCTGACATGGAGGTTTTGGCATCTATGTTATCCACATTCCTTCTCCTGACAATGCCTTCTCACTTGAAGGAACAATTTGTTCATGTGTCATGGAAGCAGAAATATCTTCACAATATCAGAGCAACAACAAAAACCCCTCTACTACTCCTTAGCCTTAGACTACCTAAACGTTAGGGTTTATGACTGCACATCTTGCCCTTTTTGCTAAATGTTGAGGAGCATGAAAAAGGATTTTGTTCCCTGCAACCTGTGTGACATTGAATCCTGAGGTGCCTGCCTGTGATCTCTCTTCAAAGTATCTTTATAAACATCAGTGCTGTGAAATTTCAATTTGAGGTGTTCAATCATTCTTCAGACAAGTTTTTTGGAAACATTTAACGAGGAGATCCTAAAGCTTAGAAAGCATCAGTCACCAGAAATATCTGCCAAGCTTAGAATTGTATGTATGTGTGACAATGTACATCAACATACATACACATATATTGTAAACATATCAAGTACCATTTGAAAAATGAATAGCACCAAAACTGAAAATGTGCACCGTTTATGTGACTTAGTTTTGAAAGCATTTGTAAAGGAACCTGAGTCAATCCAAGACCCAGAACTTCAAGATTTTATCCCATAGCTATATTCTTCCTAAAAAAGGAAAGTTTAGAAAATGGTCACAGCTGGAAGCATTCTGTTAGCCATAAAAGCACCAAAATGAATGCAGTAAATCATCTCTGACAACCCATCAGAAAAAGGGAAAAAAATACTTTTCTTCCAAGAATTCAGAAGTTTTGCCCTGACAGTAAAAATGTAATGAAACAAACAAAAAGAAACAAACAACAACAAAAAGATCTTCATCCTGGCGAGTCTGTCAAGTGTATTTCTATTTACATAAGCAACTTACATATCTGGAATACCTAACCCTATTTCTGCATACAGTCATTCTTTTTGAACTTTGGTTGCCTACATTCATAAGAACATCATGATAACTTACTTAGTCTAAATATCCTACAAGCATAACAAGGTTTAATAATTAATGCTGTCATGCTGGTCATTAATTTTGACAACCAAAGAATTGGCATTAGTGAATGTACTTGCTGTTTAGTTATTAACGTTATGTTTATTCTACATGAGGTAGATTCAGTGTGTTAGAAGCCAGTTTTTATTACTTGATCCTTTCACAGGTCATCAAGGCTAGTGCATTTCTTCCTTTAAATACTGATTTTTCTTATTTAAGTTGAAAACTGAGATTTGTTAGATAATTTCTAATTAACTAATAGATAATGCTTTGTTATCTATTAGGATTATCACTAAATATTAAACAGTACAATTTAGCAATAAGAAGTCAGTATCAATATTTCATGAAAAGAGATACACAAGTCACAAAATAAGTCTTAAAAAAATTAAAGATTATTCAAATACTCGGCACCTTAAGACTTATTTTTTGTGCCAGTGAATAGCATACAACACTTACTAGGATGAGATGTCAAATGTGTATATAGATACAATAGGGAAAAGGGTTGCTGTATTTAAGTTTGGAAATGAGATTTCTGAATGAATATAAATATTTTTAGAGACAAAAACCATGAAACAGTGTTAAAATTGAAATACATTTCTTTCAAGCATATAGTAATATCTGAAAGTAATAGGCAACTGTACATCATGTAATTGTAGCAAAGCAACCATGCTAATATTTTAGTCTTTTCTCAGAACTCAGCTCTACCATTCAAGAAGATTAAGAGACAAATATATTTTCAAGAGTGAAGAGATAAAATAATGCTTGAGTTTTCCGTAAATACTGAACATTTTACTACTCTTGTTTTGTGTTTCCTGGTACAGTACCAGCACCCCTGCCACAAGCAGCTCCTCACCTCAGTACCAGGTGCACGACTTCCAGATCTTTCCATCTTCAATCTCTGGTTCTTCTTTACAGAAAAAGTGTTTTGTTTTGTCTCTTTTTTTTTCCCAGAAAAAAAAAAAAGTGCGACAGAACACATCAGTTATTAAAACAGTGCTGTTGTGAGACTGGGAATAGAGGTAACCAGATGGATAACTTCAGAAGGAATTACCTACTACTGCCTGTGTTTTCAGACTACGATGACGATTTGGCAGTTTTAGCCTTTGGCAGCCTTTTCTTATCTTTTCTAGTTCTCCATCTGCTTCCCTTGGTTGGGCCAGATGAAGGAGAATCAAGTTGTGGCAGGACCTGCAGGTGTGTACACATAAGGCTACCAATAATACCCTGCCATCTCACCCACGTAGCAAAATTTAGGGTTTGAAACACAAATATGAAATCCCTTTTACTAGAGCTTCTGGCCAGGCTGATGTATAATGAGAAAAACTAGTAGGCACGAATTATTCCCACAGCAGAGCAAATATACACATTAATTTTGAATTCTATTTAATGGTCAAGACCTGCCAGAAGAAGCAACAAAACAGTAGCATTAGTGGACATTGTGTCTTGCAAGTAGAGACCCATATTCTGGTCTCCACTAATGCTAATAAATTATTGTACAAAAGAGGCAGCAGATGTAAAACAGCTTTATGATTGCCCCTCATTGGCATGCTTGACAGCACTCTGTCATGGTTTGATAATTTTGAGACTTTCTTTATGCAATAGAACAATTCCAATAGGAAAACGTGCTATTTCCAGTGTCTTAAAGGAATCAATAGTTTGGACATTCAGACTTTCCCCTGCTAGATATTAAGGAGAAAGAGGAAGGAACAAAATATGAGTTTTCCTTATACTAAGACCACATAGACAGGCATAAGACTTGTTAGACCTTTTTCTCTAAAAGGAAATACCATCCCACCACAAACAAATACTGCTATATTTCTGTGACCAGGATACCAGCAAGTAATCAGCAATAGATTCAGAAGTCTTGACTCAAAGGAGTAACCAAACTTCTGAGGGAAGATTTTCAGTGGTCCCTTCCCCAGCATTTTCTTGTTGACTAGTGGTCAGCATCTCACTGTATATTGCTGATGTTCCTGAGATGACCAGCTTCCCAATTGCTGCACAGGCAAATCTACACTGCGCTATGGGTTCCCCCATCACATATTAAACCTGCATTTCTAATGAGTCAATACCCAGCTTCCTTAAGTCCCTTTCCAACCCAAAATTTCATAGGTACTCACTTCAGATGGGAGCTGTGACCCTTAAGTCATCTCCTGCTTTGAGAAAACAGCCTGCCCAACATAACACAACTACGTATACATCTTTTAGGTTTTCTTTATTTATATTTTTTTAGTTCAAGAATTACACACTAGCCAACATTATTATATATTTACATGCTGAAACTGGCTGCAATAATTTTAAATTCAAGAAAATATCTCTTATGTGCTACTCATTTACAATCATCATTTTACTACCTCGTGTATCCCAGAGGTTAGCAGTCCTTTTGAGAAAGACATGAAGATCTGATGCGATGATATCCACTAGTATTTTGCATTTTCTAGCCATTGGAAAATGTGCATTATGTGCATATAAGAAAGGCTACAAGGTCATTAGTAAGGCTGATGATTACTACATTATGAAGTAAATAGTACTAAGTAAAAAAGATAAATCAGAACTGTGCAAAGACAGTACTAACAGAACCATTTAAACACCCATGCAAATAAAAATGTGATAGAAGTCAAATCATAGTCAGCTTGTTAGAATTAATCATGTTTTGGATGCTCTTTTTGTCTTCAATGAAAGTAACAGGACAGACCATGAACAATACAGCCTGGTGAATATTTATCAATGACTGTTAACAGTGAAAACATACAAAATATTATCAAATTGGAATAGATGACCCTATGTCTGAAAAAACACTAAAAAAATACAACCCTTAGTATGAAAGTATAGGTGAGATTTTTCATCACTTAAGTTTTTTTTTTTTTTGTCAAAGCACTTACAAAGAAAATAATTTTATACTTATGAAATGTTTGTGTTGCATATTCTGTAGAGATGATCTATTTCAATTTATTATTAACGGATATTTAAATTATAACTATTTTTACAAAGTAGAATAGGGCAGTATTTTTGATCAACATTCCACTTGCTTCTTAAAAATTTAGACAAAGTTCCTAGTGCATTATATTAAGCTTTACCTTTGGTGTTAAGCAGTGACTTATTAGAATTCCCTTTTAAACAATTTCTGGAGTGAGGATTCTTTGGCTTTGGGGGACTATGCTATCTAATGACAATCAAATATATATTTTTTTTTCTAAAGAAAAATTCTACTGTTAGATACCATAAAAGATACAGATTGCAGAAAGAGATGCAGTATGCAGACTTCCTGTAATGAGATCATCAACAACTGAATTCTCACCTACCCTGGATTCCCTCACATCGCCACTCACGGGAGCAACATAAAGGTACCTCACTGCATGTGAAAATCAGTCCTTATTTGTTTATGCTGAGCCGATTGTGTTAGCAGTAATACAGCTGAAATGGTTATTTTGCACTTCAGTACTTTCTGTTTTTTTTTCCATATCTGGTATCCAAATCTGTTTATGCAAAAGGGTGTTTAAATTACTCTGCTAGAGCACTGCAATTATTGTACTTAGTAAAAAAAAGTCACTAAACAATTACTGTATCTATTGACTGCTCATTTACAGCTTATTTAATTATTTACATTTTAGGACACATTAACCTAAACCATAGAATTAGCTTTTTGCCTTACCATAAAGTACAAATTAGAAGTTAAAAATGTTTAAGAAATCTGATTATATTTACACACGCTCAGCTTAAGTTATGGTTGCTCACACTGTATGTTCTATGTACACATAGCAAAATGTTATGGTCACTACTGATATAGTATTGTACCCTGGCCATCCTTCTCTAGATTGTTTTCTAGAAATAGTTAATAATTTTCTCTTCTTGCCTCTGTTCCCTTAGAACTGTCATTTTTGAAGACTTACTTGTGGACGATGCTGTTATAAAAAGAGAGAGAAGAAATAGGCAAGCAATGTGAGGACTAGACTAATTTCAGATGCTGGAAGGTACAGTACTACCATCATGTCAAATGGTGCAATGTTTCGTATGAATTATATGCATTGATCTGCTGATATAGAAATGCCCAGTTACCCTGTATAGTAAGTTGGTTTTTTTTAAATACATTAATCATTTTTTTTCTCAAAAATATAATCATACACTGGTTGATGGTAGAAACAAAAGTATTATTAGCTTATTCCTTTAACACACCAACATATGAATGTGTTTTGTGTATATATATACTCACCACGAGTATATATAGACACATATGTCCATACAGACACGTGTCCATTTGCACATATAGTTCGATAATGTTTAACATTTGTTCACTTGTCCAGGTCTGTGTTAATTATAGAATTGTAACACAGACTAGCAATTGTAATGAAAAATAATCAAACCTTAATTTTAATGCATATTTTTTCTGAAATAGGAAGGATTTGTTCCCCAGGTGCAAAACCACCACTCATTTTCTCTATGCATTGTGCTTTTGTACCTTACAGATTTTATATCCCTAGTATTAGAATGTAAAAACTCTATGAAAAACTCAGTGGCAAACTCTGTGACATACTGTTATCTGTTTTCTTCCCCTGGGAATGAGTAATGTTCGCAATGGCATTGCTTGAGTCTTTCTTCCCAATCATAAATTGCAATAGGATAGAAACATAACATTCCTTATGCAAACACGGAAATATGTTGCATGGATTTTAAGTTCTGAAAATGTGTATCATACTTACTAGCAGTCATATACAGTAGATATTTACAGATTGATCTCAAATATTTCATTAAAACTGTGCCATGTTATAGTCATAATTTGCCAATGCATTTCAATAAGATGAAAAACACCTTAATTGCTGGCTATCATGTCTAGAACAATAAAACGTGTAACTATATTACAGGATACATCTAAAATTAAATTTTATATTTTGCTTACTGAAACTAGCAACAATCAACAGAATTAGTAGGATCTAGAATATTTTCTGTTAGTTCTAAAGTAAAAGTAAATTTATTCTAGTTTACCTGGAGGGTAGCACGCACATTATTACTCACACCTCATGTATGTTGGCATAATTTCTCACTTTCACTCAAGTATCTCAGAAAAAAGACTAAGTGCTCACCACGGGCTCTTGAGTTCTACTCTTCCCTTGAGAGGGCCTCACCATACTTTCTTACCCGCATCTTTTTGTATCACAGTGTTTAGCCTTAGTACAAAATGAAAACCACTCAATTTCTGGAAGAAACCTTCCCTGTCACTAATTATATATATCACATTAAAAGTCAGAAGGTTATTGAAAAGCAAAAGATCTCCTTCCTTCCAGGTAATACATCTTTCCTAGTGACACCTGAGCAAAAACCAAACATTTTCTTTCACACTCTGAATAGTGACATCAGAGAGTATTATGGCTTATACTATAACTTCAGATAAACTAATGTGCAGTTTAAGGTTTCAGCCTCTGTGGCTTTCATAATTACTTCATACAGTAAATACTGACCAACAACATACGCTTTGTAAAGTTTCATATTTGAGGAATATAAATAAGCTGTGAGCTCCCTGTGTTCACACTATACTTCTGTGAAACAAACAAATATAAGAGCAAAACAAACCCAACCCTACACAAAGAATGGAAAGGAATTTGTGAAATGAAAGAAAAACTTTTACAGTATAATACTATAAGACGACTTTTATTTATGATAATGGGTACCATTATTGAAGAACAGACTTTGAAGAGAAATTCTGTATTTTGATGTGGCACTTTTGTAATTTTCTTTGAATTGGGAAAAATTGCAACACGATTCATACTTGAAATTCCACACTCATCTGCAAATCTTATTGCATTGTGCATGAAATGCAGCCAGAAAGCATTTGAAATAAAAAGTAACAACTTGTCTTGGAAAGTTTGTCATGGGATGAAAGTTTGACTACATATCACAGCCCATAACTGGACATGAGCATACACAACTCCCTTGATAACAACAGGTGATGTCTATGTCCAGCAAATCCCTTTTCAGGCTCAATTAGTTATCTCTCATTTGAAAAATGAATACATGTTTTATGCTCAAAGCAAAGTCAAAAGGCCTCCTATATTTCCCACAACTGTTTTCCTCCTATTTGTTAAAGAGAGAAGAAAAGCTCAGTAACATGTTGGAAAATTACTCATTTAAAGTAAGGACAAAAATTTCAAATAAGTATTATATCAAAAGTACTCCTATATACTAATTTAAAGCACTGACAAAATTATATGGGGGAAAAATATCTATACATGAAAAAATTTCCTTTGATATTTGGAAGATACTGAAATTTGAGCTCATTTCAGCAATTTGAACATGTTAGAGGTAGCACAGATACAATAGCATGTGGCTTTTGCTTTGATAAATATTTTCAGTCAAACAATATTGGGAATTTAATTTTGTAGAATCCATCAGAAATTCATATTTTTTATGCAGTTCCTGAAAAGTTTTCTTTTGTCGTTACAGAAATTTTTTCCACAGTGCACTAAATGGCAAAATCTACTTTTCCTATAAAATTAAAGCTCTATGGAATTAAAAAAAAAAAAAAAGGTATATTTTCCAATGAAAACACCCTAAGAGAGTCTTCCAAGAGGGTGGTGAGGCACTGAAATGGGCTGCCAGGAGAAGTTGTGGATGCCCCAGCCCTGAAGATGTTCAGAGCGAGGTTAGATGGGTCCCTGGGCAACCTGATTTAGTGGGTCACAGCCCTGCCCACAGCAGGGGGGTAGAACTAGATGGTCTTCAAGGTCTCTTCCAACCCAAACCATGCTATAGTGTAAACAAATTATTAAGGTGATAGCTACCAAATCTTTCCTTTTTAAAACAGTCTATTAAGTGAAACAAAACAAAAAGTGAAATGGTATTGCCTAATCCAGACTGAGAAAATACTCATCAGTATTTTTGTACTGAAATATGAATGCTGAGTTATTTTCTGTTAAAAGAGGTACGATACCTTCAGTCAATCTGGATGTTACGTGTTAAGCATTATGACAGTGGTAAGCATAACACCAGAAAGATTACAAATTGTAAAGAAATCACACAAATCTACATGAATATTTCAGGCTAAGGTACGTACTATGACTGACAACATTCATTTGCACAGTATGTGTATATATATATGTTCTTTTACAAATATGTAGCCTTCACTTTCCCTGGTCCTTTATTTTTAATTGTTCTCTACCTTTCAGTAGAATGGCAGAGCACCATTGGTTTCCTTCAACTACTAATTGGTCAACCAACTTTTGGCACATTGGACAAACAATTCCCCTTCCCCCACACAAAACAACAGCACATCTACCCACTCGGGACTCGATCATTTAACTTCTCTTTAAACCACTGCTACATTCCTCTACTGATCACTGCTACAGTCACTGGGACTGTGAGCATATGCTATTTCTTAAAAACCCAAACAAAACTAGTGCTTTTTGCTTCAGTATCTGTGCAAACACCCAACCCAATTATTATCAGTCAAAGGTTTAGCTCTTTCAATAAATAGCAGGAAATACCTGAATGCGGTTGGGAAACCTCTGACCATCATCATCTTGGAAAGATGATAGGCACTATTTGTTTTCAAGTTTACACCTTTAAATGGTAAAGTGTGTGTTTCATAAGCATGATAATATCTTAGTGCACACTAATATGTGTACATGAGTGTCTTGGACATAGTTCCTCAGGGAATGAGTGGTACACACTGCTGTTGAAACTAAAATTCGTTTCTCAAATGCCTCTCTAATTTGTATCACTACACTCACATGAGCGTTAAAAAAAAGAAGCTGTGAGAGACAGTGAGACAGAGATGATTGTCAGAATCTAATTTGCCATCACATTTGAAATACACTTAATATTTTCATAAAGGGGATATGTCCATACTGCAAATTTACATATTTATGATTTAGCAGAAACAACCAAAATGTTATAAAAACAGACCATAGAGTGGGCCAGCAACTAAGGTGTTTTAAAATAACTTTTTGTCCTGAATAGAATTTTTCTAAGTCCCACTTTTGGCTGTACAACTGATTTGAAGAGAAATCCAGTTCTTGCTTCCTGTGTGGCTTTGTTTCTTAGTTCACATAGTAAAGCCAATAGACAATATTGAAGAAGGAAAAAACAACAGGGAAGAATATGCGCGACCATCTATCTATGGCATTTACATCAGTCAAGTCAGGGATGGTAATTTTCAGTTGAGATGCACGTCTCCGTAGCCTACTTTTCTTCTGTGCCACATGCCGCTCCAGGGCATTGCGACCAAAGCTGTGTCTGGGTAAGCCAGCTTTCCGGTACTGGATGCTTGAAGTGTCATAGGCCAGCATCGTGCTCCTAGGGTCCCCAAGCCCCATCACAGCCTCAGAGGCAGCCATCTCATTTTTAATTTCAAGAGTGCTCAACAAAATGTTTTCATGCGGGTCCATCTGTAAGAAACAAGACAGCAGATTTAATAAGGTAAGAAAAGAAGCCCAGTCAGTTACAAACTGAAGCCATGCTGACAAGAGCTAGATCCAAAAATACTGATTCTTTGGATGCCAGCCTGTCTGAAAGGCTTTATGCATAGCTGTGCCTAACTATTGTTGTTTATCTATAAACTCAAGGAGCAATAAGGCTGAAAATACATAACAGAATAGACGGTGTCTCCCTAGATACAGTGTTTAGTGAGTAGAAGCAATACTCAGAAATGGTGTATATGATCAGCTCCTGAATGTGGAATTCTGCTATTGGTTATGGTATCTGGAGCTACTATTGTGCTTTTCAGGGATTTTGGAAGAAAATCAAATGGAAAAGGGCCTGCTTTTTTCTTTGGTTTGCTCTGTTTCTTTCAAGTAAAAGCTTCTTGCTCTGACAAAAGCTTTATGTACTCACAAAGTCTCTCTGCCTCAATATACAGAACCCCTGAGCAATGCATAGGAGAACAGTCAGTCCCCATATTCCAAACAGGACAGCTGGCTGCTTGGGAAAGATGCTGCCATAGTATAATCATACGTGTGTGGAATCCCTATTCCCCAGCACTAATGTGCTACAGAAGTGTGGTGTGCATGCTCTAGAGACCCAAACACTGGAATAGTGGAAGCCTACAATTTTGAGCAAGGAAAATATACACATACAGAGTTCAGACTGTAATCACATCAAATGTACAATGAACAGCTGTTTCAATGGGTAGTTTTAATTACTGTATGTTTTTAAAGAAGTTCAGAGAGAAAAAAATAATGCATATTTGTAAATAAAACTTAGAAAATTAAGTGGACTTCAAAGATTAAGTAAATTCTATTTACTCCTAGTTGGTCTGGAATTAGATCTGAAGTATGATTGGAGAACTTCAAAGTAATCGGTTTAGAGAAAATAAATACATATAAGTTATCTAGGAAATTCTAATTCTCCTCAGCTTCTCCTCTATGTATATATTTTGAAATGTGTTAGAATCATAGAATTATAGTGAGTAACAAAATATTCTAAAAGTCAATAATGGCCAATTAGCAGCTAAATAAATACACAGACTTGAATGATGTCAGTGCACATACATTCAGCATCTAATAAGAAATGGAACTGTCCCAGAGCTCCTTTAAGAATCATTCATCTACATTAATCACATCTTAAATGTATACTACAATTTCTAAAAGTGCACAAATTGTGACTTTCATGGATTTCTAAACAATAACATGGCATTAATCTCCTCTGTAATATTTCACATGGCACAATGAGTTGAAAATATTAACTTCCAAAGAGGATCCACTGCACACTATTATGGATTGGGAACACAAGTACACGCAAAAATATTTCAGACCGACTGAAACACTGTCATTTGAGTGATTACATCTGTTCAAGTGATGCATTAAGAATTGCCATCATTGAGATGCCAGATTTCCCCCCCATTTTCTCCTCAATCTGTGAGTTTGCACACCTCTAAGTTTCTTTCTATTTTAGTTTTAGATTTAGTGATTCAGTGTGAAACAGCCAACATTACCAAATGAAATCTTTGAATTTGCAAGCTTGCTAGAGAAATAAAGTTGTTGTTGTTGTTGTTGTTTTTTGTGGGTTTTTTTTTTTTTTTTTTTTTTTTTGAGGAACACTGTAAAAATAGAAAAGCTGGGCTGAAATCCAAGACAAAACTCCTCTAAGGACTTCACAGTATGATACTGAACATGGGAAGGAAATATTCTAGCCAGGAAGGCCATCAGGTCAATTTTCATCTACACTGAATAGGATTAAGGAAAAAAATCCGTTATGTCATTGTAATACAAATAAAAGGAAGCAAATGGAAAAGTTATCAAATAGATGTATAAAACTTCTCAAGAGAGCTTGTGATTTTTATTTACTTATTTTTGGAATCAGTGCTGTTATTCAGAAAATGCTGAAGAAATTTCTGTGGTAAGTCAAAATTGGCTGTCATTTTTGTCATATGATCTCAGAAAAATAAGGCTTCCATTATCCTGAATTTAAGAATATTTAAAAGAAAGTAGTTAAATTGTCTTACAAGAGGGGTGCAAAGCCATTTGGATACTACACTGTACACAGTGTCACATGCTCTTATCAAGAGAAAAGAAGTTTTAGTCCAAATGACACAAGGGGAAATTTGACATAACATCTAGTGCAATATTTTTAACTCAAAGCCTAGAGCATGGGTGATATACAGTGTTATGTGCTTTGAGATACTATCTTTGGAAAGGCTTTGGCATCAAATTTGCTCATAACTTTAATATTCATGGGCTGAATCTACTCTAAACATTTTATCCTTTTGATCCATATATTAGAAATTTGAGCGCTCTTTATGCACTTGTACTCCTACATAACACAACAAAATTCATTTTAGTCCGACAGATACAGATATATTTGATATAAATATGTTTTAGCGTACAGGTTGTATCATTCCTTCAAGTTGACTTTTTGGTTTGATTCGTTTGACATTGGATTTCACATTAAAATCACTGAAGTAAGAGATTTACTGAATATACGGTCCTAACATAGCAAATTGCTGCAGCTATCTAGCAATTTTGGCAGCAGTTAGTGATACTAGTGATGCTGGGCAGAAAGATCATTCAGCAATATTTTAAGACTATCTTCTAGGGCAAAGTGTCTTCTGCACATGTCACATTGATATAAGAGTTGGAACAAAGCGTTTCTCAACATTTCAAGAATTTTTATAAGAAATAATTCAAAATACAGCAAAAATTAGGGATGGGCGAACCATCAAGTGTTAGAATAGCCACGTAAACACCACAAACGTCAGCTGCTTCTCTAGCACTAATCTGACCTTCCTGAACCTGAAACAGTAGATTGAGAGCTACAAGAACTGCATTTTTAATGGTATTTTGAATTCCCAATGAGAAGAACTCCTAGTTCCAATTCAGAATTACAATTGAGTGCGAAAATAAAAGAAACAACAAAATATAACAAAAATAAATTAATCTAAATTTTCAATCTCTGACCACAGGTTCCTTGTCAGATTAGAGAGCTGGAAGTGCTGTTTTCACCCAGCAGGTTCGCCCAACTCTAAATAAAACATGCTTTTGCGACTAACAGAAGCTTGAGATAGAATGGTAATGGTTTACATTAATTGTACACAGCACTGCCCACTCTAAAGGATCCCAAAGCGCTTTACAAGCATTAGAAAAAGAAGAACCACTTCACTTCCCAGTGAAGTGCAATCACCTCTGCAGTAAAATGTTGGGACTGACAGTGCAGAACCATACACTATATTTTAGTTGAGGAAATGGAGAATGCTATAGCCAATCGAAACTATGGGGTGGGTGAGTGGTGGTGGGGAATGTTAGGTAAGCAGAACAGTTACAAAAATTGTTATTTGGCCAGATGCTTGGTGTTGAGATGACCACTCTATAAAAAAAAGTGCCATGGGATCTTTAATGACCATTAAGTGGTAAGGACCTGAATCTTAAGTCTCTGAGGATAAAAACATTAGAAAACAATGAAAGATACCTTTGTTGAATACATTTCTGGACAATGATATGTGCCAATTATTCTTCTGTCCTGTAAGTTAATAAAATCAAGACCAGTTTCCTTAGAGATATGGCAGCTATTATCTTTCATTTAAAATTAAAGCACTCTAGGGTATTAATAGGACAACTAATTAAAAGATACAGGGACCTCTAAGCCAACAATTATCATAAGTACATTCTGGCTTCAGAGGTGCTATTACTGCCTTGCCCTGCTACTCAAGGTAACATAACTTTGTGATGTAAATGTATTTTTTCCAACTGGTCACTGTGACCAAGGAAGATATGATGACATGAAAATAATTGTTAAAATTATTCTGGGGGAAAGTAAGTGCAAAAAGTGATTTCAAAAGGAGGTGGAATAAGGTTAGAAAGATCTCCTGGTGCTGAAAGATTGTTCAACCATAGAACTAAACTCTTTATGGTGAACAGGAGAGTTCAAACTTAAAGGACAAATTCCCAAAGGCAAGGAAGAGAGGGGAGATGCAAAGATGAGGAAAAAGCAGAAGCAAGGGCCATGGAAATAAAACAAAAAAAGGTTAACACAGAAGTGGAGAAGAAATGACCAAAGCTAAGCAACCATGCAAAAGGATGTATTTTTGTATTAAAAAGGGAAAAAAAATCAAAGGTGGATGAAAAATTATATGATATAAATGATATTCACTTAGAGGTTCAGGTCAACCAGTGGAAAAGTTGATTCCAGAACCCTGGAAGTGGCCATGACCTTTTTAATGGCCTCAAAGGGAATACAGGGGGAAATGTAGTAATGTTACCATTATATATTCTTCCTGCTATTTAGAAATTCCAAAATGATGGCTATCTTGAGGAATTCCTCTTATGCTAATATATTAGCAACTATAACATACAAAGATAGCAACTATAACATACAAAGATATTGCAACTCACAATCATACATGCAGAAAGACATATGCACATTAGGAATCCTCCAAGTATGACCACATTTCTGAGAGCATTAATATATAGTAAACCAGCACCTGGGTGAGAAAGTTTCACTGATATGCCAAAGAGTCTAGCAGTAAGAGATAAATGTGTATTGATAAATAGAAAATATATATAAAATTTACTCGTTTTCTTTCTCATATTCTGTTCATCAGACAGCAGGACTAAAATTTCCAACTTGAAAAACCTTGAAAAACAAAACTATTATAAATTCCAAAGAAATTTCCATTAGTTAAGTAAAGCTGCCATTAATCAATAGAAAATTATAAGTTAAACTATTAAAGGAGAACATAAGTAGCTAATCCATTACAGAAATTAACTCTGGAGATAAAGGTTCAGTATTTATAGGTCCTGTGAACCAATACTGTTAAGAAATGAAAATGCAAATAAATATCCCTTTATCAATGAAAGCCTTACAGTCACGAAAACATTACATGCCTAGATATATAATTTAATTTGGTAGAGATAAAATCTTAGTATTATACATAGGATTGTTTCCCACCTCTTTGAAGCAGAGCTTTTCTTTGAAAACTAGCATCCCACTCCTGACTAGCCTGAATAGCTCTGACAGTATTAAGTGGAAGTACAAAATGCACATTATATATAATAAGGATCTTCAACATCATCAGTAAGTCTAATCAGTAATTGCCTTACTGATTAGAAGCCACTATTCTCTGGGAATTGCATTGACTAAACAAGAGAGTAAGTATCATAGAATCACAGGTAGATAGGTAGTCTTGAATAAGCTGTTGCTAGTTTTTACTCTGGAAGAAAAAAGAACAGATAATTTTCAAGTAGCACCTGCTTACAACTGTATAGAAAATTCACTGAGATGAGGCTGTCTGAACTAATAAAACAGAAATGCCTAATAATTCAAAACATGTGTATGTGAAACAATGCTGTTAAGAATGTAACAAACACTGCATTTCCACTGTCTGTACAAGACTTAAAACTATTTTCAGGACTGAGGTGGTTATTTATGAAACCACATTAGCATGCATTTACTCAATTTATCTTATACACCTATACGTCAAATTGTGAAGTATGCAGTTAGAGGACTGTAAAATTGGCTGACATAATTTCAAGTTACAGTTCTTGGTTTCAGACAAAAAAAAAAAAAATGTGGAGAAACTCTGCATATTCAACTGCAAATTTCTTTTGGCTCTCAAACTTTTAACTTAATGCCTAAAAATTTAAGCAAGAAATCAGGTCAGTGAAAGTTTAGGGGAAAAAAAACACATCAAACAAACAAAAAAAACCTTGGTGAACATGTGAAATCTGGACACAGAACTACAAGTCATTAGAGAATTACTTAAAATTCAGTTTCTAAGCATCTAGTGTTACTCCCTAACATACGTAATTTCTTGATCATTATCATTAGAAACAGTTTCTCTAGAGTTCTACAGTACAAACAACATTAGTTGTATGTACTGTAGAACTCTAGAGAAACTGTTGAAAACATATGCTTCCTTTTGGTGCCCATCCATTCAAGATTCTACACTTGAGACACTCCAGAATAGGTGCTCAAATACAATGAAAGAATTACCAGGGACTTTGTTTTTTAATCAAAATGGTGAAATAGAACTTGTGCAAACTGCTGCATGGATTGAAACATTCTGAACCAAAATCCAGCAAGTCAAATAGGCAAAAGCAAGAGGAAGATAGGGAGAAATGGGAAAACAGCCTGCTGCTATCCTGAACTCAAAGCTGATATAAAAACTCCCTTAGTACTATGATTACTATTTATTCACCTACTCATTTTTGACTAAAGCATCTTAGTAAAAACAAGAAAGATAAACCAGGAGTGCAGTGTGATTCCTCAGAGAAGAAACTTCCTCCATCCCAGTTTTGGCCAAGGCAATTCATCCTAATGCAAACTTTAGTGGAAGGAATACATGACAAAGTCTTGATGTTACACATACAAGTTCATATTGATAATATTTAAAGGTAATTGCCATCCCTTTGGGAAACTTCAGGTACAGATTTCAATTTTTCCCTCCCTGTGACTGCCAAACCATAATTCAAATCAACTTCTCGATTCTGATTGTATCTTAAAAATGAAACACTTCTACAAAACAACAAAAAACTCTACTCAGTAGTGCAGATAAATGTCTTGAGGAAAAAATATTTCTGAAATACTGCATGAAAAAATGTTCTAAATGTTCTAACATGGGATTTATTTCTTTATTTACTATTGTTGAAAGAATTAAATTATTTCAGTCTTAATGATCTTACAGCTTAAAAAATCACAACAAAAGATAAATCTTCATAATTAACAAATAGAGTATAGATGTGCAGAAATTACACAAGAGGGAACTGAAATGTCTTATCAGTTCAGTGTACTATCATTCTGTTTATAAATATTTCTGGTATGACTTTTACAGTTTGAAATTTATTTCCCCTAGAGTAGTCTAATGAAATCTTTTTATTTGCAGAAAGAAACTAAACAGATGATCATCTTAGTCGATATTGATAAAAGAAAGGTAGCAGGGGCTGACAAACATCCACCTTCCTCATTACGGTAAAATTTTTTACCACTTGCCACTCCTGCATGAGACAATTCAGTGATCTCAAAATTCATGAGCACAACTAGGTAATATCTCCTAGCACATAATACTCATCATAAAGAGTTACTATTTTTTTCTCTTTTTTTTCTTAATGAAATCAGTTGACCCACGGCCATGCAATTAAACTCTGTCAAACTGTTCAGAACTGATACATATTTTTTTTTTCCCCAAGATTAAGCAGCCAGACACCTATTCTAGTCTGCACCTATATACCTTTCTTTGACTTCATCAAGCATCATCTTACCATTTGGCTTTTTAATGAAGTTATTATTTACCTGCAATCCGAATAAATATTAAAATGGATAACAGACTTTTTTTCCTAATCAAAAGTGAATTTAATTCAGGATCACTTTTCGATAACAGATCTATAGTTGTACTATAAAAGTAAAGGGGATAACCTGCTTTCAACAAATGGAATGCACACGCACCATTCTTATGTTAATTAAACATGGCATTCAGAGGAGATTGGCTGCAGAAACCAACCCTCATGCAGTCGACTTGACCTTTATTCAGATGTCACGTTGAATATCACTACGTTTCATTGAAATGTTTCACCTTCTGACTGCTTCTGCAAAGTACTGCAGGCTAAAACTGGGGCTACCTCAAATTTCACTCCTGTCACACCCTCCAGTTTCAAGCACACACGGAAAGGCTGGCTGAGCATCTTGTGTGTTGCTGGTTGTTCCATTTGCAGTTATACCTTGATAATGCTAGAATGTAAATCGAGGTGAATATCTGAATTTCTATAGTTTATTCCTAGTTTTACAACATGCCTTTCAATAAGCTGTAAGGAATATCCTACCTGCCTGACTCAAGATTCAGCTCTCATGCAGTTTTATGTGTGCTTTAAATAAATGGAAAACTTTCTGTAGGAGAAAGAACACTTTCACTGAAATCTGGACAGTGACAGCACTAGCTCCTGCGATGCACAGAAGTGAGGATATGAGATTTTAAACTGAAATTTTAGGGGCTTCAAGTTGCTATAACATTTTAACATCCTGTTAAGTTCAGTGAGTCAGTACACATACGTGTTCTAAGATACCTCTTAAAAAAAAATCTTCTACTGCATTATCTTCTTACTCACATATACCAGGAGATTGATTGGTGATCCAGGAAATTGTCATCTTCAGTCTCATATTGGTGCAAATTTGCATACGGTGTTCTTTCTGTTCCTTTGTGAGTGGTCATGAGACCCATCTGGTGTAAACTTGGAGGTATTTCAGCATCGTCACCATCACTTCCAGTGTATTAATATTGAACTCTGTATACAGCTCTTTGGCTGTCATCTGCCAATTCATGTCAACGAGCTGATCAAGATGCTCTTCATTTTGTGTTTTTCTGTGCACAGCTGCTGAGAACTTGGCTTTCACATCACTACTGTCACTGCTGAAATGCACCACCCACCACCTAATTGTGCTCACATCCACTGTTTGATCTCCATAAACATTCAACAAGTGTCAGTGAATGCCAATAGGTGCCATTTTTCCATATACAGGAATTCAATGACTCATCTTTGCTTCATACGCACTTCCATGGCAGATACAATTTTGTCAGACTGCCCCTATGCTGCTATCTGTAGCACAGCAACAAAAAGTAACTAATTACTGCTGGGAAGGTTCAGTCTGTACTACCATCCCACCAACACCTGTCTCTGACATAATGGGCCAACATAATAACATAGGAAGCATTACTTTCAGAGCAGCCCTTCTATACAAACAATTTATCTGAAGAGTTGCATAATGCACTGGCATACTTTCCTTCTTTTCCAGAAGGAATTTTGTGAGTATTAATACTCACAATGACAACAGCATGATTGCAGTGTTAGAGGTAGAATTTTATTTATGTGATTTTTTTCACCATGTATTTCAGGTATATAGCCTGTACACTCTCGTAGCATCAATTTGCTTCAAGCTAGGTTGGAAACCTTAAGGTTTGAATTACTACTGCAATGTAATCATTGCTAAGCAGCATTCAATGATGTATTTAGATTATGCAGAACTCTTCTGCGAAGTGGCAAATTGAATTACTTTGAATAAATATAACAAATTTTATATAAGAAATATTAATTTACATTAACCACTTAACTTTTCAAAACATAGCTAACCTAACTATGAAGAAAAATATGAATATAATTAAAACTCAGCATGAATAACACAGGTGCAAATGAGGAAGATAGAATTTGGAGGCAAGACGTAACAAATCATTATCCGATTATTCCTGTTTGGTTACCTATCCGGAGTAAAACAATCCAAGTCCTACATTCTGTTTCTTGTTAACACCCTGGTATCCTGGGTATTTTTGGACTCCAATGTCCAGAAAAAGATTCATAAGGTGTTCTTTCCAGAGTTGGAACCACAGCCTTTCTTTAAAAACAAGAGCCCTGATCAAGGAACTGATACCACATGTATGATCATACCAACCAGTATGATCACTCTGATGTCTGATGCTCATGCAGTGTTTGTTGCTTTGGAAGAGGACTTTACAAAGTCTATGCTGAATATAGTAATAGAGTTGCATAAAAGTTTTCATCCTTCTGTTTTGAGATTTATTTGTGGGTTTAATCTTTTCTCGCATCATCCCTGAAGCCACAAGCACAATTTCAGAAGATTCCATTTAAATGAGGAATCTAGTAATACCACAAAAGAATACTCATACTTCATAAAGCTAGTCGTTTGATAATGCATCATAATTAGAGATGGAGTGTTCATTTGGACCTATTCCAGAATACTTGGGTTTTGATGAAAATTTGGATCTGAACAAATTTCTACAGTTAAGACATGTTTCTGGTTCTTGTACACCAAAATAATTATTTAATATCTGGTCCCCTTTCAAGGAGAAAATATTCAGATCCATTGAGTATAAATCTTTTTTTTTTACTGCTGTTAAATAAAGAGCAACTATCAACTTCTCTCCTCCTCCCTAAAGCAGTCCACGTGCAGTAGGACAAATTTCTACCTCTTTATCCTCTCTCATTTCATTATCCATTACTTAAAGGATTGCAAACTTGATGAGCAGATCAGTGTTATACAGATACTAAAGATATGGTTCACAGATTATGAACCATAATGGTCTGGAAATTAACCTAAAGGCTGAATTTCAAAAACATAGGTAGCAAGAAGTTTTTCCTATTATGCTCCCCATTAACTTTGTGACCTGGTGAATTCCTGCTATAGACATCCAAGGTATTTTTCCCTGCTTATTGGACTGGATTAGTACACTAGATGGTGCCTTCCAGTTCTAGTTTGTGATAAGTAATTTGCCAATAGACTTTGGTATTCTATTCTATGTCTGATAGATCTATCATATGAATAAGTATGTAGAGAATATCACAAGAAAAACAGTGCTACTGGATTTTCTTAGTTCATAGGTTTGATTGTTTAAAGGGAAACAAATTGTTAAAAATTACTTTTGAAAAATGAAATAATAATTATTTGTAACATGAATGTTTACTTATGACATATAATGTAATAATAATGAAAGAAAAAGTGTATTTGGGATTTCAAACAGTCTTTAAGAACACTGTAATATTAAATTAAGAATGAATTATCTATGATAACAGACCACCAAAATTAATCTAATCATTTATCCCAAATTAAAAGAAAAGTAAAATTACTGAAGAGGTGAGATCTCACACACAAAAATATAACCTTCTATCTTAAAAGACAATAAAATAATACACACTATAAAAACTATAGCTGTTTTGCTTTATCAGTATGAGATGGTTTTTGTAGTTTCACCGTCTGTCCACAGACATGTTATGACAGTGCAGAAATTCTGAACAAACATGAGAAATTCCATTACCAGAGCTGTATGAAACTTACATTTCCTCTCACAAATAATCATTTTCTGATTTAAAATATTATCATCATTATTTAATTCAAATTTGTTTATTTCCCTTTGGAATGTAATGCTGAACAAAGAACACAAAATCTTACCACTAAAAAAAATATGGAGAGAATTTAACTTTAATTAAGTTTCTGATTTTGCATGTGTGTAAAACTTCATACATTTCACACTGAGTACATTTTAGCATTCAACCCAGATCTGGCACAGTGTGAAACTCATCCAAAACTGCCACAGTGAAAAATGACAAGGGCTTTATGGTGTTTCATTTTCATTAAGCATAATGGACATGTTTTCTAAAAGTGTGCATCTTGGCAAATGTCTTTTCTGCCTCAATTCCCCCTCCCCAGGGGACCATTTTCAGATTCAGAATTAAGTGCACAGCAAGTTGATACTTTATTTCTGAGCAGTTTCTCATTTAGTCAACATAATTCTAGGCCATTTTATTTTGAAAATATGCAAACTTTTCAAGCTTTAAACACTTCTGTAGCAAATATTTTTTATCCAGAGCATTTGAAAGATTTATTAAATAGGTTAAATTTAAGTTTTATTTCCCATGTTCCATACAGCTCTTACTAGAATGTTAACCACAGCCATCATTTTGGATCTGTTCCTTCACAAACAGATTAGAAATATTTAACTGAGAAAACACCTTACAGTAAAGCTTATCTGAGTGCATGCTTTAGAAAAAAACAATTCAGTTTTCCAGGCTAGAGGGCAGCATTCATTGCTGAAGTAGCTAAGTACGAGGCCCTGCAGAAATCTACGATAAGATCATAATAACCCTACTTCATTTTCTAATAGGAATTACACTTAAAAGCTCTGTCTGGCAGAAGTGCAAGTCTACTTTAATCATGGGGCAATGCTAAAACATATATCTGTTTAAATTTACCTTATTGACATCCATTCGCAACTTCTCGTTGTTGGCACTGGCAGCTTTTTCTGCTGCTTTCTTTTGACGCTGAGGTCCTCTGCCAAAGAAGATGTAGTTGACCAAAGCATACTCTAGCAGAGCCATGAAAACGAAGACAAAACATCCCATAAGATACATGTCAATGGCTTTCACATATGGAATTTTGGGAAGAGTCTCTCGAAGATGAGTGTTAATTGTTGTCATCGTGAGGACAGTTGTGATTCCTGAAAAAAATAAAAATAAAAAAAATAAATAAAAAATTGGGAGAAGTCTGTTGACTGAATTCATTTTTAAAATTTCTAGTATCATAGTTCATAATAATCAACTGCTAGTGCTGCAAAGAATTGTAGATTCTGGTGTTTCATTACATTTATTTATTTATTTATTTTCCTGGTAGGAAAATGAACATAAAACCTTGGCTCATATTTCTTTGCCAGAAACTTTTTTGTACAGCAAAGAAAATTTCTAGTAACAAACAGTAGTTGGATTGTACAAGTACACTCTTAACCAGCTGAACCATTACCTACTGGAACAGCCTCAGTTACAAATTACCAGGCATGAGTCACTGTATCTTGCTTTCCTCTAGCATTTTCAGTGCTGTCTGTAGACTACAAATCTTACCATAGAACACTACACAAAAAGGCATAGCAAAACCCAGACAGCATTCTATAATGTTAAAATGACAAATTCTCAATTGTCCTTTACAGATATTTACTTGTCTGTATCAGAACAAAATTGGAAAGAATTGATCTGATTTATACAAAATTTGGCAATAGATATTCATTACCTATCCAACCCAAGTAAAACTTTATTTAATTTATATCCAAAAGAAAAAGCAATTTATATTCTATAGTGCAGAGCTCTGAACTGCCATGAGCAATAGCAAAATAAATGCATTCTCTTTACAGAAGAAGCAGCAGTAGAATAACAACAGAGAACACAAACAATTAGGCTAATTTTGGTTACAATGATTATACACTTAGCTAATTCAGACATGAAATCACTTTAATTCCTATTTAAATTGGGATGACTTAAACACTGATTCAAATAATACAAAGCTTACAAGCCAGATCTAACAGATTTATTTTTCAAACCATGCACTGTCCACCATGCCAGAAGCAAGAAAAGAATTCTGCTAATGCACACTATGAGAGATGTAAAAATGCCTACCTAAAGCAACTCTTGCAGCTGAAGCATCATAATTAATCCAGAAGGAAACCCAGGACAGAATAGTGATCAGAATAGAAGGCATGTAGGTCTGCAGAATGAAGTAACCAATGTTTCTCTTAAGTTTAAAGCTGAGAGACAGCCTTGGGTAGGCACCTAAAAGAGAATATTTGGTAGGGCCATAATTTATTTGTAAAAAGCCTGAAAACATTTTCCTGCCATTTCAGTTTTATTGCTTCCTGCAACAAAGACTACACAGAGAGTTGAAAGACCCTGAATAATCAGCTGTAGAGTTTCTAGCATGAATTGAGATTAATCTTTTATTTGAAGGGTACAAGGAAGTGACTAGGTTCATTTCTGCTAGTAATCATAATACTCAAAAATCAACAGACAAAACACACTTCATAGCTTCAAAACAGAACAATGTTTCTTTGCTGACAAGCTGTAGTATGCTTCCTTCAGCGTAACCTTTATTCTAACTTTCTCTCCAGGCATCGCAACACTTCCCCTTCGTCACTGACAGCAGAAAAATTGTGGTGTGTGAAACTCATTGAAAAATGTATCTGAAAATCATCATGTATTCGAGTCCCATTTCTGCTTTCTTTTCTTTCTTTTGATTTTTTGTTTGTTTTCCTTCTTTTTTTTTCTTCCTAGTCTAATACCTAGCAGCTTTTTCAAGTAGGTAGAACACCAAATAGCAATAATGCAACTCATTTGAATGATTAATGTCATTGCAACTTGTTATACAGCACCTTTTCAGACTACAGAAAGTCATATGTTTGCTAGCATACTACTGATCTTGTGAAAGGATGATATGAAAAGTTTTATGGTGAAGACAAAGTAATTAGCCCAACACATCCACTGCTCGAAACAAAAAGTATCTAGAAATAGTGAGAGAAAAGTTCCTACAAGCTGAGCTATTTCTTGTAGGGAGTTATGGTGCTGAGGCGTACATGTCTTGGTCAGTTTTCAGAGAAAGCTAGAAAACTTGACTGAGCCTTAACATGACTGTTGAGTATGTTGTATTCTTTTCATAGGTTAACGAGTACTGCCTTACACAATGTAAAAGGTGTAATAAAAATCGTTTGTTTTAAAGTTCAGTTGCTGTTCTAAACTGCTCACTTTTTAAAAATTTTCAGATCCTGAACTGCACACTGAGAATTAGCCCATTTTCAGTCTCCCCAGTTAATTCCCATTTTAGCTTCCCATCCACAAACCTGTAGAGAAAACAACATTCTTGGTGATAAGCTTGTAGTCTACAATGGAGAACTGTGGCAGTTCAATCTTTGTGACTCCTGTGACTGCATTATCACCCCCACGCCAGTAAAATTCAATGTCATCAGTCGTATAGCCATCTATAAAACAGGAGCAAAGCGTTAAAACACACATCACTTCTCAAGTAATGGAGAACAGTCCAGAGAATTTATTCAAAAAATTTGTCAAATATATTCCTGAAACTAAAATATTAATGATAGAATAGATATGTATGCACAGACAGACACAGGTAATTCTAAGTTTCATTTTGTTGTGGTTGAACCCAGCAGGCAGCTCAACACCACACAGCTGTTTGCTCTCTCTCTTCAATATAGGACTCATGGGTTGAGATAAAAGCTATTTACTAAGACAGAAAAGGAAAAGAAAAAGAAAAAAAAAAAGAAAAATGTGATGAAAACTTTCTTTCTATTGACATATGTACACCTGTAATGTAAATGCTTGTCACCTGCCCAACAATGCCCAGCCAATCCCCAAACAGTGAAGAGTAGTTCATGATATATGCAGTTTATAACTTCATTGGTTGAATTTCAATAGCTTTAAACTGAACGAGGGAAGATACTGATTTCATATTAGAAAGAAACTCATTACTGTGGTGGTTGTGAGGCACTGGCTCAGCATCAAGGATTCAAAATGCAACCCTGTTCTTTCAAAAGTTGCTGACATTGATAGAAAAAATAAAAATTAAAAAAAATCTGTTTTCATTAGTGACAAAAAGTTTTCTTAACCTTGTCATTAACAAAAAATAAAAAATAAAGAAAACACTAACTAATAGACAACATCAACGAAATTAAAAAGAGGACTGTATCTTCTAAAGAAGATTCAACAGTGAAGGGAGAAAAAGATCTGTAATGTGAAACATGGTATGCCTTTGATGCATCCAGAACTTAAGAAACAGAGTTTAAATTCAGAACAAGACAAAGCTTACCGTCAGTGGTTACTGATTCACTGCCAGTCATACTTGCTTTTTGCTTCACCAAGAAGAAAATATAAACATAATTTGAAGTAATAGCTTCAGATAATATTTAGCTTTCCTCATCTGTTTGGACAGCATCGTGAACAAAATCAACTACATTCTTCTACAGTTATTTTTTGTGAAATGAAGAATCTCAGAGTTGTTAATCTTCGTACTGATTGTGCATTACTTCAGAGTCTAAAACATGAGAGGTCTGAAAAGGAGCCAAGATTAATGATATCTGTTGGCAGGCCTACCCTCTGTAATTAAACAAACAGCAACCATGATTCAGCAATCATGCTGATGGCACCTTGTGATACAAAAATGTATGCTCAGACCTACATTTTTAATTATAAGAGCCTAAAAGCTTTGATTTAGCTCATGAAGAATTCTACAACATAGAATGGTTGCATGTTGATCATGTGATTCTCTATTTAGAGATAAGAACAGTACAATGATTTCCAGTAACTGCACAACGCACTCTTAGTTCAGCCAAGAACTGTTGGAACTGATTTTAAATTGTTTTATAGTATCAGTTATTAAAAAAATAATGATAAAAAATCAAATTTAAGAGTTACCCAGGAAATGGGAATTGTTTTGCTCTCATGAGAAAATAATGTATTTTGATGCTTAGTCATGATTTCCTGAAACTGCCTAATTGTATGGGAGCCTTCCTCCCTATCTTTCACTTCTTCAGTTAGCCTTGTTCTATCTCCTCCACAGCCTAAGGACAGCTCAAGACAGTAAATGTTACATGATAGAAGAGTGCAACACTTTAAATTCCCTTCACTTCCAAAGTGGCCTGAAATAGTGAGGCCCTTCTAATTACTGAACAAGCTAAGAAACAAATTAGTTTCTTGAGCTAACAAACTCCAGCTGTGATGCACACAGCTTGAAAAATTGCATGATACTTTTTCACTTTTAATTTAAGACATTTTGTTTTTTATTATTGTTTCATTATTTTTGCACCAAGTTTACACCAGGTTCTGACACTGTCACCATTAGCACAACTTTGGTTCTTCTGTTTCCTAGACTGATGGTATAAATGCCTTATCCTGCCAGAGCCTGTCCTCTGGTTCTCCAACGGATACCTACAAAAGTTGTCTTCCAGTGAACAGAATTTATAACATTAAATTTGCACATTGTTACTTAGCACCTGAATCTGCTAAGAATACAGGCTGTGCATTTTCCCAAACAGTGTGTAGAAAAAAGACTGCCCTTGCTGAGACACACATAAGACAAATGCAGGACTAATGGAAATCTGTTGCTTGGCAGGAAATTAGCACTGGGGCACTACTTGTTGAAAAGCTGTTTCTACTCAATACATGATCCTAGATTTGAAGTACTACTATATCTACTTCATTTGCTTTAAAAAGGTGTTTTCAAGGAAGATGAATGGCACACAGAGAAAGAAACATTAGTAACATTGTCCATGGAAAAAAACACCCACATCATTGAGACATTTGAAAGAAAAACACTCTCAAACTGTTGTGAATTCTTTGGTCTTTTTTTTTTTTTTTCCAGGGCTTATATGGTACAACCAAAACTGCAGACTTGAAATAAATCAGGTTGTCGTGATATTTTTTTACTTTTCTGGTCACAATTCCATCTTCAACTAAAAGCTGGATAGCTTTTTTGTTTCCTTATATACTGCCACCTCCTGTCTGACAGGTTTCATTCTTGGCTTTCAGTAAAGTAACATAAGACAACATAACATATAAAAAACAATAGTAAATTGGATGGTGCTGATGTATACGTTAGGAAAAACACGCAATATAATTTCTAAACTCTGACTGAGATTTCTAACTGAGTTATGCTTTTGTTATATCTCAAACCTACTAATTCAATGGCACTTTCCAGATAAAAGACCACTGACAGAATTTGGGAGGATTAATCAAGAAAACATTTTGAGGCAATTTAATTGCTGAGCTTTACAACAAATAGATCAGTCTTTTATTTTCCTTTCTGACTAAATAGAAGTGATAAAATAAGTTACAGTGAGGAAAAAAAAACGTGTAACAAAAAACGTTCATCAAGAGCCTCAATGGTCCTTCATGCTGTTTGTTTCTGAACACCTATTAGTAGAAATTTTCTGACCAACTGCTCACACACAGTTTGGTCCTGAACCATATAATTACCAGGGGTGATGCAGGAAAAAAACTCCAGGATTTAATTTCCAGCATATTCACAATACTTCCAGATCTCCCTCTCTACCAATAAAGATGAGAGATTTGGTTAGGGTGCTCCCTGTATTCAAACACAATGAGTACTAGGTAAATATTGACAACTCCTTCTTGAGGAGAGCTGAACTCCTTTGAAAAATCTCACAAAAATATTCAAGTTGATTCCAGTCTATGCACCTCTGCACTGCTCTAAGGAAACTGTGCAGAACTCCCTGCTGCCTACGTTTCTTACGCTGAGGAAAACGATAAGCTGAGGCTTTGATGCTGAATGACAAGACTAGTTAGCAGTTATTAGTAAGAATACTTCTAGGAAGTCTCTTCATGCTTTTATTAAAATACCTCTCTGTCCTTCCAAGAAGGATATGCTACCTCTTTCATTGCATAACATGGGGAAAGGGGAAATAAGAATAATACAGTCATCTTCACATAAATGCTACTACGAACTGCTGAAGTACTCAAAGATAATTGGATATGAGTCTAATATCTGCAAAACATCTGCCAGAAAAGAGAAAGGATCTATTCATGTATCTAGCGGATGTTTTACAGGCATTAAGGTCCAATTATCTCTGGTTATAATAAACCCCATCTGCAGGTATTTGAAACTCAAAACATCTCTACTTACAAGTTAAAATTATTTAAAAACCAACCAATTTAAAACAGTAATAGTCTAGGGAAAATGATCTATGGCCCCAGACAAGAAAAGCAGAATGAATGAATTTAATATTTCTAAATTGTCAGATAAAATCAGCAATGAAGGAAGTACAGCATACTAAAAACAAAGTTCTGCAAGTCATTTCTGGAAGAATCTGACGTTAGCAAGTAGCACTGTCTGTTTGATTTTGATTGCAGAAGAGTTGTTGTTTTACCATATATTAAATTGTAGATAGCACTGCTACCAGGACAGAGAAACTGATTGATTGCTTTTTCCTAAATCACTTATATATCATCAGCAGCACAATTTACTTCAGATTCAGAAAGTTCAATTTCTCATTTCTGTCATGCATCACACATAGGCAGCCAACCAAATCAATACATTGCACTGGAAATATGGCACCAATCCTGCGAGAAGCAAAGCGTTCTCAACTCCCATTAACATGGACAGGGTGTTTATCATTGCCTGTACTTCAGTGCTTTATCATCTGTCACTCCTCATAGAAGGAAAACAAACAACTAGAAGAATGCAAAAATAAAAACCTCTTCGTACAAAAACTACAAAACACCTATTGTGTTTTCAGTCAGCTTATGAGAAATCAAAATTCAGAGATTCTTTGAATACGGGCAACTGAAAATGGGAGCTGTAAAGTTACTAACAGAACATGAGTTTATTTACACTCAAGGCAGTTATCAGAGACACCGCACAATGTAAAAAAAAAAAAAAAAAAGCTAACTTAAAAAAACCCACAGAATATATCAGTTGGATTCATTGCCTCATGATGCTTTTGTTTGTACAGAGCACAGCAGGGCTGTATTTTAGATTTGATACAAAGGTACACACATACATCTACAAGCAGTCTGTATATAAGGATTTGAGTGATCCACATATTGTAATTAATGCTGCAGAAACATATAAACACCAGAGATACTTGCTAATTTCAGAGAAATTATAGGTAAATGTATAAGATGGTGTAAACGTCCAGAATGTAGATAGGATTCTGAAGCCATGAATTCATCTAATTCTGTTCTGAACAATCAGCAAATTATCTGAGCACTGGGGAACAGAATCTTTCTTTCAATATAGGTCCAAGCTATGGAAAAGCATTTCAGCTTTAACAATGAGACAACAGTGACAACTACGTTAGTCCTGCAAGATTTCTGTCCAGCAGGTCCAGAAGTTCAACAAAAGTTGTCATTGCACATATTTCTGATCACCAACAATATTTGCCTTTTGGTCAGCAATGCAAAACATATGAGAAATCAGCTTATGGCAGAATCTGGAAATAAATACTATTATAAAACAACCATTTACAAGAACAACATACATTCTGTGGAGGATACACAGCTGTATTATAAAAGATAATTGTCTTCACAACACACAAAAATCTATGGATTCATGGAGAGGGAAAGAGGGAGGGAATCTCTTCTGACAACAACTGGATTTCCTTTCAGTAGCCTCTCATAACAACACAGCTTCTCAAAGTAAAATGAAAGAACTGATGGATGACATTACCTGTACCTGACTAAATGTTTTGATTAAGAATAAAAAAAACATACTCTAAACTGACACTCTTAGGACATAGTAACCTATTTAAAAGCAGATTCAGAACCACCTAATTGAGAAACTTCACATCTAAAGGCCCTGCAGCATGAGATGAATACTATATAAGGAAGGTTACATAGATGGTTAATCCTGTTTGTGCAATGGATCAATCAAAGACATTTAATATCAATGTATGTGCATTTTATTTATTTTTATACCATGAATCACCAAATTCTTTCTAAAGCAATTTCTTCAGCAGCTTTTTGTTTGCACAGAGCAAACAGCTAAGATTTCATTGCAAAATTGTAACTCACAAGCAAAGCATATTCTGAAATCCTGAAACCCGTCAGAGCACTCAAACTTGCTTCACTGCACCACTTCATTCTTCACTATCCACTGGTTCATTCAAAAACACAGTCAGAAAGAGTAAGAAGTATTTCTTTGAGTCTACAGAGCCCTTCAGAGCTGAGGGGAATACAAGTCACTGCACATTGAAGTTAATAAGGTGATATGAAGAGAAGGTAAGGCAGATTTTATGTATAGCTGAACACATCTGGCATTGGAAGAACTGGAAAAAGTACATCATTTTTCTCTTTCTCCTTTTTCTGACCTGCCTACCCCACATTCTGTCTTCTTGTATAAAAAATTAACATTCATTTTACATTTCACTTCAAAGAGTTCTTCCCCTGAGGCTCTGATGATTTGGATACAAAGAGGATGCACCATTTTCTGACTACAGTGAAATACAACTGATTTTTTAATTAAATTGGTAATATTCTCAAATATATATACATATCTTCAACGTATACAAATGGTTTGTTACTACCTAGAGTGGACTGGGAAAAGAAAAGCAAAGAGGGAAATGTGACCAACATACGACTGAAAACTGCTATTAAAAATAGGTCTTCTGTTGGACAAGTGACACAATACAATTGATTCTCACAGAGTAGACTTTTTATGGTATTATTAGAACCAAGGATCATTTTAATCTAAGCACTTCTGGCCTGATTCTTGCTCACTGCATGCCCTGCAGCCTTACAGAATAGGTGTCCTGTTAAAACACAAACCTCCTCGCTGCTTTTTTTCCCTAATGAACTCATGAAAATCATTTGTCCCTTAGGGCATTTGCTACAAAGTGCTTTTGAAAGTAAATTTCTACTGCTAAAATATTCCTAGGAAAATAAAAATATCAGAAGAATGAAATAGACAGAGAAACATCAGTCAGACAATACTCAAAAATCTTCTAGCACCTAGAAAGTAGCAAATTCTTTTAATCCTTCTGCTTACAAAAGCTGATTTACTCCCCCCTATAAGTGATCCAAGGCATTGGCTTCAACACCATGAAGATCCTCAAATCTAAGGTTTCCTCAAGTGACAGATGATTACACGCAGCAAGTCATGCAGTGGTATGAAGCTAACCATGTCTAATTAGGTCAAAACAGGTGCTACGTTGTCATAACTGTCTTGATTCTCAGAATCCATCAACAACTAGAAACCCCACTGTCTAGCACCTACATCTACAAAGGTATTTGTACACTATTAGGTCCAATTTTACCTACTTAAATTTCTAAAGTTTAGTGATTTCCATCGCTATTCAAATTATGTCTAGTTTCTAATTTTTAACAAACAACGTAATATAATTACACACATATATAGTATTTAGAAACATCCTAGCTCAGAGCTGAGTTCTTCTAAGTCATTTACTTTATTTAGCAGAGGACCAAGTTTTCACATGAAGATGCTGACAATGACACGCCAGTTTTTGCATTGATTAACTCCGGATTGCCTCTGAAGGGGATTTTAGCATGGCATGGGTGACATTAAGAAAATGTTATTTGAACAAAACATGGAAGTTACTTTTGATGATAGATAGAAAAAAACAAAAACAAAAAGGATTAGTAATGCATTACAATTCTGCAGTAAAGTTTCGGGCTAATTTGTTCCCCTATCACATCAAAGGATGAGTTCCTGAACACACAACTAACTATATTAAACACCTTACATGCCAAGAGAAACAAACAAACAAACAAAAGCAAAGAAGAAAACACCACAGTTATTTTTTACTTTTGGCTGCACTAAGGGCTATTTTCATAAACTTGTAATAAAAAGTCGACATGCAGAATGCATAGAATCTCAACATTAAGAAATACAAAATAATCGTCTATTTTCATGAAGCCTGACTTGATTATCACCCATGTGGAAGAAGCAAGAAAGAGACATGCACAATAGTAAATTACAACTTATGTATCATTGCTGAGGAAAGCAACCTTTGTGCAGAAGTAACAAATTGATATTTAAATATGAACTGCAGCTGCTGTAAATATGATGAAAATGAATACATAAATTCTTAAGTGACCTATTTCAGCTCTATAAAATCATGAAATGAATGGAACTCATGAGAAAATACCCATTCTCAAAAGATGAGTGCAGTCAGACTTAAGCAGACAATGGCTTTTTTTTTTTTTTTCAGAATACTCTTCGTATGAAGTACTTAACTGTTTTCCAAGATGCAGGAAAATGTTATTTCTTCATTTACAATTACTTTTCCCCAGAATTTTCAATGAAGTCAAGACAAAGTTAAATAAAAAGAAATCATTATCAAGCTTTGGTATTGAGAATTTCAGACCAACAATGTTTGTTTCACCTAGCTCAGATGATTTAAGCTTAATAAGAAGCTCAAGCAATTTTGAAGGCCTTTTAGTACCTGGAACCCAGTCAGCCTCTTTTCACCCACTGCTGCTTGGTCTTCACTTATCAGTTTTACTGTGCTATGAATGAATGTAGCTGAGCAAATACTTTGGCAGAATTTACCTTGCAGATTTTACAATTAATTTAAGGACAGTCTTGCTAAACAGTTAAATATTTAATAGATTTTACATGGATAATGTCTTCAGCTAAATAATCAATTTGAACTCTCTCCTATGTTGTTTTAAAGATTAGGTATCAGGAAGAAATTATTTAGTGTGAGGATGGTGAGACACCAGAACAGGTTGCCCAGGGATGTTGTGAATGTCACCACACTGGAGGCATTTCAGGCCTGGGTGGGGCTTTGAGCAACCTGGTCTAGTGGGAGGTGTCTCTGCCTACAGCAGGGGGGTTGGAACTAGATGATCTTAAAGGTCCTTTCCAAACCAGTCCATTTTAGGATTCTATGAAACGAGGATATGTATAACTGATGTTTAATTTAAAAGGCTTTTTTTTTTTTTCTGTAACATTAAAGATATTATAAAGATGGTTGCAAAGAGATGAATGTGTAACACTCTGATGGAAATATATATTGAATCTTTCAACTGCATTCCTAAGAGATAGCTTTGAAGATTGATGAAAAGTTCTTAAACCACAGTTGTTTTTTTAATATATCTGAAGACTGTTTCTGATTTTTGGGAACAACTGTAAGCAACAGTCTTCTGCACGTGAGTAGGAGGCCATGTCTTCAGTAACAGAACTCTTATAATGAAAAGTGCCTCCACACTGGATAGGTAAAAATAACA
Organism: Cyrtonyx montezumae; assembly: GCF_038088225.1. Classification (NCBI taxonomy): domain Eukaryota; kingdom Metazoa; phylum Chordata; class Aves; order Galliformes; family Odontophoridae; genus Cyrtonyx; species Cyrtonyx montezumae. Next base: position 7,073,443 of record NW_027071914.1, on the reverse strand, counting down.
ATTTTTCTCCTTCTGCCTATCCTTATTACAGATAAAGGTCACATAGAGAAAACAAATACCTACATTTTCACCTTCTATTGATCTCATCATTATAACAAGAAAAAAAAGAGGATGAATTCTGCTTTTTTTTTTTTTGTGCTTATTATTACTTTTTCTATTTCACTTGACTTCATTGGCTTCAAAAATATACAGAAGAAATTTTGTATAAAAAACATTTACACGTGTTCTGGAAGTGATGATGGAGCTCATACACTTTTCTGATAAAATAAATATCAATTTTCTTACTTAAGTAAAAGAGATGGCTATATCAAAATATAACTGTAAGTAAAAGAGATGGCTATATCAAAATAAAAGCATCAGTAAAGCACCATCTAGATAAGCTTTTTTTTTCTTAATACCTGACAACATTTGGTCTTCATACCTAAGATCCCCCACAGCCCTCTATTAGCCTGCTATTTGAATGCTGATTTATTTTAAAAATGAGAGAAAAAATATATAATAAAAACAAACAAACAAACAAAAAAAACAAACCCACAACATCTGGCAACCTTAACATATTATTTATCAAATTGCATTAATACTCCACTTTGCTTAATTATTCCATAGCTTTATTAAATATCCAAGGCTGCAAGGAGAAAAATGTAATCTGTAGAAGAAAGCCCTGCTGTCTAGTGCCTGTGTCATTTGCTCAATTTAGGAAAATATTTATTCATTAAGATGACAGTTTGCAGTATTGTGTGAGGCAATGTTCTGGAATATTATTCCATCCTTACCTTCAGTTATTCAAGACATCATAGTTATTAAAACATAATAAGTAAAGATTTGTTATAAAGAATAGAAACACTGCTCGCTTGTGCTGTCCAATAGCAATATGCTATAAGCTGTTATCAGTAATAGCTAGACACCATTAGAACATTAGAAAAAACAAGCTGTATTTGCCCACACATAATTGAGGTTGGTTCTGGACACTTAACTGAGCTTGCAAAAATTAATTTTCTTTTACTAATGAGTAAAACTTAACGAACAGGGTTTTTTGTTCTATTCTGTTCGTTTTGTTTCTAAGTAATTCACAAACACATTTGGAAACTTTTTTTTAATATTGCTTCCTATCTCAATGAAGTTCCCTGTCTCCTAAAAGCTCTTTCAAGGATAATTACATGTACTCATGCTGCAGAGAACTATTTATACAATACCATGTAAATGAAGTTTATTAGAATGTTAATTACAGACTCTGATCTTGTTAGAATTGCATCAATATTCCCTCTGTAAGAGACCTGTAACAGTCCTGTATGACCTTCACACAGCCCAGGTGGGACAGGAAACCACATGGCTGTGTTCTCAAAATATTTCAGTGGGAGTTGCGTGCCTCAAGGCTCAGAGGACTTTTCTGTAGGAAACTCTGTTGTGACACCTATATCAGATAAGACAGAAAAGGTTGGTTGGCAGTACCCCAGCTACTTTCCAAGGATACTGAAAGAGGTGAGAATAAATGTTTTTGACACCCCAAGCCTCAAGGCTTTAGAAATGGCATACAATGAAAAGTTATTCAGCGGGTAACAAGATGCTAATGTTTGTGGATAGTTATGCACAAGGTATCAGGAAGTGTTTTTATAGAGATAGGACAAGGCCAGATAAAGAGAAAAATCATCACTGCATTCAAGTGACACAGAAATTATAAGGATGCAAGGCCCCACATTCTCCAGTAAGCAGATGACTATAGAAAAATCCACCACAGAAACAACATCCCTTCAGATTTTTCTCTTCTTGGACACCAGAAGAGTTCACTTACTTTAGCCTAGTTTAAAGTTTTGTCCTTCTACGTGACATAAAACCGTGTGAAATCCTAGCCTACAAGAAATGTCCTGCTTTACCTTCTATCTCTGTGTCACTCTCTGTGCTTAGCTGCAAGGTTCACGGGCACTACATCAAGAAGACTTCATCACTGAATTTCACATTTCAGAAGTTAAAAAAAAATCGTCTATAGATTAGCATTCACTTTTCTTTTAAATTGCAACTCCAGGCACAGCTTCAGGCTATGCTTATTTTGTGAAGTAGATCCAACAGAAAATATAATGCCAAACCTTAAAGGAGTTTCTTTCAGCAAGTAGATTTTAACACATGCACATGACTTTTATTCTGTTTTCCTCTAGATCTAGTATCACAACTGTGTCAATATGCAAATACCTATTACATAAGGTTGCCTCTTGGGCTAGAAAAGCAGGATATCTGCATGCAAATGTTCATTAAAAAGAATCCAGTACAATATTTTAACATACATAAAAGGAAATCAGCCTCAAATACAAAAGTAAAAGGACCACATCTTTATGCTGAGAGGCCCATATGGACTGCACCTCTCTCGTGTCTTCGAAATAAATATCCTTCTTCAAAAAAGCTGAAGTCATTTACTAAGAGAAAAACACATGAATAATACAGTAACGTATAATACACAGTGCAGTAATGGAAAGTGCTGTTTTAGTACTTTCTAATCACTATTTCTTCTTAAATTCACAACTGCACAACTTCATTCTTGAAGGAATTATGACTTCAATTCTTTTACAAAATACCAAGCAGTTTGTCAATATATTCACTTGAGATTCTATAGCACTCCATTTCTTTACTTTGGAAAATATTGTCTTGTACGTATCATGTGGAGCTCAAAAGTTCTTATCTGCAGAAAATGCATTGCTTCTGCACAGGAGGAAGAGGCTGCACATACGGTGAGCTCTGTTACCGCATGAAAATTGTTTTCTCTGTAGCATGCTGCACCTCCATGAGGCTATCACAGCTCAGGAGCACATCAGCGCTTCACTGTGCTGATTTGTTTATTAAGGCACTGTCATACCTGTAGTGCTCTCAGCTTTATATAATATTTGATATACATATGTGCTGTAGTATCTTTTAAGACAGATTTTATCACTAGTTTTGGATGAAATAACTATTTGTCCAATGCTTAGATTGAAAGGCCTCTTAGACAGCAAAGAATAAATGAGAATATGCAACACGTATCTTTGAAAGGCACTGAAAGGAAGATACCAATCTCATTACAGTTTTATCATGTCATTTTGTCACTAGTTAGAAGTGGGAACACTGAAGAGCTGAGCTGCCCCAAGTGGCTTTTAACAGCCATGTTAACTTGAAACATCTCACGGAACTGTAATTAGGCAAATGTAATTAGGCTGCACAATGTTTTTGAGGATACAAAGTCTGTCATTACACCCAGCTAGCGTGTAAAGTGCTGAAATGGCTAAGAATCTTCACTACTTTCCCAACACCAAGCACTTGTAGAAAAAAAATACAGATTAAAACTGCTTCATGCCTTGCAAAGCACTAAGCGTTACTGAAACTAAAAGGGTATGCTAGAGTACTATGCCTGATTGCCCAAGTGGAAGAAACAGGATTATCTTTCTTTAAGGAAACCAAAAACTAAGATCTGCAAACTCATATCAAAGCAGTGCTATTGAAAAAAAATGTCAGAAAAGGTGCATGTAAAAATTAAACAAAAAGAAGTGAATAAAACCAGCCCTTAGCAGAACCTGTTAACGCAGGCTGGAGTCTTCTTCAAAGGCACCATTGGGCCAACAATAGTATACTCTATACTAACAAATGCCATAAATATAAATGCACGTGGAACATTAGGGAGAAGGCTTCCCCTCCTTATTCTTCATGCATAAAACCAAAAGTAAAGCACACATATTCCTCTGGTCATAAGCACAGTAACTACCAGCAGCAGAAATGTGAAGCTCAGAACAGATTCCTGAGAGGATGCACCATCTCTATGCTACACGCTCACTTATGCCTCTCTTTGGAAACACCCCAAATTCCTCCTGCAGCATTACTGTACATGCAGTTGAAGATCTCTGATAAAAACATTTCAACATCAGAAAAGCCATTAGAAAATGGAGCAATATCTGTAGAACGTGGCATAAATTGGGGAAAAAGGCCTAATAATATTCATTGGTAAGTGGAGGGCAATTTAATCACAAATTTCCTTACAAAGTTTATTAATTCATTTACTTTTAATGAAATCTTATACATAGGAAGCAGTGTAGCTACATTAGAACAAATAAAATGAAAATCTATGGTGCACTGATCAAACTGCGTTCCTATTCACCGAACCAAATTATTCATGACCCTAACCATTACAGCTATTTGACGCCTCATTAAATAAGGAAAATGGCACTATATTGTTATCATTTTCTGTTTGATCATCAGAACACTTGGAATAAGGTCAACAGTTGAAGACATGAAATTAACATAATGTCAACATTTAAAAGCAAACCAAGTAATGCTGTGCAAAAAGTAGAATACAGAGGAGAAAAAAAAAAGTGTGGTGTTATTTTTTTTTTCATGAGAGTATATATGAAAAAATGCAGATTTTTTTAACTACCCGGATTATGAAATATTTTATCTCTGTAGTACTGGAGTAGTATGGTCTAATGCATAAGAAAGCATATAACAGTGAACATTGAGGGAAAAACAAAGTAAAAAAGCAAAGGAAAGGAAATCACCACACAGTCCTATTTATTGTTCATGATAACAAAGCACTTTAGAAACAGACTCTAAACTACACATTCATGAATGATGCCTTCTTCGAAAAAGAATTCCAATGATTTTTTTTGAGAATAATCTTAAAAGTGTTATTTTACCATAAGTGGAGATATCAGATATTACATCATCTGTATTCTGCAGTTACCGTATGTCAATATTTCAGTCATTGATAATTCAGGATGCACAGTAAGAAATTGTTTCTGAGGAAAGATTGATACAGTGGCAGCTGCTCAAATGGTGGTGCTGACTGTCAATAGAGTTATGAGAGTTTACATCTGCTGATGTTCAGCCAATAAACTTTTTTCATCATGAAAATACCAAATGAAAGAATACCCAACTAATACTGGGTTATATATAATTATTAATTATATTAAGTATTTATAATACCTATCTTCAGTTGCTTTTATTATCATGATAACACTAGACAGCATTAGAAACTGATCATCTGAAAGTCAGCACAATTTTCCCTCAAATGAATTTCTGTTTACACATATTAAATATATCTTAGCACTTGAATTATTGAAGAATGAAATCAAATAAAATTTTGGAAAGAAAAAATAGCATAGCCACAATTAAAAAAAAAAAGAAAAAACTCTTTAAAAAGATAACGTATAATATTTCAAAAATGCACAGGAAGATTTTGGCTACAAGCTAGCTTACTTCACCTCTGCTAGACTATGAATTGTATATGACTCATACCTCAACTCAGTTCAAGTACATTTTTAGGATATGTGCAAGTTCATGCATAGTTTGTTATGAACTGCTAACTTACTGCCTTAAGCACAGAAAATAACAATTTTTTTGGTAGCATACTTACAAAATATGTCTTCCTAATGAAAACACAGAACACTTCAGCTTAGTAAATGTTATAGTCTACATACTACATAACATTTCTAAATCAGTTCTCAGTGTGGGGAAAGGTGGGGGGGAGGACAGTTGTTTGTGATCGCTTCTAAGAAAGAAATAGCTTACTTTTACTTGCACAGTCCATTTAGACAATTCTCCAGTGCCCTTTTTAGCCAAATTATATCACTTGAGAAGACTGAGGGAACCAAGAATGAGTTTTACGTGATGAAGATTTCATGAATTACAGCTATCAGCATCAATAAATTTTAAATCACTTTACAAATGATAAGACATTTTGTTATCTTGTATTCGAAGATAAGGACTATGTCACCTACCAATTAAATGCAGTCATTTAACTGCAAAAAGCAGCGCCATAAAGCAATTTATGACATACAGTGAGGAATAAAAAATCCAATTAAAATTTCAGGGGGAATTTAGCAGGACAGAATTCAATCAGCAAATAGATAATTTTGCCAGGATACTGTGGCTAACACCTGTTCCAAAGCATAAAGTGGCATGGAAAATGTAATAACAAATGTGTAGATCAACATTTGTTATGTTTGCTAGAGACCTCCACTGGTGTCATTTAGACCCTTCCTTTCCCTAGACTGAGAAAAGTATTGCTTCTCCAGTATGGCTTTCAGAAGTTTCTGACTCATTCCCAAACCCTTGGTCCAAACCAAGCAATACTGTCTGAATACTGAAATATGTTTATTTTCCTATGTTAACACACAGTCTATGAAAAGAACTACAAGACTTTCTGCATGCTGTTAAGTGCCCAGAGGGATGAAGTGGCTGTAGAGGAACCACATGGTAAGAGGACATGGAGGAGTTGCAGCCTCTACTGTGAGCCTTGTTCCCTTTGGGAGAAAACCACTGGATAAAGTGGTCATGTCCCATCTGCCAGGATGGTCGAGAATAACTCCTCAGCCATGTATGCAGTTCCATTGCATTTTTAAAGCTGACTCACTCTGAGACTTCTCTAATTCCCTCTCAGCATGTCTTGTATGCCTAAACAAGCAATGACCACATTTATTTATTTAAAGGTATTGGAAGGACCCATTGAAGAACAGATTGATAATTTTTATGTGTTCCCAATAGTTGACGTTTTAACAATAAACCGAAATCACAAACTCAGTAATTACCATTTTCTGTTACATTATTTCATTCATTTTTACTAGCTTTGGAGAAAGTTATCAGATCTTATGTCTGCAAAACACGCAGGGAAACATACTTTTCCTTTGCAGTTCTAGTAGAGAAGCATATTGTATTGTCTACCTTTGCTAAGTTATTACAGTAACTAACTTTGTCAATTCAAATCCAGTTTTACTATCTGAAATGAATGCGGTCAACATTTTTCACTAGATTCACTGTCAACTTCATTAGAAGTAATGGTAGGTCGCTGGACTACCCCACTGATGAAAAGATGAAGTCACTAAGCCACTCATAATATTCATCCGCATTATACTTATGAGTTAAAATCCAGTGCTATTAATGATGAAAGAAACAGATATTAGGAACTCAGCATTAATGAACCCTCCTGTTATTAAATCCACATGTATCTGCAGTGTGAAACAAATAAAGCATCAGGACTAAAGCTTTGAGCTTTGATAATTACACAAATAATGAGAGAGAAAATTATTTTGAAAACCTCACTTTTAAAGGCCTTTCCAGAGTCTCTAAGTGGAAATGCAGTGTATTTCAAAAGTGTTCATTTTTGCCTCAAGGCTGTCCTCTCAACAAAAGGAAACTGGAACACCATTACACTTTAATTGACAATTAGCATTTTGAATTCAGTAATTTTTTATCATAAAATGAAATTGTTTGCTCTGCATTTCTTAAAATTACTTCAAGTAAAAGGAAAATAACAACTTGTGATTTGAAACACTGTGAATTAAATCCATATTTTATCAATTCCTCAAATCAACTGCTACAACTTAAGGTTTTAATAAAACAAAACAAAACAAAACAGTTCAGCTGCATGTGGTTGAACATGGCATTGCCAGATTACTAAGCTGTCTTTTTTCAAAAAGTGGAAAGAGAAATATTCAGTACTGGACAATATGCTTCTGTAACATGTTCTCACTCCATAAAACACTGTGAATGAAATCTAAGGGAATGATCACAGGGAAGGGTTGGAGCAGTTAAACCTCTAACTGAGATGTACAAAGTCCATATGTTAATTACAATAATGAAATCTCAGTGAACATCTGGTTTTTATTTTTTTGTTTGTTTGTTTTTTAAGGCTTAAAATAACTTAGTGCTCTGAGAAAGCCAGGCTTTCTTCTGTGGCAGCATTGCCAGGACAAGAGGTGAGCTCTAGAGTTCACTCCCAACCTCAAACACCCTGTGATTCTCTGAAAACCTTCCATACTTTATATTCTTCTAGCAAACAAGAGGATTTTGAAGATGTGTAAAACTATCTGGCTTTGACTCGGACAAATTTATGCAAACTTTGTTATGACCTAACATTTGTACGAGAAAAGAGAGTATGATGTCAAAGAGGAGTAGGAATGAAGCTGCTCTGTGGCAAAGCTTTGCCCTACTGTGTACAGTATGACACTAATTAATGTTCTTCATCTGCCTTCCCACAGCTGAAGCATTAATGAAAGTACAGAAGGGAGCCATTTTCCACACAGATACAAACATAGCTGATTGCAGCTACTGCACAACAGCCGGATGGGACTATGCCCTTCACAGAAAACATGAGGAAGCAATCCTAATGCTACAGCTGTTGTAGTTTATCTGTTAAGAATTCCTTCCTGGAATGCATACTTCTTATCAGCATTCCTGCAAACTGGTGTCCATGCAACGGTTAAGAATTCAGTGCTAACTTTCCTTCACAAGTTTTCTTTGGTGGCACACATAAGGGAGAACCAATGTGATAGATTTGAGCAGAGGGAAAAAACCATGAACAAGCAGGAAATAGAGGAAAAAATAGTTTAGGGTAGCATCTAATTAGCATCTAATTTGGCTGGAATACAAACAGTCAACGGTGTAGATGATCCTGAATGAAAAAGATATATATATATATATTTTGGAAGTCCACAAAATCACCAAAACAATAGAAATGACTGGATCCCTCCTGTACTGTGTCCATTAGATACATACTAGCTAATAACTCCTAATTACTTTGCAAGCATTTTCTAAGCAAAAATGTTTTTACAGTGGCAAGAAAATCTTCAGGGCATGATGTGTAGGGTGCAAATGTTACCCTGTTAGTGCACAGTGGGTTTCCTTCCCACTCAGAGAATTTGGTAACATAGCTCAGCTCTCACTCAGCAAGTGACATTAATTATCCTCTGTGAAGTGACTGTGAGCTGTTGATTAAAAGCAATGTCTCAATTTCTGTGGCGGCCACTAGCACCATAAGCTACAGTTTGCATCTACAAACTCAGGTATTTAAACTCTCGCCTCAGCACTGCTTTTAAATCTCTGCAACATGTAGGAATCAACTTTTTTGTTTGTTTTTTAAAGACTAAAACATGACTTAACATATCTCATGGGGATTTACAATTCTAATAGGTGATTCCTAATTTGCTTCTGAAAAACCTGTGCTGGCTGCACTGGCATCTCAAATCTCTGTGGAGTAGTAATCTGTGAAGCACAGTCCATAACATAAATTCTCTGTCCTGGAACCTTTGCACTTCTACATCTCACCATTAACAATCCACAACAGCAGTCATACTGAGAGCATATCTTCCACGTCTCAGAGATGAGAAAGTGTAGCACACACAGCACAGCAGTTTCTTCTGGAAATTAACACAACTAGGAAATGCTGCAGGCACTACAGAAAATAACATGCTTAGGTTGGGACACAGTCACATGAAATCATTCATACATTTCACTATGTAATAACTGAAGCATATATACAGATTCTGCTCCAAAAGCAATGTCTCCTATTTCATTGTGTTGGTCTGTGGTGTCAGAGAAAGATGTTGGTGGGATGGCAGTAGAGGTTGAACCTTCCCACTGATATACTGTTACATTTTGCTGCCCTGCAACAGGGCAGTGATGGACACTGACAAAATGGAGAGCCTCAATCATCTCAACTGTGTGAATTGGCGGATTAAGACCAGGAAACCGTGTATGGAGTTGAGCATCCACTTCAATGCATTGGTGGCAAACCTGGAACACTGCATTAGGATGCAAACTTGTCAGGACCTACTGAACCAATAAGAGGCTGAAGGTGACACTTCCCTGGGTTGCATCATTAGTGGTGATGAGATATGGTGTCACCACTACAAGCCTGAGTGAAAACTGTATTCCATGCAGTGGTGACATGAATCCCCTATCTAAGAAGTAGCTCAAGATGCCATCAGTGGGTGCCTCCACAAATTTACCAGAGTACAGCATGCAGATTCTTGTTCATCAGTTGTGAAAATGAATAGCTAACAGTGACAATGTTTAAAAATGGTGTTTTGTAGCTGAGAATTTTCTCTATCAAATAGCGATATTGCACTCTTTGTATCTGTTGCAGTTGCCATATAATACAGAAATAGGTGACATTACTTTCTAAGCAATCTACACATAACCAGTTTTATCAGTATCCAACATACTTATCAAGTGTTTATACACACAATGAAAGAAAAAAGGTAAGAATATAGAAATGCTACATTATTTTCATCTAAGATTTCATCTGGATCACCTTTCTATCTTATAGTAATCAACAACACATTTCTTTCTTTGTTGAAAATAGCCAGTGTTGATATTACACTACAGGGAACTCTTCATGCTTTTAATTGCATGGAGCAGTCGCAGCAAAAAGATATAACAACTCTCTTCACCTGGTCAACAGTTTAAACAGCAAATTATTTGTAATAAATATTTCTGTGGGAGCACAAAGAACATTTTGAGTACCTTAAACACATAGATCATTTAACTTGACTGAGATGCAAGGAACTAGTTTATAACTGAGCTTTGAAAGAGAGTCATTCCACTTCTTCCACTGATGTTTTGTACATTAACTTTCATAAGAAATAACTCCATGTATGGATTAGTACAAATAACATTCACCTAGTACTTGAAACAGGCAACTGATGCTTCAAAAAAAACAACCAAAAAACACACCAGAAAAGCTACCTCAAGCTGGCCTATGTATCAATGTATGTGTGTACATTATTTATATATTCTTTGCTGATCATTAATAGAAACCAATTTCAAGGCTTTCAACATATACAGTTCTTTTCCTATTGAACAGTTATGAATTTCTAGTTTTCTCAAGAAATATAATGAAGTACAGGAAAACATTAAAGAATTTGCAATAGCTAAGGAAAATATATTCACTCATACTCACCCTTCAATATCATCATGATGTGAAAAATGAATGTGAAAAAATCTACCAAATGTATACTAATTCCAACTGCTTATTTTCTGTCTAAGAATAATGCCACAAAGATAGATCAACTGTTACTGAAAATTGAGTCAGTCTCGCCTCATTGGCACTTACAACACGTTTGCTCAACATGCTACTGAGAAGCAGCTAGAGGCTTTGACATGGTATTTTGTCATGTAATATCATTCCTTCCTCTTTCTAATAACGAATTCCCTTAATAAGAAAAGGTTTATAGCTGAAATGCGGCTAAGCAGCAGTAAGAAATTTGAAAAATGTGTGCAAGCATATGCTTTGTCCATTACTTTAGCTTTATCCATTACATACTTATCAAAACTATCAGTTTTAAGCAGTAAAAAATGGACTGATTCATGATGCAATTGTGCTGATCAGTATCCTATTCCTTTTGGCTTCACTCTTGTGGCTTTTATCATCTGTGGTTTTCACACATTGATGAAGCCATTTATATCTGGAATCATGGTTAACTATCAGTGATCTCAAGAAATATCCTTTGTACATTTTGTATTACTTTTATATTGCGCTCAATAAAAAAGCAGGTAATAGCATAATCTCATCATTTAGATTTGTAACCCAGCCTTGAACTGAAAATATCACACTGTACCTTATTACGGCTAAGTAAATTGCAAGTCATGTGCCTCATCCCATCAATCTTGTGTTGTTTGAAAGATGAGACTGTTTTCCTTGTTAATTCAGTAAATTAGCAGAACTTTTTGAGTAATACCACCTCTATCAGAATAGTTCAACAGAATATCCTGCTTCATTGGATCGGCACACCACAGATTATTGTCCAAAATAATTAAAGAATCTCAGTTATCCTCCACTGCTTTTATCATACACTAGTATTTACAAATGTGTCAGACCTAATCCATAGAAACGTGTACAACTGCATCCACTTCCACACATATGTTAAAGACTCATTTCTAAAGTTTAAGAAAAATATTTTTTAGTGAGAGAAAACTTTATCAAATGAATTTCAATTGCACATTATTGCACATTAAGTGCATGTTTCTACATCTATTTCAGTGAGAGTTGGATTCATGTGAAGAATGCCCAAATGACACTCAACTGCTGAACAGTCTTCTGCAAACTTAACTGCAATTTTCAGAGGAAAATAGGATTTTCTTGATGTAAAGATCATGGTGATTTTTTCTTCCCTCCCTAACAGCAGCCAGGAGCTTCAAACTTCTGATTTCACCTCCTGACCCAACTCTTCAGTCCTGAATTGCCCTGAACTTTGAGCCATCCTGTCAGGGTTTACAAAAAAACATTTCAGATCCTCATGTCTTTGCAAGCTTGCTACTACTAATAACACCCACAATATGGTTTATTCTTATCTTGTTTTTTTTTGTGACATTCATTCTCACACTTGATACACCATAGTTTTAAAAGGAAATAGTAATTCCATCCCCTGTTGAAGACTATGCTGCACAAAAGCAACATTTTTTTCTCCTCACTGCACCCATGGTCTTACTTTACCCAACCTCTACTTCCTCTACAGCCAGACATAAGGTGCACCTCTTGAAACATTTCAAACACAAGAAGAAACTGGTCTGAGTGTGTCTGAAAATTACATACAAAGTATTTTTCTGTTTAGTAGAAGGGAGAAAAAAAAAGTAGAATTATATAGGGCAAAGAAATAGAGAAAGGGAACAGAATCAGAAATTCATGCATATGTTACATAAATGCAATCAGGTGAAGTGCATTTAATCCTTTGGATTTCAAGATACTTGCTCTATTTTTTCAACTTGCTGAGATTGTAAATCTGATTACCTGAAATAATTTACTTCCCTTGAAAATATACAGATAATACTGAATTAATTTCTAACATTATATATGACATCCAGTAGGGTATGAAGTCATCTTTTAAGTGAAGTTATAAAAAAATACAATATAAACTGTTAATTCTATTCTAGCAGGAAAAGCCACATATAGTCAGTAATCTACATGGAGGGACAAAACACATTAGAGTACTTTTACATACTACCTAACGGTATCAATTTCTGCTTGGAATCTGTAAGAAAAGAAAGCAGTAACTGAAAAAATAATGTGTAAGGGACTGAAGTATTAACTTATTGTATGGTTTACAATAATGGGGCCAGTCTCTACACAGTGTATTTTCTCCAGGGAATCATTGGAGTGCCTGAATATAAAATAGTACGTGGAAATAGAAAACAGCTTTATTTAAAGAGGTAATTAGATGTTTAGGGCATAATGTTGATAGGTAAAAATGCTGATATTGTTGATAACCCAGAAATACAATGAGCTATTCAGTAGTTACTTCACATTAACATCCTCAGTTGGAAAACGTTGTATTTCACTTGTATCTACACTATTATGAACAGCTTCATCCTAATATTCGGTACTATGAAAAACCAAATTATTCTGGATTACTGTTTCAGTTTTTACAGTGTGTTTTGTTAGCCAGAGAAGCTTTTATATAATAGAAGATACATGCAATAAGCACAGATATATGCCATGATATGCCACACAAGTACTAGACTAGTAGTAAATGTAGAATCAGAATTCAGATTTGTTTCCCAGTCTGATGCAATACCACACCTGATGCTTATTCTTACTGAAATCAAAATCTCATAAATGAGTCCTCTTTGAGAGGCACAACATTTTGTCAACTTTAGTATGGCATGATGTCACCTGGTTGGCTTTTAATATATTCAATTGATAGATACGAATCACATGAAAGTTGTCTCTCAGAGTTGAGTGATGTTTTGTGCATATGCAGCCGAGAAATGAAAAAACATCAAGGAGAATATGTGCACAGATTAAGACACTAAGCCTTCCTTCCAGTGTTATTGCAGTGTTAACTTCTCTATCCTGGATATACCTTAAATGTACAAAAGCACAGAAAATTAAGATACCAAGAATTATGAAATATCATCAATGCAATTTGAGCCGGGGAAATATTTAGCGCCTCTAAGTGCAGACACCTGACCTTGATCATCCCTAGGTGAGCCTAGCCCTAACTCACGAGACAGGTCATACGCCAAAGTTGTTTTGTTATCTAAACATGTACTTAGAAGATTTCCATGGCATCATGAAGCAAAAAGACAGTTTCCTGAACAGAAGGATATAATTTATTTTAAGATCGGTCTCATATTATAGGAAAATCATAAAAAATATAATCCAACTTCAAACAAACCCTGTTTGTGAAACAGTAGGTATACTTTGCCTGTGAAACCATGACATTTTTATATCTACTGTAAACTATGTACACCAATATGTCTTCAAGATGCATAAAGCATCATAGATACATGAGGTATACTGCTGGCATATACTTGAGCTATGAAAAAAATGAACTAATACCCCCAAATATCTCTCTTCTCCGGTGTTTACAAAGATTACAGCACAAAGGATCATAAACCCAGCAATAGATCCCCGTAGTCTGCCTTCATTACCTTAATTTGCAGAGCTGTGTACTTGCATTATGATACTGCCCGTAGTAAGGCAGTCATATGGTGTTTTTCCAACATGACACTGCCTACCACACAAAAGCCAATAGTGACTTATAAAAATGGTTCTCTCAGATACCGAAAATATTCCAGCAACTACAAAGAGCTCTAAACATAAGATATTTTGTTGCAGTTTTGTTCCTTGCTACTAACGAATCTACGAAGTTAAGCATTAATTCTTCTCCCATTATCATTAGCTGGAGAAAGAAAAGATAGGAGAGAGAAGTAAGAACACATGAATGTATAATATTCAGACGCACAAATCTGCTCCCTGAGTACCTAGGAAAGCCACACAATATAATATTTACAGTGTCATAACTTTTATCCCGATTTAAAAGAACTCTTCTACAGCAGTGTATCAGATGCGACTTGTTCAGTCCATCAGTAATGTACTCAAAACAACTATTAAATAGAAACACATCTATACAAGCAGCTGTAGAAGTGGTGAGAATCAAGAGTCCCTGACATCTGCAGAGAGCTGAGCCATCCCAGCTCCCAGCCCTACCAGCATAAGGCTGATGACAGCTTTACCTCCTATGCACCAACGCTTCCTGTGTGTTCTGGACAGCATGCTGCAGAGACACGGCCATCATGCCTCCCTGGGAAGCACCAAGACGTGCAGTGCCACCCCCTGCTATGCCTCCCCCAGCTGAGCACCTGGGGCACCTGCTGGGAAATGCCTCCTCACTGACACGTGCAATTGCTGGAAGCTGCAACCTCAGCCACAATACTTAGCACAGGATTACCTTCTGAAAAAAAAAAAAAAAGAAACCCAATAAAAAGATTTCTGAGCTCCTGTCCCAGTATTTGATTCATCAGCTAAGTACCATGACTGGCATAAAATATTTCACAAAAAACTTACACGTGCTCACCTGTGAAATGTTAGCAAAATCATACGGATCATTAGTGCTATATTACAGCATCTTACAAATAATCTTCAGGAAGATAACAGCTGGATTGAAAACAAATAAACAAACAGAAAAAACTTTTCCTTCAGAGCAATATGAGTAACAAAAATTCACTGTGACTCAAACACTTTTTGCTATAGTAACATTTCTATAAGCCAAGAAGCATGGTAACAAAAAACCTGTTTGCAAACTGCAACACATCAAAATAACTGAGGATTTTTCTTCAGGGCTACAGACAAATTTTTAGAATTCCAGTTTCACTAGAAAAGATCTTCACCTGATTCATCCTGTATGAAATTCTTTCCCTACAATCTCCTCTGAACTAAGTTTTGTCTTCCACTTTGGCAAGTCAGTTTGTGCTGTTTTTCTATTGTTGTTTCTTTGCTACATACACTGATGGTCAGAGCAGCAACTCATGGCAGCAGAAGACAGCAGCGCCACAGATCTGTGCAGCAGGCTGCCAGTCTTCAGCACACTCCACATTGGACGCACAATTTATTTTTTTCTTAAATGTGTATAATAAGAAAAAGAATATTTGGGTTCCAGTGACAAAATTGCTGTTGAGTAGAACTTGTTCTTTGCATTGATCTAAAAACACTGTAACTGTCATCATCCCAATAAATTAACAAGAAAAGACATCTCTGTTGCAATCATGTTATGTAAACATCTCACCGATATAGATATATCATTAGATTATATTTTAAGCTCCCATATGTCACTAGAATTCATGCTGAAACAACCTTACAATGCAATCTTTATGACAGATTTCTGTGGATTAACCAGTTTCCAGTTTTCTCTGACGTTCTGTTAAAACTTTAATACTCTAAGCATTGCTGTTTGACATGCTTTCTTCCCTTTCTTTCACCAAGCACAAGCATATGTTACAAAACAGTAAACGCTGCTCTTTAATTTAGAACTTCCAGCTAGAAAAGTACTTTGCACCAATACTGTATATTATTTTCAAAGTGGAAGAATGTTTTATTTTATTCGCACGTAATTTTTCTTCCACATATTCTGTTAGTTTTGCCAAAATTAGTTTATACCAAATATTCTTAGAACATGAAACTCACTGGTTAAAGTCAATAAATAAATATGATAAGGATAAAGCTTACCATCCTCTTTCCTCATCACTTTGTTTTGTAAAGAGAAGTGGAACCATATCACAGCTTCTTTTTCACACTACACTATTTTGGAACATTAAGGCCAGCTATAACTGGTACAATCAGAATCTCCCCAAAGAATTATTTATGTTAAGTAGTAACAGAAAAAGAGATGAAATGAAGGTTAAAAAATTATTATTATTATTTCCAGAGCAAAATATAGGAAGCAAAACAAGTTCAACAGAAATATATTAGATCCTAAGCAATAACACAGAATGTCGCCAACTTCTTGAACAAGCAAAGGCAGGAATACTGACAATCTGAATTTGCTCAAAACCTAGCGATGTCAATGTTAATTCCAGAGGACATTAAACAACAGTCTTCCATCAAGTATATTCTTGCTGGATTATAATATTGTAAGCTTTAATGAGCTTTTCATTTTACTGTCAAAAGCAAAAAGAAACAACGAATAAAACATACAATGTAATGAAGCCAGACGACGTCTTATTTGTCTACGGGAAAAAAACCCATTAGTACTTGTCCCCTCTTAAGCTGTTTTCAGAGCACAGAAATCACACACATGAGGTAATTCAGACATAATACTTATTTTCCATGCCTATTTTAGAGGAAAACTCAACACAAATTATACAAAGTCTGATCCTATAAACCTCAGTGTGTTCTACAGTGGCAAATAACGAAAGACTTATGCATGCTTCAGTATTGTACAACACAACAGCAAAACACTTACTGTTACTGATCTTAGGATCTTAGATGGAAATCTGTGCCACCATGTGTAGAAAATGCAGAAGACCTTCTACTGGAAAACAGATCAAAACTACCTTTACTGCTTGTAAGGGATCTATGCTCATAAAGAATCGCTGCAGTCTATGGCACCTCCCCAGGATAACTTTATTCATTTTATTTGGAGTTTCTTTTCTTTTGCGGTTATGTTCACTCTGCACCCCAACAAAGGATTGCCATCTTAGCTAGTCCTTTCCCAATTCTGAGGTGCCACTGTTACGTATAAAATTTGGAATTTCATACTTTCAGGCCACCTCTCCAGCTAGCTGAGATCCTTTAAAACCTAATTCCATCCTTCAAGCTGCTTAAAGGTTTAGGCATGTTTCATTATTTTCAGATCATTAATGAAAACACTGAAGATGGACTTGATTCAAAATTGTTTCCCTCTAGTAAACTCCATAATCGTGTTCTTTGTGCTGTTTCTCAAATGTGGTTCCCTCTGATCTGTGTTTTTCCACACTGTTTATAAGAAAGTCATTTGAGTCAATGTCAGAAACCTTATTAATGTCAAAATTTAGGACATCTACTGCCTCCAGCAAATTACTCTGGTGTTCAGAAGTGGTCTACGCACCACCACATGGGATCCACTCATGAAAAGGAATACTAGGTTCAAAAATAAAAAGATGGTCATATAAATATTTGCACCATGGGAAGCTTTAGAGGGAAAAAGGATACACCTGACCCATCTGGCAGATTTAAATTTAAAAAATAATAAATGAACAAATCATTCTGTTGCTCATTTAAAATCATCAACATTTCCAGCTCTTACTGTGAGCACCTGGAGGTGATTTTTCTCTGGAGACTGTGCCTCTAACAGTAACAGTGCCATTGTGCTGAAAGCAGCCCCAAGGTTTCCACAGTTGACAGTGGAGGATGCAAGGTCTCACTGTGCTGCCAGCTTTGCACCTACTCTGGAGAATGCTTTGTTAAACACGGTCTAGAAAAAGGAGAACAATCCCTTGTTTCAATACAAGAACCTAGAAAACAATCATAGGTTCAGCAGGAAACCGTCAGAAGTGAGATTGCTTTCATTCCCAATAACATGGCAAGGTAGAGACACAGAAATGCACAACTCTTCATATTTGCACCAGCACCGAGTCCAGACATACCACCAAACATAGCAAGGAAAAATCTAGGAATACCCTTACTGAGTGGAGCATTTCTTACTAGAGCACTTAAGAGATACAAACAGAGAAATATATATACGTCATTATTCGTACAAATAAAGATGGAGATATATATCAAAGGCAATCAAATCCAAACAGCCTAAAATCACTTTTATGTCAAACCCTATGAGTAAAACACCCAGTTAAAAGTTTCAGATTTGCTCAAACGTGGATGTGGACATGCTTCACAAAACAATTAACATACCTCATGTTATGGTACAGATTTGGAATTAAAATAACAAAGGGGTCTAATAAGATGGAAATATGAGAAAATCAACTTGGTTTAAAATAGATGGACAAAATCACCTTAGTGCTAGTCTGTCAGCCTGATATTGTAGGATTTATCACCAAATTCTTAGGCTGTGAGTCCAGAAGAACTTAATGGAAGTTTTCAAGAATCTAGATGCTTTAAGAGTGGCTGGAGTTTTATAGACATGTGGCAAGACACTTTTTGTTTGTGATTGTGATTAGTCTTGGTTTTGATCATCTTGGCTTGTGATTAGTCCAGGTTTCTCCTATGCCAGAAAAATCTGGTCAAGTCAACAGTTCCCCTGCATTTAGTAGTTAAAGGATTAAATGATCAAGAATAGGTTTTCTTGGTATGTCTCAGGTTCTATGCCTGGAATATTACAGGTTCTTTTACTGAAGAGATGAAGAAATTAACACTGGTTATGTAAAAAATAGAACGAAAACTGAATTTAAAAAATAAACATGGAATTAGGAAAAAAAGTGTTACACAACAATGGAGGGGAAATATGCAGGCCACTGAAGCAGAGAATCTGCAGTAGGATCCTAAAAAGCACCCTTTGAGTGTTAGGAATACAATAATGAATCATAAGTGTATGAAAAAAAGACGAAGAAAAATTCCTCCTTGTTACAAAGGAAGTACGACTGTGGGCTATAAAACTGCAGGTTTAATCATTTATATGTAAATTATCTGTTTATACTTGTTGCTGTCAATCTCAACCACACATAACCTTTAAACTGATTGGGCTAGTCTTTTGAGATCTTGCTTTTCTACATGTTCAAAAGTGGGAGTACTCTTTAAGGCATGCGAGGCATCAATTCCAATAGGACTACTTTTATTTCTTAAAATAGCCTCAGGGTAACAGAACTTTTTTTCCCACTTTTTATTATCATCAGTTTTCAGATAAATTCTGTAGTGCATAAGGACAAGTAAAAATGAACGAGGAATGAACCCACATCCTACAGCTGAAATACTAAACCATTACCAAGATTTATGGAAGTGAAGTCATGCTTTCATAAACAGCACGTCTATCCTTGCAAAACAGATATCTCAGACATTTCAGTTATAACCCAAGATCTCTCTACACAGACTCAACAAGTGGAAATGCAACAATGTGTAACCTACCTGCAGACACCCAGTAAATAACATGCAATAATTTCCTCATCAAAAAGAAAGTTGTAGGAAAAGAGAACTGGAATTATATTTTCATTCAACAAAATTGCCACATTTATTCTGAAAACCAGACAAAATAGTTTTATAAACTATTTCTTTTTTCTTTTCTTTTTTTTTTTTTTTTTTTGCTTTTCTTCCCTCCATTGTAATGCTGTATTTTCAAATGTGGTTATGTTGATCCAATTGGAAACGTTGGGAAGGATTTCACATTGCAAACATTTAAGCCCTTATGCTAAACCTACTTATACAGCCATGGTAGACATTAACCACTGAGGATGATATCTAGCACCAGGAAGTGAAGTTCAAAGTTCAACTTTGACTCCAACATTAAATATCTGGAAAAGATCGTACAAGTTCTCTGAATGGACAGTACAAGAAAAACATCATTTATACACTCTATCACATGGAAGACAGCAGATGCTTCTGCAAGAAATCCTTAATACCATGATTTAGATGTCAGTATTTTCCCATTCTCATACAAGTGTTTGGAATAGAACTGTATTTGTGAAAGGCTGTACCTGTCACTACATGCAAACAAGTATTACAAGAGATCAGAAACATTCAGCTCACGAACGGTACTTTCAGACCATTTGTTCCAGTTGCAATAATGTCTTTAGAAGAAGACATCTCTTCTCATATAGACACAGTAAAAGCTTGCACATGATTACTGTTTATTTGAGTCAGATTTTCATGAAATAAAGACTACAACTCTATACCACTCAATCCTCCATTCACGCTGAATGGGAAACTACACTAGAATCAGCCATTTCCATCATAAGTATAAAGCTCCATGTACACTGTAGGAAATAACACCGAATTACTGTTAGATTCTCTTTTTCTTGCAGAGAGTCGCAATGCAGTGGACAGATACTGATTACCAAAGGGCTGAAAATAGTCCAGGTTAAAGAATGCAGAGCTCCACATCAGTTTGTCTGCCCTTTTTCTTTGACTCTGCAAAGAACAGATGCACACTATCTGCGAGTTATCTTCCTCTGTGCAATTGATTCTGATATTTTGCTCAGATATATTTAATGTATACTTTGATATTTTTATCACGATTGGAAAAATAATTTAGATAAGGAAAGCTCTAACTAAGAGGCTTGCCTACTCATCATCTTTATAATTATTTAAGGCTTACATTTATCCTTCCTTTGGAAGCGGTGAGAATTACTCACCAGGGATGATAGCACTTGAGCTGAAAGCTGAGCTTACTTCCTCGAAGGTCAGACACCTTCTGAAATAGCCAATATTCATGAGAAAAATAGAAAATTTGGAGGTGCATTTGTCATAACTGCAAGACACGCCTTTAAGAACAACACTTACAAGAAGGTATTATCTCCTCTCTAACAGACTGAGCTCATTTTTGGCTGGTCAAGTGGCCTCATGTTAACTCATGATCATGTGGAACCAACAACGCTGTGTTTTCAGTCCCAGCTGGAGTCCACCCAGTGAGCTTTACTCTACCTTCTGGCTAAAATACTTCCTACAGTCATCCAAATCCCTGAAGGGAAAAAGGGATTTAAAAAGGAAAAACAAAACACATAAACAAGCAGCTGCTCTAGGTTGCCTAAATCCCTGCATTTAAAGTAAACATGCTGCATTCAAAAGGACTGTATTTTCCCTATAGGAGCAAATAATTTCATCAAATCACATGTTTTCTGTTTAACCTGGCATCTTGCTAGTGTCCAAAACATCTATCTTAATACCACCGTATTAATTCAAGATGCCATGGTCACAGTAGCTATACTCAGTTGGAGATACTGACTTATGCTCTAGCAGGAACAACTGCTTTTGCCTTCTCAAGAGAGATCTTTCCTCTGGCAACAGCATATTTCATACTCAGATAAAAAATAAAGGATGAGAAATTGAAGCATGACCCCAGCCATCAAGTCTTACTCAAATGTATCATTAATATCAATTCATAATAAAGACAATAAATCTGATACTAACACACAGAAATTCCATCCTTTGCAACTGGGTTTGAAGAGACACTAAACTCACCTAAATCACCTAAACAACATACAGCCATCAAACCCCTGATAAGATTGCAGGGTGCCACTCTGCAATGACAAGGGCTGCATTTTGCTAATCTCATAATCTCAGACTTCAAGAAAACTTGAATTATATGATCATTTTTATTATTATGAAGTCCATGATAAAACATGTACATCCATCATGTGTTCATATCTTCTCTGATTTGCCTCAACATAAATTTTTCTCAACAGGACATTTTTTCCATTAAGGATACTGACGTGGAAAGGTATTATAGCTGATTTCATCTGCCTCTAAGATGATACCAGATTGGTAATACATTTCATAGGCAGTGTCTGAAACATCCAATGACTTAGTATACCACCTCACAAACCAGTAATTCTCAGACCCCTCCACAGCCTCCAAGTTTAGTTCACCTTCAGAGTTAGTTTGTGACCCAAATCTGTTTTTGTTAAGTGCCAGCTGTAAAAAAAAAAAGCAAGATTAATACTGTTCCCACATGAGCTTTTGTAATAAGGAACTTATTTTAAGATATTTTCTAAGTATGAGACCGTTGTTAAGATGCCTGCTCATATATGGCTATTAAAACAATGAAAATCATTTTTAAGTGATAGTTACATGCATACATCTACAATTTAATGTTCAGTAAAAAAAAAAAAAGATGGACGTGCCATTTACAACAGACATAATGACCTAATTTGTCAAGCATATACATGGTATCCATTAAGACCAAAGTGAGCTGGCATCAAGCCACAGAACAATGTGGCCCTGAATACAGTCTCAAGGCCAAATAAGAGCTAGTTCCAGTGTGTGCAAAAAGGAGCACACTGCTCATTTGCACAAAGGCAGACCTTTGAAGAAGATGGCTAAAAGCCTGTACACACATCGCTCCATAGCACAAATTGATAATGAGCACAACCAGATGACACATAGTTGTAAAATATTCAACTTCGCTCACCTAAAATAAAAAGAGAAATATTTGAATTGGAATATAAATAAACAGAAAAATAACTGGCAGTGTCTCCAATCTTAGCAGACTTAAAAGTTTCCAACATTTTCTGTTTAGAATTCCTTTATACACATAGTGAAACACACAGACATCAGGTAAAAACTCAGTTTTATTTTTTTTAAGAAAGTTAAAATATTTATCAAATAATTTTATAATGAAAGTAAGTTTTCCAAATCCATACAATCAATTCAATAGTATTATCAGCAGTACAGAATGTGTCATTGTAAAGTACAAATGCAAGGCTATACTGTACAGAACAAATTTTAGAGTATAATAAGAATTTCAGGCATTCAGCAAGATGCACATTTTTCTGTCCTCAGAGAAAACTGTAAACTCTCATTAAAATTGTCCATAACTGAAAAAGAACAAACAAACCAGAGTTGAGTGGAAGCTCATCTTGTTGAGCAAGCAAACAAGCTTTGATAAGAATCTAGCTATGCTTTGCAGAAGAAAAGTATCACACATTTACCTAATAAGATGATTTCAAGTTTCTCTAGACTTGCAGAAGATTGTTCTTGAAGCCTGAAAAGAAAAGATTTCTCATTACTATATGAACTGAGAAGCATTAATACCAAGTATGTCACAGCAAAGTAAGAAACTTACGGTGTAAAATCATCATATTTGTGGCATTATCCATTCCTTTGATGCTTATCTGCTGCCATGCATATGTTAGCTGTATAAGAATGAGAAGGTTCTTGGCATTGAAGACATCCCTAAGACCATTCTGACTGACTTACTGATATTACTGTTGATAACATTCATTTTTGCTCTGCATAGAAAAGAAGATAGAGGAACTATAGGTAAATAGGTGACCCTTTACAGAACTTTCCCAAAACAGTAAAAGAAAATCTCTCAGGTAACAGGTTACAGAGGTTCAGAAACAAAAATAAGAGTATAAACAAAATTCACAAGCAAAACTCTACTTACCAGCACTTCAGTATCAGGTTGTCTGTGTAACATTTTGATATGTGCCAGTCTTCCAGAAGTCAGTCGATCAAAAGACATGATCGTTCTGGGCCGTGGTGAGGATGAAAATTCCTGCTTTCTTGGAAAGCACTAGATGTGTACAGATGAGCTCCCATACAGTAAAATTCATGTGCTTGTTGTGCTTAAATTAAGCTCATTTTTCTAGCAGCCCACAAGTCTTTGCCTTGAAAAAAGCTGTGCCTGCTATTGAACACATATGCATGTATAATACATGCTGATTGTCAGTTAACCATCTCAGAGACAAGAATAAGAGCTAAGATTTTACCAGAAAATAATTTTATTGAGTAATTCAGAAGCCATCAAAACCTTGTATAATCATCTTTCACTAATCAATAAAATACAATGGATGCAGGAAGGTATTTAATTCCATTTGCAGATAACTACTAAAAGTTATTTCCAATATTATGTAGTCTTATCTAGAGCACAGTACACACACAATGTCAAAGTGGAAAACTATACTTTTGTCTTCACACCGACTTGCATCAATTTCTTATTTTTATTTTTCCCAATATGTTGCCCCATTATCATGTAAGATTTTTGCATAGGTTTACACAACTTCTCTAACTTTTGCCACAACAACCACAAGAAGAGCCCAAGTCATGTGATACTGAATATAAGTAACCATATATATAAATGCTCCATATGCAATAAGGATGACTTATAGATTGTGCAGCTGCAAAACACAAAAAATTGCCTTTTATATGTATATACAAATATAAACTTTTAACCCAGTCTCATGTTTTTCTGAAATTTCTCATTATTCTAGAACAAAAGAATCCTTATTTTGAGAGTGCTTAAATCATAACAAGATTCAGAATATTCCCATATTCAAGAAAGTAAGAAAGGAAGACTCAGGGAACTACAGGCCAGTGAGTCTCACCTTTGTGCCTGGGAAGATCATGAAGTGGATCCTCCTGGAAGAGATGATAAAGCACATGCAAGATGAGGAGATGATCCACGACAGCCAGCGTGGTTTCACCAAAGGCAGATTGTGCCTAACCAGTCTGGTGGTCTTCTTTGACAGTGATGGTACTGATGGACAAAGGAAGAGGAATTGATGTCTTCTACCTGGACTTGTGCAAGGCCTTTGACTTGGTCCCACACCACATCCTGATCTCTAAATTGGAAAGATATGGATTTGCTGGAGTGAACTGTTCAGATGACAAAGAATTGGTTTGATGGTCATAGCCAGAGAATTGTTGTCAACAGCTCTGTGTACAGATGGAGACCAGTTAAGAATACTGTCTCTCAGTGGTACATCCTAGAACCAGTGCTCTTCAACATCTTTATCAATGATACAAACAGCATACCCTCAGCAAGTTTGCTGATGACACTAAGGTGAGTAGTGGAATTGTCACAATAGAAAGGAGGGATGCCATCCAGAGGGACCTGGACACTCTTAAAAAGTAGCACTCAAGATTGTAATGAGGTTTAACAGAACCAAGTGCAAGGTGTTACACGTGGGTTGAGGCAATCCCAGATACAAATATAGACTGGGAGAAAAACTCCTTGGGAACAACCCTGTAGAGAAGGACTTGCAGGACATAAGCCAGCAGTATGTGCTTGCAGCCCCAAAGACGAACAGGATTCTGGGCTGCATCGACACAGAGGTGGCAGAAGGGCAAGGGATGTCCCTCTACATTGCCCTTGTGTGGCTTCATCTGGAGTACAGCATTAAGGACTGAGGTCTCCAGCACAAGAAGGATGTGGAACTTTTGGAGTGGGTCTAGAGCAGTGTCATGAAGATGAACAAATGGCTAGAGCATCTCTCCTATGACGAACAGGTTGAGGGAGGTAGGTTTGTTTAGCTTGGAGAAGAGAAGCCTATGAGGAGACCTCAATTCCAGTACTTAAATGTAGCTTACTAGCAGGAGGAGGACCAACTTTTTACAGTCTGATAGTGACAGAACAAGGGGAAATGGCTTTAAACTAAAAGAGGAGATTCAGGTTAGGTGTTAGGAAGAGATTTTTACTCTGAGGGTGGTGAGATGATGGAACAGGTTGTTTAGAGAGGTTGTGGATGCCCCATCCCTGGAGGCAACTCAAGGCCAGTTTGGATGTAATCCTGCACAGCCTGATTTAGTTGGTTGGTGGGCAGCCCTGCCCATGGCAAGGGGATTGGACCTAGACAACCTTTAAGCTCCTCTGCAACCTAAGCCATTCTATGTTACTGTGAGAATGACAACACAGAGACAAATCTGTACAGAGAACATTTCTCTGTAATTTGACAAAGGGAGATGGACCAGGAGACTGCAAACATATAGAAAAGCATATAGATAACTAATTAACTCAAAGATATCTTCGCAGAATTATAGTGCTACAATATATTAACTTATTCAAAGCATTATCATGATATTATCAATCATTACCTTATAAATTATAATTTTATTATATAGTTTTCTCAACACTTTCATTATATTTCAGATGAATACAAATACAGCATACTAGGATACAAAATCTGGTCACTTTCTACAGTTGTAAATACAATTCTTCATTTTTAGGAAGGTCAGACAGTGGAACATGATGCCTAGAGAGTTTTTCCATTCTCCATCTTTTGAGAATTTCAGGACTAGTCTGAGTAGTATCCTGAGCAACATAGTCTAATCTCAGACTTGACCTTGAGAGCAGGAGGTTGGACTGAAGACCCCCTGATGTCCCTTCCATCTTGAATTATTCCAGAAATATATCTTGAAATATAAGCATACATTAATAATCCACTTAATAACTCCTGCTTTCCCCTATTAGAAATGACATTGAAAACAATAGATCTAAATTATAAGCCTAGACAAACCAACAGAATCCCAACAAATAACCCCATACCATGACAAAGTCTGAAATACTTCCAACACAGCTCAAACTTTTCATACATAAAAGATGGACCCTGAATCTCCAGCTAAATACCTTTGGATGGTAGGTCAAATACACAAACATTCCAGTAATATTTCTAAAACTGCAATAATTTCCTTGTGAAGTATTATTGTGAAGTTGCATAACAAGGTAATGCTCTAGCAAATTTCCAATAGCATTTTCTGACATCATTTATTGGATTGGAATATGGTAACAATTGATTCCCCTAGCAAATGAACTGCTATTATCATAAGGAAATATTAACTTGGATTCTGTATTACATAGGTTTAAGACCTAAAAAATGGGATTGCATCCAGTAGCAAACAGTGCACATTTCTGAAATAGGTGCACTTAGAACAACGTGAACTACCACTACAAAATAACAAAAATAAGTGAGAGCTAGTGAAAAAATGACACATGAACAATCTACCACTCAACTTGGTAATCATTTTTGTATCTAACTCAAATAGGACAGCTTGGTAGAGCAATTAACATCACTGACAGATACAGTGTACACCAAAGATTTTGCTTGAATTCCTTACAGACTCAATCAAAAACAGGCTCTAAAACAATTTCAGTAGAGCAAACTTTTAAATTAATGCATATATACTCCAAAGCAAATAAGAACAATAAAGATGATATACTGCTTGGGCCTAAGATATAGAATAATACTAAACATATCCTTTCCAATAACTTTTTAAAATACTTATTTCTTTCAAACAAACTACTGGTTAATAAAAAATACCTACCTGAAGTACATGATGGTCTAACAGAGATGCTATTACTCACTTTAGGAAAAAAAAGTGAGTATTTACCTTGAAAAACTCATACCTTCTCGAAATAGGGCTGTGAAGCGTCACATCCATCATCTCCAAACTCTTTTAGATTATTTACTGTATACAGGATTATCAGAGAAGATGCTAGAATGACATTCTTTTCTCTTGGTTGACATTTTTTATAGCATACTAGATGGTTTCATAGACATTTCATTTTTCCAGACTTTTTGGCAAATGAAACTGGGCTTTCAGAAAATGGATCCTTTTTAGTCCAAATATTTCTTGATAAAATGCACCTTTAAGTGCAATAGGAAAAACATTCCGCTGCTCAGACTAGCTATGAAAGGCAAACGCTTCAGAACTTTTAGAACTGTTTGTGTTTTGTCTCTTATTTTTATGATTCTATGTATTTTGCACATTTATCTGTGGAATGATATAAAAATGAGCTTCAAGGTACGAATTTCTTTGTGAAAACTACATTGCCTATATTTTCCCGTGCTGACAAGCATAGGTTGGATATTAGATTCCTTTTTAAATTTAACTCAAAAGCTTCAAAGCATTAAAAAGCTGGTACCGAATTTTTGTATCATTCTTTGCTCTTTTGAAAACTGTACATCCACTCATTTTTGAGATGAGATCTTCCAAAATGTAGACTGTTGTAAAGATGTACTAAGAAATAAAGAAAAAATAATACAGTACTTCATTATACAGTAACCATAACGTAATAGGAAAATCACGCCTGTGATGTTACTTCCTGTCTTAAAAGCCTGACCAAAGTTCTCAGTGCTTTTTTGCTCATGCTCAGTAATCAAAATACTGCAAAATGTACTCTACTTATATAGAACCTGCCCCAGTCAAATACACTGATGGTTAGTTTAAACTTCATTCCCCTCTTCATACTAGCCAGAAGAATCATCCATTGTTTTTGTTGATATATTTTTTTTAAGCCCTTAATGAATCACTCCAGCTATGCACTGGAGTCGCGGATTATCTTCTTATTGCCAGTATGCACTGCTTCATTACAATTAAACCTCTTTTATTCTCTTCTTGATACTCTTGAAATGAAAGTACTATGGACATATAAAAGCTGTAGTATCTGTCCCAACGAATTCACATTACAGTCCATATTAAGACATCACAACCTATAGATGATAATTAAGAAGGAAAAAAAGAATACCTTGATAATGAGGTCAACTTCTACTCATAGAGGCATATTTGCCTGAACAATGCCTGCTATGCAAAAATAAATAAATAAATAAAAATTAGCTGAAGAGGACATGCAAAGCTTGATAAACAAAAAGAATAAGAAATAAACTACTATTTAGGTTCTGATATTCAGTGGCCCAAACAACGCACGTTCAGCTTTCCATTTATATAGATTTTGGAAGTGACACGTTAATCTTTTACCATGGTTCATCCTGTCTTTTTCTAGATTATTACCCAAATGAAGTTTTTAACAGATCTTATTTAAAGTGCTTCTGTAGTATTTTTGCCATCATACTGAAAAATAAATAAATTCGATCTGTAAGGTATTTCTGATCAAAACATCCCCGTCTGATTAGAAAATATCTCCAAAACAATCATTCTTCATTCATAACCAAAGCAATCCATCCCCCACTCCTGTACGTCTTGTTCTAACACTGCCATCTATTCTGTTTTTAGTGCCTTGTTTGCTTTATCTTCAGACAGTAGGCCTTGAACACTTTATTTTTTTTAATGCCACATGTTTAACACACTATGGAAAATGTTTCTGAGAATACATTTTTAAGGAGAAACTCAGAGTGCTCTTGTTTATTCAAAAGCAATAAAGAAACCTGAAATATCATTGTCATACAGCAGGCATATTCTGAATTATACTCCACTATAACATAAATATAGCTTTGCCAAACACATTACGAAATGAGAGAAAAAAGAACTGAAGTGAAATTTATCGTCTCTGTATGTCACTATGTAATTAAAACTGACAGCAGTCCAAATTTACCAGATGAATCTTGAATACTACATTTGAAACTACATTTGAAAACATTCAAATCACAAAATTTCGCTCTGTAATGCTAGAGAAGGTGCAATATAATATTTTATTCTTTTATGAATACAAGCCAGTGGTCTGCAAACTTCCTAGTACTTCTTTACACATTTTAGCTCCCTCTAGTCTTTTAACTGATTTGCTAAGGAATTCCTTTCAGTAGTTACAACTTCTGAAAAGCAGGTGAAAATTTCTCAAAATCAGAAACTCAACTAATTTGCAAACTACAGTGGCAGAGATAGAAAGCAAAAAGCAGAGTACTAAGTCAATATACAACTAATAAAGAACAAGCTCTCTTCTGCTGTCTCCAAATTGGGAATCTAAGAAAAGAACGCAGAGAAAAGTTGATTTCCTTCCGGTATCATATTCCTGCAACTTAGTGTGTTGGGAAATAATGAAAGGGAGGGTGGGTAGATTACTCCACTATAGATAAGACATCGTAAAAGTTCAGAAGTATATTAGGAAAACCAAACATTATACATATTTCTGCCCCCTCTAATTCTGAGCAAAGCTAAAAATGATCACAGAGAAACAAACTATCTATATATAAAGAAAAAAGTAGGATTCCAGCTCTCAAAATTGATATTCCCTGAACCAAATAATATCTTCTCTTGTGTTTTCAGCATCTAGTCTCAATAATACAGCAGGTAAAATGCCTTTTCTTGTATATTAGATTATACAGCCTCTCTCATTTTGTTTTAGCTTTGACATAAAACCCTGTTCTACCATAATTTCTATCTTGAAAATTAATCTAGATTTATGGTCTCCTATACTTCAGTACATACAATCACACATTGCAAAAAAAGTAATCCCTGCATCTAACAAGAAGCCAGACAACCAGCATCAATAATAGGAGGAGGGACAAAGGAAAAAGAAAGAAGAATGGAAGGGCATTAGAGACATTAATAGGCATGGAAATGGTATAAAAATCTATCATGACTAAACTTAAAAAGGTTTTGAGCCAGATCTTTCTACCAGATCATAACTACATTTCTAAGCCAAGTACAACTAACCTGTACTTTATCAAAATCTTTGATATAGGTCTATGCAAGAAAAGCACTGTGCAGACAAAACATAGGAAGACCTGGATAATATTTAAGTGTGTAGCTAAATTCAGAATGTGAAGAATGCTGTAAAATATTAAGTCACGTCTCCTTTGGATATTGAAAAATATTTCTACCAAGGGGTAGATCCCACTGCTGGAAGATCAGTGAGGAAGGAAAAACGCACTGGAATGTTCCAGGAAATGTTACCACCTACAGAAGTTACACAGCTGTGATAAAAGGCAAAGGTGGCTCTGGGACCACACTGATGAAAAATTTAGGATATGGTTTGTGATACGCATGTTTTATGATACAAAGCCTATGAGACGATGCCGACTTCCTTTAGACATATTGTAGCAGGCACAGCAGGGCTGAGGAAGACATTAAGTTTAAAATGAAATATGAACTTAAAAAAAAGGACAGTTTACACAAGAGGTGAGTATAATTTTATGTCTTGGCACGGAATTTAGAGTCCTTCTATCCTTCATCACAAGAAAGCAATGGTGAAAGAAGTGTCCACCAGAACCAGCAGGCCAAGAAAATAAGCTCCTTCCAGCACAGAGATTATGGAGATTAATCAGTGATTATGAGTTGAATATCTGCATAAAATGACTCAAAGTCACTTCCAGTCTTATTTACTCTCCCTACCTACTAGAGTTTTCTCTGAAGTAATTCATAAAGATTATACAGATTTTTACCTGGACAGAGTGACATATATAAAGAGTAATAATTTTCTAAAGCAGCATGAAATTCTTTCAAAGAGCAGTTCAAGCACTACTTCTATCCACGTTCTTTAATAACCTTTATTACTGCAATGAAAGACAGGCCAGCTAAACACAGCATCCCGTTTTAAATCCACTTTACTACTGTAATGCTACAACTGAGCTAAGAGATAGATTCACAGTGGAGCATTCCCATAAGCATTCTAGCTGCCATGGGAAATTAAACTTTCAATGATATAATGAATACTGTATATCTCATTCCAAGTGCAACAATTTCAAGAATCTCTGTAAACCTAAATACAGTTATATCAGCACAAAATTCTCTCACACACTAGCAGCAGAAAAGACTGATTTTTAAAGGGTACAGGTATTGAATTCTGAATCAAATGACATCAATATAAATATATAATCAAATATAACTGATTTTATGAACTGCAAAAAAAAAATATATATATCCCACCAAAGATTTTATCCAAAGTCCATCACATTTATGTATTTCAGTCTAGAGAAGTGAACTTTAATGATAAAGACTCTTTTGCTAACTATGTAAACATTAATTAAACAGCAGTGTCACAAATGCAATCCAGAAAGAGCTTCTGATATATCTTTATAATTACACTAAATGAGTGAAAACTACATTTGAGTTTACATCATACTCTGGAACACCTTCTAGAATGCTAAAAAGATCAGCCATACCAAACTCTTAGCAAATTGCTATACAAGCTACAATCACTTTGTTCATGCACACGAAAACCCCGTACAATTTTTTGAATGCATAAGGTATTTTTAAATACATTTTTGTTAACTCTGTCTTAATGCCATTACTTCCCATTTGCTTGTCCCATTCAACTTAATAACAGATGCCATCTGTTACGTATGGTTCTCCTGAAAAAGGACATGTATCTTGAAACTGCTGATACGATCTTATTTAGCATCAAGTATTGCATATTTACAACATTGTCTTTATATAAATGATTGTGAGTTTTTGATTTGATGTACTTAAAGCACACTAAAGATAATTCAGCAAAAAAGATTTGAAATTTTATTTCACAACATAAGTTTTGTCTACATGGAAATCTCTACAGAGAGACTAGCTATTAAATCAGGATATATAAGAAGTTCCATTGCATGTATTGAAACCTTAAACAGAGAGAGGTTAGAAAAAGAAACAGATCATAACACACCTACTGAAAACACAATCCTAACCTTTTGCCATCATTTATAAATGGAAACTAGCTCCAAAATAGTTCAGCTGTTAGGGAGGATAAAGAACTGATGATAATCCTCGTGCTCCTCACATGAACTCCAATAAGGCATTTGAATGAGACTTTTAAAGCTGAAAACTGTCCATCAAAGCAGAATAACTTTTGCTAATCCTTGTGCCACAAATTACTAATCCATCTGGAAAGCTATTTTTTTGTATGTGTTTACAAGGATCTAAATGTCATCAGACAGAGAGACAACTAGGTTAGTAGCATATAAAATAAATAAATATATATAAATGAACAGAAATAAAAAAGTCTGAAGCAGTTGACCACAGAATAAGTAGGATTTGCAGAAGTACTTACAGCTCTCAATCTCCAGTGTGCAGTTCTGTTCATCCAGCGGATATCTCCGTAGGTCCATCATACAAGCAGCTGTCGTAGTAATTCTAGGAAGCAAAAAGAAGAGCTTGTTAATGCGTCTCATTCCAATCTTTCTTTGACTGCACATAGTTGAAAGGACAAAATATATTTCTACAGACACTTGCCTATTTTTACTAAAATACTGTGTATGTTGGTTACTTGTAACTAACGCTGTTCCAAAAAGGTTATGCCACTCTGGTGGGCAAGCAGACAGATTCTCCTTCTTTCACATTATCACTGTATTGCAAGCTTTAATGATCAGCAAACAGTTTATTCTGAAAAAAAATCACTGTGAATTAGAATGGCATTATTTCTTCCATTTTATACCAAAGAAGACAAAAAAAAGCAAGGTGGCAAAAAAAATCCAAAGATGAACAAAGAAAGAGGCATACTTCATATCCTGGGTTAATACTTAAATCCCTTCATATGAAACTTAATTATTCTTTCCTTTCTTCAACAGTGCTTTGCTAATGAAGTGATGTTTTACCTCCATATTAACAAGCAAACACTCTCAGGAATGTTTTCATAAAAGGTTTAGACCACATTTGTGTCTCTAGATAACACCAAACCCTTACACAGGCCATGTGTCTCACTTCGACATGAAGACAAACTTCTGTACCATCAGTAAATCTTCTACAGATAGATCTAACAGGAATAATCCCAAGCATAATAACATGAATCAATCCAAAGTGTTCTGCAGCCTTTTATTAACTGTGTACCTGTAAGTCTTTCTAGTGTAAGCACAAAAAAATCTTTTCGTTTTCCCCCTGAGGACATGTAATACCTGTAGCGATTAAAATAATGCTATTTGGCATCTGCCAGTATTCAAAAGAGGTATATCCTGAGCGTATTCCAAGTGGATATGTAGAGCATAAACAGAGCTATTTCTTGCCTATCTTTCCCCCCTCTCCATCTGCTAAGAGCCCAACTCCTACACAGACACTGAAGCCTAGCAATTTATACAATCTTCTCAGAGAATTGAAGGTTTTCCATGTTGGATATTTAGATTGTTCAGTAACTGTTCACAAACTTCTTTTACACGCTCCAGTTTGACAGAAAGAGACTTCTCTCTTGATGGACTTCAGTCTTCCTAATTACCTACTGTTCACTAGAAACAGAAAAATACAACTGCCTCAAACTCAAAATTTACTCCACACTGGCTTCAACAATCCTCTCCACAAGGCACCTCAAAAATGTTAAAAACAATATATACTTCTCATTAGTATCATTACTGGTGAAGCTCAAGTTTTGCTCTCATTCCAGAAAAATTCAAAAATAAAAAATAAAGCAGCCCTGTAATCTTTCCAATGGAAAGAACAGGAACAAGTATCCTTCGCCTATTCCTGAGTGGAAATCTTCCAGCATTTAACAAAAGCAAACAACTGAAGAATACATTTGAGTGTTTACCTACATTCTAAGTGCACAAGAGATTCACGAGAATTACTAGCCTGGCTGACTACTAAGTTTTCTAATACCCCTCTGCACTTCCCACTAGAGTCTACAAAACCAAGGCCTTCAAAACAAAGGCAAAAAACACAATTAGTACTGGCCACAGCAAAACATCCATTTATACAGATGAGCACTGTCAATCCTAACTTACATTCTATGGGATTTAGGGGTGCAGGAAAATATCACAAAAGGGAGCAAAGGCTGCAGAAAGGATAAAAGCTCTGTAGGAACACTATCAAATCATTAAAAAGCACAGTTACTTATCAGAAAAATAAAGAAGAAAATAAAAACAAACAAACAAAAAACAAAACAAAATAACCACATCAATAAATATCACTAGTAGGTCAGAATTTCAATCAAAACAGTAGTTTTCAATAATGGATTTAATTCAACTCACTTGTTCATTTCTTATCCATAATGCAAATCCATTGGAATTGAACATGAAATCTGTCCTCTCCTCACATCTCCTTATACTTTTTACCCTGACTTTTCTCACCTTTGGAAAATAGAAATACTTACCTTTCATCTTCAAAAGTATTTAAGCAACAAAAAAACCTTCTGATAATTGCTAATGGCTTGCAATTCATGGTGAATAGCTAAACAATATTACTAATGAAAGAGCATGGAAGAATTACCAACTTTTGAAAGATCTTAAATTCATGACTCACAACCTACATCTTTTCAGAGGAAAAAACAGCAGTTCCTTATAGTTAGTAATGCCTGAAACAGGAATATCACCTCCTACTCAGAGCAGAGCTGTTTCAATTTTCATAAAAGAACTACAAATATTTTTTACACAGCCTGGCCTAGTGAAAAAAATATAGATTTTTTTTTTCATAATGTAACCTTGAGAACAAACAATGGAGAAAATAAAAGCTTTATAAAAACAACACTGTGACTCAACCCACCAGTCATTAAGAATGATAATGGAATAACAGTGCTTTCATGGAAAAACTGTGAAGTGAAACACATTACAGAACTGTCTCAAGCACTCATTTTTTATCTGCCGTCAGAGAGAGAAAAACATTGTGATAATTCATTTTATGAACCTTTGATCCTTTTTGATATAAAACCAGTCTTCAGTGCAAAGAAATCTGCACCCCAAATATCTTATAGGGAAAGTGAAGTTGCTGTCAATAATCCCCAATAATTCAGGTGAGTATTACTTCAAAGAAAACTGAAAATTTGCCCTTGTCTCACAATTTTGAGGAGGTTCCATGACCCAGAAACTGGAACTCTGCCCCTTTCTCAGACCAAAGTTGAAGATCATAAGAAACTCTTAAAAAAACCCTTAGAATTTAAGTGATGAAGAAAATAATATTGTCCCAGTAGTGTTAATTTTTTTTTTAATACAGCAGCTATTTTTCCAAAATCTAATAGACTTTGTCCTTTCTACGAGTTCAAGTGTGATTTGAAAATCAGAACAGCAACTTAAATACTTTTTACATCACTGCTGAATAAAGAACATCACTGAGAGACAGGACAGCCTTGCTACTGATACATGGAGATGGACAGAACCTGAATTCCTTTTGGAGCTGCACTGGCTCTGCAAAACTATGAGGAATAAGAAGCAGTAGAAACTTATCTCTGCCCTGGAAAGAAGCAGCTCTGACCTATTATATACAGAAGAGAAGAGAAATGCTGAGTAAGAAGGTGACAATTTCAGATAGTTCCTCTGAGCAGAGTGGTTGTATGTGAACTGTGTAATACACTCTCTGCTCTCGCACTGACAGACTGTGACCCTACCGAGTAAAAGACAAAGCTGAAACCCAGAAAAATTGAAGGATTAATTCTTCCTTCAAATGTAACACACACGTCCTGTCAAAGGCATTGTGAAATTCCACCTCAGATCCATAAATCTTAAGGCATATTAAGGCAGAATCTGATTCTCTATTAACTGTTTCAGGACCAATCCAAGGAGCTTGGAAGGAAACCATGCTCCTTAACAGACTGCAGTTCTTCATCACATACATCATCAGAGAGTTCTGCACACGCTGACTGGGAATTGCTATCTGTTTCTCTCAGAATCAGTTACTGAAGCCATGTACTGCATCAACACCCACTGACCACCTCTTCTTCTTGGAAACAGCTCTACTCTGTGACAGTTGGAAGCACTGGCAGCAGCAAAGCACACCCCGTTTCAACTATGTGGCAATCTGGGAAAAAATGTGACGCAACAAATCATTCTCCTGAACAATAACATTGGATATAAATGTGTTACAAGACTGCTAGAAGTACTAACAGAACAAACTGGAAATTAAAAGACATTTATTGCTAGTTAGAGAGCTCACAGAATTTTTCATTCATTTATTCACATAAAAAGTGAGCTTTCACAACAGATAAGCAAGGAATATTTCTACAAGTCCATCATTGAAGCCAAATATCCAGCTGACTGCAAAGATCTTTCCATCTCAAATTGCTCAGAGTTTCTCTATGTACAAATGCTTTTATTCGTGTCAATAGTTTAGTTTGAAAAGAAATTATACACTCAGTTCACATAGAATCTATAATATGCCATCTTCTAATACCTCTTCTCAAAATGTCATGAATATTTCAACCTAAGCTCCAACTTTTCTTGCTTTTCTTGCTCATTTTGAGACCACCTACCTAATAACATTTAAATATTCTCTTTGCTTATTTCCTGTCCCACTCTTACATATTTAAGCACTCCCTAAAACATCTAAGTGTACATGTTAAGGCTAGAAGGCACAGCTCTAAATATATGATGCTAAAACTTTTTCTAAAGGCAATACAGGATAGGGAAGAATTCTTGCAGCTGACAATACACAGGGAGTTAGAACACATACAGAATCGCTGACATCTACATGTTGTTTTTCAGATTGTTGATTAAAAAAGCATTCATGATTTTCCAGAGCAAATTAAATATATATGTCTGTGATCTTTCTTAGTTTACCTGTCTCTGCTGAAGGATGGGCTGTTGTTCTATATGAACTTCAGCTCAGAAGACTCATGGGAAACTGGAGAATTTGGCTGTTACCTCATAGTATAAGAATGGTGATGCTGAAGGATCAGAATTTTGCTGTAGATTTGTGTGCATTGATGCCTAGTTTTGTGCCATCTTTTTCCCCACAAAGCTCTCTAAATGTTTTTTAGGTTAGATAGCATTGCTTGCTATCCTGTCACGTAGTCCAAAACTCAGCCACAACATCATGTTCATAATTCAAATCCCCACAAAAAGCACACAACTATTCACAGAAAAATCTTCTTGTACAGTAACCCTGAAATACCACATGCTTCTCTGGAAGATAACACCAATGGAACACAATGAAGCAGATGAACCAGAATCTAGGAGGTGCACTTCAGAATTTTAATATTTTATCACTGGGAAATGTCTCTTTGTCTTTCAGCATTCACTTCATTTCTCCCTTTAAAAAGAAATAATGAATAAATAAAAGGAAGTTCCCTAAAAAAAACATAGGACTTAAACAACATTGA
This sequence comes from Cyrtonyx montezumae, assembly GCF_038088225.1. Classification (NCBI taxonomy): domain Eukaryota; kingdom Metazoa; phylum Chordata; class Aves; order Galliformes; family Odontophoridae; genus Cyrtonyx; species Cyrtonyx montezumae. The sequence goes on along the minus strand of NW_027071914.1, from coordinate 7,035,902 downwards.
AGCAATACGAGCACAGTGATCGAGTCAGTCCACAAACGAAACAGCCTTAGAAGAGAGAGCCAGCCCATCTCCTCTGGTCTTCCATAGTTTTTAACTCTTCTGTTATATGCCTAACACTAGAAAAATGAAAACTTTTACTTCCAAACATTTTGCACAATGTGTTTCTTATTCCAGTAGGAATTATGACATCCACTTCACTATGATAATGTCAGTACTGCAATAAAAATTGCGTAACTGCAGCTATTTTATTTTCTTAAAAATTTATTCTCCTTCCACACAAGTCATTCTGCATATAAAAAATCCATCATATATATAAAACATCTCTGAACAAGTTGTGCCATTTTCAAAAGGAAAAAAAATATCATTCAAGTTCTAAGAGAAAAATGTTTCATGTATTTCAGAATGTATGGAACACCTTCACCGCAAACTTTCATAATTCTCGCTTTTCTTTTTTTGTTCAAGGAATGTAACTTCATGTAAGGGTATGAAAAGAATAAAATGTATTACAATATCTTTACAAACAGTTAACTTACTGTTCTGAAATAATGAATTGGAAGTAAGCTAGAGTTTTCCAATGCACTACAAAGATTGGGTGTATAATTCTCAGTGTCTATTTGTTAGTTTGTACTAACCAGTATGCTGAACTTCATACATACCTTGTAGTATCATTTTTTCTCTTGGATAATAAAGATACAATGCTTAATTAAATAACTGTAAAGCAAAAGTAAAAAAAGAAGCATCTTCTACACAAAATACATACTGCCTCAGTGCACAGATTTAGAAGATAATGGTGCTGCTAAAAATGTGGAATAAAAAGTACACATTATAATAGCTTATCTAGTATGAAATTGCCCACAGCCTACCAGTTCATTGGATCTTTAGAGAGTAACAACTACAGAAGCACTCCCATTCTATATGGCAATGCCTGTACTTGTATGAAGTTTTGTTTCCCTCAGGAATCTGTGTCTAAATGTTGAATCATGTGCTTCTTAGAAGTAAGTGTGCAACTTTCTCTACCCCATCCTGAAAATGTTAGCAATGGCCAATCACCAACAACTGCTGGGCGCAGCTGCTCATGGACGGATCCTTCCTTCAAGGCAGATGGTGCTGGTGACAGAAATAATCCTGAAAAGCCCTTTCCTCTCACAAAAAATCATCAATGGTATTTCTAATTGCTTGCCTATTCTGGGAAACATTTAAGTGGATGATCTGACAATAAGATGTTTTCAGAACCATGGAGAAGGAGATTTTTACCCAACTTAAAAATTAATGTGAAAGTCAAAACAACCTTCAGCAGAAAAGGCAAAAGCTGAATTATAATTCAGCATATTTAGTAATTCTTACAGAAGAAGAAAGATAAGAGCCCAAGTGCCTGTTCCTCCAGCTTTTGTGAGTCAGAATAAGAAGTCTCATTTTCCACAGGGAAATGTCAATAGAAATATTAAATTTATGTGGATTCTTCCAGAATTACCCCTCAGATCCAAAAAGGGGGAAAAAGTGTCAGTAAAAAAATCAGTGTCAGTAAAAAAATGCAGACTTGAAATTACTATGTTTCTTTTGAAAACCTTTAAAGCGAAGCAGTGACCTGTAAAATTCTAACCCTCAGAAAAATTGAAGACAAAAGTAAAACGAACTTCCCTGATCTAAACTGGGACTGGTACTTCAAAAGCAATCATACAAGGAGACAGTTAACTGTCAGAACTAAGGCAAACTCTGTAAAGCGCTATAGAATAGACACAGGTTAATCCTTATTAAATCAATTGCGATTAGAAAATTTCAGCCACAGACTGGAACATGAGAATAGTTGCGCCTCCTCCATATATGACTGTAAGATTTCAGTTAGACCAGTACTTTCTAAATCTTTTTCCCCAATAAATTATATCTTTATTATAATATTTTTATTATTCTAGATAAAAAACACTCCTAAACATATTTCTTCTTCTCCTACCCACGACATAACAGAACAACATCATTATGAATTAGGTTTTTAATCACCCTCTCTTCATTTACTCTTTTACTTTCTCTCTATAACTAACCCAATGTTCCCCAAAATACACAATTCAATCTGCTACAAAGCAGTTACCTCACCTACTGCAGCTCTAACTGCATGCCTGAAGTACTCTCATGGAGCACATTACCTCTGTTAGGACAGCATCTCCCCTTCTCTACCTGAGTAAAGTCACTATTGAAAGCTTCTACACAATCCGAAATACGATTCATTATTTCCAGTGAATATTGAAAGCACAAGCAGCAGCTAAGCACATCAGAAAGTCTTTCATGTTGATATAGGTAAATTCTCAGCTGTCTTCACCTCCCTTCTAAATCTTAACCCAATGCAACCAGCAAAAATTTGGAATGAGAAACTTTACGGTTTTATACTACTGAATTGAGCTGATTAAACCTACTGTATTCATTCAATAGAGTAAACCAAATATCTTTGTAATTGACTATTATCATAAGATCAGTGTCTCTTGCTTTGCAGATAAACATTTCAGCTTTGCTTTGGTATTTAGAGAACAATAAAAGGCACTTATCCAGAAATGTAATTTCATCCTACTGATGTCCTTTCAAATATCACTGTATTAACTGTCAATAAAGAGAAAGGAAGAATGGAATAAGCAACACAGATCATTCCGAAGTCTCAAAATATCCTATACATCTTATATATTGCCCTCAGACTTTAGGTCCATAATACTAGCAGATATTAACAACGCTGTTATCTAGATACAGCACATTTATTCTAAGGTATCATTTCACTTTTAATTTTGCTGAGTGACTACTATTTGTAATCAGCAGATGGTAACGTTTCACCACCACCAGTGTCACAATATTTGGCACTGAACTACTTGACTGTATCTATTTATTTTTGAAAGCTGTGATGTCAGCACATCATGAACACTTCATAGAAATACAACACTGGCCAGATTTCACAGCCAGTTTTCAAAACCACAAAAGCATGCATTTAAAGTGTACATAAAACAGTACTGATGGCCTACTTTGAGGCATTAGAGTGGTATAACTATCATAATACACTGCAAGCTGGACTTCGTAGAATTAGAAGGGGCACTGTGAAATTACATGCCCAGGGGGATGATCTCATGGTTCTTTCTGAAGCCACTGTCATGTCCTTAGACTAGATATTACTGAACAGACTGAGTTTATCATTCTTAGTTTCTATGTGAGAAGGATTTTTCCTATCACAAAAAAAAAAAAAAAGCAGTAATTTAAAAAGTACCAGAATCACTAACATTTTTAAATGAAAAATGGGAAAAAAAAACCCAAACCATACCTCTATAATAAAATTTTGTTTTCATATCAATGTTAATTACGCACTGCATAGAAATTACATCAGACTCATCTACTTGCAGAAACACAGATTGGAAAGATTTGTAGATTCAAAGCACCTTAAAACATTTTGTAGGTATCACTTGCTGAACTGATCCCTCACAAAACTGCATAGAGATGGGCTAAAGACATTTCTCACGTAAAATGAACTCATGGAGTGACACAACTCCATCAATATTCAACAGTCACACTCTTTAGACCAACAGAGTTATTCACAGAATACTTCCAGCTATTTCTTTTGCTTTTAACTTTCCACAGGAATCACTCATCACCTAATGTGCTTGCCACTGTCTAAAGAAACAGGCTGATACTGCATTACTTAGCACATGGGAGGCATGTAAAGAAGGACGAGAAGCTATCCTGCTAATTGGGTTGGAAGTACTTGGTTTTATTTCAGCATTGTTTAGAAGAAATGTTTTGATTGTATTAATCAAGACATGTCATTTATTATGTAGAACAAAGATCTATTTAATATTCTTAAAACATAAATTATTTAACAATTAGTAATTTAGTGGTCATATTTATTTTTCCAATTTACTTCAGCAGACAGGTTTATATGTCAAGCAGAATATCATATATATATATGCCTAATTGAATCACTTACTGATTTACGGATGTGAGAGTGGACTGCAAATAAAGTTAGTTTTCCTAACGATTTTTAAAAGAGAATTAGCACATGAAGAAATCAGAAATCCATTCTGTGTACTAAGTAAACCAGATGCTGTGAGGAAGTAAATACAAATTGTTGGCATGTAGCTACGAAAAGTATTACACTTTATCCATTCTAAAAAAGCATTTTGAAATAATACAGAAACACTACGGAAATAGTTAGTTCACTTAAAATGACAACTAAAATTCTCAAGATTAGCAACAATTTATTTCAGTTAATACAAAAAACAGATTGCAAAAAAAATCTATAACTAGTAATAAAATAAATAAAAATCTATATATTGTGTAAGTCCAATATTTATGGACTAACAACTAACCCCCAGAGATACAAAGCTATAGAATTTCACCCTTCTCCTCTGCCCTGTGTTCACCAAGCATCAGTGGAGATTCTCCACCACAATTAACAGCCAGATCTGGTGCGTTTAAGCTGCCTTTAACAAATCTCCTGTTTGCATGGCATCCACATACCACATCTAAATAATTATTTCCATCTGGATGCTATTTAATTGAGGACAGCTAAAATTTAAGGGATGATTTTCAGGCTAATTCACAGCATAGAGTCATCAAATGACACATTTCTATTAGCACAAATAGAAAAGTCTTAGTATAGACACCTATAAAAGGAAAAAAAACCAAACACATATACATGACTCTTTTGCAGGATCTGCTGTGATAGAACATGGGAAATGGCTTCAGATGGACAGAGGAGAGATTTAGATTGGATATAAAGAGGAAGTTTTTCACAATAAGGGAGCTGAGGCACTGTCACTGGTAGCCCAGAGAGGTGGTGGCACCCCATTCCTGCAGACACCTGAAGTCAGGGTGAGCTCTGAGCTCCTGATGGAGCTATGCATATCCTTGTTTGTTGGAAGGAGTTGGAGTCGATGATCTTTAAGGGTCATTTCTGAATCAATTGTTTTTATAATTCTGGAAAGTATAACCCTTGTTCAAATTAACATTTTAAGATAGGTCTGACTTACACAAATTATGAACTGTTTATTCTGTATATATACACTACTATCTTCCTCTTCAGGCTATTCTGCAGATAGACAATGGTGGAGAAAGCCCATTAATTTTACCAAGATCTCTTTCTCTCATTTTCTCTTTTAATACTAAGATCCATAGGTTTCTACAGTTAGTTATTGGCATTTGTGATAAACAAAGCCAATTATTATATTTGGAAGATATGCGACTCTGATCTGCCAAACAGGTTGGAATGATTCTGTACACAAAACTTCAACTGATTCTAATGTTTGGTTTTTTTTTTCCATAACTTTGTTACATATATTTCTACTTACCATTCTGTATATTTATATCTGGATTTTAACACTTCATATATGACTGATGTATTAATTCAACATCTCCTGTAACATGAATTTTATTTTCCATATTGAGTGCTTTTATAATTTAGAGAATGTGTTCCTTATTGCTTTTCATGTACTATACTTGGAGCTTCACTGTTCATAAGACCTTTTCTTCAAAGAAAACTTTCAACTAGCTCACATCTTAGGTAGATGATGAGTCAACTGAAAAATATCAGTCGTAACTGAATACACTAAATATACGTTTTATAGGAAAAAAAAAGGCTTATCTGAGGTAAGTTGGACATGTTCTGGAGCCATTCCCTGTATGCAAGGATCTTTTTAAAGTAGATATTGTGCTGCAGAAAGTGTCTTTTTTTTTTTTTTTAATACAATCTCTAAAATAACTTCTGGTCTTTACTTAAACTGTTTGTTCATATATGACAGGACAATACTTGCTGAAACTCAGGAAATCAAATTCACAGCAATGACTATTATCTCAGATAAATGTTTACTTGATTAAATGCACAGGTACTTTTAGGTGAATGAAAGCCCTGGCATAAGTCTGAAAGGTGAAAGCATCTTTTGCACAGCATGTTCAGCAGACTCAGAAGTGAATTTGAGGCTGCTGTGTCCACTTTGGTAAACTCTCAGTCATTTCTGACCTCAGATGTGGAAGTAATGGCTATCCAGCCACAGCCATTTGGAAAGATGTAGGTAGCTTTTCACAAACTCAGTCTGTTTGACAGGCTTTAAAGCAGGGAATTTCCAGCAACAAAATAAGTATGTTCTGGGATTCACATTTATAAAGCAGGAATTTCAAAACTCAAGAGTCTAAGTTTGTTCTCCAGCATCAGATACCGCGTTTATCAAAGGCTTCCACTGTGAATGGTTTTTAGATGTTATTTTTCAAATTCATTATTAACACTAGCTTGTCAACACTGGTATTTGATATCATATAACAGTAATAGGACATGAAATTTTGCATCAACTACTGGGATAGAATGTTTTAACTTTCTTAGTGTACAAGAATAATAATACCTTACATCAATCCTGGCATGAGGCATAATACTTACAGGAAAGATGTTTGGAGAGACTGTTTTCAACTAATAGCTCAACAGGAAGCCTTAGCATGGATGTGGACTTCAAGTCAGCACTGCTTGCAATATGGGGACAGTAGTAAACTATGCTATACAAAGAACAACAAGCAAGTTTCTCCACTGAGAAAAGTAGTAAGGCACATGAAAATGATCTTTGTCATGTCTTGAGTAGATGAGATAGACCTGTGTAGGCCAGCAGCAATATTGTTTTCAAGCTTATTCATTTCACAATATATACTCCCTTTATCTTTCTATCTCCCTTCTATTAAAAGTTGCATAGGTAGAAATATCCAGAAGCTTTTTGTTTTTGTCACAAGACTTCTTAAAAATTTACCTTCATATATTTCAGACATGGACTAGAATTCATCATTAACATCACACATCACTTACGATCCTTTAACTTAACGCTACAGCTACTGACTCAGCAAAATGTCACATAGGTGGAAAATCTCACTTCTAAACACAGATCAGAGATTTAGCAAAGTTTAATAAGTTCATTATTAAGGTTAAATTTCTCAGTGTTATTCCAAGCCGATTAATAAGAAGTCTAATCATAGGCATCCTTAGTGCAGTGTTGCTTGCATTGTAACTTACATTATACAGACACAGAGATGATAATTATCATACTCAAATCTGCTTCATTTTTCTGAACTTTCAACACTCATTAATCTTAAATCTACAACACTGAAGGCACATAAGTATATCTGTGGTACAGACAGTCTATCTCAGCTTTTCACTTATTCTAACAAAGCCATTTTCTAGTTAGTCAACTTGTTCAATAACTGCAGTGCTTCAACAAGACCCCAGTAACTTTTCCCCACTTGGAATAGCAGCATGACTCCCGTATCCAGAATACCCGCAACTCAAAAGACAAAAGAAATGTTACACAAAGCCTTTGCTACTGCATCATTGTTTGGTAACAAGAACAATGCACTATTTGCAAGCTTGCAATTCTCTGAAGTAGAAGAGACAAGTTCTTTCTAGTTCCACCTCCCTCAGGTATTTCTCTGCATGTTTTGTGACCATTTCTTTCAGGAAAATTGACACATTGCATAGGCAACCCTCAAAGCCATTCATACTTTCTTTAATGTAACACTCCTCTCTGACTCAAAAGCTAACCAGCTCCAGTCTCCTTCTCAAGCAGCTTCAAGTACAGTGATTATAATCCCCATATCACCGTACGCAGTTGTACACACTTGGTAAGGAGACACCAGAGGTAGAATTCATTGACAGGAAAAGAATCATTTTCTCAGATTACACAAATCCATTTTAAAAAGTAATTCTGTGTGCTCCCTTTGAATGTATCTGCAACATAGAAACTTTCCTAAACAAATGAAGAGCAAAATAATGAAGGAAGACCAAAAGAAATTGTCCATTAATTTGCAAATAATGACCTAGGAGTGATGCTTAACAGTAAACAAGAGTTAAAATTAAGAACACTAAAGTAGATAGAACGGGTGAAAAACAAACCCAACAGGAAATTCTACTTCTCTATGAAAGAAGTAATAACCTGATGTGCAATGTCATCATGACAGATACGTGACATCAATGAAGAAATTAAGTCTTAAGGAACTATCTTTATCAGTCGTACCTTAATTGCAATTTTTCCTGTTGTTTCTAACAAACTGTAAGAATTAATAAATATGAGTAATAAAAGAAAGCAAGAACAACATGTAAGCAGTTATTTTCTATCTTCTATCACATACTAGTCACACTTGGCATCTAATAGTTAAAAAAAAAAGCTTACAGTGAAACTCAGATATCTGTAAATTTTGGGCTCTTTAACTAGAGAAGTCTGTGAATCTTAGGAACCACACAAAATATGCACTGCAAGTTTCACCTTTGCCGGAAGGAATGAATATGAAAATACAGTACTGGATGTTATTTCCTTGAAGGTTTCAGGCAAAGCTCGGCACAGGTGTTCTTAAAACAAGAAACCATACATCCAAATTCTGCATCTTAGCAGCAAAATATCATCTTAGTACTTGATTTAGAAGACAGGTGATGAATCACAAGTCTTCATACATAAGGAGATGGCAATACAGCCTCTTTGCATGGTGTAAATGTCGTGAGAGAAGGAGATAGAAAGCAAACACATAGCTAAGCCACTACCATCTGCACAATTAATATATGTTCTAAGTAGCAAGACCGTGGGAGGAAAAAGCATCATCACTTATGACTATGCAGTCATTAGCCAAGATCCTAATCTTCATAAGTAAAACGAATTAAAACTCACCATTTACTGTGGCTGTCACCATTTACAGTGGCTTTACAAACAATAGAAGCAATGGCCTCACAGGATTTGGGTGAAAATCATGGATTTTGAAGTGACTGTTAGTAAGCAGAAGCATGCCATCTAGATAAATTGGTAATTTAATACTGTTAATCTAAGGTAATAACTGCTCCCTCCGCCTACTTCAAAGCACTTTTTTACTATGAAGAAGAAAATAGAGCATATAGCAAATTTTAGAAGAAAACAATGGCTAAGGAATGAGCAAGGTCTGTAACTGGAAGAAAAACCGACCCCATTTTGCAGACTTCAGAAGTTCAGGAGTACAGGAATAATAATTTGAGATATTTGCTCAGGCCCAACCAAGTTTTCTAGGTGTATCATCTCAGCCATCTGTAACATATCTAGCATAAGACAAAGCACAATATGCAGCACTTCCATTCCCTACTGAAACAAACCTAAAAGCCTTTTTTGCTATTTATTGTGCTGACAAATGTAACTGCAGCAACAAAACAAACAAAATATAAATCTATGAGAGAAAAATTGTTTTATTAATGTTTTATTTTCATTCACAAGGTTAAGTCATAACCATCTTTCCCTTTCTGAATGTACATAATTCAGGCATGCCATCTATTAGTCATGTATTTCCTAATTGCCTCTTATTGATCTAATATCTATTCATTCCTCTCAATTTATCTCCAAGATTCTGTAATCACTGTACTGAATAACAAAGGTAACAATATTTACTTTCATTCTTGACACTGAACAAATATTATTCTCCATGTCTTTTTTTTCTTGGGTTCAGTGAGATATTTTCTTATGGGGGTTGTATTCCCGTCACCAATACTTTTCACTATTATTTCTATGGCCAGTATACAGCATATTTTCCTATCAATCTCACAAGAAAAAAAACAACAAAAAAAAAAACACAGATAAAGATTATATTGAAATTAAAGCTGTATTGAAATAAAATGAACAGATTAAGCTTAAAGAAACCCTAAAGAGGTGAAGCAGACAAGATGTGACAGATGGAATTGGACTCTATCTCCTTCAATATATGTAAACACCTTCAGTACTTGTGGATATAAAATACTATCAGAAGAGAAAAAAAGTACCAAACCACCACAATAACCAATTCACAGATATGTAATGTTTTCTGACAGTTTTGCAAATAAATCATACAAACTGGTAGATATAACAATATAAACAGTAAGCACTATATTTAAACTCCTTGTAGACTTTGAATTCATACAACTAAGTCAAAGATGATGATGAGACAAAGTTTGGCTTCAACAACTTCTGCATCTCAGTGGGTAACCAGAGAACTACATGAACAGAGGAAGATTTCTTCTCAACCCATATGTACATCAAGATTTTCTTAGTTTCAAATAATGGGGCTCTCATCTCCCATTTGTTTGTTTAAAATGTAAGGCAAAGCCCCTAGAGAGGTATAAATTTTTTTCAGATAATTATTATCCACACCAAAACTTATTCTGTTGCATGTCTACTGAAAATAACTAATGATATTTCTGTCCTACAGTTACTCTATTATCCCTTGGAAAATCCAACAGTAAAAAAAATGTGTGGCAGACAGAGAGGGGATGACATGACATTTCTTCAGCAACGCTAATGCTATGAAAGCGTATTCAAATGTAATTAAGGACAACTTTAGAAGAATATTTGTAACTTATATGTGCTTTGGCTATCTTCTAGAAAATGCCAACAGACTAAAGATGAACAGCCACAGCACTAGTGAAGGTTAGCTGAGATAAAAATTTAATGATCTGTCACGAAACATATCTCAAAGCATTTCCTCAACAGCTACTCCATCCTAGGTTTTTTTTCTGTTCTGATGCTGAAGAGAAACACTAACATTTTTCAGTATCTTTTGAACACATCTTCAATAAACACTTTAATTAGGCAACACACAGCCATGCAACACTCTCTTCAGTACAACTTGGTCTAGCAGTGATTGTCACCCTGCAGAAGGATTTGATAGAAGTAGCATTAATCTGAAAGTCTTTTAAAAGGTCATATTCCTTTACATACTTTTCACTTTTCCAGGCAAAATGTTGGAACAAATATTTTTAAGCATCAGGTTTTTACAATGGTCTCAACAGAGACAGCCTTGTTGGTATATTTTGTAGTCTGTAATGTAACAGTCACTCAATTAAGAAAGTAACTGGGGGGATGACATGCTCTGGCAAACCATCCCCATGAAGTGCTAAATGTGGATTTACAGTTCACATGTGAAAATAATTTAGGGACACGATCATTTGTTCTTTTCTGTTTCAGAAACGAGTGTTTGCAGGCTACAGGCCACAGGGATCTATACGATATAGATGTAACGTCATCTGCTATAAAAACAGCAATTTCTGAGGGGCTAGGTTCCAGGTCAGATCACTGCAGTAACTGCAAAGGTCCTTTCAATTCTGACACTGTGAGCATGCCTACATGCAAGTTCTTTCTTTGTGATTTGATCTTGTAGTTTCCCTCCGGCCCTGAGAGATTTTTCCCATCTGCTCGTACAGATGGCATAATCAAGTGAATTTAAAACAATGCTTTTCTAAACTTTTCTGTTTTCTTTCTCCTTAAATTACATGGTTCTAGGCTAAGAGAAGTAGGGACTGTTCCAGGGATGCCTACTCAGAAGGAAACGTGCATATACTAAAGGGCTACAGTGAATGCCTGCATTGCTGCTTAAACATCTAACATTACAATCCGGGATAAATGTGGCTTAAAAGCACATTCTGCAATGTTTATACATATCCGTTAAGTCTAGAGAACTTATCTGGAAATACCACAAGAAGAGAATTTCTTGCAACATCCTACTTCTCCATGTCTGAGCAGGATTGCATATTGTTCCAGGAAAGGCTTTCCTCAAGTACTTTGCACATCGAGGTCCAAATTAAATTTACATTTGTGGAGGAATTTAAAAATATATATATAGTCCCAAGAAATGTGGAAACCACCTGGACTTTTCAATTAAAGATAACAGCAATAACAGACAGATTTTTGCAGTTTAGGCAATTATTTCTCAGAAGACATATTTACCATTTTGTAAAGGTCTGTGACAAAACAAGATGAAACAGCAGGTAGACAAATCAGCTGTTCTCTTCAAAGAAAGTGCATTGAAAAAGAAAAATATTTCAGAAAAAATAAAAAATAAAACTATAGATATAACTGAAATGAAAAGAAACATCTAGTGCTTGCAGCTTCTTAAAACACTTTCCAGAAAAAAAAGAAAATCAATTCACTTAAGTAGTTTCCAACATGTTATTCTAACGTTCATCACAATGTAAAAGAAAGATTATCTACAGAAACACAAGAAAAACTCTGTGTAAGAAATAGAAACAAGGGAAGTAAGTTTTACTAATTTAAAACAGACTCATTTCTCTTCCAGACACAAGGCCTGAAAACTTTACCCTTAGTGCTCAACAATCCAGACTCAACTTACAACATCCACCTCAGAATCATCAGATTTCAGATTTCAAAAAATGTGCTAATCGAAATTTATATATATCTACATACAGTCTATATGTAATTTACATACACATATTATATATTTAAATCTATGTATAACAACTTTAAATACACGTTTAGCATCCATCACATTAGTTGAGGCTTAATCAGAGCATTCTGTATAAGAATATCTTTCCTAAATAAAATTTTCCACCATCAGAGTCACCGAGAACCAGCAAAAACACCATGATAGAATACATTACAGAAGGAAAATCAGATAGATTTGTGTTGCTGTAATTCTCAATTATGTTAATATTTAAATTTCAATTTAAGATTAAGTGTTTGATGACCCTTATTTGTTTTTGGAATGCGTCTATGCAATATCCTCGGAGCAACTTAAACTATTACACGGTTCTTTAGCTGATGGAGATTTTCTTGCTAATAGAGAGTAAATGCCAGAGTTTGTCTGTTAGGCAATAAAACTCTGATTTTTTTTCACTTGATTGCAATGTAATAATCTTGGATAATAGGGCTTTTAATGGAAGAGATTCCTGTGACTTAAAGCCTTTTCCCTATTAAGCTTAATTGAATTAATTATTCACATACTAATGATTTCACAGCTACTTCATATAAAATAAAAGCAAAAGACCCTATTGAATACTTATCCTCACTGAAGATCTAATAAAGAAACTGAAGTAAAAGATATCTTTGTTTTCTTTTGGAGAGGAGAGGTATTTAAAATCCAACTGCCTGCCCTCCTGCTGTGGATGGAGGTGTTGTGAAGAAAACTGCATCATTAATCTTAGAGTCCTAAATAGAAGAAAGATCCTTATGACTGTCAGCGGTCTCCCTTTTATTCCAAAAATTGCATCTATCTCCAAAATTGGCTCGTTTTGTCAATGTGTTGCTATGCAGAAGAAGAGCAACAGTGATTCTAAGGACAGCGGAGCAGATTTGTACGTATGAAACAGCTACCATCCCAAAGTGCATATCGAGGCTGGAATTTTATAATTCTTCATAATAATGCTTGGCACTTACACAGTGTTTTATGAGATCAAAGCACTTCATAAACTAATTAATTAATCTTCACAACACCCTTGTGAGAAGGTACTATTCCAATGTAATAAATGGAACAACTGAGGCAGAGAAATTTACAATTTGTTTCGTGCCACAGAGGGAGTGCTGGTCTTCAGTCTGTGGGTCAGAAATAACAGCAGCACTAGTTCTGTGGTGAATTTCTTGGGACCATCAACTGAACTATTTGCATGAGTAAGGAAAACAGAATCTGGCCCATACCTTGTTTAGTTAAAATTACAGACAATTCACTTAAGGAATATACAGGGAATTGAGAAGCCCAAGTTCCTTTCCTCATTCAGGATCAAATTCACTGTACAACTGACAGAAGTTATATATATATATATATTTTTTTTTTTAACCCAGTCAACATTTTCTATTTTGTTACATACTACATCATATTAAGTCAGTAGTCTTTTGTAGGAATGTATTTACATCTCTCAAGGGAATTATTTTCTTTTTTTTTCTATGATGGATTAAAAAAAAAAGAGAGATTCTCCCATTTCAAACCTTCACAAATTCTTCCATTTATTTCTCCAGTCAGTAAGAATTTGTTTATTTAATGACGATATAGTCGTGTATTCACAACACTAAGCTGAAAGACATTTCAGATCAAACCTCATTTCAGCAAAAAATCAGCTGATTTTCATGTGAGTGGCATACAAACCTATTGAATGTTTAAGCAACAATGTTTATGAAATATATAATTTAGCGAAACAATCAATTCAGACATATACATTTTCCTTTTTCCCTCTAATCCTCATTTTATTTCAAATCCTAGGAGGAAGCAGTTCTAAAAATGGTTTTTAATCCAGAATGTGTATTTACAATATCAGTTATATCTGTTCTTAAAACAAGTGTTTTTGAACTGCACTAAAAATGGAAGTGTATCTCCAAATTTTATCAAAAAAAAATCCTTATTCATTCTTAAAATACTGAAGTTGAAATTGTTTCTGGAATATCAGCAGTTTTGCAGAACATAGCAGTAAAAAGAACAGCAATAAATAAGGCAAAGAATAGGAATTAATTTGAAGCCACGATTAAAGGACTAAAAATACAAGAGTCAGAAATGATTCACACTGACCTTAGTCCATAAAGAACCGTCCCATCTGGATGCAAACGGATCATTCTGTTCTTCACAGTGACACCATGTACAAATGACTTCTTGTCATTCAGGAAATAGGTATCAGGAACCCATAGCTGATCAGCTACTCTATTGTCCAGAGTAAGGTTTAGAGGTATTACATTATATGACAGCCTCTTATCTCTCCAAGCTTGCTGAAAGTACATTGTCAAGGTATAGTCCTGTGATTACAAAAACAACAAGAAAAAGATTGTTTACACTAGAATAGACAGTATACACATACAGATATACAAGTTTATCCATTGTGATAGTTCTTGTTTCAGTTCAGAATGTACATAAGTAATCTGCTTATTTTTACCATGCTGAAGAGCTTGTGTATACTTAACAGAAATGAAAAAATAGGAGAGATTGAATTTTTATGACTGATGTGCTGTTTCAATATTAAAAAAAAAAAAAAAAAGAGAGAGAGAGAATAATACTTTCAGATGGCTAACAACCTACACTTTCTGTAGCACTTTACAAGCCTACAAATTCTAGGAAGTATATGTTCACAGATCTAAATTTTACCTCATGGCCTCCACCATATCCAGCAATGTCAGATCTCTGGATAAGCCCTTGCATCTCTAAAATTGCAGCTACCCATCCAAATGCTTTTCTAAATTAAAAACTCTTCAGTCTGTCAACTTTCCCCTGGGCACTGAAATCAATGGGAAGTCTCCAGTGTTTCTGTGCTGCAGAGTCTTATGCTTAATTTTACAGATGAAGTGACTCTGGTTACTTCAGTGGGACAATTCAGAAAGCACAATTAAGCATCTGGCTAAATATTAGCAGTATTAGGAGACTGCTGGCTTTCTTTGTCTCATACAGTCCCCTTCAGTGTATTGTGATGATATAAACCAATTTCTAGCACTGGATAACAGAATATCATGTAAGATATGAATATTTTATTGCAAAAAATTGCAATATTGGTTCTCAATTGTTAGTTTATATTTCCTTGTCCCTTTAGCATATTTTAAAGGATGTGACAAAAGACAGAAAACATTTTTATTTTGGCTAACAAATAAATAGGTGCCTGTTATAACTGCATTTCCATCTAAACATTCTCATTAAAAAATACATAAATAAATGATGGCACAAAGCCTACACAGAATTTCTTACGAAACCAAAAAGTTAAATAAATTTATTTTCCTGGGTTGCAGTTTTGCAACCCAGACTTTCAGAAGACCTGCAAAAATGTCCTACAAAATCACTAAAATGTACTGTAACGGAAAAAAAAAAAGTTTCCCATTTCCAGAAGTTACCTTGTCACAGTACAGCCAAGTACTTGAAAAGTAACAATCATACAAGAGGTGCAAGAAATAAGTTGCCTTCCTTGGTGAATGATCACACTGTTACGCAGAGGTAGGCCTCAAGCACTCAAATACACATCTCCCTCCACTGCCTTTAGAGCACCCAGTCCTAAACGATGAACCTCAGCAAGACACCAACACTGAAGTGAATGAAAGCCGCTGTCAATGGCACATTGAAAAGGAAATAAAAATCAGATACTATAATTTATAATACCCATAAACCTATTTCTCCTCTCTGCACTGATAAAACATTTTAGACCTAAATCAGTTTGGTGTAATTATTCCCTTTAAAATATACACAGTGTGCCTTTAAAAATGTGCACTAGGAAAGGCCTTTGAAACCTGCACATGAAAAGCTCTTTATTGCAGTAGTTACCTAAGGAACTAGTTAACCCTGCCTCTTCTGCAGAGCAGTATGGTCTGGGATGAATCAGTATTAACTTTTTCTGTTGAGATGTGCATTTCCATTGCAGAAACACTCTTTTTTACACATGTTTCAAGTACACGAACATCAAAACGTCTCTTCTGTTTTTCATGGAAGCAAGGAGAAACACACATTCCTGTTGGGAATAGCTCTGGTAATTCTTCCTTTCCAATACAAAACCAGCGTGCTAACGGTGACCCTCTGATCTGCCTGTCTTAATACCAAAAGTATTTGCCTGTTAAATATTCTAACCTAGTCGATTTTAATGATCTGAAGATTTCTTGTTTGTTCCCCCCCCCCTCCCCAGAATTAGGATTAGAGTCCACTTGCATGAGCATTCCACCTACATCAGAAGAATTTCACTCTTGTGCTCTACTGTATGGCAGTATTTACTTCATAAGTAGAGACAAGAAAATGTTCAGTCATTTATTGCCAGTAAGAAAATGTATTAGTCTCCATTATAATTACATATCTTAACATAAAATAGATGGGCTGTAACAATCACTTCCCTGTTATCCTTGGGATATTGCAGTTTGTTCTTACTCTAAAGTACAATCTACATGTTTTTAATATTAGTCATACATAAGTCCCATATATAGAATACCCTTCCCTTTTACACCTCAGTAAAAGAAGAAAAGGGGGAGGAAGAAAACTAAACATGTGCATAAAAATGAATTGCATAAATCTGTAAATTTGGAGCTCAGGTATAGCTGAAAGAAAGGCCAAGGCATGACGCTGGAGTTCAGGGATTATGTCCCAGAAACAGATCTGGTTTACCATCTAAAAACTACTCAGCATAAAATGGCCCTAGTTTTCTGACATGGCTCCAGCATTCAATGGTCAAAATAGGATATCTTAAATATTTTTTTATAAAACTTCTCAATTAAAAAAAAATCAAGCTATATATCTCAATATTTGATTAGGTACAAAATGATGAAAACTGTTCACACCAGCTTCAATTCATTCCTTATTGAGGAGGGAAAAAAATTGTTTACAAAATTCCAACAAATTGAAAAAGATTCTTAGGCACAAAATATTTCTGCACTGTCCCATGTCACTTTGATGTTAAGACCATCCTCACCCTGCAGAAATACTACTAAGAATAAAAGTCTGCTAATTTCACAATATATATGGAAATTCCCCTGGTGTTAAGATAAATATCAAAAGAAACACGCAAATATCTTGTCTTTTTAGGAACACAGACTCACTGTGAAGAAGTGGAAGAAGTGAAGTGGCTAGTAGATGATGAAAGTAGTTTGAGTAAGGAGGACCTCAGGATGCTATTAAATTCACAGAATTAGTTTAGTGTAAGTATACGGATGAAACAGAAACCAACTCATGCAAAAAGTCTGGCACAAGACACTAATTGTAACAGACTGAAAGAGAGTAATGAAATCAAGCCTCATAGTGACTGTGCTAACTATGCTTTCTATAACATAAGTTCATAAGGTTGGAAAGGACCTATAAGATCATCTAGTCCAACCATCCTCCTATCACTATCCCTACCCAACTACTAAATCAAATCCCTAAAGAAGAACTACAAGAAGAACTTAATACAGACCAACTACGGACACACAGCCTGTTTAAAACACGTGAATACAGAGATGCAGTTTGCAAATATAAATAAATAGGTTCACCACTTACCCTGAACACAAGGCTTAAAATGCATTGTTCAAATTTCTACTACTGCAGTTAAATTTTAAAAAATAACTAATTTGGTTGAGTGCATTTATGAATACTTTTATTTTATCCTCATTTCACAAGATACCTTGGTGTGAAAGTTGTCTGAAAATGCATTTACTGCAAACAAATATAAATCTAGACACATATCTCCCAGTGTAAATTTAAATAATTGCTATAGGCAGCCAAGCTGGGGAGGTTAATGCGTGGGAAAGCATTGCATCTGAAAACTGGCACTCTTACTTATATTTTCTAATAATATTTGTCTTCTTTTTAACATATATATATATATACACACACACACATACATACAAATATATATTCTTTCATCATTAACACTAAAAACTAAAAAAAAGGAAGGAAAGAAAGAAAGAAAAAAAAGATAAAAATGCCTACTTGGAACTATTACTAGCCAAACAGATCAGAACTCCATTTTTAACTAGACACATCCCTGGGTCAGTAATTTTCAAATTTTATATTTCTGGTCCTCTTTATATGCTGGAAGAAGGATCGAGGCAGTAAAAGAAATAAATTTCATAAATATTCACAGTGACTGTGGGAATCTAAAGCAAAAGACAGATGCAAATGTATATTTTTTCCATGCATTTCAAAGGATTAACCAATTTCAGAATAACAACATTTAAAACATAGTTATTTTACTTTACATTTCAGAAACAGGACTGATTCACAGAGTAGCTTGAAAATATATACCTGCACACGTATTAAAAAGGATATAAAGTAGCTACTAGAACATTTTGGAAGCAATATCATCAGGACACTTAGGAGGAAAAAAATAAGTCTAGGGAACATTTTGTGTATTATAAATACAACATACAGCAGTGGGGAGTTGAATAAGCTATTTATTTCAACTCATTAGTATTGAATGGAGAACTCATTTGCAATTTGGCTTAAGTCCCTTCTCATCACTTTCCTGGTTATTTCTAAGTTGCATTGAAAAAATGCTTTACTGCATTTCCCAGTACAGCATTCTTAAAACCAGCTAATTTTCTTTGAAAATACTTGAAGCTGAAGATTTTGCCTGAATGTTGAATTTATTTACTATGCACATTCAAATAGCTGTCTGTTTACAACATATTTAAGTACTGCTTATTATGAAGGGTATACATCTGTGCTGCAAAATGTTTCTTAATATATTAAAAGCTATTTAGTCACAAAGAAAGTGGTAAGTGTAAAACCTCTCTCTTCCTCAGACTCCAATGAAGTTACCAAGAAAGGGTACGACTTCTACACCAGAAAGCATGTTCCAGTGCTTGAATTGTAGAGAACACAAACCAAAACAAAGCACTTCAAGCAAAAGAAGCATCAGTGGATTTATTTCAAAAGCAATGGATTTCCCTGAGAGCAGATCATTGAAAATCCCTTCAGTTCTCATCTTCTTTACAACTAACATTGCATGTTCCATTGATAGCTACCTATCTCAGACAGGTCAAGAATATTAACATGGAAAGTTTGCTCCACTGGAACTGAAGACATCACTAAGTGACTTACTTTGGTCACTCTGACTAAAAGCAGAATTAATTGTTAAAAAAATTGGGCTTTTAGGAATGAATAATGGAAAAGAAATATCATATTGAATGGCTATATACATATATATATTAAAAAAAAATACAAACATTTACACATTCTGGAAATATTTACTTCAAAAACAACAACAAATGACTCAGCAACATCAAGAACCCTACACAAAATTGAAGTTGTACTCTATCAGCCCATCAAATCTCCCTTCCTAAGGGAGATAATTCTTTTAGTTATTTGTGTCTCCTAAAAGTTTGCAGGTAGTTTTTCTTAATGGGAATTTTATGATATGAAGTCTATGATATTTCCAAAACATGAAAAGATCCCAGTATCGAAGCTCACCATTTATTCTGATGCAACCATCTCCAAATTATTTATCAGCTATTCTCATTCTTCAGTTGAACAAATAAACAGAGGTGGGTTGTTTATCTTCTGCAATGAGGTTCATGGAAAAACACACTGCTACTGAATCAAGCTAGAGACTTGTGTACAGAAGGCAAACAACCCAAGTGCTAAATATGAAGCTGATTTCTACTGATACTATGAAACTGAGATTAACAGACTGCTTATTGTTTCAGTGTCAAGATTATGAATATTTGTCTCCTTAACTATTACTGAGGTTTCTTGGCAGTGATTTATCCACTGCATTGTGATACAGCATCACTGTATTTCACACACTTTAAGGAAATAAAGCCATTATAGCTTATGTGTTTCCCATCAGTTCAATTTGTTTAGCAAGACACTGAGTCATTCAGTTTTCATTTCTGACAAGTCATCCAGAATTAACTATAATACTGCACTTTTACCCATCCAGGAATCTGCATGTCATTCCAATCCAAAAGCAGATGCCATACATCTTGTAGCTCTCTGACTTGCAATCTCTTGATAATAAGACGAAGACTGAAAAAGCGAACTTGGGTTGAAAGCAGTAACGCACAAAGTCTGGAGTCACACGCCTTGATATCTTCAGATTTTTCTCTTTTGAGAGGATCTAGTCCTCTCTCTTTATAATGCTCTGCAAGATTCTCAACAGAGGAGTGCAAATGCAAATTAAAGTGAATAAATCTAAACTACACTCACCTTAAACAAAAAATATACATACAGTATTGTAATGTCTCAGACATAATTATGTGCGACTGTTATTTAGTCATGTATCTGAAGTAGAATAAACTATTTTGAACCAAAACTATTTTGAACTAACCAGAAAGTTAGTTTACTTTTGTATTTTAAATCTCATGCCCTTCCCAGAGAAGAAAATTCTGAGTTCATGTGCAATTTCACAAAAATACACGTAGTTAGAAAGGCAAATAACTACAACAGTAATCACTTGTATTGCTATCTTTACCAAGATTCCCTTACTGTAACTCATTATTAGCAGTATATCAAATATGAAAAATAATCAGAACGGCTTAAATAGAGTGGAAATAAACTGGTGATTAAGCAGAACCAGAGGCATAATTGGAAACTTTTATGAGAGTAAATAATTATTTTGAAGAAGAGACCGCTACCAGAAACACGTATGTCTTACTGGCAGTTTTAAAGAATAATAAAACAATATTTTTTCAAGATAGGAATATAGTAATTGATAGTGAGATCGACTCTAAGTAAAACACAGGAACTCAGTTTGACTTTATGTGCAGACCTGAAATGACGTAACATTTGAGCAAGTGATATGAAAATAACACCTCCAATTTTACTACGTTGCTGGGACAGCAGCAGAGTTTGAACCTTCCCACTGTTATTCCATTACATTTTGTTGCTGTGCAACAGACAGCAAGAGGAGGGGCAGTGTGACATCTGACATGGAAGTGTGTATAGAGCAAGGGGGTTTCAGTGAATTCCTCCGTGTGGAAAAAATGTATGGCCATGCCCAGCTGTCACACAACAAAATTAAGAGGGTCTTTAACACACAAAGCAGGGATTATAACCAGAGAACTGTGCAAAAAACTGAACACTGTCTTGCATTCACTGTGTACTACAACGATAGCAACACTGGAATATTGCAAAGTTTGTGCCAAATGGGCCCCACAGATAGTTACACAGGGACAGAAAGAGCACTATATGCGAACTTCTGAGGACCTACTGAACCCATAGGAGGCTGAAAGTGACATTTTCCTGGATCACATCATTAGTGGGAATGAGACATGATGTAATTGCTACAAGCTAGAGTCAAACCAGCAGTCCAAGGAGGTGCAACATGAACAAGACACAGTTCTCAGTGGGTAAAAATGATGCGTACTTTCTTCTTGGGTATGAAGAAGATGATTCTCCTGGATTTTCTAGAACCCAGACAAACCACCAACTCTGACTGTTGCACTGCAATCACTGTATAGTCCAGATTTGGTGCCTCCTGCCTTCCATATGTTTGGACCAATGAACATTGTACTGTGTAGGCAGCATTTTCCTAGCAGTGCTGATATTACAGCAGCTGTGAAACCATGGGTCACCTCCACTGGTTCAGATTTTTGAGTGCATATCTAATGGTAGCTGAGAATTGGCTCTATCAAATACAGCTATTGTGTTCTTTGTATCCATAATAGTTTCCATGGAAATAAATAGGATGCATTACTTCTGGAGCAGAGTTTCTGGAGATACTAGAATATAAACGAGTCCTTTGGAACACATTCAGAAACAGAAAGAAATGTGAAGTAAATACTGCTCTGAATCATCATGAATAACTCCTGAACAACTTAAAAAATTAATAATGAAATGAATGTACATTCATTTAAATAATAAAATACTTATTTCTAAGTTTTTTGCAATAATTTTTATATCAAAATAAGATGTATTATATGAAAAGAAAATGAACATATATGTGCTCTTGCACACATTTTAAATATAGCCCTGCTGATAAACAACCTTCCTTGTAAAGAAAGATCACTCTATGATGGCAAGGAGACTCCAGTGGCAGAAGATTTATTCACGTGCTTGCTGTTGTGTAAGCTAGCTAGCCTGCCTTTTTTACTTCTAGAAGGACGTACAATCTCTAAACTCCCAACTGCAGGCTTTGGTTGAATAGAAATTAAGATTTAATGAGAATTAATAAGTTTGGGTTACACTCAGCATTTTACTAGAACAGGTTGTCTTTTGACCAACTATGGAGGGTGTAAACAAACAAAGCTGACAGGAAAATGGACTGCCTGCTGCAAAACCTGTTAAACATACATCAACAGCTAGAGCTCATCCCTTTAACATACACCCCCCTGACATTTTAAGAAGCTTGGTATCATCTCACTTAACATCAGAGTATTTATTCTTTCTGAACCCAGTCTATTATCCCCAGGTAAGAAAACACATGCATGGAGTTTTCAGGTTGGGAGAGTCTATGAAGTTCAGATGAGTGGCTGTTATCTTTTTTCTCTTCATTTTAAAATTAAAAATGAAAGAATGAAGCTTTAAGAACCGATATTTCAAAGTAGAACATTCTACTAGATTTCTAGGTTGCTTTTCTTGATCTTCAGTTTTTAGTGTAAATAAAAAGTAAGAATGGTTAGGTAAAAACCCAAACACCCAACTTTGCTCTTATTACACGCACCCACTTAGGAAGCACAAATGGAAATGATTCCAAGCAATTGCAATGTGCCAGTTATTTTTAAAGTTATTTTGCACTCACATAGAAAGCACCAGCAGCAATTCGTTTCTCTTAAACGCTTTCACAGAATCTGCTCCTCTTCTCTCTGGCCTGCTGATTCCAAGTTCTCTAAAATGGCTCATTAATCTGTTAGTGACAAACTGATGTCTCTAAAGAAGCAATGTACTCTGGAGAGTACAAATCTCCCACAGATACATTCCTATAAGCATTTATATATCATGGTCTAATACACTGGAGGCTACACACTGCACTTTAGACTAATGTGTTTCCTTACAGTTTACACATAAATCTTGTGGGAATAGACCAAACACCGTTATTTAGCTACTTTACTCAAGCAATGCTCTTGAATTCTCTAACCCTATGTACAGATTTCATAGGGTTGAACAGTGAAGAGAGTGAGGATAAATAAAAAAGAACAAAAAGAAATAGAGCCATGTCATGTAGGCTTTTTTGGTATTTTAAATGCTTTCCCCATAACCCAGGATGTGACAGGTTGCTACTCTCAAAAATGTCAGGCATTGCAGAGTGCTGGCAGCACTGAAGTAAAAAGGACAATTTTAAATAAGCGCACATCATTTCTTTCATACTGATGACAAGCCTGTGGAAATTGATAGAAAGTCCAATTTGCATGACAGCCAAACGCTTCAGCAAAGAGAAAACACTTACTAGAGATGCTTCCAAGAGAATCAGTGATGTATTCAGATGAAAAAGAGATGATTATTATGTTCTAAGGAGAAAATGGTTTTTTTAAAAATCTGCAAAAATATTGCTTTTTTAACAGTCATTGCACCTGCATTAATTATATTTAAACTGTTATGGTTCAGCAAAGCCAAAGCCTGTCAGAATATCCCACAGGGAAGAATTTCCATTTTAAGTGCCTCTATTACAAGGATCTGTTTTCTTTGACAGATGCAGAAGACTTCTTAGCAAAGATTTAACTGCAATACCCACAAAAACAAACAAACAAAATAAAAATAGCAGCTAGTTTTCATACTTAACCTGTATATTCAAACTACAAGAATTCATCACAAAATAAACTTTTTTAATCTCACATTGTTCAGTACTTCCTGCACTTGCCAATTTTTGTGAAAAATAAGAAAACTAGCAAAAACTTCATATTTAACATAAAACTATTCCCTGTTTACATACAGAGGCTATTTTTTCAAAGTGTTTTTTAATTCTTCTACACCCTTTTTATTGGAGGACAATCTTCAAGGTTTCCCATCTGTACCAGAGAACCTTCTATGCATTTAAATAATTGATTTACATTTTCCACAGTAGTTACTTTGTAAGCATATCAATTACACTTTGTCAGACTGAAGCTTTCCCGCTATCAAGACCGATTAATTTAAGGACATAACATTTGTTGCTATCAATTCTCAGAAACATACACCAAGAGTAAAACAACCACCACCAACAAATGACCTGGCAGGCTTCACCACTGAATGGATCCATTTATTTGTCCATCTCCTACTAAATTAAATGCCCTATCTAATCAACCATCAAAATTTGACACTTTCCTTAAAAGTTTGGATTTGGTCACGCATTAAATTACTATATTCTGTGTTTAGAAAGCAAGGCGATCCACTCTAAATCTTGGGATTCAGCAGATGGACACAGCTGGAAACATGTTTACCCTCTATGCAGTAAACATTCACATGTACCTTGCCATTTTGATTCATGGTAGGTTTCTATCGTATTCATGACTAAGCTGTATTAAATCACTATTTTATATAAAAAAAATACATTGCTGCTTCACTCTTATGAGTGACTTATATAATTCTATTCACGACAACATCCAAAATGTACACCCATAATTTTTAATACATCTATCACAATAATGTGGAAAAAAAAATGTTAATCAACAAATCTGTTTTCTTTCTCCTAATGAAAATTCATCATGAAATAGATGCATTTAATCAGTTTACCTTGCAGCCTCTAAAGGGCAATTCTATTCAAACAGTGTATCAACAAAGTATTGAATTCATCTTATACTTTTGTTCAGAGGTTTTATGGACCAAACTCATAACAAAAATGTTTCTTAAAACTCCCACAAATTAGATATTATTTACAAGTTTATTTTTCATGCTAGTATTTCCTTCTGTTGAGAGGAACATTGGATGTGAAAAAAAAAAATGAGGAAAGCAGATGTGAATGCTTTGGAAACACCTGCATTCCACTCCCATCACACAATTATCTAGCACTCAATACCTAACTATTTCAAGGTGATCAGTAAGAGAGAGCTTGCTATGAGTGCTAGAATTACACAATTCATGCATACCCCACAAAAAGAACTGAAAAAAAAAAAAAATCTAATGTGAAAAGAACACCAGAAGGACAACAGGAAAGATCAGAAAGAATACAATAGGGATATTTTTTATCATCTATACTTGAGTGAACAAATGGAAGTAACTACTTTGACAGCTGGAAACATCAAGAGCAAGACAGAAGTTAGACTTTTCTCAAGACAGTAAAGGTAAATGGTTAACGGGAAATGACACAAAGTATTTCTCTCTTGACAATAGACCATTGCAGCATAAAAATATTCTATCGTTGCAGCAAAAAAAAAATAAATCCATGTTAGAATCAACTTTTTAAAACTGTGTTGGTGTGCCTGTCTACCCCCACTTAATATAAAACCATGCAAAAAAAAAAATAATAATCATAATCATAATCACAAACCAGTTGGTACTAAAGCCCGCATGTATGTTCACTTTTACTCCCTGCCAAATAAACTACTGTTGCACCATACAAATTATAGATTCCTAACTCATTAACTTCCAGTTATACAGCATCCATAGCTATACGCTTCCATAATACATACTAAGAAGATCCATTTTAAACAATTAAGCCCAGAAAAAAGTAACAAATAAAAGACAATAAATAATAAAGAAATTTTAAGAAGTCCTGTTGCAATTCCTCTGAGACTATCCTGAAAATAATGGCTCTCTCTGGGTCTCTCCTGGTAAACTGGTCAGTCTTGATGAATTTTTAACACTAGGTTTGTGAATTTGTTTTCCAACTCCACAATAAAGACTTGGTTTAATATTTTAGTCTCAACAGCTTCAAAAAGACATTAGCTTGAGTGTTTTGTTTACTCTCTCGAATGATTAGACTTGAAGCAATTGCAGCGAGTGCACAGCTTCAGCAGGTGTTGAACAAGCAAAAACTCAAATAGCTTATACATTATGAGCTGCTACCTCATATGTGCTTAATACAGTATTTCTGCTTGAGAACCCTATGTTACAGTTGGCACACAGAACACATCAAATCGAAATTCACTTGTTTGTAGATGGTTAATTCATGCATGAAATGCTTGCATTTACATATCAGTTCACTGGCTTGATTTTTACAACATTTTTTCTTTTTCCTAAATAACATCATTGCTGCCTGTTCAAAAGCCACCAAAATGCTTTGCAGTGTTATTCTTGTACTGCTATATGCAAGTTAGTTAAAGCTTACAGTGGGTTTATTTGTTTAGGAAATTTTATTTTGGCACACATTCTTTCTCAATCATATTAAAATGATGCAGAAGTTCCCCAAGATTTTCCTTTTACTAATATTAGTATTATGCCTAATTTGAAAACGTGAAATCTTAAGTACTGCACTCTTGACAAAGAGGATGTTTCACTGAAGTGATCTCTCAATCTCTTTCTCATTTTCCTCCCTCCCATTAGGAAAAAAAGCCAGCACAAAATCTTCAATTTTACTAATCACCTTTTCCATGGAACCCACTTTTGGTACCAACACCACCTGAAAGGGGTCTTGAGATCCATTACAGTATTACAGACAAGTCGGGTATTTTTGGTTTCCATTTTTGTTTTGTTTTATTTCCAGCCAGTCCATAACCAACCATTATATGTTCTTTATCACAGAAGTACAGAAAAAAATAATTGAACATGAAGAAAAAATTTCAGTACTTGAGTAGAAACTCATATGCACTGTCTCATTACTGAAGAGATATTGGCAGTGCAACTATTTTGAGATAAATGTAATGCTAAATTTAAGGTACAAACTTAATTGGTAGTTGGATTTTCAAATTAGACATGTATATTGACTTTTTTATACATTACATCTAAGAACATTAAAGTCAAAACATCTACAGCATATTAGCAAAAGAAAGAAGGCCTGAATAAAGAAGGCAAGAAGAGATTCTTACAAACGGTTAAAGTAAGGACAGACAACAGACAGATGTATCAATACATTGACAAAAACCTATTAGTACAGCATAAAACAGAAGCATTTTTCTTTTGACCTGAAATCTAAAATAAATAATGAGAATATACCAAATGTTTTGGAATTGTAAACATGCAAAGGATTATGAACATCCTGCCAATAAGCCTTGCTGTAGAGACATTTATACTGACTCATGCCATTACTATCCCTATGCTTAAATCAATTCTAATATGTTGAATAAGATCCATCTAAAAATAAGCAAATGGTTGCCATTAATTTCAAATAGTATTTCAGAGTCACTGTTTATCTGCTCTTCCTGGAAATGTCATTATTGATTTTACTTCATGTCTGATATGTCATCACTTACCACTTATATGCCAAATTGGCTAGAAATTCTGATTTATAACTCTGCTACAAATACTTTATAGCTTGGTAATATTTCTTTACTTGTACCAAAGCTCTGTTCCTATTTGCTAAAGTATATAATGCAAAGAGCAAATTGTTATGGCACTAATATCTCTAATAAAAATGTGACTGCTAGCCTAGGCACTGATGCATGTTCTAATTTGCAGTCTCATCTAACAGAAATGCTGCAAGATTTTAAGGTTATTTTCAGCAAGGGATGGATAGAAAGAAGTGAGAAGGTATGTAAGAATGTTGGGCTTTCTGAACACTAAGACCATAAGAGCACCATAAATTAATTGCTTTATTCCTTGCATTAGACAACTTGTTATTCATGTCACCATTTATAACAATTAATCACTTCTCTTAAATTATCTTCAAATCTGTACACTGTTCAAAAAGTCAAGCTAAACCTCAGCTGGCCTATGGCAAAATTAGATCATCTGTAGCAGTTTATAATTAACAAATAAGGGTTATGCTGCAGGCACCCTCAAACACACTTATTTAGGAACCCACTGAAATATAAATCTTGCTTGTTTGAGCTGTTTGGCAAGGAAAATGAACCTCCAAATATGCTCTCAAGATCTGTGGCAATTAAACACTCTTTAAATGAAATAACAGAAATATATGTAACTAAAACGATAGCAGATTTTTCACTAAGGGAAGATAAATATGTACTTAAGGCCTCATGAAAGCAGATCTCCTGAGGAAAGTGTTTAGAACCTAAAACAAACCATATCCTTCAGTGCATTCCAAAAGATTCTCTCAGCATTTTCCTACATCAGTACTGAGAAAAGTACAAAAAAAAGTTAACACACACTAGGTTAGGAAGAAATACAATAATAGATCCATTTTGCATTTGCACTGAACTTCAGAATTTGAGGTACAAAGTGTCACATAGGCTGAAGTTCAATAGTGGTCTATGAATTTTATGTACTACTTACACAAGCAGTTGCAATTCTGATCTTCCCTTAATTGATGACAGGCCATTTATAAGAAGAGTCTTGAGATTCTATTTAAATCCCTTTCTCCAGATCTGGGTCCATGGAAAGTTCCTAAATATCTGATACCATTTCCAGTAACTTTATTTCACATGCTTACGCTGGTTTACATTCTTGCTATATTGTTTCAGAAAAGTAAATATTAAGCAGTTTAACAAACAGTAAATACCTTTTTTATTCGCTAGTATAAATTTATTCGAACTTCACTATGATTATGATTTGAGACCACACTGACATAAACATCTCAAAATAATTTTTCTTAACAAGAGCATATTTATTTCTGTATTCAGCTGTATCAAGTTGCATATATGCAAATACTTACTGGAATGATTTCTTCAGATACATAGAACTCCATACCACAGAGCTTACTTGTATGATTACACTGCGCTGAGAGTCACTAAGTTCTACCCTTGTCTTTTACTCTGATGAAGTTGAACAAAACAGAAATACTGATATATTAAATATACTCTTGATCACTGTGATACTTAAGTACTACTATATATGTACTTATTGCACTGCCTACTGCACTGGAAACTAGCAACACAATAATTGTACACTCAGTAAGTAAAATCTAACCTGCTACTCAGGACAACATTTTAATTTATTATGCAATCTTAGAGGACGCGCTGTTTCTCCTAGTAGACTGACTAAAACTTTCACTTGGAAATTAGCAAAAGACTCCTCCATTATTTTGTCATTCTCTCTGCAGGACAGTAGAAATCTGGCAGCCCACCATATTGCATGACCAGCACTTCGAAGCAAAAGCACGTTAAGTCAACAACTATTAAGGATCTGCTAATCACTTATATTTCTTAACTCTTCCAGGTATCAAACTGAGTTTTATAAGAAAAAAAAAAACCAAAACATTTCTGCTATCATCACTGCCAGATCTTTTTTGTTTGTTTTATTTCTGCGTTCAGAAACAGTAAAAGACTTCCAGGAACTTTCTAGTGAATAAATAAATCTCAGCATATTCAAAATCTCATGCTTAAACTTTCCACATTTGTCTTAGCTCACAGTTTAATCAGTCACTCTGCTTAGGGTAAGTCTTGCTTAGAGCAAGAATGAAAGGGTAAAATCCAACAAGAAACAATTCAGATTTCAATGGATAATTTACACAGTACTCATATACACTACCTGTTAACACTAAAACTCACATTTACAAAATAAATGGATGTTGAAATCCAGCCACATAGAGAGAATCAACAGGCTAACACTAAAGAAAACAAATTTTTATTCATTTACCTTCTGTGTGAAATGAACTGTGCAGCGAATTATTTAGAAGAGGGAAATTGTAATTGCGTGTGTAATAATGCTGAAAATTAAGGAGAAGCAGATGGAAGACTAGAAGTTCTCTCTTGTAAGTGATAAGAGGATAATTCATAAGTATTTGACATTAGTTAAAATTACTTATGGAACTAATGTTTATGGAAAAATGTTCTTTTAAGACAATATGCCATCACACAGGCAGCAGAAAATCATCTCAGTTGAGACCTCTAATCAAAAAGAGAACAGGAAAGAAACTGAGAAAGAAGGGCTAAACATGTTCACTTCTCCTATACTGCCATGATTTGAGTCCTTAGCTGCCTATCTCAAGAATTCAGGATGCTACATCACAGATCACAGTAAATCAATGACTTTATAGTCTTACAGCTATTTGACACTGCAATAAAGTGATAATTCACCTTCTAAAGAAGTTGGGAAAGAATAGGTGTGAGTGGAATGTAACTACAAGAAGTGGATGAAGGTACATCACTTGTAAGCAACCCTTAGAAAAGACTTTATTTTCCCCTCCTTAAGTCTCCATCAGAATCGTTGATTTTAAAGATAATGATTTTATCTATACTTCATTGTTGCATATATATTAAGTATATAAAAATATTTTCATGTGTAGCCAAATACTTAAAGTATCAGGAAAATAAATGAGATAATACGGGAAATTCTTATTAATGTTATTTATCCCCCAATGTCATGTTATTAAAAATGTAGCAGCTACCTTAGAGATGATCCTTCAGTACTTCTGTTCATAGTAAAAAGGCAGGTACCTTCATTATTCAGCTAAAGTTTTCATTCGAGCATTAACACACGTTATTTCCATGCAGTGCAGAAATCAGCCTTGCTGGAGTAGAAAAAGGATTGTGCAGAATATGACTTCAACAGTTTGTTGCCATCTTTCAGCAGCAGAGAATAGTGCCTTTTCATCCTTGTCTCAAGAGTACTCATGCTTAAACCCAGATCTTTTGACGCATCAGACTACTTGAGTTCAAAGCATCATTTTACTTGGGCTACAGTTGTAGGCATGCGTATGTGATAACGCGTGTATGCTGTGGAGCTAATAATTCAGTTAAGCAGTATCTTAATTTTCCTGTGACACTTTTGGCTTACAACACAGTTAAGAATTGCTGTCTATTCATATCTCATATTCTTCTATGTCATATTCTGAATCAGTCCGTTGTATATTACTATGCATAGGTAGTTACTAAACATACTAATCACATCACACACAGAAGGATTTATTGAGAATTACAATATATTCACTGGGCTTCCTCTTCTACATTGGATATTTAAACAAACAGATTACTGATAATATAGTAAGATATATTTGCTCTTCAGTGTTGTTTGGACAAATGGGAAAATGATGTCTAGCAACATTTTGCTTCAAAATAACCACCCACTCCAGCTGTACTTTAGATTAAAAACTCAAAGGCAGAATCCCGGGGGGGGGGGGGGGGTGGGGGGGAAGTATTTTTTGTAGTACTTTAGTATTTGTCCAAGTTTTATTATTAAAATCTAGTCCTGTGACAGGAAGCTGAACTGACCAGTACAAGTGAGTACAGTGGACTTATTTTGGTAATAGAACTTTCTCAATACATTCTCAAATGTTAGAATTAGCTGTTCTACAACTGCTTCTACAAAGTGTAGATCGAGACAGTCTTTCTAGATGCAAAAAATAAGCCTCTGACTATTCAGGTCTAAAACGAGATTGCTTGTCCATATAAACATCCTAATATTATGCATTTCTGGTTCTGCAAAACAACATTTTCTATCCACTTTGCAACACAGAGAATGACATTATTATTCACTGAAGATATTTAACTAGAGTATATATTGTATCAAAGATGCAGAAATTCTTAGGATAAAGCTACTGCAATGAATGGTGTTTAATGTTTAGGGAAATCAAACTCTAGAGAAGTCAATATTCAGCAGTTCCTCCCAACACACCGATGCTGGGATGCTTCAACACATTCACTTTAATTATCTGCATGCATTTCGATTTTTGTTTGTTCTTCCTATGATCTATTACTGAACATAAACAGCGTGATGGTATCACATAGCACATTGCAAAATCCAGAACCCTGTCTAGTGACTTCTGTCATACTATAATTCAGCAAGCTGCCCTCCAAATAAGTAGGCTACTTTGTGTGTTTTTGCTAATTGAAGCCCTATACATTTTCTACTTTCCTAAATTCACCAGGAAAACAAACAAACAAAAACAAGACTACCCTTCTTCATTACATTCTAATTATATGAAAACTTTGTTTCCTGACAAAACAAAACACCCACGCATCATGCTCACCATCCCACCTCAAAGGAAGATGCAAAAGATCAGCAGAAATGAGCTGCATAAACATAAATATTGAATTTACATTGTTAATTTTGTGTGTGAGAGCATGCCTGTGTGTTTCCTGCCTAGAAAACAGTCTTTCTGTAATATTGTGTTAACTTAAGAGATAATGTCAGTGAAGTAGTACATTGTTAGAAGATAATGGCCTCCTGCTGCTGTGAAATGCCAAGGCACAGCTAAGCCATTTATTTGCAAAGTAGGAGACGTTAATCCTATGATAATGTTCTACTACAAATGGCACTGCTAGTACACAGAGAAGGGCATGTTGATTCAGTCATGTGATCAGATATCTGTGACAGAGCAGCAGTTGCTCAAATGTGTTGTTCTGAACCTGCAGTATTTGAACGGATCTCGACTGAATTTCACTGCATTTACTACCTTTCATCCAAGGTTGTAATCTCAGCCAAGTCTCAACATTACATAAATATTTCTAAGGCCATTTCGTAGACAGAGAAACTAAGATTTCACACATCTTAAGAGTACAGCTTAGTAGCATGATCAGAAGCAGAAACAGAGAAATATTTACCTTAAAGAAGAGAGAAGTTTTCTACAAACATGGTTTACAGCCCTTCGGTAAGGACACAGAAAAGCCCACATATGTGTTTTACACCTTCATCGTGAAGGTGTTGGTTCCATTTCAGCCTTCAGTATGCTGTGCAAGCGTGGGGGGCACATGGACATCATATTTTGGAGAGTTGTAGGTATCTGGAGAGACTACTTTTTTTCCTTTGATCACACACCAGTCCTGCACAGTGGGGGCCTCAGATCAGAAATAACTCATTTATTCAAACTCAAAGAAGCATGATCTAGTCAGCACCTTCACAGCATTCTTTTCTGAATTCCAGCACCAAGATTAACAAGCAACTTCCTGAAGAAGACCTGCAATTCTTCATCCTCTCAAGGAAAGTCTGAGCAAGACTTCACACAAGCATGGAAGGGATGTGTCTTTGTACAGGCATTCAATTTTCTTTAGACAGATGGAGATTTTGTAATGACCTGTGAGGCAAAGCCTAGTGTAAAAAGAAACTACTACATCAGGGCTTGTTAGTGCCTAGCTGAATATCCATAGCACTTACTAAGACCGTACAACAGTAGTAGATAAATATAAATGTTAGGTTGACTGTTGCAACATTTTAGCTGCTATAAAATAGGAAGGAAGTTGCCCTAACTGTTGAATAGTGCCACTGAAGAAACAGAAATGCTTACATATCCAAAGGTCAAAATTATTCATACTAAAATGAAGTCCCATGAGGGAAACCAAAGTCATATGATCTAACATCGTTAGCACCAACAGTGGTAATTTTGACTCTGACAGCACAAATAAATGCTAGCGAATGAGGTTTGCTCTATGCTGTTTGTTGGTTTGAGGCACACAAGTGAAGGGGCAAAACTGTCTCCACTGGAACATGCAAAGGCTGGTGCACTGGTGATGCACCTGTGATAAAGAAGCTTTTAAACATTTACTGTATCAGAGAGTTAAGCTGAATAATCGGGATCTTCTAATGCATCACTCTGTAGCCTTGTATTTCACAGCTTAAAAAGCTTCTAAGCTTAAGCAAGCATGGCCCACTGCTTGGTTTCCTTCCTTCACAGCAGAGGTGGGCTGGTGTCCTAAGGCAAAAGCTGACAGAACAGATAAGCACAACTGTACAATACAAACTCAACCATTAATAGTCTACAAAAAGATATAACTGAATAATAATTTACTAATTAAAGCAATGATTCCTAGGTGGACCAGCTGAAAATAGTAAAAAATTAAACTTATCTATAACTCAATTAGCACTTGAGAGCAACAAAGGTACACCAGATCCATTCCACTTTTTAACTAGTTGAAGTCTGGGAGCTGGAAACACTCACATCTACAACACATGTACACAATCCATGGAAAGAAAACCATTACAGTTCCAATGACTACCACATTCATCTCCACAAAGAGAAGCTCTGCAGTAAAAACCTAATGAAATTTTTGATTTTGTAAGCTTGCTTCCACTCTTATATTTCGTTTCATTAGTATAATTCACATCCAACTACTTCCAATTATCTGTCATGGATGTCACGTTTAAAATTAGATTTTACCATATAATTCACATTGCTCCTTTTAGAAACTTCAAGTTTAGTTGTGTATCCCACAGATCAACCTGTTACTTTTTTCTTTCAATTTATATCCAAATTGTGAGTCATTTCTCATAGTGCTTTCACAATTGATAAAAGCACTGGATCTATCACAAGAAAAAAAAAAACACCCTAAAAAGTAATTCAGAGATAACTTAAGTTATTAATGCCCATCCAGGTCAGACAAGGAAACGTACATATACAGAGACAACATGACATAAAAACTTAAAATGGCCCTCTCAGAGAACTTTACACGAACAGCTGTGAGCTTGCTTTTTTCTTTTTCATTTTTTTCCTTATCAGTTTTAATCATTCTTCTTTCAGCTTTAATGTGGGAAGGCCAACTAGGCCCAGGGCATTGTTATATCCTCTTTCATATTCAGTTACATTTCCTTCATCTGTGGCCTAGTGGCTCTGAATTTCAGATAAGTTCATCTGCCTTCTGTAAACTTCTTTTGTAATCAGGAACAAACCACTAAAGACAGAGAAGTTATTTTCCTGCCTTTGTGGAGTGGGGAGTACATATATTGCTAGAAGATCTGGACATGCCAAAGTCTACTATAGTTCCAAAAGATCTCTAGATTCTTAAAACGCATCTCAGCACACGCTAGGAACTGCTAAATGCTCTAGAGGTAGGATCAAATGGCATGCTCTGCACATTTATGTTTATGTATGTCTGAATAAAGAATTGTTACTTGCTTCCTCATACTCCCTTTGGCATAAGGTAACGCGATAGCAAAAGTAAACAGCACCAGACAGACTTAAAAATTGATCCTGCAGTTCATTCTACAATTTCCTAAGGGGTCTTTCATTAGCAACACCCAAAGGGTGAAGCATAATTTACCTTATGTAAGGTAGAGTTAATTAGCTCACATTAGAGCTCCAGTGACCAATCCATAAAACAGCTGGTAACATAATCTTCAATTGTAAAAGTGTTGTCTATCTGACTTTCTCTTTCCAGAACGATACCTACAACTATTATTACTATTTTTTTGCCTGCCTTATAATAAAATGCTGACCTGATTATTTTCAGATGAGTACTGCATTAACAATTTCATAATCTAATAGATATTAAGGCAGTATATACTTATCTTTTCAGTTCTGTGAAATGTACATTAACTTAATCTAACAGTATACAAGAAAAAGTAATAATTTCCACTTTTACATAACATTTTCCACAATGTGTAAAGAAGAAATTTCAGTGAAATGTTCCTAAGTTGGTAGTGGTTTTTATTCACAATGGATAAGGGCTACACTGGGTAGCCCTAGGAGCCTCTGTCAGAAGCTTCTGGCAGCATAGATGTTCCTAACACTGCCCACACACACACAAAAAAGGCAAAAAAACAGGCACAACAGTCCATCAATAGATGCAAGTTTTAAGAAATGATGTCTGCATGCTTGTAATCAATACACATTACCATGATTATATTTTAAAAAGTGATAATTTACAGACAAGTAGCCAGCTACAAAACAAATGTCACTTCTGAAGAAAACAAAAATAAACAACAAAAAAAGATGACCAATAAGCTGATCAGCAACTTGCATATAGCACTAATAATTATCTCTGAGCAAGACAAGAATGAATAAAACCATTTTAAGAATATATATTCTTTATAGTTCTTCGGTAGTTATTAGAACAGTGTTCTATCTAACCAAGAGCAACATCCTCATACGAACAATAATACTGGATTTAAAAATCTGAAATACTTTGTAAAATGGAGATTAAAAAAACATGGCTCTCTCTCCACTACACATTGAGCAGTAATGATCCCAACACATCACTATGCTTTCCACAGCTAGGGGGAATCACATGCAGAAATAAAAACATGCATGTAACATTTTATCATCATTTGGTATACTGCCTCCAAGCTCAAGTTGCTTAAAGCAAGACAAAACGTAGTCTCATTTAGAGAGAGGATATCATGATTCTATAAGGAAGTGAAAAACTTACATAGTACATTATAGAAGCATCCACAGTCTACACATAATGTTGCTGAATTTTATGTTGTTTTTGTTTTGCCATTTTTTCAACTTGCCTAGTATCCTGCAACTTCAGTATTTTGGGATATTAATGGAATAAAACAAATTAACTGTGTAATAGCACAGTACAACATAAGTCACTGTAAGAACACAGGACAGAGCAGAGGGGAAGGGGGCAGAGAGAAATAAGCATCACCCTGATAATTCCCCTGTTCTCCAGTGTTTCATTCTCATCGTGAAGTTGTCACAGCCAGTCAGAACCAACTGATAAGATTGTTAAAGAACAAATCACCATAACCAGGCTGTAACAGAACCATTTCAGATGTTTCAGGCCACAGCCTACGAAATGCTCTCAATCTACTTGCACGTTTTTAAATCCATCCTGTGTATTACACCGAAACAGAGAGAAATCTCCATTCATAAAAAATGGATGAATATTACCAAAGAGAAAGAGAATTATATTGTTCTGAAACATATTTCCTTTTTTTTTTAATTTTTTGTAAATCATTTCTGATCATTTCCCCAAACTCACACTGTGATTCAGATGCGTTTTTTCCAGAGGGTAAAACACTACTGAAGTTCTTCCCATTGTAGATTATGTATGAAATTAATATAAAGCTAATAGATGATAATTTGGCCACTGTGAAGTCATGCAGACAGATTAAAGAAAAAAAATTCCACACATTCTTAAAATGTGAGAATTACTCCTGCTTGAAAGCCATCTTCAAAAAAATAAGTTCTCTTAGAGCATTACACAAGCAAAACTCCTGGAAACAAATGTACTACAAAGTATTTATAGAAAACACATGGTCAAAAGTTGTTTTTATCTATTACAGTCAGAGTCTTTCAGATAAAGATTCCTTCTAATTGAGGTCTTACAAAAGGACACAGATCTCTCAGAATTACATGTTCCCGTTCTTCTCAGAACAAGAAGCTAACAGTTACTGCCTTGAAACACCTTATTTTTACCCCAGTTAGCATAACTGCAAGCATACTGTGAAATTAATCAAAGCACTTAGCATACATCTACTAAAAACAACTATCAAAACAGTACAAACTTGAATTCCAAACTTGTCTAACCAGATCATTCCTGCATGGCTAAAGGGTTTTCCTTCGGCTTAACACGACATTTGTCTTCCTGAATCTATTTCTGCCCTGTGAACAAGGCGTCCCATAAGAGATCTCTGGTCTTGATACCTGTTGCCAAAACTAATCTTGTAAAAAAAATGATATATATATATATATATATATATATATATACACACACACACACACACATATATACACATACACACAAATCTGAGTGGAATGAAACCGATTTTCAAACTGTAATTACTTCTACCATAGAACTTTCTCATGGATGCAGGTATAAGGCATGAGAAAGGAGATAAGTAAAAGCAAAATACATCTTTCTTCTTACTGAAGTGAAAAATTGGTTTTCACTTTTATCTAGGGCCTTGGATTTGTAACTATCGCTATTCGATGATTCTTAATACCTCCAACATCATGGAAGAAGCATACTTATTCCCCTTAAGTTCGTAACACAAACGTTCCACCAGACAAGAAGTGACTCATTGCTCCTGAAGATTTGACATAAGAAGCATACAGTGAGAAGAATATAAATTTTTGCAATAAAAAAAAATTCATTGCTTCTTCAGTTAGTACAGAAAGATGAGAAGTAACTGCTTTGCTATCCAGTTATGGTCTAGGCAAAGACATATTACTACCTCACATCCAAAAAATTATTCTGAAATGTAAATCCAGACATGAACAAAACTTAACTGTAGATAAACTGGTATGAATCATCCATCATAGATTTCACTTGTATCACAGACTTCTTTTGCTTGGTGACACAAAAGTCTCAATTCTTGTAATATAAATCTGACAGTAAGTTGCATTGTTCCTGTCTCAGAAACAGTGAAATGTATCATGCTATTTATCCATAACAGTTCTTGTATCTTTTTTTGAAGACACCTCAAATATCTTTCTACTTTTTGTTTGGTCAGCATAAGATTATGAAAGGCAAGTGATTCTTGACTAACCTGATCTCCTACGATGAGCTGACATGCTCAGTGGACAAGCAAAACACTGTGGATGTTATTCACTTGGATTTCAGTAAAGCTTTTGTCACCATTTCCCGTAGCATCCTCCTGGCAAATCTGGCTGCTCATGGCTTGGACAGAGATACTGTGCACTGGTGAGAACTGGCTGAATGGCCAGCACGAATGGAGACAAACGTGGTTGGCAGCTGGTCTTAAGTGGTGATCCCCAGGGCTCAATAATGGGGCCAGTTTTGTTTAATATTGCTATCAATGATCCTGATGACAAGATTGAATGCAAGTTTGTAGGTGGAACCAAGTTGGGCAGGAACATCA
The DNA here is from genome assembly GCF_038088225.1 of Cyrtonyx montezumae. Taxonomy (NCBI): domain Eukaryota; kingdom Metazoa; phylum Chordata; class Aves; order Galliformes; family Odontophoridae; genus Cyrtonyx; species Cyrtonyx montezumae. Next base: position 6,997,385 of record NW_027071914.1, on the reverse strand, counting down.
AGTTGCTTGAGGGTAGGAAGGCTCTGCAGAGGGACCTGGACAGACTATATCAATGGACTGTGTCCAATTGTATGGCATTCAACAAGGTTAAATGCCAGGTGCTGCACTTGGATCAAAACAGCCCCATGAAGCTGTATAAGCTTCTGGAAGAGAGGCTGGAAGGCTGCCTGGAAGAAAGGGGCCAAGGGTGCCAGCAAAGAGCCCATGTGGCCAAGAAGGCCAATGGCATCCTGGCCTGAATCACAGTGTAGTGAAACAACTGTCCCTGTGTATGAGGCACTGGTGAGACCGTATCTTGAGTACTGTGTTGAGTTTTATGCCCTTTAATACAAGAAGGACACAAAGTCACTGTCATTATCTGAATACACTCCAGTGAGACTGGCAAAGGGTCTAAAAACAAGATATATGAGGAGCAGCTCAGGAAACTGGGTCTGTTTAGTTTGAAGAGGAAGATGAAGGGAGACCTCAATGCTCTTTACAACTGTGTGACAAAGTTGAAGCAAAGAGTCTGATTGCCTTTTTTCTCAGGTGACAAGTGATGGGAATTAAGGAAATGGCCTCAAGTTGTCCCAAGGGATGTTTGGATTGAGTGTCAGGAGGAACTTCTTCACAGGAAGAGTGACAAGCATTGGAACAGGCTGCCCAGAGAGGTGGTGCTGTCCTCATTCCTGAAGGTGGTACTGAAGAGATGTGTGGAAGTGGCACTTAAGGACACGATTTAGCAATGGAGTTGCTAGTACTAGGTTGATGGTTGGACTTGTTCATCTTGAGGGTCTTCTCCAGCCTAAATGTTCCTTTGATTCAGTTTCTCTTATTTCATATTTCCTGAAGCGTCTCCCTGTACAGACCCACTCATTCCAGCAGTTACCTGGAAACTTACAGCAAGGTGACTTGCACTCTTTACCTCATAACTTCTAAAAATTTAATAGCTCTTTGTGTCTCAACTGCTATTACTGACTCTTCCACATTTAAATGTTTGTGTAGAGTTAAGCACTTTTAAGTCACAAATGAAATTGCAGTGTGTAGCAATAGCTCTGAACATAACTCTTCTGCCTGTAATTAGCTGTTTTGTTAATAAAGATACACAGCTATGCTATGCACCTTCCTTTAGACCAGTTGTCTCGGATTCTTAGTCTGACAACAGTAATTGCACAACTGTTTCTGCCTATGTTAATCACTCCAAAGCTCTGATAATAGATGAAAGCCCCAACAAGTTTGGCACTAGTCAAACATGTAGCAGAAGAATGAGCTCTGCCTCAAAAAAGCTGGCTGAAAATTACTCAGTCTAACACACGTCCAACTGCACCTATGAAGCAAAGCTGACAACATTATCTTCACAGACTTGCATCCCAAACACCACAAACACCACTCTTCACAGCTGGCATTCTCCACAGCACAGAACTGTACATTTCGTCTGCCTCATATATCATCCATTTATCCTCTTTCCCTTGTGTCATGGCTCCCTGTTAAAAAGCTGTCTGTATCTGAATAGATGCCTGCTTAGACATATTTCTTCTTTAGACTGGCCCCCTCACTGCTGTTTGACACTTTTTGGCACTGGCCAGATAAATTTCTACTGTAGTACATCTAATTTAAAATGTAAACTCACAGAAGTGCGCGTAGTTGTTATTTTTGGAGTATTCTTTGTGATATCTGTTTCTCTCAACAGCAATTGGAGATACTTTACTCTTCAAAATCAATATTTTGTCTTCTGTCTCAACATGCAGTTTATGGAACAAAGTTCAGAACATGGCAGGCATATATACAAATAAATGAAGACCTCAGGGACTGTAGCAGGCCCATACAGAAAGGCAGTGTAGCTAAAGCAGAAGACCTAAAGCAAGATCTTCAGAAAGCAGAAAGTGATGAATCAGAAATCCATTTTACAGAGTGCACTCAGATTAGACATTCTTCATAACCTGCTGGAGGACGAGGCGGGGGGGAAGAGTTGAACTATCTTATATACCCTACAGTCCCCCCTCCCCCTCACTTTATAAACAGCTATATCAACACTCTGAAAGAAAGAAGTGAAATTTCCCAAATAGGCAAGACCTCTACATTTAACAGTTTGGGAAGAGTGAATAAATAAAAAGATGGATTCCTCAATTGCCAGATTTCCAAATAAAACAAAGCACAGGGTGCTGCTGTTGATGTGGTCAGTAAGACCTATTCTGTAGTTATTAACACACAGAACAAATAGATCACAAACTGAAAACTGAGATTTGTCTCCTGACTCGCAACGTGAATCAACTATACATTGCTCACAGCAAGAAAGCACTGTTACTAATTTTAGTCTATTCTGTTCAACTTCATTCACTTCTTTTGTTCTCGGTTCATTTGACTTACTGTCACAAGAAGTAACAGCAAGATTAAGAAACAAAGCACTTCCCTGAGTACTAAACACCACCTAAGTAACACTGATGACTTTCATCAAATATAATGGCTGCTGCTCTAAAACTTACTATTTCTTAGGCCTTGGACTTCTGTTTTTATTCTAATTTAGATATATATATATATTTTTTTTTTTTCAGTTGAGCTACTATGAAAGTTCACTGAAATAAAATTAAAATTTTCTACCCTAAAGATTATTCAGAAAATGGAATTGGTCAATACCAACTCTGAAAAATAGATTATGGCATACAGCTGCAGTCTGCAATAACTGTTTGTTACTATCAGTCTGATATTCTTGATTGAGCCATATAAATTACAAAATAAATAAACGCTTTAAACACAAGAGGCAATTACTGTGATACTGGAGCTTTTTAAAATCTTTTTCCTATAATCAAGGTCCTTGGAAATTCCAGTCATTTTTAATTGCATCAAGAGTTCTCCCCCCCAAAAAAATGAGGTAGTAGCACCTCTGCAATTGATCTGTAATCATAGTCTTGAATTTAGTCCTAAGAGGTGAGAAGTAACTCCTGGAAAGCTCAATTTCAGTCATCTCCAGAACATAGCATGAAGATACCAGAGAGCTTTCACTCCCTGAAAACATGGGGCTTAGAGATCAGACTGATAAAAAACAGTTCCCAGTGAGCTTGCCAGTATCATCAGGAGTACAGATTTGGAATTGGCTAAAAATTGAAGACTTAGAAGATTTTTCAAATGTAAGAAACTCTTCCAGAGATAACACTATGTTTACAGCGAGGCTTCCACAATACAAAAGTCAAATAACATTACTTGAGTTCCAACCTTCTGTGGACTAATAATAGAAATTTTCTGCTGTCTGTCAACACGTCACTTGTCAGCTGTGCACTGCCCCAAGCAATGATCAGATGAGCAGATCAGTAGCTGCTTACTAATTTTAGCCTTTATTCATCTTATCTCATTTATTTATCCTTGTTTACTGTGACAGAAATAAGTTTCTCTGGATTCTTCTCTAACGATTCACAAACACTTTAAGAACAATCTCTTCTGTTGTTAGGTGGAGTACAGCTCTAATGCTGACTTATTTCCTGTATAACTTTCTACATATTAAAATATGTTCTCATGTGGACATGTGTGGGGTAAATAACTCCTAAGGATGGTACTTCACAAAGAAATAGTATAGATGATGGTATATTTTGAGTAGTTCTATATAGATAGGATACAAATAATACAAAAGAGAAGATGGCTCACCTTCAGGATGACAAGGCTCGCAGGGGACTCAACGTGGGAGGGATCTCTGAGAAGAGATCCTTCCCTGGTGGTGGTCAGCCCTTAAATGGGGTTTGGGAGAGGTGGAGCCAGGCTCCACCCCTTCCAATCACACAGGTGTATCACCTCCACCTGTGGCCCCATGGCTGACTCGGTGCTCACCTCAGGTGACCAATCAGTGGTTCAGGTCATGATTCAGCAGTTCCCATAAAGACATACTATGGCTAACCCATTGTATTGGCATCCCTGTTAATGAGGGTAATCAGTTTGCAAGAAAAATATTCAAGGAAATGCATTAATTTTCAGTAAAAATGCTATAGATTATTAATATAGAAAGGCATATGTGCTTACTCAGATAACTCAGTGAAAATTTAAAGAAAAATCTTAAGGAAAATCTCTCTTCTCTAGAGAAAAATCATTCAAGCACCAATGGCCTGTTATCCCTAGTTGCAAGTGTTACTCAAGAAATGACGCCTCACGTAACAAAGTTTGTTGGTACCATACTTTCTGATGCACACTAATAACAACACCAATAAAATCACTTCATCCATGGCAGAAAAGGGTGCGGAAAGCTACTGATGTTGAAAATTATGTTCTCACAGTAACTTGAATAAATCACTGAACAGCAACAAAGTAAATTTGAGATTATCCTGCAGAAGTGAGGCTCAACCCCTGTTCTTAGCTCATACTATCCTGTACTATCTTTAAGCAACAACTTAACTGTCAGCTGTTGACCTACATACTTGCACTCCAGATGTTCAGAGTCTTCTCTGACGGATTTCCTTTCTTACAGGCAGTATCAGTGAGTAAAATTCTCAAAGTACCAGTTAAGCAGGGGAATACAGAAACATTATTCAGTCTCTTATCATACATTTCTCTTTCACTATATTAGATCAGTAATGAAAGTTTTGGGAAGCGTTAAGAAAACTAGGACAAATTTTAGAAGCCATTAAGCAAACGGGTTAACAGTATCTGGAAAAAATTAACAAATGGTGAAATATTAGTACTACTTCATACATCATCCCTTCTTCTCTAAACACTGACTAGAGATACTCACAGTAGCCTCTGACTAAGTGCTACTGTCACTGCTTTTTGAGGCAGCAAAACAAGAATTATGTTATTGATTCCCTCTGTGACACAAACAGTCTAGAGCCAGACATTTAAATTCAGCTAGACCACTCATTTAATTTGCTAAACTACACAAGATTTACAGCAAGAATATGGCTAAAGAAACACATACACACAATTAAAAGACTTGGACACTGTCTGAAGACTGTTATAGCTGTCACTTTGACTCCTGAATGAAAATACATGTTTAAACAAAACAAGAGAAGTCACGTGCATCCAGCCTGCGCAGCCTTCTGAGAGACCTGTTAAGTGACAAAACTGGAAGATATTGGTAGTCTAGAGCCATAAATCCAACTATTTCTATTATAACACTATTTATCATAATGAACATACAGGTTCATAAATGTTTCCCATCATTATAAATGATGCAGTTAATTAACTCCAACAAAAAAAATTACTGCGTTAAAATAAACACAGTAGCACCACCAATAACAAATGCTCAGCTGTAAACCACCTTAAGTCACCTGCTGGTGTTGCTACACTTGGCCTCAGAAAAGACAAGATAGATGGACCAAAAAGTGGAATAAAAAAACTAAGAAATATAAAGGAGCACAAAGTAACAGTTGCAACACCTAGAGGATTGGACAAAGATAACACTGAGGATTTGTAGCCTGTCGATGAGGAGTGCATCTGCGAGGCAAAGAACAGCAGTCCCCCAGTTTTGGTTTGCAGTGTAAGAACAACATAGCCCTTTTTAGTACAAGAGAGAAATAATGAATAAAATATATAAAGAAATGCCACTTTTAAACAATCAACATTCTATGAAAATCTTTGCAGGTCTGAATGAGGAGGAAGGTTTGATTATAGTTTATGACCATAAGCAAATGCACAAAACTATCAAACCAAAGAAAGGAAACAAGCAAACAACAAAGAAAAAAAAAAAGGTCAGAAACCTAGAAACACTTCTGAGAAAATGAAATACTGGTTATTTTATTTAGTCTGTGTCACCCCAAAATGCTGTTTTCATAAGTATAATAATTATGGAAAATAGATGCAACTGTTGTGCTGGGACCACAGGCTTACCTGAGTTCCATCTGTTCACTTTAAACCTCCTGCCCTTCTGCTACTCTGGTTCACATCATCCTCATGCAAAATAAGGCTTAAAAGGAAGCATTGCCCTTATCCTATTAAATAATGCTTGGGGCTGAGAACAGAGGAAATGAAAATCTCAGAGGAAGGTGAATAACGAGCACGTTTTCAAAACTCAGTCCTAAATATTCTGAACGCAACTCCAGAGTTGGGTGCCTATAAGCAGGAGACAATCATTAATCTCACAAAACTCTGTTCTTTGATTAAGAACTCTGCTTAAAAGGCTAGCTCATTATGAAGTATTATTTTCATTTTTGCCATGTTACATTCATTTACAAAATAAGCAACTAAAGTGATATTTTACTAGATAAAAAATTTAGGATAAAATATCTAGCAGATATTTTAATAAAAGCTATCTAGACATATTAATGCAGTACTTCAGAAACCAGACTGCACTTGAGTTATATTTAGAAAACAAAAAGGGAACAGCCCAACATAGTAATCCTTTTCTTCTGTTGAAGACTTGCAAGACAGAAGCAACAAGGCAAATGTTCCTATTTCACAAATGAAGTTCTATGTAAACTCCATCTGTGAAATAGCAACAAGTCTCCTTTCAGAAAAGGATAGTTGTTAGTGTTAGTTTTTAAAACCTAAGTGCTATAGGAAGGCAATTTTTCCAGAATCAGTAATAATGGTATGAAACTGTGAGCAATGTTTCCATTGCTTTCTGTAGATGCTTTTTTATGTTTTGCTAAATTAATCTTTTGGGGCATCCTTTGGATAGAAAGGGAGCTAAGAGGAAGAAAAAAGGAAAAGAGTAGTCTTAAAAAGAAGCTTTCTTGTCCTTATTGCAACAAGGTCATTCTAAGGGCTTGCAGTTGCTACTGCAGAAGCAGCAGCAGTGGTAGCACTACATACCCACAGTTTGGAAGGTACATGTGAAAAATCTCAGACTATCAAGAAAAAATTATGAGCCAAATTAGACCTTCTTTCAAATCTAAAAATACTTTTGTCTAAAAAGTCAGAGAAGACATGGCTACAAATATCTCAAGACAACCATAGCTGAATGAAAACCCAATCACAATTCTCAATGGCTGTAAAAGAAGTGGAGATGAGTACTTTGATTGCCCATGGTATAAGTAATATCAAATTTAAAAATAGTCTGATTTTGGTCTGTAAACATACAGGACAGACATCATAAAATACTTCTACTGATAGTATGTGGTACAGTTAATATAAATGCTCATTCTCTCAATGCTATTCATACACTACAAGTGGTTTTCACATGTGATTGGAGCAGTTCTTTTTTTCTACTTTAAGAAAAGTACACCATTTTTTTCTTTACTTTAAGACATTCATTATGCTGCACCATCAATAAGATCAAGTTCCCATACTAAAACCAACACTTTTCTCTTTCCTGTGGAAGCAAATGAGTTAAGCTTCTAGATTTTTCAAGGAATAGTTTTTCCACCTTGTAGCTCCAAGAGAGCATTCACCATAATGAACACTTGCGGGTTTTGGTACCAGTTACACATTCCTACTTTTACTAGTAACTTCCTATACCAGGCTATTGGAAAAGCATTAAATGATGAGAGCTGGCTAACACTTCCCATTCCACATTATGCCATGTCTTTACTTCCAGAAAAAAAGCTGTTCTCTGTCTTCCTACCTGGCCATCAGTTTACCTGTTCACTGCTCAACTACACACAAGAGTTATTTAAAATTCCAGTTACATATCCAGCATCACAAATCACTATACTTTTAAATATTTTAAATGTAATACTTTTCAGCAAGGTAAGCTTTCTAAAAATTATAATCATTAAAAAAAAATAGTCTGAAATCTCATGACTATAATCAAATACTTAAATCCATAATTCAGGAATTGTGCATTTTAAATACATCAGTTATATTTGCTACTCTTATGAGTCAGTTTTGATCTGCCAGAATAACATACAAAAGACATTCTTTCGCCTCTCAGGATTTTTTATTTCTGCATGATAAACAAAGTGATTCTTTTGTTAGTATTTAAAAATGACATTAAGATGACACAGCAAAGTAGTGGGGGTGAGAATGAGTGGGAAGCTGATCAGAAGCACAACATGCTCCTTGGATGTTCACAGAACAGCTGAGGCCTCAAGGGAAATTGGGGGAAAAAAGAATTGTGCATAGAAACAATTTTGCCTGTGTATTATTTCATTTTTTTTCTCTTAAGGTTTTTTTTGTTGTCGTTGTTTTGTTTTTCAGTCACTGAGCATAATTGCTGGAAAACATTTTCTTTCTTGATGGTTGTCTAATCTGCCACATATAACTCACAACATAATCCTGTTTATGACAATACCATTCATTACAATGAAAATTCCTCACCTCTTAGCTCTGTGCAATTATCCAGGCTGAAGCCAGGATGATCAAAAGGACTCTGTTCAGCAAAACACTTACAAGCTTAACTTCCAGCACATGCTTGTCTTAAAGGATATGCATCTTCAGCAAAATAAAGACCAAAATGCACAAAATGTCTTTTTCTAGCTCGGTAAACATCGCGTTGCTATTACTGCAATAGATACCACAGTGCAGTACCATGATATAACCACAGCTGTGCCACCTAGATGAAGGCTGACTGTCAGACATTCACATTTTTTGTTTGAAAACGCGCTTACGTTTGCTGAGCCATTAATACTCGATCATTTCACTTTAGCAGCCAGATTAAACATAACAGACCCTGCAACTGAAGGAATGGGAACTGCTACATGTGTGTACAAAGGCACAACGGAGGAAAAACGCACTGCAGTCATGCCTAACATGGCAGAAATCAATGAATTTTTACACACAGTAAGCATGAAGAACAAGAACACTGGTGAAGCAGGACAGCTACGACATAGAGTTTCACACTCCAGCTGATGATCAGTATGAACAAATATTTCAACATTCATGCACACACAGTTTGTCTGCCTGTGTTGCCCCAAACTGTTGTGGTCATACCCCAAGAACATGACAGGAAAATTCATGAAAATCATACAAGCCATGAAGGCTGACTTCACCCCAGATTACCCTTCCCTACAGTCAATCTGTAATCAACAAGAACAAAGGGCTCCCAGGCAAGCTGTCCGTAACAACTCGAATCCAACATAGAGATTAAGATAATAATTTTAAAAAGCAATGAGTTGTGTCTACCAGTTTACAGTAAAAGCAGTCTGTACCATCTGAAATCTGCCACTTTATTGTGAAGAAAAAAAACCAACTTTTTAAAACTGGACTACTGCACAAGAAAAAATAACTACATTTTTTAAGGCCAAGATTCTCAAGAAAATGTCATGTCACTGCATGCAAAATGGGTGCACAATGGAAAAGTGGCATATACCAACAGAAAGAGAGTCACAGGTATAACTTCTTAGTCAATATTCAGTAGTCCAATGAAAATTAAATGAATGTTTAAAATTCAAAGCCTACTACATGCTTCATAGATTTGATATAATTTGATATATAAATCTTCAAGAACAGATGAATCTTTCTGTTAAGGGTGCTTTAACATAAGATGGAGGCTGTGAGTCAGAAGTGGTATGTTTAAAACGGAACCATGTATTTTCCTGTTAAGCAATCCATGAGACCTACCATCAACTAAAACTCTATTTAAATACAGGAATACTGATTTACAAAACCAAACCCTCATCCATAACCTACCTCAACCTATCTTTCTCATTTAAGCTTTTGTTTATATCTTACATTAAAAAAAAATAAAAATTCAAGATACTACATCAACATCTTTACTAAAGATTCACTCTTTTCCACTAGCACTCTCCCAAAACTATATATGCACCTTTTTACTTCCTTCCTTCACTACTTTGAATTTGGAAGACGGATCAATATACACCAAACTGAATATTCTCCTGAAACACAGGTAGATGAGGTACAAAGAGACTCCCTCTTAACACACCTCTGTGCGAGCCACCACTTACAAACTAATTGCCTAGTAGCAAGCATAGCAAAGCAGCTCTGCTGTCCTCAGTGCATGACAAGACCTCGTGTCATTAATGGAAATGAAATCTCCAACTCCACAGCTATAAACTTGCCTCATGTAATGCCTCTCCTTAAACTGATAATTAAGAAATACACACCCACTTACCAGGATAATAATCTCAGTGCACTCAGTGCTAGTATTTCTTAGAAAATTGCTTACACTGATGTTGGTACATTGGCACACCTGCCAAAGGAATAAAAAACGGTCCTAGAAGATCCAGTCACAAATATTCAAATCAACATTAAAAAAAAAAAGCAGGAAGACTCCTTCCCCCAGAAAAACTTCAGGTCTTAGCGAATTCAACTCATGGGACATCAGTTAGAACCACTTAGGTTGAAAGTCATCTTATTATTTCATAAAAATAAGAAGCAATGAAGTGCTGCTTCCAAATAATCACTGCATGTATTTCAAAAACTTCATTGGAAATGAATATCCTTTCAGTAGATCATTGGCAAAATCAGCAGGCACTTAACAATGCAAACATTACATTCATAGTATGTGCTCAATAAGCACCAGAACTTACGGACAGTAGCACAGATACGCTGCAAATAAATGTGCTAGAGGTCTCACATGCTGAGAATAAAGCTAAATTAGTAAGGTATGGTTTACATACTAATAAGATGTGCAAAATGCTCAGTGACATAGTCTTGTGGTCTTCACAGTATACTGAAGGTAGGGTCTGATAAAGGTAGTGACGTAAAACAACATTCATCCCACTAGAGTTTGAAATTAAAATATATATTTAAAAAAATCTTCTAGACTACATCCTGAGAGAAGAGATCACCCTTAGGAGTAAAAATACAGTCTCTCCCATTTCAAATCCCAGCATAGGCTTTCTGTTGTCATGATTACTTCCACTCTGTACCAAGTAGTCTAATGTAATCACACAGAAGCACGGCCAAACACTATTACTTCAGTGATGCCACACAAAAGAGACTTCAGTTCTTCTAGGTTGAGAATGCAGGAAATTTTAAGCAAAATATTTTTTTTTTCAGCAATTGTTGGCAGTTCTACTTATGTGTTACAACAGAATTTTCCTGATTTGTCCATTAGATGCACAGAATTACTTTTCAATTTTTAGAGCTTGCATGAAAAAAATAATGCATGAATGCAGTGCATTAATACTATTAGTCTATAAAGCTCTTATTTAACATTCAGCTCCCTGTTACCTATTACAACGAATAGCAAATATTGTCCTACCACTTTATTTCTAAATTCAGGCCATCCATACACCCAAACACAGTTCTCATTCTAAATAAATAAATAAATGCAAATCTTTGTCCAGAATGCCGAGTGCAATAAAGTCGTAAATTTATGTCACACAACTCCTCCTGTGTATTTCTCATTCCAAACTTTCACCCACTTCTCCACACTCTGGTTTCTATGCACAGCTTGAAGGTCATTTTGTAATGCTGACATCCTCTCCTCTCTGAATTCAGTTGCGATAATTTCAAAATGGTGCATATTTTTTGTGTGCTTTTTTTCCTGACTACTAGAATACATTAAAAAACCACAAAGTTCCTCCTGGTTTCTGTGAAAAAAACATTTCACAAGCTGGCACCCAGACCTCTTCTAGGTATAAGGCAACAGTTCTACAGTTGAACATAAAGGTGAAGAATAAATGTACTTTATTCACAGTGGAAGCTCAAATGACAAATAAGCGCTATTGATGTATATCAGTTTTCAGAACTGATGCAAAAATAGATCAGTTAGAAACAGGTGAGACATTATGCAAGGCAAAGGCTCAGGTAGAAGGCAAAGCAAATACAATGGTCTGAATGCATGCCCTCACAGCTCTCCCTGAACTCAAAAGAGATTTTTTTAAAAGGCAGCAACCATTCTGGATTCAAATAGATACAGAGATCCACATCCAGAAGAGATGCATTCAGCCTTACAAAAAATCTTCTCTTCATCATGACACAAGAGGGAGAAGCACCTCAAAATATCAGCTAGCCCTGTCCTTTCTCCCTTGTAGGATCAATCTTAACTGTGACCTCATGCAACAAAATCACAGTAGTTCTTCAACAATATAAATGATCATTCCCAGCACTTCAGGTTTTGTACTCCGCTTTAGCTAATGTTTGACCAGAATCTTTCTGCTGTGGTTTCAACAAGTTACTTGTCATATTGCATCTTGCTATTGTCAATGCTCATTTCAAAGCAGCCACAGCCAACCCAAGCTCCACAAGAGCCAAACAGTGCATCGACATGTTTGTTTCAACAGCAAATGCTCCTCAAGCGCAGACACCTCAAAAGGTTTTCCCAAGTCAAATAGCAGTTTCACCCCTGAGTCATAGTCAGGCACCAGCATACAGGGATTCACCTTTAACATGGGAGAGGCACAGCAGAGTGTAGGTGTGGGAGGGAGAGGGGAGGGGAAGTAAGAGTTGTGGTATCTTCCTAGACAGAAACTAAGTGGAAATATTAATCTCTCCAGCTAAATATTTTGGTGCTTAATCCCTACAAAGATAAAAAGGCTGCATATGTTTTAGTCAATACTTTATTTCACTGTAATATCACAATATCTAATTAAAAAATATATGCTTCTTCTAACACAGTAAGGAATAAAAGTAAACTATTTAAAATTACAAAAGAAAAATGAATGACTTTTACCAGTCTTCAGTACTACAAGCGTATTTATTGAGAAGCGATTTTTATTTATTGCAAGCGTATTTATTAAGAAAATGCATACAGACATCCTTTTATTAAAAATAACTCAAAAGATATAATTACAGTCACATGCAATATGAAACACTACCTTAGAAAAGCAATTTCTCCCCATGAAACCAATTACAGCAAAAGCCATTTCAACACAAGAGCAAGAATTTTGAATGAAATCTCTCATTCTAAATCTTTACTGAATGATTGCTGTCTTTATGCCATTACAAAACTTACCTAGTCAGCATGCCACTGTAGCATAGATGCCAATCTCTAAAATGTCAAATGACACCTCAAATGTTCATGTGTCATTCTGGTTAAAAAAATTAAAAAAGTTTAATTGTGATCAAAATTAAAATGTACATGTAAGACTTTTCATTACCTTCTGCACTCCCTAGGATGATTTTACAACTTGGAGTGAAAAGGAATTTTTATTCATTTAATCTAAAGTTAAACAAGATACAAGAAAGGTACAGGTGTAAACTGATGTCTTCCACTGATCAACAGTGGAAGTTAGACCCTGGTAGGAACTATCTGAGCCTCCTTAACATGGCCCCGCCAATACGTTTAGTTAAGGCATACAGACTTGAGCCTAACAGTGAAAAATTGCACTCCTCCTATGATTGGACTCTTCAGCTTTTAAAAATCCTTAAATCAAATATCTACAAAGTATTACAATTTTTATGGCCAATAAGAACAGCTAAGTACTCCCATTCATTTCAAGAGCACACCTATCACGCAGCAATAATTTGAGACTAGTACCCTGACCACATTCACACACGTCTCAGAAAATACAGAAGACATATCAGTGCATTTCCTGTAATTTAAATATCCACAAATCGTCAGTGAAAACAGGGCAGAAATAGCCTCAACGGAAAAATCAGCATCACATTCACACATTAAGGCTTCCAAACAAGACTCATGTGGGACTTGAGCTTACACAAGCATTCTGCAAAGCCTATACATAGATCTAGGTACTTCTAACTCCAGTTTTGAATGCAGCCAGTTAACTAGATTTATGGATTTCTCTCTAACACTTGAATATAGTTTTCATTGATCTATCATTATGCAACACATTTCTATGCATTACACTAACAAGAACAATTATAGTTAAGGGTCTCTTGGGATTTCCATTAGAAATCTGTTTTCAGGGACTTGCATATCAACTATAATAATATACTTTTGGCTGAAAATTGTTAAGAACCTGTGCTTAATTTGGTAAAAATTCCAACTTTTGAAAAGGCTTCTATCAAAATTGGGGGAAAAAAAAGAAAAAGGCAATTTTTCAGTCTACTTAGGTTCTTAAGTATTTTATCCTGAACAACCTAAAGAGGCATATGCTACCAGATATGAATGCTATATTTGTAATTGCAGTAGGGATAGGTTTTCTGAATGCATCTTAGATTGCAAAATGTCACTGAAAAAGAGCAATGGGACAGAAGAACAGATTGAGCATTCATATAAAACTTAAGATTTCAGACCAAGTAGAAGATCTCCCCATTCATTTCTGGACTTGCACAATTAGTGAAATAACATTGCAATATGCAGCTTTTCATACGTACATAATGACATGTGCATTTATTAAATCATACTTCTCTCCTCCCTGCACGTTATCTGAAAGAATGTCATTGCATAATAAGAAATGATAAGAGTTACATACCTAAATTTAGAAACACAGCCTAATGGATCTTCATACTAATTTCATTTTACTTAAATTTTATGACTCCTTCAGTGCACATCTCGTCAAACACAGATTAACACTGTTACTCCAATGCCCCGAAGGGAGCCAACAGAGGTCAGCAGTCCTTGAAAAAAGAGAGGAATTCAACAATGCTCTACAACTCCCCTGGAGCTGTAGGGTCTATTAACTCAAAATACACATTATAAAGCAAATATAAATATAGATTCACAAAATTGACCGTAATGACTTCTGGACTATTGGGTAATAACTGCTATGCAAATGGCAACGCATATTTACACTTTCAGATCATAACAAATTCAACTTATTTCACTACTTTTGTTAAATGGATGCAATAAAGTGGATGCATGCCATTAAAAAAGGGAAAACCTATACAGAGAATAAACATGAGCACCAATTTTACTTCATTAAGCAGAATGAATCTCTGTTCCAACTACTAAAAAAATGATTTAGAATTCAACGTAAAAAAAAATATACAATGGAAATTAGTAACATTTTCAAAATGTCTGCACCTATAGCAGTGATTAGTTTTTCAGAAGTCTTCAGTATTATCCAGATTAATTAATTATTAAATGTTTTAAATATGTAACTCTCACTGAGAAGAAAGCTTTTAACTGCTTAAAAGCAGCAGGAACCTCTGGCCATTACACTTAGGTACCCATTGGAAGAACCTGGATGACAAACACTTCTAATGATCAAAACCATAAGACTTAGTTCTCAGACATCCCACAGGTCATATATTTCAAATTATATATGAAAACAAACATTTTTCTCAACTCAGAGGGGTTGAACATGATCTTTACCTAATGCTATGCTTTTCAGTCCCATTTTTCTCCAAAGATCATAACTAAAACCAAACAGGCCACAACTAGTGCAGACAAGCAGACGTGGTGACCTTTGCATTATGTCAATCCAAAACAACTTTTCAAGAAAATTGTCCATGACAATTAATCTCAGGAAAAAAATTACATCAATAAGATGGCACCAGCTTGACTAGCTTCCTAGTTTCTCAAGACTGGTACTGTGCTTCTACACAGAACACAGTTTGTTTAATTGAGCAGGCACCTTGCTCCTACTTACAGACAGGCTTATAGTATTTCAGTCACACAAAATACCAGATATGTCTGGTATCCTCAAGTTATGTCTGACACAACAGCCAGTCAAAGCTACTCTCATTCAAAAAACATCACATTCCAGTGATGGAAGATAAGGAAAAGGATGTGCTAGCAGCCTTTTGTGGGTTCATTCATGGCATAAGTGACCTCGGTTCTTGTCCCTCTGCATTCCAAATACTGCTACCCACAACTATCAGAAGCTAGTAAACTCTCTAGAATAGAGAGGAGCTCACTGCACCTTGGCTACCATGCAGCAACAATTCCAAACTTGTAGCAACAGAGGAAGGAAGCATTCAGGAGCAACAATCAGGACACACAACTCTGAAGGAAAATTCTGTGTTTTTCTTTTTTAAATCCATTTTCACAGAGTTGCTTAGTTAATGGAAATGCCTATTCATTGAATTAGAAAAGAAAAAACAGTCCCCAGAGAGCAAGGGCTAGAACAAGGACTCTGCACTTCAAGCAGCTGGTTTTCAATACGCATACATTAGGGGAATTTAATATACTACCCTTATCCAATCCTGAGCTTCTTACAGATTTTTTTGTACTTCTTGTTCAACATATACAGCTGAATTTGTCCTTCAGCACAGTTACAATAAAACCAGGATTATTCCACTGATTTTCAAATATATATAACTGAAATATCTTCTAGAACAGCCCTCACCTGAAGTACAAAATGCATCTCTCAGAAGGGTTGTTGTCCCACCTTCTTTTCACCCAAAGCTAAATTCTTATTCTTTTAGGCCTAATAAATGAATTTCTTAGTATCTACAGAATAAAAAGCAGAAGGATTTAACTTCAATAAAGACATGAACAAGCCGTCCAGAACAGACAGAAAATGCAGCTCCCCTGTTCAGCAAGTCTCAGATCATGGGAAGACCACTGACTCAAGATGCTTTTCCTGGACTCTAATAGCCTACATTAAATATGACTTAGGAATTCTACACTGTTGCACATATAGCAACCTGTGAATATTAAATGTCTTCTCATATTTAGAACATAAGTTCTGGTTCTGATTGGCAAATGCATACATAATTGCAGAAGTCATCCAAAAGGACACATGCAGTAGACATGATTGCAAGTCTGAGAGAATCTTTGCACTGATTAGCTCATCTGAAAATACTGAGCTAGACAATTCACAAGCAAAGACAAAATTTATGAAGTGAGTGCTCGTACTTCATCAAAACCTGACCATCAGACAAGTAAGACTAACCATACAAATGCCCATTATTCTCTTATTCCTACACAGCCTGCATTATGCAAGCCATTACAAATCCACCGTAGATAGCACTGCTATCAAGAAATGTGAGTGAGGAAGGAATCCTCATAGAAGCATAGCAAAATAAATTACCATAAAGCATAAATGCTGCTTCTGTCACATTTATCTTTCTGTAAACCTACAGCATGCTGATAAACTCAATGTAATTATGCATATCTGTCTATTTTTAAATTACAGATTGCATCCATCAGTAGTAGCCTATTTTTCACTGTTAATAACTCAAGACATTAGACTATTCCTGAAGCTCTTAACTCCAAAGACAATACCATTTCCTTACATTTTTTTATTTTTTTAAAGAGGTATTAAAAACCAACCTCATGGAAGAATACCCTCCTCTGAAATGCAGCTGCCAAATCCTGCTTCCTGAATTCATACAAGCACTTGCAGACACCTATGGTACTAACCACTAAGAGCCTATGAGGGATTTGGCTTACTTTTAGGAAAAAAAATATATATAGGAGTTATTACTATATAAGACTGTACTTTAACATGGTTGAGTACTAAAGGCTGTAATATAAATCTTGGAGAGGGCTGCACAGAGTATGAAGAGAAAAAAAGGAGGGAGGAATAATAAGGATTTAGTCATGGTGTACTGACAGACTTTTAAAGTCACTAAGAAGCATGAACACTGCTATGGGAATAGCTTAAACTTGTAACAAATTTATAGAGCACAAAATAAAATCTTTCATTCTACTACACAGCTCGCCTATAAAGATTTTATGTGATTTTCAATAGAGAAGTTATGAAAAAGCAGCCCTGTACTAGGAGCTTACAAACTACACTGCATGTTCATTCCCACATGATAGCACTAAGATACCACTAAGATACTGACCATAAAATGTATTACAGACAAATCTATCTTATTATATGGCAGATGTCAAATTACTTAGATATTTATAGGCCGAGGCTTACTAAAAACAAGGCAGCAATAATTATTATTTCAATTGTACAAATCATCTCCAAAGCAATCTCGTTAAATTTCTGACAACCATACCCCAGCCTGCAGGAAACATCGAGAGCAATCACTTTGAGAAATCACCAGCACCAATGAACCAAGAAGATATCCTACCAATTGAAGTTTTGCAAGACCAGCACTCAAAGTGCAATCCAATTAACTAGCTATTTATATTGACTGTAAAAAGAAATAGAAGAATTACATCCTGCTTCTTGGAGAAGGAAAAAAGTAAAAACTAAAAACAGAGATTCCTCATTACATAGATTTACTAAAAGATCTGTCCTGGTTTCCTTAGGTCCTTTAGCTGCTTATTCATAGCTCAAACCGCTCTGCACAGAATGACATCCAATGGCCCAGTAAAGAGCAATGGTTGACCTCTGTATAGAGCAAGCTACCAGCACTATAACAACTGATCAACACTGAATAGCAAAATAGATCCATCAAACCCACCAACCTCTTGCTGGTACCTGCAGGGCAACCAGGCACCCACTGTATTCAAATGTGAGAATAAAAAGCTTTATCTTTAGGAAAGAAAAAAGAAAAGCAGAGTTCTTATTACTGCAGAAGGATAGTGCCTACAGAACCAACAGCTCTAATCAGCTTGCTTTTCACCTCTGTGAAATTAAAATTCATACCTAGGCCTACTGGTAATCCATAGTGTAACTCACCTTACAAAATAATAAATAAAAGAAACCAGGAACATATACTGCTGTAACAGTCTGAGGTGCTTCCCAGGAGCTCCTTTTTCAAAACAAATTAGATGAGGCCACAGAACTAAACAGATGATGACCACAAAGATGACTACAGAACATCTACCTAATCACTTTTTCCCCCTTCTCGTGTAAAAACATCATGAGCCTGAATCTACAGCTACTATGAGCTCTATCTAACAGTGCTGAAGAGAAGTTTTCACCTGGGAAACATGAAAGCAAAAAAGAAAAGCAAATATCCAAGAGTTCCCCCTTTATCAGGCATTTGAAGACCTCAGAAACGTTCCACATGAACTACAGCTATACAGGGGTTAGTGCCATCATAAGAGGAATTCCTCAAGCATAAAATGAAACAAGGAGTCGACTTTTACAGCTGAAATCTGTAAGTAGGAGCTAGGACATATGGAGTAAATATTCTGAAATTAAAAAGCCTTTCCCTCCTTTAATTTCTTATAAAATATCTATCTCCAGATATTGCCTAATGTTACTATTTATGATACTGGCACACAACATAAATCATGTATGTAAAGATACATAATGTATAATCACATCTTAACTAGCTTAGTTGGGTTCCAACTTGCTACACTCAAATACGTGTCCTAAATAAGTAATTTCAGATGATGGCTATGCGTATTCTATCAAAACCAGCAGTAAAACTTCAATCCACATGCAACATA
Source organism: Cyrtonyx montezumae (assembly GCF_038088225.1). Taxonomy (NCBI): domain Eukaryota; kingdom Metazoa; phylum Chordata; class Aves; order Galliformes; family Odontophoridae; genus Cyrtonyx; species Cyrtonyx montezumae. The sequence goes on along the minus strand of NW_027071914.1, from coordinate 6,978,490 downwards.
CCATAAAAATATTTGCTTAGGTTCCCATGGATAAACTTTTCACCTGAACTTGGGAGTTCTTATTTATTTTTCCTTATCTTAAAGCTAAGAAAGAAAAATGCATGAATTAGTTGTGTAGGACAGGAGATGCTAAATGGAAATCCATGTTAATGCACCACAGTTGGAAGATAAACGTAGAATGAAGGCATCCTGGACAATAATTAGAGCAGCAGGTTAAACAAACCTTTCAGATTAAAAGATTACAGATTTAAAAGAGATGGGGGCCTTGGGAGGTACTTCAGTTGTGTACAATAACTTGGCAAGAGCCAAGCTCAAGCTATCTGCCAAGAAACATTATATGAGGAAGCATATACACATGATAGAGGAGATGTAATAAAACCATCTCTAGCAACAGAAAGTGTTTAGGATTAGTGAAGCAACACCCTTCCAGTATTCCTAATATTTATTTTTCAATGCATCTCCAGTCCTGTTCTCTCCCTGCTCTCTGTATAGATCACATACAGTAAAACATGCAACCACAATGGAGCAACAAAAGAGGATACTGCTGACAGGAAACATTTCTCTCACTTCTCCCTGTACCAGTATACATGAGGCACTTTTCCCTACTTCAATATTCTCTTCTCCTCTTTCTCACTATTTTTCTTTACCTGACTTTATCCGTGTTCTACCCAGAGTTTTCTGGTTTGGAATAGCTCTACACTACAGGTCCTTAGCACTTAACCCCTGCTTCTCTTAGGATGAGGTAGCTTATGATCCATTTTCTGCACCTAAGCTAAATGCTGCTACTAGAGAGGTAGCAACACACATTCTGATGTTTTCACTATATAAACCTGTTTTCTGAGCTTTGTTAATGAAAACACCTCAAGGAGCCACAGAAGACTTTAAGAAAGCCAGGAGTGGGTTTCTGTTATCAAAAGCAACTGAAAGCCAGACGTCTACTAGCAAAATACTGCTGCATTCGTACTTCTTTGAACCGACATTATTCAGATCTCTGACTATTGTATTATTTCCTAAATCTGTAACTTTAATAAACTCTGAATGCAAAAGTCAAAATATAAGATGTACATGTGTTTTAAGAGCACTGAAATCAGTAGGCTCCTTTGTGTAAAGTTTAGCTTACACAAGCAAGTAAATTTCACCCCAATGGAAGGTAAGAGCTCCTTTGTTTCTGCAACTCCCACTCAATATAGGGATTACACACTTGGACAATCTGAGTGGATCCCTCTAAGACAAGCCAGTCTGCTGTCCATTAACTCCATGGAATACACAGTAAACCTATGTGCCAAAATCTGAACAATGATAAGCAAATATTTAAATAAAAACTGTTACGACTCTTTCCCACAAAATCCCAATGTGAATAGCTAGCTATATTTAATTAAACATACAAACTATCACCTAAAATCATATATATTTACTGGATAAAAAATTATAACCATGGAACATCTTTTCAAGACGTCCTGTACTAGAAGCTCAAAATAGCCATAGACCAAGGGGAAAACAAAACAAACTGACCTATTTAATACGAAATAAGTCAAGACACTGAAAACCACCATATAACCAATATTATCCACTGAAATATTCATGTCTTATTTGAGTGGATCAAATGTGCAACATTCTGTGCAATATTGAAACACTTCTGAATAATATCATTTTTGTACTACTTAACTTGCACCAACTCTTTTTCTTGGTTCCTGTGTTGTCAAGCAGTCTGCTCAGTAATTAATAATAGAGATCCAGATGTGGAAATACAGCATCTCAGCTAGCACTGGTTATTAAAAAAAAAAGTTTTTTTTTTTGTTTTTTTTTTTCTTTTACAGAGAGTTTTTATTAAGGAAAAGGAAGCCAAGAAGAAAAGTCAAGTACAATAACAAACACCTGGAAACTCTACTGGGAACATTGCATATAGTGTTAGACTCACAGTAACACAGCTAATCTTATGTAAAATCAAATTCATTAAACCCTTTCAGTTTAAGTAGTTTTTACATTTCTCCATGTTTGCTTTTCATAAATAAGGTAAACTTTAAGAAAACCTGCAGAAAAACTAGCATAAACCATACACCCAACTGCAAGGCCTGGTCCGAAGAAGTGAGTGGAATTAGCCACAGTCATTACTGCACTACATAAAAACTTACTATACAGGCTTTATTTCCTCCAAAAATAGTTTTCTTCCAAAAAAAAAAAAAAAAAAAAAAAAAGGATTGAGTACAGATAGCCATGATACCTATTAACAACGAAATATGCCTGAAGCTCTTATTTTTCTCATGTAAATCCAGCACATCCCCTTGGGCTAGGGGGTTTTTTGAGAGGATGTATGGCAGTTGAGGTTTCTGTCTACAAAGCGCTAAACAAGAAAACAGGTTACACATTCAACTTTGTTGCATACAAAATGTTTCTGCAAGGCAACTGTAAAGCCCAGTTACACTACGAGTTGGTTATGAGCAGTATTCATCACCTCTGTAAGTTAACAACCATCCCAAACTTACATCTCATTCCTATAAGTAGTTGTAAATTCTCCTGTCTAATAAACTTTATGATTAACGTTGTGATGCTGAAGATAAGGCTTCTGCCTGCCAAAGGGTGTGGAATTAGTATGGGGCATGGAATGTGTCAAGAATGGAAGGCCGATCATTTTTCCAGGACTGCAGGGTAAGCAAGAGCAAGCCCATGGCTCAGAAAACAGCTCCATAAATCCAAAAGATTATTTCTGTCTTTCTCTCATCATTTCAGATTTTACATCTAAAAAAAAATACAGCTGGTATTCAATGGTATTCCTTCTGGTGCCCTCCTAAATCAAAAGCCAAAATTCTAGCAACTTCACAGTGAACAAGTTAAGGCCTTGCACACCAACCATTTTGTTCTTGATGAAATGTCCCTTTTCTTGTTTACTTTAGGTTTCTCAAGATACATTATTATTTGTAAAGGTGTACAATTCACTGTATAATGAACGTGCTGCATTCAAGTGGATTATGAAAATAATCTTGGTTTGGAATCTCTTCTTAAGTTGTAAAGTGAAAAAAAAACCACTGGAAATCAAATGTCCAGTTTTAAGAAATAGGTATTATCTTAAAGTAATTTAAGCTCAGTGCTTAAATGCTTCAGACATACTTGTGTGACAAAATTAACTATGCATAATCTCCCCCAGCAGTTTTACAGGCAGTCTAAAAAAGTCCCACAAAGGTCAAGCATTTCATTACAGAGACATAATAAACTGACTTTAGAATACTAAAAATAATATGCAGCTTTATAGACACAGTCCAAGTCCCAAATCACAGTATTCTGTTAAGGTATCACCTTTAAGTGAAGACCAAATTACTGGAAGTCATTGAAACATTCTTCCTTCTTCTAAGCAAAGAGGAAAAAGCAATTGCACAAGCTTCCACCTTGGAAGAGATGAGATACATAACACCGAGCAGCAGACAATACCTCAACCAAGAAAACCCTTACCATTCCCACGCTGCTCCTGGCTGCCTAGAAAACAACGCCATATGTCTCCAATCCAGACCAGCTTTCATAACAAATGTTTTAAGATGCAACGCAATCTTAATTCTTTGCTTTTAAAACTCCTGAAAGGAGAACACTCGATTGCAATAGCTCCTAAACCACAAGTCGAGTGCATGCAAAGTTGAGAAGCCCTTACTTCACAGGTGATGCTGCTCAGGGAGAGATTATTCAGCGTCTTCCTGCTAACTTGTAAAAACAGCAGCAAGCCCTCACACAGCTGAGCTTCCAGGACAATCACCAGTAACCCAGCACCCAAGGCAGGCCCAGGGCTACACGCTGTTTGAAGAAACTCCTGTTTACCAATTCATTCAGTGCAATACTTCTGAGAAATCAAAGATACCACTGGGAGAGCACACAAAATATTTCAGTAGCAGAAGGATCACACCAACACAGTGGATAACTTCCAGAATATTATCTCCAGATTACAGTTACAGAACTCAGAAGGATGTTCACTTGCAACTCTTTTTCAAGAGCGCTGGAAAGTTTGTTTCAAACAGATGTAGTTGAAAATGTTCCCCAACACATTCATTTTGTGTCAGGTGCTGCTGTCTGCTTCAGCATCTCCATCTTGCCATTCCCACAGTACAGGGCCAACTGTCTCCTAAACAGTTTCACGCTGACATAAAAACTTGAAAATTTGACTTTACCCATTAAGTGACAGAAAAGTTTTGCCTAAACCACAGACAGCCACTTCAGCAACATGTATCCGAGCCTTCTCCTGTTTCATCCACACTTGTATAATGTCTCCCAGGTAACGCAAGCATTTCACACGAACCACAGAGTTATTACCCACAACCAACTCCAGCATTCGAGCACTGTCAGTTCCAGCAATTGAGATAAGAGACAAACCCCAGAAAACAAATAGGTCAATTTTGACTCAGCATGACCACGAGCGCAGTGCCGAGGCACAAAAAATAAAAATAAACGGTTACACACAGGAGATACACCTGCTTGGTGTTTTTCCTCATGTTTTTTTCTTACTTTTTTTTTTCTTTTTAATGAATTGGAAGAGACCGGCTGAGACAAAACAAAGCAAACTATTTCTTAACGTTTAGAAGAAAGCGGGGAGGTGAAAGAGAAACTAAGGAAGGCTTAAAACGGGTTAGCGATTAAAACCTCACCCGTATTTCCGCGGACGGGAGCAGCGGAGCCCCGCGCTGCCTCGGGGGGCTGCGCCGGAGCGACCCCTCCGCCCGGCGGCCAGGCGGCGGCGGGGTGCAGTGCGGCGGCGCGGCCGGCAGGGGGCGCCGTTGCTCGCGGGAAGCGCTGTGGAGCTGCCGCAACCAGCAGCGGCGCGGCCGGTGCCTCCGGCCCGGGGATCCCTCCTCCCCGGGCCCCTCCACGTGAACAGAGGGACGGGACGGGGTGGGACGGGACGGGGTGGGACGGGACGCGGCGCCCCTCCGGACACCCCGCCCCCGCCCCCCTCCCCCCGGGGTAGGAGGCTGCCCCGGGTCCCTTGCCGGCAACGAGCACCCCTCCGCTTCGGTAGAGGTGGGGGAATCGACCGTCCCCCCCCCCACAACAGAAAGCACCCAGCCCCAAACCCTAAATACTCACCATATTGACTTCTGAGACCATATCTATACTGGCAATGTCTATGTTCATGCCCACAGCCACTGGGGGACCTGCAAACCAACAAGACGGTCCGCAATGTGATCGCGAAGAACTTAACTCATTCTTACCAGAGTTACAAGGACTAAGACACAGCAAATAAATAAATAAATAAATAATGAAACGATTAACAAACAAATAAATAAAAAGCTTGGAAGGGCGACAAACAGCGTCCCCCAGCCCGTCCCTCCCCCGCCCCCCCGAGCGAGCGAGCGAGCAAGCTGCCATCGATCCGCGAGAAGCGCGTTAGCTCCGGATTCACCCTTTGCGCGCCGGCAGCTCGAGCGCTGCTTTATATAACGCGCACACGTGTGGGCCGGAGCTGACTGCTCCCCGGGGAGCCCTGGGCACGCAGCCCGAGGTGGGCAGGGGGCTGCGGGGACCCCCCCTCCAATCCCCGGCCCGGCCCCCATCTGCCTCAGCCCCGCGGGGACCCCGATGAGCGCGTCCGATACCGATCGATAAACGAAGTAGTTGGGAGCGAGAGCACGCAGGGGGTTAAATGACATTTTTGTATCGCTTAGCAGCGCATCTCGTACTCAAAAATAGTAACCGTGATCACGGGCTCAGAGGAGCGAACGTTGGGTAAACTTCAGAGATGTGCATCTCGATAAAAGCAGTTAAACGAGGGGTTAATTACAGGTTAACAAATTATCAACACACACAATGAGGGACCGATTCCAGATATGCAAAAGGTTTAAACGATCGCATTAAGAGCCCCCTGCGCCAGGAAAATAGAGTAACAATTGGCTTAACTTTGGATCAGCTTGAGAAAATGGCAACACGCACACCCCAGAGCAACAGCACCCACCGCACGTCTGAGAGCCACGCACGGAGAAGGTACAACAGCCCGGATATGTAACGTCTCTGATGGAAAAGCTGTCGAATTACCTCCAAAATCTGGCCTCAAGCGAATGTCATAGCCCTTCAGCAGTCTATCCACAGTCTCTTTTACCAGTGACATATTACTAGGGTCATTGACACTGAGGAAAAAAATGATAACAACGCGTTATTTCTTATTTCTCGAACCCGAGCTGTGCGTTCCCCTTAGCGGTAACATGCAGAGCAATTCAAAGTAAAGCAATGCCTTCATCACTTACCTCTGTGCACACACCGCTGCTATTATTAAAGGGAATGACCAAATCCCGAAGTAACCCTTTTTCCGAACTCTCAACATCCCTTTAGCTTTTGATATGATTTAGGGTTTCAGTGAAGAGAAGAAGAGATCCAACTTATTCTGGCCAGTGCAGTAATTCTAATGTGAAGCGCATGCGCACGGCGTACCACAACATCAAAAGGAGCAGTGGTTGCTGCTGGAGATGGAGCAAATTTCCTTGCAAAAAAAAAAAAAAAAATTAAAGGGGAAGAAGGAAACGCATTATTAAAGACAAAAAAAAAAAAAGTCATCCACGGGAGAATGGAGTATATTTTTGTTGTCCTTTTTTGTTAGGATAGAATATAAATCACAGCGAGCGGAGAAGTTTAAGGAGTTGTGCAGGGCACGGCGGCTTTGTAACCCAGTTTAAATGCGGGGGGGGGGAGCTGAACGGATTCGGAATTGACACAGAGGGGGGAGAGGTTGGCACGGACGTGTGTGCCGCCGGTGGGCAGCTGAACTTTTTGGTCCCTGCAAGGAACCGCCCGAAGCGATGCGAGGTGCGGACAAAGGAGCCGGAGCTCGCGACGAGGGCGGGCGGTGGGGGAGGAGATGGGCGCTTACAGTATTTCTCGTGGAGAGAAAAAAAAAAAAAAAGAGAGAAGAAAAAGAAGAAAACGGAGAGGAACAGTTTATTGAAAGAGGGGATTAGGATGCTTGCCGGCCTCCGGCGCTGCCGGGCTGCTCCCGGGGCAGAGGAGGGAGGAGGTGGCCGGCTGCCGCCGCCGGTTCCCACGGGTCATCCACCGCCCCCCCGCGCGTCCTCCGCGCTCAGCCCGGGGAGGGGAGGGGGCCTCCGCAGGTAAAGCTCGAGCTGCCGCGGGGCCGGGAAAGGGAAAGCCGTCATCCCGAAGGTAACCGTGCCTTAGCGACCATAGAGACCGGGTGCAGCCCCCTTACCTCCTCGGGTAAAGCACGCGAGCTTCTCAGACGCAGCGTATGATCCAATTAATGCCTCAGAAGGAACCGGAGACGAGTCGAGCGCTGATTAAGGGATGCTTTGAGTGGTATTTAAATCCTGAGCAGGAAAAAAAGAGAGAGAAATAGAAAGGAGAGGGAGAGAAGTAGGGGAAAAAAAAGCCTACCTTCCCCCCCTCCCCAGACCGACCAAACAAAAAAAAATATCAGCTGGCTTAAATGATTCCTCGCAAATGTGCCTTGAGCCGGTCGCCCCTTTTACACCTCCTCCTCCCGCACATCCCCGCTCGGCGCCGCGCTGCTCACCGCGCGGATCTGGGCGTGCTGGCGGTGCCGGCCCGGGCTGCGCGGGGCTGGGAACGCTCGGGGCGCCAATTAACAAAAGAAATATTTAACTAGCTGCGGGAGGCTGGAGGAGGAAGAAAACGAGATGGGGAGGGGGGAGAGGGGGAGGGACGCGGTGAGGTGAGGGTGTTGCACGGAGCGAGGCGGGCTGCGTAACCCGCTTGCTCCTCAGCACGGCACGGCTCGGTCCCGCACGCACTCGGCCCCACGGCCACGCGTGAGCTCAGCGGAGGCGCTGCCACGTGGGCCGGGAGCAGCCGGGAGGGGTGCAGGGCTGGGGTGGGGGCTGCCCGGAGAGGAAGATGAGGAGGAGGAAGATGAGGAAGAGGAGGCGGCGGCCGCCCTGAAGGGGAAGGGATGCGCTGGATGCGGAGGCGGCGGGACGAAGCCTCACTTAGAGGAGCAGCGGGTGCTGCCCCTGGGGAGCCGGAGAGAGGGGGGGGACGTTAAAAAAATGAACAGCGGCAGCGTGAAGCAGGCGGCAGCCCCGAAAAGCAGGCAGCCATTTCACGCGGCCCGGCAGCTCCAGGCTCCGAGCAGCACCTGCCCCGAGCACAGCCCGTCCCGCACGGACACCGGCTCCGGATCGCGCCCCTTTTGCCCCCATCCGCTGTCGTTTCCTTGAAACATCACGTCGTGCCCTGGAGAGCAAGGAAGTACCCGGGCTTCCTTGGGGGGGTGGGGTGGTGCTGGGGTTTATCTACCTTCACTTTCTTCTCTCATTCGTAAACAATTAAAATTACACTGGAAGGAAAGACGATTTTCCGGATAAAACAGGCAAGGGTTTTTTTTTTGTTTTTTTTTTTTAAGTGCTAAATGTGACATTTCTCATTCGCGTATTTCCATAAAACCCAGCACCAACCAACCTCATCACGAGCCCCGGCACCCCCCCTCTCCCCACCCAGTTCCCCCCCCTCCCGCTCCCGCTCCGGATCCGCCCGGCCCGGCAGCATCGCAGCTCCCCCTTCTCACCCTGCTGCTCTGCTTCGCTCTCAAACCTCTTGAAATACGGCCCTTGAAAGGAAGATGGTGGACACTGTGCAGTGAATCATGCTACCTTAGGTGCATAATATGCTTTTTTTTTTTTTTTCTTTCCCTCCTGCAATCATATGACAGAACAGGAGGGAAAACACTTCGATCCCGCACTGTGAAACTCACCTGCAAGCGCGAACTTGGGACTGCGACCGACACTCCCAATCTCTGCTCTCTTTCTGACTCTGAAATTAGCTATCATTACACCCCAGAAACGTCCCACACACCGTATCTGAACGTGAAGCAGACAAGAACCTGAGGCCGAAGGCTGCTAATATACAGTGCTAAGCTGACAGGAATTTCTTATTTAGATATTAGCATGATATTAGCATAGCATTAGGGCTGGAAGAGTACTCTATTTTCATTGGACCGCTCGATAAGTACACCCAGAGAATTCAAGCCATGTCAATATATCCAGCAGTTGTTCCCTGCTCTGGTGCATGTGTTAACAATGAGGGCACGTTGGTTCTGTGCCCAGGACACACTGTGCAGCAAAACCCACTTCAGTCTGGCTCTCCAGTAAAAATGAATGAAACATCTCTCAAATAAAGTCAGTGCATACAGATACAGTGGTGCATTTCGTATAGAAGATTAATGTATGCCCCCACTCTTTCAAAATAAAAATAAATACCTCTACTGAACCACGCTTGGATGATCTGTATAACTTAGGATTTTTGTTAGGTGTGGATGCCTCACTATATGAGTGGGTCTGTAACAGTAACACTTCCTTACTCCTGTCTTCATGTGCCCTATGAGATAAGGATATCATTATGCACATAGAATACAAAATCATACAATACTTTCCTTTTGCAAATGGTTTTATGTTTGCTATGCTCTTTTGATAGTACCACTTCTTGTCTGAACAGAAGTTCTGGTCCATCTCTGTCATTCAAAACTTCTCAGTGCCTTAAAAATCTCCCACATACTTATCAATGAAATCATTCCCCTTTCTCTCTTGTGTTTGTGCATTTGTTTGAAAAGGAAATTAAATAACCGGTGCTAACAGCCACATTGGCAAGATGCAGAAACATTCACGTAACACACTTGAGGATTGTTATCTAAGATTTTGGATGTCTTATGTTGGGGAAACAACCCAGTTCCTAGTTGGATATGATAGTTACTGAGAGCTTTAAAAATACCTCATTATAAATTTCTAGCAAAACAGCAAAGATGGTCCCATTTTACATGCCAATTGCAAATCATTTTTACTCTTAGCTTTCAACTTGGAAGAGTAGAAAAGAATACACAAATAAAATTGAAATTCTCTGAAGTAATGTCCCACGTTCCTTGTTGGCCTGTGTGTGACACTGCAAGAATTAGGCTACAGACAATATCATATTTCACGTCTTGTCAGCCCTTGTGTATTCCTGTCACCATGAGCAACAACCCAGGTCACATATGGAGAACTGTTCTAAAGTAATTATAAAATAGTTTGCAGTTAATATATAGATTCAATACAGTATGTTTTCATATAGGATATGACAGGCTGTCACGTGTTACTGCCACTGGAGTCACTAGGCACAGAAGAGATACTGATATAATCCATCCCAGAACTCCACCTCCACCACAAGTGCTGTGAATAACTAGGGCGAAACCCCCCTGACAGAGAAGTCCTTTCACTTCACATCAATGGCTTGCTATGCTTATTGTTCTTTGGAAGTGATATTTCCTAAACTCTAGAACACTTGATAAGGTGCACTAGTATCAGAAACACTCTGCTAAGAGTTGTTTCCATATATCAGATCAATTTTTATTCTGTAATTTTCAAGAATGCTTGCAATAATTTATTTTGATACGTCTTCTATTTGCAGAAGTCACGAACAAAGTTCCAAAGTACTCCATCTTGGTTTCACTTGTCATTCCAGGTTCTCAGATGTGATATGCCACAGTCTGTGAACCACACCATCTCATTCGCAAGCAGGCTATCAGCATACACATTGCCATTACAGTACATACACAGACAAGATGACTCATGCAGGTGTACATTGATTCTGCTCTTTATAATCTATAGAATTTGGTTTTGCACAGCAAAAATTTCATAGGATTTTCAGATTTGTGTAGGTTTTAAATACCATACATTTAGACATTTCCAAAGCAGGAAAGTAAACAACAAAGGCAGTAGTGTATGATCTGCTGATTGTACTGCTTTCATCCCTGAAAAGCAGATGAAATCATCAGCAGTGTACAGCAACTGAGTGTGATAAGTTGCTTAGGAAACAAGTATCACTTGATAGAGTGTAAGTATCACTTAATTGTAGCAGAAGAGCAAAAGGGGGGGAAGTATTTGGTTTGAGTCAGTTGGTTTACATACATTTAGGTAGGATTTTATTTACTGAGGCTGATATATGCTCATTCTCCAACTGCACGGTGTCCCTCAAGATAAAGACACCATGGATAAGAACTTTTAGCAAAGATATTTTAATCCCAGAATAAAAAAATATGTTGTACCTTGGATGTACACTGAAGTAGATTTTTTAATGTGAAATCAAATTACAGAATAAAACAGTTAAAATGGATGAAACGAGTGTTTTGATTGGAGGCAACTGTTAGCAACTCAGCAGGGACTGGAGTGGAATAGAAAATGTCTGGCACTTGGAATTATGATGGAATGAAATCCTGTTATCACATCATGAAAGCACCATTAAAAGCTCAATTTCCTTCAAAGTGGTGGAATACATTAGTTTAACAGTTACATGGACAATATTTTAATTCCTTAATTTAAGCTACATTGTCACTCAGTTAGCTCCCAAATATCTACAGTATACATATCCCCTGACAAGAAGGCAGGAGCGACTGCAAAAAGTAAGGACAGTAAAACATTTGAAAGGCAGTACAAAATGTATACCAAGATTATGTCACTGTGTCTAAATCTCCTCCATGCTGTTTGTGTAAGATTCAGCCCTGAAAGCAGATTGCAGAAACCTGTTATTAAATTAATGGAGTGGCATTTGTCTGCATCAATTGATTGCAGGATTTGGTCTTCATTTCTAAGCTCTCTTGGACAGAGTTGACTTCCTCTTTTTTTTTTTTTTTTTTGCTGTTGTTGGATACCGCATTCCAGAGTACTGTTAAAAATGGAATCTGAGGGTTCTAGGACTTTTAGGTTTGAAGCTTTTGATGAAAAATAAAAATACTTTTCTTTTAGAAGTGATTTAAGCTTCTAAAGTCATCTTGGGCCTGTTAAAAACATCTTCAAGTTTTAAGACTAAATAAGGACATACAAGGTTTTAGTTGGATTTTTATTAGGTGGGAGGACCTCACTGGCTCACAGAATTCCTCCCCATTAAGGCCATCACCTGGACCACTTATGAGGTGGGACATTGGAGTTAAAAAAAAAACAGGCAGGAATTGAGACAGGAAAAGTAGTTTAAGAGAAGGAATAATAGTAGAGGCAAGGCTCCAACTCAAAGAAATAGAAAGAATGGAGAGCCTTTATTTAACAGGGATTCCAGGTAAGAAAAAAAATTACTGCTCATTTAAACTAACATAGAAAACATGAAACAGTCCTTCTATCTCAGCTATCAAACATTTTCTACATGAATTCTTTATTCTCTGGACAAAAGAAGATTACTGAAAAATGATCATTGAGACTCCTGAGCAATGTGATACCAACTATCAAACATGTTTTGATCCAGATTAAATATTTTGAGATTTAACAGTGTATTTATTTTTCTTGTAAATAAGGAACCTTCAAAGGATGCTTTTAATGTAATTTGATATTTGTAGTTGTAAGAGATTTCACATGAAAAAATGTCTTAATGAAAGTAAACAAAGCCCAAAGAAACTGTGACTAGCATTTGACAGCCAAAGTATCATCTATTGTTCCGTTTTAAAAATGACAAATGTTTTACACATTTGATTAAAAAGATAACAGTATTATTCAATAAGCTTTCTAACTAAAAGAAGCTTGTTATATCATCTGGTAAAATACAATGTACATTAACAAAACAGAAACAACGATAGAATTCAAAGAGAAGTACTACCAACAAACAGAAGCTATTAATACTGTTGCTGCTTCTCAAGCATATTTTTTTAATAACTAGGGGAATACAGGTTTGAATCTGACTGTACAGTGGTTTACAGCTTGCTCTTTTCTGAGAGCAAATGGAGAATACACAATGCCCCTTCACATCTCTAAGCCACTCTAACTGATATCTGAAAATTCAGGCAGTCAGGTGAAGTCTCTGGTGACTGGAAAAAAAGCAACATTGCACCCATTTTTAAGAAAGGTAGAAAGGATGACCCAAAGAACTGTTGCTTCGTCAGCCTTGCATCTGTGCTGGAGATCATTGAGCAGATCCTCCTTGAAATTATGCTAAGGCATATGGAAGAGAGGGAGGTGATACGAGATAACCAGCATGGCTTCAGCGAGGGCAAGTCCTGCCCAGCCAATTTAGTGGCCTTTTATGATGGTTTATCTGCATCAGCGAACAAAGGAGGAGCCACTGGATATCATTTATCTGGACTCTGACACTATGTTCTACTCTCTAAATTGGAAAGATATGGATTTGATGGATGGACTCTTCAGTGGACAAAGAAGCTGTTACAAGATTTTACCCAGGGGGTGGTGGTCAATGGCTCAATGACTCGATTGAGATCAATGACAAACGGTGTTCCTCAGAGGCCAATACTGGGACTGACTCTCTATAATAACTTCATCAATGACATCGACAATGGCATCGAGCATACCCTACAAGGACAGGCTGAAAGAGCTGAAGCTGTTCATCCTGGAGAAGAGAAGGCTCTGGGGAGACCTGAGAATAGCACTTCAGTATCTAAAAGGATGCTGTAAGAAAGAAGGAGGCAGAATCTTTAGCAGGGTCTGTTGCGTTAGGACAAGGGGAAACAGTTTGATACTGAAAGGGGGGAGATCTAGATGGGATATAAGAAAATATATATATATGAAAACGGTAGTGAAGCACTGAAACAGATTGCTTAGAGAGGTGGTGGAAGCCCTGCTCTTGGAGGTCAGGCTGGACCAAGCTCTGAGTAACCTGATAGAGCTGCAGGTGTCCCTGTTGACTGCAGGGGAGTTGGACTTGACAACCTTCAAAAATCCCTTCCAACTCAAACGATGCTGTGATTTTATGGTTTTGGTTTTTTTTTAAGCTTCTTGCATTTCTACCCCAAATGAGCTCATGCCAATATTCCTTTTCTTTTATGACTTCTCTAAAATCTCAGCCAGTCCTGGTGAGGTGCTTGTGTCCCACAATAACCACAGCGCCACAATAAGCATAAATACACATCTTGCCACATAGTTTGCCCTGACTGATGATTTCTAACTTTGTGCACATAGGACAAAGGTTCTGTGGAATCAGTACTTGGTTTGCAAGTTATCTTCTTAAGATGTTGGAAGAGAGAAACATCATATACAGATGTTTCTGTTCAGCAGAAACTACTAAGACTTGTTGGAATAGTTTTACTGAATTGAAAGCGTTTTTTAGAGCTGTACCACTTTTCTACAGAAACAGCATTACTACTTGAAGGGTATACCATGGACATAGACCTAATGCCAGTCAAGATGGTAAGGCATTAGCTGACAAATGCAAATTAAGTATTTCGACTTATGAGAAAGAGCACTAAACAGCAACTTACATTTACAGCCATGTATGCAAAGTACATCTAAAGCACTGCAAATTAAGTGAGATCAGATGAGTGAATGAACCACAAGAGTAGAAGTGGAAATCAGCAAATAAAATAAACTTAGCATGGAATACGAAGTAAATACAAGTAAAGTAGTTCTAGAAGAAATACTAATAATCTTGGGGAAACAATTCAAAATGCCAGGACAAAACAAGCAAAACAAGAAAACGGCAAACCAACCCCAAATCAAACTTGAGTAGAATCATCATTCTCAATAAGCTACATCTTGAGTTAAGTAATACATCCAAAAAGCTCTCTAAAATATCTCAATGTTTCTATATGTAGTTATCATTCATTCTCCTTTCCCACCTGATTTTGTGCTTGTACTTAGTAATTTAAAACTATAGCTCAAAGAAGGTCTCATTAACGCATGTAAGTAACATTCTATCAAATTATTATGTCAAATCCAAATATGATGTAGATTAAGCACATGATGGGTATGTGCCCAGGCCAATTCCTGCTGAGATTAATAGCAAAACCCACATTCAGCAACAACAAGGCTCACCTTACAAGGCACCAAGGGGCAGAAATTTGGAAGGGTGCCCAAGAGTAATGATTATCCAATAACTTCTTACAAATATGGTCCATACCACACTTCCAGGGAAATTAAAATAAATATTATAATTTTATCTAACAAAGTACTACACAGAAATGAAGACATCCAGATTCTTACAATTTTTGAGGCTTAATCTTCCAAAATGGAGGATGTGTTTTACTGTACAGAGGTCTGGTGCAATTACACTCAGTCCTCAGGTTATGGTAGAGGGAGCATAAGAGATTTGAAACAATTGTCCATAGATTAGCATCCCCTATTTGATTTTGGTGAACTACTGTTCCAATAGTTGCCTGTGAACATATCACATCTATCCCACTGCATACCAGCATAAGGCCATTTTAAGAACTAGCATTACTGTCTTACTGTTGCAGTTATAGACAGGTCAGTAGAACCTTAGGCAGTAGGACTGTCTTCAGAGCTCCTGTGAACCCTAACCAGACCAACCAACAGTCAGTCACTGTCACTGAAAATAGAACAGCTCTGGGTAGTAATATTAATGATAGTATTAGCTTTTAACTGATTCTCACAGGTGAAAAAGCAGCCAAATAATACCAGTATTTGACGTTGTGACACAGCAAACTCAAAGTATTGCTCTGCATTTAAAAAATGTTTGGGTCTTAAAGAGGCAATTTTGGATATCTTTGCCAATGTAAATCAGGAATATCTCCACAAAGTTCACAACATTACAAAAAAGTAGGAAGTAGAGTTCAGAATTAGCACCCCCTCTCTGTAAAAAAAATAATTATCTTTGTGTCTTTAGCTTAACTCTGGTTACAGCCAGCTGCTTTATATAACTTCCTCAGCAAAGCTCCTCTATACAGGTAAAGGACTTTATGTCTATCACATCTCAGGTTTCAAGTTCAGAAACAACTGGATATATATCTTAAACATCATCTCAGTTTTTTCCGGTTACACTCCATAAATATCGATAATTTTATATCACCATAAGGCATCAAGAGTCATTTGAACATATCAGGAATGGTGGGCTAAACACTAGCTACAAGAAAAAAAAAGGCAGACTCCCATTAAAAAAAAATAAAAATGTTTAGATGCTGTTCTGACTTCGATCAGCTTCTACTTCTCAGTTCCCTACTGTGACGTTTTACACTAAATAAAAGATACGGTTAACATGGTCAAAATCTAATGCTGAGGTTACAGATAAGAGTTCTCTTTTCAGGGCAAATCTGATGGATGTTGCTGTCATACACACAATTTTTTTTTTTTAACTGAACCTATCAATTTTCAGGCAATGTTGTATGACTCTATAGTCCCACAGGGAAACATGCCATACAGAAGATTTGTCCATTACTGACACATATAATTCTGTGTGAATGACTTTTTTTTTCTCTCTCTCTCTGGATTATTAAATATAAAATTTTATTATATCATCTACATAATAGATTTTTTTAAAAATTTATACTGCTTTTACAATAAAAGTGATTCTTTCACCATTCAGTTTTTGACTTTGTTTTGAGGAAAATAAAAAACAAATTACTTTTCATTCCCTTCTCCTATTTTATCACCTTCAAATAATGTCATAAATTTATTGGCAGCAACGAACTTATCTCTTGCAAGGAATGCAAACACTCTGGTATCATTATGTTTTGAATACACTCATTAGTAATCCTGCCTTTCTTTTCAGAAAATGACTTTAAAGTTCTCATTCCTATGGCCAATACGAGGAGAGGAAAACCTTGAATAGTATGACAAATCCTTTTAGAAATGCATTAGTACAATAAATAAATAACAATTTCCAATGAGAAAGCATAAGGTAAGCTGCAGAATGTTTGAGAAAAAGGTTCACGTTTTTGAAACATGACAAGATAAATATTTTCAGTCAGTGCCAAAAGACATAGATATATAAACATGCCTATGAAGAAAATTAGAGCCATATAAACTGAGCTGAATAGTAGGTTTTCATTATATTTGTATAACCTGATTCTTGGAAATAAAAATTCAAAGTACAGATTAAAGGTTGTTTATTACATTACCTTTTGTGCTAACTTGTTCTAAGTTTAGATGATGACTGTTGATGACAATATACATCTGCTATTTGGAAGGTCACCCCAATGTTGTATTGTCTTTCTACCAATATGACAGGAGAGGGATCCCTTCCGCCCCTTCCTCCACCAGAACTCTGCCCTTATTTTTCCTTCAGCAGATAGGCACAGGACTCGTACATGAAAGTTCTAGTTCTGTGCACCTGAGGTACAAATTATATTTTAAAGTGGTCCAACTTCATTCAGTTTAAAAATATTTCTAAGTAAGCTGTGTTCTTTATCTAGTTTGTATGTCAGAGCCTAGGATCGTGTACGCATTACTGAATGATCCAGGTTACAGGAACTCTCTTAAGGCTGAGAGCATTTGCTAGTCTTCAGAGAAAGACAATCCAGAACAAGGCCTGTTACAAAAATATCATTCAAAATATAAACAAATTGGATGTCACATCAACATAAATTGGAAAGACAATTTTGAAAATAATAAACATCTGTATCTTGGAACAACTCATTCTGAAGCATATGAGAGAGTAGGCTATTCTTGACTTTGCCCTAAGTAACTTTCTGAAAGGATTCCTATAAGTATGGTTGAAATATTAGGGAGTAAACATAATTTAATTAAGTTTGACATGTTTTGTGAGATCAAACTAAAATATAATATTGTGACATTGAAACTCAAGTCCTGGGTACTTTTCAAATGAGTAGGTGACAACAGATATAAAAAGAACTTCATTGAAAGCTAAGATTTGTAGTAAACCGCCTGGATACCATCCAGTTAATGGAGATATTTTTGTATAAAAGATCTTTCAGAAAAGAAAAATTAAAGCCAACAGAGCAGATACTGAAGTAATATATATATGCATTTTATAGATCTTCAAACAACTTTTTCTGAATAGAACTCTGTCAGAGTTAACTGTCAGAGTTAAGGCTGTAAGACACTAGTTGGCTAAGAGGTTACAATTCAAATGTGATTAGCAAAACCAAGAACAAAGTAAGGTAAAATCAGCCTTGTACATATAGAACGCATGTGTGATATCAGCAACTCTAGAGATCTTGCAGTGAGACTATATACATATGTATATATATATATATTTTCCCCTTAGTTCTTCAGACACACTGAATAAGAGATATGCACATTTATATAGCAGAATAGAAGCATTCTCAGAGACAGATATATCAAAAAGAGCAGTGGATGAAACACGAAGAAGAATCAAAATGTGATAAGAATTGAATAACTTCAAGGGGTTTCAAAGAACCAGAGACTACAGCAGCAAGATTAATCAGACAATTGATGAAATGCGATTAAAACTTTCATGATGCGTATACATTTTGAATTACCTGTATTTCTGTAACTTTTCCCTCCTTTCCCTTTGCAATATTTGACAAATTAAGGGTAACATGGAAAACTGATAAATAATATTTTTAGAGCTCTTTGAAGAATAAGAAAGTTCTTTCAGGTTAAGATTGGACTGAGACACACGTGGCATGCTATGTAGATTTTAATTAAGGACTTATAGATATGCTAACATTGCAGTGAAACTTTATGCTACAATGACCAAGGAAAATATAAAATAATGTCATCTCAAAGCATATGCAAAAGGCTATGACTCTCTCAAGAACCATAGCAGTAGTCCCTGCCCACAGCAGGGGGTTGGAACTAGATGATCTTCAAAGCCTCTTCCAACCCAAACCATTTTGGGATTTTATCAACAAACAGGAAGTCAAAAGTAGGCAATAGGTGTCCCTTTTTCTTCTTCCCACTGTGAATGCTGGACTGTAACTCACACAATCATAAGTTTGCATGAAGATGGCAAATTACATGCTTCACGCCTACCTCTTAAATCCTATTACTGACCATAGAAGTGGATAGACCACTATCCCAAGTTAGGAACAGAATAAAATGATAAAACCATTAGTTTGTGCCCCTCATGCAAAGATGCTGTATGCAGAGCACTCATGCTGGTTTTGGTACCTGCTAATCTTGGAGCTGTTCCAATGCATACTCTTCCTCGTGATGTATAGCTCAGGACAGATTTCAAGGGATAGTAGGAAACCAGAACATTTAGAGTGTGCTACAAAAGACTGTTGCACCTATCCCATTGAAGCTGTTTTAATAGTTCAAAAAAAGACTGGATCAGTGTGTTAACTCTGAGCTTCTGTCTTTCACAAAAACCCATCTACGTTGCAGTATCTTCTGCGGGGCTTCCTGTGGAACTATATTTAGCCTAGGTTTTAGGAGCTCAGCAAGAGCAGCATGAAACTCAGCATGCAGTAATTAGTCAGGCTTCTCAGAAAGCACTTGCAGGCCACACCGAGCTCTGTGATGCTGCAGCTTACTGCTGGTATTAGAAATGCATGTCTGCTTAAGAGTTAGCTGTGTTTTGACTGCAGTGTAGTTGTTAAATAAAAAGACTCATTTTGCCCTTGTTGCCTATCAGTTCAGGATTAGCATACAATATGCATGTGCATATTATATTAGATCGTATCTTATCTAGATATTTAGAGAATATACAGTTAGCGACCATATTTACACACATATGCATATATATATTTACACTTCTGGCTGCTTCTTTCCTTGTCATCCTGTGAGAGTTGTATATTCTGCACGAGGCAACTGAATCATGAATAACAACAGCATATTTTTTAATTCTCTTAGTGGAGACCAGCAATTACTATATACTGACTGTTCAAGGGTGTTATTTTTGTAATCAAGAAAGAAACTAAATGAGCATAGAATTCATTATTAGGAAACGGTCTCTTATTCAGTTAATGCACATTCAAGAGAGCCCCATATGTACGTGCTCTCTAGTCAGCGAAGTACTGCAGGAAAATAGGAAGAGATTTCCCAGGGTGCAGCACACCCTGCTTTCTCTACCATATGCCTTCTAAATATGTTCCCTCTGTGTCACTGTACTCACAAAGCAACTTGCTGATTTTTGGCAAATTGATTCTGATATATTAAAAATGTATTCCTAAAGAACAGCTTTTACTTATTAAAATATCCACAGAAAAACATTTTTCACAAAAAATGACCAGTCAATTTTGGCAACAGACATTCTTTCAACACTGCGATGCTGTCCTTCACTTTCTGGAGTAATTCCATCATACGTCCCATTCCTTTCCAAGATACTGAGTCAGCTAAGTGCCAAAAATATATACCAAAGCTTAGAAAACGTATGAGATACTCCATGGTGCATAAAATGGGTTAGTACTATTTATTGGTTGAAGTTCTACAGGTAAGTTACTATAAATTTAAGGAGAACATGACATAGATTTATGACATAGATTCAGCTATTAACTGTTTTTAGGTGAGCTTGAAACTCACATTAAAAGAAAGGGTTACTTTTTTTTTTTTTGGAGGAAAAAAAGTCTATGTTGCCTTTCATTTACTGTTAGTTGGTGGTTTTTAGTCTTTTTTTTTTTCCCCAAAATATACTAGAGGTATTCCAAAGAGTCCAAATAATTAACAAACTGCTGCTAAGAGACAATGATATATTAAATGATATACTAAAATTGACATACACAGTGCAGATCTTGAACAGTTTTCTTTAAGTTATAGGTCAAATTGGGTAGGAAGCTTTGTTCCTAAAAGGCGATTTTTTAAAGGCCTTCTAAATACCGACAGAATTAGGAACTAGGAATAGAGATTAGACAGGGAAGAGGAGCATAAGATGAAGAAATATGTAATTTACATGAAATGCAAAGAAGAAAACATTTTCAAGGGATATTTGTGTTTTTAAAAAAAAAAAAAGCCACAAGGATGAACTGAGGTGAAATAAAGTTGGATAAAGGTAAAATCTGACGCAATAAATCACCACTCTCAGGTGATAAGCAAGATTAGAAATTCAAGAGTTGAAACGTTAGCAATTACTATTAGAAACTCCTTGATAACTGAAGAGGTATCAGTTGATTGGAAAACTGTGTTTTGTTTCAGACCTCAGAACAGCCTTCTTAAAATTATTTAAAATAGGAAAGCCTCTCCAAATGCCTTACTTCAAGATCTCATAACACCAGTTAGTTTGCACTTATTTGCTTCCTTCCTAACTTTAAAATTATACTATTTTTCCAACGATAGAAAACCTAAATTTCCAACTAAACAGCCCACATATCTGCTAAGAGCTGCTCATTGTTTCACCCAAGCAAATTCCAGAACATTTTATGTTTACTCTGGATTTTTGTATTGACTTGTTAATTACTAACTGTAGTGGAAAGAATAGTTCAAAGTAGTTCCATGACTTAGCAAGGTTTAAGACCAACAAGGAGAAATAAAAATAAATAAATAAATGATGAATAATAAAAATTGCCAGCTGTTACATTTATGTAATATCCTCCTATTGAAATATCTGTCAGTTCAGTGCCTCAAATACAAGATTTTTGCATACACAGAGCACACGCATCAGCACAGTCACATCACTTCATATGTTATATGAACATGTTTTCTACAATATGAAACAATTCATTTTTTAATGCAGAATGTTTTTACAGGTAGCTATCTGAAAATGTGTCCATCTGCAAGTAAGATGCATATATTGAGGGACCATAGAACATTTGCTAAGTAAGTAGACACAGTTCATTTTCACTGTTCTTGAAAGAATCCATCAGAATCAAACACACAACTTAGAAAAGATGGGAACTATGTTAAGAAGATTTCAGAGTTTAGGAGGGTCTGTATAAAACTTTTTGAAAAGTAAATAAATACTAATAAAAATGAAGATATCACATGTTATGGGAAAGAGAGTCTAAGGAAAATTTCACCTGTACCTGACAGTAATTTGTACTATACCATAACTCTCAGAAACCCATCGTACCCATTTTTAGAAATTCAACCAGGTTGTAAGTCACCTTACAAAACATGGAATACATTTTATTTTTACTCAAACACTAATCAAATGATGCTTCAGTTGTTATACTTCACTTTAGAACAAGATTTGAAGCGACTGCTAATGGAACAAGGCTATGGTGCGTTGGTCAGAAAAAAATATGCAATTCAACATGTAAATTTGAGGTTTTTATTATACATATCCATATACATATCCCTGCACTGCCTGACTGTTATACTCAGGGTTTGACCACATTGCATCTTTGCCACAGATGCTTATTGCTTTGAAAGTTACTGCTACCACATTTGTGTATTACCAGCACCGTGCTTTAACTTGCTGTCTGACATCAGTGGGTCTCTGAACTCCATGTTGGCCCCTCCAATAGATCCCAAGATTTCCTATGCAACAAAAACTTCCATTGAATTATTTCACAGAAGTGTTCATCTTGAACAATAGAAAATAGACTTCCCATTACATCATTCAAAGACTGGCATTTAAAGACATATTTGAAATAAATGCTGTATTACGCACAAGCAACTTGTATGCTCAGAATTGCTTTACAGTTATCCCATGACAACACGAACACATCTAATTTTTACTTCTCAATTTTTTGCATCAGTTTTATTTGTGCATATAACTTTTGGCTACTCTCACAGAGGGATGATTAAGAGGCCTAGTAGTTTGATATTAGCATATGGAAAAGGAAAGTTTCCATCTACATATCTACTTTCATCTTTGTTTCTTTTCCTGCTCTTATAGTAGAACTATACCATTCATTTATCTGACTTACAAGGGCATGGGAAAAGCAATCTGAAGTACCTTTTTTTTTTTTTTTTTCCCCAGAAGCAGTGTCTCCCCTACTGGCTTTTTCCTTTGTTGTTGTTTTCTTTTCTCCTTCTATATTGTACCTCCTAGAATGAGCACTATATTCATGTTAATTGACTTATGTATTTAAATTAACGTTTTTTTTGGTCAAATTTATTTACTGCATTTGACTGCTCTGGATAAATAAAGGTGTACACTAAGACTTATACTAACAGCAAGTACATCAGTTGTTAAGTGTTACAAGTTAAGCACCTTTTCCAATTTGATATACTTTATTTTGGGATTTACCCTTCCATAATTGAGACATTGAATATTCACAAGTAATTGTTAAATGTAGTACATCATGTTTAATTGCCAGCATCGAAGACTAGCTCTTCTAAGAGCATCTTATTAAAAATGTAAACTATCAAAAGCCACCATAATAAAAACATTCTGTATTGAAGCTCTTTATGACAAAGTCTGTTTCCCAGCGTTAATATCCCAACAAATAAGGCTAACACTGGTTTTATCACAGAGATAATTATTATTCTTTAGCCTAACAGCAAATTACAGCCACTTCCTCACTAAAATATGTGAAGCACATACACAAACAAAGATGCATCAAAGAGTGGTTCTAACTGTATTTAGACTTATATCTAAATTCCCACTCCCGTTCACCATTGATGGCTCCACAAATTCTTAGAAAGTGAAAATGGGATCAACATGATCTGGAGAAAAGCCAAAGCAAGAGAGCAAGCGGTAAAGCAAGTGTAGATACAATTGAACAGGGCAGTAGCCATTCCATCCTTAATGCTGTGCCTTAAAATTTCCTGCCCAACTGCAACCAGATTAGGGTGCTGCTCTTTGTCAGAATTTCACTTCAAAAAGTTAAGTAACCTCTAGAGAAAGTACTAAGGAATATTCTATGTCATTGCAATATCATTAGTGAATTTTCCACAAGTACCAGGATTTGGATAATTCATTAGATGTGAAATTTTTGCAAGGAAATGTTGTAAAGCTAACACTTGAAACCTTATCTGTTTGTTGAATTTAATATGTGGGAAGATCATCTCCAGACAAATCTTAAGGCATGGATGTGGGAAGGAGTGCAAGAAATGCATGGATTTTTTGCTTTGCTTTTAACTATAGGTCTTAAAAGTTACGTTACTGAAACAGGGAAAAGAGTATAAAAACAATCAAAAGAATCATTTATTAGAGTAGTGGTATGAAGATTATAATAATTTGGAGAATATAAATAAAATTTCCAGGAGATACATTTAATGAAGCATACTCAACCTTTATATACAAAATCACAGAATATCCTCAGTTGGCAGGAAGCAAAATGGATAAAGATGTTAGCCTTCTATTCAGAAAACTAGCAAAACATCAATTCTTGTAGACAGCATTAACTGAAACACTAATGTAGAAAATACAAACAAGGAGCAAGAAAAATAATGTTTTGTTTGATTATACATTCGTGGTAAGGATTGAATAATGTGAAAGATGAAATGAAAATTCTCAGTGATGAGAAAAATTATATATATGCATAATTGATATTACTGATGCTGGTGGTTACAGGAACTGAAATCACTGATTATAATCCATTTAAATTTGTAAGCAGACAGGAATTCCTCACTTGTTTTAAAGGTGTGGGAACATTTAAATCACGGTTATAGCTGTGTATTTCATGCTCTAATAAACCCAAGAAGTCTCATCACTCACTTGGCTCACAAAATAGGAAGAACTATTTCTTAGACACATCTGGAATATACGGAATCAACAGCAGTGTATTATGAGAAATTCATTGTGGAGGACTGGCCAAAACCCTGATGCAGACAGAGTAACAAAAGTGTTTTTATAATTTTAATGACAATCTGCTGCAGCTGATGGTGTTCTGGTCTTGGGTGGTCATTTATAGGCTAATCATGCTGACCTATTTCATTCAGCATGAGACAACACTACACACTACCCCTCCCCCCCCCAGTGCTCACAGTGCTCATGAATTCTTCTTTCCTCAAAAGAAATATATCAGACAGGAAGAACAACTGGAAAATTTAGAGTGAATTAACAGAAGTTTCTAAAGACTACCATATTAAAATTTCCAGTTGTATGGTTGTACTTGAGACAACATCTACTCAGGTGTAAGATGAAGATGGAAACCAGGTTAATAGGAAAAAAGAAGGTAAGGAAAAATAATAACTTAGAATTCATAAAGCATCAAAAATTGATGAAATAAAAATGGAATTAGTGTCTTTAATCCAGCACATCTTAAGATGTTTAAATGTGCATGTGGGTGTGTATATATACACACACCATTTTTTTTTTTTAACTTAGGTTTTAGGATTAGTGACACAGAAAACTCTAACATCTACTCTTACATCTACTCTTCATGTTTTAATAGGAAAATGATAACCATTCTATCTCAGTTTGAAATCTGGGGTCTGTCCTAGAGAACTTGACTGCTAAAATGAAGTCAATTCTGTCATTTCTGATTTGGAATAAGTTTCAGAGTTTCAAATTTAGCATGCTGTTCTAAATAATTGATTTTAATTTCATGAAGAGTAGAAACCTCCTCTAATAGAGAAAAACAGCTGCAGTAATACTACATACACACTATGTAGCATAGTTCATATCTGAATTCCGATACAGGTTGTAATGAAAAGGTACAAAGTGCCTTTTATTGTGCAGGGGGACAGTACAAGATATTGCAGAAGACAAACTTTGTTTACAATAAATTATCAGGAAGGATGCTAAGAAAGTTTTAGCAGGGATAAGCATTTTAAAAAGCAAAAAAAAAAACCAAACCTTGGGATTGGAATTTATCAAAGAACACTAAAAAAAACAAAAACAAGAAGAGGCAGAGAAAATCTCATTTGATAGTGTTAATTTTCTAATAAGTCAGGAAAAACTGGAGAAAATCCAGAAGATCATAAGAGAGTCAATGTTGTGCCCATAATAAAAAAGCCAATAGGAATGAATCGGGTAACAACAGGCCAACTGCCGAGACTCAGTTCTTGGCAGAATAACAAACTGCTTCAACTGACTGACAAAGAATGGAAAAATATTTAAGGCCCAGTTACATGGCATTAGAAACAACTGGTCTGGAAAACAATCTCACTTTTCTTCCTTCAAAAGTTTAGAGGTACTGCTGATGAAAGTAATTGCCTACATGTAATAAATTGAATTTTTGCAAGGCATCAAGACATGAGCACAATTCAGTTTCATATTCCATCCACAGTGAAAAGTGTAGCTGATCACCCTGGAGGGTTAGTCTGTGAATTCTTGGGGCTTCCTGCTTTGAAAGAATGAAAGATAAGGCTACAGTGGACCCAAGTGAAGCAGCTCTGCAGTTAATCGTTTGTTTGGCTGTCTACACTTAATATCTGAATGACCAATTTGTAAGCAAACTTCTGAAAAATAAGACTGGAATTTGCTTCATAACCCCTTGCACAACTATCTTTCATAGGTAGATAGTGTTTTAGTTTTTTTTTTTTTTTTTTACTCTATGTCAGAGTTGACCATCTCAAAATAATTGACTGGATGGGCAGGAAGGGAGTCTTCCTGTACTGTTGATTGGTTGATACAAAAATAATGCTGTCTTCAGCATCACTTTGTACTGAAGGGTGAACCCTTGTTCTTTTGTCTTTTAAACAGTGAAGTCAAAAAAAAAAACAAAACAACATGCACCCCACCTGTAGTATTTAAACAAACTGCAGTAGTCTTTAGAGGTCTTTCTCAAAACCAGGGTCACAATGACATGAAACAAATCCTGTAAAGTCTTTCTCCTTAAAGAAGTCTCATTTTAAAAGGACACTTGTTGAGGGGAAAAAAAAAGGATATTACACTTAGCTGACCCAAATGAAATGAGAAGATAGAAAGCAGAATGGAGATACGGTCTTAAATACAATTTTAGCCACAGAAACTCCCTTCCAAACCACTAGAAGTGAGCTAGAATTGTAAGAGTTCCATTAGCTGCACCTGGGAGATTTTGCTGTTGTTACCTTTACACTAAAATGCTCCCAGAAGAACTGAAACATAACCTTCTCTGGCAAGTCTAGATAGATGGAAAGCCAGGCACTCACTAATATGTTGAAATAATGAAGCATTTTGAATCTGTAAAAAACAGTTTAAATAAAGGTACTAGAAGTAGATAAGTTTGTTTCAGATAACGTGTATAAAATTTTCATGATGTACTATCAGGAATCTTCAGAGACTGTCACCCAAACTCAGGACAATGAGTCATTCTATCCACATTAATTTTCCAAGCCATCTTGAGTACAGTCACATTTCAAACATAGATCTGACTGAAGAGTCAAGGCCAAGGAAGCCCGACAGACATGCTCAAGAAAAGCATCCTTCTTGTCTCTAAAGACAAAAATGAACATAGCAACAGGATGTACTTGCAAAGAAAACGAACACTACCACCATAGAACAAATATGAACCCACAACTGATTTAGGCAAATATTCACGAATATTTATAAATAATATGAATTGTTTCAGACATACTTCCCTACTGTACAAAAATACCACAGAAATATCAAATGACAGTAAAATAAAAGAATATAAAAACATGGTTCTACTTTCTAGCCCATTTTTACATGTCAGTCCCTTTCCAATTCTTAATTTCTTTTTTCCTCTCCCCACTGAGGACTTTTTCAATACCAGCTATGATCTCCTACTCTTGTCAGCACTCGGTGTATTCTCTTCTGTAGTCATTGTTCACCCATCCACTTTTGCAGATCCTTCACTGATCCTACCCTTCTGACAACAGAACAGAACAAAACCTGTCTGTCGAAGCATCTGGAGTTTAATCAAGGCCAGACTGTAAAATGGTTAAAACTCCAGCAGTAAAAATACAAATAAAAGAGGTCTTCTAGTAGACAATTGAAGAACTGTAAGCAAAGCTTAATCAAGGTTATTGAATGAAGTCCATCAGTACTCATGAAGATGGAAGTGAAAACAAGACAAGCTATTAAATAATCTTCATGTAAATTAAGACAGAAAAAGGGAAAAAAAAACCATTGGTAGGTCAGTGGGTCCTATTTCTTTGTCAGAAGGAAGTATGATGTTATATTCTGTTTCAGGACCCTTTGGATGCTTTGGGATTATTTTTGGTGCTATTTGGTTTTGGTTTGTTTGTGAGGTTTTTTGTTGTTTTGTTTTGCTCCTCTCCCTTAGTACCAGAAGCACGCTCCTCAAAAATCTCCAGAAATAGCTCTAGACATTAGTTGAAGAATTAGATGTATCCACTGTGAGGGGAAAAGAAAAAAGAAATCCCTAGTATTCTCTAAATAGATAATTTTTGCTATCCATTTCTCTTTCCAGACAAACCTTATGAAGATTTTACAGACACACTGCTTGACGCGGCTTACTTCAAAATAACAATGCTAATACAAAAACCTTAAACTGTGAATCATTCAGTGCCACTTACTTGGTGCAACCTATGAGATGCCTACCACTTGGAACTGCCCACGACTCCAGCAATCATTTGGAGAATGCAGCCAATCCAACTGCACCCTGCAACAGTTTCCAAGGAAACCAGCAAAGACACCGGCGTGGATGGCACGCAGTGGAAAGAAATGCATGAAAAAGCTGCCGCATTTCCACTTTTTTTTTTCACCCAATACTTTGAATCATATATTACGAAATGCTACCAAGAAAAAAATATATATTGACAAGAACAGTAGCAAAAGCCAAAGCAGAATTAAAAGGCAATGAACAAGCACTTTTGCCTTCAGTGACTCAGAATGGCTACAACGCCTTCTTAAAGCTTTGCTCCTTATGAACTACAAAATGCACCCCTTCCTTCCAGGGAACCATTTAAAGTAAGAGCAGCATCTCATAACAAATAAGAGATCTTCTGTTTTGCCCCTGCAAACACTGTATTAAACTTATTTGCTCACCTGTGACCAGAGAAGGAGTGAACTCTGTCATCAATACAGTGAAACAATGATTTTACATAAATCACAGTAAATAAATAAATATTACTTCACTGTAAAGGAGGAGTCAAAACTATGCATTAGAAAAGCCCTCCCCCTCTCTTTTATCATCCCATCCTGTCATTCAAAGCAGAACACACAGAGGAAAAAAAAAAGTCGTTCCTCCCACCCTTCATGCTAACATGAGAATTTCAGGACATAGCTTCTTCTACTTAAAATGTCTCAGAAAAGAAGTGGTCTTGGTGAAATTCATCTCCAAGAGCCAATCTGGGCTTCTATTACTCCAAGTCTTAAAACTGAGATTTAACAATGCACAGGTTTTGCAGTAATAGCACCAAACATCATTTTCTTATAAATTAGGTCCACCTTCTATGGTAGTTACAAAGATAAAAGGTCTTGAACTCAATTATGGGTTACAAGTTCTGATACAGGAAGGTTTTCCTTCAAAATATCTTTGTACCACTTCTGTAAGTTTCTCATGAACAAAGATCATCGCTTGTTTCTTCGTACAGAGCCAGTTAGAGAGCAGACACCACATTTGGGTTGATTTTCTTTCCATTCTGAATTCATAAAGAACCGAATCTTTGATCTCCAGAACAAGGGAATAATTATTGTACAGCAAAAAAGCTGTTTTGTCTATGAGGCTGCCTTCATGGAAAAAAAAAAGTACCAAACAAATAGAACTCTCCCCCCACAAACACACATCCCACAGCCCATGATGACAGTACAATCACTGCAGCTATATTTTGCTAAGCCCTCTGACTATTAAGTGTGACAGGGCAAAGTTTTGGTGTTTGGAAGGAAAACTCTGTGTTTACAAAGACTAATCCTCCATGAAAGCATTAATTACCTTTTAGGAAGCACTGAATGCCACAAAATCTGCTTGGCGAAGCTTGTGAGATGGGGTCTTCAAGCTCACGGATTGGTAAAAGCTGACTGTGGAGTGATTTGAAATATTTTCCTAACTTAAATGACTTTTTAATGATTACAGTCAATCTGGTTAGATCATTAAATTTCACAACTGTGCAGTAGTTGCTAAACACATTTAAAT
Source organism: Cyrtonyx montezumae (assembly GCF_038088225.1). NCBI lineage: Eukaryota > Metazoa > Chordata > Aves > Galliformes > Odontophoridae > Cyrtonyx > Cyrtonyx montezumae. The sequence continues at coordinate 6,949,113 of NW_027071914.1, read as the reverse complement.
GCAATAATACTTTTCAACTACTTAAAAATTTAATAATAACAACCTAAGATAACCAAATATTTAAGTTTTAGAGTAGATCAGATGTTGGCAATCGAGTTCTAATTTAAATTACATGTACATCATATTAAATCATGCTGTAAAATAAAATGGCTTTAGAACGTAACCCTAATTCATCTATATTCTGTAACTATTGTGAAAAAGAGGCACTGTGGAATCAACTTCCTGCATTATATTTAATAAACAGCTTTGCAAATAAAATGAAGGCCAAATTTTGAAAGCAAGGTGTGGGCAATGAAACTGCAATAACCTTTGTTTGCACATGCAAGCAGGATAACTACATGCTTAGCCATCTGTCTGCAGAAATACTAGCTTTCTATTCTTTGAATCAGAAAACACAGTTTTGAAATTGTATCCTAAAGCTTCACAGAACACAATAAAATATAAGATTTATTTTTACAGCCCTCGTACTGTATAGTAGTAAACAATAACATTTCTTGGAAATATAAAGATGCAACTCCTCTAGCTTGCCCATTTGCTTTACATCTTTTCCATCTATTCAGACCGCATAGAGGAGGGAAAAAGAATGTGCTTATTAAGAATTTGTATGAGAACAGATTGACCCAAATGTCTGTTACCAAAATAGATTATATTAGCTAGAATGGAGTGTGTTGCTTCCATGCAATCAGCAACAGCCTTATGAAAATGTCAACTCTTATATATACATTCTGATGCAGGGTAAGTCAAATTCAAGCCTGTAAAATAAATACATCAGAAACACTGTGCTTTGTACTATGAACACAGAATGCAACCGTCACAAAATAATATTCACTGCAGTGAGTTTCTTTCAGTGTTGAACCTCATCACTCTTTGTAGACAACCAAAATAAACAAACCAGTTTCAGGCAGTCCTCTCAGGTCTTTAATCACTAAGATTAGGCAGATAGACAGTAGGTATGATCAATAGTGGCCTCTGATAGACCAGTACGTAGCTCTCCATGTCTGGCCAAATCACCACTAAGCAAAAGAGTAAAGCAGCTCATTCATCTAAATTTTGATAAATACACAGTCATTTTTAGGATTGCAGAGGATAGGGCAAGTCTTGTATTCACTGGTAGGACCCTATGATCCCAATTCTATGACTTGTTCTAGAATATCAGAAGGAAGCCTTGGACAGCAAAATATGCCAAAGCATTTAATACTATGAAGCCATTAAACCTGAAACACAGTCTAGTTTCACAGTCTTTGTGAGAGCAGACTTGCTCTATTTCACTTTCCTGTTTTCCTTAACGATTTGTCACACAGATTCATCCTAAATACATCTCTAGAAGGCTACTATTTTAGTCTCTGTAAGTTTATCTTACTTTTATCCATAGTACTCCTATAATTAGCCAATATAAGAGCAGCAAAACTTCAAGATCTGATTAGATTAAAAAGTTACCGTAGAGCAGCATCTTAAAGATGAGCTCCAGAATGCTTCATAGTGCTATAGAATCCCATGGAAAACACACTGGTTAATTTTCATTCAATTCATTTTAGAAAAAATAAAGCAGGAAGAAAACAAACAAAAATAACAGCATCAGAAAATACCGTTAAACATCTGATAGTATAGTCAAAGCATCTAAATGGCTCTTTCCATATTAAGTCCATCTCCCAGACTTCAGCACTGCTGGACCACATGTCTAATTACATACATACATCTTTGCTTTGTCTAGTTACTGTAACAGCTTTGATGTCAGAAAGCACCTGGCCATTTGGAAACAATCTGACATAACAAAAAGGTACAGAGAACCTTGCAATCTAGAGCTTATAATTCATTGAAATCTCTCAAATTCAAGACTAGAATGTTTTTAAGTATTGTATATATATAATTTCTAGAGTAGTAAATGAACTCATCATTTAATTTCATGGAAGTGATTTATTCTGAAAATAGTGAATTATCTGATTACATTCATTTCAGTCCTGCATCATTACTTTCTTGTGATCACATTATATCAACCAAGAGATAGAACACCTCTCCTGTGAGGACACGCTGAAAGAGCTCAGGCTGTGCAGCATGGAGAAGATAAGGCTGCAAGGTGACCCAATAGTGGCCTGTCAGTACCTAAAAAGGAGCTACAGGAAAGAAGGGGACAGACTCTTTAGCAGGGTCTGTGGTGATGGAACAAGGGGAAACGGCTTCAAGCTTGGGGAGGGTAGATTTAGGCTGGATATAAGAAAAATATCTCCAGTGAGGGTGGTGAGCCACTGGAACAGGTTGCCTAGAAATGTGGTCAATGCCTCATTCCTGGAGACTTCCAAGACAAGGCTGGATCAAGCCCTGAGCAACTTGATCTAGCTGTGCACATCCCTGCTCATTACACGGAGTTGGACTAGATGATACTTAGAAGTCCCTTCCAACTCTAAGGATTCTATGATTCTATAGAAAACATATCCAGGAAGAAAAGAGGAGATCATAGAAGAGGATAAGATTGGAGGCAGTCTGGACTGCAGTGACCTGATCATGCCCTAACTGAGTTTGTGATCTTGAGAAATGCAGGCCCCTAACAAAGCGTAGTCACTAACTTGAACTTTGCGAAAGTCAACTTACGTTTGTTTATGTAATTACTGGATGGCAACCACTAGGAAACTGTCCCTAGGGACATAGGAAGAAAGAAACAGAGCTGTCAGCTCTTTAAGGACACCATTCTGAGAGCACAAGTGCCCTCCATCCCCCTGCAGAAGAGTCAGGAAACCAGCATGCTGAGCAAGGACCTGTTGGACAAACTGAGGAAAGTTCATAGAGAACGGCAGCAGAAAAATCTGGAACTCAGTATAGTTTGTTTATTTTGGAGGACAAATTTAATCCTATAAAACCAAATTCTGAAATGCCTGAACTTTGGCCGATCTAATTATAAAGTGTCATTTTCCCTTCCAAGGCTTTTCTTATTCTTAAATGGATGAGGGAAGAGAAGCAATTTCTAATGTTCTCTGAAACTGAAGAAGTAGAAAAGAGCATTTAATGTTGGAACTTTGGTTCTGGATCTACACAGTCCTATGAGGAGTTTGGCTATTTCCACTCATCCTTCTCAAGCATAGATACTTTCAGTAGCAAAGGGTGGAATTTCTGTTTCCAATTCAGTGGCAAGTCAATACATAGAAGAAAAAACCCATAGACTACAGCTCTAAGAAAACACTTGAAGGTTTTTTTTTTTTTTTTTTTACAATGCCTAATGCCTCCATTAGGAGACAATACAAGGAACTGGTAATTTTGTTAAAGTTTATATAAAGATAGTCTGATTAACTTCTGTTGTCATATGTGAATCACTACAGTCTCACTTCCACGTGATCAAGAGAAAATATCTGCTCTAAGTGTGAATAAATAGAATGCTTCAAATAAAAGACCTTAAAATAATCTATTATGCACCAGAGTACAAGAGAAGTCTCCACATTTTCACATTTATGACTGTATACTAACAGATATACTCCAAATAAGATTACATATAATATTTAAATTTCCACATCATTAAGCTATAACTAAGGGGTTTAAGTTTAACAAAGCTGCTTGTCTGAAAACAAAGAAATATTTATTCTTGCTTGAAGTAAAGAGAAGCAGTATTTTTTGTTTTTTATTTCCATAATAAGAGTTGATCCATTCCCTCAAAAGGGAATCACTTCAACGAGCTTCAAATCAGGCCATAAACTACTGAACTTTCTAAAATCCCAATTTCCTGGAAAATTATTTGTAATAATGTGCTAGTAAGTTTGCAAATGAACTCCTCTACTACACTCTATTGGAGACTAGAACACTGGGGAAAGGACATATTTTCTGTGTTAAATAATGCTTTTTCAGTAATGTTTACTCAAATTTATCAATGCCAAATTATTAGTGTGAAAGTATATGAGAGTTCAAAAATAAAGGAAAAAAACCTTCCACTATCTACCTGGATTTCTTCACCTTCCCAACTTCCTGTCTTTCTCTCCTTGAGTCTTTGTGATTAAATGTTACATATAACAGCACATGATAAGAATTCACCTTACTTCCCTATGAATTAACTCAAACAAGACAGGTGAGAATTAGATAGCAAGAAATGATGTAGGATTTGGTATGTTAAGTATAATAACAGACTCTTATTAGGATTTTGGTTTGTCAGCTCATCTAAATAGCAAAACCCCAAACTTCAAGTATATTGTCCCACCAACAGATTTTTTTTTCCTTTGCTTTTCAATTCTTCACATTCCCTTAAGAACTAGTAATTATATTTAAAAAATGGTTGGGTAATGCTTTTTATGACAACATGGAAAAAAACCTTTGATATAAATCCCCAAGTCTGAGATCCTGACTTTACATACAAAATATATTCACCTGTACTGAAGATAATCATATCAAAATTCTGAAAGAAACAAGTGCCCTTAATAAGGATGGCATCACACTTGTAGCCCAGATGTAACGGTAGACAACTATTTAAAATACACCTAAAAATGTCTTGCATTTTTCCTTTAGTTCACCTGTAGCTTTCATTTAGTAATTAAGACAGGTTTATGTAGTATTAGATCAATTCTAGAACAACTGACATCACAGGCATTATTCATGAACTGGAAAGATGAGGGCAAAACAAATCTCCACAATTGTTCTGTTAGAGTTTCACTGAAAAACAAATGGTCCTGAAAGGACTCCACAAATTTCAAGTCCAATCATCATATCTTTCTAATCAGCAAACGGTTTTGATTAAATACCATTTAAGCTCTATATTTAATGTTTTATTAAATTATATTACTATTTGCGCTACGATACAGCAAAAAGTAAAGATATACTTTAATGGGAAAGTTAGAAGGGGTAGTAAGACTTAGGAAAAGTGGAAAGATCAAAAAAGTCTAAGAGAAGTGTCATTTTCATTAGATTATTTAAATTTCAGTAACAATGTAATCACACAATATATACTAACCAACAAAGGACCTTACTTGATTTTCAGGAATTATATCAAATTCCAGATTCAAATGGAGAGGGTTTTACAGAGATGGAGAAAATTGCTCACACCTGTAGCATACCTTTAACAGCTCATAGAAAAGGGGCTAATACATTTATATTACATGTTAAGTCCTCTGCATGGAGACATCTGTCTGATAAAAGTAAACTTATTTTCCTTAGTGTGTGTAACTCAGCTGTTTGTACAGATTCTTCTGCTGACTTGACCAAATCAGAAAATCAAGCACAAATGACACTCCACAGGAAAAAAAAAACAAATCTATAAAGAGTACCTCAGAGAATAAAAGTTGATATTACATAATAACTGGACTTGGAAACACAGTTCATGTTTTGCATTAGAGAAGGGACAAACTGCCCATCATTAATGAATTAATGAACAAAACAGTTCTCAAAAATCTTGTTCTTCAATCATATTTCTCATCTGTTGATTACCCATTATTGTGATAGTACATTTAGGATAGTTGCTTTTTAAGTCTGGTCATTTTTAATCTTTATTCTATACTGACATAAGTGAGAAATTGAAAAAGAATCAGTAACATACAGAGAGGAAGAAATCGTGTGTCACTCTCCTTTCACAGAAAAGCCTTATTTCAAGGCTCCTGCTTCATCAGTAGATAAGTAGCTCTCTAACTTTAAAAGGATGGATATTATTACCTTGAGAAAATAAATTACATGCTCCAGACAGTAAAATCTATGAACTTCGGTCTTATACAAAGTCATGTTTTGATCTGTCTAGGGTCAAATGAGCTGAGTTGTAATACTTGGTATAAACACTTGAAATACAGTATAATATAACATTGTGTTGGACTAAATTCTAAACTCATTGCACATGCAATTTTTTTCAGACTAAAAAACAATGCTTTATTACTGAGGCTATCAAGAAACAAACAATAAAATAATCTCCACTTAAGTTGGTGATATAACATCTATCTTACTTCAGTGGTATAATAAAAAGAAACCTCAGAAACACAGCAAAAGAGAGATCAGTGTAATCTCTTTCAGATTTTATTTCATTGATACTGAGTTTGGATCAAAATTATCAAATTCATATATAACTCATATACGTCACTTCAGTATGATAACTGCTAATAACCCTTCATCTTGAATTGAGCAGTAACTTCCAGACTGTACTCCAATAAGGATCAGGCCTCCTAAGAAGCAGAAGTTAGTCATGTAACCATGCTCAGATAAAAATAAAAATAGCTGGAAATATCTAACAAGTTCAATCAGATAGCTGGTTGGATTCACATACTGTTGAATGAACATCTATATACATAGTTTTTACTCAGACATTTAAGTTAAACAAGGCACATAGTAAAGAGTGGACATAAAAGATATTATAATTTCGTAGTACTTTACATTCAGACAAATTGAGCTTTTGGTACATAAAAAAAAGTGAGCTTATAAACCAACAGCTACCTTGCTGGGAATTTCCAGTGCCTCTGAAACACATCTTCAGCAATAGCTGTTCCAGATAGTCTCAATTCATCCAGTGAGATAAAGATATCAAACCCTACTTGCATCAGTTGTATACAGATATTTGACATGCTATGGATAGAGAAATAGAAAACTTGACCAGAACTCCCACAGGTATGGAGATATAAGACAGCTAGAAAAGGTAAAGTAACTCTGATAAAGAAATGGAATGTAATAAAAAATTTAATAAATCAGTGTTAAAACAATCATGCCTTTACCAATAGAAAACATACTAGTTACTTGCTTCTGTAGTAATAAGCAGAGTTAAAATTTACAGAGGGCTATCGCAAACAAATATATATTTTTTGGAAATGCTTTAATAAATGCAAATCACTCTAACATGTTTTATTAATGTTATGAACCAAAACCATATTAAGACAAATTATGCCCTAATATGTTTCTTTTTATAAATATTTCCATTACTTTTTTCTAAAACCTTGCACTTTATATGAGTTATATGATAGACAAAGATGAAAATAAGATTAGCAATATATTCTAGAAAAAAATTCTGATTGTCATGCATATTATCTTAATTGATGATTGCAGTCATTTAACATGACATATACCATAATATTTAGCTGAATTCTAAGATAATCTTAAAGTCCAGGTAACAACGCATGACGCTGCAGGCAATTGTGTAATATAACCTCCTCCCAGTAGATGGAGATAGGAAAACAAATGAAACTGATGTATGGCAATCAACTTCTGTTCAACATTCATTGAACTTAGGCTGTTTCATTAGGTACCTGAACTTGTCAAAACCAACATGAAAAACATGAAAGATACGTAGTGTTCTCTTTTAGTCATCCTGTTTCTAAGAATATACTCTCTTTCAGGTGCGCAGAAGACATCCAATTGGAATACTGTTGAAACTGAAATGCAAAAGGGCAAGCGCAGGCTGAAAAATGTTCTTTGTAACCCAGTTGTCACATTCCTTTCCCCTTCCCATTTTCCTCCACAATCTCATGTTGTCTATTATACTATATTTCCTGTTTTTCACAAGCAGTATCAAAAGCTAATTACATATTGCTTATCAGCATTTCAGCAAACTAATGAAGACTCATAGTCGCAATACATAAGTGATAGACTGAAAAGTATGGGGAGGAAGATTAAAAGCATTAAACACAGTAAGAGTTTCACTGACAACACAACCAATTTTTGGTTCAGAATGGGAAGGCTGAACCCCAATCATATATTTCCTCCCGCTTCTAGATAAGTTTTATATCTTTAGATTTGCATAGTTTATTTACTGACTGAATAAAAAAATATTAGTGCATTAGTATAAAACAAGAAGAGAATGAGCAACCTATAAACTGCAACCTCTACTGCTGTGCCACCAAACAACATCCACCCCTGACGTTGTGGGTTAACATAACAGGAGGCGTTACTTTTGGAGGAACCCTCTCTTTTCCTTTTGATGATACCATGGAAAAAGAAAAGGTAAGGCAACTTTAATTGTCTGTCAAACATAATAGTAAATAATTACAACAAAGAAGATCAGATCAAGGTCTGAACAAATGCTAGTAAAATTAAAGCCTTTTGTTTTTTGATAAAAACGTTGATGTCAGACCACAATAAACAGATTTACACATGTGTTCAAGATCACAGTCATATGTTACAATTAGGTGAGTACACAAATACGACTCCAACTAATATTTTCAGATTTCAGGGTATTTGAGCTAGAACAGAGGTAGTCTTCAAAGACCTCAAATGAGTCTACAGAGGGAAACTGCACTTGGCTGGCTTATATAAGTGAACAAAATTTTGGACGCAGTGGAAAACAGCAGAAAGTCATCAGTCAGGTAATCTATAATTACTGCTGTAGCCTTTTTAGAACACTTTTTAAGTCAAGGGTTACCTGGTAAAAATCTTACATTTGGTCATCCACAACTCTCTCCACTTTTGGGTAGCAAGCAAAAGAAGCAAAAATTAATAATGCTTTGTAAAGACAGTGAAACTTACTGGGCAGAAGTTGTTATATACAACAATTTTCATGTACTGGTCACCAGTTTTACCTACTGATCTACAGACATTTTAAAGGGAGTTGATAGCCTTCACCCCATCTACTGAGAAAGTTAAATTTAGTTTTGGACCACAAACCTATTATGGTCTGACACACTGATTAAAATGAGGATAACAGCATCTGTATTTTATTGTCTAGAAATGTAACTTTTGTATAGGTCTACTGTGGCACTTAATTGTTTTTGAGACTCAATTAAAAAAAATCATTTGCACTAAAGAGAGAAATCTGACATTTTAAAGATAAATAACAAAATGTAAATACAGATCAAGGGCTTTTAAAATGCTATAAATGCTTCTGTGAAAAACAGAAAAAAAGGCAGCTATAAAAATTCCAAAAAACCCCAACAAATTAAAAGGATAAATTCCAGTTCAGAAAAAAATTAGTATATTCACTGAAGCCTACGTGAAGAAAGGAGGACACTGATCCAAAAATAATTATACCAGGAAATAGGATAATGAGAATAAAAATAGCTGGCTTTAAACTGTTACTTTTCTTCTGATTGTCCTAAGACAATGTTTTGTTCACAGTTTAAGCTATTTGAGCTATTATAATTTACATGCATTTAACGTACATATGAAAATATGACAGAGCTGATCAAGATTGTCTTTGTATGGATTTATAAAAAATGTTTTTGCATATACATGTATTCTTATACATACATATGCACATACAACTAATAAATAAAACTTACAAAATCAGAGAAGAAATTGAAAGCTTTCAGGTGAAACATGCATACTTTCAGGTGGATGTGCCCTTATGCTGACAGGATATTTAACTGTTATCACATTGGAAGGAGGTTAAGAAAAATACAAGTATCATTAGTGAGGTGGAAGGAGGCAAATAAACTCAGAACAAATAGGTACCACCCCATGAAATTGGAGGTTTGACAGTAAGTCTTCTATTAATACTATTAAGCTACAACTTGATTGCAAAATACAAGCGCATTGTCTGTGTTCAAATTGTTGGGAGGGGGGGAGTGGAATAATTATCAATAATGAAATGTGAGAAACTCTAAATATGACATTTTTTGAAACAACTTTTTCTATAGGAATTGAACAAATGGAATTGCAGCTATCCATAGAATCCTTGACATACAGCTTACGCTACAAAGAACATCCACAGCAAATTAATACCTCACAACCCGTGGAAAGAAAAAAAGCAACTTCTTGTTGTTTAATGTAGATATACCCATTACATTTGTCTTGCTATAAGTGACAAATAGTTGCTGATTTAATCTGTACAAGGTTCAAAAGTAGCAACTGAACTCTTTCACTACCATGTACCTGAGATCTACAGTCTCACTTCACAGAAGATCCCTGCAGCCATCTCCTCATGTTGATCATGAAAAGAAAGGTGTATTGTAATTCTCCCCTCCGCAAATCTGTACATAGAAACTGATGTTCAGGTTCAGGCTTTATAATCCTGTTCAGTGTTGTCTCACTCCTTGGAAGAGTTTGATGATTATATAAGGAGATAGAGTTCCCCATGAATAGGAGTGGAGTATTTCCTTGAATATCATACAAACATGAAGAACTATCAGAAATTTCAGAGTCCAGATGTTGACGTCATGTTCATATCTTTCCATTCCAGGACAAGATAGAACAATTTTTTCATTAAGATAGAAGTACTAGCATTTTGAGAAGCCTCTGAGCATTTTATCTGTTATAAAAATAATCTGTAGTGTACTTCACTTTTATAGCACAGATCATATGAAAACATCTGAAAAGTATTTGAGCAACTTTTTTTTTCCCCTTCCCCTCTCAGTTCAGCCCTACCATATTCCCTTTCTAGTATTGGTTATGAACATCTAGAAAGCCCTTATACTAATCAGTGTTTCTGTATTTTATAACCAGTGACAAATCAATGATTCCAATATGCTCATCAGAGAAACATCAATTCCTCCAATGTAATAGAATGTGAATAAATTGTATATATGGTACAGCAAATCTTCAAAGAAAGAAAAAACTGCAATAAATGACAAACACATTTGAATGCTTTTGTGAAAGATGAGTAGATAAGTCAAAATGCTTAAGAACTGAGACTGTTAAAGGGTAAAGGATTAAAATATTAATAGATTATATGGCTCTGTGCAAAATACATCGTAAATGATTTTAAATTAAATGTGTAGCAAATCACAGAATGGCTTGGTCTATAAGGGACCTTGAAGATCATTTAGTTCCAATTCCCCTGCCATGTGGGCTAGTTGCCACCCACCATTCAGATCGCCCAAGGCTCCATCCAACCTGGCCTTGAATGCCTCCAGGGATGAGACATCCACAGCTTCTCTGGGCAGCCTGTGGCAGTGCCTCACCGCCCCCACAGTAATGAATAAATAAATAAACTCTTTTAGTTTAAAACCATTCTCTCTTGTTCTACCATGATCAGACAATGTAAAAAGATGGTCTCCACGTTGCTTATAAGCTCGTTTAAGTACTGAAAGGCTCTAATGAGGCCACCCCAGGGCCTTCTCCTCCTCCTCAGGCTGAACAGCCAAAGGTCCCACAACCTTTCTTCATAGAAAAGGTACTCAAACCCTCTGATCATCTTTGCAGCCCTTTTCTGGCCAGAGCAGAAGGATAATCCTAAATCCATAAAAAAATCTAACAATCTTTCTTGATTCACATAGTTTTTCACACCAATAATTCTACATGACACTTCTGGAGATCTGCATCTTAAATGTATCTCATTCAGGATTTCATTGGGAAAGAGTATTTTTACATTTATTGAAAACAATTTATGTATTTCTGTTGTGGGTATCTTTATCTCATCTCAATGCTTTTCTTAATTACTTTTATTTTTTAAAATATATTCACAATTAAATAATGCTTACTTTTTCATGCTAGTAAATACAAATTTGTATCCTAAAACTGCATTACATTAAGCTTCATTTGTCAGTACTTCACCCTTTAAATACAAGTCAATTGACTGAAATAACTACCTCCTACTTGTAGCAAGGCATTTTGCAGAAATCATTATGGAAGTATATAGCAAGGTAATTAAGTTTTACGTTTCCTGGGAGGCCTAATAACATTTTTAGAAAACTAATAAATGTAGTACCTTAGGTATAAGTATATAAAATATTAACTCACAGTTAATTGCTTGCATTGCAAAAATCTGGATGTTTTTTCTTATTTCAGATGAGCAAATAAATGAAGGAAATCTTCCCAAACAGGTAAGCAAAACTATCAAGCATAAGATACCTCAGAAGGTTATTTACAAAGACAAAGTGTTCAGGATGTTCCTAAGATTAACCCCTTGCAGTACTGTAACTTTGGTGACGCTCCAATTCAAGTGATAGAAGTCTAACAAGTACATTCCAGTGCTACTGTAACTAATGTGCAAGTTAGATGAATACAAAAACAGACAAAAATGCTGCTAGTTCCACAGCTAGTTTGTGATAGTTATTGTTTGTCTTATTCTTACTATGCCAGGTAATTTGAGAAGAATACAATTTTATTATTCTTTTCACTAATACAAAGCATTAAACCTGCATCTTAATGGTCTCCACAATGCCACTATATAATCTTTTTCTAATAACTTTAAGTAACAGTTGAGAATGAACCTAATTAAGGAAAGCTTAACTGGCTTATCTTGATCTCAGTAGTCAGGAAGAGGGCATGTGTGGGACAACCAGTGGATCATGCCCAGCTCGCATGGGTTCATGAAAGTCAGGTCCTGCTTGACCAATCTGACCTCCTTCCATGACCAGTGGATAAGGGAAAGGCTGTGGGTATAAACTACCTAAGTTTTAGTAAAGCTTTTGAATCTATTTCCCCCAGTAATCTCCTAGAGAAGCTGGCAGCCTGTGGCTTGGACAATTGTAATCTTTGGTAGGTAAAGTAAAAAAAAAGCTGGATGGACAACCAGGTCAAGAGAGTTCATAATTACACATACAAAAATACAAGCAAAATACTTCAGAACACATGCATTTGAAATATATACTTCAGTTACATAACTGTTTCTGAGAAGACATATAAACTAAGGATAAATATAAGTGAATGAACTTTACTAACATACTTAACAGTTGAGTATCTACAGGGAAGCAACATAAAATCTAGTCTCTGATCACAATCAGGGAGTGTTAGAGGGGACAACAGAGGTTCTCAATGTTTTATAGCTACTCCACAGTGAAATATTAATGTATTTTGTATAATAAAATATGTATTTGAGACATCCCAGATTTAACATGCATTATCTTATTCAGAGTTACTGCAATAAATTAATATTTTACATTAGCGTTTTATATGACACTTAAACCAGAAAGCCAGCAGTTTTTCTCTAGACACTTGAGAAGCCATTCAGCACACAGTGGTTTGACTGAGTGAAAGGTAAACAGCCTCTAACTCCCACTCTCTCTTTTTACATTTCACCCTTACTGGAAGCATACGCACTTAAATAACTCAAAAAAGATTAAAACCTTATTATTCTACTTTTTTTCAGGTCTAAAATAAGTAAGATGTTTTTGATCACACTTCTGGAAAAAAACACATTAGCAATATAAACATCCAGGTGTTATAAGAAGAAATATCAAAAATATTGGAAAAAAAAACCCAATAAGTTTAACCCTATCTATATAAAGTAAAATTAACTTCAATATATAAAAGATGGTAAAGACACCTCTGAAAAGCTGTCTTTTTTTTTTAAAGTTTATTCCTAAGCATGTGTTCATAAGGAAACATGCATAAAGACAGATTCTAACAGCATATTAAAAAGCTATACAACTTACTCAACTACTTGCTGAAATCCTGTATCTTTTGCAGTCCTTTATCCAGACAGCTTTATGTTCCTATCAAACAACAACATTGAATGTGACTTTGATATACCTCTAAAATACTCATAGACTATAACCTATGTAACCAAATAGAACCCTATATAACTGCTACCACACAAATAACAAAAAGCCAACATAGATTTCCAAGGCTTTTTTTCACTGTTAATTTGGCTTGAGAATTGTCCTTATACAAGATATAAAAGAACTGACCTCCAAAAAAGCAGAAATCTTGAGTCTTAAAAATCCACATCCACTGGTTGCTCAAACGAGAAGATAACGTCAGGCCATAAACTACTTTGCTCTTGCTGAATAGCTTCTGTTAAACATAAAGAAAAGAACTGCTATCACCATCACTGTTATATAGTCACAGGATTACTATTAGTTAACACTGTTGAATTTGCTAAACTTCATCCAATTCAGGTGTGGTGAACTTGTATTGCCAGGGCTTCCCACACCAGGTGCTGCTGCTGGAGAAGGGTCTCCTTCTTGCCTTACATTTTACACCTGTGCTGGAAGCATATCCAAACAATCATAGGACGTGTGTGTGCTGGGCTGATAGTTACATACAGACAACTTAATTCTTCTAGATTAGAACTAAGATGCTTGTCAATGCTTGTCAATGTTTATATAAGACTCCAAAAAATAGAAAATATACAGTAAGACCTGATACTCCCATTACTACAACCATTTTATCTTGAGTCAAAGGTTACTATTCTCTTCCTGGCAAATTAAAGATAAGCCTCACTCTTTAGTTATGAGTTACTTATGTTAAAATATGAATCAATGGCCAACTTCAAATGCAGTTAATATAACCTAGTGAAATCAAATTTTTGCTTTCTGCGTGGTTTCTCTGAGGTACAAGAGACTTTTCTTTTAAAACAGAACTGTCTTTGAATCATACACTGAAATCACCTAAGTTAGGAACTGGACTGCACAGGTAAGATCATTAGGAGGAACACCAAGGATTCAAAAAGTAAAGCATTCCCTCCCTTATCCACTTACAAAATGATCACTTGGTCATCAACTCTACTTTTGATGATGATGCCTCCATTGTCCATCAATACTGAAAGAAGGTTGCTATTACAGATGGCAAAAATGCTAATAAAAGACAGAGGTCTTTCAAAAATTGAAGAAGGATAGTTATAAAGCTTAATCCTATTTGATTTCTATCATGCATTTTGCAATGTTTTAGCTCTATACAACAGTGAAGGAGCCTATGGCACTTCAGTTTATTTTAGGTATGTGTATGAGATATCTGGAGATATCCATTAGCTTCCACAAATGATTCATAGGCGCTTCACATTTTCCAGAAGTGCTTTAACCAGTATTATGTCATAGAATCATAGAATTGCTCGGGTTGGAAAAGATTTTTTTAAGAGCACCCAGTCCAACAGCATAATCATACTATCCTAACTCTAACAACCCACCGCTAAATCATGTCCCTGAGCACCACATCCAAATGGATTTTGAACACATTCAGGGATGGTGACCCAATCACCTCCCTGGGGAGCCTGTTCCAGTTCTTAACAACCCTTTCTGTAAAGCTTTTCCTTACATCCAGCCTAAACCTCCTCTGGTGCAACTTGAGGCCATGTCCCCCTGTCCAGCCACTTGTCACCAGTGAGAAGTGACCAACTTCTGCTCTCAATGCAATCACCTTTCAGATCTTTGAAGAGAGCAGTAAGGTCTCCCCTCAGCCTCCTCTTCCCCAGACTAACCAGCCCCAGTTCCTTCAGTTGCTCCTCATGGAACATATTCTCCAAGCCCATGCAGCCATTCTTTGGACCTGCTCCAGCACCTCAATGTCCCTTCTGTTTTGAGATGCTCAAAACTGAATGCAGTACTCGAGGTGGGGCTGAGTACAGGGGCAGAATTATTTCCCCAGTCTTGCTCACCACACCATTCCTGATAGAAACCAGGATGCCATCAGCTTTCTTGGCCACCTGGGCACACTGCTGGTTCATATTCAGCTGAATATCCATCAGTACACCACGGTCCCTTTCTGTCAGGCAGCTTTCCAGCCACTCCTCCCCAAACCTGTAGGGTTGCCTGAGGTTGCTGTGTCCAAAATGCAGGACCTGGACCTTGGCCCTATTGAAACTCATACAGTTTACCTTGACCCATTGATCCAGTCTACTCAGGTCCCTCTGTAGTGCCTTTCTACCCTCTGACAGATCAACACACTCCCAACTTGGTGTCATCTGCAAACTTACTGAGGGTGCACTCAATTTCCCCATCAAGATCACTGATAAAGATGTTGAATAGGAGTTGCCCCAGTACTGAGCCTTGGGGAAATCACTTGTGATTGGCTGCCAACTGGATTTAACTCCACTGACCATAACTCTTTGGGCTCGGCCATCCAGCCAGTGTTTCACCCAGTGGAGCATTCACCCACAGGCAGCCAGCTTTTCCATGAAGATGTTGTGGGGATGGTGTGTCCAACAGACATTGCTAGGAAAACAAACAAACAATCAAGAAATCATAAAATTGTATTGATTTATATCCTACACAGCCTGTTCCACTTGTTCTTTGAAATGCCTGGTATATAGCTGCATGGTAAGTGGGACAAATACTAGCAGCTGAGCATAAGCCTTTCCCTCACCAACACTTAATGACAAATCTGTTTAATTTGATGCCCCATAGATCTGCCATAGGCAAGCTTCCTTCCTTTACTGAAATGTTTATGCTATGCTCTGAACAATTGCTTGAGAAACAACCTAAAATTTGGAGAAATATGCAACGGCTTCCATTCATGTGGACCTTCGATTTTCTTGGACAAAAATGAATTCAAGTTCAATCTTCTCTGAATACAGGCCCAAAAATTTAAGCACTTAATATACGAGAATAAAAATGGATCTGTATATGTACCTTTGCAGGTGCATAACAAACTTGTTCATCTCTATTAGAAAAGAGTTTTTCGCTGAGGCTGAGCTCAGTACAATGCAAGCAGGACTAGAACAGAGGTATGTCCAGCACTGAGGGATGCCCTGTCCTGTGCCAGCCCCCCATGCTGCGAGGCAGCAGTGTGGCAAGCTGTGAGCAGATGACTCACCTACCATCACTGCTGCCAGCAACCGGGTGAGGCGAGTCCCATAGGCAGCGATATGCGAGACATATTCTCCCTGAAGATTTAGGAAGGAAGGCAGAAGAAATACACTGAAAGGAGAAACATAGTACAGTTAGCACTGTCTTGTGACAGAAAGATGACTAATAAAGAATATCAACCTGGCATGTGTCTCATTTACTTCCTATTGTGCAAGGATAAAACTATTTTTACCTATATCTCTGCTGATTGTCATCTACAAAACAAATTTATTTGCTAGGGAATAAATAGACTTAGTTACACACAAACAACCTTGAAATCTGCTTTTATTTTTCACATGAAGTAAGGGCACTTTTAAAATAAAATTTTCCTATGTCATTTTAATTAATTTAGCAATCATACCTAGATCATAAAGGCTTATTTCTTAACTTCTGTGTAGATACTGTAGAGAAAGAAATTGGGGAAGCACAGTTCTGTCAGGGGCTGAACATTTAGCACCCACCAGATTAACTACAAACACTAGAAGCTTAGCTGCAATCCTTTAACTTTTGTGCAAATTTTGTCATATTTTAACACACTAATTACCAGAATTACACTTCAGCCAGAATAGTTTCTGTCAGTTTAGAATTCCTCGCTTCCAAAGGTGCAAGCAAATAAACCAGTTTCTCACAAAGTTTTCTCCTGTCTCAAAACACCTAATTTCCAGGAGTAGTATTACCAAATTAATCAGAAATATCACCTTTCTTTAAAGTGTTAAATGGCATCCTACCTGGTAATAAAATTAGCAGCTGGAAAGTGTAACCATGCCACCACACTCCTCCAATTTGCAATTCACATCCTTCAAGCTGTTGTCCAGTTCATGCCACTTTCTCAACAGATTTCCAAACTATTTGCTTATATACCCAAAGCATATGCAGCTGGTAAGTCTTTTGTAAGATAAATATTTTCCTTGTCCTCAGTAAAGCTTTGTCTCCCAAGAAACTCTTTTTTGCCTCTGTGACCACCATTCCTTTCATAGGTTCATAGGTTCATAGTTTCATTAGGTTGGAAAGGACCTACAAGATCATATAGTCCAACCATCCTCCTTTCACTATCCCTACCCAACTACTAAATCAAATCCCTTAGCACCTCATCTAAACGCTTCTTGAACAGAGAAAAAATGTTTCCTCAAATCTAATCTAAATCTTCCCCAGCGCAACTTGTGGCCATTCCCTCTCGTCCTGTCATTACTTATCAGGGAGAAGAGGCCTACCCCCTCCTCACCACAACCCCCCTTCAGGAAGTGGTAGAGTGCAATAAGGTCTCCTCTGAGCCTCCTCTTCTCCAGACTAAACAATCCCAGCTCCCTCAGCCGCTCCTCATAAGACTTGTGCTCCAGGCCCCTCACCAGTTTTGTTGCCCTTCTCTGAACACGCTCCAGGGCCTCAATGTCCTTCTTGTAGTGAGGGGCCCAAAACTGAACACAGTACTCGAGGTGCAGCCGTACCAGAGCTGAGTACAGGGGGATGATCACCTCCCTGCTCCTGCTGGCTACACTATTTCTAATACAGGCCAGGATGCCTTTGGCCTTCTTGGACACTTGGGCACACTTTATAAAGTTTGTTAAGATCACTTAAAAATAATGATTTCCTAAGAATGTTCTCAGCTCTGTTTACTCTCAAGGTGGCCTGATAACCACAGTCTCATTAAAATTTGCTGGTGGTTTGATCTTCTCCAATAAAAGAAGTTATGCTTTTGGCAGTATGAGCATTTCTTTTCATAATTAGAAAACAAAAAGTAGACAATTTCTTGGTTCAAAGTATTTTAAGATTTCTGAGAGTGGGAATACATTTGTTTCACTCTTGAAAATTTGAAAGACACAAAAAAAGAAAACATTAACTGAAAATTCTAGAAAAAAATATAGATAAAATTGATAGAAATAAATTCCAAACTTACTTCATCTCATGGCACCTTCTAGCCCTGCAACAGAAAGCAGGGTCCCTTCTGCTGCTTTTCCTGTGCAAGGATTCTTTTTAGAATTTGAAGGCAGGCTGGTGAATTTTGAATTGCTTTGAGATATTTTTTTTTTGCCTGTCTTTGACTGCAAACTCCTTGGGAAGATTATTATGTCATTTTCCCATAAGAAAATCCCAGGCTGAAATTACACAACTCATTCAAACACTGCAGTCCACTTGCCCAAGCTACCTGCCTTGCCATCAGGGATTCATGCAGCCGTGCAAGGATTGCTGGACTGGAATCAGATGTGACCTTACACTGGGCAACTACAGCAGTCCAGACAGCATTCTAGCTGATGCCCACATTCACTTTAGCTCAGCTTCTTCAACGCACATACTACAGGAAGCTGAGTTCTCTCAAACTCCCATTCGCTCTAGTTAAATTACATTCAACTCCCAATTTACAACTAATACTTCTTCATTCACAGCATTCATTAGCTCATTTCAACAGTAGCATAGTGACAGAGCAAAGCCCTGTGTAGCAGTATAAAAACTAGCTTGGGGCCTGGAAAAGGAATGCATGTGCAGCACAGAATCTATGCATGCCAACTTTCTTACTCCAGTTAATTATCCTTTCCAGTAAGGCAAACTAGCAGGAGGAGAGGTGTGCATTATAACCCTCACAGTAGCATTATTGAGCTTAGATAACCAAACATACCTCTGCTAGACCTTAACTGTTGGCTAAGATTCAGCAGAACTATTCTGTACGAGGAGAAATGCCACGATCTGTATTTTTTCTTTGGAAGGCAGACACTGAATTGCCTATCTGTTAGAGTCTTTCCTTTGTCCCCTTATCCTATGTGAAAAGGATAAACACCATAGTGAACTCCTAGAACATTTCAGTTTGCTATGTTTTCTGTTCTCTGTTTTCTTTCTTTCTCCTCACAAAGCACTAATTTTCAATCTAAGTAAGTGATGAAGTAGGCTTACGCAAATGCACATCAAAAGCTAAATTTCTTAGAGTTTGCACATATTTAGATGTCTTATTTTAGAGCTGCACTGAATGTCCAGCCATGTCCAGGTGTAATCATGTCCAAAAACTGAACATATTAATAAACTCTACTCTTCAGGGGAAAATCAAACAGATAAACATTCAATTCCCCTGATTCACATCACAGCCTACCTTTAGAGAATGAGACAGTATTACTTTTACACAGTAGGAGTCTAATTTGGAAGAGCAAGATAGTGAAAAAAAGACAGTTGTAAATGATATAATTAATAAAAAATATCTTCTTGTCCATTTCACAACAATGCAAAGTGGAGTAAAGGCAATAAGGAATGCCTGGTGGTCCAAGGGAGCATTGGGATTTTAATGCACAAGTTTATTAAAATAAATCATTTAAGAAGATAAAGGGATTGCATCTTTGGTGTGCTCAAGGGGCACCAGGGATGCATGAGATTTTGGGCTCACAGCTATTCCAAGCTGGAGCTCTGGCTGTGTGCAGCCAGGCCACCTGTGTGGGTTATAAGATACTGTTCCACCACAACGGGGAAAGGGAGTCAGTGGCACAGCATCTTGTATTTATAATCCCTCTTAAATTCACTTGTGTTTTTTTTTTTTTTTACCTTCTTAGTCTCTCAAACACAGAACTTGAACACAGAACCCCAGCCCTGAACTTCACCTATATATGTCTCCACGTTTTGTTCAAATTCCTACTTCCCATCATTAAATGCATTTTCTTAGAATGCAGCAATGCTAGTGTGTTTCACGTGGCAAAATGTTACATCAGCAATTGATTTACTTTCCCTCTAGCTACCTCTATGTTACCAGATAGTTCCTCTATGTTACCATAAGGAAGGAAAACTGAACCAACTGCTTTGTTTATTGTGTAGCTAAATGACAAATGTGCTACATCATACATTGGCTCTATAAGAAATAATAAGGTCACAGAAAAAGCCGGAGCAGTCTGACCTTATTTTCCTTCAGGGCTGGCTACAGTAACACACTTTCTGGAGGAGGGGATACTAATGATCCAGCCAGTACTTATCAGGACAAAATTAGTGATGATATACAATCCTCATGGTTTTACAGTAGTCCTAACAGAAGTCCTGGTAATGCCCTGCTTTAAAGTCCGAGGGAAATCTGCGTATGTGACCCTCCAAAACAGCTTAGCATTAAAAAATATCCCAGAACATGACCCAGAACCAGCTCCGAATGTTCAACATTTATATATTAAAACAACGAGCTATTGAAGCCCTCTGTGTGGGTCTGAAGGATTGATCAAGAGGAAATCTGTTGAGAAAGGTCGAAAATCAAAAAAGCGTGAGTTTTTGGGTTTTTTTTTTTTCCGAAGTTCTAATGATGTAGAGCTGCATAATAATCTCCCCGTGAACCATAAACATAATAAAAGCTGAGGCCATTTCTAACATAATCTCTATCAGCAAGATGCCAGCGCTTTTCCAGATTTCCTAACGGGTCCCTGCTAATTCCATGCCAAAACTAGCAGTGGATTTCTTCCTTTTAATCTCCCCTAATGCCTTATTCGATTATTGTCACTGCTCTCCGACCGCGCACCGTCCCTTCAAACCCTAATTCCCCCACCGAGGCGGTCACATCGGGCTGAGCGGCGGCGGAACCGGAGGGCACAGCCACAGCCACAGCCACTGCCGCCCAGCCCAGCCCAGCCCAGCCCAGCCCAGCCCAGCCCAGCCCAGCCCAGCCCAGCCCGAGGGCAGCGGGGACGGGGCCGAGCCAGCCGTGCTCCGCCGGTCGAGAGGGGAAGGATGAGCGCCCGAACTTGCTCCAGGTGACGGATCCGAGGGCGTCCTCGTGCACACCTGAGGCATGGCTTTGCTCATCGCTTGGGTCTGCGTCGCTGTGAGGTGAGCGAACTCATCGCCCCGGACCCCAAAGCGTCCCCTAACCGACGTGTGAGCGGTCCGCTCCTGTCCCGCTCTCCCCGAAGGGGCGCGGGTCCGACGGGCGGGCTGGGATGCGCGTGGGGCGCTGACGGCGGGACTCGCCTCTCCCCGCAGCATTGAGAAGGCGCTGGGGGGGCAGGGAGACGGGGGAGACCTCTACTCGGAAAACATCACTCGCATCCTCGACAAGCTGCTGGACGGCTACGACAACAGGCTGCGGCCGGGATTTGGAGGTAGAGGGGCGAAACTCCCGACCCGTCGGGGCAGCGCATCGGGCGGGACACAGCGGCGGGGGGTGGGGGGACGGGGCGAAACCGGGCCCTATATGCCCGCATATATACATATATATATATGCCCGCTCCGCTCCGCGCCCAACTCTTGTCCGCGTCCCGCAGGCGCCGTGACAGAAGTCAAAACAGACATCTACGTGACCAGCTTCGGGCCGGTGTCCGACGTGGAGATGGTAAGGGCCCCGCGCGCTGCCCCTGCTCTCCTTTCCCGGGGTTCATTACGGTGGCATCTGAGCTGTCCGTCATTAGAGCAGATTACGAGCTTTAATCTTCTTGACAATCTCTACGGCCCGGCAGAGCGCTTTGGCTGGAGCTGCATATAGCTATTTCCCCAGCGCAGTCACCCGGCGCGGCCCCGTGGCCCCGAGCGAAGCCGGGCACCGAGGGCAGCGCACGGAGGGGTTAAAGACGCCTCCTGAACCTCGGAAGCAGCTGTGCCCTGGCACGGAGGCTGGCTCGAAAGCCGCGTGGTAGGAGACAGGCTACCATGCAGCTGTGGAGGTAGTGCCGTTTGTGAGACAGCGGCTCCTCGTCCTGCTGGGAGCCTCCAGAATTCAGGTAGCTGCAGTTGGGTTAACTCCATGGATTACAGCAGCAGCCCCCAGGGGAAGGGTGAACCATCAGTGCTCTCATCTTGAAATGGACTTCAGTCACTACTTTTGGCTTAGAGACTGTATTCCGCCGTGTGACCATAAATGCACCCGAAACTTTTTCTACCTCTCTTCGTAAGTCAGTCTGAGGCATAGAGAAGGTGTGCTTTCGTTCATGTCTGCCTCCTGCCAAGGTTTAGCTCCATTTCCTATATGACTTTAGCAGCTAATTCCTTCCTGAACGCTTGAGACAATATTATTGAGAATCCTTAAGATTAACATATATCATCAACATGATGTTACTGCAATTAATATTTTCCATACCAGTCCTTTCTATATGACTATGCAGAATTAGCTGCAAAAGAGGCCCAGTGTACATGTATATGTTCCTGGCAGCTAAATATTAGCAGTTTGTTTTTGCACTTAGAAAAGATACAGAAGTAGATGTTTGTATTTCTCTTTGGACCTCAGTCACTTTCAGTGAATTTTATTTTTTTTACATCAAGTTATCTGCTCATTGGTTAATTTGCAACGACTCTTCAAATAAAAAAACAATATTTTTTCTCATTTATTTATTTATTTATTTTGTTACTACTTAACAGTAATAGGATTAAGCAGTAAATTAAAAGCCATTAACATGCTTGGTAAGGTCTTTCATGGAGTTTTCTATATACAGCAGCTTTGGACTGCTGATCCTCACACAAAATGCACCTATTTATTTTCCATAGGAATACACAATGGATGTCTTCTTCCGGCAGACGTGGACTGATGAGAGGTTGAAGTTTGGTGGGCCAACTGAAATTTTGAGATTGAACAATTTAATGGTCAGTAAAATATGGACACCAGACACGTTTTTTAGAAATGGAAAAAAATCAATTGCTCATAATATGACAACTCCTAACAAACTTTTCAGAATTATGCAGAATGGAACTATTCTTTACACAATGAGGTGAGAGCTTCTGCTTTTAGCTGACCTTTGTTTTTCACTCTTTCAGCATTTTTCCAGCACATTATTTATTTTCTGCTGTCATCTACTTTAATGTTTTCTAGACTAACCATTAATGCTGACTGTCCTATGCGGCTGGTGAACTTCCCAATGGATGGACATGCTTGCCCTTTGAAGTTTGGAAGCTGTATGTTATTCTATACCCTTCGTTTTCATATAGTAATGCCTTTGGTTTCCATGTATGTGAGAAGATCAGAAGTGAGATCCCAGGACACATCACTGAAAGTTTTTATTATGTTCTTACACTAGAGTATTACTTTCTCCTCTGAAGCTCAGACAGCTATTAGGCACATGGATATGTTCTCTGAAGGATGACTGTAACAAATTATTAGTATTCAAATTCGTTCCTTTAACAAGTCATAAAATCTGTAGTACATTTACTGAAGTCTAGTTTTATAGAATGAAGACATTTAGACAATCTCTGGTAATCAATGCATGCATTTAATAGCAAATTAAAAAGCAAAATTTAGTACCTATGTTTCCATCACAGTCATTCTCTGCATTCTCTTATTTCCATTTTTTTTTCATTTTGTCATTAATGCTATCAGAAATCTATTGGAGCAGGGTGCAAGTTTCTGTGGATATTTGGACAACGGGATCATGATACATTTTTTTATTTTTCATTTTTAATAGCTTATAGATCTTTTAATTTATATTAGTATTTTTTTCCCTGTGTAACTCAGATGCTTACCCCAAAAGTGAAATAATTTATACATGGAAAAAAGGACCCCTGCACTCCGTAGAAGTACCACAGGAGTCATCCAGTCTCCTCCAGTATGATCTCATAGGACAAACCGTATCTAGTGAAACAATTAAGTCTAACACAGGTAAGATGTAGACATGTGAGAAGTACTGACTATATAAAACTTCTTGAAAATAGATTACAGAGTTTTTTGTTCAGTATACAATTGCATGAATATAATTGCCTGTTGTCATTTTGAAG
The DNA here is from genome assembly GCF_038088225.1 of Cyrtonyx montezumae. Lineage (NCBI taxonomy): Eukaryota > Metazoa > Chordata > Aves > Galliformes > Odontophoridae > Cyrtonyx > Cyrtonyx montezumae. The sequence goes on along the minus strand of NW_027071914.1, from coordinate 6,925,153 downwards.
ACTAAACTCCTTGGAAAGAATTCAGCTGTGGTCTCCTAAAAGACTCGCATTAAAAACATTACGTGAAAATTAATATTCTTCTCCAACAGGTCTCTTTACCTTTCATTGTCAATTTACTTTTATTATATAATTGAAGGTGTATCTGTACTGTCCTTAGGACATAGTATTGAATTTAAGCCAATAATGTTTACTCATACGTTGCCAAAATAATGCTGATTTACTTGTCTCCTAACAGGTGAATATGTAATCATGACAGTTTATTTCCACTTGCAAAGGAAGATGGGGTACTTCATGATACAGATATACACTCCTTGCATTATGACAGTCATTCTTTCTCAGGTGTCTTTTTGGATTAACAAGGAGTCTGTTCCAGCCAGAACAGTTTTTGGTATGCTGCATTAAGGTCTTTGAACACCTCAACATCATACATACCATTCATTCATCACTTTCATTGCTTGTTTGTTTTAGGTGAATATTCACTTCAGCTGCTCTATTTCCATCTCCAAAGGAAAATAGGCTACTATCTCATTCAGACATACATTCCATGCATCATGACTGTAGTCCTGTCGCAAGTTGTGTTTTGGATCAACAAAGAATCTGTTCCAGCAAGAACCGTGGCTGGTATTCATGTTTTGTTTCTTTTGTCATTCACTTCATCACTATTCAATCCACTGTATTAAACAGCTACAGTAATCTAGTGGGGATTAGCCTTTAAACTGAAAAAGACAGAAAGTACGTTTCAGTGAACAAAAACATATTACTAAAAATTAAACCAAATGATATTGAATCTGCTCAAGAGTCAAAAATATTTACGCAGAATGTTTCTTTAGCCAGACTTGTGATGATTTTCTTCACAGATTTTTTTTTCCCTGAGGAAATGACAATTTCAGAGTAAATGTCAATTTTCCATTTATCAAACAGGAATTTTTCTATTGATTTGTTCTGTTCTGAAACTAACCTGTGCTAAAGTGGTTGTGTTTTTATGGGTTGGGACCTCATCTAGCTCTCATTCTGGAGCACTGCTCTCTACAACGGTATCTAAACAACTACCAAGGTCTTTAGAAGGATGAATTTAGCTGAGATTCATCTTGTCCCTTGCACAGATTGCAGCAGTAATGAGGAGTATGCCTACATATTGCATGGGCCTTTTATGTTTCTACTGGTTTGATTTAATTCTCCCCAAAGTAAGAGCTTTGTCCATTATTACAAAAGATCATAAACGCAGAAATAAAGACTTAATGACAAGCCCAAGAGTAAATTTAGAATTAGGAAAAGAAAACATTTTAAGAAGCAACAAAATAGACACCTTTCTTTTGGAAAATTAATCATTTTGGCATTTAAAAAGCCTATGTCTGTACTTTTCCATTCTTATATCTCCCAGAAAAGGTATAAATTTGTATTCAACACTGGTTCGAAATCCCAAACATCTAAATACCTTCATTTAAGCAGAAAAGGCCAGTTTATTATAAAAAATACTTTTAGCAACATTAACAAAGAAAATGTTTAAAACGAAGAAATGCATCATTTCTGCATCATATTGCAAATACCTGAATTGCAAAGATTTTTCTGTTTTGCTTTTGTCTTATAAAACTGTGAGATAGTTACACAACAGTATGCATTATATATTATTATATATATGTAATTATGTGTATATTTATATATATATATATAAAATTATGCAACAGGATATATAAAAACCTTCTAGAAGTATAAGTTTGTGGGAAATTAATGGTAGAAAAATAGCAATAATGTGACCAAACCAAGTTGTCAGAAAAAATCACTTAGCAAATCTACTCACCTCCAGAGTGGAGGCCAGTTATCTTTTGCAGATAACACTGCAGTAAGATAAATTAATGTTTGTAAGCATCTATTATTTGCAGAAATACAGATGAAGTATAGGAAAAATATTCTTGTGCTCTTTATCATTGTGACATTGGAAAGAACAGCAGATTGACAATATGAGATTCCTTATTGTGTGTGGAGCTTCTGTATGCAGATATGTTTATACATATGTATGTATATGTATCTTTTTGTAAAGCACAGTGTTATCAGACATTACTTGGAGTAAGAAGCATGGTTCTTTGAGGCCAGGTTCTGTGTATGATCTATTAACTGTCAAATGCTTTGAACCCATGTAACAGTGGCTATAATTTCATATTTTTTATGTACCTTTATGTAATCTTTTTTGAGTTTGGCAAAAAGTTACCTTATTTTGCACAGACCCATGGCCAGCTTCTACCCTCCTAGGAGATCACCTTTGATAACTTATTATCTAGTTATTAAGCTTTATTTATAACTTCTCAGATACAGATTTTTTTAAATTATTTTTAAAGTAGTATTTCAGTATTTGCATTATGTACCAGATTTTTCAAAATGGAAAGACAGTCATCAGTTTGCACTTTACCAACATAATGTAGCATTCTGTTTGATAAAGTAGTTTTGCACAGTACAGAACATTTCATCAAAATTCACATTGAGAATATTCTTATCTATATCTCTGATGGATTAGGAGTCCTATTCCTAAGTTTAAATTCCTGCTGCAGTGAGTTTTTATTCAGACACAGAAAATATCTTTTTTATTATTATTATTAACTAGCACATGGGCAGATCTTAATCAAATCATGCATCATATTGAAAAGTTCATTCCGGACATTTGAAATTTATCTCAGCATAGTTGCACTTACGTTATTAAACGGGTCTGGCAGAATTGGGAGAATTAGATATCCTACATATTCTTAAATATCTTCTATTTGCATTTCATTAGAACATGTTAAGTAGTGACATTGAGAATTATTTGATCTCAGACAGTTGGCAAGCTACATCATGTGAGAGTTGCAGAAAAATCCTGAGAATAATCAAGTCACCCTGCAGTATGCAATGACACTGCATCCTTTCCACTCAGTATCATTCATAGCATTGATTCATCATCACAACATGACATGATAACATCTTTTACTTTCCCACCTACCCTTTTCCAACTGCAGAAAGGAGCAGAAGAGGGTATTCTCCAGCTTGCTGTCTTTAAATACCTGTATTTTTCAGATTCGAGCTGGCATAATTATAAGTAAACATGAGTCACAGAGGCGTGTGTGTTTTAATGGATGAGTTTGCTCTTGTATCAGGCAGCAGTGGGAAGTAAGTATACTTCCCACATGATTCATGCTGCACATTCCAAAACAGAAACAGTAAGTTCATGATAGACCTGAAGAACACTTATGGGGCTCATAAACTACATGATCAGATTTGTGTGTGAAAATACCTAAAAAGTTTTAGAGAAGTGCATTTTTCCTTCTTTCCTTATTTGTAACTATGGGAGCTTTCAAGTCAATATACTGTTAGCGAATCCTTAGAAATGTATTCAGAAATTAAAGATCACTGTACGAAAGACCGAACTCGTATTACTAGAAATATTTGGATCATAGCCTACCACTTATTTTAATGTAAAATTCAGATGGATTCAGTGAGAGTTCTGTAAGCCATGATCTGTCTTATGCAACAATAGGAGATAGGGAGGATCATAACACTGGTAGGAAATCATGTCATGTTAATTTACATTTCTGTCAAACATTCCACTTAATAACTCTTCAAGTGAAGCATCTTTCTGAGCCTGAGCCTGAGTTTCATTATACCCATGTTTTATCACAGCTCTAAGAAGATGCAACCTGTAGCATGTAGTTATCCTAACTTCCAGTCAGCTTAATGTATTAAGGAAGAATATTTTTAGATACATAAGTCACTAAACATGAATTACTTCAGGACATGAAATACTTGTTAGTTACCTGAACAGAGAGATTTTATATGTTATGTATGTGCATAAACACACAGAGATGAATTTAAGAACAGCAGAATTCTAATGTTTTCTTCTGTTTTCTCTCTTATTTTCAAGGAATTACTACAGTTCTAACGATGACCACTTTAAGCATCAGTGCACGCCATTCTTTGCCCAAGGTGTCCTATGCCACTGCTATGGATTGGTTCATAGCTGTGTGCTTCGCCTTTGTCTTCTCTGCACTTATTGAGTTTGCAGCTGTCAACTACTTTACCAATCTTCAGACTCAGAGAGCAATGAGGAAGGCAGCAAGGGCAGCAGCACTGGCAGCAGCACTATCAGCAGCAACTGTACCGGCAGAGGACGAGATTGTCTCGGTAATTGCTTGCTTTTCTGATAATAAATATCATATATAGAAAGACAGCTGAATGTGAAACCATAGTAAAAAGTGATCTTAACCTGAAACAAATTATGTAACCAGATCATGCCTATTTACCAATGACGTGGTTCCCTTTTTCAGAAAACGGAAATACTTAATTTATTCAGACTGTTTATTTAAATTTGTGGTATGATTTACTAGAGAGATGCTTATTTGGTAAGATATATAAGGAATGACATTGGACTGCTACCCCTTGAGCAGTGCTGCAGGCATTGTGGCCAGGCAGCTGTGTCATTCTCTTGAGTAAGTCTGCAGAATTTGTGGGACACTGTACTGTGCAATCAATCTGTGTATTGGCCAGATGATTATAGGATCACTGTAGTATCCTGGCATATACCATAAGTGGGTCATCTGGAAGAAGAGAAATTATCCTTTACATAAACTTGGCATCTGTTACTTTCATAAAAATCTGTGTTGGTGGAAGCTTGGGGAAATAAAAAAAAGAAAGTGTAAATGTAAGGAGCAGGGATAGATCTCACTACATGTGACTGACAAGAAAGCTTTCTAGTATTGAAAAACTTATGTCAGAACTGCTTGTAAATGATATTCCTTACATCCTGGGCTAAGTACTTCATGTTGTCTCACAGTGTATCAGTACAGCCCTCTTGTTTGCAGGATGGTTTTTTCTACCACATAACCCATTGTGAGAGGAATAACAGAATTTGAATGACCTCTCCAGAATCACTGGATCTGCAAGTTTAATAGGGGCCTAAAAGCACATCAGGATAACAACATTCCAATCATATGATCATTTTTCCACATTTCCTTATAACTAACTGTTAAATGTATAAAATTTAGGTGCATTTAATGTGTTGTTTAATTAATAAGTTCCACATAATACCAAAGACAGAGTTACAAAGCATGTTGCTACTGGTCCTCATTGGAGATAGCCATTGAATGGCTTGGATGGAAGCGAGCTTAACAGTCATCTGGTTCTAACCACCCAGTTGTTGACAGGGTTGCCACCCACTTGATCAGGTTGTCCAGGGCTCCATCCAACCTGGCCATGAACTTCTCCAGAAAAGGAGCACTTATAGCTTTCTCTGTGCAGCCTGTGCCAGTGCCTCATCACCCTCTGGATAAAGAATTTCCTCCTAGCCTCTAGTGTAAATCTCCCATTGTTTAGTTCTGAATCATTCCCTCTTGTCTTATCAATACCAGACCACATAAAAAGTTGGCATCTTTCTTGTTTATAAGCCTCCTTTAAGTACTGAGAGGTCTTGGGAAGGGTTCTCTGGAGCCTTTGTTCTGTAAACTAAACAAGCCAAGCTCTCTTAAGCTTTCTTCATAGAAGAGGAGAAGAGGTGCTCCAGTCCTCTGAGCATCTTTGTGGCACTCCTCTGGAGCTGCTCCAAGAACTCTGCATCTTTCATATACTGGGGACCCCAGTCCTGGATGCAGTACTCCAGATAGGGCCTGGCAAGGGCAGAGTAGAGGGAGTCAGTCCCTCCCTCACCCTGCTGCCACCCCTCTGTTGATGCAGCCCAGGGTACTGTTGGTGAGCACTGGTTCACATCCAGCTTTTCATCCTTCAGTCCTTTTGCACAGGGCTGCTCCCAATGAGTTCTTCTCCCAGTCAGTGCTTGTGTCTGGAACCACCCTGATCAAGATGGAGCACCTTTATTTTGACCTTGTTGAACCCCATTAGGTTCATGTGTTCTCACTTATCAAGCTTATCCAGGTTCCTTTGGATGGCATTCCTTCCTTCTGTAGTTAAGGAAAAGAAAATTGTCATGCCAGATGCACACTGACCAGTTGGCAGGGAAGCATTGGGCTTGTAAAACCATACTGTATGTTAATATATATATTTTTTAATATTAAAAACAGTAATTGAAAAGACATATGTAAGACATAACAAGAAAATAAAAAATACATTTTATTTTCACTAAACATGTAAATAGTAGAAGAATAAAATCTTCATATATTCTAATTCTGAGCTACAGATTTTGTTTTTAATTCACCATTATATAAAGAAAATATAAAAGAAAATAAAAAACAAGCAAACAAACAAAATTGGTGGTTAGATGCAAGAGTTCACAGATTCCTGCACTGATATTTGTCCGACAGCAGAAAAGCTGATGTAGTTTTGGCAATACTTGCAACTTTAAAATCTTCATTTATTTTAACCAGTAAGCAAAAGTTTTATAACTACATTAAAACATTACAAAACAAACAGAAAAAAAAAGAGAGAAAAAGAGCACATATTTGCTAAAGTTTACATTAGAACATGCTTTCCCCCACCCATGATACCATATTCAACAGAACTCTGAATTGAATGAGCAGAATACTGTAGCTGTAGAATAGTACAGAATGAGAAAAATAGTGTTAAGACTAAAGGAACATTAAATTGTACTAACACTGCAGTCATATTCTTTTTGATCACTTTTTTTTTTTTTGGTAGAACATGCTATAGAAAAGCAGCTAAAAACATAACCTTATGTAGAATGAGGAAAATACTGTAATAGCTACACGAAGGAGAAGGGTGACAGCTCTTCCTATACACACTTTCTTATTTGAGTTAATTATATTGAGGTTTCCACAAAGAAAAAAAAAAGCTGCACTTGTTCTATTATTATCTCTGCTGAGTATGAAAACTTTGAGCTACTCTGCTCAATGTGTGCTACTGCCAGTGAAATCTCAGCAGATGCTGAAAGTCCCCACCAAACCTCCCAGATCTCTTGAAGCACATCTCAAGTGCTTCAAAACCAACCCTCTATATATGCCCAGATATACTAGAACATATTCCTAATGACCGTAGCTGCTTCACAGCTTGTGGGTGAGATTTAGGTGTTTTCTGTATCACTGCAAACAATACCACGCACAAGTTTAAAAATTGCTATTGGGTGAGTTAATACAAATAAATAAATGGTAAGACCTCAGGTTTTCTTATCAAGGAGTTCATCCACAAAAAAAGCACAGAGCCAAACTGAAGACACAACTTCCTGATTTTATAAATAGCTCCTTGTTGGTTTTTCCAAATTAAAGCAAACAAAAATGGAATGTTAAAAACATCTAGCAAGCACATTGCAACCATTTCCTTAAAAAAATTATTTACAGCTAACTAATAACATAGATTTGGAAGAGTAAAACCAGCAACATTAAGGTAAGCTTAGTCTCTAAAGCAGTCCACAAAATGCTGTAGTCCTACTCTTGGTCAGAGCACAAATTATCCAGAATAGTAATTTTCAAGTGTTATTAACTCCACCACATTTTTCTTAAAGGCCCAGTTCTCACTATGAACCTCCACTGCATTTAAAGAAAAATCAAGGAAATTATAAAAATGACAAGTCCTTATCACTGAAGGAAAGAAGATACAGTCAGAAAGGTTTCTGGAAAACTTCACGTAGTTAACCCTATTGGATTTCAAATGTTTCATTTTAGAAAGGCATGCTGAGAAAAAGGACTAATTGTATGATAACAGGCTTCAAGAAGCATCTTTTAATTTATTTATATTCTTCTGTGAGATAAAGGCAAATAGGAAAGGGTTTGTTTTGTTGTCACGTAGATGAACATCCTGTGCTGTCAGTAACCTAATTTCAGCTGAAACAGACTTGAACTAGCTGATTTGAGTGCTAACTATGTAGTTAGCACAGGCTGATTGCATGAGTCTGTTCCTCAGGATCATCATCCTCTACTGAACTGTAGTCTTTTATAGTTACATTACTGATCTTCAGACTGTTTAATAAGGCACACAGCTTAATATTCCATTCTTATTGTAGGTTTAGGAGCTGTTTCTGAGGACCTGAACTTCTCTTAGTTGTTCCCTCATCCCTGCCCATAATTGTTCCATTTGTTTGCCTCTAAATTCATTCTTCGCTTTTCCTTCTAGAAGGCGCAGTTCTTATTCCTTCTCCTTTGCATAATTTATCCTACCTTTCCTGTACCTCTTTCTGTCTCTTCTCTTTCTCTCTTCCAATACACTAGATAAAATATATTAAAATTCATATCTTATACATTTCAAATTATTCTAACTTATTGTCTACTGCATATGATTTACAAAAAAAATTAAAATTAAAATCTCTCCCTTCAGTCATGCTCTGGGCTTTGGTACCTTATTTCCCCCCCCCCCCGTCCCATCTGTGATTTATTTACTTATTTGTTTGTTATTACACAGGGTAGTAAAGTTTTCCATCCACTTACAGTGCTAGCGTTTTTATTTGCCACTCATTTTTGAAACGTGTGAAAGTTGTCAGGTTTTTAGTTACAGGGAGTGTTATTTGTAGGATGAAGAATAATGAGCAGTGAATCAAAAAATGCTTCTTGTCTTCTATATTTCACTGAGAAAATTTCTAAAAAAATGTAAAGGATTAATTAGTTTTGGGGAATCCAGATGTAAAAGAAAAGTGAGATGTTCTTATTAGGAAACTTCCATGGCAATGCAACTCTTCTACTTGTAGCAGCAATCAGGTAATATTTTATACATGATATTGTCTAAAATTGCCTGAAATACAGCTAAAGAACATAGTGGTGGAAGGTCTGTACCCTCTCTGAGTTCTCTCTTTCTGTCAGGAGACCCATTCTACTATTTCAGGTAGGACAGGCACAGGGGAATAGTTTTCATACAAATGAAAATAAGGATTTATAAAACAGCTGGAAGCTTCTGTTGCTTTCAGTGAAGGCCTGAACTCACAAAAGGTATCATACTCATAAAAGCATCTACAGAACATGTTCAGTTGTTTTTTTTTTTTGTTTTTTTGTTCTGTTTTTAAAGCCAAATTAAATGCCTTTCCTGCAGAAATAATAATAATAATAAAAAAAAGGATTTCAAAATAGTATCCAAAAGACTCCTTTCGGTTGAATCTAGTTAAATTTGTTCAAAATCTTGCATTACTCAAATGACCAACTCTTTTTCTCAGGTTTTTATTATATCCCCAAAAAAACTGCATTCAGAAAATGGCAGTGGCAGAAGACAAAATTCTCTGTTATTCTAATGAAGTAGGAGAAACTCTCCCAAAGTTACTGTCATAGACTGGTTTCAGGGAGAGTTACAATGGTCTGACTGTTTGCTCTGTAAACTGATGACAGCCCAGCATGCCTATTTTGGTTCTAAGCAAGCCACTCTATTTACCTCAGTTAACTGAGAGCAGAATTTGGCTTGCTCTCTCTGTCAGCTGCAGGCAAACCTTGTGTGAAATACAAAACTATGGGTGTTCCACTCCAAAATACGATGGCAACAAGCTGGGCAGTCATCTGGACCCTGACAGAAGCCTCCTTTTGCTCATATGGTGACCAAGCTTGCTCTAGCATGTCAAAACCAAACATTTTTTGTGTGTACATATACATATATATGTGTGTGTGTGTACATAAAGCATTGTAGCATTTGGTTTTTAATTCATTAAAAATATAGTTTTCTTATATTAATCATATTGCTTCATCATTATGACTTTATTAACACTCTAATTCTAGAAGTTGCAGGGGAAGGGTAATTGGTGATACTGGTTGAAGCGCACCATTTAAAGTAATGCTTTGCAAGATGGTCAGGGACAGGACAGGGAGAAAACACTGTGGATCAAAAGAAAGCTTTTCCATGTAAGACACTACATGTAACAGAGAGACTGTTAAGGGGTTGTTGGTTGATTATGTTTGTTCTCTAAAAGACCTATTGTTTTAACAGAAAACAGCACAGAACAGTGAAATACTGCTGGCAGAGCTACCCTGTCCCTACATATTGCCCTGTACCTCCTTTTCAAAAATAACATGGCTTGAGCAGAAAAGAATTCTCATTCTCTTTAACAACCCTGCCCAACTGCAGAGCAGCCATATATCATTTCTGTATAGAGGATTTAGTTTTATATAATTACATCAGAATACAGTGAGTATGTTTAATGAGAACTGTAGTACAGTTGAAAGGAGAGCACTTCTATTCGGATTATCAGCAACCCTTTATGAAGCCATCCTTGAAAAGTTATGCACATTAAAAGCCTTAACTGAGAACCTGACACTTTCTGTCAAATTATAGAGGCCTTCCTGCTTCTCCACAACCATAGGATATCAAGTAGACTACTTAAAACAAGAAACAACTTGCAATTCTATTGACTTTTTGTTGTCTTTACAAGGAAAGTACATGCAGATTATTAGGTTCTACCCAAATTAAATGCTTAATTGGAAAACCAAATGCAGTACAGCAAGGAAGGTTTAGAAGAAGCTGAAATCATACACAGAAAAATACAGATGGAAAATGTTTTCCCTGGCTTTAGATATTTTTGCTCAGCGTTGAAGTCTAATCCCTTCTTATTGCAGGGGGGCAGTGAAAACAAGCAAGTCAAATAAGAGAGATAAAAGCTCTGTGGTACTGTTTGTACTATACACAGGCAGAATTTTGATTCCTTTCTCCTTACTTCCAATTCAGACTCCCACTAAATATCACGGATTGCTCTAGACTGACACTGCTAAGTTAACAAGTCCAAACATGATGGCATATTTAAATTCAACATAAGTATATATTTTGACAGAGGCTCTACGCTAATTATGAGTTTTATGATATACTATGTCTAAATTTTAGGAAGAGACACTACTATGGTACAATCATATTGAAACGAGTAACAGTCTTCCCCTAAACATGTTCACCTGCGGCTTAGGCTATAATTTTAGAGAGATGAGTTTCAGTCTCTGCAGGTTAAGGAAGAATTTGAACATGGCTTTCCCATGCACCAGTTGATTAATTTAGCCCTTTTGCCAGGGTAAAACAGAAAGAAAACAATGCTGTGGTGGGTAATTATTCGTAATATGTCTAGGAAAGGAAATTTAGGATGCCCAAAGAGATGTCCAAAGCTAACGACTATTAATGATATCTAAATTACATTCAGCTGTTAAGTATGCAGAGCACTGTTCACAAAATGTTTCTAAGACATTTTTTTTTAGTCAGATCCCACAGAAGAGATATGTAAAGGAATCTCTAAATTACAGGTTATAACAAATCTCTGGCATGACATAGATGCCTAAATTGCACATGACAGTAAATACTGTGTTTCCTTAGTGCATGCCCAAAAGATCTTATATAACGTACTGAATTTCCTTGCTGCGAGGTGCTGCATATAGATCGTTCAACAGCTGAGCAGAGGTTTTACAGGCCACGCTGCTGTGTGTTAGGAACGTCTGAGAAGGATTTAGGGAGATAAACTATGCTTAACTTGCTCTTTGGGAGCTATGTGACTGCTATGTGATTTCATGTATGTAATATGAGTCACTGAAGTTATTGAAACAGTATCTACTGAGATGGTGAGAGGGGCAGGAGGGAAAAATATGCAGTTTAGTTTTCTGCCATGTACAGATATAGGGTTTTGGTCCTCAAATTTTTATTCATCTATTTATTTTATTGCGACACCAGCAAAATTCAATAGCCTTAATCCAATACGTTTCAAAGAAAAGGAGAATTTGCATCTTTTTCCTGAGCGTTTAGAATTTATTCTCACAAATGTCTTGTTTTACTGCATGTCAATCACAGAAGAAAGGAAAATAAGTTTGTAAAAGAGAGAAGTGTGGGCATACAGATGTTTAAGCTTACTCAGTATTCAAGTGCATATGTAAAATAATCATTACATTGCTGGGTCCTAAGCTAAACTGAAATTAAGAATACACATCTGCAGTATAAATAAAAAGAGAACAGTAGAGAATTATATATATGTATTTTAATAGACTCTTTAGATCATTCATCACAATTAGCACCTACAGAAAAAAAATGCAATTAGTCTAAGGTTATATATGCTGTATTTTTTATATCTAAAAGCAGAACAATTTGCTGAGAGCCTCCTAAGACGTCCTGAGCATGAGCAAATTCTAGTGTTCACTATTTGAGTAATTGTGTGTGCAAAATAGGAACTGGAATAGAGCACTCATTCCTGTTTTCCCTATTTTGTGTTTTCCAAATTTTCGTGATGTCATTGTAAGTAGAATTTGTTGTCAAAAGGAACAATTAAACCTAAAAATAGTAGACAAATTATTGTTACTGCTGTTCAGAAGGCAAATATAAGAAACTATATGATCTCTTCCTGCTTCCTCTTCCTCTTGGGTTAACAGTAAATTCTCATGAAAAACATGTGTTGTTCTACAGCAGTTAGTCTGGTTTGCTGACACTTGACAAACTGAGAAACACGTTAATTACTCTTCTCAGATAAATTTAGGCTTCTGTATCTTGGGTTGTGGTCGACAAGAAAATAGTCTGGACCATTATATTCTGGACTTGCACATGAGTGTGTTAATGTAAGAAATTACTTAGGAACCTTCTTAATAGTTTATAAAAGCCCTTGAAGAGCATGGCAAAAAACCCAAACTGTGGCATTACCAAAACATAAAATCCTTTCTGAGTATTGAAACAAGTTATTTTAGTTAGTGAGAAGTTCTTACTATTACTCAATTGATAAAAAACACACCCAAACTGGTGCTGAAACAGGTATAAAATCAAGTTAGTCAGTGTCCTCTCCAAATTCTGAGGATATAAGCTGACTTCAGACCTTCCTGTCCTGTCTGCTTTGAAATCATTTAGTGAAATCATATCAAGATAATTTTCCTTCTGTTGCAACACATAAAATTTAATAAAGTTATAAATAAAGTTATGACCAGGTTTACACTTTCTCAAGTGCCTATCCAGAGGGTCACAATGGTTTGACTACTTCTGCATTCTAAAATGTGCCACATCTGCTCTGCCAACTATTTTAACTCCATCACATCAGCACAGTAAATTCTGATTCATGTATGAGTGATCCAAAGCAGAATTTGACCCTCTTATACGTTGCAGATGAGAAGGTCTGAGGCTTTCTTTTCAGAAATCACTTTCTCCCCAAAAGGTCAAGCTATCTTGCAGCAAAGCAAAAAACAAGCTACCTTGCAGCTCCCCCAGCTGAGTTCAACACAGGGCATACAAGCATAATGGAACAGCAACTTGACTGAAAATCAGTCGCCCAGACTCAGTCAGCCTGTTTATAGAGTGGGATTACTATTATGATTAGTGCAAGTGGAAATGGATAACCCTCTTTCTGCTTCTGTCACACATTTGTAGATCATCCCCCATTTAAAGCTGTTACTTGCCATAAAAACATATCTGCATTCCAGACAGGTGCAACACCAGAATAGGAAATTTCAATGTGTAGTGCAAAGGGAAGCAAGTAAAAAGAGGTAATAGTTAAAAGATATATGTATATACAAAAATTCCTTAAGAAAAAAAAATAAACAATATCCTTCTCTTTACCTTTTATTTAGACTAAATTCAGCTGTAAGGAATCCATCCTCCCTAATCTCTCTGGATACTGGTCCATCTACCCATGAGAGCTTAGCATTACACTGTAGCAATGTAACTTGCAATGTAGCTGCAGGCTCTTATTCACTGGTGGCAAAAGCATGTAGCTAATGGTGACTGTGCTGAAAATTTGTTCTAACAAATAGCATTAATGACTTCATTATAGATTCCATGCAAATAAATAGGAGGCATTACTTTTGGAGCAACCCACATACTTCTGTTGTCAAAAAGAAACTTCTTATTCAAACCCAAGTACAGCTGTTTACATAACACAACATTTTTCATCAGCAACCTGGGAATAAGTTTTACCATCTTTTACTGATGAATTTTCTGACATCAACTCAAATCAAAATGTTGCACGTTACATTGCTTATAATAGACTAATTTATCCTGCTCCCTATTTTCATAAAACTTGAGTACTTCATAGAAAAACAATAAAAAAACAACATGATGCTGTAAGAATTCTTTTGCATTTTTTCAGCCATCAGTAAAGTCTTTTGGCTACTGCCAGGAAGAAATCTATGACCTCTCAGCAAAAGGGGAAAAAAATGGCAGGTTGACCCCCAGATAAAACAGCTGTATATAACAAACAAACAAGCCAGCCTAGCAACTAAGAGGTAAATTCTAAGAGCTGTAAAACTAAAAGTCATACAACTCTCTGAAGAATAATTGAACTTTACTATGAATACTGCACAAAATACAGGAATCGACGAGTTTAACTTTAGTATAAAGCTAGTCCCATAATGGTTAGGATGAATATTTGTATGAGTAAAAGATGGAAGAGAAGCCTGACAAGCAGAAAACCTAAGCTTTCTGAAGCCATACATCAACCTTTTCTTTCTCTTTTTTCTCCTCAGCATTCTGACTCCAATTGCAACCTGAAGAAGCGAGTAAACTCCGTAACCTCTCAGGCAGATCAGTCTCCTGAAGCCAGCATAGTATCCAACAGTGCATCCCAGTGTCAGCCTGTGTCTGCTCCTCCTCCAGCCCCCCCAGCACCACCACCTGTTGGAGGCACAAGTAAAATAGACCAGTATTCTAGGATCCTCTTTCCAGTGGCATTTGCAGGATTCAACCTGGTATACTGGGTTGTCTACCTTTCAAAAGACACTATGGAAGTGAGTATTACAATTTCAGAATAATAACAACATGCTTTTAACGTATGTACATAACGTTTAGTTAGCCAATATTATTTAAACTGTTAACTTGCCGTTGCATCTTCAGTTGATCAGTTCTTTCTGAGGAAAGTTTAGGTAACCTTTCTCTAACAAAGAACTGTCACATTCATTAAAATGCAGAAAGCCTATTTGAAGGTGAGAAATGTAAACCCTTCTACACTATGACAGAACACAGAACAAGGAAAACTGTGTAAGAATTTATGACACCATTCTCAGCAAACATGTCAATCTTAAATCTTCCGTTTCATCATCTTCCCATCTGCAGCAGGGAATGGTAGTTAACTGTTGCAGCAAAGGAGATTAATTAGACATTAATATCTGCTATGATATAATCAATAAATATCTTAGCCTCCTAAAAATAATTTTCTTATTTATTCTAAACACATAACGGTGTGAAGGACTACTCACAGTTGCAGCATACACTTTGTGAATTGAGAGTCCCCATTTTTACACTTGTTAAAACCAATTTTTCCTCTTTCTTCCTAAAATAGAACCACTTTATGCTGATAAAGCTGCTAAACTCTTCACTTAATTTTGTTTGAATCTAGTTGAGAGTTACTATGTCTTTAGGTATCCATGAAGTGTACAAGAGAGGTGTACCCTGAAAACTGAGCATTTCTGGTACAGTCACTGATTAGCTTATCACTTTCAAGCAGTTACTAAACATCTAGTCTTTAACATTTACATAAAAAGGAAAAATGGAGAATTTATACACAACTAATGGTGTCCAACCTCCTTGGTGAAAACATTTATTAATTGCTTTGTTTGTTGCCATAGAGTTTTTGAATCTCACTCTATGTTGCAGACAATATGATTGGTAGACTTAGCTTTATTTAGGACAGCTACAGAGATAACGATGGCGCTTATATGGTACTGAAAGCACAAAGCCCCTGTATCGATAATAACAGGAGCTGGCAATCTGATATGAGCAGTGTGCAAGTTTTACATTTAATTCCTAGATTAGAGGTAAAGAAGGCCAAGGGAAGCATCTTGGAGAGCCAGAAGATACTGCAATTCATAGTGACAGGACAGAACTGATCAGCTAATGGATGGCATCTCAACTCTACTTGAAGCAGAGGCTACTAGACTCTAATTTTGCTGATTTTTGCTACTAGTATGTTATTGAACATGCTGACTCTCTAAGAGGGAGTACACTGCCAAGCAGCTCATATGAAATCAGTAGGGCAGGAAGATAGGAGGCACTGTCTCTTGCAAATGTTCCTGCAGATGTCTCTCTCAAGAGGTCACAGCTGCTAACTCCTGGCCACTCTATCTGCCCAATGCTAAATTTAGCATTTGTGCCAGAGATACTGATCCTGCTATTAAAATATTGACTATGTGTTCAGATATCTCAATCAGAGAAGGGGAATGTAAAAAACCAACTTGTGTATTCATTACAGCTTCTGTTTGGAGGCCAGTTTCTCAGCTTGTGTAGCTTGCCATGACTTTGGTGATTTCCTTCAACCATTCATATTTTGGGTATAGAAACATCTGGAACACAGTTGTCATTTTCCTTTGTTAGTGGAAAAATATTTATACTAAGTCATGTATATTAATAGTTATAGTGGAAATAGGCTTCTAAAACACTTCACAGAATTAGGACCTAGAGCTGAATGTAAATACTTATAAAATTCCACTTTAAAAGCTCATAAACGCATTGATTCTTACAGACTGACAGAAATCCAGCAAGAAGATCTAGAGAACAGAACAGTATTAACAGATAGGGTAATTCAAATGATGAAGAATTAAACAGTTATGAAAACTATTGCTCAAGTTCATCGTGGATTACATTTTCCTGCTAATGTTCCCAGTTGTAAATGACATGATTGTGACATACCTTTTTAATTCAGTGCATTTTGTCCTTCTACTAGTTCTTACATTCATGGAAAACCAAGATTGCTTTTGCTTTAAAAAAATCATAAAAAAATAATCCTTCCTATTCAAACAGGAGATCCAAAATGTAGGTAAGCAAAGCATGGCATTCTTAAAGGTCACTGGAACTCAAATCACAATCTCAAGCCAAAAGCATTAGTATTGATAAAGTATTACTCAGTTATGAAGTGTGATTCCTTGAAAAGAGTGCCTTTTGTATGCTAGCTTTTTTTTTTTTTTGAGTTGCTAATTAGAGCTCATTTGGCTTCTGTTTAAAAAACAAAATAGAAAATTTCAAATCAGTTCACAGAAATAACCAAATTTCCTATGCAGAAATATTAACAGATGTTTGATAATGGCAGCAGGGCTGTCCCATTTATTATATGAAAAATTAAAGCATTAAAATTACTCTAAGAGGAATTACTACTCCCTGAGTGCATAAGGTCAGTCTGTAATTAATTTGTATGAAAGGTTTGAGGATGTGACATCCATGGAAAATGAAATGCGCATGTTTCTATGTCATATGTTTTTTGTGAAGCACAGTAATATCTGCCATCCACAGAAAGCTCTATGTAGGAACAAGCAATACACATTCGTCCAGATAATCCAAATAAAGAAGCTCTTGAAGGGTGGGAAAAAAACCCCACAAAACCCAACAGTCCAACAAGAAAGCAAAAAGCTTTATATTTTGTCATCGATGCAATTTTTTGCTATTTATTTCTTAAATCTCGATAGGTCTTAGAGCCGAACACTAATGTATAATAGTGATTTTGACAGATGAATTGCATGCTTGCTTTATTTTAATAATTGAAGATTGAGAACACAAGACGTCCTTCTAATAAGAGTACAAGTAGTTGGTCTGTTTGTCATGTCATTCATAATGCATGCACTGTTCTTACACCTTTTTAAAGTAACCCATTCCAATATTTTCTATTCATCATACTACATTACAGTTTTTAATATAATCAAACACAGAATGATGTCTGCATGAAGTTAATTAAGCTCATGATGTTAAAAGATTAATGATAAACAGCAGAAAAACTGGCAGAGGCCAGCTTTTATGTTTGGGGACAGAAGGTAAAATATAAATGAACGTGGCAAAAATGCTGATTCCCCGAAAATACAAGGAACATGGTTTCATGGCAGCAAGTGAGTTACGTAACAGCTTGAAGATAAAATGCCAATGATGCACAGACAATTGAAAACAAAAAACGGAGATATGAGAACTGGAAAAGTAATATAAATCTGTCGGTATTCATAAAGCTTACAGAGCATAATGTGCATCATGCTTAAGTTTCAACAACAGAAAAATGATGTTCAATAGAAAATAGTCGTTACTATATGTACTTATAACTGAGCTTTGATGGTCCAGCTAATGAGCATCAGATTCTGAGAAGATTCTCCCTTATAATGCAGTTCTTTGTTAAACCTGTCGAGACAGCCAGAAGTCAAGTGATATTGTTGGTTACTTAACTGTTGACAAGTGACAGCTTAAACTTCTCCCTTAATTTTTCTTCCAGTTTTTTGAACCTACTGCAATGCATCTTCGAAATGATCATCAGACCAACTGAAGAACAGCATAGTGCTTAAAAAAATAAGTCACTGAAGGTCTTATGGAGTTGAAGCAACTTCGAAGGAAACAAGTGCTCTCAATTCTCAGACTCTGAGTATTTATACTGGATATCACCTGGAAACAAACTCTGCACAAATAAAAGATATAGAAACTGCACAGAGTTATAACAGAATTTTGATTCCTTATGGTGATTCTGCTATAACATTTCTTGTTTAATTATTTTGTTCAGTGGTCTCAAAAAAGGATTTGTATTTGTTATAATTCTGTTACAAATAATTTAATGTTTACATTGGTATAAAATATCAGTAATGGGATTATTACTCTTAAATGCAGTGAGGATTACTTAAGGAAGCCACATTCAAAACTGGTATAAACTAGCATTCTGTCACTGAAATGCAAGGACCCATACCGATGTGCAGTTGAAACTGGCCTCAAAATAATGCTAAAAAATCCTATGAAACAGATTTGCAATCCCATTGCATTTTCGTAACATTTTCATAGATCAGAGGAATGATGAATCCTGATTTCTCATAATTAAACTTCATATCCTTTAATTTGATACAATATTTGTGGGGAAAAAAAAGGAACAAAATAGAAAGGATTGGTTATGTATTTAGCTGCTTATTTACACCGTTCTTGTTGTCACTGTTGAGAGCAACCACAAAGTTTACAGTCTTATTACAAGCAATTTCTAGGCAGGATCTGGAAATACAGAACTGACACCAGGGAGTTTTCATGGTCAAAAGCTGAATGGATGCAGTTGCCTACCATGCTAAGTGCAAGAAGGTCTTAGTAGCTGGTTTGGGAACAAGTTCTGTTTATTAGCTGATTCTTCAGACCTGCACAAAGCACTCCCTATAGCTTTTTCCAGGGGCACATTATTGCCAGCAAGTTCAGTTGAAAGACAGTGCATACTTGATCTGTCACTCTCAACAAAAACAGTCACATAATTTGTTTCTCCACCTCCAGTCCCTTTCAAGTATATAACTGGGAAAGGTAGATATGCCTAATCAAAACAAACTCCAGACACCTTTGTAGCAGGTGTAATGGACACTGGTTGGAATCAAAAGCACACAGATCTTACACATGGCCAAACATAAATTGAGGGATTATCTCTTAAAATTATTTGAAATGTAACATGAATTGTTTCATTGATTTGGAAAGTCAAGATCTACTGTTTTCTCTAAATAAATACCTTAGTCACTGAAAAAGTATGTAGGGGTTGGTTAATCAACCCCAATAGATTGTCAAGTGCTCTATTGACTTCATTGGCACTAGAATAATTATAACAACCTGATGAGCTAGCTAGCTCCAACTGTTTTTTCTCATGTTTCAACAGAAGCATGTAGCATTACTAGCATAGCAGCTGCACTGAACATGTGAAGTCACTGTTCGTCATGTTGTATGACTTAGTTGCAGACAACTTAATAGACTTGCATCAATATTAACTACTGTCTGCACAGAGACGTCATGTTTGTAATTTGTTTTTTCCTGATTGGCAGTAGGCTGGAACACTCACACACATTTTTAAGTGTTCTGATTCTGCCTTCGCTTTGCTTTGTCAAAGTCTTTCCCATTTTTAAACTACATTTTTTTTTGTTTTTTTCTCAAATTGAACTATGAGCATTGCAGATCTTATTTTATAATTTGTAAAATCATCTACAAAGAGCAAATTGTGCTGTAGAGACGCAGAGGTTATTCTTTTTAGTTTAACTTCACTCATTCTTCTCTGCAGAATAATTTTCTATTTTGAATACACTGTACAAGTTCTCGCAATACTTTAGAATTGGTTTACGCACAAAATGAAAATCTTATGGGGAAAACAAGTCACACTGAAAGAGCTCTGATTTATATTGGATATTCTTTGCTCAAAAGAAATGTAAATATGAATTTTACAGCAAATGCATAGTTATTAAATAGTCACTATTTCCTTGGAGCACAGTACTTCAGTATATAAAATAACAGTAATTTACTAATTGTAAGTGACCAGCTTTGGTGTTTGATATCATATTTCAACATTACTACAAAGACTGCATTTACAGTTGTTTTAAAGGCGTTTTTAATGTGGACAAAATACATAAGGGTTTGTTCTCCACAGTTGTTTGAAGAGTAGGAAGGGCCTATGTATTTATCCTGATAAATGCTTTGTAGAGACAGAATTCACATTCAACATCAATAATGCTCATGATGTTAAGTTGCATATTATAATACATGAAAATTAACGCCAGTTCTTAAAAATCCTTGGTCATTGGTTAGACCATAACCAATAAGACATGCAGTAGAAAGAGCAGGTATTATCTATGCCTATATCTAATTGGCACATATATGTATATATTTCTTTTCTGCTCAAAAAGGAATGTGTGAAACACAGGAACTAAGAACACAGTAACAGAATTAAATTCTAGTAGAAACCTCAACTCGGTAATGATCTTTATTATCATCGTGATTTTTTCCTCTCTTCCCCTACATTTTTTCCTAATTTCAAAACCAGGTAAAAACTCAGAGATTTAAGGTGTGGAAACTATGCATGGCTCACCCAATCATCTACTACAGTGTTCAAAGAGGAGCTGCCACCAGAAGCCAAAGTAAGAATTGGATAAACCCATGAAGTGTAGATGTAACATGAAAGTCCTCAATATGCTTTTCTTATTAAATACTGTCAAGTGTTTTGATATTTTGATGCATCCTGTCAATTTACCAGCTCAGTGTTTTTCTCTTGTATGTATGCAAACAAAGATCAGAGGAGATTTTACCATTGCTTAGTTTATTATGGTATTTTTTCTCTTTCAGTTCATGAAAAGAACACTCTCCATTTGCTTATTTGCTTTCTTTATAAAAGTAACTCTTGCAGGATTCATCTCTTCTCAGTAAACAAAGTATTTCAACTCTCCAAATAAGTACTGTTTATTTGTAAAGAGTGAAGGTCTTTATCCACAAGCAGTGTGAGTAGAAACTTAGACAGTAAACTACCCCATTCTCTGTGGCTTCACCTCAGACTCATTACTCAGCCATGGCTGGAACAGTGGTTGTATACCAAGAATAAACACGGAGAGATTTTTTTTCCCCCCCAAAAAGTGTTTCTACACAAGTCATGGTCACTGTGGATCAGCAGTTGGAAGTAACAGTTACTGATAAAGCATGAATGAGACTCAGATGTGTTTTCTCATATGCAAGCTCTAAAACAAGAGAAATAAAGGAATCCAAAGAAACTGAAACCACCCTTGCAATTGTAAGATAACAGTCAGTCACAGGTGAGGAGAAAACCTAACCCTGTGTTTTTAATGTCCTATGAAAGGAGATAAACATGGCAAAGCTTCATAAAACATAGAAACAGGTACTTCAACTAAATCAGAATGCATTTGGATTCTATAACATCAAAGAGGACTTTAGTTCACGAAAACATCATCTGACCTCAGTCATGACTTAACTACATTTTGCATTATAAATGAGAGTAATTTTTAGTCATCTTAAGGTACTAAATTCTTTACATGCCTTAAGGAGCAAATAAGCCTTCTTCAGGCTGTATGTAATTACATATCCAAGCACTATTGCAAAGGCTGTTCTCCTCCCACCCCCTGAAAACATCTGCTTTGTTTATAATAATGTTTTCATAGAGCAGACAAATATTTTGTAATTTAAGACTTAATAAAACTAGCAATCTAAAGCTCTTCACGGAGATACTTATGTCTACTCTTAATGTGCATTAAGTAAGCCACATTACCATGACTGAATGACAGCTTCACTTTAGTGAAAGTTAGGAAATCACTACTACTAGAAAGTGATATTTCTAAGGGCTGTAAGCATCTGCATTTATTTACCTGGAAACCTAGTGCCTCAAGTGGGGAAGAGTTAAAAATTAAAAGTCAAGTTCTTACCAAAGAAGTCACAGTTTGTACATCCACGTAAAACAAGTAATAGCAAGAGACAACACTGAAGCTCAAACTATGCCATTTACTGGGTGCTTTCATCTGACTCCTGACTGAATTGATTACTACTACTTAGGGCAGTTGAGAGCATTAGCAACCTTACTAGGAAAAAAATCATACTAGAGAACCACTAAGTCCCTTTGACTATTCCTTAGACTAGTCTGTGAGAAAGACCTGAATATTATGATATAACAGAATAGAAATGATCAGAAACAGTTCTTTTTTTTAAATACTGTGAATCTGGCTAGGTGGACAGAGGCTTGCTGACAGATGTCAGCATGCATGTGTCTAACAAATGGAGTCAGACACCTTTCAGTACTATCTGAATTATTTTCAGGTGGATTTGTAATAGCAGCAGGACCAGAACAACAAGAAGGTGTTAAAAAGAAAAATAAATGCTCACCTATCTCTGAGAATGAAGGTTTGCAGGAAAAACTCCACAAAGGATGGATTTCCAAGTAGAGAGCCTTCCTTGACAGCAGTCAGCCCTTAAATGAGGTATAAGAGGGGTGAGCTTGGCTTCAGCCCTTCTGGTCACACCAGTGAATTGCCTTCACCTGTGCTCCCAGGGCTGACCGGGTCTCCTCTCCAGGTACTCAAGCAGTGGTTCAGCCTGTGACTCAGCAGTTCCCATACACTGTGGAAGAGTGAAAAAGTAGTAACTGAACTACCAGTGTGAGGGAATGTTTGGATAACACTCGCAGGGGCTGATTTTTGAGTAGTGCTGTATGGAGCCAGGAGCTGGACTGGATGGTTCTTGTAGCTTCCTTCCAACTCAGGATATTCTTTGATCCTATGAACCTATTACAAAAAATTACTTAAATCCATTTACCGTGGATTGAAATGCCTAAAGAGCAGTGCCTATAAATTTCAGTAATTACATGAATTAAGGCAAACATATCCTTAAAAGCTATATTGAGGAATGGCTGCTAATATAGATTATTTTTCTTTTAATTAAAGAATTAGACCTCCATAAAACAAACCACTCTCTCTGTATCCTATGAAGTCTACATGATATTATAACAATGAATAAAGGACAAAAAGCCCTCAGGGGTGAATGAACTCAGAAGCCATAAAAAAACAGATATGTTTAGAAAGCTCTGTATACAATGTACCTGTTAATATACTTCTATTCTGCAAGCATATAAATATTCTGTATCAGAAAACGACTTTCTACAGTTGAGACCAGTTCATTAACAGCTCTTTACAGAGTAGTCACAAGAGTATTACTGTGTGTTTGAAATTAATTAAAACCACTGGATAAAAGTGCTCTATTCAGGACCAATAAGCAGCAAACAAAGTTGAGCAAGTTCAATTCCAGCTGTATTAGAGGTTAAGATTCACAAGACCACAATGTTCTATCTTTATTTAAGACCGGAATTTGTTCACTCACAAGGTATTTTTATATTAGGGGCTGGTCAAGCACTCATGACTATAAATAAGCACCCCAATGTTCTGAAATCATCAGGAAAATGTTCAGGTCAGTGATGTGCAAATGGGATACTTCTAACAGATCCATTTAGAGGTGTGGTAATCTGCTGATGAGGCTGCACCTGAAGTACTGTGCCCGTATGTGGGAACCTCAGTACAGGATAGACATTGATGTATGGGAGCGTGTCCAGAGGAGGGCCATAAATGATCCAAGGGATAGAACACCTCCCCTACAAGGACAGGCTGAGAGAGCTGAGGCTGTTCATCCTAAAGAAGAGAAGTCTCTGGGGAGACCTGAAATTGGCACTATCTAAAGAGAGGATGTAAAAAAGAAGGGCACAGACTCTTTAGCAGGGTCTTTTGTGAAAGGACATGGGGAAATGGTTTCCAACTAAAAGAAGGGAATTTTAGACTAGATATAAGAAAAAAATATAAGGATAGTGAAGCACTGGACCAGGTTGCCCAGAGAGGTGGTGGATGCCCCATCCTTGGAGTCATTCAAGGTCAGGCTGGTCCAAGCTCCGAGCACCTGATGGAGCAATAGGTGTCCCTGTTCATTGCAGGGGAGTTGGACTTTAAAGGTCCCTTCCAAATCAAGCAATTCTATGATGATCTCAAAACATCTCCCATGAAAGCCTAACAAGGAAAAAATGTTCCCACAGACATCAGATTGTAATGTAAAGCTGCTCTGATTTTAGTACGAAAAAGAGAAGGCAAAACTGGATTGTGTTACATATTTCCACAGGCACTTTTGTCACCAAGATTATTCCAATTAATGTAATCTGCAATGATCTCTAAAGCAGAGGCTAATGACAGATGAATGAAGACCACATTCAGTATTTGAGCCCTCCTGCTTTTTGGCCATACTTCTCACATTGCCCTGAGGGACGAAGAGGTGTCAAAGGTCTTGGTGCAGTTGCAGGGAAATCCTGGACCTAGTGGTTTTGCTCTGGTGTTGAAAGACAGTGGGCCTTCTACGTCATTAACATCACTAGAACAGCATGAAATGAATAATGCCTCAACTTGAGCCCAGAGTACTTGCTACTAAATTCACTTTATTTGATATGTCAAGTTCTGTGAAAACAAAACTTCATGTGAAAATAGCATCAAAAAATTTAATAAGGGAAGTTCCTGAGGTTTGTGAGTCGCTCTGATCTTTTTTGATATGATGTCATAAATTGACAAAACCCACAAAACCTTTTAGGCAAACAGTACTCAAGTTAGTTCAACTCTTTTACATGATTTGGAACAAAAAAACAACCAAAACAACAACTTCCAAAGCCTTAGAGAATGATGGGGAATTGTTTTCCAGTGCTCGTATTTTTCTGCTTACATCTCTAGATAATTAAATAAAAACTTGATAGATCGAGGTCAATAAATACTAATCAGTAGTGACACAGTCAAACTAAGTCATCCCTACTTAAGCTGTTACTATTACAAATGCTTTCCTGGGATGGAAGATGAATTTATGTCTTGGAGGAATTCCAAGTAGGGTGCTTATTTCATGAAATGCAGCATGTCCCACTCCAAGGCTCACTTCACACCTATGTGAAGGGACTCCACAAGAGCTGCTGGACAAATTCAGCTGTTGAACAGACCCATAGCAAATGTGCTCTTGGGTTAGAAAGCTTAAATGGAGAAATGGGCAAAAAAAAAAAAAAAAGATCCCGCCTTCCCTTCCTGTGTGATAAACAGTTTCAACAGAAATTAACTGGAATTCCATTATCTATAATGTAGTCCCAATGGAAGAGAGCTGCGAAATAAAAGGTATGACATTCAGCCAGGTTGCTTCTTCCCTAAAGACTGCACAAAGACCAATTAGTTAAATCATAATGCTTAGCCAGAACACTATCCCTGGAATATCCCTGGCCATTTATTCATATTTTATCATTTATATTATAGAGCAGAGCTGCCTGTCGTTTGGTGAAGCGCTGCGCAAGTTGCCACGTACCAGAGCTGTGCACTGACTGCAGTCCAAAAACACACATGGCCTCCAGGAGCTGAGTGCATGTGTAGAAGACCATGGCACCCATCCCAGTACTGCCCTAGATGCGGGCAGAAAGCAGTCAGAGCTATCAAGAGGCTTTCAGAAAGGGCACAGAGTGAAGAAAACATGGTGAACTGGCAGCAATGTAATCTGGTTGATCTGATGATAAAAGGAGGCGGTGAAGATTTTCACATAAAATAGTAAGATTTATGACAGAATCTCAGGGAATGTTTACAGCCCGACTTACATGGCCAAAGACCTTCGGGCTCATGCTCCCTGCAGCAGGGTGAGTGCTCCGCTAAGGATGACAAGCAGCTGCCGGTGGTGACACAAGGGGCACACAGCCACAGCTCTGACACTGACGGGCAGGAGGCAGCCCTGACTGCTGCAGTCACCTTGCCCCAAGTCTGCCTGAAAGCTTCCTTCTGCTTGGAAGGTGATGAGGGGCACCCAGTCCTGCAAAACCAACTGGTTTTTATGTCCTTCATATCACAACTGATTTTTTTTCCTTGTTCATTAAATTAAAAACAAAAAGCAGACTCTGCTTTTAACATGTTGGGTTATGGCAGATGCACATTGCTGTGGCTTTTATAACAATCCCGTGGCCATCACCTGCTTTCACCCACTCAAGGCCACGATGGGCAATCTCACAGCATTTCTCACTTCTGTACGTTGTGGTTTTCAAAAACTCATTCTCATGTTTTCAAACAGCGTTCATGGTATTTTGTTTTAAAACATGAAGGCTGTTCTCTTACATCACTCCAAAAACTTGACCTTGCTCTACACAATTACTTCAACTTTTTCTTTTTCCACATTGAAATAATGCAAATGATAGAAATATGTCTACATATAGTTAAATTATACAAATCACCACTTTATAATATTTTTATCAACTCTCAATACATTATTCATGCATGGATTTTTGTTACTACTGGACCAGCTCCAGAAACAGCAAAATAAGGTGCACTGAGTACTTTTATCCTGTTTTTTATTTCTATAAAATGAAGAGTTGGGAATGCATTATTTTTTACTCCAACATACTGTATTCATTTTAGAGCCAGAGTAGTCCTGTTACAAAGTGCTTTCATAAATGCACTGCCACGAGGAAGCTTGAAGAACAGCATACATGGTGGCTATTCTAAAAGTAGATTATTCCATAGTTCTGTGCCATCCACATAGACAAGGATAACAAATGATCACCCCATGCCTAAATCTCACTGTTCTTTTTGGTAGCACGATCCCCAGTCGAACCTTCATTTTACTATAAAATTTACTGACGTGTGTTTAAAAACACAACAGTACATAATATAAAAAACAAGTGAATTACTTTCAGATCTTAAACAGCTCTTATTATCTTACTGCTTAATATCCACTTGCAATCAAGACTATTAACATGGTTTTAATAGTACACATTTATCATATGATGAGAGGTTTATGTGCAGTTCAGAATGGACAGATGCAGAAAGGACAATTTACCACTTCAGCATTATTTAACTATAAGAATATTTTCCCTGGGGAGAGTGAGAGGAGTCCTTAGTTTTCTATGGCATGTATGAAAAGTATATGTATGCTTGTATGGATGTGAAAAAAATCAGTTTAATTTATTTGAGCTCTATCATTATCTTTCAGAGTTACCACAACACACATCTGCTACTAGAAACTATATCCTATCATATCTATATACCACCAAAGAACTTCTCTTCATCAGCACCACACATCCTGTTTTAACCTGCATCAGTCCTTCTTCCTACTAGTTCCACCACCTCACAGCAAGCTCTGGATGGGAGACAAGCAGCTTGAAAGAGTATAAGTGGTTCCAATTTTTCATGAAATATGAAGACATTATTTACAAACCCTAAGACACTCAAACAGTGTCAATCTCACTTGTTCATGGAGAAGTGAGATGGAAAATGGAAAAGAGTCTGTGGCACATAGTGCTCAGTTCCAAATACAGACATTTGCAGTAAGTCAGCATTGATTCTGCCACGTAAGCACACACTTGGATGATGTGCAAATTGCCACTTGTGATATGGTATCAATATTCAGAGGTACTTTCCTACAATAGTTTCCTTTAAGGGCTTAGTTTCGACTTTTGACTTATAAATGTTTTTATTAAAATACTTATGATTTTCCTGTAGTATATAAACATTTTACTTACTTTACTGACACACTTTTGTTAATCTGTTGCTTAAGTATACATCAATTAAGTGCCTATAATGCATGGTTTATTGATTACAATGCCAGTTGCTTGCTGGGACCCACTCTTTCAGGTCAATAACAGCTGGTGCACTTAAGTAATAAAATGATGCTAGAGTTGTATTTTCTAATGCATGTGCCAGCTGAGCGCACAGATTAATTAACCTCATGACAAAGTAATTAAGCTGAAGATGTAGTGCAAAAAGGAGATGTTTCCAGTCAAAACAGTAGTACAAGCAAGTATGTTGAGAAGCTTCTAAAACACCTCATCATGCTATAGCTGGAATAACTACTGTAATTATAATTTCTATATAGTGTTCATATAAATACTTATAAAAAACTGTGGACTTACATGGGCTGAATAGATTCAGGAAAAGGGAGCTAAAATAAAAAAGAGTATCTAGAAAGGGCAAGGAACTGAATGCAAAATACAGTTTACTAAAAAAACTGACTGCTGGCTGCCAGCCACTAGATTAAGTACTAGATCAGATTGCACTGGGCCCCATCCAAACTGGGCTTGAAACCTCGAGTGTCCTGTTTAGGACATAGAGCTCGCATGGCGGCCTGCAGGAGGAGAAGGGGCCTGCCGAGCCGGCCTTCATGGCCCCAGAGCACAGCTGAGCTGAGGTCTGGGCTGCCTTTTTCCAGGAACATCCAGAAGACCTCAGAGCCCTGCTCCAGTGGCTCCACTGACAGCTCAGGAGGATCTGTGGGAACAAGTGGTGGGTCATGCACATGAAGCAGAGCATCGTCATGGTGCTCCTCTGCAGGCTGGGGCTCGACGAGGAGGCTTTGCTGCAGGAGATGCGGCAATGTCTCAAGGGCCATACGCTGAGCTTTGTGAGGAGGCTCGTTACCATTGCTGCAGCCATGTATGGCCCAAAGATCCTCCAGCTGCAGGGCCTCCAGAACAGCCCCGCAGACAGCTCCAGCCGCAGCCCCACCGCTTTCCACCAGGGGCCTCCTGCCTCCAGCCATGGCTACCCGGCCAGCCCTGCTGGCCCCAGCGCCGAGGAGCTCGCTGGAGTCCATCATGGAGGTCCCGAGCACCCCACCACAGACATTGTGTCTGCAAACGAAGAGCCAGGGCAGGTGGCAACAGTGGGCCCCTCTGCCCAGAGCAGGGATGGCTCGCCTGGGGGCCTCCAGCAGCCCACTAAGAGGAAGATCAGCAGCAGCCCGCAGGACTCAGACCCCCCAAGCAGGAATAGGAGGCCCCGGAGGCAGCACTAGGCTGGCTTCCCACTGCGGGGCAGAGCACGGCTCAGGTGGGCTGGGAGGCTAAAATCGACCTCTCAGTCTGCTTCTGAGACAAAATAAAAACAAAACATAAAAAAATAATTTATAATCTGTTACTGATGCGGTAAATGGTGTTGCTGTCCCTACCCACGCTGTTTACTCCTTTCTGTGCTCCTTGGGAAACCCACAGAATCACACATTTATTTCCACAATCAGAAACCAGCTGGCCATGAGTGCTAATAAACAAGCGTGGGTCCCAACAAACCAAAGATGGACCTTGTGTTCTTCTACTAATAATTCAGTCATCAGGATCTTCTCATACTGCTGGCTTCAGAGCACAAACAGATACATGTAGAAAATTGAGAGCAGAATAAAGAGGCACAATCACCTCTCTGTGTCTGCTGGCCACTGCTCTTCTGATGAAACCCAGGACCCCATTGGCCTTCAAAGCTGCAAGCCTACAGTGGTGGCTCATGTTCAATTTTTCAGCCACTAGGACCCCCAAGTCCTTTTCTGCACAACTATTCTCAAGGAATTCTTCCCCCAGTTTGTATACAGATCTGGAATTATTTGAACCCAAGTACAAAACCCTGCACTTGGTTTTGTTGAACCTTATTAGGTTCACAAGGGCCCACCTTTCAAGGTCCCTCTGGATGTCTTACCTTCCTTCCACTGCATCAATTGCACCACTCAGCTTGGTGTCATCAGCAAACTTGCTGAGGGTGCACTCAATACCATCACGTATGTCATTGATAAAGATGTTAAAGAATACTGGACCCAAGATGGACACCACTCATTACCAGTCTCCACCTTAACAGAGTGGTATTGACAACAACTCTCTTGCTACACTATGTCTCTACTTAATTAGTGCTTTTGGAGTTGGACTTGTTATCACTGTTTTATTATTAGCATCGTGATGTCTTAACTCCTCAGTTCATTACTAACAAAAGTCAGTTCTAGTAAATAACTGACATTCTAATTTAATAAAATGTTCTGTTTCTTTTCCTTTCTACACTAAATTAAATGACTATGACCTTTCTGATGATTGGATACTTTTAAAATGTAATATTTACATTCAGTTCTCTTGGACTGGAAAACTAACTGGAGACACTTTTCCTGCTTTTGTTTGGAAACACATAAAATGTTTCCACAGTGCTAACAACCTGGTAGAAGACTAACTTCTGCTGCCACTATCCCACACTCCTGTATTTCCTAGTAGAAAGAATAAATGTAGTGCATTTTTTACAGGTTTGGGGATGTAAGGAGCATGAAAGTCCAGCATTTTCATGTTAATTCCTGGAATCTTACTTCTGTATAACCACTGCAGCTGTGAAGTAGATACTACTTCACTATCTATTCACTATCCACTATCCTACACAACACAAAAAGCAAAAGAAAAAGCAGGCCAGGTTCAGAAAAAATAATCTGTGCAAGTCCTGAGGATCAGTAGCACTGCAGAGTAGTGTTTGACTGTCTCACGCCCTAGACCAATATTGGAGACTCCCTTGGCAGCATTGCTCAGAAACTGCTTTGCCATTTGGAATAAGACAGGTAGGTACAAAACATAGGATTTCTAAGCAAATCAGTTAGCATTCAAAATTTCCAAGCTGAAGAAAGGCTTTTATGCAAACTAATTCTCAAGCACTTTTTAAGCATTCTAAGCAGTTTGGGTTACAAAATTTTACACTTAATTTTGTGAAAAGTGTTCCTGCTCTAGGCTTCTCATTACTTCCTTGCAAGATTAGCAAATTTTGCAGATGACTGCTAGAAGCTAAATGCCAGAGCTGAAATTCTACTTTAACAATGTTCACAGAGCTCAAGGGGGCTTCACTCAGTTTGCTAAATATGAAAACTTGTCAGAAGGGCTTGTTAACATGGGCAGGTAATTATGAAATTCATACATAAGCATACCTTTCATACAAATTCTCACTTTGTGGACTTATTAAAATGCTCTTAGGTACTACACTTACCAGTGAAGATGTGCAAAAACTGAGGGCTGAGTGAGCATGTGTTAATTCCAAAAGGTGCTCTTTCCCAACTACTAGCACAGCTGTAGCTGCTGTGGATGAGAACCAACAAGGCCCCTTGTTAAAATGACATATGCAGGAATGCAAATTGCTATCTACTTTAGAAATAAGAGTTTTTTAGTACATGTAAAATTGGAAGCATTTAGGTCCAAAGTGCCTGACAGCTTTTCCTAACGTATTTTTAAAAATGATTTAGAAAATGATTGAAGTATTAAATTCCTTTTTTAATTTAATTTTTATTTTTTATCACTTACTGCAGAAGTGACTGTTTTTAGGAAAAAAAAATATTCAGAAGACTTTGCAATGATAACCCACTGTTTTACATCATTCCTGTGAAGTGAATGCAGATGTGTAGTTCTTTTATTTTGATTTTCTTTAAACAGAGAAGAAAATTAAAATGGCAGGGTTACCAGCTCAGTGTGACATGTAGCACCAAATACACTGGAAAATTCACACTTGTTCATTTTAGGTTGTTTATGAACCACTGAGCTGACATAAGACATTCAAAATCACAGACTGCTTTTACTAATCTCAGTGCAACTATCCAAGTTCAGGTGAATCAAGGCAGAACAAAAATCAGAACTCGTAAGTTTCCTCTTCTGTGACATGTCTTGTAGTTACCACTAGAATCACAGTATCTATACAAGGAGCTGTACCGTTGCAAAATGCATCATTTTGCTAAGAGATAAAATCCACCTGCTCTGCTCCTAGCTGGAATTTTCCTACCTAAATTTGCACATTCAGCAAAACCTGATTTCCTAATTTAAACAGGCAAACACTGCCTGGATGGATTAGCTCAAATACTCCAAGTACAGAAAAGAGCTAACATACAGTTTCCAACTACAATCCCGATAGAAGTACAACCATCTGGACGCTACTTTCCACCAGTAAGATGTAGGACATGACAGATCATGCACTAAACCACAATTCAGAATGTTTATGTTTCGTGGTGTTGTCAGAAGTCTTACATATGACCTTGAGTAGTTCATGATCTTTCCAGAATTTCTGGGATTACCGACTGTAATGAATTTCATCCTTTCTACACATTATAAACTACTGGAATCAAGGCCTGCCTTATTACATGCTCATTGCAGTGAAAATCCCCAGTGCAGTACAAAAATTATCATTGTTCTTGGAGTTTCTATAATATATAAGCACACTAAGAAAATTTGAGTCTCCCAAATCATGCAAGTCAGTGTCAGCAGACATTCTATCTAGTTAAAGACAATGTCAGGAGCCTTTTCGTCCCACTTACTCTGCAATTGGTGAACATTCATCCACCTCACTGTGGGTAGAAACACCTCTCACTTTCAGAAGATATGATATTTTTATGCACACCCTTATATGCAGCTGTTATTAAGAATGCAGTCACATCATTTTTTATTCTAATAGTGGGAGTACATAATCAGTTCAAGTGCTGCACGAGTAAGGAGAATTCAAGATAAATTATAAGTCATAGATAATTACTATTAATAGAAAATTTGCCTCAAGGGGAATGGAGTTATTAGATAAACATCACTGCAGTGCTTAGTAGCTCAGGAGTGGAGAAAAGAAAGGAGAAGGAGTTGCTTTGGGATTCCTCCACCCTGTAATAGTTGACGGGATTTTTTTAGAATCCTTCCTGTTCCTAGCCATGATAGATTGTCATTTTAGATTTCATTTTAGAAAAAGCCTGAGAAACTAGAGGATGGTGCCGTTGTGAAACAGTAAGGTATTTGGTGGTGTTGCAGGAGATCATCTGTCAAAGCAAAGCTTGCTCTTTACTCTCATGCACCTTTCTTCCTCAACTGACCGTGGTCGAACCTCCTTGATGAGTTACTGCTGAAAATAGGAATTAGTAATAACAAGCAAGTTTGTGTGTATATGACCTGTCTGCCAGTTCATACAGAACTGACTAACTGACCATTTGTTTAAGTTTTATGCACTGAACAGGAAGAAATCTTTCCAAACCTGCCCTCCTTTCTCTTAGTCCTATTCCTATTGGAAAGTTATCGTTTTCCTATAGGCAGATACTTGATTCCATGCTATAATCTTTGACAGATCTACATTTCCTCTGAGCATTTGGCAGCTGATTTCCTCTGACAGTGCTTGAGGAAGGATTACATCTGAAGTCTGATGGAGCAAAACCCCACCAAGCCAGCCCACTCTCAGCCTTTAAGTGGCCAGTTGCTCTAGCACGCTTGGAGAACACCTAAGTTGTGAGAAGAGGTCAGAATAGCAATGCTTTTGAGAGCCTGAAAAATAAATCAATATCTTACTAACACACAACCCTGAAGCATCTCAGTGCTAACAAAGAACAGATTATTAACCTGACATGAAAAGGTTTAGAAATGAATGTCTCCATTATATTGTCCAAATATTAAAATGTTGTTTTAAAACCATTTTATAGAAAGCAATTGGGAAGAGGATCACAGCAATATTTCTTTTCCTGCATTCAACGTGTCTGGCTTCATTACGAATCCTTTCCCATCTTCTGTATCTAAACAAAAATAATATTTTCCCCATCAAAAATATATATATATATTTAAGGATTGACCTTGCGTCACTTTGTTTGCTTGTTCAGTTGGAGCAGATAGTACAGGATTATACATAAAACTTCTATTCTTAAAATAAGGTCTTAAGTTCTGCTCTTAAAATACTTCTAATATTTCTGGCAATGACATCACACTATGATAATTACTTGATAAATTAGCCTGATTTCACACTGCTTTGCAGTCAAAGACTGCAAAGGAGAAATGTTATCTGGCATTTTCTGCTCTGCATGTCCACAGGCAATGTATGGATATAGAACATTTTTATGGAAAGCATGCTCAGCTTACAATTTCACATTTCACAGGGGGTTGATACAGGACCAATTTTCAATCTCAATTCAGCATGAATTTTGTAAAAGCGGAAGATTGGGTAATTGTTGGAAACAGAGGCATCCAGGAAAAGTAGCACTATCAGAGTTCCTGCTTGGAAAAATGAAGATGTTGCTTATAACACTGTTGATCTGCAGATCACACTCAGTGATGCAATAAGTGACCGAGAA
Organism: Cyrtonyx montezumae; assembly: GCF_038088225.1. NCBI lineage: Eukaryota > Metazoa > Chordata > Aves > Galliformes > Odontophoridae > Cyrtonyx > Cyrtonyx montezumae. The sequence goes on along the minus strand of NW_027071914.1, from coordinate 6,891,253 downwards.
CAGCTACTTTCCACATCCTCATTCTCCTTTTAAAAATTGGATCTTTCTTAAAATTTATGAGCAAGGATACAAAGTTTACTTGAATCACAAGCAATTGCATTACAAGAGGTCTCTTTTTGCCAAACGTTTCTTTTCTTTGTAAACTTTTGGCTGTTTCTTCCCACTCCATTTCCAAAACTTATCAGCTGGGGCAGCTGAGCCCTGTGGGACACAGGGACATGTAGTGTCTACTTGGGTAACAGGGACATCAGTTTGCAAAATCACCTTTTCTCTGTGTTTTATGTGAGAAAAACAGTCTCCAGGGAGTTAGACCATAACTCATAATCCATGTAACTGTCATTTCTTATGACACCCTGGATGAACTTGTTTTGCTTTTTTGTTTGTTTTTAAATCAGCACATCTACACTAGTTCACTGACATGCAACTCTCCCTGTTGTACCAAACAGCAGTGCCAAGTCTGGCACCATTCAATCACACTCTGTGCAAAGACATCTCGGGAGGGACATCTGTGAGCCTGTGCAGAGGCAGGGCCGCAGCACTCCTGCCAGCTGGCCAAGGGCAGCGGATGTCAGCTGCAGAACAGCTGCTCTTCCACCTGCAGAAGTCATGGCGGCAAGCTGCTGTCAGAGCAGTGGGGGAAGATATAAATGTATATTTTCTAATTATGCAATTGCACTCTCCTGCCTATTTTCCATTTGGGAAAGCCGAGCAAATTGGCATAACTAGAAGTAGTGATCAAACTGCAGTCTGTATTACAGAAACAAACCAGGAGTCAAAAACCATTCACTGTGATGACCAGAGTTACGATGTATAGTGATGATGAAAAGGAGCTTAAACTGTAACACATACAAAATGAAGTTAGGAGATTTTTAATTGCTAGATTCAACAACACATAAAGATTTTTCCTTTTTACAAAGCACAGCAGGCAGAAGTGACACGATTTTTTCTCTGAGATACTTCACATAAGACACTGCTCATGAATTGAGGAACTTACAGCTTTGTTTCCTCATGCTATGCCAAAGCAGCCCCAGGATGTACCCTTGTGTTCATTTCATGGGCAACTAGAAACCTGGGCAGAACCTTCATGGGGCGCTGCACAGTTCTGCTCCTTGATGCTTCACAGCTCAAGCTCTGTGTTAATGTCAGTGAGGAACTCAAAGAGCTACTCAATGGAACACGACAGTTGAGTTTGATCCCTGCAACATAAACATTTTCCACCAAAATGTATTAAGAATGCCTTTATTTTAGTTTCAGACTCTGAAATAACTTCCTCTTGCGAATATAAAATAGTAAGATACAAAATCAAGTCTAACTTCAGCCAGACTTCTTGCTTGTAGCGCTGCATTCAGTATCACTGTCTGAATAATATCTAAAACTCTTAGGTCATGCCTAGAAAGCATTCATATGAAGCAAAATTCAACTTTGAAAAAGCTATGCAGTAATATATTACCTATTTTTTCCTATTATCATTTAAAAATAGAACAAAATCGAAACAGAATTTAAATAGAAGATACTTTAAGATAAGGAAAACTAGAAACTTGATCAAATAAAATACAAAAGGAAAGCATATGGTTTTGTTCTATCAGTGTCCTGCCAATTATTGGTAGGCCAAAGCATGAACAATGCACTCATGAAGAGAGTGGAAGGATTTGTGTTTAAAAAGTGAGGTGTACGTCAGTTGGTAAGAGTGAATGCTTCTGAATGAGCTACCTTTGAATCGAGGGTATCTGTGGACAAACATATCTTTGAAGCTGAGCTTGCTAACAGCTCTCATAACCAGTTTCTCAGGCTTCCAGTGTTGGTGCTTGGAGCAGTACTTCCAAAGGAAAAGAGCTGACAATTAAGCACTATCATTAAGACCAAAATACTAAACTTTTCTTCCAGGAAAAACAAGCAGTGTAACAAAAATAGTTACAGATATTCAGGATTGTTTGCTGTTGTTCTATGTTTGTTTTGTTGGCTTTCTTAAAGATGAGAATCTCTTCCAAAACTCATGTTTGAAAAAGTGTCCTCACAAGGCTGACTAAAATTAGAATGAATAGAACTAGAATAAACACAATTTCATTTCAGTTTTCATCTGTTATTATTTTCAGCTCTCCATTTAACTGTGAATGATCATGAACAAAATTTGTTTCTCTTACTAATGATGCAGTCCTCTTTCATGTGGGATCACTCAGATTGAAGCACACTAATGAGGCTTTCAGAGCTGAGCTCCTGTTTCCTACTTTGAGCAGAAAGCACAGATTTGCTATTCATGGAAGCAGAGGAGAGGAAGAAGCTTTAGGAATGAACCCACAGCAGGTCCAGGATAAAATCCTCAGAACGCACCACTGACTTGTGAAGGGAGGACACTAGGATGGAGGAAGGAGCCTGAGTTACTTGCATCCAGCAATACCTAATTACTAATCTCTCAAATACATGCATATCTCCCCAGTTTGTATACAACATGGCAGGCAATGAGCAGTACAGGGCCATGCTACCAAAAACTAGTTCTGAGCCCAGCACTTGTGACATGTCAAGAAAAAGAGATGCACTATGAATGGCTAAGTAAGGCTACAGGAATTCAATTGTACAAGGCTCACTTTTCCTAACACTCATGCAACTGACAAAAAAGAAAGAAGTATCATCCATATCTGGGACCAGTCAGCATCTCATGCAGGCTATTCAACATATATATATGAAACTTATTTTACTACGTATTCTTAAAATGCAGCTTTCTTGCTACTAAATAGAACAGACATGAAAATGTTCTTGGAGCTTGGGAAGGGGCAAAAGAGGTTCTTGCATTGAGTCTTTCATTCACTTCTACAGGCTGAGCCCTTCTGAGATTAGAAACTCCTGGTACTTGTACTTGCTCCTTTACCAGCAGAAGCTTAGCATGTAGATGGTTATTTAAACTGCTAAATTTATTTTAAAGCAGGTGAGTCAGAAACTTGAAAAAATCACATCCTAAAAATAATCATATAACAATAAAAAGAACTCTCAGAAAAGTAGGGTCAGATTTATTAATGCATAACAAGGCCTTGGTCAAAACAAACCAAAAGTTAGAAATGTAATATCTTGTTTTCAGTATCCTCTTGAGTCAGAGAAAGTAGACATATCAATGACAAGAGCATAAACAAGATATAACTGAAAATTATAGGAGAAAAAACAACTTCTCTCAGCTATTTGCACATTAGAAATACATTTAAACACTTGGAATACATGGAGCGATTAGAAATAAAAAATAATTTAGTTACAGAAAATATTTGAAATATCTGAAATTTACTCAGAAAAAATGACAGTAAAAGAATATAGTTCTAAAAAAGGGAAGAAAAAAAAACCTGCAAAAATTAGTGAGAAGGCAGAAAAAAATATGAATACCAAACATCACTCCAAAGCTTTGAGAAGGTGATTTCAAAGGAAACAAGGAGATAAATGGATGACAACATACATATTAATGAGCCCAAAGCAATTCTCAATTACAGTTCATTATCATTAACCATTTGAAAAGTAAAATTCAGATAAACAATTCAGCCTACTCTAGGCAGGAGTTGAAAATTGCCTGGCAAGAGACACTTCCCTCTCAGGAATTCTGAGTAAAGGCAATGAGCCTCTGAATGTAGCACTTAGGATTCAATTCAGATAATGAAAAAGACTTGGGAAAAGGGGAATTGAGCTGCATTATCCAGAAGGACAAAAAGTAAGACCCAAAGTCAACATGCTATTCACACTGTTATGAAGCCTCCATTAAACACATCCACCCGTGCTGCATGCATCTGATCTTAGTGTTTCTCCCCGACCTCTCTCCCTTCATTTAAGCTTATCTCACACCTAGGCCTGCTCATTCTGCAATAATGCCCCATCAGCAGGTTTCAGGGGCTGCTGATTGGTTTTTTGGTGCTCACTACAATAGAAACCTTCCCTGAAGACTGCTGACTAAATGCAGTTCCCATGACTGCATACATGCTGGGCATCTATTCACAGCACACACTGTATAAGTTCAACGTCAGGATTTCTTGCCTTGTAAGGACAACATGAGTCACCTGCCTTGTTTTAGGTCCAAAACTGAGTTTTGGAAGGAAAAACGATAGCACAAGGAGACAGGATTTGGAAACGGAAAGAGGGAACTAAAGCTGGTTGAGAAATTTTGGTAGGCAAAGACTCAAACACAGTGTACAGAGTGCAGCGCACAGTGTAAGAGTTTTAGAAACTGTCCTGAGAGGACTGTGGCTGACTCCTGTGAGGCCTAGGCCTTCCCTCGGCCTCCCCAGGGTGGGCAATTAGAAATCCATAACATGCAAAGAGCTGGAGAGATTTTCAGTGACACCACAGAGCTGTACGTAAGAGAGGAGCGTTGATTGCTTTGCGCCATTTACCGAGACAGGCTTTTCTATGGAGAGCATGGCACCCAGCATTTAATTCATAGACCAGATGAAGCACCAGAGACAAGGTGCCAGAGTGGGATTCAGACAGCCAGAGGTGTGCCCAGAGCACTACCTCAGATCCAGCTCCCAGGCTGATGGAGGGCTGTGGCCGTGTCCCAGGGGGCTGCCTTCCTGCAGAGCTTCACACCCAGAGGCCACCAGGCCCAGCTGCAAGGTGCTGAAGGACCCTGGTGTGTTGTGGGCAGCACCTCTGTGCTCCAAATTACCACTCCAAGACTTTGTTTGAATTCATCCATTTTCATCTCTATTCTAAACTTATTTCATCTGTATTCAAAAACAGCCTCATCGAGTTGAAAGCTTCTTCAGCAGCCAATTTATAAGCTCTTTTCCATCAGCTCATCTCTCAGACCACTCAGAGGTGGGACTCATGGCTAAACTACAGTTTCAGTTAGAACAAATATATTTGTATGCTCTGGCTGTTCCCAGAATCAAGAAAACAACTGGAGAAAGACAGGCAGAGAAACACTGCAATCGTTTCATATTAGAGCGAGACATTCAGTAGTGTTGCCTTTTTTCCTTCTTGTTCATTCTCATCCTCTCTTATTTTTCTAATTTTCAGAGTTTTAACATTTGACAAATGTATGCATTCTTGGTATTTTCATCTTCTGATGTTACAAGATCTGCTGCTTTCATAGTTTCATCTCATACAAAGGAGGAAGCCATTTTGCAAGCCTCCACATTTTTAGCAGACCTTTCTAATTGGAGCTTGAAACAAGTCACAACCTGCCACCGGGTCAGCAGTAAATTACTCCCTCGATGTCAGAAATGTTCATTATAGCCTCTCTAGTTTAAACTTTTATCACCATCACACATATAGTACACAGGCAATAAAGTACTTTTCTAACACTAGCAGATTATAATTTCAATGAAGACTGTGTTAATAAAAAGGATAGGAAAAAGCTAGGAGTTTGCTCATACTGTCAGAAACATAGAGCTAGAAAATAAAGTTTTCTTGCTCTATTTAGGTGTGCTTAGTGACACTATATGATGAAATTAGCAGAAGGAATTGTTATGAATTTCCATTTCTTTGAACAGAGCAATGAAGTTCTTGCTTTTTGCAGTGAAATTAGGCAATCAATCTGTTCTATACAGTATGGTTGTTTCATACTGACTTTTTTATTTTTTTTTAAATCTTTTCTTCCCAAAGCAGGTGTTGTCTAGTCCTCATCAGAATTTCAATGCATAGGACTAGAGCCTGGAACACAAATCCACCATTGCGGAAACTTTTCCCTGATGAAATAAGCAGAACTATTGCTCATTTCTACAGAAATACTTCCAAGTATCCTTAAGTGAAAGAAATCTGATTTCTCACAACTTTAATACAGTATGCAGGAAGTGTTAATCTATGCAGCACCTGTGTTAGGTCACCAAAATTCAGGAATTATATCCTGGCATTAACTTTACTTGATTAGTTAGAAAGCATCTTTTCAAGAAATGGTTACACAGCAGCTCCTCTTATTCTATTTTTGAATTCAATGTTGGAACACTGTGGGATGCTTTCCCATAAGAATTATTTTTTTTGCAAAGCAATTATCATGGTTTTTGTTGTTTTTTTTTGTTTTTTTTTTTTAATGTATGTGTTCTCTACAGATGATGGAAAGCAGAAAGACATAATTAATCTGGACAAAACTGAGTTTCGAGACATTCACTTGTGCAGACATCCTTCAAGCACTAAAACCAAATTCTACTTATGATAAACTCTGGCTGAGAATGGCTCTGACAACATATCTGTGGGCAATTAAGAGTCTTTCTTCTGCACTCAAATGAGTTACTTAGGCAAGTAGAGTTAGGGTAAAAGTCAGGCAGCAGGTTGGTTTATGAGACCTATTCAAACAATGCACTCATCTTCTAAAATATGGCCCTACACACATCAAGTCCAGTGATGTTCAGGTAAAGAGCGAGAAAGATGTTCAAAACTCCAACTTTCCCAGGAGAAATTTTTACACAAGGGTATTTTTACCTGTGTAAATCATTTTGTATGTGTTCGTCATACAATTTTCTGCTTATATTTAGGAGACTTAACGCTGATTCACACAACTTCACTGGCATCTCAAATATTTATGAAGTTTCCATTACTCTTAATAAAACAAGAACTCAAATTTGATACTTTTCTTTCTGCAGTTTTGATTAGATAATTTATATGTATGCATTGTTATAGAGCATTTTCTGTCTTATTAACATCACAACAATTCTCCATTATTTCATTTCAAAAGGATATTTCAAAGTAACGACTGTTAAAACAACTTCTTGTGGCTTACTAAGCCAAAAGTCTTCCCATTGATTTTGATAAGCATAAGACGTCAAATTTACGTTTACATTTCCTAAGCAATGTTTTCATGGGATATATTGCACATCTATCAGTTCACTGCATTGCTACTGAAATAAAACATCATTTCTAAATGCTTTGAAGTCATGAGCATCCACGAAAATGGAGCATAATGAATGTATGAATGGGAGACCTCTCCATACCAGAAGTTAATTTGCATGACATTATGACCTTGTTTGCATTGCAGAATATCAATACTTTCCTTTTAGAAAAGATAGGCATTTTGAATACCCAAGAAATGCAGTGTTGAGATCTTAATAGGTTATTAGTTATATTTCATCTTCCCCAGTCTTTTCCAAATGTGTGTAAAATAAAAGAAAATAAATTCTTACGGTAGAAAGGGTATATTTTCTTATTTAAATATGCAGTATAACAATGTTAAAATGTATTAAGAAAAGAGCATTAAGCTATTCCCAGTCCTCCCTGTTAATATTACACTACATTTCAGAAAAATACATTATCATTTTCTCTAAGAATTTATCTTGCCCAGAATAAAATTATTACCTGTATTTTCAGCTTCCTAAAACACTGAATATTGTTGTTATTATATTCATTAATGAATATAATGAAATAAGTCAGGAATCCACTTAACTTGTTCTCATCTAACAGCACAAAATACTCAGTATTTACATCTTGTTTTAAGGGAGTCATAATATTTTGTAGTGCTCTGTACTGGTTTGAGGTGGGAGAAATTTTTTTCATAATTGCTCGTATGATGCTATGCTTTTAATTTGCAATGAACACAGTGTTGAGAGAGCACCTGCATTTAAGTTGCTCCTGAGCAGTATTTATGCTGAGTCAAGGCTTCTTGTTGGAGGGGCTGGGAGTGCATGATGAGCTGGAAGGGGACATGGCCAAGAGCCAAAATGACCAAAGGGAAATCCAACACCACATGGCACCATACTCAGCAATAAAGGCTGAGGGAAAGGAGGAGGAAGAAGGGATGTTGGGAGTATTACCATTTGCCTTTCCAAACAGCCGTTCAGTGTGTCAAAGCCCTACTTTCCTGGAAATGACTGAACACCTGCCTGCCAATTGGAAGTAGTGAATGAATTATTTTTGCTTTGCTCGTGCATGCAGTATTTGCTTTACCTAGAAATCTGTCTATGTCAGCTCAGGATTTCTCACTTTTGCCTTTGATTTCCTTCCCTCTGGAGGAGGAGTGAGAAAGCAGTTGTGTGGAGTTTCACTGCCTCCTGGGGTTACTTCACAACACCCTCAAAGGCAACTAAAAGGAAAAAGGGAGTACAAAGATAAAGCCCTGAGTTATTAGTTGCTTTGGCTTGCAGGACTGAGGACCAGAGCCCATGTTTTGCCACCTGACTGCTGCATTACCGCAGTTAGATAGGATCAGAAGTGTTCATTTAGGAGTGAGGTGAAGGAAACTGAGATTAACCAAAAGTAGAGCTACTCCCACAAATGGCGGCAGTTGACAACGGGTCTCAGACTGGTACAGCATGTGCTGCTGTCCTGCTGACAAACCAGGCTTATCTAAACGGAAAGCAAAGAGAGATAGCAGATGCAGTCACATTTAGTGTTCTAGGTAAAAACTATTTTGAGATACCAAAGTCTTTCTAACTAATGAAAATCAGAATTGAGATGTATTTGGAGAAAGTATCATAAATCCTTCAACCCTACAAAGCATGTACTAGCATATGAATATATACCTAGTGTTATTGGCTTTTGGATATTCATCATGAGAATCAGAATGCAGCACAATTTCCCTAAATTCTCAGCTTCTAGACTGTTTGGAAAGTACTCCTTCAGAGCACTAAAAATGGTATTTTGGGGTTTAGGTTAAGCATGTCAATCTTTATTATTTATTCCTAAGAAGAGAAATATTTAATTACAGTCCACAGCTGAAGACTCCTACGTACATACAGAGCTCTATCCTCCTTAAAAAACAAACAAACAAAAAACCACCCAAGACCAACTAATATACCTGAAAATAATACTTATTACATCATAATCTTATCTTTTCAAGAATCTAGAGATGTAGAGTCCTCCAACTGCTGGCCCCAGTGATATTATTTTTTAATTTATTCTTTTACTTCTATTGTCTCCAGTGTGTTCCCGTGCAGCTCTTAATGAAAACATTCCCAGAAGTACATCAAGGAGAGCAGAAGAGAGACAAGCATACCCCAGATCAGCTGGGGCATTCATCACACTCAAATCAGGAAAATGCAGAATCCCTGACAGGCCCACAAATACACACATTCTGGTCCTGAGGACAGTCTCTCTGCTCGATGTCATCAACTCACATAGTCCAGTCTACACATTAATCCTAGACGTTGTGCATGATAGAAATGCCAAAGACTTAGAAAAGTCTCTTCTGAAGGAGGTGATAACTTCTGATTTGTTTGGTCTAGATTCCTTGTTGTTGACATGTATACCAATCTAGCCTTTCCTTTGACTCAACGTGTGATTTTACCTATGTGTTAAACACAATTTTCATTTTATTTACTTACAGCTTTCTGAAGGGAAAAATCTCTGTGTTTGTCGTTGTTGTTGTTGTCCTTTCGTTATTTTATTCCAGACAGAACTGAAGGACCCTTCCCCAAAAGCATTCCACTAGAGGAAATCTTTAGGGAGTTAAGGTAGTTCTTCAAAGACTTGCAAAACACACTCATCTACAAGTGGTGTGTAGGGAGGAAAGAGAGGTTATCCACTGCCTTCTATTGTGACTTGGGATCATCTCTTACCATGGCAAGCTTCCTAAATCTTGTAAAGTTCATACTTTGATTCAGAGGCCTTTGGGAAAGCATCCACTTCACCAATTGGATTTTAGGTAAGAAGGATGTTTAAGCATGGGAAAGACAGAAGCAATAGTTACCTACAGGAAGTGCATGTTAGCTCAGACATGAATTATGCCGATGGCAGATAACATATCTGAAACGTAGATGCTCTGTTGCCTTGATCAGCCAATCCTCCCATCCCCCTTGAGATTATATATAGCAGGAATTATTTGTGTGCTCTGAATCATTATTTTTCTTTGAAGCATCTAAAAATACCATTGCTGGAGGAAGCCAGCCATTTGAACTATGTATATTTAGTCTTCTCCAGCTGCTGGAAATGCTGATAGGATTTGAATTTATCAGAATTTTGGTTTAGGCTGCAGTTTTTTTTCTTAGCAACAGTTGCTATGCAAATTATTCAGTTTTTTTTTTTTTTTTTTTTTTTTTTTGCTGCAATGATGCTGAATGGAGATTTGGAATACCAGATTCTTAAAAAGAAATCTTTGCTGTAAAACACCTCCAGTTCTTAACCTTTTGATGTGCTACATCAATACAATCATTTGCACTTGCCTACTGCTCTTCAGCAGTGCAGTTTTAATACTTGCAAGACGCAGAAAAAAGAAAGGGATTTCTAGTAATCCCCATAAAAAGCAAGAAAGCAACAGAACAGATAAAAAAAAAAAGTACTTTTCTCTGCACTTTCATTACCACACAATGTTCAGAACTTTGTGGAAGAGAATCACTGTATGAGACCCTTTGGGGAAAATGGAGAAAAAGCCAAACTCTCATATGTTAATATCATTTTGAAGTTTCGTTCAATTTGGCATCCATTGTAGGGATGGATAAATCAAGCCATGACAGATTACAATTGTGTTAGGGTTGCACAGTTCAGGCAGGAAGAGAACTATCCTGAACCCTCAAATTTACAACATTTGTTGCAAGTCTTTAACAGTGAAATACATTATACTGAATCATCTTTCCGAGGTCACATCTTGAAGGTGTTGAATTTTCTTCTACTATACATTCATGCAAAAACATCTCATGTAAGCTATCTTCTACCAAAAATCTCAACTGTGGAACAAGTCCTAATTCTCTTGCTGCCTTTCAGAAGTAGATATTAGATACGGGCTGAGTTCTGATCGTATTTCTGTATAGGTTAAAGAAGGTTCCAGTATTTGGTCTTCTCAGTAAGTCAGAACTATAGTTGTATATTCTAAGTTTCTTACTGCTACGTCATGATGTTAATACTCAGAGATTTTATACTGTCTGAAACGGGAATGAAGCCCACTGATAGTATGAAACCACATCCATACGTACGTTTCTAGCACTGCAAATGTGAACATCTCCTCAGTCAATGAAAAAGAGGATTTAAAGCCAAACTTTACGCTCCTAGAAATGCTTTATATATCAAACATCAGCAAATTTATCCTTTTGCTAATTTTGATTATATGAAGGAAGGGGCTGGGGGGAAATAATCACTGGCCAAAAGGCATTTGGTTGTCAACTCCTAAACTCATGCAGATATGAGCAGATGGGAGAACTGCCAGTATGTTGATACTTTTTGCTTGTTAGTGCAGCATTGATCAGCTTAGGGGAAAACTTCAGTTTCTAGCTGGATTCAATGGTCATCCGATGACCAGCCTGAACCTCCAAGTGGCAATCATGGACAAGAAACACTAGGGGAAAATCAGCTACCTTGTCAGAGCAAAACTACGGGGTGAAAAGAGTCAAGCCTATGCAGATCTTCACAAAAACTGGGAGATTAGCCACACTGCTGAGGAAAATTCCCTTTATGTTATAGTCTTGTGTTTCCTCTGCTGTGGTGATATTGTATAATAACTCTAGTGTTTGAGCTCAGTCTCTGTATGCCCTTCTGTAATCAGTGATTACTTCTCCAAATGTCATACTGATTAGTCAGATTCTCATTGTCAGAGAATTGTGCATTTCTGTTATGTGTAAACAATGAACTTGAAGTCCTCTTCCAAGGACATGATAGGCAAATATATTATGTAATATCTTACGTTAAAGAAGTGGTAAGCATAACCTTTGGGACCTTCTAGATTCACTGGCTAAAAATGTTATATCAGAAAAAAAAACTGTTGTGAAAAGGATAACATAATAATTGAAATCTAGATTAAGTAGTCTACAATAGAAACAAATCCACAATTTACATGCTTCTGTCCTCGAATGCTGTGAAGTCACTATAACTCTGCAAATGGACTGTGTGCTAATTTAACCTTCCTTGTCAGCAATGAGTGGTGGGCATTTTGAAAGATGTGACCATTAACTCCATGAAAAGCTTTTGTAAGAGTAACTTTATTCCACAGAAGAAGGAAATATTGGGGGAGTATTCAGTCACTTCTTCCTGAACCATTAGGAATACTGATTTGAAGTAAGACACAAAATGCTAATAAAAACTTGCCTTGGGGAACAGCTTTTTTGTTTGTTTGTTTCTTATTTCCTTTCTACTTCTATAATCTCTTGCCATTAAGAGAAACAAAATAAAAAATAAAAAATCTTTCCCCCCCCTCATCTGACTTGATTCACAAAATTATTTGTTCTTATGGCAGAAGAGCTAAAGTATAGTACTTGGGGAGAAAATTCCTACCTGACAAATCCCAAACTTTCAGTCTGCAATCTTTGTCGAGTGCATATCTGAAGCTACAGAATATACAAGAAGTTATAGAACAGATCCAGACTAACTACTTTAATAACCACTTCTGAACAAGGAAGATTACTGGACAGCTTCCATCATTCTTTCCTCTGCTTATTTCTGCTATCAGTGAAGAAGACTTCTGAGTAAAGAAATATCTTACACTATGCTACCAACTTTAGCTGTATTCATGGCAACTAGTACTAGTTTCATCCAAGAATATGCACATTCCTCTGAAACCCGGAATGACATGCTGCAGAAACTGTCACAAACAAAAACTCAGCACTAAGGAGTCTGTACAATGGGTCACCAAACAAAAAAAAGGGGAGGAATGCAATGTTGTATGGGTGTTTTAATCAAACAGTCACCTTCCACATTAGTGCTCTCTGAGGGAAGATTAATGAAAAAAATTTTCCCTAAAAAGTGCCTTTTCCTTGCCTGGGCTATATCCTGTATTCATCTAGGGCAGTTAAGAAAAACTAAATATTTTGATTATGGTACTTAATTTTAATTAGAAGTCTTTTATATCATGTATTGTATTCTATGGGTATGCAATTTTGCCCTAATTATCATTCCTGGAAATGTAGTACAAGAACCTTGAAAATATTACAAGTCTGGGCACAAAGTGGTAGGAGAGTCCCTTGTAAGGGTGAAAACAGATAATCCATTCTTTGCTGGAATGGTTCAGCATGACAACCCATATTTACTTAAATATTTGTTCATTTCTCAATCATCTGAAATATTACCATAAGTTAGATAAAAGACTACACAGACTAAGATGATGCAGGAAATTTAGTATTCTTTTTATGACTTTGTTATAAGACTATAAAATACTAAGATTTGTTGGGAATTTGAAAGCTGAAAAATAGTTTGCTTTTTTCTTTTTTCTTTTCCTTTATTTTTGGTGCTGTGAAAGATCCTTGTTCCTTCCCCTTTCCATCTCGTTGCTTAGATATATCCTGCTTTTTTTAATTAGTATTTTTTTTATTTTACATAGCCTCAGCAAACCCAAACTAAGAAAACTAATTGCTTTGCTGCTTTTGAAATCGCTGTAAGCATTCCACTGTAGAGAAGGTGCTTTTCTAAATCAAACATACATGAATTTCTGAGATAGAAAGGCTTCAATTGATATCAGAGAGCTTAAGAATTGCTTCTTTCTGTTTACATACTTTTTAAGAAGTCTGAATTCCCTTTGTAGAACTCATTAGTGCAAAACTGTTTGCAGACTACATTCTCTTCAGTCATTTCAGTTGTAGTTTATTCTGAAATGATTTAACATTCAAAGCAAATGAAAATCTGCTGCAGTAAAAAAACTACTTCTTGCTATGCCACTCTATGCCACTGCATGTAATAAATACAGAGCAGAGAGTTTAACAGAATTATAGCAAGAGTAATTTGAACAGTAGCCACTTTTCTAATATGTTTACTAATGACCACTATAGGTTGTTATGCTGATTTCACTCGGAGCTATGGGATGTTTGTCTTCGATTTTTTTTTTGAAGTTCAATTCACTCACCTGAATCCTCAAAGCACAATCAAAAACACAACTCCTACATCCCAATAAGGATTAGAAGTTATTTTCTATGATTCTGTCTCTAATGACAACCCCTTCCCTACAGTTTACAAATGCATAAGAAGGGTTTGGATTGGTTTTGTATCCAACTTTACTCCAACTTTCACCATTTACTCAGTGCAACCTTGACTGATGCTGTCCTTGCAGTTCTTACAAAAAATGAGTAACTAAACCTTCACCAAGTCTCTTAACAGTGGTGCTTTCTGGCAGTAATAAAGCCAGCCACTTGCAAATCATAGTTGACTAAGCCATTTTAAGTCTCATGCAGAATTTCAATAATTAAAGACAGGGTAATGAAGAATAATTGCTTTCAACCTTTTGTCTCTGTACAAGGCATGTGTCCATGCCAGCCACCAGGTACTGAATTAGCATCAGCATCAAACCCGAAGAAGCCCATGTTTGAAAAGGGAAATTAAGTCACACTGTATGTTAAAAAATTAAGAAGACATAGGAACAAAAACACATAGGGCTTCTTCCACATAGGCTATGTTCCTACAGAAAGATGCTCAAATACAAGTCAAGGAGCAGCCCGCAGATAGAAGGATTTAATGTTTTCACTGTTATTCTACTGAAGTTGAGAGCTAGACTTTGTGAATGAACCATAGAGTTTGACACAAAGGAAAGAGAGAGCCGAACAAGTCTGTTCTCATCCACATTCCTCCAGTACTATCTTTCTTCAGTAACCTGGAGACAGGTTGCATGGTCACACACAGCCCCACCATGGTGTTGTAGCTAATGGAGGAAGTCAGTGCTGATGTATTTGGTCAGAGGGAAGGGACTGTTTTCTGGGGAGGACAACGTTTTCAAACAGAAGAACAGGACCTTAAAAATGGATGTAGTATAAGAAATTATCTTTTTATCTTCCATTTCTTTAATCAGAAAGAAGTCAGGAAAACAGATTCTGCTTGGAAATTTTCAATCTTTGGTAAATGTACCCAATACTGAGGGGAAAAAAAAAGCCTCCAAACATCTCTAAATGCAGCTGTTCCTGTTATTTCTCATCTCCTTAAACAGCTTTGTTGAAAGAGGCTGTCCTGTGCTTGATAAATTCCACTTTAATCAGCAGGTGTCTCTCTCTATTTATGACTGAGAATAATAAAAAAAAAAATCATTAATCAGTCACAAAATGTATATAAACAAATAAAGAAAAACTTACAGAAACTGCAGGAGACAGCATCTGAAAGTTATTAATAATTAACATCCATATTTTCAAAAGGAAGTTTTATTCTTAGAGGTGACAGATTTTCCATGTAGATACTAACTGTCTGACTGCTATCTGATACTGTTACTGATATCCTATCAGAGCAAACACAAGGGCTCTTCTCAAAAAATCATGTTTCAAATAACACTCAAATTAACTTTATTAGTAATACTTGCTTTCCAGAGGGTAACGTGGAAAGTGTTTTTTATCTTTGTTTCATGTTTTTCAAGGGAGATTAAGTAGCTACTATACAGTATTAATGCAACCCTGAAGTGGACAAATCAATTAGCTATCAATTATCAGAAACATTATATAAGCATACTATATTGCTTGTTGAAATGCCTTCCATCTTAAAACAGTACCCATAACAAAACACATACCATAATTTCATCATCTCACCTTTCATGCAGGAATACTTGGAAAACTGAGATTGGAGAACAGAGGCTTTTTCACATTCTAAAATTGAAGAGTAGTGAGGGCAAGAAATATTTTGTATAGAGTATACAAGAGAAGGAGTCACAGTATTTTTCCTGCAGAACTGATTAACAGAATTGCTTTAAACATCTTTAGTGATCTTTCTGTCCCTCTAAAAAGAAGAATCCAGTTCACATTTTCTAGTGGACCACGGTCAGTAGAAATTAATTGTAGTTTCACCATCCAGAACACTTTAACACTTAAAAATCTATGACTGGCTGCAAAGCACAGCATAACCTTCAGCAGTAAACCTCTTTCAAAAAGAACTCATGTGCTCAGACTGCCAAGTGAATTTAAATACCTCAGTAACAGTGGGGAGAAGCAGAAATTTCTGGTGTGAGCAGGCATTAGCTACATAAGTATCCTCCAGTCCAGCTCTTACACCACCTCTGCCAGAAGACTCTCTCTGGAGTTCTCAGAAGCCCTTTGTTAAAATACCACCACCAAATTGAAGGTGGGATTGATTTTCCCATTTCTGATGGAGTTCATCCCTCTCTGGATACTGCTTAATCATCCCTGCTAGAAATAACTTCTCCCTGGGGCTTATGGAAAGACTTGTGAAGAGAAAATCTTTTGCTTTCAGAACATATCAGGCTGCCCAAAATGGCAGGTATTTTCAAAGATGCTCCCATAGGAGGATAACCTCCCTACAAGGTCTTTACTCTTTTGCTTTCCCAGCTCCAGCAGCTGAGCAGTGCGCTGACGTATTAGCATGCACAGCATCCCTTTATGAAAAAGCATAAACACTTCCAGCAAGGGCATTCTGTGCAAGTTTTTCTGCTAAGTGGCTTTGCCTTCTCCCTAAGATTAAAATAAAGCAGTTCTCAGCAAAATAGATGCCCTGTAATTCCTTCCCTGTGAACACTGTACAGGGCCAGAATATTTTCAGACCCTCTCTCCTATTTCCAATGAGTTTGCATCCAGTCACTCAATCTTCTTACAGAGGGAAGATCTTGTTAGAGGCTAATGACTGCACTATGTCTGCACTTCAAAGAACCAGTGGCAGCAAACTATCGCCCTTGACTTCAAGTGAGCTTTGCACACTACAGACAAAAGTAAGTTCTGGGAGCGATATATTCAATTATCTCAAAATTGGGCCAGAAGATATAGGTGATTTAGTGGTTATACATACACTGTAGACCAAAGGTTCTGCAGAGAAGACGTTCTCCGCTTTTAAAAGAGGAAAAACTGTCTTACACATTTCTAATAGTCATATTTTTATTATTAGGTATTCATGGCTGCAGGTCATGTAACCACATTAGTTTTCTTTGAATTACTAATATGAAAACATCAGAACAACATACCTATGTACCTTACATATGTACATACACACACCTACATATAGATATCCTGCCATGCTGCCAGTCCATGTCTGCTTCAAAGAATAAATAGTGACTTTCTGATTATCACTGTCTTCATGTGCAGAATAGGGTTTCATTTAATGATAAAACAGATTTGAATTGCTAAAATTTAATCCCAGCCAGAATAGTCATTTATTTGCCCCAAAGTCACAAAGAAAGAGGTACAGAAGACAGTTCTGGTCCTCCTACCATAGGGCCCGCCTTACTGTCCCAGCCAGAGTAACTGGAGGAACAGATTGAAAAACACTGAGACACAGCAGGTGTCTCCTTCACTGCTCATAGGTGCTTATCCTTGATTACGCTAAGCAGAGAATAGGAATGAGAATAGAAGTGAAAAGAATAGAAGCTTAATGAAATCTACTCTTTAAAATACCAGCTGATGTATCTTTGTAAACGTAATTAATATAGACAATACAACCTCTGACACTCGCCCCAAACCTTCAAATCTATATTTAGCTCATCAAGTGAACAAGAGTAGAAACAGAACTGAAAGTGATGATATATATTTAAGAGAACTAATAAATCATTCATCAGCTTTTAATTATCATACTCTATAATCACAGAATCAAGCAATAAGTATTTCATATCCAAAATGAACACTTCTACCTGGTCATTGACTAAAATTGGGAAGCACTTAGATACTTCTGTTTTGTTTTAATTATAAGCAGCTCAATTTCAGTCTATCCTTTTATTATATCATTTGCATCTCATCCTGAAAAATACATATGCATTTCATCATCTTTAATTGTGTGATTAAACCAATGACACTGCTGTCAGAAAAATGTTTCTTTTATTTTAGAGTAATAATACTCAGGTAACAAAATGGATTCATTTTAATACAGCTTGATCACATTTCACTGTATTTTAGGAATGCTTTTCAGTATTCAAATTAAAAAAAAAATGCTGTAAAAAATGCACTCTCCTTATTGACCTCTTCTGCTTTTAGGTATTCTTTCAAATGTGTTATTTCTTCTACAAATCAAAAAACTAGCTGGGACTCCGGAGAATTTATTCTGCTACTATCCCTGGAGTACACTGTCAGCTAACAAACCTGCGGGTCCAAGAGCTAGATAAACCTAGGGATCACTTGGGTGTCATAATCCACACGTGGGCAATATCACATAAATAACTGAATAATTAGCATAAGTATTTGTAAAAATGTCACAAAACTGTATGAAAACTTAATTATTTCAGAGATAATGGAGAAGTGTTTTAAACAAACAACGATGTTTGATTAAATCCTCTACTGCTTCTCAAGACCAAACCACAATCTGAGCAATTTCTCCTACGAGCAGAATACATTAGCAAACATGCAAGTCTGACTACCTTAGAGGGTATTTTTCCATTTACTTTTGTCATGCTCTGTGGCTGTAAATGAATGTTTATGTAAAAGGTCATTCAATTCTATGTTTGAAAAAGACCAGGGCTTTACTCTAGAAGGAGAAGTTGTATGTGCAAAATTGCTTTTTATGACATTAATTTAACTATAATGAATAATCTCCCAGAAATTGAAAGTTTGTACTGGCATAGAACTTGAATGTTTATTTTTGATTGCTTGCTGTGTGCAGCATGACATACAGCCTCAATTAAGATACAATCTTGATAGTCTGTTTTAAGTATAACTATAAGCAACTTTTGATACCTGTTTACACAATCACGAAGAAACCCACTACAACTTCTGCAGTTTATTAAAGTATACAAGAACTCTTTATAACAAGGTCTAAGAAGACGTAAAAATTTAAACTGATTTGTAAACAGATGTTTCCTTTAACAGGAAATTCTTTTTTCCAGGTTCTTTGTCATGGGTATCTATTTGAACCTCACAAGTAATCTGCATTACAGTGCCCTCACGCATTATCTTGGCTAACTTGATTTTAAAGGCAGTTAAAGAAGAATTCAAACCTATCTGCCTCTAGCCTCTGATATCAATGAACATTGTTCCTCTTGGTTTCAGTTATGTTGGTGACATGGTTGGTTAGAAAGCCTTCAAGATCAAGGGAGTTGTGAAACTATTGTTTTACTGGTCTGATCTCAAAGGGACAACCGATGCATGCCCTAGCATACAACTCTAGGCATCCGCTGCCAAAAACTTAAATTTGGACCATATCTCTAAGCATCACATTTTTCAATCATCTGAGTTTTACCATATGCCCAGAAAACAATGTTTCCCTGAGAACATGTCTAAACACCTCAGTTAAAAAGAGAAGGACCCCACAGAGAATGTCATTATTTTTCTTTACAAAAGCCTAATATTAACATATTTCTTAAAGTAAGATACAGAAGCAAGCACAAAAACACCCTAAGTTCAGTAGACTACTTTACTGAAAACAATCCTAAAGTTAAATCAGGACTGTACATTTAATTTTATCAAAACGTTCTGTTGTCAGGTTCTGTTTACCATTGCCAAATTTCAAATAAAACATGGCCTTGAGAGGTAAACTGGTAAGTGACCTGGCAGAGTACTTGATGTTCTCCACTTCCACTCTCTACTTTCTAATTAAAAGATGTAGAAGCTCCAGTAGAGATCTAGTATGTAGCTGATCAACACTTGTCCACCATTAAAATTTTTGCATCTCTAAGACTGTTAGTATAATTAACAACAACAACAATAATAATAACAATAACATTAATATTAATAATATATTATATCACTTCATACAGTGAACCCTGAATATGTAATTCCAGATCCAGATACCAAAGTTCCAATTTGCAGAGGTGCTTTTTTTCAGCTTTTTTTTTTTTTTTTTAAGTAGGTAATGGGCCAATCTCATAAAAAAATAATATCAAACAGATGTCAGGTCCTTATATTTTATGAAGGGTAGAGAGTTGACATTATTTCCTTCCTATTGAAATCTCATCCATATTATCTTCGAAATATTGTTCTTGTTCATGTCATCTATCAAAAATAACACCCTGAAAAAAGCTTGCCAATCCATGCAAGTTTTTCTGTCCTGACATGTAAATCAGTTACTGGCAATCAATGCTTTTAATTATATATCAAGATTTTTCCTTGAACTTGATAGAAATACAACTATCACATGAAAAGTTGAGGCAATAAAAACAAAAGTCAAGCAATGTCACTTACTTCTATATGTAAATTGGGAAGGTGCTGGAACAGACATGAGGTTTCACATCTTTTATTGGTTCCTGTGCTTTAATCCTGACTACTGACTTACTGAAACTTTATTAGTTGTATCTCAAGCATTAGATTCATAACGTCAGGTAATTTCCTGGTACTGATGGGAAGAGTTAACCATGTTCATAAGAACTGGAGGGGCCTTAAGGTCTCTTCCAATTTAAGCCGTACTGTGATTGTATGATAGAATTTACTGAGTTCCCTGAGCTTTGATTTAGGAAGACCCCGAATTAACCAGGACATGAGATAAAAGCAACTCAAGATACATCATAAAAACCAAGGATAAATTCTTGATCCTTTTTAATGGTAAAGCGTACACTGACTTTCATTATACAACACTGACTTCCAGAAACCTCGATTTACTTATGATTTTCAGGGTATTTCTATTTCTAAGGAAACTATTGAAAACTGAATTGATTAAAAGAATCATATTACAAATGTTTGGAATATTGAACTGCTCCTGCAATTAATTCATGGCATACAGTTACTAGATGTCCAACCCTCTATGAGAAGCTAATTAACTGAATGTAGCTGAAGAATGGTGCTGACAGATTAAAACTAGGCACTAAGAATACAGTGCATATATATTTAAGTTACACAATGCTAACACTCTTTTTGTACATTTTCTGTAGATGAATATAACAAGCATTATGACTTATGAGGATGATGGACACAAAGCTGAAAAACAGACCTGCTAGCAGCACTGCAATCCTTTTCCTGATCAAAATTTGACATTGTTTCATAGCTTTGACTTGCAATTCTCTGTGTTTGTTACATCAAGACACACAAGAAGTTTTGATAGTTAGATGTCCTCTCAGATTAGCTTAATTCAAAAGTACATCTGTTAACCAATAATCCTTAGGCACCGCTGTTAGATTTGACTCCTATGTTATTTTTTAGTTCACAGCTACCTATATTTTTCAAAGAAACAACCTCAGGGCTGTGCTTGACATTGAACCAGCTGCTGTCATACATGCCCACTTCATCTGTAAAAGCACTGTCTTCCTTTTCCTTGGTACACCTTTTATTATAACAGTTCTTTAAGTTGGGAAATTCTTGCCTTATGACTGCATGCTTTAAAATATATGAACTTAAAGCATGTACTCTCAGCTGTCAAAAGGTTGTTTCCACAATTGTCATGACATGCTCAAGTCTAAACTATACTTCTTTGTTGAAACAAACACACTTGAACAGGCTGTGCTGAAACCAAGTACTATGGATTTTGCCAATTGGTAAAGAAACAAACTAACTAACTAATTAACCAACCAACCCAAAAACCTAACATAAAGCATCCTGCCAAGGGGCAGAGCATAAAAACTGCTTTTCAGTCCAATACAGACAGTAGAGATAGTTGAACACTACACTAGAAAATCCTAAAGAATTATTAAGAAGCAAGATATACTTTATGATTCATGGTCAGATCAAAAGGACGTCAAAGGGATAGTTACAGCTTGAGTGACTTAGAATTTCAGTGGCAGTTACCTTGTGGCAAATCAAGATGAAATGATTTTGCCTATTGTACATTTCCACTGCCTGATCCATGTCATGTGAATGGCTAAGCTGTCTTGTGTTGTATAGCAATGGAAAAATCCAGCAAATTAACAGATGCAAAATAAATTTAATTCTTCTGTGATTTTTTTTCCTCCTGATTTTTAATACACATTAAACACAGCTATCTAAAATGCCTGTTCAGGTCTGGGTACTTACTACAGGTTTCTCTACCTACCATAAAGCACAGTTTCCAAATTACTGCATATAGAAAGCCTTCTATGTTATTTATACTGTATGAGTGATGCTATGTCATTAGTTGTTGATATTTAACTCTTATCATAATTATATAATTATTACTATCAAATAAGTATTTGCTTATTACTTTATATCAGGACTCTGTGCACCTTTGTGTTTTATGCTAAATTTGGTAACACAAATTCCATGAGGATATTTTTTGGACGTATTTCACATTTCATCACAGTATCTTAAGACCTGCTCGGATTTCAGCTGCAGCAGTTGCTATGTTATAGGTGAAAAGACAGTTCTTAAAAGAAATTTCTTGTTACACAGGCTGACTATTGCCCTCAGAAAGCTTTAGGTTTTGGATTTCTCTCACCCATAAAAAATAAAATTAATGAGGTCTTTTCTGTCATGCTCCATATTGTCAGTCACTTTTCATTGCAGTGGTCCTTTAAATAGCTTTTCTTTCAGTGATGTTGCTCTAAAGGCTTTAACTTGGCATTCTGAAATAAAAGCACACATTCCCCTAATTACAAATATATATATATATATATGTATATATATATATATTCTTTTCCTAAGACTAAAATCTACTTGGCTGAAAGATAATCTAAGTTACAACTTCATTTCAGCACACAGGTTTTTCCAACCAATGTTTTTCTCTTCTCATTGTTGGGAGCAATATCGCTCCCTTTATAACATTAATTATTTGGTGTACATGTTTTTCATTACCGTATAATACTTTTAATAACTCAATATTTACAAAATAAAAAATAGGCAAACAATTCTAAGACTGCATATGCTATGTTTCTTCACTAAAGGACACTAAAACTAAGCTTCAAATTCCAAATTTTCTATACATGCTACTTCATACCTTGTGCTAGTAAATTAATGACTACATATAAACGAAGATATTCTCAAAGGTAATCTGAAGAAGTTCTCTATTTAAAGCTATTTCTGTCATGCTGCACACAGAAAGGTTAACTTGACTTCTGCATCAGTCCAAGGTCATTTTCCATTAAGTTTCTTTTTTTTTTTTTTTTTGACTAAGGGTTTGAATTGGGTGCACACACTCGAAGACATCTTGCAGTGTAGAAATCAGCTCTATAAAACTTGGTTGAGGTCCAGAAATACTTTGATTAAATGTCGTACCGCTTCTAAATAATGTTATTGCCAGATTATTTTTAAGAATAGGTCTTATTCTAATAATAGCTTGTACATGCATACCCTTAAATCACTGAACTGTAAGCTCTGCTCTTTTTCCCCTAAATTATTTAAAAAAATCTCAATCACAGTATTTAAGTGGCTAGTGTTTGCTATATTTTAATTTCTATATCTCAGTGCATGTAACATACAAAGGAAAGACTTATCTTGCTTTTGTAAGAGTTGATTTTTTGTGCTTTTTGTGACAGGTTGGTCCACAGATTTCCCGGAGGAAAAAATAAAAATCAACAAAAAGAGACTCCTACAGCAACATCCAACATAGAAAATTTGAGAAATCATTTTGAAGTTCTACACATAATTAAAAAGGTACATGAGTATACTGTAGGCATTCCCGATTTCCCAGTGGCACAGCTAAGATGTTTTTGATAGATACTTGTATAGCATTTGTAGACTAGTTCAGAAGTGATCATTCTTGTCAGGTGCTGAAGCTGAGACTTTTGTTTAAAGTATTTTTCCTCATATTTCTAAAGAGATTAATGGAAGATGAAAACAACCCCACTCCCATCAGAATACAAAGCATCAGCTCATAAGCGGATGACATTTTAACACTTGCAAATAATCATTAATTAATCACGTGGCTTTGTAGAGTTATGCACACATTCACAGAGAAAGAGCTGGATAACTCTTTAGCTTTCAAGAATAGTTTTGTATTTTATTCCTGCTAACACTGTATTGTGCTAACTGTGTTTACAGCTCATTTTCTCTTCTGAGGTCTAATAAATATCCTGATTCTCAATACAAACTCGCATAACCAAACCAGAAAATACCGATTCCAGATCTTTTTAAACATAACAAGCAACAACACAGGATGAGCTTCATAATCCCACTTCTACAGAAGGACCTTTTGTCCTGCTCCAATTGAGTAAACTGAAATGTCTTTTTCAAATGTCTTCTTCAGATGGGACGTGGGGGTAAGGCAAAGGATGGTCTTTGCAAATATGTATTCCTTTACTTGCTAGGTTCTGCAGTTCTGAGCACTTAATTTGACTGGCAGTCTGACTTTAAAATCAAAACATGACAATTTAGAAAGGAGCTTTGCTTCAACTGCTCAACATCACTTGCTGAATAACTCCACATGATCTTTTTTTTCCTCCAAAATCTAAATATACAGCAGGAAAGAGGAAAAAATGAAAACGATGTTAGGACCCCATTTCACATCCTGTACTTTTAATATGTTCAGGGCAACGAGTAGACCTGATGATGCAGACAACACTGACTATTCTACATAGCTGAGGCTGAGTCATGCATGGGGGAAAAAAATAAAGAAGCTCCATAGGATACAGATAGCATGGAAACAACATCCTAAAACCAGGGAAACACGTGGCAATTAGTCATACAGTCAGAACATATAAAAGAATGTCGAGGGTTGATTACAATTATTGGCAGGTCTTAAGTCTGTAGTATGAGCCCCATATATGCAGCAAAATGTGAACTGAATTAATATTATATATATATATATATATATATAAAATAAAGTCTAATTATCATAGGCTGGCTTTCCATTATCAAATATCATGAAATGGAGGGTGCTCCTTCCCCTGGCAGTGTGGTTGAAACTAGATGATCTCAAAGGTATCTCCCAATCAAAACCATTCTACGATTCTATATATCAATAAACAGAGACATCTAATGTGAAATAACGGATGCTGGATCAGTACCTATGCATTTTAATGAATTTTGCATTTTGAGATGCACGTTTATATACATTTTGAGAAGGTTCTGGTCTAGAGCTGTTGGGCTGAATATCCATTAGCCAAACGAGAACACATTAGATATTCTCCTGGAGATTACCTTCAGGTTTTGTTTCCTTTATGATGATTAAATTTTACATGTTTTTGGACTCCTCCATAACGTGAGCCAAATTTCAGCAGAGTTACCAGACTTACTCCAAAAGCAACTTTTAGTCCAAATAAAACACTAATGTAAATGCACCTTTTAGGTAATTACTTGCAAAATAAAGCTTACCTTTGACTCAAATGCTTTTCTAAGAGTGGACATTGTTACTGAGTAAATAATCAGGTCAGAAAAAACAAACATCCCATTTAGGAATCCCTACCATGAACACCTTTCAATATTATTTTCACCTTTCAAAAATTCCAGTGAATTCCAGAATAAGATGGCTCCTGTCATCTTCCCTTGGTAGGATGTAATGGGTTTCCCCTTTGCTGCACAACCAATACTGTCACACATGCATGAGCCATTGGACCATGCTTTACTGGGAATACCCTCCTCTTTGTTACTCTCACTCATGGCTCTCTCACATAATCAAGTCATTCAAAGTTTGCTTTTGAATAATATCCTTATTTTAAGTATTTTTCAGCATTTACATTCTAAGAACTCCTAAATTATTCATTCTTGCTACAGTACCTAGAAAATAAAAACCATCAAGACTTAATGGGAAAATCCAAACTCCTGTGGGAATATAAAATAAAATATTCACGGAAAAGAAGTCTTAGCATTAGGCAGCAGAAGTGATGATGCTAGATGAATGTATTTCCAAACCAGGAAAAAAATGCTTGAGTTGCTTACAACTGATCATCCTTTCCATCCATGTTACTCAATATCACGAACAACAAAGAAGATGAAAGAATGAAAAGTTCATTAGCAAACTTGTGTGGGGAAGCATTCACAGCTTGTTCTTTGAAGCAAAGAAGAAATAGTAGGAAAAAATACAATAGATTATATACAGGATTATGAACATAAATAACAGATAATTTCTAATAATTTTTTTTACTTCAGATTACTTCTTCCTTCTATTTTATTTCTTAACGGAGAGTAGGGGGAATTCAAGGCTAAGTCAGTTCTAGTTGCTGCTTGCCAAGGAGGTAAGCTTTCAGAAGCTCCAGTAACTCCCACATGGCTCAAGAAGCAGTTCTACCAGCAGCCACATGGTGGACTGCTTCCCACCTATGTAGCTGAGCCACTGTCCTCAGTGGGGGACTTCACTCTTGGCCTTGCTTTGAAACACGTTGATACATCTTAGCTAACAGAACAAATCACTGTTTGTAATAATCAAGTACCAGCAGTTTTGCAGTCACGAGGCTATTGGCATCCCTTACAGATGAGTTTATGACACCACCACAAAGTAATTAAATATCCTGCTGCATGATACAGATAGGACAAATGCATCTCATACCAACTGCTTTATGATAAAGACTTAAGCCAGTTCAACATTTAGGCTTATCATTCTCTTGCTAAAATTATGTACACTAGTAAATAACACTGCACCAATTTTTCTATACAGAAAATATTTTGACTGTTGGCAAGTGACCTCATACGCGTTTCTCCCTTCCCCCTGAAAATAAAGCGCAGAGGATGGACTCACAGCAGTATACCTGGCCCAGCATCAAAATATTGTTGTGCTGAATATTACTCTCTATTTTACCTTGAACTCTCAACTGATCAGATATAAATAAATTGTGGAAAAGAACTACAGAACTGTTACAAAACAGCCGCAATATTCTATAGACCTGACTTCACAATTCTTCATGACATTCATGTAACTAAATATTTGTTAGTAGTGTGTAGCAATACACTGTGGGATCTCAATTGCTCATTTTATTAAAAATACAGTGACAAGAACCACAAGAATCCACATTTCAAAGGGCTAGACACTTCTGTGCTTTGTATATAACTACGCACAGACTTATAGGTCACATTTTACTTTTACTTTTTTTTTTTTGTAGAAAGAAATGGAAAGCAGACTTCTTAACCACTTAAGTTATCTAGTAGGAGAATAAAAAATTGTCTTAAGCCCTTTATGCTGAAACTGGGAAACTACTGAGGCTTTCAAATCTTTCAGCAAGTTCAACAAGAAGAGTTTTATAATCCATTTTAATTTCATTGCATTGATGTTCTGATGAATTATAACTAAATAGTAGATTTTACATTTAATTCAGTTCAGATAACATCTCATCAAACAACCACTCAGAAATCGGGAGTTGCACTTCTCAAATTCATCTGTAGTCATCACAAAGTGATATAACTTTATAAAAAATTGTTCATTTAATTCCAACAATCTCAAAATGAATAAATAAATAAATAAACTGAGTCATCACTCTGTTGATGAAAACTTACAGATCTAATTAATTAGTCATGGCTGAAGATGTGCGAGATGAACTCTGCCTTTAACAATCTGCAAAGCAGAGCATTACTTTCAAATCTGACTCCTTATCTCACTCCCTTGCTATGATATGAGAATCAGACAATTTTCTCAGCAACCTGTAAAATTTTGCTAACAATATATTTTTTGCTCAGAACCTGACCCTGTTAATATTGTGCCCTCTCATTCCCTTCAGTAAGGGCACACGGTGGTAATTGGGAAGGAAGTTCTACAACCAGGTATTGAATTACTTATAAGGATACAGAAACACTTTCCTCACATCAGAATTGACATGAGTGGAGAAAGTGAACCTTCCCTTTCCTCCACACCTATGACTCCTACCCTCAACAGTGCTCTAATATTTTCCCTTGACTGGTGGCATTAAAAAAAAAGAAAAAGAGCTGAGACCTCTTTTTAGAGAACCACTGAGGAGATACTAACTGAACTCTACAGCAAAGACAATTTAATAGCAGTACACAAAACCTCAGAAGAGGTAAGAGTGCACATCAATATCCATACCAAAAGATTAGATTTATATTAACATTTTAATGAAAGAAGCAAGCAAATACTATAAAAGTTAAAAATACATTCATATTAAATGAATTACCTTCCCACATGTCACCTGAGCAAGGCTAGATCTTTATAGCAATTGCTTCATTTGTTTAAACAGAGTCATTTAAACTGATCTGGGCAAGGTCCAGGTCTACAGCTGCTGCAACAATCCAGCTAACTGAGCACAGCTGTGCCAGCTTGTCTGCTGGGGAACCAATCCTCACACCTACAGAAATGTTTACACTAGTCAACCTTAAAACTTATTAGTTTCATTCTAAAATATCACTTGGATTATCTCAGATTATCAAAGGCCTTGATATGGCATTGCCATAGCTTTCTCTTAGGAAAATAGAGCACAGTTTTTTATTAAATCACAGTTTCATTTCTAATGTTGACAATGCCTGTGAAAAAAATACTTGCATTCTTGATTTTTTCCTTTGTTTCTATAGCCCAGAAATTATTTCAGCAGCACTTGAATGAAAACAATGATTTCCTAATATAACCACATCTAGTCTATTGTAAATGCAATTTCATATTACAAATACCGGCATATAAAAGTAACAATTGTGGGTTATATACACAGGAATGAAACACATAAAATAGACAATGGCACAATGATTAAAAAAATGTTAAGTTCATCAAGCAGCATCCTAGCTCACATAAAAACTAGAGTTCTGACCACAGGTGGAGGAGTCAGCAAAAAAACTACATATATATATATCCATCTCTATCTTCTAATCTACAAGAGTACAAGCAAACAACAAAAGCAGTAAGAAACCAGAATAAACCAAATAGATGAGAAAGAACTCACCTTAGAAACTAGCTGCATACAAAATGAGAAACTTGAGCAAGAGAAGAGCTACCTACAACCTCCTCTCCTCACACTGCTGGTAAATGGCTGCTGCCATCACCTGGGCCTTCAATCAGTCCCACATGGCAGTTCTTCTGTTTTTGTATGCATAATTTTCCATAGCTACAAAAATACACATGAAGAACTTTAAAATATAAGGAAAATGCAGGAACGTGGCGTTACTGTCATTTAGATAAGGGCTTTAGAAGAGACGAGTGCAAAAACTGAGCATGAAACCACTGTAATGGCATCAGTTTGCTAACGGCTGTCCCAGTACAGTCCCCATCAATGTTTGTGATGCCTGACTAAACTCAAACTTTAGCTGTAAGCAGGTCACATAAACATGAAATCTGAAATTCTGAATATCACTTCAACATTTGCTCCA
This sequence comes from Cyrtonyx montezumae, assembly GCF_038088225.1. NCBI lineage: Eukaryota > Metazoa > Chordata > Aves > Galliformes > Odontophoridae > Cyrtonyx > Cyrtonyx montezumae. The sequence continues at coordinate 6,862,523 of NW_027071914.1, read as the reverse complement.
TTGCTCCTACAGGAGGCTTCCAACTCGAGGTCAGCACAGCTCATGCGAGATTGTTTTGACCACGTACTTCCACTGAGCACATGTATCTCCCAGCAACATCAGCAGTCAGGAAGCACATGGTGTGTTCTACTGGAAGATAAAAGTAGATCTTCAGTGGAGTAAAGGAATGAATGAAGCCAACAAAATGGGTTTCTAGATGTTGGAAGCCAGCACCTGACACACGCATAAAATTTTCCTTATAAACTTTTCTGAGCTCCATAAACAGTATCTGCATTAAAGCTTCAGTTTAGCACTATACACACTGAAAAAAATACCCACTGAAATCTACAAGAATTTTGACTAATTAAACTTCACAATTCGCAATGTTGTCATTTTAGATAAAAGCATCAAGACAGGGAGAGGAATTAAATGTGTCCAAGGTCACCTAAGAAGTCGGCAGGGTATTTGGCTTCCAAAGCAGCAAAGCAGCAAAATTCATCCCAGTATGATGCATTTAAGTTTAAGAATTCTTATGAGCTATTGGCATTAACTGGATTCTTAAGGGTTTGGCTGAATAGGGAAGGATTTAAGCACATTTTATCTCTGAATTCAGGCTAAGTTATTCTAACTCTGCATCTTTTTGTTCAATGAAAGGCAAACTTATGTACTAGGAAAATGGTGAACTGAGTTTTTCTTGTTCTATTCTATTTGTTTGTTTGTTTGTTTTAATTATTTTTAATTATTTTTCTTTTTTCCTAAATTTAGAAATGTATTTTACTGTTTCTTATCTCTGGAAATATATATATATTCATATTCATTCATTTTCCTTACCAGTAAATAATAAGTAACAAAGTTCTATTAATGCAATAAATGATTTATCTCTAAATGGGTTCTGAAAAGAAAAATAACTTTGAAGTTCTTCTATTTACTTTGATTTTACCTTATCTAATTTTAGTAGTAATCTACGTTATGAATCAATTTTCATTCCTTAAGTAAATTCAAAAGTACGGTGCAACTCATTAGTCAGTAGGAATATGAACTGCTGGTTAGTATACCAAACCACCAGGCGTAATGCCAAGGTTTGAGTCCCAAGCAAATATTTCCTTTCAAGTGTTGAGCAAAAAGGCCAATGAGACACAAAATCACTCGTTGATGAAGTGCAGCTGAATGATATCCACACTAGATCGACAAGCCTGCACTCCTTCCTCTGTGGGGAGAGGTGTTGATGTAGGTTTGCTACATTTATACTAAAAGTGTAATGAGAGCTCTGGGAGGTTGTAGACATACAGTAAATAGTTCACCTCATCAAAAACACTGAGTTAGAGCACAGAGAATGAACACATATGGTGTTTGTACTCCAGTACAGATAAATCCAGCTGCTGTAGGGAAAGCTTCCTGAAAAAGATCTCAATGATCACCACTGGATTTACCATGCTTTTGTAATCCCTTCAAGCTCTTGATCTTGACCTTTATTCTTTTTGATGGTTTTCATTAATTCCCCTGTGGATTGCTGTTGCTTGTTTGTTTTAGAAAACAGATTATTATCCCATTTTTCTTTTCTGATGTCAGATGAAATCCTGCTATCTAGGAAAGGGCCCTTTATTTCTGTCTTTACAGGTTGGATTTCATGGTATTGTTTATCAGCAGCATGGTTAGGCACTATCAGTGGTTGTCTCAATGGATTAGAAAGTCTGAGAAAGTTTTAAGTAACTGGGCTTACTGTTTGAAATATCACATTTGGGGACTTTAAATTCAAGAGAATTTATCATCTCTCAGTTTCTGGGTGTCAGCTTTTTTACATCTTTATTCCATTTTTAATAGATAATGGATTCAAAGTGCCACTTCCAATTTGCAGCACAGATCTAGAAATACCACTCATATTTCTTTAAAGGGCGTTGTATCTCAGATGGACTCTGAAAGTAGCGCAACTTGGTTTTGAAGATTCTCATTTTTATTTCCCTGGAAGTTTTTCTCTTTCTACTCATTTTTTGAAAAGGAAAGATGCGATAGATAGAATCCTACTGTGAAGTAAAAGGGGCATAATTAGGGTGACATTTTACTTGAGATCATTGAGTGTGTTTTGTAAAAACACTAGTTGACAATGACATGTCCTGTTTTCTTTACAGTGGCTGTAAATTAATGACACGCAAAAAAAGGCAAGCAGCAATTATTTATGACATCTGAAGGCGCAACAGCTAGTCTTTGATACATTTCTGAAATACATTGAATTCAAAATCAAATTAAAATCATATATTAGACAAAATATTTCTGTTTAATCACACAAGCAAGACTTGTAAATAACAGTGTTCAAAGCTCTGGAGCAGATGGGCTTTTGGTTTTAATTCTTCATCTGATCTGCTGTATGCCAGTAAATCTCTGAGTTTCATTTGCTTTATTCAAATCCCTTGCCTATTCAGGACACATTGTGTCAAAGCATTCTGCTGTGGAACTTCAACTGTTTTATATAGACTCATAAGCTAAAACAGAACATATGTATATTTTGCTCACACAAAGAAGAACAATATTAAAAATGAACTAATGACAAACAAAATTTCGCTTTGGTGACTTGTATGAATACCGTGTAAGCAAAGAGAAAGGATGTAGGCACCTCAGCAATAGGCCTGATTTCAAAAAGTGTTTACTAAAAATTCAAAAGGAACAGATAGTGGTAAGTTAGGAGTTAAAGACTTAAAACTTTTTCACTACTATAAAAATCTTTATCTATGCCAAATTTAATTTGATTTAATTCATCTCTTCCACTAAAATAGGATTCAACTGCTTTAACAACATTGCTAGTAATCACTTGCATTAACATTAGGGCTCAAAGCAGCGCATGCAGTAGCAGTGCCAAGTTAGTTTTGGCTGACTGTTCAGATTTAATAACATCGTTTTCAAAGGATTTAGCTCCACACTATCTTGTAACATGAAAGACATCATAGTGTCTTTTTGAAAACTTTCTGGAGTCTTAAGGCCAGCCTGAAAAGAAAAGAGATCTCGACCTCCTTCTTTTTTCAAATGGAACTACAAAATCCTGCAGGGAGATGCACATCAGCTTATATTGAGTTACATGGAAACACTGAATTCAAAAGCATCGTTCCTTTCTCTTCGGACCATTTCATTGAAGAACAAAATCACATCACTCACAGTTAATAGAAACATTCCTATATATAGCTTGAAATCTTCAAGGATACCCTCTTAAGTTCAGTGCCTGAAACCATTAATAAATGCATTACCCTTAGTGGTGTTTTGGTAGGAAAGAGAATAAGAATTGCAACAGATGTGTCTTACAAAAAGTACTTGTTCTTAGAAATAGCATTCTGGTTGGTAAAAACAGATGATACTTGTCTTTAAAAGACTAGACTTTTTTTTTTTTTCCCTTAAAAACCAGTTATTCTATTACCACAATTCATCTTAAAACAGCCTATTTGTTTGATTACATCCAAATATTTTTAGCATTTACTATGGAATGACATGATAACTGTGATAACAGCCCTTGAAAAGAAAAGAGAAAATCTGGGTTATGTGTGAGCACTGATGGACAGGAAGCTCAGCCATGGAGGAAAAATAGTTCTGTCCTACTTTCCGAGCAGATGAGAATTAGAGAGAGAATGAGCCACTTCCAATTTTAGGTCAATATTTTCACCAAGGGAGAACTCTGAGAAACGTATTACCCTTTGGCATGCAGCACTCATGTCCATGGAGGCAGAACATGCTGTGTGACCTTTGACACTTTACTCTAACCCTTGACACTTTACTAAAATAAAAACCATTGCCATTGTTTAGATACCAATTAAAATAAATCACAAGGGGGAAACATGGGATGCAAGGTCATGTACTGTTGGCTCTGAAACTACTTCAGCTCTTACTTTATGGCACAGAGGTACATGAACCATTCACTTTTCACTCCATCTGTCCGTTTGTCTCTCTAGCCACCTATTTACAGACACACACACACACACAGAATGTACACAGAATTTATATGCCCATAAGAAATGAAGCAGAAATGAAATAATACAAGCTATGTTGAAAATTTATTTATCTATGCAAGCATACACATTTCATCAAGGAAGTAGTTTAAATGTGTGTGTCTACACTCACAAGGTCATCGTTAATTAATAATTAATGCTCTAGTGACAGGGCAAGGGATCTCACAGGTTTTTCAGTACGCAGCTTCCATGTGCTTTAACAGAAACACCTCGCACTGTTTTTGCAAACTCAGGCAAGGTCCTCAGTGCACTTGTTGCTTAAGCAAAACTCTGGCATTTCATGACATGAATAAAGCCATAGAAAATGACATTAGCAAAAAACAGAGAAAGCTGGAAACACTGCGTGTTTGGAAACAGTTCTAGCCACTAAGAAAGTGTCTGCACGCTCATGATTTGAAAAGTCATTACTTAAAATCCCCTTGGGAAGTCACCAGGTTTTCCTGTTCCCCACTTTCCTGTGCACTAACAACCTTGAATCAAACCGAGATGAACTACACTGGCGACGCCAAGAAACAAAGCAGGAAGTCCACTGCAGATCTCTTTAAATAACCTGTGGCCATTTAATGCTGATCATAAGGACTGTGCTTACATGGTGCCCTGAGGGACTTTGATAAACAAAAATTCTGCTTTCCTTGTGTTTAGGGAAATCATTGCAGTGTTATAAGTCAGGCACTTATCCAAAATGACCGCCACCTTGGAAGTTATTGCCAGATTTAGTTATGAATGTCATTGGTTTGTTGAGTTAAATCAAATCCTTCTCGTGCTGTTACAAAGCCAACAGTATCATGTATTTCTTGAGAATACAAAGAACGTGCAGTATTTGATTTAACAACACTGGGTAAAGCTTGCAATAGATACATTAGCTGTAACAGAAGATGCCAACTCATCTCTGACAAAATGTATGCATTTTGACCTCCCTGGGAGCAACACCATAGGAAGGAACAGAAAATGGATCGGTGATGGCTTTAAGAAGGGAAAAATGGAATTAAACGGTATTTAAGATCCAGTAGGTGCATACAATGCAACGATTCTCTCCTCAGGGATGCTGGTCGTGCTCTGTAAGGAACAGGCACCGAGCACTTCCTATGGTCTTTGAACGGAGCTAAGACAGCTGGCCACGCTCACGGCAGTTCTGCAGAGAGCTGGGAGCGGCCGAAAGGTGCGCTGAGCGACAGCAACCTGCGGCCGGCAGGTGAGCGGCAGGCTCCCTGTACCTGCTGCGTCCAACTTTCCCCTCGCTCCCCCGCACGAGTGCCAGCACCCGCCGAGCTCTCCCCGTTCGCTCCCACCCGAGGAGCGGCCGACGGCTGCGGGGGGACGTGCCGACGAAACTCCGCGCGGCGCTGCCGATGACACGCGTGGCAGGGAGAGGAGGGGGGCGGTCGGGATCGTCCCTCCCGCCGCGGCCCCGCAACGGGACGAGCGGGGCTGAGGGTCCGGAGGCGAGCCCGGGGCCGCTCCGTGGGCACCCGCCGGTTAAAGGCGTGGGAGTGCGGGGAGCGTCGCTCCCGGAGCCCGTTTCCCACGGGTCTGTCCCCACCGCACGCTACCTGTGCTTCTCTGGGATCGCACAGCAGCCTGAACGCATACCCCGCTCCCGCCCCGTCCCTGGGGGTACCCCGGCTCTACGGGCACGCACGCGGTGCGCCGCATCCTCTCCGTTCCCGCTACCCTTCATTCATACGCGTGCCGCGATTAAATGTTCGATCAAAGGTTGAACGCTGAGGCAAGTCGGTTGTAATTTTAATGCACGACCCTTAAAATAGAGCGGTTTGTAAACTGCGAGTGTCCAAAGATTCCCAGCCCTGCCCCCCACCCCCAGGCCGTGCCGCCCCCCCAAATAATAATAACGCTGCAGATTGTAGAAGGATTTGAGGCTGCAGCCAGAGAGAAAGGGATTAGGGCGAGAGCACTGCAAGTTAAATTGTGCTGCATATAAAAAATGGGCGGATTGGTCTCTAGATGAGAGCTTGGTACCACCTTCCTTTCTAAAATAAAATCTCTCTGGCATGAAGTCACAGCCTATTTCACATCCGGTTTACCCTGGGACGTATTACTACTGTCTCGGTAAAGAGAAAGCTTTTGTTGTATAGCGGCGGTCGGAATACTGGAATAGAAATTCGGGCGCCCAGCCCGGAGGAGCGGAGCGGCGGCGGCGGGCGATGGCCGAGGCGGAGTGAGCGGAGGGGCCGGAGCCGCGCAGCCTCCGCGCCGCGGGCGGGAGCGCAGCGGCGGCACAGCCGGGCAGCGGCACCGCGGACCCGCGCCCGAGGGGCTCCGGTAAGGGCGGCTGCTGGCACGCACCGCACACACACACACACACACACGCACACACACACACACACACACACACACACACACGCACACACACACCACACAAGCGCGCGCGCGCGCGCACCGCCGCACCGCACACGCACACCGCGCACACCCGCACCGCTCCGGGTGCTGCGGGCACCGCGTCCCGGCGCGCAGGCGGCTGCTCAGCTCAGCTCAGCTCAGCTCAGCTCAGCTCTGCTCAGCTCTGCTCATCTCTGCTCTCCCCGCAGGTACCGCCGGGTCGAGGTGGGTTTTTTTCCTACCCCCCTCGGGCTCGAAAATCCACAGCGATCGAGGGGGCGTTTGCACATTTCTTTCATTTATTTACCTTTTTAGCGTGGTCGGGTTTCCACTTGGAAAAGGTGGATGGGCTTAGGGGGGGGGGGGATGGGGGGGGAATGTTATTTATTTATTTTGCTCCCTGGGAGGCGGTGGGAGGGGTGGCTCGCTCAGGGCGAGGGGGAAATACAAAGTTGAAATGCCGGGAGGAAAACAAATCCAGATTTGCGCCTCGGAGCTGTGCGCATCTCTCACTGGGGGTCAAAATGCATCAAAATGTCAATTTCCCCTCCTCCCCCCTTTTTTTTTCCCCCCTTTCCTTTCACTGGGCGCTGCTGGAATGCTCGCAGCCGCGTGGCTCCTTCTCCCATTTTGAACGGGGAAAGCAGAGCTGGTTCCCAGCGGTGTGAGCCGGGGGAGGCCGGGGCAGGGGATGCTGCTGTCCTGCTCTCCCTGAAAGTCTTCACCGTTTGTTTTTTCCAGCTGCCAGAAACTTTCCTCCGATTTATAGCGCCTTTCTGGCTTTGCTGTAGGACGGAATGGTGTTGAGGGCTTTGGGGGGAGCGAGCGTGGAGCTCAACAGATCAAGATAGTTCCAAATATTTCACTTTCCCTTCCTCAGCCCGAGAAGCCTTTTGCAAAGGCAGAAGTTGGCGGGACCGGGAGAAGGCGATTTTGGAAGCCAAAGATGTTGGCTGTCCCTGCATGAGGGGGCTGATCCCAGAGCAAGTTAAGATGAAATCTTGTCCCTGAAAATCTTCATCCCTGCTTTCCGTGCTGCTCCTTCCCACCCAGTCAGATCAGCTCGGCCCCACTAAATGCTTATCTGCCGATCATTTGTCTATAAACGCATTAATTATATCTCGCTGCTTACATGTGGCTTTGTAATGATATTTTATTGATTTAAATTGTCCCTGAGGGTGTGCAGTGAATTGGGATAGCTTTATTTAAAGATACAAGAACATTTCTATGCACAGCGCTTTGTATTCTCAGGCAGTTTAAAAACTCCATTACTGGGGGAAAAGATGGGCTCCAGATTTTGTTTATTTAATGTAATTAATGGTAAAAATCAACTGGATTCCAGTGCACTAGATATGCAAGGGGACTTGCAGCATCTCCTGGGCAATTGGTTGAATCTAGAACACCAATTTCACAAGCATCGGCCAACTTTGTGTTTCATGGTTCATTGGAAAGCAGAAGAAACAATTTGGTTGTGTTACTTTTTACTCAAAGGTAAACTGAGAGGAACTCACTCTGGAGAGAGAGGACAGCTCGGAGGGGAGGAGAAGGCTCTAATGCAAAACCACTTCCCAGCAGCAATCAGAGCCTGCTAGGGATTTCTGAGATGGTGTGTAGGATGTCCGCACATGTATTCATTGTGAGCTGTGCCCTTTAGCCTGACCAAAATATTGCTGTGCATACGTGGCAGGAAATCAGAGTCAGAGTTGGGTAATTATACTCCTTCTGCAACACAGGTATTTCAGGGAAGAGGAGAGTAGTTTCGGCAGAGTAGAAAGTTGCTTCTGCCACACCAAAGCAAAGCAGTGGCTGTGTGGGAAGTGCTGCTCTCCTCGGGCGTGCAGCTGCACACTGACACCTTCCAAGAGCTTTGGGAGGGCTCAGCCTGGCTCAGGTGGAACAAGAGACAGTTGCCCTTGCTTACCTGGAAATGTTAGGGAGCTGCCTTGTCAGGAAGGAATGGAGTAAGGACTGTCACAGAGTTTGGGGACAGCGGCTTTCACTCATAATTGCTTTTGTTGAAGTTCAAGAATAATACAAACAAGAACACACCCTCAGTGCAACATAGGTTCATCTCAAAGCTTCTCTGTCCAAAAGCGGAAGGAAAATAAAATGGCCAAGGCCCCCCTGGGCTGAATGACAGGAGCGACAGCGTTGTGAGGTCACTGTCTGACATCAAATTATTCCACAAAAGTCGCCTAAATTGGATGGTGTCTTTCCACAGTATCTGTTTTAATGTAGAGGGCACTGATGATTATTTTCCTTTCAGTTTCAGAGCCCACCATGAAGAGACTCCTCGTTCTTTGTGACTGCCTCTGGGCCTGGAGCCTCCTGCTGAATGCACTGACTGAAAGAAGGTGAGGAGATATTAATGAAAGCACAGACATGTTTTGGGAACCTTGAATTTAATATGGCAGCATAAGACAAACATTTCACGGGATGCACTACTGCTCAGTGTGTTGAGGAAAGTTAATCCCTGATCAAATCCCAGATAAATCTAAGAGAAGATGGAAAGAAAACTGCATTTTGTTTGCATAACAACTACCTTTTTAACAGTATCATGTTAAAAAAACCTACTTTTTTAACAGTATCAATAAAACAAAGTAAAACCTATCTGAAAAAAATCTGAAGCAAGCTAAAAGTAAATCGAGTTTCAAACACCTATCCAGTCCTTTTTAGTCTTACAGAATGACTGCTCGAGAGTAAAACTTCCTTAGGGGGGAAAAAACTGTAATTAATGTGCTTTGCTTTTACTTTTATTTTTAATTTCAATGCTTGTTTGTAACTTTTTTTCCTGTGGGTGCTGCTGGAATGCTCCCAGCTGCGTGGCTCCTTCTCCCATGTTATCCCTAGAGGGAAAGGGAACAAAAATCACTTTTTGTTGAGTCAGGACTGTGTTCTAAGTCAGTACCTGTCCTTGTGAATCCAGAGCAGTACTCCTTGGTGAAGAGGGACTGCTTGGGTAAAGAAGCACATGCAAGCTCAAACCCCTGACCGCTGAGCTGTTTGAAAGACCACGTTGAACTGAATCTCTACGGAATGAATGTAGAAGTTACAATCTAAAAATAGCATTCAGAACAATTGGTAGTGGTACAACAGTCATCCAACAGCTAGTACGTTAACTAAAGCTGCAGGTAGTTCAGAGTATACTTGAAGTCTTCTAAATTCAAAAATCAGGGAAAGGATTTACAAAGACTGGCAAATATATTTCTGGATTTAAAAAATATTACTGTCCTGTCAGTAGTGCTGCTTCAGGACCCAGCAGCAGCTTCAGCTCTGCTGTGTCAAAAGTAATTCCTAAAATATTCATTTGTGCCTTGATGTCCACAGTGCCTTCTTTCATATGAGCAGCTCTCAATAAACTTATCTTCTGGAATCTTGACGAATTTAAACAAAGCAAATCTGCAAAAGGGCAAAGGTTCATCCACATTTTCTCTTAAAAAAAAAAAAGGAATAAGCAGGCAATTCACCTAACATATAGAATAAGCGTGATGTTTTAGAATAAACACTCTTGTTTTGATAATATTTTAAGAAACATGAGGTTTTAAAGTGTTCATGAAGTCCTACATAAGGCCTGCCTAGGTAATTTTGTGAAAATGCTGAGTTATATCAGTACGTGTACATCTGTATGTGTATGGTTATAAGTGTTTTATCTATAACATATGCAAGTGCATTTGTAATGTAAGAATTGAAATGCATTGGACTAGTGTTTAGAAATTATATGGTGTCAGTATGATAATGACCTGTAGATGGAGTTAGTGCACAGTGTTTTATTATACTGTGGCTTAATATGAAACCACAGTCACATACAGTCACTTTTCTCACAAATGTACATATTCTACATGAATTGCATCTGTTTTTAAAGCCATTTTGTCACTGTAACTTCCCTTGCCTTTTCTTCTGGAGTGCTGTTAATTCTTTAAGAAAACGAACAAACAATTGTCAGACAAAATGTTTGCGATGCAGAAGCACACAGTCCTTCCATATCGTTCTTCATGAAAAACAAAACACAAAAACCAGGACAGCACTGGGACTGTTTTAACATGAGAGTTTTGAAATATCACGATCCTTGTGGAGCTGCAGGGTACTTTGTACATATACAAATGTTTAGATTTTTCCTGTTGTGACGATGTGTCAATTAAAACCAGCCCTGATGGTGCTCTTTGCCTCTGAAAAAATGGTGGAAAGACCAGGTGAGGGTACTGACAGATGCAACAGCCAGGGTGGAAGTGCTGTGTTGTATAGCATCCGTTCAGACTGAGCTGCCACTACAGTCCATCTTTCTGACGATGCTTCTGCAAACATACTCAGTTATTTACCCCTAGAATTCCTGAAGTCTTTGATATCCTTGTGCCACCTCAATCCTGATGACCTTCTCCTATCCTTGAGAGATGTATGTGCAGCAGTTTGTTTAATGACACGGAGTGTTAATAGAGAATGTAATCCAGTGAATTGCTATTCTACATAAGACATACAAGAAAAAATGCTGTGAAAGATTCTGCTCAGAGGAGAGAGCAGGAGAACTTGTTATTTAGTGGCATATAGGAAATATAAAGAAAAGCATATTAGCATCTGTGACTTAAAATGAACTGTGGGTATGAAAAATAAATACAAATCAACCTAATCTGTATTAAGTGAAAGTGTATGATGGGACCAGAAGAAAGGAATATTATTGTTAGCATTTTTAAAAGGCTGTTGGAGCTTTTTTCTTCTTCATTAGGAATGGTGATTTATATGCATTAAAAGTACCCTGAAAACTCTTCTCAACAGGTCATATTCTATTGAAGTAAAACAATTCTGTGAATGTCAGTTCTCAAACCTGTTCAAATATGCAGTGATACTCAAATATGAACTGCTAAATGACTTGGAAGCATTTCCAGAGAGTATTTATACTCAGAGTACCTCTCCTCTCTCCTCCTTCTTTCTGTGTTTGATACAAGTGGAATATACATGTGAGATATACAAGGATGTTTGACTTACAGAAGGATGAAGTACTTACAGATAATAATTTTGCAGGTACTTTAAGAGGCACAGATTGTTTTGCATATTGGTAATATTCCTTGCAAGACAGCCTTTGCTGGTTAGAGCAGAAGCAATAGCAGAGCACTGAGAGCCACGTACCACCAGGGTTGTACAGATAGCAGGCTGCCCTAAGAGTCACATTTGTGGCTAGACCTGAGCCTTACAGAAGTTTCTGACACTGCACTGTTGATCCATTTCAGTAGCAAGCATGAGAAAGTGATGTTCTGAAAGGCAGCATTTTGTATTTCAGTCGTGGTGACTACACATGTTTACAATGGAAGACTTCCCAGTAATAAATGAAAAAAAGGTACCAGGCTTGGCTTTAAGACAACTGTAATCTATGATTAAGGGGATTATCTGTGATTGGAAAGGTTTCAGATTTAAGAAAATACTCGATTCTGATGCCTTTTACAGCAGACAGAAACCACTAAGCCCAAGGACTTCGTTCTGATTTGTAATGATGGAAGAAAGATTTTGGTAGCTGAGATCAAAGAGCTTAATTCTGTTCTTGTTCAAGCAAAATTTCAGGACCTTTGGTGGAGTTAGAGTTATACATTCAGGATCTGTAAGCAAAGCTTTGTAGACATGACAGATTTCCATCCCAAGAGTGGCTCCATTAAACATTTTTAAGGAAAAATTGGAGACATTCCTCCGAATGTAGCTGCTAGAAGAAAACAGGAAATAAAGCACAATTATTTACCAATTTATGATAGTATGCACTCATATGATTTACTTATTTACTCATATAGACAACTTTGTGGGACGTTTTGATTTTTTTTTTCACATTTATTTTCATTTCTTAAATATCAGTGTTATCAATCACTGTATCTTTCTTAGCATGCAATTCATTCATTATCTATTGTAACATGAACGAGCCTTTTACTGAAGAGCACACTGGAATTTCATAGAGATTATTGAGTAATGAAATAAGGATCGAGGAACTGAAACTATATTCGCTCCCCTCTTCCTTCATAGAAAGGCACTAGTTTTCTAAGATTTTACTAAAAAAGCACAATTTAAAAGGAAAATGCTTAAGTGAAAGAACGATATAAAGCTCTATATTATAATTTTCTGGAGGAGATTTAATGACCATAAATCAGTATATATAATCAAGATTAGACATGTTTTGAAATTATTGCTCTATAAGATTCCTAGCTGATAGCTGTTTTTCAGTTTTAACTGTTCTGTATTTCAGCTATGGACAAACCTCATCACAAGATGAACTTAAAGACAACACCACAGTATTTACCAGAATATTGGATCGGCTGCTGGACGGTTATGATAACCGCCTGAGACCAGGACTGGGAGGTGTGTTCACATTTTCAAAGCATTAGAGAAAAAATAGTTAAAACAATGTTACTTTTCCAAGATAAACCTCATTTCATTCAATTTATATATATATAATAATAACTGTTTATTAAAAAATGCCGTGCTGTCTCCCACGTACTCAGTTTTCACACATTTACACTCAAAATAAGAAGAAAATGGTTGATGATTCTAGACCTCTGAATACGTATTAACATTCTGAATATAGGAAGAATGAAAGATGTGACCTGACAAATAGCAAATGTTTATGAATCAGACCTAAACAGCACATTCAAACATGCAAAAATCCCACTGACTATCTTTGTAAGGATCTGGTTTTAAAAAGAAAACATCAATCAACCTTAGTCATATAAATGTCTCAGAGAAGTTTATAAGATTTTTTTTCCACTGGGTATGTCAGCATTTGTTTCTGTAACATTTTGTCTTCACAAGTTGGTAAAGATGTTTTTCTTCTTCTCTCAGGGCTGAATCCATAAAAAGGTTTAAAACCACACTGCAATTACATCTTTATAAAAGTGTTCTTACAAAGCCTACTCCTTATCAGCATCCCTGCGTTCCATTTGACTCTGTGACTTGGTCATCAGAGATGATCCCCAAACTGGGTCTTAAAAGGTTGTTATTCATAAAGGTAGAGACTCTAAACATGCTGCTTTTCTCCTCCAGCAAAACAATAACACACCCACCCCACAAAGTTTACTTCAACTGATTTTGTATCCTAGTTCTCAGCAGAGCTACACTGTAAGAAAAACAGGGCATTGAATTAAGAATTCTTATGTCATCTGCTGTGGATGAAAGGAAAGATAATTAAAAGTAATCTTATTCTGTGACTCAAGGCTACCATCTTGCAATAGCTCTTGCATTGTGAGCCAGCTTCTTCCATGGTTTGACTTAAAGGAATGACTAGATAAAATTCTATTTATAAAGGGTCCATTAAGAAAAACATTTAAAAATGGGTTGATCTGTAAATTTTTGTGTGTAGTTTCAGATAATGTAAAACAAAGTAAGAGTCACTTCTCTACTAGTACTTCTGATTATTTGCTTGTAAACCTTAGGATTAGTGCAGAAACAAATGCTCCTTAATCTTTGATTAATGCAACTGTAGAGCTCAGTAAGCTACTATATCACAGTAAATAAACACAGCACAGAAGGCAATAAATAAACGAAACTCTGCAAACTGTGTAAAGTCTGGTACATGTCTACAAAACAAAATCTGAGCACATGATGATTTCTTGTGAGTTTTGTAGCTATTAGGATTTATTCTACAGTTACTAGAAGAGTAAACAAAAGGAGATCCACAGAAAGGAATTTCTCTCCTTCTCTGGCTTGCAATCTAGTGGTTGGTCACAAGGTCAGTGCATACCCAGGCCAAGGAACTGTAATACTACAATTTGCCTTTTACTCAATACAATACACTTTTATGATGTCAGTACCTCAGAATAAATTTGATTTCTCTCTTCCATTCTTCAGAGTGGAACACCAGAACTAAGTGTACCAAGACCTTTTGAAAATCACACATCTGATGAATTTCCGTGCAGTAGATTCATGTTTAAAATGCTTTATTCAAAAGACATAAATTTATTTCGCAATCTAGAGACACGCATCTAGGCCAACAGTTTAAATTATAATGCCAATTTAAAGTAAAGGATTTATTTGGGAGTTGTGAAGTTCAGCTCTTCAAAACATTGAGCTAAGAACCTTGAGATGATGTAATTTTGACATATTTGGTTTAGATAATTTGGGGGAATATATTCTGAAATGTTCTAGATGTAGAAATATCTAGCAAGGAGTGCAGATCAGTAGATCAGTGCAGCATGGTTTTTGGAGGCAGATGTTCAACAGCTTGATCCACTGCTGAAGTTCAGAATGTCTACTGTCTCTTTTTTTCCGTGTCTTCTGTGAAAGAGTAAGTGAAGTAAAACAATGTATGGCATTGTTAGTTTCTCCTACAGAAAGGGACAGATTGCAGAAGGCTCTCTGCTTATCCCTCTAAGACCTCCTTATGCACTAAAAGTGTACATATTCCAAATATATGGAAAACTGAATTACACACATGGACAGAAAGAAAAAAGAGAGTGAATTTCTGGTGAATTCTGAATCACTCTTTAGTATGCACAGAGTCAGTGCTTGATTAACTTTAAATTCTCCCTTTTTTAACATTACTTTTGAGGCATCACTTCATAATGAAAGAGAAAAAAATCCATATACTCTTCAAAGAGTAAAGCATTTAATACTATTATTTGTCAGATTACCTAGTAAGACCATACCTGAAATAAAGTGAAAAGCTCTAAGCATTTTGCCATTAAACAAAGAACAAACTGCTTCTCCTTATAAAGAATATAAAAATATGGATTAGGTGACCCACCAGGAACAATTGTTGAATATAACTGGATATGTTTATTATTTTGAAGAATAGCATTG
Source organism: Cyrtonyx montezumae (assembly GCF_038088225.1). Taxonomy (NCBI): domain Eukaryota; kingdom Metazoa; phylum Chordata; class Aves; order Galliformes; family Odontophoridae; genus Cyrtonyx; species Cyrtonyx montezumae. The sequence goes on along the minus strand of NW_027071914.1, from coordinate 6,847,458 downwards.
TGGCTAAAATTAATCTCATTTTTCTTTAAAGGAAAAACACAGCACTTTGTTATGCATTGACAAATTTCCACCTGGTATCAATAATTATTGATATAAATTGTGTTATTTAGATGTTCACTGCCTCCATATGTTGGCAAAGTCATTTAGTCAGACATCACTAGGAAATAGCATCTGTAGCATCCATCTATAAACATGGACAAATAACTACATTTACAGTTATTCGTGCTGGGAAAATAGAACTTTCAAAGTGAATCTAAAAACGTTCTGAATCACTCTAGAGGATATCTATTAGCTCTACAAGAGGATGCTCTTTTACAAAAAGCAAGGTGGAAGTGTTGTATAAAGTAGCATCTTGAAGCTGAAAAGAGGAAATCATGTTAGATATTAAGAGAAAAAAATAAACAGTGAAGTCACTTAGGTAAATGCTTAATTTTCTGTGTGAATTGTTTGGATCCTAGCACTAGGAGTGAAAAAGATGTCTCTCCCTTTTCAAATGCACAATGCTGAACAAAATAAAGAATCAGACAGTAATGTGAAGGAGTCTAATAAGGAGGAAAACTGAAGTCAATGTTTGGTGACCTCTCATAGTAAAATTCTATATCTGTGGTGTGAGAATGGAAAAGCAGCAAGACACGATTTAAAAAAATAAGTTTGGTGAATAAATGAATATTACATTGACTTTTGTTCAGGGTTGTCTTCATGTGTGGAATAGATATGAGTCCTTGCTTACTACTGCGGCAGATTTGAAGGGCTATAGGGCAGAGAGAGCTTGCACAGGGCAAGTTGTTTGCACCTGCTGCGTGAGATTCAGTAACATGATATCAGGTGTAGCTACAGAATTTTTTTTATACTATCATCCTAGTAGCATACACATCCCCTCTATAGAACCAAGTGATATCAGGTGGTCTGTGACCTCCTAGAATAACTGCAAATGCCATTTATCCCCTTAAGAGGAATTCTGTAGTGAGAATATTGGTTAATACAGAACTAAGAAGAACAAGAGCAGGTTTGATTAGACAGGTCAGAGAAAATCACCCTAAATTGAATTTGCTTTTATTGTTGGGTTGGGTGGCCATTAGAGCATCCCAGATAGATTACAAATACTGCTTTAGTATTGAACAGAATTATATTTTTATAATGTTATCAGTAAGAGATATTTGTTATCTGTCTTTCGTGATGGATATCAAAACTGAGAGTGTCTATCCCTAAGTGGAATGTTGGTCCATCTTAGGCAATTCATTTATTCCACAAAGTGCTTATATTTAAAATGATGGAGAATAAACTTGACAGTAATATGTTAAATAGGTTTTAAAATTCAGCTTTATGAGAACAGTCTGTAAAAATATGATAAACTGACCTTTTGGCGTGGTCCCAGTGGATATTGTTTAATTTGAACTCACATCTAAACTAACTTATAATGTAGAGAAAACATGGTTCTAGTCTGTATCTGCAATATAAAATTTAGTTAATCTGATTTGTTTCTGTTCTAAATTAAAAGATCTGTACTGAAACTTACTCATGATCCCATAGTGAAGAAGCATCGGATACTATACTTCAATCTATAAGAACTGAAAGGGCTTATTTTGGTCTTTTCCAGCTCTGTAGGTACCACATTGATGTGAAGACAACTGTGGAAAGACACAGAAGACTATAGGAAATTAGCTTTGATAGAACTGTAGGGAGGCAGCTTTGAGCTGTTGATTTCAGTGGGAAGAGCTAGCATGACACCATGTAGCTCTTAGTCATACCTTCATAGCAGCATGGACTATGGCTGAGCAATCTCAGGACAGCTCATGGTTCTCCATTTTGGTCTCTACTTTTGCGAAAGCCACCAGTGCAGCTAGTCTATGTGTAGCTTTTTCTTCAGCAGGAGCAGTTTATGCTGTACGGGCATCTAATTCCCTTTCATTCAAAACCACAGGAAGACTATTCTCCATTTTAATAATTATAGCACATGCTTAAACAAGACATGCAGGGGGAGCAGGCGCAGCAACAAAAATCAGGAAATTAATTTAAAATATCAAAATAAGTAATTCTAATAAGCCTTGTGCTCATATACCAGCAGTTGAAAAAGGGAAATAATGTATAGTTTTCTATGATTAATGGGCTTATTTCATGCTGTTAAAATAAATCTATATTCCTTATTTTGTTCTCAGCTTGTAATCCAATCACAATTCTAGAAATAATAAGCTCCCTGGGAATTTAAATCAAAGCACTTATTGTTTTCATGTATTAATTTGGATAGTTTATCCTAGCATCATTACCAAAACATAGAGGTTGTATGCAGTGACACCAGAGTAGTTTGCACTGACTGATGCTTTCATAGGCATACCTGGATCAAAATTATTTCCTCCTGGTATAAATTATTTTATTGTGTTCTGGTGTCTACATGTTAAACACAGTAGTCATTTTGCTGATCAGTAACCAGTTGGACCCTACCGTGTACATCATTAAACATAATGTAAAGCTAGTTGGTCACTAAGAATTTACTTTTTTTGTTTGGTTGGTTTTAGTGGAATTACATGATCTATGGATAACCTTATATTATCTATTCCTTATATTATCTATTCCTGGTTCAGGAGAATGATGTTATAGTCAAGAGACATGGCTAACATCTTCACAGTTGATGGATTTATCCTCATCAGTAAGATCAGCTCCTGGCCTGAGCTTATCTTATTCAATGGTTTAGAATTTCCTTTAGTTCTTAAGGACATTGGGATGGTTTTGAATATAGATCAGAATTTTAAGTTCCTGAAAAAAATCTTTCTGCACTCTGAGCATTTGAAGTACAGTTTAAGTCCTTCCATGGTATTCAAGCTCTAAACTGAACGTGGTTAACCTTGATTCTAAATATATATCCTAACTGTATTCATACAGTAAATGCTTCTTCTGTGCAGGAGTGACTCACAACTTCTGAAGCTCTAAACACAGCAAATTTGAATCATCTATTTAGTAAAACAGTAAACAAAAATTTCAGAACTTACACATAGATTTGGAGAGGCTAATCTATGCGTTCATGCACATTTCCACATTCTCCTCACTCCTCATGAAAATGTGGTACATATCAAAGGAAAAACTAATCATCTCATGATGAGCACATTGTTGTTTTTTTTTTGGATTTGAGGAGGACTATCATTAGATGGCCTGCAAAAGTCTAATTGGTCTGATGGTAACAATCTTTTGTGATTTCAGAATCAAATTTTTCTATTATTAATTACAAGTTTTGTGCCACTTAAATTATCTTTGCTGCAATACAGAAACAAAAAGCACCACTATCTTCTCCATTTCCACATTTTTTTTTCCATTTTAACTTGGAAGCCTTTTGTTTCCACTTTGTATCCCCCAAATTATTTCCTTAAGCTTTAACCTCTATGCTATGACCATATAACTCCTAAATCTCTGAGCTTATACTATTGAGAATGCATCCTTCGAGGCTGAAGATCTTCCAGCATCTTCTGTTTCTTAATGACAATAGTGGGAATGCCTCAGTAGAAAGGAGGTGGAGAAATGGCAAGTCAGAATGAAGGATTTGTTAAAGAGTAGTTTGAGATTCACTTTTCAATATGCAGAAAGCGAATAGATTTCATGATGATACTTGACTCAGCCTTAAGAAAAGGTGATAGAGCATCTGTAACTTAAAAAATATACTCACCAGTGTCTTACTGGACCTTGTGAAAACTATGTCTTCTTTTTCTGCTGGCTGTTTCATAAAAGAGCATAGCCTTCATCTATTGAACTCTGTAAAAGTGATGAACTGAAGGAGAGAACACTCTTCTTTCAAGCCAAGTACTTTTTGGATAACCATATGCTTCTTCCTGTAATAGAAGATTAAGTTCTCACTGTGAACTTGCTTAAGTCCAGAGTCAATTAGATGTCAAAAGAATACTTAAATTTCTCTGAGTCAGTTGAAAACCTTGTAAACAGTGATAAGGTCATTTCACTGGACAGGCAAGGAGGAAATTGCACCTCTCCAATGGTTCTATCTTTGGTTCAAAGAACCAAAGGAACCACTATTAAGCAACTGAGCTACATCACAGTACTTTACCTTTGTAATTACAAATAATACACTAGAAATTTCATCCTTCACTTTTTCCAACAAGTGCTACAGATTTCTTTTCCTGCTCTCTGATGTTTGAACAGATTTCTAACGGACCATAAGACAAGTGTCATTCAGTGCATTACAGGAATGATGGTAGAATCAGAACTAATTTTACATTTGGATTACTGTTGTCTTACGAAAGGTGTTTTGTAGTATATATATATATTAAAGATTTTTATTAAACTGATTAAACATATATAGTGACAAGTACTAGAGTTTTTTGAATGCAACTGAAAAACCTATGTACACAGTAGAACATTGATTCTCACATGAATTTTTGGGTAATATGCAAAAATGTGTATCGCTGGTTAGCCATCATCCCATATTTCACTTCTCTTTGTGTCAGAACATCCACTAGCTTTATTTGTTCCCAGTTGCAAAAAAAAAAAAACCCTAAAAAAAAACCTAAAAAGCCACCACCAACAACAAAAAAAGCACATCAGAAGTGTTTTCAAATCAGAGGATTCTATCAGTTATTTCCATTTAATTACAATATTTAAATAATAACATATAGATGTTTCAGACATATATATATGTTTCTTAGTCTTGCAACAGTTTTTGCTTCTCTGCATGACCTTTGTTTACTGTACATGTACTTTTCTGTTAGCCTCTTCAAAATTATTTTTAGTGTCACAAACATCAAAATTTATTTTATTTGAAAGTCATTTGAGAAATGCATAGAAATCCGTCCACATTTGAAATTCCTACAAAAGCAAAACCAAACAAACCACTAAACTCTACAGTAGTTTGGTTTGAGTCACTGTAAATTCTGAGAGCTGATGGGGTTAGCTCCACTCAACACTGTTTGAATGTATGCCTTCAGGTGGTGTTACTCCCTGCAACTATATTTAAATCAACAGAGTTATTCTGATACGTGCCATTCTGGGTGAATATTTTCTGATGTGCATCCTAGAAAATACCAGTATGTTCCCCTCCCCTGGGGTCAGGGAGAGGAAGGAAAGAGATTAAGCTTGTGAATTAAAGGAACTTTAAACAGTGGGTCTGCAGAGGATCTTTATGGAAATCAGACAATCGTCAAAAAGATTTACTAAAAGGTTGAGATTATGTTTTTTTGGAAAAGTTTTAAATTGTTTTTGCTCCTCATAATCAAGAGCAATGAAGGCATATAATGCAATAAATAAATAAGCTCCCCACCTTTAAGATTTTATACACAAGAATCTCTATCTTTTTATATATGTTTCTGTGTCACAGTACTAAACACATAATTCATAAACCTAGGGTTAATTATTAGAGACCTTCAATCAGCCAGCCCAGCAGCACTGGGACTTTTAAGTACAGTGTAAAATATTTAGCACTGTTTATAATGCCAGACAAGAACATTTAACAGTCAGAGAGTGACAGAATTTATACAACAGCAGAACTATGTCTGCTGTGCTTCAGCACAACGACTCCTGTTTCAAAAAGCCCCATGGAAACACAGTTATAAAAAAAAAAAACAACATTGCTGACAGTATTCACTGTGAAATTACATTGAGAAGCAATAAATTATCAGGTCTGTATTGTAGACCAATTTTAGAATCCCTAATCAAAGCCAATAATTTTTCTATTTATTGTGAGAATTGGTAATAGTTAGATCTAATGAAGACTGTTGATAGACACTCACTGTCCTAATTTCCTGCTTCATCAGAGCGTGTAACTGAAGTGAAGACTGACATCTTCGTCACCAGCTTTGGGCCTGTTTCAGACCATGATATGGTAAGTGATGGCCTATATTTCTAGAGCATTTCTTTTCTCTTGCCTTTTTAATATGAAGGATGGAAGGTCTATGCAATAATTTATTTACTACTTTTAAAGCTGTTTTTCTGAAGCCCTTGATTCCAAAATGCTGTCAGAGTTTATGTGCAGTGATTCTTGTTAGCTGTGACTGCATTTAAGTGCCCTGAAATTAGCATCCTTGATGACTTTAATAATGTATTTTAACAGACCTTATATTTGCTACCTGATATATTATGAAATGCATTAGGGTTTGGATCAGTACTCTTCTGAGAATGATTGCTCAGGTCCTTGCTGGCACATCACTGATCCAATTTGCTGAGAAAGATCATAATCTTAAAATGCAATTAACATTTGTGCCTATAATGTGACACCCATACGCTCTAACCTGTATTTTTATATTAAAAGCTACTGATCAATGGGAAGTGAGTTTCCTCGAACTTGGCTGCTGAAAAAGAGATTAATGAGAGAATTAGTGTCATTTCTTTATGGCATGAATATGAAAATCAAATTGCCAGATAACTGCAGGGGATTCAGAAGTTCAGAAATCTGAATGAAGATATTATGATCCCTGGTCTTAAGAGATAAAAAAAAATGTAAAAATAAGGATAAAGTACTTTAAATTATGCACATACATGAGACCTTCACAAGTAGGCTGCTGTTGACAGGGAAAGTCTGGTTTGCAATTACTAGTATCTGTTGGAACCTGTGTAAAGATGAATGCTGAAAATATTTCCCATTAATTTAAATGGGAAAAAAAAAATCAATCTTGAAACTGACTGCATTTAACTGGAGGAATTCACAAAAGAAAGGAAAAATATGAACAAGCAGAAAAAGTATCACAAAAATAGCAAGTTTAGTATATCACTGCATATAGTCAGTTGTCTAATTGAAACTAAAAATGTAGAAAGATCTTAAACACCAGAACAACAGAGAAAGTAACTTATGTGTTTATTTTCATAAATGAGCTTTATGCAAAGCCACCATTTTCCTGACTGCCTAGATGACACTCTTTAGAAATCTACAATCAAATCTGTATTTCCAACTTATGCCAAATATTTACATGAGGAAATAAAAAGCTTGGACTGTTTCCAGCTTCTGCTAGGAAGTCCTGAAATCAAAGGGGAATCTAGGGAAACAGCCACACTGGTGACTTGTCTTCTCACCATGTGTATGGATTACTGTGTCCAAGTACTATCCCATGAAGAAGAATTCAAAAATACTCAACGAATGACTCCTGCATTTCTTTGTTCTATGATAAAGCTTGTAAATAAAATTCCTGAATGTTAGTCTAAATTATACATTGAAATGTGAGCATTTTTACAGATTAAAGATTGCCACTGATATCCACTCTTTTCACTCTGGTGACTGGTTAAGCAATTTTTGCTTGCCCAGTTCTGTCTGGAGATAGCTGACCAACCATGAAACTAAATAAAAACTTCAGACACTGTCATGGGAGTAATACATACTTAATTTTTAGTTAATCAGCATTGAATTAAAATTGTAGCAGCTGACATTTGTGAGTGAGGTTGCTTGATTTTTATTTTAAGAGATCTGACTTTCTGGGAAGTAGATAATAAAAATTTCCTGAAAATTAAAGTCCTTTAAGGTAGTGGACTGGACACAGAAATTTGGAGGAGGTGAAAATAGAAAGAGTACTAGATAGAAGCTGGTGAAAATACGAGGTCATACTTGTTAGTGTTGCCTGACTGTTCCATCCGTTGAGTCAGATTTACTAGGAAACTCCAATAAGGAACAGCAAGCTAATAAACAGACAAATGCTTGCCTACATATAGACATAAATTTAGGGTTACCAATGAGTCTGCTGTGTTATTTGGGATGACAGCATGTCTGGACTTCAGTGTGTACTTACATTTGATAGTTGCAGATGATTTAATTATTGAGTAGAAAGTAAAACTAATTTGATGTTCCTGGGAAAACTAATATTTACATAGGATTTTCGTTTCAGGGATAAAATACTAAAATTAAAAATAATCTACTTTCAAAATTAGGAATAAGTATAGTTGAAAAAAATTGACCTCAGTATAACTGCATTATTATAGCATAAGCAATCACTGCCAGAAAACATACAGGCAGGTGTTCACAGATTTTGAAAAGCAAGAGACTACAGAAAAGGATTTAGTGTAATACTCCTACTCACCTCGCATAAAAAGGAATGTGTGTACAGCCTACTTATGCTAACTCTTCTGCTTAAGGAAATGTGTGAAAATAAGAGAAAAACATAGAAAGATCAAATGAAGAACTTACCAGAATATAAATTTATGTTAATTCCATGCACATTTAATGCAAAGCCTTCTGTGCATACTACAAGTTGGTTGTCGACACCATCATTTGAGGGCTACCCCAGATTTGCTCCAGTGAGCAGACTGACAGTCGGTGTTGACTGGATTATGGGATTTGGTCACAGAGAGGCCTCACAGGCAGCTGTATTGGCATGCCAAGAGGACGACGCACTGCTGTCTGAGTCTAGACTGATGGCTTGAGGCTGGGAATGAGCTATTCCAGCTGATGCCATATGTTATAAAACTACAGCCACAGTGAGACACCAGCATACCTAGGCCATCTGTTTGCAGGAATCCAATGAGGCAGTTATATAGATAGCAGGTTGATATATCAGGCAGTACATGGTGTTCCTACCCACTCTCAAGACACTCTTTTAAGAACAGCATAGACATAACCTGTTATTCTATAAAAAGAACGTCTTCACTTCATCTTAAACCTGGGAATATAGTTAAACATAAAAAGAAAACACTTTTTAAATAAAAGCATCTAATCGTGGAAGAACTTCACAGATTTTGAGGCATGATCTCTCAGATGGTGGATTGAACTAACGAGCAGATGTATATTCTCATATGACTGTAATTTTTGTGAAATTTTTATATTGTCTGAAGTAAGAAGCATTTGAAAATAATTTTGTTCATTAAAAACAAACAAACAACAACAACCACCACCCAACAACAGTCCAGCAACAAAGTTTTTCCAGTAAGTCTTCGTTCCCAATGCTTCTCTACCGTATGCTCTTTGGGAAAGAATTTCTGTCTTTGCACCCTTCTGCACATCACCTAGACCATGGTGTGGTCTACCTTGTGCACAAAGGATTTCCAGGGAGAGAGAACAGATGAGTAAATTAGATAATGTATAACATACTAAAGATTTCCTCCCTGAATCTCACATTTAGGAGAAAGTATCATAAATATTCAGTATGTTACAATTCATTGCCAAAGTGAAAATAGGAATCTTCTTTCTTTACTTGTATGCTAAGGATAGAAGACTCTCCTCTGTGGACAATTTGGGGAATTTATACTGAATTTTATCTTGTTCACCCACTTGCACGTAAACCAGTGCTGTCGTACATGGTTCGTTCTGAATGGCACTCTCCGGTGGAAGAAAGCTATAATCAGAGTAAGAGTATCTGATGACTTGATCTCAGAGATCAGCTGTCTGTCAGGATTCATTTGAGAAGAATTATTGTACACGTTAAAGCGGGTAGTGAAAGCTAAGGAGGTACGACAGCTCAGCCAAAATGGTTTATGGTGCGACAGTCTGGGACAGAGAATGATGCAGTTTATGCCAGGCATGAACTGTCAGCTCCTTTTTAACTGAATTTTGTCTTCTGCTGTCAGATTCCTTTACCAAATCTCTCAGACTCTTTATTCGTCCAACATCAGAATCCTATACCCATATAAAGAGAAGACCCAGAGAAGACCCTCTTCTAAACCTGCACCACCTCCCACTCATCTTTGCAGTTGCAAGAGAAAATGAACAGCTTAAATGCACACTGAAGTGGTATCACCATCTGGGCATGTCTTTTACTCTTCCCATGCATGTAAGAAGAAATCCTTTGAACTGAAGAAATATAATTTTCTAGTTCGATCTACCACCTCGGTACCTCCTCTCCTGTTTACTCTGCTGCATGCTTGGGACAAGATTTTGCACAGGGTTCAACCTGAGGCTCTGATCCAGCAACGTTTTGAAGGATGATGTAGCTAAAAGCGCACAACTGCTGTCACTGGAGCTGAACAAATCCAGCCTCCAGCAGCACACTGAGCATGTGATTAAGAAAGTGGAAATGCTATTATCTTTGCAATTAAATATGCATCAACATGATTCACAGGTCTCAGATGCAAAGAGGAACAACAACTAATATCATCCCCTGGAACTACAACATTTTATTGTCTATAATAAACTTATTTAGGTGTTTTGAGCCCTGAAAACAGGAAAAACAAAAACAAACAAACACCACCAGACTACCACCATTGATACTTGCTGAAGGTTGCACAAGTAATAAACAGCTCACAGTTTCTCATGTTATACAGTACTGCCATTTTTTCAATAAAACCACAAGTCTAAGGGAGACTGCTACAGGGAGATTTTAATGTCCATTCCAGAATATTACTCTTTGCTAATATATTCCTTGGGGAAGCTCTTTTACTGGTAGCATCGTGTGCCTTCAGGATTTGCCATTTATCAGCAGGAGATCTCAGCAAAGGTTCCATTTCTCAGCCAAACGATTATCATTTGGGGTAGTTTGAACAGTATTTGGATAGCTACTTTTGACATTAATCAGAAAATCATAACCATGAATGATGGATGGGACAGGATAATTCCATATAGCACTTTCACTTCGGGATGGGTTATTTCCCCATGTAAATATTATAGCGCACAGCATCCACAAGACTTTTCCATATTTTACCCCACCCCAGTGGGAAACTGTTCTATGCCTTATTTAGAACACACCAACATACATTTTCTAACTTCACCCTCTCCCTCTTAACTCCTGAAATGTTTGTAGAAAGTCAGCCCTCAATCTCTTAATGAATGTTGGTTATTTTGATTCTCCCTGTACATACACACTGAAGGCAGCCAATACATCTCTTCCTGATTGTCCCAAACTATAACTCTTGGTCCAAAGTTGTCCTCAGCTTGTTCCCTGTCTAGTGCAGTAACTTAGACTGTGAGCTGTTTCATGTCCCATAAACCAGACCACATAATTTTAGTGAGCCATCAACTTGTCATAGGTTGACTGCATGTTCCTGCTAAGGCGGTACCTAGAACAAAAGGCTCTATTAAGATCCTGTCTCACCAGGCATGTTATTCTAAGAGACAAATTCTTCCTGTGCAGTGCACAGTGGCTCAAGGTCTGCAGGTTCAAACTACAGTTCTATGGAAGGTGAAACTAACTGTAGAAAAGGGTGAATTATTGTGTTTCCCGTATATTATATCTTCAACTGTTTCTAACATTTAATATGCTATTCTTCCTAACATTTATTCTGTTCAATACAGTAATGATATTGCAGCTGCTAAATAACAAGTTTCAGATACAGCGTAAGTAATTTAGAGAATAAATGTTCTGATAATTACTAATTTCATTAATAGTCTTTAAGGGAACAGTAATATTATAATTTTCAAATTCTTATGTTGCAACACATGGCAGTATTACCTTTTTTTTTTCCCCCAAATTGGTGTAGGAATACACTATAGATGTATTTTTCCGCCAAAGCTGGAAAGATGAGAGATTAAAATTCAAGGGACCTATGACTGTTCTCCGGTTAAACAATTTAATGGCCAGTAAAATTTGGACACCTGATACCTTTTTCCACAATGGAAAGAAGTCAGTGGCTCATAATATGACGATGCCAAATAAGTTATTACGAATTACAGAGGATGGGACACTGCTGTACACAATGAGGTGAGCCCTAAATTATTTTATCTTTCATTTAGTTAGACAGTTTAACTTGGTAAAGCAAGTTATTTTCCAAACAGGAAACGGGTTCCTTTTTGAGGATTATTTGACTCTTGTTTAAAAGTATTTCATAATAGGCCAAGGAACGATGGACAGAAAGACATTTGCAAGTGTTTTGTTTTCCTCCCACCTTTATGCACACTGAATGTTTCTTAATACTTAATTTTGAAAAGGTGTCTAGAGACTTATGAAACCACCTACTCGCAGAGGGCCTTAATTTTGAGTTGCTTTCAAGGATTCCATCAGCTAAGTAGAATCACAGGAAAGCTTTGGTTGGAAGGCACCTTTAATTAAAGCTCACCTAGTTCCAACCCCCCCCGCCATGCTCTGGGACACTTCCCACAAGACCAAGTTGGCCAAAGCCCCATCCAATATCACCATAAACATTTCCAGTGGAAGGTGAACAAAGACTGAAAGTTCAATGTAACCTAGCCTCCTAGATCACATAAAAGAGTCTTTTGCATCCTATAGAAAATAGACTCTTAAGAGCTAGCAGATGAGAACTCATAGCACATTCTAATATCTTGTGCTTATTGGGAATACAGAACATGAGAACCTAAAAATGGACATTTATTATTCCATTTGTAAAAAGAAAAACATTTTACTGAAGTTTTTGAATTGTTGGGGAATTGTTTTTTGTTCTGGAATCATTCTTATCTGTAATATAACTTCATTTTATGGCCATAATAACTTGAGCTAACCAGCTGTATGCAGAGGTCATTATTTCAAAATAGTGATGATACACAATGGTAGAAACATTTTGAATTGAAAAGACCCACGAATTAAGCAATAAATGATGCACTGTCTCTGTGTAACTTACTTACGTGACTCTTTCATCTGAAAGTCAAGATGGATTGTTTAGTACATAGGTGAACAGTGAGCTTTGTTTTAAAAATATTTTTAGAATAGTTAAAAGCAGTACAAGTATTTGAAAAAAAAATTTCCAGGCATTTGAGAGCTTGTCAAATATGTTCAGCTTATTCTGAAACACCTTTCTAAACTTCTGAGGTGAGGGTAGAATCTGGTTGACTGGTACTTACACAAGTCCAGCTCAGTTTCTCTTACCTGGTAAAATGCTTGCTCAGGATTTAATCCCCAAGAACACTACCTTGGTAGCACACTGTTCAAGTCTCTTTTTAACCATAATAATCTCTATTTCCTTATCTTTGTCAGTGTCTTCCTGCAATCTTCTGCCTGGCATTCAAGTATTGTGGGTCATCCCTTGTTGATGTGTGTGCGATACGTGATTGTTTCAGGAAATGTTTTCCGTTTACTTAATCTCTCATACTGAGCAACATGTTTGCATCCATGTTAATGGCAGTAAAACTATTTCAGCAAATGCTTCAACAACCAGAACTGGGCAATTTAGTGATGGCAGCAGGGAAACGATTTTGGTTTCTGAGATTTGAGTCCTCATGCTAAGTTAGAAGTCCGGGCAATACTCTGCTGTACAATGAGACATGGTAAAGAGCAGTCAGTTTCACTGCGGTGTTTACAAAGGTCTATCTGCATCCCAAGACAGGCCATTCAGGTCCTGTTCTAGTTGCTTATTAATCACATGAAATAAATATAGTCTATCATCTGTTATGTCTTAAAAGAAATCTATTTGTTATTTTTATGAAAGTAGAATAAATGTCTTTTTGCTCATTGATCCGTTACAGATTGACTGTGAGAGCAGAATGTCCAATGCATTTAGAAGATTTTCCTATGGATGTGCATGCTTGCCCCTTGAAATTTGGAAGCTGTAAGTTCATTTTTAAATTGAGATTTCTCCATTATCACTTTATAGACATATTTCATAACTGAACAAACTTCTAGGTTTTAGTTTTGTGTATTTTTAACTTCTATTTTAATGGTAGTTTCATTCTTATATGTTTGTATTTCGTAAAATGAATAATTCATGTAATGAATAAGACATAGAAGTTTCTTAAACACGTTCCAATGTCATGCCTGGTTACTCACAAAAATAGTACAGAAAAATAGTATCACTTCCAACTTCTAGCGACTTCACTGAAAAAAAAATAATAAATGGTGTTTTGTAGCTGAGAATTTGCTTTGCCAAATAGTGTTACTGTGGTCTTTATATCTGTTGTAGTTTTCATGGAAATAAAAAGACGACATTACTTCTGGAGCAACCTACTCATATCCCCTGCTTAAACTCTTAAAGAAGGGGGGAAAAAAGTGAAGATCCACTTTATTCCACTTGGTTTAACACAAACTAAGATGATAAAATATGTGGAAAATACAACACTGTACACAGTTTTCTCAGTGACTTTTTCTTTCTAGTAGAAATTGGGCATTTCACTGATAATGGGTACTTAATGACTTGATCTATTTTAAAAGCCAACAAATGAAACACCCAGTTCATTTTTCTTGTGATCCCTAACAGGGTCTTAATTTACTCTGGGCTGACTACCTCTATACTCACTATGAGAAAGCACTTGTGTTTTCTCTTTAAAGATCTACTAGCCTCCCTAGATATGATTCACAGAATAGAAGCTTATAGTAACTTGAAGTATAACTGACAAGAATAGCTTAGTACTTGAATGTCAACCTTTTCTTACAGCAATTCTGATAACCCTTTTGAAATCTCCCATAAAAGTGAAAGTAGAAAGGAAATTGCAGTTTGAATAACATAGAGTAGATAGCTGCAATAGATCTTTGATCAGTAACAGCATATCTGTGCACTTGGGATCACCTGAGATCCCATTTATATTAGAAGCAGTTGTGGGGCTGAATTTCTTTTGAAATGTATATTGAATGTACGCTGGATCTGGAAGACAGAAAAAGCATAATCATGCATAAAACCTTCTGATAGAAAGTTAAACCATCAACAGTTTTTAAACAAATGTAAACTAGCAGACTGAATTTTGATAGACTTGATGTCTGTTGTCATATCTGTGTGTCATTAAACCACAGCCCTAAACATCAGACCCTAAAGTGTGAACTATAGTTTCCATTCTTTTCCTATATTCAGCTATTTTTGGCTCTGTGTGTCCCAGATTAGAGTACTCTTGGCTGAACGAGGTTTTCCAGATTAGTAGGGACCGTGCCTCAATTAAATGATAAAGAGATAAAGAAATTATGAAAAGGGTAGATAATACAGATGTGAATACAACTCTGGAATCACACCCCAAGGTGAAAACAAGACAGCAAAATTATGTGTAGGTATTTCTGAATATCATTTGTATCCAAATTTGCTTCCATTTAATTCTGCTAAATATCATCATAATACATATTATTTCTCTTAAATAAACGAAAGGAAAATCAGAGAGTGTTAATTCTGTCTGAAATACCATTTACTACCCTAAATTCATAGGTGAGAGTTGTTACTCTAATCTCAGCATCTGGGCCATGTTATTGTAAAAACTATTTACAGTATTTTTTTCTGTTTTGAACAAAAACCAGCTATCATGCCAGCTGTCCTAAACAGGACCTAGCAAAACAAGTGCTTCCAAATGCTGGTAAGTGTTGTGAGACAAGATCAAAGCATTTTCAAGGAAACTCTGCATTCTCTTACTGATTTTAAAGGAGTTTATAATCTAGGTTAGTATGTTCTGCAGCATGTTTGTACCGCAAACACTGCAAAGGAATTCACTATCCAAAATGGCACCTCCCCTATCCATTGCATTAGATTATATATCACAATTATCAGATTATAAAATATTTCTGTCTCAATATTTGGTTATTGACATAAATAGAAATGTATCTCACTGGACAAGTGGCTAGACTTACACAGGTTATGGAAACAGGTCTCATAGCTGTATGTATAAAAAGAGAAACTTATTTATACAAAGGGAATACATTTTATCTTAAACTTAATTGGCTCTTTTTCAGTGGGAATCACCTTCCAATATATTTGGGATATTCCCCTCAGACAACTAAAGTAATTCATGAAATTAATCTTAATGGACTGAAAAACTTACTGAAAAAGACCTTTAATTGTAATGAAAGCCACTTTTTATGTGCAAATTACAACACTAGACTTAGTAGCTCCCCAAGGTAGTGCTTGCCCAGCAGTATTTGTTTTGAATTAAATTGGATAACAGTTTTTCCATGTCCTCCACTGCTACTCAGCTCTTGTTGAAGCTGGATTCAGAAAAGCCTCATAGTGAAGGAGTGGCACATCTCCCGTGGTCTCTGCCCATACTGTAGAGGCCAATAAATGCTTGACCCAGCTCCAAGGCTAAAATGATTTGCCAAAATAGCAGCTTAAGCTAGAGGTTATTCCAATGTAAATTCAATGTGACAAATGCTAAAGAGGCTTCTGGAACAACAAAAAGCCATATGTTGGCATAAGAAAATCAGAAAGGCAGCTGCTGTCCTCAACTCTTCCCACAAAAATCTGATTGTCAGTTTAAAATGAAGGCAACTCTGCAAGGCAATAATGAAAGTAGCAAAAGAATATGCTGCTGCTTATACAGTATATCAACTGGGAGCTGAAGAAAAGAGGAGGAACACACCATCTATGGTGCAAATGGTGCACCAAACATGGCTGGATGGCAGTCATTGGGCAGGGCAGGGCCCATTTCCAGCACTGGTGAGTGTGCTGCCTTCCCTCTGAGTTCTCATCCAGTGGTCCTCAGCAGTTCAGGAAATCCACCCCCTGTTACAGACTATGCGTACTCCAGAAAAAGTAGACTGCTTCTAACCTGATAGTATCCCCTTTTCTTTATTTGGCTAGAATAGAGGACAAACTCTTGCACTCACTGTGGCCATTATCTTTTAAGGTCACAGTTATAAAGAAGTAGATTTGCATTTACAGCTGCTTCAAAAAGAGCAATGGGTACGTTACAATGTGTAAAGGCTAAGACCAGCACAAACGAGGAGAAGCTACAAAAAGGAAGAAAAGGAATGCTCACCTGTCTGTGAGGATCTAGGCTCACAGGGAAAAAAAAACTCCAAAAGGAAGATCTCCAAAAAGAGGTCCCTCCTCAGTGGCAGTCAGCCCTTAAATGAAGTCCAAGGTGGGGTGGGGACGGGGAGAGAGAGAGCGGCCTGGCTCCAGCCCCTCTGGTCACACTGGTGAATTGCCTTCACCTGTGTCCCAGGGCTGACCAGGTCTTCCCTTCAGGTGCTCAATCAGTGGTTCAGGCTGTGACTCAGCAGTACACGGTACTTGGGGAATATGAAGTCTGAGGGCAAAAGCAACCTTGCACTTCAGTAATGCAGGATCAAATGCCATGCAATTAATCTACCAGTACACTCCATCTAAAATCACCTCTTCAACTACTGTTATCTCTTATGCTGATAAGATAAAATTATTAACTCACAAATGAGGTCAAGAGAATCAGATTACTCCTTTCCCTTTCCTGCATACCAGTTCTGAAAACGTATAGAGAAAATCTCATCCAGCAGGTAGGAGTCAGTTAGTCATTTAAATATACATTTATATTGGCATTTTAGATGCTCAAGATGTCCCATCTGGCTTCCAGCTGTCTCTGGTGGGAGCAAGTTTTACGTAGGTTCTAATCACACATTCAGTCCCATACAAGTCTTGGATACTCCTAGGTGTCAAGAACGATACTCAGTGCCTCTATGTAGACAGCTAACTCCCACCCCAACTGCTCAAAGCAAGAGCTGTCAGACCACAGACTACACAAAATGACAGAATAGTATTGCAAGACTAAGATAAAAAATAGTATATAGTTCAATTCCTGAAACAATATAAATAATATATTAATAATAACACTGAACATATGGATGACATATGTAGGATGCTACTAAATATCTATTTAACATGCTTGTAACTAACAAAAACATATAACATGCTTAACATATAACATTAAAACATTAAAAAGATATAACATGCATAACTAATTGAGATCAGCGAGTCAAGAAATCCAGCCTGAAAAATACCTGCTTCACCTGTTGCAGAGCAAAGGCAGTGGGAGAAGGGGAAGCCCAAGTAGAGTGCTCTGGTCAGGCTAATGAAGAGGTCAGCGATGACTTATTAGAGTGGCCCAGCCACCACAAACTGTAAATATTGGGACTCATCTTTCTTGATAGTTGATAAAAATCAGAAAAAGAGCGTGAGTTCTTCAGTGTCCCTGAAATTCCACACCTAACTCTCCTTTCTGATTATTTAGATTTTATACAGTTAGGAATGATGTAAGAAAGACAAAGACCTTCGTGCCACTGAAGATTACCCTTAAACTTGCTCTGCAGCATCTCTTTTTATCTGATCATTACAAGGACAGGTATAAGCAGTCAAAAAGTAGCAGTAAGCTAGTTGTGGGTTTCCTGCAGGTGATGAAAGAGAATTTAACATTCAATCTGCTGCTTAAAACATTGTTCTATGAAAGCAGTATGTCTACAAGAAAAGCTGAAATGTGCTTTATCTGTTTTAAATTAGATGCTTATACCAGAGCAGAGGTTGTGTATGAATGGACACGGGAACCAGCAAGGTCAGTGGTTGTGGCTGAAGATGGTTCTCGACTGAACCAATATGATCTGCTTGGACAAACTGTGGACTCTGGAATCGTTCAGTCCAGTACAGGTCTGTGAAAAAGGTTTGCAGGGAAGGGTTGTGATTTTGCTTTAATGGAAGATTTTTAACATCAAAGCAGAATTTAGAGTAGAAGAAAACCCCCCAAAAAACAACAGACAAAAGAGAGAAATAAATTTCAGTATATGACTTTTAGGTTAGGAGAACTCAGCTCTGGAAAGAACATATTCTGGGATTATTTCCTACTTTAATTGGTTGTTAAAATATTCCAACAGTTACAAAGCTTCCTATAGTGGCAAATCTAACCAGGAAAAAAGAAACAAAATCATCTATGCTATAAAGAATCTTTCCCCATATCTGTATCAAATTACATGCTTACTGTATGTGAGAGCATCAGAATATGAGTCCTCAAAAACCATATTCTGGAGACAGTGAAATGAAGTGCTGAAAGTAAGCATACAGTTTCTCAAAAAGGTATTTAGAGGATGAAAAAATAATTTCACCAAATTAAGAAAAATCATTTGGAGCATCCAGACATGAGATTTGTGTATCTTAAGTTCTGCCACCAGCATTACATCTAAAACAACTAGAAGTGAGATAGAAAAATATAACCCATGTTTTCAATGTTATATATCTATACCTTTGAAGCTGGTTATTTTATTTGTTTTCTTTTTCACTTTGTAATTTTTATTTCAAGATTTAATCTTTGGGATTTTACTTTGGAAGGGCACAAAAATCTAAACATAGTCCTAAGATGAGCATTGAGGATGAACAAGAGCTCAGACTGTTGTCTGTCTTGAACATTCGATGGACCAGAGAGAAACACTCCATGGGAAGTACCTGGATAGCTTTGAATGCTCATGCAGTTGTGACAGAACTCAAGAAAAACACATCTGCCAAAACCAAACTTTCTAATGTGTCACTCATAAAGTGAACAAGCAGTTAAGAGAAATTGAGTCAATTTAATGTGAGCCCTAATTCCTGATTTATTTTTTATTTAGCTTGTTAGTATTTATTTGTATGTCCACCCATGATATAAAATTTGTCTTATACTAATAAGCATAATACGTTTCCAGTGCTCCAAATTTCAAGATACTGCTTGGAAGCTTCTGTTCAGTAGATGTAAGATGCAAATTTAAGAGTAAGTGGAATGGCAGAAATAAGGACTTTGCATAAGAACAGTATGAAAAGAACTGATTCCATTCCATATACTTGTTACTTCTATAATAGAGCAATGATTTGCCCAGCAGGTAAATCAAAGCAGAGAGAGACTTCACTGGTCCTGAGCTCTTTGCTCTTTCTGTTCTGAAGTATTCACTCAGACCTCAGCAGCTGCATGGCTGCCTTTTTCCATTAACCACCAATTCTCTGCTTACCAGGTGCATTATAGTGGCAGCAGTACAATCAGAAGAGACTCATGAGCTTGGGAATATAAAATACCAGGTATAGTTCAGGGTAGTTAGATGGCAATGTGAGAAGCACTGTTTAAATTCTTAAGACAGATAATAAATCTTTAAACAGAACTGAAGGCAAACCTCTGAAGTGTAAAAATTCTTATTATAAGTTCATGAAAAAAAAATAATTATATTTCCTTTGCCCATGATATTTCATAGGTTTGAATTCTGCCTCATTTTTCTGCCAGATGGAACTCTTTATCCTAATCCATCCTAAAAGCAGTATAATTAATATTTGCCTAAATAAAATGCTATTGTCTAGGTACAGAATGGGTTTATAAAGAATACAGTGGATAAAAGCTAAAAATAAGCCCATAAATAATCTTTTAGTACCAAATTTGCAACCCTCCTTAGTTAATACTAAGAAAAGTGGTGGAAGAAACTTGTTTGCAAATTCAGTGTCTCAAGGGAAAGTACTTCTTGACATTTGCTTTCACCAAAATAGTGGTGGGGATCAGAAGTAGTTAATGGTCATCTTTTTTCTCCACTGAAGATTGCTGGACAGCTATCTCAGCGCAATCTTCCAGCACATCTTTATCCTCTCATCATTTGATTTAAGACACCATGTATGTAATGAAAACTGTGAAATCCCTCCGTTTCAAGAGTTGTGGAGGTTGACTCATGACAAAAAGACAAAAGGAGCTGAAGTCAATCTTCACTAAGAGTTCTCAGAACCTCTATTAGCTGAGAAAACAATACTCAGGCAGCTGATTCTATGGATCATTAAGGAAAACCTCAAACATTTAGGCAATTTTAAGAAGATATTTATAGTTGTCTGGAATTCTAGACATGTATTTTCCAAGAATGTGGGCAGAATTGGTCTCCCCTAAGTGTTATGAATGATTTGATGAAATTGCTGGGCTTTTTTTGTTTTTGTTTTTCCCTTGATAGTGGTCTGTCCTCATTTCTGGTTCTAGAACAAAATTCTGAAGTTTTGATGAAATGAGATCTGCAATTTGAACTGTTTTAAAAAACTAAAATGCTTTTTTTTTTTTCCAGTGTACTTATTCACTCATGTCACCAGTGGAAGAATCTGTTCTGTTTCTTTACATGTGCAGGTTCTACAGGGTTAAATATAGTGTTCAAAAAGCAAAATAATACTGTTGCTGCCATTTTTCTTAAGGAAGAAACCAGTCATTTTTAAGTTGTATGTGCAATTACTGTCATTCTTCAACTATCAAGTCCTACTGACTCAGATGGACAAAATTATATTAATTGTAAGCACTTGAACAGATGCATAAAGGGCTTGTGCAAATTTCCATTTACATAGAATTATTTTGCCACCTTGAAAACATTGTTTTGTATAGGGAATCAGCAGGGTTTGTACTCAGGAAATGGTACATTCTTTTTCTATTGTTCTGTAAACCTGCTGAGAGAATATGTCTTAAGAGGGGTTATTTTCTGTTGGGTTACAGAGCATAAGAAGAGAAATATTTTCCTTTAAACTAACATCAAGGACAATCTTATTTCTACCCACAGTGATAGGATAAGTGTTATTATATTAAAATCATTTCCCACTTCAAACCTCATGTCTGCATGTCATTAAAATTAATGTGATGCACATTAATATTAGGTGCCCACCTGATTAACTGGGCTTATTAAAAATAGTTTAAAGAACATAAAGTAATAGGTCTGATATGACTTTAGTTAATATCAACCATTTTATTATAAGGACAGGTTAATTTACAATACCAGATCATCTGACTCTTAATTGTGAAACATAGAATTAAGGGCTGCTGAAATACTGCGACAAAAGTGCTGAGCACAGACACAAACTCTTCCAGAGCATTGGAAAGACTGAAATGTGGACATGGTTCAAAACATTAGGTTAACATAAATGGAAGTGTTGCGTGGCAACTTTTAAAGGTTTCATATTGTGCAAAAAGTATAATTTAAATGTCCTATAGAACAAATTTTATTAATCTACAATATTCTAATAAATTATTTGAATCCATCGGTATTTTGAGGACCTAAAGAAACATTTTTGATTTTTAATTAACTGTAGGCATTATTCTAGGCCTGTGCTTTGCTTGATACACTCCTTGTGGCATTACCTGCCTTCTAACTCAGACTTGTTGTAGCATTGAACTGATGAGGTTAATCCTGGACTTTTTAATTGCTTGCATGCTTTGAATCCTGTTCTCATTTCTAGAGGTCAAAAATACTTTCATAATTTAAGCAGCTAAATAAAGTTTCAGAGCACAGCAATGTTTTCACTCTGTATTCTTAGCTTCCCTTCTATGACCACTGAATTAATTCTGGCATACTATTGTGAGCATTCTGTATGAGATTTCATTAAAATAGCTATAGCAGATCAAATTAAATTACTGTTTTTTTTTCTATCTAGGATTGTCACTCTTCATAAGATTACAATCACTGTTGTAGATTGTTTTGGTGAAAGTTAAAGAGCAACGGGTAAAAATCATATCAACGACCACCATGTCACTCTGGAAGTTCTGTTTCTTGATACAATTTTTTTCTTGAATAGCCTTTGCTCTACCTTTAATTTTTAATTGATTCTCTTTTCCCCTTTTGCTACTGACTTCTATTTTATACTGAAAATGATCAGGAGTATTGTCACATCCTATCCTGTAAGATTTCCTCAGGGTTATATGTCGAGCAAGATTGTTCAAATGAATGTTCTTTTAGACTTTTAAAGAAAAGTGCATTTAACATGCTCAGTGTATAAGCAGTCAATGTCTAGACATAGCTTTTCAATCCAATTTGAGCTTTTACTGTTCAGGAGCAATGGTCTCTTTCCAGATGCCTGTATTTTAAAAGAGAATAATGGTGATTTCACGTCATCTCTGATCTAGACAGAAGATTTCATCTAGTTACATTTCCACCTGTTTCATTCCTGAGATAATGTCTATTGTATAAAGAATCAATCTACACTGAATAAAATGTCATAGCTATAGGTTTTCCAATCTTTTGAGAATATACTGTTCTTCAAAATTTGTTTTCAATGCTGTTGTAAATAATGGTCTGAAAATAAGGCATTATTTCCTACCATGTGGAAAGGAAGATTTATAGAGTTATATAAATGCTAACAATGCCTTTAGAATGTAATTGGAATACACAAATCATAGTTTTTTGTGGCACCTAAAATGCTACTGGTAATGAAAATATTCTATATTATTCTTGCATTGGCCATTTACTGTGCAGGAGAATATTAATTCAGTAAGGCACTGAATGTAGTAGGGTAGGGATACTTAATATTCAGAGTAGATAAAGCACAAACATTGATAATAGAAACATAACCACATCAAAAATTACAATTTAAGCTTGAAACATTTCTGACTTCCTGTTACCACTTGGTCTTTGGATGATATTTCCATGTGTATAGTACAGCAGTTTTACAGCTTCTAATGGAATGAAATCTTTCACAAGATGCCTGAACAGCTTCTAATTAATTCAGGCATTTGTTCACTACTCAACAAAGATGAAAAGATGCAAATTTAGTTAGGGTTTCCCAGAACTGTCTAGTTTTGTTATTATTAGGGGAACTTCAGAATTTGTTTTATTAAATGTTTTCTTCAGAGCTGACCCAATATAATCTGAGGGCTTTTTTTTTTTTATTTTAATAATAATCGTGCATATAATGAAAAGTGACTTTGTATTAAGTCTCCTAATTTTCATATTTATGAAAGCTTTACAGTTCTTTTTAATTTTTTTTTCTTTTATTTATTTTTAGGGGAATATGTTGTTATGACTACACATTTTCACTTGAAGAGAAAGATTGGTTACTTTGTCATTCAGACTTATCTGCCCTGCATCATGACAGTGATACTGTCACAGGTGTCCTTCTGGCTTAACAGAGAATCTGTTCCAGCAAGAACTGTGTTCGGTAAGAAAGACTATAAACTCCTTGCCAATCACATGCCGAATAAATGTAAGAAATTGTATGGTAAAACTGTTGTGTTCAGAGTGATACTGGAGAAGAGCATGTACATAATGCAGTACACAAGAGATAACGTCTCATTGTGAAGATGCACCAGAAACCTATATAAGTTCCAAACCTTTTAAACTGAGAGTAGAATGAAAATATCTTGAACAATCTATTCCAGTTCTACCTTTCCAAAACAGTATGTATATGAATAAAACATCTTTGATGATGACAGTGACATTTATGGTGGGGATTGTCAAAAAGTTTTAATTAATGGCATTGGTCACCTGACATCCTTGACACACTTAGCCTCTTTGAACATTTTTAGCTTTAAAATCCCCTTAGTAGGCTGCTTCTAAAGATCTCCTGTTGAAATCAGTGATGATTTATTGTGCTTACAGCAGTGAATAGATGCACTCAATGAAAGCAGTAACAAGGGAATCTGAAGGACTCTAAGTTTATACAGTTGGTCCCCAGTGCTTTAACCACTACCAGCAAACACTTATTTTAGAATTAAAACCAAACAACTAGCATAGTCTTTGAAGTTAAGGGTTCAAGACAAGTACTTTGTTAAAAAAGAAGGAAAAAAAAAAGATATATCTTTAACTAAGGAAAATGGAACCTGATGTGACCTCAGAATGGGACACCTGAGCAAATTTGGCAGGAGGATGCAGAAGAGCACAAAGCCAGGATGGCTTTCACACTCACTTCCTGCCTTGAGGCAGTAGGATGCCATGGGTCCTCCTGCTTTGCATGAGATAATTTACCCAGTAACACAGCTGGGGAGAGTTACAGGGCCTGATGTTGAGAAACATACAGACACTGAAACTCTCATTGATCAAAAGCTGTTCATATTGACCTTTTTCGGGACTCTTTATAGATGTGCTTTAGTTTCCCAAAGCCTCTGGAAATAATTCACAACTTGCATGACCTTAGACCTCATGAACCAAGTAAAGACTTTTTGTAGATATATGGATATGCATTTACAGAAGAATGGTTTAAAGCACAAGATAATTGCAGTTTATTTATATAATGTGATTTAGAATAATGTCCAAAATTAGTTCAGAAGTTTTATCACTGACTGCACTGAGAATTATCTGGGATTTTTATGAGCCTGTGTACTCAAAGCTACTGAAATTGTATCTATTTTATCTCTCTTTGGACATGCCATTTAAAAGGCAATGTCAGATCAGCATTTTGCAGTGCCATACTTCGTTGTCCCTAGAGACAGGACAACATTTCCTAGTCTCACAATGAATAATATATAGTACTGCATGGTCTCCAGCTGCTATCTGGAGAGGCTCAAGAACCCACATACTTTCACAAGTTCTCCTTTTAAAAGACAGTTATTTAGTAAATAGTGTTGTGTTAATCCATCATTAGGTATCAAGATAGGTGATTTTTTCCACTTCCTAATGGCAGTGAAAAAATTTCTCAGGATATTTTGCATGAACAAATGTATACAAAAGCACATCTTAGATATTTTAGCCCACATATTATCACAGATAATGTAAATTATAAATCCTGTTTTGCACAAGAGAAACATAAGCTTGCTAATAATGAGTCAAAGATGAGATTAGACTGGAAAGGGAAATTGCTACCTCACTAGGCACTAAAATACAAGCTCTTTATACTAGTATGTAAATACATTGTTCATTTTGACCTGTTTTAGACCACTGCACATTTTCACTAACACTCAGTGCAGCAAAGATGAACTTGCAGAACATTCAGTACAAGGTACTGCAGTTGTCAAGGTAACTGGTAGACATATGATTTGATGTAAATGTCTGGCCTACGCTTGCAGATTTTGCAGTGGGTTTGGTTCAGCTCTGCCACCACCAGTGAAAGCTCCGTGGTAAGCTAAAGAAAAAGTATCATCATCCATTGGAAGCTCTGATATCAGAGATGCAAATAACATTATTATTGTTCTTAAATAAATTCAGTGCTATTTTTGGGGCATCGGGTTGCATCTGTAGCAATATAACCTTAAATAAATGTAATGCTACATAAAGCTTAGTCTGTTTAAGTATGAAGGAACATATACCTCGTTGATTCATTTCACAAATTAAGCATTAACAATAACCAGGCTATGTAACACAAAGCCAATAAGCTTTAAAGTTCTGTCTTTAAATATATTAGAAATACCACAAGAACTACACATGCAAATTGATATATTTTTAGGGCAGTTTACACAGTAGGGGTAAGGAACAGCAATGATGATTCCTTATCCTCCATTTAGCTTTAAGTATTATCTAGTCCTAAACTCAAAAAATTATTTACATCCCCATTTAAAAATTGCTGTAGTACTAAAACAATGTGAAAGAAGAAAGACATCAAACAGATGTTTCAAAGACTCTACAACTTCGACAGAGCTTGATATCCCCCAGATGGCAACTGAAGTTAAGTGGAGAGGTCCATAAGAATGGATGAGGGTTTCTTATGAGTTACAGTAGTCAAGAACTGAAGCACAAAATAAAACTGCTGATACTAAGACAAGAACTGTTTGCTTTGCAGGAGTGACAACTGTCCTAACAATGACTACGCTGAGTATCAGCGCAAGGAATTCACTCCCCAAAGTGGCCTACGCCACTGCCATGGATTGGTTTATAGCGGTGTGCTATGCCTTTGTGTTTTCTGCGCTCATCGAATTTGCAACAGTGAATTACTTCACAAAGAGAGGTTACGCATGGGATGGCAAAAGTGTTGTTCCTGAAAAGGTATTTAATATAATAGCTATAATAGCCATTTAATAGCTACTCCAACAATTCACGCTATGTCATGCATGATCCCCCTATATTTTTAATATCCATAATTATGGATAATTATTTGCTCATTCTTTTTTCATACAGAGAAAAACATTTTGCAAACAGCCACTAAGACTTTCACCACTGTAACTAAGCAGAAAAAAGATTTTTTTTTAAGGGAATGCGGTTCATTCTGTAGTATTTGAGCAAGATAAAGTGTTCATGAGGTAGTATGTTTGCAGAGGATAAGCTTGTGGCTGCTGTATTTGAGTTTCCAGAGAACATTGCTCCTCAATTTAAAGAGGATTGCCAAGTGATCACAATCAAATAAATCAATGCAGGGCTTTCTCTGGGTTT
Source organism: Cyrtonyx montezumae (assembly GCF_038088225.1). Taxonomy (NCBI): domain Eukaryota; kingdom Metazoa; phylum Chordata; class Aves; order Galliformes; family Odontophoridae; genus Cyrtonyx; species Cyrtonyx montezumae. The sequence goes on along the minus strand of NW_027071914.1, from coordinate 6,820,972 downwards.
TGACTACTATAATTTCCCTGTTTTTTAAAAATAGAAATATTGTAATTTTTAATTCTTAGTCTGTATGTGAAATTGAGTTGTTCTGGGAGTCAGTTATCCCGATCCACACCTGTCTCAAGGCAGAGGAGGACATCAGGTCATGTTCTTTTTGGGATCAGACTGTCTTTATGTCACATATGCATCAACATATCGTTCCGGATGTACCAGGGATGAAAGTTTCCTATTTCCTATGAAATATCATGTGAGCTCCTTCTGTGAGGAAGCTCATTTGGTTTTTTTTAAGAGATCTTGAAAGAGACTTTTAACTTGCCTAATTGCTTATTATGAACATTCACAGATTAGAGAATCAGCAGAATAAATATTTGGAGGAGCAGATGTTACTCATTGGTATGCGAATATATGTGTTTAATTCAGGAATGTATGCCTATATAAAAATATTCTTTGTTGTTACTGTTTTTTCTATTTTCGTCATGTAAGTCATTCAATGGTAAAATAAAAATCAACTTAGAACATTTACACAATGACAACCAGCATAAAAGCAAGTGAACAGTGAACAAAGTATCACAGATTAATAAGGGGCTCCTATTAGCTGTTCTATTACATTCTCATGAATTCAAAATTGACATGAAGTATCAGAGCCCTGGTGGTGTCAGGCCTTCCTGTGGGCCAGATTCTTCATGAAATTCATATCAATAGAATGAGTGTCCTCTGACACTTTTACAATCTGGTTCTTTGCCCTGCTGGATTTACTGATGCTCATTAGTGCATCTTGCCAGTGGGGAAACAGTATGGATGTCATACCAAGCAACTGTGTCAGCAGCCCTCCTGCTCAGGAGGAAAGAAAAGACAGGCAACCCAAAAGCTTTCTGAATTAGTCTTCTTTCTTTTCTGAGTATATTTTTTTCAGCTGTTTGTTGTCTTACTCAGAATATATATTCTAAGACATTTTGAAGCTTTTCCTGAGCCTCAAGCAACGATGAATATTATGGGTTGAAACAAAGAGCATCTGCACCACAGGCACTATCTGAATCCCCTTTCCTATGAAGAAATAAATATAACATTCCATCAATATATGTTTCCTTCTTGAATGGGGCTCTGTGTCCTGCTTCAACAAGCCTCTTCCTACGTGCCCTCATGCTTTTGCAGCTTTCCTGCACATTCTCAGGTGTCTTTCAGGAACCTTTTTGTTCACTTAAGTGTTCATCTCCTGAATTTTTTATTTTTAAACTAAAACCCTCCCCCACCCACTGGCTTGTCTATTTAATCTACCATCTCTCATAAGTAGTACTGTGATTTTAAAAAAGTACTTCCACTCTGGGACATCTTCATCTTGATAACAGATAGTTATATTTGTTATTCTGTGAAATGATGCAATAACACCCCCTGTTTTAGTTTTCTGATAAATAGTGTTTTTCTTTACACCTCCTTATGCATCCACTACATTTAACATCTACATTTGCTCTTGTGTAGTGACTGGAGGAAGGGTTTGTACTCTCTACAACAGCAACAGCTGAATTCCAGCTGCTAACTCCACACAACAAAATTTATGTTTTTCTCCCCCACAAGTAGAAAAACAGATAACACAAGGACCCAGCTGAAAATCTACTTACTTACTTTCTGATTAGTTAGTTCTTCTCCACTGAAAAACATTCAATACAGTCATGCTTTACAAAATGAGTGGCTAAAAAATCATATAGCTATTTAAGACCCTCTATTCAAAATGACGTTTCAGCCATTAAGATCCAATAGCAACATTCAAGTAGGAACTGAAATTATCTTTCCCTTAATTCATATGCTTTTGGTATAATTCCTTAGAATAAAAATGAGATTATTGGTTTGGTATGTTTCTAAATAATCCACTCTTCTGTGTCACGGTCACATGATTTTTTAATTGTATTTTGTTGTGTAAGAACTGTGTTAGAGTGAAACATAAAAACAATGTTTGTCCCAGTATTGGGAAAGTACATTAAAAAATGCAGTGTCTTCTAAAATTTTTGTGCTCATCAAGTGGCAGAGTTGATTAAGTGGAGTGTTGAATTATATAAATGGTTCATCAATGCTTATTACCATTATAGGTAATTTTGTCCAACAATAAGCCTAGCTATCAGGGTAAGTCATTATCTATCATATACTTTAAGTAGCGTAAGTAATGAGGATCAGTGATTCTGTCCCTGTCTTCACCTAAATATTTTGCATGAGTCATGTAACCCAGCATTAACTTATTACTTACAGGTTATTGAAACTTGTGGCATAATTTATAGCAAAATTTCATTGTGCTTTTTCAGTATGTTAACTATTAACCAGCCAATAAGAATATTTTCTTCTTTCTTTAGCCAAAGAAGGTGAAGGATCCTCTCATTAAGAAAAATAACACGTACACAGCAGCAGCTACAAGCTACACCCCTAATATTGCAAGGGACCCTGGGCTGGCAACCATTGCTAAAAGTGCAACGATAGAGCCCAAAGAAGTTAAGCCAGAAACAAAGCCTGCAGAACCCAAGAAAACTTTTAACAGCGTCAGCAAAATTGATCGACTATCAAGAATAGCTTTCCCATTGCTTTTTGGAATCTTTAATTTAGTCTATTGGGCTACCTATTTAAATCGGGAGCCTCAGTTAAAAGCCCCCACACCACATCAATAACCTCATTCATTCATCTAGCTCTGTTTTGTCTTTTGCTCTGGGAATTGCTTCCAGTTTTCACATACAATTCCCATTTGGAATATCATAAAGGTTTCTTCATTTAACCAGAAGTAAAATATATCTGTATATTTAAGAACCCTATATATAAGGGAGAGAACAATATAAGCTATATACTTTGGGAAACTGATTCTTAAAAAGGGAAAGAAAGCTCTAGTAATGGGGGAAAAAAAAAGCTAAAAAACAATCAAATCAAGCATTTGTAGCTAGCTTACTACTGAATGTCCCCAAGATATATTGTATATGTATGTGAAAAAGATATTTTTATTCAACGGATTGTGAGGAGCAAGAAAATTTTCTTTATGATGTCCATGTTGCACACATACTATACTGCATTGGTTTTTCATCCACTGTTAGTGATCTTTTCAAGGATTTAAAGTTTTCCATTTGCTGAATTCCATAAGATAGGTTATTTTTCTATTCCTTTTTCCCTTCTATGTTCCAAATGACCTGACTTAAAATATTAAATGATTGTTAAAGAAAAAAATTATACACTGTAGATACAGTTCATCACTGTATAGCACATAAGATCTAATGGTAAGAAATGCTTTAATCTGCTCTCTTACTGCAGTCTTGTTCTAAGCATAAAGTTGTTTCTAGACTAGATTTCAAACCAGTCGCACAATGAAGTGCAGATCCCAATTCCCACTATCTCCTGTGTAGTCCAAACAAATCCAAGATGCTTTTACAGACAGCTTTTACTTATCACTGTTCTAGAGAGGTTAAAAAAATACAAAAACAAAACCAAAACAACAAAACACAAATTTTGCAAGTTCTAGATATGTTGAATGTATTCTTTTATAAAATGGTACATTAAAAAAAGCTTTAGAATGAAATTTATGGATAGCAGAGAGACATAGTATTTAAATAATATATGTAAATATGCAGCATGAGATTGTACATTTTTCTTATTTTCTTTCTTTTCTTTTTTTTTTAAAAACTTTTTTAAAGTTTTGTTCTTAACACATCGTTTAGGAGTCACCTCTTAGCTCTTAATATGTTCTTAAATGCTCAATAAAACATATTTAGAGCCTAGATTAAAAAAAAAATCATTGGTATTGGAAAGTCTAAAAACCACGTAGGAAGTGCTTGGAATTAATTCCATTTGTAAAGTGGTTAAGTGTACAGTAACTTGCAATTTGACAATGTCATCCAATGTTTACTATTAGATTAATGACTGGTCTGCTCAGGTCACGCATAAATACTAAAGTATGGGATTATATTTGGTAGGTAAAAATGGTGAAATATTTGTTAAGACAGAAGTTCATCTGTATATTACTGCTATATTTGCTGATACACAACTGTTACAATAAGTGATGTAATATATGTAGCATTAAATACAAAAAAAAAAGTCATACAGAAAAGAATGTACAGGAAAATAGATTTTATTGAGTAAACTTATAACATTTCATTTTTACTGTAGCAATATATTTGTAGGAACAATATGTAAGGGCTTTAAATACAAGATGTCCATTTTGCAGGTATTGTGCTCCCTTAAAAACAATTCTAGTCAGTATCACTACTGCTGATTCTGAAATTAAATTTCAGATAAGTCTTTTTCAGAGAGACTGGAATAATGGTGAGTGTTGGCAAGGATCAATTCAAAAACCATAGTACATGGTACTGACTCAATTTTGAAAAAATGCTACATAAGTCTCTAGAGACAGAGCTAATCAAAATTAAATTTGATAGTCATATTTGAGGCAATGTTTTATAAACTCTCAACAAGTCAGAAAGTTGACATTCTCTATCTACAAAAGGAAGTAGTTAATGTTTTATTTAGTTTAGCCTTTTTTTTTTTTTCTAAATAATGCTTCATTGTCTAACATTTAGTCCTGTCTAAACTTGATAAGTTATCTGATTGGAGCTTATTAAAGGGGGATGTTTTCATCTTCTGACATCATGTGTAGATATATGTATAGAAAAAAATAAACTATGGCTCTTTAACTTCAGTGTACTTGTTTATCTTGTTATTTTTGGCGTTTAACTAGTGTGTTCATTTAGGGCATTTTATCCTAGTAATTCATAGCTACCTTTTGGTCTGCATTTTGCACACTAGATGTGAATCTTACTTAACTAGTCTGCTTTTTGCTATGCAATGACTGCATTATATCACCTCTTAGTTTGTTAGTCTATGCCAATAGTATTATACTGTACAAACTTGATTGCAGAGTTTATCAAAGACAAGGTATTCTCTATGTAGCTTTTTTACAGTGCTTTGCTAAACCATGTAATAATAGTAAGTCTTCCTTGAAAATAATGATACACTCTTATAGAGGACAGTTTGTTTACTCCCGGGATAATTTTAAAAAGATGACATTGAATGTTTATTGCACTTCAGTGCAGTGATGTGGCAATAAAACCTAAATCAAATAGAGGTTGTTTATGGCAGAAGCATGTATTGCTTTACAGAGTTTAGCAAAAGCTCTTTATTTTATGTCAGACTGTAATTCTATTATAATAATAAAGCTAAAAATAATGAAATTGAATGTTTTACTTTGGTTTTCTTTAGTTACTCTTATTTTTACAACACTTTATGAACTGCTGCTCATTCAAAAGCATAGTTTCATTTGATAAAAAATGCAGTTTAATGGATGTACTTTTCTGTTCAGTGTTTTCAACAACAGGAGTGTTTCTGAAATCTGATTTGACTTTCAAATATATATATATATATTGCTCAGTCTGTATAATGTGCATCCAGTAAAACAATAAATCAAGATGATTAACTGGTGAGGTTTAGTACAGTGAATATGATATGGGATAGGAAGAGAATGAAATATAGTCTCTCCCATCTAAAATGGCAGATTAACCAGAGTGGAAGAATAAAAATTGGGATGTATTTTTTTTTCTTTATTAAATTAGATGTCATAGAAATACTGATCTAAGAAAGACTGGTAGGACAGGACCTTAAATTGCATAAAATAATACTATTTTGCTTCTTAAATGAGTTGTGGGGATAGCATTTAAGTAAGTGTATGCACAGCTAGAAAACTGTAATTCAAGCACTCTTTCTTTTCTACATGGACCACAAACAGAGGCAAAGTCATTCCAGTGCATTCAGCCCTCAGATTTTCTTGGGAAAGTCCCTGGGAGCAGTTCCTGCCTTTAGATAGAGGAAGGGAAACAACCAGTGGCAGATGTAGTTTTAAAGGATGCAGGAAAGGCTCTCACAAGTTTATATGTGTACATGTGATATTTAGTGTTCTTAAGAAGTTGAATTCCATGGGGAAAAAAAAAAAAAGAAAAAAAAAAGAAAGAAAAAGATCAAAATGGAAAGAAAGATTGTATTAATACAGGCCCAAATTCAGTTACCTTATTCTGCTTTCCTCTAATTTGAAAGAGAGTAGTGCAGTCTAATCCTTGTTCCTTGCCTCCTACCAATAACTATATGGAGTTTAATCCTTATGGAAACCCACACAGGATTTTCTGGAGAAGCAGGGAAATGGCAAGTGACACTGAACACCCACCTCCTGTGTTCACATGCCAGATACAGAGTATACATGAGGTCTCTCACATCTCCTTTGTGACTGCTCTGATATTCTTGCCAGAATTTTACTTATGTAAAATGAGTGAAAATGACGAGCTGCAACAGGAGCTGGCTCAGAAAACGAGCACGTAGCACCCTTCAGCCTCACAGATGAAGAACAGCCCTGTCAGAAGGGAGGTTCAGACACCAGGCAGTCCAGCGTGGTGCCCTGAAATGGAGGTGCTCTGTGGTACTACATCAGGAGGAGAAAATCCTCCAGTTTTTCTGGGATCACTCCTTGAAGTTACCAGCAAGAATGTAGCAGAACAAGAACAGTTCAGACTGAAAACTGCTGGTGCCTCACACTTTCTGGAGCTATTAATAGAGCATAAAATGTTCTGCTGGAAGCCAACTCTTGTGGAAATGAAGATGATAGAGGATGCCCGTATGTGGAGGCCAGTATTACCTAACCACAGGCTATAGAAAGACTTCTTTAGACAAGCATTCTGCTGGCTTGATCTTCCTGGGGTTGATCACAGTATCAGAATCACAAGTGGTAATTCAGACAACTACATTTAACAACATGATGTTACATCATGCTGAGTAAGACTGAGCAAGTAAGTGCTTCACTTGGTGTTACAACGTACATCTGAGCTTGGCAAAGAGGAAACCCTTTGGTTCAGCAGTCCAAGCAGTCAAAGTGTTAAAGGCAGTCAAACTTCATACAGTCTTAGAAACAGAAATGGGAATATTAGGTGTGTGTACACCTATTCAAAGGTTTAACAAAGGTGAAGAAAATGTCTAACCTTTTGATGGGATCTTTTGGACTGTCAGAGAGGAGACCTGAAAAAACTCCTTCCCATCCGGGTTATTTTTTTTTTTTTGGAAACAAACAAACAAACAAACAAACAAACCAACTTCTACTTTCCACATATATGGTAAACAATAAGAACTTACGAAACACCCTAATGGCCAGAAAATGGGGCACGCATGCTTCAGGGAGCAAATAATAAGAGAACTTCTCTCAGCCTGTGCTTTGTATCTGAATGTCCAAATAAATTAGCGTGACTGGTGAAAGTCGAACTTTTTCTTAGAGGCTTGAAAAATAGCAGTCACACTTAAATATAAAAACTCAAGATCTCAGACTTTCTCTAGCAGAACCACAGGGGAAAACAAACAAAGCAAAAACAACAAAAAAAGCTCCTCCTATGCATGAAAACAACACAGCTTAAATAAAATGTGTTTGCATTCTTAGCACATGAATTTTGCAAGTGAAGTGTATTGTCAGCTTGTCAAGCTGTTGCTGTCAGGTTACATCTGATTACAAATCACACCAGATACAATAAGAGAGGCAAAAGCCTCCTGATGCCAGATTTCTATAGGCTCGCTCACTCTGGCTGCAGCCCCATCCAAATAGGCAGGATGACAACACAGCTGCTGATAAAGTTGTCTGATTATACAGCTCTAGGGCATTTGAAGATGCAGTGAGCAGATTCTAGGCTTCCAGTACAGCTGTCTGTTACATGAATTTCACCCAAAGACTAGAGACATTTTCACTCAAAATCCTGTGGACCAACTAAGAAACAGGAATGATTTTTTTCAGTATGCTGTCAAGGGAAGAAGGATGCATTTTGGTGAGCTCTGGTCAAACAAGGGCATTTGACTACAAGTAGATCTGATGAATATCTGTCTGAGTACTTTCATATACAAAGAATACACTTCACCTCAAGTTAAAAAAGCCTAAGACCTGAACTAGGACTAAGGTATGGAATTTGTCTAGAAAGAGTTTGCTAATGGCTGCCCAGAATACACGATCTTTGCTACATAATCATTTTGTAAGTATTCATCACCCACTTAGATGACTAGAGAGACTCATAGAGGAAAAAAGAAATTACCTGCTACAGAATCCATGCAACTTATACACAAACAACAGCAACTAAGAACAAACTGCACAAAGCTCCTATTGCATTATGTCTGTCATCAGTAGAACAGTGCTTTTAAATAGATGATTTATAGGCGACTAAGATTGCTCTTCATTACAGCAATACTCATTAATGTAACAACATATAACAATACTACAATTTCAGTAGTTTGAGTGGGCATTTTCAAAAGGTTATTTATTTATTTCCTTTGATGTTGTCTTCCTTAAAAGGGAAAGGAAAACAATAACAAAACACACACACAAAAAAGCCACCCAAACCACCCATGAAATTCAACTTCTGGTTCCTTCCATCACTGTCTGAGTGAGGGGCTGAGGCAAGCATGCAGATACGAGGTTCAGTTCCCAAAGGAAATGGTGCACAGCTCAGGAAATAGCAGCGTGGGTGTCTTAAATCAAACAGTTCCAATACAGCAATGTGAAATAATTTTTAACTACAAATAAAGCTCAGCTAAGCCTCACAGATACAAAAAAATTAACATGCAGATTAATGTAAAACTCTGAGAACTTGATAAGATTTTGTTCCTTTATTTATATTAGATAGATAAAGCAAGCTTTGAAGAAAAAAATATGGTACAGACAGCTATTTTGAAGACAATACCTACTGTAAATCAGTCTGCTGATTTCTGCATATTTTCACCATTTCCTCTCCAGTTTGCTTGATTTGTAAGGAACTGGGCTAATCTAGAACAAGCAAAGATGGTCCTTGGGTCATGAGGGCCTTTACTATCTTGTCTGTGAATATCCTCCCTTCTGAGTCTCTTTTGTGTGAAGACACAGAATGACAATATGTTTCAACAATTTAATGCACTGTGTATTATGAAAGGGATGTATATATACCAATATAATATTTAGGTAACTGCAAAGCCAGAATTTTCAACACCCAAGTAAACTTCTCTTACACCCATATGTAAATGTCAAATTGCAGGTCCCCAGAAGAGTAGATTAGAATGCAGAGGCATTGTCCTCTGGTCATTGAGTTACGGAATCTTAATAGTTATATTCATTTGTAAATAGCTCTAACTTTCTTTTCTAACAGAGGTGGGGCTGGAAACGTTCACTACCAATCTAACGATTTATGAATAGAAAGATGTTTTCCTTGCAACTCTCAAGTAAAGAAGTTTAAAAATTGAGCAAGTTAATTAAAACAAACAGAGAAATAAAAGGAAGATCATTATGGATTATAACAGAATCTGGTAATCCAGAAATTCAGTTTCAGATGTTTATAACACAGCTTTAGTACTAATGGTCAACAGATTCTTCCCTTCCCCACAAAGCCTCCTAGACACTGGCCTTCTCCTAACAAATGTATTAATAAAATACAACAAAAACCCTTCCAAGTGAATAAAAGCAGAATAAAACCAGCACTGGGTGCATTTGAAAACGTTACCAGGTATTTTTAGCCATACAAAGAACAACTTTTAAATATACTACTAATAATATATAATAAATGAAAACAAATAATATAATAAATAAATAAAAATATACTACTAATAAAAAAAAAAACGTTAGAGGAAAACAAAGGAAAGAATATTAAGACTTTTCAGCGAGTGCAGCTTACAGTTTTCTTCATCTGGGTTTTGCCAAGGCATGGGACTAAAAATTTACTCTTACCCAGCCTGTCACACAAACAAAGGTTTCAAGTGTTTGAAAGAGCAAAATTCCCTAGTTTTATTTATGCAATTGTCAAAGGTTTTTTTTGAACTTGATATGTATATTGAGGATTGTCACAGAACTGTGTGGAGAACCTTATGAGAAAAATTAGAGACACAAGTTAATCACCTTCCTCTATCAGGACTTAAGAGTGGAAGCATATATAACAGAAGTTCAGATAACTCAGGTTTGTGAAGTATACGTTTCACATTATTCTAGAACTGACATTATTTATTTATATTTAAAAGCTTTTTATTTTTATTTTTCCTAAATATCATCCCTGGTTCATTGCAAAGTAGGACTTCTAAAAGGTAAGATCACTTTTGTTATAGCCTTTGGTTCAAAGGGGAGGAATAAGTATATGTTCATACTTCTTGAAGTCCACCTGAAGAAATGCAGTTTTATCTAGCTAGTACAAGAAGTAAATGAAAAGAAGTCTATAAACGAATGTGATTCATTTATAAATGTAGAGAGATAAATAATAATAATTATCTGGTGTGGCACGATCTGGCATATTTATTTCTAAACATAGTGTGCTTAACAACAAGCGTTGTAAGACAATAGGCTGTTTTACTACTGCCTCTTAATGGGAATTACATGAATAATGAGTCTCAGGAGACACTTATCAGTGATAAAGGTAAATATTGGCTCTAAAAAATGTCAGACAAGCTATTATACCTCTGTATTGCAGGCAAGCTAGATGGGTTATTAGCCATTATTTTGTTTTATTATATCTAGCATTTAATAGCTTGGAATGTATGTTTAAAAGATGATATCTCAAAGAACGGTCACTGCAAATGCCAAATATTCATCCATTTCTCCTCACTTCATAACTGTGACTGGATGGCATGCATCACTGAAGTAAAGAAAACTTGCTTCAAGGTCAGCAGCTTGAACAGAAAACCAACACAGTAGAAAATGAGTTGCAGTATGTCTTGTCTCCAGACTCAGACCAAAAATACATTTGATTCTACTATTGGTAGTTTTTGTATTGTAACAAGGAAGTACTTGCCCAGGATTTCAGCTCCATTACTTGAAGCACAATAAAAGGTTGCCAGCCCTTTGCACAGTCAGAGGAATGGACACGTCATTGTCATCAACATTCATAGGGAAAAAATTGATGTGAAGAAACTTAGCCTATGCAGCACCAGCAAAAGTTGAAGCCAGGAAGGCTCTATTTGGAGGTGGAGCAGCTTAATTTGGGCTGGGGAGGTGAGAAAAACATAGACACATGCATCTGTATAACTTATGAGGAGATGATGGCACAGCTATCAGACTGCTGCAAAGGGCAGAGCCCATGCTAGTTTAGTCCTAGCAGTGACTAGAACGTGCAGTGAATGATCAGTACTTCTCAGCAGTGATTATTGTACAAAGACATAAGCAGCAGATTATTACAAAAAGTAAGGAAAGTCTGAAATCTCACCACAGCAACAGCACAGGCGTAAGCAGCAGCAATGGCAGTGTCTGCTTATTAGAAGTCTCAGCTGTGGAAAGAGTTTCCAACAGACAAAAGTGTAGCCAGTACTAGAGAACAGTATACAAAAGAATAGCATGAGTAAGGCAGTTTTAAAAGATGATTTTAAGTAAAACAAGAATACATTTTATGGAGATTTTTTTTTATTCCGGTATGTATCTGAATAGAAATCTAAGGTTTTGAGACAGACAGTTCTCACACAGATTATGAAATCATCAGCAGAAGTCTAAAATATGTTCAAAACTGCTTTGAGTTCTGCTCTTAAAGGGTAGACGCATTCTCTCTCTTGCAGAGGATTTCACCACGAACAGTAATGTTTCCTAAAAGTTCGGACTGTCTCTTTGGCAACTAATTCCCAGTAGTAATATATTTCAGAAAAACTGCCTCAGCTCTCTTTACTCATGAAGCTTTCAGCCCTGAAGTCCCAAAAATCACTAACTGGACTCATATTTTTGCTACCACTCACACTGATATTGCCACTTCCATGCAATGGGTCAGGGGACATAGCTGTAAAGATATCCCAAGATGAGGAAAATTGGTCTTGGGGCCCAAGGGGCAAAACTACTGATGCAGAAGATTGCTAAATACAACTAGATGCCTCATGGCACTGGAGTCTTCTGAGAAGAATACCATGGGGCTATTTTTCAGCAAATATGAAATAAAGTCTTATGGCAAGCCAAAAAGAATAAGATACACTGCTTTTTTTGTTCATTGCTCCTAATTACTATTTGCTCAAGGGGAAAAATGGGAGAGATTACATTTGTATAAAATATAATAAAATATTTATGTGGCTAATATGACAGAAACTATAAAACATGCTGACCCTTAGACAAATTTGCATCCTCCCTAGGACTTTGCCAAGGGCAGAATGTCCCTTGGTAAAAATAACTCTGTACTAAATATGTTTATTTAGAGCTCAAATCGTAGCATAATTAGGAGATTCTCTCAACTCGAATGAAACAGTACCAACCCTCCAATCAATTTATTAGAATGCTGTTAATAGTTAATATATATAAATGCTGTGTGTCAATATATATTTTTCACAGATTCACAGAATTATAGGGGTTGGAAGGGGCCTTGGATTGAGAACCTACTATTGGTAACCTACTACTGACTTCTCAATTGTAGACTGCATGGAAATACATCCAGACTGCTCTTCAATATCTCCAAATATTCCACATCCGGGCAGCCTGTTCCACTGCTCCATCACTCTGACATTAAAGAAATTCTTCCTTGAGTTGGAATAGAATTTTTTGTGTTCCAGTTTCTGCTTGTTGCCCCTCATTCTATTGCTGGACACCCCCACTGACTTGACTACCACACTTTAGAAATTTATAAACAGCCATAAGACCCCTCTCAGCCTTCTTTTCTTCAGACTGATGAGTTCCAGGTCTCTCAATCTTTGTTCATATGGTAAAAATATACATAATAACTAAAAATAATAAATAAAAAATATGCACATGCATAAACTTCCTCCCTAACATCGGGTAGTTCTTCCCTCTGCCTTTGTTTCAGCGTTCATTTTCACTTGTTTAAGCTCCATTGCCTAGTTACCTACTATCACAGAAGCCTTCCTGTAGAAAATACTATTTTACATAGTTTCTTGAAAGGTGTGAACAGTGCCACAGTTTCCTCCTAAGCTTCACAAAATCAATGAAAAGTCCTGGATTTGGCATGCACTTGTTTTCCTCTTCAATAAAAATAGTGCAAAATACTAGAAGCTGAGGTACAGCACTCCAGTACACAATAGTGAGCTTTGCTTTATTAAACTTTGAAAACAAGTTATTAAAATTTAGTCTTAGATTTCAATGATGAACTATGAACTAGACCACAAACTGAAATCTTTTTTTTTTGTCTCACTGTAATTATTAGCATTTTGATAACAAAGGCTAAGATCCTGTAAAAGTAAATGCTTTGATCTGGTGTTTTTTCTTGTACACCACCTGTAAGCATCACTAGCACCTAAAAAAAGCACACATGAGGCTAACTGCTCTGCCACTGAGATGCAGGCATGACCACCACTGTGGCCAATGTAAACCAACCCCATTTCACTCACTCAGCCTGAAGTACATCTCCGATTTGCTGCAAATGCATTTCCCTGAGTTAGCTCTGAGCATAGGAACAGCTGTGATGAATCACTCCAGATTTGCGGCCTGAGCTGTGACCACAATTTTTAATTGGAGTAGCACTCTATGAGTGATGCATGTCAAAGTAATCCCAAATCCCAGTTCTAATTTCCCATGGCTGTTGAGTTATTTGCATGTGAGAGTCCTAATTACTTACCTATTCTGAAAGCCTGATTTTAAATTGATTATTACAAAACGTGAAAGATACATTCTGCTTTGGTACTCTATTTTACCACCTTTTCCTCCTCCATTCCCTATAACATAACTGTCTTATTAGAGGTACATTTGGTTTGAATACCTTCAGATTTTTCTACAAACCTGCTTTTCAAGTGATATTCACCTAGACAGAGCTGAGTCATTTGTAATATGACAGTTAAGGTGGCCAAATATGATGGCTGAACACATGATCCCCAGAGGTATCTCCTCCCTGTCTGTTGTAAACCACTGAGATGGGATTGCCTGAAGAATTTTGGGTCTCAGATCACTTTGGCTAAATCGGAGTTGTGATTTTTCATTCATGATGCAACTTGTTTAAACAAGTGGTCGGCGTGCAGTTCTATGCGATATTAGTGGAACACTTGAATTCAATTACCTGCTTTGTTTCCCTCCTCCTTTTGCCAAGAGTTGTGAGGACTAGCTATAGGGAATGGACTTGGGACAAAACTGAGATGACAGATTGTTTCGTGCCATAGGGGACTGCTATATTAAAAACCACAAGGAGCTTGTGGAAAGATTTAGTAGCTGCAGGCAACCTATGTCAGAATTAGAAAGAAATAGTCCTGGGACAGCAGTGCCTCACAGCTGTGACTTGTAACAACTGTATTTGGCCTACGTGCCAAAAAGTGTTTAATCATCTCTGATCTAGTCAAAGTAGACAGTAAAACACAAAAAGGAACAAGCAAGTAGCTACTGCCCCCATTCCATTCTTTGCAATGTAATTAACTTCTCTAAGTAACACTGTCACTTTCTTGGATTTGATAAAAAAAAATAATCTTTTAAATGACTTTTGCTCTCTGTAAGATATTGGCGCATCATCAAATTGGATCTTCAGCATCAGAACTATTTCAACTTCTATTTTGATTTTTATTTTCTTCCATATGGTAAATATTACTTGGAGTCAAGAAATGGAAAGGAAGGGAGGGGAAGATCTCAGCTTTCATCTTCATATTATACTGGAAAATTAACCTCGTTTCCATAATGACTGTCACCCCTGAAACTATCATTCCTCCTAAAAGCCTCCAGCAAGTGAAGAAGTCATTTGCAAAAACTAAGGAGAGGGGAGGGAGGTGAGGACGCTTTCTATTTCCCAGAGTGAATTATCTTATCAAAATAAATGAATAAAATGCTTATTCACATGCAATTTGAGATCTAGCAACATTCAAGTCCCTCGTTGTAGAGAATGGCAATTGCATTAGTCTCATTGATCATAATTTGTAGTGGTTGGTGCAGTGTAATGTCTTAAAATGCTACTCACTACTATAACCAAGGATAAGATAATATATTTCTCACTAGATCTATTGGAATGCTTTTTTCCTAATGCATGAAATCAATTTGTTCGTAATGAACAAAATTTACTTTTATTAGATTATATCTACTGAAGAGAACACCAAATGTTTGTGCATTGATAGTGTACAGTATGCTTTGAAGACAGGAACTAGATTTAAGAATGTCATTGTAACATTGCTCTAGTCTGATTAAGTACAATTGCACTATGGGATATCATATGGACTGTAAAGTTCCCATCTATCAATATGAAAAATAGCTTGTTAAATACTGGAATATAAAATCTGACTGTGCTCATCAAAAGGTTTTTTTTTTTTCCTGCAGGCTTTTAAACATACAGATGTACTTTATTTTGAGCAATATATTCTTGCTGTAAAAGAACTGATGAGAAACTGCAAGAAATCTATTTCCAAATGAATAAAGGATAGAAGATGGTATGAAAAGAAATATGAAAGTCTAAAGATGATGACTAAAATTCAAGGTTGATAATGTAGTAATATTATTAGTACAGTATCAAGTGATTCACAGGAAATGAATAGCTAACAAAAATCCCTCAATTCCCCTGAATTAATAAAACTTACTGTAAGGGATAGATAAATTCTGCAATATGAAACAAATTCTCTCATCTACTGTCTTTGTTGTGTTGCCTGAACACATCAAAAAAGTGTATTATTTGCAAAAGGCAAAGTGATAAGCAGTGAAATCTCCCATGGCATAAATCATAACAGTACTGGATTTTAGAGATTTGATTGGGAGTAAAAGAAAAATAATAATGAAGTAGTCCCGCATATAAGAAAGGGAATTCTGAGACTTTATTATTTAGCTGTGTATTAGTATGTCTTCATTTTCAGTTCATGCAGAGAAACGAAGAACTAAGCAGTGGCTTTACCGAGGTAATCAGGACCCTCACCAAACATATCACAAAACTTTTGTTATTGTAGGAATTGATCCAACATACTTATAATCCAAATTGAATGTAATTCTAGATTCACCTGGAGAAAAGATGGCTGGAAAAAAAAAAGAAGCTTCACTTAAGATAATTGCTACTATCATCTACCAACTGGTCAAAAGATCTGATGAGAATGTGCAGTCCTAATTAGGAAAAACAGTTCAAACCGAACAACTATAGACCTATACGCATTTAGAGTTTGAAATTATGTGGGTAAAAGCTGTGGGCTTTTTGCACCTCAGCACTGAAGAGAGATTTGAATAATGTGAAATAGTTTGCAGGCTCTAAGTATGATGCTGAGTCATTTGTGAGGGAAAAAGATAAAAAAAAAAGCACGGAAAAAAAACCCTGTTTCCCAGCCTAATTCCAGCATCCAAATGAAAGTTCTTTTTCTGTGAAGTAACGTTTTCAACTGTGGAGAAATAAGATTTCAAGGCCCCATTTCAGAGTCAGAGGCTCTATTCATGACTGGAGCAGCGGTTCTTAGGCAAATATCTATCTTCATAATCTTATGAGATCATTAAAGACCCAGGCTCAATTAATGAGGATTATTATAATATGATTTAAAGTGGATTATAGCATCATTTTGCTTTCTTGGTTTATGCAATTGAGATAGCAGATGAGCACAACATCTTCATATAGCAATAAGAGGAAAACCTGCAAGACACAACTGGAAAAGAAAAAGAAAGTAAGGAAATACTGACACAAGATTGAGGCTTTCACCACTGCATACTGACCAGGACAGGGATTTGGGAGTAACTGCTGAAAATTTACAGACTTCACTACAATGCACTGCTGTCATGGAAGAAGAAAGTGAAAAACAGAATTGAAGCTCCAGAAAGGCAGAAATGGAATATAAACAAGAAAAAAAAAAAAAAAGGGAAAAAGGGAGGTGGTGGTGTCTATTTTATTCTCACCTATAGCATTTAAAAATCCCATTCACTTCTGAATGTGACCACTGAAACAATGACTGACCAGCATACCGAAATGTACATCACATTACTTAAAGATAATATTTTAAAAATGAATTCTGATTAAGTAATAAAATAAAAACTTCTCTAGTAGGAAAGTTTAAATCATAGTGACAAGAATGAATGTCTGTACAGCAGTTCATGAAATGAAACAGAAAGTGTTACCTGCTTCATAATGAAGTAGTAATCAAACCAGTTAACTAGACAATTATAATTTTTTAGCAAATTCAAATTCATATGCCTACTGGGATATTCTTTAAGGGTAGAATTATTGCTAATAAAAAAAAAAAAATCATTTTCCAAATCTAAGGTGAAAGAAATTACCTCCTAGCCAAATCTTTCTGACAGGCCAAGTGTGAACTGCTACGGGCTGATTCTTGCTCACTTCACTGCTGAAAAGCATATGGAAAAAGTTGTATGACATACTGGTGGATGACAGCTAATCATCATTAAGAGGGATTTGAAAATGCCTTTTTCCGTGTCCAAAAGACATTTGCTCCTCCTTGGGAGAAAAAAAAAAGATTTTTTTTTAGCACAATGTATAATGCAGAGCCCCAGATGACACTGTGGCTCTGTTAGAATAATCTCTAAACAAATGAGAGGTCTGCAAGAGACTGGCACTAATAAGAGAAAGAAAGTCTTAAGTCACACACACAGATAAGAGGACAGAACAATATCAGAATGAGAAGCAGATCTGACCATTGCCCAGTGTTTCCTCTCAGAACAATGCTGTATCTATCATGCTCTGAATACATAATTTATACCTGTAGTTCCCCTTTTATTCTTCTCTTGCTGACTCAAATGATTGCCTTTTTATTCTCCCTGTTCTATAACATACTGGAAGACTGCTAGATAACAGATTGGAGACTTACTTTCCAAGCTGCATGAGAACAATTTTCCAAATGTTTGAAAGCCTGAAATAACTGTATACAACCCCTCTGAAAAATTAATCTCCCCAACCATCCCCCACTCCAGCACAGACCCTTACCACTCTTTGAAATACAAAGCAAGTCTCTCCTGAAACTATATAATAATGAAAGTGCTTTAATTCTCTATAGATAGATTCAAGTGACCTCAGCTCAGTGTTGCATTACTCAGCCAGATAATCTCACTATCATGAAGGATTTATAAATTTATGTTAACCCACAATGACTCTAGCCTTGTTACTGAACAAGACACTTAAAGTAGTTATTTGTATTCCCTATACATACTGATAAATGGAAAATTTGTACTTTGGAAACTTCTTGTTTTTACTTTCCCTGAGTTCATTTATTTCACAGAACAGTATATTCAAAGAAAAAAAAATGCATGTAAATATGTAAAGTGTTCATTGTATAGGCTTTACTAACAGAAAGAACAATATCTTATTCCAGACATGACAATATATTTATTTATGCAAAGGGAGGTTACATCAGAAATTGCCACCTACTCTTGAATCACTCAGACTATATCCCTAAGATTCTTTTTTCCCCTCTTATTATTATTTATAGCATAACCAAAGCCCATTCTGCAGAGCACCAGGTGTCAAACAGGCTGAAAAGATATATGGTCTTACTGAGCTTTCATGCCACAGGCCAGAACTAGTGACAGCTGTTCTGGCACATCACAAAACACACTCTATGTTTAAATATCCATTGTGTTAGAAATATTTTGTAATCGTCAAATGCATTTTCACATCCCTAATTGTCCATCTGCAACAATTTGCTCACTGAACACACAGTAGCATTTGAATTGCTATACTCTAGAAGTTCTGCACTCTGAATTTGGCCACCATACACAAGAACCAGCTTGATCTTCAAAGGTAGCAGATAAACTGCCAGAGTGAGAATTGCAGTTCAGATCATTTTGGTCTGGACTGAAAATAATGTCCCTAAACAACACCTTTGCTACTTAAGTAATAGTATCAGCCTTCCTCTTCCATCAGTTCTCATGTGGATAAAAAAGGAAAACAGTAATCTGAAATGCAACAATTTGACAAAGTTTGAGCACGGCCTTGTTCTGCTGTGCTGATTCACTGAGATCTAAACTTTAGCATTAATAGTCATAATTAAAGTGCCACCAAGAAATTCTGGATGTTCTTTCTCAGTAACAGAAACAAAGCACCGTTTATGCAACCAGGGGAAGGGTTTTTGACATACAGTACCCTTCTTGCACATATTTAATGAACTCATCTTCTGGGGAGGATTATCTGATAGGATGTTTGGATGGAACTTAATTATTCTTAGTGAGATAAAACAAGAGCGTATTAGTAAATAAGTCATTTATTTTCCTATATTTAAAGCCTAATGTAGAGCAAGTTGAAATCATCGGTGTTATCAAGAGATGGTAAGCTACATTTTTCCTAACATTTCAAATGGTGTACAGTTAAGAATCAGGATTTTAGGGTGTATAAGAAAAGATACAGCTAGAAAATGAGTAGGTGAAAAATATGCTACAAGGCTGCATTATAAATATGATTATTTATGAATACTTGAAAGTTTTTTAATCAGATTATAGAAATTTTTGAATTGAGGAACCCAACTATTTCCAGATCATTCGAAGACAAAAATAGTTCTATTACAGCCATTGTATTGCTTATGCCTGTTTTTTTTTTCTCCTTAAGATAAAGAGGCAAATATAAATTAGCTCTGCCTATAATGCCAAAAAGATAGTTAATACAAATCACACAGTTGTTCAAAGATGACAGTGATACTGCAACATCTTTTAATCAGCAGCACGATTATTCAGTATCCCATCACCAAGCTAGAAGCCCTAGGCATAAGTTCTGAGGTTATCTATATGAAGATTTTTTGTTTCAATAAACATTTCAGATCAATGACAGTTCTTGCTTTAGCTAGGTAACCTGCACCTCTAGGGCTGGAATACACTATAGCACTGAATCAGGACCAGAGTTTAAAGCCTACTCCATAATGTCACCAGTAGCCATGGAATTGGACCTATGGCACATTGCTACATCCGTATCTCAAAGCAAAGAGAAGAGGCATTGACATCTACCCGGCAACCACTTTTCTGCTGTCAGGGAGCCTTGGGGACTGTACAGAACAGCCAATCTAAGAACTAGTCAATAACACACATTTATACTCTCCTAAAACTCACTTTGTGCCACTGCGTTAGCATTTACATTGTAATCAAGCTGTTAGCTGTCATTTCTGAAAACAAGTACATAAATAACAATTGATCATGTAAATTATAATATCTCAATTTGCATATGCTAAACAGAGTACGTTTCAGTTCTCCCCCTCTTGACAGAAAGGTAGGGAAGGACATACTGTTCCCAGTGTTCTTCTGCCATTAGAACTTGAGGAGCTGCAGTAACCCTGAGTAGTATCCCCCACTTCCAGCACCCAAGAATAAACATTGAATAATAAACATTCCTACTGCCTTCCAACATTCAAAATGATTGCAGTTTCATTTAAAGCTACTTCCCAATATTTTGACTTCAGATTCATCCACTATTATTTTCTCAATAAACTCTACGTTGCTGATTACCAATAAAACAGGCCTGATGACTGCCTGATTGTGAGATACAAAAAGTCAAAGAATGTTAGCCATTAAAGGTACAAAGAGAGAAGAAATACTTAGTTTTCACCTATTTAATCGAAGCCTCAGTATCTAAATAACCACAACACCTAAATGCTTATTCTCTAACTTCAAGGGGATATTTACTTTTTTGATTAAATATAGAGAGCAACTAGAGACAAAAGCCTCATTAGTTCTGATTCCCATAAGTTTAAGCAGTGCCCTGGAAATATTTACTCTAGCTGCTGGTCTGATTCTTCCAGGAGATGACAAAGCCAGGATGTCTGGCACATCATGTCTTCATTAGCCAAACTATCATGCAGTCAGTAAGAAGCACAGTGGGAGAGAGGGATGAAAGCAACTGACTGACCAGGCTTCACATTCTACCTTGCTTTCCACAGGCAAAGAGATCAACATTTTGTCATTTAGCTCATGACTATTAGCATATTCTATTCATATCTGGCTGTACTCTTTTCCAACCTTTTTTTTTTTCTACTACAAGCTCATTCTTCCTCTTCCACAAGAAGAGGACCTTCACCTCAATGAGATATGGCTTTCCTACCACATTTCATTTCAGCAACTCTTATTTTACACTTGCATGTGTCTGCTTTTCCCTAAAGCTTTGATATTCTTTACTCAGAGCTAACTGCAGTTGCTTAAAAAAGCCCAATGTTTACATCCATACACTTTTTTTGTTACTAAAGCTTCATGCTTGCCAATATCAATGACAAATACTGAGATAAAGTACAATTTATTCACCACAGGGGAGTTACATTAATGGAATTCTTTCTGGCTACCATATTACCTTACCTGTCCACCACAGCTCTTAAATGAGCATTTCTCAGAGACAGTACCCAATTCTGCTAGTATACAATACTTGTTTTATCAGGTATTTAAAATAGCCATAATAAAATGTATACTACTCTTTCATAACCATCATCTAAAGAATCTGATTACTTGTGTACTGGTAAGTCTTTCTATGCTTCCTTTACTGCTTCCTTCTTTTGTCCTATATATGTCACTTCAAAAGTAATGCCTCCTATTTACATCCATGGAAATAACAGACAAAAAGATCCCTATAACACTACTGGATAGCACAAATTTTCAGCTCCAAAACACCATTTTTCAGTCACCACCATTAGCTATCCATTTTTTGCCAGTGATGAACAAGAGCCTGTACGATGTGCTTGAAAAAATCTATACCAGGAGAGGCAACCCATTCTAGCTGTCACCATTACTGAAACACAGCAGCCATTGCCTCACTGAGCTCACATCTAATGTTTGGTCTCCATACATGTTCAGGTAAACACCAATGAATGTTGATGGGTGGAATTTCTTCCACATGAAGGAATTCAGTCTCAATCTCACATCTTCACTTCATGCGCATTTCTATGCCAGAAGTCATTGTGTCAGACTGCCCTTCTTCTGCCATCTGGCACGCCATAACAAAACGTAATAAAATGTTGGTGAAATGAAGGCTCGGTCTCCACTGCCATCCCACCAACATCCATCACCAACATTGAGGGCCAAAAAATAAAAAATAAAACAGGAGGCATTACTTTTAGCCCGTGTACAAAAACTTCTTGGTAATAATTTTATATTCTCTTTTTGATTAAGAAAATTGTGGAATCTATAGGTCACTCTGTAAATAATTGTTTATAAAACCTCAAAATACATCTAAACCATGATCTATAATTTTTTCTCCTTTTGCTTTTGAGTTACTAGTTTGTACTAAAAAACAAAACGAACAAATAAAAAAACAACAAACCAGTTTCAAGCACATTATATTGAATTTCAATTTTAATAACTTCCAATTAAAAATACAATATGCTGTCTGGTAGAAGGCAAGTAATACAAGGGAATTCTGGAACTATTTACACTTTCTGTAGCTCTTGAGAAAACTATATTAAATTTTATATGATTTTTTTCCTTCCCATGAGCAAAATCTCAAACTGAGGCACATTCTTGTAGTTACCTTTCTCTTGAAGTGTGCTCTGGGCTTTTGATGTGTCTACATTCCTGGACATTTTGGACTATTTTGGTCTTTCGGTGGGAGCAAAATAAAAAACAAACAAAAAAACCCAGAAGAATTAAAAAAAAAAAAAGTTGGTTTCCTAACTACAAACTCATCCAATAAAGCCTGCAGCATAATACTTCATTTCAGAGGGAATATTTGCTTGCATGACCTAGATTGCAGGATTAGTTTTACTATGGTATATTCAGTGTAGTCTTCTTTCACTACATTAGAGACCTCTTCGAGAAAAAGCAAAGCTGCACAATACCAGTTGCACAACGATGACCTGTTTGCATTTACAATTTGCTTAGTAGATAGCTATATGATCTCTTACTCTCCAGAGAAGACTCTGAAAGGTCAGGTAGAAAAGTGAACCAGCACAAGTTAAGTTGCAAAGCAGTTATTTACATTTTGCTTGTGTAAAGAAGTGCAGTCTTCTCTGATTATCTTAACTCCTTGCTACATGTACACACTGAACACAAGAAATGCAAAATATGCACATAGCTGAGGGAGTAATGACCACTGACTAACTCTATTTCATTAACACAAAATACAAACTGAATATTGGACAGAGGAAACAAATTCAAAGGAAAAAAAGAAATCTAATATACCTATGAGTCTGAACATGTTTCTATGAGAACAGCACTGTAAACAGGCCTAAATAGAACTGTATTTTGCATTGGTTCTATGCCAAAAAAATATGTATTTCAATACTTCTATTATTGGAAAGTTAACTGTGAAAGATATTCAAGGATATCCGTGAACAAAACTCCTCAGCTATGTAATAGATGTTCATAATTCTATGAGCTTAATGTGCAAGCGTTCTATTTGTAATCGAAAGCAGATTACATTAGGCAAAGCTGAGCAATCAGTGACCCTTTTCACATCATTATTCCCTGCTGATATTGGGCTACTCCCTGCAGTCGTGAAGCAGGCAGAACTCCATTGACTTCACATAATTTATTATCTTCATCTCTTGCAGTAATACAGCTCAGCTTTGCTATTTCAGTGGCAGGGAATTTTTGGTACTGTGGTTTACTGTCACTTCTACTCAAGAGAAAGAGACCCCATGTGTGCCTCATTTCCATTCACTCAAGCACACCCACTTGCTAAGGTCACGACAGACTTCACCATTCAGCACCATTCTCTTCTCTGATGAGATGGGAATACAAGAGAGTTAAGATCCAGTTGTGGAGCAACTGGGAAAATGTCTGAATTTTCACAGGAAACTTGCAAATAGTAGTACAGTACATCTTATGTGATCTTTACTTGTGCAGCCTACATTAAATACATATTAATATATGTCATAATTATATATTTTAAATATATATAGTTATATATACATACAAATAATTAGAGTTTAATTTAAAATCAAAACTTACATTTTTAGCTATGCATTTTAAATTTGCCAACTATTTCCACTTTAAAGAAAATTACTGAATTAAAAGTAGCTTTCCAAAAAGCTTCCATGGAAGCCTAACACAAATTTCCAAGGTTCTAAGAAATCAGTTCTGGAAAATACAGTACTGTAACCATTTCATTTGGATTTTTCCGCCTCCCTGATAAAAATTCAGCAGTGAACTTAAAGAACAAGACATAACTCCCTAAAAACGAGAAAAAAAAACAAAAACAATAGCAGGTACATGCATATACACACACACACACACACACACACACACACACTATCACTGTAAATAAGTGATTTTAGGGTGTGATGGCAGGAAAAAAGGATTTTGCAAAGGCTGCCTTGTTTGGTGATCTTCTTCAATTGGAGTTCCCTTTCAAGAGTAAGAAATTACAAAAAAATCTAAGACATGCCCATGGATACTGCCACTTCTATTCTTCTCCAAACAGATGTGGCTTTTCCCAAAATAAACCTTTTCTTTTTAGCACTGATTTTTATCTTGCTACACTACAGACAGGACAAAGAGACACTCTTTGTTCAACAACTCTAGTTCATCCTGCTACATCCTCTGAAAAGCTAAATGGTAGGGATGAGATCCACCATTTCAGCACGGCAACCCTACAAAATTGATCACCTTACTGAAAAAACAGCAGCAAAATGCCTTTTTCAGTATTCACACCTCCCCCCTTAGAGTTTATCGTTTGACAATTCTATGTTATGAAAAGAGCAAATTAACTGAGAATCAAAAGCATGTTTTCCCCTCCCAATATTGCAATTATTGCTTAATTTGGTTTCTTTTCTGAAAGATACAACTTAATATGACCTAGCACTTTTCTTCCCTTTCTTCCCCCTCTCCCTGAATTGAAATGGTCTTTTTCAAGTATACAATTCAAAGACTGGAGAAAACTGATTCTACTCAAGTCAGCTACAAGTTATCATTGACTTCAAGAGGATTTCATGCTTGAAAGATGATTACGTGCATATTTATATAACGTTATTCCCAAATTTCCCACTTCCTGTTCCTACAGAGATATACGTGTAACAGGTAGAATGATCTTCATACTTCTCAGGTGGTCCTTCTTCAAAGATTATTACAGTTATTGAATTTAACTTTGAAGTTGGTAGATTCAAGGAAGCAAATAAGATTACTCTCTACGTGGCTTGAACCATCATAAGAATTTTTTTTTTAATATTCTCAGAGCAGAAACGATACAGAACTAGAATACAGCAGAAGACTCAGGAAAAGAGGAGATGTTAGAAAGCTACAGAAACAAAAAAGGAAACTAACTTGTAAACCAAATAATTTCTTCTCTTGATTTTTTTAAAACATTTATTGTACAAAACAAATAGAAATTTAATGTTCCTAAATGAATACGATGACATTTAAAATGCATTCAGTTACATAATTGTTTGCTTTTCACAAATATTCTAGCATATAAACCCAAAAGCAAAAAAACCTGCAGAAGCATCAATATGAACATTAGGAATATTAATAAAAATGAGGCCATGAAACCACACATATACAAACAGTAATTACATTTTTCCTAACCAAAGAGAAGCACAACACCACATGAGTATTTGTGAGCCTACAAAGATCAAATCCAACTACCTGCCCGCCTCAAGGCTAACCAAGAGGCAAGGAACGTAATTGAAGGCATTGTCCAAATGCTTCAGTAGAGGTACAGAAAGCCACTATCTTACTTTTTAAAGTAAGCTCCACTGCAACTTTATCTAGGTCAAATTAAGGTATCAATAAAAGGATATGCACCACGTGAGTTACCCAAATGACTAATGAAGTGATCAACAGCAAGATCTGAAAAAAAAAAAAGTATTCCTCTCAAAGTTGAATTTCAACCATTTAATTAAATTCCAAACTCTTATTTTGATGTTTGCTAAGTAAACACGTTTTCTGCATCCCTCTTGAAAAAAATATATTAATTGAATAACAGTCATAGAAGAGAAAAAAAACTGCGTAGCTTCACTGACTTCAAAGATACCAAACTCCATTACCCAGTCAAGTGTTTACACACTATTTAATATGCAGTGGTGCTAACAATGACAGGAACTGTGCAAGAAAAAAAAGTGCTTGCCCATGCTCATTCATTAGGGTGAACATTGCTATATTCTACATTGTATTTATAACTAATACTGCCCTTTAAAGCTCCTACAGCACACAAGAACTTTCTTTTTTTATTGCCATTAAGGAAAAACCTTGGGAAAGAAAACAACGACCCTGCTGTTGGCAGAGAACATCTCTGCTGCTCTGCACTGCTAGATGCAAAAGCTAGAGCCGAAAAATGAAAACAGTAGCCTGGAGGCTGGGAACGTCATCTATCTTCATTAGCCACCATCTCCAGTGCTATGGACTCAGAGACAGCCCAAGGGGAAACAAAGTGCCACAGAAAAATCTCTTCCAAATAAATCACATTTTTAAAGAAACAAGTGAAGCACTCAAATGGCATCCAGCTGCTAGTGTTAAAAAAAATACAGCTTTTACTTTATGTGTACTTTCCAAAGCTTTTTAGTTTGTAATTGGAAATTATTGCCATTTTGAAGGAAAAAGAAACCAGCAATATCAAACCTATTTGGCATCATCTTACAACAGACTTAATGGGGAGTTACAGCGTTTACTGCTCTCATTCTGAACCAGTCAAAAAACTATATCCATGGCTGCGTGTGATTAAAGGATTTTAGTACTGCTCTGTGGATGCTTTCTCTTTATCTGTACTCCTAGTTTAAAAGTTTAGTTAGCAAATGATGTCTCTTGAAAAGTTATTCCAATTTCAATTGCAGGAAAGCTAAATGAATTAACGTGGTGAAGGATTTCAGAATACAGTGAGATCTCCATACCTTCAGGTCTGTATTTCTGTATAAAACATAAGCCGTAGGGCTTTTCTGATGTATTTTTACCTCAAGTATGTAATTTCTTTAGGATCTCTGATTTTTCCTCAGAATCAAATAAAGAATTTAGCATAAGAAAGAAAAGCAACACACAACCAAACTTTCCCCTACACTCAACCATTCTCTCCCCTCAAAAAAGTACCCCAAAACTTTAAGATACAAAAAATTTATGCTGTTTTCCCAAGATGGGTTCTCCAGAGATAAGTCATCCAACCTGTTAAAAAAAAGCTATTCCCTGCCTGCATTCTGAGTTTGTGCCATTACACATTGTGTTTCTCATGGATTAGTCCCCTCAGTATTCAGAATTACATATATAAATTAGTTTTCTACTGTTAACAGTTCCATGTACCTTTTACTTTCAGAAGTGATTCATAGCTTTGCAAACCCCTTTTAATTACTTCATGAAAAAATTAGATTGAGCTTTTCAGTCTGTAAAAAAAAAAAAAAGACCTTCAAAAGGTCCAGTAAATGGGTTGAACAAGAATAGAAGAAATACTAACAAAAACGTTGAAAGCATCACTTCCTTGCTCAGCTGTCTCCACAAAAATTGATTAATCCTTTTTCCATTCTCCCTGGTGGGGGAATGCAATGGGGTGAGGGGAAGCTTTGCAAGCTGATATGAATCTTTCCACAGTTAATGTATTTCTGCCAGCTCCACGTTAGCTGTCTAACCCTATTTAGCAGCCAAATCAAATGCCAAATTCTTCTGCCCACTCTTGACAGTGAATCTATCTTTAGAACTCCCATAGATCAGTTCACTGATCTTTCAGCGTCCAGCTTCAAGAAATTGTGCTGAGGAAGTCAAAGTAAAGACCAGCTAGGTATCTTAGCTGCAGCATCCTTGTGTAGAGAGAGGTGTTAGCATGATGCTCACGATGAGAAATCGTTATTCTTAGAACGTGTTCTTCTCTGGTGTCTGCTAGAAACATGATGACTTGTCTCTAATACCAAACAGCTGTCATCTCATAGACTGAGGAGAGAATGAGCTGTGCTGAAAAAATAAGTGACTAATCCTTATTTTGTGGGTTTTGAAGTGATGTGGTAGTCACCTCCATATGACTGTTCATTGCTCTGCACAGACACATCACCTGCTTACCTCCCCAGCACACAGATGTGGAGATGGTTACCTAGTACTACCTGTTGATGAATTGTCCCTGAATATTTTCCAGTCTTCCAGACAATTTCAGCTTACTGCCCCTGGGCTAATAACTATAACAGTATCAGACATTCAATAAGCACACACATCATACTTGCTGTACTCCTAATTTGCCAGCTCCGAGAATTCAGAGCAACAAAACCCAGCAGTCTTTGTGGCTGAATGCAAACTTCAGTCTCAAAACAAGACTAAATTTATTTCCCTTTGCTTAATAAAATGGAAGCAGGATCTAACAAGAATAGAAAGTTTGACATAAAGAGGAAATGTTTATCATAATGTCAGGAAAATATTTTCAAGGTAATCTGTCAAAGAGCAGATGAAATCCTAAAATATTCTGGTTTTGACTGCCTTCCTCCAAATTCCCAGTTTAAACCAGGAAATCTTATAGCTCAGCAGCACTCCTGAAGTAGCAACCTTTCCCCTAGCTTTTCTAGATGCTTTTTTTCTCCCCAAGGCCTGTTTCAAAAAATAAATAAATAAAATTAAAAAAATATATATATCAAGGGAGCTGTCCAGAGATAGGCTACACTAATTGAATTTGAACACAACTGCACGTATTTCACAAACAGGAACATCTGCTAAGTCGCATGTGAGCTGCAAATTTACATCAAAATCAAAACCAGGTCTGCCCTGGCCAGTGGCACTGCATAGAGCTGGTAGGAATGCCCAGAAATAGGGTCAAAACACAGATGAGGATGATTTATTTCAAAATGACATTCCATATTTTTATTTAAAGTTTCAGTAATACTTTAACATAAAGCATAGCATAGCAATTTAATGTGTTCCTTCCTGTTAAAAAACAAACAAACATCAAAACATCTACCCAATGCTCATTCAAACAACAAAATAGGGTTTTTGATGAATTAGCCCCAAGCTTTGTACAAGATATAAAAGTCTATATCTTAACCTTACTTTAGCTGTACTTGTTCTTCAGTCACAAATTTTTCATATTTATAAAAAAAACCTGGTAGTATCACAAGCAAGAATCTGTTCCCCTGTCAAGTGATAGAACATATTCAGGACCCACTTCATGCCATTTCTTTAGCTTTCTGAGGCTTATTTCAGCTCTCATGACTTAGATAAAAGGCTCAGTGAGTGAAAAAAAAAACCACCCACAAGGAAGAGCAGAGAACAGGAAAGAGAAGACTGGTGGCTTGTTCTTTGAGGGACACAATTTCCAGAGGGACCCAACAGGCAACTGGCAGAGTTTGTTTTATCCAAGAGAGTCACAGAGTTACTAGCTTAAGTATATTTTCAGTGTTGTACTTAAAAGATTGAATAAAGATTGAATAGACAAATATAAGGAGGAATATTTGCCTGTTTCCAATAAGTTTAGTCAGAGCTCAGATAAAAGAATTTTGAAGCCTATCCACCATTTTGATCATTCTGACTTGCTTACTACAAAAGAAAGTCTAGAGGCTCCCATTCAGAGCAGTGCTCAAATTAAGTCTTAGTACAGACACTATAATGTGTCCGCTGTGTAAAATTTGACACTGATAAGCGTTTGTCCTGTGAGATAAGACAGATGAACATATATAAACGTCTGGAAATATGAAAGCAAGACATGCCTCTACATGCATAAATCAACTCCTAAAAACTATGAAAAACGAGAATGATGCTGTGCTATGATCTAGATCAACACAGAGTCCTAGTCTCAGCATGCCTAAATAAGTGGGAGGAAAGGGTGGATCAACAATAGATAAATACAGAAAACTGAATAACTTTGTTGTGAGTCCTGCCCACCTAATTGAGAAATGTAAATGTACTGCATGGCACCTTACTCACCTTGACTGCTCTTAAACTGGGTTGCCTCTTTCACTATCAGACAATAGAAAGAAACAAAATCCAGAAGTCTGTCAGGGTGAACTGAGCAACAAATTCAACAGATTTCCAGTACTGCTTTCCCTCCTCTGATTCTAAGGCTCTCTGTACAGACAGAAGCAAAAACATTCAGCTCACTTCTGTCCTGTAGATCCCATATTTAAACACATTGGATACAACAAGACTCCTACCTAATTGGCTGGGAGGTGTAATTATCTGCAGAGGTGACATAAGTAGTACAAAAAAATAAGAAAATATTAAGGCAAATATAGTCACATCAGGAGTAGGTGGCAAACTGCAGACTTGTGGAAAAAAAAATGTTGACATAGACTTAAGAGCCTTAAAAAGGTTCACTGCTTTTGTCAAGTTAATGGCACAATTATTTTAAGTAAGAGTGTCTCTATGGATATAAAACCTGCAATGTTATTAATCAGCTCATGCTTTTTGGAGAATAAGACGATTTGATCTCTCATGGCTACAATGTAATGTATTGCATTGCCCTTTATGAGCAAGCCCACCTCATCTTATTCAGGCAATTTTCACTAAGTTTAATGAGAAAGAATAGATGTTGAGTAGAAAACATACTGCATAAAGCATTCTGCAAAAGATTTTGCCTGGAATATCCATAGAGTCAAAGGTTGCAGCTTTATTTCTACCACATTTAAAGCTGAACAGTGGTAATCCCCATTCAGGCCACTATTTACAAAAGAACCACAGGGACATCTAGATCCTGAACACTGTTCACTGTCACGCAGGATGTGATTACACAGCATATGCCTTGTCTTAACACTGCTTTTAAAAACTGAATATTTTTGCTCATGTCAACTCCTTTCCAATCAATATATTTAAAGGATAATATTTTACTTACAAAATGTTAGCTACTGTTAGAATAGCAATCAATAGCCACGTTTCCTCATGACTGTTCATTTCTGAATGCAAAGTCAGGAGCAACATTGCAAAAAAATTAAACATTTTTCCAAAATCTGTACTGCAGATGTCTAGCAGCAAGTTGTACAAGTGTATCAAGAAGAGGAAAAAGAGTTGAATGACAAAGAGGAAGGTGGCACAGGGAGAGCAAAGATCAAGGCAAAAATACAGACTAGGAAAAGGTTCCTTGCCGAAATGGAGGAAAAAAAAACCAACACAAAGGAAACTGTCCTAATAGAAATTAGAAAAAAAAATAGAAGGCACTACGTTTGTCATAGGATGAACATGGATGAGAAGTCTATGGAAATTAAGTGCTGATTAAAGTTTGATGTTAGTAGGTCCCTTGCTATATTAGCCTTGAAGTGAACATAAGTCTCATACGACTCCATTTTATAATTGATTAAAGTGACTCATTTCACTACTAGAGTTAGACAAGTTAATTGTAGCAAATATTAGTATAATTCATTTACAAAAATTAATTTAATAGATGAATTAACTTACATCTAAGCTATACAAATTTGCTCTTCAAAATTTTTTTTTTTTACTGAACAGCTTATGTAGAATAATTCCACTGAATAAGAAGTAACTGTTGAATTTAAGTTTGTCATCTAGACACCTAGGATATTATGACTTTTAAAATGACAAGCTACCCTAACTCTTTTTAAAACAGCATTCTCCCAAAACAACTTGAGAAGAAACTTACATGCCATTCAGTATTCAATAATTTACATAAAATTGATTAATTCTATTGTACAGCACTCACTCCATGAATAGAGCCTTTCACTTCAGGAGACCCAGAAAGTTTTAAGGACTAAAACTTGATAGAAAAAAACATTAAAGAAATGCACATTAGCTGTACTGAACCCTTGCTCAATGCTAGCAAAATTATATTTCATGAATGTAATGAAATTCTGACTCAGATGATAAAAAAAATACTATTGCTACTTCTCTAGGTTACAGAGCTACATCGCTAAAAAGCCATTTGCTGTTTGAATGATGTCATCTGCCCACTCTGAATTTAGCCCTTGCTTCACTTTTATTTATTTAAAAAAATAATTATACTCACACACTTTTTTAAACCTATTAGATGATTCGAATGATTACCACACCCTCATTGAGTGTCATAGCTCAGTCATTTCTCTGAAACTCCAGAAGTCTGAAAATAGAGTTATGGTGCCTTAGCAGAAATTAAACAACTGTCTTCAAACTTTGATGTTGGCAACACAGGCCATTTTTATTCAATCATGGCTACCAATCTGGAACATGCAAGAACTAAACATATGCACACACTTTAGCCAAGGATTTAAAAGTATCCATAGAAAGAGTTAGAGAAGAGATTTGGCTTGTGTTACAACTGGTTTTTGTTGTGGTTTTTTTTTTTTTGTTTGTTTGTTTTTTACTTTGCACAGCTCTAACAGCCCAAATTAAAAGTAGCAATTATCTGAATAATGATTTACATCACAAGACTCAAAAAAGGTGTGGAGAATCTCTATACAGTCATAAACACACCTTCAGAAAGCCTTCAGCACAGAGGATATCAGGTACAATTAGAATTGTGATCACATCTACATGTGAAAACAGACACAGAGATCATTGCAACCCCCAGGACACACTCCTTTGCACCTCTGATTGAAGTGCCCAGCAGTAACACTGTGACAAAAACCTGCTTTTGCCTTAACCACATTTTCCAAGGGTTTGTCCACTGATTCAAATGGTTCCTTTAACTTAACCATAGTTCTTTCATTCAAAGAACAAAAGTCCTCAGTCACAGCCTGTAGAAATCACTT
The DNA here is from genome assembly GCF_038088225.1 of Cyrtonyx montezumae. Lineage (NCBI taxonomy): Eukaryota > Metazoa > Chordata > Aves > Galliformes > Odontophoridae > Cyrtonyx > Cyrtonyx montezumae. The sequence continues at coordinate 6,788,662 of NW_027071914.1, read as the reverse complement.
AATGACAACTCAATCCATTGAAATGATGGTCTATTTTATCAAGCTGTGATTAACACAAATTTGTTTCAAGGTGACTTTGTCCTATATTAAAGAAAACAAAAGAAATGGAATAAAAACAGTCTCTCCCTATCAACCCACTACAGGCTGCTATACCCAGTGAGTCCATTATTTATTGATGACTGCTTGAATTAAAACACATTCACCTGTTGAGAATATTTTGTCAATTTAAATTAAGAATCTTTTCTGTCATCCTCACACAGACCAGCGAGTAGAGTGATGCAGTTAACTGAAGAGGTGAAAAAGGGCTGGAATCTATAAAACTTTATTACAAGCTAAATATTGAACTTAACCCAACCAACTTCTTAGTGAGTAAATAATCACTGCATACAGATTGACTATGAAAAATGAATAGCTTTGCATTTAATTTCCTGCACGTTAATGATAGTCAGAGAGAGGAAGCATTTGTGATCAGCTTAGCACGTCACTCACTTTCCATCAAAACCTTTCCAAAGGAAAACTGCACCTACTTATGTATGTGCTTGAAGAAATAGTAGAACACTTCTCCATGTAACAAGGCATGAATTTCACTCTGAAATCATTTGCAAGATAATTAGTAATTTACTCTGAAGTATTCCCAAGTTCTTTCAAGCAAATATATACTAAAGTCTTTCAGTAACACAATGACAGCATTCAGATTAGAGAAAAGCAAAGTATTGCTGGAACAACAACAACAAAAAACAATAAACACAGTAGGAAATTCTCCTTTACTCCACACCCCTCAATGTTAGATCCATTAGGAGGAGCTCTTGCAGTTTGGCCTAGATGGGATTCTGGTTAATCTAGTTATATGTAAACTGATCATTACCTAGTCAGTAGGGATATATTTGCCTTTAAAAATGAGGGTGACTACATTTCAACAAGCTTTAATATTAATGAAAGACATATGGCTGAAAGAGTCAGAAAATTGTTAGACCAGTGAAAAGCAAAAACCTGCTTTAATAGTAGTTCTAACATTTGTTTATCTCAGGGCATACTTTCAGTCTTTTCCACAACATACCAGTTCTAAAAAGGCACCACATACATGTAATTATCATTGTCGTGTTCCCAGCATAAGAAATTCGCAGAGTCAGTCGTGGGCCATACTTGTCTGTGACAACAGTTGTCACTGTTTGGCCAAGGTTTTATGACAAGTGATGAAGGGATCAATGGATGCAAGCCCTAGAAAAGGGGAGAGGAAAGCAAAAAGGTAGGGAAATGGGTCTAGATGAAGAGAACAGCAGCAGTAAGCTAAGGGAAAAAACGTAGTGTACCAGATAAAGCAGCAAAAGGGAAGATAATACAGTATGGGTGGAATTGAAGCTAATAAATCAAATAAAATGAGAGAGAGTTTACAAACTGAAGTCCTTACTATAATGCCAGGAGGAAAAAGGGCAGTCGTGACACCCCGTCTGTTTTATCTTTCCTGCTGAATGAAAAATGGAAACAGAAAAACGAAATCTGGGTCTGCAGTGCATTGTTCTCTTCTGAGACCAAGAGACCAGAAATATTGACAATCCACAGAACTGCAGCTTTAACTCCCAGTACACTACATGATGTTATGATGTGGAACACCAATCAAAAATCATAAAACCATGACACCAGTAAAACATGTCTTTTCACAAAGGAGTAATGATGCATTCCAGTACATATACTACAGTACTATAGTCCCAAGACCTATTTTTGCTAAATCTTGTTTGAAAACACAATAAGTTCATCAAAATAAGGATTAATAATAAGGAAAACTGGAAAAAAAAAACACTCCTAAAAAACAAAAACACTCTTCAATACACGAAGTTCCCAGATATGATCTGCTTAAGGTGGTTTTTTTTTTTGCTTTTGAGCTTACACAGAATTTAACTCTCTACAAAAATGGACATTCCTGGTAAATTTTTATTTTGTAATACACAAGTATTTTAAAGTGTATTTCTTCTTCATTTTCCACAGATGAAGAGAATAAGGAAAAGGTGATGCAGCAAGGAAACTTAGTTACACATCATAAATCATTCACATAATTCAACTTAACGTGAACATTTTTTGCATGACAAGTTATGAAGAATATGGATTGCTTAGGTGCTATTTGCCTCCTTGACTCACTACTACTGCTCTGAAAATCCAAGCTAATTTTATGCTGGGTAATATTTTCAGAGACTTCATTTTCATTAATTAAATAAATGTTTCTCAAAGACAAGTCTAATGAGAGACTGTATCTTGTGAGACAAGTTAAAAGAACAGCCTGGTTCTTTCTGTAATCAGGGCTATTCTCTAATTAGATTTATATAATATATGTAGTGCTATTGTCAACCATCAAGTACTATGGAAGTAAAAGCTTCAGTCATATGAGTATTAGAATAATTATAACATTTTGATTTAGCAAGTACCCTCCAAAATGAAGAGGTCAGTGCTACCCTGCTGCTTCTTGACAAATGAAAGCTTTTGGCAGAGCATGATAAAGTATACTACCCTGAGAACCTACAGAGGCTTAGGAAAAATAAAGCTTAGTGACTTACTGGAATTATTTGCACTACTGAGTGACTGTCTCAATGAGCAATGATGAAGCTGGTTACAGATGTTCCAAACTTACTTCAAAATATGTTTACATAACAATGCTTCATCTTTCAAGCGTTCTGAGTCTGAAATGCCTTGAAGACACAAACCATCAAAGGGATATTATCATCCAACAAGGTCATCAGTAGTCACAGCAACTCGGCAAAAAAATCCACGTCCTTGTTAACCACTTTGTGAAATAAATTAAGGACATTTTACCTCAAAACTTTTTTCTGCAACAGTTACTGTACCCTGTCATTGGTTTGGTAAAACTTAAAATCCATATTTGACAAAAATGATTCTACATGAAAAACTTCTAAAAATTGTGCAAATATGAAGATAAGCAAAACCTGAAGCCCAAGAGAGAGAAACTGCAGTCTTTGAGAAAGGAGACAGCAAACAGTGGGTGTACTTTTGTCTAAGAGGTGCTAAGTTGGCTGTGAGAGCAACTCAGCAAAACATGCAACAATTTCACACTGAGCCAGTGAAGTTATGTAAGGCTGTCACTCCAGAGGTAGAAGAGGGTGTTCACAGAAAATAACCTACAGTTACATGGCATGGAGTAACCAAAGCAAAAAACGTTTGAGAACATACATGAAAAAAAAGCTAAGAAAGTGAATGGTAAGATTAAAAATCAAGAGATGACAGTGATAAATAGTACATTATATTTGCATTATAGAGAAATAGGTAAACAAAACACTTTCCTATGTCACATTTACCTACTAGAATGCGTTCTTACATTAAGAATATCTATCCTCCATTGTTTCACTGGATGACACTTACTGCAAATCAGTTTATCTAACTACTACATAATCTAAGGTTATCTAACTACTAGTTAGATAGAACTACTAGTTAATCAAAGGTTTTTTGAGAGGTCAAAACTTCTATGCCACTGTATCATGATAGTGATATAAAATAACAGGGCCATGAACACCCAGTTCTTGCATAGCCACTGCCAAAAAGTAATTGAAAAGGAAACAATCTGACATGACTATACACATTTTGAAGGCATAATTAAAGTTGGGCATATGCTTTAAATATATTATGCTTCCAAATCTATATATAGACATGGTTTAAAAGGTTCACAAAGTTACCCAACAAAAGGTAAAACTAAGTTTTCTATTGTCTTTTTCAGATTCTTTTCAATAAAGCTATCTTCTCTACCTAATGACTACTGTTAGAAAAATATAGTGTATTTTTTAGTTCTTCCAAAAAAGGTAGAATATTTTTAATATTTTAGATTACATTTTAATTAAATGAAAGCATAAAAAGTTCTAATATTTAATCAAATATTCCTAAGGCTGTTTATAATTGGAATATTCCTGTTCCAATCCTCTTCAAATATACCAAAAGAAACCCTGATTTTATTTTGAAGTTTCCTCCTTCAAATCTACATTGCAAAGTGTATTTGTCAAGCGCTTCAATACAGGATTCCCTCCACACTGAATTTATTAACCTTTGTAGCACTGCAGCATAATGTTGCTGCTATACAGCCTTCTAAGACTTAAAGAATCGAAGACCATTTTTTCTGAGGCATCAGAAAACTCCAGTAGGATGAGCACTCATGCCACTTCAAGATGACTGAAGTAAAGTGGAAGTAGTTCACTGGTTTCTTAAAGCTAACCAAAGAGGTTAAACAGGGACTAAAACTCCGTGGTCTTAATCCCATAACTCAATTAATAACCAATCTTATAGAAAGCAAATTACAGTAATGCTGCTCAACATTTCTTGTAATGCTGTTTCATACATTGTATGAAATCTCATTACTTCCTTTAAACTTCGTAATCAAAAGCTTGTTGCAATGAAAATATTAGGCAATTCAAAATACTTGGTGAGACAGCTACTTTCAGTTAAGCTACAGACACGTTAGTGCAGAAACAAGAGTAAACGAGTACTGTTTTAAATGGAAGTTTCATCCTTAGTTGACATTGAGTGACAACACAAACTACTGAGCAACCTCAACGTTCAAACATTAAGCCAATTCCTGGGTAGCTGGTGTAACAGAACTAGTGCCATGTGAGACAGACCCTACGAAAATATCAGTTCAAACATTTCCTACATCAACATCAGACCTGGTGGGTTTTTCTTCCTCCAATATATATGTATATATATTTTAATTTTTACATTTACTCTGAAAATTGTGCAAATGTACTGGTTGCAGAAGCCCATGTTTAGGCAGCAAGAATCACAGGGGTTTCCCCAGGGAGGAGCAGCTCAGGCTGCCTCATGGAAGTGCAACCTGCAAGCTGCCGGGGTGCTCCAGCTGCCCACAGAGACAGTGGTGGAGCAGACAGCCACACTGCAGCCTGTGGGGAGCCCAGCTCAGAGTAGATTCTCCTAACAAAACCTGCAGTTTATGGAGGTCTCACACAAGATCAGCATCTCCTGACACTAACTGCAGCCCCCAGAGAGCGCATGCTGGAACAGACTTTTTCCTCTGCAGGACTGCAGCCTGTAGAGAGGAACTCTGCTGAAGGAGGGATAAAGTGATGGACGCGGAGGTGCTACCTCAATTCAACAACAGTAAAGAGTGAGGTCTAAATAACTCCACTATTCATTCAGATATATTTTAGTTGCCTCCCTATGAAATCACATGAGGGGCATGAAAAATGTTGGACAGTAGAGAAAGCTGAAATAGGTTAAAGATATTTGGAAAAAGACACTTGAGAGAATTTTTCACTGACTGTAGATGAAGCAAAACTGTTCTAGCTTTCTCATTAGACTTAACCATAAAAATACATAAGATATAGAACAAGACAAAAAAACAACCTTTGGAGTTACCTCTGAAAAAACGTAATCAAATAAAATATTTACCATTCTGATGAATTATATTTTTTTTCATTCAAAGGATTTGTTTTACCATAGTTTAACGTTAATAACACAGTTCTATTGTTCTAAGTTACAGGTATTAACTAAATCCCACATAATACTTATACATTTCCTTAAACCTTTTTGTCAGAACAGGGAGAAGGTAGTCATAGAACTTATTTTGAAGGGTTACAATCCAGCACCTCGTGTAAATATAGAACTCAGCTGCATCAAATATCTGTTGAATTCTAATTAATACTGGAGCTACCACATCCTCTGAACACATACACTAGCAAAAAAACCAAACAAACCAGTAAATAAAACAAAAGTGATATGATTGACCACTTCTGTTCAACAGACAGCAATTACCCGTTAACCCAGAAAAGCCTTACTTCCTCATACCATATTAGTTTCACAAAACAGTAATAAAAAAAGTTGTTTTGCATTCTACTGCAAAAAGAATAATCATCTTAACACCACTTTTCTCAGAAGTATGTTATTATAGAATTTTATATCTTCAATAACTCACAGTGAATTAGTCTGTTGATTATAGGCAGAAAACCAGATTTCTGAGACCATAGAGAAGATTAATATATCAATTTCTAAAAAAATCATGACCAGATGAGAAGTACCAGCTACTGTACAAAGGAAGACAGAGAATAGACCTGCACACTACCTAAGTTACTCAAAAGCTAACAGAAGTAAAATGCATCAACAAAATGCTTTTTATCATAGTCTCCAAATTTTTTTTTAAATATCATCACAAAATGATTTTTTTTTCTAGCTTCTAGCAAATTTTCAAAAGCCCCATCTTATATCTGTAACACTTACCTCCTTCTTCTCTCAGAAGCAAAACCCAGATATCTATATGATATGTTGCCTCTTCTGGTACCAGACTTTTAGTAAGTACTGAAGTTTTTAATCAAAGACCTCACACCTGAGAACAGTTTCACTGAGGATACAAACAGCCATTGTAGACAGGACCTCTTAATTGCAGACTAAAAAGATGCGCCCTCTATTTATCTACAATTCATACTACAAATCAGAACTCTAAAGAGTTTTGTTTTACTGAAAATGACCACAAGCTGAGTTTCAAAGGCATTTAAAAGTGGAGTTTCCAAAGTACTTTCTTCACCTGAATCACCGTTAATTAAGCAATCAACAAAAACAAGGACTGATGTTTTCCCAAATGCAAGCGATTATAAAGAAAGATAATTTTCAAGATCTAAGAAGTAAAAAGAGCTCATCTTCATTTCATACTGATCTAATAGTTCAACAGCAAGAAGGAACAGACGTTTCATGACCCTAGCTAATTTAATTCATAAGTCTCTGAAAGGTCAGCAGTAGTTGAAGTACATTTGAAAATGTATTAATTTCTCTACTTTTGCTTTTGGTGAATTCCTCTTCCCTTTTAACAATAGTTTGTCTCAAGAACTTTCGTTGTTCTCTTATCAAATCTATTTGCTAGAAGGAGTTTCAACTGGTCAAATTCAAGATAATCTTAAAGGTGGAAAAAAGAACTCTACTGATTTCATTGTGCATTCCTTGATTCCACTTTTGGCTTGCAGTAATTATTCAGGGTAAAACACACATGGGGAAAAACTAGATTATCCAGTACTAAAATTTAAAAAAACTTTTAAGTTATCATCTCTGAAATTAAGAGAGAACAATATGGCTGCTATTAAATTTGTTAGATTAAGTAGTCTCAAGGTACATAGCTGGGAATTTCTGCAGCTATTCTAGGAAGTTAAATGGTGAGAGAACATGAGGAGCAAACTGCAGATGTATCATTGTGGTATTAAGTGAAAACTACCACTGATGTTTCTTTACTGTATCCGTATTACCACTAAATAAATCAATAAATATCAACTGTAAATAGAGTAAATCCTGCATAAATTAAGAAATCACTTCCTGGTAAATGTAATAAAAGCAAATCCTGATATAACTAAGAGAAAATATTCAAATGTGTCTTGACATAGAATCTTTAATACATTTTTATGTCAGCGGATGATGTACAAGTTGAAAGTGAAAACACTGATTATTTTTTTTCAACGTAACCGAGTCAGTGCTACGTCTCCTCATTCACGACGTATTTACTGAAAGCTTTTCAATGGACCCAGATGTAGAAGAGAGCACACTCTAAGAAGAAAATTAAGGCCAATGCATTTGTGTCCAGAATTAGGTTTCTCCATTTTATGTGACTAGAACAGAAATGATAACTGCGAAACAAATCTGTTCCATGTTGTTCATAGCTGGAACTGACCACAGACTGAAGTTGTATACTTCAAACAAGACTAAATTTTCAAGATAAAATGTTCTTTTCCCGTAATAATCATTTATTCCTCCTTGAAGTTTCATATTGGATTTTACTTGTTAAATCAAATCCTTAACCATAAAATTGCTTTCTTTGAATATTTCTCATACTTACAGAACTTTTCCTATCTTTGGATTTTTTCTACTTCAAGTGGAAGACACAATATTTTTTCCCTATCTTTTCTTTAATTCAATGAATCATTTCATCCGGACTATCATAGAGAAGTACTTACACAGGTTGTCTTAGAAATATATCTAATTACTATAATTTGGAACTTACAGACTATGTTTTATAAGAATCATATGGAAAAGATAAGAAAATTCCAGAGCACAAGCAAATCATTGGAAAAAAATAACAATTCATCAGGAAGTGATCTTCACTACCTAGTAATCCCCCCTCACCCCCCCAAGAAAGCTAAACCTCAGTTGAAAGTTAAAGCAAAATGGATTAAAATTCAAAGAACTGCCTCATTGTACGCATGACTTTATTCTACCAAGAACATTTTTGCCAAAGGAATGAATCAGGCAGTGGCAGAAATCAAAGTAATCTTTTGGATATCTGCTATTTAATAGTGTGGAATGTTCTCTTGTCAAGGTCAACTAACTGTTGTATATCATTACTGAAGGGGAGCATTAATTAAAACCACTGATAATGAATACTGCATCTTCAGATGTTAATAAATGAAACTAAATGCTTGTTAGATTTTCCAGAAGTCAATCACAGCTTTAAATTAAATATCACACTAAATTCACCAAACTGGCATAGAGTACTTCTGAAACTCCTATGAGAATACAAATTTTACAGAACAGTAAATTTACACAGCACTTTGAGAATTTTTTTTTTTTAATTTTTCTTTCTTCTATTTCATAATACTATTTTGGAGGCTGCACATTTTCTCAGTTTCTCTCTCTTTATTAGATCCAAGATTGTGGGATATTTTTTCATTTGCTTGTATTTTTTCTTATGATAGAAGACATCAAATGGAGTTAATCTAAGTTAAATATTCCACTTTTCATTCAGTGAACTCTTGCAGTAAGTGGAAGACTTAAGTTTTTTGAGTGTAAACAGGTTTCTTACACTGAGTGTCTATGTCTATGGCAAGGTACAGTACCATTGTGACAATCAGTGAAATAAGTAATGTGCTGTAACATGAATAACACAACCCAGTTACTACTAATATATAGGTTGCTCCGAAAATAATGCCTCCTGTACATGTCCATAGAAACTACAATAGATCAAAAGACAACAATAACATTACTTGATAGAGCAAATTCTCAGCTATGCAGTGCTGATTTTTAACACAGTCACCACCACTAGCTATGTATTTTCACCAGCAGTGAACTACAGTCTGCATGCTGTGCTCATAAAAGTCTGCACCAGCAGACCCTCTACTGCCAGAGCTGAAACGCACCACCCACTGCCTCACTGTGCTCACATCCACTTTTTCCTCGTGAAGGAATTCAATTATATACTTTTGTTTCGTAAACATTTCCATGTCAGATGCCATTTTTTCAGTCTGCCCCTCTGATGCCACCTGTTGCAAGTCAGCAAACAGTAAAAGAATGTTCACAGGAAGGTTCAATGGCTACTCTGTCCCACCAACATCTGCCTATGACATCATGGGCCAACATAATAAAACAGGAGGCATTACATTCAGAGTAGCCCTCATAGAAACTGCATTTGTTCCCAATAATAATGTGCAATGTCTTTCTATCATGCTAGGTCTGTTTCACTTAAGTTTCTCTGTTCAGACTTCAGAGGAACGTTCCAGCAATTAGGTAGTTAGTTTAGGCCTGGAGAAGCCTGATTTCAACTACAAGCTCTTTTGATTACTTCCTGGTGACCAAAGGAATGACACTTGCTCCAAATAGCCAGCATTAGTCTGCTGTCTGACTCCCAGTTCAGCTGGGCAAGCACCTAGGCAACAAGGGCATTGCTGAGAGAGAGAACAGTTAAATTGGATATGATAAAATTACACTTTCTGTGGGTTGGATGTGTTTTACACCACTGTAAACATCGTTTTTCTTTGAAATCTCCTAGCTAGAGAAAATCTCAGTTAAAAAACCTCACTATTTCACCTCATTCATTATTGTAGAGGGACATATTTTAAGAAAGAAATCTAGAGGAAGCTATGAACCAGTGGAAATTGAATAATTTTGCTAATAACTGCCTTATCTCTGCTCGATTCTTGAAAGTTTATCCCTAGCCCAGGACTTCTAGTTCCTGATATTTAAGATTTTTGAAATTCCACCTTTTATTACACATCACACCTCTAGTATCTGTGGCAGTAATCATGCTGGTATCATGCTTCTTAGGAATAAAAAAAAAATCTCTTTCATCAACAAGAATTATTAAAAAAAATAAAGGGGAAGCTGGAAGGGTGGCAAAAGAAAGATTGGCTGCCATACAGAGCCTCTTTGTTGCCTCAATCTCTTACATGGTCACCTGCTCCACTGTTTGGATAATTATCCTTGTGCAGAAGCATATTTCCTTAATTAACTGAGAACTTCTGTCTTGCCAATGTTTGCTGAGTAGTATGCTATCAAATTTTGTACCAGCTGGGCCCAACTCAACTCTTTTCCTTACTCTCAGGTAGAATTCTCCTAATGCTTCAGAACTGAGAAGTCATTGTGCAATGAATATATCCTGTCTTGCCATCAACAAGTTCAAATGTCCCTATTAATTCCTGCCCAAGTACTGGACAAAGTAGCCAAAACCACTGTAAGATCTCTTCACTTCATTTACTTTCTGACTGCACAGGAAGAAAGACAGAAAGACCTCAAATTGTTGATAAACAAGATTTTGATAGGAAAAAAAAAAAAAGGGATGTAATTTTCAATAAATTACCTAAGCCCTTAGATAAGTCATTGACCATCTGGCACTTGGCAAAATGCTAACTCATGAAATTACTTTGGTGAGATTGTGGGTTGACACACTACATTATTTCTCTCTTTTCCTTTTAACTGACATAGAAAGCTGAATAGTTTACAAATTCCATCACAACAAATGAAATAATGACGCCTTTCTTCTTCACCCTCTTTCATCTATTTTTTAACAGCACTTTTCAGCAATCCACAGTGACATGTCGTAGGTGGGCTACCAGCTTAGAATAACTTTTATATACCTTCTGATTTCATAAAGCATTTGAAATAGAAGACTGTAGGAGGGAAAACCCTTTGCACATACATTACGTTCAGGTTGCGCTGTATATGCCCTGGATAGTCGCAAGATGACAATGTTAACAGTGCTAAAATTAGGGATAATATTTAGAGCAAAAAAATTCATGAGATGCTTCAAGCTTTGGCTTTCCAGAATATCATGTGCTTGGCAGCTGATACCAAGAATACAGCAGATAATTTTAAACATAATCTATAATTTGAATTTGAACTACAAAATGAACAAGTAAGTAACATACTGTAGACATCTGAACAATAATAGTACATTCCCAGCCGGCAGAACAGAATACATATATTTCTTCATTTTTAAAAGAACGGATGATGCCAGAAACTAAATAGTTCTGAACTCATGAAGTTGATAGAAATTTTCTCTGCTGAGCATGCCAACATGTACTGCTTTGGAAATTTCTTCATCATTTTTTGAGTTTTCCCAAAGCTTATGTTGAAATATGTCACTGAATGTGTTTACATAATATTAAAAAAATCAAGGGTTGAGTAAACAACAGGAAAAGAAACATACTGTTATGCACATAGTAATAAAGGTGGACAGATCATTAGATAATTTAGGATTATGTGAAGTAAAAGAAGAATATTACTGGCAGTGAATGAAATCAAACTCCTGCAAGTGCAGACAACGCCAGAATAGTAATCCACACGTTCTGTTGTAGTGCATTTTTTAAAGAAGGGGAGGGATTAGAAAGTAACTCAAATGAGCCTGAAAATATTATTTCAATAAAAATACTAAATGATAAAATAATACTTGAGTTTATGAGTGATGCAATTATTATTGCTACAGGCATGAACATTCACAATTTAAAGTTCTGAAAACTTAGTAGAGTTTCCTAGCATTTGTCTATTTGCCTTTATGTGATAGGAATCAGTTCTCAAATATGATTGAGAATTTGAAACAACTTCCTTTTTTTAAAACAGAAATTCTAGCTTTTCTAACAACAACAACAGCAAATCCATACACATCTACAATACAGAAATATAATACTCAAATATCATAAAATATGTAGAGATGAAGATATGAATATTGTTACCTGCAGATACAATGTTCATATTTTTATTTTGTATATAATTAAGTCTTGCCTGACAAATAGAGTCCATTACTGCAGCAGTTAAAGCACTTTTTTTTTTGCAGAAACTAAAATTCAACATTTGTACATCAAAAGAAAACAAAAAAAATGTACTTGAAAAATTTATCATACCCTGACTTGTCATTTCAAGATACAATTATAATTAAATGGGTTACTAGACAATATATTCTGCTTTCAATGAAAATCAGTCACACAGTGATTAATTGAAGGTACCACAATAACAAATACTACTTAATATTTTTGATTAAATATTGAACAGCGGTAACAAGATAGACTTTCCTTGCTGTGAACAGCTTTTAGACATAATGTGAATAACATTTTGGTGTGATGACTGAGTGAAAAGAATAATGCTTCCATTTGCATTATGATTTTTTAAAAATGAGATACCACCTTATATCACAATCTTGGCTGAAAACTTTGAAAGAAAACAGGAGGACTAATTGAATCAGCATATTCAACTTCATTGTTCCTATTCTACTAGAGAATATAATTATTCATAATGATAGTCAGTATTGCCTCTGGTTGCAAAATAATTCTTCACCACCAAATAAACAGGCTGGAGAAAATATCCTACAAACAATGGAAACATTTAAGAAGTGGGTAAAGAAGGAAGCAAAACTCTGATCCAATCTTACTACACCTGCCAAAATGTGCAGAACTTCTGTCATTACATCTTGATTTGCATTCTTCATAGAAATCAGAAAATTACGTGCTTGTTGTGAAGAACAGCTCATTTAATCAACAAGATTACTTATAAGTACCACTTAATAATGCTACTGAACTGATAGAGGAAATTATAATTTGATTATAAGTGGCAAATCTGCATACAGTAAATCCTGTCATGATGTCATACGTTTATTAAGAAGATCCAGATTGGTTTTAAGCTAAAGAGAGAGCCACTGTGGTCCTGTGCACAAGAAGAAAATGCAAATGGCTGACTTCTCTAGTATTCAGAAGCCTAATCTAAGTTCTTGCTAGATAATTTATTTGTGCTCTAACAGTGCTCACACCTGAGACCAGAACTGGTGTATGTCATTCATACACACACCAAGAACTGTTTATCCTCTGAGACATTACAGTACATTTTGAAGGGAAAAAGGAACATACTAACTGCATTTTATGGTCAGGGAAATGAAAACACAAAGTCTGTAGCAGAACAGATAGGACCTATGAAAAAATGTCATATCTTACTTATTTGTACATTAAGTTCTTCATTTGTTACTCTTGGATCAATCTTGAAAGCAGGACATCTTTGCTTCCATTCATTTCCTTCTTAACTAGCTATGCTCAGAAATGAGATATATAATGAATGGGTATTTACCAGGAAATACATCAAAGACTTCCAAAGAAGGTAGGTGATCCATTATTTTTCTAGTTTTATCTGATTCATGCTGGGGATTAGAAAAAAGACTTTCTGGATGACAGCACTACAGATATTCAGCTTAGTAACAGCTTAAGAGAATTGACATTTAACATCATCACAGAGGGCACATGGAGAGCGAGCTCCTTATTCCACATTACCCATAGAGCACTGTTAGAAGGCCTAGGTTCAGATACCCTCATGCATCAGAATGAAGTCAACCTAGGTGTCACACAGTCCCCTCAAAGGACAGGAGAGAAAAGAAGGAGAAGCACTCCATGCTCGCCCTCCTGCCCCTGCTCCCATCTCCACCCACACCGCAGCGGCACAAGCATGGCTGCTGCCTGCTCAGGGTGGTATAGCGCAGTGGGCGGCAGACAAAGTGAGGCCATGGGCTTGATGGGATGCAGAGAGCTGCTGGCAAGTGGGAACACAGCTCTGCCAGGAGCAGCTCCTGGGTATGGAGAGGGAGAACAACTGAGAGCTCACTGAGGGAGGAAATTTCATGCAATCACAGAATGGCTTGGGTTGGAGAGGACCTTAAAGCCTGCTCAGTTCCAGCTCCAGATCGGGCTGCCCAGGGCCCATACAATCTGGCCTTGAGCATCTTTAGAGATGGGGCACCCAAAGCAATCTGTGACATGGCCCCACTGTGAGTCTGTGCAGAACCATAAGGCCCCACTATAAGGAGCCTTGAGGTCACCATGATGTAATGTGAGGCTGTGTGGAGCCATAACATCACAAGGCCCTGCTGTCTGTGCTGGGGCACAGGCACTATTCCTGTGTCTGCAGCAGCGGTGGTGGCAGTATGGCACATGTGTGGGTGATCACGGTCTGAGCACTCCTCCTCCTCCTCCTGGTGGCCCTGCAGGCCTCTGGCAGCCAGGCTGCTCCGTGGCAAAGGCCAAAAGCAGGTGAATGGTATGAGCCCAGCATCAGTGGGCAGCACAGGGCTGCATCTGTTGCGCTGCACTGTTCTCTGTGGATGAAGCCCAGGCCCTACAAGTAAAGTCCTTGCCGCAGCCCTGAGGAACAGCCAGGGGCAGCTTAGGTGCAGACTCTCACTGCCCAGGTGCTCTTCCCCACAAGAAACATGGACAATCATTTTATCTCTTGTACTTTGTGTACGTTACTTACCTGTACTAATGGCTCAAGGGCTATATGTTTGTCCATCAGTCCTTGTAGCGTGTTGCACAGGGCCTGCAAGGATATTTTGGAGGATGACATCTGCAAGCCAACAGGTCACCAGGGCACTCTGTAGCTTTAGAACTCCTGACCCACATTTGCATCCCCTGTCATTATGTGGCCAGTTCATCAGAGGTCACTAAGGATGAAGGAGATCACGGCACATAGTGGGAACATTTCTCCTTTATGCTTGATAATATTTGTTCATCGGTTCTCACATTGTCATGTTTGGTTACAGATGTGCCCTCAGAGTTCCGAAAGTTCCGAAAGACAACTAAAGCCTTAGAGAAAACTGAGAAGGGACTGGTGCTGGCAGCATTTGGTGAGCCCCAAATACTGTTTTCTTAAATGTGGTATTTGTAGAAGACCTGTCTTCTGAAGGTAACATCCTCCTGATGAGCAACAGATACTTACAATCCAGCTCTCATGCTTTCTTTCTAAAGACTCATTTGCAGAATTTATGCAGAAGGAAAGAAGCCATCACATGCTGCCAGTTTCAGATGTAGAAAGAAAAGCAATGCACGCAACCAGCCTGCCAAGTAAGTGCTGTTCCCTGGCCACCGAGTGTTACAAACCATAATTACTATGTGTCAGTAGGCCCTGGCCCTGGTCAGCCCTCATTTCAGCAGCTAAACCTGAATGTCTACAGAGCAAGTGCTGTAGAAGAAGCCAGGAATTGCTTGAGAGGATGACTTGTCCCTGGTGTGTGGAGATCAGCACCACCAGTGCACCACAGAGATGCTTGCAGCCTTCTGTGGAGTGCTTAGACACTTTTAGCATCCCACTGTACCCAGTTCCCTGGGACTTGGGAACAATATGAGTGCTCCATTTTTAGAATTAGACCACCTGAGGGCTGTGACCCAGGTTGTGCTACCCTGAGGCCAATCTTCCCTCTGCTGCTGCTAGGGGAGTCTGGCCTCTAGCCTCAGGGATGTTCTGGGAGGATGCTCAGGAGATGTATGCTTGAGACAGCATGAACATTTTTGCCCCAGCTCTACTCTCCTTGGATGAAAACTGGACTCTCAACACCCAGCTCCAGCCCATAGTCAGAAGGAAAAAATTGAAGCATCACTGGTGCAGCCTCTTACATTGATCCTTCTCATCCTTTGTTGCTAAGACACCAAAGATGGGAGGAACCTAGCACTGCACAAGAAGGTCTTTTGGGCATGTGAAGTAGACTAAGAACATGACATTGTACTGAATTTTCTCTTTTCCTCTAGGGGTGGACTCTGGGAAGAACACAAAGGCAGGCAGTGACCAACGTATGCAGTTGTATATTACAGTGTCTTCAGCTGTCCCGATTTTGCTGCTGTCTTTGCATCTGGCAGTTTTAATTAGTACATTATATCAGAAGAGAGCTGTGAATTGGCTTTTCCCCAAAGTCCTTATTGCTGCAATTGGCAATGAAACCCCTGAAATTATGATACCCTGGCTGGCCAAGTCAGCTGTTGGCAGTACGCTGCTGAATTCAAGTTAAAAGATTTTTTAAACTGGCCTCTTAATTCCCACATGATCAGTAGTATTTTCTGAAATCCATTCTTACAGAATGCAAGAGAGCAAAGAGAGAGCACTGGGACGTGCTGAGACACTGACACTGCCTCAATTGGAGAAGATCAAAATGGAATGCAGCATCAAGAGAAGAAATGATACTCCTACCCAAGAAGATGGGGCCATGTCATGGTTTTATGATTTCTGCTATCATTATTCCACATCATAACATCATGTGAGGTACTGGGACTTAAAGAGTTAATGCTCCAGTTCCCTGGACTGCTGAATTTCCAGGTAACTGGCTTTCAGAAGAGAACTACGTACAACAGCAACTGGGGCCCATGACCCAGAACTTTTGCACCAGAGTTCACTTAGCTTTCCTGCAACGTCAGTACAGATGCCTCACCTCTAACAGTATGTCCCAGCAGCTCTCCTATTGATGGCGGCTCTTCTCCAGAAATCCACATTTCTTTGGATTCACCCCAGCCCAACCACTTTTTGTGTTGATGAGCAATAGGCAGACATTCAGTAGGAGGGGAAAAACTTAAAAGGACTCAGTTCACTATAGACAAACACCATATATGGAAAGACTTAGCTCGCTGGGATTTGCACTGTTCGTTAGTGACAGCCTTGAAGACCCTGGATGTTGACAGGGAAGGAACTGGCTGGTAAAAGTGTACCGATAAGAGAGGATCTGGAATGTAAGCATTCTGCCAGGTGAGACTGCGCCTATGCACATCTTGAGTTCATGGAGAGTTCACAAGGGAGAGGAAGATTTCTTTACCCTGAGACCGCGGCCCAGGACCACCAGGAGGCACTGCACAAGTGCAATCTTGAAGAGACCCTTCTAGAACTCACTACAATAATGTCAACGGTTTACGGGCGGGTTCGGCCCGGTTCTGCAACAATTGGTGCGGGGCATCCACAGACCCACGCCCCAGGAAAGGGGAGGGGGGAAAGGGAAAAGGGAGATGGGCCTAGAAACAAAACAGCGGCAGCGATCTGAGGAGGAAAGCTAATTTACTAAATCAGATATCGGAAAGCAAAATAACACACTATAATACAATATAATTGGAATTAAAGTTAATAAATCAAATAAAATGAGCAAGAGAGAGTGTTCAATAAACTGAAGGCCTTATGCTAACGCTGAAGGCGGGCGGCAGAGAGCACCCACTGCTGGGTAGATCCCAAAGGAAAGAAAGTGTCCCGTGACCACAGACAGTTTTTATCTTTCCCTCTGAGCGTAAACACATAAAAATACAAAGCATCGCAAAGTCCTCTGGGGAATGTAGTTCTTCTCTTCTGAGACAGGTATACCCGTAACTATCGATGATCCACAGAGCTGGAGCATTAACTCTTTAACTCTAAATGCACTACATGATGTTATGATGTGGAATACCAATGCCAAAAATCATAAAATCATGACAAATACGAAGCTGAGATAGGTTATAATATATGTATTAGGCACTTATGTATATCCATACCTATACACTATAAATAGCTGCCTGTTAAACAATAGTGTGTGCAAGTTGGGCAGAGTTATCTCCCTCGCACAGCTGGCAAAGTACATACATGCTTTATAACCCTTAATTGAGTAATAGAGCTTGTTTCCCACTTAATTTGGCCTTGGGCATCTTTAGAGATGGGGCATCCAAAGCAATTTGGGCAGCCCAGATAAAATCCATTTTTGATTTTTTTTTCCCTGGAAAAAAATAAAGAGTCTGTTTCTTCAAGCACCTAAATCTGTTAATGATGAGTCTCATTCACAGTGCTCTTCGATACTATGCTGTCATAAGAGATCATGTAATTAAAGGATCCAATATCTATTGGAAAATACTTCCTTGAAGATGTTCAGTAAGAGCATAATACTACACAACTATAAAAGCAAACAAACAAAAACAAAGATGACATAAACAAATCCATTATTCATCCATTCCTTTTGCACAGATGAACCTGACCCACCAGAGCTGCTCATGGAAGTTACTTTGGTTCCTATAATATTTTGACTAGCTGATTGTAAATGACAATCCTTGAATGGCAGACATCAAAAGGTAAAGGAAAATGGCTTCTTGTAATGTGAGTGAGCATTACTTTTCTGAAAGCTGTGAAAACTTAATTTTCCATATGAGATAGGTGCAGCCATAAAGAGCTTTATGGCTATATTCTGAACAGCTGCTTGGGTCTTTTCTAATTGGAAAGATGCATTGTAGGTGAACTAAATTGGACAGTGAAATATGTTTTATACTTGTAGAAAAATTAGATGAGACAGGTATAGAGAGAAAATATACTAAACGAATAAGCAAGAAAAGTGCCTTAGCTAGTAAATGAGTGAAGATCATCCAACACCAATATTAAATTTTACCATCTAAAGACTCATTCTCTTCTGTGGATCAGTACATTCACTACAGTGCACAATTTTGTGGTAGGTAAATATATATTTTGGAAAGGATTTTTTTTAAATATTTTTCCCTTTCTTCATCATATATTCTATTTTCAGTGCATTTTTCTAGACTCAGGGGAGGATTGGAGGACCTAAAGTGACCTTTGATTTTAAGTGAAGACAATTATGTTTTGCCAAGTAACCCAATCTGACCCCAATCATTCAGCTTCCAGAACCTTGTTGCAGCACAGATGCTGTCAGCAAGAGATCTCAGATGTTCTTGATTGTCCAGCACTGCTGCAGACCTCTGAAGAGAATAGTACTTCAAAAAACATTTCAGATTGCAACTTTCTCTCTCAAGCAGGCATGCAGGTCCAAATTGAGTCAAAAATTAAAGTAAGCATCTCATGTCACTTTGTGTTAGTTTAAATAGGTACCTGAGCAATAAAAGGATCAATGCTCATTCCTGTATCCTCTAGAATAAATTAATGAATTCTTTTCTGGGTTTTAGGATGCCTCCTATTGTCAGATTGTTCTACAAAATTTATGCCAATATTTTCTGAATGGCCTGCTACTTAATAGAAAGTTACTAAAATCCTGGGTTAAGTGAACACTTCTTTGATAAGACATTATAGTGGCAAAATAAATAAATAGCAAAATTATATATATATATAAAACAAATAGGCGAGATCGTAGTAATATCCCAGGGGTTTTCTTTGTTGGTTTTTTTTTTTTGGTTCATAGATATCATGCTGAAAAAAGATAAAGATACGTAGTACCAAACAGGAATCATTGCCGTCCTTAAGATATAGTGTTGACTTACTAATCATCCACATTGTTTTATTATGCTTTGCTTTCAGTAAAAAAGTGGAACGACTTCAGCTTCCTATCATTGAGTCTTTCACCTGCTCAGTTTAAAAGCCTCCGCTATCAGAATTTTCCCCTTCTTGTTCTGAACATTTTTAGATTGTCATATACTCTCCCTTGCTAACTTTCTTTTGGATAAAACAAACAGCTAAGATTTTTAGTATGTATCACCCCAAGACAAGTTACCTTGTCCCATGACCATGGCTTCAAATTTTTTCCAGTATCTTTTCAAAGGCACAGCTTATGCTTCTAAATATCTCATTCATTTTGACTACTAAAATATTTCACTTGAAATTTGTCCACCACGTTATTAACCATTACCCTAGACCATTTTCACCATCACTATATCAGCTTTTCCATTTTGTATGTGACCTACATAGTTTAATCTTACATGTAAAGTTTTGTGTTTCAGTGTGATGCCAGTGACGATTATCTGACAATTTGTGCAGTTTACATTTTACATTATGTAAAAAGTAAGAGCTTTTGTCTCTGTTTCTCTCTACAGCCACTATGTTTCGTAGCACAGATCATACAAGTGAGTCTACTGTGGTTTTCTTTTCACACAACAAAATAAATAGTGCATCCTGAATTCAAGCAGAAGTTCCTTGGCAGTAGCACAAAATTTTGGATAGTAACTGAGCTCCTAAATAAAGTGTTTGATATTGGAGAAATGAGGCATGAACTGCAGTAAACAGCTTAAAGCCAGGAACTAGAGACATTTGTCTTTCCTTTGGGGACACACTGTGGCAGTGTCTCTTATGGGTATTGCTGTGAATTTAACTTGTGGATGAACAGTGCAGATCTGATCATGTAAAATAATTGATTAGTATTTTCTTTCAATAAAACGCGAAAGCCTTAAAAACGTACAAAAAGCAGGTAGCACAGTTATAGGTATCCTTGCAATCCCAGTTTAACAGATAAACTATTTTCATGTTGAAACTGGTGGTTTCTGCAATGAGATTTTCAGTTTCCACACAACACAGACAAAATAATTACCATTTAAAAGGCAATCTATTTACTTCATTACTGTAAATGAGCTCGGATAAGGAGTATCAACAGAATCTTTCTACTATTGAAAAGCTTTCTATTGACCTTTTTAGTTTTCCTCCTACCACTTTATGTAATATACAAATCTAAAAATGCTAACTTAAACCATCTGTTCTTACTCCTATTTCCAGCATACTTTTTTTTGTTTTTGTTGCATTCTCTCAGTTTAACTTGTTTTAGCAGTACTGAAACTCATTCTGTGACATTTTGCTACAGGGAAAACCCATATTTATTTCCATACAATTTAATAGACTCAATCAAACAATGAATATTCAGACTCTGGAAATAGCAAGACTTGAAAAAGAACTGTGAAAAAAAAAAAGAAAAAAAAAGAAGAATCTACTGATAAACACAGAAGCAAAATGTTAGAGAGCAGCTGTAATGAGTGTTACAAAGCAGAATTGAGTATTATAATTAGCCTCTAGACGTTACAGAGCAATATAGGACACACTGCCCAGATCAACAAATGGAATAAAGAAAAAAACCACTTAATTATACTAAAAATGAATGGAGATAGAGCTAGAAAACTGTGAAGTTTTACAGTTTAATAGTTGATTCACTGCCAAGAGGAGAATAGAAATGATGAAAAATATTTGCATATATGGATGACATTTCAAGCCAAAAAAAAGAAAATATTGGAGGGAGAAACTTCAATTTTAGCATTTTGCTTTCTATGCTGGGGAGAAGGAGAAGAATAAGTGGCAGAAAAAGCTGCCCTAAATTTGTTATTACTTTTGGAATACTGAAGCCAAGAATTCCCCTACTTCAGCACATTTTCTGTCCCAACTTTGAACAGTGTAAAAGAACCAGGGTTGGGAACGTGATCTGACAAAACATATCTGAAAATTCAGTTAAACCATCCATAAACAAAATGAAAGGATGCAAATAAGCAAACATGTTGTCATATATAAATAACTCTGGGTCATGTGTGGTCATCTGTCATTTAAAAGAGGCTAATTTATTTGTTTTCCCTGGATTGCCTTTCACAGATGTTGCAAGAGAAATTTTCCCCTCTGTCTTTTTGCAGGATTGTGACTTCAGTGTCCACTAGGGAGGATTATTTTGAGAAGCAGTCTCTCCATCTGTTGTCTCTTTTGAACAGTGTTAAGCATTTTTTTTTCCACACTGGGAAAGCTGTCCATAAATTCCATTTCCACCATGCAACAGAAGTCTGAAAGGAACACCTAGGAAACCTAACGGAATGGAGCAGTTTCAAATATTAACGTTTGCTTAATTGAGAATAAGAATAGATTTGCCTTCATGTGGAAGATTGTACTCATAAAGAGCGCATCTTTTTAATGCACCATAACCTGTGGCTTTTAATTAAATCCCTTGATATCTCAACAATGCAGTCTGCTGCAAAAAAAAAAGCCCACTTTCTGTTCTCCCTCCCAGCAGTGAAGCTTTGGTGGAGACGTGTGGGAGCTGGCAGTGCGGGGGCACAGTATTGCTTTTTCACATCCTTCAGGGGAAAAATACTCAGAGAAGTGCTGGGGCAGCTGCCTGTTTCCAAGCCTGGGTGCTTAAAAGCCAAACTCTGGGACACAGGGTAAGCTTATCTATTTCAAGACTGAAAAGAAAGAAATGTCACTTGTAAAAGCTAACGTCGGAGACATTAGGCTAATTATCTTTAAAACAAGCCAAAATCTCTGAATTCTTGATTTCTCACTGGGGAGTAGGAAATTTCAGTTTCAGATGTGAATTTGTGAGCTTAGCCCCACCTCTCTGTGTTTATCTTAGAATCTGTTTCATAGGGTCCAATGAATTATTAATAAAGAAAGAAATGCTGTTTTGCTGATGGTTATGCAAACGCTCTACCTCAGAGGCACAACATGTTGCTTCCGTTGCTGAGGGTGTTGCTCTTAGATTATACAAAACTTAATTAAAAAGCATCTCTGAAAAACCCAGCCATTTTACTTTGAATTACTAGTTTAAATAAGGATACTGATGTCTGCTGCTACACATACAGGTAAAAAAGCAGCAAATTAGCTTTTATTCCTGGGTTCCTTCTGAGATGACAGGTGTTGACATGGTCTGACAAATATGAAAGTGTACAGTCCATTGTTTTTTTAGCTTTTTCTTTGGGAAAAGGACAAAGAATTAAATCCATATTTGCTGAAAGAAATGGTTCAAAAGTTTTAAGAAAATAAATCTTGGTTTTAGCTTCTGAGACATCTTTCTAAAATAATGGGAGTGTGTAAAATAAACCCAGTAACTAAAAAGTACTTGAAAGTCTCCTAAAGTTTTCTTGCAGTGTCAGTTCACTAGGAGATCAGTAGTACTTTATTTTCAAGTAGAAAAACTGGGGATTCTCCCATTTCAATTTCTACTCGATCCTCTGTATCTGACAGTAGTACATAGAGAAATTGTCAAAAAATGAGTCTTTCTTATAGTAGTTGTTTTAAATCCATTTTTCTTATCTTACTTTAGTTTTTATTAATATATAAATTAGTACTTTATTTAGTCCAAGCATGTGGAATGATAGAACACACATTGCGAGGCCTTCAGACTTCAAAATAAGCAATACCACCTAATCATGATTATGACGTTATCAATTTTAGTAACAGCATAATTGTCTAATAATTACCATTGCTAACCATTATCCTAACCTGACTAGACATTATATTGTTTAATATGTTTAAATCTATTAAAATGTTTGTAATTATGCAGTTCTTTCTGCTCTAAAATTAGTTTCATTTCCACTGAAGTTCTAAAGGGATTGTGTTGATAGATTAAACCATTAGATCTAATCACAACAGCCCCTCTGATAGGAAAGGTTTTGCAGTAAGAAAACCGGAAAACTTAACTAGCAGCCTTTGAAACTGAAGGCAGTTTATAATTTTTTTTCTTCTGTTTTCTTTTTTTTTTCTTTTCTTTTCTTTTCTTTTTATTTGCCAGGGGAAAGTGTACAGAGCACATAGAGTACAAACTGAACACCCAAAGATATTATTTTTTATTTAATGTAAAAGAAATACTGACTATTGCTTTTCTCATGCTGTGTATGCAGACCTCAGATTTCAGCCTGATGCTGTTACATGTTTATATGGCAGGTCTTCAGAGATGTTTTGTGTTTTCAGTCCCAGTTCTGAAAGCTTAAGAGTGCTGAAGAGAGTAAAATACTGAATTACTATAATTTTTTATCTTCCTGTTACTGTATGGAGTCAAGAACTCCTGACGCTTCATTTCATGTGAAACAAGAAACTGTGGCAGCCAATAGGTGGGATGTTTCCTTCAATATACATTTGACTTACTGAGTGACATATATAGATGATACAGATCTATAGGACTATATTTATATTTGGGGCAATAGTGTTCTTGAAAATTCAGAACTATGGGGAAATCTGTTAATATATGTAAAAAGCTCAAATCAAGTCTGAAACTGAGATAATCATGCAACCTACATTTCAGTGAAAAAGAGATAACTCAGAATTCATTTCTATTTTATAATTATACAATCTGTATAATATATAGGTGCTAAGGATGATAGTGTAATAGAATATTTACTATAAAATTATTCACTATTAAAAATGACTAGTATTTACTATTAAAAAAAAGGTAAGCAAACAGGGAAGGGAAATAAATGTATTATAAGTCTCTAGCAGACACAATGATCTGAAGAGATTTCTGATGCAGTTACAGTTCTGAGTATGTTGTAAGTAATGCCAGACCAAATACCATGAAACATAGTAAGTTTATTTTAGAAATATTATCCTGAAAATCATTACTTAGCAGTGGGCTTTCATGTCAGAAAAGTGAACTTGAGAGGGAGAGATGAAAAGAAGCTATAGACTTTATATAACATCCTAGGAAATCACATTTTTTCTTCATTTTCTTTTGATCTTGTACACAGTACTCCGTTTTCCATTATTTTTTCTCCATTTGCTTTTTATCTCACATGGCTAATTTCTCATTACCTTTAGTATGTGTTGTTTTCCTCTTTTTTTTCTCATCTAAATAATTAAAAATACATCTTTTTTATTTAAGTGGCTTCAAATGTTTTCACTGCCCTTTAACCTACTAAAGGAATGACTTCCTATGGGTCCTTACAGGAAAAAAGATATTGCCTTTTCACTTTTATGTTTAAAACCTTATCTGTAAAGTTCTCTTTTGTTTAATTTCAGTCTATTTTTTAATTTAAGACTTCAGCTACAATTTATACACAGCACTTCTCTCTCAGTCATTGGAAACAACACTGAAAGAACCTTTATATACATGTTTGACTTCAGCAAATTGTTCCAGCGTTCCAAGATTTCTACTATAAGATTTATTTTTTTCTTCTGAATTATCTAAATATAATTAATGGATACAGAATACATGTATATAGTTTTTTTATGCTATGCACATACTGAAAGCTAAGTTAAAAAAAAAAGTGTGTAAATAGGATGAATTATGACTGATTACAGTGATACTGGAAATTGAATGGAACTCATCCCACTGAAAGTACATGGGTTGCTTAGAAAGTACTGCCTCCTATTTATTTCCATGAAAACTACAGCAGATACAAAGAGTACAATAACATTATTTGACAGAGCATATTTTCAGCTACAAAACACTATTCTGTGTAATCACCACCAGTAGCTATGCATTTTTGCCAGCGATGAACAAGAGCCTGCATGCTGCACCAGCACAGCTGATGCAATGTTTCACAGCTGCTATGACTGCAGCCTTGCTAGGAAAATGTTGCCTAATTCCACTGAATCCATCTTTCATTGCCTCAAAGTGATAGAAGTCAGAATGTGTCAAATCTTGACTATATGTGGGTGTGGTAGGACAGTCCAGCCAACACTGGCCATGTGCTTCATGGTCTTCATACTATTACCAGGCCTGGATTTATTGTGTTGCAGGAGAAAGACAACCTTTCTCCTGCAACCATGGTATGGGGAGGAAGCTGTAGTTTGAACACGGCTTTTTGACCTAAGCTTGTCCGATACAAACATACTCAAAATACTACATGCAAGAAACCTTGGTAAAGATGAATACATATACGAATATATATCTATATATGGCTCCTGAAAACAGTGCTTCTCTGAAACTCTTGTGGAGTTGAGATATCTCTTAGATATTAATGATTCTGTTTACAAAAGAACCATTATTGTATTCCTTAGAAAGTATCTTGATAGGGCCATTTTTTTTTCAGAGACAAGTTAGTGTAATGGAGCTGGGTCTTTGAACATTACAGCAAGGGAAGAAAGCTTTCTTGGGGTCAGTGGTTGGGATATGTGGGGATATCAGTTTGCTGAAAGGGTTTTGTGATCAGAGAATAATAGATATTTATAGTAAAACATACCCTTTGTTATGGCTTTTGCTGGCAAAAACTTGTAAATCTCAGTACAGTAAGCAAGGCTGGAGTTAAAAACATATTTTTGTACTGTTTTAACACAAGATCAAAGCATAGAAACAAACACAGTATTTTGGGATTCTGTTATGGTTGCATTTAGGCTACCAGAATTGTAAGTCAGATGCTCAGAAAGCGATGGCTTGGAATAGAAACCTGATGAAATAGCTTAAATAAAAATATTTCTGAGAAAAAATGCACAGTTTATATAAAAACCTGAAATAGTACTGTATACATGTTTTAGAAGATAACACCCTGCCTTTTAAATTCTTAAGCTTTAAAATAGTTATAAAAACTATAAAATAATTTCCCAAACAGTACAATATTTTTGCTTTTTAAAAAATGCAGTATGTTCAGTCCTCTGAGAAGCTGGCCCCATCTTGATGTCTTTCTCAAAAGATTTATTATTTTTGTCTTTTTCATTTTATTTCTCTTTTATTCTATCAACTCAAGTGAATAATCTTTATTTCAATAATTAGCACTGTAACAAAACTTAAATCATACTTTCTTAGTTAAAAAATAAAGTCTTATTTTGCCAATCTTGAGTATCTGTCTTCTACACAATGATATGCAATCTGTCTAACTCCATCCAGTACTTGCCAGGCAAAAGTAATAGCAATACTTGATATTACAAAGTGATTAATACAGCTATATCACAATTAATAATTAGATTTGTTACATTTGCTAAAATAGGTATGACTGTATTGTATATGTGGTGCGGTATCGTTTTAAGTTTATCTACTTAGTTCTGACACACATAAATCAGTGCAGTTGCTGTTATGTTCACTTAGAATGAATTAAATGAAACTCTTTAAAAGAACCAGATTTCCTCATCAGTAAGAATTAAATAACCATCCCTAAACTAAAGAGTGTAATTTCTTTACATCTTGTATTCTTACCACTCCTTCATAAAGTATCTATGGGTATCTATGGATATTTTCTCCAAATGGATTAAAAGAGAACTAGACCTTGAGGTGTTCTAACTGGAATCTTCACCAGCAGGCCCCTGACTTGGAAGTAAGTGCTCAGACCTGGCAGTTTCTGCTCTAGGGCAGAATTTTCTTTAGCACTAATAGCTATCAGGAAAACACACCCACCCTTACACAATCACAAACATATGTACCTTAATAATCACTTAAAAAAGAACAAGCTACCTTTCTTCTAGGAGATGAATCTGTTCTGCAAGAATCTAGTTGCTTTCAGTTTATATAGTAGAAGTTAGGCTTCAGGAAAAGTGATCACTGTGTCAAAGCCTAGAACACCATCTATGGAACACTTTTTGCTGGACTGTATTTTGCTCAAGAATTAAGTATTCGTAGATTTTCCAGTGCTTGAAGACTCTAGAACAATTTTGGAAAAACAGAATGCTACCACTGTTACTGCTGCCACTACTATAAAATATATATACACCTTTAAACAAATCTTCCTTGTTATCATTGTTACTGAATTCATGTTCTTCTGAAGGATTTTTTTTAATATAATTAAGATATTTCATTTCTGGGTAAAAATAACTTTAAACATTTCATCTGTTAAATTTCTAAGGATCAAATGATTTGTTGGTATGTAATTAACAATGTCTGCTAAGTCATCACTAGACAGCTTAGGTGCTAAGACAATGTTTCCTTTTTTTTTCTGCCTTTAAGAAACATCCTTATCATGGCCCTTATAAGCCAGCATTACCTCTTATCCAAGTTTTATGCCACTTGAAAAGTAGTAAATCAGCTTCAAGAATATTTTGTTGTTGTAGTTTTTGTTTGTTTTTCTCATCTTAAATGTCACAAGAAATGACAAGTTGATACAGAAAGGACTTCCAGATAGGGAAAAGATAAATGCAACCTTTTCTGGGGATTACTTGGCAATCTCTTGACATTAGCAGTGTATATATTTTCACTTTACCCCTTCCCCTTCCATTATTTCTTTCCACAAGCCAAAGGGATGCTATCAGCTGTGGAAGGAATAGCTTTGGCTGCAGGGAATGAGTAGAGGGCTTGACTTGAGTTCAGTACTTTGTTTTTATTCCAATTGGATCCTTTTGTCTTCTTTGGTAACATATGATACAATATTTGATATACAGAAAGACAATTTCAGTAGTAAGAAAGAGTCAGGTTTTCTTTGGGCCTAATGATAAAGATACTTTGGGACTCAGTGGGATCTGGAAACATATATGTAAATGAACAAAACATCTGCCAAAGTATGGTAGGATACTGCTGTATTATTCTGGTCTGATATAGAAAGTACATTTTGGAACAATCACATTTGTGTTCAATTAGTTTTGTAAGACATCTTTTTTTCATACAAAGCCTTTAAGTCATTTGTTGTGAAGATATCATGTCTGTGCTCAGCGATAAGTGAATATGTGGGATTGATTTATCACACAAAGTGCCAGATAAACATTTGACACTAGGCAGTATCCTCATGTAAATTTGGTCCTTTGTGATATTTATTATGATGCAGTTCTGGAAGACTGCTGTATGATTTGATCTTTTCAATATAAAATGCAGAAACCTGTGCTTCAAAGACAACGTGTTTGAATAGAAAAGCGTACAGATTTTTGTTTGCTGGAGCAGTTACACCTGCTACAAATAAACAATGTTTTTCCCTGCAAAGGTTGTCATCATAACTAGAGATTATAATATTTAAACGCATTGTGTAAAACCTGGTTTTCCTTTCTCATCCTCTAAGCCAGGGCTACAAACTAGGATGATCTTGCATTTATGATTACTTACAACCAACATTAATGGTGGGTAAGTTTTATGAATCATGGTCAAGTATACAGATACTGAAATGATGTTAGCTCTGATACGTACTCTCTGGGAGCAGTGAGAAATGTGACTTGACCTTCGTGTGGCCCACTGACTGTACTGGAGGCCAAATCCTTAATTCCCACTACCTAAATTGGTGCCAAAGTCAACTGAACGCATCTGAAAATAATCATAAATCATAAAATGTTGCCACTTCCAATATGCAGAACAATCTACTTTATAACACATATCCATCAAAATGCATTGATAGTCAATCAACAATATAAATAAAAGGTACAGTTAATACCAAACGTACCAGAATAATACTATTGATAGGCTATATCTCTGTATATCTTAATGAATTCCAAGTGGGAGAGGATTAATCTAACACTTTCTAACTCATTTTGAGATACCCTGTACGTGATGGGAAGTGAATAGTCAGAAAATTATTTGTGAATATCTTACAGATCAGTGAAGTGACGATTAAGAATAAGATCAGTGATTGGGAATAGTTACAATCAAGCTCATAACTTGGTATTTTGCTTAGAAACACTGATGAACATACAGTGACAGTGTTAGATATGAGCATGAATTATCACAGAAGATAATATCTAGTCCCAAGATGTGCTTCATTCATCTGATGACATTGATCTATCTATATATATATGTATATACATACAGTGTTTGGAAACAAAACCAAAAATGCATAGCTTGATGGCCGAAGGCTGGATCTATGTTTTATTTTATTTTATTTTATTTTATTTTATTTTATTTTATTTTATTTTATTTTATTTTATTTTATTTTATTTTATTTTATTTTATTTTATTTTATTTTATTTATATATATATATTTTTTGAGCTGTCAGCAGAACAATTACAGTCTATTTTTTGATGGAAAAAGTACACTTTTCATTTAGACACTGGAGTTACTACATCACCCCAAGTACGGGCAGGTTTTATAGGATCCAGACATCAAATGTGGTACTGATGTGAATGTTCTTATTCTATATGAAGCATTTCATTTGCTTTCTGTTTTTTTTTTTCTCTTGAGTTCTAGAGGGATGGGCTTGGAAGTGAGGTGGCACAGGGTTTCACTTACCACTTCCTGCTCATTATATTTGCACATCGGACTCCCAGCTCCTGAGCAGGTTTGAGGAAGCTTTGGGCTTTTAGGCAAAAATAAATAAATAAATTAATAATAATAATGAACAAATGGAGGGTCAACAACTTGTTAATGGTCCAAGTGGCTGTGTTAGCAGGAGGTGCCCTGCCTCTGGGAAATCGTGACATGCCATTTGTTTTACTGCCTTAAAAGCAGCTAAATGACACGTTTGAGCAGTGGAAGCCGGGATTCCAAAATCTGGCAAGATTCAGCTTTTATAAGCATGTAGTGTTTCCTCTCTGCCTGGGAAGTATTTCCTGTGTTAGTCTAACCTGATTTTATTAGGGGGAGGGGAGATGAAAACCTTGCATTTCTCCCTAATCCTATCACACGCTAAATCACCTCATTCATACTGACTCCACCAATGCTGCTTTCCTTATTTCCTGAGTTACTTAGCAACAACCATCCCTCCCCTTTCCACTCCCCCGATCCATCCTTTTATTTTTTCCCTTTGCAATCACGATTTTCAAGCTGTTTAGAAAAATGAGGATGCTCAGCAGCACAGGGCAAGCTTTTTCTTCCAACCTCCCTTTTTATGCCTGCCAAATCCTTCTCGCCTTCAAAACGAAAATCCCGGCTGCCTGCATATGTGTAATCAAAGGTTAAAAAGCACCACGGCTGACACCACGCATGTGTTAATCTGTGCTGCAGCAGAGTGCATCATTTCCACTTTGACCTCGGAGTTAATCTGCATTCAGGCAGAAGCTCCACTGCTTTATTCTTTCATTTCTTCTTTTTTTTTCCTCTCGTTTACTCTTTACTGTTTCAGATTTCTTTTTTCTTTGCATGTATGTGATATGTTCTGTAGATATGTGCATGTGTATGTGTTTCTCCTTCCCTTGATTGTTCTTATTCTGTGAGTGTCTGTGTGTGTGTGTGTTTTTTCTGTTCTTTCCTCCCAATTATATTACTCCCCTAGATCGGGAAGCTGCTGCCTGCTGCCTGAGCTGACGTTTTTTGATTATATCTGCAAAGGGCTTGTGCAGATCTAATTTCTGCCCCCCTGCATATTAATTCCCGCAGCTGGGCGCAATGTATCATCCCACTGACGGGACCTGGTAGGGAGGGGGAGAACCACTACAAAAAAAAAAAAAAAAATTAAAAAAGGGGACGGATCCATCTGCAACCAAGAGGAAAGGGGAAAAAACAGGGTTGGGGGGGAAAGAGAAAGAGACGATTCCTCCAAATCCAACAAGCCTGGGGAGCACTGCACTCTTGAATCCTGCATTTTCTCTCAAAATGATGGTGTGGGCACTTGTGTTCCTCTCTCTCATCCAGTGGTAAGATGTGCTTTCTGATTCTGTTTGTTGGTGGGGAGGGGGGAGGGAGGGCTGGGGGGTGAAGATGCTGTTTGCAAATTCGCAGAGCAGTAGTGAGAATGCCGGAGGTTTGGATAGCGGCATTGCATTCATCTGTCTCCTAGAAGATGAGATCTTAGAATGCTTTATTTCTGTTACAATTGTGGTTGCTCTGAAACGGACGGGGAGGGTAAGCAGCGGGTGTGTGTGGTGATGGTACATGCCGGGTATTTCATGGAATTTGATGCCATATTAATGAAGCCTTCTGTCTCTGAATTATTGTTTGCTAGAGTGCAAGGAGTTACAGTAGAGCTGTGTTTTGTGGGCAGATTGTCCGTGCCTTCATGTTTGTTTCCACCTAAGCAGCCGCATCATGGCTGTGCCAGGGCTCTGGGCTCCGGATCGCTGTAGTTTGCTCCATCTGCAAGGAGCCAGTGCGAGAATTTAGGACCAAGGACAGGGATGCAGATCTCTGCAGCCTTCCCGAGGCAGGCAGAGGGGTGCTGCCCACACTTTCCAGTTTCTGAGATGCTTTTAATGCTGATGGAACAAGCAATAGGATGTAATAAAGTATTTGCAAATCACACAACCAGTCAGATTAGATGAATGTTTACAATAGCTTTTACCCCCACTGGCTGACACATGTACTGTCTGAAGATCACCTGCGCATGTTGCATGTGTTCAGTGCACACATGAATGTAAAGAGGGAAAAATTTATAACAGAGGGAGAAGGAGTTGATATGTGGATGGGAAGAAAGTGGAGGGGGAGTGGGAATAGCTGCAGTGACAAGCATTACGCTGAACCAGGCATTCTAGCAAAAAACTGTGGACTGTGCATTTAACAGTTTAGATGAGAAAGTAGCACTGCATTGCAAAGTACCTGGCCTTTCAAATGGTAATAATACTTTTTCTCACAGCTGCATAAGCCATGTTGTCATTTATACAGCACAGAAGTTAGAACCCACTACCTTTGATTTTATTAATGCTGTATTCATTCAGCCTCCTCATTCAAATTCACCTTCTTTCTTACCTCAGTCTTTTTCCCTGGACACTGACATATTAAACATGGCTTTACTTGTTTTACTTTTTTCTGTTTAAGAAAAAATGAACTTTGTAGCTACAGGGGTAGGATTTTACTTCTAAGCAAAACAAAAGGCCAAAATTACTGGCTAGGAAAACTAAAAGTTGCTGTTTTTTATGATAACTTCCATCACATTAAAAGAACTTTGTGAAGACCTCTAAAAATAAATGTAAAATGGCTGAAAATTGAGCAGACAGTGAAAGAAAACTTGGTGAGCCCATTAGGAGAGATACATTGTTGGGAGAAGTAAGAAAAGTTTAAGGGTTCTCTTATTTTGTAAGAATTCCTTATGTTTACTATGTGAATTCAGCAATGGAAAATGAGCTTTTAGAAAATTTCAGGAAAGCAGTTCACCTGAACAGTGCTGAAGGCTTTATCTGAGGTGATTGTACCTGTGTTTATATTCCTCTGTATGATTATTCTTTCTTTCCCATTGTCGAGCACTCAGGTTACACAAACATTACTCATTATGTTACCATAAAACTTCCACCAAAATAATCCCTGATAGTTATTTTAACACGCTTCCTTCTTTTCACTCATCTTTCAGATTGACATAGCCTTAGAGGAATTCTGCCAAGATTATTTCAAAAGCTTTAAAGGAAACTCGTCATAGTAGAAATTAAAGTTTCAGCTCAGGAAAGGTTGTGCTCATAACTATCTGATAGGCAAGATGGTTTACTCTGATACTTTCTTGACAGCATATTTTAAAGAAACATAGCAGACAGAGAAGAAATATTAAATAACTGTAATTTAAGGGGAAAAATTCCCTAAACGCTTTACAAAAATATTTTCTATGGATCAGTGTGAAAATATTTTAATTCTAATAATCAAAACACTGTTCTACTCCTGTTGTGGAATAAACTTCAGTGTTAGTTTTGTAAAATCACAGAGTGAGACAGAGTTATGAAAGCTGATTTTAGGTAGTGTTTCTTTATAGCCATCATTCAGAAAGAATTTTTTTCTTTCTTAAAACTCATCAAATAATTCAGATGGAAGGGAACTTGAGTGTAGTACGTGTCAATTGTCTTGGACATTGGAATTCTTATAGACCTGTGAAACTGAACACAAATATGTGTTCCATGTTATACATGTGAGCAAAAGTATTGCTATCAGTCAGGACATGCAAAACCTTAAGTCTTTGCAGAATCTGATGGAAGTTAAACAGTGTAATACTGTGTAGAGGATTTTCCCATTTCAGAATAAAAAGATTTTACTCTTGAGAAATTCATTGGAGAAAACCATTCAAGCATCACTGGAAACAATAAACCACAACTTGAATAATTTCAGAATTATTTGTCCCATTACAGCACAGTAGTATATTACCTTTACAGTAATTTAATATCAATACTTCCATCACATCCACACAGTACATCCCTATAATTGTGCACACAAAAGCTTTAGGAAGTGCTTCCTTCCATGTTTCATGATGTTTGTAACAGTTCTGCATAGTTTCCCCATCATTCTGTCACTCAAGTGTACCCGCATTGTGCGGCCCACCACCTCTTGACTGAAACAGTTTTACAGAAAATGAACCAAACAAAACTCCAAATTTCTGTGCACCAAAATGACGTGCTTTGGAAAATGTTTTAAAAATGCAAGAATACTTTAAGATTTGCACATATCAATGTGGTTTTTAATTCAAACTAATATTTGATTAAACTTATCAAATATGAAATGAGCATTTAATGCATATTTTGTGTAACAGAACTCACTGACCAGCAAAGCTTCACACAGATTTGAAGCTATACCCTGCATACTATTTACATGTGAGTTTTATTTGTTACATAGCTATTGGATTTAACAAACTGTCAGCAAAAATCACATGAAAATAGTACAGAGTAAGGCCTAGATGTGAAATGCTGGACACTGACTACTTTTATTTTAATTCTCTTATGTGTCCAAGTAGTGGAATGGCAATTTTTCTATGCTGCAACTAGATACCTAACACTGAAAACTGTCAAGATTAATCAGAAAAAAAAAACACACACACAAAAAAACCAAAACAACACAAGTAAGAAAAATCTTTTTGACACCAAAATATTTTGGTGTGAATGTGAATATGTATCTATTTATTAGCATGGATATAAATAAAATTGTTCTTGCACAGCACTAACAGTGTCAGCTGGCTTCTTGTGCTGTGTGATAAGTGATACAATAACAATGATTAAAAGGGGCATGAATATCCCTGAGCTGAACAGTCCTTTATAATTACTGTAAAGATTGCTAACATTGGTTTGGTATTAATCTGGTAGATGTAGTCATTCATACACTAGCTTCCAATGCTTTCACACAGTGTATTGCGCTTGTATTAAGCCAGAGGTCCCATGGAAGTCACCAGAAGAGTTATTGGGATATGATGTAGTTCAGCAAGAGCCAATTTCTCAACTAACAAGGAACAGTCCTTTGTAAAGATGCATCAGGACAGAATATGTGAATCTAGGTGCCATTAAATTATGACTTGTCCATGCTACTGTGAAAGTGAAGATTTAGTGCTGACCAGCCTATATACCACAGTGTTTGTTCCAGCAGAGGTGAGACTGTCTGGACACAGGACCTGAACTCAACTTGAAAAATTGGGGGGCTGCAAGGAGGACAAGACTGTCTTCAAGTTTTTACAGCCGTACTGCATTTGTGACTGCTATCAACAATCAGTTATAATGCTAGGATTCAAACTGTTTCAGAAAAGGAACAACTGTGTTTCTAATAAAAAGAATAAAAAGAACTACAAAAAGCAATGTTATAAACTAGATTTGAACAATTAAGATTCACACTTGCTCATTATTGATGTCATGATGGGAGCATAAAAAATTGTAGACATTATTTCCCTACTTGCACTTGGAAATGTGGAATAAACCCTGTAACTAACTTCTGTTTTAGTGACTATACCACTTAGCCATAACTTGCATGCTAAAATTAATTTATTCCAAATTATTATGATGAATATGCAAAGTAATGCTAGAAAGCCTTTGAAAATCTGAGAAGTAATACTTGTTAATAAAAATAACAACAAACTACAGAAAATATAGCCTTAAGAATGAATCTACTCTTTAAATGTACTATTTCCCATACAATTCATATTACACGTTTTCTCAGTGGCCATGCAAATGGCCTTGTGTCTGACATTTAAACTGCTGTAGTTCAGTGCTGATCTGGAAAAAAAGTATCTTGTTAATCTGTGCTGTGCTTTTGTTTTCTTGTCTCTTCCTCAGTTGGCAGGTCAAGAAACATTGCACAAAAAGTTAAAAAGGAGACTGTCAGGAGCAAATGTACTAAAGGAAAGGAAGAACATATTTGGTCAAAGAGAACTCATTCCAAGTGTCAGTCCTGCTATGCTTAAACTCTTTTGTACTCCAGTAGTGTCCACTTCTTGCTCCAACAAAGAACTGAGTTGTAAATTGAGAGTAAGGATTAGGTAAAACATTAGATACATGTAAGAAACAACTGACACACAAGCTTATAGGAAGGTTAATTTCTTAATAGTTTCTTCTCATGTTTCTGCTTAGACTATTCCAGCACTGTCCTGCACCACTAAGATGTATTAGTTGATTTAAACTTACCTCAGTACTCGGTAGCCTTTCCTATGTTACATTCAGCTATAAAAGTTTCACACATTCTTGGATTCCAGTTTTATAATACAGTATTCATTTGCTTTTTGAAAACATTCAGCAAAATGACCAGAGTGCACTGTTCTCTGCATCATCAATGCAGTATGAACTGCTGCCTTACAAATGACTGTACCTACAACCCCACTCAGTCTTGTACAGAGGAAGAGGAAGATTGTGTGAGAATGGCAGTGAAGAATACAATGCTAGCTAAGAGCTCCTCTAATATGGAATTGGGCTTCCAGTATATACACACATACACAGAAAGATTGACTCAGGGATGCTAGAAGTGAAAATTTTTGTTTGTTTTGATGCATCATAGACTATCTAGTACTGTACTTTTTAACAGACATTTATTGTATTATGAATTCCCTATCATAAATATAGTAAGGTTTGACTTCACACTCTCCCAGTGATGTCTACTAAGAATTCAACACTTTATTCTACATCTAATTCTGAGCATCGCAACATCCTCATTTTATGGACCTAGTTTAATCCTCTCAATAATGCTTGACCAAATGAAGTCAGTCTGCTGCTGAGAGAAAAGCTGGGACCTGTGTGTTATCAGTAGTTACATATCTAGAGCTCAGAGCTGGGAAATAACCCAAAGTTAACTTAAAACAATCTTCAAGAAGTGTTTCTTACACTTACAGTGCTTTTGCTCTTGCAAAAGATCTCAACCTACATTCCAGTTAACTGATTTACAATAGCTATATACAGAGTTTTTTGCCTTCCACAGTTAAATTTATTCCCTATAGAAGATCAGCTTAAACTTAACATTGCACTTCTGCTCACAAATGGTAACATAAATTGATCTTAAGTGGCATACAGGTCTTGTCCTGACCCTCTGGCCATAAAGGAATTTCTCCATTAAAGAGCAGGGATTGCTTTCAGTGAACAGAAGTTCTGTATAAGGATTAGGGAGACTTTGAGGCAGTAAAAGAGAAAGATGTGTGTTTATTTATCTCTTTTTAGAAAAGATGTGACATCTGGTGATAGAAATAGATGCCCAAGTAACTATACTGAAAATAGAACTATGCTTCTGGGTGCAAAGGTGGATGTTGTTTACTCAGGACAATTTGCATCCACTGTATGACAAATTAGAAGACTACATTCCTGAAGAAAGCACCAAGACAGAACCCAGACTGCGGGTAAAATAAGTGCATTGCCATAGTCAGGTAACTGTAGTTATTATGAGGCAAGCAAGAGCCCATTTTATAGAAAGAGACTAAAACACGTTGAGCATTAATGAATTACAGAATATAATTACCTCTAGTAAAAATACTCACTGCATGAAAAATAAGATGAAGAGATATTTCAGCTAAAGAGTAAAAGTGATATAATAAAAGAACAGCTTAAAGTGTCCATTTGAAATGTGTTGAAATTTTAGACTTGAGGTTCAATATATTAAGTGAATTCTGATGACCTAAAACTTTGTGTTCATTTAAGGTTTCCTTTGTACGATGGATTACAGCCCAGGTCATCACAGTGCTAATAAAAAGCAAACCTTGAGAGTCTAAATGCCTCTGGTGTGTACACTTGAAAAGCATGTTATCTTTACAGGCATTTTATTTAAGTGAGCTCCTCACTCAGAAGAGCTCCAATAGGAGCTTTGCTGTTCATGTTGGGTCCCATTTTCATTCTGTTATGTCCAGCAGTAGCCTGCAATTTTGATTCTTCCCAGTAAGAAGAAATTTTGGTTTGGACTAATCCAAGAGATAAAGAAAACATCAGTGAATTTTATCTTTGGAAAGAAGGAAAATATGTTTACGTTTAAATTTGTCATATGAAGTGGTTAGAAATTAATGTATAACATATTATGTAACTATTTCAATGTGAAAAATTTATATCACGAACATATTTTTCCATTTTTTTCATTAAAAAAAAAAAGAGGGAGACTGGTTAAATATTCTCAAAAGATCCAACATCTGCCAACTTACTGAGACAAACTGAGTTAGAGGAGGAGTAAGGCAGTAGGTTGAAGAAAGCTACTGAGATAACAGTGAAGATTACATCTAGTGTGATTCCAAGTTGTTTGTATAGTTGTGACAGGAAATTAATATGTGAATTTTGTCAGACTGATTACTGGTCTGGCACACAATGATATCCTCTTATTTATCTAACTATATTTAGTGCATATTTAATGCATCTGTTCTCAGAAAAAGGAGATGCTGCTGAAAGCCATCATTAAAGAAAAGTAATTCAATGACTGCATATGCAGAGGAGAAATCTTGCAAACACCTTCCCATAAAAATGACTGCTTCAGCTGCATAATGATTTTTCATACGATGTTCTAAGCAACACTGAGAAAGTTCATGACAGAGGTACCACTTGTTTTCTCGTATGTAAAGTGCACAAGGCACCTCAAGAAATTATCACTGGCTGTGTGAAAACTTAACAAAATGTTTTTCTTTCTAATCAGTAACTGCAGTCTAAAGTTTTATATAGAATAAAAACAACAAAACAAAACCAAAACAGAACAAAACAAAAAACCATCAAGGAGCACTGAAGTAAGTGGCAAGATTTCATTAAAGGAAATCTCCAGCTGCACGTTTCTGGCAGCAGAGAGATTTTACCAGGGAAGAATTGTTATATTCTTCCCAGTTTTCACTCTTAGCTTCTGCTATTGGCATATCAGATACAAACTACATGGCCTGAGTAATGATTATTTTATCCTCATGCCTGCAAAGTGATGGCAGCTGATAGAAGTTCAATAATTTATACAAGACTCTCAATTAAGCAAACAATTAAGAAAGAAAATCACTTACGTGTAAGTCATATTTTCTTCACTACAGAATCAGTTCTATTTATTTCAGACTGAGTTGAAGGACATTTTCACACATAATCAGCAGTGTACAACACAATGCGTAGGCCTAACTGTGAAATCTGGCTATTGTGTATCAAACTAAATATTTCTCTTACAAGATAGAACTTTCATCTGTTCACATAGCAAAGCATAAAAGAAATAGCACTTCCACAAAACCTAAGCCAAAGTATACAGGTTATTAACATACATAAAATATCAATAGATAGAAAGAAAAACATTTGAAAGAAATGAAGAATAACAGTAAGTATTGGAAGGAATGGAATGAGGAGTAGATATTTACTTTTTATGCCTGCATTACTCCAAATGATGCAGGTAATCACATATGAAATTGCATTTTCTTACTGAATGCCACCTTGGATGTTGGTATGAACTCTTGAGATGAAAGGCCAGCTGTTCTCTGAGCCAGTTATATTAAGCTTTTTGAACTCTTCATGCCTTATGGAAGAAGAGTTATGGCACTATAGACTGATGAGAAGTACATCTCAAAAAGATTCTCACGCATACCCAGAAATAACTGTCTGACAGAATTCTCTTGAAAACACAGGGTGAAATCAGAGAATGCTTTCCTTCAATAGTGATTCAGTGCTGTATTGTATAACACAAATAGCATGTTCTGGTCATACAAAGCTTTTGTTAATCTGTAGTGAAATATCTTCAGATATAAACAGAAATCTGCCTGCTGCAGCAGATTGAGGATTATCTACTGAACTGCACTTTCACTTAATTTATCCTGTAAAAAAATGTCCTTCAGACTGTTTTTCAAGAGAAAGCGGTAAAAGAGATAGAAAGAGAATGACGGAAAGTCAAGTGAAGAACAACTAACGTTAATGAGATAAAGTTAGAAAGTCTTATTAAACTAATCAATATATAATTAAATGTGCTACTAGGTGCTGTTGCACTTCCGTAACTCACCAAGGAAGTCACCAGAACAGTCTGAAATATTCTTCTAATGGTCATATAAAGAAATCGGTCACTTCTTGGTCGTTGTCTGTACAGTCTGTAAAAGGAAGGCACAAATGACTTCTCACTGTAGATTAGCACTTAAAAATCTTCAATCAGGTGTACAGGAAATACGGATGAAGGCAAGAGAGCACAGCTGATTTAAGGTTCATTAAGTTCATAAAGTTCATGTATCCTTCTCCAAAAGGATACTATCTCAAACTAAATCTCTTATTTCTACTTTTATAGGCTAAAGAGACGTTATACCCAAATTTATGCACTCAAATTGTGCCTGTGTACAGAAATGTACTCAACCAACCAAGAAACATAAGTAAATCAGTAATATATTTCTATATGCAGATTACTGCCTCACATTTATTTGTGGTACAGGCAGTATTTTCAAAATATTTGAGAAACCATTGCCCAAATAGATATCACACTAAAGGCAAACAAGCAGGCAGATGCCAGTGAATGAAAAATATAATCAAATAACGGATATAATTCATATTACAGTCAGCCTGACATTCTTAGATAAATCACTGATAGCTCTTAGGGAGACTTACTTCTGAGAGCAAGGGCTTTAGCTGTGAGAAAGGCTGCACAGTTGTTAGGAATAGCAAGAACCAAAGGAGATATAGAAATGAATTATGAATAAGAATTAGACAGTGTTTCAAACATAGTGGCAAGAATCCTGGAGTTAATTCAGATAGGAAACCAGAACAGGGATTTGGGAGGATGGGTTATTTATTATGATCACAATAAGAAACCAAAATGCAGGGGAACCTTTTGT
This sequence comes from Cyrtonyx montezumae, assembly GCF_038088225.1. Classification (NCBI taxonomy): domain Eukaryota; kingdom Metazoa; phylum Chordata; class Aves; order Galliformes; family Odontophoridae; genus Cyrtonyx; species Cyrtonyx montezumae. The sequence goes on along the minus strand of NW_027071914.1, from coordinate 6,748,579 downwards.
ATGAAGTTGGGCTTTATCTATTTTTTTTTAAATTAGAGAGAAAAAGGAGAGAGAAGCAAAACAAAACCATTACTACAGCATGCAACTTTGGTTGGAGGTATAGCAACGTGGTAAGAAGATTTGGAAGAGAGAAGGCTTGTGGTTAGTGTAATAATATTTACATTCCCAAGAACTATCTTAGTAGCTGAACTTAAGAATCAATACACACCTTTTTGTTTCTCTGTAAATAACTGATATGATGCAATTTGATTCTATGGCAAATGGAGCTGGTGAACTCTAATCTATTTGTACATTACACTACTGTTTTGTAAGATAGTAAAGGAATTGCTTGTTTTATTGGCAGATGGGGATTTGGAAGAGGGAAGCTTGCCATTGATAAAAAGCTCTGAGGACCTTAAAGGACAATCAAAAATATTACTGCTCTTTTGTTGGACCAGAATAGCTATCTATAGTCAAAGACTGCTTTACAGTGAATAAATATGTATTGATATTTGTAAACTCCTTGGGGCAAAGACAAACAGCATTACATTAATAATATATATATATAGTCATTTTCGCTCCCTTTTTTCTATAGGAAAAGCTCAAAAACCTTACTAAGCTGCATTAAAGACTTAAAGCGTGTGCTTAAAATGACTTAAAACCTTACTAAATCTCTAATGCAACACATGAGATTAAATTGCCACAAATCTTTAGGACCAAATTCTTAACTTCCAAGTCCAGTGTAACTAATCAGGCTATGAACGCAATATTTAAGAGGCAGTGATGAGTAATGTGAAAGCATTCTCCTCTTCCACTGGTCATGGTGATACAGACCTTCAACCCCACCCCTTGGTGTCAAAAAAGTTATAATGCTAAGGTACTTGAAATTCCCACAGGTGAGGACAGTGTTCCTTTCATCGTATAGCATGTCACCACTGTGTCTAGAGAGTGGTAGCTTCTCAGTAATAGAATGAAGCAGTTCCAGGTTCGTATTTGCTAGTAATATCCAACATCTCTTGATCATTTCAGCAGTGGCAACAGGGACAGTGGATGACCTCCACTGGTATGGATTTTTACAAGCATGGCACGCAGGCTCTTGTTCACTGCTAGCAAAAATTCATAGCTAACAGTGGTGATTACGTTGAAAAATAATGTTTTGTAGCTGAGAATTTGCTCTATCAAATAATGTTATCGTGGTCTTAGCATCTGTTGCAATTTTGATGGAAATAAATCGGAGAGATTACTTTTGGAGTGACTTAAGTTTTGTAGTAAAATTAATCTTTGGAAAGAAACTAAGAATTATAGCTCACATGGTAACTCTGAGAATCTTTTGAGCATGTGAAGACTTATGGATAGGCTTAGAACAGAACACAATCTGCATCTTTCATTACAACTGATTTTAAGGAAGGAAAAAAAGGAAAAGGAAAACTACTATATCTGTAAAATCAGTTCTTCCCTTATAGAACACAAAGCAATATTTCTTTTCCTCGTTATAGTAGATTAGCAGCAGAGGTGATTAAATTCATTGCAATATGCATTCAGATTAGAGAATGAGATATGTGTCATCTGCAGTTATTACCTGCACACACAATGCTTTGAGCTTTTCAATAAAATAGTAGCAAAAGGCTTTAATGAAAAAAAAAAGGAAGCTCAATAAAGAATAAACAGTATGTATTTTAAAAAGGACTTCTCATTTTAGTTTACCTGCAAAAATTCCAGACAACATGTGAAGAATTTATTACTTTAACAGAGTTGTAATGTCTACCAATGACAAGTTTGCCAGCGTGTTTTTTCTGCACAAGAATCATATCACTAAGCAATTAGTAGTGTGAAGAGCATAATCACAAAAATTCTGACAGAGATATGCAAAAATGGCAACGTTGCCAGTTCAGTGCATTCCAGTTATGTCCTTTCTTCTCAATCATTTTACTGAGAATTTCTCTTGGAAAATGGTAAGGTTTGTAACAGCACCTGTTCTTCATTTAGTAAAATATCTTGAGGCACATTTGCCAAATTACCTAGGGATTCAGGGGAACAAACTGCATGTAAAAGGCTTGCTCCACTGGCTCCCAGGGGAATTTCTTTTCATCAGTTCTCTGCCAGTTACTCTGCATAAGACTGTTCATAAAAAAGCTGTTGGAGTCATAGAAAGGAAAACAGAATTTGAATTTAGCCAAGTGGAAGATATGCTATGATTAGTAAAACATCTTCACCCTACTTCAGCTTCTGCTCATGTTCTGTTAATTTGAAGGCTTTGCCCTCTCTTCAGGTTTTCCAGTCTCCATTGTCACCTAATTGTCCCTTCTGGCATCAGCTCAAGCCATGAAAACACTTCTTGTTTTTAATAGATCTTGATGATGCCATTTGCAAAGTACCAACATAAGCTCTAAAGTCAAGTGTTCTACATTTTTTATTGTAGAAACTTATCTGTATCCACAGAAAATGAGTTATGAAACAATGCAGTTTGCCAGTTACCTTATTTTTCAGTGCCATGATGGTTTTGCTGCTACCCCAGGTATCAGCATGGAACTTCCTTCAGTGCTCACAAATATTACACCTTCCATCAATGGCACCACTTGTATCTGGTGCTCACATTTCCTAAATGGAGATCTGAAAGCTGGGAATGAACTAGCTCCAGATGACCTGGTAATGTTTGATGCTTGGTTTTGCATCTGTTCAGCTTTAAAACTCACAGCTGTCATGGTCATAGTGGAGGTTACATGGAACTCTGAAAAAGGGCCAAGGAAACCTGCTGGTGATCTAGTTACTATTCTCTTGACCATCTGGAATTTCAGCTTACATTACAAAAATGCTCTGCAGTATCTTTAGTGGATCTCTTGTTTTAGCTATGGTACAGAGCTGAAGACCAAGAAATAAAAAATCCTCTTACCTAATCTTTCAGAGTGAAAGAATCATTTTCACCTCTGTATGTCCTTCTTTACTTTGTATAACTATCTGTGATACAGTTCTGCATTTCTTATTGTTCTACTGATAAATAAGTTTTGAAAGTCTATTTACCCGAGTCTGCATTTGAGACCTTTAGTATGTTTTCTCCCATGAACGAATTTCAGAAATAAATCAGTAATAGTTGTACCTTACAATATTTGTTCCCACTGCTGTTTTCTCTGTTTTTGGAAGATTGTCATGGTTACACCTACTGCTATTTCTGACCCTTGTAGCCAGTTCCACACATTACTCAAACTCAATGAGACAACTTTCTGACAGACTGTTCTGATTCTTGCCCTCTTTTTGAGTTATGAAGCATTCATGTGCCTCTATGTCTGAGTATCTTCTACCTCTAAAATATGCTCCTAGCAGCTTTCTCCTTAAAACCTTTATTTCTTTTAAAAGAATTTCCTGCTCATAATCAGTGCAGTGAAAATTTATAAAATAAAATCCTACTTTACTGATGTGAGTGAAAAAAAAGATGTATCAAAATATTTCTGGAGGAAAAAGTTTGGGAGATATGTGTTTGTATATGTGTGTGTGTGTGAAATAGAAAAGGCTCTTATTTCCCTGGTGTTTTGACTTGTGTTAATAGTCACATTTAAACATAAGGGATGGGAAGGCAGGCTCTGCAATGATCATTATGCCCAGCCCACTCAAATGTCAAAAATTTGAGAGGTAGATAAAATTTGCATATTACGTGCCTAACATTTTATTTATTGGAGACTGATAAAAGTTGCTGAGATACCTTATTACTATTAGTTATCATCATTAAAACTAGCCTTTTTTTGCAGAAATAAAAGAAGTTTTTTGCATAAAAAGCTTAATGCAAATGATTCCCCTTCTACATAATAGATACGCAAAGCACTTTTTTGTTTGTTTGTTTACATCTTTTTCTGTACTGTGGCATTGCTCATTACACTTTATGTAGTAAGCCTGGATATGTTGTGGAGCTGCAGATAGTAAAGAAAGAGAAAAGATGTAAAAGCATGTTAGCAAACATAGAAAAATGATCCCAAGTAGATAATTTGGGTGAGAAACAAGAAACTAACAACATAACTGTCACATTCCTTCCAGCCAAGCATGCTAGATGGTGACATCTCACTGTTACACCCTACTGCCACCATTATGACATGACCAACCTCACGACTTAATTCAGGAGGAAAAAGGTGACACTAACAACAGGAGAACGCATAGAAACTACCTACAGTATACATAGAATAACTTTTTCATTATTATTGAAACTTTTTCTGCAAAAAAAATTTATTTCTCTACACAAATCTGGCATGATGATGATTCTTGGATAACCTGCTGTGATCTGCATTACAACAAATTTTTGGCTTGTTCTGTAAGGTGTGCTTCTTCTTTGCCCACAAACTAGAACACAATAGAGTCGTGATTCTCATGGAGTTTGAATACTTTGCTAGCACTGCAGAACACATTCCTTCACACCACTGCTTCAAAGAATCTTTGATTGAAGTAAGAATGCCTGAGATAAAATTAGACTCTTTTTCTGTTTCTTCCATGTCAGGGTGTGAAAGGTGTCCAAATCGTTTTGCTTTCAGAGCTGCTCCATTTCTTAAGCAGGGAAACAGCTGTTCTAATTCCCTGAACTAAATGTCTTTCTTTGTACTTGGTTTTGAATTTGTCCAAAAGTCAAATCACTGATGAATTCTTTGTATCTTTGCTGGGGACTAACTTTGTGTGCATAACCAAGTGAGGCTTCCAAGTTGTTTCCTCCTAAAGGAATCTAGTTTTGACACTTCAAAAACTCTCTTCAAGATAAATAAACATGCAGTAAATCTTCACTTATACTTGAGAGTTTGTCTTCAGAGCTCTACTTCTCTGAACCAAAACTAACAGAGACAGCAGCCTTGTCAGGGGCATAAGAGTAAGGCTATCAGAGCAAATCTTTCATCAGGAAATCATAAAAGCAGCAATGGGGAAGTAGAAATGAAACTTAGGTTCATAATAATTCCTTACTGTGCAAAAATGGAATGCAATTCTGTCCATGCAGCTATACATGTCAAATCATGCTTGGTGAATCCTGGCTCCTTTGACAATTCTGTGAAAACCACTCCCTATCCATAATAGCTACAGTCTTAAGCACGGCTATTCACCTTTTTTTTTTTTTTTCTGTTTCTGATTCTGTTGTTTGTGCAAATTCACCAAAAATTAGTTTACATCTCACACTGCTGCAAATCTGAAAGGTGTAACGCTAATCACTTCAATTTCTGACATATTGAAGCATAATCTGTGAAAGTTTGTGCACATGATTTTCTTTTGAGAAGTGATTTAAAATTGGAAGGGCTTCAGAATTAAGGACTTAACATTTTTAGAAGGTTTTTTTTGTTTGTTTGTTTGTTTAATATATTTCATTTAGCAGTTTACATGAAAAATAAATACAGAATGTATCAGATCTCCACTGAAATGTAGCATGGGTATCATATTCCATGGAATGGGCTCCACGTGTCTTCTCAAGAATTAGAATGAAGTTTTCCTTTTGCATTTACTGGTAGGGAAGAAATGCAGCCAGCCACTTCCTCTGAATGAGATAGTTTATTCATATGTAAGAATAAGAGATTGAAATATAGTTCTAACCATATTATAGGATCATATTCCCCACTCTTTATGGGATTAAGATCTATTTATGGACATTCTATTTCCAATAAGAAGGAAGAGGCGTAAAAAATGAAGCTACTCTAGAGCCCTAAAGGTTATAATATTGCAATTGTATTCATCCTAAGTGCATAGAACAGCAGAGGTGCTAACAATTGTCATAAAGAAGCTAGGATGTTTGTACACTCAACAAAATTGAGATTCTGACCACAACCATGACAGTAGTAGCAACCACCAAGGGAAGTCCATTGGAATTCCATAACAAAACCAACACAGTCCATTTTATCAAAATAAATGCATTCCATAGGGAAAGGTATGGCACACTTGCTGACAGTATTCCTACTCAGCTGACATAGAGACATTAGCTCAACACTTACATTCTTAACGTATCACACATTTACCCTGTGATTAGGACTAAACTCCACATCCACCCATGCACAGTCTGTTTTAAGGGAGTGAGTGCAAACAGTGTCTTGCATGGTATAAGTTGGTCTAGGTGGGAACACATCGGTTACTACTGGTTACCATGCATTAAAAAATGAAGTGAAATCAAAAGCTTTGTTTAAGAAAATAATAATTTAATTTTCACTCTTCGCTTACACTCATTTTGTGAATGAGTTAGTTTCATGATGAGTTAATTAAAGAGCTATGTATCAAACAACTGTTTTCTGTTCATCCAGCCCTTACTTCAAGACACATTTCCTTATAAAAAATGACAGTTATGACACTTTTGTGAAGTGTCAAAAGTAGCAAGAACTGAAAATATATTCAGAAGAAACAAATATACCTGTATTGCTTTAATTTTGTGTTGCTTGGCTCCCTAAATATTTTGGAGTTACCTGATGCACTTGGCTGTAATATTGCTATTAAGAGCAATGAAATTTAATTCACAGTAAGGCATGGCTAGTGACTGATTTTAATTCCATCATGAGATGCCTAGTCTTCCACCATGTCTAGTCCTTACCAAACACAAATAACAAAGCACGTTTATTATTATCCAAGCTCAGCCTTATAAGAGAAATCTATAGGCTTTTATTATTATTATTCCTGTGCCCTGTGTAGAGCTATTCAAGATCTGATTCTTGATATTCAAATTGCACTACTCAAAATTTGGTATTACATAGCATTGATACAGTGATAATCTCCATGTCAAACTTTTTACTGTTACCTTAAATAAGGTCACGTACAAGGAAAGGAAGCACAAAATAACAAGTTTGTTTTTCACAGAAAAACCTCTTTTCCCGTTCCATAATTACAAAAGCAAACAGGATGTCAAGCAAAAAAATTTTCCAAAGTTGGGAGGCTATACTTGAGGTTTTTGTTTTCTGACCTTAGCTAAGTAATCTATTCAAAAACTAGGGAAGCAAGGCAAGATTTTTTTTTCTCAGATGTCAATATAATTGCTTATAGCTTTGCCTTTTTAATAGTATCTGTCACAGTACCATCAGGCATAAAACAGAAGATATCCTATACAGTGGAATTATATTAGCTTAGTATTGCTTTAATGCTCTGGCTTAGTAAAACAAGTAGAATGACACTAGTTGTTTAATTGGAATAAGCATATAACTGTTATATTTTAATCTAATGAAGATTTATATTCAGTTTAAGATGAATTTTACAGCTAACATCTGTAGACAAAAATAAAGTAATTATAAATATAAAAAAATAAATTCAGGAGGGTTATTCAATAAGAAAAACTGCTGAAATTTCAGACATCTCACATGTTTGTTTCTAAATATTGTCAGATCATGATATAGAGATGACTACACCATGACTGACTGATTCCAGATGTGACTTCCTTCTGGGTGAAATTACCATGCTGGCAAAATACAGAAAAAATGTGCAAGTATTCTGACAAGCCATGAATATGAGCATCTCACAAATTTTTACAGAACAAGAATCTTTATTAGAATAAAGATAGTTCTTTTCAAATCAAATTGAGCGATAGCATTGGGTTTTTTGAGATACTGTTCTTTAAATAGATGGCTGCATTCATGTTTTTCTAATTTTAAAGAGACAAGCACTAAGCTTCCTGTTCCCCCTGTTAATTTATAATGAAAAGTGTTTTCTGAAAGAAGTGTAGCTTATTTGGGAAGAGAAATTACATAAAATAGTAATATATGACAATTAGATAAAAAAATGCATTTTAAAAAAAGCATTACATTTCAGTAATGGCACTTTTCTTAAATCCATTTCCGGACCTCTCCCACTTACAACTCAAACCTATGGGAACAACAGTCGCGTCTCAAGCACCTCAGATTTTACACACACAGTTATGTAGTTTTAAAACAAACTGGGGGGGGTGGGGGGGGGGAAGAGGAGAATAAAAGAGAGGGGAGAGATGGAGGTAAACAAAAAATATACCTTACGAGACTTTCATAATTCCAAATTTACTCCCTTTACAATTAGATTTGCCTAGTTTCAGGTAAAGCAGAGGGTAAACTCAAACTTGATGCAGCAGAATATCTGAACCTATTTTCCATTTTCTGTTCATTTCTGTCTAATGCTCTCCTTCACTTGCCACTTCAGTGTGTCCCCATGATCACAGTAAAAAGAGATATAACTAGATCATATCACCTGTAAACAAATTGTAAGAAAACATATTCTAACAAAATAACAGCTAAAATAAAACCATTTTAAGTTATGGAAGCTTATCTATCTCCATAACTTAACTCCAGTAATTACAAGTCTAAATGCTGCTCTTTCAGGACAGGCTTTTCAAAATGTATATATATGACTGTTCTTATAATTGTCTCTTTTCTGCTAACAGGCTATTAAAAAGTTCTTCAACATTTTGTTATTCTCCTTGGGAATGGCATATGTTTTCTCTCCTTGCTCAAAAGTAGGGGTATAATTCAGTTTCAGTCCGTTTTATCACCCTACTCTGATAGTCCTGAAGATGGAAATCTTTTATCAATTTATTTAGCCAATGTGTCACAACTTTCTGCTGGAAGGCTGTTCCTAGGCTGGGTACTACATTTCAGCTCCCACTGTGTTTTTCTTCTTTCCTGGTCTCTGTTTCTGCTAATCTTGGTGACAACTGGTCATGAACCCATTTTGCTTTCACTTGAAATATTTAAATCATGGTCACAATTGCTATGGTTACTCACAACTTGAATACAACTGACTAGTTTTCCCATCTTCCTCTCTAAACAAAGTATCATCCTTAGTTTCTGTCTCTAATGTTGGAACTGACAAGTTACATGAGGAGAGAATAATCTTCACCTTATATGAACTACAATTCTGAGGAAAATGGTTGGGTATTGTAGTGAACACTCAATAGTAAAGCAGAAAACAGTTACTACTGTAGTGAGGAGGTGCCAATCTCTTTTCTCAGGTGACAGGTTATAAAACTTGAGGCAGTGTTGTGTGGATGTAGTGCATTAGGGGCACGGTTTAGTGGTGGACTTGTGGTCTTAGGTGGGTAGTTGGACTTGTTGATTTTAAGGAACTTTTCTAACCTAGATGATTCTATGTGAGGTCTGCTCCTAGGTAAGACTTTAGGATTTAAACCGTGCAAATGGGAGAGCAGAGATGTAAGCAGAGAGAGAAAATTTGGTATAATGCTGTGTGAAAACATTTTCTATTTTAAATGAAATAGTTTTACTTAAAATACAAGAGAAGAGAGGATAGGTACAATCATATTTCCACAGCCACTATAATCTGCAAATATACTATTCACTGAATCCTCACGTCTTTGTATCTGTAGGGAAACATGGAATACATCCTTCCCTCCCAGTGACCATTTTATCATCATGAATAATGTATAACATAGATATTATGGTGAATTTTTATGCACAGCACAGGATTTAGCTTGACTATGCATGAAGTTAAACAATGCTGTGAAGTAAACCAGCAAGCTTTGTTTCAGTCCTTCACTGAGAGGTAGAAAATCTTGGTGCTGTAAGTGGAGATTTACTGTGTGTGTGAGTAGTTTATTAAATCTTTGCTGTAGGATCTGTAGCTTCTATAGATACTTGGCATAAAAGATAAAATTGGTCAGATTTTTTTTTTGACAGATAGATTTTAATTGTAGTTAAACTATTTAGTTGTTGGCTATTCAGTACTGCTGCAATCTTTTTCTTCAGGCACTTTGTGGCCACTGTGACTCTGCTCGCAAATGGCAATGCAATAGCTAGTGGATTCCAGCGGGGATAACAGACACCTGTTATCTTCTCTGTTATCTTCTACATTTAGAAAAGTTAAATATAGAGCAACATCAGGTAAAAATCAGAATATCTTTATTGAAGTCAGCAGCATTCTAGAGATTTTAACCAATTAAATATATGACTTCATATCTGAGTGCTGAAAGACTGAGCTATCATGGTAGGTTTCTGCTTCAGAGAACAGCATCATTTCCCTTTTACTGTTTATATCATCATTCAAATTCTGCAGCACCAAGTTGTGAAAATCACCATCCTGTAGATTAGGAAATATCTACCTTATTTCAGAGGAATACACTTTGTGAGCAATTGCTCACTAATGAAGAAAGATGTGCCCAATCTGTCTCTCAGTTTAGTCTGAAAAATTGTTGCTGTTGAGTGAGATTTTAAATGATCTGTAGTGCATCCTTACTGACAAATGGTGGTGTCTGTACAAGAAATACTACATATGGTGCTTCTGAAAGCTACATAAGAGTGTCTTTGATATACAGATGTTACAGAACGTCAGAGACTGTAAAGTTTTAACACCAACTTTAAGTTAGCAATTAAATAAATTTGGATCTGAAAAAGATAATCCTCTCTTAATTTGAATTTTGAACTAAAGAATTTAGGCCAGAGGGCTCCAAAGCATACTAATTTATGACAGCTAAATTCCATTAATATTGTTATTTGCTAAATAAAAACTTATTTTTATTTTTACATAGCTTTCAATCTTACTTCAGGGAAATAAAAGCAAAAATGAAAAAGTCATAATATTGAGTCTATTAAAAGGAGGCATGAATTCCAGAACTGTAATGTGGACAGCTGTGGCTTTGTACTGTTAAGAAGATAGGATATCAGCACATTAATGAAATCTTTGACCAGCATGCTTGCTTTGTATTCTGGATGAGGTTCAGAAAGGAAGATGGAAAAAATGAGTTTCCTAAAGCATCAGTAATTTCAAAGCAGAAGTATCCTCTCAGAGTGACTGAACTAATCCTCTACTATTTCAACATATTTCCAGTGTAGAAATGACACTTTTGATGCTAAGGTGTGTCTTAAAGTGTCTATGACAATCAAATACAGCATCTCTTTATTAGTTCTTCATCCCTTGTTGGAAGACACATTTCTACCTATAGTACATAGCTCTGTCTAAAGAGATGATAATTGCTCAATGAAGAACAATGATTAAACTTTGTCCAGATGATACTGGAAAAAAACATATGGATGATGTGCACTAGCAAAGATCTTGATAATCTAAACTTTCAGCTTGTTTAATCCCAGTTTTTGCTAAAGTTACACTTCACCAATGACAGCCTCACAAAGGAGCCATGTAAATGTTATAAATCAGTTAACAATTTAATGCAGAATTTGGGATCAGTATAGTGAGGAACTGAGGAAGCTAAGAAACATGAGTCGAAACTTTTTGAACCCTGCTATGGTAAAAACTTCACAGACACATGAGTTTCATGTACAACTGTACAGTAGTTTAGCAGTTTATAGATCGTTACGTATTTTATCACAAAGTAGTGAAAAATGAGACTCAATCTTATGCTGTTCCCTCTCCACAAAGCTTCCTGTTGTCCAAAGGAATGCACTTTCTGGTCTAAAGTAATAAATGTTTATTAACATCTAATCATTTCTGCCCTCTATCTGCTTTGTGATTATGAGTTTCAAGTAATTCGATATATTCAAAGAGCCCCCCTGAACTTCAGGCTGAACAGTAGTTATATACCTAAGTAATTACAAGCATAGCAAATTCTTGCCATCTCAAGTAGCAAAATGAGAAGGGATTGGACCAGATGAACTCCAAAAGCACCTTCCAACTTTAATTACTCCATGATATGAAATCTCTGTTTCACTTTCCAATTCCCTTAAACTGTCTCTTTTTCTAATAGGGAACAGTGTACCTAGATTGGTCTTGGACACATCTTATTACAACACTAACGTGAGAAGTAGGAATATCTCAATGAGTGAGATTTTATTGCGATGTCCAAAACATTAACTTTCAAAAAATATACTGTAATCTTCAAACAGGGAAATACATGTGCCTTTGCTTACCTCTATTGCTAAACACGAAAACTTCTAGTAGTCAAAAACAAAAACAGATTTCTGTGTGCACTTAAGTATAATCTCGGCTTTGCCAAATTTGTTCTGGATATTAAAAGCTCCTGCAAAATTTAGGCCATATAATCAGAAGGACTGATCTGAAAGTCTTAAGGAGATGAAAAGGGCTTTGCCATTATAACTTTCATTACTATTAATGGCACTTGCACAGCTAAAATTCTGTTCATCTGGATATAGATGCACCCCCGGATTGTTCTGTCTGGTATGCAATTTTACAGAGACAGACATTTAGGCAATTGGATATCCATGTTGACTTATGATCCACTTGGAATTCAGTTAAAAGATGAAATTCGGTGGTTTTATCCTTAGTTGCATTGGCTCTATTCCCCTCCCTCTCTTCTACACTAATCTCATCAAACATTTGTTGCATTTTGAGATTCAGAGTGCCAAAATGGTTTGGAACGCCAGATAAGCAAACAAATAGCTGTTGCATTCCTACAAATCTACCAAGGGAAATGGAGTGCCTGCAGGCTGCTCTTCAATAAGGTTCTTCAAGATTTGAGAGATGTCCCAGACAAGCATGTGGTTTTTCATCTTCTGATTTCACAATGTCCAATACACCAGACCCATTACTACCTGCTTCACTTTGAACATTTTTGCAGCACCTTCATATTCAGGGCCTCATTCTCATTGCGAAAGGATGTCTTTGATTTTCTCTTTCCCATTTAGAAAAGGATTTCTTCTTGGAGAAGAGATATTTAACTAGTTATACAACAAGAGTATGGGTTTTTATACATCACAATTTTATTTTCATTTACTCTGCAGACTAAAAACATATAACATAGTGCTTTCTGTTTTCAATGAATCTATTTAGAGGGATTTCCTTCAGGAGGGAGAACCCTGCTTCAATTATGTTCCTTTGAATTGCAATTAGATCTTTGAACCCCAGACAGCTGAATAAACAAATTTCCCTCACCAATTTAATTATCTTGGCCTGTTTTTCATTACCAGCAGATTACTATGTAGCAAATTGCCATTTAAAGCTCAGAGTTTGATTGCCAGTAAAACACTACAGACAGGCTGTGGACTGTATTGCCAAGAGGAGAATGGCTGGATTGCTATTGTTTGATCTGGAAAGCTAAAGCTCTAAGAGATGTGATGCTGATGCATGATGGGTTAGGTGATGCCTGGAGGCTGCAGTCAGCAGTATTTAGTACAGGCAATGAAAGCACAGGTTGATGTAGCTTTGCTAGCAAGCTCAATTCAATGCAGTGCAAGCCTGGTTCTCTCATTCATGCTGTGTGTTCCTGCTTGCTTTTGTCCTGTGTACAGTCTCATGCTGGTTCCAAGTTCACTGTACCTTCAGCACCTCCTGGGAAAAAAAGCAGTCCTATGTGATGAGGCCAAGCAGTGCAGTGGCTCTTTCTCAATAGGCTGTGCAGATTGGGGACAAAGAACTGAAAGCCTCTTTCCTAGTGAAGCTGTATTTGTGCCACTGGCTTACAGTTCCAAAGGCTCAAGACAGGGAAAAGCCCTCAGACCACTCACGCTGGGTAGGTCTAAGCTGGAAGCATCAGAGAGCACTGTAGTGAGGAACACGCAAAGCCCCAGCTGAGCAAAGGTCTACGTTAGAAGAACCGAGTTCTTAGACTATGGGACTACAAATTCCTTCACTATCACTCCCATGAACATCATTGGCTGTGTCTGCTTTCATTCACATGTGCCAAGCAAGAGCTCTAGACCCCCTAAGAATCTGTTTCCCTGCACTTTCCCACTCTTGCACTGTTAAGGAGGGACTGTACAGAATCAGTCTCAAATAGGAACTTATTTTTTTAATCATTCATATCCAAACTCCCTCCACTTGCTTAAGACATTCATTAAGGGTTTCCATATCCAGCAGAGTTCAAACTGTGTCGTAGAATAAGGTCAGGGAAGGAAGGCACTGGTATATTATGCCAGAAAGAATCTTACAACTGTCTAGCACCATTCAGTTCTGATAAGCACTGACATAGCTGGTGATGACATATTCTAAGTTAGATTCTATCTTCTCCTTTGGAACTGGTGGCACAGATTTCAAAATAGCACAACAACCATTAAGGCTAGCCTACGTGTTTCTGGTACTGAACTTCCCTTTTTTAATGCACTAAGCAGGTTGAATTTACTAGATCTGTTGCCATACTGCTCAGTAGCAGAAAAAAAAATACATGGTAGATGGACTATTTTTATTCTTTCTGTGCTCTGGTTAGCAAGAGTGAAAATGAAAAACACTGGAAAACATTTATGCTGAACTTTCCAAATGCTGAACTTTTCAAATGCACAATAAGCTCAAGTTCATCAGAGTGGAGAGAAGCTGTGTGACTGAATGAATCTAATTATTGTTCTTGTCAGTAATGTGTTGCATCAAATTGTTATCTCAAAGGAGAGCAATTCAACAACACTGTGTACATACTAAGTGATATTTTGGTGGAGAGTTGCATAAGCTAAATGACAATTGGATTTGTTTTATAATAGGTCCCATCTGAGTCAGTGAGAGGAAAAACAGAAATGCCAAAGGTGATAAGCACTGATACTTCAAACAGAGTATGAGCTCAGTCGTATTAAAAGGAGATTTTGCTAAAGTGAACTGTAACCTCAGCTGTAACGTGTGATCTTTACAGTGAGTCTCTATTTATAAAGCAGGCTACTTTTCAATGTTTTGTACAATACTATTAAAATCTGAAAAATGTATTGTCTCCAGAGAGTTTGCTCGCAAATCTTACTTTTCAAGGCTTTCAATTTCTTCATTTTTATGTCTTTAACAGTTCCACCCAAAAGGGAGATGATGATTACGAAGATTACACTTCAAATAAGACTTGGGTTTTGACACCCAAAGTCCATGAGAGTGATGTCACTCTTATTTTAAATGGCTTGCTGGAAGGATATGACAACAAGTTAAGACCTGATATAGGAGGTAGGTTGGTTTTCTTTAAGTCTAAATTGGATTAAGCAGTGAAGTGAAATCATTTTCATACAACATTATACTGCACAGGAACAGAATCTGTTTAAAGTATGAAAACAAAATAAGAGATAGTAAAATATCAGTGACATGAAAACAAGCTGTGATTTTGCAAATTTGCATACATTTTTAAGATTCCTAAATCTCTCCTGAAACAGCTAATAAGACTGTTGTGATTTGCTGAATCAGGACACATGCAATCGTGCACCTGCACAGGAAGTTTGGAATTTTAACTTCTGGGGAATTAAGAAGAATTTTTTCTTCTCTGTGTAATTAAGAGAGGTTGTTAGAGAACCAAAAAAATATATATAGTGGAAAGTAAGGCCCAAGTAAAGATAATGCAGTCTGATCCTTGCATGGTTTGATGTGGTGGACACATGGAGACTCTGACAGTAATAGGTCTGAATTGGCTGATGCAGTTTAGAACCATGAAACGTCAGAATATCCTCAGCTGGAAGGGTCCCACAAGGATCAAGACCAGCTCCTGGCTCCACACAGAACAACCCCAAATGCAAACTCTATCCACGAGTGCTTCTTGAACTCCAGCAACCACTGTCCTAGGAAGCCTAACCACCCTCTGGTAACCAACATTTTCCTAATATCCAACCTGACCCTCCACTGACACAGCTCTATGTCAGTCCCTTGGATCATTGCACAGCAGAGCAAGAAGTGACTCAGGAAGGTTTCACAAAAGATAAATGCAATCAAGTAGATTAACTTAATTTCCCTAGATTTCCCCCACAACTTGTGCATGTATATAGACTCAAGCTCAGACCCATAAGGGAAATCTCATTTGAACCGAAACGACTTTTACAGGGACCTTCCTCCCCATTGATTACTTAGGGACCTGAGAGATAAGGGTGCTTGAGCAAATGGGAATTAGACTGAACAGACAGTTATGTCTGTAGAAGAGGATATGGAAGTAGTAAGGTTATGGTAAAACAAAAAGAGAATTCACAGATGAGATAGGCAAAGGAACACAGACAACAGCCAGGTTAGTGAAAGAAACCTCTTTTAACAAGTTTATATAGGCTTATAAACCAACATACATTGTACACGTATGTAGTCTAAATTAACAGAGGAATTTGCCTTATTCTCTCTAAGACATTAGACAGCTGAGAGAAATTAAGTATACATAACAAGCATCTGGGAAAACAAATAAAATTGTTTTAGTCAAGGTGCGTGAGAAATAATAAAGCTAAAGTAGAGTAATTTCAAAATAAATTAATCTAACAACTGGTTTTATTTCCTCTTTTAGAGCTTTGAGTATTAATACTATTTGGGGTTCATGAGATTGTCACTTATTTACTGCCATCTCTGCAGGCAACAGCAGTCACATTGCTTTCAGCATAGTAATGTTCAATGAGTGATGCAACATTTTGTGTGAGGAATAAATTTACTTTTGTTGATAGTGTTTTGTCAGATGCGTTGCTGTGATTTGACACAAAATACACATACTCTCCATCAGATATGACTCACTAAAGTAATGACACAGGTATCTGTATTTGTTTTATTTACTACTGTGTATTTATCATAAAATAAGAGAATTTGTTCTGATAGAATTATATATCTGATAGATATTATATAATAATTTATCTCAAAGTTTGTTCAACTTATTTCAACCTGGACATGTTGCTGTAAAATTATATTTATTCTATCTGCACATTTAAATGTGAGGCATTCACAGCTATACAACAGAGTTATTAAAACAATCTTTTCCTTTTTTTTTTTTTTTGACTTCTGCAGTTGATTGTGAACTTCGCTCATAATAGTGATTCTTTTTTCTCTTACAGTTAAACCAACAGTAATTCACACTGACATGTATGTGAACAGCATTGGGCCAGTGAATGCTATCAATATGGTAGGTAAACGATTGCCACACTTTTCTACAGTGTTCAGTTTGTTGCAAAGCCTCCATCATTTTTGACATTACAAGGTTACCATTAGTTCTAATGTTGTGTTATACATCAATTATTTTCAAATCTCGTTATTGAAGATGTGAGGACTACACGAACTATGAATCTGGACAGGACAACAAACTGAACTGTGAATAATAATAATTTTAACATATCTTCACACATCTGTGTGCTGTATTCTACACTGTTTTATGGCAGATCAGTTCCTATGGGACTGAGTTTCCAGATTACTACAAAGACAAGCGAAAGCATTCAGCAGTGATAGTACCGCTTTGTCCACTGAGAGATAAAAGGGAAAAACATAGATTCTAAGAGCAAACTTTAATTATATCTTCATATAGCTAATGGAAATTGGTCTAGCATTAGCAGCACAATGCCTACTCACTTCATTCTTGTAGTTTTAATGTGCAGAAAGAAATCTCAGATTACTCTTCTGCATTCTGCAGTTCCCTTTGCAGCTACTGGCTACCTGGTGAATGTCAGGGTAAGTGAGACTTCACCACTTTGACTTTAACTGGCAGTCACAGCCAATAGAGACAGTCAAATCAGCTGCCATCTTAACTGTCCTAGGTCCAAGGGAGTAAGTAATTGTTCTCTAACAAATCAGGTGTGAGTTGAGGCATGGGGATACAAAATATGTACAGTACATGCATAACTCCATTTTAATGTAGATCAATTTGTCAATAGGAAAATAATGACATAAATATTTTTTAAACAATTATCTTTGGTAAGAAACCCTCTGAAAAAAATTATTAAAAATGTTTTTATCAGTTCGAGTATCGTCATCTTCTATATTTCACTTTTTTTTTCTATGAAGTTAAGGAAGGTATGTCAGGACTAATGTAAAATGCTGAGTGCTGTGTTTTCATCAGTATTTCTGGTTAACACAACAGGAATATACAATTGATATATTTTTCGCCCAAACGTGGTATGACAGACGTCTGAAGTTCAACAGCACTATAAAAGTGCTCAGATTAAACAGCAACATGGTTGGGAAGATCTGGATACCTGATACATTTTTCCGGAATTCCAAGAAGGCTGATGCTCATTGGATAACAACTCCTAACAGGATGCTCAGGATCTGGAATGACGGCAGAGTGTTGTACACACTGAGGTATTTACACCTGACTTTAATTTCAGTTTCTCAACGGAAAGCCTGAAAGATGGGTTTTGTGAATTCAGTTCACTTGATGTCATTGCATAATGTTTTTCCCTTATATGTGCAACCCTGAAGAGGGGACATATTTAGAATATATTATTTGCATGCAATTTATTTGATATTGACACAGTAAAATAGTTTCATTTCTACTTATAGATTTTACTGTCATGCTCTCAAAATAGTTATATTTCTATACTGAAAAGAATATAAGCATGGTTAAAGTAATTCATTCTCATGTGTTTTGTTGTTTACCAGTGGTTTGGTCTATATTGACTTTTAACATTGTTTTGGGTTAAAGTAATGAATCTGAATTATCCTTGAATCAAAGAGATGTTTTAAGTGAGGTATTATATGCAGCAGAGGCCTCATACTCAGAACTGATTTCTTTTTAGATATACAATGCTTCACCCTTACAAAATATTTCATTCCTCAAATATATTATGAAAAAAGTAGCATCATTTTATCATTGGACATTTACAGTTTAGGTCAAACTCACAGCTCTGTTTGACTAAAATTTCCATGAATCCAAATTTGAAAAACCTGTCTTCAGATTTCTCATCTGCCTTGATAATTTTTATTTTGAGACTTTTATAAATCTTTTAAATAATTAATTTACATGCATACCTACATTTCAATGTTACATATGGAATGTGTAGTAATTTAAATAATATATACTCAGTTATAATATATTTCCTAAATGTGGAAGTCATAAGTATGTTTTTTATTTTTTATTTTTCTAATGTGGTATAGTAGTTGGACCTACGTAAAGTATAGAAAAAGATGGTATTTGTTCAAGAGAATTTATAATTTAAAAGGAGAGTACAGAATCAAAAATGTTAGGCATAATAAAAAACCACCAGACCATCTTAGTTTCTGACTATTTTTACAAAGTGATTTTGATTTTCTGCTCTTGTTTCATTGAGTTAAAAAAAAAATAGCAGAAAAGTGTGTTCATTAGCATTTTAATGAATCATTTGAAGCTTTCCTTAAAACAACCTTTTAATGTTGCAAACATTTGAATTACAAACAGGAGTTTTATTTTGTAGTTATTTTACATTCATTACACACTGCATCACCAAAAGAGATAAGAGAATGGCTGGAATTGAAATCCAAGGTAAATCAAAGTAAGCCTGACAAAGAAGATCCTAGATCAACTTTTGAAATGTTAAATTAGACTTAGCTACACTACTGTCTCTTTAGACTTTGTCACCTTTCTCTTCAAACCTCTCAGTTTCCCTCATTAGAATGAGATATACCTGATATAACTTACAGTTGTATCAAATACTTATGTATGCCTGGTTTCTCTAGTGAGTCACAGCAAACACCGGTATGGATTCAACCTGTTTTAATCCAGAAGGGAAATGTGGTAGTATCATTGCAGATCTGGGATTCTGTCTGAGAGAGGTGGTTGATTTTCTCATTTCCTTTTCCTAAGACTGAGAGCAGTCTATCCTGACAAGCAAAAAATCAAGCAAGCAGGTCTGCATGGATCAACACAAAGCTCCTGACAAAACTCAAACATGAAAAGAAAACATACAAGAGCTGGAAGCAGGAGGAATATAGAGACACTGCCCAAGCACCCAGATACAGGGTTAGGAAAGCCAAAATTCAACTGAAATTGAATTCAGTGATGGACAGGAAAGCACTAAGAGTCTCTATGTATGGATCCTAAGCAGAAGAAAGATTAGGAAAAGTGTGGTCATACCACTGAATGGGAATGAGGATCTGGTCTCAAAGAACACAGAAAAGGTCAAGGTACACAATGCCTTCTTTGCCTCAGACTTTACTGCTAAGACCAACTTTCAGAAATCCCAGCACCAGGGTATCCATGAGATACTGGAGAGATGGGCCAAGATGACTCTGATGGAGTTTAGCACAAGAAAGTATGAAGTTCTGTAACAGCAGAGGAATAGTCATGCATCAGAGTAGATAGGGAGCCAAACAGCTGAAAAACACCTTGCAGGAAATTAGGATCCTTGTGGACAGCCCATTTACCACAGGCCGGCAAAGCGTCCTTGCAGCAAAGACCAACAGCATCCTGGGCTTGATTGGGAAGAACGTTGCCAGCAAGTTGATGGAGATGATCCTCGTCCTCTGTCCAGCTCTGGTGAGATACACCTGGACTGCTGTGCCCAGTGCTGGGCTCCTCAGTATGAGAGATTAGCTCACTGGAGTGAGTCCAGTCAAGGGCACTACAAAATGAAGTGGTTTCAAGTATGAGACATATAGGGTAAGGCTGAGGTAGCTGGGTATGTTCAACCTGGAAAAGGCTCAGGGAGTTCTTACCAATGTGTGTAAATGATGGAGGATATAAAGAAGGCAGAGATAAACTCTAAGAGATATCCAATGATGGGATAGGAAGAAATGCAACCTGTTCCAGTGTCTCACCACCCTCATAGTAAAGAATTTCTTCCTAACATCTGGTCCAAATCTACCCTCTATCAGTTTAAAGCCATTTCCCTTGTCCTGTCGCTACATGCCCTTACAAAAAGCCCCTCCCTATCTTTCCTGTTGGCTCCCTTCAGGTACTTGAAGGCCTCTTCAGAGCCTTCTCTTCTCCAGGCTGAAAAGCCCCAGTTCTCTCAGCCTATCCCTGCTCTGGATCTGCTCCAAAACCTCTATGTCCTTTTTGTGTTGGGGGCCACAGAACTGGATGCAGTACTCCAGGTGCAGTCTCACGAGAGCAAAGCAGAGCAGAGGGGCAGAATCACGTCCCTCAACATGCTGGTCATGCTTTCTTCTTGTAGCCCAGGATATGGTTGGCTTTCTGGGCCTGCAAGCTCAAATTGCCAATTCATGCTGAGTCTTTCATCAACTGGCACCCCAAATCCTTCTCAGGGCTGCTCTCAAGCCATTAAAAAAAGTGTGATGAAATCTATTCATTTTCTGAAGAGAAATATTTGTCATAGAAAAGGCAGTACTGAAAAAAAACAAAACATTGCTGTTTTTTTTTGTTTGTTTGGTTGGTTGGTTGGTTGTTTTTGAATCTATACTATGATTACCTTCAAATGAACTGAAGATGATAGAAATGAAGATGATAGAAAAGAGAATGGACAATGTACTTAGTACAAGGAATCAGCTCTCTTTCTGTGTCATGGTCACAACTTCCTTTAGACTCAAGAGAAAGGAGATTTGTTCTTAAATTCGTAATGAAGAAAATTTTCTTTTTAATGTAATTAACCTGTTGACTAGCAGCCATAGCATCCCTCTGCACACCACAGTATGAGATTCAGGGAGACATCTGAGCATAGCAACTACACACAGCCACCAGAAAGCACGTCCAGCTCACAGAGCTGCTCATCTGGACACCAAGGAAACAGCAGCTAACAAGAGAAATCTGTAGTTTTCATAGAGACTCGAGGAGCAAATAAACATCACTGCTTTTTCCTCTCTCTCACCTCCTCCCTCCTTTTCAAAGCCTTCTCCTCTGCTGCTTAGTTACTTATAATCCAAGTATAATGCAGCTCATGCATGGCTAGGGCTACGTGTAGCCTAGTTAAATGAAAAATGATGGAGTTTTTAGCAGGCAAATCAGGGGATGCATCTCATTTAATTTTGGATTTCTAAAAGTACATGTGTCTGCCTGATTAAGCACCTACACCACTTGAGATATCACTGAGATTTTCCTGATATTCAGTAGAGAGAAAAATGTTTCTGGTGCATTCCTCTTCAGATTTAATTTAGATGTCTATTTTGGAATCAAATTAAGTGTATCCCCAGAGTACCTTTCTTTCAACTAGAGGTGAAGATAGCTGAGATGGCTATCTTGGAGGCAGATGCCTGAATTTGGACTCCTAACAATTACTTCTTGAAAAGTATTTTTTTTTCTGTAAAATACATTTCCCTAGTGCACTTTGCTATGTTGTGACACAGAGATTAGCTACTGCTCATGAGAAGACCTGTGTATTTACTGAGGGATTTGTTACTCATGAGTAATACTGCTTCAGATGCATAATTACAGTACTTTTAATATCTTATTCTACTATACAGTCCAGAATGTAGGTAGTAAGGGACAATTAACTAAAAACAAAACACTAATTACTAAAAAGCACAATGTCTTCTATGTTTGGAATAACTAAATTAATACATACATATCAGTTTAATTTTCCTTTCTATACTCATTGTATGTATGCATATTTCATACTCAGGTTCCATGCTAATAACAGTCTTGTTTTGCTTGCCATTATGAAGCTTTTAGTACAGGTTTCTCATGTATGCTCTGTATACCTGATCTCCTCCTCAGACTGACAATTGATGCTGAGTGTCAGCTACAGTTACACAACTTCCCAATGGATGCCCATTCCTGCCCCCTGGAATTTTCAAGCTGTAAGTAATGTGCTTAGAAATAGCTCTTTCCTGACCCATGCTAACTACTTATGAAAAACTTCTATTTATATACTTAAGAGTCAGTTAAGGCTATGTTTTTGCTAAACATAATGCAATGGTTTTCAGTTTTATTTTGAATTTATTTTGAAGTGTAGGAATCGTATATGTGCACAAATATCACTTTTACATAATATTCCTAAATTATCTGACTTCTAGAATTCTTGCAATTAATATTTATGCTTAAATTTTAGCATGAAAGTAAAATGTTTTACCTTCAGCATTGGCCTGATACTTTCTCTTTGCGCATGGGTGCTTTACTATCAGTAGTTGGAGTGAAGAGTTTGAATTTTGTGTTTGAGACAAAGAGTGAATACTGGGTCCAGCTGAAGAGGTTTGGCCTTAACAAACAGATGGGCAAAACTGCATCCTATTAAGTACAAAAAAGTAGAAAATTCTATCTTAAAAAAAGCACCTCAAATGATATTTTAATTTATAATAGTTAAAATGTTACATTAAGTAAAAGGCACAACTAAATAACTTGAGGGGAAAATATATATGTATATATATATATAAATTTACTTGCGATATGCTTCTCCAGTTTCTTTCAGAAATAGAAAATAGTATTTTTACTCCCCAGAGTACATTAAAATCCTAGCAATGACTATGAAACAAAGCATTCTGTATTTTCCATTGCAATAAGATGGTTACCCAAGGGAAGAGATCATTTACCAATGGAAGCGCAGCTCAGTGGAGGTGGGAGATACCAGGTCCTGGAGGCTCTACCAGTTCTCCTTTACCGGATTAAGAAATACAACTGAGGTGGTGAAGACTACATCAGGTAAGACAACTGATCTATTTACCATATTTTCTTTCTACAATTTTACTGAAGGAAACTAAGAAGGAAATCTCTTACTATTTGGAACTTGACACTGGCAATTGCCAGAACATAAGGAACCATCCAGGGTTTAGTATTTCCAAAGAGGAACTCACAGGAAGAAAAGTTTCCAACTGCTATCCATTCATGTCTTGAGCTTATGAAATACCAGGCACGGGCAGAAGACAGCCACTACTGTAAGGGATGGGTGGGCAAAGGAACTTCCTAGACTACATCAGCATAGGAAACAGCACAGCTGAGACACAAAGTAATAATCTGATACTGGTTTGAATATATAATAGTACTGTTCCCAACACTCACAAGCAGAAAGTTGACCTGGGCAGAAATGAAATCCAAAGACCCAGGGTCTTTACTACAGCAGATCCAAGTATATTTTGCTCATTAAAACAGAGCATATTCAGCTCTCGGGAAAGAAAACAGCCTTGCAAGCTGGAATCTCAGATGATTTTCCTGCATATTTTTATCTCCTTGGAAACAAGTAATGGAATTTAAAATAATAAAGAAAGACTCTGCTTTTAATAAAAATGGCAATTTGAATCCTGCTAGCTTTGCAGGAAAGTACATTCTTCTAGACATAAATATTGTTTTATTTGTCAGTAGAAAGGAAATCAGTGAATATGAGAAAGGATGCAAAGAAGAATCACATTTTAATGTTCATGTACATCATGATATCCCTTGTCTTTTATTCCTTACTTTAATGAAAGCATTTTTTCTTTCAGATTGCTTTTGATTTTCACCTGATTTTATTGCTTTGGCAAATATATTAATTCAAATTCAGACATCTGTGTTTAGTCTGACCTCAGAAATATCCCCATCCATTGGAAAGAATAACACAATTCTTTCTAAAAGGTCAGCATCTCTGTTATATTCAAAAGGCAAGTGAGCTGCACTAGAGCTCAGAGCAGCCTGCTGTGCATTACACTGGAGTGCAAACAAAGAGTTTGAGAATTAATTCAGCTCCAAACTCCTGAGTCACTGGATATTAAGCACCAGTGACATGTTTAGTCTTATGAGCAGGGCAAAAATGAAATGAAGCCTCCCAGCTGTAGCCACATTTGCCTTATGGCATCTTCTGCCATTTTAGCTGAGGGAAATATTTAGTCAGCTATTTAGGAAAGCATTTGACCTTTCTCATTTTCCCAGGGAAATAAAGGTGCAAAAGAGGACAAGATAGCACTTGTGTGTATGGAGCCATAGCTGCTAATAACTACCATAAGACATGACATGTTGGAGTTGCTTTCAAAGCAAAAATACAAACAATAATCAACAATGCATCTCACCTCAGCCTGCCCCTGCAGCAATCACAGCACAAAAAGCAGCAGTAAGCCACTGAGGTCTTATCCTGCTCAGGTGCAAACACTAGCTTTGCTTCAACAATAACTCAAGTTTCTGCCATTTGCTTTTTTATTTCTTTCTTTGCTTGACTCATTCTCTAATTTGGTCAGAAATAGAAAGCAGTAAAATTTTAATATGCTACAAGCTTCAGATCCACATCTTGCACTGGTCAATCAAAAGCACTCCCTAATAATCTGCTATTGTGCAGTGAGCACATCCTGGGAATTAAGTAGTAAAGCACACAAACACACACACACACAATTTTTTCCCATGCAAAGTTAAAATTTATTTCAGGGAATAGCCATTAAAGCCTGTAGTACTAACTTGGAGTATTACTGTAATGTTGCATCAGTAATTTTCACAAGACACCACACCTTTTAAACAAAAAAAGTAATTACCAGTTAGCATGCCCTTCAAAGAAGCAAAAAGTCACTCTAATCACTCAGATACTAAAAAATACTCATGAAAGGTACTCAGCTCCCTGAGCTACTTTAAAGATATGCTGAGTAAAATACTTAAGAGAACTAGTCTGTGCTTCTTCTACTGCGGTTGTCACATATTTGAGTTTCCCTGATCCTTTGGGTAGCATAGTCATAAATGGGCAAGAAAATTAGATTTGATTTTGATCCAGGTACAGAATCTAAATAATTAGAAAATGGGAAAAATTACAAAAATTAAAATAGAGATGGTCATTAATATGGTCTACCCCCCACAGCTATTGTGATATAGCTGGCAGGGCCCAGAGAATGTTCGTTATTACCTAAGTTCTCATTAGCATGCTGGGAGCTGCACTGAGCTCAATATTCCTCAGCCCAAACAATTATCTACCTGTAATTATTCTAACATACACACATTTTAAACAATTTCACAAAAATAAAAGACAGGAAAAATATTCCAAGCTTTGAGATATACTTGCAACCTATGTGCACCCTGAGTACACAAGTTAAAAGTTTGAATGCCCGCATAACCAAAACCAGACATGACCCTTTATGTAACTAACTGCAGCACTGTGGATAATGGAGTTTAGTAAAAACTGATGGTAGTCCCACTTCAATGCTTTAAGAGACTATACTATCCACAGCTCTTCCTCCTAACTTATTGTAGCTGACAGCAGAAATTAGTAAAATCCAAACACAAGAAGGACAAGTTAGAGTTTAGAGATTGAACAGATGTAAATCAGGAGGAGCCTAGGGATAGTATCCAGAGATTTGAGAAAGCAGGGTAAATTTTCCATAACTTTACTTACTCCATTTTAAAAAAGAAAACCTTTTGGTTCTGGCTTCAGGTTTACCAGTGACTAACACATTCTAGTCCTTGAGGGCTATGCTAGCTTAATGACTGGAGCAAAAATAGAAAATCAGAAAGGATGGTGAGACTTGGTTTTTGAAAACCCTGATACCTCTATTTCTGTCATGCCTGAGCTGAATATTTGAGGTCTGTGCTGAGTTATGGGCAGAAGCAAATAAAAACTGTTTTGAGTGTAAGCTCTGTAGGATTGGATGGACTACCTGTCGGTTAGAAAATCCTGTCAGAATATGACGAAGATGGAAAAACAAGGCAAACTGGAAAAGACAAACTATCCTGTCTGTTTATCGTATCTGAAGCGAGCCATTCAGAGTTGTCCGCTTGTTTATCTCCCCACAGAACATTCTAATGTGACTCTAATGTTTTTCAAAAGTCACAGACCAAGCAATAAACTATGTCTTAGCCAGAGGAATCCACTGTCAATAGTAATGGGAACTGCTAAGAAAAGCAATGCACTTGCTGGACTGTTTTCCCACCTCATTTGTTTTGTATTCTTAATCCACACTGAATCTAAAAGTCTAAGAACCAGACATAAAATAGTTTTTAAAGTGAAAACAAGAACTCTTCTTCATTTGAATTGGATATATAGAGCAACACAAGCTTATTGAAGATGGAAAAATATATCTTATGACAGGGCAGTCATTTATAAGGAAAAAGGGAGAGAGGAGAAAAAAGAATGGAAAAAGAGTCTGAGGGCTGCAATAGTCAAAAACCATGTTAAGACATAGAATGGGATACTGTTACAAAGAAAGTTTCTTTTGTGGATGCAAGGCCCAGGATATAAATGTACGTTAAATATTAACAGTTCTGCTATATGAAAAGTCAATGCCAAATAGTTGTTGCATTTACTTTTATGTAAAACATTTTAAGAAAAAAAAGGAAGCACAAAAAAGGGTAGTAAGTAAAGGATTTAGAAAACATGACCTATGGGATATTTGGAAGGATGGAGCTGGTCTGGAAACGGGTATAATTGGTGATAAAATGAACTCATTCTTCACTTAAGTTTAGAAAAAATATATAAGCTAATTAGCATCAGGAATGAAACAACTCTTTCAGGAATGTAAAACAACTCTTCATAAACCATAATAATAATCAACACTGGCACATACTATTTAGGGAGGTAGTAGAAATACTAAAACCAGAGGGTTTATGAAACAAGTATGAGACAGTCTGTAAATGCAGTGATCCTACCTCAGACCAGGAGGAGAGAACTATCTTGTATCTCAAAAAGCTTTGCATCAAGAAATTTCAACAAATTTCATAAAATTACTGCATGAAAGATAGTTTTACTGATCATTCAGTGCTTTGGAATGGATGTTGTGTTACTGACTACTGTACCATGCAAAACTGTCTGTGAATGTGCTAGTATGCAGGAGAGATGGAACTTCTGGCATTCCCAGTTCAGTTCCGTGACTGAGCAGTTTTGGGTTTTTTTTAGACTAGATATTGTATATTCCTTAGTTACAGCCCAAGCCCTAAACTTTTAATTAGATACACAAGTGTTGTAAAAATAAGCAATAAACAGCAATTCAACAAGCTGCACAGGACCCATGACTTCATAAGCCAACATCTATAAATTGCATTTTTCTTTCTGTTCTGTGTTTTGAAGAGGTAACCAGAGCAGTGCAACAGAGATTTTTATTGCTCATAACTGATAAACAGTGTAAAATTGGTAATTAAATATTTATCTTATTATGCATATATTTAGCTACATAAATAGATGTGGGTCTGCTTTCTGTTTTATCTAAAAAAATGTGGTCAAGGCTATTATTTCATGGAAGAGGATAAATTTACAGGCTTTTATATTTTATCTTAGTGCAGTATTAATGAACTGAACTGCTGGCAGGCACACGGTCTCACAGCACTCCAAAAGAACAGGAGCCCTTTCACATATTTTTTCATACAGTCAAGATATGGTATGACAGGTGCATAAAATATACTAAGATATTTCCCTCTGATGGGAAAGAGATCTGGCATTAAAAAATGGCCATACACAAATTTCCACTGTGCTTAGAAGTAGTTTAAAACTGCTCTAGATTCCAATATGTGCTAATTATAGCATATGGCATTGTCAGGGAGAATGTTTGTCTGAAAACTGACAAACTCACTGTTTAAAGATATTGATCCAGTGACCAGGCACAAGATACCAGTCCCTGCATTTGGCTTTTCAACCATGCATGCTATTTACTATGATTGTAAATAACAAACTTTACTCAGATGTACCAGATAATTCATATCTGCTCAGCAATTCATCAAATCATACCAACTTAGAACTTTTGCTAAGGTTACGATGTTGTAAAGTACTGAAAATAGCCTGTTTCTCAGAGTCACACCTTCAGAGTAGAGATGTAATACAATTCCCTCCTTCCCTCCCAAAACTGTTATATACTTCGCATTTTCTCATCCAAGTTGGTTAATTGTGTGGCAAATGGGTATTCATAAATTAATTCATATGACTGCATAAACAAGCTAATTCTTTAAGCAAGCTTTTTGCTTCCTTCCTATTAGACAACCAAAATCTATGCACATGCACATTTTCAGAACTGGAAAATCAGAACACCTTATATCTATTTATCCCCATATCATATGTGTGAGACAGACACGAAGACAGGGCTGAGCTGAAGGCCTTCTGTGAAACTGGGCCACAGCAGATGAGAGAGAGAGCCTGCTCCTGGAGTGGATGGGAAGGATTCAAGCCAACTTCAGTGGCAACTCTTTTACTGCACCAGCTGCTTGGTAGCATTTTGAAAGACCTAACGATATCTACACAGTTGTCTTTCTGCTTTCTCGACCCATTCAAATGCTTCTCTTTTCATCATCTGGTTCATAGCTGTTTCTATAATAACTATGGACGCATCCCCGTGACAGCAAATCAATATGAAGATCCATGGCACCTTAGCAGTATAGGCAAGTTGGAAGGGAATTTAACACAAAACATACACCCAAAAGATGGATCCAACGTATTATAGTTGAAAGTCTCATAGATGATTTTTTTTAACCTTTTGAGAAGAGTTTAGAGCATTCTAAACATTCCAGTGACAGAAATTCAGGTCTTTTGCTCCCTGTTTTTCCATGGCTCATTAATGTCAATTGAGTCAGCCAGCAAAGACTGTCGCTGAAGAAAAGGGTTGTTGGAGCCTGAAACCTCTTGACCTCTCGACTGAACAAAGCCTCTTGAGGGTCGTTTATCTTTCTGACAAAAACTGTCTTTCCCATATGCTAAAGCATGGTTTGCTCCAATGTAAACTGAGCTATAGAAAGGTCAGGTAAGGAGATAAAGGATTAATATAGAATGAATCAGAGAATAAGGGATAGCATGAAACAAGCATTTCAACTAAACTAAATGCAATGTAATCACAAAAACACGGATGCTAAAGACAAGACTGATCTTCAAGAAACAAAATTTTGTGGATATAAAGAAAAATGCATTTAAGGAAAATAATAGTCCATTTAAGAATAGGAAAATAATTAGGAGCTTTAGCAACTTTTTTTTAACAGAAAAATTTGATGCCAATTATGGTGATGTTACATTTTTTTTTTAATTTTATCACAAAATAAGTGAATTAATGGAGTGATCCTCTCAAAGGATTTCCTGAAAATAACTCAGTACAAAAATCTACGCAATGCCTCTAATATAACTATGACTATGTTTACGAGAGTACTAATGAACCTGAGACACAAAGAATATTAGCATATCAGGTCTCTTTTTAATTTCTGTTTGGTAATGAAATCATCACATTCCATCTACTGATTAGCATTCATGGAAACTTTTTCAATATCACAAGTGAAAATCATTGTAATTCCACTCTACAACTGATGTTAAATCTAATTATTATGAATTGTGGGATAGCTTAGCAGTTAAAGAAAAAAATGTGTACTTCCAATTATTTTAGCAATAGGATAAATGAATATTAAACATTTTTAGAAGTTTTTGTCATAGTGAACATGCATATTTTAATTATTGACTTAAATGAATGTTTTATTATGTTATTTGAATAATTAAAGTTTGAGCCATGCTGTAATAAATTATAGGTTTAATGGGTGTCCCAGTCTTTCAATGGTAGCATCAAAGTAATTCTGGTAACCTGCAAATTGGTCAGCATAGCACTGGTGCTTGATTTTCAGTCTGATGCTTCACTTCTAGTCCCTTTTCGTGTTAAATAAATACATCTGTAGTCCAATGATTTTAAGATAATTTCTTTCTAATTATTTCCTTTGGTCTCAAATTCCTCATTATCTTTCTGCCCAAAATTTGTTTCAGAGAAACAAATTCAGGAAGGATGTTTGAAGGTGATGACAGTTTAATGTTCATGTACAGTGTAGGGATAACTTATTTGAAATAAGTTTGGATTTGCCTTGGGCACATACGTGTCCTAAATAAAAAAAACATTTGTTTCCAAGGCTGTGCTTGCACAGCTAGGTCCCTTCAGTTAGTAAGCTCACATTTGAGCTTCTTAGTCTCACATGATTATGTTGCAATCTCAGCAACCTACATATCTAAAATATTGTTTAGTTTGGGGAGGTTGTCACTGTGTTTGAATAGATGTAAATGTAAGTCTGATTGGAAAAGATATGTGCAAGGTTTTATACACAACTATCAGAACTATCAGAGTCAGATGCTTTGCTAGGAGTTAAATAATAATCAAACTCAGCCAAATATCTGACTTGAAAAATAAAATGAAGCTAACATAAAACTACTACATTTAAAGACAGCATAGATTTTTTTTTTACATTAAATAGAAAAGGAGAAACAAAAAGAAAACAGACTAAAGTGGTAAAAGAAAATGTGTGTACTATGTAAAAACTGGGAACACTCTGCAGTACCTTATGAAAATAAGGGTTTTGTTTATATTTTTAGATACATATGGTATGCAATACCATTTAACAGTTTTGTATTAACAACATATTCTCAAAGAGAAACATAGCACAGTAACAGTGAGCATGTCAGTAGCTCTCAAATATTTGTCATTATCGATTTTTATAAGCATTAACTCCCTCATTTTAATTGTTGAAATAAATTCTTAATTGTCAATAGCAAGCTTCAACATTGCCTTTTTAAACAAGGCGTAATTGTCCTCATTTTGATGTACGTTACAGAAGCTATAAATATGGCACTTATCTCAAAATGTGATACAGTCTATTAAGTGAGCTCTTTGCTATTTTCAAGAAGACTGCATAATTAAAGCCAAAGAGCTGCAGGATAAAATTTATGTAACAATACTTTCTTGTCTCATGACCTACATAGAAGAATCTTAAAATATTTTTCAAGACTTAATGCGTAAAGTATCACAACACCCTTTCTGTGCCTTGATGCTAGTGACTAGAAATGACCATGAAGCTCATTATTAAATTGCTTTTTGTTCTTGTATATGGTTCTATATGAAGAAAATTATTTTAAAACCCCACAACTTCATTATAAATCATGTGTTCTTGTTGACCGTAGCTCATCATTACTTCCCTTTAAAAGCTGAGTTTGAAGATGAAGTAGAGTTGTACTATATTAGTAACAATAGCCATAGGGCGTTGCTTACATTCTGTGAATGTGTGGGTTAAAAAAAAAAAAACCAACAAAAAAACAACTCTTGCACAGCTCAAATACCTACAGTAACTCTGTATCTTGCCCATTCAAATTATAGACAGCAGTAACTATTTGACTTTAACATTTCTTCTCTAGTTGTGCAAAATACAAAAACATAGTCACAAAATAACTAGTAGCAACTTCTTATTTTCTACTGTTATCTATTAACAGTTAATAAAATAAAATAATAAAATAAAATGGAAATTCCAAATGATTTCTACCACTCTTTTCATGCACTAATATATTTTAGTGTGTGTGTGTATTACTGTAGCAAACTGGAACAGAGCTGCTAGAAATAATCGAGAGACAAAAATCGTGAAATAAAGCAACCATGACTTGGAACTGTATCTCTTAACTTAAATAAATAACTTATTAGGATAACTTATTAGAGCACACTATCACTCTCCTGCTGTTTGTAATAGAGCTAAGGGTCTGAGCTATAAAATGAGGGTTCATGCAAAACACCATTTGTCTTCATTCTGGAAAAATCTCAATTTTGAAGAAAATCAATTAATTTAATATTGCTTATTATTATTTAAAAACAATTTTTAAAAACAGAATGACTAGATGTAGCAGTGCTGCAGGAAAACTTTCAAGCATGAGTATAGGAAATCTGTGATAGCCTTCAATTAGATAGCATGCACATAGCAGAGAACTTTGTTGGGAGAATGTTTTAAAAGTAGGCAAAACTAATTATGTATCTATACATCAGAGAAGAAAAAGGAAAACATCAACCTTCTGAATTCTGGAATATGGAAATATAATATTTCTGCCACCTCATGAAATAGCTCATTTCACGTGTGGAGATCCAATCCCAGCCATACCCCAGAATGTAAAGGCACTGTGATACCCTCCAATCCTGGAGAGGAAAAGAAAATTCATATCAGAACATTGTCTCATCCATCATGGTAGCACTGTTTCAGACCTTGTCAATGATGGAGACTATCACTGAGCATCCTACCAGCTGGTGGATCTACAATAACCCATGTCATTAGATGTGCTAACACCAGTTCCACACAGTGGAATAAATCATTTTGTCCTTGCAGAATAGCTACCACAGCTCCCGGACATTACATTCCAAACCAATTCACTACAAAACTATCCAAGCAGACATCCCTGCTGAGCTTGTCAGATTTGGAACCCATCAGGATTAGCCACATCCCAGATGTAATGCTGGGGTGGAAAAACCTCCACTTCTTATCTCTTTCCTTCTGGCCTACCCTCTTTCTTGTGGTCACCTCCTGAAAAGTTTAGAATGGATTTTCATTTCACAGCATGATAGGAGATTTTACATATGGAGAATTAAAAATGAAAAATGAGTAGTTCTGTGAGCAGAAGGCTTATTTCATACAAATCTGGATCTTGTGGCAGAATTCCCTACTGTCTAATGAACATGTAAATGCCAACTTAGCTTTTTCAGCATTCCTCACAGGTGTTCTCAGTTTCTCTGGAGTCAGATGAGAACCAAATTCATGCTTTAACCTTTCTTGGGAGGAGAAACGTATGGAGCAGTTGATGGCGAGGAAAGCACTGCAGCATTACATGACAGCCTCTACAATCCCTCTACATGTGTTTTTACACCTTGCAACTTCTGGCTTAATGATCACAATTGATCAGTGTGTTCAGAATTCTAAAAGTGGAGGTCCTGAGATAGCATAGCCTTGATTTCTCTTACAGGAACAGGATAAAAGGTAATATGCATCTCTTCATTTTCCAAAGAGCTTAAACAATATCAGTGTTGAGACTCTAAAAAAATGTCTATTCACTCTTTGTTTCATTTATAATTAAATTTCACAAGTCATTTTAATTTCAGCCCACAGATGGGACTCAAGGTCTATGAGCAAAAATGCTACAATGAGAATATTGGGAATTGAAGTGAAACCAGGAAACAACTAGGAACTTTCTGGAAATCTGAGTTTTCAGCCTAATCTTTGTAGGTTGAATAATGGAAATAATTTTATGTTCAGTTCAAATAAACAACTTGTATATAGTGCTTGTGGAATCAAAGAAATAGCAGTATTCAAATAGTCACTGAACATTTGCATGAAGATTCTCTAACAGTCACAAAGAAAAAGAAATGAATAGAAAATAAATAATATCTGGCTCAAGTACCTCTGAGGATAAGGAAATTCAACTCAAGCTAAAGTGATTCATATAGAGTGTCTACCCTTCAGACTAGATTAGGATTATGAGGTGACTTCCTCTACTAGCTAAAATTCCACCTCTACTAGCTAAAATCAAAGATAAATGTATGATCATTACTAATTTTCCTATCTGAATGGAGTACCACAGGAACTACCTAAGAACAAAACTTGTAGGAAATCACTTAAATCTAAATGTAAATGAATAAGTAGCCCTTCAGAAAAGGGCAGTAAGGACTAATATTTTTAATATGGTAACACTACAATTCATATAAACTTGAGGGATAAAAACTTGTTCTTTTTGATTTAATTTCTTTTATAGTAGAATCTTAGTCCACAAGCAGGTAGTACAACTAAAGAACAAATTGTATCATGCTCAGAGCAGCCTGGAGAACTTTTGTTACACTTGTGTTTACACTTCTAAACATTCACTTTGCTTTTCAGGAAGGAAACTACATCATACAACATATTTTCAAAAATACGCCATCAGTCATCTTCTTTTGAACTTACTCTACTATTGCAAATAATAATAAAAAAAAGTGTTTCAGATTCATGTGGCTGGGAACCCTTTGAGGTGCAATTTGAGAACAACACTGCTGTCATTTTCATGGTAAAAATTGTCTTAAAAAAAAAAAAAGAGGGACTTCTTTTGATTCTGCTTTTTTTGAAGTATTTTAAATGCTCTCTGGGTTCCAATTGCTCTCCCAGCTGTTGTATGCACATAGGAAAATTAAGGTACTAGTACGGCGTGGAGTTAGCAGAGCTGAATCCATAGGTCAGACTGCTACTGATGAAGCCTCTGGCAGAGCAATGCTGTGCTTGCAGTGAGGAAGTGATCATTTCCCAAAGGAAACCAGATGGCATTTCCATAGCTATATCCCTTTCATGAGACTCATAAACCTCTTTCAAAGTAAATATTTTTTTCCTGAGCAATAGGACTTACTGCTTACATTTTTATTATTTTGTTGTTGTAGTAAGGGAAGTAACTTCAAGCCTGATCTGAAGTACTCTGTAGGAAGATATCCCATTGAGAAAGAAGTGACCATTGTATTGTTTCTGCATATAGCCTAACATCTCATCCCTCAAGTCTCTTATGCTAGCACTCTCCGTGGAAAAATAAACGAAAAAAAACATTAGGTAACTGAGGCATGTTTAAGATTTTCTTGTGCTTAGCCTGAGTTGCAGCCTTTTCTTTCTATGGAGTTACAGACAGCAGCTATTTTTCTAGAAAACAGTCTAGGAGACCTTATAGAGAGACCTAGCTTCCAGCAACTTCTACACCTATATGTAGGGTATGGTCTAGCCCACGTGGCAAACGTCAACTCAGAGGTGAAGGTCCTACAGCACTCCAAATGCAACCTTCTCTGTATCCCACATAGTGCTTTAGTTCCAGTACTGTCAGTTCATTTTTAAAAGCTTTACACTATGTAGCATCTTCAAACATTAAGAGAGGAAAGTTTTAAGACATAACCCATAGGAATCACAATGTTATAACCTCACATTTTGGAAAAGATTAAGAGTTTGTACTTCATGGCTTGAAAACACACAATATGCTGGTATTCACACTGTGATGTGGAATGGACTCCCAAGGGAAACTGTTCTGTAGTAGCCGTGAATGATATCCTGAATATGTCTATTTGAGAAATAAATAGATCCTCAAACGTATCCTCTTGAAAAGGGCAAGTCATTTAAATACCTTGTAGGATTTGAACTAGTGTGATTACACACATCTAGGAGCTCTACCTTTATCCCTGCAAAGCTTGGTAACTTCAAGATGGTATCTGCACTCTCTAAAGAATTTTTTTTTCATCCTACGCTTGATCTCTTTGACTTCAAATAGTGCTACTAGTTATAAATTATTCATTTTTCAGAGCTATTTCTTCTGAGACATGATCTACAAACTAAGCATTCTCTTCATCTCCATTCTTCTCACCAGGCCTGTTGCATGCAGACCTGTGGCCGACCTGATTCTCATGCTGGGTAGTAGAGAACACTGTCTCACTGTTTACCATTTTCCAGTTTCTTGTATGATTTTTCTGTTTCTTGTATCAGTGCATGATACCTACTTTTTAACTCTACATTTGTTCGCTGTTTTAACCATATCCTAATTTCTTCTGCTCATTGCCTTTATTTCTTTTTGCTCTCTGATAGCTGAAGAGATTCTGGATTTGACAGTTCCTTTTTCCTTCCTCCACAGATCTTATTTTCTACCTAATGTCAATTACATCCTCCTAAAAAGCTCAAGACGTTAAAAATATACCCAGACATTTGCTATATCCTTTCTTAGCATATCAATAACTGCTCTGTTAGAGCTAGTTATTTCCATTCCATTTCCTCACCAATCACACTTTAGACTAGTTTGCAACACCTACTTTTGTCAGCGTATGTTTCTGCTGTGACATTAGATGTGATTGAGAACAAGATTAATTTGCACATTGCTGAAAGTTTGCACCTGGCTTCTGTGAGACAAAATGCTCAAGAAACCAGAAACAATTTGGAATCTGTTCACAGTGCAGTCATTGTCCTCAGGCAAATTGATAGCAGGGGAATGACTGCCACTGTTTACCTCTCAAGCACTCATCCCCTGTAGCCTTTTCAGTAGAATATCACAAATTGGAATGCAAATGCATTTGTGATATTTTTAATTAAAAAAATAATAATTAAAAAATAATACAATTCAGAATGTTTTATTTTTAATATTTCTAGATGTGAACTTTGAAGTAACAAATCACTCCAGGTAGGTTGGTAGTCTCTTAGAGCAATAAATTTGTTTTATCTACTTATGATCACAAAAGAAAACGTATCTCAAATTCTTCCATGTTCCTTACTGGAAAAATTGAGTATTCAGGTGTTTACTTTCCCAAAACATTGACATGAGTAAGAGCAACCTTCCCTGATACAGCAGGTTCATATGTACAGAGATACAAGTACAGCTTATGTGGGAGAGAATGGTCTTGTGTGAGATAGTAATTGCTCAGAAAGAAGGTAAAGCAACAGGTTATCCCCTGAGACAGAAAACACTGTAATTTCCATGCCTTGAATAGACTATGCAAGATAAAGAAAGATGCACTGCTCTTCTGGACCATGCGTACCTCCACCAGAGCCAAATTAAGCAAATTTTCAGGTTTCTTATCCTGAAGATTAGGAAACTGATTTCTTTCAATACTTTCCCGTTCTAGTAGTTCAAAAGGCACTTTTCTAACCAATCCAAAGTATTTATTCTGCTATGAAGTTCTATGAGCCAAATTTCTATGAAATAGTCTCAAACCTAAATATGTAGGTATGTCTACATTGTCCAAATAGAATATATTGTCCCCAGAATGACCAATCTCAGCATATGAACTAACCACAGTCCACATCAATTTTTAGTTTTCTTTGTACAATTTAAATGCAACCAAACTCTTTTTTTGTTTGTTTGTTTTGTTTTAAGTAGAATTAAATATAACTCAGCTTCATTTCCAGGCAGTCACATACTACAATGAAAGGAAAAAGCCAAGTGCACTTCTATGAAGCTTCAAAAAGGCCCCAGGATTATCTAAACATAGGAACTACTACTACTGTCAGTGGGAGTGGGACTCAAAACTGAAGGAGCATTGTATGTTGTATGCATAGCTGGGAAGATTCCTTGCTCCAGACACCCTAGGACACCAGTGTTTCTTTAGTTAATAGTTCCTGAGGGTAATCCTAAGAGCAACCATGTCCCCAAAAAGCAACCATTCATTTCACAAACAGTAATATGATACTAGATAGAAGCAGAAAAGAAAAAATTACCTAGCCTATAAAGTAGTAGTACTGATAGTGGAGCCCTGATAGCAACTACATTTGGCTGCAGGTTCAGAAAGGTACCGTGTGTCATTTGCAAGAGCATAAGGCTCACTTCCCTGGTATACAAACAAACTATACATTGCTGCATATAAACAGCAAGAGCAAGAGCATACCACACCATATATAATAGTTCAGAGAACACTGATAGCTATCAATATTTCCCAAATAGTTACCAAAAACCCCCACCTTCTCTCTTCTTCCTTTCCCCTTACATACACATTCAGATCTCTTTCATCAGCAGCTCTTCCTGGTGTAGGTAACTTATGCAGACCAACAGGAAACCTGATAAGTCCTGTATCAGGACTACCCTATGTCAGAAAGCACTGGAATAAGCATGAACCTATTTGCTGGGATGAGGAGGTGGCTCAATTAAAAAATAATATGAGGAGGCTCCAAGAATGGCCCCATTAAGAGGTAGCCAGGTCTGAGTAAATGTTTAAACAGGGGAGACACTGAAATACCCGGAAATAGTCACTTAGTGTGTGTGCTCAGAGCAACACAGTTGAGGCACAAAAGGGCATATATATCATTCTTCCATGTCAGCTCAGTAGTGCTGAATGCTAAAAAAACAAAGCTGAAATTGACAATCTACTTTTTCGGTGTTTGCTTTATCTAACAAGAAAACCAATTCTGCTACTTCTTGCTAATGCAGATGAATACTAAGATATGCACTGGAATTCCCACACAATCATATTAGAAAATCTTGAGCAAGAAGTTAGCATTAGAGCACAGCATAACAAGTCGTATGAACATCCTCTCTTCCTGACTCTGTAGCAAAATATTTGAGTAAATAACAGGTTTCTGTAAAACTCAATATGCCAACAAATCGAACTGGTAGCTGATGTGGAGGATTCCTGCAGAATTCTGCAGCTTTTTCAATACTGAAACGCTTTTCAATAAAACGATGGTTGTTTTTTGTTTTGTTTTGTTTTGTGTGTATGTGTGAGTGTGTTTGTGTGTTTTGTTCATTTTTATTTTTATTTTTTTTTAAGGAACAGAATTATCTTTTGCTATGCAATTTTTTTTAAGTCAATATTCAACAGCAGGAAATAATGGAAATTTAAAAGTGCTTGCATTTCTCATCCTATCATTCCTATATTTTGCAAGTGCAAGTGTCAGAAGAGTTGTATTCTTTTACAAAGTTCTGTTCCATGTTGTTATATATAAATATATATTACAAAACAACTGCTCTTTTTTGAAACTCTGTAATGAACATGACAAAACTGGAAAGCTTTGGGTTTTTTTTCTTCTAAGAAAAAAATGTTTAGAGAAATGAAGAAAGTTTCAGGCTCATTCTTATACTAATGATTGGCTCTTATTTTAAGTGACTTATTTTGCTTGTTTGCTCAACCATACCTATACTGATGTCTTTCTGTTAACACTAAAAGTTAAGAACACTTAATAAATTTGTTGAAATTTCTTTGGGGTATGAAAGCAAAGAAGAAGTTATTATATAGTCTGTATAAATAGGGGCATAAAATATAAATCATACATTATGCAATGATATAAAATATTATTTTTTCTCTTTCTCAGTTACTCCCATTAAATGTTTTCACTTAAGTTCAATGTAGAATCTACCAGATGTTGTTCAAGCACATAATGTGCAAATGTTCCAAAACTTCCATGGGAGGAAAGATGGGCTGGGAGAAGAGAAACAGCTGTCTTACAACCCTAAAGTTCTTCATTAAAAGTGCTGGTACTAGATCTGAGATATCTTGCCTGCTGCTTCAGTGTCCTAACCCATAATCCATACTGCTTGAGACACTATTGGGCTGTGTTGCTTTTCAAGAAGTCAGTCTATTTTTTGTTATGTACCTGCGTGAGGTTCTTGTGCTCAGTTATCTTCTCTTATTACTGAGCTGCCTTAGCCCTCTGAAGTCCATGACATTTGGTAGCTGATCACAATTAGATCTGAAGAAAGTTGTTTTTGATCTGTGCTACTTTTGTTTCTTGATGTTTTGCCTTCCAGGATCTCATAACTGGGCAAATTTTAGTCTTTTCTAGGTTACTTAGAATGTTTTCCTGGGGGTTTAAAATTAAATATTTTCTGATGAAATCTAAAATATTTAAAGGATGCCAAAACTAAATGAAATTAAGGTTCTAGAATAAATACAGTGCTGAAAGTCAAGCAGTAAAGTATTCCTCCCAGCATCCCTTGGGCTTTTTGTTTATCATACTGTCTTTCTAGTGATCTCCCTGTGCATTCAGTGGAAGAAATGCTGGTGTTCAAGTGGTACTTTCTTTTATAAATATTTCTTTTGCTGGGGGGTTAAGACAGAATGAATCTGTGAAACCCATAGCTTCCCTGCAGAACTTTGCCTCCATGCACTCATGTCTTCTCTCCTCTGGAGAGGAAAGAGAAGAAAACATCAAGTGTTGTTGCAGCCCCAGGTTATGTAATACTGTCTCTTGGCTCTGAAAATAACTGGAAACATCAAGAGAAAAGATTAAATGTACTGTATCCTTAAAATCCTCTTCTCTCAGAATGAAAGGGCTTCAGAGGACTTCCAAAATGACCTTTGCCATGCAAGACAATTTATTAAGATTTAAAAGCAAACCCATGAAGCACTGCTAAATAAACGGCATTACTTCTGTGCAGTCAATTCAGCAACCAGAACATGCACAAAGCTTGTTAAACAGTGTTACTTTCAGGGAGTTTGTTAACGTACCTGTAAGTCTGTTATTTAGAACAGAAATACTCCATGGGTTTATTTGCTTCTACTGCGGAGTTCACCGAATAGGCCCGTATCAAGTTTTCTACCATTTGTGAAATTTTGAGAAGTCTGCAGTATGGTACAAAAATGCATGATAGTATGTGAACCTTCCTGTTCAGACATGAGTAGTTCTGCCCATAGATTCATTCACTGACACAACAGAGCTCTTAAGCTCTCAGCTGAGATGAGAAAGTCTCGTGGGTTGGCCCAGCTAAGATCTCACTAGCTTTGGGGTATGTTTGTTTCCCTTGATTGACCATTCGGTCAATTTGTTCTAATAGGTACTTAGGTACATAGGTAGTTATCTCTGTGTTTAAGAGCAGCCAGGATTGGATACTGCCAGTGCAATGGGTATACCGTGGGTATACCATCCGAATGAATGAAATATGATAAACTGTATTTCTCATTTGCTGATGCTGGTGATCTCAGTGCATCTCAAAACCTTTCTTATAATAATGACAAGTCAAATTTTCAAAACTAATCTAGTCCTTGCTTTAAACATGTCTGGAACCATCAGCTGTTGGAGTGTAATTTATTTATTTATTGAAGTGGACAGGCTTTACTTAGTTGTTCAGACAACAACCAGACATCCAATAGAGCCAAGGAAAAGGATGCCTGTCTGTGCCAGGCACAGCAAGCGTTATAGCAGAACAGCACCCAAACTGGTTACGTTACTTGGAGACTGTTGCTCTCTTCTTTCTCATTTTACTTGAAATTTTTGTCAGCTTCACATTTGCTCATCTATTCATTCCTGTCTTCTACCACAATACATCAAACAAGTTCTTTAGAAACTCATCTACTTCTGACTGACCAGAGATGAGATGCTGAGCTGGGCTAACACTTCCTGGGGAAGAGGGAAGTTGGAAAGGGAGCAGAAGGTTCTTTAATTTGCAGATTATTTACACACTGGCAGTTAATGACTCCCTCACAGCAGTTGCAACCTAATACATTATGCTGCTGCCACATCTGAACACTAATCCTGCACACTAATAACCCTCCTGCATTTGTTGATGCCACTGTAGTATCTTAGCAGCCTTCAAAACAAATATCCCAAAATAAATTCAGTAAGTTGTGCATAATTAAATCTTCAACCAGAAATATATATATATATATATATATATGTAAAGAAATAAAGAAAAAGGCTCTGTATCATGCATTTTTCTTTCAAAATTGTAACATTCATGGACAGTCTTAGAAACATACAGAATTTTACATCCATTCCTGCACAGTGATATTTTTCAGCAACAAAAAGTTCTTAGGGTGAAGCATGCCTCTGTGAATTCAAAGGGAAGGTGGGAACAACAATAATAGATTTTAATTACTGTCTAGAGTCATTATATTCTTCTATAATTAGAATCTAATGAGAAGTGGAATACATCCCGTCAGACAGAGAAAACAGCGTGTCATATGGAGCGAGAGGCCAAGGACCAAAATGAAATTCAGAGATGTGATCAGAACGTCAAGTTGTACATAAAGAAATTCCATTTGCCTGGATAGCTATAATGATTTATCTCAGTTTACAGGAGTTTCATCAGCTGGGGTTGTCATTTCAGAGAAACACAAATTCCAGCTCCTCTCTCCCTGGTCCGGCAGGAAATCAAGGTGTTTGACGTCAGGCACATTCACACACAGACATAGATGTGTTACTCTTTAAAAACAGGAAAAAAAGAAGAGGAAACCTCTTCTCGCCCTCCACCCTGCTGTTCAATGTAGTTAGGATTCATCTTTTGGAATGTAAATTGAAAACCAGGCTTGCAGCTATCTGAATCCCAGAGATAATCTCATATAAATGGACTATAGTACAAGCTTTGTGAAAGTCTTAATGTTGTTTTACCCCATTACATAATCAAGCTATAATCATGGCTTAGAAATGGATATTTAGAATTGGGGTGGAAGTCATTTAGTACAGCTGCCACGCTGGATCAGCGATGACCATGAATCACCTTGTCCTTTACGTAACACAGCAAGCACCAGCAGTCAGGTAGAAAATGAGACCGCTTCCAAGTGCTTCAAGTCTGTTGCAAGCAAATATCTACAATGCCATTGCAGATTTTCTTTCTTTCTTTGCCCCAGAGGCTAAACATTCACTGTATTTTATTTCACATCATGACTTCCTATGACACAATACTTGTATTTCACTGCTAAACCTCAGAGGGAAAGAGAATGCTGAGCAGTTTTGAAAAGGAAAAGACCTAATTATTTTCTGAAGCTGTCTAGTCCTTATGTAGTCCAAAAATGAGTCAATGAAAGAATTTAAAATTGTGAAGTACAGAAGCAAAGAAAGGGTATCTAGGAAAGCATGAAATAATAATAAGGTGTCATGGTCAGATATCTAGGGTACAGTACTCTTTCTGACTCTCCCTTTTCCCCAGAGTCTTTTATTTTACCTGGCTGAGAAAGCAATAGATCTCATAATTATCAGCTTATGATCAGCAAAATGATCAAGTACCTGTTGTATCTTTATGAAAATTCACTTAAGTGCCTCTGTGATCAAATATTTTGACCAAAATGATTTTACTGTGATATATGTAAAAGCATAATGCGAAGATGAATTAATGTCATCATCTCTTCTTTTGATAAATAACCAGTTTTTTAAGTACTGATTCCATTAGTGTGGGACTAGACAAACCTAAAGATTTTCTGATCTGCAGGAAGAAAGAAACAACATATCAAAAATATGTGGTATTAGTTGTTATACAGAAGAGTAATTTGTATAGGTTAAATACAAATCCACACGGAAAATTCTGTGCTTAGAAAGGAATATTATGTTTTTCCTTATATCACAGTAACATTGCAAGACATCTCACTGACCTCTTACCCCTAACAAAACAATAAATGCTAGCAAGAATTCCAAACACAGTCCCTGTCAAGGCAAGAAAAGAGATGGGAACAAAAGCATCGAAATGAGTATACCAATCTTAAACTGATATTTCATCCTAGATTAAAGCTGCACTGTGCAATGTAGCCCACAGTCTGACACTGGCCTGGTTTGGGAGAGACCTGAGTCCAGTCTTCTGTTGTCCCCTCTCCTGCCTGCCCTGGAGACAGAAGGCTGCCCCAGTCACTGCTGAGCACCAGAGCTCAGCTGCCATCACTTTTCTGACATAAACAAGAAAAGGCTTTCCCTGTGTTTCACCAGTACTTTTTGTCTGTTTGCCCTGCTGCCCTCAAACGTATCAGAAGTGGAAACACATAATATACCAGAACTCAGTCATTTAACAGGCAATTTGGTTACCAATGAGTTATTTATGATTACCACGTAACGACTATTATTTACTATTATAATAGAAGACACCCTAAAGCCCATTCAGTTCCAACTCCCCTTTCATAGGCAGGGTTACCCTCACCAGATCAGGCTGTCCAGGATCCCATCCCAGACTTGAGTACCTCCAGTGATGGAGCATCCACAGCTTCTATGAGCAGCCTGTTCCAGTGCCTCACCACCCTTTGAGCGAAGAATTTATTCTAATGCTAAATCTAAATCTACCCTCTTATAGTTTAAAGCCAGTACTGCTTGCCTCTGATAGTCAACCCCCACACTAAAGTTCTCCTTTAGGCCTCTGTAAGTACTGGAAGGCTGTAGTGAGGTCTCCCTGAAGCCTTCTCTCCTCCAGGCTGAATGAGCCCAGCTCCCTCAGCTTCTCTTCATGAGAGAAGTGCTCCAGCCCTCTGAGCATCCTCAAAGCCTCCTGTGGGAGGAGAATATTTGCATAAAAATGGCACCAAGCCCAGTCCTTTAAAAAGGATGGATGCAGTTAGAATATCTCTTGGTCCCATTTGCTAATAATTTTTATATTCAGTACTGTCTAAAAAATCGAATTTTTAAGAACTAGAGAGAATTAGAATATTGTCAGGATTCGATAGGATTTAAGTGTATATCTCCAGTCCAGATATCTACAGCACTGAATTAGTACACAGCAAGATGCAATTCTGTCAGCTTTAAAAAAGTAACAGATGGTTTTCATATATTCTAGAAAACAGAACACCTCAGATAAGGGCCCCTTTCAGTCTGAGAACATCTTGCTTTACGTGTGGGTAAATCATCACAGAAACTGATCAGTGACTAAGGTCTTTCAATTCTGTAAAAATACTTCAGACATTCTTCAAAAGTGTTCTTTCAAATGCCTCACAAGGTGAGAGACCTTCCTTTGTCTTTTTTACTGAGATTAATTCAGAGACAGCTTAGCTTGAGTACTGACAGCAATGAACTTATAACTACAGTTCCTCTTTTCCATTAAACTACCATTTACCTGTTTGTTCCTTAAAAAAAAAAAAAGAAAAGAAAGAAACAAACAAAACAGTAAAAGAAAACAGCATTAGCTGTGATTTCCTACTCACAGAAAATGAGACCTTTGGCCATGTTAACAGTAAGAGAGAGAGAACAAGGATGTTTCTATTACTTATTTATGAGGAAAAGAAAATAAATTCTGCTGCTATGGTTGTTCTTCATTAACAATTAATGCAGTTTATACACTCATTATGTGTAGCACAAAGGTGATATTCCTCTGGTAATACTTCTTTCATACAAAAATTGGTTTTATTCATACAAGTGTTGCTATATTAACACAGCTGTAGAAGTCAGTTATGCCATTCGAGTGTTTGTATAAATCAAATGGAGAATAATCACAGAAATTTTTGTGATTCAGTTTTCCATGGGCAGACTTGGAATCCTTGCTCATTTCCAATCTGAAGTGACAGTGCCCTCCTGTGGCATGATTTTTTTTTTTTATTGCTTTTTTCCTATGCACAATCCATCTGGAAGCAGGAGTTAAGCAGTTTTCCATACATAATGAAAAATTTACATACTTGTTTATAACAGTTAATTGAGAAAACCTTCCATTTCTATCTATATTTCTATCTATGTGATTTTCTAGATAAATCTTCTATTTGGTTTCTGTTTAAAAATAGGAGAGAAAAAGAAAAAAACAACAGCAGAGATCTGGGCAGCTGGTGTATGTCTGGGTCTGTATGCACCATGTGGATGCTGTTGGCTGTATAAACAAAATT
The DNA here is from genome assembly GCF_038088225.1 of Cyrtonyx montezumae. Classification (NCBI taxonomy): domain Eukaryota; kingdom Metazoa; phylum Chordata; class Aves; order Galliformes; family Odontophoridae; genus Cyrtonyx; species Cyrtonyx montezumae. The sequence continues at coordinate 6,703,630 of NW_027071914.1, read as the reverse complement.
GTGCCTGTTAGTTGCTACATAAACAGTGACTTATGTTAAATCCCAGTGGCTAGTCATTTGATTAGTCCTTGAAGAACAAATTATGGCCTGAAGGAATAATTCTGCATGAGTTTGGCTCATACATTACCATTGTTTTCTTCAAATTTTTAAAAGATATTATGAATCTACTTGATAGCATTTTTTCTGCCACATACTGATTCATCCCTAGTAATCTGCTACGGAATATAATTTATCCACTGATTTTTGTATTTCAAGCACGAAAAGTACAAAATCATAACTACTTTCAAGAATTACTAAAACACTCATGGATTTTCATACTATTATACACTAGTGAAAATATTCAAGGTAACCAAATTACTGAAAGAAATTCCTGCTCAGTCCCTGTGATACAATACCCCAGTTCTTGGGGGAGGGTTGTTCCTACACTATGGCATGGAGTGAAGAGGTCTTGCTCTGCATACTTTCATCACTTAAAGAATTTCTGGAGATTTTAGGTATTAGCCAGTCTGAAGGAACAAAGAACATATGACAACAGGGACACCTCATTGTGTGAACATCCATGTGTTTTTGCTGTGCCCTTCAGAGTGGTGCGTGGTTTGGTAGGAAGCAGGGGCAGCATGAGGCTAATCAGAATCAAGTCTTGGTAAAAATTCTCAAACAACTGCCTGTGACTATGTACACGTGGGTTGTTTTGCAAACTGTTAGCTTAGCTGTGATTTTCACAGAAATGGCATAATGTAAAAGGCCAGACCTTTTACACTGAATTTTCTTCCTAGAAACTCTGTATATTTAATGGGAATTAAATGCTGGATTTTATCCACTCCAAAATTATCTATGGGAATGAACTGAAATGATACATATGGGTAACTCAATCAGGTTGCCAACATAAAATTTTTGAAGCTCTTCCAAAGTTCTTATAATTTCAACTAGTGGTTTAAAACAACAGAAAATTGGATCCTATAGTAGTAAGGGTGAGGCAATGTGAGCTGTATGTATTGCTACCTGAACTATAATTAAGACACCAATTTCCTGTGATGTTAGAAAGCTGTTCTTTTCTCTAGCATTTGTACTGGCTTCCAAAATAGGTTTAGAGAACAAATTAGAGTCTTGTTGCCCCAGTACCTCAACTTAAACATGCATTACTAATAGGTATAATTTCCCCACTCACTTCGCACAGGTATAACTGATTCCACAAGCGGGATGTGGTGAAGGATCACACCCACTGTGCTGATTAAATCAGCTAAGTGTAATGTACATCTCTCCCTGGCTACACTTCCTGGCACAACTAATTCCTTCTATTGAACCTTTGGGAATTAGGCCAGGACGTATGCACAGATGGTTCCTCAAATCAGGAATTCACTTCCACTAACGTCTAATGGAGCCAGAATCTGAGTACTCAAATTGCTGAATTACACAAGTATATGGAAGGAAGAGCTTCAAGTTCCCAATGACTGCATTGAGTCTGTGTAAATTAGAATGGCACAGACTGTTTGAAACAAAATATCCTCTTGTAAGGGCTTACAGGAGTCATGGTCATCTGGCACTGATGGAGTACTGATCTCCATTTCAAATTATCTTCTACTCTATAGATGTGAATTTAGGCCCATGCACTTTCTCTATGTGTAGCAAGGATATTTGCCACCAATAGAAATCTCCAACTTCCAACTCAGAGTAGCAGCATGAAGAAGCCATGACTTGAGTCAGAATCCTGCCTCATGTCTCCTGATCTTCAGAATATAAACAGCAGGAATATGCACTTAGAAGAAAATGCAATAGGAGTATTTATACATGAATATAAGCATGATCTGAAGAACACTTCCCCAAGGGACTGCATTCTGGTTAAAAATTCAAATACGTGTTGCTGAAGAAACTGTTGAACTGATTATCATATCTGTAGACTCCATCTAGCTATCTATATATACTGACACAGAGGAATAGAAGATGCATACATATTCATAGAGTGAAGGGGAGAGAGAGAAATGATGTCTAAATATATTAAAGATGACTTGTGCCCTTCAACGTAAGATTATTTTTGCCAGAGAAATATGTTTTTTCTTTACAAGTAAAAAACACTAGGTACTTTCTAGATATATATAATAATGTATATATACCATAGAATGGGTAGGACTGTAATAGCTCTGGTGAAAGGCTAAATAATCCAACATCATCTAATCAGAGTGCCAAATATTAAGTACTTAGTTATGTTGTGCCACAAAGAAGCTGCCAGGTTACATTATCATTCATTTCCAGAATAGTCCATAAGTGTATCAGTCTTCCAAACAGCAATCTGGCAGTCTGAAAACCTCCGTAGCTGCAATATGCAACATTGGATAGACAAGAACCAGAGCTCAGGGAACGAGGATGAGGTAATAATGAAAAAAATAACAATTTACCAAGTGAGAACTAGTGAATAACACTGTGCTAAGTATCAATCCTGGTCATTTTTTTACTAAAATAGTGCCTTAGCTTGACAGCTTCATGCAGACATCACACCAGGAGTGAAAATCACCTCAGGCGCAGAGATAATCTGAAAATAACAAAGAGTTCTTAAGCTGGCCCCAGCTGAAAAGCAGAAAAGACCATGAATAAAGTCAGAAATAAAACAAATATGAACAAAAACAGTTCTGAGGCAAGATTCCATTTTAAGAGGTAATGGTTTTAACTCATGAAAAGTAGGATTAAAGCAAAGCACTCCCAAGTCCATGTCTCTCAGAGGACTTAATATGCTTTACCTTTTGGTTGTGCATTTTATGACAACTGGTATTAAGTCTTAAATTGCACATCTTCGGACTTGCATTACTGTGTATGCTTCTATAGCATTATGTATTTGATTATTTCTAGACTACCTGCTTTATTTTAAATCACACATCTAGAAAGCCTGCTGTTACACCGTTACGTTGCTTGCATAGGCAATATTTAGCACCAAGCATCTCTAGGGCACTCTTGCTCTCCTTACTGCTTTATTTACAATTGTTCATATTACTCAAGGGCTGGAGGAGATGTTCAATATATTACAGACTTTCCTATCATGTATTGGTGAAAAATCATCAGTATATCCCACTTCCCAAAATCCCAGATAAGGAATAAATCCAAGGTAAGGAATATAAATTCCTCTCTATGGTATTAACATTATTCCTTTCTCTAATAAGATTCTCTGAAAGAGCGGAATTTACTCCACAGCACAGCAACATTTACAGTGCCAGTACGCTTTCAGATTAGAAAGCAACATGCAATTTAAAAGAGTTTTCATATACTTAAATAATCCTTCAGAGTTCACAGCTCCATGCTGCCTGCAAAGTTATATTGGACATTAAAGTTCTGACTTAATTTAATCACTTAATTTATAAAAACCTTAAAGCCTGTTAAAGAACATATAGACTCATTTAATAAAACTTTCTGTAAAGCGTTTCAGATTCTACAAGGTGTGAAAATAAGATCTGCCAAAATAGTTGTGTGGACTTGCAGAACCTGACAAAAAGTGTTTCCAATAAATATCGTTCTGGAGTGGAATTTTTACATATACATCCATTAGGAAAGATCGGCCTCACATGAAGAAAAGTCCAATGACATTTGTGAGAAATGAACAACATCTAGAACAGTTATATCACTTTCTAATGTTTTAGAACACGTTAGCAGAAATATGCTATTTATAAATTGGTTAAGAACGACGATATTAAGAAAAAAGAAAAAAAAAGCAGAAGGAATTGTGTTCAATTATATAAAAAATTCTTCCTCCTGGATTGCCTAGCAAAAACTCCATGTTGGGCTGCTGCTGTCACTCTGTGTAAATGGAGTGTCCTCAGAATGTGTCACTGAGGTGACAGATTTCAAAGTAATGACTCATTGCTGTGGAGCAGACCAAGGCCTTCACGTGTTAATTAACATTTTAAAAGCTCATAAGCATTACATTTTGATCAAAATAAATGTTTAATTTAAATAAATGCATAAAATGTTGTAAAAATATTAGTGCAATAGCTCACTAGTCAGAAAACATTATTATTAAAAGAAAAATCTAAATAGATCTCAATGGAGACCAAATAATCTCCATCAGGTTTTCTAGAGAAAAGAGTAAAACTATATTCATGAAAATCATCTGAAAAATTGAAAGACTGAAGTTGTTCCCTCTCTCTGATATAAATGCATATTTGTGTGTTATTCACAGCATTTGGTGCGGTTGCACACATTGCTATTGAAGGAGTCACTGCACGAAGTCTTTGCAGCACACCTCAGTCTGGCTCAGCTGGATTTACTGTTCATGTTTTTCAGCACTGGTGCCGAGCTGTGGATTTGGCCGTAGCACTTCTGAGCAGTAGTGCTGGCTTCTGTACTAGATTGTGATATTTTCTGTTCTTTTGAGTAAAAGATCCTACAAGGCAAGAGTGCTAAAACCAGTAAAATAAGCAATAGACATACCCAAGTACAGTACAAAAATGACGGGCAAAATATATGAAAGAAGTAGTTAGCTAGGGTCTGATTTATCTGCTCAGCTACTATCCAGGATGGTCTACCACAGCTGCAACTTAGAAGCAAGAGCAGAGAGAAAACACCCAGAAATTATTTTAGTTCTGAGCTAATCTTTTCTGACTTTTTGTGCCATTACATATTTTTTATTTTATATTTCCCATCTCTTCTGGTAATCTGTTGATTCACTAAAGCAGTACAGTAACACTGAACTAGAAGTCAGCCTTTTTTCTCAGACTGTTCGCTTTGAAGTAACACAACTACTGCTTTAAGTTCTCTCTACAGAAATGTACCAGGGAAAGAAAATAAATGGTTTTAAAAACCCAATGTTAAGAAATTTGTTGCCCAAGCTGATAAAATAGTCACTTTCCAGGAATTTAGTAGATTAGAGATAAAGAATGGCACTGGCTTCAGTTCTAGTGTTCCTGGTCAATGTCTTGTTTAGCACATAGCACACGTATAAGACAAGTTTATCTGTGAATTAAGGGGATAATCAGACATCTACTTGTTAAAACCGGTTGCTCATATTCAACCAGATCTTCTCGCAAATCCCAAATACACAATTTGCTTTTTTAAGTTTCTAGTTTCCTTGTAATGCAAGGAAATTAAAAAACAGCTAATCCCTGGGATATGAACATTCATATTGAAAAAAAAAACCAAAAAAAAAAAGCACCAGCTGAAAAATGATCTCTGAAGTTTCTTCTGTAACTAAGTTTAAAGGGATTATTGTGGGGGAAATGAAAATTTTAATTACATCTGAAAACAGAACTTTCTCTGTTAAGGAACAGTACTGATCTAAGCAGAATGCATATTAGCTACAAAGGCTCTTGGATATCTCTGGGAAAGCATCTTACTCTGGATTTGCAAACCCTCTTCACTTTGAGTTTGGGACTTATCTCTGGACTGCATTTCATAGAATTGCAATGAAGTCTTTTGCAGCCTGGGGTTTTGCAGGTCTTTAGCAATCAAGATTTCCCAGGAGTGCTGTAATCTGAAGATGAGATCCAGGGTTTTTTTTTTAGCTTAGAGGAAATACATCAAAATCTGAAGCTTTGCTTTGTTCCTGAGTCTTGAAGAGAAATATTCATGCGTCTGCAAGTTGTGATGAATGAAGTGGTAAATTAGAAGTCTGCTGTGCTATGCAAAGGAGATTACCCTTGAAATCTGACATTCAAGTTACTTAAGTGAACATGCATGACTTTCACATATACCTCAGACACGGAATAGGAAAGTCCTAGCTAACATCTAGAAATTCTATGATCTTTTTTATAAACGCATTATTCTACTTCAGTATCTTTTTATTTTACAGGAGACTATGTAGTCATGTCTGTTTACTTTAACCTGAGCAGGAGAATGGGTTATTTCACTATTCAGACCTACATTCCCTGTACACTTATTGTTGTGTTGTCCTGGGTCTCCTTCTGGATTAACAAGGATGCAGTGCCAGCCAGAACATCACTGGGTGAGCTGTTTTACCTTCCTGTTTTTATTCATCATTATGATGTTAAACTGATACCAGTTTCTAAATGTGAGAGAATTTCATACAAGTTTCCCTCATTTAGAATAACGTAATCACTTCCAAGAGTAACAGTACTTCAACTGTATTTCACTCTTATCCATTTTACTGTGCCAGATTCTAAGTACTGGAGATCATCTCCAATAAAAGCTTTTGCATCTTTTCTGATTTTACCTTTCTGGATTTTTTAATAAACATCAAAAAGAATGTAATAAACACCACGAATGAAACAATCTGGCTGTGTGACATAGTGGTAGAAAGTGAGGAATGTGGTACCAGCATTCTGCTTGAGGGTACAAAGGTCAAACGAGTCCTTCAGACCACAAAATCAACTGAATTTGCCCATATCTAGAAGGTGAAATGCAATTAATCTGAATTAGCACTTTCTACACAGTCAGGAGCTCTGACACAAATAAGGGAGCTACCAAGTTCAGCTTGCCCAAACCAGCTGTATCTGTAAGAAGTAGCAAGGTTCTGTGGAGATAAAAAAAACTCTCAGTTTTCTACTTCTGAATTAAAATCGTGCTAGTAAGGATCATTTTTGTTTTTACCTTCTGCATTTTCATTTCCGCACAGAACTACAGAACAGAACACTACAGGGAGGGACAGCATTTTCATTACAGATTTCCATTGAAAGAAATACAGGAATAGAGGACCAGCAGCCCAATGTCATAATGCTTTAAGTGTTTTAATGCTTTTTTTCACTCTCTAAAACAAAGTCATAAAATGTGCTTTAAAGTACAAAATGAATAAAGGCATCCTGCTGTAATTTTTGCTTTTGCTTAGATGTACAATGCAGACTGGTCTCTCTGCTGAGAGCTTGGCCATTCATACCTCTGAGATAAAAATCAGTGGAATGAAATTTGCCATTAAAAATATGATGAATTTTACCTGTGTTGATGCATTTTTAATGTTCTTTACATCACAGGACAGGGAATAATATTCTGAAAGGAGAAGGGAAGGTGAGGCATGTCCTAGTTATAAACTATATTCACTTCTGATGACCAGAGGAGGCACAGCTCCGGCACTGAGAGAAATCTGACCTCACAGTGTGACAATTGTAATGACTCCTGAGAGACTCTCTCTACCAGCTTTATTGGCAAGGAATTGCTTAAAATAAGCAGCAACAGAGAATTTGTATGGGTATTTGGGGCTAGTATATTTTGCTTACAACTAGAATGCATTTAAAATAAGAGAAAGGAAACAGCCTAATTTACATGGCATGCATACAAATAAACACAGATTTTGACCCAAATTTTCATTTGGATTCCACGTTTCCTTAAGAGTTTTCATAATCTCTATCTCATAATATGGCTGGAAATACATTTCTTACTGGCACTGTTATCATTACTGATACAAATTCAATAAATGAAACTTATCTTGACAGCATAGAAAGTTTTAGATTGGCCCTGAGAGTACTTTGAAGAATGGAGTACAGTGATAGGTAAATATATTTTCTCCACCATAACTGCTCACTCTTTTTCAAAAAGTTTTCAAGAAGAGGAACACTAAACCTAAATTTCTCAATTAAAAAAGAATAAAGGATGCCTAAAAATGAAACTACAAAGTGAAAAAACTAATTTAAATACATTTCTTAGAATTAGAATCCATCTAATGAAAGCATTCAGCAGGGCAACACTTAGAATGACAATACAAAAATGAATCATGCTCCTTATTCTTCCTTGAAGCTTTCACTGAATCCACATTTCACTTCTTGGGATGGGCTGATATTTTTGCTATCTGTCAGAACTGCAGGCATCCTTCAGAATCAGAGAGGGAAATGGCAAAACTACTTTGTGACTTGAAGTTATAACGTTTCCATTGTTTTCCGTCTGCCTACCAGGTATTACAACTGTCCTGACAATGACCACCTTGAGTACAATTGCTCGTAAATCTCTTCCAAAAGTCTCTTATGTGACAGCAATGGATCTTTTTGTGTCAGTCTGCTTTATTTTTGTTTTCTCTGCACTGGTGGAATATGGAACTTTGCACTACTTTGTCAGCAACAGAAAGCCAAGCAAGGATAAAGACAAAAAGAAGAAAAATCCAGTATGTATCTTTTTTACCAGTATGGTATAAAATTAAGTTATGTTTCTAAGGGAATATTTACACCTCTCTTTATGCCTGTATTTTTATTTAAGAGTTTGCTATTGCATACCTACTCTTCTTTTGTATTAATGGGACTATCATTAATTTATTATTATAAAATTATCATTTATCTTGATAATAAAACTCATATATTACAGTTGTCTGGATTGCAGAGAAATTAGTTTCTTAGAACATTAGAACAAGGACACTTTCTGCCAAATTGTTCTATAAATAACTGTCAATGAAATTGGTATTTATGTTATAGATAGAGCTTTTGCTGTGACCTTTATGGAAGAAAAGTCTATTTCTCTGTTTTAGTTGTAGCAAAATTCTCAGTCATTAACTTATACATGTATTATTGGCATTATTCAGTTTTTTGTAATATTAGGATTACATTTAATCTTTTATGTTCAAAATACAGACTATGCTTTCTTCCTAATTCCCCTTTAAGCATCTGTTTCCTTTTCATTGTTTCCTTATCTTCTTTTTCTTGTATTTCCTCTCTCCATTATCTATTTCTCTCCTTTTGAAGGTGATTTATCAACACTTTGCAATGTTACTTATGGATGCATGCTACACAATAATAAATAATGTATATAATAACCACAGTAAAAAAAAAAAAAAATCCAGGAATGCCCTTAGTAGATACGTAGGAGCATGGTAGGGAAAAGAAAAAGGCCTTATATTGTCTAGGACAGACTTCTTGCCTTTTGCTGCTGATTGAGAAGCGTGTTGTTTAGAATCTGCGAGGTGAAAAGAATGAGTGCAAAATAATACAAACAACAAAAGTAGGCTAATCTTAAATAATAATAATCAATCAATCAAATATGCACCTGCAAAACGTGATGAATGCAAACATTTTACTTTAGTTAAGAATATTTTCAAATCCACTTCAGGCAGCTAGGAAATAGTGAAAGTGCTTGGATTTGCTCTGCTTAAATGCTACTTAAGGTGTTCTCTTAGTTATAACACAGCAAGAAAGAACAAATTAACAAAATGTATTAAATTAGCTTTCATTACACTTTTTTTGGTTGTTTCTTTTAATTTCATCTTTAAAAGCTTGTTGAGAAACACACTCTTCAAATAATAATAAAAAAAATAAATTGCACATATACAGTGCAGTGGATAAAGAGCCAGCAAAACATCCCTAAGACTACACAGGGAGAATTTTCACATTATGGTGAACATGGATGGAGAATGATATGGTGAATTTGGATTTCATCATAGGCATGTTTTCTTCACAAGGAACTTCTGGATGGTGACACATACTTGTCTGTCTTTGGCTGAAATAAATGGCTACTTCAGTGAACCTGTGTCACAGACAATTAAAAGAGCAAAGATGAACCATCTCAAACTTAGTCACCTCGCTTATAGCTGAGTTGCTCTTTACACTACTTATCTGGGACAATCCTGAGACAAATAGAAATTTTAGTTGCCCAAAACTAAACCCAGAGTTTAGATAACTTAAAATAGAGACTTCAGTACTCAGTGTTGAGGTGATTTTTTCTAAAGTTTGCATTCATAAACTCCGAATTGTCACTTCTTTCAAAGCAGTTCAACATAGAACACTGGAATACCCTGAGAATACGAAAAGATCAAAATGAAGTGTGATACATTTTGTCTTTGGCCTGGATGTAGTTACAAGTCAGAGATAAGATAAAAAATGTGGGGGTTTTATACCATATATACTTGTTTAAATGGCTGTTACCCCAAACTTTCTATAAACTTAGTTCTTTTTGACTTAATATGTTTTAGAAACATATTTTTAATTTACATTATTTTTTTCTCTTTCTTTCTTTCTTTTCTTTCTTTAATTTAAACCCAAACCCTCTGATTCTCTTTTCTGTCTACAAAATGAAAGCTTCTTCGGATGTTTTCCTTCAAGGTATAAAGTTTTTTGGAATGGAAATTCACTGCATGCGACTGCTGAATTTAACTATTAGAGCTTAATATGAGAGTGCTGTTGTTTGTTTGTTTTCTTAAATTAGACATCTAAGCATTCTACTCTGGGTAACTTCCTAATTAAGTAGAATGGTTATGCTTCTCTAAATAATAGGTAGAGTTGATTCAGCAGCCCAGTTATCGATTCACTATGATTTTGAACTTACACCAAGTTCAAGAATTACCAGCATTATTGGATCGCATGAATTAAGAGCATTTATGTTCAAAACATTTCTGTTTCTCTCCTTTTCAATTGCCCATGGGATCCAATGCCACCACCTACACCAGAAACCACAATACACCCTTTTAGAACTCAGCTCTGATCCCTCTATTTATGACTTAACTTCAAATTATAAAACTATATCTGTTCTGATGTTCATCTGAACAAAATTCACTATCATCATCAATTACTCAAATGCTGTTTCTTATGCAAAAAAAGGATGAGTTTTGAAAGGGTTTAAGATGCACATACTTGTTAATGTTGCCACTTGAGCAACACACTCTTAGCAAATTAGCAAATATACTTAACTGTGTAATACATCTAAATCTTATCTTTGTTCAGAAATGCAGAGATTTTGTTAAAACAACAACAACAACAAAATTAAATGTAAGCCGAGAAGTATTCACATTCATGGAATGAAATTGTAATTATTTTACCTCCACAACTATCTGCAGGAAATACTGACTTGTCATACCAGTGCTTAACTGCATTTTAAATGCATAACTCGTTCAAATCACACCAATAAAGGTACATCTTCCATATACAATGATGTACATGATGTATCTTCTAGTTGTTGAACATTAGTAGATGGTGAACTGCATATATTCAAACTAACTATAGGCTGGGAGAATCTTGGCAAGACTCTCCTTATTAAATGGACTTGAATTTCGCCCTTTTTTCTATATATATATATATTTGCACAAACCAGCTCTGTATCACAAACAATCCTGCATTTCCAACTGATTATTTCTGTTCCACCCATGTGCAACACCCAAATTGCCTTCATATATCAGGCAATTACATGAACTATAAAACAAATGTAATTTGAAATATCATCAGTTATATTTCTGCTTCCTTTAAACTCTATTGTTTACTTAGTCTGGCATTAAAGCTAACTGTCCTAGCTGTCAACTTGATCTTGATTTGTGCTGCTTTCCTGTAAAGTTAGTGTATGATGCAACCGATTTAAACTGATTTTTAAGTTCAAGGTAATATTACCAATTTCCCATGTACCCCCACAGAACCATCATTCACATGTTGACCATTAGTCTCCGTTTCCCTGTTGGTCTGGTGATAGTAACAGAGTGTCTTCCTCCTGCCATCTTTTTCTTCTCTGCCATTCCATCCTAGGCACCTACAATTGACATCCGACCTCGATCAGCTACTATTCAAATGAACAATGCTACACACCTCCAAGAAAGGGATGAAGAATATGGGTATGAGTGTCTCGATGGGAAGGACTGTGCTAGTTTTTTTTGCTGCTTTGAGGATTGTCGAACAGGAGCATGGAGGCATGGAAGAATACATATCCGCATTGCCAAAATGGACTCCTACGCCCGCATCTTCTTCCCCACTGCCTTCTGTTTGTTTAATTTGGTGTACTGGGTATCGTATCTTTACCTTTAAAAAGCAGAAGGTGATCAGTGATATGAGCCTTACTCACTGAATTTCTTAGAGAGATGGTTTCCAAAGTCCACTTGAAGTATTGATTATGCGCTTTATAGTGGTCTGAATTCTTTAGTGCCATAACCCAGTAAATACAAATTATATCATTTATCCAAAAATTGCCATCAGGTTATTGTCAATTAAATGTCCATTCAACATATTAAAATATCTGAAAACAAAAATCTCATAAACAGGTAAAATACAGCTGTACCTGATAGAATAAGGAGAAACAGGGCAGACAGGGCAAGGGGAGCATGGCAACATCGCTTAATAGTTGGTGCTGCCATTTAAAATAGGAGTGACAGAGAGGAGAATTCCCAGGTAAAGTACTGTACAGTTTGTTAACATTGGCTATAATTATGTTATAGCTTTATTCTTTGTGGGCTTTTCTTTTTGGAAGAGTCATCTCTCACTTTGAATATGTATTAATAAGCAAGGAAAGTAACTTTTACTCCCATCCTGATAAAAAGAGACCATTCCCTTTGCCATCCCTTCAAGAGCACATGTACAATGCTGTAAATATTTCAATACCTTGTAGTACATGAAGTCTAGTGCATGCATCTTTGGGGGGCCTAAATAAATGAAACAAAGGTACCATAAAGTATTGTCTTTTATTTTGTGTCTCTGGCTGTGCTACTGTAATTGAAATGTGAATAAAAATCATTTTTTTTTCCTTGAAAAACGTCCCCTTTCCCTCATGCATGGAAGATCCAAGCAGAAAGCACTTTCATGTAAGACATTAGAGAAGCCTTAAGGATTCAAATAAATAACATGTAGACAAATCTGTATGGCCAATATAATAGCTCACGAAGTATACTGTATGTGTCCGCTGCAGTTGTAGCCTTCATATTCCATTGATAATGTTGCTATATTTCAAATGAATTTCCAGTAATTATACATTGCAACATCAGCTTCTAAATTTAATCAATGTGTTTCCACTGTTTTTCTCCCATGCTGAACTATTATATCCACACAAAGCTTTTTTCTTTTTCTTTTCCTCCTTTAGTCCAGTCCAAGAAATAGGTTTTATTCTAGGTATTTTTACATAAGAACTTAATTTTGAAATTTTTGTATTGTGTATATGCATACAGTTCTCTGCCCATTCATGTCCTTGATCAGCAATAGTTGCTGCCAGTGCTGCTTTTCACTCCGTAAGTACCTTTACTCGAGAAACCCTTACACCATAGCTAGCACACAGAAAATAGATATCCTTGAAAACAAAAGGGAACAAAGAGCGTCTTGGCTACTAAATAATATGTACGCAGTTTATTCAAAACCTTCAGCCCTCCTGGGTGAATCTTGAAACCCACTTACTCATTTTCAGCACCTGTATGATGCTCAATTATGCAACCTTAAGCACATGTACATATGACTGACTTTTTTTTTTATTGTCAAAGATGTAAAATGTCACATCCTGAAAAGTGGGTTTGCAGATTGAAATGGGAGATATTTAATTATCATTACAGAATTACTAATAGCTAAAATGGAGGAAAACAAAAGTTTTCCAATGTCTGTATAGTTTTGGAAATAAAAAATGTATAAAAAAGGAATCACTCGATCATCAATTGCTTCTTGTCCAATGTATTTGAAAATCTTTTAATAAAGGAATTGCACACACCTGTGGACTTTTTCCAATAAAACTGCTGCACTCAGCTCCGGAGTTTTTTCTGATTAGTTTGTTAAAAGCACACTTCAAGGACTAGACTCAGCTCTAAGAAGTTTGATTCATCAGCTGTCTAAACATAACTGACAATAATCCTCATAACCCTCTGCATTGTCTCATTTTGTAGTCAAATAACCCACTCACATTTTCATGGTTGGAGACTAAGTCTTTAAAATAGTTTTGAAGATTACCATATTCTTCAAAAAAAAAATAAAAAAATCTCTGAGCTAGAAGTATTGTGATGAAAAGAGAGAAATTTTCCTTCTTTATTTTGAGCAGCATATCTCTACTCTCTGAATGAGTTCCAATCATCTTTCACAAGGAATTGCATATCAGCTGCTGCCAGACAGACTGCCGACTAATTATCTTCTGCAGTGGTCAGTGCCTTAGCAGCTTTCTTTTAGCTCCTTTCATTTAATGAGAGGCTGGTGTCAAACATTTATGAAATCAATTTTTACCTAGATCTTTTCCCTTCTTCTAAGTAGTCTGTATACAGATCATTATGAGTCTCAGCCTAAATCAGACCTTTAATTCCCTCAGGCCAAGTGGATTTCAGTTAACATACTTAGATCATTTTTCTGTCAAGGTCAGTGAAATGAAGGATTCAGATGCTCAGAACCCATTACCCTAGCTCAACTATCAGGCTGACCATGCCTATGGAAGGCCCGCGGCACAGCCATATCACAGGCTAATGAGGACTGAACGATCAGGTTGCTTGTGCAGCAGGGTCTCCTCTCCCCAACAGGAGAGCATTTTAGCTCAAAATCATGATATCCCCATTGGAATAAAGCACAACATACAAAAAGAAGCATGCCAGCTCTGCAACTAAGGATTTGAGTTGCATTTTCTTAGCATGTATTACTACTGAAAGGAAAGCAAACTAACTCTTCCTCAACCATAAACAAATACCTCATGTTCTACTGCTCTTATTTAGGAGATTTGTAATTTTCCCCAAAAGCAGATGCATGAGACTCAAAAAGACATTCCATGGTGAAACAGTAATTACAGCAAGGAAATGACCCCAAAGCATGATGCAGCGTTGACTGAGCAAGAAGCAGTGTTCCTCAGAACAGAGACAGCACTAGCTATGCTGCCCAGAATCAAACAATGACCTTTGTATTGTGGTTAGACTGCCATCATAGCAAACAAAATTGTGAGAAAAAAGCCCTTTGGGTGTGAGGAGGGTTATTATTCAGAAATGCTCAAAAATGTATCTATATTTGCATATACTTACCTATATAGAATATTTTCTATATATTTTACACATATTAACCTTCCCAGCTGCATTTAGGGAAGAGACTCTCACCTGACTCAACACACTTACTAAGTTCATCATACTGCAAGCTGCTACAACTGCTCTGGGATATGTCTGTGGATGTTCAGCTACTTGTTAAAAGTTCAGTCAAGAACGTGATAACAGTGCAACTATTTATTTACTATTTGTGTTCCAAGTGTACCTAGGTGTCCTAATCAAGACAAGGCATTTTTATCCCAGAAATTACATGAAATATGCATATCAACAGAGAATACACTCAAAGCTTTTATAAATATTATAAATTTAATTATCTCCAATTTGTATATGAAGAGATAGTGTTTAGACAGACAATGTGACACATTGGCAGTTCTCCTATCATCAAAATTTGGCAATGACAAAAAAGAGAACAGAACTTAAATAGCCAGTACTGAAGACTTTTAGCCTCTGCCATTCTCACAGCAGAATTATTTTTTTCTACCATGTTCTCCCAGAGCTGCATGTGAATGGACTGTTCAAATGTACTATGTGTAACAACAATTACAATGGCACATCTACAGCAGTAAATATTTTGCATGTATTGAAGGTCCAGATATTTAAACCTCTTTCCCACCCCACCGTGCTCCAAAGTCCTTCAATCTAAAAGCATAGATCAATAAAGAAAAAAAAAAAAGAACAGTTATAAAGTACTCAAGTAAATGAATGTTGTGAGCAATGTAA
Source organism: Cyrtonyx montezumae (assembly GCF_038088225.1). Classification (NCBI taxonomy): domain Eukaryota; kingdom Metazoa; phylum Chordata; class Aves; order Galliformes; family Odontophoridae; genus Cyrtonyx; species Cyrtonyx montezumae. Next base: position 6,688,323 of record NW_027071914.1, on the reverse strand, counting down.
TCAGAAAGCTTTGTTAACTGCATTGATCTCAGTAACTGGTATCACTGTACATAAAACCAATAAAAGAACGGGGAAAAACAGTTTTAGATGATTTGTTTTGACACTAAGGCTGGGTTCTGTGGGATCACAGGAGAGAAGAGCTGCAAACTGGGAATGGAAAAAGGATGAGCATAGACTTTTTCTGGTTTGATGAAGAAAAAGCAGGACTAAGGCAGACAGACTTTATGAGAGAAGCTGGTAGTTGAAGAATGAAATTGAAGCACGATAACGACACAAAAGCTGAAATCAATACTGAGCTAATGTGCTTTACCCAGCCTGCAGCTGAGAATTGAATTAGCAAAGCAACTAAAAGAATTTACTGAATTATGGAAGAATTGTGTGTACATTAACTGACTAAACAGGCAATTGAAAGCAACAAGCCAAGAAGAGGAGATAAGGAATAATATGATCCACAGAAGAATGACTGTCAAGGTCAGAACCACAGAGGCTGCAGATATCTGTACCAACTAGAGCACAGTTTTGGTTCAGGCTTTATCTACATCAGTGAGGAACCAGATTTTGATGACACTATGGAAGAAAGTTCATATTATTTAGAAATGAATAAGGATCTCCAATATAAGGACTAAGTGAAAAATGAAGCCTATTCCTAGCAGCTGGAAGAAAAAAAAAAAGCCCATTCTAAAATAAGCTGAGGGGATACATGTAAGAATCCAATCTCAAGTATGAGCATGGGAAAAAAATGCAAATATAAAGGAGTCATCAAGATGAAACTTAATTAAAGCCCAGGAGAAAAAGTGACATTTTAAAATGCAAGTGTTGTCTTTAAAAAAATAATTAAATTGCTTTGTAAAGAGAATTTAATTAAATTTTATGAAAAACTTCACAGGTAAATCAGCTTATTAAACTCAGGAGAGATCTACTGTTCAGTTTATAAAAATTTAGAACTAATGCATTTCTCTCACTTATTTAGAAGAATCCTACAGATGATAAGAGTTGGAATTCCTATTTACACATTAGCCTATTTTTAAACTCAAGATTTACAGTGGAATATATATCTGTTGAATATGAAAAAGAAAGTTCATGACCTTTAAGAGATGTTGAATAACAGACAAGCTAAAAGCTTTGCTTACGTATCAGAAAAGGTCTCTGAATAATTCATCGAAGAATGCTGAATTAGTTCAGAAAAAAATATATTTATTAAAAAAGCTTGCCTCTCTCATAGGAAAAATAAAAGACACAGTATGATAAGACTGGATAAGGTTTTCTCATTTAGACTTACGTAAAATTCATATCCATTATCAAAATGAGAACAGGGAAAAGAAAGAAATGGAGAAACATTAATACAAATTTAATTCAACTAGAATGAAAAACGTTGGAAATATTGTTCTTCCCACCAGACATATGGTTTGTGACACTAGCATATTGAAATCTGTATCTGATGAGCTCCAAGTTTTCCTGACGTTTCTATTTTTCTTTAGAAATTTCAGGCATGTGCTATAAGCCTAACAGTAGACTCTGAGAAGGTTCACATTTAGTTGCTTTCCAAAAAAAAAAAAAAATAGAAAAAGAAAAATAAACAACACACAAAACATTCTCATTTCGTTCTTGAAGAGGGATGATAATATACAAACATATTAACTTGATAGGTGTTTCTAAGATGCCTATGAAAACAGTAGCATAGGCTACAAACTGTTTGAAAGTTAGATAGACCTGCCAAGGGGAATTTTACGCAGCAGGAGACTTTGTTGTATGAAAGAAAGGAAAAATTGCAATTTCTGCTAATAAATAATCTGCATCCTTTTATTGAAAAGACAATGCAAATTCACAGATTTGCAAAATTCATTTCAGTATTTCCCTTCAGCCTTAAAGCAAGAGATTAAACTGACAATTTCAGCAATTCCAGATAGCTATTCCTATTGTATAATCTCAAAACTGTATGGATTTCACTGCTTTTTCTGTTTCTGAGGTTCTTGTCCTATTTATATCAGCGCTCCTAAACATGCTGCCGCAATCAGATGTCTTACAGGAAAATGCTTTTTTTTTTTTCTTTTGCCCTCTTGGAACACTCAAATGAATTTGGTAGGTTTCCCACTTTATCTGACAGCTCTCAGTCTTTCTTCTGTCTCACAGATCACTGTATGCACAGCTTCATCCAGCTTTCTGTGGTTCTACTTCAATTCCAAAAAATTCTAGTAATGTGCAAACTAGCACTTTCAAAGAAACTCAGAATGAACTTACACAGTAAATATGTTCAGTACTAAGCAGTTAGTAAGAAGCTAGACAACGATATTGCTAAATTCAAACTTGTGGCCTAAGTCTCCCCAGGGCTGTTCCCTCCCCATATGGTAGCACTCCTGCAGGCATCAAGCGCCTGGAAATGTCTTCTACATCCTGGCGCTCTTTAATACTTCTGGAAAACAAAGACAGTGGTCACAAAGACACAGCTGTCATGACCTCCTTATAAAATCTGAGTGATTTTATCAGTAATTTTTTTGTTGCCCTCAAAGGATGCAGTAATTTTGCTGCTCCCTCAAAGACTCCAGTAGTGCTTTTGGAACAGTACGCACCAGGTGAGCATACCCTGCTGGCTCTTGAAGACTCTCAGCATCAGGGAATCAAAGATTCAGACTAGGTAAGTGTGAGCTCACCTTGGCAGAGGACACTGACAACTGAGAGAGGAGAGTTTACTAAATCTTATATTTACAGCGTCTGAACTGATAACAGAACTTTTGTTGTTTGGCTTAAACACTTGTGATAGGGAAGAAACAGCTCTATAGAATAAGAACACTCACAGAATGATACTGCAAGAGCAGTAAGAGCTCAAGGAATGGTCATTTAGCTACAGAAAAGTTTTCCACCTTTTATTCCAATGGATTATTTTGTAAAAATACTATAGCAAAAAAAAAAATTGATCTATATTAAAAACACAAAGATATGAAGTATGGCTCTTGTTTTGATTTGTCAGAATTATTTGTTCACTTTCAAATTTACTATAGAGATATCCTCAGTAAGACTTTTTAGAAAGTTGAGAGAGTGGCATGGAGCTTAACTGTTTGTCCTGCTCCCACGGAGGAGGTCCATCATTTGGACAGACAGGTAATAGGCAGTTTCTTTTAGAAAACTGTATGTGGTGGAACGCATTATTTCACATTACAAATCTAGCAAAAAATTCTACTGTACAAATGAATGAAAGAAACCACCTTGCAAACTCCTAATATGCACAAACAGATTTGCTTCAAACTGCCCTGCATAATCTGCCATAATTGATCAGAAATTTTTCTATTTGAATGGTCATCTTGTTCTAGTAGATTAGCCTATGCATTAACAAAATGTCATCTTAGGGATTTTTGTCCTTTAGATGTCCACTTTAAAGAAAAGGTTGGGCAGCACCTCCTTCCAGCTGTGGCTGACCTCATCCACTACCACTTCTTTGCATGGAAACAACCCAAGCCCTACATATCTGAGAGCAGAACTGAACAGAACTCTCAGTTTGTGAGACTGATTCATAGATTGTTTTAGTTAAAAGTTATAACTTTCTTCCAGTCTCTTATAGAGCCTTAACACCTGCCTATAAAGGAATTTAGATTTCAGAGAAATGCTTCTCATCAAGCATGCTGCAGCAACTTTCTGTAAGCATAAGTAAATTTCTCCGTAACTGCGTATTCTGAGCTATTTGGAAGTCAACAAAAATGCAGGAAGGCCGCACAGGAAAGATGCAGTGGATAGCTCTGTTCAACATGTCTGAAATTCAATCTCCCCATTTTTTTCACTGTGTGTGAATTTGTCCTTTACAAGGAATTAAAGAACACAACAATGACCTTTCTGAAAAAGGTCTTAATATTCATCCCAAACCTGAAATAAGATATGCTATGGTAAAATTTCCTAAGGGATAAGATGGAAACAAGCTCACTGTGTGAGCATATAATTTATCCCCTGGAGTTTATTTTTACTATCTGTACAAGGAGGAACAACAATAATGCTGCTGTAGAGATGAGTAGTTAATGCAGACACATGGGTGTTGATTATGTAAGTAGGTGGAAGTTCACATCCTGTGTGCATCTCAGATAATTGTAAAAATTAATCTGAGGATTTTGCCAAATAAATAAAAGGTATTGCATTATTGCTCCTTCCATCTTCCACCTCACACTGCCTGGCTGCTAGGCACAGGAGGGGTAAGCTCGCTGTAGACATGACCTCATTGAGGAGTCCTCCTTTCATACATAGTGCAAAGGAAGAATACAAATTTCCAAAATTCCTTTAAGCCTGTTTTAGGGAAAAAATATATCACAGAAGTAAAAAGTGGCATTTGGGGAAATTTTAAAGTGGAAAAAACCTTCAAGTCTGCTATCAACATTTCTAGATAAAGAAAGATAAAAGCACTGACAGTCTAATTCCTGGTCTTTATTCTCCCTAAAATTTTAGGAGATTAAACAGCTTGTAATTAGAAAAGGAATCTTGATGCAGTAAGACCATTATGACCAATTCTATGAGAAGTATATTATTTTTTAAATCACTTTGAGAATTTGTACGTTTAAATAATCCTATCCTGCTTGAATAATTTGTCACAGTTCCAATAAATGGGTTGACATTGTGACATTGCCTAGAACATGTGTTTGATGAATGTTTTAGAACAAAAAGGAAGACTTCCAGTTGTCAATGCTAGTAACAAAAATCTTATAAAATTTCATAGCTTTGTTTAACTCATAGGTAGCAGGCAAAGCATTGATCAAAATGCTACTCAAAAATTGTGCGAGCTGTAACAGAACAGATTTATTTATTTTTTTTAAGAGAGAGTAACAGTGAGTTTCTGAAGATGCTTGACAGTTATGGAGAACAATATGTTCTCAAAATAAACAAAGTGCGAACTCAGCTCCTTATTATTATTATTGTTGTTAAGAAAAAGATGCAAAGAACTAAGGGTTCGGACTCAGTGATCTCTAAAGGTCCCTTCCAACCTCTACAATTATTTAATTACAAAGGAAATTAAAAGGAAGCAGGCAGAAAGAAGTATGACCAAAAACACAGTAAAATAATGGAAAATGCAAATTGAAAGTCATTAGCTACATTTTTTAATGCTTAGCACCCTTTAAATACTTCACGTCCCACTTTTCCCTGTAATTTGAAATATATTACTATTAAAAATCTGATTCCTTGCACTTACATCACTAGTATCAATGAATACATTTCCATCTGAAAGTAACTTAGCACCTGCAGTTTGCCCTCTTTATAATTATATTTAGTTTTATCTTGTTCAGAAACAATCAACAATCCTCTCTACAAAAGATTTTTATATAATATTATTAATTATCAAGATAATAATATCACAGTAAGAAAATTTACTTCCTTTATACTGGAGAACAGACAAAGAAATGTTCTTTAGCTAAGAAAGAACCCATTCATTTTTTAGAATTAGCCCAATATCCCACATGCCCATCTATATGATATATGGTGTACTGGAGAAATTGCCAGTGAGGTCTACCACACAGGAACACAAATGAATGAGAGTACTGTCACCAATATTAGCCAAAATTGACCCCAAAACTACAGAAACATAGGATATGATCTGACTTGCTGCATTTTCTCAGGAATTTTATTGAACCTCACAGAGATGTGTAGATGGCCACACTTCTTTATACAAAGCTCATTATTAGTAAGCATAAAAAGGCAACAATCTTCATTTTTTCTCATCTAACTCATACCAACTCATGTTGTTCTACTTAATAGCATTAAAAATGCTTTTTGTATACAGCATATTTCTAAGTAACCTTCAGTTTTTTTTGCACCACTTATTTATAAGTATTACCCAAAAATTCTTGGGGAAATATCAGGCTACCTGGGTATGTTCTGGGAGAAGGGGAAGCATTGCTTTGCATTTTCAAACTGCCTAGCCCCATTATGGAGGGCAACACAATGAATGTCACTTTAAGAGAGCAGCAGTCTTTTTTGTCTCAAGGGATACTTGTGTCTTTTGCAGGGGGTAACATATAAAGGCATACAGCATTACACTATCCATTTAAAATCTAAAATGGTAAGATTTTCTGTTTCAAGAAACAATAGCTTAAAACTGAATCCTTCTTGGAGTAATCACATTTGGCTAGCATTATAAATTGTACGTTGATTTACTATGTATATGTTAACTTTGGAGAAATTGGTTTTGCTACAATATAAACCAAGAATGAACACTCCACAGCTGATCTGCAAGTTCTTACTTATCATTTGAGTTTGCTCATTTTATGTTTGAGTTGCACATTCAGAGTCAACGATGAACTGAAAATGCATGGCTAAAAGCTTTTTGAACAGAAGTATAATGATTTAGTTCCTACGCCTTCTAGGACAGGACAAAAGAATCAGGGAGACACAGCAATTGCAGCAATTTCATACATCTGTGCAGAGCTTTCCTCCTATACTGCTGTATAGGCTCCCCGATCTGCAAGTAAAAAGTGGGTAAATTGGATAGTATTGCCATGCAATTCTTCCTATCGAGAACATTTCTGTTGGTATTGCTCTTAGGGACAGTGATAAATGCAATGTCCATTTGTTCAAGCTTCTTCTTAATTCTTTTTTTCCACTCATTTGGTTGATTCTTTTCCTCCTGAGTGTATTTCACAGACTCCGAGTGAAGGGAAAAGTCAGCTGGGGACACAGTTTTCCCTTCCTACAGGTATTAAAACTGTCAGCAGGTAATACCACATGGCTTTCAAGCAGTCATTTAAGATTGCTTAATGTAGAACAAAACCAATCATCCTACTTCCATCAACTGGAAAAAAAAAAAAGCTTTATTTGTAGAATGATCACAAGTTCATTCATTTACTAGCACAGAACTCTGCACTTGATTGATGCTATAAGTCCAGAAGACTGAATACCATTAGAGTTCTTGCATTGTTTTCCAAAGCACTTACTTTTTATTATTTGTATACTTCCAATATAAAAAACAGGTTAAAATTAAACGAGATAAAATCCTAGCTGAAAAGGAATCTGGTATCATTATGACTTTAACAGGATAGAAGCCAGATGAGATAGATATAAATCCACAACTAAATGTGAATGGCATAAAATAAATTGCCTTTATGTAAGATATCATGAGTGAAAAAATAATAGCTTCCAATGGGAGTACTTTAAAGTGTTGACCTGCATTTATATGCTACTGATATTGCCCTTGAAATAGCCACTGCCGTCTGTGCAGCATCAAAAAGATGTATTTCAATTTGTGCTTACAGATCAGAGACATCTACACACTGAAATATAAACATATCCTCATCCCTTTCACATCACTGAAATCTGCTTAATGTTTACTTCGTGTTACACAGATTTCATATTGCTAACAGACAAATTTGGCACATTTTATTTCCTTCAGAAAAAGTCTGTTTTCCACCTTCAGCATCAGTTCAGGTTAGGGAAGAGACCTACACTGAGAATGCCCTTAGCTATATATTCCAAAGAGATTATAAGCACATGCACAATTGTTCCCCTGAACTGGAGCTATTGTGCAACACTGATCAGGCCTAAATTTCAGATTATAGCTGAGTAAGCTCTCCAGTATAAAGGCATTTTTGAAATTACAACAGCTAAATAGAATGAAGTATGCTATCATCCCCATATTACAGAGGAGAGAAGAGATACAGGCGATGTGAAGTCTGAACAGACACACATACAAAGTTTATACCAGAAGATCTAAACTGAACTAGAATCCTTTGAGACTCAATCTATGCCTTAATCACAAATGTGTCCTTTCTATGCCAGAAAATGAAAAATCTCTCCACCTGCCTGTCAGCCAGTGACAGCATTATAAGAAGATTAAAGATGAAAGGCTTTAGAGGTTTTTAAACTGCAGATCTTACAGATTCTTTGCTCTATCTCTCATGAAGATTTCATTTGTTCTCACTTTGTATTTTAGTTTTCCTAATCTAGAATGAAAGTCACTGTGAATGAAATGTGTGTTTTGCTCTTTATGCACAGAAAACACAGCAAAGAAACTGTCAGTAAAGATCAAACTGTGAAAAACAACAAATTGCTTAGAGAGAGCAAAGTGGAAGTGTGAAGAGGGTTCCTGAATAAGAAGTAGAAATAATTGGAAAAAGCAAAAGTATGCTATCAGGCAAGCGAGTGAAGCAGCATATTCTTCAAACATGGAAGTTTTCAGTTTAATTAAAAAGAGTGAAAAAATCTTGTCATGCGTTACAGACTAACAATTAATATTTTCTGCAAATTCTCCCAAATAAATGAGCAGCTTTTAACAGTTACTGCAACTCTTGTAACTTCCCCCTGGGATTACTCATGGAGTAAAGAAGGACACAGTACAACCCTAAAATTATTCATAATTATATTGATTTAGCAGTGTAAGTTAATTTCCCTACTCTTGGTATCTTAAAGTCACACAGAGGTTTAATCAAGGGCATGGGATTGAAAAAAAAAAAGCAAACAGAACTTTATCATGGACAAAAGTGCACTAACTCTCAGTGCCTGAACCCAAAAATCAGGGGAGAGAGAATTTTAAACGCAGTGCAGCAGAGAGCCTTTCACCTCAGCTAACAATGAGGAGCTCTCACACAGGCTGGACCATATCAGCAGTTTGTCAGAATGAATGAAAACCCACAGATTCCTACTTCTACTACAAGTTATGCTCACACAGGCCCTGCTGACAGCATATGCCAACACTGCCTGTGCTGCTGAGACCATGACTCAGAATGGAGTCATATTAACACTCACTAATAGCAGAAAGCAGTTCACCAGCCAAAACTCCTGATCTGTTTTCTACTTCAAATCATATTGAAACTTGGATCACATAGTGGAACCTTTTCAGTTGTGCACTACAGCTACGCAATAAAGCGGTGTGAGTTCATAACAGTTCATAACAGTAAGCAGTTAATAACACTACAAATATATTTGTTCCCAGATTTGTTTTGAATAATATGCCATCAGTTCATAACTCTTGCTCTCTTGATGTTGTAATTTAACATGCTAATACAGATTGGTTTGAATTGTACATACTTTTTTACTCCAAAGTCTCTGTATGGAGTAGTATCTCGGATCTTCACACTGTCCAAACAGCATTTTCTAATCATTTCAAGTTTATTCAGGACATCTCAAGCTTATCAAAAACAAATTTGAATCAAGGTAAGAGACCACACTGATCTGAAATTTCTTACCATAGTCAGAAATGCAATCTGTTGTTAGGAAAACAGAAATTCACAAATCTTTTTCTAACATCCCAGCTTGGATGATTAGTAGCCTGCTCTTTAGCTGATTCTCCTTTTTCAGCCTCCTTTTACAGTAACCATTAGGAGTCTGAAACTTTTAAGTCATTTAAACAGAAAACTTCCCAAGGAAAGCTATTATTATAATTGTTTTTCAGATATTAGGTAATATTTAAATTAAAGATTTAATGATGCATCTAAATGGCATTCTGTTCCATTGTAAATGCAAATTGAAAAAATTATTTGACAAATGGTTAACTACTGTATTAATTTTCAACATACAGTTATTCTAGCAGCAAACTCATACTAGAATATCCTCAATGTGTATTCATTCATCAGGTAACATTCTACGCACTATCTTACTTCTCTAGCTTCCTTGATGAACCTTAAATTCTCTATGTGCAATTTCTTGCTTTGAACTCTTAAATAAGTTAATTAAGTAAACTCAATAAACACTCTGGGTTTTTATTTATTTATTTTTGTCTAGACGGCCTTATCTAAGAATGTCAACTGAAAAAAATAAAAATCTCTTTACATAAATTTTCAAATAAATTCAATGGTAATATTATAAATGGAAAATGGAAAACAGACAACAATAATTGAGATAACTATTCATTTAATAGATTTACCCTTTTTGTCTCACCAAGCTCTGTATTTCAACCTGTGGGTTGTTCAATTATTCAGTCCTTTTACTGTGACCATCATACTCACATTAGATCAATGCTGCTCCTGATTATGTGGTCTGACCTTTGCAACCTATTCCCACTTGCTAAATTCATGTTTTGATTACATAAATCTTAGCATTGTATCAAACTTTTATTTAATCAGCATTCACACAAGCCAAAAGAGATTATGAAAAACCAGTACATTAGAGGTTCTTGGGGATAAAGCATCCTAATTAAAACCGAAAATATTTAGAAATTATTTTTCTCCACTGATTATTAAGGCATATTCATGAGCTCCAGGTTTTCCTTTTTCTGAAATTTCCTAGTGCTGTTCAAGAAGCGTTTAGATGAGGTGCTAAGGGATTTGATTTAGTAGTTGGGTAGGGATAGTGATAGGAGGATGTTTGGACTATATGATCTTGTAGGTCCTTTCCAACCTTATGTACCTATGAACTTATGAAACTGTACTGAAGACAACATAGCCCTATTCTTTCGCTGTTCCAAGACAGTTGTCTCCTTCAGGATAGCAGCTACTATGACAGAGAAACTAAGATGGCCAGTTGATATTTTACGTTATTCAAGAATCAAACAGAAAAATGTCTTCTTTTATAGTGTAAAATTGATTTTAAAGGCATGTCAGATGTCTAACTGAATTAATTGCTAATCTGAAAAAAGAGGGTGGTATCATTAAGGCCAGCAGATGCTAAGTGAGAAAGAGGCCTATGTAGACTAGGTTATGTTAAATATAAAATATCACTGCCTTACATTTTAAAACAGTATTTTCCATTCCCTAGAAGCTCTGCATGGCAAAGAGCAGTCTTTCCTTCCTTCTCTTTACGTATTGAAGGGCTGCTCTCAGATCACCCAGGAGCCTTCTCTTGCTCAGGCTGCACAGTCCCAGCTCTCAGCCTCTCCTTGCAGGAGAGGTGCTCCATCCCTTAGATCATTTTTGTGGCCCCCCTCTGGCAGTGCTCCAACAGGTCCAAGCTTCTCTGTGCTAAGGACTTCACATCTGGAAACTACTCCATGTGAGAATGCTGATTTGTTTTTCCATGCATATTTTTAGCTTCCTCAAACCAGTACGACACTTTTTTTTTCTCTTGAAGTATTTGTTGACAATTTATTCATGAATTAATTTAGGAAAGGCACTTGATATTCATGGGCTCACTTGAATCCATTCCACTCAAAGTCTGATAAACTTCAATAAAACTGATTAATAAAAACTAAAAAAAATGATCAGGGACTGATTTAGAGTGGAGAAGTTCAAGATATGGATTTACTGAAAATTCATAATTCACAGCCTCACAGCAGCAACACTGTTTGCACCACGACCACAAGGTTACTCATGGGCTTTCACTACTCAGTGAGAAGAAGCTTGGGGATACTTCTCTCTTTGGCTTTCCTTCATATCTATCCCTGTAAAGTCCATTTTCAGTTTGCAGAGATTTTTCAGCTGTTTATGAAGTAACAGTTGAACCGTCACACAGTAAACAGGCACTGACTTAGGTTATTAATACATCCTAATGTGTCTTGCTGTAAAGAATTAAAATTCATACATAAACAGTTGAGTCTCCCCAGTATAACAGGGATATGATCTCAGAAGGTAAGTGGGAATGCAGCAGGAGACAGATGCGTTGCACTCCTCTTCAAACTGAGACTGAGGTTATGACTTTCACCAAAACTTACAGTTTAGAAACTTCCTTTGATTTATGTTTATGTCAGAGCAAGATCTTCCCAAAAATTCTAAAGGGAAATAGTTAGATTTCTCAGCTGTGCCACCATACTCCCAGAACCCAGAATGTATACTGTCTATTTCTTTCAGTGACTTATTGCTGAAAACTTAATCAACAATTATGTTCCTAAATATTAAGTAAATACACCTGAACTCAAATTTACTGTGCTTTTTATCTTCTCCATTTTCAAGCCAAAAATTATACCTAAAAACGCTATCTAACCATACCCTCTCTGTAGTTGTTACTATAGGCAAAATTTTGCTAATGCAAACCAAGGCTCTACAGTTATCTCCCTCTGCTCTACATTGCCCTACACAGTGTGAATAAAATAGCTTTAGTCAGATTGCAGAATCTGGATCTTAGACTTCTGAAAGATAAAGGAGATATATGGCATATGTTGCTGCTGGCAAGTTGGCTTTATTTGAATTATCAATGAGACTAAATCAGCACTTGTGTTAGAAGAAGAAGAATTCAGAAGCGTAAGACCTTTAATTAACCTTTCATTCCAAAAGACTGATCCTCCACATCAGGGTTCATGTAAGATGGTTCTATAGAATTTGGCACTGCTACCATCTGCAGTACAGGTGAGAAGCAAACCTCACAGCCTTCATCTTTTAAGAGCAGAGAATTCAGATATATAAAGAAAAGTGACTTTTAGAAATCTTTAAATTCTGGCTGTAGTCACGGAAAACAGCCCTTCATGATTAACTGCATCTGAATCTATTAGAGAGGAACTAAAAATCACAAGTTACTGGACTGCCAGTGACCTCAAAAGAGCAGAAGAGTACTTACAGGTCTGCTGGTGCCTTGCCTGCACTACAAAATGGAGCTTGGTGTGAATGGCAAGTCACTGCAGTGTTTTTGGAAACAAAGTTCTTTTTGCAGATGAAAGCCTAAGTAGACTATGTTCATGCTAGCTAATTTTGTCTTCATTTTCCATAGCTGCTTAGCATCACAGCTTCTACTGCCTTCAGGTTTTGAAATTCAGGTCACTGAAAACAACCAGAAGTAGTTTTAGCCCAGTGCCCAGTAATAGTCAGGTATTAAAAATGATTGCTGATGCAGAACGGACAAAAGGGACCTGATGGAGAAATTATCACGAATATGGAATATGCTTTGGGGAGGGGAGACAAACAGAAGCACTGAGAGCATAGAAATAGTCTATAATTCGAGGAAAGTATTTTTGCATTATGTTGCCTTAGTTAAGTACCATGCCCTTACACATAAGCACAAATATGTTCATGAATATATACTGCTATGAAGAGAAAGCTAGTGGATATAAATGATAGCTAAACAAAATATACTGGATTAGTAAAGTCACAGTTTACTTGTTTACTTCTCTCCAGTCAGAACTGCTGCAAAGAACATAGCAAGTCAGTTTTCTGACTTGTTTTTTGAGGTCTCTTTTCATCCATTTTCCAAGAACTAGAACAGATAAATAAAACTGAGATTTGAAACCAAGGCATATGAAATATATATTTTGTAATGCTTAATTTTGAGAAGGGAGGCATACTTTAAAAATCTCCCACATTTCACTTTGCCCATTTAGGTACTTTCAATTCAAGCATCACTTCCTACTTCATGCTTTCACAGACAAAAAAAAAACAACAAAAAAAACTGTGGCATGATAAAAAAAAAAAGATATTAAATTCAATTTCTTGGCCAAAACTCAGATAATTTCATTATAGTTAACATCTCAAAAAGCATCATTTGCTGCTCCTGAATCTCTCCTTACCAATTTTTGTGCCCATTTCTCTAAGCTCTATTTTTGAAGAAAATAGCAAATAAGAGAAAGATACCAGCTTCCAAACTGCAAGCCTTCATCCTTCATTCGTTTTCCTCATACATGAAAGGATTTTATTCTCTTGAAGGTGACAAACTATACAAGCCAGTCTAATTCTCAAAAGATATTTTCAAAGAGATTTGTTAAAAACAGAAATAAAGAAGAGAAAGTGGCAGCTGTGTATGAGGAATAGTTGACAGAAAATCACATTTCTAAAAATCCCTCTAAGAAAAAGCATTCAGAAAAGCAGTAACCGAATTCTAGAAAGAAGCGTCCATTCTCAAAGCATCATTATTTTGGATGTTATCTAATAGTATTTCATTTCCTTCTATGTTTATTAGGCTCTTGTTCCTCTGTATGCCCAGACCTTTTTCAACCCCCTTGTCAGGAATTAGTTCCTTTGGTGTGCGTGGCTTGTTTTCAGTCCAGACATACTACAGAAAGGCATTTCCTGGGCTGTTACACCTCATTATCATACAAGGCAGCTTTTTGCTAGCCCACCCTTCCCACGTAGTTCCAAGATGACCATGACTGGTACAATATATCGACAGACAGCTGTAGCTGCCAGTTTTGAGAGTAGTTATGCTCACACTAGAAATCACTTACTGTCTGAAAACAGACATTTCAGAAGGAAAACCTAAGCATCTTCACTCCCATTGCCTCAGAAATATCTCTACCCATTTAGGAGAAAGAGCGCCTTCAGGAGTAAGAATAGCTTCCTTTTAAATCATCAATGTCTTCATTTAAAATATATCTTGCTTGAACAAACATGTATTTTCATAATTTTTAGTTTGCAAATTATTAATCATTTTCCTGAGAGCTGATGTGTACTTGCTCCAGTATACAGATAGCTATTTTTCTTCTTTTAATCTTCAAATTACCTGTGACTATCAATTGAAATGTTCAAACTCCTGCCTGAGCAAAAAAATCTGAGTCTGTGAATCTCAGTTGAAGTAGCTTGAAACAAGTATTTCTTGTTCAAAATATATGAAGTATTGATAAACTAAGTTATGCAATGTCATTTTTTTTTTAAAGTTTCTGATTACCTGCTTCCTATAAATAACCAATACTGCCTTAAGTAAGAGTGCTATGTTTGCTACAAATTACATTTCAATTGCAAATGCATTTCTGTGGACTTAGAACATTTAAATTTAATGAGTACACAGTACCGTGGTGGTTTAACCCGGTAGGTGGCTCAGCATCACACAGCCATTCGCTCACTCCTCCTCTTCCCAGTGAGATGGGATAGCAGTGAAACACACAGGCCTGAGACAAACTTGCAGTTGCTAATGCCAGTGCAGTCACTGCCTTCAGAATTTACTAATTTCTACTAGTATGATCCAAGCGTTGCATTCAGGTTGTGGCAACACATGCTATCAGTACAAGCTGAAGGATTTAAGGATTAAGCACAGCCCTGCTGAAAAGGACCTAGGGGTACTGGTGGATGGTAAACTGGACATAGGCCATCAGTGTGCCTTCATAGCCCAGAAATTCAACTGCATCCTGCCCTGCAGGGCAAGGGAGGTGCTCCTGCCCCTCTGCTCTGTGCTTGTGAAACCTCACCTGGAGTACTGCGTCCAGATGGGGAATCGTCAGCATAGGAGAGAGATGGATCTCTTAGAACACATTCAGAGGGCCACAAAAACAATCCAAAGGACAGAACCTCCCACCCACGAGGACAGGCTGAGATAGCTAGGGCTGTGCAGCCTAGAGAAGAGAAGGCTTCGGGGAGAGCTACGGAGGTCTTTCAGTGCCTAAAAGGAGATATAAAAAGGAAGAGTACAGACTCTTTAGCATGGTCTTCTGTGACAGGACAAAAGGAGGTGGTTTTAAACTAAAAGAGGAGAGATTTAGATTAGACATAAGGAATTTTTTTTTTTTACAATAAGGGTAGTGAGGCATTGGCACAGGTTGCCCACAGATATACTGCGTGACCTCATCCCTGGAGACATCCAAAGTGAGGCTGGATAGGGCTCTGAGCACCTGACTGATCTGTAGGTGTCCATGTTCATTGCAGAGGAACTGGACTAGATGACCTCTACAGGTTCCTTCAAACAAAAATGTTTCTATGATTCTAGCAAGAAGCAATTAACAACAGTTTATATACTATCTGGTGTGTCTTTAGTTGCTACTTATTAGAATAACATATTTGGGAAGCCAAATCAAACTGATGGGGGAGGGGTGGCTAGGGAATCATATTACAAACTCCTGCTCATGACATGAGACTAGTCCTAGCAGAACTAACAAGGTGTTGATTTTAGCAGTGCAGAATAGCATAAAATAGTTCGTACGTTAAAAGTCATATCACAATTAGAATAAAGGTCTTTTCAATCTATTGTTTCACATCCTCCAACGTTTTTTCCTCTTAGTGTGATGGTATTTTATTTTGTTCCAAATCCAATTAGACTCTACTATCAGCAGACAAAATTACACCACTACAGCATCGTGTAGCTGTAAATGATACCGTTATCCTATTAATTTATAACTCAACAGTTACTCTTACACTAATTCAGTAAGCTTCTAAACACTGGAAGATGCAGGCAGGGCAGCACCAGCATAAATCTTAAAAAGTCATAAATGAAACAACCAGCAAACATAAAATTAAATTTTCTTAGTATGTCTTGACATTATTATTTCTGCAAAATGCATGTTCTCTGGGACTGTTTATGAAGTTAAATAGATTAGTGCTGGTATTAAAGGACCTTCAGTAAATCTGTCCTAAATAATGTCCATAGGACCCAAAAATTCAATGAGCCTTTAACTAGAAGATAAGGAATGGAGGAACTTAAATGTTTTTGGGTAAATTAATCAGAAGAGTTAGAAGTTTTCATTTACTGTACTTTGTTTAAGGAAAATTAGGACAGAAAGGTTATCATGGATTATTGCTTCTTATATTAATGTAAAGTTCTGATCAAATTGACTTAATAATATTCTACATTTACCTGATATCAAGAGGCCTTTAATATTCCGAGGCCTATGTGTATTAGCATCCTGCTGATCTAGCCCAGAAGCCACTATGCATTTGCTCAAATCCTCATATTTTTCCTGTGCCATTTTGGAAAAAGTTAGGAAAGCAGTTTACTGTATTTTATTTATTATTGTAGTCTACTTGACTTCCTTACACCACCTCAGTATTGCCAGTTCTTGCTTGCCATTCCTGTCTATTTTTCCTCTTTCAATGATTTGCTGAACACTGGAAAGAGTATTTGCTGAGTACTAGGAAAAAGAATAGCTTACTCAAAGTACACACAAATACACAATTACTGCTACTTTAACAGTTACTGGAGGTTGAACTCTACTTGTATAAGCACTCTTCCATTTTCCTTTCTCTGAAATTCATTACTGAACTGCAGCTTTCATCCATATTACAGATGATTGTTTCCTGCACAGTTGTAGATCAGTATGTTCTATAACTGGACCAGAAACTCTGACAACTGTGAGTAAAAGCAAATTCTTCATATAACCAATTTGGAACAGACAACTTCTTCTGTCATATAAAGAAAAATTTTGTTTGAGGAGCAGAAGGGTGAAATTCAAACGCCAGGGTTCTCTTGCTTTCCATGAATTAGGATTCTTAAATATAATATTGTTCAAACCCTGTGGCACCCTTCTTTCATAAAACAAGGCAAAAAAAGCTGTGTAAGTAAAGAAAACTATCCTATATTGAACAGGAGCCAGCGCTTATTCTTAATGGAAACTGATTTCTGACATATAGCTTTGATTTCTCTGATTTTAATCAGAAAAATCATCATTTTCAGTTTTATATACAAGTGGAAAAGAAAGCCAGACAAGATTTTTACAGATCATGACATTCACTGTGAAACAGTACTCAGAAACATTCTTACTTCCTTTTTTCAAATACTCTCAAATGTTCATGAGTTTCTGTGGCTATCAAATAAAGCTACTGAATAATTAATACTAAAGCACCTTTAAACTTTGAGGCAAAGGACACTCAAAAAAGGACACTCTAAAAGACATTATTTGCTAACAAAGATGATAAGACTAAGTCCTTGGAGCTGTCCTTGCCCATTTTAGAAGCAGTCCATATAAAAAGCAGAAAATGAGCCAGAGAGCAGATTAATTTCACCAGACAACAGCAACCATATTGAGTCTAATCATTCACCCAATTCGCATCTTAATGGACTACTTACTAATGTAAGGGTGTTTCTGGACTGCTGTGAACTGGCATCCTCTCTGAGGTTTTCTTTGTGAAGGTACATAATTCAGTTTGGAGTCTTAGAGGTTGTAGTTATTTTTTCCTAAATATCTGTGAATTTCAAGTCTTTGTTTAAAGTCCAATAGAAACTCTTGCTTGTTTTTCTTTAGATAATACATAACAAGCATTGTCACCATTGCAGCACTGTACCTATGGGATTGCTAAAGACAACACAATTGCTAGGTCTACTAAAATGACATGATGTGGTATTTCAGAATCTCCATTATTTTACCTGCTTGTAAAAGAAATATGAGAAAGTCTGTGAATTTTTCCTACTTTCTAATCTTAACTTTTATCTTTTTCAACCCTAAACAGTGTATCTGTCTTCAAGCTTACTCTCTCATATCTTCTAAATGGATAAAAAGGTCATTAGGATCTATGTTTTCCAGGCTGCTCTATTACACCTGAAAAGTTTGGAGTCTCTTTTCAGATATCTATATTAGGTACAGATGGAGACCCCAGGATCTCATGCAGACCTTGCTCCCAACAGCTGCAGCAGCTGTGTACTGCCATCCTGGTTCCTGTAGCACACAAAGCCAAAGCTCTTCTCTCCATGCAGCATCTCTGAAAAGTCCCACACAATGTAGCTGCCTGTATTACCTACACCATTTCTGATCAATGATGGGCACTTATGCCAGAACAGAGTTAGAGCTTGAAAGAGAGCAACTCACTCAGAGAAGCAACACAAAATATTTCAAAGGTCTTCAGCTCCAAGTCACAAAAAAACCAAACAAACAAAAAAACAAAACAAAAAAAGCACAGTAATGATGCATAGTAAATATCTGGACACACTGGATGAATTTTATGGGGTTATAAAATACCTTGTGACCTACGTATATACAGACAGATTCGGCTCTCACTGGTATCTGAGAGGTGCAACAAGTTAGAATATTTGGGTGCCTGTTGCCTATCGAAACAACCTACAAGCCCTTTTTGAAGAAAGATGATGCACAGGTTCACGTTTGTATGTATTATTCCCAGATGATCAATATGATGTTTTTTCTCTCAACTAAACTGTCTGGAATGACTGAGCTGTGGTTGCCTGAGAAACACCTGCTTGCAGATGGGCCTACCACTCATAAACATTACAAAACATTCAAATGTCAAGTCAGCGCATCTTTATTCTTCTATTTTTAGTGCTTTCTATAATGAGAATAGACCCTTCACTTTTGTATGGACTGATGAGGAAGAAAACTCTAGAATCAATGTTTGCTGATGCTGATCTTGTAATAGTTTTAAACCTTTATTTGTTGAATTAGAATAACCTAACAGGTAAGGCATATTACAGCCTGTGAGAACATCCATATGCTACCATTTATAATCCATCTGGGAATCAGAGCAACCTTGACAAATAAAACAAATTTCAAATTACAGAGAAACAATTGCAAAGTTTGCTGACCTCCACAGTCATGAATCCTGCTTGATCAGCACAATGCTAGTGTTCTAACACATGGGCACATAAACTCTACTCTAGTTATATCCCAACCCATTATTTGGGCAAATTATTTTTAGAATTTTATACTCCACAAATATTTTAAAAATTAATTAAATCTTTTTATATGACTGCACGCACCACCTAAACTTAACTCCCTAACACAATCACTGTCACTACTGGATAATAAGCACCACTCCTTCCTCAGCTACCTCAGAAAGAAGTATAGTTCTGTTTCATTTGCAACAAGTTATTTATTTTACTTTCCCATGAGCAAATAAAAGCTTCGGTCACACAAGCATTCTAACACAAGATAAAAGCTGATCCTTATATTAGCTAGTTTAGCTTCAATATACATAATTCCTCGTTCTGCGATGGTAGAGATGAAATGGAGTTGGTTCAGAGCTACACTTTGCAGGTGCCCATGGCCATCACAATGAGCAACATAACTTCACTTAGCAATACTCTTCTGTGCTGCAAACAGGTTAAATAAGAACATTTCCTAATCAAGTAAAAATGAATAAACTAAAAGTATTCCCATTTAAGAACAGCAAACATTTCATTTGAAGAGAGTAAATGTGCCTGGAAATACTTTGTCACAGAAGAACATGGGAAACAAAACTGGAAAACTTCTCTTCTTTAAAAGTTTTTCCACTAAATCTTGGGGGCAGCACAAGTCAGCACATTTTCAATCGATTGCAGGGGTGAGTTCTTGTTTTCTCAATAATGGATCAAACTTAGTCACTATGAAAAATTTTCTTGGTGTCTGCAGTTCTTCTAAGAGTTAAAGGAATGCTTCCCATAGTAGACCCGCGCCCAAGATGATTACCAAACAGGACATGTTTTATAAAAGCACTGAAGTCCTTTCCACTACATTTCACCTTGAATTCAAAGAAGCTATTTGTTTAAAACTGACAGATTCTTTAGAAAATATTGATGCACAGGGTTTTTCCTCACTCACCTGTGTGTAGCTCCATTATCTATAAAGCTTCAACATACAAGGCTGCATACTCCTAACTGCAGTTATTCTTTAAAGTGCAAATGCTTTTGTGAAATTGCCAGGAGTACAGAGATAAGTGTTGCTCACATATTATGGTGTTCATAGAAAGACAACACAGGTCTGGCTGCTGCATTATCAACATAATTTTCTCATCTATACACTGTTTGCATTTGCAAATGTACTTGCTGCCAGTAATATTGTATCTCAGTATCTGACTACTTAGGTGAGTCACAACTCATACCAAGCTGCACTCCTACCCATTTGAAAGGCAGAGTTCACTTTAATTAATTTTTCAAGCACTTCCACAGAAAATCAGAACTGGCATGACAGAAACGTAAATTAAATATGTAAAAATTTTAGTTATCTTTTAATTGGGAACCCAGCTCCTTATAGACTAGTAATGTTGGCATCTGTCCCAGGCTGATCTTTATGTCAAGTGACTAATGATTGTTTTTTTGGAACAGTCACTTGCTGAGATGCCAATCCCAATGAAGTTCAAGTTGAAGAGTACTAAGACTGCATTCAGTGCTATAATTTTTTTGTTGTTCAAAACATATTTTTGGTCTGTATCATCCATAGTAGCTTGTTACATGGGTGAAGTAGATGGAAAGGTCCCACAGAGTGACTTTGCACCTGCTGTACTACCAGTATAATGACTATTAATGCTCAATATTATGCCTAGTAGTAGCTTCCATAATAAAATTGTTAGAAAATTTTGTAATTTTATTTCATTCGTCCCTAAATCCCTTTTAATATCTCAAATTTCATCTCTTAGGATGTAGTAGTAATAAGAGTATTTTAAGCAGACTAAAAAAAAACAAAACAAAAACACTAAATCCGAAGTCACTAAGTTTTGGCAAATAGCCTGAAGGAACACCTTGTTTTATAAGGTATGTCCACAGCAATTAGAGTTAATCAGTTGCACTCCTGTTCATCTTCAGTAAAAAATGAGCAGTGGGTTTTTCTTTTCATTGGCTGTCTTTTTAAGAACAAAACAAAACAAAGCAAAGAACACAGCTAATGAATGTTAGCACTCCAGACAGGAAAAAAAGTTGATTTCACATCTCAAAGGGTTACCTAAATTGAAAAGTAATCCTGTGGACATACTGCCAACGTAAAACAGCAGTTTATGTTGTAAAATTTACTTTGATGATTTTATTGTACTTTGCTAGCTTGTTCAGTATTGACAAGTAGATTTAGTGTGGGTGCACCTGAAGCAGTGTTTCTGAATGTTCATTTGGCAGTCACTGCATCACTGAGTGAGAAATATTTGTAAACAAAACAAAACCAAAAGAAACAACACAGGAACAAAAGTGAAAATGCAACTTTTGGACATCTTCAAAAGAGAAAAGCCACACTCCAGAAGAAGCCACTGAAACTTAAAGCGTGTTGTTGGCTTTTCAAAGGACCTCCAGTGATAACAAGCTGCAGCTGTGGAGTTAAGCCAGGAGGCACTCCATCTGCATCCAAATCTGCATTTGTTTGGGAGCAAATACATAGGAGAGGTGAAAGGTCTGAATTTAAATTTGTTTACTTGAGAGAAACTGTCACAGACTATCAGGGTGTTTCCTTGAAAAACAAACTGTAGGCTCTTACATAGAAGAACGTGCTCAGAAGGTCTTAACTCAATTTTCTTGCAGTTGTGTGAGAAATTCTGAAAAAAAGGGCTATAAGCGATGAACTTAATTGTTAATCTCCTGAATTACACTGCCAGCTGCAGTGGTCAAGGTTAGAGTGAAAGGCAAGCAACAAATACATACTGAAAGTTTGCTCTATAGGAAAGAAGTTACAGCTTAGAAATAACAGCCGTCCATCTACTGTGCACTCTTACAACTCTCCAGAACATCAAAATACATATTTTTCAAAGACAGTGGAGAAATGGTAAAGTCAACACAAATTCATCACTGCTTCAGCTCATCTACACATTACAAAGAGTCACCTGTGATTTAGCTTCGTAATCCAAGATTCTTTATTTCCAAAGTAGAAAATGCAGAGCACTGACATTTGCTAAAATATGTTGGAATGGTATAGCAAATAAGTAACTTTGGACAGCTATGAAATACTGTTATCCTTCGTTCCAAAACCAAGAATATATTATTAGGTACTAAATAATCTTAGTGTGCTTTGTGCAATGAGTAACGTCACCAATTTTTAAACTTATCTACTTAAAGGAATTTTCATGACATTAAATTTTCTCTTTATTTCTATGATGTTTTCAAGAATGGATTGTTTGAAATATTAACTAAAACAGCAAATTTCAAAGTAGAATGAATCTCAGATTAGCAGGTGCTTTAAGATGTTGGATTTTTTCCGCAATGAATAAGAGTTATTTATAAACACTGAGCTGTGCTGGCCAGCTTTAAGAGGCAGGAACCAATTACTGCCATGCTAACAAAGTAAGTATTGGAAAAAGTACCACACATTCTGTCAGAGCAGAGTAAGGACTGTGTTACTACCCTCCAAAAAAATGAATTTCAGTGTGAACTTGTAAACTGCTTTTCAAAGGCAACACAGGTACTAACAAAATGCACTTTCTGACAGTCATTGTAGTTCTCACTGTATGACCTTGCCTTTATGTATAGTTTCAGCATCTATGAAGAAAGCAGTATGTTGTTGCTTCAGAACACAAAGGAATTTCTACCTCTGGTTGATTTTACAAGGCATTGTTTCAGCAAAGCGTTGCTCACATATAATCCTTAGTTATTTCTACACTATAACTAATTTCCTTCAGATGATGTAAACTTCAGACATATTTATCGTATCAACTACTGGACCCAATGCCTACTGTGGAGTGCACCAACATCAGTCAAGTTAGGGTTCTTCGTAACTGCTGGCTGAGGAGAACACAGATGCTGGTCTCTAGGTGTGGTTTGCTTTTTGTTCCTCTCTGGTGGCCTAAAATTTACACTGAGTAACTGGCAATTATCTTTCTTGATAAAGTCAATCAATGGGTAGTACATTTTGCATGTTTGCTTTTTCTTTCCTGGTAGATATTGCATCTTGGTTTGAGCAGGCACGAGATAACAAAAACATATGCCTCCTATACTTCATATAAATTCCTTCCAAATGTATATACTTCAAAAATTTCTTCACATTCCATCAGAAAGGAACGCTGCCAGATCCACCTACATTGGTTGCCAATGTAAGAACGCTTGCGTGGACTTAATCAGATACATTAACATCTGCTTTATAAGTGTAGTTTTTGGCTTTAGAAAGTTGAACTGGGAAAGAATTTTAAGCTATTTTACAAGAGAAACACTCATGACAGAATAGAGAAAGTTAATAAGACAAATAGATACTTATGCCCAACAGTTGTAGCAGGTAATATTTGGTATTTTGGGGAAAAAAAGGTTTAAATGAGCATGAACAATCATGCTGAAGGAGCTCTGTAGATAGATGCTTTTTTGTTATTATTATTTATAAACTATTAAGAGTTATTTTTCTAGCAGAGCTCAAAAGAATAATCATCACACTTAAAAGTAATGGTAAATCATCAAATTTGAGGAATTCTTGTCATAAAAAGGAAATTAATGTATGATTTTGTAATTGTATTTTTAAAGACTTCCTGCATTATTCTCTCCTATCTTCCCTCCTGCAAGTGTAAAATGCTCTTTCAGACACATTGATGTCCTCAAAAATCCGCTTTCATTTATTCCCAGGGCTCCACACAGCTGAAGTCTTTTGATCACAGCCTGCAGAGAGCTGAATAAACCGGGAACAAGGTTCAGAACGGTTAAAAGCCAGCAGCAGTATCACTACAAAAACACATGTAAGTGGTACTGGGGACTTCACAATTCAAACCCTGCTGGCAGCCCTGGATCAGGAGCTCTCTGCAGCTGCAGTGCCTTGTTTCCCACACTGATGCAAGCAGTGCCTGCTGCTGCCCTGCAGCGCTGGAGATGGTTCTGGTCTGCAGTAGCAGCAGGCTGAGGGCAGGAGCTGGGCACTGACTGCACAGCAGGTTATGCTGCTGAGAAGTCAGGCTCCTTCTGCACAGACCAAGTCAGGTGGAAAGCCATCAAACCCTCCAGCACACTGCCACTTTCAATAGCCACTGCCTTTGTCTAACTCTTTTTTATTTATTTATTTTTAAATCTTATGCTAGAAGCTACCCCAAAGGTGCACATTTTGAGAGGTCAGAGAATTTGGTTTGTGAAGGACTGTGCATTCTACCTGAATGATTAAAGCTGAAAAGGTCATGTGATTATATTTTGGTGTTCTCTGAAATCTTTCAAAGCCATCATTCTCTGTAAATTAGACAACACAAAGTGACACTGGCCTCATGTTAGTACAACTTAATTTATCATCATCTTGTTTTGCATTTTTTTCTAAAATTTGACCACAATTGTGCCATTACCTTTGAACAACTTGGAGACATGAAGTTTTTCTAAATTTATGGCATCTCTTGGAAGAAATACTTTCTGTGAAAGAGTTAAATGGTTCATTTTTATTTCAGTTATTTTCAGTAAAATCCTGCTGTTAAAACATTAAATAAAATCTGGGATTTATGAAATCTACCTGTAGGCGGCCAAGTGCACGTGTGTTCTTTAATGTGAAGCATTAAAGAAAGTAACCACCTCTCGTCTTTAACATCTCATTGTACTTCTCCAATCAACATATAAGCAATTGCTTGATTATAAGGCACTATCCAGACCACTAACTGTTTCTCAAACTGCTGAAATTACTGTAGAAATTACTATTTGTCTTGATTCCTGATATTTATATATACACACACTTGTATATATACTTTTTTTTTCCTATGGAAGTGAAATGAAAAGTCTAATACTCTGATAAACTATTCTAGGAGACTGAATGTAAGATTTTGGAAGGCTCTTCAACAATATGCAGTCACACTGAAACAGAGCAGCTGAAGAGCTTGCAGCATAGCTGTCTCTTGACAGTAATAATTTACTCCAGCTGAATGCTAACAGCAATCATTGACTCCAACTGAATGCTAACAATCCCTTCTTGAGACGGTGTCATTATACTTCCACCTACTGCCTACAGCAAAGTCAATACAGTGCTTCTAAAAATAACATTAATATTAATTTCTTATTTTAAAAAATTATATGCTGCAAGCTAATTTGAAGTTGTACGTGTTGAATAGTTGGAGAATTTGGGATCCAAACCACACACTTTTAGCATTCACACTCATGTACTTCTGTTTTGCAAGGTATGGAACCTGAGCTGATAACACAATGCAAATTAGTGGTATGTAGTGCTGAGAAACCCCTGGCTTTGCTGCATTAGCACTTTCTGTAAAGTACTTTCTGTACTGTGCCATTGCTTTTTGCCCCATACTCTGGATACTGTGGGAAGACCGACTCATGGACAAGACTGCTCTAGGTACCTGATCTCTACTATTTGTTTTGGAACCAAAAGCTTCTATACACAACAGCCATACCAAGGAATCTGAGTTTGTTTTGTTATTTCCTTCCCCCCTACCCCTCGTTACTGTTTTTCCCTTACTGACATTTGCAGATGTAAGTTGTTCTAAAATTCCATCTTTAAAGAAGTAAGATCACCAAAATAACCACATGAGCTCATGACTTTATCCATCTCATAGGGCATACAACTCAGTTTAAACAATACTGTCCAGAACTCATTTTTAATCTCAGGTACTTCACTCAATTCAAGAAATAAAGGTATTCCTGAAATATCTATTAATCACCATCACTCATAGAAAGACTCAAATTAGGGCTGCAATGGAGAAAGAGTTGAACATACCAACCTACCAACCAAGCAGCAAAGAAATCCTTTCATACAAGTAAAACAGGTTCCTATATAACTGGTGAAGAAGCAGTTTACCCAATTCCAGTATAAGCTGCACGTGTAGTAGTGCAGGTCTGATACATACAGCACAACTACCTGTATGCCCAGGCAGTGTAAGAGTCAGTCGTTGTATAAGTGCTCTCTCTCCAGCTGAAGTTTAGCAAGATTTAGTGTGCATTGGCCATACCAATTAATCAATTTCTGTTATTGCCAGTTATAAATCTAATTTACATTCTGTATTGCATGAGAAAGAAATACGTTTGTTCAAACTCCTTTTTGAAAATGCAGTATGATTCACTCTGGTGTGGTGAACAGTTCACTGCCTAGTTAACCATCCATGAACACTGATATTTGTCAGTGTTCCAGGCAGTCAGGCATGCCTGATTCAGGGCTGTTTAGAACAGATTTGGAATAACATTAAGCAAATAAATGCAGCACTTCATAAAACATTAATGACTGTCATAAGCAATAGAAAACATCATCACATAGAACAAAACAATGGGCTTAAAATGCCCAAAGAGAGACGCAATACCTGTTTCACTTGCAAACTAAATGTGCATTAGACATTTATCTTACTGTGGTCAATAAAATAAGAGGTTTGATAGATGGCCGAGTTGGGGCAGCCTTTCTTCCATTTCTGTCAGACTAAGAGCCAGGTAGGGAACAGCTTGTTCCCTATAGGAGTTTTCCCAACTGTTAGCAGTCAAGAACAGAAATAAGTGGTTCACAGACATGGATTAAGGTATATAGAAATTATAGTGTTTCCTGATTTGGGAACAAATTGTGGCATTTCCCTTTCATTTTCCACTATTTTAAAATTAAAATTGTTTAACTTTTGTAACTGTAGGTTCATTAGCAGTATCAGTTTAAAAGCAGATGAGGGAAAAAAAAAGTAGGTCTGTCAGGTTACTGCAAACAACAGTAACACAGTGATATTAGCATTAATTTTAATTCTGTTAATTTGTTAATAACAAGTCTTATATACAATTTCAAATAGACAGGAGACGCAGAGCTCCTTCTGAACAGACTACCATCTGCATTAAACAGCAGAGCTTAGATTTCTAAGAGGAACCAAAAATCCCCAAATGAGCATAACTGATACGATCACTCACACGCCAGTGTTGCTCAGCATCTGCTATGAACGGTGCATGCAGAAAGATGGTTCAGATGGAAGAGAGAAAATAGAAGAAAAAATTCCCATTGACTTCAGCCTTGCCAAACATCAGACAAAATAGAGAGAAATCTGTGAGGCAAGAGATCTGCCAACAGGAAAAGCAAAAATAGGGGGAAATAATATAAGAAATGTAGTTGAAAACATTTTAATGTGCTTTCCAATGTAAGTAACTGAATGATGATGGTAATAAGTAAAGCTGGGACAAGAGATTACCAGAAGAACATGGAATTACAGTGTATTTAGATGTGTTTAAGGTGCTAACCTGGATTTGTTTTCCAGCTCGACTATAAAATTTGTCATAGCCTTGAGACATTCCCCTTCTTCCCATGTACTAAAATAAGTCCAGAAATAAAGACAGTTTTGCCTCCCTACTTAGAAGTTCCCACTGAAGTATATATATATTTTAAAAAGACTCTTGACTTCTAGATTAACGTGCCTCTAACAAATCAGAAAATCTATGATATAATTTCTCAAGTGCATCCAATCTTCATTTCCCTTCAGAATATAATTAGGAAGGAAAAAAAAAAAACAACCATAGCTGCCAGTTTTATTTCACAAGTTTCCCATTGGTTCTTGTTCCCTGACGGTGAATAGACATCCTTTATGATAAATCAATAGAAGAAAATTAACTGCCTTACATTGGGCATAACATTTTCATCTGAGAGGAAGTCAGGTGTCACCATTTAAGCAGGGTAAGTTTTGACATGGAGAGCTTATCCTCCACTAAAAAAAGTCCCACATAACTTACAACTGAAACAATGAGGAAAAAAGGTTCTCTCTTTTTTAATTCAAATATCACATTTAATTCCTTTATCTTATTTTCCTAAGCAAAAGTTTTTCAAAGGTGGAGAATTTAGACTGTAGCCAAAAAAAAACCCAATAGCCCTGGAAAAAGCAGTAGGCAGTACTCAGCAGGTGCTGGTGTTCCTCTCTGTCTAGCAGCATTACCATCAGGAAGCACTCCATGCCACACAGATCTGTGTAACATCTTTATGAATTCAGGCACCCTCCTCTATGCTCCTTGTTATAAATTGTTAAGAACCGTGAGTCATTTCCTCATCAATATTCATTTGTCAATCATGGTGCCCTATTTACTTCATTATATCTGTTAACTAAGGATCTAAGCGATCTATAGGTGAGGAAAAGGTATAGTGAGTTAATAAACTAGGTTGCCATGATAACGTGCATATCACTAGGCTAACAGGCTACATTTCATATTTACTTTTTATAGATCTTTATTTACTGCAAAGCTAAATCAGCACTCATTCAAATAGGCATAATTTTTTCAAGTTCAGCAGATTTCAGACTGCAGCCTAAAGGCTCGACATCATGCCACCATTTTCCCTACTAAAACCAGAGCTCACATAGAAGTTCAGTTTTTCAGACGCTTGAACCATGGTGTAACATGACGGAAAATGGAAAGCACAGCAATGATGGCAGAGCAATAAGGTCCCAAACTGCAGCAAATGAGGATTTACTCAAACACAACAGCCATAGGGACATTATTAAAACAAAGAAACTACTTACCTTCAGAAGGCCTCAAGTACACAGCAATCTCCAGCAAGATACCCCTGCCTCCACTGCCAACCCTTAAATGAGGTCATTGCATGCACCTGAGCTCCCCTGGTTGGCCCTGCCTTCCCACCAGGTGCTCAATCACTGCTTCAAGCTGTGACATACAATTTGCACTACACATGGCCAATTTCATTCTCCTTTAGGATGGCTCAGCCACTTTTCCCATTGGCTAGCAACGACTCAATTTGTACTTTCCTGGTTCCTACATTTTTTTTTTCTCCCTCCTTGAAAATGTTAACTGAATGTGAATATTGTTTAAGTGGAGGCTTTCAATTCCAAGAACATCCTTATGAAGGTATATGTCACGTTTCTAACGTGGGCTATTTTTACATTTGCTTCCATTTGTAATAATTGCTTTCATGGGTTATGCTTAAACCACAGCAGCTCAAGGTTTTCCCTCAGTTCTAGAGCTTTGTCTAACTTTTCAAGTGCAGTGGTCTCTAACACAACAAAGCTTTTGCCTTGTGAAAACAAAATTTGGTCCAGTGCCTCTCAGCTTTCCTAGCAAGCAACTTCAGCACCTTATCCTCTGCTGTGTGAACATATTCCCTGGCATATGAATCATTTATAGTAACGGCAGTATTTTTTTCTGTTGTTTGTAATCAGCTTTCCCTTATTGGAATAATTTTCTCTATTTTAAAGTGATTTGCAACACAAGTATGAATTGCCCTATGAGTACTAAATTAAGCAACAAAGTGTGTCCAGCATGAGTTTATTTAATTTGTTACCCAGTCGGTAGCTAGTTAATCTAAATACTTTTAATCAGCTGTGTTATCTTGCAGTATGAATGACTTCTACAGCTGGTGCAAGGTTATACATTCTCCTTTTGTTTAGCTTCTGGAATCTCAAGCAACCATGTTAGCATCATTCAACTTGCAACTCTGGGCACTGATAATAAAAAACCTATTTCAGTAATATAGATTTATTGTAAACCAGTATTTATACAGATAAATGGTAAAAATTTAAGGGGGCGGAAATCAATTTTGAAGAAATAAGAATAAATAAGAAGAAGTTTTATATTTATATATATGTGTATATGTGTGTGTATATATAATTTGATAAAGGGAAACCAAATGGAAATCAAAAAAGAAGGGTGACAAGATATCATCCAATGCAGTGTAAAGTTTATATCAACGCTTAGGGAAACAAGAAGAGAAGAGTTCAAGAGAGGGAGATGAGTTTACTCGGTATAGTGAAAGGGATACAATTCTGTAACATGCATGCCAGCTTGAATACAAAACTCCTCACACTGTTGGTAGCTTTCCATAAAGAACTTAGCAGTGAAGATCTTCTGTAGCTTTGTTTGTGAATTTTTGGGTTTTGCTTTTAATTTGGAAGAGGAATTGGAAAACCCTTAGTATCCCTCATATATATGAAGTAAAATTTTTGTTTAACATGGAAGTAGTGACCACTTCAAAAGAAATTAAACTAAGAAGCTATCTAAAGAAGAACATAATATCTATAAAATTAGGGTATGCACACCATTTACTAGACAGGTGTCAGAAAGCAGTCTAGATCCACGGAAGACAGTTCAGCTACATTTTTATACATCAGTGGAAAATCAGCATGAAAATATCATTGTAAAAAGGTTGTACTGGAAATAGAAGGAGAATTCGCAGCTAAGTACTGTTCTTCCTGCAAAAGAAATGTATTTTCCCTCACTTCATTACAAATGGTAAGCTGAATTTACCAACTGAACAGGAAGTTCCTACCATCTCTCCCTCCAACGCTCATTCCTATTCCTTCTCCTCGTTGCCCCACACTGCCCCCCCCCAAAAAAAAAAGCAAAACAAACAAACAAAAAACTGGAGAAAATATCCTTCTTATTGTCCTGCAAGGCAAAAATTGACTAGAGTTCATACAAAATCTGGTTCTCAAAAACTCTTCAGAGAAAATTAAAATCAATACTTTGTAGAATTTACTCTCCATTTTGTAAGAGTATAAGATTCTGTCCAGAAGTTGCTATCAGCTCCTGCACACAAGTCCACCTGGGACTGACAAATGCCCCTACTGCCCCAGGGGCATCTCCTTATTTAACTCTAGCTATTCTGAGTGGGAGAGTTGTATTCCAAATTGTTTGTCAGATGAATTTTAATCCATACAGTTTTGTATAACATTTCGTAAATCTCCTCATGTCTTCAGAAAGTCTCCTATTAATTTCTGTAAGTACTGCAGCATTGCTCTGCAAATAACTTTTTTTTTTTTTATCCACGTTTTTCATTTTAAGAAATGTATTTTGGGCCAAAACTTTCAGAAGATATTTGTTGAACAGCAGCTTTATCACGAGGCATCTCAAAAAACATCAACCTACCAGCTCATTTCAGATAAACTAGCTTAGCATTTCTGTGTGACCTCTGAGGTTTCCTGCAAGTAGGCCTAGGAGGAAGAGAGGTGTCCAAAAATAGAGGCTTCCCACTGGTGATGTTTAGCCTCCTGCTTTATGACTGACTTTGCCTCTGCGGGATTTGTTTGAGTTCAAAACTTAACACTTTCCTTCTTACAAATATATAGTTTAATCACTTCTACACAAGGAACACACATTATTCCAGTAAAGACATACAGGCATCAGAGGGGCAATTACCCTAAATATTCAGGCAGTAGAAATAATAGGGAACTAAGAGCAAGGTAATAAGATACTGCTGGAGCCTTGTGAAAAGGGCAGCTACCTTGAGGACATGAACACAAATACAGAGAATGTATGGTTGCTTGTAAATGCAAAGAAATATGCACTGCAAAAAAAAAAAAAAAAAGAAGAGACAAATGTCAAAGACAAAGTTACAGTGGCCCGAGCTGCTTATTACATGGTCTTGAAATAGGTAAAGCTAGAAGGCATATGCTAATAGTGCAGTGAGAATCACATGCTAAGACTGGAATGCGTCACTGATATCAAACAGCATTAACTGCTAAGATTTTTAAGCACGCAATTCTGTGAGCACTGGCATGAAAAAAATTCTATCTTTCAGTAATTTATATCTTGTGACAAAGTGACTTTTCAAAACTGAATTGCTTTAACGCTGTGGTGGGACTGCAGTTTCGATCACACAGAGCACCCTTTGTGATAGCCCAGCCACAATTGCCAATCATTGGCAAGGTTTATCAGTCAGTGTTTATTAAGATTCTCTCTTTTACTTTTACAGAAGTATTTACGGAAAAATTGATCTCTCACACTCAGCTGTAATTAGCTGGTTTCTCCACAAGGTCTCTTGTGTGGGTATACATAATAAGAAGTGTCTATGCACTGCTTGTTGCTTCAGAACTGAGAGTGAAAAGTATCTTAGAAGACCTTGAACAGCTGATAACAGCTCCTAAAGACTCTCAGTGCTGCCCTCACTCTAAGTGATTTACTCCTTTGAAGTGCTGCTAAATTTATCATGCTTTTAATGGGCATCTCACTTGCCTCTAAATAGCTGACAAGCTTAATTTTCAATCAGGATAACACCTAAAGTTTCAGTTTAGATCTTATCTGTATATATCTTCTGGGCTATATGAATCATGCAGTTGATTTTTCCTGGAATTTTTTTTATATTAATTGTGATTCATATTACTTTTTTTATTATACAAGCCAGAATAATTTTATTCAAAAAAGCAATAATTACAAATTCATAGATCTATAATTACTTGCCTTAAGAGTTTAAGACCAAAGACTTTTAAAGCAGAGGTCATAAAAGTTATTCAAAATACTTACATTAGATCGTGTTCTTCTTTCTAGTTTGAAAATTTAGTCACAACTACCATTACTCAAGTTCTGCATGTAGTGATACAAAAGGGAATCCATCAGAAATTAGTTTTTAAGTTAAAGTAAATTCACCCTCAAAAATTTGTATTCATCTCCTCCATCTGTCATTTTTGACAGGTTTTATAACTGATTCTGCTCCTGCCATGTTTATCACAACATGGTAGACTCCAGAGCAAGAATTTTTAATAGGTATCACAAGGTGATAGTTTTTTTGCTCAGTTTACAGTCCAAGTATACTCCATTATGTCTGACCAGTTGAACAGAAAAAAAAAAACTAATGAAAAGACATACTAGTTCCTCTCCAGTGTCAAAGCAATTGAGCAGGTCTAATTCACTACGTTTAGTCAGTTAAAGCTGGTCATTAAGGCCTGAATCTTGTTCTTACAACTTTGAATGTACCTATATGAATAGAAGGTTGGTTTTTTTGTTGGTTTTTTTTTTTTTCCAAAGAAGATTATAATTCACCTTTCTTAAACAGTGAGCTGCTTTCCTTAGGCACTCATTACAATTTGCCAAACCCTTGAATTTCTAACCTTTGCAGGATAAAGCTTTCTAAAACAATAAGGTTTTACATCAGTAAAGAACACATAAAAAAAGGTATTTGAAAATGTTATTATCACCTAAGCAAAACATATTTTTTTACTGCACCTTTATTAGAAACATGCAAAAAGACCTGCAAACATACAGACCATTGCTTAAATGTTTGGCTCAATCCTTTCTGGTTAATCAATAGCAGATTCATTAAAAACTAAAGACTTGTGTCTAATGGAGCTAGACTTCATTCTAAAGAAATCACTGCAGTACCATTTAATGCATAAAAGCCTCTTAGGGGAATTGCTGCATATTGTCTTTGGTATTTAAGACGGTTCCACTTTGACATTCTAGTGATTTATAGCTTTTATTAATGCAGAGGAATAGAGGCCAGAAATCTAGATACTAGTAAGCTTTTCCTTCTTCCTCTTTGACTGCTATTTCCAGGTTAGAGAGTTTAATTCCTTTAGAAAAAAATCATGAAAACATTAAGATATTTACCTGAACAAATGGACTTCATTTTTTCTTGTTAATTCATATATGCACTAAAGAAAGAGTGCAATATGCATACAAACTGATACTTTTTTTTAACAAGAATTTCAATACAGATTATTAAAAGTATCTGCTGATTACTAGATATGTAGGTTGCTCCAAAAATAACATTTCAGATAGCCTCCTAGTTTATGTCCATGGAAATAATAACAGATACAAAGAGCATGTGAACAGTATTTGGAAGTGCACTTTCTCAGCTAAAAAACACTATTTTTCACCACCATTAGCTGTGATTTTCACCAGCAGCATATAGCCTACATGCTGTGCCTATAAAAAACTGCACTATTGGTGACCTACTGTTGTCAAAGCTGAAATACACCACCTACAACCTCACTGTCCCACATGCACCGCTTGGTCCCTATAAATGTTCAGCAAGCATTGATTAACACACTGGGTGCAAGTTTTTCTGCATGGAGGAATTCAGTGACACGCATTTGCTCCACGTGCACTCCCATGACAGAGAGCACTGAGTCAGACTGACCCTCTGCTGCCATCTGTCATACAGCAACAAAATGTAATGGATATTGGTGGGAAGGTTTAACCTCTGCTGCTATCCCACAGATTTCTGCCTTTGACACTGTGGGCCAGCTTAAAATAGGAGGCATTGCCTGCAGACCAACACTTGGACAATGTAATAGTTTCCCATTTGGTTCATAGGTTCATTAGGTTGGAAAGGACCTACAAGATCATCTAGTCCAACCATCCTCCTATCACTATCCCTACCCACTGAAATACTAAATCAAATCCCTTAGCACCTCATCTAAACGCTTCTTGAACAGTGCTAAAAATTGAATTTAACCTTCCCAGTCTCCAACAGAATTTTTATGATTTAAATATGCAAACAAAAAGTTCATGCGTTCTATAAGAAAAGTTTTGTAAGTAAGTATTCAGATTTTAGAAAGATAAGCCTGAATAAGAAATTATAATATTGCTTACATGCACTAATTATTTTTTCCTTGACTATAAATTTTATTTTTATTAGAAAGCTGTCATTTATCACTGGGATGAGTGACACTGGTTTTAATTCTAATTTTCACAATACCTTATGGAACATTTTTTTAATCTTGTATATCAATTAAATCTTACTAGCAGCTAATTTTGTTTTGCAGTTTCATGCAACTTAAAACTCTAACATGTATTTATTATCTTGATTGTTTCCAAGATGCTCACACTTTCATTAAGTCTTTAATTGCTGCAGTACTTCATATGGGCTTATGAGACAATGAAGTTTATTTGGACTTCTACATGATCTGACTGTTCCATTTGCTTTTCATCACTTATTTTACCCCTCATAGAGAAGTTCTCAGGAAGTCTGCTGATGTTTTCCATGCTTTTATCCCTGTTTCCATGGCCTCTACTAGTACTTAACTTGCATGGCACTACATATTTTCCTTGCTGAATCAATCACCATTGAAAATGACAAGGCAAGAAATTTCACATATTTACCTTCTGTTATTGAGATTCTTTGTGAGATAGGCTTCCTACATCACACATCCCTTTTAAACTGGTATTTGCATTCATGATGTGGCAAAGCTGAAGACATCTTTCCCATACTTAATTCTCTGATTGTTCTACATTACCTGTCCCTCATTTCTAACTTTGCTACTGAAGCAGTACATATTAATAAAATTAATCCTTTCATATGTATCCTCACTTTTTCACTGGTGCAATGATATATTTTGATTTCTATCAGGTTGAGGAACTAATGATTACATTGTGAACTCTCACTTGGTACTGCTCAGAGACTTGTTAGACACTCAGTAATGCTTTCCATCCAGTCAAAGTACAGCATTGCTTCACCAGGTAGTATGCAATCCATGATGCTGCTGGTAAGCCTACCACTGGCAAAAGGAACAGACTAAAAAAGTTTTTTCATAAAAGAGAGAGAACAGAAAAGACACAAACACTGCATGACCTTGAAGAAAAGACAAAAATAAATAAAAAATAAAATCAGATATTGTTTCATGACCTTGCCAGAAAGTAACTTGAAATAATGAAAAAACACCTGTTAGTTGTGTGTTTCCTGTTTTCAAGAAGGCAACGACTGGTTAATATCCTTTTAAATTGTGTAAATAGCAGATTAATCACTTAGTCTTAAATATTACCATTTTTCAGAGTCAATTTTTCAGCCTAAGTGACAAAGAAATAAACTGAGCGTGTACAGGGAGAGATGGAACATACAGAATTAAGAGGAAAAGCTAAGGTAGGAACAAGGAAGAAAAGTAGGATAACAGGATATGACCAGAAACACACATACTGTAGTACTTTTAGCATCATCTCAACTGATATTTGAAAGCACAGGAAATCCTCACAATTCAATTGTTTCTAAAAATGGATGATAGCAATACTACCTACTGATACTTAATCAGTCTCAGAAAACCATGAGGAGTGACTGTTCAATATAATATCCAGTTGAATATGGTGGTGTTTAAACTGATATGCAACAGTAATAGTTTTCTTTCACTGTTGATGTAAGTGGTAGCCACATCTGGGTAAACTGTTGTATTACACAGAAGGCTTTGGCATGTGAGCTTGCCATTTATGGAAATTAAAAAGCATACATTAGTCATGATACAAGAGAATACTGGAAGTTACGTAAATAGAATTAACCAATCATGAAGCACAATACAAATTAAAACGTTTTGAAGCATTCAGAAAGCTACTTGAAAGCAAATCAAAGTTGATATTTTTAGATCCCAGCTTAGATTAGTCTTGAATTGCAACTGTAAAATTTTCTATCCTGTTCTATCATGCACATACACATCTGCTGTGTGGCTGCTAACATACGGTGTTTTGCTAATTAACTGCCAGTTATCAGCCAGGCTCCTACTGCTCACATCAAATGTGAGTACCCTCTAGAATGTTTCACAGTAACGATTTCACAGATTCACTGCAATAACCACTGTACATTGAGAAAACCATTTTCCATGATAGAAATGCAATAGGCACCTCATCATTTAAAATTAGGAGTCTGTTGTTTCAATATTGCAGGTTCAACGTTATGTAACAGGAAAGCATCAGAATAAGTGTGTACTAATCAATACCTGCAAATGGAAAAGCAGTAGTCGTTCAATAACTTGGTTCCTCTGATGAAAGAAAAAGCATGGACAATACCAGGTCAAACCACATCCAATAATGATTCACACTTTTTTTTTTAAAGGCATGGCTTCATGCCTGGGCTAGTTTTTTCTTCTGAAATGTCCATATTTTATCCATCATTGGATATAAAAGTTACTTCTGAATAAACTCATAGTTGTTGTACAACATCAGTTGGCTCTTGCAATTCTTAATGTGAAAATGTGAAGTCAGTTTGGTGATGACCATGTAAAATTCCTTTGTGTCAGGAACCTTCTAACATGTTCATCCCACTGAGAAGCAGTTCAAGTTGCTTACTAACATTCACATAGCTGAGAATGCAAATGACAGAGCACAAACATCATACTCCAATCAAATGAGAGACTAGTGGCCAGCAGAAGCACATTTGTCTTTCTACATTCCAGATTGATTTTTCAAATCAAGTCATAGGTATATTAACCTGGAACAACAGCGAAGGGAAGAAGTAGTTGTGGATGCCACTCATAGGAATCAAAAGTGAAAGTGCTGTTTCTTTGTGCCTTTTCTGGAGAGCACCTCACACATAACCAGTTTGTGCATTTTGGTATCCATGGCACTTGAGGTCAATTCCATTGCTTCTAAATTGACATTATAAATGACAACACACCTGTACCAGTACCCTTGACAGAGGTCTTGATGTAAGCTCAGGAGTCTGAATACTGCCAGCTATCCGATTACGTTCAGGCTTTGTTTCAGCATCAGACATTAAGCAAACCTTCAGCTTCATCAATATTTAATTTGACTTTGCATATAACATTTTGCAGCTCTATCTGCAAAGTATAGAAATACTTATTCACACAGACAGTACAGAATTATTCTACCTATCTGTGGATTGTCTGAAATGTCTGCAAAGTAGGAAGTGAAGAATAGAAAAGAAAATTGATAAAATAATAAATATTTATTATATAATAAAAATATGCCAAGAAGTATGGTACTGAAGCCTATCAAGCCATTACTACATCTAACACCACAACTTGGTATAGAAGAACTCTTCCAGAAGTACTTCAAAAGAAAAACAGAATTTTAGTGAGGAAAAAGTAACCTAGAAGAAATATTCCCTGTACTACATCACCATAGCAAGTGTGGTATCTCAGACCTGAAGAGCAATGAATATTAGGACACAACCAGAGTACTGCCATATTCCAGAATTGTAAAACCATGTATTGGTGTAATCCAACAATAAAAAACTAACATCTACAGTTGCTGACACAAGCAGGCTGTCAAAAGGAAGTAATTATCCACAGAATTCAGGGCCCAGAACTACACAGAACTTGCCAGTGTGAGGTGAAAACAGACTTTCTAAAAAACGAGAATGAACAAATTCCATGATTAAGCCTCCAAAATACAGGGAAAATTTTCCCCAGGGAAATAAAATTCTGTAGAAAAAGCATTCAACTGTCTGTGTCCCTTAATGCCTCACTGAAGTTGCTACAGCATGAAGTTATATTACAACAAACCTTAGCACTTTTTAATATAAATTATTTTTCACTGTGCATAAGTCTTTGTGTCTATATCTCATGATACATTTAGTGAAATACAAGCTTCACTGTCTTGCCATTGAAGGTTTTATTAATAGAAGCATTAACATGACTTCAGTTGTAGCATCAGGTTTATAATCATGAATATTTTATAATTAAATTGTTTTATTAGGGATAATAAGATAGCTAAAACTATTATTTAATGAAAAGCTGTGACTTATCTAGTAAAACTGCCTTTACTTTTGGAATACAGTTACAGAATATAATTAGGAAGCCCCAGCATTCTCAAGGGGACTTTCAGATTTGTAGTTTTCCTTTAAATGATGTAAATCCTTTGGCAGATAAGTAACAGAATACTCAAAAAAGAAATGTGACAGAAAGTATCATCACCATCAGAATGGGCTTAAAATTGAAGAGAGATGCTGATTAGACTGTAGGGACCTGAGCATGGTCTTTTCAAAAGATTGCCTTTACTTTGAGTCCAACGGTTTCTGAAACAGGACAATAGATCAGGGAATTTAAATAGAAAGAAACATCAGTCAATGAAGTAATGACAACTATGGTAGTGAAGCAGATTATTATGTAAAAATCAAGTAACATTTAAAATTTAAAGAGAAAGTTTGGGAAAAATAACGTGTAGCAGTGTGTTAGGTTTTTTTCCAAAGTAGCATCAGGGTCATACAGTTCAATGCAAAACCCTTTCAGTGTGATCCAGAGACCTCACTGATCTACAAAATTTGACACAGATATCCTGAGTAGTTTGATCTTGGACTGTAACATTTACGCTCACCTTTTCATAATCTGCTAATTGCTCATTTTATATCAGAATTATTCTTATTTATGCCAGTTCAAGCACTGTATGAAGCCTCAGTCTCACTGTCTGCTTTCTAAGACTTCATGACAGTCAACACTTAAATGAAAATCATCTATTAGATTTTGAAAGCTAACATTTGCTCCAGTTTTCCAGCTCCATCATTCGACACTCCACAAAAATGTTCAATTCCCAAATCCTTGCTACTCCTGGGCAAAAGTGCTACTCTTACAGTATGGCATGCACCTGGCAACACTGTAGTATTGGTGATAAACACAGTAAGGAGAAAACAGGCCTGAATTATATTCTAGCCAAATAATTTTATAAATGCTAGCAAAGATTATTAGGTGGCTGGGTATGTGCTTATGTTTTCACCCAATTAAGTAACAAATTACAAAGCATTCATTCAACAACCTTTCTGAATTTCTAGAACAACTGCATTACTGAGGAATACTGATCAACCTTCTGTTTTCAAATTCATTCCACGTGTTCTCTTACAATCATCTCCTTTTCAGCACTCTGAAATCAATGCTCACCTTACACCTCTTACAATGAATAGCTCACTCATTCCCATGGTACCTGGCCATAGTGGTATGACGAATTCTGAGATGCTTTAAATCATATGTGATTAAGAGTTCTTGCCAGTCAATGGCTTCTTCATTTCCTACAAAGAATAAGATAACTAGGTTTAACTTTTCAATCAAAGACAAAACACTGGGGATGAAATTAAACATTTATTTTTAGGCACTTAAACATTAGAGAAGCAGGTTTCAAGCCTAATCAGTAAGAAGACATTTTACTTCTGAGAAATATTCATTTTACTGTAGATTAGTGGGTGATCCAGAGCTGTACTCCACTGACCGTGAAGAGCAAATCAAATATATGGTTAGATAGGCTGCCCAGCAGTGAAAACTTCATGAAATACAGTCCTTTGAGATTGTGGCAGAACTACTGACACTTTTTGTGGAGAAGGGGGTGTGTCATTATTTGAAATTAATAATGACATTCAAGTGTTATTTACAAAATATAGATCAAGACCAGTTTTTTATGCCATAATTAAAATAGTTTCTAATTTCAATTTCACTTTAAGCAGCAGTGACACTGACAACTGGAAGGCTTGCCATTGACTGAATTTAGATTTCATTAATGACAATTCTGATTGCAAAACTGTTGCATAAAATAAAAAAAATCCACAGATTTCTCAATAAAAACACCATGCAGCTCAATATCTACAGGTCCATGTGTTTATCTTATAAGTTTCAGACTCATGTTTCACTGGTTGCAGTGAGGATCAAATCATAATGGAATGCAAGTACACAGAATTTGTAACAAATAAGTTTTTGAGTATTCTAACTTGATTTCCTACAATTTCTAACTGAAGTTTAGGTTAGAAATAGTATTATTAGGGAGGAATGTCTACAATCTATGATTCTGTCTTCAAAACCCAAAAATACAGCACCTAGAAGCAGCAATATCTTACTGAAGTCCTTTTTGCTGCCAGGTTTTACATAATACAGTCTTTGAGTTCACAGTTTTCTGGGGAAATCTGGGCCAAATGTTTATTTTTGTTGTAGGCTTAAATTGCTGGATTTTGGATGCTTGGTTTTTGAATCCCTCTCCTCTCTTCTCCTTTCCCCTCCCCCCACCCCCCCCCCCATCACATAATACGCTTTCATCTCTTAGCTCCAAACTTCTTCAGAAGATGAAGGGTCACGCTTTCTCTCCATCAGCCTACACGTAGTTACCAATTAGCAAGGGGAAAAAAAACAAACTGTGAACTAACAAGAAACAATTCATCAAGTAGATTTGTTTTCTTCACTCCTACTGCACAGTTTTCCCATTCATCTCACCTCCACATTTCTAACTTTAATACAGAAGTACAGGCTGCTTATTTTTAAAGGTACTTGATGCTATTTGTTCAGTGACAAAATACAAGCAATATCTGTTGTGTGACTCAAGGCTACACAGTGCAATTCAGAGTACTTTCATTTTTATACAAGAACTTTATTGATTAGAGGTGCATTTTACTACTTGTATTTGCTCTCCTAATTCTTACTGTCTTGACTTTGGAAATAAAAAAAGTTGCAAATAAATAACACATCACAATAGGAAAAGGAGCAAGTGTCCTAGAAGTGAGGGCCAGAGTATATTTGGTTCTATATCACCAAAAAGTTTCCTATCAGGAGAACAGATGCAACACTTTGTTTGGAACAAACACGTACTTTTCACAAAGTTGCCTAATACCAGTCCAAATTAAGTTCCTTCAATTCAATTCATCATCAAGCCATAATACAGAGCAGCATAATATAGACTTAACATACTTGAGTATGCCTGCTTTTGTTTATTTATAAATGAGGAATTGTCCTTTTTGGTGCCTGAGGACTATGAAACCTAGATCATAATACAACACAGCTATAATTTCTCTCTAAAGAGAAAGATACCAAAGCAATTTGAGACAAAAGAACAGATAGTGTTATTTTCAAAATTAAGTCTTTTAAAACCAGGTCACTTCTAAATGAACCACGAGTGATCTGCCAAGTCAGCATTTCTTAAAATTTTAACTGCTGTCTTATTGAAATAAGTATAAGTTGAGGGAGACAAGTTCTTACCTTCTACCAGCTTAATTATATTTTCAGTTAATTTCAATTGCCAGTAAAAACTCACAGCTGAAATCAAATTTCTAGAAGTTTAACCTCCAGCTGCTGTGTCACTGGAGTGGCCTGGACATGCCATCAAGACCTTTCTCCATCCAAGGAGGTCAATTAATGTCACACAGAAACAAGGAAGGAGGCTGTCTCTTTCACACAGTAGTTCCCCATAATTAACTTCAGTGGATCTACTGACACCAAACACTTGAATTAAGCCTTCAAAAATGCAGTCAACAGCAACAGCAGGTGTCAAAAGTTCTTGGCTAGCTGCTCTGCCACTGAGCTCATCCAGAGCTACATCTGTGCTTCCAGTTCAAGTAGTCTGGTCGTTCTATGTGAATAGGTCTCCTGCTAAAGGGCTCAGGTTTGAAGATATCTAAATGTACTATATAAAATGCCTATCTATTAACCAAGGATTATGTAAAGCAACTGAGGATGTGAGAAGCTGAGTTTGCATAAAAACGAGAGCAAACACATTGGAAAAGTTGGATCATAGCAATTTCTACTATAATTCTCCAAATGAACAAAATCATACAGGTAGCTTCTGTGTACTCTGAAATTAGGTTTCAGAAAAATTTGCCAGAAGCATAAAGCAATGCCTAAGTAGCACATGTTTTTTCCCCTCTCAGAAAAGGAAGATTTAATGATGATGTATTCCTCAATAATCCAA
The DNA here is from genome assembly GCF_038088225.1 of Cyrtonyx montezumae. Classification (NCBI taxonomy): domain Eukaryota; kingdom Metazoa; phylum Chordata; class Aves; order Galliformes; family Odontophoridae; genus Cyrtonyx; species Cyrtonyx montezumae. Next base: position 6,646,239 of record NW_027071914.1, on the reverse strand, counting down.
ATTGATTTGAGAAAAAACACCTGGTTATCTGTTTCATTCTATTTCAAATCTGCAATGTAGGAAAAGCATCTCATTCCCATCCTTGCACTTCCCTGTGTCAGAAGCTTTGACTCTACCTGCTCTGTATAAAAGCAGATTTTTTTCTTCCGTCTCTTATCTTTTTCACCATTTTAGTTTCAATGCAAAATGTAACCTTCCTCATTCAGCACATTTACAGAAATACAGTACCTAGTCTTCAAGGATTTTCCATTCACCTATCAAAATCTGGACTCTGCATTTGTACTTAACACAAAATAAGTCTCACGCAGAATGCAAAGAAGATGTGTCTCCCTGTTTTCCTTTCTCCACTATGCTGTAATCTCTGTACAACATAACCTGGAATAGTCCTTAGAAATGGTAATCATCTGGAAAGGATGAGAACTCTAGCAATTTATGTATTTGGGGAACCAGGAAATAAATATCAAATTTTGTTTGAGTTCACCATAAGCTCAATATTGCCTAATTTAAGTTGGATAAACTCAGTATAGAGCTTCCCAAGCCACCTGCAAAGTCAAGGTCAAGGTCTAGCAGAACCAGATGTCAAAGACAAAGCAATAAAAGTGAGCAAGTTTCTGGGTGACAGATTGACAGTTCTTATTTATTTACACGGTCTTGGAATCTATGAGATCTGTAAGTACCCAGGTTGGCAGAGAACAAAGAGATTAGAGGAAAAAAAGGAAGAAGAAGATCAGTTTTGTTTTTAAAGGTTATTAAAAACTGTATAATTAAAAAAAAAATAGAGTGCTTAGGAAAAGAAAAAAAAGTCCTTCCCAGATCTGTTCTTTTTCACTGTAGTATTGTAAAGCAGTGACAGCTTGCGCTTTTCACTAGACAAATACTATGGGCACATCAACCTCACATCATCAAAGCAAAATTTTTCTCAGTATATAACACTGACATAGTACTTCAATTACAGAAATCACTGCTATGCTCATTTCCATCCTCTTTATTAGAGCTATTTGCTGGAATCACTGGATCTACCTCCACAGATCCAACACATCTTCTATAGTTCCTGCATTCTGCCACCTCCAACAATTACCATTGTTTCTGCACACAAACACAAAATTGTATGTTCCCTCACCCCATTTACTTAAGTATTTGGTAACAGAAAAGTATTTTCCCTGGGGAAAACAACTTGGAAATTATTGAATTGTCTGTACTTATAGAAGTCTCTCTGATAACAGCTGATTGCATTTGCCTGTTCATCACAAGAATGCAAGATATTAAAACCTCTTTTAAGAAAGCAGTACAGAAAAAATCTTAAATAGAAGGACAAAGTTTTTACTTCATTTCTGCTGCTGTCCCAAAACAATATAACAATCAAGATCTTAGCTCATTAAAGACTGCCAGGGTTAGAATTCTTTTAGAATTAGCACAACTGCTGCTCTTGCAGCACAACTGTCTTAAGAACCAAACCTAAATAGATTTTAAGCTTGTTTTAAACAGAAGTATACATTTATGGAGGAAAGGGAAAAATATAAATCAGGAAAAGCAAAGCTCAAAGAGGAAAAATAAAGGCTATGACATGAAAAAACTGCTGATCAAAGTTATTTTTTAAGGTGTGAAAGATAATCTCATGTGAAATTAGGGATTAAAAACATTTAATTCACTTTAAGGTTATGTAATCATAGGATTACATTTCACTTGATATTATCTAATCTCAGACTGCACTCATCCTATAATGACATGATACATATTAACATAGACAACAAAGAACACTGGGATCACCTTTTAAGGTATACACCAAAGAAATAACACCCTAGGTAAGCAGGGTAGAAGAACTGTCTACTTTTGAAGCCTGCAGAAAATTTTTTACTTCCACAGAGCTGAGGCATTGATAAAATTCATTTGAGAAATGCAAGAATAAATATGACTCTAAAATGCTGGAGTGAGAACATGAAAAAGTGAGTAAATGTGTTAGCCAGGATTAGAATTAATGCAGAACTCCCTAGTGTACACTTGTTTTCTGGCAAGAATTTGCCTACTTAAGTGAAAAGTTCTTTTGTAAGGGTTCTAAATTTGCTTTAATTTTTAAGTTAAGTTGCCTGAAAGTCCTCACCTAACTAAAGCATTATACATCTAACCTCATTTTCACTACCACCTAAGATACCTCCAGAAATCTGTCATACTAGACTAGCCCCCATATGTAGTTTGTGACAAATAGATCAAGCTGCTGCAATCAGGCTGCAGCCAATGTCATTTCATGCTTGTTATCTAGCAACGATTAATGGTGAAATCTTTCTGCATCAATCTGACATCATTACTAGCAGTTTCCAAGTTCAGTTTTTGGATTAACTACTGGCTTTCTCAGAACTGATGTTCTATAGTGGTACCTGTGACAGAATGCTATATTTCTCAGCAGTATGAGCATATTTGAGTGTTTAGCTTTGCTTGACCAAATACCTTATTCTTGAACTTCAGGAGTGGGATAAACTTCTTTTTTTAGTTGTTATTCTACTGAAAAGTCCTAAAAATACATATATTCCAGACTCAAGACTGATATTGAAGCTCACTTTGAATAAGTAATTTCATCTTGAATCAGTGAATTTTATCCCAGTATGGAAACAGAAATGACTTTTTGCCAAAGGCTCTTGAATTTGAGTGCTGTTAAACTAGGTATATACTTGAATGTTGTAGTTAGAACTCTGCCTTATTGATTCAACTAACATAATTTTTTAGTTATGCAGAGGAAGGAGATTCAAGTGCAGCTGAAAATTCCTTTAAAGTAATATAACATTTGAGGTGTCAGATTCAAAACCCATCAGTTTAAATATGGCAGAAACTGATTATTACAGATTGAGTTTCCTTACACAAGTTGTTGTGACAAGCCAAATTTGACCCAGGTAAAAATAGTAGATATACTTTTCTTAATGTCTCCCATGGGCACTAGAGATTAATTAAAATTCTCATGTTTTAGCCGATTGAATTTTTATACCACTTGACTATATATAAGAGATAATAGTGCAATGAATGAGTATTCATAAAGGTGTATATCAAAATACAATTAGCCTACTGACTTCTAGAATTCTTAGCATCTGAGTGCTCGATGGGCTATAGTGACATACAACCATAACCTGACCAGGTTACATATTAATGAAATCTGAAGAAATGTTAGTTTGAATATGGAATCTGTTCTCCTGTGCTGATATGGCTGAGCAAATGTCACTGCTGGGATAAAAATCATTGAAAAACAGCAGGCGTAAGGATCAAATCAGCTTAGTTGTCATTACAAGCTGAGGAGGAACTCAACCAGCCCATCTGCTGCCCAAAAAACTCTGTATGTTCACCAATCCTTTAACATTTTAAGTTTGCTATGTAAGATACAGTGAAACAGGAAGTTACACAGTACAAGCAATTAACCTTCAGTAAAGTTCTTTACATGGCCCATTTTACACTTCCATCTTAATTCTGCCAAAGGTTAAACACATAATTAGAATTAAATCCAGCTCTTGCAGTTAAGATTTGGGGAAAGAAAAGTCAGATTGATGCAATTAAATGGAATATGTTAGATTGTGCTTTGCTCATAAAGTTGTTGGATCAGTGCTATAGAATGAAAAGGCAAGTAAAAACAATTCCTCTTAGCACTGATACTGGTGAAGTACATGCAAACTATTCAGTTCAAAATATGACTAAGTATTGCTGTGAAACCATTCAGACCTTATTCACAACTGTACATTTTAATTCAAAATACTTCACATTTACCTCCCCACAACAAAATAAAACACACCAGACTGCCATCCCCATGCACTGAAGCACAAATGAAATTTAGTACACAATTGCCCAAAGCCACAGAAATAATATCCACACAGACTTTTCCTGTATAAACAAGAATGGAACTAGAGGCTGAAGGACAGGAATCTTTTCTATTACATTCTGGTTATTTGTTTCCCTGTTCTGAATCTTAATAACCCTGAGGACCTTTCTTTCCTCTTTTCTCACATCAAATATAACACTTTAAATAAAAGTCTAGCAAACAAAACGAAAATGAAATGTCATAGGTCTGATAACAATGAAATATTGCATTAGGGTTTTGTATTACAGCTATGGAACAATGGAGCTTCTCTGAAGAGAATAAGCACCTGCAGACTGCTGGCAAATTTAGCTTTAGGTAGTTTACAGAAACAGCACTTTTACCTTAAGAAATGGGTGCCTTACACGTAATTAAACAAAAAGTTTTCCTTTGCAAATTAAAAGCTACATGTAGTTCCAATCTAGGTAGTTCACTCCTAAGGAAAACTTACTTGTAAATATTCCCAGTGAATCGATGAGATTACTTTGCATACCAGTTCAGACTTTATAGCACTGTTCTAAATTATGACACCCTTCTTTCAGGACGAACTTGAAGTATTTTTCATAAATGTACTACATGTAAGCTTTCAGAAATTCAGAAAGGAATGATGTAAAGACATACATATCCTATGTTACCATACTTAGCTAACATACGTTGTGAAGTCAGTTTAGTTGAGCTCTGATTTCTCAACTCCTCCTTAGTCTGCAAGTCTCATCTGCCTTTAAAAATACAGAAAGGTAAAAGCATATGCCATTTTTGTTCCAGTGAAAGATCTCAAGATGGAAATTTAACATAAATATGCCTCCACCATATTTGGGATAATTTTTTTTATGATTTTTTTTTCCACCAGTCAATTTACATAAGAAAAAAATACACATTCATTAGTTCTGCCACTTAGTCAAAATTGTTTAGCTCTAATATACTGAGGGTAGAGGGTGGAGATATTTTCTAAGGGAGTCATTGTGATTTTCCATTTAGATTTTAGAGTCAGGAGTGTCAGTACTCTCATCAGATACATGCCTCAAGTGATCACAATTTCATTAGGAAAAAAAAAAAAAGAATGAAACATTAGTCCTCCCTGAGACAAGCTCACATAGTGATTCAGGGTAAGACTGGCCACAGCAGAAAGATGAAAACATTTTATGGACAGAATACAACACAGGGAAACAGAGATATCACTTGATGTACTGTGTGCGGGTTTAGGCACCAGAACATAAGACATAAACCTACTGGAGAGCATCCAGAGGATGATGAAGGGTCTGGAGGGCAGTACAGAGGAGGAGCAACTGAGGCCCCTGGGTATGCTCAGCCCAGAGCAGGCTGAGAGGAGGCTCACGTCCCTGCAGCTCCTCATAGGGAGTGGAGGGCAGCACTGAGCTCTGCTCTCTGTGACTGACAGGGCCCAGGGAATGGCATGGGGCTGTCAGGGGAGGGTCGGACTGAATCAAGCAGTTTTTGCTAAACGCCTTATCTATGCAAATGCATAAAGCTCACACATACCCACCTTTGTTCCTTGCCCAAAAGGTATTACACGCTTCAAAGTTATACTACTTTCAAGCAGTAAAGAAAAGCTATCTCCAGTTTTTTAACTGGGATGATATCCTTAAAAAAGGAGAGCCTACAAGCCCGACACTTGTGACCTTTACCAGCCATCAGATGATAATGACTTCTGCCTGCTTGCTTTGGCTAAATTCACTTTAAATCCTATTATATGAAGTCAGAATTACAATAATGCTTCATTATGCCACATCGCATGTGTGATTTTTTATGCTGTGCAAAATAGAAACTGAATTTGAAATGGAATTTGCCAGGAGAAATAACAAGAACTTAAAAGTAGACATACAACAGGAAAGGGCACGCTTTCTGGGGGGGTGGGGATAGGAAGGAATATGACCTTTGAAAGATCAAGTTCCTTTCTTAATTTAAGAGCATAAACACTCTAAAAAAATAGTGGTGATTTAAAGTTTCATTACCATTAGCATAAACCCCAAGTACATTTTATGTTGCTGCAGCCTAAACACTGTACACGAGTTTGAGGATTCAAAATCCTTCTTAGGAATTGAAGGGCAAAAGCTATACTTCTAACCACACCATTTTAATCACTTACTGCAGATTACAAGATTTTCCTAATGATCCTACGTTTCCATACGTTCAAGTTACAGCTAGACATTATGAAACAGATTCTGGAAAAGAATCTCATAGAATGAGTATTTTGAAAAGAAACCTGTTCCATTCTAAACTTTCTGTGACAGGTACATGAAGGCATTGGTTCTTCCATGTTTACTGATAAAGGCATAACCATAAGAGTACACAACAGTAAATAATTCCATATCTACCAGTGTTGCTTGGTTGCATACTTTCTTTTTTCCTGTACTGCTAACTGGTGCAACAATGCAAAACTAGTATGCAACAAGAAGAAAGCCTCTGGGAGTATCCAACTGAGCAGCACCATTACCTTGCCAGCAGCTCTAAGAAACAGTACCAAGAATGATATAGGTTCCTTTCTCCCCTCCTCTCCTCCTTACTGTAAGAATATAAAAGAAAAAAAATTACAGCAATTGAAAAAATTCTCCAGATGCATGGCGTAGAATTTGGATATTTGTAGCAGAGAAAATAAGTGTTAACCAATTCTGGTAAATAATTCTGGAATTAAAGTATTCCTTTATGTTTTGTTTAAAATCAGTTCTTCATATATTGTACTGGGAAGATGAAGAATATTTAAGTGACACTTTCCTCCTAGTTTCTTTGAGAACTAGGTCAAATTACTCCTTGAACATAGTACTTAAGCCTACTTAAGTCACTTTGAAAAAAACAATCAAATATTTTGCATTGATTTTGTTCTGTCTGGCAGACCAGATAGGCTTGCCTGCCTATTTTTAAGTTTGCTATACTGGAATGTTGAGTTTCTTCCACCAGAGCAATTTTATTCTTTATAGCTGGTAGTATTAGAGTTGCCAGAAAGCTAACAATGACAGATTACATCCTTTAAAGACAAATTACTTTGTTGTAGCAATAGATATTATACTTACTAAATGGAAATTGTCTTTCTAGCGAAAAGAAGAATTTAACCTTAATTACCTCCTGAATATCATCACTATATGTCAAAAAGAAATGAGATTGGTCAGAAGTAACGGACATTCATAAGCATAGTGTGAGTAAGACCTTAATAGAGGCAATGAAAAAGGTTAATATTTAGCAAAGGGTTTAAGACCTAGGTGTAACTCCTGGTGCAATATATACCATAAAATAAGGTAGTATATCAGCACTGTCTTCAGTGAAAGGTTAACTTGAACCAACACCTGATTCTAGCCTTGCCTGGGACAATACAGCTGGATTCTCTTGTAATTTCAAAACACCTTTTTATATAATATGCAAAACAAAAGGGAAAATAAAACATGAACAGAAATGATGCAAGGATAGTAATTTATTCCAATTTTTTTGTGCTCAAGCTATGATTAGTTTGTTCATTTTTTGCCACATGGGATCATTCATCTTCAACTGCATGTCAAGATGCCTTGTTTGCTCTCAGATAGTTTTTCATGCTTAGAAAACAACAGACAGGCTACATTAAAATTCAGCACGGAGAACTTTCAAGTCCAAATTAAAGACTAGCTTTGTCCTTTCCTGTTTTAGCTAACTCTAACAGCATTGTCACATGAAAATTTCTTTCCATCTTCAGGTTTGCTAATGAAAAGATACTGAAAACATCTTCTAGATTTAAGATAATTTCATTCTTTAGTCAACACAGCCAAAATGTCCAGTTGTTTCAAAACGATTACCATCTTCTGCATTATTTTAACTTCTTTAATACTGCAAAGCAGTATATATTCATTTTGCTCATTGCAACCACTAATTTAAGCATGTCTATGTACTTAAAAGCAGTAATTATTCTTTAAAATAATCATGTGAAGTTCCATTGTTTCATTACCTATTTCACATAATGATAGAGTACTAGCTCTTTCTCTTCAGTGAGAAAACCACCAAAATTATGCAAGAGGAATTTGTTACTATAGGCCAAATCCGAGCAGGAATTATACCATACTCTGGCACCCTCAAATTAGCTAGTCTATTGCTGTGATCAGAACTTGTGAATATCTTGAAACAATCTTCATGAACCACACTGATTTACATTTTGTTATAATCCATTTTGTCATCAACCTTTTTCTAAACCACACATATACCTGAACTGCCAATGCTCCCAGCTGTGATATGAATGGCATCCAAGTAAATGTATACAACGGTGTATTTTTTATTGTTAATAGATTTTTCAGATATTAAACGAAATCCTCCTGCCTTGGTGAGGAATTCCAAGAGGATCTCTGGCAGACAAGAAGTACCAGAACTCAAAATTAACAGACAGGACATGAATTCAGGATGTTACTGAATTAGTGATTAACAGCAGGAACCTGAGGGAGTTTGTATTAAAACAAAGACATCTGAGAAAAGAGAACACAATAGAGACTATTTCATCTCAAGTCAGTATTTTAGAGGGAACGAGTTTAAGAATGGAGCTTTAGGAAGAACTGGATCGCACTCTAAGAGAGTTGTGTGAAATGCTCAGTTTAATTTGGTTATCAAGTAGTGAAAGGGAACTGAGAAAATATCTTAAAATTAAAGCTACAAACTGCCACAAAGCCATACGTTTATTCCTTTGTATGAGTTTCTAAATACAACTGCTTTAATAAGCTTTTAACAGGAGTAAAATAAATTTACTTTAAAGGCTACCCAGACTTAAAGCTGCAAAGCTGCAGTCATTCTGTCCTCTGGAGAAATATCCTAAACAGAGCTACCAGCTCATCTTCATGGGGTACCAAGCATGAACTAAAGAACCAAGGATCATGTAAGACTACAGACAGTACCACTTTAAATTACTTGATTTTTTTTTTATTTTTTTATATTTTTGAATTTCCAACACAAGGATCAGGTTTGAAAGCAGCATCACTTCATGACCAGTTTTTTTTTTTTGGTCTGTAGTGAGACATGAGCAAGTAGTTCTAGAACTCTGATGCCTCAAAAATTTCCGCAGTTTCTCTGAATTCTTCTCCTGTCATTCCACAGTTGGTATTAGTATTACTGTCATTACAATGACACATCAATAGTCCTTGACGTTACATAGATACACAGCTTTCTATACTGGTTTACTATCTGCCTAGACAGGGAAAAGGCCTCATTCACTTTGGCAGCGGAAGTAAAACAATGCAATCCTACAGTCTCTCCATTGCCCATATCCCTTAGAGCCTTGTTATAATCCAGGTTATAATATTTTTCAGGAATCTTTCTAAGGCATGACTTAGAGCAATACAGTATTAACAATGCAGTAACGTATTTTTAGTTTAGCTTGCTCCCAGAGCTTTAAGTTCATTTCAGAATTCTTTTCAGGATGGGCATTTTCCAGGAAAGCAGTGTTTCCCATTCCATATTAAAATCCCTAATCAACATGCAGGGTGCTCTTCATGCAGAGGCTCTAAGTCCTTCAGCTTAATTGGTTTGTTTGAAACACGCCTTCCTCACTTTCACACCCTACTAGTCACATTTTCATTTCTCTTTGTAGTAAATTTAAATACAAAAGAGCAAAACACAATTGAGAATTATTTGTATTCAACTGGCTTCAGTAAAATTTCTGCACATTTTCCATGTGACTTGTTCCCTAATCTCTATCAAAATGCACACAGAATAAATAGCAGGCCATTACACACCTTTCCTATACAGTAAAATAGATCAAAATGTCATTGGGAAATCAAGAATTAAAGTTACAAAAAGTTACCCTAGAATAAAAATTCAATCTTTTTCCATTGCTGTTAAAGTTATTTGTAAAAATGATAACATCACAACCTTTTATTCCAACTTAAATTTAGTAGAATTGCATTGTAATACAGGCTAAATAAGTTTGCTGAAGTAATTTTGATTGGTCATTTTAGATGAAAAATCAAGCCATCATTCAGAAAACATCAAGCAGTGAAGAATCTACCAAAACAACTCACAATGTGCTCCCCCATGGCCGGGGGCTGGGACATGGATTGTCTTTAAGGTCTCTTCTAACCTAAGCCATTCTATGATTCTATATTCTTCCCTAGGTAAGCTTCCCTTACTGTTCAAAATATCTTTTACAGCCTGAATGCAACAGGAGTAGACCTCAGGGGGTCACACTCAAAGCAGGGAAGGCTCTAAGATTAGAATAAATTGCTTGTTGCTTTTTCTAATCTTGTCCTGAGCACATGGAAAGGAACCACACCTCTCCAGGCAGCCTTTACCATTACTTGACTGCCCTCCTGGGGAAATAACTATCTTCTCATATTCACTCAGAATGAAATATAAATCTCTTCTAAACTTTACCCAGCAGTCCAGACCAAAATAGGCTTTTGTTTATTTATTTATTTATTTATTTATTTTCTTCAATGGAGAAGGCATTACTTCTCTATTTATCAACTGCAGGAAAAAACAAAACTCCTGTTTCAGTCTTCTCTCTCTCATGTTAATTTTCCTTATCTAAGAGTGAGCTAATTTCACTTTAACAGCATGACTACAAACCCTTCTCTGTGTGCTTCTCAGGAATGAGGATCAAAAGTTCTCTTTTTGAATCGTTATTTACCATCAAGGAAAAAGCTGCTCCTGGGTATTTCTGAGATAAAAGTTACCTTACAAAAGAAAACAAGCTCTAGTCACTGTCAGGGGCCTGCATGCAATAAACTTTAGTTTCTCCCTGTACGACATCAATGCAGTCAACACCAACCCACTTTGCCTGTAGTCAAGAACTCATCCAGCCAAGGATTAGGAAGAATGTTTTCATTGTAGAGTATGCAAATTTCTTGCTCATATGAAAGCCAGAAAGCATAACAAAGAATTAGAAAGAGTGAAAACAGCATTTAATTCAAATGGGTTCTGACCATGATTTCCACCAGTTTATTCATTATATGAATTTTCTAGCAGCTATTATGTGCACATTTTAAGTACTTCCTAAATGGATTCAGGTTTTGAATAACTGCATTTATCCTTGTCTTGGGTTACCATTAAGCAGTGAAATTAACTTTCAGATTTATTTGCCACAAGCAGTCTTGATATAGAAGTTACTGAAAGCAACTAAGTGACATAAGGACACATGCTTTTCCCAAGAGGACCTAGAGGCCTCAGACTAGTTCCTTAAAACAGATTAAAAGTTTTCTTAAACACCTAGCTCACGATGCAGTCAACCACATTCTTTTGTTTTCCTTGAAGGACACTCCATATTCACAGACAAGTGAGACATCCCTTCCTAATTCTGTTCCAATAATTGCCAGCCAGTCAAAAGGATCAAAATGGAAATGTTCTGTGATTCTTCTATACCTTAATCAAGGCAGTGTTTTCTTCGATATGTAAGACACAGTATCATGTCAGCCACATGAAACTCTGAGAAGCTTGTGGAAACTAATCAGTTTTCCTACAATTGCAGAATTGTTTAAAATTGCACCTTCGGTAATGTAAAGAAGCTTTTGTCTGCAGTTAGCCAATGGTACTTACTAATGATACTCGTTTGACAGGCTGAATTATTGAATAAGGAGGTGATTGCAGAGGGGTAGACAAAACCATCTGTCCACTAATTGCAAAGCATCCAGGAAGAAATTAATGGATGTTCCAGGTACCCATATGTTATGGATATTATGAATTTATGCACTTATTTTCATAAGTGTTTTTCTTCTTTTATCATTCAGAACCAGTACCTCAATTTGTGCTATAACCTCACAAATTATCCATTAATTTTTCTACAACATATCCACAGTGTACAACATTCTCTTGCTTTCCAGATTCTTCACATTTCAAAACTAAGGAAAAAAGTCTTCAAAGTCATTGTGTCTAAACTATGTTTTTCTATTACTAGTATTGAATCTAATGCACTTCTCAATATTTAATTATATATTATATAATATATATAATTATAATATATGCCTTTGTGAATTTTGATTGTGGGTTTGGTTTTTTTTCCTTTATCCTTTTTAAATAACCTAAAAGGGATTAGGAATGCCGGAAAAGACATTTACATAGCTTTCAAAAGTTATTTCCAAAAAGTACTTGAAACTGTTCCCCTTGCTCCAAACTTTCATTACCTTGTCAGAGTAATTTCCACAATTAAAGATATTCCATTCCTTTTTACAAACCAGTTAGCTTCTCCCACCAGGACCAGTTGTCATTGTAGCTCATTTTAGGGCATGGCAAAATATAATTTCACACCTTCCATAATACATTTACAGATCTTACTGGAATGTTAATCAGTTATAATTTCTTCATATCTTTAAAGAAAGTTATGTTGAGAAATGTAAATTCACACAGAAGAATTTACTGGTTACATCTTCAATTGTGGAACTTTCAAACTTCTGACTGTAAAGCAATGAAAGTTAAAAATATTAATAGCTTCAAAATTAAGTTGTATTAAATTTTTTTGGAAACAGATTGCTATCATGCAAGCTTTGACATGACAAATTAATGGTGATTTGCTTGAAAGCTTTTTTAAAGAATACCTAACTTGCAGGTGTTCATGTATCCTCATCTCCACCTGGAAGTTTAGACAAAATTATACAAAATCAGATACTCAAACTGATGTGTGGGGATGAATTTGTTTCCTGAGGTTTCAAACTAACTTTTCTGTAAATTGATGAAATCCCACAAATTGCAGTTAGCCAACACTTAGTGTTTGGAGGGCATTTTTGGCTTTCACTTTAATTGCACTACTGAAATCAAATTATTTCAACAGCTGTAATAGAAATAGTATAGTGAGTGATGATCAGCTTGATTTTTAAAATCCTCTCTACAAAAAAGTAGATGATAATGAACTGTGAATCTTACCACGTTTCATAGCTAACTCCTAACACAGTTATGCTGCAATGATTAAAAAAAAAAAAGGTTGAAAAAGCTCTTGCCTCTTTTTTAATGGTGATTCATAACACTGAAATTGTTTCAAAGTTATTAGTTTGTTAGTCTGCTGTTTTCAAATGACATCAGGGGATTTCATTGTGTACTGAATATAACTGACAGCCCAGAGAAAGCTCTTTTACACATAATTGTTTGTCTAGAACATACATTGAAGCAACATCGCCTTTGCCAGTGCTGGAAGAACAGAAACACGTTTAAGAGAAGAGTATGGAAGCTGCATTTAGCATAGAAATATTGACAATGTCATGTCAAGGAAAACAGAATGAAAGGCTGATAAAAGATTAACTTAAAGGGAACCATAGGTCAACACCCTTCCTACAATTGAGAAGAGACAAGGAGGATCAGACTCTACAGTCACTGAAGGTGCAGAGTACTCTCGGCAAAAGAAAACCTGGTTTAGAACTATTCTGAAGAGGCATACTTAAGGTCATAGCAGTACAAAATTCCCAATACTTTCTGAAGTGTCATACAATATAAAGTGTATTCTTTAAACCATCTGTAGAGATCAAAGTTACTCTTTTATCCACAATATATCTGGCAAATTCTACTATCATATTTTCTGGATCAAAAATAATTTGATGGAGTAGAGTCTAGAGAAAATGAGGTACTACATAGTACAGCATGAGAGAAATTTTATAATTTTAAGGTATCAGCAGTTGAGCAACTGTAGTTTACCTCTAAATGACACATCATTTCTATGTTTATGTATACAAAATACCAAATGCTGAAAGAACATTGAAAAGATCCAAACTGCATTACTTTCATTTAGCAAGGACAAAACATCACCTATTACTCAATCCCATGTGACTAAAATGTTTAACGGCTTCACAAATTACAGAAATAATTAAGTGCATCCAATCAATCATGAACTGCTAAAATACCATTTTTGAATCTTGATACAAGAAATATTGAATCTTAACTTTTCTGAAATTTTTTTCCCAACCCAGAAGCTAATCTAGGTCAAGTAGAATCTCTCTTTCGAAGTTAACTATACAGATAGCACTCATCTAAAGAAGAAAGTCTACTCTTTGCAACATCACTCTTCAGAAAGTAAGGGCAAAAACAATTTATAAAATAAGCATTTATTTTAGTAAATAACATCATTTTTGACAGTGTCCTAATTAAAACAAAACAAAACAAACAAAAAAAAAACACCCCACAACAATAATAAAAGAAGCAGGGGTAAATAAAAGGTAATAAAAGGAAAAAATAGCCAGAATGCTCCAGTACACGAGTCTTGCTGTTGTAAAATCATTATTTCCAGTTCATCTGGAAATCTAAAGACATACGCACAAAGTGACCAGAGAAAGTGGTGTGATTCTCTTAGGCACAAGTTATATTTAGTAATCTGGAGATGAACAACTCAAGAAAATTTGCTAACTTACACGGACAGCATCAAAATAAAATTAAAAGTGACTGCAGAGCAAACCTTGCAGACCAGTTAACATCAAAGACAGTTTATCAGGTTTTGGAGAGTATACAAAGCTTAACGCTATTGGGTTTTTTGTGTTTCTTTGTTGTTATTTTCTCCTTTGTGGTCTATTCTTCTGGAACCCTCTTCTTCCTCATCAGTAAACTTTTTTTTAGTCAGGAATGAAAGTCAGATCTCCATTATTAATGCAACATAAGACAATTCTACATATCTATGACTAAAGAATAGACACTGGAGTCTAAACACTACGTAGTAGCTTTACCAAATTTATCAGAGCTGCTCTATCCAACAGTTTCTAAGTAAACTTCAGAGATGCTCTGAATCAAAAGACTTGTAATAGGATTACCAGCAAGCAGTGTCTGGCTCAGCTTCAGAGTTACTGAGAATTAAGAAACCAGGTTCAGGATGCACCATAGCCTACAATTCCCTTTTACCTTTCACAGCGGAACCTTACGGTGTTATCAGCCAGAACTTACACAGGTGATACACAAACAGTTAGGGGCACTTTGATTACCATGGAGAAACTGGAAATTCTTAAACAGCCTCAAAGGATGAAGCAACATGAGCAAGATTATATTCAATAGTATGATAGACAAGTCCATTCACTCATGAACTACGATCTGCAATTTCTGCTACCACTTAGAAACAGCAAAGAAGGATCTAAATTGTTTACTGAAAGCTTAAGGTTGGCAGTACAGCTATTAAACAGAACTGTGATAAGGGTAAAGGAAAGCATGAGTAGAAAAATGAAAATCCTCTTATATAAAAATCAATGAATATACATTGGTTACAAAAAGATCAGAAGCCTTCTAGAGAACCAAAAAAAAGTTAAGTTTGAATTACCCTTCAATGAAGGTAAGGAGAAAAATATTTATGTTCATTTGTATTAACTATTAAGGGAATAATATAGATGACTACAAAGTCCTTTCTGCCTGCTCTGAAACAGCTGAAAGACATGGGGGCAAAAAATAGGTATTACTGCCTGCTAGAGATTCAGTGCAAGCAGAACAAGTGAGCTGGTAATCCATAATTTGTTACAATCAATAATTCTCCCTGGTTGTGATTAAGAAAAGTGAACTAGATTAAGTGAAATTACTCTAGGAATAATTGCTTTTAAATCTAAGGCCTCTGCTTGTCTTCCAAGTATTTAAATAAATGTAAACTCTGAGTTTTTGACTTTTTCTGGTCAATAGTAAGTGAATTTGTATAAAATGCATTGCTGAGTTCTAAAAATTATTTTTACCTATCCAGAGCATGACTATAGAACTGTGAAGGTTGGAAAAAACAGGTGTTTCTCATATATTTCCTGTTTAACAGGATCTAAGGTTCAGTCTTCAGTGCTGACAACAATCTTGAACTTCACAAGCACTTTAAAAACTTTGCCTTTCTTTAGCTATCCAGTTCACACAGATGCATCTACACAGAGCACTTTTTGTAGACTTCCCAAGAGTGAAAAATACAATAATAATGTCTGTCTTAACAGTAAACATGCTTTGATTTTTCCAACAGTCACTAGTATTGTACTGTTCTTATATTATAAACTTACTCTGAAAACTTTTCACAAAGAGAAATACTATACTTACAGAAAGCAGGAATACTAATAATAAGGTATAATCCTTAAGTCAAAACACCTGTATAGCTTTCATACTGTAGTATGAAAAACTGACAGACATGGCTGTTCATGACAACTATGACTCAAATTAAGAAAGAGCTAGACAAAAACATCTAAAGCAAATTGTTTTCAAAATCCTTCATTATTTCTCTTCTACTTTTTACAGACCAAAATCCCAGTTTAGGTACATTTTTTTTTTCGCATCAGCATCTAAATAAATATCTCCCCAAACACTCTCAAAACTTTTGCCTAGCATGTTCATACTTTGAGATGCAAGAGTATGCCCGACAGTCATTTTGTGCCAAGTATCATAAAAGAACAAAAGAACATTATTAGGATACAGGTTCTTGGCATTATCCACTGTAGTACCAAGACTACTCTCAATCTTCTGACTTGACTATGATCCGCATGAGAGATTCTGCAGTAGAACACATTGCAGTCTTTATCTTGATCTGTAACTGTTTACTGAGGTTCCTGATTGCAGCCCTGATTACAGCTCTGTTAAATTACTTTTTGTTCACTTTAAACTTAATAGTGACACAAATTCATGACTCTTTAGTAACGTTGCCATCCAAAGGAAATGTCAGAAACAAAATAGAATACAGCACTTAATGACAATTTACCACAGGAAGATCTGAAAGGCACCTGGAATTTGAGAAAGCCCGTCCCCATGACATTAACTTTTCTTGCTCTATCTCTCCTCATCAAGTCAGATAGTTTCAAACTTGTAAGAAAAGCTGTTCATTTAGGAGAAGCTGACCTTACTAGCCTCACAAAAATTTCGCACTGGGGATTAAGCAGTCAATGTCAACCAGAATGCAGAGATACAATGGCAGAACTATTGCTGAGTCACGGAATAATAATATGATTAAGTGAGGTGGATTTCTTTGCCACTGGCAGAGGAAAAAGCGTCTGTTCTCTAATATGCATGGATGAGAAAATCCGCAGGAGAGAAAATCCTGTCTACAGTCTTAGTGTGAAAGTCTATTCTGACCTCCAGTTTATATTCTTGAGGGTCTCGTATTTGCCTACTAAACTGAACAGTTTTCAATAAATTTAAACAACAACAACAAAAAATTGAATTTGTCCTTAAGGATTTTTCTCTGCTGCTCTGTGTACACCGCAGCAAGACCGCAGCAAGTCTGGATTGCAGTGCTGATGTGCATGTTAATACAGCATTGTTCAGCAGCAATTATCTTGGTCAAGAAGCCTGCATTTTTATAGGGCTCACAGGGACAACGGTAGTAGGAAGGGAATAACAAAATGATGAAGTGACTACATTCAATATGCTTGTGTATCAGAAACAATGTTTGCACTTTCAAATTGTTGCTTCATCACATCGCTTTTAGTGCAGGAACTCTGAATAATCAAATCTGAGAATTCAATACTTGCTTTTAATGACAGTAAAGAGGCCAGGCATTAAGATTTGCAACATGCCTATTTAATCTGCCTGGACCATATTATGAGTATTAATCCTGACATGTAAAAAGGCACTGCACAATTAAAAAGCCATGAAAACAGCGAGGACAGTGAATAGACAGATCAAACCTGAAAAAAAAAACAACTATTAAAACTCTAGAAACGAAAGAATTAGGACATAAAGGAGGAACTTCATTTATGTTATAACACATGTAGGAGGAACTTTATTTGTACACATGCGCTCCAATCATCGACTGGCTAAGATGTATGAACCCTGTGAGAATTACATGGTAAAGCATTGCCACTCAGCCTCAGACAGTGACTGAAATAATCAGATGCTTTACTAAACAAGAGGCTGATATTGCAGAAGTGCTGTGAATCTGATATCAATTAAGTGATAGAACAAATGATAAAGGAGCCACAGATCCCATCCTTTTTGCCTCTTGTTTATCTTCCATTACTATGCATTGTGAAGCATTGTTTCAACTATAATGCCTGCAAAGTGAGCTTGATAGATGACCTGCCTGAATTCTCAGCCACACCAAGCTTCTCCTTTAGCAATAACACAAAGCTATAAGAGTCAACCTTTACAATCACTTTTAAAAATCCGTATCTTTAAGATAATGAATAATAGTTGTTCAGAAGGTCACTAATACATACATAACTTTGAGTGACGCTGCACACAGAAGGTGTGTGTCTATCCAGATCGATTTAGCCAAGGTGCAGCAAAAAGACAGGCATTCTGATATTTCCTACTGCCACCTACTTGTCATTCTAGGGCAGCTCGGCCAAGTATCTGCTATAAGCCCTTTTTAAAATAAAATAAATTAATTCTAGTTCAACTTTAAAACTGGCCAGCGATAATCAGGCTACTTCACTTGGCTTTTAATTACACTGACAAAATACCTGCTGTCATGGACATAATAAAATTAAATGGTATCCTTGTGTTCAGCAATTTGAATGTGCTGTTCCTAACTTTGCCCACCACTCCATTATTTTCCACCTCCAATCTCTGGTTTATCAGCTCCTTCCCTTCCTCTGCTGTGGTTGCTGTGAGCATGCATGTTAGTGAGGCACAATAATCATGGCAGTGCTGTTGCAGATCTGGACACTTTCATGGAGGTGAAAGGCAGTGGCATTGCATTTAAAACTGTATTACATATTACATATGCATTGTGAACTGCCTTGCACCACTGGGATGCTACATCAACCTTGAGCTTTGCCTAGAGCATCTGTGGGGCCTCAGCATCCACAATCCAGATACACAATCACTGATCTCTTTCAGAATCACTTTGGTATTAGTTCTTCAGAAAAATAAAAAGAACAAAACTACTTCCATCCTTCCCTATCTCAGCCTCCTCAGCTACACAAGTGGTTGCCCTCTACCATCTTCTATCTTGCAGGGGAAAAACACAAACAAAAAAAAACCAACCCAAAAACCACAAAGACAAATGAAAATTAAATGTCAACACCTTCTCAAAGGCAACAGCATAAAGTGTTCATTAATAGTGTGTCTCAGAGAGAGGGTGAGATCAGGAGATAACTGAAGACATAACTCAGACCTTAATTATGCCTGCATTGCTGTTAGAATGCATCTTTGTTGCTTGAAGCAAAATAAATAAATAAATCCAAATCCTGCTCTTCCAGGAAAACTCATTTGCTATTATAAAAGAGCAAACTATAGAGATTAGAGTCCAGGCAGATACTGCAAAAAATGCCTGTCACTTGTAAAGCATTAGGGCATGGTGAATAATAATATGCACTGAGTCCTCGAGCTGAACAGGAACACAAATTAAAAGGGATGGTGCTTAGAAAGCCTCAAGCCTGAACACAGTGATCAAAAGCTCTTCAGAAGTGGCAGGTTTATCTCCTTCCTTCAAGCATAACATGGCCCTGCAGGAGGGTCTCCCTGAAAGCAGGTTCACAACATTAATAGCCAGCCATTGCTGCCAGGGATGCCTCATTCTGCAATTTAATTTGTAACATATTTGTCAATAGTCCTAAACTCCAGAAAGATAAGGTTAATATTTAGTGTTTGATGCCAACTGGAATGAAAGGAAGCCTACAGAAAGAAGCCTACTCCATTTAATGCAGAAAATGTTAATAATGTAAGTGCATTTTTTGAATTGCCATCCCCTCTCCCACTTCTATCCTAACACTAGCATCAATACAGTACATTGTTAGTCACAGCTTTTTGACAATAAAACTGTGTAACCATTATGAATCTTTCAGTGAATGCTAAGTGCATCTAAACATAACCTTGAAAAGGATGCAAAAGCTAGGAAGCACACGTGTGCAGTTTCACTGCACACTGCAACCACTGCAGGATGATACTGTTACCAGCAATGTCAAACAGCGCAAGTTTTCACTTACCACATGCACAAAAACATCATTCCCCTCCACCAAACAAGTTTACCTGTGTGAGTTAGTCAGCATTGATCACTTTAGTTTGGAAAGATAAAAGATTAATGGAAAGATTGATTTACTAGTTAAAAGACAAAAGTTCAGAGAAGGAAATTCCACAATGCTGATGAGTTGCTGATCTCAAACTGACAAACTTGCTAAGATCTGAGTTGCAATAGCACATCAAGAACTAGAAGATGAGCCAAGGAGTCAATTCTCATATCTGAAATATTAGAGCTAAACTGGAATTAAAGAAGCATTGAGTTGATATGGCCTGGTATAAAGGAAAGCAGCTTCTAGATATAAAATAATCAGCTAAGCTAAACATTACAGTAAAAGAGCTAATCTCTCCTGTAAAAAACGCTGGTTATCAGAAAATTCATGACTTTGTTAATGTCTTTTATATAAGGATGGCAGAGGTAGAGAGGATTTGGATTTATTTAGCAGTTTGAGATGCATGGAAAAAAAATAATAAATCAAGGTAACTCAGTCCTTCATAAACATACCAGATAACCATCCCCACTCATCCATCCTGATCTGCAACAATGGTCTACACAGCAAGAAACTTTCTTAAAAACAGTCACTCAAAATGAACTGTTCAGTGGCCTTCTCTAGAAGTATGATGTACAGAGTCAAAGTGTACTCCAAGCCACATGGAGCATATTGGACTTCAGTATGAGTTTCTGTAATACTTCGTTCTAGGACAAAGAAAGGATGGTGGCTGAAAACGGAAAAACAAAACAAAACAAACAAAAAAAAAAAAACAACTCATAGGACCTAAGAATTTGATACCCTTCAGTTTCAGTCTTCAAATTCCTTCAACTGTGCAAAAGTTAAAACTAAGAAGTGATATAAAATCCTTCGAAGTTTGTTCATTCAAATAAAGATTAGAACTGGTAGATTAGAACTTGCTGAAAAAAGCACTACACATGAATTATATTTTTAATGGCTCAGACTTATGGGGAACAGAGACAATGGAGTTAAAGCAATTTGCTCTACAATACAAGGAAGCTGAAGATAGTCTACCTTCACAGTCATATGTCACTTGAGATAATTCTTGTCACAGGATTCTATGTACGAAACAAGATTTAAATAACCTCCAGAATTTTCATGGCAAGCTAAGATTATGAGGTGCTCGGGTAATATAAAAATATTTACAGTTGCTACATCTAGACAATCTATCCTCACTCTACCTGCAGTCTGTATCTACACCATTAAGTAGAAAGAAATCAACAAGAAACCAGAACTTGATTACAAAAAATAATTTATGTTACTGTTTACTAGCAGTTTAAGAAGTGAGAAAGATTTTATGTCTTCAAATCACCAAACACTTTTCATAACCTTTACCACAACAGCAGACATAAAATCACAGGGGTTGGAAGGGACCTCAAGAGATCGTCAAGTGCAACCCCCCTGCCAAAGTAGTTCCCTACACCAGGTCGCACAGGTAGGTGTCCAGGTGGGTCTTGAATATCTCCAGAGAAGGAGACCCCACAGCCCCCCTGTGCAGCCTGTGCCAGTGCTCCGTCACCCTCACCATAAAGAAGTTCTTGTGCACATTCGTGCAGAACCTCCTGTGCTGCAGTTTCTGTCTGTTCCCCCTTGTCCTGTCTCCATACACTGCTGAAAAGTGTATTCTGTATTTCATACAACACATGTATGAAATAACATACACAAATAAAAGCAGTATGGATAATAAGAAAGCAATCTCTATAAGCAGTTGTTAAATATCACAATGATACAACCATAAGATCAAATGCAAAAAATGAAGGAGGTTGGAATACGTATAATAATCTCATATTACTAATGAGAGTTTAATTCTTTATAGTGCTTTTGCTTCAAAGAATCTCTCCAGCTTGATTTTAATTAGTCTCAAAAGGAGGTTTTCATTGAATAGGAAATTCTCAGATGACAAAAGAAAAGTGAGGAGTCAGCGTTAAGTGAAGTGAACTACATCCAGCAGAGGAAGACAAGCTGAGTGTCTACTCGACAGGTATGCCAATATCTCAGCAATTCAATGTCACTTAACGCAGAAGTATGCAGTAAGTGTCTTGTTATATTAAGGTGTCTGTCTCCTCTGAAAAACTTGCTGACATTTGGCTTGTGTACAAAGCAACAAAGTTTTAGCAATGGCTGAACAGTTTTGGTTTTGTTTTTAGGATGATTTAGAATTCACACTGCAATGGATCAAGTTAAAAAAATAGAGAAGGGCAGGTGAAAGGTTAACTAAGGAGAAAAAGAAATCCTACCTGAAGAACTATTTTTAATCTAATTAGCATTTTTTGTCCCTTGCATGTAACATTTGCGCTCAGTTTGTGAAATACAGCCAATTAAGGGCCTTCAGTGAAGTGAAAGCAAGGCCTCACATTTAGAAACCTTCTCATAAATACTGAGGAACACATTCTCACTTAAAAAGCAATGTCAGATGAGAATTTCTCATGTTTTCCACAGTAATAAATTCAGATGGACATAATACCATAGCCCATTTTGCATCTGCTCCACCAAGTTAGGTATTGATTCTTAAGACCCTGATCTACAAAGTGTTAGATCACCTGAACGTATAAAGGTAACTCAACTCTATTAAAAAACAATACTCCGATTGGGCTTCTCCTTCCAGAACGTCATGAGAAATTTAGTTAAGAGATTTTGCAAAACATTTAAAGAAACAAAGCAAATACAAGATGCCAGAAATCAAAGTCTGGACCTCAAAGAAGCAATAATGAATACTCTGAGACAAACAGTTACCACAGTTCTCAACAGTTTCTCAAGTTCAATCATTATTTAAGATCCTGTTCATATATACTAGGTTCACTATATACTCCAGTTTTTGAGACCAGTATTTAAGAAAAAAAAGTATTTGCTTCAGTCATGAACTACTGAAAAAGAGAGCATCAGATCTTCCCGCTTTCTTCTCCTTAGGTTGGCACCAGTTGCCAGCAAATTGCATAAAACATTAATAAGTATTTTCTAAAACACTGCATAGTTCCAGAAGACAAAATCCAGAATAAAAATAAGGTAACAGAGAAATTTGACAAGACAGATCCAACTGTATAACATCTTCACATTCCTCCTCCACAGCAATGAAAACAGAAGGAACAACTTGTAATCCAACCATAATCCTTGCAGTGTTGTTCATCTCCAATGAACTGTCCATTTTTCCTTATCCATTTCTTTGCTTTCCAGAAGCACAAGCTAATTGCTTTCTATTCTGTGAACATGCAAATTACTGATTACTTTTAAAAACCAAATGTTTGGACACCATAAGGCACCCTGTAGTAGATTTGTGATACACATTTTTTTACCAGCGTAAATATTAACATAGACAAACCCATATTTGTTTTGTCAATATTCAAACCTTTAAGCTTACAATGCTGATACTCTTATAAACCTTTGCATAAGATCTGCATATTTACAGATGACGTAGCTGATGCACTTCTCTTTAGAATAATTCACGAAGGGACAGACTAGTTCAAAACCAGATGTAGATATTACTTTTTTTTTTTTTTTTAAACAAACAAGAGGTTGAACTCCTTTGTTTTTCCCCAAGTAATTTCTATTCTGACTTTACAAACACACATTTAATTTTTTTACTCATAATGCAATTTGGAAGTTAAACTGATATTTTGCTACAGTACATATGTTATTCCCACTTAATTTGAAGTACTTAGAAGAACAGAAGCTACCTGAAACTTCTTTAAGCATTCTCATTCATCTTTGCAGTATTATAGATATTTGAGGGGCTTTAAAATCAAAATCAATGTGCTCAGAACATTAAAATAAAAAATAATCATTTAGAACTATTTAGTGTGAATGAACTTATGAAATGTTTGTATTGGGTCATACCTTATCAATCACCATACGCTGTAGACAACATGGTTGCCAAGATGGGCTAAAAGCTGTATCCACCTATAAAGCACTTAAAAAAATTTCTAGAGCAACCATATTTAAAATTAATTTATGGACCTATTCACATATATGTATATATATACACACACTTTACTGGGAAAAATTAAAAAAAAAAAAACACCACAACACAAGCAAACAGATTCTACACAGTCTACTTCAAAAGCAAATATTTAACTCAGAGGGGAAGCACTGTTCACATCTGCTGATTCTATGATCATTAATCCAAAAATATTTATTTTCTTGACAATTACAATAACAAAAGCTTTCCTCAATTATCTCACATAAGACTTCCAATAAAATAAAGATTATTTTCCTCATGTATACCTTTAGCTATCTTAAGACACCCTACATGTTTTATATACAAAAGCAAGAGATGCATTACAATATTTCTTCCTTTCTAAATAGCAGAACTCTGACAGTAAAAGCAACATATTTTTCCACACACAATTTTTACTGTGATTTTGTGTGCTCTGCTTTTCTAAAGAGTTTCTTATTCCCTCCCCAGTAAGGTGAGTTTTTAAATAAATTTAAAGAAAACACCTTTGATAACACACAAAACAGTCCAAAAGAAAAGATGAAATAACAGTAATTAACCACAATCTTTTTATTTTCTTCTTCACTTAAAAAGATAAAACTCGCTAAATTTCTGTTTTTTAAACAAACATTTATTTTTACATTCAATAAAACTCCTTACTCAAAAGGCCTACTTACCCTATTTATTTATTTATATAAATAAAAATAATCAGAGAATGGTTTGGGTGGAACAGACCCTTAATCACCTAATTCCCACTCCCCTGCTGTAAGCAGGGGTACCTCCACTAAACAGGTTGCTCAAAGCCCCATCCAGACTGCCCTTGACTCGGTCACCCGATAGCAGTTTGAGCTTAATTACCATTATTATTTCTATCACACTTTCAGCCGTCACCTATCAAACACAGTGCTTTCTACTTTACTAAATTGCCATGTTCTCATTGGCCCTGTCTCTTTCAGAGAGAAGCAGCGAACTATATCCTAGAAATAAAAGATGAGAAATGAGTTGAGAAAAGCATGGTTTTTGCATCCACAGTGCAATGGTACAAAAGGGACTACAAAGTTGTTCCCCAAAGTGGAGCCATTACATTTCCCTTTACGACAATAAAGCTTCTTAAGAGCCTGCTATTGTGCCTTGAGCAGGGTATTGTCATACAATAGCTTGGATTGTTAGAGACGTTAAACATCACCTAGTCCCAACACTGCTGTTTGTTGGAAATTTTTGATATCTAGCTCATGCTCAAGAAACTTAAATAGAAAAGAAGAGTTCTAATTTTGGCATTTTTTCTCCATCTTGGGTGCTTGGATTTGCATTCAAGAGGCTGTTCTAACCTGAATGTCATAGCCTATTGTTCAGAAGATGGTGGTGGAAGAAGAAATATCTTATTAAAACTGCAACACTTTAAAATAATTCAAAGCTGACTGAGTTGGACCACACAAAGGAACATGCCTGTAGCTTAAGCATAAAGGCATTTCTTTGAAAAATGAGGATTTTTGAGTCCTCCAGTTTTCCTCTACAAGGAAGTGTCTATTTTTACACACTGTCCATTGAATTTTAAATAGACAGTACATAAAAATAGTGTAGGAAACAGCATTATCTGTTTAGGCAGCCTGAACAAATGTTCTAACCATATAATTTTTATTCCAGCTGTGACTCTGTAAATCTTACATTCCCTTTTGCTCAAATGAACTTCACCAGAAGCAGACAAGCCATCAAGAACCTGCAGACTAAAGGCTCGATTGAGCAAGGTATTTAAGTTCAGAGCTGCCATCTAGGTGCTCAATGTGGAATAACACTTTATAATACATCGGTGAGAAATCAGGTACTTAGCTAGATTTTAAGGACCTCACAGTCCTTCCTCTTTGTGTACCAATGAAATTTTTAGGCAGCTTTTCTAATAATTCTATACCAAGAGTGTAATTCTAGAGGTCTAATGTTGTGCACACACATGAACAGATGAACAGCTGAAGCACTGGTATGAAGTATAGGACACGAATTTGTGCCAGTATCTTTCCCAAACTCTTTTGATTTGCACATTCATCTTTCCACACTGTCAAGCCTTTCTTCTCTTCTGCATCCCTCTCAGACATTTAAGATCTGTAGTGAAATGTACATTGAGAGAGTTTTTACCTTATAAAAACCTAGGTAGATAGAACATGTGTAAGAAAAGTAGGCTCCAGGTTAACATAGGTTCATAATTTGAAGAATCCTATATTGAAAACTGCAAGCTTAATCTAAATGTGTTAACATTTCTTGATTTTTTCTTTATTGATGCGGTTTGAAACTTATACATTCAAACATTTTCTTTCTGACTAATGGCCCAAATTCAAACAAAACTTTTTCCATCCTTTTGGAAGTTCAGTGAAGCCGAGTCCAACCTTCAAACCAGACCAGGGGGAAATCTCCTGCCCTGCTTCTGACTTAACATAGAATTTGAGAAAGGACATGGCAGAAAAGATCTGGGGAATGAACAGCCTCTGAAACGCTGTTTCCATTTGCTCAGAAAAAGCAACTGAAGGCTGAAGAGGACTTTAATTGCAATATCATGTAGTGGCCAAGATGATAATATTTTGTATTCAATCTGACAATGTAGTGCTGGTTTGAAACAGAGGTTCATAGAAAAATTCATTTAATATAAATGACTAAATATCTCAGGGTCAGGGAGACAAACAGGGAAAGAGATTTTAAAAAGTATCCAGCTTGAATTAAATCTTTAATAGGAAACTAGGGAAGTTTAGACACAATCAGACTTCTACAGTGAATCTAGACGATTTAGACACAATCAGACTTCTACAGTGCTCACAAAAAGGGTTATAATAGTGTTAGATTTTACACTGTGAAACTTTACATAAGATATACACTGGATTTCAAAACGATGTCTTTGTTTCTCACCACACAATTCTGCTTTAATCAGCCATACAGCAATGGGGAAGGTGAGCAAGAGCCTGGCTGGGCTCCTGGCACCTGGCCATTGCAAGGCTGCTGCAGCTCTCTCTGCGGTAGCTGGTGTGGGGCTGGGACCCCCAGCTTGCTGAGCACCCTCAGGCTGGGCACCCACATGGCTGTGTGCTGAGCTCAACCCACCACACAGTCAAAGCAAAGCCCGTACAGAACTTGTCCATTGACAAGCAGGGAAAAATGCATACATTTTTCAGATAGGTCCATTTGGTTGAGTTCTGTCCATTTATAAAGTGCTCTGCTGGTGATGTGCTATGTTATATAATTATCTAGATCTGGACACTGAGAAAAAAGAAAGGAAAACGTCAATATTTTCATGTTTTATCACATATAGAGGCCAACAGCCTATTTAAACAATATATTTATTATATTACATACCAGTGTATACACAAATGTATATAATCTGTTTAACTTAAGCTGGTACATAAAGATATTACATATACAAAGATACTACATGAATTTAAACAGGAGGTATGGGAAAATGTTTATTTGTGACTATGATATATGTAAGGAATTTATATTACATTATATCATATTATATTATTATATTGTATTGTATTATATTATATTACATGATATGATATGATATTATATTACAAAGAAAAATCGGTCATTTACAGTGATCACACTAATACAGAACACAGCAGGTAAGACAGGTGTGTTTCTCTTGTGCTTGGCTTAGATATA
The DNA here is from genome assembly GCF_038088225.1 of Cyrtonyx montezumae. NCBI lineage: Eukaryota > Metazoa > Chordata > Aves > Galliformes > Odontophoridae > Cyrtonyx > Cyrtonyx montezumae. The sequence goes on along the minus strand of NW_027071914.1, from coordinate 6,619,061 downwards.
AGTATAATCTAAAGTTTCAGTTAGGTGTACACAAATACTTAACATGCTGTTCTCCCATTTGGTGCTGCTCTGCTTTGCAGAGCTGTACACATCCTTGAGTTCAGGTGGACACCATTCTTCCACCTCACTCACATGTTAGGATTTTTGTACATGCACAGACAACTGCTGCTTGTAGAGTTGGTTGCAGCTGCAGTTTTCTTATAAGAAACACTTCAGTGAACAGGGCCAAGTAAATCACTGCATTTTCTTTGTAAGCTCTGAAATCTTTGTAATCTTTTTCTGATCAAATACATCATCAGTTCTTATCACATCATCTTCTCATTCCCATCATCTTCTTACACTTTTCGTAATGAAAAAAAATTTTTGAGTGATGAAGAGTACTGCAACCAAGACAGCACTAGCACAGATATGCTGCACCTACAAAATAGAAAAAATAAAAAAAAACGTTCCTGCTTTTCCCCCTGGATGTTGTTTTCCGTTGTAAAATTGTTCAGCAGTTATTAATGATCTTTGTATTTATAATGCAGCATATCTTAAAATTTGTACCTTACCTCTAAACATTATGGATTAAAGAGCTGATGCTTCCTCAGTAGTCAAGTGAAAAGACATGACAGTGGATGTAAAATACTCTTTTTTTCTTCTTCATTCTTTTATTTGGAAACAGCAATTTTTAAATGCAGTTAGACAATAATCATTATCTTGCATATGTAGTTACATTAAGGGTAATGATCTAGAAAAGCTCTGTTCATAACCAGGTTTTCTCAACAAGAAGATTTTGCTGCAAAATAGGCAATTAATCTTCAAATAGACCATGTAAAACACAGGTGTTCAGTGACATACAAATTGGTGTTATCAGTATTGCAAAGTCTTTTTTTCATAGCATGTTGGTACCAGTAAGGAGAGGAGATAGTGCATTTGCAGTTTTCCATCCAGAGGAGTCCGATGTCTTTATAAATAACTTCTTTGGAAGAGAACTCTTCATGTATCGTGAAGATCCTAACATTAGAATCTGCTAATCTGAATAGAAAACGCAGCCTAAAATTAGTTACAAACCATCTGTGTCTGTGCGCTCAGTCATTCACAAGTTTGAAATCTACATTCCTATTCTTTACATACAAAATAAAATAAAATAATTGAAGGAACAAAATTCTTACATATGAAATGTGTTATATGACTCGAAGAAGTTGTTGCTTAATTTACTTTCTGCTGTTTAAAGGCTTCTTATCATCTCTGGGTAGTACTGTTTTCCACGTTAATACCTTATCTTCACTTACTTGGATGAAAACCAAACAGTATCCAAATATGAAAAGAAAAAATGTTCCCAGCTTGAGGAATTATTGACAAATGCATAACTATGCTATGTAAATCGAATTTCACTAGACAGAAGTTTTGAGGTGTTCTTAGTGTAATGGCTTAACAACATTGTAAGTAAATACGTTGTAAGAAAAGAAAAAAATGCTACAAGCAATTTCTACCTCACTTAGCTTTAGCTTGCAGTTCTCAATCCAGTTTGGCAACATCATGGATGTAGAGACAAAGCCTACTACAGTCCGTAAGAAAAATAATCCAGTTGTCTGAGAAGGAAGTAAGATCATCAAATCCTGAACTTGAACCCAAACCCAAACTACTACTTAGTTGTGTATAATTATACGTCTCTATATCTGGGTATTTGAAGTAATCTCCCTATATTCCAAGAAAGCCTGGAATAATAATTATTACCCGGAAATAAACTTGCATTGCATTATCCAAGTTGGTAAACTTTGACAGTGCATAGCAACAAGGAGATTTGCCACCTTCTAAGAAAATTATCATTTTAGATTTCTTCTCTTATTACTTTCAGTTATGCCAACTTGCTGCTTTTATTTCATTTACGAAGAAGAGGCAGAAGCTGACTCTTTTTAGAATAATAATTTTCCCCACTTAAATTATTTAAATACTGTGTTCTTTGTCATAACATAATGCTTTTTCCTCTGTCAGAAAGGGTCAGCAGAAGTCAACACAGCAGGCATGGGGTCCAGTGGCCTTTTGCAATTTTCAGAATGTTATAAAATTTATTTTCAGAAGATTTCTCTTCTGCTTTCTCTGTCTAAATAATGAAATAAGCTGAAATGCCACTCTCTCCTTGAGATGTTTCCACATTCAGAGTATTAGAGATCAAACTGTCCAAGCTTTGACATCTAATCAACATCACTAACATACTTAAATGCAAAGAAGAAACCACTGATTTTAAGAATTAAACATTCTTCTGACTGCATGTGTGGATTACACTGTGCCAAATAAGGAATATCAATCTTAGAAGTTATCCTTGTGATTAAAAAGACTAGCTCTAGTTCTTCAAATGTTTGACACTGGCTGGAGGCTTTAAAGATGTGCATTCATCAGCAGTCCTGCTTTCTAAAATCACTCTATGAACTGGTCACTACATAAAAAAGAAAACCGTAAGAGAAATTAAATTTATGCTGATGTCTTAAATGATGGATATTGAAACAGATTCACACAGTGCACTGCATTCACGCAAACTCAAGACTTCAGTCTGAATGATTTCCAATGCAGCCTGATCCAGACTAAGGCTAGAATCATTTATTTATTTATTTATTATTTCATCTGATTAATGTCATTTTCCAATGTATTTGCACAGATATGCACATGTCCTTCTTGAAGGGAAACTTATTCCACAATGCATTTGTAATGGAGTTAGGCCAATAAAGCCTGTGATAAAAAGGAGGCTTTGTCTCCAAAAGTTGATAATATTACAGAATAAAGTATCTATTCTTAACAATGCCACAAAAAAGAAAATAAAAATAAAATAAAATAAAGCACTGGAAGATAAACCTAAAAGATATCATGGCAGAAAGAGGGAGTATTTATGTATTTTTATAGATACAATATATATATAAAAACATTAACCAACATAAAAATCAGCATGGAAACTACCCACTATTTTTCTCAGAAATAAACACAGTTCAATTATTATCTTGGTTTCTAGATACAAAAAAAACCCCCAAAACTTTACATTTCCTTATCTCTGACATTGCCTCATATTAACCTCTGGAGAATACTTTTGTGCATCAGAGACATCCCACATAGGAAAAATCATTTTAAAAAGTCACCCACATCACTATCCCCTGAGAGAAGTGAGATGTTACCCAGGGAATACTCCGAAGAGAAATAGTTCCAGACAGAACAATAGCCAGTGAGAGCAGTGTGCCCTGAGCATACACCAATTCAGGACCAGGACTGAGAATCTGCCTTTGCACAGTAAATTCTGGATATCATAAGCCATGGTCCTTCGGAAACCATCTCTGTTTCAAGGACCAAAATTTTCCAATAGAAAGAGGATCGGGCTCTAAATATTCATAGACCTACAATTCTTTTAAATGATTAATATCGTGGACTTTCATCTGGAAGGTGTACAGGTGATTCTTAGGATGTGACTCAGTGAATGGCAAGCATCATCTCTCTAGAGTGAAAAGAGTGAAAGTATGGGATGACCTAACAGTCCAGAACTCTGACTGTTGGAAGGTATTCTGAGCAGGACTTCCAGAAAAGCAAAAACACTTTTCACTGCTCACATACACTGATTACTGCACTCTGAAATTGATTTTCATGGTTTTTTTTTTTTTTTTGTCTGTACATTTTAGCAGAACTGTTGAGCATGGTAGGACTGAGATATTCTTTGCCTGCTACCCATAGTAGCCCGTATCAGTAGCAGAGTCTGAAATGAAGATGACATGGCTGACCTTCTAGAAAACCAACAAAACTCAAAGGAGATACATATATTACTCAAATCCCTGTATTCTTCTTGGTGTCTGGAGAAAATTGGTACATCTTCTATGATTTCAGATGTCAAGGCATTTAGGATTTAATCACTGGGATCTGTTTCATTGCATGCCAAATCCCCATAAATATTTTACATCAAAGCCTGGAATTCAGGACCAAGAGAAAGAAGTTTTATGTCACTGCCAATACTGCTTCCCTCTTCATTACTCCCTAAACTCAAAAACATATTCAGATTAACTTCAGGATATGGCCCAGAGTGTCTACTTGAATTGAAATAGGGGATTATGATGATCCTTAGTCCCATCTCCTGCTTGAGGAAGCTTTTCAGGACCACATTCAGACAAGCTATGACAGATCCTAGGATGAAGATTTCACAGCTTTTGTCGGCCCTCAAAAATGTTCCTCATTTTACTGTTATGGTAAGAAAGTCTCTTCTTACATCTGCTTGCAATTTGTAATTTTCCAACACATCTATTATCTTACTTGCTTTCCCTGCCTGTCCTTTGAGAAAACTCTTACTCCATCTTCTGTCTACCCTCCTATTAGATGTTTCTATATCTCCATTGTCAGAGGAATCATGATCCAGAGAAGGCTTTCACCAAGAACGTTTTTGGGATTTCAGAGTTTCAATATAGTCACAACCTTTAAAAGAATCATGGAAAATTCATTCCAGAAGTTTGTGGGTGACTGCAAAATTTGAAAAGAACTGTAAATAAAAACAGTGTTGGTCACCCTTCCCGAATCATTTTGGATTCAGAGTGGGTGTCCTTCTGCCACCTGCTTGTCATTCAGTTGAGGTCCAATTTGCTACTTGCTTCAGAAATGCATAGAATTCTGTCTTGAGTGCCAGACCATGCTTATTTCTGGAAAATGAAAATAAAATCTCTCAGACTGTCTTTGCAAGTGTATTCCCCACTCACAAGAACTTAAAAGAGTTTATAAACAATAATCTTTTTCTTGGCTCTACAAGGCAGAATTTATCATAAGAAACAAGAACATGAGAAAAGAAGAGATAGATGTGATTTTTAAGGGCTAAAAACTGTTTTAACCCATAAGGTTACCCAGATATTTAGTGTCAGTCAAAGGACATGCAAGGAGGGATTTGTTCTAGTACAAATAAAATCACTCCATTAGTGCTAATGACTTATGTATCCACTTGATCCACTTCACTGGTTGCAATGGTCTGATGGGACAAAGCTCTGAAGTAGCTTGGTGATCCCATTATTTTGTCAAGTCACATAGCTGCCTGTACCATTTCAGTCAAACATGGTCTACAGTGTCTAGATAGAAAGTCAGAAGATAAAGCCCTTAAAGAAATGCCTTAATCTTGAAGCTGAGATTCCTGGTGTGTGGAAAAGTCTTTCTCCTCAACCTTTCATACTGAATTTAACGATACCTATGTTTGCAGACACATGATTGTGTGCTGATTCCAAGAAACACCATGCTCCAACCTTGTGATCCTTAGTGAGTAATCTTTTATCTAACCTGTTATCTTTTATATAATCAAAGTTACTTTATGAAAGTTCCTGTCCTCTAGCACAAACTTCTCTACTGTCATTTCTTCTATGTATCTACAGAAAACAGACTGAAAGGAGACACAGTGACTTGCAAAAAATATTTGCATTTGCTGCTTTCTGTAGTGTTTTTCTACTTAAACTGGATGCAGTTTATTACGATTCTCAATATCTTACCAGTATTGCCTAGTGTTGGGATATACACAAGAAGACTTATTTTTTCTAATAAAAATATATAGACATGGCAGGTTCTTGACAAGGTAAGGTTTTCATGAGCAGTGCTTACCCTCTGGAAAGCCTGCTTCTCTAAGACCCAAGTACTCAACCAGAAAATTCCAATCTAACATATCTCACAGTTTGAAACAAAAGCCAACAATTTGCTATTATAGAAGCAGTTATGCTGTTCAGTAAAAACACTGTGTGACAGTTGTATGTCCCCGCTCTCTTCTGAGCACAGAGTTATGAGTCTAGAAGTCATAAGCAGGTACTCAGCTAGCAAGGAGATTCAGTTACACAGCTATTTATTTTAGTACATGGGACATTTGCCTACCATAGCATCTGCCAGACTGCAATAAAATGAATGATAATAAAACCAAAATTACATTTAAAGTATCTTAAAATAACAAAATAAAAGGACTGAAAGATATTTTTTTATATTTTTATTCTCAAGCCCTGTTCCTGAAGAAGGAATTTCACCGTGGTCAACAACACTTTCCAAGGATAGAGGGAGATTATTTGGAAAAAAAAATGAGATATGCTGTTGGAATGTATGAGTTCATATAAGATTCCTGCTAGTTTTTGTGTAATCATTTTAAAGAACCTCCAGCATTTGATAAAGAGAGTACAGTCCCAAGAGAGACACTCTCTCCAGAAAGCACTGCCCAGATCTTGCTCAGTGCTGCATGAAGCAAAGCTGATACTGTGAAAAGAAAGAGAACAATTTCCGTTGTTTTAATCTTTCAGACTCCCTTACCTTTTGATCTTCTCTTTGTTCCCTCTTTGTGAAGCGTAACTTACACTGCTTGCAATTTATTTAGTTCACAGTTTGCTTATCTCTGCTGAGCAATAACATAGAACACTGTGATGTTCCCCTGCAACTATCAGACTATGATTTGTCTTGTTTCTAAAGACAGCATCTGTGTTTGTTTCTGTTGTACAGTCTGAATGTCAAATCACCTGTTTGTTGTCTTTCTAAAGTCAACATCTGAACCTCTAATTGCAGAGTGTTTGTTCAATGACTAGAACACACTTTTCAGCTAACCTCTGATTTATTTCTCCTCAGACTTTATCTAGAGGCTTTGAAAGACAGTTCTGCAGCATATGTTGTGGCTTTTAATGGGTTTTATCACAGTTTACATACTAATTAATTAAAAAGTAGGGAATTCTCATGGAAACCGTTCAATATTGAATGTCCCAGTAGCATTTATTTTCTTATAAAAGTAGACTTATTTTTGCAGTAAGTAATTTTCAAATCATTATAATTGAGTTTTTCATTAAAAAACTGTAAATCTTAATGATGGAAAAAGTAATGCAGTGCACAGTCCACTGTTCTAATGCAGTTACTGAAGAAGACTCTTGTTTGTGAAGACATGTTCATTATTGTCTATTTACTCCTGCCAGAAACACTGCAGTGACAAAAAGGGTAGTGATGACTTCATTACAAACCTGGTGTTTTCCTCCACTTTGAGAAATAAGTAATGAGATAGACTAATTAATACCATCATCAGTTTGATCTCTCAGAAAAGAAACAGAAACAGCTATTCATCCATAATACTTACAATGCTGGTTTACCCTTTCAAACCAGGTGCTAATTGGAGCTAGCAACAAGGCAACCTACTGTGGCTAGCTGACCACTCTGCAGGTGGTCAAGATGCTCACAGGATACAGTGCTGATACAGCAATGACACCAGTTTTGGCTCTATATATGGAATCTAGAAAGCGTTAACTCAGAACTGACTAATGAGAACACACTAACAATGTTCTAAATAAGACAGTATTACTCTAACCTGCACTACAGACAACACAGAGGAGATCAGTGCACTTAGCTACCCCAACGTATCTCAAACTATCAGTTTGTACCATGCAAATCTTATCAAAGGTCAATACTGAGTTCAAAACAGTATAATTTTAAATATAACTATTTTATTTTATTTATTTAATTGAACATACTTAAATTAAAATCCAAACCTTTACTTGACAGCTATAAACATAACATATAAATAAAAAGACTGTTGGATATACTCAGAAATCCTTGCAGCTTGTATCTCCTAACAATGGCTCTCTGAAAGATATTCTCCACGCGCACTGCTTGTATGGTAAGTTTTTGAAAGGCAATATTAAGTAGTCTCACAAAAATCAATACATCCAAGTTTATGGTAAACCTTAAGACAAGCTGATAAAGTTATCTTCATTTATGCATAAACATGTTCAGAATTTTTGCCTTGAATTTTCTTGTTAAAATTCTAGTTGCACTTCTGATTTGAGAACACCTTTGCTATCTGACTAGATGCATTTTTGATCTTGTCACAGATTTGATGCTGGAAAAAGGTAGAATTATGCAGGGGACATATGGAGGTTAAGCAAAAAGGGAATCAGAACAGTGTTACCCGCTAACAATTCAGAGAACTGGATTCTTTTGAGTACCAAAAAACATTAGGAAATTCAGCATTAGTGACAGGGAAGGACACCAGTGAAATCAAAATATGTTCCTGCTAGTTCATAAAGTCTTCTAGTCATGTATCAAGGGTGAAAAGACTAATCCATTATGTTAGTCATTCATTTAGAGGTAGGTAATAGAAAAAGATCCTCAGGGACCAGCAGACATTTTCTAATAGTGACTTGCTGTTCTTCAGTAAGTTCAGTCCCATAGGATACACAGTCCTAACCTCTCAATGCATTTTCCCAAGTGCCAAGAAATGCAGCAACAAAGAAGTCCTATATAATTCTAGTTCACAAAGCTTTAAAATATAAAATTCAAATCCTTGCAGCCAGGAAAGAGCAAAACATATACAAAGGAAATGTTTCTAGCCAAGGTATACAATATGATGTATACTTGTTACCTAAAGATGAGTTATCTTTCAGAGGTCAGCAATAAAGAATGAAGATTTTCTTATGTCAGGAGAACAAACATTGAGATGTTTGATCATATGACCTTCAGATTTGGCATTCTGCCTCTTTGAGGAGAAGGCATAATAAGAACTAATAAACAAACACTTCGCAATTATCTACTACTATTCACTCAAGACTATCAAATATTTGCAATGATTTACAGTTCTGCAGGAATTGTTATGCTGAAGAAAACTTGGAATGCCATGTAGAAAAGGATGAAAAGCTCAACTAGATGTGATGATACAGAAACTCAACAGTAAAACAAATTGCTCAGATTAATATTTCTTCAGATTGTAATCCTAATATGGAAACCTGAACCTAAAGAAACCAGGCTTTAATCAGCATTCTAGTCTAACATTTTTAGCAATTTTAAACAACAACAACAAAAACCCCAAACAAACAAAAAAACAACCTCAGAAAAGCAATGCAAAAAGGAACTAAATACAATGCAAAAATTAACGAAAAATATTTTTAAAACAGCATGCGTGCTTACTGTATTTGCCAATGTGAATGGATAAGTTGTACAAGTTTGAAGTTATTCATATTGTCAGTGTTAGTTATTCTGATCTTATTCAAAACTGGTAAATTCTCTACGTCGTGAAATTTTGTTATTGAAATTCAGTTATTTGGGTGTTAGTAAAAGACAACAAACCTCTCAACCTTTTCAACTTTTACTCTTTTCAGCTACTTAATTAGGGCAAATTCAGAATTAAAAATTTTAGACAGCATATCCAGATACAAAATCTATGGAAAAAACTCAAGATAAATGTTCATGAAAATATTTAGTTTCTCTACTAAATTCTTAATGGTCTTGTAAAATCAGCATAAACCTCCATAATTCAGAGTAACATTTCCTGTAGAAGCAGCTTTTCTCTTTTTACATGTTAGATATTTACTATTCAACTTGAACTATCTACTGTTACACTTACAATGAATAATAACCCTTCTCCAGAGCTACAGAGGATTCTTACTTCTCATTCACATAAGGGTTCCAATTTTCAACTATTCCCAGCCCAGCAGTACCTCATATTGCATCTATCTATCTATCTGTCTGTCTATCTATCTATCTATCTATCTATCTATCTATCTATCTATCTATCTATCTATCTATCTATCTATCTAATAGAGCAACACATCCTTTACAGAAATGAATGGGATGGGCAACATGGGCAACAACCAGGAAAAAAAATAAAAATAAAACACATTTTTTTGTTGGTTGGTTGTTGTTTTTTATCCCTTGCGGTACAAAGGTGCTTCTTGGCAGGAAGAAGTGAGCATCCTGCTGTGTTTTCATGTCAATGTTTTATGCATGACCAGAAAGTGCTGATAAAGTATTTCTGTGAATTCAGAGGTAAAAAGCACTCAAAAATGTGTTTATATAGGTCTTTAAAAATGTATCACAGTGGAATTGTTTGTGGATTTCAACTCTAACAAATAAGGGCAATGTATGTTAAGTTTATCTTCCTTGTATCTAATTTGCTCTTGAAATGCACAAAGGAGTTTAATGCTAATGAAACAGATTCACCATACAGTCTTAACACCAGGTAAAGAGCAGGCAAGCATCAATGCACCTTTATATTTCATAGGTTTTTTCAGCTCTCTTGGAACCTTCTCATCAATTTTCTCAGGGTCTTTTCTTGTGTAAAAACAGCCAAACAAGTCAGTCTGTATCATAGCTTTGTGAAGTATAAACTTTTGGACCGGACAGCATTCTCCTGTTCATGAATGATACAGCTTTCACCATTTGTCTCTTAAACAATTTAGACCTCATAAAACCAATGTAATAAATATATTTTTCAGGATGCCTTTTATGCATTATAACTTCTATGGTCTAATAAAATCAGATCCTTCCAAAGGACACAGCACCACTAAATTTGTTTTCACAAGCATTTATTAATTTATACCTTATACCTACATGCCCGGTTTCTGCTTTATTTATTAATGTATTTGTTTTCTTTGGAATAAGAGGCACCATAAAGGAGGATAACAGTGCAAAAGTAAATATTCTTGAATAACAATCTGATTTAGTTTTGGTTCTGTCTTTGTCACACATGACAGATGAACAGTTAAATGACAGCAGTAAGCGAGCAGCATGCACTAACCTGCTGCTGTTGGGAAACCCAATTTGAACTGATGAGTAACAAGAGAACCACCTCCTCCCACACCCCCACCCTCCCCCAGTCTGTATCTGGCTGTACTTAGTGTAAATATAGTATTGTATTTACATCATTTATGAGGAAGAATACTGAGAGGATAAAGGCCACAAGGCCATTATAGACAGGAGAAGTGAGAAAAAAGAAAAACATATTTTTCAAACAAAAGACTGGTTATTCTTGGAGTTTACCCTACTCTGTTCTCTGGAGAAACATAACAGCAAATAAATATTTCAGGAAAGATGCTAAAAAGAAAATGCATCATAAGACATTTGAAGGCATGAAATAATGCTTCTGCTGTACCTGCTCTGCTGAAACTATTGTCTGTCCATTGGTTCTGAGTTGCCTTAGTTCTTTGCAGCAGCTCTTTTATTGAGGCTAAATAAGATTCAGAGACACTTCCCAAAACAGAACATTAGATATCAAATTATGCATTAACTAGTCAATGTCTTCATACATACAGGCAATTATAATCAGTATATGATTCACTACTTTATTTTGGTATTAATCTTTACATCATGCTATTATTTATTTAGCTCAGTTATCACATTGTTCAGGAAGATGACTTCCACTGATGTTTCAAATCTCATGGAAAACCAAATGTGCACGATGTCATTGAAGCATATGTGACATATTAAAAGACGTACATAATAAAAATTTATATTTTGATTTAGAAGACTATTTACCTCCCATGTTCATCACTGAATACATTAAGGACTGAATTATGTAGGAATTATTGGAAAGATGCATCCTTCATGCTTGTCTTCAGAAAGAACTAAAAAATTTGTTAATTTGTTACCTATTTCTATCTATAAAATCTATTTAAAACTGAAATGAAATTAATTCATCAAATACATTCTATTCTGTATGTCTTTAGATTGGCTAAATAATCTCTCCTGTGAGACATTTATTCACTAATTCTCTTCATCTGTTCTGAGAACTACTGCTCACTGTACATCTTTTAAAGTCAGTGCAGTATCATTCATTTAAACTCATTTCAAGGCAAATATTGGATTTCTGCTTGCAGAAATTACAGCTATGCAGAACAATGCCAGTGCTGTTGCCTTCTTCAAAAAATTCTGAGGAGTAACTCATAATTAGAAAAAAGTTTCATTTTCAAAGGACGCTGTTATTACAAACTTTTTATTTAAATAGAAATCTGGAGGATAAATAGAGATGTATATCCTATATTAACACAGATTTAGAGAATTAACTTTTATCCATGGGGAATATTATTGTTGATTCCAAGGGGAATAAAACTTCATGAATCAAAACACAATAAAATCTTAATTCATAAATGGTAACAACACTTAAGAACTTTCCCCTAGTTACCAGATGTCTGTGAGAAGCACATCCAGGATTTGCCATTACTAAGAAAGAATTTTAGAGAACGCAGACTGCATAGTGAAAAATGAGATTACTAAACATAAAAAGGAATTTGGAGAAAACAATTTGGGATTATAGAACTGGAAAAACAAGCTTAAAAGAAGACTAAATAACTAAATGGTACAATCAGGTTAAAGAAGAAAATAATAGATTATATGAAGACTAATGAGGTAAGATTAAGTTTGACTAGGGGTTTAAGTGTTATATTTGATTTTTCTATGGTTCACTAGTTTGAATTTTTTTTCTAGAAATATATTTCTTAAAAAAAAGAAGAAAAAAAAGAAAAAAAAGAAAAAGAAAAGAAGAAAAGAAAAGAAAAGAAAAGAAAAGAAAAGAAAAGAAAAGAAAAGAAAAGAAAAGAAAAGAAAAGAAAAGAAAAGAAAAGAAAAGAAAAGAAAAGAAAAGAAAAGAAAAGAAAAGAAAAGAAAAGAAAAGAAAAGAAAAGAAAAGAAAAGAAAAGAAAAGAAAAGAAAAGAAAAGAAAAGAAAAGAAAAAAGAAAAGGAAAAAGTAATAACAACTGATGGAACTCTTGATATGCCCTTTATTCCTATACAGCAAATCTCTTTACAAGAGAGTTCATTGTCATTTTGCTCTTTTCACAAATGGAGATGCAGTGGCAGAAGGGGAAGATTATCTACTGTCATAAAAATATCATATTGATTCTCTCCAAAATCAGATTCAACACAGTAGCCTATGTCAGCATGAAAAGAATAGTCAGTGGAAGGAGTCTAAGTGCATGTCTGTCTTGTTTTCAATAATTCGAATGAAACCTGAAGGCTGGTAGAAGAGATCAAAGTAGATATTAGTTCTCCTGAATTCGGGTCCAGCCTAGTAAGACAACATACAGTTTATAAAGGAGATTTGCTCCAGGTCAGCAAACAGTTTCTAAAGGAAGCATAGATTCTTTCTTGAAGTAGTACACCCAGTCTGCAAGCTGTTACACAGCTTACAGAAGCACAGATATATTTCTGTTTCAACAACATATTGATTTAAAATGAATAGTAGATAAACTCTTACATGCTCATTTTGCTTCAGCCCTTTCACAGATTTGGATTTTAGAATTTGCTTTTATTAAGCATCAGTAATCATTTTAAATTCCAACTGCCTGAGTTGCTGCATGAAGCAAAATTCACTGTTGTTAGGTTTGGAAATGAGTGGCTTTTTTGTCAGTGTCTCAGCAAAATCAAAGAGCAGTTGTCTGCTGTAACTTCAGATTGAGTGATAAACGTAAGAAGATACAGAAGAACTCAGTATTAAGAAGGATGACAAAATTTGACATGAAGAGTGAAAAAGCAGGCTACATATTTAATGGATTTTAAGCAAAGAATATATCACTTATTTCTTACATAGAAAAACTTTTTTTTTTTTCCTTAGGAAATTAATTCAAATTATTCCAATTTTTTTTTTCTTATATCTAGGAGTTTTATGATGTTTCCCCACTGAGAGAAAAAGAAATTAAACCTTAATATTCTTTTTAGTTAAGCATACTGGCATTCAGAAAGCAGTGTCATACCTTCAATCACTTATATATATGTATATATATATAAGTGATTGAAGGTATGACACTGCTTAATTCGGTATATATATATATCGAATGAACTGGACTAATACTTCCAAAACGGAATCTGTAACTTTAAATAAACCTCTTAGTTCAACCCAGTGTTCATTCAAATTATGATATATTTGCAAATGATACCAAGCACACCCTATCAGTATAGTCAGGTTCTGACTATAGCAGTGGTGCTGTCCACTGCCTTTTATGCAGGATGTCATCATAAAAATGCCAATTCTGACACACATTGTGTCAGATGTGAGTAGACTTAATGATATTTATTTGATTACTTTCAAGTCATTCCTTGCTTGCCATGTGTCAATGGGGCTTTATCTGAAGGATGAGAACTAGATTTAGGCTCAAAGCTGATTAGCTATTAGAGCATTTCTCTGCCTGAATTAATAAGTCTTGACTCCCTGGTGAAGTCCCTCACACAGGTACAGCTGCCCGCTAGTGAAGTTGGAGTAGCAAAATTTACTGAGTATGGATAATAGAACAAGTCCCCAAACAAAACTCATTTTTGGAAAAGCAACATATACAGTTTATGGCATCCAATCATGGAAATGAAACAATAAAAGTGGAACAGTGTGACTCAGGTGACCCATTACAACAGCTAGAGTATAAGGTCATACATAATGAATGCACTGAATTTGTAAGTAACCCACTGGCTAACTCTAGCTCATGTAGAATTTTTCATTGAATAAATATAAACAGTGTGAGAGCTTTTTATGTGCAGCACAAATAAAGCAACCAATAAATTATTTATTTTGAATTATTTGGTTTCTGTAGTACTAAGCAGCTGCAAGCAAGAAAGGTACTCAATGGACTCGAGCCTTGACAAATTGAAAAATATATATTCTGCACATGGAGATAAAAAAGTCAAAACATAAAAACCTTCAGACACTCCCAATCACACAATTCAATTAATAAGGAATCTTGACCCCTAAGAAAAAGCTTGTTTCTCTGCAATACAGTAAAGAATTAGTAGTCACTGTAGCAACTCTCAAGTCCATTTCTCACTTCTCAACTTCAGTTTCACAATCCTTCTGACTTCTCAAAACTGCAGAATTAAGTAATTCCTATGTTTGGGATCCGCACACATCCATAAGGTGAATAACTTCTACATAGCTTACTCCATTGAGGACTGAAATTCTAAATTTCTGTTTCTGCCCCATAAATTTAGCCCCATACATTTCACAATAATTCTAATCTCTTACTATTTCGGACATATACTATTACGCCTGATTACTATGCACAGACACTGTTAGGTTCAGTAGAGTTATTTTTAAGATGTCATTACTCATAATAGCACGGAAAGTATTTATCTAGACAAAAGAGCAAGCCCAAATTTTGGATTTTGTATTCTACCACCATATTATTGTGGTACGTTGAGGGCTCAGCCTTCGTGACCCCTTGATGACATCCAGAAAATTTATTTCATCCCCTTCCCAGGGACAGAAGTGAGGCTGACTGACCTGTAGTTTCCTGGGTATCCATTCCTGCCCTTTTTGAAGTCTGGAGTGACATTGACTTATTTCAGTCTTTAGGCACCTCTCTTCATTCCCAGATTTATAAAAAATGGTTTATATTCAAAACCTATAAAAGATTAATTTCCATCTAATTTTGAAATAAATATATGTATATTTTCTTACACATAGATAGACTCCTTGTTGTTGAGTTCCAAAGTAACTCTCTGGGATACTACTTTGACCATGTAAGAGCATGCCAGTGATTTCCTTATTATTTTATAATATACCTCTGAAAAATCCTTACAGTACAACTGGGATACCAATCTTACAGCTTCACATTTTCTGCCATGAGCAAATCTCAGAAGGAGAGATATAATCAGAAAATAAAAATAAACACGCTAGCTAAAGGGATGTTATTCCTATTGATTTTCTATTTAATCCCATAAAATGCCAACACTAGCAGCCTCTCAAAAGAAAGCTCGAAGTGTCTAAGGATACGTTCACACAGGGGAGCAGTAACTCAAGAAATTAAAATCTGAGGAAATGTTAGTAATGTTACTGCACATCACAGCTGAAAATTGTCATAAGAAAAGATCAACAAAGCAGGCATGTTACAAATGGGCTGAGAGAAGGCATGATGAAAAGAGGAAAGATGCAGTTTTTTCAATTTAGTAGAACTGGTTGGAAAAAAATAAAAGAGAACATGTCATGGATATGTATTGATTTACAAACAAACTCATAGGAAGAGACTAATATTCCCCAGCCTAACATTCAAGGTACTTCTTTAAAAAAATGTTTCTTTCAAAAAATCTCCTCAGAACAGAACTAGAATTTTCTCTACAGTCATTGAAAGTCAAGACATCTGAGTTCTGGTTCCTGTTACTCCATCTGGCCCATCAGTGATGTGTCCATCAGGGGTAAAAAGGAAATCACCAAATATACAAGGTAAAAAAGCTTTTAAAAATAATGAAGGATAGCATGCTAAATAAAATAAACTGGGTATTAAATCAGTGCTTGGATATCTGAGTTCACTTCTGTTTAGAGAACTGACTATATCATGATGAAGCTGCATACAGTAAGTGTATGTTTTCCTTAATGGGATGTGTGTGTGCTGTGTTAAGAGCTTAGAAGTTTGTAAACCAGATAAATGATTGCTTTAGCAACACTGTGGGTATTTTTTAATTATTTCAGTGAAGTAAAGCAGTATTTTTAGGATCTTTTAAAATCAGTGCTGTAGTTAATGACTGATATGGAAGCAATGCATACAGAGGAACAAGATATTTCAACCGTCTTTTATAGAACACAGGCGACCAGTGCATGTTATAAATGCACCTTTAAACTTCATAGTCTTAGGGAAGAAATAATATCGACAGAGTTTTGTTGGAGAGCTTGTCTTCCTGAGAAGATATCTCTAGTATTCAACTTACATATAAGTGTAACTAATGCCTCTAAGAATTCTTGTGCAGTGTTTGAATTAACTGTGTTATACTGATAGCTTAACTCTTGCTGCATAATTATTAACTTTTAAAACTTTTACCTGTCAGCTTAGAAGAAAATTCAGTGAAGAGTAAATATTTAGTTGGTCAGTATTTACCTTTACATACTAGTCAATGGTACTTCATCACCATGTTCTGCTGTGGGTTGATGGGCTGATGTGACAGGCACATATACCTTCACAAGCTGAAATCATCCCAGAGAAATAACAGTGGATATTTAACCCAGAAGATGAGAAGGACCAGATTCAATGGGAACTGATAGATTCCAGCATTTTATACTGGGGAAACTGCAAAGCTCTCCTCATTGGAAATGTACTGAGAGCAACTTTTCTACTCAGCCCATACAATATCTAAAATAAATAGGCTTTTGGTATCTGAGCTTTTGAAGGTCAGACCTGAAATTAATCTCAAAACAGTGAGAAGGTAAAGAGAGAAAAAGAACACATTCATTTCTCTTTTCTTCATGTGCAGTCAAATTGTTTTTACCAGCAGTTCTCTCAGTTGTGATGGTGGGCACTGAGCGCACCAGTTGGTGTAACAGCCTTAGAGATGTTTCTCTGGTGAGGGTGGGAACGTATGTAAGTACACATTAGTGGTACTGAAATGTAATACAACAGAAAAGATACATTTCATTCTGAAACACCAGATTGGGTGTAATCTCTAATACAGCGATTAAGTACCTGCTACAGCACTGAGCAGTTCATGATTGATCATCTCTTATTTATCAGTACATGCAGAGTATTTTTTTCCTGCTTGTTGCACATAAAAACTTCTTATTCTAAATAACAGACTTTAAAAACCCGTATGATTACAGAACATAATATTATGATTTTCTCTCATTATTTTTCTTAGCCTTAATTGATTCCTTGGGATATCTCTGATATCTCAGGAAATACTAAATTTTCCATCCAAGCTAAAAATGTTAAGTCATAGATTGTAATTCCTGCATGTCATTCTCTTTCAGACTATTGTCTGGATTTGCACAGTCCATAGGAAGATGAACAGTTTTCCTCGTGGTTGCTCATTATTATTTAAAAAAAAAAAAATCAGCTTTTTTAGAGACAGCAAAGTACCAGTTTCCTTTCCAGACTGACAGGCACCACTACAGTAGGTAATAAAGAGGAAAAACTACAAAAAACCACAGTCTATCTTCAGAATTTTTACAAGATCTTCAAAATATTTTCTTTTTTGAAACAAATAACAAAGAATTATTAATTGTTTTTTCACATAAGTCCCATTTGAATTTGGAGGGAACAATGCCATCATGGCACATCTATATACAGGTATGTGTCCTAAGAAGAAAAAATAAGAGCGCATTGAGATCATTGAAAAATACATGAAATGAAATAGAAAGATGAACAATACCAAACCAACAAGCATATGGTGAGAAATAATTGTACTTAAAGATACCAGCAGCCAGATCTTGACAATTATATTGATTGAAAATGCAAAATTAAATGCTACATGAAAATTTGCATGGAAATGATTCGGATCTCTGCAAGGCTGTCTGATTCCTGCCAGCAATACAGATGGAAAACAACCTCATCCAATAGGTTTTTTAAAAGAAATGAAAACACATCTTTTTCAGAAGAGAGGACTGAGTAGCCTACAATTAGTCCATGTTACAGTATTTTTTCCCCTCAGGGCAATTCTTGATAAGTATGTCTTCAAAAGTAATCCCAATAAAATCAGGTCTTATTTATACAGAGAGATGAATTTAGAAGAGCCTCTCAGGCTATACAGAACTCTAAGCTGAAAAGCAACAGCAAGTTCTGATCGATTTTTTTCAGCATCAGATGCAAATTGATGACTTTTTTAGAACAGTGTTATTTAAAGATGTTTATTTGAAAGACTGTATTTGGTGGAAAGTTTCTGTAACATGACGATCTACCACTGTAACTTTCACATAGCTGTCTGAAAATTTGGTGTGATCTAGATAGGCAGGTTGTTCATTTTGCTTTCCCAGACCAGCTGTTTCCCCTTGACGAGTGTGGGAGGTGCACTGAATATTGTTTCAGGTGCAAAGGACAGAATATAAGCAGATTTACTTTTAAAATAACACCTATTTATGAATGCTTATAGTAGGAAATGTAGTTTTCAAGATTTTAATGCTTTCAGTATGAACTAACAATCAGATCCCAAAACAGATGGCAGTATTACTGCCCACCAGATTTAAAAATATCCCAGGAGAATTTAAAACCCACAGCAAGTCTTCTGTAATTAATCCAGTAACTAAAGATTGTACTCTGGGTGTTAATTAACAGCCTCACTTTGAATTAGCTGAGTTAAATAAAAAGAACAAGAGAGAAGGATCTATAGGTTTATGCCTTTTTTTTTTTTCCTGTTGTTCATAAGGAACTTAGCATGAACAGCCTCAAATGAAATCTGTGGATTTCACTTCACCTTCTTATCCTGCTAAGTGTTTGTAATTATTCATGAGCTCAAAAAATCCTCATCATTACTTTCTATTGTGACTTCTGCAGGCATTAGGCAAAGACTTAGGCCTGACAGACATGGTAAGCCTAAAAGAAACTGATTTACAAATTTAAAGGTAGAATCTAGTAAATGTTTCCTCTGAAATGCATAAAGAACAATTTTCCTGGATTATTATATTAACTTAATTGTATCCACTCTTCATTCATATAGAAAAAATGACATCAGTATTTGGCTCACTGATTTTATTCGACTGTATATTGATTATTAAATATAAATAGTATTTTATTCCACTTTGTAAAGTAAATGACTTCTGTAATGGAGAATATTTGCTTCAAAATGTTCTTATAAGCAGATAAACACCACTCTCCTCTTCTGATTGATTAATATCTTAGTGTTTGTTAGAAGACATAGTGCTGGCCCTATAGTGGTCCATTAATCTTTCAAATAAATCAGTGAAACTAAAGGGAAAATCTTCCATCCTCATGATCATGAGGATGATCATGATCAGATCAGAGTTCTGGACAAGATTCAAGAAGGAACATGAACGCTTAAGCGCTATCGTGACACTACGCAAGTTTCATTGGGGCTGTTTTTCTTCTTTTTACCTCATGAAAAATGAATAGATCCCAGATTGGCATAACAAGAAGTGGATTTGTTTAGAATGCTGTTTTTGTAATAATTAAGTACAGTACCATTCAGAGAAAAACTCTGAAATCTTCTACAAATACATTCAGTGTTCATGGCTATCAGCAGTATTAGCAGACAGCATCCTGTTGTGAGTGCTCCCCATGCTTTCAAATGCTCTAACAAGAACAGAAAGAGAATGAAAAATACAGAGACTTCAAGGCACAGCCAGATCTGAAATGCTTTTTGTAGTTCCATCTGGAATTTCAAATTCTTTTAACATGTTTGAAGAAACCTGTAGAAGACAGTTCTTCATTTAGTTTCTAATCTCAAGATACCACACAGCTCACCTCAGTGCCTTATCTGCACCTTCTGATGGACCTGGTTTATTTTAGCAGATTTTAGATGGATAATCTGAACTTTCATTCTTAGCTCCATCCAACTCCATTAAATTTAACTTAGGAGATATTTATTTTTACCTGAAGAGTCATAAAAATCACAACTCTAAAATAATGAGTGTTAAATAAATAAAATGTTGAACATCTGCAAAATGAGCAGGCATGGAAGATCCATACAATCATTCTTTTCATTTTGTTTTGTGTTTCCTTTGATTGAATGTCAAATAAAAGACAAAATCAAAATGCTTGTGAGGTTTTCTTTGCAGTGAATAGTTAACATTCAATATCTGGAAATACTGACTTGAAGAAAATCTTGGTTTATACCTTACGAAGAGGCTACAAGAATTCTCATTAAACTGTATTGTCACAGCATTGTGTTGATATGGAAGGAAAGGCAAATAGAAATAACAGTTTTAAATAGAGATGGATTGAAAACACAGCACCAAGAGGAAGCCAGGAAGAGTCTGTCTCTACTGAGACTGCAGTGGATGGAGAGGATGAAATACTTCCTGCTATGGTAAAATTTAGAATTTAAAAAATCTGTGAATGATACTAGAATATTCAAATATTTCCCCAAATATGGAAATTCATGTCACATAAAGTAACTATATGTGTTTCAATTATCTTCTAATTTTTCAAATTCAGTAAGCATAAAAGATTTGGCTAAGTAGAAAAACATTTGTGGGGCTACCTGAAAAATAAATACATCTCTAAAATTTCATAAATCTGCTTTCTGTGTTTGAAGACAGTCATAAAAAATACGTTTGAAAAGTTCTTGGGAAGCTCTCTCATCCACCTTCCCACTACCAAATCTTCTTACTCAGATATTTGCATCCCTTTAGGGTGAGTTAATTTCAACAAATATGAGTCTCTTAATCCCAGTTCTCGTTCCCCAGGTATTGAAACTGTTACAGAAATCATCAGAATGAATACTTGCTTCTCACTCAGAACAAATTTAGAAAAATTCTGACTACTTCTTCCTCCAGACAGCACAGAGTTCAAAACAATGAGGGAGCAACTCTATACTGATGAAAGAACCCTTTTTTAGATAGATTAAAATACCATAATGTCATGTGAAAATGTCTGTGCTTTTTGATAAAAAAAAAAAAAAATTGAGGTACTGAGGTTTGTTCAGGATTTTATTTGCTTGGTAGTTTTATTTGTTTGTTTATGTTTGTTTTTTTAAGATGAGCTGATGAAGGTATATTTTGCACAGTGATTTTCCTGTGATTGTGGTCATTCATTGTTTTAATGGACATGGCAGTAAGCAGAAGCTTGACATTTCTACGTATTTTCTTTAGTCTATTAAAAAAAATTGCAAAAAACTATCACATGATTTTATATCAAGATGAAGTGTATTTCATTTTATTATCTTTAATGAACAATACAATAAATCCTAAAGCTCTGAACAAAAAAAAAAAAAGTCATTAGATGAAGACAGCTGGAAATTTTCACTGATTTAACTGTGGGTAGGAGAAAGATAGTGAAAAACTGAGGGAAAATAGAAGAGAAATTACTGAAGAGGTTTGCATGTGATCAAATGATCAGAGAATCTAAATAATGCCTTTTTCAGGTATGGAAAAAAAAGTATCACAGAAAGAATTTAGTCTCAAGGTTAAATTAAATACTTCTGGTGTTTTGTCTACAGGGTCTGTAAAATTACAGAGCAATGGGACTGCGGATTAAGGCGTAAACAAATCTCCGAATATTGTGTTTAAGAGCCACTTATATTTTATGTAATTGGCAGCAGAACATGGGCTGACTAAAAGCCTTCTACAATTAAACATTCATGGTCTAGATTAAAGAAGAAAAAAGGCCCTCCCTTGTAGAAATCTGTAAAATTCAGCTGTGAATTACTCTGCTCGAGCCTGGCTGGTTCCGAGCAAAGTGGACATACCACAACTGAAATATTAACAGTAAAGATGAGAAGTAAAGATAAGTACAAGTTATCATATGAACTGAAAGATTCTTCTTTGGGAAAGAAAACTAGCAGCAAACTCCAGCAAGGACCCAGCTGGAGTCCCTACTGCAATGCAAGTCTTTTTTTATTATTATTCCTAACAATAGGATTATCTATAGATCTTGGTCACCTGTAATGAAATTCTGGTGGGTGTAATCAAGTTTTATTTCAAACTCCTCCTCAATTAGGTGTAGGGTTCCCAGAAAGAATTTTCTTCACAGAACATAAAAAGAGCAATCCAGTTGCAAAGAGTAGCAAAATAATAAGAATGTAAATTCAATCTTTTCAATTGTTTTCTTTTTTGTAATAAGGCAATTCAAAACAATTTCAGGATAAAAAATGATTTTGTGTCACTGGCCAAAAAAAAAAAAACCAACAACTTTTACAGATTTTTTTTTAACAAAAACAGTTCTTTCATAAAATGGTCTCTATTAAGAGAAAAAAAATCAATTCATTTGCTCAATAGGGTCTTACAGGAAAATCAGAGTCCTTTAATTCTGCTCGAGACAAAGCCCTGGAACTCCTCGTTCCCTGTAGCTCAGGCCTCTGCTGGTTTAAGCGAAGGACAGAATTTTTCTCTAAGCAGTTGCAAGTTGAGACAGGTTACAGCACATCAGTTTGATGTGGAACAAGCAGCTGGCAAATGTAGCTTTCCAATAAAAATCAGTGTTGTAACCCAGGCAGTCAAAATATTGAGAGATAGAGCACAAAATGTAACCTCAGCCATTCTCCTAAGAACTATGCATGGAGAAAAAATCTTTTAGGAAAGAAAGGTATATTACCCCTGCATAGAATCTCATGCATTTTTGCATGGCTGTGAAAAATGCATCTAGTTATGTTATCTTTTAAAGATCCTAATAAGTCTATAATATGTATTTGTTCTACTCAGCTAAATCCTAATTATTGTCTGGAAAGCAAAGATAATCAATTGGTTTTTCTCAGCCAGAAATAGGAGACAGTGCTCTTTAGTCACAGCATGTCTTCTCCAGACAGAAGCTTTGAATTGTCTACTTATTGGGATCCACTGAAGTCAATGATCTATGATAATTTACATCAGTTGAGTACTGACCTCTTATTTTATACTGTAATATAGCAGTGAACCAGGAGTCAGTCTAACAGTGTTGGGTAGGTAACTGTGTAGGTTACTCCAAATGTAATGCCTCCTACTTATTTCCATGGAAACTACAACAGATAGAAAAAGCACAATAGCACTCTTTGATAGAGAAAATCCTCATCTACAAAACACTATGTTTCAGCATAGTCACCGCCACTAGCTGATTCGCATGGATGAGCTGATCAAGATGCTCTTTATTTTGTCGTATGACAGCTGAGCATGGCCATCTGGAACATGGTTTATCTTTAATGTTGATGTCATCACTGCTGAAATGCACCGCCCACTGCCTCATTGTGCCCTCACCCACTGTTTGGACTCCATAAATGTTCAGCAAGTGTCAATGAATGTCAGTGGGTGCCATTTTTTTCCACATGGAACAATTCAGTTCCACACTTTCCCTCCATATGCACCTTCATTACAGATGCCATTGTGTCAGACTGTCCCTCTGCTGCCATCTGTCACTTAGCAACAAAATGTAATGGGATACTGGAAGATTCAGCCTCTATGGCCAGCAACATCCATGTCTGACATTGTGGACTGATGTGATAAAGTAGAAGGCATTACTTTTGGAGCAGCCCTTGTATATAAAAGGAAACATGAGTTGAAAAATGGATGCCATAACCTTGATGTACATGTTTTTTGATGATGAGGAACCACAACATATTTACCACATAAGCAGAGGGATATGTGAAAGGGAACAATATGAAAAATTGAAGGGAGATGAAAAATATTTGTATTGACAAATATTACTGCACAGTGAAATGCAGCTATCTGCAAAGCTTTTAGCTAACAACTGATTAATGTATGTAACTCCAGGATATTAATCCTACAAAGCCCAGTATTTTTATTACTGCAGTACATACTTTAAACTTGTACTTCCAATAATTGTTTGATTCCTCTTTGTGGTCTGCAAAACAGCCACCAAAACCAGCAAGAGTAGGTAATTATCCATCACTGAACAAGAGAGCTCTTTGTGATGATTAACTGGTAGGAAGGATAACCAGGAACAGTCACATGACAGAAAGTCCTGATCAGATCAGAGTAGGCCTGCTCAAAAGAAAAAGAAATTGCTGCTGATTGGGCAGCAGTAGCAGCAGACAATAGGGATGATTAAACTGAGGGTGGTAGACATGGGGCTGCAAGAATAGAAGCTTGCACATCAAAATCTTTGACTAACAGAAGCTGTGAATGTAAAAATAGATGCTAAAGAGCTGATAAAAAATCTGAAAGGAAACAGGAATTCATTGGATAAATTAAGTGTGATCATGGCACACTGAAATTTAACATGAGAAAGGCAGAAAAAAGGAGTGAGAGGAAGATGCTCAGATATTTGAATCAATCTGAAAATAGAGTATTATCTAGATGACATATGAAATGTATCATCACACATCCAGAACATATGCACTAAAAGAACTGATCCTACAGTTACTGAGCCGGATGACACGGTTAGAGCATGGAAGGTTCTCTTGGCAAAATCAGCTGATCAAATAGCTGGAACTTAGACACAGAAGGCAATGCAGCTGTTGGCTTAGACAGTAAGAACTCAGCAAGCAGAACTATGGAGCAGCTGCAGTATTAGACAACACATCAGAGCCCCAAGACCAGGCAATATGAATAGAAAATACCATACCATAAGCAGAATGGAAAAGAAAGTAATTGATTATAAAAACAACAGGATCTGACAGCCTCAGGCCTGGGTAGTGTGGGATCAGACAGCAGGAGTAGCTGACGGAACAGGGTGAGGAATCAGAGAGCATATGCAGCCCATCAGGCAGGAGAAGTATCCAAAATCAGGAATGGTTCCTTGGCAAGAAAGACAATAACACGATAGAAGCAATTAATCCAATTTGACAAGATGGGTGGATTCTTCTGCAATAAAAGCACTCTGAAAACACATATCACCATGTATCAAAGCAAGCTTCAGCATTTGGTGTTAAGCAGCACTAATACAGACCCCAGCCTAGAGCCCGCTGCACTTTTCTCTGTCCTGGTACATGTCCTTTCCTCCAGCAGGTAACAGCAGTGTGAAGGGAAGGGGCTGGATCTGTAGACTCAGACGCTATAACGTGATGACTAATCCTTTACCAAGGCAAGGTCTCTGACATTTTCTCTCACTGCTGTTTTGAGCTCCACTGGCTTGAGAAGATTATGAGTAATGATTAAATCTGGCAGCCTCTTTTTCTCTGTACAAACTGCAAGAAATTGTCTTTTGTATCTTTTTCCTGCAGTTGGCAAAGTTCTTTTCTAACCTATAGTACAGTCAAACCCTCAATAAAATATTAGCAAGGCATTGAGGAAACAGAGTAGATTATAGGTCAGTGTCTTTAGATATCATCTAGGCTCCTGCACTAGCACAGCATATGACATTGAAAAAGAAATAGCACCAATACATCATTGATCCCTTAAGCATATACAACTGCTATTAATTTCATCTTTCATCAGCTTATTCTGCCTGTACTCTTGCCAATTCCTGATGATTGTTGCTGTTCCTATAAATCACTGGAATGCCAGGAAGCATGACAAAAATCATAGAAAGGTGAAACAATATTTTTCACTCTCTCCTTCAGTCCTCCCTCTCCCTTCTTCCTTACACACTCACACAAAAAAAACCAACAACATAGAGTTATGCTTCTGTGGAGGATTTCTCAGCCCATTTTATTTAATCATAGTGACAACCAGCCAAATCTTGCACTAGAAGAGCTAGTAAGTTTCATAGACCATTTTTGTTCTTTCAGCAAAAGCTGGTGTAGCTAGTACCATTACTGCAGCTTAGCATCATTTCCTATTGCACTGATCTTCTACTCATCATACTGACCTTTGTGACTGTTTTCTCTGTAGTGATTTTGATTACTTTCTTGACCATGCTTCAAGTATTTGAAATCAAGTTAACCCACAATATCTGCTCACAAAAGCTTATCATTGATTTTTTTCTCTTCTTGTTTTCTGTCTCCTTTATTTCTATAGTCTGAAAGATGTGTCCACTCCTCCAGAAGTAGTCCTACATGTCTGATCAGCAGATGAAAGCCCACAGAATAAACTACTAACATTTTTCTAGGGTTTCAGAGCCCCTTGCATCTTACTTCTCTTGACAATAGGAGTATGAATCTGTATGGCAGTCTTCCCTGACCCTCTTGCCCCATCAGTAAACAAAGAGGGGTCTAAAATCTTCCCGTTCCTCCATTCAGATACACATCTTGATGTCAGTAATAACCCAAAATCACATTAGGTGCTGACGTGCTCTCATCAACTGTTCTTACTTCATACCTCTGATCTGAACATTATTTTGATCTTAAAGCAAGCTAGTAGAAGTTGCCTGAGATTATAGAAAAAGCACAAGAAAGGCTTTTAGTTGTGCTGGTTGTCAGAATCATAGAATCGTTTGAGTTGGAACAGATCCTTAAAAGGTCACCTAGTCCAACTTCCCTGCACTGGAAAGGGACACTGACAGCTAGATCAGCTGCTTAGAGCCCCATCCAGCCTGAACATCTCCAAGGATGGGACATCCACCACCTCTCTGGGTAACCTGTTCCAGTACTTCACCAACCATACTGTAAAAAAAAAGCTTCCTTATATCCAATCTAAATCTCCCCTCTTTTAGCTTGAAACCACTGCCCCTTGTACTATCACAACAGACTCTGCTAAAGAATCTGCTCCCTTCTTTCTTACAGCCCCACTTTAGATACTGATAGGCTGCTTTCAGGTCTCTCTTGAGCCTTCTCCATGCTGCACAGACCCAGCTCTCTCAGCCTGTTGCTGTAGGAGAGGCATTCCACCCATGGATCATTTCTGTGGCCCTCCTCTAGCTGTGCTGCAACATATCCATGTCTCTCCTCTACTGAGAATGCCACATCCAGATGTGGTACTCCAGGTGAAGTCTTATTTTGCTTTCTCCAGCACGTGACTGGAGAATAAGCAACAGAGTTGTTGGTTCTCAGATGTGTTTCCAATACTGTCTCTGTTCTCCTTGTTCTGCCCTGAATTCATTCAAGGCTTATCTATATTGATCAGTACTTGAATCTTTATCGCATTTATCATCTCCTCAAAAAATTACATAGCACTTGATCAGATATCCTCACCACGTAACCTGTCGCACTGCTTTGATTGGCATACCTAGGGCATCTGCTCTGACAAAAGTAGCTCTGTCCAGCTATGGATACTAAACACAGGGAGAAGACCTGACATTACAGTCGAGAGGTAGAGGTCTTAACTACCCAGTGCTGTGTGCCACCTAGGTCCAACAGTGTACACTGCAGATCTCTGAAGTTGCTTCTCTTCATCTGAAACACTTCACACCTTGGATCAGATGAGTGGGAGGAATGTAAATTTTAGTGATGTTCCTTTAGTAGGAATTATATCTGCTAAGTTGCAAGTCACCAGCTGCAGCATGTTAACATTTTTTCAACTTGATTCACAGAGCAGCCTAAATGCATGCATGGTATGCAGCGTTGGATTTGGAGCAGGAAAAAAGCCGTGGTACAGCTCTGCAAATGCAGGAAAGCCCTGCTGAGTGTGTGATAGAAGCTATTGTACAGCGTTTGATTTGAGAGACTTGCTGTCACAATTTGAGGCCAGGCTTGTGATATTACAGTTATACCACATACAGAAGTACTAGGGGGAAAAGAGAAGCAAAAAGAATGTGCTGGAGTATTCCAGTACTAAAGCAATTTATTCTGCTGTCATTACTGCAAAGAAAAGTAGGTTCCTGCATCAGTCAAGCTGGAGTTCTTCCTAATCTCTATGACACTATACTCTCTGCAACTTTAATAGTGTCTGAAGTAACTTAAGGATAACTTTAACAGCTGGCTGAATATATATAGGATATTCTCTGAGAAAAAGAGATTTCAATCTACATTCAATAAAGATTCAGGGTAAGGAAGTGAATCCCAGTATTGCCTCCTGATAAGGACTATGCAAAGGAAGACTGTCTTTCTAAAGTTCTCTTTCCAAACCTTATTGGAAAAATAAAAATAAATTAAAATAAAAAATTGTTTTGTTTTAAAAAGGAATGAATTTAATAGACAAGCCTAAGCCAACACATGTTATTTTGTAGGGTGGTTTCACAGCTCATCCCCAACTACTCTCACCAACCCAAATCAGAAATTTGTCCATGCAACTGTTTACAAGTACTTCTGGTAAAATAAGACTAGATTTGCTCCCTGCGTATGGGGCTCAGGAAAGTGGAGGGAGTTTGGGATCTGAGCAGGAAGAGGACTGCAGACCTACAGGACCCAGCCATGTGCTGAGGGATTTTCCCTGCTGCCCACAGCAGTATCACAGTTTGCATCTGCCAGCTCAGCATGAGCTGGGCAGTAGTGTCATTAGCCCCACTGCATGAGCTGAGCTGTGCACACAGCATCGTCTCTGTCATCTAGTTCTACAGCACACCACGGCTACATAAAGGTATCCTTTAAAAGGGAAAAATAAATAAATAAATAAACATTGGTGGGGCTGGAGGGAACAAACTAACTGCTGATTTGACAAAAAAGTCCCTTCTAAAATACTCATCAGTGTTTGGAAGTTGGCAGTTATCCATTCCCATGATATTTATAAACAGCAGCTGCCCAGATATCTGTAAACATCCTTTGAACATTCTTTAACCATAGTGAAACTAGGGGGAGAAATATCTTTTCAACTGCCTTATAGTTCTTGGTAGAAAAATGACTTTTGCAATACATGGCTACAGAGCAGCTATTTAACAAGAGAAGGTATCATTTTTTACATTTTTATAGAAAAAAAGGAGAAAAATATCGATTATAATAATAAGATGTGACGTATCATACATTCCAGGCAGAATCAATCTCTATAAAAGAGAAAATGATTGGGTTACGAAAGATCTCAGCTCCACAGTGAAAGTAAAAGATGTTTTTGGAAATACCCGGACCATTATACTTTCAGAACAGACTTCTCTCTGTTCTGAATTTCATTTGTTTTGAGGGAATATTTTTACTGTTCACAACATTCTAATCTTAAATAAGAGCTTGCATTTCATTGATTAACACCATAAGTTTTGATTTCCATTGCGAATTTGTAATGATGTAACCACATTAGTGAAAATCACAAGGAAAACCTTCATTTATAGCCATCATTTGTACAGGTTTAAATCAGAGAGCAACTAGTTCTAAACTTCTGCCAATTCAAAGGTTTTGCCAGGTGTATGCTATTGATTTAGTCTTTGTGGGTACCATAATTATTGTGACAATGAGCAAGTACTTTCAAAATGTGAGCAATCACATACTATAGAATTGGAAAAGACTGTTTTCCTCAGTAGTCCTTTTTTAGAGTAAAACATTTCAAGGAATTTTCAAAGGACTTTTGTATTAACTACTCCGATCATTTGTATTTATTTCTTGTTCTTGTAGGCTCACAGTACCGTTTTTTCAAGCAAATGTCCCCATTTACATCATCAGTGTAAAGTCAGAGTTTGTGTATCAGTGGTTGAAATCGTTTTAAAAATTCATTTTGACCTCTATGGGGTTGTAAAGTCACACATTCCAACCTTTATTTCCTATTGTTGCTGAGAAGTATTTATATAATTTTTAGGTATATTCTACTTACCAAGAAAATATTGAATATATTAAGTACAGCTTACACCACTGACACTCAGAGTGACTGTACTTCTTATCTCAGTATTTACAACTTATTTACAAGGTAAAGTGTTCTAGTTATTAAGGTCAATAAGAAAAATGTATATTTGCCTCCAGAGTGGGCATTATTGCAATTAAGTGCACATGACATAGCAAATCTTATACCTTACTTAGGCCTTGGCTGATGGATAAAGCAGCAGCTTCCAGCTACTGTGTGCCCTCATTATACTTGTTAAAATAATAACATTTACTATATGAACTTTTTTACCTCTAAAAGGAAAAAAAATCATAATTAGCTTACATGAAGTAAAATCTCTATAAATTAATTAAGTGAAAGTGGAAATTAATTTGAAGGGGAAAATCGTTCAAGAACAAGCTGTATTAATTACAGTACAGACATTAATATTCATTTATTTGAAATGAATACAATTAAAAATGGCTAGCAGGCAAGATGGCAGAAATCTGTTCTTTCACACTGAGGAGGAATTGTTCCGTGACGCTCACTGCAGAACACGTTTTCATACATTTCATTGCAAATAGCTTTCTGATACTGACACTATTATAGATTTTAGTTTCGAAATTGATTGCTAATAGTTCTTCAGATAAGATTCAAACTCCAGCTGGAGTTTTATCTCAAGAAAATGGTTCCATTCAGGATTTCAGCACAATATTTGCAGCTATTATGAACAGCCCTGCACAAAACATTCCACTCTCTGATACTCTGGAGTAAATGTTTTCAGGTTTGGGTAAGGTTGGAATATACAGGAGCTGAATTCCATGAAAACTTTCTATAGTCATTCTCACAATGTAATCTCTCTGGAAAAAAATCTGTAAAAAACATCTCCATATAGCTGATCCTGTAAAGAAAGTGATCAGAAATTCAGTCATCGCGGAAAAGAAAAGCAACAAACATCTGATGGGTCTATCATCACACCTAACAAGAAGACCTTATGAATGATGTTTACAGAAAGAAGGCATATATTCCATGCATTGCTGTCTGTGAAACTAAACCAAGTAGTCTGCTTATTATTGTAGTGTGTATATTATAATTTGAAAATACTTACTATATTCATGTATTGCTATACATTTGTTTGCACTTGTTTTCCTTCTGAGTCATTAAAAATTATCTTTAATACTCTAGAAAATACATTAATAAACACTGGGGACAGAAGTATGAAACCTATTTCCTTACGTCATTCCTTATACTGCATTCACACCATCATTCATCTCTATCTCAGAGGATTTCATAGCTGTCAATGGAGACTCAAGGAATATGCAGATCCTGACTAAGGAACTGAGCCTCTTCTGCTTCCCCCTCTCCACTCATGCTTTCTGCAGAGACTTAGCAGAATAGTAGATCAAGTCGTAAATGAAAATAACATACATTTAGCCTATATTAAAGAGTGCTAATGTTAAACAGCTCCCCCAATTTCTCAAAGGCTGGCACTGGCTCCACTGTAAGGGACTATATTTTTGTCACGTTCAGAGATGTCACAACCAGTTACATTCTCTTTTGCCAAATATAAAAGATAGTTAATATTCTATTTGAAAATACATTTCAAACAGACTTCATCTAATTACAGTAAATTATATATAAATAAATGAACTATTTGGTCAATCTATGTTTTCCTAAAACATACACAAAGGGAATAGTACAGTAGTATTAAAAATTTTATGAATACTATGAGATCAATAAATCAAGAATTTAACAGATTTTTCCCATGTTTTTTCCTGAATAAAGAGTTAATAACTAGATGGTGCTTTTAGAGGCTCTTTTTACAGCATGAAGTGCACAGTACATTTCACATATCTGACAAAAAATGCAAGGGTAGAGGAGAATATTGTGCAATACTACCAGACTAGGGCAGCCACTGAAACCTTTACTTACTTGCATCCTGATTACTTGGCACACATCAAGATTGTCATAGCATTTTCTCATTCATATTTTTCTACCTTCTATAGAGAACAGAAAATATATATATATATATATTTTTTTTTTCTGAAATGTGGAGTACTTCAAAGTTTAGATACTTGAAGAAGTCACAAACTTTAAAACCACTGCAGATAGTCATGGTGAAAAAGTACTTAGTGATAAACCACCTAAAATCCTTCACAGTATAAAGCTTCAAAGCACTGTAAATTCTTCAGGCAGAGTATGGATATAACAAACTTTTGTGTGACCTAGGGCCAAATCTTCAGCCAGTCCAACTCACAGTAGATTCATTATCTTCAATGAAAGGCTGATCCATACTTACATTACTGACCCATAAACTTTTAATACACCTTAGCTGATCACTGCTGATTCTGCCTCTATAACTATTTTCATGGTATTATTCCATGTACTTGTTTGGAACTCATTTGTGCAAATGTGAGAGAGATCCAAATCTGGGCCATAATGCAGCCTAAGCACTTAAGCCACCTTACTGTAAAGAGCATGCATTTGCAAGAAAGGGGGGAAAAAATGTTAGCTGATCAAAAAAATCACAGTACTGTGTCTATTAAAGGACAATCTACCAGCACCACAGATCCAATTGTGCTTGTCACAGTTACTGCCACATGCTCAGCTGCAGCTGACACTGCTAGCCAGAGAAAGGAGCCTGGGTTGTGTCCACCCTTGTTTCCCATGTGGTACAATGCAAGTACAGCTCTGACCTCATTTATTAAAGAAAATACAGAACTTCATGTGGCCTGAACTAGCGTAGACTTCTCTTATTTCCCTCTATTACCTGCATGATCTAAGAGCCTTAAGGAGATGATAGAAAGTCTCCATATTCTTCCCAAAATGTTACTGATCACAACACCCTATTGAAAATTGAATTCCAAATATTCTTATGAAATAGGAAGTAGAATCTTAACAAGCTTGCACTTCAGAGGCAGTACGTGTTCTCAGATGCAAACTCGCACTCTTGACAACATCCATAGCATGAATACAGTCAATTACAAGAACTCTCAGCTTTATCCAGTCAATGGCTGGATCAGTGGTTCCATGGAAATTGAACCATTTAGGAGTCATCTATGTAAATGACAAAAAAAAGTGAGAAAGAATGTTCTGAAAGAAACCATGTTTTTACACCTTGGAATTCAAAAATTACTAGCGAAATTTGTTCAAAGTCTTCCAAGAAACTATACAAAACCATACACACACACAAGAAAATCTCCTAGGTCAGAATATGTTTTGTGCTTGCTAAAAATATGTTTAAAAAGGGGGGATTTAATAAAAGTATTTTGAAACGTGAATTCTATTAGTCTCCATAGAAATATCGTTACATTTTAAATTGACAAATAGTTTCAAAAAATTATCTTCAGTATATGGGCTCCAAATTAGAATTTTAGGTGAACAAAACAATAATGATGAATGCTTGTTTTCATCTCACTTATTCTCCTGTTAGTATTGCTGACATATGTGTTCAGCTTATTTGGGAAAAGGAAGACTAATTTTCTTCTCCTTCTGGCATTGTTGAGACAATAAAACTCATAAAAAAATAATCTCCCTTCCAAATGCTTCATACATCAACCTCAAAATAGACTGCATAGCAGAAAAAAAAATTGTGAAACAAATCTCTGTCTCCTAAATGTCTATTATGATAAAAAGTCAATGTTCAGTTGTTTTGTGTTTTGGAATATGCATAAATTGTCACAAAATGTATGCAAAATGCTATGAGAAAACTCAAGGTGTAGCAACCACAGAAAGCATTCAAACTCAAATTGCAGAAGGCAGCTCTTGGAGATATAGATATGGTACTGTTTTTTCCTTCTAATTGTATGTCATCAACATTATCTCTTCCCTCTGTCTTTCTGAGCTATTTTCCAATAGTAGTAAATGAAGTTCTTGACTGTGCATAAGCCATACTCAAAGAGAGAAGGAAAAGCAGTAGTACATGTGTGTGACTGTTACAGTGACAACTGCGTCTCACTAAATAACAGCCTTCAAAAATTTACCAAACATTTAAATAAATTTAAATTACAAAAGAACATTTTAATCACAGATCCTAGACCCAGGAACAGTCTTAACTATGTAACACTAACACTAAATGTTTTAATATTAAAAAGTCTGAATGTCTTAAACTTCATCTGTCAGTACAGTGTGGCACCTGAAGCACACCTTAGACCGTCAGCAGTCTGTAGCTTGCAGACTTATTCTCCTACTATCCTGAATACCTCACAAACACTTATCAGAAATGGAAAAGAAAACATTTCCGTATTTCCTTATTGCTTGTCTTCTGCCTGTTTGTTGGAGGATGCTGACAGATAGTGCAAAGTAAAGAAGACTCTTAACACAGACACATTTACAGATGTCTTAGTACTTATTCTGCATCTTAAAACTGAGGCTACCATATGTCTAGCTGCTGTTATTTTAAATTTTTCTATAACGATGAGTTTATTTTCTGTTTTTTGTACTTCAGGGTTTTTCAACTCATCAGGAGTTTCCCAATGCTGCTGTACTGGCTTACTGCAATACTCCTTTGTATGCTTCTGCCCATGCAACTGGGCAACTCTGACTCAAGCTCATTGGCTTGCTCATTGCTCCTTTATGCCAACTATTTCTAGCAAGTCAAAACTAAGTACCAAGAGACAGAAAGTAGCAAAATTAAGCCCTACAACTCATAAGAAAGGGCCAAAAGGAGGTATAGATATAACATTGCAAAGCAAGAAATAAGGGATCACATAGTTGCCATTGTCTATGACTTGATTACTTCAGCTTTTCCCCAAACTTATTGTGACCACAAGTACAACAACATTAGGCTGAATCAGTGAAAGAGCCAGTTAAAGAATATGTATAAAATGTAGATATATTCATCTTGTCAGTGTGGCAGGACCTTCAGCTCAGACTACCAGAGGACCTAGCAAAAATATCTCCATATCATCCAAGAAGAGATATATGGAATGAGGGGTGGTCCAAAAGGCTATGGAAAGCCAGGCATAATATCTACCCTAAAACAGAAAAACAGAGAACCCCTGGAAAGTAATGATTCTGTACCCAAGCTGTAAGATATGAAAGATGCTAACAAATACAATCATAATCATAAAACCATGACACTGAGGCAAAGAGAAGTAAGGAGGAAGTAAAATATGCACCTGGCATGAATCGGACAGCTCTAACAATTCTCACATGCGTTTGTGAAAAAGAGATTAAAAGAAATCATTGTATTATGGGAACTGAACTGGAAGCCACGCAGCATTCAAAGCGTGATTATCTATGTTTTGCTAGCAAGCTAGGCTGATGTTTCAAGTCCCATAGCGTCTGTCCCAAGTTAAGTTCTGTTGAATGTTTCCACTTAATGCTTGAATGTAGGCATTATTAAAAGAGCACACAAAAAAACACGCAGCTTATACAAACGAAACTGAGAGGAGATAAAGCACTTTGGAAGATGGGATCAGATTTCAAACTGATATGGATAGTTCTAAAATAGAAAGATGAAACTAAATAGAGGAAGGTATGAATCACACTGGGAGGAGTAAGGACTTAGGTTATACTCGTTAAAGGTCATTATTAAAGGTTTGTTACACATTTTAGTGTAGACTGGAAATGATTAAACTGATTTGTAAGTTATGAGCTAGGTACTTTCTCTCAGAGCAGGACTCAGGTCTAAGTGTTCTTTTTGAGATTGCTACTATACCCATATCTTCATAGTCTTCTGCACAGAGGTCATAATTTAATATGAACACCATCGTTTTAAGTTTTATGGCAATAAATTAGATATCACAAAATGTAATTTTGAGGCCACACAGCTACTATGTCCAAAATTAATGGAAAAGAGATCCGGTACATGCATAACACATTTTCAAGATGCTGGCTGTACACACACCCTCACTGCACACCTGAAGTTTTGTGGCTGGGACTCAGCTCTGCAGGAATGCATGGCCTAGGGTCTCTTTTAGATGTCACTATCTCTTTATAAAACCAAAACTCACAATGTAAATGTGGGTAAAGAGGAACAGTAGGTCACTTTATGCCTTACTTAATGGGATGTTATCCAGTAATTAATTTGAAGGCATCACAACAGACAAGAATACAGTGATTTAATGAAAAGTTACAGAAACACATGAGCATTTGCTCTGTGTTCAGAAAACACAAAGGGTCTCTCCAAAGCAGTAGGTTCCATTTCCAGTTAACATATGCATCTAAAATCATCCACTAAGCTTCCATATCCAGGGAAAAACGCGAACAACACAAGTTAGTGAATGATTACTTCTGCAAATGAAAGTCACCTAGAATCTGAGCAGTCATGTACTGTGAGCTCATTTTGCATTGTCAGGCTCCACTTTATCTCCCATAAATTAAATGTCACCTGAAGGAAGAGACACACATACCAGTTTTCAAGGGATTTGAATGAAGAAAATAAAACTTTGCCTATACTGGAATAATCTCCCAGAACAAACCATCCATTACTGTGAAAGTTGCCTATGGTATGTATTAAATGCTATCTTCAACAAAAGTGTTGTTAATGACCACAGTGTATCCCACTATGATTCAGCAAAGGATAAAGTGAAAGTTTTTATGTACCATGAGAGTAGTCAACAAGAACACAGTAAGGCAAGCTGCTTTCTTCAAAAGTTTCAAAAGACATGGAAGAGGAAGAAGAGCAAATTCCACTCCAAAACTTGAGACATTTTTGAAGTGAATAGATCTTTTTAGTTGTATTCATATTTTTAATGACCTGATTTCTTTATTGAAGAAAAATGTTGGTTTCTTAAAGCTGAAAAACATCTTCAGAATAAGCAGCATATAATACTGACATTAAACTTTTTACCATTTTTACTTTGCTAATTAATTCTGTCCAATTGTTTAAAAAAATGGTGAATTTGGTAATTATATCTCTGATAATTTAATATGAAATTGTACACAGTGATCAAACTTGGTGGTGAAATAAAATGAGGAAACCTACTGGTTTCCTTATATCTACTGGAGCAGACAAGTCAGGCAGACCTCGTTCTGTTCAGTATCCCAGCCAGGCCTCTTCCAGGCTGTGTGTGCCACTGCAATCTAAATGAGACCACTACTTTCTCTAATACAGTAAAAACATTACAAGACAGGTCCCACACCAATTTCTAAAGAGCTCCTGTAGCTCAGCCTTGGCTATTCCACCTGACACAGGGCTTCATCAGATGAGATCTGTATCCATCTCACACATTCAATTCTTCATCTCCAAAGTTTCTCGTTAATCTAGTACAGCAGTCCAACTAAATCTGATCTATTTATTGTTTTGGATAATGTTTTGTCCAGTGAATTATCATAAAATAGTTCAAAAGTAGGACACATAGCAGTCAAAAATGCATAAAGCAGGCAGAGGAAAAGGGTTGAGTTGTTTCATTCTGCAGAAATCCCCTTCCACACAGCCGATGGAGATTGTCACATCTGTATGTTAATCACGTATGTATGCACATTTCCCCCCACCCCAGTAATGCAGAATCCTTGTCAAGACGTTATCTTGCAACTGTTAATAATCATTAACACTCAGTACACAGCACTGTCTCACTGGCTGTAATTAATTTCTACAGTGGTGTGGACAAGGAAGGAATGCTACAGGGATGGACAGCATGGTGTGAAGCTGCGTGGAGGTGAAGGATTCTCATAGCACTCAGCTGCTACACTGTCTCCTAATATGCTCACAACAAACTGACAGTTGCTTGGGAATATATGGCTTCTTCAGAAATTACCATGATAATCGACCTAAAATAAAAGCTGATGTGATACTGTTCTTGAATAGCTTTTCAGGATTTCTTATTAACTTAGATATAAAAACAGAAAATTCTAAGGTGGGTAGGTAAGATTGAGAAATAGAAATCACCATAGCATACATAGTTCTCTGCATTTTCATACTATTTTGTCATCATACAGAAAAGGCAGTTCCTCTTGATGTTCTCACTCCTGGTTTTGAGACATTTTCTTGGTTTCTCTTAGTGTTTATAGTACTGCTTTTTCAAGTTGCACCTATAGCAGTAGCTCCTTTTTGTATGTGCTTGCTAAGTTTTATTTGTATTCATTTCTGATACCATGAAAATAATTAACAGTAATGAAAGCCATGAGAAGAAAGAACAGCAAAAATTATCAAGCCCTTTCAGAGCAGAGACAGCCTCAGCACATGACCCAGAGGAACGACAGCAACTGGGCAACCTCATACAGTTTTGATATCAACATGGTACAGAGAAAGGTGTAGATTGGAAGCTTATTCTGAAACAGCAAGAAACTGCAGTCAGACTTTGTCCATTCAGAAACAAAGTATATAGTTATATTTCTAGATTTCCAAAATAGAAATATGAAATCATTAAAGATTTTATATTTACTCCATAGGCGTTTGTTTGTTTGTTTTTACTATGAATCCAGA
Source organism: Cyrtonyx montezumae (assembly GCF_038088225.1). Classification (NCBI taxonomy): domain Eukaryota; kingdom Metazoa; phylum Chordata; class Aves; order Galliformes; family Odontophoridae; genus Cyrtonyx; species Cyrtonyx montezumae. Next base: position 6,581,159 of record NW_027071914.1, on the reverse strand, counting down.
TGGATTCCAGTAATCTTTTCTTTTTTCCTTTTTCTTTTTTAAAAAATTACATCACATCTCGCACAAATAAATCTTTCTTTCCAAGGCATTTTCTATATGGAGCCCTTTCAGCAATAGCTAGCAATGACTGGTGAATCATCTTTCTAGTACTTTTATTTTTAGCTGCTAATAAGCCTATACTCAGATGCATGATTTCACCTTGTGACTAAGTGGCTCAGATCTGCAAATTTGGGTCAGAGGTGCAACATGCAACTCTTCATGCCAGAATGGGCAGAAAGGACATCTCCTTAGAGGGGTTCTTGCAGGGTCAGTTGTGGGTTTCAGTACTAGCAGTGTCTGCCACCAGCAACATTTCAGGTGTATTATCCCTGAGACAGTAACACACAATTCTGGGCTATTAACAGCCATATCATTGATTCAAGGTTATTTTTCCATGGAGGATTTCTTCATCGCATAAAAATGAAAGGCAATTTACTCAAATGGGGAACTTCAAAATTTATAAATAATCACACCTTGTCAAGAGGTTACAGCAGTCAATAACAAAGAAAACCCAAATAAACAGAGAGGAAACTGAAGAGAAAGATGCAAACTGATCTATTTTAAAATGTTTATGTACATATGCAGAAGGAAACAAATGGAAACTTTAAAAAAGACTCTACTGTTTATGCTACATTAAATAGTTCTCCTAAAGACAGACCTGCCACTTTCTTTTAGCACTTATGATTAAGTATAACCATGAACATTTTCATTTTCAAAATCTTTTTCTACTCCAAGACACTGAGATTCCAGACAGCAGGGGTCACCCTGTAGCATTCAGCATGTAACTTTGCAAACCCTTTAACATGAAACAATAGGTATTCCTAAGCAATTGCAAAGGTGAGTAATGCTTTGGTTATTTCCATTCATAACATGGAGTGAACGAACCACACTGCCAAGTGCCATAGGTTTCTGGATGAGAGACTGCTAAAAACTGAATGCACGCTTAACAATAAATGTGAAAGATTGATGTCTGGTTTTTCTCATGCTGTCCTCTGCAGTATGTCATCAGACAGAAAAAAAAATCACAGGCTGCTACAAGCATAACTAAAATATTTCTACTGGCTAAATGGGAAGAATTATTTTCCTTGGCTGCAGTGGTGTCCAATGGACGGTGCAATTGTTCTTAGCTAGGATTACTGGAGACAAAGACAGTCAGCAGAGAAGGTGCTGGCTAGAAAAGGCTACATCTCTGCCAGAGATCCTTAGAGGGATTTTGTGTAAAATAGTCATTCAACTACATCTGAATGGGAAGGAGGAAAATCTACTAAAGTACTCTTGTTTGTGAATACTCCTCTGTACACTAAATATGTCGGAGAATAAATGCTTTACTGAGATGATTAAAGGCAATCACTGTGAGGGGCAGAAAGTAGCCCTTCTCCCTGAGATCAGTGGGAGGCTCTAGGAGCGGGAACCATGATGTTAAAGTAAGTTTGATGCTGCTTGACTTTAAGCTACAATACCTGGTAGCCACGAGGAGCAGAACAGCTCATCTCAGTAATGCTCATTTCTCATCTCTGGTTCAAATCTTTCTTTTTCACACCCTGCTCCCAGCATTGCTGATATTTGGCCCTTATGTGGTAGATATCCCCAAAGCAAGACAGCGAGGACTTTGAACATTAACACAACAAAACAATTTTCTCTTTTGTTATTCTTAGAAGAATGTCCTTCTGTACCTTGTTGGTAAGCTGAATTGTTTTCACTGATCAAATTAGCAATTCAAAGCTCTAGTTTTTAAAAGTTCCTCGGTGCATAATATATTTCATGTTAATGAATGATGAGGTTTAGCAAATTCCTCCTGCAAAGGTTGGAGGCAGATGACCAAAAAAGTGCAAGTTTACCTTAACCCGAGTAAGTTCTGCAGAAACAAATGCTACACACAAAGGCTGGGAGAAGTAGCTTTCATATGGGTCAGGAACATGTACAGAATAATACTCAAAAACATTGCGTGAGTACAGGAACAGCCATTTCATAAACTCACCATCCATTTAAAAAACGAACCAACAAAAGAAAACCACAATACTCCAAGGATTGTTATCTTCTAAATAATCATTTCCTCTTCTTACAACTGGATCAATTAACAACATTTTATAACTACTCACGAAAAAATTTAAAGAATAAACAGTATCTCATGAATGTTCAGTTCTATTAAAACTGGAATACTTAAAACCCAAGCAAACTTTTCTAGAAACTTTTCTTTTTCAAAAATTGTTCTAGAACTTTAAAGGTACTAGCAAATCCTTATTCAGGCTTTATTGAAGAAAATGTAGAACAGCTACTTAGTTGGTGTACTCATACATTTTTAAGACTGAATGACCAGAAATAAAAATGTCCCACTGCGGTGACTATTTGATCTACAGAGCTGATATCATGAAAGAAAATGCTTTTGTGCTTATACCATAACTGTTTTGCTGTTGCTCTCTTTTTTAAAAGTTCTTTACTTTCTAACAATTCATCTATTTTTTCTTTCTTGTTCTTGCTCCAGTAATGGCTTTTTCCTGTTTGTTAAAGCATTATTACTAATTCATCTCTTGAGTACTCTTAATGGTCTAAAAGGCCACTCCTGGAACTAGGAAATTCTAGTGCAAGAAAAGTTAAAACATAATTTTAATAGCGTAGATCAAAGATAGTGATAGTGACAATGAGAAAAGGGTCTGATAAGGAAGAGTGTCTAGTCAATGCTTGCTTTAGAACATCTGCAATTATACTTTTATTGCAAGATCTTTATTTTTCATAAAGAGAGGCAATAAATAAGTGGAAAATTTTGCATTTTATCTAGAAAACAACAACAACAACAAAATCTTTGGTTTCTATTACTGTCAAATAATTTGTTCTTGATATTTCAGACTAATCCTTTCTAGAAATCTTCAAGTTACAGCCATGTTCTATTAGTGATTTAGAATACGTGCCTCTTACAAATATTTGTTTCCTCAAATCTAGCAGCATAGGGTAGATAGTTATTATGTAGATGGTGACAGGAGACAGGACAGCAGAGAAGAAATCTGATCTTGTCTTATGCCCAGCTGAGCAGCTGTTTAACTCATGTTCTCTGCCATTCAAATGCATATTACGATACTTCTTTTTAACTTAGAAAAGTACCTGAAGGTAAAGAACACAAGAATAATCTAACTTTTCAAACTCTTGCGCAGCATACCTTTACATTTCCTCCTCCCCTTCTTTTTCCTCCTATTCACCATAAAACAGAAAGTAAAGGCTACTTCTCTGAGATGTCCCAAAGGTTCTTAAAGTTTAAAAAGAGCATCTAGATCTCCTCAGAACCACAAGTAACTCCAGATGCACCCATTTCCCTTTCTGTGCAGACATTTATATATAGCTCATATACTTTTCTCTCTTTAAAGCAACACTTTTTTCTTTTTTTCTGCAAAGCACTTTTAGAAGTACTCATCTGTAAAATTTACTGCATTATAAGACTCCAAACATCTCGGTCTCCTAGGATTTCTGCTCACAGACTGTTCTAGAAACCGAATCCACCCACACAATAGATTTCAGTACATAAGATGTGCCTCCACTTTTATTCTCAGCTCCATTAGCTGAATGATCCTCTACTCTACATTTTAATTATTATTTCCCCTTTGGTTTTTATTAATGACATAGTATGCATGAATAAATTCTGTTGATGTCAGAGGCCAGGCAGTACAAATTTGCTACCCACCAAGCAACATTTATTACCTACTTCTCTAAGCTGTCACAGCACGTCATCACATTATCTGTACCTTTCTGTATTAGATGGCCCCTCATAATCCTGTTAGTTGTTTTTAATTGAATTTAATATTGAGGAAATCTTAAAGCTAGTAACTTTCTCATGATTTATTAAAACACTTAGCCAGGCAGTATGGAAGAGATACTACAATTTCCTTTCTAAAGGCTGAAGCCCAACAGTACTCCTTACTCCTTTCTAAGTACCAGACAACCTACACTTAAAATAGGAGTACCTAATAGAGTAAAAAGATTAAATAGAAGCTTTAACTTTTTTTAGGCATCAGAGAAGATGGCTGTAAGACACAAAGGCTTGGTCACAAAGGCATTGAAAACCAGATTTCATTAATGCCACTGCCAATAGAACAACATGTTTTTGAAAAGAATGTGAAAAAAAATAAGATTTTCCTTAAATAAGGTTGAAACACAGTGTTTGTACTTCCCCAAGGAACTGTGTCATTCAATCAACCTGTGTTGTACAATACACCAAAGTAAAAGAGAGCCTGCATCATTCCAGTGAGTCCAGAATAACAAAAACTCAGCACAGTATCAAGGTGGAAATGAAGTAATACAGCCACAGAAAACTGAAAGTGAAGAAGCCAGTAGAAGTTGATAGCAATAAAGTTCTGACACTAAGGATATGAAAAACAGTGGTAGTTCAGGCTGTCCCTGACATTAGGAATTAGACACAGAGGAATATCAAACACATCCAGGACTCCTGGAGATGCCTTTGTATTTGCAGCATTTCCATCCCATAATTTCTGTGAATAATTAGTGGTGAAAGAGACAAGCTACAAGTTTTATATTGAGAAACAATTCCTCAGCAATGTGCAAAAATCTCAACCAAGTTATGAGAAACACTTCAAGTTTTGAACACCTCATTTAAGGAAACAGACTGAAAATGACAGTCCTACAAAAGAAAGCACCTCTGGAGCAACATGTCAGTTTCAGCATCTAAGGGGTGCATATTTTATTAACTGCCTTCTGAAAAGCAACTCCTGCTGAGAAAAAAACTTCAGAAAAGAATATTCAAAGCCCAAAAGCACAGAGAGGGGTACATGGAGCATTTTTGATAATTTTTGTTAGAAACAGAAAACATTTCAAGGGTTAGACATAGCAACACTTGTAAACTGCATGGGAATCTGTTTTAAAAAATAAAAACATACCCATAATTTTTGTTTTAATATGTTTTCATGTCAACATTCAGAAGGACTCCAATATGCCAGCCAAATAACACTGCCCTTCCTATGCCCAAGGGTGCTGGTCTGACATGCAGTTTTCATCTCTGTGACTTTTATCATCCAATGAAACTGAAAAAAAGTCATTTTTTACTCATTCTGATCCGCTGTTTTCTATAGGAAATTTGTGAACAAAGCTATGAAAGTGACTTGATGGAATCAGAAACATGAGACAAAAGAAGGAAGAAGTGAATAACTCCATCCATTTGTGATGTCTGACCCTTCTAGGAAAAAGATAAAAAAAAAAGTTTTTTCTACAAATAAGAACCTGTATAAGCCTGAGAGCAGTTTTAATAATCATCTGAGCACTTGGATAAGGTTCACATTTACCAGAGATGCTATCCATCAAAACCACTACATGCCTGGGAGACACACCAATGTTTTACAATGAGACTCATAACTAAAGCTGAGTTCTGCAGTGATTACGTTGGCAATATGGTGGGGAGTATCCTGTCCTCACAACTCAGTGGGACATGGGATCAGGGAGATAGCTGAGCATGAGTCAGAGGTTAAAATATAGACTCTCAGGTTTTGATGGTGACACATATCTGAATGAGAAGATGAACCTTGAATCAAAGGAGCTGGAAACAGCTTATCAAGTATAAAATGACTGAAGAATAACTCCACATGGTAGAAGAAACTGAGAGAGGATCTGCTTTAGAAAGAAAAAGTGTTTTATCATCAGGAGGTATTGCAGCAAAGGGACAGAAAAGACATTACACATAATTCATCAAGAAGAGTGTTATTTATCTAGACCCCTAGCCAACCTGTGAAGAACTGGATCCTATGTTTATTCAGAAATCTCTGTTTTTATACAAGTGTTGCTCTGCAATGCAACCCTGCTTTCTCTTCCTTTTCACACATTAATAATAGAGAATGACAGAAATATGAGGGAAGATTTGTGTGCTAAGAAGCTTGAGCTGATCTAATGAAAGTCATAAAGGTCGATGTAAGCAATAAATCTGTTCTTTGAAAGAAAAAACTACAAAACAGTGCAACAACTGTACTAAATTATTTGGGTAGTGTGTAAAAAAAAAAGATGCTCAAGAGTGATTGCTGACAACAGTACACAATATAGGAAAGGGAAACATTCTGATAATTAGAATACACCTTAGCAGATATAAAAGAAGGAGCTCTTAATTGCATCAGAGTAACAGCTGACTGCAAATCTCTAAGAGAGTAATGGAAATATGCTTGATGAGCAGTGAAATCTGATAGTGGCCCATTTATCTAGATCAGTTAGATTTCACTGAAGTCATTCAATAGGACAGGATGGTGCAGTATTTTGTGGTCAACACTGAACAAGCAGCAATCTTGAAATCTGTGAACAAGTTTGAATTTTTGTCATCTGTTTTACTTTCACTACTTGTACAATTGCAGATATTGACAACTATGCACTATGTTCCCTGTCAGGAAGATATTCCTTGAGAGTATGCATGTATTTTGGTTTCCTTAAATGATTCTCATTCAACATTATTTTATTTTATGGGCTACACAGCCCCTTGTATAAAGACAACTATTTTTAGTTTAATATTATAAGATGCAGCAAGAAAATATTTTCATAATATATTCTTATCTAGGAGGATCTTGTCAGATATTTATTGATTCTTGATTCAGTTTTATGCTCACTATTTTGTCCAGCTATCTTGTATTGGAAACATTTTATGCCCCTTTTCCACATCCACATTCATCTATCTTCTGTGTCTCATTGTATTAAAAAAGTGTGTGCTGGTTAAACTTGTAACTGTTTATGTGCCTCTGCCTGAAGGCATTCTCAGATCTTATTCATATAGGCAATACTGAAAACAGTTCACAGTGCTAATGGTATATAAAGAGGAACATACTTCAGTGTGAATGCAGGCAAACAATGAGAAACATCTAGATGTAACAGAGACAAACCAAGATATTAATCACGATCTGTTTTTAAAGATCAGCTATGAAGCTTCCCTGCTGCTGTGGGGTGGAAGGAGGGCTGGGCTGAGATTCTCCTTCTATCTTCCTGAGCTGCTCCGCGAGTGATACTGCAGCAAGGATCGAAGCAGCCCCTAAGGCTGTCTCCTTCCCTACTGCTCTGCTCTGCACAAAGCCTATGGCTGTGGAATTTATCTGCATAGCACAGGAGCTACATACAAATACACAATTACCACTGCAGAATCACAATTGAGAAGGCAATATGGGAGCATTTGAAGACAAGGGATTTTCTGGGTGAACTAGCAGTCTGCAGTTTCAAGAAAAATAGACTAAGACAGAAAGGCCATTAACCAGAATATGCAAGTACTGTCAGCCACAAGCAAGTATATTATCTTTCATTAGAGAAATCTTCCCCTTTGCATTTACATGGTCTGTCTTTCTTGTTCACTGAGAAGAAAGTGCTCTGTCACCTTTACTATAAAGTAGTTCTGTATGTTTGTATGGAACTTCCTGTGTTCAAGTTTTAGGCCCTTACTCCTTGTCGTAACAGAATGCAGCACTGAGAAGAGCCTGGCCTCATCCACTTACCTCCCACTCCCTTTAGATATTTATAAACATTTATCAGATTCCCTCTCAGTCTTGATTTCCCCAGGCTGAACAGACCCAGGTTACTCAGCTTTCCCTTATACAGGAGATGCTCCAGGCCCTTTATCGTCTTTGTGGCCCTCTGCTGGACTCCTTCTGGGAGATCCCTGTGTTTTCTGAACTGGGATCTAACAAAGAATCTTATAATTGACACACTGAATTTCACTTTGCTCAATGACTCTACCTGAAGGCCATATTTGGCATATGAACATATACACCAGTGTTGAGGCCTGGATTGTCACACTAAAGCATGATGCAATTCAAATTCTGCCTCTCAGAGAGATAACCCAAATACTGTGAGAAACGTAACTGAACCACTCAATTTCAAATGTAAAGTAGATAAGAATACCTGCATTTCTATATATTGAGAGTGGAGTCTTTCCACTGCAGGGACTTCTTGCAATTCTATATTTCTGTGATGCTTAATGTAATGCCTGACTGAAGCCAAATCCTCTGGGCTGTGACACAGATAGCAGTAGTAACAGTTGGAATTCTCTTCTTTCTCTGTTAGGAAAATATTAAGGGACCACAGATGTGAAAATTAAGAAAATGTATTGCAGTTGTCAAGTCTTCTCTAAACTATTTCAATGAACTCAGCAGCATTTCCAAGGTGTGTGCCAACTTAAATGCACAGGAGCACATTACATCTCCATGACCGCTCACAAATAGCGAACTTACTGGTAGATACCTTGGTGTTCTACTTGGTTTTAATAGAATCTACAGCAGCAGTTCCAGAAACCCATGAATACAGTGCAAATCAGTTATGCGGTCGTGTTTTAATGAATGACTCTAATTCTGTGTGGGAAATATTTCATTCTACAAATTTTGCAGCACAGTATCAGCACTACTGTGTCCCTTGCCCTTCACACAAGATGATGCTATAAGAGCCTCATGCATACAGCTGCTACTTTGACAGACTGCAATACACAAATGAGAGAAAGAAACTGGTGGCTATCAGCTCTTAACCAAGCAAATCTGACAGAGATTTCACTAGCTAGCACACAACAATTCTTAGCCTAGAGATGACAGCTATCCCTAGCAGGTAGCAAAAGCTCTGTGAGACACAAGTGGCTGAGGCTTCTCTAGAAAAAGCCACAAGATCTGCATCGTTGCTGAATGTGTTCCATGCCACATCCCATGGAAAGGGATTCTTTTTTTTTTCTTTCTTTGCTTGAATACACAAATGCAGAGTTTGAGGAAGAACCTCTTCATTTTCCAAGTTATTGAAGGCAAATTCAAACTGCATATTTTTAAACATCTCACCTTTTCCAAGCACTTCAGTAGCATATAACTTACATATTACAATTTCTCTTTATCACGAGGAAAACTTTGTAGTCTTCTTATCATCCTCTTTCCACAAGAAAAAGGTTGCATTTGCTCATTAGTGAATTTACTGTGCCAATAAACTGCTCCTGCAAACACACTACAGAAACTGTTGTACAAGTGCAGGGCTGCAAAATCAACCAATCAGAGGAAAATCATTTTCCATCATCAAATACTAAGTTAATTAAAATTTTGACCAACAGCCATATAATGGCATGAGATTAATCGCCATGTGTGTTTTTACTAAATATTATTCCTCTATAATTAAAAATGAGCTTATATTTTGAAGAAAATCATATGAAGGAACAAAGTGGAATTAAAATAATTTTACATTACAGCAGAAAATGAAAATGATATTTTCTTTATATAAATGATTGCCTTTTACCAGGACCTTTTTAACTGAGAAATAAAAATAAGTAAGAATTAGAATGAACTCAAACAGACCAATTATTAGTATTATTTCATAAGACAGTAGCTGTTGTGCAAGAAGAAAAGACTCTTCTCGGCTTCAGAAAACCTCTCTATTACTCTACATTTGTGCTTGGATCAAGAGGATTTTAGAAACATCCAAAACAAATCAAAACAAATCATATAGTATTAAAAGAACAATACTGTGAAAATGACAGCAGTGTATAAACTAATTTCCTTTTTCTCCTCTTCTTGAAAGCTGCCCATCTTGCAAGAAATTACAAGGAGGTACACAATGAATATGGCCAAAAGGCAAAAAATTCACAACAAATGTCCAGTAAAGAAAAAGAATGGGTGCTGGCAGTCAGCAGGAAACATCTTCCAGGTAGTTTTGCAAACTGGGAGTGGGGGGGTGGATAGAGCAGCTAATGGCAAGTGGAGAAATGCACTTCTGCACAGTCTAATTTCAGGCATAATCCCATGGGAAGTCATAGCTTTCTAAAACATTTTCTATTACTTGTTTTGTAACATATGGCTTGTGAGCAGACAGAAGAAAACAGCATGCCCTGCAAATAAATGTCATTTTTAAGAAGGACCATGTGTGCAATTAGGCAATTCCCAAAGGAAATAAGTGGAGTTTTAAAACTACTCCAACATCTTTGGGCTAGGAACCAATGACACAGTTTGAACCATAAAATGATAATCCTGATTAACAGTGCCTCTGAGGCAGAGATGAGAAGGACCTGGTGGTGCCCAGCCTCATAGCCGTGAGCATCACTGGCCAAAATCAATAACAGAACAAGCTATCCTTGTTTTTCAGGTGTGATGAGTGATTCTCCCTTTAAATATTCTTTTAAGATTACATATATAGTCTTCAGTTCTAGCTGTTCACAGTGAGGCACCTATTGCCTCTGGCATAATACTCCGTGGACTGCATAGTCTAGAAGAGACTCCAGAAGGCCTACTCATTTCATGCAGTCCCCTCCATCAGTCCCACCTCCAAAACAAAGTATTGTTACTTCTCCTACCAGACTATTAAAAAGAGAGGAGGAGAAAAAAACATTTAGTCATTCACAACAGAAACACAATGATATTGTCTAGAGAACAATAAAGCACTTCATGTTATTCACATTGTTCAATGAATCAAATGCTGTCATGGAATAACTTTGGAAACATTCATGATCCTTCTCAGCTTCTTCTAAAGGTAAGACATAGTCACTATACAGGTTTTCACATAAACCAAATTAAAAACAAAATCTGTAAATTCTTAATGAATTTTGCAGAAGTGGGTTTCACTTCCCCCAACAATACAGTCTTAATTTTATATATATAATTCGGACAGAAATTCTTCTGTTTCATCTTGCAGTGTCAGTGCAGAAAGCCATTCCCTAACACTACTTCATACACCCACAGAGTACTCCCCAAAAGCTCATCTCCTGCCTTCTTACAGCTGCTGCCATAATCACTGAGCCACTGACAAATTATATCACGGTAAATTGAGTTTTTATCATATTTAATTTAATTCTGGAGTAATTTCTTTTGAAGCAAACATTTCTCACATCTTGATAAAGTACCTTTTCTGCAGAGCAGAACTCCTATATTGAAGCACAAATTGAAATCAGAGAGCTGTACTCACTCAGAATACCACATTTGGAGTGCATTGTGTAACATTAGTTTAACTCTGGCACAATTTCATACGCTGCATAATAACATCTGCCTTTTCTATGCAATAAACTGCTGGACATGTACAGATTAAAGCCATCTTAAGCCATTGAAAGGAAAAAGACTGATTTTGGTATAGAGGCAGTGATAACAAGTTGGATATTAGGAAAAGATTGAAGATCCTCAACAGAGGGTGTTGGGCATAGAACAGGCTGCCCAGGGATGGCCCTGAGCTGCTAGAGTTCAAACAGCATTTGGACAGTGCTCTCAGACCCCATGTCTGATTTTTGGGTGGTCTTGTGTGGAGACAATGATCCTTACGGGTCCCTTCCAACTTGGGACTATAATTCTATGATTCCCATTAGGCCAGCACTCTGGAAGCAGGACTGATAAGATAGGGAAAGGTGATCATGCTTGTCTTCTGTTATTTTCTACCAGCTCCTAAATTAATGTCACAGCACACTCAGTAAAAGTACATTTGATATTACTGAACTTCATGACATTGCACTGTGTTATTTATTCCCCACTCATTCAGTATTTGCCTTCGGTATTTCAGGCTTTACTTCTGTTTGCGAAGTCCACCATGAAGGGCGAGTGTCCTGATGCATAGAGTTTTATTAGTTAAATTAAATGCTACAGCACATTATGTCAGCTGAAATAATGTGTCCTGCTTATGTCTTAAAAAGTGACTTGTTTGGTAAAGAGTGGCTCTGCTGAGAAGTTACTTTATAGAAATGGTATGGGAGTTCTACATTACATTGTGATGAGTGACACGTGTTATACTTGCTCAGGTTATAGACAATTACTTTTCCTTCCCTGCCACCTTCAGTTTTACCTGACAGTCAAGAAAATTGGTGTTGAAAGCCAAGGCAGGGAGAGCAGTGCACAGCCATGGCCAGGGCCAGCCTGTGCTGCACTTCCACAGCTGCAGCTGGAGTAGAGTGAAAGCAAATAAGGGCAAATTAAAAGGCATTTAGAAACATATTTGTAGTATTAACTTCAGGGTAGCAAGGCTATTTCTCTGCCCTTCCTTTTTCATCAACGAAGTGAACCAACATCCCTCTTGGAGCCTGATCACTACCATCTGCCAGAGCCCAGGCAGGTGCTGCATCCAAATGAGCTCACGCAGCGCAGACACAGGCACTGGGGTGTCAGGAACACAGGCCTGGCCTGTGCAATAGACTAAAATCATCTGTTTGAAGCGCAGCATTGGGTGATGTGCCCACCCTGCTGGTAGGACTCCAGGCAGCATGAATGAGACCTGGGTTTACTGCCCACATGAACAGGAGAGGTATCTACTGGACTCTCTACAGGAGAGATATACTACACTGACATAACATAGTTGCACAGCTGCCACTGAGTGCAGGTAGTGAACATGAATTTTTCTAGAACTGGCAATGGTGTTTCTTCCATAGACACCTCTGGACTATGTACATAGAAATGCACTCTATTTCAGCTACAGATGAAAAGTTGTTTTTTTCCTGTTCAGATGCATGAAGCTACTGGGGTTACTTTGGATGAAATGTGACATTCAGCAGTTCAGCTTCAGCAACTCACAGATCAGTCTTTGAGAACATTTTTTTCTGGATTATACTGGATAAATTTTAACAGTATACAAACAGCAGGATGGCATTCAGACTCTATTCCAGCTACACTGGATCACAAGTTTCCACTATAAAACAGCTCTGCCAGTTTTCTCTCTGTTGTAATTCAAAATGGATCCCAACCTCTCAAGGAAATTCTCTAAAAAAGGTACATTTGCCTTGTTTTTACATTGCTGGAAACCTACATCATTAATGATGCTTTCCTCACATCTCACGAAAATCTGCATAAATCCTTACACTTCACCTTATTGCATAGGGTTAAAAAGCTCTCAGACCGGTGTAGCAGTGACCCAAAACAACCCTTACAACCTCAGTTCCACTTCTGCCTTGACAGAGTCCAGCACAGATACATTCACAAACTAATATCCTGAAAAAATACTCAACCTTGCAGTCCCACAACAAAATGAAGTCAAGGAAACAGGCTAATTGATGTATATAACAGTTTTTATATACACAGTTGTTCATTAATTTTGTAGAGGGGAGGTGAGATTGTCATTGATTAAGCAATAATCTAAGGGTGGAACCATCCTTGGCAGCCTTTTCTGTTAGTTGCCTTTTTTTTTTTATAAATACACTTTGACTTTTTTTATACCACCATTAACTATGTATTTTTGCCAGTAATGAACAAGATGAATGGTGTTATTGTGCATTGACATTCATTGATGCTGAACACTTCCAGAGAGCAAACAGTGGCTGTGAGCAGTGCAGCAGTGGGTGGTGTATTTCAGCAGTGGTGACAGCGATGTGAAAGACAAGCCACATTCTGGACAGCCATGCACAACTGTCACAGTCACATCACTTAGTGAAGAGAATCTAGATCAGCTCATCCATGCAGATTAGTAAATGGTGGTGACTACATTAAAACATAGTGTTCTGCAGCTGAGAATTTGCTCTATCAAACTGTTACTGTGCTTTTTGTATCTGCCGTAGTTTCCATGCATAGGAGATCAGTTTTCATCTGAAATACACAGGAGGCATTACTTTCAGAGGAGTGTACATATACCCATAGAGAGACACACCCAAAATAATAGATGTACTGCATCCTATTGAGGATACAGTGAATGGAGAGTCACTGATACTACTGATTATGGCATTACTGAATCATTTGAATGTCAGTATGACATTGCTACAGTGAGATACAATCCTGGTACAGCATGCTTCTGCTTTCCTTCTTTCTCCCTTTGGAGAGGAACCTGAGAGTACCTGTTACAGGGCTAACACACTAGTCGCGTTCAGAAACATGCAGTCCCCACTACTCGGTAGCACGTTTTGACTTGGACTCTGGATGGCCCAGTTCAGACAGCTTAAATCTAGTCAGTGTTTCAGATTGCAAAGCAGTGAGAAAATTAATGAGATTACTCTGACTTTCTCACTTAATCCTTTTTTTCCCTTCCAAGAACTCACATGCCGAAGAAATTTTCTTGTCAAAATTCACAGAGTGTCTTCTAATTAAAACTTGGAATAAAATAGGGATCAATTCATTTGGAGTCAAAGAACAACATTAGATTTTCAGAAGAGCTTATTAAATAATTAATATGGAAAAAAATTCAGGCATGCTGCTCAGAAGTGAGAAGAACAGAGGTTTTTAAGAAATGCAGACCTGATTACTGAATTAAATGATTTAGAACAGAAAACTGTCACGTACAAAGAACAGGAAACTGTTTTAAAACACGGTCCTCATTTAAATTGTTATTTGCATATTGGAGACCCACTGAAAGCTGTTACTGTACACCTAATTAATGAGCCATATAAATTTGAACATCTGTATTTCACTCATCATTTATTTTCTTGCTCACTTGGAGAAAAAAACTCCTGAGAACATTTAAATCATTACCTAGTCAGAAGATAAAATAGCAATTGTCTGGTAAAGGATCATCTCCTACAAGTATGGTGGCAGCTGCCTGACCTGCTGTCAGCACCTATTTTCTGTCCCTCACATGATAATCAGCACACAAATACACTATGCTATCTCTATATTGTAAGGTAGGTAAAATTCAATTTGATTTCCCCAGAGTGGAATTCCATGTAATTTCATAGAGTGCTACACTACGATATGCTTTGGATAAACGGATCAATTAAATACTGGTCGCAGCTGGCTGCTTCAAACTATATGCTGGTCAAAAAAACCTGATCATTCCTTGCCTTCATTGCTATTAAATAGGAGCTATCAGCCAGCTGTTCCTGTTCTACCATTCCAGACCACAGACTCTTTAAGAAATAGCTGCTCCTTCTAACTGTAATGCATATAGTACATGATTTGGGTTTTTGATTTTCTTTTTTTTACTGTAACTTTTTTGCATAGTTGTTGAGTAAAGAGAGCAGCCTGGAGTCTTGACCGAGACATTCTGACACTGGTAATTTAATAGTCACACTGCCTTTCCCAGCAGGGGCCTCTAAATCTAAATGAGGCAGGTCAGTGAAAGCACTATAAACAGGAGATAAACGTTTGGCAAATGTCTCCAAGAAATGTGTCAGAAATTAAATAAAATTAGCCAGCATGATAGTACAAACAGGAGGAGATCAAAGTGTTTTTACTGATATTAAAAAGAACTGTAATAATCCCAGTGTCCAAAGCAAGACAGCATTGATGAAACAGAAGATTAACAAAAGGCTTTCACCCTTTACAAGCAAATAATCCTGAACTCTGTGTTAAACTGCGTATGACAATCTATCACTAACTCACTGTCACACATGAATATAACTGGAGACCACTGAAACAATCAAGCTACTTCCATTTGACCTGTTTAAATTTTCATACTTAATAAATTCAATATGCACATGCATATTTCACACATTTCAGTGAAAGCTGGCATCTCTCATTTAATTTCTCCTAAGCTTATAGTAATGAAATGACTTTCCTGCCAGAATTTTTCAGTCACTGAGTGACTGAATTATATAATAGCATAGTAGTTTGGAAAACATCTACCAAGAGAATTTACTCATTAGTTATCTAGCAGCTAACAGGAAATGAATGCACAAATCGAATGAAAGAAGTAATACAGAGGAGGAATTCATTTTTTTTCCAGTTGTGCCTCAAAATAGAGAGTTATCAAGAAGTAGAAAGCGGGCCGAATGCTCTGGGTACCAACTACAACAATTCCATATCCCTGCATCCCTCTCTTGTCCCCGGATGTAAGCTATTTGCTCTAGTTTCCCTAAGACATTACAGACACGTCTGCAAGAGGATTCCATTCAATCCTTTCCAACAGTCTGAAGTACTCGTTCAAGTTTTATCTATATACTCACAAAAATGCACATTGAAAGTTTTAATTGGTTCAGAGGACAAACGAAAGTCAAAGAAGAATCAACTCACTTCCCACTCAAAAGATGAGTCCAAAGAAATACTCAGTACAAAATGTAGTTTTATATTCCTCTTTCATCCATGTTACTTCTGAATATTCTTGCTGTTAAATGAACACCAGTCAAAAGTAGTCAAGAATACAAGAAAACACTCTATATTAAAAAAAAAAAAATCACTCTCAAGGTTTTTCTAAATGCATGTTCAAGAGACAAGCTATTCTTCTTCTCCAAAACTGGCAAAGCAACAGGTGGGAGAGAACCCTCCAGTGCACCTTTAAGTTACAAAATACCACCGGTATCTTGAAGTCAGATAGCTTTCTTATGTCTAGCATAATTACTCATTACTCAGGTATTTTGAAGACTTTTGTTTTCAATTTTGTTGTTCAAGGTTTTTGTTTGTTTCTTCGTTTGTTTGCTGGAAAGTATTTTATTTCAATTAATAAATAACAGTGTGCTGAAAAGTTGTTATTAGTGTACTAATATCTCACAGAAAAGTAAAATATTTTTTTTTCTAAAATTCCATGTGTATAGGTATTTTACAATTGTAAAAGGATTCTGCCATCAGCAAATTATGCTTCTGCTTTCTTAAGACACCTTTATAAAAGGAGGTTAAAATAGTTGGAGAACACAACTGACCACAAAAAAGTGGCTGATTACCATAAACATATGCATGTTCACAGAAATGTACTTTTCTGCCATATATTATTCCACTAAGTTTCAGTAACTTGCAGAAAGCAAACTCTCAGTGTAAAAGCTTAACATTTTAAAGAGTGTTACCTACAGCCATTCAAGATCAAAATGATTTCCTAATTCTGGAGAAAAAAACAAAACAACAACAACAAAAAAAAACTGTTAGTATATTAGTGTATTAGTTGTCAGCCACAGATAGTGGCTAACACAGCTGCTAGAGGCAGCTTAGTAAATACGTACTGGTGATTAATCAGTTCTTCCTCCCTACCCATCAAGATTATCAATACTGTCCTTCAGGGAAGGATTCAGCAGCCACCAAGTCATCATGCACAGTAAGTCAGTCCCTTCAGATCTCCTGACATGACATCAGATGAACGTTTGGAAAGAGAACACAATTTTCCATCTCCAGCCTAGCAAAAGGACATCTTTTTCTTGGTCCTCCATGGATGTCATGACCATCTGAGGACTGTCAGCAAAGTGGTATAACAAGTAACGAATCAGTTGACAATAGTACAATACAAGTCAAAGCTTTGTCACCTTAGCTACAACTTCAGCCTCCTTTACTCATAACCTGTAAAACCATCTTTGCTCCAGCTCACTGCAAGGATCAGATATGATAGCTAAAAGTATTGAGAAGCATCTTTGTTATCACTTATACCTTTGTCCCAGTTCACATCTCAGATGGATTACTAAGATAGGCAGGCATCAAAATTACTGTCTCTGGCCCTCATCCTTTGGCATCAATCTGTTAGTGCATGCTGAGATTGATTTTCCCCATAATTTCTGAATGGACACTTGGGTACATTAACAAAATGAATACTACCATAAATATGAAATATTACTCTGATAACCATTTGCATTGTGGAGTAAATGTTATCTTGCCACAAGATGCACTCCATTTTTCAGTGTTTTATAATCCAACTGCAATGTTCATGGCAGACTGCACTTGGCATACAGATACAGGCAGCACAACGATTTACATTTTCATCATCTATAGGAGTTTAAGAAACAAAAGAGCTGTAGCTTATTTCTTAGCTTGAAATACTTGTTTGAAATCCCCTGCATTTTGAGGTTTGAAAAAAGAGCTAGCATAAGAATAGCAGATTTATTTTAGTGCCCATGTAAAGCTCAAGTGCAGCTGTTCCGTTACAAAGTGAAAGGGAAATTCTGGCCCATTAAATAAATGAAAAAACTCCCACATTAACTGCTTGTTCAGAAGTGGTCATAGTTATGGCTGAGTATCACAGCACTGCATGTTCATTTGGGTATCTCTTGCCTAGTGCTTCTGTGACGCTTAAAAAAAAAAATCTACCGAGCTCCATTCCTTAAATAATGGACAGAGTCCACGAATCATCTACCTTGATTTTCCATCATATACCTAAATCATATTTATCTTTTAAAACAATAATTGTCTCATTAATTCCTTTAACTATATTCACAGTCTGTAGTAATTATTTCAAATACTTGTTTACAGTTTGCAGAGTTGTGGAAGTAGTCCTAAGAAAACCACATAGCCCAGAACAGAAACACCCAAGGGAGGCTGAAGAAGAAGGATTTAAGAATTTATACTCACCAATTCATTTCAGTTGCAAATTCTGGAACTGAAAAAAATAATTAGGAAAAAAAAATCATACTCAATTTATCATGTCCATTACAAAAAAAAAAAAAAAAAAACCACAAAAAAACCCACAGCTGCGTCTGAGGAATTTCAAGCTGTATGGCTAAACACATTCTGAACAGAAAGATAGGCTTACAGAGGATATTTCAAAAGCTAATTAACGTAACTAAGAAGTTCAACCCATAATATGAGTTCACAAGTTATGTACTTCAATTAAGCAAACACACAGACCTATGCATTAGCAATATCAACTCATAATAAGGTTGCTATTAGTCTCTATTACACTATTCTCTGTGAAAACAAAACTATTGGTTATAACTAACACAAGAAATTAAGTGACACAGCCAGTGTCAAAAAAAAATTAAGATGGGCAGAATTACATCTGAATTCCTTATTCTTCTTTCTTTATTGGTCCAGTTGCCTGATGCAGTAGGCTGTAGGCTATTAGAATCATATCCAGACATGGTGTGAGCACGTTCAGGTAATCTATAACATGTCCTAAGTTAGAATGAAATATGTTCAGTCTAGCTGATATTAATTCTTTGATATAATAAAATAAAATAAATGATTGCTACACTGTCAACCTATCTCTGTATGGTTTTAGGACCACAAAACAAAATATACTAGAGCAGGGAAGAGAAATAACATTTCTGATTAACTGTTTCTCTGAAGATGATAAATAGCAAGTAAAAGAAAGGAGGTGAACCACTGGTCCGCAAAATTACTTCATGAATAGGAAACAGACAGGACAACTAGAAACTGGCAGTTACTCAGCAGCAATGCATGGCTGACAGGTCAGTTGTAGAAGAGACACAACCGTATTTATGATGGGATTCTATGTGAGGGATCATTAATCTCAGCATAAAAACTGTCTAATTCAGAATCAAAGTATTTACAGACTGGAAAGATTTCCTGTAAACTGCGTGACATTGTTCTTGTTGCTCGTGAAATTGGAAGAAACTCAGAGCAGTTACTTTTTAGAGAGCTGTCTAGAGTTTGATGTACAAAATACTACCAAAAGAGATAAGAAAAATTAAACTATACAGAAAAAGCAACCAATTTGTCAAGTCATTTTGCTATCTCTACTCATGTTAAGTGATTATTTTAGTTTAGCTAGGCTGAATGGACAAGGGGACATATTTAGCAAGGTGATCAGGACATACGAAAGGCTGCAGACACTGAATATGTAACTTTTCTCAAACAGGGAAACTGTAAGTGACCCACAGTCTGAGCTTCTACCAACACTAATTAAAAGCATCACAGACTTCCATGAACTTTTTCAAAAGTGTATTTGATCTAATTAAGCAAACCAACACTTCTGTAACGTATGTACTTCAGAATTAAGCTGGCATGGGAGAATAAAATTCAAAGACCACAAAAGAAAAATAAAGAAGACTGCCTGATGCAGTATTTCACATCTGAATGTATTACCATCCAGCAAATAAAGAAACACATCAGACTGAAGGCAGTGAATTAAATTTTGGCAAACAAAATGAGTCAACAGGATAATTTGAGCTAGGACAACAGGATAATTTGAGTCCAGTAGGAGGGATTATCATCATCTAAGATAAAACCACCAAAGCAATACGAAGATAACAGAAATGTTAGCAAAATTTTAACCTTTTCCAGAAACAAACAAACAATCTCAGGGGCACAAACACCAAATCAATCAGTACATCTGCAATAATATTTTAGTTAGGCTCAGGAATGCAGTTTCACAAGAACTACTTCTAGATATTGCAACTGAACACACTTTGATGTGCACTGCAGAGTTCTCTCAGAGCATACATACAACATATCTTTTGCAGGAAATTAACTTGGAAAACAAGTCTCAAGGAACACACACTTCGGCTAATATCCAGTTCATGACAGCTCTGAAAGCCAGGTCAAGGTGAGGTACCCAGACATGCATTACCTGTCCTCAGTAACAACAGTTCCACTTTCTTGACCCAGTGCTATTAACTACACTAACCATAGACTACACATAGGAATTCTGTCTGAAGAATCTTCCTGATATATGTATTAGAGTATGTTTGAATTACATGTGGCAGGATGAACAAGAAGTAAGGTGTCTCTTGAACCAGCAGTGAAAACAACCTTAAAACTGAATTTAGAAGAAGGAATAAGTAGAAATGCAAACTAATTAATTAATTAGTGGAAAAAAGAAATGGGAAGAACTTCAAAGGAGATATGCAAAGGAAAACTTCAAAGGAAATCCATCCCTTGCACTTCTCTCGTTTTTCCAGGGAGTTCATCTTAAAGAAGAAACCCATACTGGCAGCTGACTGCTGTTTAAGTTAGTAGGACTAGTTACGCTAAGTGACAATACTAAGACTTTCCTTTTGCATGAAGGCTGGAAAGGATTTATTTATTTATTAACAAAATTGGTCCCCTTTGGCTACTGATGTCAGGTTCCCATACCTTAGGAGAAATGAGAACAGTTTTAAAACTTCTTAGGCTTTCATGTGAGTATTTAGGAAGGAAAAAAAAGATCAGAACAAAAGCCCTAAATCTCAGCTTAGCATGAACTGTCAAACTCAATCTGAAGCAATAAAAAGTCTTCAACTGAACTACTTAATCTTAAAAGTTTGAACACATTAATGCTGAGTAGTCTTTTCCTTCATTCTGTTGCTGTTTCAAAAATAGGCAGTTAATTCTTAAGACTAGTACAGCTACTTTATAGCTAAAAGCTATTTCCCTTGGCCTACGTTAAAAGGCGTTTGTTTGAGAAAGTCAATAAAACACTCAGGGAAAACCAGAGTATGAAAGGAATTTCTTATAGTGGAAAATGACCCGATATTGCTGACAGTAACGTTGTCTCCTTATTGACTGCTGCAACCTAAAGGTCAAAGTATGAAAGAACCATGAAACACTTAACTACGGCGTTTCTTGGAAATTCTTGTTACTTCCCAGGTGTAATCCTGTCTAAACCTGCTGGGCTCAACAGCATATGAGAAAATGGTCAAGTCACTCTCAAAAGGCAAGGGAAAAGACTGCAGTTTTGCCTTTTGTTTGACGATTTGTACAGTAAACAAAACAAAAATACAAACAAAATAACAACAAAAAGAACACACATTAGCATCATATTAAGCCAGACTTGCCTATGAACATTAATAATTAACTCAGAGAATCTGGAAAAAAATATCACTGATTTCCAATAAATCATCTTCCAGAAAGAATAATTTAAATATTTTTTCCATTCAATTGTGCTCTCTTTCATAGATGCATTCAATAAATTTGTATGTTGTAATAAACTTTTATGCTGCTAACAGGAATTAGCTGAGACTCTCTGAAATGTTCCATTATTTCAACTTTTTCCTTCATAAAATTGTGATTTCATGGACTTTAGTCTCCACAGTTCTGATCTTTGGAAATGTAATTTGTTGTTGATTAGTTCTCTTGCTATATTTAATATAAATTCTTCTTGTCCTGATTATGATTGCAGAAAGAAGCTTCAAAGAAGAAGATGAGAAGGGGATGAAAATTACCTTTAGACAAATAGTTAACAGCTAACCACAAGCATTTCAGAGGGCATCTGATGAGAAGGGTATCCAAACAGATAATTCCTAGTACTTTTATGTCTTAAAATAAATAAATAAATAATAAAAGTAGCTTTGATGTGAACAGCTATAGTCTATTATAGATTATCTGATATTAAGAGGATGCCCTTGTACTATTTTTATGCCTCAAATTCATCTGCAATATCACCATTCTTTAAAGCAATAAAGTTCTGCTGTGTGGCAGCTTGCCTGACAAGGAGGGCGTGGGATGGGTTCCAGACTCCATGGCAGCCCATCAGGCTGGCTGCTGCAGCCCCCACAGCCTGAGAGCTTAATGTGGAGATTTTCTCAGGCTAATCCCTAAGGAAATATTTTGGAAATGTCAAATTTCTAAAAATGTCACACACAACTCTTTAGTTTCATTCTGTGAGAGAAGGACTGTGAGGGAGTTTCAGTATTGACGACAGTCTTCCCTTATGTGAAACTTATATTTCAGTGTCTGTGCTCCATGCAGTGCTAGCTATTCTTAAAAAATAAAACATAAAAATTAACATAGAGGAAGAAAACCCTCTGATGCAAGTTAAACTGGCAAAAAAACAAAAAAAAAAACCAAAAAAACACAGCTATTTAGAAGTTGCATCGTTAGACAATACATCATATGCATTTCTATGGGTATTTAAAGTGACTGCATTATTTGTGAAAAATCAAAATCATTTCCCATGGAAGAAGATCATTTTCCCCCAGAAAGAAGAATGCAACACTGAACACTGTTCACAGTACGCAGTTTGTTCAGACGCATTAATCTAGAGGTGACAGGAGGCACCTTGCTGCATATTACAGGCACGTTGCAACATTAACCCCGTTGTCTAATCACTGCTGTACCACAGCAATACATTTCTGAAGGGTGCTTTGAGTTGATTTTCAGTTAACCTGCACCAAAGGCATTATGAAACGTCCACGTAACTCTTTTGGGACAAGTGTTTAGATAACACTCTTAAGCTGGTCAGTCTTTCTAGTCTATTCTGTGTCCTGATGCTCTCTATAGAAACAATTTAGCTGATAGAATCAATGAAGAGAGGTACAAAACTGCTGATGACACAACGCTAAGCAGCAGCTCAAATAATTTAAGATGACACAGGAAGGATTATGAGGGACTTAGCCACTGAAAATTGCCAAGTGATTGTTGGCATTCTGCGTAGATGGCTACAAAATTAGATGAGACATCTGAAGTAGGAGTTGAAGGACAGAGAGGTTTAAGGCAATATCCAGTTAAAAAAAATAAAATCTAACAATAATGGATCGTTACTGAGAAGCCATGAAGGCTTGTGCTCTGTCAGCATAAAAAAAGTTATAAAAAAATGAATAAAGTGGTTTTTGGATGGCCCATGATTCTATTCAAAGGAAGGATAAAATATTAGAGATGATAAAACACTTTAACTAGGAAAACATAAAAGAAACAAGTAGATCAGTTATTGGAAATATATTAATCATGGAAGATATTCTACAAGAGCTGTGAGAACTGGTTAACATAAAGCATAATGACATTCCAAGGAGCATAGCCTCCCTGCAAACTCAATAAAATCTTTTTCCAGCTCACTTCAGAAAATATTAACTGAAGAAATCAGAATCCCACATACAGATCAAGGACAAGTACCACGTAACAGATCTTTGCTTCTGTTTACTCACTGATATCTGTGTTTGAACTGAGATCATGAGACATTAAAACAAAATTCTTGATATAGTTTTGATTTGTTGCATAGAAGTAGAATTTGATTCTCTGGAAAATAAGATTTAATGGGCGGGTTTAGACTGCATAAATATAACTGAAAGATGAAAAATTTTAGCGAGAAAGAAATCAAAGCAGCACTAAGGGTTTCTGTCAATGAGTTTCCCTTCACAGGAGAGGAAACTAACTATCCTGAAGTTAGAATCTACAGTAGAGCCAAGAATATTTTGAGGATTGATGAAGACAGGTAATCAATGGAAGTAACTGTTTTTTTCCCCTCAGGGACTCATCTTGGTAAGACTAAACACGTTCTTAATCTGGTCTTCACCCTCTAGTTTGAATTTGACCATAAAAATTCACTGAGCAGAACAGCTGTATCCTGATACAACCCATCCTTTCTCCTGGGAGCCCACGCAGGAGCCGTTAAGCACTTCAAAGTACCCTTCTTCCTCTTCTCACCCAGGGGCTAAGCTTGGTACTTCCACGCGGTTGATACTGGATTATTTGTTCAAAATTCATATAAAATACCATGAAGTAGACTGTGAACAGGGAGTGGAAAAATCAGTGCTTTTAACAGGACAACATTTATTTTAAGCAACTGTGCATTCACTTTTGATGATATAACATCACATGCATTCAGCATGGCTTCTCAAGAAACTGATTCAGTCTGTGAACACACTTGTTTATTGAAGATTTTTAGGATTAACCAAGGCCAGACAGACAGAGTTCTGGTGTGGCGAGCGTCTCTGAGAGACT
The DNA here is from genome assembly GCF_038088225.1 of Cyrtonyx montezumae. Classification (NCBI taxonomy): domain Eukaryota; kingdom Metazoa; phylum Chordata; class Aves; order Galliformes; family Odontophoridae; genus Cyrtonyx; species Cyrtonyx montezumae. The sequence goes on along the minus strand of NW_027071914.1, from coordinate 6,557,025 downwards.
GGGAAAGGAGGAAGAGAATAAAGGATGCTCTTCCTGACTTCTTCCTTTTTAACTTGGCTTGAATTCTGTTTGGTATAAACACAGAAGACATCTGCTAGGTCAGATGCCTCACCATCATTAAGTTTAATGCAACTTGAAACTTGGCACATCCAGAAAAAAATCAGCAAAATTTACATTCAGAAAAAACAGCAAAACTCAGAATCTGCAGACTGGTAGAAATGGAATTTTAGAATTAAAACATCAATTTCTGAGGACAAGAACAGAATTATAGCCAAGTTTGTAATTTCTGTAAAAAAGCTACAAACTCTAAGTAAACAACAAAAGAGCGAAAACAACATGAGATGGTCATCTGCCTTTCTTATTTATAAATTATAAAGTGGCAGGAATTATTCCTCAGATAGGTAGGTCAAAAGTAACTCCTCAGCTACCCAAAAAATCTCAGTGACTTTTCTAGCCTCAGGTTTGCTGAGTAGGATGTATTCAGTATCTCCATTTCTCCAGCAGGTGAGATTATTTAAGTGAACATTAGCATCAGACAGAAACTGCATTTCTAATTATTTTCCTGATCAGAAAATAAAAATTAAAAGCATTATCATACAAGACCTATTTAGCCCTTTTTTTTTCTTTCTATTTTTTTAATGTATCTACAGCACGTTTTGAATGAAGTATGCCTCTGAACACTACTGCCACAGCAAGTGTTTGTTCTCTTCTTCCCCTGTAGCATTCTTCTGGATGTTTAATCAAACTTCTTTGAGACTGACAGAAGTTAAACAATAAGGGACTCCACTCTTGGGCATACAGCTAAAGTAGCTTAGATCTAACAGCAACATACAAGCTCCTGGGGAAAAACCACAAGTCTGCAGCAGCAGATATCTACAAAGACTGCTCTGAGTCAGCACTGAAATAATTACCATTTCCAGTTTCATAGAGAAATTAAGGAATTGTCTTTCAAAATGAAAAATGAAAAGCCTTCTTCCTCGTATGAAATTGCTAATACAGTAAAATAATAATTAAAATACATTTACATTCTTACCACTAGATATAGGTTCTCCTCCTCTAGAATCACACAATAGGAAACAGCCACAGCCTTTGCCACTAAGGTGGGAACATCTGGCATCAGGATGGAAATTTGTTACAGCAATATAACCTTTTAATTCATACACTGCTGTTCTGCCACCTTGGAGCAAAATACAACATGCCAGAAACCTCAAACTATGCCAGTCCTATCATCAAAAATTTTATAGCCCCTCCTCAACTACATCCTTTACCTACAAAAAAGCAGTTACTCACTTTCATTCAAAGCTCTTTCTAGCCCTCAGCTCCTTTCTGTTCTCATTTAACTCTGACTAGATTCAGGTGAAAACTTTCCTTTCAATCTACCATCTGTAGGTTACTGGAATGACAAACTTCTTTTACAGCCATTCTGACTGCACCTGAACAAACAGCACAATCCCTTCTCAGCTTTTACTTGCTGTGACCTAACTAATCACAGCTTTTTAAGCATCTTCTGGTGCTTGTATGATCCACAAAGCCTTGACAAAGCAGGTGTAATTATGCACATACACTCTTTCTTCAGTGGCAACAGTCATCAAAGCAAATTGGTAGTGTTTAGGACAACTGCTTTTACTTGTCATCCTTTTTTTTTAAATTATTCTAGTTTCCAAAAGGACTGGCTTTCAATATGGCAATAGAGATCTCTGTGAACCTCTCTGCTTTGTTCATCTCGTATACCTCATTTACAAGGGGATGCGTCAAGATGGGATTTGTTCTTTATGTATTACCTTTGCATATTCATGGAAATGATAGCATTATGGCATAATAATTCCATTAAGTGGAGATTTTACAGCCTAAGTTTTTGAAATTAAATTTTCTTAGCTGTGTAAGATAAAAATATAAGAATATTAAGCAGGACAAATTGTAATTCAGTACATTTATACAATATTCTGGTTTCTTCATACTTATAATAGGAGAGGAAGAAATGCAGGAGAGTGAAAATGCCACTGTTGTCTATCTTAAAGTTCAAATAGTCTCAAACAAAAGCACAGTTTATCATCAAAGACAGCTTCAGATACAAGCACTTTGAAACAGTAATGACCTAGAAGTATGTGTGCTTCTTAGCATGCTAATTGCTCCAATTCTGAGTAGTGATAAAGTTCTGCTTAGCTGTTCTACTTGCACAGTGCATGTGCTACGTATTTAAAACCCAAAAAGCATCAGAAAGAGAATTCTAATTATATGTTTCATTAACTTTCAGAAAAATAGAATGCACTAGTGACTTTCAGGTGCCATAATAAATGCTTCTGGGTGCTTCTTCCTCCCCCTCCTCTCCCCCCCAAACAAATTCAGTCTATTTGGATAAGTTTTCCTCTAGCTGGAGAAACAAATATTCTGGAAAGAGTGGAAGGCAGGTACTTCATTTATTTTAGACCACTGCAGGAAAACAGCAAATTGATCCATTATATTTTAGTTAAATAACCCTAGACACATTATATGAGCAAGGTTTCTCTGAATGTCATATCTGCTAAGGCAGATGTTGTTCTGAACAAGTTTTTAAATCTGGGGAAAAACACAGGGGTGTTTTTTTGTTATTTTGTTCTGTTTTTTTGACATTTTAAAGACTGCACCCATTTGTCTGTCTGTCCCTTAAAATCTAACACTTGCTAATGAATTTATTCCATTTTAATGCAGTGTTCCACTTAATTCAAGAATAATATGTAGGCAAGGATATATGAGGTTGATGAAATAAACTATTTTTTCTAGTGTTCTTATATTATACAATATGTTCAGACAATCTGCCAAGACAACAAAATAACAGACAGTTTTCACTACATGGAAATAAAAAAAGGTTATACTTGTAAGCTTATGGCTTATATAAAGTTGTTTTTTTTTTTTTTTTCTGAAGGAAAAGTAATAGCAAGTAATGCAGTGCATTCTATAATCTCCATAACTTCCCTTAAATCCTAAGGCCCACATAGAATTCTTTAGCAAATTAAACAAGTATTCATGATGTATTAGCATAGTGAAGGAGAGTTTGTATAAAATGAAGTCTACTAAATTTGGCTAAATTTCTTGAAGGTCTTTTAGAGCCTCAGCTTTGCAACCTTCTGGATTTAAACTGGGTCCTGCAACATGATTTGTTCAGACACTTACAGTATTTTAACACAACAAGTATCAGGAATCTTTTCATAATTCTATCAACAAGAGAAGTATTAAGCATGAGGAAAATTGAGCTCTTTTTACAAGCACCCGTTGAAGACAGTCACAGAATCTCATCTCTTTTCCACCTGCTAAACACCACCTTTTCTCTTCCCTTAAAGAAATTAACTTTATGATAATTTTGTTCCTGCCTCCAATTTCTGACTTGATGAAGCTGTCCTAATCAGGAAACATAAAGCTAAAAGTCAAGTGCAATCAGGGATTATTAGGCAAGAAATATTTATTATGATAAGCATTTTAAGATATAACAACTCATGCCATACTAATCTAAAAAGCAAACTCTATAAAGAGAATCACATTTCACTTTCTTTGCTTTTGTTTACCACACAAATAACCAAAAACTGTGTTGGTATGCTCCTATTTCATAATAAACTTATGAGAGAAAACATTTTCCAGAGCAAGATTTAAGCAGAATTTTTTTTTTCATTAAATCTGACATTGTCATTTATTCCGACAGCCTGCTAAGAAATCAAAGGTTGGGCAGAACTAGAAAGCCAACTAGAACCACAGGATTTGCCATTTTTCAGATCACTGTTTAAGTACTTGGGTTGTTGAAAAATTAAGAAAGAGTTCTATTTGTTATGTATGTACAGTATCTCTGTTCTGTCAATACTGGCTGTCAGCTCTGCAAAGGATGATGATAGTAAATGATGTTCTGGACATTAGGGGGGAGGGCTTGGGGTTTGTACTTGTAACAAGTTCAGATACAGCTTCAGACAAGGTCACAAAATTCTGCATTTTCTGTAGCGCATCTCTCTTACAATTTGGGAATGGAATAAAGGCAGACATGACTACTGCATCTAACTCTCAATTTAATTCAAATGCATTTATTTGTTTGGTTTTCTAAGTATGGTGAGGAACTTGTTCTATATGTGGTACTTCTAGAGGCTAGACATTCCAGTTTTAGTGCATTTCTCACAACTGGACTTTAGGCATAAGGGAATATAACTGCATCATGGGATACATACTGTAGATGTATAGAAGACAGATGTACAGACTCAAGAAAAACTTGGACCTCAACAAGATCTGGAAGGACAAGTATTGTCAGGTGCCAAGTAGCCCTCACAAAGCAATGAAATGATCAGGAGAATTATGAGAATATAAATGCATTCTCCTAGGAAATGAAAACGTTCACTGAATGAAACCTCTCTACAGAAGCTCAGAAGTTCACCTGCAAAAAGAAAGCCCCATGCAAACATTTCAATGGAGGAAAAGGCTTCAACAAAAAAAATTTCACGTCATAATTTCTTAAGATCTGTGTTTCAAAATTCATAAGGAACGAGCTCTACCACTAGGATGTCAATAGTAATAAACAATGAGAAAAGTCTGCTTGTTGCAGAACTTTGGGAAACCACACTGCCCTGAGACAAATTGTGTTAAATTGTGTGATGGAATTCAATTCCCATCTTTCCATAGGTGCTGACTGCATATAAACTTGTAATGACCAAGATGACAAAATGACAGCATTTCAGAGTATTTAAAGAATGACTTGCCTCTCCTTCCAGACCTCCCAGTGTTTAATTTAGTACCTCTAAGTCCCCAGACAAAGCACCTGTTCTGCCCAGGCATTGTATTACGACAGGTGACAAAAGTTGATTTTTTATGTGCAGCATTAGCAATGCATATTCTACCTTACAAATGCAGAAACAGTGGTCAGTTTAGGCATACTTTTATAGCATACAAATAAAATTTTCCAATTTTCTTGTTCTTTCCCTTCCCTTTTAAAACAGATGAGCAGCAAGGATGCATGCATTGATGCCATCTGCCACCTGCTGTGGCACCACTGGCTGTGGCTCTGAGCCTTCCATCACCACCCAATGCTCAGTACAGCCTCAGCCTTTAGCTTCAGTGCCACCAACGATCCTATAGATCTCACCAGCATCTCTGTGATGAGGAAATATAACAGGGACTACTGTAAAGCTGTTCCCGGCCACCAAAAGAGAGTTCACTCTCACATGCACAGGGATGAAAATTTTTCTTCATGAATGCTCAGAGGTTAAGGGAAAACTTCATGATCCAACAACTTGATTTGATAAGTTAGATTATTATATTCTTCTGCATTTACTTACAACATATTTTATGAAATATACTTTTCATAAACCTTGGAAAAGCTGCAATTAATTAATTTGTTTTTAACCTGAGTTAACATTCTAAGAAGTAACGATGTAAAATTGTGAAAATATTGAAGATTTATTACCAGACTCTCAGAGATTGCTCATCGTTTCTTATCTTAGTAATGACAGTTTGCAGCTCAAGCAACACAGACTGTAAAAATCTCCAAAAATCCCATATTTTAATTTTCGGGGTTCCAGGATGATATATTGGCTGAAATAAGTTCCCACAATTTCAGGTTAAAACAAACAAACAAAAAAAATCAGGCTAAAAGCTAAAATCTTTATATTTTTGTAAAATATTTTTAAGTCCTTTAAAGTTTTAGATGCTTATCTTAAAATATCCAAGAGAAATGCTTAAAAGATGAAAAACAACAGAGATCATTATTTTCAGTAGAGTTATGCTTTCCAGTTGTGTTGTATTAGATAAACAATTAACAAACTGTTACCTGAAAGCTGTACTAAAAACTGACATTAACATACAGTTTTAAAACTGAGTAATTGCATTTGTTATGGGCCCTTTGGGGAGTAAGCATGTGAACTTCATCCTTCCCATTTCAATTACAGATATACTACAAATGGATTAAGCCAAATCAGCATTCTCAGAAGTCAATTTCATATGTGCCAGTGTATGCTTGAGTTTTTCAAAGAATAATCTGTGCACAGCGAAGAACACTCTTTTTTAAAAGCTATTATTTTCCCGTACATATTTATATAGGTTGATGTGTATTTAGCAGAATCTTCTACTCCACTCTCATTTCACGATTTTCTCAAATTTTTCACATCTTTTTTTTTCTGCTGCTTTTGTTACATTTCCATGTTGATGCTTGCTTACATGATGTATCGAAATTAATACAGCAAGAAGCCCATCTTTCCTGTGTGTTTTCAGTATCAGCAGGAGAGGCTGCATCTTTAGGCATAGTTTTTAGTGAGTACTGGCTAAATGATGTATGATTCCAAGTGGAGATGAGTGTTACTGCGACAGTGCCTATGTGCTAATCCTTCTGGATACTGCTAGTGAGCAATACAAGCAAAGTGAATTAAATGCTATGCAAAGTGCACAGTGAACGCTTCCACAGACTGGGGAATTCAGACAAATGCCTAATATTATTTCTATAAATTTTCCCCTTATTAACTACATGCTAACTTTGCCATCTAGACTGATAAACTTGATAAAATAAATGAATTTTTATTCAAGTTCTTCAGCCCTAGAGCTTATAGCAAGCAAGACTTGAAAATTCATCTTAATACTCTTCCACTGCTTCTCAAGGACTGCAGCTAAGCATAATAAAACCACAGAAACATAAAATCCTTACAGTTGGAGGGGACCCCTAAGGGCTATCCAGTCCAACTGCTCTGCAAAGAACAGAGACATCACAGCTAGATCAAGTTGCTCAGGGCCTCATCTAGTCTTGCCTTGAAAGCCTCCAAGGATGGGGCATGAACCACTAGGCAACCTGTTCAAGGGTCTCACCACCCTCACTGTAAAAGATATTTTCCTTATATCCAACCTAAATCTACCCTCCCCAAGCTTGAAGCCATTTCCCTTTGCCCTATCACCGTAGACCCTGCTAAAGACTCTGTCTCCTTTCCTGCAGCTCCCCTTTAGATACTGAAAAGCCACTCTCAGGTCTCCTTGGAGCCATCTCTGTGCTGCACAGCCCCAGTTCTCTCGGTCTGTCCTCATGAAAGAGGTGCTCCATTCCATGGATGATTTCTGTGGACTTTCTCCATACAGGCTCCAACAGATCTCTGTCTCTCCTGAACTGAGAACTCCACATCTGGATGCAGTAATGAGGGTTGCCTTGACCCAGGTGCAAGACCTTGCACTTGGATTTGTAGAACCTCATGAGGTTCACCTGAGCCCACCGTTTAGGCCTGCCTAGGTCCCTCTGGTTGGCATCCCATCCCTCTGGTGTGTCAACTGCACTCCACAGCTTGGTGTCATCACCAAACTGTCAGAAGGAACATTCAACCCCACTGCTGATGTCACTGATAAAGATACTGAAAAGTAGCAGTCCCAGCACCAACCCCTGAGGGACGCCAGTCATTGAGACACTGACCACTCTCTGGAGCAGTTTTGTTAACAAGAGTGGATGGTTATCACCCTCAGATGGGTCCTCCACATCCAGTCCCTGTTGTATAGAGGGACCTGGGGAGGTTGATCAGGCAAGGAGGGCTTTTATTTGCAGTTCCGGGCACAGGCTTGACTCCAACTGCTCTTTTCCATTGTGCTTTTCTCTCCACTTTCTTTACACTCAAACCTGATGAGAAAAATTTCTTAAAAAGTAGATGTGACATTTCTTTTTAACACTATCATAATAAACTAGATGATACGTTCACCTTCTACTCGTTCATGGCAACACTGAATTAGGACAATATATAGATTTGCTAATGAACATTTAATTGCCATGGGACTGAAGGTGTCTTGGTTTTTACACTGTAATATTTCTTAGGCTGTGCCTATTAAATTCAAATGAATAAGAAGGAAGTCTTGATAGCTAGAGAAAAAAAATGATGCATGTTAGATGTTCTCACTGAATTTTAGCATAATTTATAGTCTGGCAGTTTCTCTGGCTTCGTGGTTGATGTGTTCTTTGCCTGCTTAGTTTTTAACCAGCCTCTCCCATTTTCTGAGTAGCCATCTGGGGCCATCCCCTTGCTCCCCTCTCCAGTCTTTGAGCCATTTTCTATGCATTTGACTTTTCTAACATTTGACTTCTTGGACACTGAGTGCAAGCCCATGCACACTGGGAGCACTTGTGGCAATTTAATGATAACACCTAACAAAGACAAATAAATGCCTGCTCTATTCTTTTAGAAGGGACAAATTTTAAAAGCAGAGAAATGGCTTGGCAAAGGCACACAGGGACTGGGGTGCCTTCCAGCCACATGCTCAAGGCTCCTTCTATCTAAGAAGTCCTGACCAGTAATCAAAGGCAGTTTTCACCTTGAGTGCTGAAGAAAAAGAATGAAAACAAAAGCTGTTTTAATCCAACACTTTTTCATCCTCTGTCTTTCTGAGGAAGGGAGATATGGATGAAGGGAGAGTACTTCCTCACTCAGCTGAGGTAACACACTGAAGTAGGCATGCCCCAGAATGTTCTTAACTAATGAGCACATTAACCAAGGATTGATTCCAAGCCTGAGCACCACCACTAAAACAGTGACTGACTGAGTCTGTAGTGCTAGCTCCATAGAAGTTGCACACTGCAGTAACTCTATGTGGCATTCAGTGAGACCGCATGAAATTCAATTGCCAGGCTGACAAGGAGAAAACCGTGCTCTCCTGTCCACTACTTCATTAATAAACCCTCAAGTTTCTGGTAGTAGTCCATCTCCCCATTCCCTCCCCACCCCTCAACAGAAAAAGCATTACCTCTTCCACTTCCCATTCCTCAGTTGCCTTGAGAACATTTCTCTAAACTGTATCTGTAGTTGGTGTACTCTTAAGGGTATTCTGATATTAGCACTGGAGAAAACTGATAATCTTCCAGCAAAAGCCAAATCATGACAGCTTGAATCACTGATAGGAAATGCCATCCATTTTTCTCTTCACATGAGACATAATTCCTTCACTGTTATGAAATCAGAAAAAGATGCTAGCACTTCTCACTGTCAAATAGGAAAGATGACCAGTGCTGCTGTAGGGAACATTCAACAGTTTGTTACAGTAAGTTCTGATTGCAACTGATAGAGCTTCGTAGGAACACCCTGTTCATATCTTAGGCTTTTTGACATGGACAGAGTGAATCACAGTCATGCAAAGATCTGGTAACAGAATCAAATATCACAATTATAATGACAGTTCTCTGTTAATCCTCTCTCTGCAAGAGAGATATGAGCATATTTGAAGCTACTATTTTGAACAAGAACATAATTTCTATCTTAGAAAAGCAACTAAAGGACCTTTTTCACTTGATTCCTTTCACGTGTATTTAGCTATCATCAGTGCATAGTCACTAGAATCTGACACTTCTGAAAGGCCTTTTTTCCCCTCAAAATTAACACTGAAACAGTGATTGCTAGAACTCTTTCTTAAGCAGCTGCTCACGTTTAAGGCTTCTATCAGCTCTACAATGTCAAAAATACAACTGATTGTGTTATTAAAAACAGTTACTTTCCTCCACTGCTTCATCACTGTGTAGTGGTTTATCTTCTTAGGGTGACAGAGCATTTCTAGATCAGATAATGTCTGAACTCGGACTTCACTGAATTGAGTGCAATCTCTGGTTGCACTGAAGGTTGCATTTTTCAAGTCTTTCATGGCACTAAATTCTTGGGTAATATTAATTCTCAGCTGGAAACAGTCTTCTGTTTACCTGCCTGCCATTCCCTACACTGTTCTTTAACTCAGCAACAGGAGTTGTCAAATAATATATTCTGATAAATATTCACAGTGCTTTACAGTGCAAACATCACCTGAAGGTCTGTTTTCTTTCTCAGTGCGTGTCAGTGCTTCACTAGCACCATCTTAAAAGTAAAGAGGGGTGAAGATTCCCCCGAAACATCATTAGTGTCACCAGCAAAGTTCATTCTAATCCTGATCAAAAAAAATACTGCTTTTGCTCCCTAGTTTTTTCCCAGCTTACCCTGTGGAAGTACAGAAAGAAAGCAGTCATTATTGCATACCGAGACCAGGCTTTCAAAAGCACCCGGAGGAACAATTAGAGCTCACAGCATACAGAGCAGCTCTGAAAATCTGAACCCTAATCACTCTTATTGAAGCATCGAATGGTGCCAATTGGCAAGAAACATCAGGCTCACCAGCACGCTGTAATAGAAGCAATTGAGATGCAGTCCATAAGGCATCATTGTCAACCAGCAGAGCTACTGAATGAAAGCAGTTCTTTAATTTGTGACACAAATGTACCTATCTGAAATTAAAAGACATTTAAACCACATAATCTTTTCTTCCCATTCTAAGGTGAATTTTATTTGTTAATCCAATGTAAGGGAGTAATAGCCTCTAATATTATAATATTATTGTCACAGGCTTCAGGCACAAAATTAAAACACATATATCTCTTTTGGACAATTACTGACCCACAAGAGGATGAAAACACTCTGTTTTCATCCCTGAGCATTACCTGTTAATTGGTTCTATGGACACAGCAAGGAGAAGTTTCAGCTCAAAACAGTTTGTCAGCACTGTCTGCTTAAGCCTAGGGGATGCCACTTCAGAGCACCATAAGCAAACAACCATCATTTGCTTTGCAGATCAGTACCTGTACACTTCATAGTCTATATGCATAAAAGCACTATAGATCTTTTTGCTATAAGATACAAAGAATGAAAGAAAGTTGATAGCCAAGAACACAAGTGAGCTGAGGATGAACTGAGAGAAAGGAAAGGGGATAATCATAGAAATATTGATCCTTTTTGTTAAGGAAAAGCTGTTCTGTTCTATTTTCAGTTCTTGCTTTGCTTGCAGCTGAGTGCAAGAACTTTGTTTATGCATCTTCTTTTTGCTGCTATATAATTTTATGTATCCATGCAAGGTGACAAATGTTTTAAAAGCATTATGAGGAACAGTTGTTTAAGCAGAGTATCCTCTTTCTGTCTAATGAAGAAATGCAGTAAGCAAAATTAGGATATGTTTTAAACTTTAAAATACTGAGAGTACAGGACGATACAACCAGAAATTATCCACGCTTGCTCACTGAAAAGATCAAATGGTCATGCTCTCTTGTCACACTTCTGCAAAGCATCCTTAATGGCTAAATTGGATGATTGGATTTTCTCTGCCTTGTAGAGTGAATACCCAAGTGACACAGAACCATGCTTGAACTCTATACTTCACGCTTGAACTATTGCAGATAGTGGATAAAAAGGAAAACGAAAAGTTACTTGGTGTGCAAGGGCTTGCACAGCTGATAAAATTTAGAGTAGCTTCAAGCTGAGGGAGCACACTTATATAATGCAGAGAGAGTAATGAAAGGCAAGTACCTCTGTCTTCCCTTATGCACACAGAAGTTTTGCTGAGAATGGAAATTGACCAACTAAAGTGATCTACCCTCTAAATGCCAGGAGTCACACTATGTGTATGAGTGTCTGTATATGCTCTCATGCAGCATCTTAAAAATGGGCCAAAATAACCCATTTTATCTCTTTAAAACAACAGTAAGCAATTGAATTGAAAAAATATTGCAAGGAAAATCTAAAAATCAAAGGATCTTTCATCTCAAATCTCATCTTTGTGATTCATTTTAAAATAAGAAAAATCTTATTTCTTATCCCTGATTTCCTACTTAAGAGTCAGCACACCCTCTGGAAACTACTCAAGGGACTACAGAACAAGTCTAGAGAACAATGACTGAGTTCAAATAAAGCACAGTCTGGGATTCGTTCAGAACCCAGCAGATGAAATTCAAATATTTCATACAGAAAGTCAGACTAATTGATTCAGATCACTTCTGGTAGCTTCCCAGACGTATGCTAAAGAATCACCACTCCAGCTATAGAAAGCCAGAATTCTGGTTTAGGTAGGCACAGTATGAATGAGATCTTGTGGTCTGTTATCTGTAGGAAAGAAGTATGCATTAAGATATTCCTTTCTCACTTATTAGCTTTTAAACTGTTACAGGGTCATTGCCTTCATATAACAACTAATTGTTGAAATCTTCAAGGAACAGACATCATCTCATTAAAGAAATAGAGAGCACTTGTCAAACGTTTACGCAGTGTCTGGCAGAGCACTGTGTCCATCCCAAATGGGTCTTCTAGTTAGGCATCAATACCACGTGAATACCTACCATACGCCTGCATCTTTGTATTAGCACAACTGTATAGAGTATTATTTCATATTAAAAACTTGGAGTAGATGGCTGAAAATTATTATCTTATGGTTTCATTTTTTCCCATGATCGCTTTCATAGTGGCTAAGCAACATTATATTTACAGCATTTTTAAAGTCTATACCGCCTTACACTCTGCATTTGTCTGGGTATTTTCTACATGAAAACTTTGTGCTTAATCTTATTATTACCCTAGCAGATATGCAATTCTGGAGCACCAACCAAGATAATTAGGTATGCACAATATTGCAGAAATCTCCTCTGGTTTGCTATGTCTTTCATTACTGACATTTCTACATCCAGCAAAAGATCTGCTGAAGAAATGTATGCGATTAATGCTGAATAAATCAAGTCTAATGAGACCTCTTGGGAAACCACCTCTCCTTATACAATCAGAGGAGAAACATCAACTGCTCTTTGTTCAGATGGAAGGGTTACAGACCAGTCACAGGTTTTGAGAAGAATTTACTTTTTAGCTGTTCATCTAGCAATTCACTTTTATCTTCTATAACCAGATAAATCCTGGTGAGCAAAACAAACCATATGCAACTCAATAACTGCAGTCTGTATTACCAACCTGGTGAATACCACTACATTCTTAAGATTACGATGGCACTAAAATTCATAAATATGGATCACAAAAGCAGTGATTCAATAGCTAGACTTAGCTTAAAGGAACTCTCCATACTATCGAGCTTCAGGCTTTAAAGTCTTTATAATTTTCCCAGTTTTTCCTACCCTTAAATTGTTTAATTTTTAATTAAGTTATCACTGCATAGAGTCTTCAACTTCAGGCAGTTCTGAACAAGCTCCAGTTACATTTTAAGTTGAAATGTAAAATAAAATAAACTGCCCCATGCAGGAAGCTTGTGCTGGAAAATTTGGAAAATTTACTTTTTACCAGAGAATTAATTTTCATTAGCATTTTCTAAGGAAGTTTGTACAATAAATCTTCCCACAGAATATGTCACTGCAGTGAAAACAGAAAGAATCACACTTGTTTTTACTAACAGGTAACAAGACTTATAAGCATTGAAGTCCTCCAGTGTGAAAATAAAATAATGCTTCATTGCTGACAAAAACAACAACAAACAAAAAAACAAAAAAACAAAAAAAAAAAAAACCACCAAAAAAACAACCAACCAAGCAAACAAACAAAAAAAAAAACCCAACATATATTTCAAGAACACCAAAACTTAAATGGCTCAAGTTGAGTATAGGTAGGAAAAGAATGAATTCCTCGGGGCCACACACTGCTGTGAAGGAAATAAAGCTGAACAAGTCAAACAGAGTGAGAGATGTCAAGAGGAAAGCAAAAAGCTTTCAAATACCGGGCTATGGTGTAGAGTGAGTGACAGCCCTTACAACTCCGAAAGGGGCCCAACGTGACTGGAATCATCAAGGACTCTTGGTGCAGGAATGAATCCCTTAGGTGTATATGTATTTTTAATCTCTGTTTCTGAATGCTGAAAACATTTTTCTTTCTAGAGGCTGCAAATGAACTAGAATGCACATATACTACAGAAACTACACAGAAAACAAGAACATACAGAAATGATAGTCATGGAATGGATTGGCAGTTTACCTCAGGTATTTGCTTTCTCTGAACAAGTATTAATTCTGGATGCGTTGACCATGATATATTCTGGTGAGAGACGAAAAGCGTTTAATTTTCCTAAACATAGATATCCTCAGAAGTATGATTATTTCAGGATGTGTGTGTTATTTTATATCTTTCCAGTCTGCACACAGAGGAGAAGACTGACAGAAGCTGTTTTGCTGCTGGTATTACTATTTCCATCCAGTGGAGACCTGAGCTACCATCATTCCATTCATTTCAATGAATCCTGACAGCTCTAATATAAAAAGCTTCTCCAAGGAAATTACTGTACATTCTTCTTTCTCTTTTGAATGACTGAATGTTTTTATTGTAATATTTTTATAAGAATTTCTTGAAAGCAAGCACTAACCTTGTAAACCTTCTAGGATGCAGAATAGGCTGTGGGCTAAACTACCCTTCCTGGGGATTTAGTGCTGTTTCAAATCTTGGTTAATTGCAGATTAAAGAGAAGGGGAGGTGGAGGAGTGTTGGATGCCTTCTTGGAAGAAACGAATGGCTCTAAACCAGACTGGTACAGCTCCTAGGTGAGGAGCTGAGCCCCCTGCTGCTCACCCACCAGAGGACAAGTTTGTTCTGTACCAGTCAGCATGTCACTATGGCAGTTTTCATTACATCTAAGTTTACTAAGCAAATACCAGACCCTAAACTATTCAGTCAGAGCTCCGAATATTCCATTAATCACAGAATCATTTAGGTTGATGGTAAGAACCTTCTGAGATCATCCAGGACAATCTCCAAACCTTCATTCAACATTTTCTACTTAGTGCCTCAGTTCATTGAATTTTTGTGTGGAAAACTACTGAGACTGTTGCCACCACTGTGATATTTACCATTTAAAGACTGTTTCTAATTGCATTTAGAATTACAAGGTAAATAAAAAAGAGGAATATGAATAAACATAATACCAGACCACATTCTTCAGTGACAGTACAGTCAGTGGATGAATTATAGTGCTCTTACATAAAGGGCAGTGCTGTCACCTTCAGTGCATGCAAGCACTCAGCAAACTGTGACCACTGACAGGATTTGGACTGTTCTTTCCTGTTGCCACAACTCGCTCCTCCAATGCACTGAACATTATCAAAAATATCTTATTTACAATCTTATTTTCAGTTTCAATATTTCAATGTCCTATAAAAATTCATATTTTTAGCATTATATTTTTGTAAACTTTAGACTTGCAGGTTTTTAGGTCACTGATGTTTCTCCTAAGGGAGAGTCAGGGAGGGAGACTCTCCTAAGGGAGACTCTTCTAAGGGAGAGTCATCCTAAGTCAATGCCAGATCATTAGGTATTTGCTGCAAAGGTGTTCTGCAGTGTTTTCCCAAAAGGTTGGTATTTTATCTTCCCTACCTTAATTCCTCTTAACAAAGTTACTTCGGAATCAACATATAGTTTTAAATGAGCTCATGCTATCATTATCTATTCTATTTCTATTCTAAGTGAGGAAGGTCACCCTATGGAAATGTTATACTGCAATCTACTCAAGAAATGTAGTCGCTTTTTGTCCATTTTGTCCATAAAAAGAAAATCATAGAGATCAGTGTTTCATTGCTTTCTTAAATAAAAACTGTTTTTGTAACAGTATGATCAGAACTGATTTTTGTCATTAACTGGGAAATCATAACACTGAACCTTTTGTCTTGAGTTATTGAAAAGAATGATGATTCAGCATTGAGGTTTAATGTTAGTGCATATTCATATGGTCTCTGATATTAATAGAAGATTTGATTTTCTGAAGCTTAAGACAGATTGGATAATTTTATACAGTTAAGTCTTGACTACGTATGTATTGCTCCAAGCAGGAAGCCTGTACTTCATAAAAAAGTATGTCTTGTTAACAGGTATACAGAAGCAAGCTGTACAACAATTCTTGTTAACTTTATGTGCAGATAGGAAAATGTATTGTTGTGCCATCAATATATATTGTTTAGAATTAGGAAAGAGATACACAAAGCATAAAAATATTTTCACATATGTAAAACAAGGAAATCATCATAAAAGAAGGTTATAGTCGTGAGAGTATTTCATAAACAAACTTGATGAAAACATATTTAAAATCCAGTGGGAGTCCCAAACAGTCAAATCTGCCTTCCATTACAGAGACTGCAGGTTGAAACACTACCAAATGTTACAAAGGAAAACAAGAAGAATATCACATGCTGAGCTATTACTGCCTGGAGGAACAAAACAGAACCACAACATGCTCAGTACAATGAAAGCCACTGGGTATGAGCTCTAGGACTGGCAGAAATGATGCTGTATCCTAAGTTCTATTTTAAAAGAATAGAATCAGAATTTTACCCTTACTTTTCCCTTAGACCTCAAAATGCCAGTTAATTTTTGCTGCTGGACACCAATATGATGAAAAGACCACATCTAGCACCAAGGAGAGACTGCTCAGTAAAAAATTAGCTTGTATTTCCAACAATTTGTGAACAGCCTAGGACTATGATCAGATAAAATTATGTAAATAAAGATTGGTGAAAAATTCACACAAATTCAGGTTTGTATCAAAAATTCAGATTCAGATTCAGTCTGCCCTACAGAGCAGGAGGTGGACTGCTGACTACTTGATATGTGCAAAGGAGACAGAAAAAGTCAAGGACAGTCAGTACAGTGAAGCAGGTTTGGTCCGGAGAGGTTCTGAGGAATCTTTGAGAACTGAACATGACACACCAGACATTTCTGCAATGTTTTAATAACAAGAAAGCAAGTTGTTTGGACTCAGTTTTCATACGAGGCTATTTTGTAGGAGTGAGTAACCTGTTCTGTGTGACTGTGGTAAGAATGAACTTACACTGCTACTAATATAGTTAACTCTGTCCCTAATAACCTCAAGTTTTACAAACTTCAGCAACTTTTACAAACAAGATCAGAATTCAATTTCTTGTCTGCAGTGCACAGGGACACTGGCACCCTTTTCTGAAAGCCCCAGAGCCTTGAAGCTGTGCTACTCTCCAGATGAGAGTCAGACTGGGATCAAAGATAGGGAGAAGTAGTTATTGCCATGAATCAAATATTACCTCTGCTTTGACAATGAGCTCAGTTGTGCTCTCTGAGAGTTGTTTCAATGCACTTCTCTGAGAATCTTAGCAAAACTCAATGGGTTCCTCAATAAAACTGTTTGTCTATACAGCTAAACAGCTCTGTTATTTCTTGAGGAATTATTCCAGACTTGGAACTCATGAGATACATTATCATTGCAGCTTGCCAGCCAAAATAAAATGCTCTACCTCAGGTTCCAGAAGCAGTCAAACTGCAATAGCAGGAAACTCCACAGAGACAAATGTATCATGATTCTTAATAGGTTATATTAACCCAAACAAACTGCTGTTGTTTCCAGTGCTTTGCTGGATTCCAGTACCCAAATGAGCTGATTTTGAGCTGTTCAGATAGCACTATCTCAGAAACTGCAATGCAGGAGCTTGTACCTCTCAGTAAGTATGTCCGATATTAATATATGAAATATTTAAGTTGGGTGAGAAAAGGACTGACAATGATAATTACTAGCATGGAAGATTATTTTGATTTAATGATGTGTAAGTAATTAAAATGAATTATTTGAAACCTTTAGATTTCCAACTTTAGCATGTTTGATTAAATTGTCACATAAAAATATCAAGGCCTTGTGTTAAATAAACCATATTTTTGACATTTCAATCAAATCTTGTCTCCATAACAAAGAAAATGCAGAAGATATTTTTTTTTGTCATGTGTTGAATTAATTAAACCTGAATGTTTTTGCTTGAACAAACTTTGAACATCTCCTGTTATTCAGTGTTCGAGCAGTACTTGGACAATTATTCTCCAAGAGAAGATGTGGCCCATGCCTGGGCTGGGCTGCCCCACTTACCCCTTCCCAGCAGACATGTGGTACTTTGCTTTCACTCACTTTCCTTCCTCATGCCTGGCACATCCTGCTTCATGGTGGGCACAGCACTGGCTGACAGGGAGTACACTCTGCAAACATGGACCAGCACGGTCCTCTCCTGCAGGCATTCCTCCAGGGACCCTGAGAGGAAGAGGGAATCAGGTGATCTTGCAGCTCTACCTAAAAGCTGTCAATCTCACAAACTAACACAAACACTTTTCAGGTAATGAAATTTGTCAAACCCAGCTTTATTAGACTTCTTTTGTTTTCTTTTTTTTCCCCCTAACTGATCAGCATTCTATCCCTTCTCTTTCCCTTTCTCACAGTCATCAAAAATTTTCTAAGGAGCTGTAAGGAACTGGGAAATAGAATGACAGTGTATAAATTATTACATTTCTCTTGTCAAAGACTTCACCTTGAGCAAAAGACTAAGTATCCAATTCTAAAAGAAAGTCATTATATGAAATGGCAAGTTTAACTCTTACCCCTATATTCAGGTGAGTTTCAGCTAATTACATACCTGTACTATTTATTATAAAGGGAAAAGCTAAAAACGAATGCACAAAAATATAAGTAAAAGGTTTGAGGATCACAAATAGGAAAAAATATAAAACTGGTACTTCGAGAATTTGTTTAGATAAACTTGATTTTTAAATCTTAAAAATATATAGAAGATAATCTGGGTGATATAGAAACACAGTAAGTTAGAGATAACATTGAAATGATGAAGTTGGAGCATAAACAACCATGCAAAAGAATCGATGGTGATGTGGTACTCAGGATACAATGGTACAATGACTATGACAGGCCACAGTATTGAAAATTAAGCAGTGGATGTGGCTGGTCACAACATTTGGAATTCTTCCAGAGTAAGCCTCAGAATTTTTGAAAGAGGTACAACCATTTTTGTAAGTGCTCCTTCATTTTTTATATGCCCGCTCTGTCACATTCTGCTTTTAAACATAATACACTTGCACTTTCAGTTTTAATGGATATCAAATATTTTAATGGAATTTCAGTGAACTGTACTGTACATTTCCCCAAACAAGGAATGATTCATTAGGAGCTGAAGTAAGTCTCTTTTTTTGTTCTAGCTAGTGAGAAGACAGCCTAGAGGTATATTTTATTAATTCCTAATACAAATGAAGTTAGGTGACTACAAGAAAAATGATTATCTGTGCTGAATAAGGAAACAGGTATAATAGAGAAAATAAGTTTCTGCAAACTAGGGAAGGAGATAGCAGGGTAGAAAGTTATAGAAAAATTAGATAAAGAAATGTAATAAAACTGTAAACGTTATTTTTGTTCAGATATCAAAGCTAAGACTCTGGATAATAAGGGAAAACAAATACTTCTGTGTTGTTTTTTTTCTGCTGAAATCATTTTCTATCTTAAATTTGTAAGTACCTTATTGATAATCTGCAAAATGCTGTCTTCCATTCTACACTCTAACGCAGGTGTATACAGTCCAGGTAAGACTCTCCATGCCTTCTGGAGATCTGGAGAAAAATACATAAAAAAAAAAAAAGACTGTGATATTAATTCCTCATACTATCTCAGATACTTATCAATCTTCTTTATTAACATTACTTGAATTCAGATGTTTCTTATATAAGGTTTGAAGCCATATTATCAAGTAAGATGGGATATAAGGCACTGAACTATAACAATCTATCCTTTAAGTTTCAGACAGAATAATTTGCATAGCATAATTTGTGCTACGCACAATACAGTACCATAGCAATATAAAGAATTACATTAACATTATATTATACCATTTCCTGTATAGTTGTCATCATTTGTTAAACAAAATATTTCAGCAGTTTTTAGCCATTCTGTTCTTTGTTATAACTTAAGCCAACAAACTCCCTGAATGCTGTTGTCCTGAATTCTCTTCTTATTTGATACAGAATCTCAGCTTAAAAAAAACACTGCTGATAGAGCAGAAACCCAATATACACCAAAATCTAATTTAATAGGTTTGATACAATATTAATCAGAGCTTTATGAACATAACAGACAAAACAAAAACTTAAGGTGAATGATCTCTTCAGTAGAGTGACAGATGAAACATTTTTGGGTACATTCTATTGTTTGCTGACCAGACACTGAAGGATATGAGTGCTGGTATCCCTGTTTGGAACAAAGATATTTGATTTTGGAAAAAAAAATAACACATTTCAGAGTGTGTATCTTCAGGTTTGTGGTAGTCCAGACTTAATGACAGAGGTGAGTAAATAGTGTGTCAGCCTGCAGTGCTTTAATTACAACTCTGTCAATTTTAGAACCTCAGATCTTGTTAAAAGCACCATTATATTGGAAAAGCTTGATTGCATAAATCCTGTAGCTATTGCTTTACATGCGAGAAAGCATTTGTTAAAGGCGACACCATTTATATTCATTTTCCTGTTCATCAACATGTACTAGATTTATTTCTAATAACATAAAATGTGTAACATCGTATCATAAAATCCTAACAAAGGTGTGTTTTGTGCCAGCAAAGAAATGAGAAAGCATGAGCATGCATATGCAATCATCAGGAAGGTGGGTAAGAATTTCCAATAAATGCTTGCACAGGTTTAGAATTCTAATGCAGAAGCCACTTATTTTTCCTCATTTTAAACATTCTAAACATTTATAATACAATAATTTGTATTTTAAATGCTGTAACTTTTTGTAAGTCAAAGTTAGCCTCCATTTTAGTAGCAGCTTATTTCAGAATTTCTCTAAAGGAAACTTCTCATGCAGATTAGAAAAGGCTGAGGTGTTGCCAGAAATGTAAATACCTTTACCGAGCGCAGGTTCCCTGACAAACACAGATTAGTAGCATAGCAGGCATTTGCTTGTGGAAAGGATAACAGAAAGAGAAGTTCACCGTTTGTTTCAGTAACAGTATCTTCTTACATAATTTTACAATGTCAGGACCACAACAACTGATTGCCTTCAGGGTGACTGAGTGATAATAGAGAAAAAGGAGATGGCAGAAGTTCAAATTATTGAACAATAGTTTAATCTGCTATATCGAAGATTGAAAACATCTCCATTTTCAGTTTAGTTATAATGTAAGAAATAACAGTAAGAAAGATTAGACCTTTTTCTTGCCTGCGGCTTGGCCAGATCAACAATCAGAAAACAGGGACAGGAGTTATTTACCTTGTGTAGGAATGTCTGGAAATACAGCACCTTCATTCTATGTCTAACTAGAAGCTGCTCTTCAATGTAGGCAGGATTAACCTCAGGTATGCAACCTGGTCATACAGGTAACCTGGGCAACAAACAGCTCACTGAAATCACTTGGCTAACACATAGGATTAACAAAATATACTGTGTGCTATATCCTTCTGAGTTGCAAGATTTCCTCTTTCAGAGCAAATGTTTCAAAGCCTTCTGAATTTCACCTCATACCTGTGAAGCTTCTGTCACCCACACACATTTCAGTTGTGAAGAAAAAGACAAGTGATGCTTTGTGAAACAACTCATTTCTACTTATCAAGCACAAATGCATGTTTCATATGTATGAAATAATTCTCTTTTTGGCATTCATGGTTTTACACTTCATGGTACTCCCAAGCATATTTTTGTACATTTTATATAGTCCCAACACTGCTTCTTACAAGTCTGAAATATTTTCACAGTATATTTTAGTCAAAGAAAATTACAAAAAATAAAATAAAAAATAGATTCACCAGCTAAGAACGATAAGTAAAATGCATAATACTAAAAGAGATTAAAAACATATATATACAAATTTATGGAGCTTGCCATTCACAAGTAGCTCCATAACAACCTTAAAAAAAATTGCCACTGTTTCTAATGGTGGGTAGAATGAATACATGATGGTCACCTACTGAAAACTTGGTGCCGCCACCTTCCTTGGCCACCACTACTACAGAGCATCTGAGCAACTGGGCTACAGGCAGTGGGCTTCATAGCTATCCATCCATCACCCACTGCTGCACTTATGCTACTCTCCTTGACATTCCAAAAATCTCAGGTTCATGCAAAAGACAAGGAGGACCTGAAAACTCCCTTCCTCAGAATGAGATTTATGTACTGTTGTCAGCAGCACCATTTAACACAGTATTGTGGCCAAACAATATGCTGCTTTAAACAGCCACAGAATTGATTGCAGACACCAGTAACTCTTTCCACCTCTTCAGATAGTTTAATTCCTGTTTAACTGCTCCCATTGTGCTCTGCTTTTGTAACATACCTTACACAAATTTGTTCTCCATTAATACTGAGAAGACCCAAGACACTTCAGAAGCTAATGCACACTTCTTCAAGAACAGAGTGAGGGTTTAGCAAATGATGGGCAGCTAGACTGTACCACATTGCTCTCCTACTTTCCCTCCTCAGAAGGACAGAGGGAAAAAATGTGCACAGAAAGCGTGATATGACTCACTGAACATACCCAGAACAGTGATTCCAGCCACATCTGAGCCAATGGCCTGGGAGAGATATGTCCATAGGTGTCTAGTTGTCAGCCCTTCCCTCAGCAGTCAGGCAAGAAATCATGGACAGAAGGACTATAACACAGGAGCCAGTAGTGAATTAAATAAAGCATGAATCCATTGGCAGCAGTGATGGAGAATCTTCTTACACCTGAGAAGCATGAATAATGAAAACATCTGCATCAAAAAACACTTAAGAGTAATGTATTATCAGGACCCAATGGCTTAAAAGAGGCAACCCATTCTAGTGCAACACAGATAGAAAATATTCTCATTGCCCACTGACTAAATTTGTACATATCTGGAATTATCTTTCATATTCCAGGAAAGTAAATCTTCCTGAAGAAGCCATCTGCATGGGGCACAATGTACTGGCTTCACACACCTCATGCTGCAAAATGTCTGCCCCAGCCTTTCTTCTTAGCAATCCTCCATGACAGGTTTTATTTTCTGATGCACAAGTTCTTCAAAGAATGTCCTTGAGGGAAGGGGTGCAACAAAACAAGATCTCCAGGACAGACAGATATGGAATTGTATGAATAAAACTCATCTTTCCAAAGAATGCTTTATTTCAGGTAATCTGGAGTTCATGAATTAATAACACAAACCTGGAAGTGGGCTCAGGTGCACACAGAATAATAGACCATCATCTGCTGGGAAGGCAATACTGCATGAAAGCACAGATTTGCCTGAGGAACTAAAGGGATGTGAAAGCCTTCACCCGGGCCTCAAACCACTCATTCCTACCAACCACTAATTAATCCCAGTTAATTTACTTCCTTTAGATTTGTTCCAAAATATAAAAACAAATAAATAATAAATAAATCCAAAATATGAAAACAAATAAATAATAACTAGCTAAAATATTAAAATAACATAATAACAGCATGACAATAACAATAATGTGAGTGACAGCTGTAAATCCCAACTCCAGTCACTGAGATCAGCATCACTGTCAGCCTGGGTCTCAGCTGTGCCTTCAGCCATACCTGCACTGGAAGGCTGGAGAGCAACAACCATCTCATCTGTGAACCATTCCCAGAAATCCTCATTTCTAAAAGGATTCACATACTGCAGTTTCCAGGAACAAAAAGACTTCAGTTTGCAAGTATGGCCAGGAGAACTGGCCACATCAGGTTGCTATCTTTCATCTCATTAAGTCAATTTTATTCACTTTGACACATACTCTTTGTGATGGGATAGATGTTCTGTTTTTACTGGCAAAGTTGAATGTATGAAGTAATTCTTTTGGTTCTTCATTATCCCACTGAGATAAAAATTATGAAGAAAAAAGGCTGAACTTAATAAATCAGTTGGCAATGCTAATCTAGTGTGAGGTTTTTGCATTACTCAGGAAATATAAGTGCTATGAAAAGATCTAGTGAAATTAGAAATGATGTCCAATAATAGCAAGGGAAGAAGGGTCTTGTTCTCTAATTATGAGACATGAATTTGGGAAATCTGACTTCCAAGGCACCATGACTTTGCAGGTCATTACATTCTCAATGACTCATATTATAAATAAATGCTATCAAGAACACTTTGTTTTCTTGACCCATGTTATGAGGGAATCGTTCACCATTTCAAGATATGTGTTCACAGACTAATGCCTTAATTTGAACAGAATTATTGCATACAAATTGTACCAGAAAATAAGAATCCAAGTGAAGATAACAGCAGCACAGAATAATAATCCAGAGTTGTAGAGAGAATCCTTTCCAAGTGGGAATGAGACCTGACAGAGAACAAGATAAAGGAGGACTTCCATTGGTCACAATAGAGTTAAACCTTTCAGTTTCTCTATGGCATCAACATCAGAGGTTCAGTAGTATTCAGTGGAATTCTCACAAACATGAACCTAAAAATTTCAGTGGTTTCCTCGGGTGGAAGTATTTGAATTTATAAACTGGTTTTTACCACCAGTGCTACGTACAGGACATGCACAATTCAATCCAAAGTATTTCTCATAAAAGAACTAAATCTTAAGAGAGCTTCAGGACGTTTGAAACACATTCAGGTTACACACTTGATTTTTATGTTCCCTGAGACAATCCCACTCCAGCTGATTTCCATACTCACAGTGCTCAGTGCTTAGTCAGTCCCATCCTGTTTAAAATCTGCTTCAAATAACACATTTCCATAGGTACTTTGAATAGTCTGTGTAGAATAAAGAATTATTTTTGTGCACACTGAACAGATGATGCCCAGACAAGCTGTGGATATGCCATCCCTGGAGGTGCTCAAGACCAGGCTGGATGGGATGCAGGGCAGGCTGATCGAGATGTAACATTACTGTTACATCTGTGTCACAGCACACTGCACACTGCTGCTGAATATTTCTTTACGCATTATTTTTTTATTTGTGGCTGAATACTTAGTCTTGTAATTACTACTGTGTAGTGCTGTCAAATACAGTTTAATAAAGAATCTCTCCTTGGGATGTCCAGAGGTTCTTTCCCACCTCAACCACTCTGTGTGAGCTGAATTTTCTGGATACAGTTTTTGAGGCTCCTCTCCCAAGAGACAGTAAAATAAAATCTTTACTCAGACTGCTGTTTCTTGTCACTGCTTCCCTGTCTATGTAGAAGCCAACCTCCAGAATACCAAACATATGCTACCCCTTGGCAAAGGGTTCACACTGGCACCAGAACAAGATAAAAATGTGCAATGATATATGTCTGATCAGTAACACTGATCAAGTATATTACTCTTCCTGTTTCCAAATGATAAATTTCATTTACCTCCATTAAATAAATTTTACTATCCGTGAAAGAAAAACACACACACAGATATAGTGAGCAATAGACAGACAGACATAGTGATCAATTTTGTCTGTAGATGAAATAATAAGAGCTTAAATATAATTTAGTAAATGTAAAATAGATTTTGAATGTATACACATTTCATTTCAATACTGAGTATTCAAAAAATTTTAATAAGTACCTGTATTTAAAATTTTGGATAACAAATTATACATTTTGTCTCTAGTGCAGAGTTCTTTCTGTTCTGTAGAGTACCCTGTAGTGTGAAGCCAATGTTTTTAATGTTCACTCAGTGAGAAATTTTGTACAACCTGTTTAACAGAAAGGATATCTATTAATAACCACTATTCCACATACATTTAGTATATTTCCTTACATATATAGTTACTTTAAGTGGGTGGAAAACATATGGATAGTTACTAGGATGACTAAAGTTTTGATACATTCTGTCTGTTTGCATTGGATAGCAAGTTCCTATCAGGTCTCATAAATAAACAACACTTCTACAGATACGAGCACTGATTTGTTTTAAACATAGATTTTTGGACGAACTGACCATTCAAGACTTCCTAGAGCGCTCTAAACACAGCTTTTAAAAGGATTCTGTAGTAACACAGTTATATGTAATTACATTGCTCTCTTTGCACGTCTGATAAATGTTCCTTATCTATTTATAAATAGATCATTTGCTAACAAAGAGGTTTTTTTACTAAAAAACTCCAGAAAAAACATCTCCTTGTTGACTAGCAGCAGTAAGGTGAGCATAAGGCATGTGGGCATACATACAGGAGCAATCTAGATCACAGAGTACAGAACAAGCATAGGTCAGTGTGAAAATAGTGCCTCCTATTTATTAGATGGATAGCACAAAAGATACACAAAAGACTAATAACACTATTTGACAGAGCAAATCCTCAGCCACAAAACACTGTTTTGCAACGTTGTCAGCTATGAACAAGAGCCTGCATGGTATATTCATAAAGTTCTGCACCAGCAGAGGTGACCCACTGTCACTGTCACCACTGTTGAAACACAGCACCTACCACCCCACGCTGTTCACACTCTCTAGTTGGTCACCATAAACAATTAGGACATGTCAATGAATGCCAATGGGTGCTATTTTTTCCTATCTGTGGGAATTCATTTCCACATCTTCTCTTCGTGAGCACCTCCATGTCAGGTGCCATTTTGTCAGGCTGCCCCTCTGCTGCCATCTATCACGTGGAAAAAAAATGTAACAGATATTGGTAGGAAGGTTCAACCTCTACTGCCATCCCACCAACAAACACCTCTGATGTCATGGGCCAACATAACAATATAGGGGGCATTACTTTCAGAGTACCCTTCATAGTTTGGTTTTGATTATAAATTAATCATTTAAATATTAATATTTAAATGTAAGAAAGAAATGTTTTACTACAAGAATTATCAAATACTAGGACAAGTTGCCTAGAGAGGCTATGGCAACTCTCTGTGTTCTGATCTTTGTAAGTACAGCCAGTCATTTCAACACGAAGACAAGTCTGTGACCACTGCAGAAGACTAAGCCATAAAAATGCAGTGGAAAAAAGTTTTGTGAACAAACAATACAATTATCCAAGGTATGATAAAGGAGAACGAAAGATCATTTGCATCTTATACACATTCTCTAGCTCCTGAACTGTTTTCCCACTGGGAATCTGGTGCGTAAGGAATATCTGTACCTGAAAGCCTTTGCAAACTTGAAATTTGACAAGCTTCCTCTATTATTACTATGATGTAAAATCCCTCCCTGACCACCATATACTAAGCATATTTAGCAGTGACATTCCACCTGTTATCTAGGAGTGAGCAAAGTAGCTTGGATGCTCCCATTAATGACAGCATTGCAAGCAGGACAATATCTGCAGTATTTAGGCAAAGACAGAGCAGGTCTCATTGCTTTTGATTCTTCAGAAAAAGTTTACAGAATGCAAACTGGAAGCTAAAGATGAATTTCCGAGTCCAAATGTTATAACAGTCAGAAGTTACTGCTCATTTTTCCTGCTGCAAAGTGAAAGTGCTGAGTGTTGAGGAACAGCATATGGGGACTGATAAAGGAACAAGAGCAAGATTATTCTTAAGTGACGAGGAAAGGCACATCTAGAGTAAAAGCTGAGTGATGCTAATGAAACCACTAAAATGTAATCACCACTTAGGGAGGTCTTATTAAGGAATGAGGGAAGGAATAGCTTGTGGTATTGCTAGATCAGTTGTAATATGTGAACTTCAGATGCACCATCCACCAAAAAGCCCTTGAGTCCTATATTATGGAAGTAATACTACAGTTATTCTACATGAGAAAATCATCAAGTAAATGCATAGAAAACTTGACTTGATTTTTTAAAACAGTTTTCCTGGAAGAAGATTTGGACAGATTCAAATACAAAAACAAACTTTTAATTTTATTTTGAGACATTCTGTCTGGCTATCTTATCAATAGCATTCTTTCAAGAATGGTGCAGTAGCTTGACCCCCCCGGTGGGATCCTCTTTAACTGTAACTAAGACACAGACCCATCTTCCTTGAAAATATTGAGTAAAGTAGTATTTCTTTTTTTTTCTTTCCTTTAAAACTATAAACATTATTAAAATACTGTATAATATATAAATATACTATATAATATAAACATTATTAAAATCATATTTCTTATTTCATTTTTTAAGGAAAAATACTGAAGAAAAATGATGCAGTTTCCATTATGTTGCTCTAACATTATATCTCTTTGTTTCTTCATGTACCATGTCAAAGTAACTCCTCACTGAGTTGTACAATTTTTGCCTCTATATATCATGTAATTCATTACAACTAGTAAAAAGACTCCTACTTTTTTAAAGTAACTAATAATGTAGTGTCTTAATATATTCTCTCTTGCTACCATACAAATGATCATAATTTTGATATATATATTTTTCCAAAGTTTTTGGTAATAATAAATAATATGGAAAATCTTTAAGTAATGCAGGCATACAACACATAGAAGTAGAAACATTCCAGTTTTATTTTGCACAGTAAAGTTTTGTTTAATATCTTTTTGGAATTGATTATGATTTTTAGATGACTACTGTAAGAATAAATTTTCCTTAAGCAGAAATGTTTGTTACTCTTTCTCGTCTCGGTTATTAAACATTCAATTTTTCCTCATTTATGGTACTTTTGCCCCCAGTATATTCACTGACACAATTCAAAACTTTTTACATTCAGTAGCATACATTATTATATGACCTATGAAAAGGACCCAAAGACAGTAGAAATGGCATATATAGCTCTGTAAGAAATGCTGTGGCTCATCACATAGATATTTGTCACCTTACTGCACGTAAATCAATTACTGGAGAAGGTGAACACACCATGAGTATTGCTGAACTCTGGCTATTCCTGACAGTGGGAACTTAAGCAATTAATATCAAAGGAAAGCAGTTCTCTAATGGCTCAAATTTTGTGAAGGTTCTGGCCTTGTTCTTCATACATCTTGCTTGTGGAAATATGCTGAAGTTCCAGCTTCCCTCTGCACAGTCATCTTGTATTCTATTACACAGAGCAACAGGGAAGAAGTAAAGAATCCAAGTAAGACTTGGAGGACCAGGACTCTAGGATTAGATTTTTGCTTGCTGACCTTTAAAGGGAGGTAGGAATGGAGACTAAAAGAACTAATGAACTTTTCTATCTCAGACAGGTAGTATTATATTACCTATAGAAAAAAGGTTTGTCATGTTATGATTAAAAGAATCTGAATAGATCTTAACAAATTAGCAAAAAGAGGAAGGTTTCATTTGCTATAATGACAGATCATAGAATAAAATAATAGAACGATGCAGCTGTGATCAGCTGTTTAACATCTAATGGCTGTGAATTCCTTCACATCTAAGTAAGTGCATCTCTCCAAGGAGACATGCAAATAACTCTTCTTTTTATCTAACTGTGCAAAATTAGTACTTCATACTATAAATCTACATCTTAGATGGATATTTCTTTATGGCATTATTATTTAATTATCTCAGATGTAAACATTAGGGAAAAGACTAATTAGAAAATCTTTTTATACTAGATACCTGTTATCTAGAAGAATTAATATTTGTTCTTTGGATGGTCTGGGATGTGTTGAAAGGAGGCGATTTGAATAAGGTGTGGATAGTTCATTTTAGTGGATAATTAACTTTCATCTTATTTTGTCCTAGATTTCATCAGACAACAGTTGTAGAACAAATATTTCTGTTAGTGAAAAGATGTTAGATTTCAGGGTTAGATTATGAATTCTCAAAAACAAAAAACTAAATAAGCAACAGTAATCATAACCACAAAAGAAGTTCAGAAAGATGAAACTAATTGAGAAGTCAAAGCATTATTTGTTGTACCATTTTTGTGGTAATCTCATTTGTTGTGACTCTTACCTCTGGCAAAATTCTAAGATTGACAGGAGATCCAAATGGTGGAGGTGATCATCCTTTTTATTTTTATTTGATAGCTACAGTAATGAAAAAGCAAGCATAATACTCTTAAAATATAGGCCTGCACACAATGTGTTTTCCTTGTTCATGTGCTTACACCTTTAACATTATTTAGAAGTTCGTATAACAATTTAAAAGTTACAGACTGCATGCCAAGATTGTTTTTTGCATTTATCAAGTGCAGAAAATAATTTTTTGTCTACTAAAATAATATTGTATTACTTATAAAATGTGCTCCAAAAGTAATGTCTCCTGCTTATTTCCATGGAGAGTACAACGGATAGGAAGAGCACAATAACATTACTTGAAAGAGCAAATTCTCAGCTACGAAAAACTACTTTTCAAAGCAGTCATGCCATTAGCAATGAACAACAGCCCGCATGGAGCACATATAAAAATCAGCATGGCCATCCAGAATGTGTTTTGCCTTTCACATCACCATCACCACTGCTGAAATGCACCACTCACCACCTCACTGTCCTCACATCTACTGTTTGGTCACTATAAATATTCAGCAGGTGTCAATGAATGCCAATGGGTGCTAGTTTTCTCTATCTGTAGGAATTCAGTTCAACCCCTCTGCTTCATACACACTTCCGTGTCACACGCCATTCTGTCAGAGTGCCCCTCTGCTGCTATCTGTCACACAGCAGCAACAAGTAATGCAATTTTAGTGGAGAGGTTCAACCTCTGCAGCCATCCCACCAACACCTGCCTCTGATGTCGTGGGCCAAAGTAATAAAATAGGAGGCATTACTTTCAGAGCAGCCCTGACATATATAATGTGCAATTAAATATAATAAATTTGTATGTATATATATGCAGACATTAAAACATGGAATTACATATAAAATGCATATAATAAACGTATTTAATTATTTTCATTAACACATGCACAGAGGGAGAACTGTGGGTTGAACTGTGTGTGTGAAGTGGGGTTGCCAGGACACATCTCATGGGAAAACTGACTAGCACAAAAGTGTGTGTTCTACTCAGGCAGTAGGAGTGCTGGGGAGTGATAGCCGATACAAAAATACTGAAAATTCAGATTCAGTTCCAAGGCATCTGGTCGATGACAACCCTACCAACAGTGTCTACCCTCATTTGTTTTCTATCCTCAGAAACCACCTGAATGCATAAATTAGACAGATGAAATTCACACAGTGAAAATTCAACAAATCATCTACTGTGGAGACACACTGAAAGGAGGAAGAAGCAGTCACATTGTTCCTTATGCAACAAGGAGATGGAGCACAAACTAGCAAAGCACATAAGAAAATCTATCACTGTATAAAACTAAGCACTGTTAACATTTTTTAGTATAAATGCAAAAGATTTGTTTCTCTTTTGGAGCATGGGGGAAGCGATCAGTGTCAATGAGGTGTTCTTATGTTAAGGACATACTCAAAGCTTTACTGACTCAAGGTCTCCATTTCTGTGAATGTCTTGGACCTCCATATCAAGTTGTTTTCAGAGATCACATTCTGACACAACACTCATACAAACCAACATGATCCCTCGTGTTTTTCTGTGCCTGCTAACCTCAGTACAGTATTTACTGATTCCATTTTATGTCTGGAATTCTGCTCCTTGCCACTTTGAAAGCAGCTTTGTGTAAGTGTCGGGCATACAATAACTCAAAAAGTTTCGAGAGAGAACTAAAAACTGCACAACTCATTTTATCTTGCGCTAGAAAAGGAGAATTCTCACTAAAAATTAGAAAGAGTAGTTATCTAAGTAAAGAAAAGCATGTATTTATTTAATTATTGTTGTAAGGAAGATTACTTTCATGAATGTGAACAATGGGGAAAGTTCTGCAGCTTCTTTCAGGTTTACTCAGATAATTTTAAAAGAATTACAATGCACTGAAGGAGAATAATTATGCAGACACTGAAACAGCTAGTGTATCCTTGTGTGCCTACACAACACCTGTCTCATGCACTGAAATAACCATACTGAAGCAAAACTCCAACTCAAACTATTTACAATATGATTTTATCCAATCAAAGTCAAATAAAAACTTGAATTTAATTTAAACACCCTGCACTTTATTGTGTTATCACTAAAAATGTGGGTGCCTTAGATGTTAATTAAATAAGTAACCTACCAATCTTTAGCAATGACACTTTGGGCTTCTCTGAACCCTATATATTATAAAAAGATACAAACAAACAATTCATTTTCTTGAAAATAAAGTTGTTGGTTTTTTTTAATACTATTATCATTGCTACTTCTTTTCCTTTCTGTTTCAGTAAATAGTTCTTATCTCAACCCTTTGTTTTGGTCCCAGTTTTCTCCTCCATCTCACTGTGAGGAAGGAGTGAGCAAACTGCTCTGTGGTGCTGAGCTGCTGCTGGGTTAAACCACAGTGGTGTATTTTCAACTTCACTTCATATTTCAGTCCTTCCTATGGACTACAGTTCTCAGTCATAGACTACAATAAAATTTACAGTACCTCTACCAGATTCAAAGAGTTAACCTCCATCACATACAGAGTCCCAACTATCATACATATATGTCTATATAACATACATATATAACATATGTATTCTTTTTTCAATGATTTGGATTTTTAAGAAATGGGCATTTGGCCTTGAAAAGCAAATAATTTCAGTTTTACATTCCCTTGGTAACATTTTTTGTCATGTACAAGATTTTCATAAGAAAATAAACGTTCCTGGTTTTCATATATTTTGCACATTTTTATTTAATCTCAGAAAAATTGTGCACTCGTCACAGTTCAATAAGCTTAGAGTTGTCCTTCCTTTATGAATTATACTTTCTCTAATTTGTTATATTTCTCAATATTATTTGGAATATGAAGCAAATAATTATGCTGAGTTTTAATTTTCTTTAAAAATGGTAACTCAGATCTGTTCTGAAATTACTCTCCAGCATTCTGAATATTTTGTTCACATCTTTCCACACATAAGGTATGATCAATAACTTATGGCTTTGTCTTTTAAGCCACTAAGGATTTCAGATGCTCACTGTCTCTCTTACTGATGTCAAAGTCTATTTTACCATCTAAATTTTCACTGGAACATAAAGATATTCAGGAATTTTCTAATTCTTCATCCATCAGTCTCTGGTAGGCCATAGCACTTTGCCTTCTTCATGATGCCTATTTTCTTTTCTCCTCTCAATAAGTATTTGTTTTGAGATCTCTCTCTAAGTAAAAAATCTACAAAATTAATTCAAGAGATTTATTTATGAGTTTTTTTTTTTTTTTTTTTGGATTTCAACATAAACCAAAAAAAACAAACAAAAAAAACCCCTGCATTTCAGCTGGGATATTCAAGTAAATTCAAAGTCATTAGGTGCTTACATCTTAGAAAATGTGGTAAGATTGGTGAGGCATTGGAACAGTTGCCCAGAAAGTGGTGGAGACACAGTCCCTGGAGATGTTTAAGGAAAGGGGATATCACAGAATCGTAGGGGTTGGAAGGGACCTCTAGAGATGTAGTAGGCAATACTGGTGGGGTGGGAGCTGAATGCTTGGATTACATGATCTTTGAGGTCTTTTCCAACTATAATGATTCTATGATAATGAAATCCCTTCTTCACCTTCACTCTTTCATGCTTCTTTGAGCCTAACACAGCTCTCATTCTGATGACTTTGTACGATTGTCACTGATTTCAGTGAGTTTCCTCTCAACTATCACAGGCTTGAGAGATTGTCACATCTCATATTGCAGCACTGTAATTCTCATTAACAGTGCTCTCACAACTTACAGGAACTGTTGATTCTACCCATAGCTGCTATCCATCTGGACTGACTCTAATGCTGAGTATTTGGAAAGTAAAACAGGAAGTCAGACATAACTCCTGAAACTATCAGCTATTCATTGGTCATGTAAAACTGGCTGAAAATAGTCATAGAGTTTTCTTAGTCTATTT
This sequence comes from Cyrtonyx montezumae, assembly GCF_038088225.1. Lineage (NCBI taxonomy): Eukaryota > Metazoa > Chordata > Aves > Galliformes > Odontophoridae > Cyrtonyx > Cyrtonyx montezumae. The sequence continues at coordinate 6,523,824 of NW_027071914.1, read as the reverse complement.
GCTGAATGTACAGCCATTCAACACACAGACTAATTAGTGAGTATCTTGATCTACCTTGTGCTCTCAGATATGCCAGACCTCCACTACACAGGTTTCTGAAATTGCAATCCAGTTGCTATGACGACAGCAAGTTCCCGTAGGATGGCTGTATTTAGCTGGCACATCCTGACCACCCAGAATACTAATGAAATGGAAGAGTGCAGTGTGAACTGCATGTAAAATTATCGTGGTTCTCAATTAAAAATAAATATTTAGAACCTGCCCTCTCTGCTGATATCTTTTATCTCTCTCTGCTTCCAGATTTCAGTTTTAACATGTATTTTAACAAGCTACATCATACAAATGGTTAGCAGAATCAAATATCTATGGTTTTGAAAGAACAAATTGAGATACTAGGGATTTCACATTGGTCATATTCAATTGCATTAAACAGAAAAAATAAATACAAGAGGTTCCTTTGTTTCTCATTTGCCTTTATACAGCAAAATCTGCAAAGGAGAGTCTATTGTTCACCTGTTTACCACAGAACTTCACCAACAGGATAACAGCAATCAATTCAGCCTATGAGCATGGTGGTAGAAAAGTTGTTTTGGGAAAGGACCTGCTTTGGTGCACTCAGGTTGCTCTGGAATAGCGTGAGACCTCCAGTGTAGGTCCACTTGGTTGGTGATATTCTTGCAGGGAGATTTTGAGTCATTGAAGATTATTGTTACTTTTTTAACAAGTACTGAAAATAAATTTTGTTAAGAACCAGTTCTAGAAACTAATGCTATCAGCATCTTCATTCATGTCTAGAGTTTAATGTCCTCTATAGGAATTCATACAGAAAAAATCCAGGTTTGGATTTGTAGTCCTTTGGTAATTTCACTAGTTACATGGAAGCACCATTGATCCACTCCTACACAACCTACATGAAAAAGGGCATTATGTTATGCCCTCTCTTGAAACACTAGATTTTGACATTCTACACCAGAGATTTAAAGAAAGGATATAATTCTCTTAAGTCAAATAGATAACATGTTTGTGGGTGATGTGGATATATACTGGTTCAGAAATGTATATCAGGACATGCAAAAACAAAAAGATATCTACAAGGAGGATACCTTGTAGTCTGGCACTAAATGGTTATTAGTATTACCTGCTTGAGGTCAGGGAATGCAAAACTGGATTTGATCTTACTTTTCCTCTTTTGCCAGAATCATCAGTGGGCTCTGCAATACAGTTTGCATAATAATGTTGCTGAAATTTTGATAGCCACTTAACATTTACCTGACACAAAAAGTGCTTTCCAGAAAGGCCACAAATTGAGGTACTGCCAGGGCATACAATGCCTCCGCAGGTCTAATGCACAACTATCTGATTTCTGTTCCATTCTTATGAGATGACACATTAAATAATTTTCATATTAGGTTTGCAATAATGCCCATTTCTGCTAAGGGACCCTCAAAGTTCATGTCACAGCACAAAACTCCTTACATTGCTCAAAAACGTGTTGGGATCCACAGGTTTGAAATGGCTTTCTGATAACAAAGGCCTGCAGTACTCTGTGTGTAGGTACACTGCAGTACTGCAGATAAACACTGACATCTCTAATGCATATCTACATAAATATGTACAAGCAAAAGTCTGATTACAGGTCAGGAAAAAGCAATTAAGCATTAGAATATTCAGGCACTGGAAGAGGAGTCGAAAGAGACTGCAAACACTTCATGCATGGAGAGGCTCAAAACACTGATGAACAAGGCCATAAGAAACCTGATCTAGTCTGAACTGCTGTGAGCAAAGGCTGGAAGACAGACATCCAGATGTGTTTTCCAATTTAAATTATTCCATTATTGTGTTGTGTAGAGGCATCTAATTGAGGTTGCCTTCTCAAATGAAAAGTGTTAGCCCATACCTAAAGACAGCACCATTGCAAACATATCAGGTACCAGAACCAGGGATTTTTCACTCATGTGGAATTAACTACTGGGATCATTGAGCAAGAAAAAATAACCTATAGCAAGATATTTCAGTCTATAAGAGGATGCACACACACACCCATAAGCATATCATATTTCTTGTTTTCTGTACCTCCTACACTTCTCCACAAAGCAATCAACAGGTCAAAAGGTCTGTTTTCATAGCAGCATTTCACATTACATACTTACATAATAAAATTTCTTCTTTACAGATCCCATCAGAAATCTTATAGTGCCTAATAAATTTTGAAAGATTTGAAAAGGAAAAATTTGAAAGATTTACATAAATGATGTGACATATTTAACTTCTTCACTATTTCACTGTCATTTAGAGTAATTTGCTGTTGGTGATTTATAGAGCAAAAATATTCACAGTAGCTATGTTATGTTGAACAGTTTTCAGTATTTTATTTCCTTATAAATAATAATGATTATTTATCGTTTGTATCTGTCTCATTTAAGCATTACAGTGCAGAAAAGCACTGTGGCATCCTTCCAATACAATCTTAGTCAAAAGGGAAATCAAAAATTCTTTGCATGGTGTTCTCTGGAACTGGACAGACTCTGTATGCATTGGTAGTATATACCATGTTTTCAAGGAACAGGGAAACTGGTATATAGCACTCAAACCTTTCGCATATAGAAATTTACCCATTTAAAAAGAATTAAGACAAGAAAACGAGCAACAGATTTGGCATTGGTAACATCAAACAGCAACATCTTTAAAACAAAATTTAGGAGATTGTTTTACTGCTACTAAGGCTAATTTTTCCTGCGTACAACAGGTGATTTTACCTCCCCATAGTATTCAGAAAGGACTGAGTCAAACCCCCAGGGCCTAACTCTCATTTGCACAAACACCATATTCCACATCCAAAACACAAAGGCGTGAGTGTATACTGTACTTTGGCAGGCAAATAGGTGCAAACTAACTTTGGTGTAAATAAGAAGCAGGGCATGTTCCACAGATTGCCATATACTGAGACATGGATCTTGTAAGTTGAATAGCTTTTAGCTGGTGTATAGTTTCAGAATAAGCAGCCTACCGAGCCATGCTGCTCCAGAACTGGGAAAACCACCTGAATATTTGGAGGTAGGGAGAGGAGAAAAAACAAAAAACAAACAAACAAAAAAAAAAACCCACCAGAACAAAACAGAACAACAACAACAACAAAAAAAGGGTGAAAATACTTAAAAGCCCGCAGATTATTCACATAATGAAAGTCTGGTATTGTCACTTATTCATATCATTCACAAAACCCACCTCACAGACCATAGAGTCTGCTTCTCTAATGCAGAATTAATACAAACCTGATGCTGTGAATACATTCAAGACATTTCTGTTGGAACTCATAGTGCAAGACAGTCTGTAACATGGAACCATCAGGGTGTTGAATATACCCAGTGTTCTCACTGTTCTGACAGACAGGCACAGACTTCAGGCTTCGAGAAGATACAAGTCTTGTTCATCTCCTTTTTTGTTGCTGTCTTAACTTCTCCCAAAGAGAGCACTGCTGAAATATCAGTGACTGACACTGAATAGAAGCAGTTTCCTTCTCAAGGATGTCATGTACTCCCTCAGAAAATGAGAATGATTTGAGTTTTACAATCTTTTTTCTATTCCAGTAATGCCATCCTAAAGTGCCTGCCATTCCATCAGCTCAAATGCTGTACACTTGTAACATGAAAGCAAAAGAAATTTAGTAAAGATAAAGAAGATATAAAATGATTCAAGGTAGGGAAACTATTATTGTTTTGATTACAATGTACTATAAACACAAAATGGCTGCAAACTAAATAAGAAATTAGAGCACCAAAGACAGAGAGGGTTCAGCAGATCAACCATCCCAGCTTCCCTTCTGGGATGTGCATGCACTTATCCCAGTTCGAAGCTAAAGCGAAGCACCCCACCCCCATTGTGACACTGTAGACATATCAAGAAGCAAACCATGGTTATGAAGAACCTTACTTCAACAGGTCTTTTCAACAATCTACTATCATAACACAGACATCTTAATTGTTTTACACAGATATTGTTCAAATAACCTTCATTATCAGAGTTCAAAATATCACCGAATTAGATACATACATCATCTTCACTTAGCTATTCTTTTTGCTACTGAAGTTCTCCCATGGAAATTAAAATAAGCAAACAAAAATACTCCAGTATGTGGTGCTATTACTAAAAGATTGAGATGCAAATAGGAGACCAGAATTGTAGCACAACTTCCCTGAAACCAGGAGGCATCAGGATGACCATCCACACCAGCAAGCAACATCACACACGGTAATTTACTCTGGAAGAAACCTCTAAGATCATCAAGTCCAGCAGTTAACTTAGCACTGCCAAATCTATCACTAAGCCACACCCCAAAGCACTACATTCACACTTCTAAACAGCTCCAGTATGGTGACTTCCTCGGGCAGCCTGTTCCAAAGCTTCAGAATAGTTTCAGTAAAGAATTTTTTCCTAATATTCAACCTAAACCTCCTGTGGCTCAACCTGAGGTTGGATGCAGGTCTGCCAGTTCTGACACAAGTGTCACAATTAATAGAGTTACTCTAATACATAATTGAGAAGAATCAAAACTCTAAATCAAAAAGTCATTCTATTTCACGCAGCATTCCACAGTGTGGCTTTATTCCAAAGGAAGAAATTCTGCAAGGTCAAAAATTTTGTGTGGAAGAAAATTCAGAAGAATCTCAGTGGAATCTGCCGTATCTATTGATTTCACAAGTGTAATGATGTTTTGCTGAAGATGAGAATCTGGCCCACCTGAAATCTTCTGTTTTCATATGTTCTTATGATATGAAAGCAGAGAAAGAGAAAATAAAGCATAAGTTACAATCTTCTGAACATGTAATAATTAAAATTAGAAAGGAAAACAAATGAATACTTAGCATTATTACTAAGTAATATGTTAACTCAAACTGATTAAAGGGAGGAAAAATTATCCTTTCATTTAATAAGCAAAAGAACATTCTGTATGAAGGATTTTCTTGAGCAGCTCTACAAGTATTAATTGATATACCATGGCTTAGTGCTTTAATTATTTGTTTCAGAATTACTTAGGTGACTCGAGAGAATCCAAAACTACCCATTCAATTCATTACACTGAAAAAATGGACTTTCCTAAACACTTGTGCCAGATAATTTATCAGCTTCCATAGAGAAGTGGAAACAGTCCAACAGTCAAGTACTTCTTCAAGGTTTTGTCTGAACACAGCAAGGCAATAAACAATTATGTTATTTGAGTGTTCCCTAACTCCCATCCCTGTATCAATTTCAAACTAGCCACACAAGACAGTGGCTTAGCTGTTACCAACTTGTTGCTGTTATAAATGTAAAGTGCTCAAGGCTAACAAAAGAGTTAATGTGTTTAACTGTGCAGAATAACCTTGAGTACAGTACCATACTTGATTGCAAGATTATTCTGTCTTTCAACTTTTTAAGTATTCAAACTTTTAACAGACATTTCATTACATTCAAGGGATGGCTACACTGCAGAAACAAAGCTAAGAGTTTCCAGAATGTGCAAAAGATGTAAAGAAAATGGCCATACAGGATATGACACGCCACGCTGCTTTGCAGTTTGCCCAGGGATATATATATATAGTGACAATAAAGACTGCATCAAGTCCAGAAAAAGTTCATTTTGCTCCAGCAGAAACAATTCAGATTACCATATTGGCTTTAGCAAAGCTTTTGTGCTTGACGTTTTCTGGTACAACTGGTACAGTTGCCTGTATAAAATCTGTAGTGTGACAACAACTAGGAAGAGAAGGGAAGAGGAGAGGGGAGATAAAGGATGTTCTATCAGTCTGCACCATATTTCTTAGACAACTCTGAGATTTCTCAGAGGTGGATCCTGGGAAGGCTTCCCTGGATAGAAGGAAATAATGATGGGAAAGAAATCTGACTCCCCAAAGGCTACTTGTACACTACAATACAGACTTTCACATGGAAACGGAGTGTGACTGCTGCAGTGCTTTTGAATGCTGTAGAATGATGCAAGGTCAATCAATGTAAAGTGCCTTTATTCCCAGAAAAATATTTTTCTACCTATTAAAAATAACTGTCACCTTAAGAGTTGTATGTTCAGGGGCAGTGCTAACTGCTCTGATTATAAACTACAGATTTCTTCATTTTTTCTAAGGTACCACTGAGGTAACAAAAAATGTAAGGAAAAAAAGAAGAGTGAGAAGAAATCAATATTTCTTTTGATTCTTATTCCAAAATTGTGCAGTGTTTTGAGTTATGTCTCTCCTTGAGTTATGTTCATCTGAAAAACCTCTGAGAACAGAAAACCAAAATTAGAGGCAATCATCTATCTCAAATTTATGAAGAAAAAATTTAAATCAGGTGTAAAAACATTGCAAGGAATAATTCTGAAGGCAATAAATGATATGAAGAAGAAATGTCAGTAGACGGAAGATAAAGTTTACAATCACAACTTCAGGGCAGATTAAATTTTTGAGACCTCCATCCAGTCAAACATTAAGTAGACAACAGCATTTTAATACTCCATTGTTACAATTACCTAGCCATGAGCCTTTTGCCTATTCTTTATATACTAACATGAAAACGAGGAGGCTGTTTGTTTCTATGCAGACAGGAAATGTCAATAAAAGCAGTTATCTGTTTTCACCATTGGAAAGCTATCACATTTGTAGGAAAAAATATGTATAAAGCACTTTCTTGAAAAACATGTATCTTAGTGCTAATAAAATGACGAGCTTCAAAATTAAAATAATAATCCTTCAAAATATTTCAACTTACTCTCACATATATCATACATTAGAGCACCATTTGCCAAGTTCAGCACTCAAAATTACCTGCCCTTCATTTTCTACACCTGTTTCCACATAGGAAATACAGTCTATGGACACTTGGTTACACTTCGAAAAAATAAAATGGCTCTGACCTTGAAATTTTTAATAAAAAATAAAAAATAAAAAAAGAACAACAATAAAAACACTCAGATCATACTCTGGTTGTTAATCTCAGTCTTTCTTTTTTCTTTTTCCTCCTCAGGCTGTGCACTTTATTTTTGAAATTATAACTTGAAGGACTTTTAAATATACAATGCTGTAGAAATGCCTACTAAATAGCATGATAGAACATTCTGGGGAATTAGGGTAGTTACCGACAATAAATTAAATGTATATTACTCAATCATTATTCTCTTGTGTTTGTAAGTTACAGGGCAAATACATTCATTAGCGCACCACAGCACAAGGAAACAAGAAGGCCTCAGCAGAAGTTCATAGCTGCATGACTGAGTTTGCACTGATGTGTCAGCTGAAGGTAACACTGTGACTGTGACAAGTGACTGCTGATACATTCCGGAAAACACAGCAGGATACAATGGTTGTAGAGATCTTACCCTTTCTTTGCCTTTACCATTTTCCTGTCCACCAGCTGCCTCTTCCTTTACTCCAATGCCTGCGTCTCTGAGTATGCAAGAGGAGCATAGGCCAAAATCTTTAATATTCATCAGTTCTGCTTTACTTACACTTTACAGAAGTTCAAAGGATACCATAACAAACAATCAAGGGCTCTGCCTTGAAATTAATACCTCTATTTATCTTCGTATGTTTCACTGGAAGACAGCACAAAACAATAACTATTTTGTCCTAAATCAAACTCCCATAAACTGCTGTGATTAAAACCCTAAAATGTCTGTGAAGCTTAGCACAAGCTCAGAGATTTACAGTTCACCTGTTTGTAAAAGCAGTCCAAGCAGCCACCTCTGTGCGAGGTCTCCTTTGCCTTTTTTTTTTTTCCCCTCCTTTTTAGCATCTCTATGTCTGGAAACAGCCAAGCACTTCATCCAAGTGAACATGCCTACAGTAGCGTGACAGCTGCTTCAGTAATTCTCTCTAACTGTACTCTGGAGGTCCTGATGTCTAAGTCCTTCTTGACGCAATTTAGTACCTTCATCCCTTCCTAAGAAAGCAGACAACTATAATTTTCTCTTTCTCCCAGATTTATAAATAAAGTAACTGAGAAGTTCTACAAAGCAGCTACAAGCAAAATAAGGAACATATCTAGGTCACTAACATGCAGTAAGCCAGCTCTTACACATTTAGCCCTTGAGCTCCTGAAAGGACTAATTACAGGAACTTTTGCTAGGAGCTTGTCAATTGCAGATGTCACAGATAAGAGAAACTCAGGCACAGTAGTAAACAGTCATAGGATGAGCCACCAATGTGATGCAAAAATAAATGAAGAGCTGGAGAGGCTCTAGTCAGGCATTTATTGGAGTGACTGGAAAACAGTAATCTTTGTCAAGCTACATGGAATGTTGAAAACAGCTCTGGTAAGTCATGTTTTTAAAAGTTAAGTGAGATTTCTAACCATTAGGACAATAACATTCCCAAATACTCCATCATATAAAGCCGTCAAGACAAAAAACAAACAAACAAAACAACTCCTACTAAGTTTGGTTTGGAGTTCATAAAACAGAAAGGCATTACGTATCTCTGGGTTTTTTTCCAGTCCTTGTCTCTGAACATGCTTCTTCCAGAAACACAGCTAGTAAACCAGGAGTCAATGTGTAGCACCATCTGCTACATCACAAGCACAAGTTCTGGTGACAGCCACTCCCTAGAGAGAATAGCAACATCCTTCATGCAAGAAACAGTGTTGTCAGTAGAAATGTATAGTCAGTCAGAAAAGTACAGTCCTGTAACTGCTGTGTTTGAACATTTATCACCTCAACAAACAAGGAGAATGTAAAGGAGAAAGATTCATAGCCCAATTTCAGATTACAATTAACATTTTGCTTAATACATCTTTTACTGAGATCAGAAAATCCCAAGTATCCCTTTTGGGTCAGATGATGGCAAGACTGTAGCAGATCACAGGTTATACAGAGAATCATTTCCTGAACTCTGAGATGCTGCTTCTCTAAACTCAGAAGAAGGTCTGAACTTGAGTTAGCAAACTGTTTCCCGATAATGGTCTTATTTTTACTTTTACACATAGCTGAAGGACTGACTGAACTTCAGTTCAACCTTTCATCTTAACGTAAACCTTCTGTGTTTTAATTCTGGTATTCAGCTAAATTGTCAGAGATACATCTTACTGCTGGGCTTCATATGATGAGGTAAAAGTGTAAGGATAGGCTTTAGCTTATTGTGGGTTTACATGCAAAATTTTTAATCCTGTCATACATACGCCCTTAACAATTTTATTTTTTAAATTTATGAGGTGTACACTTCTTTCTTAAAGCATCTGATAGGTCATAGCACAGAGTTTGCCTGAAGTGCATGGATCTTCATGGGATGCTTTGTGCTAATATTCATGCAGAATAGGAAGCTTAGTGTAGACTTTAATCCCTAGTCATCCCATTTATAAAGTCTTCTTTGATTTGCAAAAGCATTTATTTATCACCTTGTGCTTTCCCACATTTCAGGAAGTACAGGCTATTCCAAGAGACCCAGTCTAACAATTAACATGTTTAACGGCTCTAAAGCACATTAGTACCATGCAGCAAGCAAAAATAGCCCTAAAGGCTTTCCGAATAAGCTGTGAAGGCTAAAAGACTGATTTACTCAGCCAACAGTAAACATCTTGAAAAGCTGAGAATTCTAACGCAGATAAGGGAGATAATTAATCTCTTCCTGCCACATTCCTCATTATTTTGTCTAACCTATTCTGTTCTCACAACTTTAGGTACTCTAACTTCCAGGAAGTCAGAAGTATTTTCTTTAAGCATTCTAAGTTAGAATTCCACTCCTTCATCCCTATCTTTTAACTCTATGTTGCTTTTTTTTTTTCCTCCTCTTCCAAGGAGTGCTTGAAATTTGCTAGGCTGCACATCTCCTCCTTCTAGGTAAGAGATGTGGGAAAAATACATGCATGTTCCTAAAAATTGTGCTGGAGTAATCTTTTATCAGTATGTGAAGGTTTTATCATCAATGTTTCAAATATACCAGTGCCCCAGACCATTGCCACATGAGGGGCCCTTCACCTCCAAGACTCTGCCGCATCTTTAAGGGCATAAGTGAATCTGAAAGGCTATAAAACATGCTGCTGTCCTCACTATAAATATTCTTCTACCATGTGCTAAAAGATTGTAACTTAAAAAAAAAAACAAAAAACCCTAAGTGCTTGCAAACTGCAGTACACAGGGATAACAAACATTCTACACAAGAGTATTATGCACGAAGAGGTGAAGATCAACATCAAATTCATGCAGGCAGAATGACAGGCTTGCATATAAAAGCTTATGCTCTTGCTTTTTATGAACCAAGAAGTGAAGGCAATCACTCATGTACACGTCTGTGTATTGTGCTGCAGGGTATTGTGTCCCATTTTCCTGGTAAATAGCTAACATTTCTCTCTCTATATATTTTTTTAAACAAAAATACCTGATTTTTGATTGGTTGGCCAGTTTTCCACATAGGTCAATCAGTTTGTGATCATTTGTAACTCAGATGAAATCAGTGTTTATCTGCCAGTCCTATCTTCTCTTTTTACTCAAAAAAAAAAATCTCCAAGCAGAAGTATAAGGATGGTGATTGTGAGCTAATCATATCTCCAAGGAACTGCAGTCCTTGAATGCACTTAATTCTTCCTGAGTTTCAACTGCAACAGCTGTAAATACTTGCAATAATTAGACTCTGACAATGCTTATTTCTTATACGTCTGCCATATCTAAGTATGCCAGAATCACAACCCATTTAACATGTCAGTCACAGGATATTAATAACTTCCTCAATATTGTTTATCTCCTCTGCACTAAAAGCATTCTTTTCAGATTTCGTAGCAGCTCAGTGAGTTCAAAACCCCAATAAACGTTTTGAGTGTCTACGTGCAATAGGAGGAGCCTTCTTTATGACGGCAATTTTTAAAGGACTAGAGAATTCTTTTTCACTTTTAATTTCTGGATTTAAGTACTGTTGTGACATGCATTAAAAACCACCAACATGATGAAGAGTATGTTTCCCACTATCTCTTATCTCCTTGTGCCCCTTAACACTTCACTGCAGCTAGCTCTTACTAGCATACCATCATTATCAGAAAGCAGAAGCTGTAATTGTGTTATGGTTTTATGATACAACAAAAATCATAAAACCATAACAAACTGTATTCAGCAAAACACATTATTTAAACAGAAAGTCATCCACAAACATCGCACAAATGAACACCTACAAGAAAATACTTCTAAATATCACTTGTATTAGCTGGTGTGCTGAGTTTGAGCTAAACAGCCCTCTTGAGACCATGGTAAAAGGTCATCCTCTACCGAAATATAAGCCTTAAACCCAGCTCGGGAAAATCAAGATGCTTTTATTATTACTTTCCTCCAGATTCTTTCTTCTAAGCAAGATTTTCCTGTAGTCGTCAATTATGCAGTAACCACTTTAGACATACATGTTCCATGTTCAAGTATTTAAAAAAGTACTTAGAAGTACAGGTGAGTAATCTGACAAGTTCATCTACAACAGAAGAGGAGACAGCGGAAAGAGTTTTTTCATGCAGCTGCGGGGCATAGGAGGTAACATTAAAAATGTGCAAAGTGTCCATTCTCTTCACTCCTCTGAATGCTTTAAGGGCTAGACTTGACTTTCTGGGAATGGGAACCACATGTTTCTGATAAAGTCAAAGAAGAAAACGTGCCACAGGAATCCTTGCCAATGAAATCCCTCAGGAATCAGCTACATTATATTCCAGTCTTATGATAAGTTCATAAGTTCATAAGTTCATAAGGTTGGAAAGGACCTATAAGATCATCTAGTCCAACCATCCTCCTATCACTATCTCTACCCAACTACTAAATTAAATCCTTTAGCACCTCATCTAAACGCTTCTTGAACAGCGCTAGGGATGGTGCCTCAACCACCTCCCTAGGCAGGCCATTCCAGTGCCTGACCACTCTTTCAGAAAAGAAATGCTTCCTCAGGTCTAATCTAAATCTTCCCCAGCGTAACTTGTGGCCATTCCCTCTCGTCCTGTCAAGTGATCAGTGAGTCCATGAGATATTTCCATGAGTCCATCAGTGAGTCCATGAGATATTTCTCATGGAAGTTTCTTCTTCCATTTATTACAATTGAAAATTATTCCCCATGTGAAGATGCCTTTGAATGGCCACATTTGACTGGCCAACTGAAAATTCCAAATGTTGAAGGAATATAGGCATTTTTAGACTGAATAAAGACTGTAAATCACAGTTTCTAATAATTGCTAGTCCAATTTCTGATAGTGACTAGAAAGGAGAAACTGAAGAATATGAGTATTAGATGTCTTCAAAAATATTCTTATTTGAAGACATGGGAAATGTTTTCTCTTCCCCTCTTGGTACATATAAAGTATTTTCTTTTTGCAGATGTGTTTGTATTCTTCACGTTTTCTTTTGAAAACAAACTACATTATAAATGAAGACCATCATTATTTAATTCCTTTTGAAAGAGGTATCCATAAGGTTATGTCTACAGGTAGCTAATTTATATCCTTTGAAATAGTGCTAAACTATTTTATCACATCAAACATGGTTAAACAACTTCTTTCAAATTTATATAATCTCCCTTATAAAATACTCATTTTGTATTTACTTATGCATTTCTTTCATCCACCTATGTGAGTTTTAAACTCTTGGTATATAGAGATGTCATGACAGTCTGGTGAAAAGTTAGATGAGTGACATAGGGTGCACTGATTTGCAAACTCAGAATACAGACTTATAAAACAAACAAAAAAAAAAAAACAACCAGAGATGATCAACAGCTCTGAAGTTTAGGCACACTTTTACCTATTGGTTTACAGGTCCAAATTCTCGTACTTCTCTGACCTGAACCTTGAAATACCATAAAACAGAAGAACCTGCAACTTTAGCTACATTATATTATCAGTTCTGAAAAGCATCTACTTCTCTCCAGCTTTGCAAAGACTTTTATTTCATACTTGTTGGAGAGACAGAAATGCTCTCTAAATATATATCGATCTCATTTATGATTTATACATTATCATCCAGTCAAATTTTAAAGTACTCTCACTGAAGAGATTTTGCTGGCTTTTCCATACAGTACTGTAAAGGTTTCTGTATAAAAAACATTCAAAAATTCTAGGACTCTAATTTGTACCAGCTTTTCTATGAACTGGATTCCATCATTAAGTACCAATCTACAGATCATTCAAGAAAAAGAAAAAAAGTAAATACAGTGGTAAAATCTTTCTTAGGAGGTTACATCATCCTAACAAACGCCAGACTTTCTGGGCCCTTGGAAGAATAGTCATTAACAACAGCTGCAGAGGATGAGACAGGGACAAGGTAGTGGATTCTTGATAAAATTCTAATGAAAACTCAGGAGAACAAGGAAGAAAGGCACATTTTGTTAGTTTGTTCCATGCTGTGTCAGTTTTAGTCAAACAGGAACACAGTCTTTGAATTACATATGCATGCTGATGTATTGCATGTTTTCTCATTCTGCTCTGTTTTAAGAAAATAAACAAACACTGGATGAGAAGAAATAATTACTGAAGATTTAAAATTCATTCACAATTCTGAGAGCAGAAAACAATGAAAGAAGCTATAATCTGATTCTAATTGGAAATTAACACAGTTACAGATGGAAATTTCTCTATAAACACAGCTAAAAGATTTAATCCAAATGAACAGCCTCTACCTTGAAAGAAAAACTAGAATTTCTTCATATCCCCACACTGTAGCACAAGTTAAAACTGAAAATTACAACCTTTAGATAGGTGAATATGAGAAACTTCCTCATTTTACATTTTTCATAGTTTCTGATGAGAAAAAATTTTAGTTGATCTTACTCACTTCCAGGATATCAAACTATCAATTCTTTGTCAGTTTTAATAAATGCCATATGGGCTGAAGGCCATCAGAACAAATCATAGATCTTCTTCCTTCCTACTGTTCAGAAGTGAGCCACTTGATTCTCCTTTCTCCCTGCAGCAGCAGTTGCATGGGACAGGCATGGATGCCTCTTGCCTGAGCAATTCAAGAAATCTTTTGCAATTCTGTCACCGATTCCTTCCTTCTTTCTTTTTTCTTTTGTTTTTACACTTCTTACTCAGAGGGTTATAAAGTCTTCTTTGATTGACACAGGATGCCCAGAGGAACTGTGCAGGCTCCATCCTTGGAGGCACCCAAGGCCAGGTTGGCCAAACCCAACCCATTCTACGATTCTATGATTTTCCCACCTGAATCACAACTTTCACCTTCATGTGCTTTACAGGCAAAGTATCAGATCTAAGTCACACTGTATACAGAACACAGTAAACTTCCTTTGCATGCTTCAGATTCTGGAGGATTTAATCTGTTAAGGTACCATAAATAGTCCTCAGCTTCCATAGTTAGGCTGCTCCTAGATAACATGACAACATACAGAGGTTGTGCAGCATAGAGGAACTGAAGGCCTGATTCCTTCTTCCCTTATTGTGATCCCTGACTGCAGACAGGTAACACATACCTCACATGCAGCTTTTTGCAAGGCAACATAGTTATGTAGAAAAAAGTTACAAAGAGGGTTAATAAAATCCAAGTCCCAGATTAGCAGGTGCTATTTCACACAGTCAGTAGTACAGAGTTTAACAGTCATAACATAAAACACTTCTCTCTTTTTTTTTCCCCAAGACAGAATGGCTGAATAAAAGCTAAGTATTTCATTGTTGCCATATTTTCAGGGATATTTCAACATGTTTACCAAATCTCCTTGCTCAGAATTTTTCCACTTGAAAAATGCCTGCAATTTTGCATTGCAAAGCTGATAAGCAAATTAGCTATTTTAGGCAAAAATTTCTGTCATTCCAAGTGCTGAACATGAGGCTTTTCCTCAGACAGCAACACCGTAGGGAGAGCCCCATGGGACTGCCCATCTCCACGCATACTACCTTGCCTGCAGAGCTAAGCTTGCAGCTTAAACTACTGTAATGCAATGTAGGATAACTGAGTACATGGGAATAATGCTGTATTCTGTACTCTATACACTAGCAATCAGCAGCACTACAAATCAGACAGATTTCTTGGACAGATCTTTTAGGAATCAAAATGACTGCGAGTTGTACCAGGGGATGTTCAGGTTGCATACTAGGAAAAACATCTCCAAATGAGAGGTCAGGCACTGGAATGGGCTGCCCATGGATGAGGCTGAGTCACTGTTCCTGGATGTGTTCAAGAAACATGCAGAGGTGGTACTAAGGAACATGGCAGGGAAACACTGGTGGTAGGAGGATGTTTGGGCTGCATGTGATCTTAGAGGTCTTCTCCAACCTTAATGATTCTACGATTCTGTGATGTTGCTGTGCACTGCTGCCTGTGACACAGTGCTTAGGTCTGGAGGTGAAAATGAATGCTGAATCGTGCTGAAATTTCAGGAGAAACTTACAAAGAAGAAAGTAATAATTTCAAATGGAACATAGGAGAAATGCTAGCACTAACGCTTCAATCGTTACAAAAAGGAAGAATCCAGGTACCAGCACATGCACAGGGAAGATTTGTGACTAAATTATCTGGCTTGTTTCTATAATGAAAATTGTAAAAGTAGATTAGTATTCCACTGTTTTGTGACATATACAAATATATTTTTAAATACCAAAACGATGCAAAATGCTTCTGTGGGGGGAAGCTCTACACATGCTTTTCTGAGGGAGCACTGCTCTGGGCAGTGAGGGTAGAGCACAGTTTTGGTAGGCAGGTCTGAATAATCCCAACAGTGCGAAGAGCTGACCTTAACAACTACCATGGGTACCCAAGGAACACATTCCTCTGGAAATATCCTTTGTCCCACATTATCACTGAATCTGATGAATACACTCCAATCACTTATGGTGATTGGTGCTATTGTATTCAGTGTAGCGACATATAAGCTAATTACATGAATATTTATTATTTCAAGTATGACCTTCCTGTTGCTTATTGCAAGTATAGTTATTTTGAACAACTACTGGTCCTTTTCAGGTATTTTATTATATTCAATATGCTCTTATATCAACAGCAAGCCTTTATTTATTTTTACTTGAACATGCAAAAGGTATCATTTCTTCAGGTTACTGATACATAGGAAATAAATGCAGCTAAAACAACAACAACAAAGGAAAGAACCTCAGAAAGCCACTGCATTTCTTAGCATGAAAGAAACAGACAAAACAAAATCCATTTCTATGACTTGACATTTTAGGTATAAATCCTGCACAGCTAAAACCAAAATGCTAATAGTTAACAGGTCAGTTTTGAAAAAAAAAAAAAAAAAAAAAAAACAAAAACAAAAAAAAAAAAACAACCAGAGCCTAGAATGTTAATTCTTTCTAATTCTTTCTATTCTTTTCCCAATGACTGAAGGACAGCAGTCATAAGGAGCATTCCAAAATTATTCACTTCAACATTTAAATTCTACCTGAAACACTGGTAGGTTATTTATCCACAAAAATATACACTTTTTGCCTACTGAAATTATAATTTAAGTAGGTCATGAAAAGCTTAGAAAACCAACATAAAAATGTATATTTCCTCAGCTCCTAATAATTAATAAAACTGTATATAGAAAAATAAAAAAAAATGTAAGTAGGTGCCTATTTTGGTTATTTTGATTTGGTGCAGTCATCTAAGATGAGGCAAAGCTAAGCAGCATGACAAGCATCATCTTCTGAAGAGACCACTTATTCCAAAAGGCACCTTCTTTTAATAGAAAACCAGACAAATAAAAAATAGTTGCTCTTATGACACAATGTGTGGTTCAAATTTTCACTGAGTAAACTGGAATGAGGAAAGCAGCACTCACAGCAATCTACTGGACAGAGACAATAGTGGTTCAATCCCACTGATCACAGATATGAAGAAATCTTCATGTGAAAATCAGAACATTTCACATTGCTGTCAAACTGAATTGAAATGCTAAAAAAGACAAGATCTTAATCTGATGTAACAGCATTTTAGCTGTTTGCTTTAACTTTCCCATAACAATTCAACTCATATCAAATGTATTTAAAAAAAAAAGGAGATTGAGAGGGAAGAGGGAGGAAGAAAATGAACAGAAAGTTTGATTGGATTTTGTGAAAGATAAAACAATGAAATATATAAGGGTATATATTGAATAAAAATTACAACCAGTCTACGTGGCAGCCAGAGAGAAAGTAAGAGAGATGATTAAAAAGTAATTCTCTGTGCTTTCAGAAGCCACTAGCTTTGTAAGAGAAGGACCTGCAAGCCACAAGTCATATTTCCAGTGCAAATGAAGGCATTAACACAGTATTTACTTACCAGAATAATCAGATATGATTATTAAAGTACATAGTGGGAGGCATTAATAGGTTGTTTTCTCCTAGAATTATTGCAGATACTCCTACACATACAGAAGATAACAAACTGGGAATATCTGAAAACCTATGAACTCCAATGTAAATTCAGTGAAACCTCAAAGATAGAAAGCGATCACAGGAGCCAGCAGTTCCTCTCACCACAGCCTATTTCTACCTGTCACCCATCCTCAGAGCTTAAAAAAAAATAACAAACCAACAACATGTGCAGCAGATTCTGCAGGACATCTGCAGAAGCCTACTGCAGGGTTTCTTTTCTTCCCTTTTAAGTTATTTCAGAGTGAGCTGACCCGTGGGTATATGGTGCAGACAAATCTTTTAACACTGATGTCCTGACAGTCCATTCAGGAATGGGGTAATGAAAGAGGTGCAGTGTGCACAGGATGGGCCCTGCAGTGCTGACAAGTTCACTGTTTCATGAAAAAGTAACTGAACAGTCATGCTCTCTCTAAGCACCTAGTTCTTACATTTTTCAATGAAGATTGCTTTGAAATTTGAAATCTGCAATTCCACTGCAGTCAGATTGTGGCAATTTCTGTGACTCCAATTTCCTCTGCCTTTCTTGTGGGATTAGGTGGTATGTTAGAGCAAAAGCACCTGCATGTCTTCCCTTCCCTTATCCCTGAGGTTGCGCACAAACTTAGTGCTGCATGGCATGATTCATGTAGTTTAAAAGAAGAGGAATTAGGAATTTATTAGAGGATCCTCTGCTTTGCTTTGCAATTTACATCCCTGTCCTTGCTCTTCTCAGCCTTCTCCCATTTCTCAAGTCATTTTTAAAATCCATTCAGGGATGGAATATAGGGTAGTTTGGGTAGACAAACTAAGTACTAAAGCACAAATCACAGCCACAAGTCACATCCCAGTGTGAATGAAGTTCCATTGGCATAGATTGGAAGGACCCCCATTATCACCCACATGAGAAGCTGAGATCTTTACATTTTCCTTTGTCATGACACAGACATGTAAATTTATAGTACCCTTTGGTATTCTGTCTACTGGGCACATTCAGACTGTCTGGGCAATGGCCCTTCAGTGAAGTGAGTCACAGCTTAGAAGGCAAAATGTAATTTTATTATTTTTGGTGCTCTGAGTAAAAATGCGCAACATTCAGCAAAAGGTATTCAGATGCTTCACACACAAAAAAAAAAACCCAAAAAACCCTTTGTTCTATGTCCATCCAGCTGAGCTTTCACATCTTTTGACCTTTATATCCTTTGCTACAATCAGTATTTCTTGAGCCATTTTCTTATTTCTTTGTCAGGTTGTGAGTGACTTGTTCGCATACTCTTTGTTTTTCACTGTACAAAATAGATATAATCTGATTTCTTGATTCCTTCTACTAACATTATCTTTATTTTCCTTGGTTTGTTTTAATTCCTCCATCACACTTAGCTCATTTATCTATTTGTTCCTCTTTAGATAGCCAGAAGTGAGTAGGCTGTTTACTTTACTTGCTTATGTAACTGATTTTCTCAGCTATGCAAACAGTACCAAGATGATGATATCCTCAGCAGACAGATATTTTGCTGGTCAATAGCCACAAAAACATTATCAGACACTCTTTTCCTACCTTTCGTATCTCTTATTGGCCATGGATTTATTACTCTTTTTCCTTCTCCAAATACATTAGCACTTAACTGTGATGGGAATACTGTAACAATATTTTTTTGCCATTAATGTAATTAATGTCCTAATAACGTACATGGTGGCAAGATCATTTGTGGTTTCCTGCAGCCCTGTCCCTGTCAGCCTGAATTCCTGATTTGCTAGAGATGGTGTTTCATAATGATGAAAAATTATCTAAGATCACAACCGTGAGATCCAGAGGAAATGCAACTCTGCTGTTTAAATCTTTCTGATAATGGGGTGATAACAGTGCAATACTAATGTGGTTTTAATGTATGTGGGAAACTACAATAGGTTGCCGCAGAGCTTCAAGAGCAATAAGATAGATCCATATCAGTACTTTATGACTGTTATGCTCTGCACGTATTACCCAGAACGCATACAGAGCATCAGGCTCCTTCTAAGGACCCTAAGATGAGTCCATGCTAACAACAAATCTGATGACACTGTAATGACTGCCACTGGAGAAAAAGAAGCAGCATTAAGACCCCAGCAACACACTAAGATTGCCACTTAGTTTAACATTTAGTCTAACATTTCAGGTTTGAAAATTATATACATTGTAAGACCACTGAGAACATGTGAGCCAGAAATGCTTCACATCTTCATGTCGATTTTATAGCTCCTGCATTCTTTCACCCTCATTTAAAATGTTACTCCTTAGTTAACATTTTTCCATCTCAAAGTTCAACTGCTAGGCCCACCTTTTATTATGTTCATATGCTATTGATTCTGCAGAAAATCAGATATTTTTGCTCTCACACATTTAGGGCTAAACTCACTGCTCCTCTGTGAGCATGGATTCTGAGTCCTGTGCTGAAGCAAAGTCAGCATGCTTTGAAAAGCATCTGCTTCAGCTCAGTGGCTAATAAAACACATGAGGTTCATGTGTGATAGAAGAGGTCTGGGTGGAACAGTAGCTGCCAAAGAGCAAAAATTAGAGCTCACTATCTATAAAACTGTCAGCTTGATAGTGCTGGCAATGGAGGTCTCCCAGCTACAGAACAAATTTGTCAGCTTCATTCCTCCTGCTTTCACTACAACATGGTACTGCAAGGATTAAAAGCAGTAGTGCAATTCAGTCTCTTCATAGCATCAGTGTTTTGTCCTGCACACAACACCCTCAAGACTGTTTATCTGCAGAGAGAACTGAAATTACTAACTTCAAATTACCTAGCTTAACAAGACTGCAGAGTCCTTAATGTAAATAGAATTCTTTGTATTTACCACATTTGCCAGGAGGGCTATGTGTCTGGGTTCTAGCTATCATGGATACATAGGGAAAAACATAAATAAATCAAACCTCTGTTCCCATGTGGTGAAAACAGTTCTCTTTTGTACTTCTGCACAGAAGTACATATGTTTCCCCAGGGTTACAACCCTCTTCTTGCACTTGGCCTTGACATCTTGAGAAGTGGTAGGAAAAGAGCTACAGCAAAAGCATCATGCAAACCTGTTTATAAAGAAAATTGAAGCAGTAAAGCCAAACAAACAAAAAAAAAAAAAAAAAGGAAAAAAAGGAAAACCATGTACAGCGCAAAGCTTACAAATCCCTTCTACAAATAAATAAATAAAATAGATCTAGTAGATGAATGACTGAAAGACAATCACTTATTAGGCTCAGTTGAATCAAGAAGTTCCAATTTCACACTCTGACACCTAACATTACTGAATAGAAAGATATAAACTTGTGTACTGATCAGAAGAAAGTGAAACGTAAATGCTTCCCCCCACCTCTCCATCTGCAATTTGTAGTTTGGAAAAACATAATGAGAACAGAAGGAAATGGTATTAAAATAGAGAGAGAATGACATCTACTGGCTGTCAGGAACAGGCTTGTTTCACTGCTGAAAATGTTCTTCTCTCCCTTTCCTTAAAATATCTCAGTTGAGACTCCCATTATTAGTCATTAGAGTTTATCTACTGGAGAATGAATAAAGAACAGATCAGTAAGTTCCCCAAATAGAAGCATTTTCTGGTTAGTTTTTAACTGATTAGCTATCCAAATAAAAATACTTACGTAAATAGCTTAACATATTTCAGATCTTTAATATTAATGCTGGTGAATAAATAGACTCTGCTTAGAGCTACCAGAAACCATAAAAAATAAAAATAAAAAAGTGCAATTTTGCACTGGATGAAGGTTTTCATAGTACACTTTTCCAGAACAAATAACACCAATAACAAAGAACTCTATCATTTATCTAAAAAGATACTTAAGCATCTAAATTTCACAGTCCTGTATCACTTCATAAAAGCATAATTACCGCTTTTCCAAGATTAATATAGTGCATTACTGCTCATTTTCTTTACTTAAGATCTCAACATCCTTTTTTTAAAGATTATATATTTTTCCATATGAAGGTATTAGTTTCCCAGAGTTTCTCTGCTCCTCCTTCTTCTTTTTAAGTCAACCTAGAATCATCATCACTGATAAAACAATCTCAGAAAGTACTGAGATTTTGATAAAAGGTCACAAAAAAACCTGCACCTTACTCTTAAGTGTCCATTCACCTCTGTACCACACATGTTCTTGGTCTCTCAATCTATTGATCTGCTCAATATGAATGCGGCCCTTTTCCCTGTTAGCAGTGATACTCTGTGGGTGATACTGCCAGTACAAACAAATTGATCTTGCTCACTTTCTATCTGCCACAATATGTATTTTCCACTCTTGCAGTTTTTGCCTGCTGCTTAATTAAACTCCTCTCAACTCTCATGTCTGCTCAGCAGGAAACACCTCTCCAGCTCTCACGCCCCTAGTAATCAGAAATTAGTGTGATATAGACAAGAGCATCTGATCATTCTTTCCTAATAAATTCAGCTCAGGAAGAGAAAAATGCCAAGGAGTCACAATGCTATTTTTGTTGGCAAAGGAAAATTAATAAACGCTAATTGACATGTTGCAGAGAAACAAGCCTGAAAGATAGTCTTGAACCATCACTGAATTCAATACATGCAGAAAGTAAGTTTGCAGTGTGGGAAAAAAAGCTAAGGATGAACAAAAGTATACCTTAAAGCTGATAGCTACAAAAGCAGACAGACCAGGAGATTCAGGTCCATGTTTCCTCAAACTTAAATGGCCTATCTTTGGATATCGGCTTAGTACAAATAGCACTGCTGCATGGAGAAGTGTTCCCTTTTCTCCAGTACAGTGGGCTTGGGCTCAGAGAGGGTGGTACAGTGCCAAGCCACAGCTGTGAAAAGACACACAGGCATCTCCTGATGCTCTTTACTCCAGTGTGCAGAACCGTGGATCGGGAGGGATATAGGGCTGCATTACTGTGCGCACACTGCCAGTTCCTCAGCAGAACGGAACACTATAGATGAGCTTTCAGCACTCACATGTCTCTTTATTTATTTATTATTGTTGTAGTGTATTTTAAGTTCACAAAATGCTCTCAGGTGCTCCTTTAGGGACAATGTAGATATGTTCATACCAACATTTTTTCCCTAATCTACTGACACAGATAAATAAATAAAAGCTAGCAATGCATTAAACTGACGTTACTGACAACGTTTTGCTGGACAAGCTATCAGAGTTCACTGAAGTCAGGAACAATCATACAAACATCAGCAGGAATCATAAATTCATTTAGATTTTGGCACTTGTACACTGGTTATATATTGACATCATATCCAGATACACTGACTGATATCTGAAGATATCACATGCTGCAATGTATCCCCAGGAAGAAGTGTTGTACACACCTTACTTTAAGGAATTTAAGCACAGAATTCAGATAAGCACAGAATTCAGATCCAATGATAGGTAAAATAAAAATTTATCTGAATATCATTTAGCATTCTATTAAAAGTTTGAGTTGTTTTCTAATTTTATCTGACAGATTTCAACCCAAATAGTTGAACAAGAAAATGGTTTTAGCAAAATACAAACCTTGAGAGAAAACCATTCATCATTACTCAAAGGAATTTCTGCCAGAAGTGAAAATGTATTATGTAATTATGACAAAGATGAAAAAGGTGAAAAAATATTTCACACAACAATGCTTTGGACATCAAATCTATTTAAAGGAATGCTTGAGATAATGCAACTACTCTTGTATAATCAGTACTGAGGAAAAAGAAAAACAGTGTAAGACTTGAGGTACCACTTTGGTTTTCTAACAACAGCCTTCAGATCTACAAATTTCAGGAAACTGATCACATGAGCTTTTATTCTAGCTGCTAATCAGTAGTATCCTTTGGCTTAAACTCCAACATAATTTCTGATCATCTTACCCCTTAATCAGAATTCATAGTCTGTTAGTGAAGCAGAAGAGTTTTAATATGATGGCAAGCTAGACTGCTTCCTGTTCATAGACTAAAACTGCAAAATTCTCAAGTACAAGTTATTGCTATTCTACCATTAGAGATTCAAATGGTTAGTCTACTTTGAAAGTCTTCGTTCAAACTGGAAGAGAGCAGTAGGTTGCTTAAACTCAAATTATTCATAAAAAAAAATTCCAACAGAAGAACACAGCTTGAAACATCTTTACTTCCTAGGGGGCAAAATGTCAATTCACCCAGTTAAAAATGATACAATAGAGTCACTAAATCTGCTCCTAAGGAAAAAAAAAAAAAAAAAAACCTAAAATTGGCCTGATGAATCACCCCCTATAAGTGCCAATTTCCCTTCAGTAAGTTGAATAGAAATCCAGCTAAGATACAGGCAGAAGTCTAAAGTTAGATGAGATGGAATCTCAGCCTATACATAAGAAATAATATTCTTGCATTCAATCACCTGGCATTATTTAGGGCTGAATTTCAGCCTGTTATTTCTCTCCTCCGAGAGGCTGGAGCACTTCCTTTCAACCACACCATCTGACCTCTGCTGAAGTGTGCCTACTGCAGACAACAGCCAGTCAATGGTTTGTGGGCTGGTTCACACACCCCAGGAAAGGGGAAGGGGGAAAGGGAAAAAGGAAAAGGGAGATGGGCCTAGGAACAAAACAGCGGCAACGATCTGAGGAGGAAAGCTAATTTACCAAATAAGATATCAGAAAGGAAAATAACACAATATAATTGGAATTAAAGCTAATAAATCAAATAAAATGAGCAAGAGAGAGTGTCCGATAAACCGAAGGCCTTACGCTAATGCTGAAGGCGGACGGCTGCAACAAACACCCACTGCCGAGCTCGATCCCGAAGGGAAGAGAGAGTCCCGTGACCGCAGACAGTTTTTATCTTTCCCTCTGAGTGGAAACATGTAAAAATGCAAAGCATGGCACAGTCCTCTGGGGAACGTAGTTGTTCTTCTCTTCTGAGACAGGTACACCCATAACTATCCACAATCCATGGAGCTGGACCATCAACTCTTCAACTTCCAGTACACCACATGAGATGTTATGATGTGGAATATCAACAATACAACAAAAAAACATAAAACCATGACAAGTCCCTACTTACAGACGCAACCAAGACTTCAGGTGTAAAATGCCCATACAGACATCACACAAAGCAAGTCGACCTCCAAAACCAATAAAAGCAAAAGTAACTTATTTTTAATAAATAATATTAAATCCAGTTTATATCAGTCTTGAGTATTCACTGCTAGAGATCAACTAGCTTAGGTCTTGCATTAGTCAAGATTGCACAGCCATTTCACAATCCTCATTTGGTATTTGCATCTACAGACAATTTCCAAATTATTGCATATTAAAACAGAGAAGGACGTTTTTTTGTCAGAGATCTTAATATATCCATTGTATCAGAATTGGAGAATGAGATTTATTCCATAACTGACTACCCTCTAGCTCTCACTGAAAATGCTGAAAGCTCTTCCACATTGGCCAAAAATTAAATCCTGGAGTCATTAAAGTTTTAAGAAATTTTTTGCAATGAAAATGTTGTCCCCCTCAGAGTTTTTGTTTTTGTACTGTAATTTTTGTTGCCCCCAAAATATAAATAATAATTATAATATATATATATTTTTCTTTTTAAATAATAGAACTCTGTGGGTGACCTGAAAATGAGGAAGGCTGAAGCTATGTCTGACCACACAATACAATGATTAACTTTTGCTATCCCCAAATACCATTACTTTTATCTAGCATTTTTGAGATGTAGATATAAAGGTAGGTTTACAGTCCTTTTCTCTTTAATGAATTAAAGTAATTTTGATAGAGTAACTTCCAGTTCCAAATACAGCTTTCCAATACTGTTATGGAAACACTAACAATAATGTAAATATTTATCAAAAAGTAACCTTGTGCTAAAGATATTTCATAAAACCTTCCCCTCCAGCCTGCCTATCACTTTATCTCATAATTCTCTCCTAACAGTCTCATAAAAATGCTAACTATTTCAATGAATGTATGATACCTTCCATAAGCTGTACTAATACAGGTTCAAGTTTCATTTCAGCCTCAAGGAAAAAACAGACTTTGCCCATCAGCTTAAATTGTGAACACAGAATCACTGCATTACAGCTGTGTGCTTTCCAGGCTCTACGCACATACCTAGAGTTTAAAGTACAAATTATTACTCTTTGAACTAAGACCAAATGCTCCACAGCTTTTGGTTATGTCAACTCCCAGGCTCTGTAAATTATCTCAGCAAAGCTTTAACACCCTCTCCCATGGAGTGTAATGTCTTTATGCCACTGTATCTTTCTAGTTTTGCACCAGGTAAGCCTAAAAAAAAAATTAGACATCCAGCTGAGAGATTCTAAGTGGATATCCAAAGCTTATTTCAGTCCTCAGTGTCATCACCTGCAGACAGTACTCCAAACCTCGTTCTCAGCTATTTCGTTAGAAAAAACATACAAAATTGAGTAGAAGAAATGTTCATTTTTTTATGACATAGTTATCAAATTATCTTTGCAAAATAATTAATGCTTTCTGGTTTACAAATGCAGGCAGAATTTTCTACGTCATTTAATGTCTTTGCTTAGCATATTTTAGTTTAGCTGAAAGGCACAGAAAGTTTCAGGTATATATAACAGACACAAGCAAACACAAGATAAAACTTTCTGTGGAAATCGCATTCACAATTTAATCAACATAGTCCACACAACTGCCTTGAATGGTTTGTGAAGTGCAATTGTGTCAGAGAGATGGCTTCTTAAAACAAAACAAAAAACAAATTGAATGACATTACACTAGAAAGCTCAAAACATTATAAAGAAAAAAATACCAGTTTCTCAGTGGTCTGTTCATTAGTAATTTTTCATTATACAGATTACAATAAAGAGCCAATATCAAATCAACTCTTCACTTACGCTCTTTCAAAGTTATGGGACAACAGCCACATCATTATTATATTTTTTACAGCCAGTGCCAAACTAAAAGTTTCCTATTAACCCTAGTAATTTAGAACATATAGCTTCCACAGTATTTAAAATATACTCATGCAATCAACTTCAATAAACTCATTTTAATTTCCAGTTTGCAAAATGCATGCAAATCTAGGAATGAACTAAAGTAATGACCACCACATTAAAAAAATAGCACTTTGAAGAGTTTCTTGGCATCGATGAAACCTTAACTGCAGTATTATTGCATTGTCTATTCAGTATCCTTCTAAATATTAAATCAGCAATTCACTAAATATGTTAATGATAAATCAACAGTCTAGTTACTACTGAAGTACCAAGCCAGTGATCCAGTTAGTATTTATCTTAGCACAAAAATGCTAAATATGTTTATGCTGGGATGACAATTGATTATGAACACCAGCTCAATCACTGATCCATGCCCTCTGCTCCCTTCAGGTGTCTTCTAGCAACGTTAAACTAATTTTAGTTTGAAAATGCCCCACATTATTTCTAGAAACAGTCAAATGTCCTAGATTAACACTGATGATCTCCTTCCAGAGTTCAAGTTAATCCACTTCTTGTCACTAAACTATCTGAAAATGCCTAGGCAACATTCTCCATAGTCTTCTACCTTCCTAACTTTCCTATTCTCAATTTGCAAAATTTATATGCACTTCATTAAGTATTTCATAAAATATTCTATATGTTGATGATGTAAATCAAGTACTTTGGCTTTTGGCAGATTGAATAGTAAAATAAACATTCTTCAGTACTGCAATTACTATCACTTCAGTTTAACTGACAGTATTAATCTGTGCTCAGCAAAGTAATTTAACAGATGACAAGTGCTTTGTTTTTGCAGATATTTGACCTTTGAAAGTTTTACAGTTTGGATATGCGCTGCTTTTGGCATTTGTGACCAAAAGCCAGGACAACTGGCTCTCTTAAATCCTCACACTGCATCTCCCAGCCACGCATGTCTGTTGCACTTCCAAAATGCTGGCTTATTCTGACCTACAATATTCCATGGTCATATAAGAAAACTGCTGGCTGTAAAACTGTCCACACATTTTGTAATGTTTACAAAAATGACTTCAGATGCAATAATGCTTTTTGCAGTTAATGTCAGGTCAGCTTTTACTCTTTCTCTTAGGCAATGTTCCCAAGTACCTTGATTATGATTTTTCCTGTTGACTTGCAAGGCTTATTATACTTGCAGATAACTCCCACTTTCTCATTTCAATTGACACTATCCTTTCTTACTTTTAATTCTATTAATAAACTTCAAATTAGAGAATAAGTTCCATTAAACCTTAAAATCAGAATCAGAGGATAATTTAGATTTGCATGAGTTTAAGAAAATCAGAGCACCATACGTGATCACAGTTCTTTAAGAATGTAACTATTTATATACGCCACATAGCTGAAAATATCTTTTGCATAAGTTTTAAAAGCAATACTTTTTATAATACTAGCTACAGTTAACTTTTCTTTATAAAAACTGAAGCTCGACTCAAGTACCTGGGATGAAAATTTTTTCCAGTTATGATACAAAAAAAGACAAACACAAACCACCATGAAATCTCCAACATGGAGTCCCTGCTGTACTTCATGAAGGGATTGTACAGTCATCAAAATCTCATAAAAATGCACCCAGTTCACTTTAGTGTGCTTCTGATTTAAGAACACTGCCTTATTTATACCACAGAAATGTAAGGGAGAACAAACCTACCAGATATTTGCCTGAGTTCTCTATGTTCACCTACTGGGAAATTTGTAGGATATTATTTACCATTTACTTTCAGATATACAATCCAACAGCCAGGCCTGTGCTATTTTCTCCACGTCCGTGATTAGCCATTTTAACACCCACTAACCACTAAAATTAACACTATTATTTTAAAATCAACTTTTAAGTTAACATGCCCTAAATCAGGAGCACCCAACAACTGTCTAATGCACTAGATTTTAATGACATTTTTTCAGGTGCATCAAAAGAATTTCTCAGTCAGATATGATTGCTCTGAACCAAGAGAAATATAAGATGCCAGCTGAGGTACCTACCAAAAGCACATTACTATATTATGTGTGTGATTTTACACATTATACCATACTGAGATATAATATTAATCTGATACATATTTACAAGGCTCTCCTTGAAACTTCTCTCTAGTAAAAACAAAAAGCAAACAAACAAAAAACCGTAGAGCCATACATCTGTAAAACACTCAGGAGAAATTCAGGTGGATTATATTCCTAAAATGACTACCGCTGGCTTAGGCACAGAGCTATGAGAAGATAAACTGTTGAGATCTATTCTTCTCACCAACATTATTCTAAATAAAATGTCTAGTTTAATAAGGACTAAAAAAAGTGCCTCAAAAGAAGTAATTGTAACTGTATACTTAGAAGATATAAAGATTCAGGTATCTCAAACATCATCCCATTTTAAGATAATTACTTTCATTATGGCTATGCTATTTCAAAGACTGTGGTATAGAGCAGATAGCAGTTATGTTCTCTTAGCTTTCTCCAGCTTTACTAAAGCAGCAAAAAATACACATCACACACCCTGTTTGTCCATCATTTGTCAGTCCCCCACTCTCTCTGTAATAGCTTTCCAATTAGCTGGACCATTTCAACCAAATTTAATGCATTTAAGGTTTCACAAATTTAACTTTGTGAACTCTAATGAATTGAGAACTGCAGCTAATTAGTGTTCTGACAGAAGAGCACAGAGAGAACTCAGATTTTAGCTGTTCTGCTCATTTCACTCATCAGATAAAGGGCAGCAATAAGATGATCAGCCAACCATGAGCAGCTCCAAAGCAACCACGGCATGTGCTGCAGTTTGCCAGCCAAAAGCACCAAGAAAAGCAGGTAGAGGCCTAGTGGAAGACCAGAGATCCTTAGGGAAGGTTGAAAAACATATAACTGAGGGTAACCAGTTGTTCATAAATTCTTATGGTATATTTATTCTTATCAATTTTTTATTTTTATTTTTT
Source organism: Cyrtonyx montezumae (assembly GCF_038088225.1). Classification (NCBI taxonomy): domain Eukaryota; kingdom Metazoa; phylum Chordata; class Aves; order Galliformes; family Odontophoridae; genus Cyrtonyx; species Cyrtonyx montezumae. The sequence continues at coordinate 6,494,685 of NW_027071914.1, read as the reverse complement.
ACTTTTGAAAACTACAGTACAATTGTTCAAAGTGTAGCAGTATCTATTTATGTTGTATTTCTAGTACATCTAGAATTTGTTTTTGTGACCTTCCTGGTTTTCAGAAGAGGCTATTCTTCATAAATATAATTTGTAGGACACGTGCTTTCAGCTGTTTTGTCTGTAATCTGTAACAGCATATCATTTTTACTTCAGTTCATGTAGTTTGAAGTAGAAAATTGCTTACCAGTGTTCAAAAAAGCCCCTACAAATTCACAAACATTTTTACTGGAATATTCCACGGCTTTTAGTTTAAGGACATGTTTCAGCTAACTACTGCAATCATCAAAATAAAGAACAATTAAATGCTACACAGTCCTTAACATGATGCATGTCATTGTAGCAGGACCAATGTCAGTTACTATGACACCTACACAGCCTCTCTGCTCTCCTTAAGACAGCTCTCAGAAGCAGAGGATCACAGGTGTACTGTGAGCATGCTAATAAATATTTGATTTTAACGTAACCTCAGATATAACTCCAGAAATTAGCAGTGCAAATACTTTAAAGAAGCTAAAAGCTTAAAAACAATCTGATTTTCTTTTCCATTAAATCTTTTCTCCATGATGTTAACAGACTCAAGGTTATCTAACTAGTAGGGGAAAAAAAAAAAAAAGACAAATTAAAAGTTTATTTTCCATTCAAGTACTGAATATGTGATAACCACATTCATAACTACTTATTTAACCTGTTTATATTACCAAGCACTGCTCCAGTTTGTTGAGTGTTTTTTTCCCATGACAAACGTATCCCACATTCAGCATCTTCCTTAGTTTCCTGCCTTGCTATAAAGAACTGCTGAATTAAGCTATGTCCATTCTGAACATATAAAAAAGCCAACCAACAAAAGCAAACTAAAAAAAGTAAAGAAATACAAGATAAAATTTTAAATAATTTAGCATATTTCTTTCCCTAAGAATTCATTCTCTTTTCTAAAAATCCTCTCATAAAAATAGGATTTAAAACACAACTACAGACACTATTAATGGCCAAGAATAAAAATGTTCTACCCAAAGAATTCTCTTTATTGTAACTTGGGCTTACAGAGAAGTAAAAATTCTAATCATGTCTTCCATTCACTATTTTCTTTATCAATTTATTAAATACTGTTGAAAGCAAGAACTGTAATTCTGGTGGCCAAAGTCACGTTGTGCTATGGTTCAGCAACTGAAGAAAGACATTGTACAAGTTTTTGAACAGTGGAGCAGCAAAAATAATGAACTTGCTGTATATGAAGCTTGGAGTAACTGCCTGAAAATAAAATGTATGGGTGTATCTATACATCAGGACAGTCAGGATCTGCAAAAGGTACAAAATCTTGCTATAAAGGGTGAGGATTAGAACATCAGAGCTAGGGAATGGTGTGATCCCTCATGATATCTGTGCTAAAATTATGTTAACATGGCAGAATATATACAAGATTTGATTTAATACGTTTGAGTGCACCAAAGAGAGGATCAAAGTCTCTTGTGCTGTCAAGGCCCTGCTGTTTTTTTTTTGTTTGTTTGTTTGTTTGTTTTTGAGGAACTGGAGTAACTGTTAGAAAGTTTCCTTTCATTAAGCTCTGCTATATTTGCTAATAAAAGTAGATGCTAACAGAAATAGTGGAATATGGTAACAGAGTTTTTATCTGCATATTCTTTTCTGCTCTTGCCCTCTTGGTTTACATTTTATTATCCACATGCTCTCAGTGAGCAAAGTGATCCATCAGCAGTGTTGTTGTAGACTTGCTAAATGACACCCGCACTTACCTAAGATTAAATCAGAACACCTCTTCACTCGTTTGTTACCTCCTTGTCTTGCCAACAGTAGAGATAGACAGACAAAGATTTATACTGAAATCAAAATAAAAATCACTTTTCAAGATGTTGAATTATGGGATGGCAGCTGACAAGAGATGTTATTAAATGCTCTTTCTGCGGTATTATTCATCACTTTCCTAATGTGTACTCAGCCATCATTCAAATACTACTACAATGAAACTTGAAATTCTTCATCACAAACAGAGGTGACACTCATGGGATAAGAGTACTGCCTCACTGAGAACAGAATGGAAATACTGACAGTTTCTATTTTGCTGTACTTGGTGAACTGGTGCCTAAAGTCCCACCACAAGACAGTTAGTTGCCTATGGACTAGAAAAAAGAAACGCTGTAAACCTAGACATCTCCCCAGCTCAGCCATGGCCATTAACATGGCCATTTCACTGTCCTTCCTTCTGAGAACACAAAGATATTTTCATCATGAATCAAAACTTTATTATTTCAGAATTTCAGAAAACTACAAAATCATCTACAATCTTTTTCAAAAAGACAACTGTGTCCCATTACGTGGTTTTATCTTTTTCAAGTCCATTTCAGCAACAGATAAATCAACTGATCATGAAATTACAAAATAAAATTCACATTCAGACTCCTACCGAAGACATATATTGGCAGAATATATCAGGAGCACAAAGTCAATTAGTAAACAGGGAAATTCTCAGGCAGTACACGGAAAGCATCACAGTGTTGCCAACTGCCCTACTGGTGTAAACCCAGCAGTTGCCTCTGTGCTCACTTTGAATGCATGTTTCTTAGTCATACCCGGTGTACTGAGAAGACATAGTATCCCCATCAGTGAAAAAAAATCAAACATCAAGAGGGGCTCAATTAGAAGCACTAAACAAGCAGCTTTAGGTGGTCCTCCTGTCAACCTTTGTAAGCTATCAAAACTGAGTACTGAAAGTGCTTGGCATGAACAAGCACATGAAAAGCACATACATGAAGAAGAAAATTAATGATAGCAAGGATATGAAAAAAATGTGACCTTGGGTTCATGCACTTTCAAAATATGCCTGTCTGGTAGTATACTGCAGTTCCCCTCTTGCTAATTAGTGTCCTATAGGCATCTGTTTCACTGCAAAAAAAAAATGCACAAACCATGAAAAGATTAAATGTAATTATAATTATTTCCATTTCTAGGGCAAGGCCTTTTCATAAACAATTATGTCTCAGTGAAAACTGGAGGTTTTAAACAGTTGCCCTATCGTTCATAATAATGAGAAGGATAATAAGCCACAAGCCAAACCTTCATACGCTCATTAGATAGAGAAGACTAATTAGGACTTTAACCAGAAATGCCACTAAACATCATGCTTACTGAAGTAATTAAAACACTGATGATATTGAGACATACATTGTCTTCCGAATCTACAAATAGTACAATGCCAACAAATTTACTTGACAGAAAATCACAGTCTATAAATGCTGTTAAAAAAATTTAGCTGTGTTTGTAAGGCCTTCACATCAAAGACCACGTGTTTCATCTATGTACTTGGTGTCAGAGAGTGCCCGATTGTCTTGTTACTCTGCTCTCAAGTTGATTCATGTATTCAGTAGAATATCTTCAATCAACTGTTATAACTGAAATCTCTGCCAGTGCAACAAAGCATCACCTCTACAGGAAAGTCAAACAGATTTTCCCTTCAACTACAAGAGGTTAATGAAATGACTCACCAGTAAGACAGCCTCAAAACAAACAATGGCATCAACTCCCATCTCCTCTCTATTAAATTTGCAGATGAAATCATTTCAGATGAAATGGTCTTTTGCATTACTTCACGCTTAAAGAATCAAATCAAAGAAACACAGAATTGTAGGGGTTGGAAGGGACCTCTAGAGACCATTGAGTCCAACCCCTCTGCCAAAGCAGCTCCCTACAGCAGGCTACACAGGTAGGTATCCAGATGGGTCTTGAACATCTCCGGAGAAGGAGAAGACACAACCTCCCCACACAGCCTGTTCCAGCTCTCTGTCACCCTCACGGTGAAGAAGTTCTTTTACATACTGGTGAGGAACTTCCTATGCTCCATTTATGGTTGTTTCTCTTAGTCCTGTCCCCACAGATCGCTGAAAAGTGGTTTGCCATGTCCCTTTGTCTCCCACACTTAAGATATCTATAAACATTAATAAGATCACCTCTGAATCTTCTTTTCTCAAGGCTGAAAAAACCCATGTCACTCAGCCTATCCTCATGGGGTGATGCTCCAGGCCCCTTATCATCTTTGTGGCCCTCTGCTAGACTCTTTCCAGGAGATCCCTGTCTTTTTCGTACTGGGAAGCCCAGCATTAGATACAGTATTCCAGGTGAGGCCTCACCAGGGTAGAGTAGAAGGGGAGGATCACCTCCCTTGACCAACTGGCCGTCTGAAATGCAGTCTGCGTCTAATGCAGTCTGGGCCTTCTTGGCCACCAGGGCACACTGCAGGCTCATGGTCAACCTGTCACCCAGCACGAGCTGCCTGCAAACATCTGATAGCCTAAATTTTAATATGAGTCTTTGAAAAGCTACTTTTTCTTCTAGTATTCTCAGAAATAATATAAAGACCAGCTGATCAGGAGTTGTGTTGAAAACACTGCTCACCATCCAGACAAAACAATATCCATCTCTCGTTTCTTCATCTCCATTTCTCAATACTTTTTGATGATTAAGACTATATATAACGTCTCCTTTTCTGTTGTATAAAATGTAGGACATGGCTACACAAAAGTCTTAATTTCAGAAAGAATTTGGAAAGACTTAGAATCATAGAAACATTAAGGTTGGAAAAGATCTCTAAGATCATCTAGTTCAACCATTCACCTACCACTGATATTTCCCCACTACACCATGTCCCTTAGGTACCACATCTAAATGTTTCTTGTACACCTCCAGGGATGATGACTCAGCTACCACCCTGGGCAGCCCATTCCAGTGCCCAACCATTCTTTTGGATCAATATTTCCTAGTATTCAATCTGAACCTCCACTGGTGCAACTTGAAGCCGTTCTCTCTAGTCCGATTGCTAGATAAATGAGAGAAGAGGCCAACCCCCATCTCACCACAACCTCCTTTCAGACATGTGTAGAGAACAATATGGTCACCCCTGAGCTGCCTCTTCTCCAGATTGATCATTTACCCTTCATTCTTCCTCCATCACCATTGTGGTATCAATGAGAAAAAGTACCTGTCAAGACTTCTGGCTTTCAGTTGTCCCCCCTCACCTTGGTTCCTTAACTTCCTGAGTTAAGGCTAGGTATCAATCATTTGACATTTAGCCTTACATAGAAAATACTGAAAGCAATTAAATTCCTGAATAATTGAGTTTACATTGTAAACAGAAAATAACTTTTGTCTGTAATTCCATAAAGTATGTCTTCTTAAATTTCTCTTAATATTAAAAATAGGTATTGTTTTAAAACCCTGTATTAGAAAAAGAATATTTTAATGTGACTGAACATTTTATTCATATTTTGATCATATTAGAACTGTACTCAGGAGTTACGATCTTAGAGTCTCCCTCCTATGAATTAATAACTCCACTGGAGAGCATAAAACGAAGAGCTTTGGTCAAAACTGAGTTGCGTCATACTACTGCTGATGAAGGATTAAAACCACTGTGCCAGTTAGTAGTCCAGTCTAGTTAAGAGGAAAAACAAGGTATGCATTCATTCTTAAGCTATAACTACAAATGTAGTCCTGCATGTGGGAGATCAGCTATGTTCTTTCTCCACAATAAAAAAAAAAAAGATTCATTATTTCAGAATAATGTTTAGCTGTTGACAATCCACATCATAAGTATACAAAACCTTTCATCTACTAAAAAAATGTTGAATAATCCCCTTGTCATCTTCTGCAGTGCTTATTAATTGCAAGGAGAAGTCTCTGAGCCACAGGGCACATGAGATATCTCATTTCTTTCTGCATTATGCATGCACAGAAATAGCTGCAAGCTGCAAATTTTTCCTATTAGGGGACTTTAATGGGCTATTTAAAGAGACCAAGTTAAGGCTGACACATTTAAAATGGAACTTTGGTACCTTAAAAACTGTCCCACGTGTTAAAACATGGCAGCAGAGACTCTAAAGTGCTTATATACATGCTCCAAATCTGTGTTACTAGTATTTCTATCTTGGGAGTGTGATGAAAGCAAATTATTTTGCCTACTGGCCCACAGATTTATTTACTTTTCAGGTTGTTAGAATAACAGAAAAGAAAGTATCAAGATGTTTTGATTTTGCTTTTATTTTTAGGTTCTGATTGACTGTAAAATAACACAGTACCAAGACTGAAAAGAGATAACATCAGAATGAACAAGAGCATTCAACAGAAATATTCCTGAAAATAGGAGAATTTTCATTTCACTTTTCATTCTGAATGTGAATTAGAACTGTCTATTAATGGTGGCCCAACTTATATATTACTACACTGGTAGAAAAATAACAAAGGCAAGAGATTAAATCAATGGAAATTTAATAGTGATTCATACCCATAGCATCCTATCCATTTAAGATAAAATCCCAGCATTCAGAGGGAGTAAGAACATTCCCTTGGTAGACAGGGATGTAAGATGACAGGATGGTAGACAGGTACAGCCAGGATGTCACCTCTGTCATCACCACAAGTAGAACATCCTATCTAACATCAAAAATTATAGGTACAAATATAGAACACAGAAAAGTAAGGCAAAATGTTATTAAATAAAAAGAGTTTGGGGGGTGAAAACTTATACTGAAGGAAAAAAAAGAAAAACTTCTTTAGTAAAACATCACCAAACTGTTATCCAATACTCAATAATGACAGAGAATTTAAGGAATTTAATTATGGTATAGGAGAAGATAAGTGTAATACAATATCAAAAGAAAATTAACATAGTCAACCAATAAAACATTCCAGCAAAAGGCAAGGACTGAACCATTTAAGCTAAACATAGAAGAAAGATAAAATCAAATACTACTTATAATCAAAGTTCACACAGTAATTTTTGTCCTTAGATAAGCAGTCTATTGCTTATTGAGGATGGTCTTTTCAGTACATCATGCCATCTGCATCTGAAAGACGAATACATCTGAATTCCTTCTTCAGGAACCATGAAATAAGTACTGAGGTGCTTCACTATTGGTAGAGCGATTACCACTTCCTCTGTCAGAAGCTTAATTCCTCAGTACTGTATTCAATGGTACACTGGGCTTTCTTCATCCCTGAGACTGTACCTAACAGTGTAGCAGAAAAATGCTTCTCTTATAACTGAAATGCAAAAAGAAATGTGCAGTACCTGAAAAACCTTATGCCCTCATTTATTTCTGTAGATAACCAAAAGCAATTAAAAAAAAAAGTTTAAACTGAAGGATAACTTTCAAAACCAGTATTCCATAAGAAAGCCTCAATTACAATTACCAGCAATACACTGTTAGGGTGTACTGCAATACCAAACAGAGAAGACTATTTCATTTAACAGAAATAGCATGCAGTGGCACAACTCAATCATTTGGAGGACAATTAAAAACAAATTCTGCCTTACTCTGGGAGTTAGCTGGTTGAGCAATACTTGGGAAGGGACTATTTGATTTTATTTGCTTATAAGCATGATACCATACTGTTTTAAATAAAGATGCATGCATCCTAAGGAGTAATATACAGACACATGAAGTCAGAAAAGTCTCAAGAGGGTTTAAAAGAAGTGCTTATACTTTTCCATACAGAATACAATTTTAGTGTTTAAATTACAATTTTTAGTGTTGCACTTCTAGCCTCATAGTAACTCGAACAAGTCAGTTGTAAAATCCAAGCCAGCTAAATAATCATATGTAGCAGTAAACTATATTTGCCCTGGTCGGTTTAGAACAGACTAGGAAAGAATTTGGTTGCTGTTAATAGACATCACATAAATTCTGTATAAAAAATTGCAATAAATGACAGAGTTGGCAAAGTTGACAGTGTAAATAGCTCATGAATTTTGAGGCTGAAGAACAGGAAAAGGACAGAACAGCAATGTTTAAAAAACAATATTCTAATCAGTGTACTGGAGAAAGTAACACAAACTGGTTTTTAGGGTGAAACTCACTACATTTCTGAAAATGTCTGAATGTAGCAGTAAAAGATTTAAGAAGTCTCTTGCAATTCCCCCGTCCCTTTGGCAGCGTTATTAAAAATACCCACAAGAAAACTCAATTACTTTGACGCATGGTTATTCTTGAACAAAAGCCAAATGCTTTTTAGATCCTTCACTTCTGCTTGATCTACCATTCTTACATCTCTGAGGAGCTTAAAGCAATCTATGTTTCTATCCAAGACGATATGTTACTGAATAAGACTTGCAAGACACAGCTTTCTGGACCATGATATTCTGCATATGTTTTTATCTTCAATCTTAATAGTAAGAACAACATTTATGCAAACAGCATTGAGAAAGCAACTCAGACAGTTATTTTCCCCATAGTGTCTGGTATGATGCTACATTCTAGCTTTAGGATAAATACAACATTGACAGCACACTGATGTTTTAGATGTCACTGAGCAGCGCAGTACAGAACCAAGGATGCTTCAGTTTCTTGTACTGATTTGACAGTGAGGGGGACTGAGAGGGCACAAGGAGCTGGAAGAGGATGGAATTAGGACAGTCAAACAAAACTGACCAAGGAGATATTCCATACCACATGGCATCATGCAAAAACTGTGGGAGCTGTCTGTGGGCAGCAGCTGCTCGGAGTCAGGCTGGGCATCAGCGAGCAGGTGGTGAGCAACTGACTGCAAATCACTTGTTTCTTAAATTTATAAACATACGTAATGTCATTGCCATTATTTCTCTTTTCCTTTTCTGCATTAGTAGATAGTTGTATATATAAATAAATAAATAGTAAATTCACCTAATATGCAAGAAAGTTATCATAAACATCTGGGTAAATGTTTCTAAATGGGAACAGTGAAATTCAATTGCTAGATTCTTCCATCATTACATAAATAAAATATTGTCTCAGCTTCTATGTTAGTATTATTAAGATGCTTCTTTGGGTATCAGTTGATTTCTGCCTATATCAATTGCAATGCACTTTGCTTTCAGTTGCAGACTACTGTAAAGAGAATTTTTTAGCCTAGGGAAACTCAATTTCAGTGCACCAATATGCATTATCTTCCTGCAATGCCGTGCATCAGGTTCCAGTGAGAGAATATATGAAGAAATCTTCCTTTAAATGCAATATACTTGCTTACCTGAGTTGAAAGGAAATAAAATAATCTCTGCAAGATATGACATAGTTCACTTTTTAATTTAAAACAATATCTTGTATACCATCAGAGGGCCATGTATTCCATTCATCGTATATAAAGCTTTTCACCTTCCCAAAGTGCATGCATAATTCACATATAAGAAATATTCAATAAAATGTTCAAAACATTTTGGAAACAACACATGGGAAATAAGGCTTTCTTTGCTCCCTTTCTGTTATGCTCTCATTCCCGCTTCTGTATAATTTTTGATCCGATATTTCTGTGTTGTTGTTGTTCTGCTGCCTTACCTAAGTAAATCACTTATCAAGAATATCATTGGATGTTTGCTTGCAGCTACATTCTCAGCAAGAAATAGATGCAGTGAAGTCACTGCTGAGAAATTTATGGGCTTCTAATCAAAAAATGTCATAATAAAATGTTTACATTTTAAAATAAAAGATCTTAGGGTTTTTGAGGAAGCAGGGTGGGAAGTTTGCTGCTTGGCACAGCTAAGCTTTTATGAATGTTTATGAATTATTCTACTGGAAAATGAATGACGGGCTGTAATAGTTCTCGTGTATGTGTTGCTATTCCCTGCTGCACTGCGATAGGACTATTCATGTATAACAGTCAATACAGCAGAGTTGCAGCTTTTCTCTTCTTCAATAGATGCTGCAGTTTTCAGAGCCAGATACTTGCTAATGCCTATTTGTATGCATCTGATCTCAAGCATTTCCCAACTCCAGGGAGACAAAAGGGACTCCTGAAGCCTGTTTTAGGACATCTCCACATAGCTGCATTATTCGACCATTTCAAAGGCTAAACACAGACCAGACTTCAATTACTATTTTGTCTTTTCCCAAAGAATTCAGGCACTTGTCAAAACACAGAGGGATATGCTGCCATCTACTCCAGTCTCTGCCATAAATGAATGGCAAGGTTCCTGTCCTGAACTCTTGCTGCCCAGAACAAGTGACAAACTCCAAAGAAGCAGCACAGAATGTCTTCTGCCAGACACAGATAATGGCTGCATTTGTCATGAGCCTGTGAGTTCACACAGTGCTATTTAGCATACAGCACCTTCAGTGACACCAAATTTTTGCTTGTAATTTTTTTTTAACATATAAAGTTCACTACAGAGCTCTAACATATATAAAGGATGAAAAATCAAGGTCATGTCATAATTGCATTTTCAAAGGAAACTCTGCATGTTTGTTTATTTGAATATTTACGTAAACAGGGTTTTGTAATCACACACACCATAACACTGATTCAACAGCGCTGACATCAGTTGTTTTTATACCCTTTAATATGACAGTAATTATAATTAATTCATGCAGATTTTCCTTTAAATATACTCCATTAGCAAAGAGCATTTGTCAAATCTACTTCCAGCACACAATGCCTAATGATATCCCTAAACATTAAAAGCCCTAATCTCGTAATTTATTGCTCAAAGCAGTTTACACGTAATAGTCTAATAAACTGCAAGCAGTGAATTAACAGATGTCTCATACATGGAATAATTTACCAGAAATTTATGCATATTTAGTAACTGTATGATACAACGGTGGACCTGCTTTAGTAGGAAGTGGCTGTGATGTCACAATCCAAACAAAAGGTGCTTTGAATACTCTCCATCTTAACTATATTGTTAGGGTGTGTAATTGCTGTAACTCATGATATGCACACAACTAGGAATCCTAACAGTCACCACAGCTGAAACAACTGCAGGCATGAAGAACTGCATTATTTGCCATCCCAGTATAATTCAACAGATTTATTCAATAGATGCACTATTGGGCACATTGCCACTGCGGCTGCACACAAACCCCTATTCCCACATCAGGTCAAACATTAACGAACAAGAAATGCAGCTATGGAAGTTCTACATCCATGCTTACATAGAAAGCTATCAGACCAATATTTTTGTGAAATAGGATATTATTACTCAGTGGTCATTAAGAACCACTTTTACTTTAGATCCTGGATAGACTCATGGTTCCTACTGCATAGTTCCAAACCAGGTATTCAAGGATTAATGACTAAGCAGTACTGGAGAATGCAGAAAATTCAGTGTTTTACAGATATATAAGATTCTATATGGAATGAAATTTAGAAATAAAGAAAACTTAATAAACAACTGCTCATTGGTTATCATCAAGAGAAAGAGTGCATGCATGTACCCAAGATAGGAAGAAATTAATCGGCAATAATCACAGTCCAGAACTCAGCATCTCTTATCTGAAAAAACTCAGCAGATATTCTGGACACTATGCCATTGGATCTTGTTATTGAAAATGTCTCCATTTACATTCTTTATATACTTCTTCATAGTTAGGAAAGCTGTAACTGCATCAATTGACGTGGTATCTCACAGAAATGTTGCAGATGCAGTTATTTTATCAACGATTAAAGGCATCTGAGGTCTTGAATTGAGAATCTGTGACAACAAGGCATAACTCAGCAAGTCTGAGCTTGGGTTGGCTCTTAGACAAATACAGGTTAAGTAAAGCAAAAAATGATTAGTCCAATCCATACAAACTCAATGTGACTTTCTGTAGCATCACTGAATTTACAGCCTCCCGGCCTTGCTTTGTTCCTGTACAGCAGCAACAGCAAAGACTGGCTCACTACTGCTCCTGCTATTGAGGTCACCACTTACATTCACAGTTTGTGTCATTTGGCAATTGGCTAAATGTGTAACAGTTAATGCTTGAAAGTACATTAATAATATCTTCACAAATACAACTGCAACTCATTCAATAAAAATGTTTTTACATCAGTAAATGAGATTTACCTCTGTTTCACCAATGGGAATTTGCAACTAAATTATCTGAAGGATCTCAGCCAACTTTATCTCCTCCTATACCATGAGTGCACTGTGACTTGATTACCATAGTGTTCAGCATTGCATTGCTCCTTTCTAAATGATTTTGATAGTTCAATACAGAGTTATAATAAGCTATGTTAAACACAGACACAGAGTAAGCAGCGATCTCTTCCAGTTAATTGCTGTAAAGTGGCTGAAGAAACCGAAGAATCTATCATCTGTTACAACCTACCAGCTTAGCAAAACAGATGAGCTACAGTAACCTCTAAAGATCCTTTTCCTCTGATAAAGATTTTAGGCCTCAAATATTTTGGCCTGTTGTATTTCTCATACTGTTACTTTGCATGAATTGCTCTGCCAAATATGTGAAACATGGACAGTACTGATGAAAAATACTTGAAAATGTGCCTTTATGGCGCTGGGATTTTTATCCATGGTTATATAATGATTAGATTTACCATGTTATTTTTGAAAATAACTCAGAAGTGTTACAAATGTTATATCATTTTTAAATCACAAATGCTTAAGAAATGCAGAAGGCTATTAGCATCATTGCAGCCCCTTAAACTGCTGTGAAATGAGCTCTAAATGTGCTATAAAGTGATTTCAACAATTTATAAACCTCCCCTGATTAGCCTTGAGCAAAATATGAATGTTATAGGAAACCATTGTTGCAGAACAGATAGTTTTTCACTTCAGGAATGGGCAATCCTTTAGTGGTTTGCATTGAAAACTAAACGATAAAGGCTTGTTGCTCTGGTGTTCATTTCCAGCTCATTTCCACAGTCTCCAGAATTTGCAGTTTACCTGATGGGGTCAGAAAAGATGGCTTTTGACAAATATTCTAGAAGATTTCTTTGAGCTTTAGTGACACTGCCAGCCTCCTCTCCCATATTTCCCCAAGCACTATTTTTCCTGAGGTTCTTCAGTAAAGTTACTATCACGTTTCAACTTCTTAAAATATCCTCATGAAGAATAACACCACTGTAAGGTACAAATATCACAAACATGACTGATACATTTGGTTTGCCAGTGCTTCAGGTTGTTGGTTGTTTTTTTTTTAATAAATTTTTTTTTCATCACAACCAGGAGTAGCAAAAAATATCTGAGAACGTATAAGCATATTTTCCTGGCAGTCTGGATATGAAAGATATCATTTGCAGAAATTTAAAGTCATTTACCCAGGACCATTTATGAACACTATTTATTAGAGGTCTGGCTGACTGCCTTGATCTACTGGCCCCAATTCAAACCACTCATTTCTACTGCAGTATAACTAGCCACTGATCAATATAGAGAATCCTCCCTGAATACAAGTTAGCTTCTTTTTTTCCCCTATCAGTCAAGCAATCTCCTCTTCCACTCCCTCAAAGCACACTAAAGCAAATCAATTTGCACTTCTTACTTTATCTATTTGCATTTAATAGAACACCGCAGTCTGATGCTTTAGTGGGTACCAAACTTATGCAGTCTTGATCTAGTATTCATATATTTCCACCAATAAGACAGAATATAAATATTTTGCCTGGAACTATATTTTACATCTACTTAGGACCACGGTTGCATGAGAGATAAATCACACAGGAGTATAAACCACTCTGCATTTTTAGAGCACTGGACAGAAGAAGTTGTAGAATTCAACTTTAGTATATTTTTAATGCATAAATGCTAAAATTACAAGAATACAAGAGAAGTGTCTGCACTTGACAGTGTACAAGTTCTGTTTAAAAAACACTTAGGATAGAAGCTATTCTAAATGTTTGGGTTTATTTTTTGGTTTTGTGAGGGTTTGTTTGTTTTTGTACAAAGACACCTTCTCTTGCACTTTCAAATCCCAGACAGGAGTGGGAGGGCTATACTGAGGTAAGAGAGAAACACTGACTGAAACTAGAAGTGCAAGAAATTTCTAGAGAAACCCTTTTGAAAATTTTATGTCTGAGTGTCCAATTTCAAAAGATGTGTGAGGATAAGCCTGAAAACTTTTGGATACACAAACTATCAACCCCTGATGATTTTAAGGTATGTCTGTAGTGATTGCAAAGGCAATTGTTACTAGAATTTTAAGTTAGTACAATTCATAAATCCTATTAAGCTCCTAATCAAAGATCATTTTGAAAGTTCCATGCTGCTAGGTCTACTACACATTTTGTTATGTCCCCTGCCTAGCACTGCCAAAATTTCTATTTTCTGCTCAGTTAATAGTGCTTGAAAGATCTGTTCAGGTTACTTCAGACTGTTTATACTTCATGTGAGTCCACATACACCAAGTCTTGAGGGTATGTAGTTGATTTAGATGAGCTGGGTTTTCTTCCAGTACTCTGCTACTAACTTCCTGCTATGGGCAATTGAACAAGACAGAAGTTTTAAAAGAATTCAGTAGCTGGGTTTTGAATCTTTATTAACTTCACTGAGAACAAGCCTGTGTGAATGAGGTTACCCTGTTGAATAGAAAATTACTTTACACAGAGAGGATCTGAAGGGAATTGCTGATATTGCTAGAGGGCAAAACCAAATTGGTCTTGTCCAGTCCCATTCAAAGTAAATTTGCAGAGGGGAAATCTCTGCTAATCTCCACAAGCATCTCAAAAGTTCATCATCGCTGATTATAATGCTTTCTGCTCATCTGCTTCCACTCATCATGCCTATGTTTTAGCCTTATATGTATTTCTTGTTAGCAGAAATACAAATAAAGTACCTTTTTGATCTTAAACTGTCATAAATATCCATACTTTTATTCAAATCAGATAATAAATCTGTCCAGATCTTATAACAAATTATGTAACATCTCATACCCAGTATATCACAGTTGACAGTCTTCAGCAAAACTGCTATAGCCTGAATCTTTCTCACATGGACACATTTTTCTGACATTTAAATATTTATCTTTTCCACTCACCAAAACTTTCATGACTGCTTTGCCTACAAGACCATCAAACAGGATTTAGCAGTACAAAAACAAGACAAATAAATTAAGATGAGAAAAAATATGAACAGGTAACAATATAGATAAGCCTTGTCTCTTTCTGCTTTTCTTTAGCTCAGGAATTCCAGTCTTAATAGAAAAACTTCCTGTTTACCTCAGAATAAATAACACAAACACATGTCTTTGTCACAAGTAGTCATTTTCATGTGTGCATATCTTAAAGGTCTTACTCAAAGAGGAAAAATGTTCAATTACTTAGCCTGCCTGTGCTATTTCTGGTCCAAAACCACAATTTTACAAGGAATGGTTGGGTTTCTAAAGAGCTCTTAATGTATCAATCTTCATCTCCCTTCAGGGAAACGATGGCATATGGTAAGGGAGAGATCTGCACCAGGGACTGGGAGCTTCATTCACAAACTCATCGCTTCAGGCTCCAGACTAAATGAACAGTTTGATGAATGTTCATGAAGAAGTGTTAGATCGGAAAATGATTAAGCATTCCTCTTCTCTGTGGGCAGAAGTTTGTATAATTCAGACTTCTTCAGAATGAAACATATTATTCTACATATATTTGCTCTTTACATGACTAAAATCAGCACCCATAAATATATCAGCCTCCAAAGGCACACAGGTTAAGAGGTAGGCAAGAATAAGAAACATAAGGATAGAAAAATTAAGTGAAATGTAAGATAGGAAGCTGCAAGATTTGCCATTGAAATAATTGTATCTGTGGTAGATGAAGCCCACTGCACATATTTCATATTGTCTTTGTACAACTCTTTGTTCTCAGTCTCCTGAGATCTTTCCAGTCCTGACCTTTACCTCCTGGATCAAAATCTAACACAGAGATGAAGGAAATACAGCAGTAAAGGACATCACTTGATGCTTCTCAGTGTGAAAGGGAGAATGCATAAGCAAAGAGAAAATACACTTTAGAGCTTCCCTTTGTCACTGAGCCTTCCCATTATTGGCGAACTGAGCATTAGAGCAGCTCCCACTTCAACCTCTGGATAAATTTCAGGTGATCCAGGAGCACTCAGCTGCCATGGAGTGGGTACTCATCTCAGTGTAGGGCAAAATAACTTCTCATTACATTACCAGCACAAGGCTACAGGAACACTGTACATCTTAATGGGAAAAACAAACAACAACAAAACAATGCAACCAAATCTACAACTACTTAGATTGTTAGGCTTCTTTGGTGGTTTTATTTTATTTGTTCGAGTTTTCTTCCAGCACATGCCTGCAGGAAGTCACCAGGAAGGGAAAGTGAGATGAGGTTGTAAAACATTCTGGTTAAAATCTGAAGTCAGCTGTTGGCACAGATCTATCATCGTAGTGATGATTTAACCTGGCTACTGTGATTGTGACACTGACATAACTCCAAAAAAGTTTCTTTCAAACTACAGATCCTCATGTGGGGGTCCTCAGACAGAAAGGGTTTGAGGATTCTTTCTTGGAGAGTAAGAATATTAGAAGTGTGTGAAAATAACAAGACTTGACATCTTTTGGCACCTAATTAAAGAGCATTTTAGCAGCAGGTCAGCGCTGAAGTTTGTTAAATAGAAAATAACAGCCAATTTGCTATTAATCTGTAGTGCTGTTGACAGCTAATTATGCAGTTGAGGGCAGGAAGAAAGGAGTGGTAAGGTTCCAAAGGAAGAAGACAAACCTACATAATAAAATGCAACTTTTTAAAATGGCATTGACCATCAACCAATGGAGACAGCTCAGAATGGCTTTGATTGTGTCCTTGATTTACTGAAGGAACTGGTTTAAGTCATCATATACATTGCAGTGAGCCATTAATATATTAAAATATTTCATATGGTAAAATTAAAAATGAATAGAATTTATACATATCTTCTTCCTTAACTGTGAATAAACCATCAGACATGTTCACCCTCATCATTAAACATGTTTTCAGACATGATAGTAAATTAAAACAGATTAAAATAAGTAACAATGTTGGACAGTAACTGAGCCAAATCTTGTTAAGCAAGATCTGAGAGCACTCCAGAGGTTTATGAGAGGGTAAGCTTTTAGCGGGCAAACAAAAAACACAATTCATTTTGTGCTAGGGAGAACCCAAAAATAACATACTACAAATGAGAAGCTGACAAAATGCATAAAACACTAATACAAATTAAGAAGGCCTGTTAAACTTTGCATGAGTTCTAGTATTATCCTTCAGTATCATCTTAGATAACCTGTGGCCCAGTGGACCATTTTTTCTGGGATAGTGAAGAACTTTTCTCCTATTAATCTCTAATGTCTAATCTATCCTTCTTTGGAAATAATTTATAGCCATTTGCACTGTTGTCTTTTATTTTAAACTGTTACTTTCCCACATGTGTAGAAGCCAGATCATAAGGTCTTCTCATTGGAAACAATCTTCCCCTCCTTAACAGCCAATTACTAAAGATTACATTTAGAAGCTGTCTGTATCGGAATAATTCATCATAAAGTAACAAACGTGATCATTTTATTAGGTGATGTGCCCTTATTCTCCAATCACATGCATTTTCACATAAGCATTTAAACAGCAAACAAAAGATAAGTCTAAGTATAAAAGAAATAGCTTTGTGTAAATATATTACTTCATATATTGCAGTGTGAAAGTGCAAAATCCTTGATACAAAAGTCTTTTTTTTTTTTTGCTAAGCACAAAAGCCCATCTTAACAGACGCCCTTTTGTGCTTGAAAAAAAAAAAAAAGATTACTTTTCAAACTCATTTTTTCTTCAATTGAGAAATACTAAATCACTTTTGTGAGATCCAAGTTAATTTCCTTTGATTCCAGCACAGGTATGATTTTAGTTAGCTTCCCCACAGAAACATTACATGAGAGGCAGAACAAACCCGTGGTCAAGTGTTTTGAACAAAGTCAATCTTAGTGCTCGCAGATGCATAAAGAAGAATGCTTCAAGAGAGAAGTTCTGATGCTGGCATTGTTACCAGCCGGCCCATGACAACTTAAGCCCACCTACATAACTGGAAGAGTACAGCTAGAACATTTTTGTAAGGCACAGCTACACTGTATGTGAAGAACGTCAATGACCAGAAAGCAAGGGAAAAAATATCTGCCTAGCAGGTGAGCTTTCTTAATCAGTTCAAGGCATTCACTCAGATGACTAAATCTGCACAAAACCACTCTGCCATCCCAGATTTTGTTACACAGTTTTGCTATTTCTGTGCTGCATTCATGGAGATTGCTCTCTGTATTTGTCAGGAGCTGTGCGGTCTATAAACCCCACCCTACACAACCACCCCACTAGAACTCGTAACAAGCTGCTATAGCTGACAAGTTACACCACTGACCACTTAGAGAGGTGTTTCAAGTACAACCATTTTCCTCTTTTTTTTTGGACTACCCTCTGTTTTGACATTTAAATCAAAACAGTAAAATGTCACATTTCTCATATTTAATATTTATAAATTCAACAGCTAGTGACTTAGTTTGCATCTTGGTTGCTCTCTTTATAGGCTTTACTTCACATTAGCTTTACAAACTCCCCATTTTCAAAGTGAATGTTGGAAACATATACTCACTATAAAAGAAATTAATTTCCAACAAGTTGAATTCAAGGAAACAGCCATGGAAGAGAGTAGAAGCTATAAATTAACAGCGCCATCTAAAACATCATCAAATGTCAAGAGAGTCTCTAACAAACAACAATCTTCAACGAAAACCCAAGATTCCTTGATTGCAGCAGAAATGTGATAAAGATGAGAGTGAAAATTATTTTATCATACCTATATATGCACTTACAAAATTCAAGGAAGTTCTTAGCAATGCACTTGCAAGCCCTAAGTTACCACGTGAGGTACTTATGTGTCAATACTTGCTGCAGGAAGCAGACTGACCCAGATAGGATAAATTTAGTCAAAAAACATTGAAGTTATGACAATTTACATCACCAAAGAACCTGTTGTAGGCTGTTGCTCTGCTTTAAATGTGTTAGAGATGCTTGATCTATTATTTTGCAAACATCCCAGTGGATTTATGTTTGTGCACTCAATCTATATATATTCACTCAAAAATGGAATACTTATATTCAGCTGTATAACAGAATTTGCTACGTATCAGTATTCTAAGGCTAAAAATATTATAAAAAACATTTCTACTTGGATAGTACTTCCACAAGAAATTCATATGACAACACAGTAATATCTTCCATAAATCACAGCAGTTTAAGTCAAGCTATGGCATATAATTGTATTAGTCTTATCTAGCAGTTTTGCAGCTTAGCAGTAAGAAGCAATGTTACAGACATAAACAGAATCCCCTGTAGATAGAAATGTTATATTGAAAGTAAAGTACTAAAATGATGGCATTTACACGTTTCCTCTGACTCTCAAAAAGAAAGAATTAATTATCTGATATTCCCATGGGATAGCAATAGTAACAACAGTGTATTTTTCTCATTGTCACCCATCTGACACCACTGGGGAACTACTAAAGATTAAAAAGACTGAGGCATGGCTTTACAGTAGCAGGTATGAGAAGTACATAGAAAAGCAAAATTCTGCACACAAACAGAAAATTGGAGGTTCTTTAAAAAGTGCCCTGATAACTTTCTTTGTTATTCCCTCAGTAGAAAAATTTATTTCCTTTTTTTGATTTTCAGAACAAGTGAAAACTCTCTCATTACCACACTAAACTTCCTGACATAATCCAAGCTTTGTTGCATCAAAGTTGTTTATGTGTTTTTCTCTCTGGTTCTTATTGTCCTATTTTATAGCGTCACAGCAGTCATTCAGCAGCAGTTCCCCTCTAACACATGCTACCTCACTTCAATTGCACAGGCCTTGTTTATTCGCATTCATTACAGTTATTTTTCATTTATTAATCAAAAATAAATTTTCACTTCAGGTTGGCCCTAGTATCAGAACATTAGCCCACATATCTTACATAGCTGTTGAACAAACTCATTCTCCAAATCTTGTTCCCATTTTGGATGGACCCCCCCAGAAGCTATTTCACTGTCTTCCATTACAACCAACCTATAATCCCCTTTTGCTGTGGTGGTTACAAGAAAAGCTCTGAAGTTTTGTCAGTTCATTACTTCTCGTTCTGGTTCAGTACACCGACACCTCTCAGTTTCTCTCTGCCATCATCACATTCTTAGAAGTGACTACACCAGAGAGTACTACAGAAAAAAATGTTAATAGATTCAAATAAGTTAACCTGTCCATCAAAAAAAAAAAAACATCCAGCTGTGGTTTTATCAGGCTCAACAAAAAAGGAGAAGCATGAAGTACAGGGAAGATGCATTCTTTTACTTGGATTATAAGTAATTTGGGACATAAAGAAAATTTGCCTTCTGCCTGTATCTCATTCATCTGAGCCTTGACCTTTGACTTGACATTACATAATAAAACTAAACAGTAACTACATACTAAATATTCGAGCAGCACTACTTAGCTGTTCAAAAATTAAAGCAAATACCATGGGCATAAAGTAAGCACTAGTTCTTTTTATGGTTCAAAATATAAATACGCATTATAAAAATATGTTACTAATGTTCAAAGCTACCAAACTTGGAGACATTATTAACACAATAGAAAATACAGGCTTTGTAACTCAAGAGGGTGATCAGCTAAAAAGATTACATTGAATTTGTCGGTGTGTGATACAGACTTGCCCTGAAAGAAATGACCTCAATAAACACACCCACAGCTAAGAAAGTGAAAGATCCTGCAGAGTTTTGTGACTTTGCTCTTTTCAGCATTGCAGTCATGAGGCAGTGTGAATTTTGTCCCCTTTTCAGACAAGAAAAAACACCATTGGTAATCAGAACGAGAGCAGGATGAGAGTTTCATTTACATGCTGCACTGAGCAGGCTTAGTCAAGGTGACATTTGGTTTCGCTTGAATATTTTTCTTGAATAAAATGTGTCACTGTTTCAAATGAGATTTACAAAACTAAATTCACAATTATTGGCGTGAGGATATTGTGCAAATAATGCACTTAAAACAACTTTAACTATCTTGACACAAAGACTAATTGCTTGTCATCTTCAGCTCTGGATTATCTTGCAATTATTTCAAGATGACCACTGGTGAAGCTTGCCTGCTTATTTATTCATCTGTTCTTGTAGAAGATTTCTACTGACCACTTACATGGTAACCAACGAAAGGCAATAGCTACATCTCACTGTGACCTTGAAACTGACAAAGTGGAATACATTTACATATCTTAACTATGCACAACATCTGATTTGGAAAATGCTGAAGTCGTGTAAAAATGCTGATTTGATTTTTGACTAAGGAATTCCTGTCTACTTCCACATAATACTCTGTTGACTCATGTTGCACAACAGTTATACCATATTAAACAAAAAAAATGTAAATATATGCACATAATATGCATATGGATTACCCTTATAGTCCTGTACTAATATGCGTGCTTATATATTCAAAAGCAAAAACTTAGTTTCGAAAACAAGTGATAGCAATACATTTGCCCTGCTCCATTATGTCCAAACTCAAGAACTTTAAAGTCATTGAAAAGCAATGCCAGCTAGAGATATCACAGACTTTGTGCCCAGCAGATAAGGAAACTGCCATCTCCAAAGGGAAAGGGCAGTACTTATCTTCCAGCACCCTCAAAAAAAAAAGAAGCATTAAGCAGTAAACGAAGTTTGTGACTACAGTCAACTATGATGACAGCCAGCCCCTCCCATGGAAGGTCTGGCACTGCTGAGGAAGAGTACCAGGCTGGGTCATGCAAACCAGGAGTTCCCTACCTGCAGGGCTTGAATTTGCTTCTGAGCTACCAAGAATGAGCAAGGATCCTAGGCCCATGCACAGATCTCAACTCAAAAGAGACCTCTAAGTCAGTAAGAAAGGGTCCTCTCATCTCACAGATTCTAGCAATGCTTTTCTCAAGTACAGACTGTCAAATAATCAATATAAAAAAAATTACATGCAGTCAAGATACACACAAATAATAACTCTGACAGGTTGGCAAGAGGTTTGGAAGTTGAAAAAAGAGAGGGAACCTTTACCAGGTAAGTGATTCGTATCCACTGTTATTCTTCTAGCATCTTCTTACACTTACAAGCTTCCTTAAAAATCCGATAGAAGTTTGCCACACAGAACTGAAGGGCAAATAATAATGTAACAACATGAATAATAAAGGCAAAATATTTCTTATGAAGAAAAAGAGCCCTGGGCAGTCTCTTTCCCTTTTTCCTTCCCTATGAGGAAAAGCACCATTTCAGTTATGCTGAGAGAAAATAAATTACTGTGTTGATCACCGTTATCAGAGGCAGTTGAAGGATGTACTTTTCTAGCAGCAAAGCAGTTCAATACACTTAAAGCACCAAATGTGTTGTACAGCTCACAGTGGTGGTACCACTGCTTTCAGCAGCTGCAAGGCACTGCAGAGGAATGCCAGCAGATTAGGTACTCTCTGCCTACATTAGATGTGAGCAGAACTGTTGTAATGCGGTTTTAACTTCATAAGGAAATGACAACACAGGGAGCTGCACACAAATCTCCAGCACAGCACTTTTATTATCGGAAATAAAATCACAATGCATTCTGTAACAGCAGCAATGATGTAGGCATTGTAAAGCATCTGCAGTATTTCATGAGAGCCTAGTTGGCCATGCCTTCAAAATCTGGCGTGGGAATGTTGCTAATGCTAAATTACTGTTCTGCAGATTTTGTTTAAAACAAAGCAACAAGCTATGCTGTGAGGCCAAGGACCTGAAATTCTCCTTCAAGTGAACTGTAATTCAACTGAAGGTTATCACATTCTTCCCCTACCAAATACTTGCACCAGTTAAGAGCCTGTTCTGTAAAACAATAAACATCAGTTGATTAACATATGTACAAGACTGTCTTCTACTACTATGACAATGTCACCATCACTACAACACAAATCACTATTATTCACACAGCATGGTGAGAAATTATGAGCATAAGACATCTAATCAAATATCCCAATGCACCAATTTAAAATAGAACAAAAATATTCAGTGTCGTGTCAGAAGTTAGTCCTACTCTGATCAAAAGGATGAAGTAGATGATCTCCCCAAGGTCACTTTCAACCTGATTTTTAGTACATTTCTGTGATATGTCCCCTATTGTCACTCATTTGTAGTGCAAATATATTTGGTCTCCTTTAGTAGAAAAGATCAAGTTTAATTTGGGTATACACAAAACTATTTATAGTCAAATTAAATGCGCTGAGATAAAACTGTGTGATCTATTTCTTAATTTTCTTGTAAAATAATATAACTGAACTGGGATCCACAAGAACTGATAATATTTTGTTTGGAGGTTAATTTTCAACAAGGTATTTTTCCAAATCTGAAAACTGGGTTGCTAATGTTTCCTTCAGGAGACACTTTGGAATGTTAGCAGCTTATAGTAAGGGAAGCTACAGGACCGATACATCTTATTAAAAGAATCACACAGTTCATCCCACATAAAGGATAGTACCAGCTAAATCAAACCCATGCTTACTGAAAATTTCTCATCTCATCTTTGAAAAATTCTCATTTCATGAATTCTGTCTGAATTTGGGCTTTTGGCACAATGCAGAAGGGTGGAGGGAGGTGATCTCACAGCCTATGATTTACAAAAAGTTGTCAGAACTTTTGAATTTTCATATAGAGCAAAGGAGATCAGGTTGAAGTCCAAGAAACCACAGAATGCTAACCCTACGCAGCATGTTTTCCCTGCATGATTAACATTACAACTGCATTTTGACATCAGCGTAGTAAATTTCCACACCTTATTTCTGTCACAAGAGATATACTGTGCCCAAAGGTAAATTGTTCATTTTATCCTTGAAAACGAGGGCCAAACTCATAACAAAATTGCAAGGCAAACACTGTTCACACAGATATATACACTTGTACTATCTTATCCTTCCAGGAAGATTCCCTTACTGACCTCCGCATTGGTTTGCTAGGAGTAGAAGAAATTTGGATAAGCAGAGACTCTCAGAAATTTTTGGTTTCAACATTTTAGTATATATACAGAAATCAGGACTGTTCTGTTCACACTGCAGCCTTTCATAGCTGTCTTTTCCTTTAATACTGGTTCCTCCAGGCTCTTGGTGCTGTCTTAACACTTCCAGCACCAGCTTCTAGGCAGGGAGTGGTTTGGGGAGAATAAAGCACACAAGCAACAGCCAGTGAAACATCTCCTTTAGTTTTCTTTTCGCTATCCAGATATTGATGTAGATGTTATTTTGCTTCCATTGATTTAATACTTCAACATAAATTTGTGTTATTTACTGGTATACAGGAAAATTGTACAAGATAATTCAACGGATTCTGTAGCAGAATCTGTTGTGACAGGAAAAGGGAAAATGGTTTTGAACTAAAAGAGAGGAGATTTAGATTGGATAGAAGAAAAAGGGTTGGATTTTTTTTGTTTGTTTCTTTGCCTGTTTTAACAATAAGGCTAATTAAGCACTGGTACAGGTTGTCCAGAGAGGTGATGGATGCCCCACCCCTGAAGACATTCACAGTGAGGCTTGACAGGGCTCTGAGTACCTATCAAGCTGTAGGTGTCACTGTTCATTGCAGGGGAGTTGGAATAGATGGCCTTTAAGTGTCCCTTCCAACTAAACGAGTCTATGATTCCATAATAAAGCTTAAAAGTTTTTTTTTTCCAGTAAGCCACATGGAGATTTTGCAAGGTAAAACACACAATAACTGCTTTTGACCAACTGTTCTTCAGTATTTCACAGAACCATCAGGAACCCACTTGTGACCAAATGAATGAACCACATTAAAAGGTTCTGGTTGAAAGCAATCAGAATGGCTATACTGGAAAACAGACCAGTTTCAGATAGAGGAAAACTACACAGATGATGCCACTGTGTTTTACTTTTTATCTTGTAGATTAACTAAATCTAGTCAAACTCACAATAAATAAGATCTCTGAACAATATTACCTTTTTTAGCATCATGATGATCTGCCTTTTTTCTTTCCTTAAAGAGCAGAAACTAACAACAGAAAAAAACAGCTGATGATTTTTGCCTTACAGTGAAAAATTCATAGATTTTCACCCTCTTGGAAAACTGGAAAGTACATTGTCCTTCTCACTCATTTATTCAGGCTGTCAGCCAATTCTAGGCTATGAGGTGCACAGCCTACACAGATTGAGTTTACAGAATAAACATCATCTTTTCTCCCTCTATGTAAATACAGATATATAATTCTATGCCTATGCTGCTTCTATCAACTTTAATTTTTATATATATATGTATAAAGAATCAAATATAACTTCTGGCTTTATTTGACTACCACCAGATTTCATTAACTCGAGAGAACACTTCTCGAGGCCATTCACCATTCATAGTAGAAGGCGCATAGAATGTTGCCATAAAGTTTGGAAATGTTGTTCAACAGACTCATATTAAAAAAGCAAATGGTACTTAAGGATGTTAATTGACAGAAGTCCTGATTTCAAACTCAAGCAGTACATTGTAAGATCCTGACATATATCACTTCTGAGTAATTTCAGTAAGATGGCCTTTGTTATGAGAATTTTGAGTTGAAAAAAGCAAATCCTATTCTAATGCATAGAACAATTAACTTTCAAATGAGATCGAAACAGTAATTTACAGCATAAAAGAATAAAAGTATTTCAAAGTGGTATTTTCAGAATTATTTGCAGATTTGCAGGTGGGTAGGAATAAAGACAAAGTTAATAATATATCTGACTTTCAGCATAGTGAATCCCAAGAAAGCAATTTAGTTATGCTGCTGTACTGAAGGCTTACTTATTGATTTGCAAAGAAAATTCACTAACAATTTAACAAACTATGTACATACATTAGTAAATAACATTTTATTCACATTTAAATATATATATCACATCTGCAAATGATAAATCCTGATAAATACAAGATTACTAACATATTTCATTTGCCTAGACACCAGTTGTTTAAAAAATATTAATAACATGATTCCATGCAATTGTTCAATTAAATGAAAAGCTGTATTTGGCCAAAATGACTAATTGCTTTCAGCTACATCAGAACAGATATTTTTGTTAGTCCTTAACAGCCATTAGCACAGTGCAAGTATAATAAATTAAAACAATGTGCTGGGTTCCAAGAGGTCACCCTAAAACAGCTGGTGAGGCGATGGTTTGGTTCCCTTGCAATATGATCACTAGTTTGCAGATGAAACCATCATAACACGTGAACTTAGATGTTAATTTTTACTATCCTTAAAGATGCATATCTTCTGCTTCCAGCAGAAGCAGGAGTCCCCTACCCTGGTCCCCCGGGTATGAAACATGAAAGAGAAGGCACATTCTGGACAGCCATGCACAATTGTCACACCACAAAAAGAAGAGCATCTTGATCATTCATTCCACCAAGTGAATTGGAGGATTATGACCAGGGAACTGAGTATGGAGCTAAATATCCACTTCAATGCATTGGAAGTGATGGTGGCAATGTTGGAATACAGCAAAGTTCACACCAGGTGAGTTCCCCAAAAGCTCACATAGGAACTGAAAGATCATATGCAAGTTTGTCAGCACCTATTGAACCAAGATGAGGCTGAAGGTGGCAGTTTCTTAGAATCATTACCCATGACAAAATGTGTTGTTACCACTACAATCCAGAGTCCATAAACTAGCAATGTGTTTTCTTTGTATCTTTTGTAGTTTCCATGGAAATAAATAGGAGGCATTATTTTCAGAGTGACCTACAATAGCTCTCATTTTCCTTTTAAGGAAAAATTCAAAAGCTATAGGACAAAGCAAAGAAGTGGATGTCCTCATGTGATACTTCAGAGATCCTCCAAACCATGCCTTTAAGATATTTCTAAATGAACAAAGGCCACATTTCTACTCTCAGCATCTGATGCAAAGCTCACTAAGAAGAAAAACACTTAAAATTTAAACACTTAAAATTTTAAGCCCTGCTGCGATTTTCAAAACTGAGACTAAATAACAGCTAATCTCCTAGGGACCTTTTATTTATTTATTTATTTTTATCTCCGTTCATGTTTAGCAAGATATACTTTCCTGAAATAAAAAAAACCAACATGCTAATGATTTTTGCTGTGTGCACCAGATAGTCAAACAACTGCTGGGAGAACTGTACAAGCACTACATTAAATCCATTCAAGTTGGAATATTTGTAAGCAGAGTAAAGAGAAAAGCGTCAAAGAAACGTAAGTAACACCTGTGCAATCTCCCAAAGAAGCCTCAGAGAAATAAACCGGGCTTTGACTCAGAGAACAATTGGATTTTCAAACAATAGGGTGTTTAATTGGAGGAAACATTTCATTTCCAGATCAAAGGAAGACATTCATGGTAGAAGTCTGAACGAGACCTCTGCAGCTGAGTTAGAAAGGGCTTCATTATCTGTTTTTCATCTTGTTAGACTAGTATTTTATATAATTAAGCTATGCATCTGTTACTTACAGTCTTACAATCACTGAAATGATTAGTCCAGCTGTATTTATATTTTGTGTAAAGTTGATTTTACTTCTGATTTCTTCTTTGTATTCCAGCCCTGACAGATTTACTTTGCAAAATATCACTAGGAATGAATAAGAGGCCTTCTGTTAGAATTAAACCACCAACAAATCATATTCAGATAAAGCTGAATTAGGACAAGAGACATGCTTGGAAATCCTCATCTTACAGAGATGACTATGAGGAAACTGGCAAACCTACAAAGAAATATGAGGTGCAGGAGAAATCACAGCCTGGGAAATCATTTAGCTGTAATTACAAAAAGCCATTCAAAACTGTTTATATTTACAATCTCCTGTTATAAATAAATTAAAAAAAAAAGCAAGCTCTACATCAGGAACAATTTCTATGTGTTTATAAAAACTTAGTTGAAAGAAATCCATGTGGGACCTCTTAGCCAATATAGAACAATAATTTTAAACGATACAGATATGATTTTTTTCTAAAGTACTCTATAACATACAATAAACAGTTTTCTAATGACCACCACTCACTATCTCTTTCAACATAGACAGGAGTCTCTAAACAGACTAATTTTCTGCAGGTTTACTAG
This sequence comes from Cyrtonyx montezumae, assembly GCF_038088225.1. Taxonomy (NCBI): domain Eukaryota; kingdom Metazoa; phylum Chordata; class Aves; order Galliformes; family Odontophoridae; genus Cyrtonyx; species Cyrtonyx montezumae. The sequence goes on along the minus strand of NW_027071914.1, from coordinate 6,466,860 downwards.
TCTCCTCATCATCTTTTCGTTTTCTCTGGTAATTATCCTATTTTTATCCTCGACAAAGAGAAAAAACTGTGGCTAAAATCTCCACAATATTTTTGCCCATGTGAACTGAACACACACTACTATAGCTTTCAGTACATAATCAGATCCTTGGAATTGTTCATCTTCAGAAATCAATACAATTGGTTGCGAGGAGTTGGAGCAGGCTTTTGTGTTTAGCTCTACGACTTGCTCAAATTAATCATGCCCAGTAATTTTCATAGGGAAATTGACACTACAATCATTTTGAACTGCATAGTATTGTTGACAACAAAAGAATAAAAGTCAGGTAAAGGAAAGGCTAATTGATCTCTTTGAATGCCCCTGAAAGCAAATATGGAGGCAAACATTTAAGAGGATAAAGAAAAACGAACAGAAGATTTTCTCACAAACAAAAGATGTTCTCACAGGTGAACTCAACTTAGGTTTATACTTCACTTCTGCTCCTTTCCTGCCTTCTGAATGCATCTCTTCTGTAATTTGTATCAGAATTACTAAGTACAATCACTGGTGATACATAATCAACAAAACAGCACGGTAATTAAATTCTGGTACATTATACTTTTCCTTCTCCTCTGCTGAGTAGAAACCACTTAATAGAAGCTGATTTCAGACTAAACAAAAAGTCAGTAATAGTCAAACCTTCACACCTATCAGCCTGTCACAAAATGGGAGAGAAAAATCTAGGAATTACATTTTTCATGATAGAACAATACTAATTCTAGCGCTGACTAAAGAAGAAATAAACAAACTTGGAAAAACTAATTTAAGAAAAACTGAATGAGTCACCACTAACATGTGAAGAGCTTGACGTGAGCCTCCAGTGTGTACTTGCAGCCTGGAAGGCCAATAGCTCTCCAGGCTGTGTCAAATGAGTTTTGGCAGCAGGGCAGGGGATGTGGTTGTCCCCTTCTGCTCTGCCCTTGTGAAGCCCCACCTGCAGTACTGTATCCAGGCCTGAGACACACCGTACAAGAAAGATATTGAGCTGGTGAAGTGGCTCCAGGTGGTACACTGGATCAAATTGCCCAGAGAGGTTGTTGAAGTCTCCTATGATTTCATGAAACTTCACTGTGGCCTTCCAGCATTCAAATGGAGCTTATAATCAGGAGGGAGGCAACTTTTTAACATGGCACGATACTGACAGGACAAGAAAGAATGGTTTTAACCTTAAAGATTTGTAATTTAGATTAGATGTTAGGACAACTTTTTTATTTTTTTTTTTAGAGAGAGGGTGATGAAGCATTGAAACATGATGCCCAGAGAAGTTGTGGATGCACAGGAGGTGCTCAAAGGCCAGGTCGGATGGGCCCTGGGCAGTCTGATCTGCTAGGTGGCAACACTGACCCAAGCAGCGGGGCTGGAACTAGATGAGCTTCACAGTCCCTGCAAACCCAAGCTATTCTACAATTCTGTGCAGATGAATAAAGCCTGTCCAGCTACTCATGTGTTGGCAATTCCAGGGAATGTTTATTTTATCACTATTATACAAGATATTATTGCACATTTGAAGATTCAAATCATAAAATCATTCAGAGAACACCTGTAGCATTAAGAGACTGTGCTAAGCATAGCAAAGCTGTGCTCAACTTGACTGCACACAGGTTTTCCTAAGAAACAGAGGTCTAAGCAGAGTGTGGTGTTGGAGCTCTCCTCCACTGCAAAGTTCAAGTGTAGCTTTAGGTACCTCACAAAGAAATCAGCTAAAGCCTCCAACAACGTGTCTTAGGGAATTCAAAGAGACCCTCATATAACTGCCTAAAAGTTAAAATAAGCTTTATCTAGAATACTTTACTCCCAAAAGAGCTGCTCCCAAATACAGCAATTATGCTCTCATTTTGATGTGTGAGGATACTTCAGCACTGGGCTGCACTTCAACCACCATGTATTTCTCTGCTAGTAAAACACTTGCATTTTTTCCTCAGTCTCTTCATTTCTTAGATCAATATAAAATGAAGCTAGGAATCTTAACCATATAGGCAAGCTGTAAGGACAAGCAGGGACAGTACACCCTTACAGTATCAGAATGGTACGACTGACAAAGAAGAAAAGAAATAATTGCAAGTCAAGCCTAGATCACATTTCACAGAAATGTACTGTTCTGTCACAATCACTTTTTTCCATTCATTCTCACGGGAGATGCTACTGGAGAGGACAGATTTTCCTGGAAAGTCAAGTTACAAAGCTTTTAAAGTCAAGCCAATTATGCAGCATGTACTTCAACTGCACCCTTCCTCCTAGCAGATCTTCAAACACCAAAGTGAGCTTTTAAAGTATTACTCAGACAGCTTTCTCTCCCACTGAATTCAATTGCAATTTTGATTTAATTACGATTTTAGAAAAAAAAGAGTGTATTCTCCAGAGTCCTTACTCAGCTACATTCTTTAAGCATGAGACAGCATGTAAACAGCTTGAAAATGGATTATATACAGGAGCTTTCAAACAAAAAATACACCATAAAATGTGTGTTTGAATTATAAAGACACAGTTTTTAATGCTGCTATGCACACATCATGAAATTTATACTTGTTCCATATTTTCTCATTTGTAATAATCACTGATATTCAAAATTTGTCAGGAACTAGGTAGTTTTATTCACAGGCATACGTCACTATACAAAACCAAAGATCCGTGAAAACTAATTACGTCTACAAAATTATTCTAAAAACAAAATTAAACTTAAGCCAAGAACATATCAAGCAAGATACTTCTGTTTTGCCTCTTATAAAACCATGCATCTGGATTTCAGAGTGCAAAATAACTGTGTGCTCTTCAGAGACATGTACTGCCCCTCCTTAACTTGAAATAACTCTGCTGCAAGAAGAGGCAAGCCATCAGGTTACTGCCCAGAGAGGTTTTCAGTCAAGATCTGCTTAAGGAAACTCAGCTTGTTCTGCTTATTTCACACACAATGCAAAACCTATCTGATGCTCTCTGAGGGATCTCAAGAACAAGATCCCCATTAACTGTATATGACAATGCTAGCAGGTACTAAAATTCTCTTAGTAGCTCTCTGCTTCTAGTAGATACAGTCTGCATAAGCCAATCTTTTGTTTTAATTTTAAATGATAACTAATAAGCGCATGTTATTTATGCATCTTTGTTTTCAGAGCCTTTATAATCACCAGCTTTACCAAACATTGTTGCGTGTACTACTTTTCCCACATTTAGAAAGGAAGAGAGAATAAACACTTTTCAAGGATCACAAAAGCTTTCTCACAGAGATCTCTCATGACACAGCCAACCCCAATGTGCCTAGCGTTCTACCTATCTGCAGGCCTTGGCAGGAGAAGGATTCTGGCCTGTCACCAGGGATGATATCACCTGGGGTTGGCCTTCCTCCATGCAAACAGAGGCCATATGCACTAAGTGCAGCACTTCTTCCCAGTTCTGTCCAGGCTCCACGAGACCTGTAACCCAGACCTTCCCCTGAGTATTTTTTCAGGTTGACAGATCTAAGATAATGAAGGGGCTGCTCAGTGAACCTTGCCAGAAAGGTCTGCTTAGTCTGAGACACCAAAGGGTGTTCTGGGTGCCTGGCACCACACAGCACAAGGTATTCAAAGCATGAAGACTTTAGCTGAAATAAAAGACTACTCTGAGCAGAAGCAGCCTAATGATGAGTTTGTATTTATGCCATCAAACCAAAGCAGACTGCCCTAACAGCTGGGCTTGAATCCCATATGGACAAAATAACTGAATAGTCAGAGAAACCTGTATTATCTTCAGACCTTAACAGTAGATTTTTCCTTTCTCAAAGAGAACACCAAGACATGGCTCACACTCCTGTATTTACTGGACTCATCCTCAGTTAGGAGCATACTCCAGTGTGACACACAAGCACCCAGCACTGAGATGCACAGCGGTCTTCTTGTGACTAGATAGTGAGGTCAGGTCTGGAAGCACACCAACTGAACTTGTCCTGCAAAACACTTATAAGTGTCCTTCTGTTTCTGCAACAAGGGAAAAGAAATGGCTGCTGAAGCAGCCAAAGGCAGCAGAAGGGTTTCTCCAGCTCTGGCGTGACCCAGCAGACACTCCTGCTGGGGGAGACAGCAAGACTGACTGTACAGGAGTTATTTTTACAGCACAGCCCCAAGATAGTTGCACTGGCACAATGAGCAGTCAGCAGGCTGCAGCACACGAATGAGGACAAGTGGTCTAGGCAAGGAAACAATTTCTTCTATGGGCATCATACCCAAGTTCAGTTTCCTCAAATGACACCTTCATACTGCAGTAATGTCAGTTTTTAGGTCCATGCTGAATTCAAAGGGCCAATCCTGTAACCTCTGAGCCTCACACCAGCTCTCACTTTCAGGAGGGCCAGAGAGCTTAAGCAGCCAAAACATGCGAAACCAAAATGCAGAGGAAAGAACTACCCACTTTCTAAATCATGCTCCATACTTCCAATAAGGTTTTGTTCCAACAATAGGAGGGAAGGTAACTAATATTTATGGCGAGGTGCCATATATTTATTCTCTTCAATAGCACACAGACTTAGAAGCACTGCCTCCATCCTCAAGGCCTGCATTCAGCTTCATGCTTTCATGACAGTTATAAGAGGGGGAAGGTAGGTCATTTTGCTCTCCTCCACAATAGAATGTCTGGTAAGACTAAAGAGATTTCCCTATACTTTGAGTATTTGACACAAAACACCAGTTTGGTCAGATTGTGCTTTCACTGATAACATGACCACATGACCATCTAAAAAAATATATATTTATTTCACAAATATTTGGGGCTTTGAACTGATGCTTAACCCAGCACGTTCACGTAACTTTCAACCTTGAAAACTGAGTCTTAGCAATCTTACCACAACAGACCCCTCAGTATTTTGTATTTTTCCATCATTCCATTATTAAGCTGCTAATAAAAAGAACTTCACTGTTATTAGAAATGGCATCTCATAACATCACTTCCTCCTTGACAACTACATGCAAATTCCTGTTGCTCTAGAGAAAACAGATGATTTTAAGGTTAGTCCAGCTCTCCATGCCTTGTATTTCCCTCCCACTTGTAGCTGAAGCAAAGCCTGCAATCCAGCTGACAACATCCATTCTATCTCTGTGCTACTGTATCACTACCCCCAGCGAGCAATATCGTTACTACCACCTGATGCTACTCTTGCATTCATAGCAGTCACAACTAATCTCTTCAGAAATATTTATATGATTCAAGACAGCACGCACTTGATTAGTACTTCAAAAAAAAAAAAGCTTAAATCATAAAAATGCACAGTGCTGCAGCCAACCTCATAAGCCAAACTCAACTTTTTTTTTAATAAGAAATGAAGCAAAGTTAAAACTTGCAAACTCTTCCCTTACAAATGTTAGTTACAGGAATTTAGGTCTACTGAAACAGACTATTATGTAATTCTCTTAATCCTGCAGTATCTTAAAATACCTTACTGTACTATCACACCAAGTGCAGGCACACAGTGGGCATCAGATGGTTTTCTTTATGAAAAACCAAAGAGTGGTGAAATGTTCCCTTTTATATAATCCCTCTTCTCTTGAAACAAGCTGTTCTTTTTCTTGCATTGTAGAAAAATAAATGTGTTCATGTATCATTTAAATTTCCATAAATTCTCTCACTTTTCAAGAAGACTAGAAAAAAAGTGTATTTCCAAAGATACCTACCACCCTAAAACTTAAATGATATTCCATGTAAGTGTGAGCACACAAAGTTCAAGTGAGGACTAATGGAAGAAACATACAATGACTTGGGTCACCTTCTTTTTAATTACATCAGGCCTTCCTGCAGCTTCAGAGGCTTACAGATTTAATAAAAGGAAAATTAGTAATCTTGATCAAGTGTGGCCATATGGTAAGGCAGATCTTGAAAAATATTTTTTTCAAAGGAACAAGCAAGCTTTCTTGAGCTTATCTGAATATGCATCTCACCTCAATTCTTTGCATTCTCCAATTCCACTTTAAGACTCCCACACACCTAAGAGCTATCTAGATCACAAAAACACAGTATGTACATAGATGAGTACTGCAACTAACAACAACCACATCACGCACTGAGTAACTACAGGGTTTATTTATCAAGATGCGATTTCAGTCATATCTTTGTTGTCAGTGGAGGTTTTGTTGTTCTTTGTTTTAAACTCTGCCTCTTATTCTATAATTTGCCTTGCATGGATAGTTTCTCCAGCCTCAGGTCAGAGTGATCTTCCCAGCACCTAAGGAGCTCCTGACTCCCATTCAGGACCTCATAATATTAATTATTCCTTAGCAGAGTAGAAGCTGCAATGCCAGAGGGAAAGCAGAATAGGCTTTGAGAACAGGGGCATGCTTTCAGTATGTTTCAGGCTGCTTGTGAGCTAGCACAGGCATGTACAGGTGTGCTATATTTGGGCAGGTTACATGTCTGAATCCACACACTTTAAACAGACCACACTTGCTGAACTCAGTTCCATAATCAGCTACTTAAAACAGCACTGGATGGCATTCTGGACTTAGTCTTAGCCATCCAATTATTTTCAGATTTACATTTGTATAAAACTACACTTGAACGTGCATACACTTAATATAGATGATAGCACTCTGCAAATACAGTATTCAATCATTAGCAATCGGACCATTCTATAAAGTTCACAAGTGGCTTAAAAAAAATGGCTATGCCCTTCATTTCACTAATTAATCTTAGATTCAGATTGTCAAGAATTCTGACTTCAGTTGAATTTCAAGGTCATAGTAAGTGCTTTTCTATGCTTAGAATACAAAGTGAACAGACATTGTATTTAATGATGTGTCAGACTAAACCCTTAAGCCAAGACTGAGGAAATTTTCCTAACAATGAAAACACCAGCACTGCCCTCCTCATTAGACTTTTCCTCCAACAGTCTTCACAAAATACATTAGGAGTACAAGTAGTCTTTGCTTCATCACAAGAAAAATAAACAGCAATGTTTAAAGGCCAGTTAAGCACACAGCAAAACTTCTCTCAGTCGAGGCCATCATACAGAAGAAACCTAATCTAGAAATCCTGTATTCTTATGAATGGGCAATTCAGTCTCTCAGGCCTGAAGAGATTAAATTGCTGTATTAATACAGAAAATATCATAGACAAATCCATATGGCTTACAGCTACACTCAAGAAGTGTTGTGTACCACTCATAAAACTTGTGTCAGTCCTAAATTCTCTGTTATGATTTTGCTAATCTGTAAAACTGAATGCAAGCATAAAGAAGAGTAGCTAGAAAAAGAGAAAGGTTACTTGAAAAACAGGACAGACTACTTCCACCCATCGCTGTGTTAGACTGAAGACTCACCAGAAAACATTTACCACTTCAGATTAATCATATCATTTCCAAAAAAAAACCATCTCAAACAGAATTTTTTTAAGCTATTTTGAACTATTTTTTCTTTTTAATGCTGAAACTCCTACAAAAATAATCACTGAAATTTCTCACTGATTTTCCAAGGATGTTCTCACCACAACAGATTATATGCAGCACCAATATTAAGAACAAGTTTCCAAGGTTTGTGGTTGACACAAGAATCTGAGGCACTGAAAATAAATGACAGCACAAGCATCTTTAAAAGAACTTCAATCATTTAAGTGATTTCTCCAACAGATGGCAAAAGCACTTCAGCACACACAATTGCAAAATAATTTGCCTGGAAGCAAGCAACAAAGACAAAGAAAGTGTACTAAGTGGGACAATTACTCAGCACAGTGATTAGGAAAAGGATTTGGGTGCTTACTGTGGATGAAATCAATGAAACTATTTGCTCAAGGAAGGTAGTAAGACAAAAGACAAAAGTATTTACTGGCAGTATCATATACCAAATAAGCTATCCTTCATATTCAAAACGAGGTGCTATCCAGCTGCCACCTACCACTCCCTTGTCCACAAAAAGGAAAATTGATCTTTGTGTAATAGGAAACACTCTCCCTTTCTCAAAAGAAGTAGTTCCTCTCAATCCTCCTCACTGTCACATGAAGTTTTATGAGTACGTATTCCCTGAAGTGGAATTTGTGTTAGACCTTTTTCCTTTAGGTAAGTTTGCAACTATCCAAGCACTGGAGCTACCATGAAGCAGATGTTATTGCACGGTTTAAAATAAGAACTAATGCAAAATTTTCAAAAGCGACCAGGCAGAAGGAGGAGGGCTAACACTACTCAACAACATTACAAGTTACAGTAGTTTGCCTGGTACACAGCATCATGACATACTGTCCACTCTGTCTCTCCTGAATTTAAGGGCAGTTCATGAAATTATGATGCTTTCTATCCTAATTAAGTATTACCCTTTACCAAAGTTGAAGCCTGAGAGTCAGTAGAACATTCTGTAGGCAAAGATTATTCAGCCTGAAAGAGACCATTAATTACGTGGTGCATCTCCTAATAATGTTGTTTCAGGGAAACCAGGCACAACACACATCTCACCTAAGCTGATTTTAATTTACTTTGACATCATTAATTCTTATTTTGATTTGTAAGGCCAATTATCCTCTTCTATCATATTTGTTTCATACTATAGTACTTTTAACAGACATAAAGCAGTTTTTAATTTACAGCATGAGCTTCTATCCCCTGAAATCAATGCCACAATTTCAGAGGTAATTCTCATGCTGCATTCGTTAGAAAAGTGAATATTAGATTAGGTTACACCAACTATTTTTAAAGACAAAAGTTCTTTTCAACATAAGTAATCGAAGAAAGTTGCAAAATCTAGTGAGCTAGCATCCAAATTACTATTTTAAACCTCAGATAAAACACTTTAAAACCAAGAGCAATTTAAATCCTCTGAAGAGCATAACCACATCAGATGAGAATTTGAAAAGGGCAATTCACACTGTATTTTGTCTGCTCAGTAAAGATGTTAACAGGTAAATATAAAATTTTAAAACATTTTCAATTTAATGCTCACTTCAGCATTTAAGTGCTTCTGCATATCAACTTGGCAAAGCAAAGTGAAATATAACCTCACTGCATTTATTCATTAATTTCTGTCTTAAGAAGGAACAGGATCACAGTTTGCAATGAAGGTCTGTCCAACACAAGTAGTCGAGGTCTAAGTCTCTGTAGTATAACTGACTAAAATCAGATTAAATATGCAATACTCTAGATAAGATCTCTTATAGATTAAGTTTAAAACTGTTAAAAACGAATACAAATATTTTCACCAAAATGTAAGTGCAATAAAGCAGTTATTCACAGTGCCAAACATTAAAACAATCAAACAAAATCAGCTATTTATATTCTTTAAATTGACATAGAGACATAAAATAATACCATTTAAAATAAACCGCCTTAAAAATAAAATACTGAGGCTTCCCAACAACAGAGGCTAAAAACTAAGAGGGATTTGATGGTAATGCATGCAAATTTCCAGCATCCTTATTCACCTTGCACAAAGCTCAACTAATCTTGAAGGACCAGGTAGCAGATGATGCTACAGAGCCCCAGAGAAGTGCTATAAATTAAAGTACTGCAAAGAGTATATTACATTTGAAAATCAAGAGAGATGCAAAGCAGAGTTCAAGTTCATTACAGGTAGATTCCTCCATGCTGATGTATCTCGTATCATTCTTAGCGTAAGAATCACTTGAGGTCATTTTCTTCTTGTTTTTTAAGTGGTTCAAGGTCAATTCAACAAGCCACATTGCAGCTGGACACAACTAAAGGTAACACACAAACAACTAAAGCTTAATCAACCCCCTTGTAGCACTTATAATTTCAGGAAATTTACCAACAGCTGCTTGGCATGTACCAAGGCAGAACAGAAAGTCACCCACACAAACATTGTTTTCTATTTATCAGTTACTACTTGGAGCACAGAAAAAGAATGTTGTTGTTTTGTTGTTTGTTTGGTTGTTTGTTTTTAAGTGCTTAAAGGTTTTAGGTTCACATTGAAACTTTGATTGAGAACTTTGTTATTACTCTTTAGCTAGAACTTATTGAAAACCATGATAAGGAATGTTTTTCCAGCCTGTTTTAACTTACTGACAGACTGTCATTGATGGGTGCAGGAGAACTTTGCTTGATTTTGTTTTGAAAACTAGATTTATCTTTGAGTACTGAAACTCATGAATTCTTTAGACCGCATTGCTATCTTCCACAACTTTGGCAAACTCTCCTTTTATAAGTGACAACAATGAATAACAGAATTGTCGGGGTTGGAAAGAACCTCCAGAGATCAAGTCCAACCCCCTGCCAAAGCAGCTCCCAGCCCAGGTTGCACAGGTAGGCATCCAGGTGGGTCTTGAAAGTCTCCAGAGAAGGACACTCCACCACCTCTCTGTGCAGCCTGTGCCACTGCTCCGTCACTGCACTGTGAAGTTCCTCCACACATTTATGCAGAACTTCCTATGCTTCAGTTTGTGGCCATTTCCCCTTGTCCTATCACCACACACTGCAGACGAGAGGAGTCCATGAAACCATTTTTCCCATTGAAACAATTAAGGGCGAAAAAAAGCTACTTTAATTACAGAACTGCATTTTCAAGGGACCCTAACAAAATTATGCTAATACTTATTGTTATTAATGATGAAAGAAATCAACTAGCATATTTTTGAACCACTATACTAATTTAAGCATGCAATCTCATTAGAGCTAAAAGAGTGAAAAATTGAGATGAAAGTGAATGCTGAATTCTAATGTATTTTTACTAAATTCTAACCAATAATCTTAGTGTATATTTCTCCATCCCTTTCGTTAAGGACTATTTAAAACATTCACTACAGTCCTCTCCTTTCAAGCCTGAGCTTCTAGAGGAAATTCTCTGCCTTTCCTTCAGTAAAACTGATCATTTATCACTTAGTAACTTACCAACGTGTTTTGTTACTTTTGTGCCCATTCCAATACTTGGCAATTAGACATGTACTGCTGCACTTGTAGTTTACTTTCCTTCTTCAGCACAGCTCTAAAGCTGAAGCATGAACTGAGGACAAACTCATTCAGTGTTTTTTAAATGCATGCCCATTTTCAAGTAGCTGCAATGTTTTGCAGTCTAACAATATAGCTGTTGAATTAAAACTGGATGTGGATCAATACTACTGTCCCCCATCCCCCAGAATCTGCCAGGAGTTTTAAACATTTTGAAAACATGTTGCCCGTCTAAGGAAGCATCTGTATATCAACACATAGAATACTTAATACTGGATGATTTAATGAATATAGTTAAGATTTTTATGACAGGTTTGAACTCTGAAAAAGACCAATGCAGTGATTTAACTTGCATTTGAGCCAAATAAGCGTATGATTCAGTTCTGCCAAGAGGCCATAAACTGCAGTAAAATGAAGTCAACACTCAGCAATGACGGGAACCTCCCAGCCTGGTGTCACAACCAACCAAGTTACAAAACAAATCAGCTTTTTGACAGATTCTTAAGAGATGTCTTTAAAACTACTAGCTGTTTTTCTCTCTACTGCCATAAGACATTCACAGTTGTTGTCAAAACATTTGGAACTTCAGATGATCTCTAAGGTCCAAGGACTCAACAAGCTATAGAGCTGATTTTTCTAAGCCCCTCTACTGCACTTATGTGACCAACTTAAGTTACCAATTACTTCTGCAGATTTAGGTCAAACACTGAGCATTTTTAAGCTTAAATTAAAAAAAAAAATCTCCTAGACCATTATACAACTTGATGGTTAGCTGAGCTGCTCAGCATCACCCAAAAACAACAGCAGAAAAAAGGTGTTGATAAAGTGTAGAGGCATTCAACACTGGGCTGCAGACTTAAATTACTAACAGTTCTCAGTTGCTCTGCTGTAAAAATTCAGAGATCAGCAGAAAGACTGCGTGTTCCACCTCCAAGGTGCTCATGTATATTGCTCACAACACTAAAGGGGAGAATTTAATGAGGAGTTTTTGGATGCTGTATTGAGGCCTTATCCGCTGTCTGACAGTTGTTGCTCAATAATTAAAAGGCAGGAACTGAGCTCTCTATCACATTTTATCTGTAGAAACTTGCTGATGTGGTTCCTGTGCATTTTGCTTCACACACTGATCCTTTTTTGAAGTTCAACATTTTAAAACTCCCCATGATGTTGAAATAATGAAATCTGAAGGGGTTTGTGTTTGTCTTTTTCTTTTTTCCTCCCATATGTTTCTTCTCTCCCAGAAAAGGAATTTCATCATTTCCAACTTTCCCATTAAGGTACTAAGGAAGGAGCGAGCAAGGAAAAATATCTCAGGGACTCATCCCTTGCAAAATAGCTGACTATCAAGGTGCTTTTAAGAATGACAGAAAGCCATCTTAACTTTATTTCCTCTGTTTTACGGCAAATTGTGCTGTTAACACAGGATAGATGGTCACTTACAACACTTTATTAATTTATATTTAGCATTTACGGCATATCTTCCAGAAAATTAAAAGCCAAGTCTGGGATACAATTTTACTTCATGCTGGTATTCCCCAGAAGGGCAGTATTCCCTAAAACCCCAGACATTCTTGTTTCCAAAGCATTTTTGTGCTGTTGATACTTGTGACCATGCAAAAATAAAAATTCAGGTGTTGACATAGGTCATTTAAGCTGAGGTTTGACATATCTGAATTTAAATTAGGAATAGAATGCCCCTGGGCAGAAATACAATTTAGTAACCAAGGCCACAATGCCTTCCTGGAGGAAACGCACTGGTCAGAGAACTGAAACAGAGTACTTTGCCTCTCAGTGATTTATGTTTAGAATTAACAACTCAATTTCAAGCTCCTTAATGTCACAAAAAATAAAATAAATAAGTTCTTCTCTTAATCAAACTCTTTCTGAAGGAGAAAACTTAATGCTTCACATTCTTTTTTCTTTCTATATCTTTCCTGTTTGTAAGAAATCTTCTTCCATTTTCATATTAGGATAAGTAGAGTACCACTGTTCCTTTCACCAGCTAGCAGTGAAGTCACCTGTTCACTTTTTCTCTGACAGCACGACTCACAGCCAAAGGTCAAATGCAGATGGAAAAGCTCAGGAAAGATATATAATCACTTGCAATTCACTTTCAGTAAAAACTGGAAAAAAAATGTGTAAATCATTAAACATCTCCACAATGTTCTACTCAAGTAGCAGATACAGCTGAGTATGTAGATCAATGCACAGAAAATAAACTGCCATAAGAAAGAAAAAAACTCCTTTTAAAAAGTAATCAAAACCCACTACAAACCATGGAGAAAGGGATGGTTTTCACCAGTTTGCTGTACTTGACAGGGTCCTGGATTTCTGATACACTATCAAGGAAAACAACACAAATGATACATTTAAATCAAAAATCTTGGGAAAAAAATTTAAAAAAGGAGGCTTTGCCTGGAAGGTTCAGATGATATTGAGAAATTGAAAATAAATAAAGTAGAAAATACCTTGAAAGATTTGTAAGTAAAACATTCTGCTAACTCATGTTCCCCCCCCCCCCCCAGACAATTGATAAAGGCTTCCAAATTTTTTTCCCAATTTGGGATGAAACTATTTACTCATTAAAATGTTATCTGCATTCCTAAATTAAGAAAGCAACATGGTTCCCAAATATAAATGAAACGGACAGCTGTGAAGTACTGAAAAGATGTGCTACAGGTTACACAATCAGAAAAAAACAAGAAACAAAACAGACTGAGCTTTCCTCCCTTTTGATCAAAACCATAAACATATTCCTGATGGGTACCCAAAATGACAGTGTTACCAGAAGATTTATTTCTTGAGTACTTGAAAAATGAGTCAGATTTACGTTCAATTTTAGATTTACTCTCATGACAGAAAGGAAGAATGCTACTAAAAAAGACACTGAAGACGTCCCAAAGAAGCATAATAAAGCATGGTGTCTTATTGCAACTGATGAATGAATGAACAAGAGCTGCTTGGTCACTGAAGAGAAAAACAACAGTCAGACTCTTAAGATCTTACACCTCTCTCTTTCTCTATCATGGATGCTTTGGTAAACTAAAAAATCTTCAGAGTAGTGGTTGCATTTCAGTTGGAATGTATTCAAAAAGAAATATATTTGATTATTTATGTAGGTCTCATCAAATTGCAGTCTTGAAAGACTGCAAATAAAAACTTATTGTTCAAAATAAATCAATGTTATTATCCCAAAACGACAAAAAAAATTAATTTGGCAATTCTTAAATCTTGTTTTAACATTTCAGTTGATACCTGGAATATGTTAGCTATGAATAAATATGGGATTTCTGAAGATGAAGACTACAACTTCATTTCTGAAATATAAAGTTTCCTCTTTTTAATGGAAAAAAAAATCATTCTGATTTGAAAAAAGAAAAAGGCTCATTGACTGTTCTTCACTGCAAACTCCCTTCAACCCTAGATCTGTCACAGAGAATAAAAGTAATTGGATGTTCTGCTATCTTATAAGTATAGAATATGCCCAGTATAAAAGCATCAGGAATTTGTTTTAAGAGGTGAAATAGATTCATCTGTATGGCACTTCACCTGTCTGCAAAAGGAAGTTTAAATAACACAGAACAGAAGAAATGAGAAGCAGAGTTAAGTGATGACTGTAAAACGTTCACTGATGTGCTTATTGATAGAAGGAATTATAAGAGCTTAAAACTCATCAGTATTTTCAAATGAATAGTTTATGGATTACCACAGTATGTCCTACCACACAGCAAATACTGTCATCAGAAAAAAATATTTTCAACAGAATAGTAAAGAAAATAAAATAGAAAAGTTAAAATTATTCATTTTCTCTGTGACCTTTCAAGCATCAGTTGTTCATTAACAGGCTGTGCTGTAAGCTGAGAGAATGCAAATACCACTTCCTCGTAAATATTTAAGTGCTGAATATATTATTACCCATTAGTTCCACAGTACTAAAAAGAACGCATGTTGGGTCATACGGAGGTCAGTTTATAAAAATAAGAAGTGCTCTCAGAAAACAACCACATAAACCAAGAAACCCACTTCAGGAAAAGTTGTTAGCTACATTAGTAGCTTAGCAGACAGTTTAATATATATTGTCGTATATTAATTCATATTTAATACATTTGGTTGAAATATATATATACCACCTCACATAAATTTACAGTAATTTAATTAATTATTCTGTATTCAAATTCTTGAAAGCTTGCTCCATACCAGATTCCAGTTTCACAGTATTTGCTTTTAGGTCTCCATCTGACATTAGTCTGGTGCTTTTGTGTCTTAAACTTGCTCAGAATATCACGGCAGTCAAGATTACAGAGAAAATTGCTGCAAGCATGGAAAGAACTTCAGGATGTCCCTGCATAGAGAATCATTCATGGCAGCCATTCTCTAAGTTCTCAATTCAAACCTTAGTGCCTCTGTTTAACCTAATCAGTCCTGAATCCTAAGAGCTTTATTCAGCTCTAAAGAACAGAGCAGCAACTACAACTTAGACTGTGACAAACAGAACACAAACCAGGATCAGCTTGCAAGGAGAATGACCTTTATCATAATAGTTGCCTATCAGTTACTTTTGTCTTTCTTCATTTCCTCCTGCTGGTAGGAAGTCCCTGGAGGAAGCCCCACTGCACTTCATGGTGTAGTATAGGCTGGGTTTTAGATAGTCTAGTTCCCAGCTCCCTTTATTCTATCCAGATCGTTGATTTTCTTCTAAACACATGGTTACTCAACAGCTACATCCATGTCAAGAACTTTTAGTACTCCCAATATTTTTGTCACTACCTCTATACAACAAGAAAAAGATGAATGAGATGAAAGTCAATACAAAACAATCTACAAGTGCTGAGTCCAAAACTGCACTTCATAAAAATTTTAAATTACTGTACAGAAGTTGAGGTTCAAAAAAAAATCAGTTTTATCCATAAACTTCAATTGCACAGCTACCGTATTTTTAATATGCTATACCCTAGTCTTGAATTCCCTGAGAAATGCTCCTTAGGCTCAGAAATAAGATCTAAATAATTAAGCCATAAAAACAGGTAATATTTGTAATAAGAGGTAAAATCAAATTGCTTTCAAAAATACCACAGCATTTTACACAAAAGTGGATCCATTAACTCTAATGTTCTGGCCAAAATCCAGGTTGGGTAATTATGTACTCCTACCTGAATTTTCCTTACAGCTATTCATTTTCACCACCTGTCCTAAAACAGTGTGAGCAATTTTAAGTAAATTCTCATCCTGATTCTAGACAGCTGATGTGAAAGTCAGGTGGATGTGAGTTTGGAAGTATCATGGGAGGACAAAAAAAAAGTTTTGCTGATCTCAAGAGAAGTCATCAGTATTTTCTAAAGTTCTACAGGTTTCCTCAAAATAAGTTACCTCACTAGACAAGGGCAAGAGTTTCATCTTTCAGCCACAGTATGTTAGAGCTAGGAAGGCATCAGCACAAGCCTCAGGCCTCCAGGGCAATCAGGCACAAAGCAGCATCCAGTAGACAGCTTTGGAGAAAGGAAATAGTGAGATGCCCAAGACCAACTGTCACAAAAACAGATCTAACAACTTCAGTAAAGCTGAAACATCGTTACATGTATAAGACATAAGACTGTCTCCTCTTAACCAGCACAAAAATTCTGGAAGCACGCTCTCATTCAAAATGGCTTAGTGCTTAGTCTGCTTGGAGCTTGTGGTAGCAATCTATCTTACTTCTGAGGCAACCAGGCATTTGGGTGAGGATGAGCATCTCACTCTTACTCCATCGCCCTCCATGAAGTTTTGCTTCCACACAATTTGATTTAGTCCTGCTAGTCAAATATTCCAGTTTTTGACTAGTCACTAATCAGCACAGTCAGAGTATGGCCTTATTAAGCTGTTGCATTTTGCATCAGAGCAGGCAGGAGAAACTCTGCGTGTCAAACAGGGTAAGGATCCTAAGAAAATGCAATTTCTATTAAATCTGTTGGTGCAATTAAAAAATACTCATGCTTCTGAGAACGCTGTCCTACCATTAAGTTCATTCGTTCTTCAGTACTGTTTATAATGTTTTCACATCTATCTATACATGCAGTCCCTATGGAAAAGCAAATAGTGGAGGAGCTGGGCCAATTCTGTTATTGCACTGAGGCTGCCGCATCCAAATTATTCATTAAAAGAAATCATTTCCTTCAAGGGTATCCTCATTGCCAACTGATAATACACATTTTTCAGATAGTATTAGCTCTGATGAACAAAGGTAGTGTGTTCTTGAATAAAACAGGTCTATGCTAGAGTATATTTTACCTTTAAGGTGCAGACATTCATATTTTGGTTGCAAGGTAGCTATTAAAATTTGTGAGAAAAAAAAATCAGTCTACACTTCAGATTTACATTCTGACTGTGGAGGATCAACATCAAGATTTGTCTTAAATTTTAGGCCTGAAGATATGCTTGTAGCTGAAAACATACCTGTATTTCAAATCAGCAATATTTTCCCCTATAGGATAGTACAGATCATTTAGTGTTTTCTAATAATGAGTATTATCTGCTAATTTATTGCCTGACCTTCTATAGATCCTTCTACACCTGTTTTTCAATTTTTTACTCTTTCAGCACCACGTGCAGTTTTGTCAGTTCTCTGCTCATTTTCCAGACACATCTACATACAATACATTTTCTGGTACATACACCTGCCATCTCAACTCGTCATTCTTTACATTTTTAGTGGCACACTCATAGACAAAAAGCCATTTCTGGGGGTTAAGAAGATTTATTTCCAAGGAAAGAAAGTCCTAGAAAGACTTTCTTTCCTTTCCAAGGAAAGAAAGTCCTAGTTGCTAGAGTCTCTTGGACAGGCCCCATTTTGTTCAGTTATAGAGCTGTTACCATATCAGCCAGATCACCTTTACCCATTTGCTTATGAACTCACACAAATGATTTATGGTGACTTACTCATAGTACCATTTTTATCTGTGTATCCACTGAATGTATTATTTACTGAAGTTCTTCTCCGCGTGATGGTTATCTATAAGATTGGGCTTTCAGCTCTACATGTACACTGGTTTAAACTCATTAAGAGTCAAAGATAAAAAGAACTAAGAATACTATAATACTAAGAATACTCATAAGAACATAGTAATTTTCCTTTTCTGCAAGAAAATCCTTAGTCCTATACCCTTCATATGCCATTACAAAAAGTAAGCAATAAAACTAGACGTGATCTACCCCATGGAAAGTTATGCATAAACAATATGGTACTCATCATATACATAAAAAGAAATGCCTAATGTCAACCTAAACAGTGTCCAGCTTATGTGCATGTATATATCACACACACATAGTACTTTTACTTTTTTTTTTTTTTTTTTTACAGCTATTCCCTAAAATACCATGAAGAAGTGAAATTAGCCTATATATAAACTCACTTAGAAACATTACAAAAACAAAAAAAAGCAACAAGATGGTAGGCTTTGAACATAAAGAAGTTCTATAATATAAAGATGAATGACAGTGAAAAGTACAAATGACATGGGCTAATCAGCTCAGAAGGTTATCATTCTATCATTCTATATCCACTTCATCAGGTAAAGACAGAACTACATTATTTAATAATGCAGCCATCAGATGATACACCTCTCACTGGCCTAACTCCTAATTATATAAGATTTTTTACTCATTATGATATGTACCTTTTTCCCCTAAATTGCATGTCTTCAATTAAAAGCTCCAGAAGAAGGGAAGAAGACTCAAAGACAGCTTTGAAATAATTTGTGCAAAGAATTTGTTATAAATTATTCTGCTTTGAATCCTGGTAATTGGAAAGCTTTCTTATGGCTAGCAGGTTCTGATGGACTCATGGAAGAGTGTAAAAACAGGAAAAAAGAAAAGGTAAGTATTAAAGAACAGGCTGACCTAGGTTCATTCTGTATTGAATTTGCCTCTAAAATGTTCCAAGATTCAAGATACAGTTTGGGTTTCTCTTCCCCACCTCTCAAAGCCTGCAGCACTTCTTGATTAAGTAATGTAGCTGAGGGACAGATTTAGCTCTGTCTCTTGATATACATTTTTCCCTAGTTTCTCCTGATCAGAACTGCGTGCAGCACACAGAATAAATTAACACATCATAGCCACTTTTTTGTTTATAAACCAGTCATGCCAGGAAAAAGAAAGAAAGAAACTGATTTGAGTAAATGCACTGCACTTCATACTTAAATCTTGTTAATGAAGAAGTTGGGACTTTAATCCACAGTAGAACACTGTACAATGCTAAATTGTGCGTAAACATCTGTGGAACTTCACCCTGTCTTTTTAAAGAGAAATACTTAACTTAAAACCTGTACATCTTAAATGTCCATTTTGGCAGGAATAATGGGAAACAGAATTTCCCAGAGATGAGGTTGATGCCTCACCCCTGGAGACTTTCAAGACAAGGCTGGATCAGGCTCCTGGGCAACCTGATCTAGCTGTGCATGTTCCTGTTCATTGCAGGAGAGTTGGACTAGATGACCTTTAAAGTTCCCTTCCAACTTTAAGGATTCTATGATAGCAATAAATAAATAACCTGCCAATAATCTGTCTTCAACCACATAAAAGATTTTTCCAGTGATCCAGAAAGGCCAACTGGCTAAAATAGTTCCCATAGTATGTACAAGCCACTTTCAATCCTGAGACTGGCTAACAGCTCTTCCCTCCCTGTTCTGACAGAGCTCATACAGCAGGTGTTTAAGTGGCTCCTTCCTCCCCCCATCCTTAAAAAAAAAATCCAGTATAAAGTGGAAATTTTATTTCAGCTGTGTTTGCATCATTAGCTTGCTGGCAATCATATAAGCCTAAATTATCCAGGCAAGCAGTTTCATTTAACTGAGACCTCTTGCCGGAAAAGAGCAGCAATCAAATCAGTCAGCCCAAATTATCCTTGACATTAACAAAGGGTTCTAGGATCATTGTAAGAAATGACTTTCTTCTATTACCAAGTTGATTACATTGTAGCTGTCTCCACAGCATCACAGCACAAAACCTAGTTTAAAATAAAAATGTTTATAAGAGCATGTAATTTTCATTGCAACTGTTTGTTGCATTCAATGTTTTATTAAGAATGCTAAATATACATCATATGTGTATGATTAAGAGCACACACGTGTCTAAAGCTGTAACAGCTTGTGCTTACTTCAGCCACATAGTTACGTGCAACACTGAAAGCAAACCAGCAGGGCTCTGCTCCTACATCCTCCCTCATGCACAGTGAAGCCAAGGAAGCACCATGGACTACATAAGACTCTCGTACTCAGGGCTACTGTAGGATCAGGGCTGCATCTTTCAGAGATCAAATGAAAGAATGAAGTCTTCCATTGCTCACTATTTCTATTTCTGTGGTTTAAAAGTACATGGAGCTCACACACACTGAGGGAGAAAGAGGAGAAAGAAAGATATTGAAAAATCTCCCACTACTGAGAGAAAATTGCATCCTCACTGGCATACTCTTTGGAATCAGCCAAAGGTTCATATGAGTAATAGAGAAGACTCTGGGCCTTAATTTAATAATTCTCATTTTTGTAATCCAGGGCCCAATGGACACTGCTGTTCCTGAAGCAGTTAGATAATAGGTCCTGCATTCAAAACTCATTTAACAGTGGTTAATTTTGTCTATAAAAAGAAAATACAATAAAGTATTACCAAAAATTGTAAAGGAAACATTTCAAAATTATTTCAGCTCAAAAACAACAACAACAAAAAAAACATAGCACAAAAAAAACAGAACTATCAGATGGATGAGAAAAAAATATGGAAAAGGAAAAAATGTATTCAAGCTTCAAAAATAAAAATAAAAACCACTACAGGGACTTAAGAAGTATTTAAGACTAGAAAAAAAACCTACTGAAAGCAGCTTTATTATTGTATATTCCATTGCATTCCATTAACCACACTCTCCTGTGTAAATACTCAAGCATGACGTGCCAACAGTTCTCACATTTTTGTTTGCAGTTCCTTCTCCTAAAAAAATGTGTGCTACATCTGGACAGATGGAGGAATCGCCTAACAAAGTTCAAATGTGCTGCAAATACAAAACTGTGTACAGCTAGATGAGATGAATTTGCTTGATTCCTAGACCCAGAAGTGTATCTCATGACTACCAACATAAACAATTGCCTTCTTACCTGGAAATCTTGCCATGATGCTGCTTAACTTCTACAGAAGTTTGACCAATGCCTATATAAATCATTAAAGGCCCCAAGTGGAATTAAGAGGCCCTACAGTATCATGATAACACTGATTTTACAGATAAAGCAATCACCAGCCCCTGTCCTCAGAACTTAGTTGAAATGAATAACAGACCACAAGCTCAGAGAGACATGGCAGTTTGCCAAAGGATACAGAGCATGTCTGCAGCAGAAGTGCTAGTGCCTGTTTCTGGAATCCTAGTGAGCAATGCAGCCAGGAAAGAGCACACTAACAAATTTCTAGGCAATTCTGCTTACAGCTCGGATCCATTGCTTTTCAAGCAGTTAATAAACAGACTATCCCTCTTGCCAGCTCTGCTTTAGCATAAATGAACACTGTAAAGACAAGATGAGGGTAGAATTTTTTGTGTCTGATTTCATATTTCAAGTAGTGCATCAGATACATCGGTATACTACTTTGATTTTTAAAGTTCTTCTATCAGAGCCAATACTCTGAAAACACAAAGCTTGCAACAAATTCCTCAGTTCATCTTCATTTTAATACCATGAGAAGAGCTACTCTGCTTTACTCTGCAACAGTATTTTCACTTCCCCACTGAATGACCATTGACATTCAAGAGGACTTCTGAAGGCCTAAGATGAATTAGGTAACAGAAATGGCAACTGCTGTTCATTGTGACTTCACTGTGGCTTGGTTGCTACTATACTATATAGACACTTCTAAATGGAATCATACGTTGTAGGTACAGATGCTGCTGTATGAAACAGCACTACGGGTTTTCAGTTTTTTAACATTAACCTGCTTTCAATTCTGTATCTGTACTCCTTTTATTTCAATTACCAAGTTCAGGGGTAAAGCACTATTTAGAATCTTTTCAAATGCTACTGATAACTGTTCTCTTTCACCAACTGGTAAAAATGAAAGCAGTTGCTCATCAGTTGTTATAAAGAGAAATGTGTCATTTCTCCTGGTCATACTGTCACTAATCTTGCTGCTATATATCTATACATAATTGACTTTTCTTGAGAACTAGACTACAGTTGTTTTTACTGTTTTCTCTAACTTGATAAACATTTAATTTTAAACTTGGAAAAGTCTTGAGCAGGATGGAGAAAAATGCACCTCTTAGAGAGTTCATCCTTCATTTATAGGCATTCTTCTAAGATGCACAGCCTTTATTCAAACTTCCACAGAAACCAGACCAAACTCATCTAAATCCTGCTCTCTTGTACTAGAACAAATACCAGAAATAACAGGACAGGTAAGAGAATAAAAAGGACTTCTCATTTTTTAGTTACAAAGTTAGGAGCTAAGGTAAAAAGAGGAAAAAAGCAACAAAACAAAACAGAAGAGTGCCAAGAAAGTTAAAAACAAGAACAAAAAATCTGAAGGTAAAATTATTTTCATTAGAAAGTTTCAGATTAAAAGTTCATGATAAGTTTTAAATTTTACATTCACTGTTAAAAATAAGGAAAATACTTCAAAGCTAAGCTATTATTCATTTCTCTATATGAAAGGAAGGAGTAAGTTAAAAATAAAACTGCAACGACTCATCTCTTCAAATCCTACCAAGAGATCTGAGGATGCTGTGTCTGCCTAAGAGACTTAGCACAGTCACTCAGTTCCACCCTCATGCTAAAACACATTACTACAAATCTGAAATGACTGAAGTGCAGCCATCTCAGAGCAAACTGTAAAAGCTTCCTTCCCTAATTTCAATTTCTGTATGGAGACAAATCCCTCGCTCCCTATCTTGCCTCTTCTGCTTTTAGTAAAAAATATATTTCAGACTCACAAAAACATATTCACCAGCATAAATTTCACAACTTGTGTAACAAGTCTAGATGAAAAAATAGAAGCGACAAGATTACTGACAATAGTGCGCAATTTGTAGAGAAAACACCCTTTTATGTACTGAAGGTTACTGAATTAACATTGTTGGAACTTTTATTCATGTTTAATTAATGAGAGAGAAATTACATTTTTTTTTATTATTTTTTAAGTAACTGAAATTACTGGTAAGCTTCCCAGTAGTTTCCCAAAGTCCTGGAATAGAATATTATGAAGAGAAAATGTGAGTGATCTGCAACTGTATCTCTGAATAGATATCTTCTGGGAGAAAAGACTGAAAAATGCAGTCAGCACGCTTGCATGTCCACGTTACATTTTACTGAGTGTAGAAATAGGCGTTACTATTAGATTCTTACCCTTTGAAGTATTAGCTCAAGATGAACTCTTTCACACAGATATTTTTCTGTTCAGGATCTTGGTTCAATTACACTCAGCTCAGGATGTGTGCCACTAAGAAGCAGTCTAAAAAGCAGATAAACTGCATAGATGCACCATTAGTAAGCTTATTTATAAGGGAAACAATAAGATCTTGGGTACTCAAACGCGTTATGAGTTTGAGTCTACTATAAGGATGAAGTACACGATGTTCCAGAAGCAATTCGGCATGCAGAGCAGCAACCAACTGCTCAAAATTCCAGTCAAAATTAACAAGTATAAATGCTTCTGATAGACATCATTTTTTGTAACTTCTGGAAGATAATTTTTAGTCAGACTTGTACTTGAAAAAATCAGTTACAAGTCAAAGTCTTGCTTCATGGAAACAGAATAATACACATTAGAAAAGACTGCTGCATATACATACATCTTTGCTGAGACCTCAACATATTCCCCTAACACAAGAACTATACTGAGTGCTAGAAAAGCTAATTATGGGATATAAATGTTAATTTCCTTCATTAGAAGAATAATTATTGTGACAAAAGATGCAGCAGTATGATTCTACACTCCCTGTGGATAAGAAAACCAAGGGCATCAAGAAGTTTACAAATCAAGTCAAGCTTCTTGTCACTTACCCAGTTCTCCCTGCTGTACCACATATTTAGCATAACAGGCCAAAAACTATCATTAATTTTCTTTACAGGGCAGGCTGATATGAAATCATCATGTGCAGTAGTGGTTGTTTTGTTATTCTTTTTGTGTTTTCAAACTATCAATTTTAAAAACAGCAATTATTTCAAAGCAGTTAAAACTTTTGTCTTCCAGATGTCCAAACCATTGAATTTTCTCCTTTGCAATCTCTATCTTCTCTACTGTAGTTGCACTGATTACATGAACTCATGTTGTGCTACAAGTTAAACTAAGACGTCAACATCATTCTAAGAACAGTGTAAATCAAATGTGACTGCTTTTACTTGGCATACAAGTCTCGAGTCCTTCAGCTAGGTATCTGAATCTAAGGTAAAATCTTTCAATAACACTATGCATCTCAGGTGCTGCCGATATTCAACTAGATGAAAGAAAAGATTGAGTGGGTAAGCAAAAGCAGAAGGGTGAAGGCAAAATTCAATTGCTTTTCATCCAGAGCCATAGAAAGAAGGTGTTTCAGAGCTATAATACCCCTTGGCGATCCTGAATAACTCCAAGGCTGTTTTAAGAAAAACAAAAGAATCCCAGGAAAAACAATTCAACTGAACCTATCTTGTATCATGTAGTAAAATATACCTTTTTCCCTAAGCCTCAGAAAAAGGGATGGAAAATAGAAGGAAGAGCACTACAGAAAAAGCACCATTAATACCTAGTTTGTTATCTGTACTACTATATCACATATATAGCCATCCTGACCTCCTCTACATGCATTCATACACACTATGGTACAAATATCAATCCAAGCGTATACCTTGGCTGAGTCCCAGCTAACAGTTGAAAAAGGACCAGATATGCACCCTCAGTGCCATGCATTTGGGTTTCCTTTAAACAAGAGAAAAATCTGGTACACAGGCAGGAAGGAGTCCACATAATACTTCAGTTAGCTCTGGTCTGTCTGGGAAGGAAGGTTGTCAGGCAAATAGATCTGTCTTGCAACGTAAACTCAGCTCACAAAGAGCTTATGTGAACTCTAGACAATGTTTGATAAATTGAGTGCATGTATTTTCTTTGATGTATAATTTATAAAGCATTAATTCATAAAGCATCAAAAACACTGTTGAATTCTCCACATCCGATAATCCAAGTGCTTCATTTGCATTGAATTGGCCCTAGAGCCACTGAAGGGTTCATTTGCATTAAAATCTGCATCTACATTTCCAAAAGCAGAGGAGAGTGAAGGAGAAACCAAGCCTCCCAAACAAAAGAGCACTAGTATTACCAGATTTTTTTTACCTAAATCCATCCTCCCCAAGCTTGAAGCCATTTCCCCATGTCCTATCACCACAGACCCTGCTAAGGAGTCTGTCCCCTTCTTTCCTGTAGCTCCCCTTTACATACTGACAGGTCACCTTGCAGCCTTCTCTTCTCCACGCTGCAGCCCCAGCTCTCTCAGCCTATCCTCATAGGAGAGGTGTTCCATCCCTTGGATCAAATTTTGTGGCTCTCTATAAAGGTAGTCAGAAGAGTCACATTCCCCCACCTCCCTTCAAGGCTTAGGAAGTTTTTTGAACTTTTAAGTATATTGCAGCCTTTCAAAGATCAGTTTATTTGTATGCCTGCATTCAGCTGGGCAACGAATAATAGGAAAATGCACTTAGGCAGATAAGAGCAAAAGCAAACCAAGTGACAATCTGCACCCTAAAAAAGGGAAAGCATGCAGTAAATATTAAGCCCCCGACTTCTGAAGGAATCAAACACTTTATTCTTCCTTTAACTTTTAAGGCTCCATGAGCAAAACTCTATTTCAGATTCTCAACATTTTACTGTTAAGAAAACATAAAATAGATAAATGTTTCAAAGCTATTATTTTAGTCACAGGAAGTCGTTTCCAGAACTGACTGTGTTTTTCCCACATGCCACGAACTCTCCGCAGTTACATCGATCATCAGCCACTTCTGGAGAGAAGGGGAAAAAATGCTTCTTTTTTCCTTAATTGCAAGATACTTACCATTGATTACTGGTCTGAAAGTACTGCCAAGAACATGTTGTTCTACCGAAGTCTTGGAACCAGTAACATCTACAGAGAACACCACCAAATACTCCACCAGACCACTACCATTGAAAGCACAGTCAGAAAATTACTATTGCATGGAGGGAAGAAGGGGCTAGCCAAAATAAAAACAATCTCTAATACTGATTTATTTCTATTTTAACAACAGAACACAAACTTCAGCTCCTCATTTCCAATGTATTCACCTCTTCACTTTTTAGGTGTTTAACTTGCATAGGTAATCAGCTTCAGCTATGAAAAAACTCAATATAAAATACTTTAAAAGAGGGATAACGAAAAAAAGCTGGATACACAGTTTTCAGAACTTCAAAGCAAGTATGTTTTCTTACAGAGACACGCAGCTGAGATTGCTTGAGGTAAGATATCTTGCTATAATACCGACTCATCTGAAGTACTAATAAAAAAGCTGACTTGCAAAATAAAAAGAACAAAACCGTATTTCAGTCTAAAAGGTAATTAAGAACAATAAGAGGAATGCTACAACTAGTGAGTTTTAAAGGTAAAAAATCATTAAGCTGAGACTTGCTAAAAATCAGTGATTTGAAAAAAAAATATGGCAAAAACAAATCAAGATTTTTAGTGCTGATCACAGGGGAAAAGTCACAAGTTCTACAAATGATCTCCATCACTCTGTACTTTATATAGGACACAGGCAACAGCACTGTGAGGTTTTCCATGACTATTCACTGAGTACTCAAGAAATGTAGCTGATGGCACATATACAGCTGGCAAAGAACAGCCTATCATTACTTACAAAGCTTTAAAGCCAGTGAAAGGTGTATGTTGAATGGGATCATAGCTCTTAGAAGAAACTTGCAAAGTGCTGAAATATTGCAGCTTTCATACAAAAGAAAGAAATTACATAAAATAAAAAAGTAGGAAAAAAATAGAAATCTTTCAAATCTCCAACTAAATTTACTTTCTGACAACATGATAGCAGAAGGTTGTACTCTTCATTTATTTTCTTCAGAGTAGCTCATAGAGTGCTGTTTTGGATCCACAAGGCAAACAGTACTGAGACTGTAGCCATGTCTTAGCTATTGCTAACCAGCACTAGCAGAATGTCAAGGGCTCTCTTTCTCATGCTACCCACCTCCCGCTCAGACTGAAGTGCACGAGCAGCTGGGAGGAAGGGGAACAGCCAGGACACCTGACTCTGACTGACCAAAAGGATGTCCCATACCTTGAGACAGCATGCTCAGCTACAAAAGCTGGGAGAAGGAAAGAATGTGTCTTCTCAAATAAGCACTGCACATGATAAAACTCTGCATTCCTGGGAATGACTGGACATCTGCCTGCTAATGAGAAGTACTCAGTGAATACCTTAGTTTGCATTACTTGTACACATAGATTCTGCTTTGCCTAAGCTATCTTGTAGTATTTACAAGCTAGTTCATCTCACAGTAGATTCTTAAAGGTATCTTCTGTATCTGCTAGTTATCAGCTAATGTTATTAGTCAGACAATATCATGAGTTAAATTTTTGTCAAACAATATCCAATCTCTTACAGACCTGTTATCATTGCAGCCTTACAAGCTCTAAAAAGCAGTACCAACAACAATTCTCCATAAAGGATAAAAAAACAGGAGCAGTATATATGTAAATCCACATTAGCATACAAAACATGGCAAAATTAATGCATTAATTAAGTTCAAGCTATGAGTAGAGCGAAGTTTTAGAAGCACTTCTCATCCAAATCAGCAGGAAAAAACCATGAAATAAGTAAGCAGTAAACTTGCATTCTGATGCTGTATTTCTTATAACATCATACTATTTGGCAGTTCATTTTTTGTGCACATCAGAACAGTATCATTTGGATGTTTGTGTTATTATTATGGTCAGTTGTAAACTGTCAAAGGAAAAAAAGTTTTCTCCCAAGGCAACAGAACAGTACACTGAAACAAATCTAATTAAGTACCTTAAAGGAACTGAAATTTTTATTGAGTTATTTAATAATTGATCTTAAATGTCTCAACAGGGGAAAACTAATTCCCACTTCCTGTTATCTTTGCCAGCTCTCTCAAACTTCAGCATCATGATTTTGTGCAAAGGTTCAAAACCCTTTACGCAAGCCTTCAGGCACATTCTTGCAACCAGCATGACTTGAGTACATACATATTAATGGCAATGACTGCATTTCCATGTACTCCTACAAAAGCTTGTAGAAAGCTACTTATTCCATTTCATTGCAAGAGCAAGGCTGAGATGATATAATTCTCTCCCCTACTTCCTTTTTTATTTTTTATTCAACATATTGACTTTTTCTTTTCCTTAGTTCATTATCAGAGAGACCAAGAGGGCTTTTTTCTCCACGTAGTACCTTCAATTTCCAGTTGTACTACAATATAAAATTGAATTTGAACTTTTTCCTGAGTATAGTTAATACTATCTAGCGTTTCAGCATTGTATTAACAAGTAACATCGTTCTCATTAACATTTTGAATCATCCACATATCCAATGAAAACATGGTGAATTCCACGGAATGCTTAAAAAAAAAACCTGAAAGCTGAAGGGATTTCAGGTATCTACATGAACGTGAGCTCCTGACATGAATTACTTAAAGCAGGTCTCTGAGAGGGTCATCCTTCAATTGAAGGACTGACTCTCTGCAGTAGCTTACACAGAATGTTCTCAATCCCAACAATTCATAATTATTTGCTACCTCAAGTTAATCTGGAGAGTGAGTGCAGTGCACGCAGCCTACCTCACGCAAGACCCCAGCACAGTATACTGCCATTTCATCTTCTGTGGGATACAGAACCTCATACAAGCCCTTACACAATACTTCAGTTTGAAAACTGAGAAGCCCTTTGCATATGGATTAATGTCACACAATATCAATATTTTCCATTACTGAAAAGGAGAAAAATAATAATAAATGAACATACCTAGAGATTTCCTGTCTAAATCTGACACAAAGAGCAACTGCTTCTGAATCACTTACATAGTCCTCTAGAGAAGGAAGAGCTCACAGAGTGGGCTCCTAGCCTTCCCAAAACTATGATAGGCTTACACAAGCTTTTCATAAACCACTACAAAAATTACTAGAAAACTCATAAATCCTAGTCAGGAGGTATTCAGGAAGTGAGAAAGTGTTCAGAGGAATAGCTATCCTTGGCAGGAACAAGACGTGCTCCTGCTGAAATGTCCCTTGTTGTCCTGTGCTAGCATATAGTGTGCAAAGAACATTGTCAGATTGTCTCCAAAAACAAATCAGGTTTCAGTTCACTTCCTCTCCATTTTCCCCCCATACTGTCATCCCAGGTACTTATAGCTTGAAGCACACTCTGATCAGGTAAGACACAACATTTTACAACATATTACAAAAATCACAAATACACTAAAAGAGAATTTGAGAACAACTTCTCAATAAATTCCTTATTTTCTTGGAAATCCTTCCATGTCCATCTGTGATAAAAATAAAAGTTGTTTCTTTGCACTTCCTAGCTAGCCACACACCCAAAACAGGTGATATAAAAGGGAAAACAACACCAACAAAAAACCACCAAACTATTTCTCTCTTGCCCACAGAACTCTGTGCATATTAGTATTCTTTTCAAAGGAAGACTAAGGCACTACAGAGAAATGTTAAATTGTTTCTTTGTCTTGATGTCATTCCACTGCCTCCAACTCTTCCTTTCACCACCCAAACATGAGTAAAATGCTCCTGCTCAGTGGAAGCCCTTCTACCTTAAAACTCTGACAAGGAGATTTAAAAATTAACATCTTTACCTTTGAGTACTTTTGGAGGAACTGGTTGATGCATTTATGATATAAAAACTTTCCAAACAAATTCACAAAATCAAACGGAATATTTAAGTTGCACTGAGAAATCTGAAAAAACTGAAGTCTAAGAATCACACAGCTCTCTTCAGATTTAGCAGATTTACAAAAGACACAAATAAAACAATATGTGGTGTAAATACTTAAAAGAACACATCTATACAGCAAATTGGATAAAGCTGATACGTAGCTTAAGCAACAAACAATTTCTTCTACTGTCATTAAATATTTAATGAATGTTCAGGCAGAAGGTTAACAGCCTTGAGGAACAGAAGGTGTGATCCTACCACGTCTTTCTATTATTTTTATTTTTTAATTTACTTACAGAACACTATCCATTTATCTATGAAATAAAATCCACTGATGTTACATCATCTAGTTCATCTCAACTAAGAGGTTAAAAAAGTGGCATTACCTTCTCTCTATTGCAAATCAACCAACAGAAGCAGAACACAACACTCTTGCAATTTAGTTTTACATGAACATTTTCAATCTATGTCAAAATATTTGGAATAAAAATATCTGGTTTTCTTACACTGCAGCACAACAGGAATATGATCCTGTCGATGTCATGATGTTATTTAGCTCATTCTTCAGGGGAAACTAACATTCAACCCTTCTTTGTCATGTGTAAACAGTAGTGCCAATTAGTTATTTCATAATTGTATTTATAACCAGACAAATTCATCTTAGATTCCCTCTCTGTGACTAGTGGCTTCACATAGATTGCATGTCTTTGCTGCAACGATCAGAAAGTGAAATCTCCATTTATAAAGCAATAAACTACATTTTGCATTCAAGAGTATAAAAGCCATTTACATTTCACTAAACCCTACCTCAAACACCACAGTTCTGCTTTGCTGTTTGTTATTATTAATTAATTAACAGTATCAAGAGCAATGCAATACAACGTAACACAAAGTAATACATTGCTCTTGCATGTATTTCTTGAAAGCATCCGCAGTTATCAACATCCACGAGAATGAACCAAGAGAAACTACAATGAAAATGCTCTCACTCTGGAACAGTTTACTATGAGACGAACCCTGTACAATACACCTATTACTAATAACCCAGAACACATCTTAAATGAACTGAAGTCTTTAAGAACTTGACTTCCTGTAAGCGAGAATACTTCTGAATGTACACAACTAACATTCTAGACACGAAGAAGCAATCTTTCAACTAGATAAATATTGGGTAACTATACACTTGTTCACAAGATCTATTATACCAAAAATCATCTTCAAAAAAGAAAATCCATTATTTCACATCCCCTCTCATGCTCTTTTCTCAGACTAATCCCTTACATTTGCTCTTTCTAGCACTTTCGCACAAGAGCAGATCTTGAAAAGCTTTTATTTTCTATGGCTTTATCATAGAACATACCAAATTTACTCCAAAGCTTTCATTCATGTGACAAATTGTCAGAAGTATCGGGAGAAGGGAAAAGCAAAATAAAGTTACAGAAAAAAAAAAAGCAACAGCTGGTATGAACTCAAAGAACTCCATTTAAATATATAAACACTTGAATATAATTATTGCACATGTTTTTTAAGGGAAATATAGTTTACATGTCATCAGCTACAACCCACTGAGACAGCCTGAAGACTAAAATAGAAAGATTTGATTTGCAATGTGTGGAGTAAATAACTCCCAAGGATGGTACTTCATAGAGAAATAGTATAGATGATGGTATATTTTGAGTTGTTCTATATAGATAGGATACAAATAATACAAAAGAGAAGATGGCTCACCTTCAGGATGACAAGGCTCGCAGGGGACTCCACGTGGGAGGGATCTCCAAGAAAAGATCCTTCCCTGGTGGTGGTCAGCCCTTAAATGATGTTTGGGAGAGGTGGAGCCAGGCTCCACCCCTTCCAATCACACAGGTATATCACCTTCACCTGTGCCCCCATGGCTGACTCGGTGCTCACCTCAGGTGGCCAATCAGTGGTTCAGGCTGTGATTCAGCAGTTCCCATACACAATGTGAGGTCTAAGCAATGAAAAAGGCAAGTAAAGCTTTTCTATTTTTCTTTTCTTTAAGATTACCACTTCAAGTATATAAGTATAGATTTAATGTGTAAAGAACCTGCATCACTCACCTGCTCTTCCTGGTGGAACAGGGATCTAGACCCAAGCAGAATTGGACAAAATTTCTCCTCTTGTTCTTCAATAAGTATTCTCTTCCAATCAATACTTTCTAGCAGAACAACACTGAAAAAGAAAATACACAAATGAAGGTCAGCTTCAGTGAGTTGCAAAACTGTTTACTTGCTTTATTTACCAAGTGTTAAAAGCAGCAGAAGCTTCTGAGTTTTCCATGCAGTTCTTCAACAGTTATTACAATGATAGCATGATTGGAAATGGGACAAGACAAACTAGAAGGAAGCATAATTTATACCCTCTCAGATGAAGAGTTTCAGCAGAGCTGTTACACAGTTGTACTCCCACATTTCACCTTCTATATTACTCTCACATATGATATACACAGGCTAGCTCACATTACAAAATTCTGAAAGGAACAATCAGTAAAAAAAACACATTTTCCTGGAGTTTCTACCAGAAGGGCTTCATGTCAGCTAACTGTTGTTCATTTGTGTACGTTATTACTTGTTACAAAAATGAACATATACAAACATAAATTATCATTGCACTTCATAGTGAAAGATCTCTTTTACACAATCAAAAGCCCCCAATATATGATTGAGCACCTGGAGGAAAGGCAGGGCCAACCCAGGGGAGCTCAGTACATTCCATCCCATTATAGCATTACAGTATCATTAAACTTCCAAAGCAAACTGGCTGACAAGTGTTGCAAGCAGATAAGTACACTCCTGTTTTAGCAGCAAGTATGAAGACAAAAGCTAGCAATTAGATCAAATAATGCAGAGGATTTTTTACTATGAAGTGGTTAAAGTGAGAACTCTGTTAAGAGAAGGTAAGGAAGCACAATCCCTACAAAGTCAGTAAAAGTAACGTAGCATTAGATAAGTAATACGAGTTCACATTGGTTATAACATCTGTTACCAAACACCACTGCATAATTTATTTCACTACCTATATTTTAAGAATTTCAAGTTAATATAGAGATTCTTTAAATACTCTACATACCTACGTTCCCACATCATTTCATCTGGTAGATTTAAAAAAAATCAGAACAACAATGACAAAATTACTATCCTGTTGTCAAAACAGCAAGTAACTTCTTGAAATCTAGGCCAGTGAGATGGCTGGTACTGGTCCAGGTAGGTAGATTACCTCATTCACCCATCTGCCTCTATAATGGGACAGAAAGGAAAGGCCTGCACAACCTGTGGTACACTCACAATTCCTGGATCTCATTCTAATGCTTTGCATGGGTACAGGCTAGAGTTTCAAGACAGCAAGCATTAAAGCAGTACCCAAGTACTTTTCACCTTTAGTTATGTAGAACTCCCAATACAGGGAAAAGAAATAAATTAAAAAAAAAACAACCAGAAAAAGGAAAATAGGAAAGTATATCACCCCATGCCCACTTATTCAAAAGGGTAACTAAAAACAAAACATAAAAGCAAAGTAAACACCTTAATGAGAATGAAAGACTAAAAACACTAAGATGACTCACATCAAGTCTCTACACCTGATAAGTTCTCAACTGTGAATAAACAATGGAAAAACTTGGCTTTCCCACATAGCTTTGTTTTGCTTTTGTTGGATTAGTCCATCTGCCTTCTAACAAAAAGGCATTTTGTTAAGAAACAAAATTTATATTTGAGCTCAAAAACTGAAATAAACCCATTACACAAACTCCAACTAAAAGATACAGCCCCCCAAAACCCACAAACACATTTTCAACATGGCTTTAAGTTAAATAATTGATCAAGTTTTGCATCTCAAGGCCATATATATACCTATCATTTTTTGCCTCGACCACACAAAGCATGAGAACACTTTGTTAAACAAAGCGTCATTAAAGCACTCAGACTGCATTTGTGGAGAAACCAGCAATGCATGCATATGTATATTAACAAATATAGATGTAGCATTCATTCCACCTCACCAAATTTCCATACGCCTGCTCACCTTTCAGTGGTTTCTTCTTCATGAGGGATCCATACATGCGGAAAGAAAAGGATAAACCCAAACAGACCACAGCCTCAATTTAATAATGAGAGGTGTTGAGTGGCTTAATTACTTCAGTGACACTTGGCCCCACAAGGGTGACCCAAACACACAGGGAATTTGCACCGCTAACACAGATAAGGAATTTCATCAACTTGTCTCCATTTAAGACTTCATCTTTGACTTAAATTCCCTTCTACCTTGTTATCATTACCAAATATTTTGTTCTACAGAGGATCAACCATTCAT
Source organism: Cyrtonyx montezumae (assembly GCF_038088225.1). Classification (NCBI taxonomy): domain Eukaryota; kingdom Metazoa; phylum Chordata; class Aves; order Galliformes; family Odontophoridae; genus Cyrtonyx; species Cyrtonyx montezumae. Next base: position 6,432,754 of record NW_027071914.1, on the reverse strand, counting down.
GTAGACCTAACTTACAGCAATTTAAATTGTGTCAGAAAGTTAATAAGGTAGAAATAATGCACGTGTCTCTCAGTGAGCTTAATCAGAGCCCATTAATGTGCAAGGTTTTTTTGCTTTTCTTTTATTCATGTGTTTTAACTTGAATGGAAACAAATGTATCTAACTCATTACACCTCCAAACAGATACCCAACCTGAGCAGCAAACACTTAACTCGCTTTTGGAAGTGAGGAAATTCCACTTTCCCTTTGTATTTTCCTTCACAGAAGTACAAAGCAACCTTCATATAAAAAGTAAGAGCGAAAAGAGATCTCTGCTCTTGCACACATACTGTCTATGGGTCTCACTGTCCTTACCCACCCACTATAAACCAATAAAAGCACTCAAAGGACGACTTCTACCTTGATCTAGAAGTGCCATTACCATGGCATGATATTGGTGCAAAATAAAAATAAAAAGGGTTGGACCATAAATTATATATACCTTCATTTTATTTTGTTTGAACTTTTAAGAAAGTGTTTTGACTACTTAGAATGAAGTCATTTAACGCGTTTATAAATGCAACCTTTAGTAAAACATGAGATGCTCTTTTATAACATACTTAAGAGAAAACACCCATCTTCCAGAAAACTATAAGCTAGCAAAAAAATTCCCCCCCAAAAAGACCAACCACCAGGCAGTGTGTTGAAGCCATACAAAGTAACAGTGGTGCCTCACTTTACTTTAAAAAGCCCCATGGAATGGAACAACCTTCTAGTTTTGTTTTTTTTGTTGACCTCTTCGATTTTTTTCAGATTGTAAGCATTACAGCTTTGATACTTAAGTATAAAGACGACAAATCTTTAGTTCAATGCATTATGTGCACATTTTCATCACTTTCAATTTCCAAGTCTCGCACATACATTAAGCACATCTCATCTGAAGTCATAGTCATCCCCCATTGATGGCCACACAGCAGGTAATAGAAGCCAGCCATTATCAGAGCAGTTTACAGTCTGTGGTACACATAGGAATGTTTCCAGCTTCACCGGAACACACCAAAAAACCTTTTCTCTGGTATATCACAAAGCATGAATTAGAAGATTTTTCCACTTCAACAAGGCTTTTTGTTGTTGATCTTGTTTTGTTTTTGTTTTTTTTAAAACTGCATTAGCAAAATACCAAAGACATTTAGGCCTATAAAACTATAATGCACAGTAAGTAACTGTGCTCGACATTTATAAATGTTAACAAAGAAAATGAAACAATTAAAAGATTGATTTTATTGATTATATTTTTCTTAATAGAGCTAAATGATGGAAGTTCCTACATAACAAATTCTTACAAATGTACATTGATTCAATTTGCCAAAACAAATAAAAACACGCAAGGAAGATTTATTTCAACAAACACAGGCTTTGAAGTGGAGCACAGTGGAAAAAAATAGAAGTATTAGCATTAATAATTGCTAAGAAAGAAAATTCTACAAAACATATTTTTAAAAGTGGGAAATGAAACAGCATTTCACCACACAATTCACAGAGCTTCTTGCAGCCCATGATGCCAGAAGCAGTGGATTAACCTAGTTTCTGCAGGCACAAAACTACAAACTATTGCTGAGTGCAGCTGTCAGAGCCACCTGCGTATCTCTGGCTCCATTCAAGTCTCCGAAGTAAGCCAAAGGGTGATTTCAGGATGCTGCAGTGTCCATTTTAATACATGTTTGTGAAAATAAATAAATAAAAGAGCGAGCAATAATAACTAGGGAGATTGACAGCTGCTAACGATGTCTGCCTGGAAGGTTGGTTATGCAAAGATGAAATAATTTGTGCTTGTCGTGGTCTTCCAGCATATACAATAAGGCCACTCTAACCTTTGTTTTCACTGGTATACTTGAGACGGCCTTCTCTACTTTATTTAGAGCATGTTTGTAGCAGTCAGACAGCAAGCTGCTTCTGCCAAGATTAAATAGCAAGCAAAGGCAATTGCATGGAAAAAATTCAAGTCTCACACAGATAAAGGAGAAAGTAAGATAGCAATTTCCAGCTACCAGCAAGTTAAATTCAGAGAGTTCAAAACAGCACTGGAAAGTTCTGATGTTTATCTAGACTCTTTCAGATATCTTCAAATGTAAATCTGGAGCAGAAATTGGGCTGACTTGGTCAAGTTTATCTATGCTAGCTCACTGCTCAGTACCTCTGTTCACCAAACCAGAGAGGAAACACACTGAATTTACCTCCAGGTTGCATAGACAGCAGTCACACAACATGAAGAACAGAAATTACTGTTTTAAAGACTTGTTTACTTCGTAGCTCTTATTCATATCCAAAGATGCACTCCCTCATCAGAATGCAAAGACAATCCTGTTTTTACAGACTTGTCAACTGCACGCCTATAAATTATCCAGCAGGCTGTCCTGTTCCAGAAGAGCTGCCCCGGCTTCCAGGTTGTGGGAGCACTTTCCAAGGTATTCCAGGCACACACAAGAGCTCATGAAACCTAAAGAAGGACAAGTCTGGCAGGTTCACAAACAGGAAGAGCAAGAACGGAACATTCCAATGAGTTTCTGTGCTCATCTCACTAGCTCCAAGTTTTAAATCTATCTTCTAGTCTACTTCTGAGATGAAGCTGGAAAAATTAACCTGCAAAATTTTCTCATGAATGAAGAGCTCAGAAGATAACACTGAAAATACCTCCATTAGTTATTTTACATAATCCACATTGTGAAAGAAATTAAGACTGTTTCGATGGATACACCTGGCCTATATAAAAACATCATGCCAAACTTTCCTCCTGTTTCTCTCATTGTGGAGGTATACGTATGTACAAAAGGACGCAGTTCAAGACACTTGAGTGAGGTGTTACATTTTCCTTATGTAATATGCTCATTACACTATGGCAGCATAACATCTGGATTAGATAAACTCTGCCAAAAAGTTCTCTCTGTTCAGCAGTGATCTGTGTGATATATATTTTAACACAGACAATGATCAGGCTCTCAGTGCCAGACAGCTGTGCCAGCTTTAGGTAACAGCTGTGGGAGAACTGTAATACCTATCATCATTACTGCGCTACAACTACAGAAGAACCAGCAGAGCAGATTGCCATGAATGCTCACTCCTTGGTACGCCTCAAAGTGATTTTTTCTTCCATGGTTTAATCACTTCCCCCTAAGGAAGCTGAACCTTTTTGCATTGACAAGATTTAGAGAATTCCACAACCCTTTCTGCCAGCTTTGGTTTCTAAGCAAGCTCTCAGACAACAGATCGAAGACCCTCGCATCAATTTCTGTAGTGACGATATGATTAAATCATGGTGCACCCATATAGCACTGCAGCCAAGATAAACTTGAGTACCTTCATAAGAGTAACACAAATAAAGGGAACATACAGGCAGCCAAGTCCAGCTCCAGGTCCAACACCCAAGCACGTGCACTGCTATCCTCAGAACCAGCCACACAGGCTCAGGAGTGGTCTTGCACCCAGGGGCTGCCTCACAGAGGAGCATTGCTACACGCTCTGAATTGCAGCACATAGCCCTTCTGCACACTGGATGGCCCAGCAGTCATCCTAGCTTATCCCAGTAATCCTGGATTTTGGGTACCTCATAGTTTCAAATCAGAAGTACTTCCTGCATTTGCATCAGCTCTAGACAGGAACAGAACAGAAACACATTTCAGTGTAAAGAATCACCAAATTAAGTACTGATTTGAACTAAAAGTCAAAACATCAGTAACTTAGATACGTTTCTACTCTCCTCCAGAAAGGCAGCAGGCTTCAGTACTCCACTTTTGCCATGACAAAAGCCCCGAGTTAAAAACTTCCAAGTCAGCTCAGATATAAACTTTATTTCTGTTGATGACCCATAGCTCTTTAAAACAGACTTATATGCAATGAAGTTTAAGATATGGCTTTTACTCAGGATTCATACACTTTCATATGGCAATAACTTGATGTATTCAAAGCTGATTCATCTTGTTCCTGTGGCATTTGTTTTCATTTACTCCTACTAGATGCAGAAGCTGCTCATCTGACGTGTCTTATTTTTATATATTTGCAGCCCAATTAAACAATTAATAATCTGAAACATTAGAAGTTTACTTGTTCATAAATTAAGTGTAGAATGTACATAAATCTCAAGTACCATTCATTATGCACACAAAAATCTTTTCTTTTTAATTGAAAGTAGCTCTAGCTTCTACAGTCTACAAAAACAATTCACTTTGTTTTGCTTACTTATAAAATGATCATTAATTTCAGAAGAGAAAATATTGTTATTAAAAATATTGAGTGCTGTCTTGGGTGAATAACTCATCTATTAGCTTGGGATCAATGCAAATTAATCCCCTCAGCACCATGAAAAGGTTGCTTCTGCTCATTAAGTTGCATCATAGTAGGAAAAGGTCTGATAAAGAATAGATGAATAGGCAGAACAAATAATTTGTCATACAACTTCCTTTTAGCAGCACAGTAATTAATATAGATAAATTATATCAAGTGTCCTGCATTTTATATGAGAATTTCATTAAAGTAATGACACTTTGATTAAGTTCCCCTCTAACACGGGTAATCTGCAGGAGAAAATTAGCACTTTAATTCCTCTGTTCTCTTCAACATCCTCAAACGATTACTGACTATGGCTACCCTTTGTAATCAGCCAAAAATCCCTGCTCTGAATCCAGTCCCACACAGCATCCATATTATCTGGCTATTGGCTACACAATACCACAGAGCACAGCAGACCACTGACATCTTCTAAGAACTTCAAAGACCCTCAGTAACACCCACATGCACATGAACACCCTATTTCTCTAATAGTCTATTTGTGTACAGCACTTTTCCTAACACTGAATGCTTATATATAATTAAACTACTGCTGAATCTTGTTCCTGGAGCTGTACCCACAGAGAAGATAGACATATAATTACAACAGCCATTTATTTTCTGATGAACTCTCTGCTTGATTTCTGTGGTCACAGATAGCCTCTCTTGATGCACAAAAGGCAACCTCTAGGTCAACTGATCACCCTCTGCTTGCCAAGAAGGTATTTTCACAGTCAGCTTACAAGTCTATAAAGTTTTATGAAACTAGAGCAAGAAACATTTCAGGCACTTACTGCAAACCTAGTACTCTATGTCACCCAAAGTCATAAAATTGGGTCATCAGATTATTAACTCAAATCTCAGAAGGAAACATCAGCTGACATAACTCACAGGAAAAAAAAGCCCAAATCAATCACTTTAAAGAGTGACACCTGACTGAAAGAGCTATTGGAGAGTAGGTCCCAAAGTGTACTGCCTGGGAAACAATAAAAGGATATGCAGAACACCATTCTGTAGTGTTGTATGTTGTAAGCACTACAAGCTAATTTTCCAGAGGTTTACCTGAGTTTGTTTTCCTTAGAACACTATGGCATGTAAACCCTCGAAGTTCATAGCAGCATCTACTATTGTGGTTCATTTCTGAGATACAGGACTGACCACGGACCAATCCTTCATATCAGCAGATGTGGAGGGCCTACACAACTTCAACATATAAGCTAACACCCCCAAAAACTTTTAGTAACCCCAAACACTGCAGTGCTCATTGAGAAATAGGAGACCTGCATCAAGCAGAGTGAATTAGCTTTTCTGAAAGCAAACCAACCACCACCAACAACAGAAAAAGCAAACAAACAAAAAAATACACATAGAAAGGAGAAAGCCAAGGCTGCTAAGGAAGCTTCATAGTGTACCACTAACATACATGCAAAGTCAAAGCAAATTACTGCCACAAGGCAAGACACGCCCTTTACACTATCTTCCTTGCCACCCAAAAGCAACATTTACCAACCAGGTCTGAAAGCTATTTTCTTCATTTAATGGACACTCTTCTGAGGGGAAATAGTCAATCAGCAAGCACCTAAAGTGCCAAAGTTACTTCCCTGTTGCAGAAATTAACGTTTTTTCAAGATGGTAGGTAAAACATCAGAGAATAAGAAATAATTCAACATGAGTAGATAGACTCAAAATTCTCAGGCTGATTGGATTTTCAATTTTGACTTTTTTTTCCAGCAAAATAGGAAAAGTCACATTTAAAAAACAAAACTAAAGCCTTGAAAAAAGGCCTTTAATCTCCCAGAAGGGGAAAATAAAGGGCTATTCTCATTCCATAAATTTTAAAGGAAAAACACATTTCAGATGGCCACAAACTAATCCTCACCTCCATCACTCCAATTTTAGAGGATAAAACAACACTGCATCCAAAATTAGCTGTTCTGCCCTACTTCTATTTAGCTTTATGACATAATTTAATTTGCCAACTCAGACATCTCAGACATTCGTCAGCTAAAAGGAAGACCAGAAGGACACTTGGTCTTTGAAGAAAACCCCACCTTCATTAAAAACAAACAAACAAAAAAAGATAGCAAAAACACAAAAAATAACATGACCATCAGTTGGATTATGAAACAACTTGCTCCCAATGGCAAAAGTATGTATATCTTAGCATTTTATTTACTCGAAGAATGCCAAGAAAACATATGAAGTGGTCAAATTGCATGTCACAGCAAAGGCTTACTTTCTCAGTTTAATATAAATGTAAAGAAAGATGAGCTTGTGCTCATGTCTTCCTTCAAAATCCTCCTGGACTTAAAGGAATCAGCAAAGACTGATTCTTAAAGTTTTACCTCTTCCAAATGGAGAAATTTATACCTTGATGTGAATCAATTCAAGATGAAGATAACTCTGCTAGTTCATTATAAGAGAGATCATCACAAAACCACCTTCTGTCCCTCACTGATGAAGATATTCATAAAAGCAAAACAAAAAAAATGAAATAGACAAAAAAAAAAGCTCTCCTTTCCCCACTATTTTCCAAGGTATTTCTGGGGGAATATTCCGCAGCATGACCCAAAGCTTCTCAGGCAGACTTCTGTGAGCTGATTCACATAAGCACACATGACTGACTATATGCTCACATACCACAAATATTTCTCTTTCATGAAAACTCAAATATAAGCATCATATTAACGGGAATTCCTGGAACTCTAAGAGGTTATGACTAGGATTTGAACACCAAAGAAGATCCTTCACTTAGCAAATTGAATTGATTTACACATTTTGTCCCTGTTTAATAAATCAATGTTTTTATGTTTGTCTAACCTCATTATAGCTACATTACAACAGAATGAAGCACGGTCGCTAATAAAATTAGGAAGAAATTTGCTAAGATAGCTGCATGACTGAAAACACGTGAATGCAACAAAACCTTTGCACTGGATTATCACAACTGTGCTGCCCAGGCTTTATCATTATTATTTTTAAATATAACAAAATTGCTATAACCTGAATGTTTTTCAGAGTTTATATTTATTCTTTTTTCCCCATACATACTCAAACAACTCTCCTGCTTACACAGTGACCTGCATTAAATACTATTTACTCTGCATCAAAAAGCTATTTCTTAGCAAGTATAATCTCTACCTGGTCCACACACACAGACATTGGCGATGCCAACAGGAGGAAGACCAACAAATAGGAAAATTTCAGTACTACAAGAAACTTGGATTTGATAAATATCTATACGCCCAAATGTCTGAGATGAGCGATCAAAATTACCAAGAACACACAGTTTTAAGAAGAGCATTACACTGTGCTGTGTGATATTACTGCAACAGTAGCACAAACACAGGCTGGCACTTCTGCTTTTGTTTCATTATTTGTTTTTTGTTTTTTAACATCTCTCACTGCACCTCCACCACCTGCTCCCCAAAAAGCAGTAATGCAAAGTAGATCACTGTGCTATGCCTTCTCTTAAGTCTTTTCCAGGAACAAACACCACAGTTTCCAAGAGTGTGATTAAAATGGGTCAGACTACTGAAAATCCCATTTTAAGCTTGCAATTGGGCTAATTTGCAATTACCCAAAGCAGTAGGCTTAAAGGATGAACAGTCACTTAAACTCAGTTCACATTTCTCTACCATCTTACAAACCTACAGATTGAAATTTCAACTATCATTTGCTGGCCTTTAGTAATCAACAGATTCTTGAGAACAATTACAATGTTCATTATAGGGCAATCAAAAGAAGAAAAAAAGAGAAGGGGGGGGGAGGATGTCTGTTGGGTGTTGCTAAAATACCCAGGCACAATGAAGTCGCAGCAGCTTCTTCCAGCTGTCGTCTTAGCCGACACAGAAATAAGTCTCTAAGTCACACAAACTCCTTGAGACAGCAGGAAGCAGGGAATTTTTCATTGCACGCCTTTAGACAACCTGAATACTGCACAGATTCTGTCTTCTGTCACTCAGGACAAAATTCAACACAGCCTTATTCATTTTAAGTAGAGTTTCCCAACTAAAACACACAGAAACACTCAGAATCATGTTGTTTTTTTTTCCCCTCAACCTTACACTAGGTTTTCTTTGTTAAAATAATTTTTCTAAGATAAAAAGAAGAAAAAATGTTCCTCGAGTTGGACTTGTTCCACCTGTACAGCTGTGCCAAAACACTTTCAGTGCATGCTCAGCTATCTCTGTTTTCTGTTCCCAGGCACCTCCAGGGAACAGCCCAACAATTTGCTCAATCACATCAAACCATGTTGCATTCATGACTCGGTCAGAAGACTGCTGGGCATCTAATTGAAACACAGCATCAAATCATTTTGACAACTTACAAAGAAAAATATAAAGGAAAACAGCAAACTATTTTCTATACATTATCAGAAGAGAGAAAAGTCTAATTGGGGGTGGGGAGGGGAAGGGGGCAACCTTCATCTTCCATCAATCAGATTACAAAGTTAGTGGACCTAAAGTTAATTAAAAACTCTAAGCAAGTTCACCTACATTGTTTTAGACAAGAAAAACTTTGCTGAAAATTAGATATGTTTTCTACTTGCCCTCTCTATTGCTCGTGCTTCTCAAAAGACTTTATTTCCCATTTTACTTTTCCCGGAAGTACCCCCTAAATTGATTGTGCTACCTATTGCATATGGTCAACAATAAGAAATAATGAGACCACGTATGGGAGATAGCATTGTAGTACCTTGGAAACAGACTACAATGTTTTCTTTCCTTCAACTAACCAATAGCAACAATTTGAATCCTCTAATAATTTGCTGGTAAAGACACTATATTTGGCAAACTTAATGATAATAAAATAAGGAGTAAGACTCACCTTCAATAAGTGCCCAGATCATCCATCCTACACACACTTCTATTTACAGAACACCTTAGTTTGCCTGCCAGTACCTTACAATAAATGCCAGCTAATTGGCAGAAGGTACCATTACAAGAGCCCACAGTTGAGTACTCAAGGAAGACCAAAATCAGGGTCAAGCAACTTGAGTTAAAAACTCTAAGGGAGCTTAAAAACAGCACTCCTTCGTGCCACAAAGATAAGAAGCAACTACAATTATGTAAAAATGCAAAACAACTTCAGTTTGCTAACCTCAGCACCTATTTCAGAGTGAATTTCAGCCCAGAGCTTTGCCCATGGTGACGCAGAACTCATGAGGTTCAAGTTCTTTAGTCCTCTGAATAGCACTTCTGCAAGCCTAATATTTCCTCCTTTAGTCTCCTATTTTTTTCCTTCTCTTACATACTGAGACATAAGTACTTCTGAACTTCAACTCATACTTTATCAGGTTCTTACCTTAATGCTTTAAATGTGTGCAGTTCAAGTCTGTATTCAAATTATTATAATTCACTTAAAATATGACTTGTGGACCTAGCCAAAATCCAGGTAGGGAATACAAAGGAACAAGAATAAAATGGTAGAGACATTATAAACAGTTACATAGAAATATCTAAAAGGAATGAAGTTAAAGGAGTAAAAAATAAATAAAAGGAATATAGCAAGTGATTTTTTTATTTCCCACAAATATTGTAACAAATTTATGCAGAAAAGCCTACCACAATGTTTAGTTGTTTCTAACATTTGCACGGTTGTCAAACTGGCACAACAATAACTTCAACCCATTTCACTCAGTGCTGCATGTAAGCAGCCATACAGAAAAACTACAACAGGGTAACATAACATACAGAATTTTGCAGGAGTTTCTCCTACCCAGGAGGTGGAAAAGCTGACGAATAGGTATTAATTTCCAGCCAACTGCCAACATCTTCACAAGATAGAAGTGACCACGAGGACATGTCAAAATCCAAAATCCAAGTCTTACTAAATTACCATGCCAGCAAGATCCCTCCCTTCAAAAGTTACCAGTCCAAGAATCGATCACATTTCTACTCAGTGAAAGTTTACCAGAAGATACAATCAAATAGTTCTTCCATAGAGATAAATTAAGCACTTTGAGACTCCAACAAAGTGAAGACAAGTTACGCCAAAAACTGAGCTGCAGGAGCAGTCTTCCACATCCTTGATGCAAATCAGCTTCGTAAATCACTAGTTGCTTGACCAGCTCTACAGAAAAGAAACTTCTAAAGCAACATCTTTGAAAAAAAAAACTGACAGCAACTTCTAGTGAAAATACTATTTTTCCAAAAACAGCAATTAAACAATCTGAAACAATGCCAGCCACTTCACACCTTCCTGAGAGCTGCCACGCTCCTGCGTGATCACTAAGAAACAAGATATTTTGAAGAATCTATGCTATATCTATTTGTATTATAAAGGTAAGTCTGATATCCAAATAAAGGAAATCCTGTCTTAAGTGCTGAATAACATTAACCAGAAATAAAATACTGCTCCAAATGTTTCTTTAGCAGCTGCCCACATTTTCAATATGCTTCAAACAGAAGCAACATGACTTCCTTGTGCACACACATCCCTTCCTTGGCAGTGACAATGACTACCCCAGCAGCTGTCACAGCCTGCCTTTCTGAGCCATACAAAAAAAAACCAGCCCAAAGCAGCCTGAACCTCATCTGACCTTTTAATCCTGAGCCACTTCAGGTGGGTTCAGGAAGGTTCATATTTCAAGGATGAGAAAAGATAAATATGTTCTTCCACTTTTTCTCCATGAGAGGATGAGTAGAGGAAATAGCCTATTCATTTCTTTCACCCACAGGTTGGGATTTCTTAAGGAGAATAAAGTTTTTAAAAAAGGAAACCAAAGTTATACAGAAGATGATTGCAGATTTGGGCTTAGAGAAAAGCAATTTTCCTAGTGGGTTTACTTGGACTCAGCTGTTGAGCCCCCCTCTAAAAGGTACTTTATGCCACACTAAGAAGTTCTGTTGCAGAAGTAATAACAAGACTAAGAATGTCAAGCTTCACTAACACTTTAATGATAAATTACCTGGTTGGACTTGTTGGATCATTTTCCCTTCAATTGAGCTGTGCATTGGGATAATTCATTGCATGGCTTCCAGAAAAGCTCTCAGTCAGCAGCACTTCTGACTGCCTTAAGGTAAGAAAAACTCCCTGCTTTCATCTCCTATGGAGTTTTAAAATTGGGTTGGATTCCTTCTTATGAGGAGATGTTGTCTTTAACTTGGACTAAAAGCTAGATGAGGGTTAGATCTGAATCCCCAGACTGTGGGGAACAAAGAAAAAAAATCCAAGAATAATGTCAGCCTAAGGAAAATATTCTAAATGCTGCATCATGCAACTTCTTTTTCTCCTCCTTTCAACAGGACCAGCCTGACTCAGAATTCAGTACCCTGCTGATCTTAGCTATTACATCAGTTCCTTTCATACTCGCATTCAAGGAACGTATCTGCAACTTGAAAACAAAGTGGCTGAAAGTTATCATTTCTGATGCTCTAATACACAAGAGGAAACAGTAGGGTGTATTTTCATAACAGGCAAGTTAACAAAATTCTCACTGGAAGTGACATCTGAGTGACTGAGCAATAAACAGCTCAGAGCTGATCAGCTAAAAACCAGCCACTAATGCAAAAACCACAGGTCTTGATAAACATCAGCTAAGCCTGCTCACTCTAGGGTCATAGACACATCAAAGCCAAAAAGAACACTTGCCAGGAAGAGTGGACCTGCACCCACACAATTAAAAATGCATTAAACCACTGCAGATTCACACTACCAGACTCCCTTTACCTATGCAGTTCAACTAAAGATTAATGGTGCGAATGATTGGTTTATTAGATACCTATTTCACCCTAGAAGTACACCTCCATTTTATCTCAAAGCAAAACCAGACTCCTAATTATGCCATTCTGGTTTTAAATTCTTTAAGTGAAACACTTAAGAGAGCACGGCTGTTGTAAATTTACCGTATGATTTACATCAAGACAAAACTTCTTTCTTAACCTGAGCTCTGAACCCATCCATTTCCCAGGAGCCACATAAATCACTGTCTGTGTACTGAGCTGAACAGAGTTACTTCTCCACAGTTTACAGACATGGGTTTTCTCCCTCTACTTTCCCTAGTGTGTTTCTGAGTCTTCCGCTGCAACATGCAGCATGAAGCATACGTACATCTTCTTGAGCATTAATTTAAAAATACAGGTGCTGTGGGGGGACCTGAGGGGTTGCCTTCCACCTCCCTGAGTGACTGGAAGGTAAAAATTATCCTGAAATGAAAAGGTCTGAAACTCACTGATACCTTTAGATCTCAGCAATCACTTGCTAGGATTTTACCACTATTATAGCATTCTAACATCAAAAAGGAAAAGTCCTTAAATAGCTTCAGTGGTTCAGAAAAGCCAGCAAAATTTTATTATGAGATGATGTAAGCAGGAAATAACTTGTGCGTGCAATATAGACCAGTTCAGTCTTCTTATCTCCTTTGGCAGCTGCCCTGGCGTTTAACTCCTGGTGATAAGGATTGCAAGATGAATCATCAGAGAAGCCAAGAACTGAGATGGCCCACTTCATCCCCAACCCTCTTCCTCTACATGCATTCATACACTTGGCCGAGCTGTTTTAAAATAAGTCACTTGTATGATGCTAAACTGGTTTCCAAACTTGTTGAATTTCAGGGCCATGCTCCACAGTGGAATAAAGTTAAGAATCCACTCAGTCCTGAGAAGCTGCTAGAGAGACAGGGCATCACTGCTGCAGCTCTGCTTTCCTGGGCTCACTGAGGACGTGGTGTTCCAACTGCTGCACAGCCACTGCCTTGCATCCTTACAAGGTAATCGCTGCACTAAGTCCTGGGGATTGAGAAATTGTGAGGAAATATTCTCAGGGAAGTAAGTTTTAGGCTGAAGAACAGAAGCGAAGGGGGAGGGAAGAGAACACGAAAAATCTCTTTTCCTCTGCTGCCATCCCTTGTCCTTTCCCCAGCCAGCACATTCCTACCCCGAGTTTTGCAGGATTCTAGGAACTACTTCTCCAGCAGAACAGCGCAGGATTGCCATCTACAGGCCTTGCAAAACAAGACGGTGCCTTTCAGACAACTGCCAAAGATGGAAGAAAAGCAAGAAAAAGGTTGTATTCTCCATATAAATTCTTTTTGCTTTTTATAATACTTCGACTAAGAACAGTCCACAAATAGAATAACCCTTTACTGTTATGTGCTATGGCACAAAAATTAAAACGACATGAAAAAATATTTTCAGCACATTCCTCTCAACATTCATGCCTCATCTCTTATCATTTTCTTACAGCTCTAAGAGATAGAGGTGCGCACCTGCCTTTCATTTTCTCCTCAGTTTTGCTTTTCTCATTTATATTTTGGTGACGAAACAAAAGCTAAGGACATAACCACCAAGATTCTGACATGTAACAGGCAGAACTACCAGTAAATTGGCCACAATGTTTTTCAGTTTCAAGGTTTCATTATTATTACAGCTACACTGGACTGACACTGCAGTAAACGTTACAAAACTCATCAAGCACTCCTTTCCACTGCTCTTGCAGGGAAGCCATGTGATATTATTACTGACCTAAAGGGGCCAATTCACCAGAGGTTTCCATCATAAAATGCCTAAAGTACACATACACTTAGAAAATCTTTTTACCATTACACTTATCCCAGTAAAATGCTGTAGAAAGAGTTGGCAGATTACTGGCATGCAATGCTGTAGGAAATACATAGGAGTGAACAGTCATTTGTACCCATGACATACGTAAGGATTAGTGAAATGCTGAGCACTTTTCTGCTTCATGGACCAAGCATGCTGGAGGAAAAGCCCTTGACAGAAACAGCTTAGTTCTAATCACTGAGACAAAGAGCTACTACATTAAGTCAGGGCTCTGAGCTGAGTTGGGGCTTAAGGAATATAAACGTTAGAGGTAACACCAGTGCAATCTCCAATCCAAGGACTACACAGATCAGGTTTTTAAGCTAATGATGTTTAACAGGATCCAACCACATGAAGGTAACAAATACACAAATAAAAAGCATCAGGGAACTTCAGACTCAGTCTGAAGCAAATCCAAGCCAATGGTATTCCTGGGCTACAATGACAGAGTGATTTTCTGGACAACTCTATTTTCTGAATTTCTCACCCTTATGGTGAGAAATAAGTAAATCCAGCTATCTCATTAAAAATCCAGAAGCTTGAAACAATTCTAATTCAAATGCATTCCTGCAAAACATTTTAACCAGTTCAGATAAAGCCATCTTAAGGAAGAATAATCACATGCAAGTATGATTTTTGGGGAAAAGTTCAGTCTGTTTAAATTTGGTGAATTTAAACTTTTTTTTTTTTTGATACTATGGTAGATAGACTGATTGCTGACTCACGGCTAGCCAAAAAGTGGTGAAAAGCTAAGTGAACCTGAGAGAATCTCATTCTTCATCACATTTACTCTGATAACTTGCTCATTTCCAGTTGGAGGAATACTACTGACAACATGAAAGAGACAGGACTTGCTGAACACTCAACACCTTTGCAAGATTAATTTCTTAAAATGCGCATTTCAGAAGATTCATCTTGGAAAGCAATGGAAGAACAGCTGAATCACAGCCTTCCTTAAAGACAGATAATCTTGAACTGAACAGTGGCAGTATCAAGAGAAGTCACTGAAGCCAAAGCAAGTCACAAGAAGTTTCCATTGGTGAACTATGCGTTATCTGCCATTCTTCTTCTTTATTTCCTGCTGAAGAAAAAATTTCTTTTCCTTCTCTAGCCATCATCTACAGCATGAAGCAGAAAATGTGGACACTAAACAAATGGACTAAGCAAAAATAAGATGAAGAAGTATTGAGTGACTGCTGCTAGCAATAGCAAACAGATCACGGAACAAATGATTATAAGACAAATCAGATCAAAGTCAGAGATGCACAGCAAATGGAACGCAATGGTGGTAAGCAGAAAATCCATCCTATTGATGTTAAAGCAGATAGACCAAACTAGTGACAGCACAAACCCTGATAAACTAGGAAAGAAAGAAGTCACGAGACTGCTTGATCTCTCAAATTAAGGAGATATCTTTATCTTTGAGAAGTAACACAGTGTTCAGAGGGACTGAGTAAGCGGCATAATAGTAAGAGGCAAGAAACATCACTCATTTTTTTACTGACTGAATAGTAAAAATAATGAAAGATCCTTGAACACAATTCCCTGATCAGCAGTCCCTTTGCCTCTAACAAATGCATTCTTCTTCTAGATGCTGGGAGTTTTCAATAGCAAAATATCTTAGAAGAGTTGAAGCAAATATTAGTTGTATCTTCAGCAGTAAAGAGGAAAAGCATGTGAGAATATGAAAAACAATGGTGTGATATCACAAGTAGATTGCAGCTAACCTTAATCTTAGATTGAACAGAAGACTTGAAGTTCAAGGGGAATTAATTCACCAGATTGTGACTATGTAGCAGAAAAGCTGAGGATTTTGTATACACCATCTGTAGTCTTCCAGCACAGCCCCTAGTTAGCATCAATCATGTCCCACCCAACAAACAAGAGCTAACAAGCTCTAGCTAACCATTAAAGCTTCTAGTTAATGGAAACCACTACAGCAACACAGATTTTTTGCATTTCCCAATGCTAACCAGGAAGTTACTTCGAAATATCCAGTAATGACATCAGCACAGGGTGAGAGATTACATAACCATTAGTACCTTATCAGAAGTACCACCTTCATTCACTCAGTACTTGTATCACACAAGGTAATGCCCTAAGATATTCTATAAATATATTTTAAGAAGTAACATCTAAGTTCATTTCTCATACTTGTCTCCTCTAGCTAGTGTGGAAGGAAAAGTCTCCCTAAACTACGCAATGCACAGCACAGTTCTACTTCTAGATTTTAGGAAACCAAGAGCCTTCATACTTGTATCAAGAGCTACAGCTGGAAATAACAAGCAGAGGTAAATAAAATGACAGAAAAAACTGTTCAGGCATGAACAAAATTTATCCATTTCTGCTCTATTACAAAAACTGTAGTGTGTCACATTCATCAAAGAAGTCACACTATGTGAGACATTTCTACATCTTCTAAACAACCTGCATACTTTGTAACAAGGCCCAAGAAGTGATAATGTCTTTCTAAAATTATATTCAGTCAAAACTTTTGCTCGTAACAGAAGCTTTCTGGTACTGCAGTCTGAGAAATCCAAATTATATTAACTAGCTTCAGGTCAAACTGACCTCAGCAACATGGCTGGAACCGCAGAGTAACTCTGGCTGCATATAAAAATTATTCCAAAGGATCAGAGAACAAACTTGGCTTCACCTTCCAAGGAAGGGGAGTTAGTTAGCAGCAATAAATTGCTCATTCTGTGACACAGCACAGGTGATGGACATCACGTGATCACTTGCTTTCCTGCAGTATATATTTTTAAAAGTATTCTACTTTATTTCCCAGATTCTATTCATCTATCCTTTCTACCACATCAGCATTTCTATTTAATGTATTTTTAATTCAGAATATAATACAAAATCATTTGGGAAAGCCATACTCAGCTTTAATCTTTTCCGTGAATAATTAGCAACTTGGCAGCAAAGGACACTCTTTCCCTCTCTCTGGACTGTCATGCATTCCAGTGTCAAAACATCTGTATTTCTGCCAAGGGGCTTAGAAGCACTCTGCTCTTTGCTTTTTATTTTTCTAAATTAAAAAAACCTAAATTTCTAAAACAGAAAGTGAAGTTTCAAGGAAGAACCCAGGCCCACTTTTCTTTGTGCCAATTTACCAGTGTAGTATAGCAGATGTGCTTGTCTTCTGAGAAGTGACATTCCTGTCACATAGCCAGAGCCAGAAGTAGCTACACCAGGTGTCACAACTTAAGCTTACAGAAAGCATTTAGAATACCCATAGGTCATTCTGCTGATTTCAGGTCAGCCTGCAGCATCTTCCATTCCATGAGAAGCACCTACTCCATCACAGGTCTGCAGCACAGCTTTCAGAGTATGCTGCGCGCTCTTGGCATGTTTGAATGGCACCTGTACTGCCTGCGCTGCCACTCAGCAGCACAGCATTTGACAGCCTGTGTTGCCAGAAGTAGCTGCAATTTACTGCTGGTGAACAAAGAATAAGCAGTCCTGCAGAAAATGCAACAGCAAATAATGAGCTTACGTTATGCAGGAGGGGAGGTGTTATTCATGTCCTAACTGAGGAAGTTCTCCACAAGTGACCTTCATTTGATCATGCTTCAGTTGTGCTGTTTTGACTATTATACTGTCAATTTGAGGTTTTGAAAAGCTCAAAGTTGTCACTGATGATAACAGAGCTGAGATGGAGCAGGCGACTTAGTACGAGTAAGAAACGAAAGCTCAGCAAAGCCAAGTACTGCACCGAGTCAGTGTTCAAGTTGAAAATACACAGGCTCCTGGTCCTGCACTCAGCTCACTGATATACAGGCCTCCAGAGCTAGAGCTGAAAGAGGTGCTGGACTTAAAGCAGTTGTCTTCACCATGGGAAGGAACGGCCTTTTCATGTGTATTTCCCTTCCAATTGAGCAAAATACTCTGATTTAAGTTACAGCCTGGTAAAGCTTAATCCCCTAAGGCCCTCCAAATCCTCTGTACATAAAATGTACAAGCACAGTGCAAAAGAAAAGGTATTCTCTGAATTAACTGCCATGTTGAACAAACAAATTAACCAAAGGGGAAAACTCAAGGAGAAAGACTACTCAAAAAAAAAAAAAAAAATAAAACTTCATTTTAGCTCAGGCACAAAGCAATACCAAGCTCTCCTCAGCTCAGACTGCCACAGCCCAGGACACCTAGCATGAAGCCAGAGAAAACAGTAACTGGATCTGAATCGTCAAAACAGGGACTACTGAGATCAAGAGAACTTTACACTCAATTTTGCGGTATGAATAGAGGCAAGGGAACTTGTCATTTCTGGATCTAAGCCAGTGTTTTACTGCAGCAATCTGGAAAATAAAAATAAAAAAGAGGAAAAAATAGAAAACAAATGTGACTGGATTTCTCATCTACTGCTTCTTGCAAAACCAATTTGAAAGTGACTTGCATAGGCTTGCATTTGATAGAGGGAAGAGCAGAAAAGAAATAGGTCCCTTAGAAGGACAGTATAAAGAACTCATTTTATTAAGATGTGCAACAGCAACCACGATGAAGAAACAGCAAACATTTTCTCACATTTGTCTGTAACAGTAGTTACTTCAGCTTAAGTCAATCTGTAAGCCGTTCAGCTAGGAGCTCTGATTCTCATTTCCTGGAATGAGATTGACTTGCTCTTTCAAGTGCATGAGGACATCCTGTCATGATCAATAATAAAGAAGCTACGATTTGTGAGTTCACATTTCCTGATCCTTATGTAGAAAAAAGTTTGGATTTAAAAATAAATAAATAAAATAAACACAAACCCACCAACATAAGTTTGGATACTCTACACCATTTTCTTAGTTTTATGTAATCAGACTTCATTCTTTCCCCGATTGCAACAAGAACAATTTGTGTGCTCTGTCTAGTATTGTCTGAGAAAATTGCCCGAACCACAGCTCCTAGACAAAGCTATATCAAATGTACAAAAACTTACATGGTAGGGGCAAAATTCACCCAAGTTTTTCCCAAGTTCCACAGTGTTCAGATGAAGTCTGACAGCTCTCTGATCAATTCTGCATGCAACACATCCCTATGTTTTTAATTACATTTTCACATAACATTCCTTTGAGAAATCCAAAACTTCTGCTCTGCAGCTAATAGCATTCTGGAGAAAATATTTTTGGCCTGGAAACAAGTCAGGCTATTACAAAAGCCTGAAAACATTCCCTTCAGCATTTTCAGAACTTCCCCTTAAAGAAACACAGAACTAGCTTCCCTTAGTCAGAGAAAGTTACCCCTCGATATCAATAGCATGCAGGATCTATTCACACAGCCATGGAAAGCAGTTGGTTGGTTAATTTGGATGAGGGTTTTGCTGTCATGTCCACCTCCCATCTCCCTGCCATAGGGCAGTTGCTATAACAAGGCTCTGAAGATCAAGGAAAATTTTAAGTAGCCATCCATACAAAGCACACAAAAGAAAAAAGAGCGGAGAACTTCTTTTCAGTGTTGCATAGGATAAAGGTTTTTATTTGTTCTTTCATGCTAGCATGTAGGAATACTAAACAATGTCAACACCATGGGGCTGTTTTGTACAATGCAAATAGGTGAGCTATTTATTCACTTAAGATGCATCAGGTTTTTCACCTACTTCTTTTTTTTCCCCTTTGGAAGAAGGCTAGCTCTGAATAATAATTTCCTTTGCACTTACAGAACATAAATTCTAAATATTCCTAAAGGTTCCTATAACTATTCATATTACTGTGAAAAATGTTAGAAACACTTTTACAGCTAGGGTGGAACATAGCAACTGTTCAACAGGCAACAAGAAGAGACATGAAAAATAACAACTCTGGAAATTATGTGGATACCTGAGGCAAGGAGAATGAAATTACCAGAGCTTGGATTTGATCATGGTACGAAGATGCTGCTATTGGTAAATGTCAAACGATTAACAGTTATCTGAGGGTCATTCTTTTCAGCAACAGCAGCTTAAAAATGCAGTGCAAGAGGAGAGAACAGAATCGCCATTGCAAATGCTGGCAGTTAAATGGCAAAAAAAAACATTTTGTATTGGGATACTGTGACTGTTTATATTTAGTATGTAACTCAGAAGATGAAAGACTATAAGCAGACATTACTTTTGGCATCTGCATTTTTTTTTCAAGTATAACCAAGCAAAATCAAATTTTCCAATCTCAAGCATCTCATATATGCTGTCAGATTATGTTTCTCCTAATTATTTAAATGGCAAAATTATTTAAATGAGAGATACCAACATGAAATCATTTTACACCACCCTGGTGTAGATGTTTTTCATCTGATGGGACAGACACAAAAACAGTTAAACCTAAAGACAGATAATGGGGTAGCACTAACATGTATGAAAGAGAAAGGGAAATGACTGGTGAGGTGGCTTACCTTTGTGTCAGGTGTATGTGATGATACGATCTGCACGTAAAGATTAGACAGTTTATGTTATGTATCTGTGCTTCTTAATTTTCTTTTATAATGGTGCATCATCACTATTAAAACTGAAAAGGCACTAGCGTTTCTTGGTTTTTTTTTTTGTTGTTCTTTAGAAAAAATCCTACAAGCATGAATTCATCACTTCCTTGGTATCTTAAACTATATTTGCTTAAACACAAATTAGTCCAAGTTTTACTGATTTTTTTCCCCATCTTCCTCTAATGTTGTCTTCCTTCTTACTCATACACTTACATTTCCAAGAAAACAGACATCAGATGCTGCTGTCTGCCCTCTACAGCCACTTCCAAGCCTTTATTGCCTGACTGTACTAGCATAAAATGCCAGAAATTCAATACATTAAATCACAAGAAATCTTGTAGTAAAGAAGTCACTTCAATAATTCTTTTTTCCCCTTTCACAACTCAATCTGTAACTTGATTGGTTTGCGTCTGTAAGCACACAAACTCTTTCTAAACATAATTGTCAGCTGACTTTTAAACCTCTTTCACCTATAAGAGTCTTAAATCTGACAAATTACACAGCAATACTGCTCTGTTCAGGAACTGAATTTCAACCTTTGTAATAATACAACTTGCATATCTTTATAGTCACAATTTCATGTTTGAGTCCCATAGATTACCCATAGGCTCAGTATTCTTCTCAGAGAGCCTCATTTAACATACAGAACCTCATTCAGGTAAATGCTATTGCTCTGAAATAGCAGCTTAAAAATAATAAACCTGAACTGACAACACCTAGTATAACTTTTGGTGCTGATAAAGCCTTCAACCAAAGTACTACAAATTTGCACTCAGGCATAAAAGCAAAATTTCATTCAATATCTTTAACTGAATTCAAATGAAAGCTCAAGTTTCCAAAAGTCAAACATGCTTATATTCTACAAATTCATATTTTGTTCCCCCTCCTATTGTCAATAGTGTTGCTTTCATTATCTTTTTTTTTTTAAAAAAAGCATATTTCCACAAATGCATACGCACACAAACATACTTTTAGCCTTACTTAAGCAGTCGATTTTTGCTCCCTCAGCTCTTCCACGTAAGAGACACAAGCCTGAAAAAGAAGTGCTTACTGATACAGTGTCAGGTAGTAAGTTCTATAGGCAAAGCACTTTTATATCTCCTACTGTACTTGCCAGCAAAGTTGCAAGAATTTACCTCTCAATCACATTCTAAATATGCAGACTCCTGTGAGACTGTACTGGTCCCAAGAGCCTTCTTGCTTCCAAGCAAATCTCCTGTAACATTATAAAGTATTTATTTCTGTAGGTACTAGGCATAGGTTGGTACACTTGCCTTACCACCTGCTCTTCAGAGCTCTAGAGAGCAAACAGAACTTCTATCACACATCTTAATACTTCTACTACTGAAATAATGAAACCTTTAAGTTAGTAATTTCATTGTAAAACAATGTGTAAGACATATACTACCTCTTCCAGAAAAGCCATTCAAAACAAAACTACAATTACCCAACAGAATGAAGCATTCACACTAATTAGCAAGTTCATGTTCAATGAGATTTCACAAAAACACTGCTGGGAACTTGGAAAGAGTCATAATACTGATGGTCCTTTATTAACAGGATGATATCACATAACAATGCAATTCCTATTTCCAACACCGTCTGAGACTGTAAAAGCCCCAAGAATGAATGAATTTTCTTGAGATTTGAGCTTCCTACAATCCCTAAAGCTCCTTGGGGAGCTATGTCAATTATACCATTATCAACAGAAATGAGATTTTAAAGAGTCTCTGCAACAGTCGGAGACTGCTAATGCCATCAGAAGTGCCAGTGTGCAGCACTTTTCTCCCAAAAGCTCTTTAACCTGTTAGTTGTCTGTTCAGTTGGTTCTGTCATTTTTGTGATGGGTCACTGGTCCCTCTCTGCCTTTATCAATCAAAATCAACCACTAAAAAGAATCAATTTTCCAACAGTAGGACAGCGTGGAATGCAGTAGAAGCAGCAACACAATATACTTCTATGCAGGGATGTGATTAAGCACAGTTTGCTGATTTTCTCACTTGGTAGGTTATTTGTATTAAGGTGAAGTGCTTTCCAAAAAACTACTACTTCCAAAGCAGAAAGTTAAGAAAGGAGTGATGAAGAATGAAACTATGAAATACTGGTATATGCAGCTTGATTAGGAAATGAAGCTCTCCTGAAATTTAATTATCAGTACTCTTCAAAAAGAAAAAAATCTCACATGCTCATTTTTCAATGACATTTAATCAATGCACTCCTGATGCTCCACTCACCTCATTATAGAGGTTTTCTTGGAGGGGAATAGATGCCATGTAAATGAAGTAGCCATACAAATAGAAAGAAAAATGCAGCACTAGGGAAGCAATTGACATAACCATTTGAAAATAAATGAGAATCAGCAAGCCATTCCACAGCAAATACATTTGTATACCTTACATCTTCATATCTGTCTATCCAGGAAAGAAAGAAATCCCATGTCCCCTGGGCTTTTGAGTAATAACTGTGATGAGTATCCAAAATGTTAAAGGACTCCTTTCACATTGACCAAAATTATACATGAACTGGCAAATAGACCACTCTTGATTAACATTGTTCTGGTTTGAAAGTATTGGAAGCTGTTTTCTAAACTGCTTGCACATAAGGCCTACAAATATGTATTTATTTTTTTCAAATATTGTTTCTAATACCCATTTACAAAAGAATAAATTGAAACTCATTTGGTAAACCATAAAGATCTGCAAAAGAAAAGCAAGCACAAAAGTAGAAATAGCAAAACAAGAAATGGAAGGCATAAGCAGAAGAAGCATTTAGGGCTTCAGTCTTAAGAAAAGACTAAGTTTTGGCTTGTGCATGAGCACTCCTCTGTTCTCAGCACTGAAATCCGATAACTCCATATGCCAGTACAAGAGATGCTTCACTGATCAAAGAGCACAAGTGCCAAGTGCTATACTTCTACACAGCAGAAGACAACTTTGAAGTGAATGCGAAGTTACAGTGGCATTCTGTCCCCTGTCCTCCAAAAAGGGTAAACTTAAATTTCTTTGAAACACATCTGCTGCACAGTCTATCCCAAAGTGAGACACTGGTCTTTCACACAGTGCTAGCCAGTAGCAGTTGCCAAAGTTAATGTTGCGCAATGCCCACTTCTCACTTGTGTTTTCAGTTGAAGAGATGCCAGAGTGACCTCACTTGGCTCCCAAAGCTACAGCTCCTTTCTGTACCCATGCACATGGAGCCAGGAGAGCTCTCAAGCAATTTGTGTTGGTAATGGGGACCTCGAGTCCCACCTAAGCACAGCTGCATCAAACAGAAGCTTCTCTGACACAGGCATGGGAGCATTCAGAACCTCCCTGGCTTCAAGTTTTCACACACCATGAGCACTCTACTTTTAATGGCCAACTCTCTGGGAATACTGCAGGGAAGGGATCAGAAGGGATCAACTAGGATAACTGGTTTATGGGTTTTAATATCCTCAGCTGGATTTATCTGTAACAAAAGAAAACAAGTTGCACCTGTACCTTGCTCTCCAATGTATATTATTGTATTTAATTCCATAATCATACTCATGTTTCAAAAACCAAAACACAAGAATTTCACCAGAAACCGCAGAAACACTACTTTTCAATTCCACTGCAGAACATGAATCCCTGCTGCAGATGGTTTCTTTTAAGTTGGCAAAATAACATTCATTTTTCATTAGATATTTTGGAAATGACTTCCATTGAAATCAGTCTTCCAATCACATTTGAAAGCTTCTAAACAACAGGTAGACTGATATTCAATTTTGATTTCATGCCACTTGAGTAGATTCAAATTCTATGAGGCAAAACGTTATTCAGTGGCAAACAGCAAAAGAAACTTTTGGCATAATATCTCAATTTTAAGCAGAAGCTATTGGAAGTGCTGAAGTGACTCTCTGTCTTAGCCTATGGTTTCTGAAATACAGATCAAATTTGTTAACTATTTCACGAATGGAGAAAGGAAGCTAGCATATTAAAACCTCATTCATTCTCTGTAGATTACAAGAATATTGATTACATGAATTACATGAATTTAGGCAAAGATCAAAATATTGCAGAATAATACATCTGAGTTTTAAGATCTCTTGCATGGTCAAGAGAGCATGCAGGCAAGTAGAGTCAGTACAGTTCAGTAACTTCATAAATACTTACAGACCACTGCAATCTCAAAGCAGTATTTGATCAACCTATGGTTAAACCATGAGCACTGTTTAGATCAGTCCATTTTACTTTGCTTTGTTGAGGCCACGTAAACAGTAACCCTATCTCAGCTGACCTGCAGCAGCACCGAGTACCATGAGTGCTATTTTCAGGCTCTCCCCAGCCTTCTACTAAGGTGAGAGCAGAACTGATGACGTAGTATTTGTCATTTGTATTGCAGTTTCTTCTAATAGCTTTAATCATGCTTCTAGACTGCAAAAGGCTGAGCAAAGCAGAACAAGTAATTCAGTCACTTGGAATAATATTTGAAGAACTATACTGTGACTTAGCAAGCACAATCTAAGCTTTTGAATAAACAGTGCTTATTTTGCAGATATAATATACGTAAGGTCACTGAATTTCAGAAGATTCAAAATCAAAACCAATAATTGAAGCATCCACATGGAAAACATTCTCTTGGGGGATCCCTCATTTAGTTGAGAGTGCAGAAATTGAACAAGGGAACAACCCTGTGGCATTTAATGTTTTACAGCATCACTAGTACTTATTTTCATTTGCTTCTGGTAATCAAGAAGCTTATGAGGAAGAAATATGAATAAAGCAATGATAACATGTCTCCCAAACTTCCTCTGGGAGCTCAGAAAAGAATCCAACACCATGTACTTAAGTGCCAGCAGGCACTACTAACACCTCTGATATCCACACATAGCAATTACAGGACAAAGATTTCACGCTTACATTTGCCCCAACAGACTTCACATTGTGAAGGTTAAAGCCATTTAAAATCCAGTCCAGGAATCTGTCTCTGAAAATCCAGAAGGAAACAGCATTAGTATATTCTTCTACTATATTTCAATCTTGCCATAATAAGCCAGAAGTACATTCATTAATTCCCTCTTTCCAAATGAGGGATTTCTATAGCATCCCCTCTGAGACTTCACAAAAGCTAACATCTAGATAAAAGATGGGCACTGCATCCTGTACAGTGCCCCATTTTCCTTTCCCTCAAGCCTACAGCAATTATACTTGGAGATTATTCAGAGCTGCCATTAAAGCGAGTAACAGAAGTCGGAACACCATACTCAGAAATGCTTCTTTATGGATTTATCACTAGCACACTATACATTGCTCAAGTCAGCGTACAAAAACTGTGCTGTTCGATATTAATGCGTAATTCAGAAAAGCTACCCTCAAATGACTTGAACATTCCCATGACAATTACATGCCTGGAGATGGTGCTCCTATCAAATTACCATTCCACAAGATAAGACTACTTCATATGTAAGCACATACATAAAATTCAATGAAAACTGTTTTCAAAATAGTAATCTCTAATAAGGATTACAAAAGTAAAGCTTGCTAACATGTAAAATTCCCGCAGAGAACACACACACACACCCCACAATTCTGGGCTCTGATGAACTACTGAAATCAGTGGGTTAACTCATAACAGACAAGACCTGAAGCACATCATCTTCAGCATGAATCGAGCAAGTCACTAAATAAAATTTTAGACCGCTCTTTTCAGAATACTTATTGGTGTTAAATTTGGTGATGATTTTGCATACTTTACTTTCAAGACAGAGTTGCAGATAAAAGAGTAAAAACAGTTTAAAAAATTTTTATCATGAGGCAGAAGTCTGTATGAACTTGCAGTTGCTGAAGAGGAAGTCCACAAACTGTGAACACTTCTGCACTTCTATAAACTCTTCTCCATGATCACTATTCAGGTCTTTTCATAGTGTAGGCTAAGCCTTATTAGCTGCACTTACAAAATGAGTGGTCACTAAAGCCAAGATGCTGCAAGCCATCAATTACTTGTCTCATTCCAAAGCACCCAATGCCCTTAACTCAGATTGAGAAAGATGGCCATGCAAACCTTACCATTTCCTCATCAATATCTGTGCTTTCATATAGCACCTAACTAAACTATCAGTTCTCTGAACACTTGAATGGTTGACAAAACATGCCAGAAAAGTTATCATCTATATTAAAACACCCTCTGCTAACTTAAATATTTGTCGTTACACCGATAAGCATTTATACTCACTTCCACAGAAAGCTTTTTTCAAGAACAGACAATTTCCTAATAAACAAAATGAACCTAAAATCCAAAACTGTGAACCAAAATGGTTATTGCTGTTACTCAGTCCATAACACAAGAGGACTCAGTACGACTCTGTTAACAGAGAACACAATACAACTTAAGTGACAGTAGGTCATAATTCATGCTATTGGAAGAACCACAAAAGCTTCCACAGGCTAAGTGGGATGATTCACTGCTTAGGGAAAGCACACGTACAAATGTGTCACTGAGCTTTAAAGATGTCAAAAAAGGTTCAAAGAGCTTTGGTTATATCAACCTGATACATAGGCAGGTAAAATGAAACAGATGACAAGGTCAGAACTCAAAAATGTCTAATTTTCACTTCAATCAGAAACTAACCCTAAGTAAGAAGTAAGTAAATACATTCCACCACACACACTTTGGTTAAAAATGAGTCAAAAGTCTGTTCATAACATTCTGAGCTTCATTTGAAGTTGTGACCAAGTAACACCAGATGGACTGTAACAACCAACTAGAAGTATTTTCATTTTCATAAATGAAGGTAATTGCACCGCTCCAAATCTCACACCTGAACCAAGGGGTGTAAAACCAACTGACCTGACTGCCTGAAGTTTGTGCTGTTCAGCACCAGCTACAGACCTACAGACTGAACAGACTGACTAAACGTAAATGGTTGCAGCTACTATTTCAAAAGCTTTTCTGTATTCTTTCAACTAGGAAGTATTACACAAGACACTTGTGTCACAGAACGAAGGTGGATCTGATTAGTCTGTCAGATCAACAGAGCAGAGAGGGAAAGAAATCTGGGTTAAGAACATCATTACTGAACCTTGAAGTCTGTTAATAGGTATAAAATAATTCCAGCTAGGAAGCAAGCAAATAGAAATTACACATCTAAATTGAAGTCAGACAGTAAAGTTTTTTCTTATGCCTCTTGAGTAACTGGCATTCTTTCTCAAGAATCCTTTCATCAATAGGAACTCAAAAACCAGACCAGGCTTTTAGGCTTACAGCAATATAGAACTAGCATGGCTAATAGAACATCCTTCAGTCTCTACTCAATATAAATCATTCTCTGGACCAGAACAGTAGACATACTTCAGCCTTCCTACCACAGAGAGCATCCAAGAAGCCTAGGCTCCAGCCCAAGATCCCCACAGAAGTGGAGCACGTGAGTTTCTGATCACAAGGGTCTCAAGTTTACTAAATCAAGCTTCCACCATTTAGACCAGCACATCGTAACAAGAACTACTTTGTTGTGTTTCTTAATTGTCTCTTACTCATAGCTTATACACACTGTGTCATAAAGGTAGATTTTTTTCTATGTTGCTACTCCATAAAGCTTCATGCCTCTATTTCATTCAAGTAGCTGCAGACTCACGTATTAGCATGGCTTTGCACAACAGCCTAGCAATTCAGCCCACACACTTCAGAAAAATGTATTTTCACTTTGAAGGATGAAAAATGAGAGCCAGGCAGTTGCTATTTGAATACACAGGAGAGAAGATTTATTTCTGATAGCTCACAAGATACGATGAAGCATAGATTTAAAAATTTAAACATCCCAGAATAAGCAGAAAGAACTGAAACTGACAATCAAGTCCGGCCAAATATCCCCACATTTGTGGTTCAGAGTTATACAACTGTTATGGTTTGTAGCTCAGGAAGTATCCAGATAAGATATTTTAGTAATTCACTGACTCAAAAAAAAAAAAAAAAATCAACTCAACAGAACTTTAAGGGGTTAACAACTACAAATAACTACAGTCCCATCGCATCTCCCCTCTATGAGTGTCAAACAAGGATGTGTTTTCTATGAAGTTACACCTGAACATTTACTGACTGCAGTGAAAAATCCATGCTCTACTGCTTTGTATTCAAAAGAAGCCTAAAAGGATTCATCTGCTCAGAGCTCTGTCCAAAAGTACCTAGGTAAAGTCTTTAAGGATCACTTTCAGTAATTTAATCTTTTGAACACTAAATAAAAACCTTTCTCAAATGAACAGGATGTTGAAATGAGACCAATATAAGTGCAGAGGGAGACTGATTTGTAATTGTCCCCATGTTGTTATTGACCCACTTGGTAGCAAGGGCTGGTCTCTGCTTCTATCTTTCAGTAAAATCTTACAAAGTCTACAAACTGTTTTTAAACCAATGAACAGCACACAAGTTACACCATTTTTTACTGAACTTCAAAACACACAAACAGAACATTGCTACTCACACACTTCAGAGAGCTCCCTCTGGCTCAAGCTCTGTGAAGCTATATTTGAAAGTACTAAAATGATTGCTCATGGAAACAAAGCAAAGAAGCAGAGGCACAAAGGGCAGGCAGGCACAGTCCAACACTGAGCAAGAGCCAGTAGCAGAGCTGGGCAGGAACTCTGCACTTCATGATATTCCTACTCTTTGAATTTGGTCTCAAAAGGCTTTTAGTCCTTAGTCCAAATTCTACCATTGCCCACCTTCTACTGATTTCAGTAAAAGATGGATTGGCCCTCGCAGCTTCCATTTCAGATATGTTGGATATATGTTGACTTCAGCTGTCAATGCTCAGAAGTGCATAGCTTGAAGAGAAAGTCTTGCCAAGTAATCACTTGCATGACAGGTGATCCTGTATTGGTCACATAATGGCCTCAAAAAATTCACAGGAACACTGAACTACTTCAGTAAGGAAGAGAGACCAGAGACATACAGTCTGCAGGTGAGAACTTTAACAAAACACTCAGAAAAAAATAAGTGCAACCTGGAATGCAGGATGACAGCTCACATCAACTGCTTTCTGAAAATAATTATGCACATGATTAATGGGAAGGCAGGTATTGTCACTACGCTGACCGTAAAAGCCAAAGTAGTTCTGGATGGCCAGCTGAAAAAGCTGTTCCTTTTCCTGGCTTATATGGAAAGTAACTCCTAGGTTGAATCTAATTCCACTTTCAAAGATGGCTGCCTGTTGTTGCTATTGATGTTTCCATTGAAATCCATACAGAGAGAAAGGGGGAAAAAAAAGCTTTTACTTTTTAAAAGGTACTTACACAGTATTTGCTTTGTGTGTATCCACAATAGTGTGACAACTGTGACAGTTTGCTTTCCTCAGCATTGTTTCTATTACATGATTATTTACATAAAATCATGTAGGGGACCATCTAGAACTTGAAAGTCCTATGACACAGGGAAAACATTCTGTCACATAAATTTAGCTGCTAGCAAATTTATGGCAGATGTTGGTCTTTCTTGCTAAGAGTTTCAAAGTATTTCCTAAGAAAATTAATTCTCTCCTGCAAAACATGTTGGAAACAAACTATCTAGTTATCTACTAGTATATAAAATAAATCAGTTATTTGTAATTCTTCTTTTTATCTTTTCCTTACCCCATTTTTACCCAGTAGAAACTTAAATAATTAGTGGGGGAGCACAGAAGTGAAGGAAAGCACAAATTCCTTCCAACCTGCTGCAAGCTTAAGCCTTTTATTAAGGCAATGGTTATGAAAACAGATTTTGCAAACTTTCCTCCTACAAGCTGAAAGAAGCTCTATACTTCAATTAAATCAGATACAAGAATACCAAGGCTAGGAACACAGAAGCCCAGAGGTGCCCACTGCTCTGAAAGAAAGCACATGGACTGACTGAACAAATCATATATCCTCCTGTCACCAGACAATATAAAAAGCAGAATTCATATATATTGTAATCTGACATGGCTTGAAATAACCTTTCTAAACAACAGTTCCTTCCTATTAATTTTCTGTGCAAGCTGTTACCATGAATGCTATTACCTCTGAGCCAACCCTCCAAATTAACTGGGAACACAAATACAACTATTTTCCAGTTTAATCTTCTCCAAAACTTTTCTAGAGCAAGAATTTAATAAACACCTTACAGTTTGTGTGTTGCATTTCCAAGAGATCAAGAGCAATCAAAATGACAACACAAGTATTGCTTCCCGTTTCTCAGCCCACAACCTATCACACCTCTCGAATGCAGACGATCCTCCCACAAACCGCAGCAGTACGTGGAAGGAGGTACAGGGCTTCCAGGGCACGGGACATCAACAATGCTAGATGTTCATTAGAAGGCCTACAAGCAAAGCACCCTTATCCTTATAGTACATAAGCAAGGTCTAGGCAAACCTCCACCAAGGTGACCAACCGTTTCTTACAACAAGTCAAAGAAATACAAAAAACCGAAACATTTACAAGGACTATGGCAGTTCCTTGCACCTGCACTCATGCTAGATGAATAACAGTTGCTAGTTAGTTGTAAATGCCTCCTGGGATCTGCAACCCAAAGATAAGGATACTTCAGAGTGTTAGGCTAAAACCACAATACATCACAATGTAACAAGCCTTCATTCAGGGTAAGCAAATATTTAGATAATCAATATTCGTCTGCTGTTCCAGCTGTCTCGACAAATCGCAGCTAGCACAGTAAACAAATCCGCAGAGGAAGGCAGAAAGCTCAGTAAAAGAAGGCAGAGGAAAAAGGCAGCCTTTTCCCCAGCTACACTCTGAGAAGATTCCCATATCCCAGTCCCTGTTCCTCTGTACTAACCTCATATGTACACATCAGCCTCAAAACACCAAGTGAGGCCCTGTTTCCAGCACACACATGGAGCCTGCTGCACTCACTGCTGCAGGCACTAGAGGAAACTGGCACTAGAATGGCAAGGCTGGTCCAATCCACATATTCTTTATAAAGACAAGGTCCACACAGTGTCTGAAGACACACAGATGCCAGAATAGTAGCTTCAGAATATATGGTGTATTTGTACTGAGAATAAATTCCCACACAGGAGCACAAAGTGCAATTTAAAAAAGTTATTTTCTCCTGTTAGCCTTTGTAAAGGCAGTAGCCACACATTGCAGAGCAATGTATAACCTGCACACAGCCCTCTGACAGCTTACAGACACCTTCTCCTCTTCCTCATCCCATCAAACATTTGCTGCCTACAGACAATGGAAAACATGCTGTTCAAATTGTCAGTCAGTGTTTATCCAGATTTAATTTTAGTTCCTGACCCCAAGATCTTTCCATACCATTGCTTACAACATGTAGAAAGCAGGAAGTATTATTCCGTAACATGCTAAGTCTTCTTTATCACATTCACAGATAAACCCAACAGTGGAATACTTCTCTAGTTAATTTTTCTTTTATTTGCAAGCAAAATAATACACTTGTTTTTCCTCAACATAGACTAAAAGCACTGCCTGGCAGTCAATACTCAGAACAGAGCTGCAGACTTCGTACTCCAGCACACCAAAGCCACTAACACTCATTATTGCTCCTCGACATCCAAGGATCAGATAACTTTCACACAGCTCTGCAAGAGTTGTGCTTGCCTGGAAGTTATCCTCTCCACTTCATTCAATACAACCACAATGTCTTTTGTAGAAAGACCAGAATTCACTGTCCTGTTGTGGGGTAAATAACTCCCAAGGATGGTACTCCGCAAAGAGATAGTATAGGGGATGGTATATTTTAAGTAGTTCTATATAAACAGTATACAAATAATACAAAAGAGAAGATGGCTCACCTTTAGGATGACAAGGCTCGCAGGGGACTCCACATGGGAGGGATCTCCGAGAAGAGATCCTTCCCTGGTGGTGGTCAGCCCTTAAATGGGGTTTGGGAGAGGTGGAGCCAGGCTCCATCCCTTCCAATCACACAGGTATATCACCTCCACCTGTGGCCCCATGGCTGACTCGGTGCTCACCTCAGGTGACCAATCAGTGGTTCAGTCCGTGATTCAGCAGTTCCCATACACCTGTATGTCCAACTGCTGAGTTTACAGACTTGGTAGAGAATAAATACAAAAAGTTTCACTAAAACTTGGTAGATATATTCATAGTGAACAAACAAAAACAGATTGCACATGGTATCAGGATTCATAAAACCACAAAATCCTATTACATATTTAATTCTGTAATTCCATTATTCATTCCAGTAAGCTAATCCCTCCAACATCTGCACAAGATACCTGCATATTTTTGATCTCATCTTCACTGCTGAAGGAACTGTTGCAAAAATCAGATCATTAAATAGAACAAGAAAAGGTCCTTAGTTGGTAGCAACACTAGGCTTCAGAAAATGGTACTCATTAATACACCCACATGCACATATATTGTTCTCTCACAAATCTAATCCTACTCAATACTAAAAGCCAATTCAGAAAACACGACAGGTCTCACGTTAAGGCCTAGGGAGGAGTAATTATTCATTCAATACTTCTGCAGCTGCTTCTGCAAAGTGGTCGCACCAGAGTGCAATATTTACAAGTATATTGCTTAATTACATATAAATGGAGTCTATGGGCACTGAACTAAGCAGTTCAACATTCTGTATGGAAAACAATCCTTAAGTAAGAAGTTTGCTTGCTGTAAAACCTGACCATTTCCTGAAACTGTAGAAAACTTTGAAAGCAGATTTCCCAGCTCTACTTGTCAAGCGATAGCATTTTCTTCCCTTCAGCAAGTTGTCTTGCTTCTATATGGAACCTGAAAATCATTCTAGTGGGAGGTTAAGTTCAAAGTCCTTTTTATAAGAATATCTCCCTTCACAGTCTTTCCTGGTATTTCTCAGCTCTGAATTTATAAAAGTAATTTAACAACACATCCACTGAAACACCTAATATAAATATACCAAAGCTCACAGTCTTTAATGAGTGTTACATAGAACGTGGAGTACTGGAATCGTGTACCTCTACTGCCCTCATTCGGGAGAAATCTGAATAGCATGCTTCTCTTGAAATAACGGTTTCCCACAGTTATTTTTATTATTAGTTATGATCTTAAAGATATGAGCATACAAGCTGTCATTTTCACTTAATTTAAGCTTGAAGTGTCCTCTTGCAACAAGAGAGATTTACTAGATCCCTGAACAACTGCCAGTTCACTAAGCCAAGAACAAAACAAGACACCCACAGCGTTTGGTCACAAGAGATCACAATCACCCGACAAGCACTCAGTCTGTTTATATATGAATGGAAGTACCAAACGCACAATGAAAAAGACTCACAAAGCTAAAGCAGCCTGCATTCTGATCACATGGAAAAGGGACAGAAATGAGCAGTAATATGCTCTGCTATCTGTAAATGCATAATTACACACAGGTGGGTGCAAAAATAAACCTATCCAGGGCAAGATGATAAAAAACAGCTGTTGAAATGATATCAAATATCTATTTATTTTAAAGAGAAGACAGAAGTAGAGGGAAAAACAACAAGAAAATTGGTCCACTGTAGCTTTTAAAGAAATTGGTAAGTCTCAGACAGTACAGAGGACAGTCAGTTTAACAAGCACAGAGAAACTAATATTCTTGCTCCCTACAACACAGAGACAGTAGAATGATCAGCAACAAAAGAAATGCCAGGCATGAAGATGATTAAGACCTGGAGCATCTCACACTGAGGGAAAGGCTGAGAGATGCTCTGCATCCTGGAGAAGACAGAGATGCTATCTCACCACTGTTGAGAAATATCTGATGTGCAGGAGTCAAACATGGGGTTGGGCTTCTGTCAGTAGCATTCAGCAACAGGACAAGGGGCAACAGGCACAAACTCGAACACAGGAAGTTCCATGCAAATATGAAGAAAAACTGCTTTATTGTGAGGCTGACAGAGCACTGAGCAGGCTGCCCAGAGACATGAAGCCTTCCCTGGAGATATTCAAGACCCACTGGGACACTTTCCTTGTGCAACCCGGTGTAGGGAACCTGTTTTAGCAGGGGTTGGACTGGATGATCTCCAGAGGTGATTCTGGTATTCTGATCCAGTATTGCTTTGCTTTTCTCTAAGTTGAAGTAGACCACAGTACAGTCAAAATCATAGTGCATTCAGACCACCAGAAACATGCTGTTAAATGCTGCTGGATTTACAGAAAAGTACTTGAAATTACTCAGTACCATGAAATATACATTAACATTCTGCATTAAGGTTGGGTGTTTTTTTTTAAGACTATTAGCATTACTCCAGCATGTTTAAGACTTTAAATAAATAAACAATTTATTCACTTTCAAAGTTAATAAATGTTCACTTTTTTGAATAAACAGACAGCACAGCCTGGAGCTTTGGCCAGCTGTGAGCAAGTCGCAGGACACTTACCTGCACTATATAATTACTGAGTACTTTCATATTACTTGTTTCAGGCTCAAATAGCCATAAAAGAGATCAGCAACCAGCAAGCTTATAATTTCAAGTACTTTAAGCAAAGCGTGCCAAAAATCAGTAGGAATTAATACAGTTTTCCAGGTAGGGTAAGGTTGGTGCAAAAAAGGACTACAGCTCTTTCCATAACCAATTATCAGAGTGCCTCCACAACCTGCTTATTTAAAAATAATAATAATGGAGCTCGTTGTCCTCCTCTGGGATCTGCTTTCTAAATGTACAGCACCACACAGACAGCACAAGACTCATGTTTACCACAGAGACCACACTGTCACTCCAGCTACATTTGTCTGACATTTTGCATTCACACATGAGGAAACGACTATTTCTGGACTGCAAAATACAGTCTGAAGGACAGACAGATTATATACCGTGCATTCTAAAGTGGCAGGTTGCTATGGTTTCCCACTGCAAAAACAAAATTCTCCTCATTAGGTTATCTAAAGATCTCCTCTACTAAGCCAAAATTGTCCATCAGGGAAGCAGGCTGTCCTTTAATCATAGCCCTTCTTTTGTGAAATATCAGACCATTTTTCTCCTAAAACAGCTTTTGAAAAGGATGCAGCCCTGCACATGAAGCGCAGTGTCTCAGTGCTTCCTATTACAAGCTGCAGACAAACTTCTGCACTCCCACAACATGACACACACTGACCAACTGGCAGGCTGCAGCACCACATTCATGGATGGAAAAAGATATTTATCTCTTGCTTGTTTAAACTACTACCTGAACTGCTCAACACATTCATTTGGTAAAGCACACAGGCAATTACAGTCAACTAACAGACCCTCTTATCTTGAAAATCCAATACAGATAAAGGGGAATCAATCTGCTGCTTCTTAAAGTCCATATATCACTGCTTACTGGATCACTGGGAGAGCGAGGTATTGCAGTCTGACATGAAACAATCCTGTGTATACACTGATTATTTACAGGACAATTTGCAGAACACAGCAAAGCTCCCCTTTTGAAAGAAACAGAATCAAGAGTTATTAGAGCACAGTGCTCAGCAAAGCATGGGGCTGGCTTGTGACTTTCCCCCAAGGTAAGACGTTCCAAGATCTAAACCTTAAACACCATGCTCCACTGTCACTTTAGGCTAATGATTTAGGAAAAAGGGATAAACTGAATCTGCTTTCCAATCTAACTTGCAAACATTAGAAGTAGGCCAGAAGAGACAGTTTGTGAGTGCTCGGGTATCCAAAACATCAGGTTAAATAAGTGTGGAAACACACACTCAATCCTATAACCTGAAAGGGAATATAAAGGCATTTACACTAGAATCATTAAAAAGTTGAATTTCTCAACCTTAAAATAAGTTCACCACAGTTCATTACTCACTACTCTACCTGAGTTAGCTGTTGGAGTTGAATGGAACAAGAGGGAGAGGAAAACAACTAAAATTGTAAATACTGTAAAGTGTAAATATCTGTAGAAAAATCAAGACATTATTTAGTTTAAAAATATCGTCTTAAAGATCAGATCTTGGGGGTGAAGAGGAGGACCGATTCACATCTAAAAGGAACAAAATAGGGAAATATAACAACATTTCATTTATTTTTTTTCCTGTCCAACACAATGATCAGCTTATTCTTGTGACAAAAACAATAAATGAATTCCCCTGAGTGGTGCTACCTGCCCTGGGCTATGTATTCTCTCATCAATTTTCTCTGGTTTTGCTAATTTCCAGGTGCTATACACCAGCCAATGGTATTTCTCTACTCTGTCTCCTTGGGTTCATCAAACTAGCACGGAACTAATAGAAAACTAAGTAAACTGTTTTTGAGTCCCTGAGCTATCGAGTGGTCTTTCAAGTTGCATTCATTTGGGATGAAAAGAAGACTTGTTGTAGACACTTGTGAATTCAATTACTCTGCTTCCTAATAAATTTTTTCTTTTGGTCTGATACATAATCAAATGCTTCAAGGTGACAGGAATGGTAAAATAATCTAAGATCAGTAGTTCTGGAATTAAAAAGCAGAACAGGCAGTTCTAGTTCAAGTCTAACACTTCACAGAAATAAACAGTACATGTCTATGAATCACATGGAGTACAACTGGGCTTTTCATCAAGATTCACCAAGAAGGAAGCAGTAAACAAACTTTCTCCCTCAGCTTGATGAGGATCTGCAGGATCAAATCAAAAGCAAGAGGCAAGCAAACTTAGAATTCTTATTCAGTAATGCTGTCATTAAAATAACCACTGCAGGCAACTGCCGTTCAGACTCTAAACAAGCCATAGGTCTCTGCTATGCACCCAGCTGAGCTAACAGTGTGCTGCCTGCCTCAGCCCCACCTCCAGTCTCTGTCATTTCTCTGGGAACTAGATTACCCTCAAACCACTATGAGTATTCATACAACCCCAAGCTCTGTTCCCTTTTCTCTTCAATTGATGATCTATCCCATCAGCAATAGCAAATCCAATAGGTCAGTTAAATCACCTGCTTTTTGCCTGCCAATGACAGTATAGGTCTGCTGCAATGCAGACAAAGGCGAAGTTTACAAACCCAGCAACGCTGCAAATTTGACAGTGCCACTGCACAACCACATAATTAGATTTAGGCCCAGTTTTGGAAAGAGAGGAACATTTCCCTATCATAATTGCACTACTGTCATTCTACTAAGAAAACATACAAACTAAGAATAGACAAAGTTAGCCTGGAAGACAGATTCTATCCTATTTGTAAATAATTAATTCAATTTTATACTAATGTTTCCAACTTAGTTCTCAACTCCTTCTCAAATAATCTGCAATATTCTGTTTACTTTGACTAGAGCTGTTTTGAACTGATCTTTCTGAAGCAGATTAGCCTGAAAGTTTTCCCTTTCCAGCAAATTCAGCAATCTTTACTTACAAATTTACTTACAATCATCACTTATGCCTCCCTTCTTCCTGCTCATTGTTCATTTATCAATGCAAATTCATCTGTTACTTTGTCAAAACAATAGTATGCAGTCAATATTTGTTCATGGTGAATAACTACAAAGTGATTACAGGTCTACCAGACCGTTACTCGCTTCTGTTTCAAGATCATTTATGATCTCAAAATGCACATTCACACTCAGCTGGACTCTGCTTGTAAGCCTCCTGAAAAGTTAAAACTTATTATTTTCTCCTTTTTTGGTTAGTAATTAATCATAAGAGGGCCATTATTATAGTACAAATACACCCATCAGAAGGTGCAAAGCCTCTGGCAAGAAATGCCATCAAATCCTTTCAAGACCTTTGAGTAAGTCCACAAACAAAGAGCACCAATAAGCTCAAAAAGCAGAGATTTGCCTGCCACAGCAGCAGTATGAACCTCTCCTTCACTTTCACTTCAGTGCTGGCTAGTCCTGTCCTTCTCAGAAACAAATAAATCAATTAAATTTGCCAATTTGGGTTTCTTTGGCCCTGAAGCTGATCTAAGTAACAGACTGCACAACACAGACAGGCGAGTAACAGCTTTCTTTGCTCCTCAGGTCCCAAAAGGGAATGAAGCCTAATGCTGATGACTCATTAATTTCAATTAACTGTGCAAAAACTTTTTTCTACTCAGAGTTCAATCTGAGAAAAATATTCTAAGAACAAACAAATATTCTGTAAAGTAATTAGAGCATCAATTGAATAAGTTATTTTACATTTCTACTATGAGCTCGAGTTTTCTCTTTTACACTCAAGAACCTTAAAGACACGGACATATTTCCTGCTTCCAAAAACATCTGTAACATTTGCACAG
Source organism: Cyrtonyx montezumae (assembly GCF_038088225.1). Classification (NCBI taxonomy): domain Eukaryota; kingdom Metazoa; phylum Chordata; class Aves; order Galliformes; family Odontophoridae; genus Cyrtonyx; species Cyrtonyx montezumae. The sequence goes on along the minus strand of NW_027071914.1, from coordinate 6,394,382 downwards.
AGAACCACACTGGCTTCCTCTAATAACTGATACATATTTATGTGTAGAACATTCCTCTTCAAGAGGAGACCATCATCCAAAAAACAGCACCCCTTTGGAGGCTAGCTTTTAAATTAGGCCAGGGACCATGGGTCCACCCCTTCCAATCACATGGGAAGCCCATGCTTCCTGGGCCAGCCACCCACTTCCCCAGGTGCTCAATCATCAGTTCAGGCCCTGACGTGTCAGTTCCCCTACACTTCGTTTCTTTGTTTTGAAGAGTATGAGCTACAGATTGCTTAGGGCTCTAAGACTTCTAAACAAAAATTAGACCTACTTAATTACCTTTTCACCATATATATCATCTTAGCAACTTCAGTAACAAACTATCACTACTTCTGATTCCAACCTAATTAGTGAATCAGTTATAACTAGAAGTTACAAATCACTCTCTCATTAAGAAGTACTGTGTCAGGCTTTCTAACCAGATTTAGTTAACAAATAGACAAGTACCTTAACTGATTTGTCTTGAAAACAAAAAAAAACAATACTTAGTTCTGAAACACAAGCACCAACAAATGATGAGCAGACTAAAAGAAGAGGAAAGTGTGAAATTTGTTATTTTTAGAAGCTTTGACTCACAGCACTACAAAGCACTCTACCACTTCCTGAAGGGGGGTTGTGGTGAGAAGGGGGTGGGCCTCTTCTCCCTGATAAATAATGACAGGACGAGAGGGAATGGCCACAAGTTGCGCCGGGGAAGATTTAGATTAGACCTGAGGAAGCATTTCTTTTCTGAAAGAGTGGTCAGGCACTGGAATGGCCTGCCTAGGGAGGTGGGTGAGGCACCATCCCTAGCGCTGTTCAAGAAGCGTTTAGATGAGGTGCTAAGGGATTTGATTTAGTAGTTGGGTAGGGATAGTGATAGGAGGATGGTTGGACTAGATGATCTTGTAGGTCCTTTCCAACCTAATGAACCTATGAACCCATAAGGAATGATGTAATTCAGCAATAATGCACTTATTAACATTGTTAACACAAAGCCACTCAATCCAAAGCAACCAGAGGCATTGGAGGTGCTCTGATCTCACCTGACATCACAAAATCCTCCGGACAGATACAGGCACACAAAGTAAAGAGAGCCTCTGCTCTCTGCTGGCTGGTGTAAGGCAACAAACCAATATTTATGTTATGTCAAGATACAATCGATAGTATCTGCAAGCTGATACTCAAAGCCAGTCCAGAACAATCAGCTATTATCATGCAGCACCCCCACAACCATCACAAACATTAAGTCTGAAAACAACAATAACAACAAAAAAGACCACACACCTTTTCAGCCCCAGTCCATCCATGAGTTAGTTCCCTGGATTCTGACTCCAGCTGATGATGCTTTTCCATTAAGGCAGTCCTGAATCTTCTCAAACTCCGAGGCAAAATACAGCTGAAAATTAAGGGCAGAGAAATACAGTCATGAACAGGTCAGGACTGCTGCTAGTTTTCAAGTTACCCAAACAGCACCACAATTCCCATACCACACTTTTCTGCAAGGACAGTTAAGTACACATTACACCTTCAGGATGCTTGTTGAGTGCCTTCAAGACCAGGGGAGAGGAGCATTAAATAGAAATGAAGTTTTGTAAATAAATTTCAATTTCAGTACTTTTGGGAAAATTGAGATTGATTTTTGACGTACTGATTTAAAAATAACTTGCACAGATCACCATTAACATCAGCAAGCATACAGATCAGGCAGGAGACAAAAGAGATGGGAACATTTAGATTACATGATATTCCAACACATTAACAAAGTTAATGAATTGCTATTAACCCCATCAAAAACAATGTCTTCTGCGTTATCACTGTAATCAAGGTGGAGAAATATGCAGTAGTCTGCTTAGATTGGCAGTTTCACATAAGCATACAGGAAAACATGACTAGTTTGAATAAGAAGATATCCTGTTACTAAATGTACATTTTGTTAATGCAAAAGGAAAAGGAAGCACGGAATGTCTATGATTGGTATTAGAATATCAAAAATTAAAACTCTATACCTATTACAAGCTTTAGTGTATATGGAGAGTGTTAAAATCTCCACACAGCCTAGCAAAGTGACTGTCTCCATTTGATTTATAGCAAGGAAATGTACAGCATATGACCTTTCTTTTTGGACTACAGAACTTAATGTATAAAGACTGAAGAATGTAAGGAAAGCAAAAGCCTCAGGAAACTTTTGAAGTCATTTAATTTACTGCTAAGCTTTCAGTGAAATCATGTCCTAATGTCAGGACTAACAGATGCCCCCCTCTGAACTCCATGACCTCCTTTCTCAAATGAAATTCAGACAGCAAAATCCTTTACATTTAGGACAGTAAGAGTTAGATATTGAGAACCTGAATCTCCAAGCTTAAATGAAGCCTTTGAAATTAACATCAGAGTTGTCCTATGCCATACTTGAAGCACAGACTTCCCCGAAGCACATCCAAATGGCTTGGAGATGTCTCCTTGGCCTCTCAGGCCACGCACAAGTGCTTGTACTCAAATCCAGCCAAAAGCTTTCTACTCTGCCTCTAACACATTCACTACAATGAGCCCTGATAAAAAAGTCCCCCAGACTCTTGGAAGGCCCCCACTTTTCTTAGGAATCTTCACCTCTCTCATACCCCCTTTGTTTCTCATGTACACTTGTTGACAATTATGTTACTAGGTTTACTCAAAACAATAATTACTGTAACGAGTGAGCAGCACAATGTAACAACAAACAGCTGTAATCAAAACCCTAATCCTCCCTGTGCATGGAATGTGAACTGTACATGAAAAAAGAAAATGGGGTGTGGAGGAGGAACATTATCTAGGATTTTTAGTTTGGAAGATTGCAGAGGACAACAATAATATTTTGTTTATTTGAATTTCAGAGAAAAAGAAATAGTTCCAAGAAGCTTTATCTTCGTTCTGATTACATAGCTATAGAGCATTGTATGGTAAAGCATGAAAAGCCAGCATTAACTTCAGCAATTTTCCTGGGAAGAGGTTGATGCTATATACACAGGCCTATTTCCACCAGGAAAAAAAGGAAAACAACATTACTCCCTTTTCCCAAGGACTCAGATCCTGCATGCAGACATTCTTAAGACAGCAATGTTGGAGTGCTTCCTTATATTGTTCAGACAAGCAAGTATCTGCAAACCATTACAAAATAATCATATTTCTACTGCAGCAGAAATATCTGTAGCCAATAGGAGCGGGTTTATAGACTCCAAAGGACTCAACTACAGGCTCTGTCCTCTAGCTGTTTACTGTAAACTTTCTATTTTGTTCAGGGTGGCTCACAGGAAAGCCCTATCAATCTGGGCAACTATGTAAGTTGCTTTTAAAAACATCCCATAAACTTTAACACATAAGCGAAACTGTGTGTGTCTCAACAATAATGCAGTAGAACAGCAGAGTCCAACTTTTGGCTCACCTGGGCCACACTGAGTAAAGGGGAATTGTCTTGGGCTGCATATACAAAAGTTGATCTAAAAGTACCAAACAAACAAAAAAACAAAACAGAGAGAGAGAGAAGAAGGAGAAGGAGGAAGGCTGGTCACAGCTTCCTCCACTGCAGCACTGAGCTGTAGTGATGCTCTTGGGGCTGGGGGCAGCACTACCAGCAGGAGTACCTACACGTGCTGGTGCTCTCAGGACCCTGACAGGAAGGCACCTGTTTCCCCAGGTGCTGCTTCAGTCCAAAACCATTACCATGAGAACACAAAACAGGCCAGTGCTTTCACCTGTGGCCAATGGCTTGCCCTCAATACCTCTGCAACCTAAGCTTCTTTCTGATTTCACCTTCTTTGTCATTCACTTCACCTTTTCACAGTACAGTAAAGTTTCTTTTAATAAAACAATTTCTAAAGGTAAGCTGTAGAAAGAATCAAAAAAATCCACAATGAAACAGTGACAGGTACAAAGGGAAAAAAATGGACAAATTGAGCTTCTGGCTCATATGTTGAGTAAACAAGACAATAAAACTTGCTGGTACACAAAAGAGATCCTCTCAGTTTTGTATGTACACTCCTTCCAAAAGAAGGAACAGAGCTGCACTGGCTGCCCAGGAAAGCTGCTCCCTTGTGTAACAACAGAGCAACAAATACTGGTCATGGCAGCCACCACCAAAGAAATGAGGAGGGCAAGTAAGGCTTTAAAAAAAAAAAAAAAGTTAATCATCATATTTAAAGGAATTGATGCCAGCAGCCCCTTGGTGGGTCTCACCCTTGGTCATCTGACTACCCTAAAAAGCTACTGACCCTTTTACAAACAAGTGTAGGTCAGAGGGTGTTTCCTTTGCTAACGAGACAGCAACTTACTTTGAGTAGTGGCCTCTTTATCACGCACAAGAATCATTCCCTCCTGTCACACTGGCAAGGACATGTACTGATAGCTGAGGATCTGATAACGATCTGTTAGCCAACTGCCTGTTGCAAGCAGGTGCAAGCAGACAAACACCACAGCAGAGGAGGGAAAGTAAAGGTATGACACAACATGGATTTTATCCAACCATTGCTGAATCGCAGTGACAACATCCAGAATGAAGAGACATTTGAGACAGACACAGAAGCTTTGCATGGGAAAGCTCTGACCTAACAGATGTTAAACTTACTCTTCTGGATGGATATACTGATATTACAGAACTACAGAGAGAGCGAGAAGTAATGTAAAGGTTTTAAAGCTAGGAAAATACATAGGGTGCTCCAAAAGTAATGCTTCCTATTCATTTCCACGGGATCTACGACAGATACACGGAGGACAGTAGCACTATTTGATCTCAGTGACACTGCAAATGCACCTGCAAGTCATTTTAACAAGCTTGCCATACAGGATACAGACAGACAAATGTTTTTTTCTCCGTGGTAACAAGTTTAATTCCACTTTATCCTCTCAAATATATTTGAAACAATGCCAGATTTTAGTTAAACTTTTTCATGATTTAATTAAGAGCACGCACTGAAGGATTAAAAGCATGAGCAAAGAAATAAATATTTACATTCCTTAGATTTCTACAGACAACACTAACAGAAACAAGATTTCTGACCTAAAAAAGAACGAGAGTTGCCCAAAGAACAAAGTAGGATATTCAGAATTTAACACGTTTTGAGAAACCTTCTCTTGAAGTGGGTTACCTTTTAAAGAAGAATAAGCTGTGAAACACGTGGAAGGAAAAAAGCATTTGCTAATGAAGTGATTTTGATACAGTTGTTGCTCAGACGTGTGAAACAGTTTTATAAGCAGTTTTATTTACACGTGGATAAGCTTAGTTGATAAGCAACTCTGCTTTTGCAGCTAACTGCAGAGGCCTGCACATACAGCACTGCACAGCACGGCACGACTTCCATGAGCATTTTTCATCTCAGCACACACTTAACAGCAGTTGCTCCTGATTCTACATTATGTGAATGACTGACTTGTAGAAGAATAAGGATGTTCAGTATCAACTAACAGAAGCGCTGCAGATTATCTCAGAGCAGCAGACATACACTCACGGGGTTGAAGTAAAAAGTGTGGTTCAACACATTTGAAAATATTTTTTCCTCAAAGGAGCGCACAAAAAGCCTCAGGCATTCATGTGTCCTGAACAAGAAGGCAGGACCAAGAACCAGCACGCTCACCTGCCAGGCTGCCCTTCCTGTGTTTGCTGAAGGAGTGTGAGGAGGCTCAGAGAAAACAGGAAAAATAGTTACGGGTCATCTGAACCCAAGCCTGAGACAAACAGACAGTGGGCCCCGGGAACCTTGGCCATCTGGCAGATATGTCAAGAAACAAAGTATTAAGCTGTATCATTTCAAGGCTTACAACAAAGAAAGACTTCTGTGTAACTCAGATCCACGTTCTCACAAATGGGCTCCTGTTGTTAAGTAAATGTAACTACATTGTAGCCCACTTTCAAACATCCAAACCTGATAAACAGACTGCAGCAGTACATAATTCCTTTGGAAGCAAAAGGAACAAACCAGTCTTTACAAAAGCAGTCATTTAGAAGGCTACGCTTAAATTGCATTTCAAAAATAAATAAGTAAATAAATAAATAAATAAAGTCTTACTTATTCCAAACACTTCTGCCATCGCACACCATTGCTCTGCTCTCTTTTATATTTAGTCAACGTATCTAAATAGTGAAATGCAAACATCGTTCTCATTGCTCAGCAAAAGTCTGCTTCCTGCAACTGCTCCTGCTTTATGGGGAAAGCAAGTCCCCAGCACAGCTCCGAGACAACGACAAAAGCTCTGCAGCCTCTTGCAGATGCAACGCAAAGCACTGCTCCAGGAGAAAAGCTCCCATTTCTGAGCAACGGAGAAGGCAGACTTCACTGCATAAATGCTTATTCCCCATCCCCAGGCTGCAGTGAGACGTGAAGCGCACCTGAAGCTGAGCTCTCGTGACCTGCTCACACACAGACAGCTCCGCAGCTGAATGCTGCCATCGTTCTGCTTCACACAGTCGATGCTGGAGGAGCTCCCTGCTGCCCACGGCCTCGCTGGTCGCCTATCGCCACGTGCTCGCTGTAGAGACGACGACTAGCTATGAAGTTGACCTCCCTAACAGCCCCTTGCATTTTAGGGTGCGCCAAAAGCATTTGGAGCCTCACACGCGATAAGATACCACAAGACGGCTTAAAAACTTCAGCCCGCACGCGAACGCGCACCCCGAGAGCCTCAGGGGGTGAGGCACGTGACGCGCGCACCGCGTGGCAGAGCCGCCGCCAGAGGGCGCGGCCGCGCCGGGCCCGCGCTGCTCGTGGAGGCGGTGCCGCGCGCTGCGATTGGTCCGCCCGCACGTCAATCACGCGCATTCCCGAGGGGCGGGGCGGTGTGCGGGTCCATGGCGCGCTACGGCCGCGCGACAGTTGTGTGGGGGTGATCCCGGCGGAAAGAAGCAGCGAGGCAGCGGCGACCTAAAGGTGAGGGAGCGGGGCCCGCCGTGCCCGGATCGCCGGTGGAGCGCTGGGGGCTGCCCGGTGCAGCCCTGAGGCGGGCGAGGACGGGCCCGGGCATGTCCCGTGCGGGCGGCGCGTGCGCGGTGCTCGGCCCCGCGGGCGGCTCCGAGCGCTGCGGGACCGTGTGCGTGTGCGTGTGCAGTGCGTGTGCGTGGTGCGCCCCGGCACGCAGCTGGAGGCGCGGCTGGTGGCCTGGCGGTGTCTCCTTGCGCTGTGGGTACGCTGGAGCTCGTTGTTTGTCGCTGTTGCAGATGATTGAGACGCTTGTGAGCACCGATGGCCGGCAGCTGCTGTACCAGCTCACGGCTGTGCTGGAGCAGGAGCTGCGCTGTCAGCCGAAGGGCTCCGGCCTCAGGCTGATCGAGTCTGCCCACGACAACGGCCTCCGCATGACCGCGAGGCTGCGAGACTTCGAAGTGAAGGATCTGCTCAGCTTAACGCAGTTCTTCGGATTCCGTACGGAGACGTTTTCGCTGGCTGTCAACTTCTTGGATAGGTTCCTGTCCAAAATGAAGGTATGGCTTTTTAGGGCACAAGCTTGGTAGCTTCTCCTCGCTGTGACCTTGGTCCTGTTATTTAGAAGGTCTTGCTTTGTTTTTGAACGGTTAAAGGTTAAGCTCCTTCCCCAGATCCCGATTGCACAAGAGGCTTTTCCTAGTTGGATTTCAGCAGTGTTAAGAAAGCTGCTGCCTCTGAAGATGAGAAGGAAGAGGGTATCTGTTCCAACTTGAGGATGCCCGTAGGCTTGGAAATGCAGGATGTGTTCCTGCTTTAGCTCAAGACAAACTGCCTGGCCTGTTGCACATATACAAGAACATGCTCAGTTACTTCGCAGTCTACTGCTGTTTATGTGTATTAAAAGTGTATTAGGTATATCAAGAGTCGGGATATTGTTCAGCGTTTATTAATCAGGTAAAATGAATGTTTAGCTAGAACTCCACTCTTCTGCATATATATATATGGATGCAGACCTGGGTTATTTGCCTAACAAGATAGGATTACTGCTATTCCTCTTAGTCCAAGCCAGATGCTAGCTTTCCTTGTATGTTAGTATGTCCCTAAAAAAAAAAAAAGAGGTTAGGTGGAATATAGGACTTCTGAATCCAAAACAGAACCACAATGAGTTTATATGTATATTGAAAAAAACAAAAAAACATTCTTGGCACAAGCCAGTATGTACAACACTCTGGGTCCTATACAACCTCATTTAGAATCTAGTTCTATTTTTTTTTCTAAAATAACATACAGTTTGGTACTTGCATATTGAAATGGTTTACCAAAGGCTTCCCTCTTTGAAAATAACAAAAAAACCATGTTGTCATTACTTCAGGTACAGCCTAAACACTTGGGCTGTGTTGGACTGAGCTGCTTCTACCTGGCTGTGAAGGCAACGGAAGAAGAAAGAAATGTTCCCTTAGCCACCGACTTAATTCGAATTAGCCAGTATAGGTTCACTGTTTCTGATATGATGAGAATGGAGAAAATAGTGTTGGAGAAGCTTTCTTGGAAAGTCAGAGCGACAACAGCCTTCCAGTTTCTGCAGCTGTATCACTCACTTATTCACGAGAATTTAAGCTGTGAAAGGTAAAATATCTCAAGCTTATTTAGTTATGGTTGCAGGTGATCAGGAAGCCTATGTAGGAAAACAGCCAGGGAGAATTAGTCAAGTAATTGGCCTTTTGGTATTCAAAAAAATCAGGATAAAACCTTCCTCCTTGATAATGAATGTGAATACTGAGGTGTAGTATTACATTAAAATGTTTTTTGTGTAAAGTCATTTAATGAGTATTGCTCTCTTAAGTCCCAAAACAAATTGCTGAACAATAATAGTAAATGAAGTTTCTGTTTATGCTGCATTCAGTAAAACCTTACTGCAAAGATTTCAAAATCTGGCTTCAGAATAATGTTCCTTTTGATGGTTAGCATTAAAATTCCCTTTTGCTAAATCTGTTTTGACAGTGCAGTTCTCCCCAGAGATGAATTTTGGGCATGAAGACTGCTGAAATTTAACACCTGTCTGAAACACTTCATTTTCTGGTAGAAATGAGGCCCTTGTTTAGATAAGAGAAGCTGTGAGAATGTTCTTTTCTGTAGAATCACAGTATCCTGAGTCAGAAGAGACTCCCAAGGACCGTCGAGTTAACTCCTTGCCCCACACAGGATCACCTAAAATTCAAACTGTATTTCTGAGAGCATTGTCCAAATTGTCCTCAGACTCTTGTACTTTGGGCAGAGACCACTGCCTTGAGGAGCCCATTCCATGCCCGCCACCCTTTGGTGAAGAGCCTTTTCCTAGCACCCAAGCTGACCCTTCCCTGACATAGCTCCGTGCCATTCCCTCAAGTCCTGTCATTATCACCAGAGAGAAGAGTGGTTTTGTAAAGGCTGTGTTCTTGGGTAACAGTGACTCATCTATTTTTATTACAGGAGAAGATACCTTAATTTTGAGAGACTTGAGACCCAGCTTAAGGCATGTCACTGCAGAATTATGTTTTCTAAAGCTAAGGTAAATTTCTTGAAAGCTAATAGTCGATGAAACTAGAGAAACTAAAGTTTCAAAATGTCATGTTATCTTTCTCTCTCCAGCCTTCTGTCTTAGCACTGTCTATTATGGCACTAGAGATAGAAGAACAAAAACTACTGGAGTTGACAGAGGCATTGGAATTTCTGCAGTTGCATTCCAAGGTATGGATAAAGCTTACCAGTGCATAGGAATAAAAATGCATGCGGGGGTTTTCTCACTGGGGGAAGGGAAGTTCTATCGACATACTAGTTTCTTTTTTTTCTTTTTTCCTTTTTTTAATCTTCCATCTGCCTTGGGATCTTTGGCTTTCTGTCTTATGTAAAGTATCTAAAAATGAACATATGAATTAAGGATGTAATGAGTTGGTGACATATGGGATTCTGTCTTGCTATTTAGATAAACAACAGAGATTTGACCTTCTGGAAGGAATTGGTGTTAAAGTGCCTTACAGAATATTCCTCAAGCAAGTGTTCCAAACCAAATGTCCAGAAATTAAAATGGATTGTGTCTGGACGTACAGCACGGCAGCTTAAACATAGCTATTATAGAATAACACACCTTCCTACAATTCCAGAAACCACCTCATAATAGGTGAGTACCTAGGTGTAAAAGCTTCTTGCAATCTAGAATTAATTAGCTGTTAACTATCTCAAAGTTTCTTATTCCACATAGGTAACCAGTTGGAAATGTTAACATAAATGTAGTAGGCCCCTCGCAGAGGCTGGTCTGTTCTCATGTTCATGCTTGAGCCTGTGGTGTACCTAAAGAAGTGGCTACCTAGTATGTGAACACTGGAGAAGGAACTGATGCTTTGGTGTACTCTGGGAGCAGAAATGCATTCTACAGACATTGGGACCTCATTCAAACTTAAATACGGAGTAAAACTGGTAAAAAAAGGAGAGGAAAAAGTTTGTTCCTAACGTAGAAAGAATCTAAGAGGAAACATTTGTCTGCTAGAATCTCTCTTGCAATAGTTCACTGAAGCCACTTAAAGACAGCTTCATGCGCTGCAAGCTGAATAGCTGTCTGTTTAGTCAAGTCTGAAACTGTCATCTGGTTATGCATATTGCAGTTGATTAACTGTGGAATCATACACTACTTCATTATCTAGACTTTAATTCCAATTTAACCTTCTTTAACAGCTGTCTTTCTGTGTTAAAAGTCTGTCTTACGCTTTATTTTATTCTTGTAGGAATCCCTTTTAGTTAGTTGACTGTCCTTAATGATTTGTTTGTTTTACAGGAGTACAATAGGAGAGGACCAGCCTGAAACCTGTTCCCAGACAGATGAAGATAGGAGAAACATTAATAACGAAGAACTTGACTCATGGGAAGAATACATAGCGGTTCATACTAAAACTCCTTGCAGCAAATGTTCTTTTCCATGATGACTACGATACCTAGTGTTAGCTTTTGGTCTTATTTACTACATGATTTACTATTTCAACAGTAAAATATCACAATACTGATGCAAGAAATTTAATACCTTATAGTTCATAGAGGAGCTTACATAATCTAACCTTGTTTTACAGTAAATGCGGGTGCAGAATTATATATTAAATGGAAAAAAATTGGTTCAATTCCAAAGACTACATGACATTAGGTAAACATCATATGCAGTAATTAAGTGCTTCAGTGTCTCAGGCAAACTAAAGACCATCTTACTCAGCACTGACGAGAACAACAGATGCTCATCAGTCCACCTATGCTGTTTGGACAGCAGCATGCATCTGTGTTCCTATGGGGTAGGGTGCTGGCCTTTTACCACAGACACAAAATGAAAATAAGGCTTTGTGATAGCTGTTGTGTAGTTGTTAGTAGTGCATTAATAACTTCAGTATTCTCTAAGAAGTGTGGTTTGCTGAGACTATGGATGAAGTGGGTGCGTGGAAACCTCATGATATGTAGACGGGCTGGGGAAGAAAGCACCACGGCACCTACTCCAGACTGTGTCAGATTGACAGGGTTCCACTCTTCAAGGAGGAAATGCTGACACTGTACCAGAGGGACAGACACACAAGGTTCAAGCTCCATAATAGTGTGTAAGCAGGAGCACTCAAGATGAGGAAAAGCTGAAGACTGTTGCAACTGTAATCTCTTTAACAGTAAGCTTTCTAAGTAAAATGCTCTGTTTTTTCCTGAAGATGAGGTCAGTGTGTGAGGCATATCATGCTGCTGGTAATAATGTGAAGGTGAACAAGAATATGTTACTGTATGTAAGACGGATGAGGATTTGAGGTTGGTCCTGACCCTTTGAGTTCTGTTAAAAACTGATTGTCGTGTGATGAGAGTCAGTGGAGAAGGAAGGAATCTGAAAGTTTGGCATACTCTGTGGTTTTAGCAGGCTAGCCTACTAAATCCAACTCCTTTAGTGTGATGACAGATGGGGAGACCGTTCTTTGCTTTTCTCAAACTGGTTAAACGCATAGGAAACTACATACCAAAGCTCTGTACTGGACAAATCAAGCTTTCTTGTGAACTCATGGAAATGACCGTGCTGCATATTACTTAAGTGAGTTTTCCATCCAACAGTGCTATACATGCACTGTGCTGGCTGCTGAGAAGAATCCAAGTGACTTAGAAAAATGGGTGCTCAGCTTAATGGGAAAGATCAAGATGCAGTGTGCAATTGTGCTGGTTATTGTTATGTCTCAAGATATGTACCTTTCAAGTAAACACTGAAATGCAGATAACTAACTCTTTTTCCAATGTACTGTACAACATCTCAGTAGGAAGCCCATAAAGCTACTTTTAGCTGAATGCTATGTGACCAATTTCTGTGCAAGAGATAAGAATGTATTTTAAGAGGTTGAAGCTGCAATGGGAAAGGCTAGGGAAGCAAAAAGGAAAAAAACAAAGCTTCATCAAATTACCTCAGCCTGGCCTGATCTGTTCCTGAATCTCGATTTGGTGCATCTAGACTGCCAAAAGCCTACACGGTATAAATTTGACTTTTTACTACCTTCCACTCCCCATCTAATAGTACATATCATCTAGTTCTATGCACTGCAGAAAATACACAGATGGTACTTTACGATAAGGAAGAACCCACATTCCTAATTCGAACTTTTCAGTTTTTGGACTGAGCTGAACATTACAATGTGACTAGATAGAAGTTCAGCCATCAGCTGTGCCCAACACACCCCTTAAAAGCAGTTTGTCCTTTGGACTATCTGACCTTATTGTACTGGAGGTATGAAAAAACACCCGCAGGGTGGCCTCTCCTCCTTGATATAACAAACAGCAATTTCAGTGGTTGCTCACTATGATTTCCTATGAAGCAGGTCACTCTTTTAACTATCACACATCCAGCTCTATGCATCTGTCATATCTTATGGTTTATTTAAGAAACAAGGGATGGAATCCCAGCAAGATGGAACACGGCACCATCTGGTGCAGTATTCACTGCAAGTTGAACAGACTCAAATTCAGGAAATAAATCACAGTGGATAATAGAAGCAGCATAACTAATAGTTTAAACTTGTCCTCCTAAAACAACTGTAAGCTATAATGGCTGAACATGTACTTCATAAAGCACAAAAGGCCATTTCATGAATGGGAAAATACAGCTCTGAAAGAATATACAGTAAAACAATCTGTTCATGCAGGGAAGCATCAGATGCTACTCAATTTCTGTAACCATAAGATAAAAAACATTTCTGTGTAAACAAATATTAACTGCTATGAAGTACTCTTGCACTGAATAGTATTTCAGCACTTGGAAGGAGCATTAACAGTTATTTATTATCTCTGTGCTCAGCTAACTTTTGCAGCAGTCTTACTCATTCCTTAGCTACACAATCTACCTTCTAACCCAAAACTGTGGCAAAAATACATTTGATAACAAACAGTACTTTGGTTTGCAGAGTAAGGCAATTCTTTTAAAACACACGCATAGTGTTCAGACCTACAATATATCTATAAGGATTACATGGGTAGAATACTTGGTTATTTTAGGAGTACTAATTGCTTGCTTGCATGAAGAAGCCCTCTTCCAGCTACCATTTCATTTCTGCCATGCACCAACTGAAATAACAATGCTATTTTAAGAATAAGGTTCAGCAATACAATGGACTGCTGCTGGCAATTTATCTCCAGTGAGCTGTCTGCTTAGGACCTAATTGTAGGCAGTATTTTCAGCAGTGAGAATACAATGGGAATCAGCAATCACATTTTCTTCCTGTTAGTCAGTCTGACACAGTATTTGTCCTGTATAAAGCAGTTGGAGGGCTTCTCACCTGTGTCCCTAAGAACAAGAAGAAAATAAGTAATGACAAAAACAAAGTATTATATCACTCAATAGCCAAGTTTAAGATGTGACTATTAAAACTACCTACTGAAGTCTACAGCTGCATGTTCTTAGGTTAAAAAAAAAGCTGTATGTCAGTAACAAATAGATGATATTTTCTACTTAGGGACATACTACTCCTTCCAGAAGGAACTATATTCTCTTAGTTTCAAAATTTCATATGTTACTATATTACATTAACACAAAATTATTTATATCCAAACTTCTGACTCCTTAGTTTTCTTGTATCACTCAACTGGTAGCAAGGATTTATCACTAATATATCTGGCAGTGCAGGGGATTGGAAAACCTCATTTCAGGCAATATCCAGTAGTTTTCTTTATTTAATCCACTGCTTTAAAATAACATCTATGAATTCTTACAGGGCTGCTATGCAGCAGAAGTGTACTTAGCCTTCCTGATAGCCTTCCAATTTCATGTTAAATAAAAACATTACATATCTTCCTTTCAACACTAAACAAGATACTCTTGCATAGACAAGTGGCATATTTATAACTCAGTAGCACACTGTGGTGTGAGAAAAAGATATGTTTTGCTTCCATTTGTTATTTTCCGTGTACACTTCTGTGTATTTAATCCCTTTAACATTAGAAAGTTAATCTTACAAGTTAGTTGCTCTTCACTCTACTAGAAGAGACCTCCTTTCTCTTCACTGAAGTAATTACTTGCCAACAATCTGCTGGATAGATCACTGAAGTCTTCACCAGTTACATATTCCAGTCCTCCAGTGTAACATGTGATTGATCCCAAGGAACACACTTGCAAACAGTTCACTTTTCAAGGCTAGAGAAGTCCGGGCCTCCTTTGTTGTAATTTCCAGAGATCTCTGCTCCACTGAAGTCAAACCCAGGGTTCTGACAGGGATAAAAGTTCAGTGTACAGATTATCACTAAAATAAATGACTTAAAAAAAAAAAAAGAAAATAGCATTTAACTCTAACAAAGACATACAGATAGAACTTGTTAACTGGATTACTAACACCAAAACTCTTTTGTTTATCTGTTAATGTGTTCTCCTGGCACTTAATTGCCACAGTTGAGTTACCCAATGCTTAAATTCCTCTGTAACACCATTCTCCAGTAAGCAAGCAGTTAAGATTTCCCAAAAAAGAAACCCCGGAAAAGAAACATTAAGGAAATTAAGAAATCTCCAGCTTTCCTCATGCCTTGAAACTACAAACTAAAGGGAAAATGAAAGCTCTGATATAAGTTGACATCTTTGCTGCAGTGCTACAATGGCAACAGAATCAATGCACTGAGCAGGCACTACAAAGAAAGAAGGGATGGCTCGCTCACCTCCAAGAAGCCAGGCTCACAAGAAAAACTCCTCAAAGAAAGGATCTCAAACAAAAGATCCTTCCTGAGTGGGAGTCAGACCCTAAATGAGGTCTAAGTGGTGTAGCCTCGCCTCCAGTCACATGGGTGAATTGCCTTCACCTGTACTCCCAGGGCAGACTGGATCTTTTCTCCAGGTGTTCAGTCAATGGTTCAGGCCATGACTGAGCAGTTGCCATAGAAATGCTGATTCATTTATTACGTTTCTAAAACTCTACAGAGCTGAATAAGAATAGCTACCTACTAGAGATATGTCTGAATAATTTAAGCCAGTTCAGTTAAAGGGCAGAGCAAATCTTTTTTGAGTTAACTAGTTCCAATCACCTGATGCTACACACAAACATTCAGCAGAGTAAGATCACAAATTTGTTATATGTAGAGCTACATCATAGTTCCAGATAGTATCAGAAATACATATAGCCTATTGCATGGGGACTGCTGAGACAGTGGGACAGGCTGTGGCCTGAACCACTGACTGAGCACCTGGAGAGAAGACACTGTCAGCCCTGGGAGCACAGGAAGGGCAACCACAAGGGCTGGAGCCAGGCTGCACCCCTCTTAGACCTCATATAAGGGCTGACTGTCACTGAGGAAGGATCTCTTGTTGGAGATCCTTCCTTTTGGAGTTCTCTTCCTGTAAGCCTAGATCCTCGAAAATGCACACGCATTCGTTTTCCTTCCTTTTCTAACATCTCATTTGTGCTGGTTCCTTTTGCCTTTACGCCTATCTTTAGTGAGAAGTTATTACAATTATGGATCAAAGCCTTAAAACACCAATACCACCCTAAAATTTGCCTTAACTTGTCACAAATTCTTCGCACAGGCTACAGACAGAAAAGCCTGAAAGTACACTGTATGTATAAAGTATTCACATGTCTCTGTCTTGAACTAGAATCTGATTCCACGGCACTGCACAGCAGAACAATTCTACCTGGCTTTCATGACCATAACCCATGCCTGCAAACATGATGTACAAGCAGTAGGTGAGGGCCTTTGACTTGCCTCTCTTTGGAATCGCTCCAGTGTAAGTTTCCTTTGCATCTGATCTTGCACCCAAGGATCAGCAGCATATTCGTTTTCTAACAGAGATGTCCAGCAATTTCCAGCATCTCGATTAGTCTTCATCAGAACAATTCGTATCAATTTTCGGTCTTCTATTGAATGAAGGGACATTAAAAAAAAAAAAAAAAAAGCAAAAAATCCCAACCATTAGTGCCCTGTGTGAGCCTTTTTGTTGCTGTACTGAATTCACCACTGATGTGACAAATCACAGCAATTTTTTTTAGGTAATTTACTTTCTTAATGGCAATAGGGTTATTAATAAATAAAAACTTGAACAGGAAACAAAGATAACATGTACAGCCACACCTCACTTTTTATAAAACATTATAGTCATTTTGTAGAACTAGAATGGTTCACCTCTATTCCAAATATAATCCTTTGGAGGGGTCTGCAATGGAGAAACGATTTTCGCTGTTCTTATATGTAGGTCAGCTAAGGTAATAACAAAGTGTTTGAGGCCAGGCTCCGTAGTAGGTTATTATCTATAAAAGCCATCATTACCCTTAAGTGATGTGGTGTTACTATAATTCATTTTCCTCTTAAAACAAACATAGAAATCCAACAGAAAAAAAAACACAGATGGGTACAGTCTTTAAATATGTTTTTAAAATATGAAAGCAATGTGAACACTCTGCAATATTTATCATGTCATTGGAGAAGCTTTTTGCTCATTATCTCTAAGTACCTTAGCCTGATTTTTTTCTTATTGCTTTCGGACTGGAGGTTTTGTCACCTGTCCCAGAAATACAATGTACAAATAAGAAGAGAAACAATAGGAAAAATAAAAATTGCAGAGGCACATGCCACACAGCTGTACCAGTCTAACTTTGATGTGTATCTGCAAAAAAACTTCTAGTGATCTATTTCCTGTGAAGCCAATGTTTCTTCTGTGGAAGAGTTCCTAAGCCATGAGACACTGCCTTTCCTGATCTGGCATTTCTGCACTACTATAAACCTCAAACTTTTGCACTACCTTAATTCATAGTGTGACAATACGACTGTCCCTTTATACAGCTACAGAACTGAAAAAGAATAAGAAAGCACCTTTTCCCATAAGAAGAAAGAAAAAGAATGGGAGGGGGTGGTGCTGGTAAGGTCTGCTGTAGGATATTTTGTGTTCTACCACCCTCCCAAATGTCATGTCGGATAAAGGTTATTACCTAAGGTCCACGTTCCTTCATCAGCTATCGTAGAGTCAAAAAGGTTACCCTGCAAAGACATTTAGAACATTATAGAACAGGAAAAGCTGCTCAGCAACAAGCTCACATTCAACAGAACTGCCTTACTCGCTGCTCACCTTATCCTGCTCCACTGCAAAGGAAAAGCGGAGCCGGGCCCTATCCGTATGGGTCTGAACACATACTATCTCCCCTCCCCTCCCCTCCCCTCCCCTCCCCTCCCCTCCCCTCCCCTCCCCTCCCCTCCCCGCTACCTGCAGCACGTCCCGGCCGCCCACGGACAGCGCCACGCGCCGGCTCTGCAGGCTGCAGCGCACATCCTTCGCCCGCGTGCCCGGCGGCACCTGCACCTCGATGAACACCTCCTCCAGGGTCTGGTACCAGCGGCCCCACGGCGTCCCGCAGGGCACCACCCCGCTCCGCTCCTCGAACGGAGCCGACATGCGACACGCGGGACGCGGGACGCGGGACGCCCGCTCCGCCCCGACCCGGAAGTGAAACATTGCGCATGCGCACAGCCCTCACCTGCGCTCTCTTCCCGCTCGCAACGCGCACGCTCCAGACGAGGAGCGCTGATTGGCCGATCCCGCCCGGCGCTGAAGGAGCCGATTGGCCGCCCGCGGTGCGTGGCGGCGGACGTTATTGCCTTTGAACGCAGGGAGCGGTCATGGAGTCCTGCGGCGCGGCGGGTGCGCTTGGGGCCGGGCTGCGGGCCGGAGCTGGGAAGCGGTCGTTGCTGTGATGCTGCTGTGTACTGGGGCTCCGTGCTGCGGGGGGTGGCGGGAGGGGCCGTGGCTGAGCGGGTGTCGGAGTCCCTTCGCGCTGGGCTGAGTTGGGGCTGTACGGAGAGGATGAAGAGTATGGGTTCGGCTCATGTCCATTGAAACCTCTGTCACTGTTCGTACCACGTCTCTCCTGTTGTGTGCTTCTGTTTTATAGCACGTGGCTTGTTACGGAGCTCCCATGACGCCAAGCCTTCAGCTGCCCCGAGGAGCTCTGCGTCCTCTGAGCCGCACCACTACGTCAGGAAGCAGGAGAGTAAGTAGCCCTGGAAGTTGTGCTCCAATACCTTTTAAAGCTGCAGTTGCTAATGCTTGTGTGCTGTTACTGTTTCGTTCTTCTGCTTTAAGCTTTGTTCCCGCAGCTCACTGCCTGCTTTCCAACTCGTGGCTGTGAAAACAACTGTTCCAATCTTTATTCCACCAATAATTTTATATGTGATCTCTTCTGTCTGTGCTTTGTATTAAGATAGTGACCCATTAACTTCACTAGTCTTGCTTCTAGTGATATTCTCGCATTTGTTTGTGCCTTTTTTGAGATATGAGGCATCTTGTGGTTGAAAGCTAACAGTGTGAACCTGGATAGGTATTGTAAGCTTGGCACAAGCTAATTTCTCAACATGGGCTGCTACCTGGTAGTCAGTCTCTGGACTTGCATGTGCCCAGCTGACTAATAGTGATTGTTTGATTGCAGTAAGAAAGTAGTTAGCTTTACGTTGTGAGGTGCTTAGTCTAATAATCATGTTGCTTTCTGTCCTTTGTATAGCAAATTAACTGCCTTTATCTAGTTCAGTGAAATTTTTCTAACCATATGCATCCTTTTCCTTCACCATTCTTTTCTGTATCCTTTTGCAGGTGAGACGAGTCTGAACAATGAGAATACAACCAGCTTTGGAAGTGGAAGGAGGAATGCATCTCTTGGATCACTGGTAAGACTTTTCTGTGGCATTTGCAGCACTGTTAATTCTGGTTAAACCCCACTGTGTGTAGTTAAATTACTTCCTTTTTTATACAATCATTATTAACTTTAACCTAGGTGAAATGCAGTGCGTGTTATTGTGCCTGGATTCCTTAGTAACAGAGGAGAGAAAAATAAATAACTGGATTTTGGGGATCATGTGATGGTTACTTGAGCCTACAGAGTGTCTTTTCTGCTTTGCAGACTGGCTATATGATACTTGAATTAATGTGGATTGGTTTTTGGGGGGTTATGTTTATTTTCATTAGTTCTTGTCATACGACTACAGCATAGCTACTTCTCTTAAGATTTTGTTTCTGCTGTTTATTATATGGTGGCTGGACCACAGCATATTCCTAGTGGTTCAAGAAGCAAAGTGGGGATTATACTGTATTTGAGTTCTCAGTGTGATCTGTAAGGCTGTAGGTTTAAAGATGGATAGATTAATGAGTTGAATAATAGCTCTTAGTAGTTCAATTTATTCGTATTTATGATATAGGAAGAAGCTTTGCGAGCCTAGCTGCATTTGAGGGGTCAACATGTTGTTATGTAGCTATGGAGGTGTGTTTGTTTCACACTTTCTCAGTCTCCTTCCTCTCTCAATTGCTGGGAGCTCTCTATTTAAGCAGGTGCAGCAGTTGAACTGATCTTCATCTGTCCTCTCTGTAGGAGTGATATTTTCTTCTGATGTTGAGTGACTTTAACAGTATTGTCTATACTTATGCTTGCCTGTTGCTAAACTAATATTATGCAGCTAGAAATCAGTTAAAATACTTCTGATAAGTTTGTTTTCAACAGCCGGTTAGTGGGAGTCTGAAGCCTCGAAAAGATCTTATCATCATGAGAGAGAAAAAGAAACAGAAGACACTGGAGAAGGAGGTATGAATACATTGTCACAGAACTGCATTCACTTAATGTTGGCTGATTTCCCAAGTTAAAAATACAAGCTGGCAGAATTTGCTTCTTTTACGTAACTTAGTACACATGTGCTCTACACAGAGCAGAGATTATCAGTTTGTAGGAAACACTGGGCTTGTTAGTTGAATGGGATTGTATTAATTCCTACTAATCCTGAGCAGCTGTGCAGCTAAACCTTTTTCTTAATAGAAAATAGAGGAATCTAGTCCTATGTTTTCTACCCCCAAAATGGTTTGTGTTATTTAAATCTTTTTTTAGTCTTGTAATTTTTTTCCTCAAAAACTGACAATTTTAGGGTTTAAGAAGCAGCAACTCTTCCTTTCAGTACATGTCTATGAACTCATATCTGCTCCAGTTTTTGCAGATGTCATGTTGTGTCTTCGTATTTCTCAGCCAAGAGAAGGAGATGTATTTTCCCAGTAAGGCAGCTGAGAGCTGCAGTTGTGCTTATTCTGTTTTTATATGCAATACATTTCTGTATAACGTCCTGTCTGTGAATGACAAAATCGAAGATGTGTCCTGTTTGTGAATCACTACAGTTCAGATCATCAGCCTTTTAGGGAAAACAGCAGTCATAACTTCAGGATTTTAAGCATAATATCATAAAACAGAAAAGACAACTTGATTTGTTTTAGATTCGTGCGTTAGTGAGAGAGCGTGGAGAGCAGGATAAGAAACTTCAGGCCCTGGATGAAGACTTTGTTAAGATGGAGGCTAAGCTGAGTGCTGCAGTTCAGGAGAAAACATCTCTTTTGGCAAACGTTGCTTGCCTGAAAAAACAGCTTCTGGAATTAACTAGAACCAATGAACTACTAAAATCTAAGGTATTCAGATAAAGATGCTTATTTGTTCTGACTTGTCTGTTGCTAAGTGCCCTAGTCAAAAGGAAACTTCCCTGTTGATGTTTTCCATGCCTCTTCATTGCCTTGTGTCCGGAGCATGTCTTGTTTGGGATGTTATGTGCATGTTGGGATTACATTGGGATGTTATGTAAAGACAGAGCTGGCCTTACTAATGACAGTTACTGAGACAGGCGGAGATCAGTGTTGTGGGTGGGAAACACTTCTAAAAGACTGAATCTTTCATATGAAGGTGTTATGCTTACTGTTGTTTGTTAATCTCTAATAAGCTATCTGAAGATAGTGTGCAGAAGAAAATGAGCAGTCTATGCATGGAGTTAATGAAACTCAGAAACAAGAGGGGTGCTAAGGAAAAGGTAAGCTGCTTTGTACTGCACAGGATTGGTCTGTTCAGGAGCTGTCAATAAAGAGCTTGCATCAGTTCTGGTTTTTTTCTGTCCAACTCAAGCTTCCTTTCCTTTCAGTGGAATTAGGAAACATGATCAATAATGGCTGTTCCTTATTTTGCTGTTGTTAAGTAAAGTAACTCTGAGTAAGAGTCTTGAAACAGTACTTTTATGGTATCAGTCTGGTCAGACAGCTGATTTTTGAAATTTGAAAACCAGTGGCCATAAATGTGGCTCTTAGCTATGTGTGAGTTTTCTGGGTAGTGAATGCCTGTAGCTCTAACAAACAATTTATATATCTGCAGATGGATACTTTGAGAGAGTCACATTTAGCATAGCAGCAAGTACTGTAATTAAATCATGGTTGTAAATTTAAAAAATATTCATAGCTCTAAGAAAATAGACACTCTTCATACTAAATCCAGTTTTGTTGGTAACAATTGCCTTTTTCCAGACTGCACTTGCAAGGCAGGAGAACATGGAAATGAAGCTCCAGGAAGTACAAAGGAATCTGGAGCATTCAAAAGGAAAAGTAGCACAGTTGCAGGAGAAATTGTGAGTAATAAGGAAGGAAATGGACTTAACAATGTAACTATCAGCTGTGCTTAGCTGTTGATTCTTAAGCATGCATCTTGGAGAGAAATTAAGGCCATTTTTCTACTGAGAGGAAACAGAAATTAACAGCTTGTGACCTGAAATAAATTTTATGGGAAGAAGTTTGGGTGATGGCCATTGGAAAAAATTTTCTTATAGGAAAAGCCTTTTGCTGTCAACTGGTATCCCAGTGCTTGAATGTGAGCAGATACTTTATATTTAAATTTGTGTGTTTTAATTGTACTTAAATAATGCAGGTAATGCAATTCACAAAACGAGACGGTGGTAGTTTATCTAGCTAATGTAGCCTGTCTAACATACTCATTTGTGGTAAAATGTGATTCAGTAGTTTTAGTGCAAATGAGAACACTATGGAACAAGTAATAAAAGAGCATGAAATTGCCTCTTACAGTCAGTATCAGTTTATCAGCCACACTTGATTATGGGAAGAATGCGTTAGTATTAAGTATTGACTCAGTGACTGATTTCTTCTTGCATACCTGTAAACAAATAACCTACAAGTAGCTCTAAAGTGCTTTGATGGATAGTGAAAGTGTCCTTGTTTTAGATCTGCTACGGAGAGAGAGAAAGTAGAAGAGAAGTCTGACACTGAAAAACTCCTGGAATATATCACAGAGCTCAGGTAAAATTAACACTGTTCTTCATTCTTGAATTGTATGTTAAAAGGCAGTAAAACTAAGCTTTGTTCTTGGTGAAGCAGAAGTTTGGGAACAATTAGGTTTAACAGTAGTAAAACAGAATGGGTGAAGGGGCTGCTTGGCTTGGTTACTGGTGTATGGGAACTGCTGAATCACAGCCTGAACCACTGATTGGCCACCTGAGGTGAGTACCGAGTCAGCCATGGGGGCACAGGTGAAGGTGATATACCTGTGTGAGTGGAAGGGGTGGAGCCTGGTTCCACCTCTCCCAAACCCCATTTAAGGGCTGACCACCACCAGGGAAGGATCTCTTCTTGGAGATCCCTCCCATGTGGAGTCCCCTGCGAGCCTTGTCATCATAAAGGTGAGCCATCTTCTCTTTTGTATTATTTGTATCCTATCTATATAGAACTACTTAAAATATACCATCCTCTATACTGTCCCCTTGTGGAGTACCATCATTGGGAGTTATTTACCTTACAACTGGCTAGGTTGAAGTGCTGCTGGCACTTCAGAAGAATATCGGTCCGATTGTGTATGTTACCAGTTCTGTGCTGTGTGGCAGGTGGAAACACTAACCAGCTTCTCAGTAAAGTGTACTTAGCTCAGAAAATTGTGAAAACACAGAAGCATTCTAATGAAGTTAGTTCACTTGGATCTGCACCTTCCCTTTTCCCAAGTTCTACTTCTGAATGAACTGGCAGTACAGGTTCCTCATTAACTTGTCATACTTTCTGCTCATTCTTGTGAGTTCTGGTTTGTATATGTATGCTTTTTCTGTTAAACCTCATCTTAAAAAAAAAAACCAATAAAAACTGGATGTAGTAATAATCTGTAGATGAAATATGGTGACTAATTCTGTTTGTAGTTGAACTGAAATTCATATTTTAAATTTAAGCTTTACTTAAAATACTTGGTTTTATATCAATTGCATTTAATTTTAAGTAACTTGTTTTAATGCCCCAAAAATGTCTGGCTAAGTAAGGAAACTTCTGCTGAAAACCAACAGTATTCAGTATTTCAATCACTTATTTGTGCTAAAATGTGATATTAAGAATGAAGTTGTGGTAACAAATACATGAATTTTATTCAACAGTAGTGTTGCAGAAGCTGTAGAGAAATACAAACTAGATGCTGCTCAGATGGAGGAGGCACTGATAAAGAAAGACCAAGACATCAAGATCCTGAAGGATACACTGAAAACAAAAGAGGAAGAATCAAATACACTGATCAGAGCACTTAATGAAAGGTGTGAGTTGCTTGAACAAGAAAAAGGTAATTGCTAGTGTTTGAATGCTGTTCACATAGCATCTCAAATCCTTAAGCCTAGCTACAGGATGCACGTGTTTGTCTGAAAAGCTAGCGTGGATTCTAAGCAAGTCATGTCTCAGCTTCAGCATGTTTCTATCTATATGAAAACAATTGAGTCTAAATTTATATTTCCAAGGCGATACACTGAAGTAAACAATACATCATTGAAATAATTTTCATTTTTAATCTTTAATCTGAAAGTTGAACATTTGTTCCTTTGTGTTAATATGAAAATTAGTCATATGCAGCTTCTTTTCACTGTCAGCAGTGGAAAGTTTATAGAAGTACTAAGAATGCGTCCAGGAACTCTTCACAACTTCTCCACTTCTGCTCTCCCAGCTCCACCCCACTCCTCACAACCCTGAGGGAACCATTTAGCAGGTTTTCCCCGGCTATAGCACTCGATTTGATAAAAGCTAATTGATTGAGCTGAAGTTTACTACCATTCAGAAGTAATTAGAATGGGATTCTTTCATCCAGCTTTGATGAATTCCCAGATGCCTGAACTATAAGACATTGGTTTTTCCATGCCTAATTAACTTCAAAGAGAGTGACAGAGCTATGAAGACTATGTACTTCTTTAAAGATAGAGCATTAGTTGTTGCACTGACACTAACTCTATGCAGAGAGAGAGTCTTCTGAGAGCAGAGGAAGAGTCCTGAGTATGAATGCTGAATTAGAAGACCTGAAAAAACAGATTTTCTTAGAAGAGCAAGAACACCAGAAACTGCTTCAGAAACAAGAGGAGTTCATCTCTCAGCTGCAGCAGGAGAGGGTAAATATGGATTCTAAGTTAGGCTAAAATACTGTAATCCAAATGAGGCTAAAATGTTCTGATTTTGGTTACAAGTGAAGTTGCTATATTACTAACAAATTAATCTATAGAATGTAGTTTCTGCTGCAGATCAGCAGAAGCTGTGTGCTCTCATCGCCTGGGAGTAACAGCTGGTGTATAATTGTTGTTCTAGTTCACCCATTTGCCCTTACTTCTGTGCTTTTAAGTTTCAGCACTGCACGGTAGCCCTTAATACTTAGAAAACTAAGTTTTAAACTGTGATACTCTGCAGGAATTGTCTGCATCTATGCAACAGGAGTTACTAAATCTTCAAGATGAGATAACAAGTGAGAGATGTCTCCTGGAAGAGGAGCTGAAGAGTGCAATGAATGAGCTGGATGAACTACATGCTAAGGAGAAGAAAGCTGAGAAGTTGGTGAAGCTGTTGGAAAAAGAAACCAAATCTAAAGCCTTTGAACTTGTGCAGATGGAAGTAAAGTTGAAAGGGTTTGTGAAACAAACTGACTTTAAAGCTATAGAAATAAACAAGTTGAATCAGCAGTGTACATAAAGTTTTTGAGTTTCATTGAGGTTTTAAAGGGACCTGAACATGTGTAAACTTTTCTTGCATTTTTTATTAGTTATGGCAGCACCAATCTGAGGGATTTAAATAATTTTTAGTTGTCTTAATTTAAAACTGTTTAATTAATGTGCTTAAAGTGCCAGTGAAGCTACTGTTAAATGTTAGCTAGATCCATGTTGTATTGGGTATTTATTCCCTAAATGAGGTAGTTTATAGGAAAGATTTTTCAAGCAAGTTATTACTGATGTGGATGTATTGAAAGCATACTAGCAGGTATCAGATCTATTCCATGAATGTTTTGGAAGTTACAGAGTGGGAGAAGTGTTTAAAGCTGTTGAATTCAAGCACAATCTTCAGATTTATGAGAAGTCGTGACAGAGGTTTACTGATATGTCAGGGTTAATATATTACTGCTCCTGCAGGCCTCCTGTAACTGAGAACAGCATTTGGTTATGTGTTCAGACATGCTTATGTCCAGCATGGCTTATTGAATGCTTATTTCAGGAAGAATGCTGAGTTGGAGCAAATCAAGGAAATGCACAGCAATGCAGTTCTGCAAATCCAAGAAGAGCTTAACAATGCACTGCATAAACTGGGAGAGAATATTGCTGAGTTTGAAAGGTATTTCAGTTCCATTAATGTCTAGGGCAGCAGTAATTGTTGCCAGAACTGTGATGCTATATGCTGTTTACTTTTGTGCCTTTGTATTTCACATTGTATATAAGAGCTGGTATTTGAGCAGTGGTTTTTATGTTGGAGTACTTGGTGTTAAGGAATTTATTGAGTATGAGTCAGTTGTACTGTCGTGCTCAGGAAGCTGTGGTTGTTTTTACTTAATCAAACATCCAAGTGCTCTTCATTCTCAGTGGAAGCTGTAGCTAGTGAAGACTATCTCTGTGCTCTAAAATAGCTTGCAGAAAGCCTTCCTGATTCAGTGCAAGTTTTTGAGAGTAAACAAGATGTCTTTTCCTATACTTCTTGCAAAGCTTACAACTCAAAAACTTTGAGAAGAAGTATATTGAGAAGAATATGAGGCACTGAGTGCTGATGAATCCTTCGGATATGTTTAGTCTGTCAGTGTTTAAGTGTTCAACCAAAATGTGTGAGCTGTAGTATTGCTGCTTAAGGCTTTGTGGATTTGTGTGTTTAGATTGCTCTCTACACTGGTTAACCTATATTTCGTCTAAATTAACAACACTGCTGTCACACCAGCTACAGGAGGACAACAGCTGAAGAAATACGTATTCTTACTCTGGAGAACTCCTCTCTGCAGGAACAAGTTACTGATCTAAAAAAAGCATGTGAAGATAATCTACAGCTGCTTCACGAAGCAGAATACACTAAGAACAAGGCAAAAGAAGAATTTGCAAGGTATTGGGCTGACAAACTTTTTAAGAAATAATACTAGCTGAGGCTCGCCTTCTACACTAGAAATTAATGTGATGTTCTCTCAAATGAAATGAGTGCTCAGTGTCACCCTAAACTTCCTTTTCCCAATTCTGAAATTTGAAAATATTGATAGTCCAAAGGAATTACGATTATATTCATTAGAAAACTAATTGATTCAGTTAATTTCTATGTAGCTTTCCTTTACTGGGAACATAAGTAAGGGAAAAACTTTAATTGATTCTGGTGGAATATTGCTTTTATCAGAAATCAGTTACAGTGACTGCTCCACAAATGAATCAGCTCCATGGGGCAGACAAACAAATACTGAATTAGTATGAGATACCTGCCACTGCTTTCTGAATAATGTCATCTCAAATTCTGTTCACAAGCAGACAGTGCTTTAACAAACTATCACACTGCATTGACGTAGGCAAAAGCCCCTCCTCTGCCCACTGTGCAGCTGTAAGTAGCAAAGCCAGCTACATGGGCATGCTTCTCTCACCAGCGAATGGCAGCTTAGTGGTTCAGTGTTGTCCTTCCAGCTCACTGTGGCAGATCATGTGCAAGTCCCCTGTTGTGGGCGAGTAAGTGATGATTGCAGGAAATGAGGGAGTTGAGTCTCAAAAGGTTGAGTACACAAATGCCAGTATTAGGCAACTGTGGTAACTGCCTGTATGTTTGGGAATGTATGATGTTTGTGCTAGCCTTCCTTCCTCACTTCCCTTAATGCAGCTCCTAGCTTCCAAAGCTGAGGTTAAGTTAACAACTATGCTCTAGTCTTTTCAGCTGTTTAGTGAATCAGCTATCAACTGCATTAATTATTTTTTTGGCCAAACTAAGTTGGGCCGTTTCTGATCTCCATAATTGTATTGCTTTCCTGACTTATAAAAATGATTCTGTAATGTTTCTGCTGTCTTGTATAGCCGTAGCCAGGATATTAAGGTTACCCAGAACACAATCATAGCTTGTTCCAACTTATTTAGAAACACTTGTTCTGTTTGAGGTATTGTCCTTTATTTTTTCCCTAGCTGTTTGATATTTCCTCCACTTCCTGTTACAGTTATGGGTTTTTGGCTTGATGTCTTTTATTTAAATAGAAGTTTTTTAACTTAGTCATGGTAGACTGGCATGAAAAGACTTCTCAGTCTCTACCTAGATGATGTAACAAACAGCTGAGGTGAGAGAGGGAAAGCAGTGTATTAGAGAATTTCAAAATCCTTGGAGTCATCCACACTACTTGAACAAACCTGTGCAGAAGTCTAACTAGTCAGGTATCTCTCATTAAGAGTTGCTAGTACTAAACAGTCACAAATAAGAAACATGTTTCCTTGCTTTCAAAAGACACCTTCCTTGTAAAAGTTGGAAGTTTCACTGTACACCCTGAACTTGAGTGTTTTTTATACTATTTTTCTCTTACAGTACTGTTAGTACAAATCTTAATTTCAGTTATTGCAGTAACAGCTTCTCAAATTTTCTCAAAGTTTTCACAGTTAGCTTTATTTTATTTAAGTTACTCTAAGGATGCTTAATTGGGTTAATTAAGTATGGCTTACGTTTTCCTCAGGATGATTTTAGAAGCCCAGACAAAGCTTGCACTAAAAGAAGCAGAAGCAGAGAGAACAAAAGAGTCTTGCCTCATACAAGTGACTAAACTACAGGAAAAACTGGAAGAGCTAACTGAAGATCTGAAGAAAAAATCTGAAGTGGAAAAATCAAGGTGACTTCTCTGAAGCTGAACTTGTGCATTGCAGCCCACCACAGCTAGTGGGAAGAAGTGCTGAGAGCTAACAGGAAAAATGATGAAACTCTATTTCTTGCTTCTTAGGAAAACTGTAGATGAAGATGTGACATCTAGCTTAAAAGAAGAGATAAAGACCTGGCGTAATTTATATGAAGAATTGCATAACAAAACTAAGCCTTTTCAGGTGTGTTAGGAAGCACATTTTCATTGATATCTTGTGTTAAGGTTTGTGTGGTTGAGTCAGGTTCTGTTCTTGAGGATTAAACATGCATTTCTTCATTTGACAGCTTTTTTCCTGCAATGATTTAAGTTACTATCCCTTGAGACAGCAGTTTCCTTTCCTGAACCAATCTCTGTATTTGTAGATCTCAGTATGGGAGGAAGGGTGCAGAGGGGGACAATTAAAACGCTGCATTTAATTTTTTTCTAAGTGTACTATATATTTCAGCAACAACTAGATGCATTTGAAGCAGAGAAAAACTCTCTCTTAAATGAGCATGGTGCAGCCCAAGAAGAACTGACTAAACTAAGTGAAGCATATGCTAAACTACTTGGCCACCAAAACCAGAAACAAAAGATCAAGCATGTTATGAAGTTGAAGGAAGATAACACACATCTGCGGCAGGTTTGTCAAAGAAGTTAAAAACTGAGAATTTAATTGCTTGCTTTGTTTCCTTTCTTTTGTTAAATCTTCCAAATACTTGCAGGCTAATTCTGCAAACTCCTTGTTTTCTGTAGTTTCCCTTCATCAGCTAGGTTAAAATAAGCTGCTGGTCTCCACAACAGCCAGGGAATCTGTTGGCGTTTGGATTGGCTACATAATATAGGGAGGATATCTTTTCCTACTGTTCGTAGTCTTAACTTGAGTGCTGTTTTCTTTAGGATATCTCAAAACTGCGTGCGCTTCTTGCAAAAGAAAAACAAACCAACAGAGATCTGCAGGAGCAGCTATGTGCAATTCGGGGCATTAGGCGTTTTGATCCTTCTAAAGCTTTCCAGCATGATAGCAAGGAAAATGTTCCTCCAAAAACTCCTTTTAAAGAAGGTAAGCACGGATATTCATGTAACTCTCCTTGTATATCTTAAATGCATCTGAAGAAGATAGGGCAGTCTTGTGTAGTGTACCCCACTGGGGAAGGAAGGAGATATTGGAAGCTGCAGCTGTGTGGAGTAGACTTCTTGCCACTGTGCTTCCTAGCCCTGTTTGTTTTAACCTGAGTTATATTCTAAGTCAGATGACAAAAGTTGTTTGATGTGGAGAAGTGGATTACAGACGGATAAGTGGTTGATGTAATGTTACAAGATGTGAATCTAGTTATGCTGCTGTCATCCACTAACATTCTTCTTGCAGCTTACCTGTTGTAGTAAGCACTAACTCTTAGAAGAGCAACAGGAGTGAAAGACTCAAACGGAGCTTTGAGCCCTGGTTTTTAGCTGCTGCTTTGCACCTTACATTGCTATAGGCGTACAGGTAAAGCAAAAGTACTGTAGATGAATGTGAAGGAGTGAAAAATGGCAAGAGCAAAGGAGTACAAAAAGGGGAGCAGATTTTGAGAGAAAGCAAATCTCAACCAGCCCTTCACTTCAGAATATATTCCAGTGTCTGAAATTGTGGTCTTGCCTGTTAGTTAAGAAGTTAGTGCCTCCCTTTCTGCCACCAGATAAAAGGCTTGCTCTCTGCAGAGAGAGCAATTGTGCAGAACACAAACTGAGTGACGTTTTTCCATTGCAGGTAATAGAAACAAAGTTTAGGCTCTTCTTGCTGCGGAGACGTACCACCAATAAACTCCTGTACTGCAGTAGATTTCAACTGACTATTTATTCAAGGTGAACTTGGATGCCATATGTAACAGACCTTGTTATGATTACTAGGGAAGTGATATAAAGCAATCTATTTTCAGGAGTACTACTGGATCATACTCTTACTTGAAGACAATGTATGTTCCAGATTCCTTGTAATATCACTGCAACTGTTATTGTTTTACTTGCTTTGTTTTTTGAAGCCACTTAGCTTGTTTTCAGCAGTTCAGCTTGAGTTCAGAAAATGTGAATAATCACTAGGGAAAAAGGATGACATAATATGCCTTCATTATTATGTCGTTTTGTAACTATATAGTTCCAGCAGTTTATGTTAATTTTGCTGGTTATGGTTGCTTTGATGCCAATGGCAAGCATGCTTTCTAAAGACACTTTTTTCCTTTGTGGCTTATGTAATTAGATCAAATGTAAAAGCTATATAGTGTAGTTGGCGTGGATATTTTTAATGGGGACCATATTTAAGATGCTAATTTCATTCTTTGGGCTGGATAATGCAGCTCTTCAGAAATTGATTTCCAGGTCAAACTCGAAACAACTTCCGTGTCCACCTGAATGTTTGTATCATGTGGTTAAGTGTCTTAAGGGAAGTCTGTTTTACAAATGTTGTGCTCTTAAATTGTCATGGTCATTTTAGCAGTCTGTTTTAATCAGCTGATTTTATGTGAAGGAGAGTACCAACTGAACTTAGTTTGAGTGAGAGGATGCCCACCACACACTGATTTGTATAGAGCTGGATTTTGGTGAGGTGGAAGTAATCTGTTGAAATGCTTCAAATCAAGGCTATTTTAGCAGAATAAATATTTTCAATCATGTTTTGTCAATTTCCTTCGTAAAGGGGTCAAAAACAATATCAAATGACATTTGAACACTGGTCACTTAAGAACTTAAATCTTCCCAACCCAACTCATTGCTGCTTTTGCCTGAAGGACAATGCAGCTCTCTTAACCTTACAGAAGAAACTATTCAGCTGAACTGTACAATGTATATGATTTTCCAATCACTTATTCTCTCACTTCGTGTGAATTTTTGTTAATACAGAAGTAATGGAACTGAAGTAAGTGAAACACATGGAACTGCTTTTGCTGACTGTTTATATACAGTCTTTATGCAGGTACATAACTTATTTATACTGACATCACAAGATTATGGAGTATGATGGTTTTGAGGAGATAAGATGCTAAAAATGCATCTTAAGTCCAAAGAAGTAAGATGGTAGATCTTGTATGCTAATGACATCTTCAAGTGCTTCCTGGGTTATTTACTCTTCTGAAGAGGAGGATTGAATGTGTCTGAAAATGAAATACTTCTCAATTGAAACAATGTAGGAGTTGCTCTGAAGTATAGAGTTATTTTAATGAGGAACTTATTGAAAGAATTCCAGAATACTGGAGCCAGTGTGGAGAAAAATAAGAACTATCTGGCTTTATTTCTTCTGAAAAATACGGAGTAAAGGAAACCTCTAGAAGATCTAGCTTAGTCTAACTTCATCGCTTACTCTTTGTGGAAATCCCAATGTTAAGTACTCTTCTACACCCAGCAGCAGTGAATGTAGACTGCAGGGGGTTAGACCAAACTGTCCATGAGCACCAGAGCGAAGGGTAACAGGAAGGGGGGAAAATCTGTATGTAAAACAAAAGTGAAAATGGAACACTGCCATCTTTGTCTTATAGTGGCATTCTTTCATGCAAGGTTGCTAACATTTTTTGGGAAAGTATGTAATACTCCAAGGGTACTTCCAAGACAAGATTGCTTTTCATAAACCAGAATGCGAGAAGCTGATGGGAAAGCCTTGACAAAAGCAAGTGTTTTCAATAATATAAACTGTCCTCTTATTTCAAGAGACAAAGGCAAGTGAATGGTAACAAAAGGCTCTACAAAGTTCAGTCATATGGAATTGATAGCACTGAATTAATGCAGCATTTTAAGTGCATGTGTCCTTCATCAACTTAGCGGAAGTTTATCAAAGCAGGAACACGCAGCAAGCACAGTGAAGTACTGTACTGCAAGGAGTGCAGGAGTGGTTTTCTAGCTTATGCGTTTCTTTCCTACTACCTTAATGCATAGGACTTTCTACTCTAATTGGCAGCTTTGCTTAAGTCCATTTTTAAATCCTTCTTAAACTTCCAAGAGCATGTTTTGCACTAGCAAAAGTAAGGGAGAAACTCTCAGAAATGATTTGGCCATCTTTTTAGCGCATTGCTCTAACAGTTAAAGCAGATAGTGTAGAGCAAATGTGTGAATAGTAAAGGTGAAAACTGATGACCTTGGAGGTCTTTTCCAACCTTGATTCTCTAAGAAGGGGCAGGGAGAGCTCTGAATTGTGCAGTACTTGCGCTCGCTCATGCTGCTGTTACCAAGTTCATGTGGGGCAGCTTAAATGGTGCAAGTGGGAATAAAACAAAGCTCAGTGGGATTCAGAACCACACGTGATGGGGCTTGGATTAGTGTCCTGGTCTGTAAGGTCAACTGAGCTATTGTTCCTTTCACTCTATGTGCTCTCTGCTGACAAAAGCAGGCGAAGGTGCAGCTCAATCATTTCCCTGTCTCATAATTCCTCCTGAGGTGATGCCTGAAGTGCTGGCAGAGCCGGGGCAGGTAGGTGCTGGCTGGGGCTGGTAAGGGACCACTGCTGCACTTTGATATTAGGTTGTAAGGGAAGAGAAAGAGAAGGGAACTAGCAGTTGTTTCTGTAAGTGCAGCCTGAACTAGAGGGGTCTGGTCACCCATCATTGTGTTATGCTTTAATGACTGTGCTGTGGGCTATAATCAAGTAGATCTTACTGATTACAGTGCACCAATTAGCTTAAATATACATATATATAAATCGTAAAAATGATAAAAGTTACTGCTTGCACGATAATTTCTTTCAATATTTACAAAGCTACTCTGACCTGCTCTGTTTCTACCAGCAGGGTTAAAGGGAACAGCTGCCCACTGTTTCGCAGCTCTATTCCGGCAGCCCCTTGAGGGAGCCGTGCCTCACCTCGCACTGAATTCTGATCCCGCCGTGCTGCTGCAGCGTTCGCTGTCTCCGTTACGCATTAAGGCGTTAAAACACAATTTTACAATGACCGAACGGGCACTGTTCTCCCCGCTGGTTTCCAGCAGCGGCAAAAGGACCCCCGCGCCCCACACCCCCCCTCCCGCTGCCGGTAGGGGCGCGCTCCCGCCGCCGCCCTCAGCCCTCTTAAGGCTCCTCAGCCAATCAGCGCGCGGCACCGCGCGGCCCTGGGAGGGCGCGTCCACCGGCGGCGACGGCGCAGCGGAGGAGGCCGAGGCCCCGCGGGGCTGCGCGCGGCGGCCATGGTGGGCCGCGAGAAGGAGCTCAAGATCCGCTTCGTGCCCGGGCGCTGCGAGCTGGTGGAGGTGCGCTGGGCCGCGTGCTGCCGGGGCTTCTGCCGCCGCGCCGGCCTCGGAGGGCCGCGGGCTTCGGACGGGCGGGGGCCGAGGGGCCGCCGTGCGGGGCCTGCGGGGTTGCCTCCTGCCGCCCGGCCGGGGTGCGCCCGCTGCGCGTTTCCGCACCGCCGGACCCGAGCGGTCGAGTTCCGAACGATACCCGAGAGCCCTGAAGCGTTACGGCCGCGGCGCCCAGCGGGCTCGCCTGCCCCCGGCCGAAGCGCTCTGCCGAAGCTGGAGCTCCGCATACCGCTGCTCCCGCGGGGGTTTATCTGTGGGCAGCGCTGCCCGCAGCCGCGCGGTTGGCGGCGTTTGACGCGCGACTGAGGAGGAGCGGCCGCCGGTACCGATCGGCCGCACCAGCAGCTTTACCCCACCCCAACCCCCCGGGCTTCCGGCCCGGCCCGGGCTGCTGTCGGGGCCTCTGTCCCCTTCGCGCGATGCGGTGGCGGTGTCCCGGCGGCTCGGCGTTACGGCGGTCTGCCGTTAAGTGGGAATTGTGGAGCTCTGTGCTGCCCGGCTCTGATCCCTCGTGTGGCTGTCGTGCCGGCAGGTCGCGGTTCTCAACTCGAAGCGCTTTTGCTCTTCCCATCAATCATACTGTTATCTTGTGTTTCGGTGGCGGCCGCAAAGTGACGTTAGGTCTCCTTCGCGTTACTTGCTTTCCTCTGTACATGACTGCTCACGTGGAATTAGGCGATTGTGTTGTTCGCTTACTGAAGGTACTGTGTCACGTTTTTAGAACACGTGATCCTTCTTGTTTCTGTAACTAGTCTTTGATGTGGCTGACACATACCCTCTGTCTGCAGGAGTGACAGTAATTTCTCTATGAGGCTGAGTAGTCCGGAACAGAGAAAGCAATCGCCGTTTTCTTGTTCCCACATCTCAGAGGCACAGGGGCAGCCCTGAGGGGGAGTTAACACGCTTCTCTTCTCTAATCAAAATCACTGTAAAGATAAAAGGTTTTTTTTTTCTGTCTTTTTTTGTTTGTTTGTTTTTAATCATGATTGTTGTTTTCCAGCTAGGAGTTACCCATTTTCACCCAGTACTTATGGGGGTAAATCACTCTCTGCCCATAATGCTGAGGAATATAGATGTGTGGTGCTGGGAGGCTGACACAGCTGCTTTGGGCTCGGCTGTGCCCGGCACACCTCTACATGTACCTGGCAGGACAGAAGCTTTCAGATTCAAAGGGCAAAGGGCAGAGAAATCATTGCCACAATCAGCAGTAGTGCACGTGTGGTGGTGCTGAAGCTGTGAGGATGCTCAGAACAGCGTGGGTTATCAGAACTGCGTAGCAGACAGTGTTTCCAGAAGTGCAATCAGCATGGTGTCCTTGTGCATGGTGCACTTGGGAAGTTCAGGTTTTACAGTTCCTGTACACCTGAAGCTTTCATTATTGACATAGCAGCATGTGCTTTCATTTTTGTTCTTAGCAGGCTTTTGCTCAACAATACGTGTAGAAGGAAAGTATGAAAGGACATAAAGGTTGCACAGGCAGCTGTGAGTCAGTGCTTGACTTAAGGGCTTGACAGTCTAGGGAGTGGTGCTGAGGAGAGGGGAACTCTGTGTGGACTGACTGCTGCAGTGAAGTAAAGCCTTACTTGGCTGTACAGACTGAGAGGTTAAGGAATCTAATCACTTTCACCTGCCTTTTATTAAACTAAGACAAGAGAGCAGTAGTTTTGGTTTCTTTGTTGTTAGGCCGTTGTGTTTGTAAACAATGAATATTATTTAGTAATATGTATGTTGTGCCGGAAGTGATGCCTCCTATTTGATAGAACAAACTGTCAGCTTCAAAGCACTGTTCTTCAGCAGTCACCAGTTAGCTATGCTTTTTCACCTCTGCCGATAAAACTGGGCAAGCAGAGGTGACCTGCTGTCAGCACAGCTGACACGCACCACCCACCACCTCACTGTGCTCACATCCTCTGTTTAATCTCCTTAAACATTCAGCAAGTGTTGAGAAATGTCACTGGGTGCCATTTTCTGAGCATGCAGGAATTCAGTGACACACACACACATGATTCTATGTCACATGCCATTATGTCGTACTGTCCCTTTGCTACCATCTGTCACACAGCAACAGAGTGTAATGGAATATCTCACCAGCATCCGCCTCTGATGTCATGGAACAGCATAATAAAATAGGAGGCATTATTTTCAGAGATGCCTTTGTAAAATTCTAGCCTTCCAGTGCCATGATCCCTGCTTTTGCACTCACAGTGTGTTAGCAGATTATGAATGAACTTAAAACTTGACATTTGAGTTTATCTTTGGACGTTTGTGGGTTTTTTGTTCCTCTCTTGTGAAAGTACATGAATTTCCTATTTGGATTTTGTATTCAGCACCTTCAGTAACATGTTTAAGTACTTGGCTCTGTACAATATCAGTGCT
Organism: Cyrtonyx montezumae; assembly: GCF_038088225.1. Lineage (NCBI taxonomy): Eukaryota > Metazoa > Chordata > Aves > Galliformes > Odontophoridae > Cyrtonyx > Cyrtonyx montezumae. The sequence continues at coordinate 6,358,459 of NW_027071914.1, read as the reverse complement.
CCCCAGAGTTTGTTTTCCATGAGGCGCTCAATTCAAAACGCACTGCAATGGAAGCTCATTAATACAGTCACACTCCCTGTAGCCTTGCTAACACTTCGAGAAGTCACTAAATAACAATAGAATGCAAACTTATCCTGTTCTCCTCTCCTAGGAAGATATCGATATTCCCAGTAGACGAGTTCTGGTCACTGGTGCTACAGGACTTCTTGGTAGAGCTGTGTTTAGAGAATTCAATGAAAATAATTGGAATGCTGTTGGCTGTGGATACAGAAGAGCTCAGCCTAAATTTGAGCAGGTTAATCTACTCAACTCTATTGCAGTTCATGACATTGTCCACGATTTTCAGGTGAGTTTCTGGAGTAGGCAGATAAGGTGCTTGACATGGGTAGCTGGCAGCACCGTTCTGATACTCAGGCCACATGGTTTTAGTGGAACTAATGGTTTGGTAGAGCTCTGAAATACGCTGTCGTTGTCTTTGCCATATCTGAGTATAGTTTTACTCTGTAGGTACAAATAATTTTATCATCATTGCCATAGGAAGAATGCAGGTGGTAAATATGTATGTCCGTACACTGGCTCTTGTGCTTTAAAGAAAAGGGTAACATGAGTTTAGACATTGTAAGTAACCACGTGTCTAGTGTGCAGGATGAGCAGTGTGCTGTTTTCCTGTTCTGATTTGCAAGGGGAGTAGTTAAAACCAGAGAAACATTATGCAGGGTGCTACTGTAGAAAGTAGCTTTAAACATGCAGTTAATGATCTGTATATTAAACCATGTGAGTAGAGCTTATCCAGAAGTAGTTTGGGTCATTTATTTTTTCCAGTAACATTATGTGTGAGATATTGCACTTTTCTGTATTTTGCATTATTTTGCTGTTTAAGGAAAAAAAAAAAAAAAAGCCCACCTCGGTCTTTCTGTAAGATTGAAGTTACTGGAGACCATGAGTGCAAAACTAATGATCAGCTTCTGTTGGTGTTCTAATACAAAACCTTGAGGCAGCTTGATTTTGTTACGCTTCCTAAGGAAAGCTTGTGCTGATTACATTACTTTTGTAATGCTACTTCTTACAGTATTTCTCACATCTTAGTGAAATGCCTTTTTGCCTGAGGGACTTAGGATCAAGCTGCAATTTCTTGACGGTGTTCGTTGATCTCAATTATTGTTTCATTTCCAGCCTCATGTTATAGTGCACTGTGCTGCTGAAAGACGGCCAGATGTTGTGGAAAGCCAACCAGATGCTGCTTCCCAGCTCAATGTGGCTGCGTCAGGGAACTTGGCCAAAGAGGCAGGTAAGGAGGCTGGCTTGTGATGTGGTGTCTTGGACTGCTGCGTTTACGTAGGCAGAAACTGAAACATGAGTTATTCAAAGTTCTGAATGTTATTTCTGCTGCAGTGAGTCCATGTTCTACGTGTGGTACATGTGTATGTATCAAGGATCAGTGAAAAGACAGAGCTAGAAGACAAAGTCTTCTAGAAGGGAGAATTGTTCAAGGGTTTGCTGAGATTTCAATCAAGACATGAATTAAAATGGATTATGTACAAATGTTTTCCTTCTAGCTGGAATTGGAGCATTTCTGATCTACATCAGTACAGACTATGTATTTGATGGAACAAGCCCTCCTTATAAAGAGACTGATGCACCAAATCCCCTGAACTTATATGGCAAAACCAAACTGGAGGGTGAAAAGGCAGTACTGGAAAATAATGAAGGTAAGAATATGCTCACACATTTTTAATAGAAGTTTCCTATTCTGCTTAGTTGTATGTTATCTTATTTAACTCCTTTGTCAGAGATAAAGTTGCAAAACCTTGGAAAATTTAGAAAATCATGATCAGGAATCAGTCCTACTCATAAGTCAACAGAGGCTTTGTTTCATAATTGTGCTGGACTTAATGTGTCTTCCTAGTTCTCTGCTGATGGACATTTGCAGGAGTTTGTCTACGAAAAATCACCTGATTTTTCTAAAGAAAACTAAAACACAGCATTAATATGTTGTAATGTCACAACCTTTACCACACAGCGTATAGCTGCTGATACCTGGAGGGATGCATTGCACTTGTTCTAAATGGTTATTTCCTTATAGGGGAAAATCAGACTTGTGATTCAAGTTTTTGGTTTTGGTTTTCTTAAGTAATCTCCTGTTTTGCTCTCATTGCATAAGCCACTGGACTTCCCATGTACCACACACATTAGATTTCTGCTGTTACACAGAGTCACAGAACTGTAGGGGTTGGAAAGGATCTCCAGAGATCATCGAGTCCAACCCCCTGCCAAAGCAGCTCCCAGCCCAGGTTGCACAGGTAGGCGACCAGGTGGGTCTTGAATGTCTCCAGAGGAGATTCTACCACCTCTCTGTGCAGCCTGTGCCACTGCTCCGTCACTGCACTGTGAAGAAGTTCCCACACACATTTGTGCAGAACTTCCTATGCTTCAGTTTTTATTATAACTTTATAAAGGGTTCTGATTTTAAACAGTTTGTTTCACTATTCAAGTCTTGATGAAAATTGGCACATGAAATGCATACATGGAATTTTTAAAACTTAGAAAAACAGAATTGAAAATGTCCCCTTTTCTTTTAAAATTTAAGAGGTTTAACTGTTTCTAGATAATAATTTGTCAGTTTTTACTCACAGATAAAAAGAAAATAAACTTTTTTTTTTTAATTCCAATAAATGTGAAGAAAATAATCTCGGTGTTCATGCTTGCCATTAGAAGTAAGAAATAAATTTTCTAATTAAAAAAAAAACCTGCCAGGAAAAGTCTACTTGAAGTAAAATTCAATTAAAAGGTTATTCTTTCTATCTCCTACTCAAATATTGTCTCAAATATAATCTCTGAACTTGACTGTGATGCTGTTTTCTCCTGCTTCTAGCTTGGCCATGAAGATAGGACTGCACCAAATTCAAGTACATGTGCATCTCTTCATAGATCCTTCCACAATTCAGCATTTCAGTTTTGTTTCATAATGTTTTTAAATACGATCAAGCTGTAGTGGGTTGCAGCAGTTACATTAGCAGAAAGAACTTTGAGATGGTACTGAGTAAGATGAACACTTCTAAAGATACTGAGAAAGAGATTTATGTATATTTATATGTATTTACATGTTTGTTGAGTGAACAAATGACTGTTTCTAGAGCAGCAGCAAATCAGTGTCATGGCTGTTATCTTTGTTTTTTAAATTGTTTGGTTTTGGGATTTTTGAACTGCCTATAGCAATTATATCTGCATTACTTTTGATCTGTTTTAGTCTTCTTGGACTCTTCCTCGAAGGACCTTTAGTCTTTCTGAGATACTTGTATGATGTATTCCATTATTCCATCATTAAATGTTTTTGTCTTTGGACTTGTTTACTGTTGATTTGATTTCTCAATTCACTATTTCACATCTAATACTTTTTCCCAAGGTATTCTGTTTTTCTGTTCCTTAGATGTAAAATTTCTAGTTGTTTCTGATGTTCCTGTCTTTTTGTGGTGTGAATATTCTCCTTTTCTGCAGAGAATTTCTGCATGCTGGGTGAAATGTATCCGTGATGGATGGTTGGTGTTAGTGTTCCTGTTTTTACCCAGAGATGACGTGGAGTGTTGGAATAACTACAGTTACTTTTTCTTTTTTTTTTTTTTTTAACTGTTCTTCCTAACCCGGTCAGACTTTCTGGTTGCTCTTGCAGTATTAATGTAAGCTTGTTTGGACTGAAAAAAAAGTAACTTATGAACTTAGTATTCATGAACAGTGCTTTGAGGAAGCAACATTCAAAATCGTATTCAGACTACAGATATATTCATTGCTTTTTGTTCCTTATTTGTACATTCTTAATATCACCAGCAGATTTCTCAACGCTTCCAAAACATCCTTCAGGTTACAGTGCAGCATTAGTGCCTATTTGCAACACCATTAATACTCTTCAAAATACTGTGTCTTTTAGGTGCTGCAGTACTTAGGATTCCTGTATTGTATGGAGAGGTGGAAAGACTGGAGGAAAGTGCTGTAACTGTTATGTTTGATAAAGTGCAGTTCAGTAATAAATCTGCCAACATGGACCATTGGCAACAGAGGTTTCCTACGAATGTGAAGGACGTAGCAGTTGTTTGCAGACAACTAGCAGAAAAAAGAATGCTGGTAAGAATTTCAAGAAAAAAAATCAGTTCAAGTTCTTACTGAATGACTGAGAACTGCTTCTAACCTGCATTATTCTTTGTATTTCTGTAACAGTGGGAGGGAGGAAGGAGCTATCTGTAAGACTGCAGTATCTGCTTTACATGACAGTGTGCCAGTATTCTGATATTTGATACAAAAATGGGCGAAGTGACAGGAAGGTCCTTCTGAGGTGCTGTAACTTGCCACTTTGGATGGGATCACAGTGCAAACTTATTCTGCACAGTTCTTACATGGGAATTAGTCTGAAGGCTGGCTGCTTTATTTTCATTTGTGTTTCCTGTTTTCTCCTAGGACCCCTCCATAAAAGGGACGTTTCACTGGTCTGGCAACGAGCAGATGACTAAGTATGAAATGGCATGTGCCATTGCAGATGCTTTCAACCTTCCCAGCAGCCACTTGAGACCAGTAAGTGATAACTGTTGAGCCTGTAGAAAGAAGGAGGTGCTTTATCTTTTCACATAGTAGGTCCTGGGCCCACATTGGCTCTACAAGTAAACCTCTTCTTCAGGACAGTCTGTATGGGTATATTTAGTGCAGCAGTTGTATTGCTGCAGATGTTACCTGGACTGATGGATTATCAAAATTACCTAGTCAGTAACCAGTAACTCTGTACTGCAGTATTAGTTCTGCACAACAGTTCCCCTTGTTAGGAAGCAAAGCTGTATTTTATGTTCTGTTTCTTAAAAAACAAAACAAACAAACAAACAAACAAAAAAGGTTGACAGCATTATCTTGGAGGTAGGAATCTGAAAGAACTTTTCAGTTTTCTTTCTGAATCCAGGCACTTAAGAACTTACTCTTTTTTGCTTTGCTTAAAAACATAACTGCAGCTGTGTTGATGCTCAAAAATAAGACTACTCTAAAATAAGTACTGATAATGTTGTTAGGACTTAACATACAAGGAAGGATAGAAAGTGAAATTCCAGGGAGTGTAATTAGTAGCAGCTGGAACCAAAATGTGACTTAGAACTTGGAGAAAAAGTCTGAAATATTTCTTGTTAAATCTATTTCTATTCGAGTTTATACTAATTAAGATGTGGTTCTGTCAGCATTCCGGAGCATTTTTTTTACCCTGTAACTACAGTCATAGGACAAAAATAGGGATAAAACATCTAAGAGTACAGGTAGTAATAGGTATTAGAGAAATGACACAACTCAAGACACTTCACATCACTCTTCCTGATGTCTCTGATGTCGAAATGGAGTTAACTGTAAAAAAAAAAACCAAGAACACAATACAGTTGGAGAAAGGAGGAGAACTTACTTGAATAAAAAGATGTAAGTGAAACTTCTAAATGAACGTATATATGAGAATTTTTTTTTTTTTTGCCATTTCTTATTGTTTGGTGGTGTGTTCTTTTCTGTGTTACTCATTTTTTTAGATTACTGATTGTCCAGTTGTGGGAGCTCTTCGTCCAAGGAATGCTCAGCTCGACTGCTCCAAGTTGGAGATGCTGGGGATAGGTCAGAGAACACCATTTCGAGCTGGAATCAAAGAATCACTTTGGCCTTTCCTTGTTGACAAGAGATGGAGGCAGACTGTCTTCCATTAGTTTGTAACTTTTTTAGTAAAAGTATGGTATGTGGCACTTTTTTAAAAGAAAAAATAGTTTTGTATGAGTGTTCTTAAATTGTGACACTTACAAGTTTTCATTTAATCAGGTAAACGTGTGGTCTTGCACTAGTGAAACTGTTAGCCTGAAAAAGTTCAGTGACAAACACTGAGCCTGTACGACATCCCAGATCCTTCCTTCCATTCGTACCGGTCCAACCTAATGTCTGTTTGTAGCAGGTTGTGGTTCTTAGTAGTCAGCACCATTTGATGCTAAGAAAGACTCAGATGACTTGTAGACTTCTTTTTAGCTGAAACATGCTGTTGATGCTTAAGGTCTGTGCCATCATTGTATATACCATTTCACTTCCTTAAAAGACATGGTCAGTTACTTTGTCACCAAAAATCTGAGTTACTTGTTTTTAATTTCTGAAGTTGTTGTTACTATGAAGTTAAACTGAAACAGGGATTGTAAAATGTTGTTTTGCTTGAGCTTGAATCAAAATGTTTTTTAAAAGAAAAGTGAAACTTTATTTTTGCAATTATCAAGTGTACTTTTTATGCTTGAAATATTTTCAGAGTGTTCTGTAATTTGAATGCCTGCAGCTTCATATTTGTATGGCAAATTGTACGCACTTGTTTTAATGATCATTGAAGCTAGATTAGGGTGGGGAAAAACAGTTTTGACCTTTGTTTTGGGGCAAATATCCTTTGGAGGATATTTTTTTTTTGTTATTTTCATCTTTCTCTTCTTTTCTGCATAGTATTTGGAATTGGTGAAATTATTTGTTGAAAGATATTGCTAGTAAATAAACATGAGAGAAGAGAGGAAAGGTATTTCAAGAGTTTATAGCACTCCAGCTTTTTTTGCACAGACTCAGATCTTGCACTGATGCAGCTTGTTCTGGAACAGCAAAGTGCATATGTTAAATGTTTGCACTGTAATAATGCAATCACAGTAGTCTAATATAACCAAACCTTGAATCTGCTTATATTTAGTCCTTGAAATTGAACTCAATAGCTACATAAGGTAGATGAAGAATATGGTTTGCAGAGGTTAGCCTCTGAAGTTGTTAAACAGCATACATGCTCTGAGATTGCCAGCAGACCATTAGTAAAACTAGGAGAAGCTGCATTTCTATTATAATTTATTTTTCTGAGATTGAAATGAAGAGCAGGTGAGAAGATATTCATCTTTAAAAACATAGGTGGGGGATAAAGGGTGGGGCAAAAACAGACCAAATCAAAAGAAAGTCAGCTTTACATTCAGTTCTTTAACTTTCAACTGGCATATGTATGCTAAGAGTTCATTATCCTGGTTTGTTTTTAGACTGAAGTCCTGATATACTCCTGGTAACCTGTTTCCAAAGTGACAATAAATATATATTGCAGCATGAGAAGCATTTGTTGATTCTTTATTTTCTCACAAGATTTGTGTGTTCAAAGCCATAAGTACTTCTAATTCCTGCCAGCTGAAAGTGATTGTGTGAAGTATGGCATCAGAAGGTCAGCCCTGTTTGAATCCTCACTGTAGGCTTATTTTGATATTTATATTCATTGCTCTCTAACAGCTAAGGGAATAAAGAAGCCATTGGTTTTGAAGCCTCCTCTGAGTTCAAGAAAAACCTGATGTTTCTTAGGAGTGAGTCATCTGTAGGAATTTCTTGTCTGTTCCAGGAAGCACTGAGGTACAGAAGGGTTTACTTTCCAGTAGAAGTTCTGTGGCAGAAGTCTTGGTGGTGAAATATCCAATAGCTTTTGTACACAGCTGGGTTTTTATGCCCAGCAGGTTTATCAAATAGATTGTTGCAGGTTTTGATTTTATTTTGATTTGTGTTTAGGTTTAAACAACTTCCTTGCATCTGAACTTCCCAATTCACTGATAGGGCAAGGATTTTGCAAACAAATTACAAAAGCAACAAAAAGAAGTAAATATATGAGCCAAACTTAGTTGGATTTTGGAGTTCTAGCTTATATTAAATTTCAAATATAATACATCTTCTGATAAATGTTGAAAGAAAAATAAACTTGATGTTATAACTCCCTGTAGACACTTTGCTGTGTTAACTTGGAGACCCACTGTTGATGAAGTATAAGTGAAAAAGAAAAATCAGATGATGTATGGAATAATTTTTACCCAAATTCTTGAGGTTGTCCACGAAAACCTCTACAATTTCAGCTCAGAACAATCTTTTAGCTCTTGTATTCTCATTTTTTATTGTATATCGATCGAGCGAAGCTAGATTGTTGGAAGCTGGTGATATTCCTCATCAAAGAAAGAAGGGTAAGATACAAAATGTCACACTGGCATTTTTGTGATCCTCTGTCTGCTGCCTGGAAGAGGATGTGGCCAAGTGATCAATGCAGCTGTCAGCCCCATATGAAATCACCATGTCTGAAGGAAGGCGGAAGCAGTGTTCTCTAAGTACTGCATCCTTGTGGAACGGAGATACCAAATCTTCCCACTGGGCTATAGCTGTTCTGTACTCCTCTCTAAACTAAAACACACATCTGTAAAGCTACAACTGGCGTAGCAAAAGCTACATTCCTTACCATTCTCATACCCATCACCTGCCTTACAGCAGATGGATTTAAAAGGCTGCTACAAAACAGGGATTGCGACTGAAGCAGAAGGGTTGGGAATTGTAATATGTATATTTTACAGTGAAAAAAAATAAACTCAGAACATCTCAAATTCTGCAGAACACAGAGAACATACTACTTCATAAAATCCACTGTCATCTTGCTGTCCAGGCTTTCTCTGCTCTACTATTTCTGTAATTTGTTCTTAATACAGATTTGCAGAAAAAAAACATAATGAAAAATAACTCCTATGAATGGGGTTGTTCTGTGGGTTGGGTGAAAACATTCACTCAGCCCCCCCTGACATAACCTACCCATGCTAATACCACACCCACATAAACCTTTTATCTGAATTCACTGCATTTGAGTTTTCTACTGTAGAAGTGAATATGGGTATCTGAATAAGGAGTGCAGGCTTGAACCCATTTTTCAGTGGGTAATCTCACAAGCAATAACTGAACTTGTTAAGGCAGATTTCCCAGTGCAGTGTGTGCTTCAGAGGGAATTCATGTCCGTTTAGGGGGTTCAGAAAACATGCTTTGTGTGGAAAGTCTGACTCTAGCAGACTAACTCTTGCTCCAGCCCACTCTAATGTACCTTCAGGTTCCACTTTCTTGCAGCGGCTCCGTGGCAACCTGCATGGCACCTGCCAGAGCAGAAGAAGAGCAGGACAAGCAGTTGGTGGGGTGTGAGGGCAGGAGTGGATGCTTCCATCTGTGGATGTGAACCCGGGGGCTGGGAGGACTGGCAGCAGAGAAGCAGCAGCTGCAGGACTGTGAGGTGTCCTCTGGGTACACTGAGCGTGGGTGCTGATGGCAGGAACCCAAAACTCAAAGCAGTGTTTCATTTTGCATTGGAGTTTTTTCTCTTTGATTACCATCTGCAATAACATGCCCGAATGGGCAACCCAAATTTATATCCAATTTACTTCCCAAATGAAAAGAGAAAACATACTAGTAGAGTAAACTGTAACAGTGTATACCTGTCAGACACACTTAATTTCCAATGGTACCAGTCAGTTCTGACCTACATTTACTCGAGGTTGGTTTACACTAGCTCACTAGTAACATAAATCAGCTGAATTTTTAACCATCCTTTTCCCAGATGCTCTATATTTAAAACAAGTCTAGATTTCCTATCTTCTCTCCCTTCTTTCTTTCTTATTTTTTAAGATACAGCACTGCTTTATTTAAGCTGTGTTTGGGTCTAATGTTTTAACTTTGCAATCCGTCATCATTCTCACATAGAAAAATGCTTGAGCATCTCAGGGATTATGGTGTAACAGGAGCTTAGATAAACTGTGTAACAAGGCAGAAATGTATAGCCTCTGACTATATACCCTGTTTTTGAAGAGATTTTGGAGTTTAGAGATAAATTAAATTGTAAGCTTACCACTGTCTCAAGGGACCTTGAGTTGCAGCCTTGGGCTCGGAGATCTTGTGGCATTGCAGTGCTGCTTGTTTACTTTATAACTTGTATTTGCCTGAATTTGTGTTTAATTAAAACCTTAGAGAAATGATACTTCTGTATGGGCTGGCTTCTTTATAACCTGAGAAAGGGCTCTCAAGGAAGACTGGCTGTTTTGTGACACTGCCTTCCAAAATAATGACTGTTGTGTAATGTTGTAGGGCATTTGCGAGCATGAATGATTGTCCTTAGTAGTTATGTAAAAAGAAGTGTATAAACAACAGGGAATGGGAATTACATTAAGAAAACTATCACAGAAAAGATTTCTGCCTCTGCTTACTGTTCCATTGATTTCAGTAGGGCTCCTTACTGTGCCTACATTCAAGCACTGACATTGATGCTTTAGCATATCTTGATGGGAGAATAAAGACACAGATTGTCTCCATACATGCATCAGAAGTGCAGTTTGACAGTATTCTCTTGGGGTTACTGAATGTATATCAGAACCAGAACAGAGCAGGTAAGTTCCAAATCTTTTTATTGCTGTCTAGGAACTGATAGTGATGGCAGTGGGCACACTCACAGGAGGATGGACCTGATTAGGTCCCAGAAGTCACCGTTTGTACCCCAACCTCAGTGGCAATTCTTTATATTGGTAAAAGGCAAAGTAAAGGCTAAACTGTTTTTAGATTTTACTTTAAAGAAAACTGGGAAAGATAATTTCTCACTTCATTATTAGCAGTAGTGCAGAGAAAATGGAAAAAACGTTTAATAGGAAAATATCTGTATCTGGGCCTCTTGTATCAAAGCAAAGACTTTTTCATTGCCATTGGAAGAGGACAAAAAAGACACAATAGGCCCATATGGCCAGAGAAAGCTTCTTTCGAGCATCCAGGGCCAATGGATGTAAAACTTATTTATACATATACTTTTTTCAGACCTACTGCTGTCCTCCTCCCTCCACTAGTGCCTCAGCACACACATCTTTTTTGTCAGCAGTAGGAATTTTAATTCTTTAGTTTCCGATCCTTGTTTTGTATATTTTATTTGCCTGCTGCACTGGATGCACAGCTTGTTGTGCCTGTTGCCACTGCCTCTGTGGGAAGTTTCCAAAGTGGCCCTGTTCATTACACTTTCAAATATCACATTCTGCTTTTGCCTGGTGATTCAAGCAGTGTATTTTTATTCTGCCTCAACAAATGAATGGTCTAATTTTCAGAATAACTGATCATCTTCTAACAGTGAGTGACTTGGCAATTCTGAGTTAACAGAATACAGCAAAATCTGGACAGTAGTTCTAAAAAGTCTGAATTATTGATAGGAAAATAAGGTATGCACACACACACACACACAAAAACCACCTTAGAATCAAGGGAAAGAATCATTAAGAAGTTTGGATTTTGATAGCAGTCCTAGTCATTTCGTTTTGTTGAGTCAAGAGATAAAAAGAGACAACACAAATATCTTGTTTTCCTTCAATTAATTTAACAATAACCCTGAATAACTCATCTCTGATGTAAACTCCAGATCCACGACAAGGTGATGGAGGGCACGATCAACACATCTGCAGATGGTACCAAATTGGGATATTCAGACAAACCTAAACAAGCTGGAGGAATGGGCAACTGTGGCTATATAGAATCCAGCATGAACAAATGACGAGTGCTGCACTTGGGAAGGAAAAGCCCTTTTCAGTTGATCCTGGATGAGCAGCAGCTATGCAGGAAGGACACTGGGTTCCTAGTGGACAGCAAGAAATTGAAGAATGATTGAATAAGAGACAAAGGACATAAACTGAAACGTGCAGTTTACGCTGGACATGAGAGAAGCCTTCCACAGTATGAGAACAGTGAATCACTGGAAGAGGTTGCCCAGAGAGGCTGTACAGTTCTTGGAGGTTTTCAAGACTAAACTGAAAAAGCCACCAGGTCTTACCTCAGGGCTGACCCTGCTTTGCGTAGGAGATTAAATTAGAGGCCTCTGTGGTCCCTTCTGACCTGAATTACCCTATGATCCTATGACAGAAAAGGGTTAAAGGGACCATGAAAATGCAGAAAGAAGTGAAATGTATTTATAAGCAGCAAATAGCTGCCGGGAATGCTGTAAGAAAGGATGAAGATGTATGATGCTGATGCTGCAAGTAGTCTAAATGAATTTCTTTGGCCCATTATTCATGAGATAGACTGAAGGTCAAATTCTGGAAAGCAGACTAAGTGAGATGTTAAAAGGTTTTATGATTATGCTGGAGCAGACAGGCAATTAGAAGTATTAAAAGCTGACAAGGCACAAGGTCAAGATGAATTATACATTTCAGTATTCTAGCAGGAGTGGGAAGAGGAATACTTTGAGTAGCTCATCCCTTGGAACAGTGGTGCTTCAAAAGCTAGGTGTAGGTCTGAAGTACTGAAGATGAACAAACATGCCCTTGTACACAAGGGGGATTTATTTTGCCTGAGTTCCTTTTCCACAGGAAGATAGCAGTGAAAGAGTTTGTGAAAAGGATAAGGAAATGTCCAAATGAAGACAACGGAATGTTCTTCTGTGTGATATTCTACATATTTTCTCAAAATAACCACTCTAGATTGTAAATGAACAGTCTTGCAATACAGCTCTACCATCCCTGCAACAACAGACAATACAGGCACACATAACCAAGTGGGTGAAAGCAGCAGGTATTTTTTATCCTTTCCTAAGTTCCTAAACATTCAAGAGGCTTTAAGAAGAGCTGCTTGATTCACACGGGTGAAGTGGAAGCTTCAGATTTTCTCCCTGAGGACTTAGAACACTGTACTTCCCTGACTACAGGGGACTACGCTTTCATTGATTGTCTAAAGAGAAATAAACTAAGTTAGTGCATGACTGTTTCAGGTCTTTATTGGATAGTTGGCTCCAGTATGAATGCAAGTGTGTACACTGATAACAATGTACACAAACTCAACAGATACTGAGAAAAAAAAAAGTGTAGAGAGACACAATGAAAGTATATAATCAGTGTCTATAAACAAAGTCCTCTATCTGAAAACAAATTAAATAACATTAGCATAGGTGAAGATATGATTAATTCCATATCTCAAATATCAACATTTGTAATATTCATCAATGTTTCCATGTAAACAAGATGTAAATAACAATACTGTAAGAGAATAACTGTCTTAAAGAGATACTTCATCATACTGAGATGTAAGCAATGTTCAACAAATTATGCAAATCTCTCTTGGAAAGTCTTTTCTGGGCAGTTAGGGATCCATGCACTATGCAGAACAGTTAAATCCCTATCATACACTCTGAGTCTCTAGCCACCCTGCAACAGACAGTGCTTGTCTCTTTTACTCAAGTCCAAGGTACTTTATAAGTGTACTGATAATTTCAACTTGATTTTCAAAGGCACAGAAGGAATATTATGTCTTCGGTCACTGTGAACTGGATGCAAAATACTTAAGTGAACATTTATTTGTACTTTTGATATCCCCTCTTTTCTTTGTTTGTTCACTGCAATTAAGCGGGGAGCTCTGCACAATGTCCTTCTCCCTCCTGCTGAGAATTGTTCTAGTTTATTCTATCAGGAGAAAAGTACAACTTCTTCAGCGCCTAGAAACATGATTCATCTAGCTGAGACCACGGGGGATTCTTGCTAAGTGACCGCACATCCCACCAACGTGGAGGCCTCTATTCTGAAGGTCAGCGATAAACAAAGGCAGAGGAAGGGAACAAGTCTGAAACACAAAGTTCCAACCAAATCTCTGGCAACATTGGTGCTGGGCCCTCACTATCTGCAGAGTGAAGGACTTGTTTCCTCTTCTTTCTGGGGCAATGCATCTGAAGTTGGGTGAAAGTGCAGCAAAATATTACTGTCTGTATTCAGACCTTCTTTTAATTCTGTTTTTGTTTCAGATCACAGATTGGTCTCAGGACTGATTTTTGAAGACTTTGAATGGGGAAAGGAGAGATACAATGGAGGAGGCTGATTATGGCAATAACTAGTAGGGACAACATAGAAAGAAGACGTGAGAAAAATTCAAGGGGACAAATTTAACAGTGAGATGCAGGCTCAAATATTCAGATTTAGCACTGCATACAGAAGTCAGCACTGTGAGGGCACTCCTGGACCTGGCAGGGATTAGCTGCAGTGTAGGGTTTACCCTGACTCACAGACACACTCCAGGACAGCTGGGAACATTTTGCCTGGAGGAGCTGCTGAAGAACCTCTTGAGTCCTTGACCTGGGCCAAGGCTCAGCATGGAGCTCAAGCCCTTTGCACCTTCACTGGACTGCTAATGGCCCATCCCAATCGTCTGCTCCTCCTCAGCAAGGGAGCTATTAGATAAGGCACCTTCAACATAGCTTTTCCAAATTGTCAAGCCTGTATGAGGAAAAACCTCTAGGCTGGCTGGGAGAAGAGATGTAGCTTGGAAGGTTTTCTTTCTTGAGTCTGGGTGGTGGCCATTTTGTCTTACTCTTTAAAAAGTATGTATTTCATTGATAATTTATTAAAGGACAAAGCAGAGCATTAGGCATCTAATATGAGCAGGATGACTGGAAGAAGATTGAGAACACTGCAGGCTTGTAAATCTGATCTCAGTGGCAGCAAATACATGGAGAGCAATTATGCAAACAGAACGTTTAGATATATGTAATTGCTTAAGGGGTAGTCAGCATGGATCCTGGAAAAGAAGATTAGGGAAGATAAATGTGCCTGGTGGCTCTGAGTAGGCAGGATGGAGAGAGTGGTATCATTTATCTGGATTATGGGGAGGGAGGGGAAAATTTCTTAATCCTACACAGCCCAAAAGATGACTCATTTTTTTCCAAAGTCTTTAAACATAGCTTGGGAAAAGGCAGCTAGTGGACTTGATAATGGCAGGTAGAAATAACGTGCAAAAATATCTTGTAATGTTTTTATTACAGAAACTCTCTACCTGATTTTCAGAGACTGCTTAATGGGCCCCTGAGGCTTTGTATTTCTCTCAGTTGCTTATAAGGAACCCCTACTGACTCCAGTCCTGTCCTAATATAACCCCAGTCACTGCAGCAGTCCTATAGCAGGGGCTTGGTCCTGTGCTCTCTTCACGAGTGTCTACTCTCCAGAGTTAAGGTACAGGGGAAGGGCCCTAAGCTGGCATCAAGGCCTACGCTGGTGATTACTGGTGCAGCTGCCCCAGGTAAAGCACATGCTCCTCTGGAACTTGGTGGCTTCGGGCTGCAGATGTGTTTTCTTCCTCATTTCTACACGGGCCATCTATTTCTGTGGGTGGTGAGTTACCGTGATACAGCTCAGAGGTATTTTGCACCAGAGTGTCACTGTGCTCTGCTGGCCCCGTGCAGTTCCTTTTGTTTTGATCTGATGCGTAAAGAATAATTACTCGAGACGTTTAAATTAATTTTGAGGCCTTTCTCTGTGTGTTCGTGGCGCTCCCTGTGTGCAAGGTACGGATGATGTGGGCAACCTGTGAGGCGCAGGTGGGGTTTGCCTGAAGCAAGCCTCATCAGGACAAATAAGCTGCAGCTGGGGGTGAAGGAAGACATTTTCTCTTAACACTGAGGGGCCGTGGCTAGAAACCTTCCTCGTGTTGCAGCAACAAAGCAATCAAGAATATATCTTGTATTATTAGCGCCGCGCTTTGAGGAAGGGATCTTCCTGAGGAGCTGTTTCCCGGCAGCGCTGCCGCTAGAGGTCTGTGTTGTCCCGTTAAAGCGCTGCTGTGCTGGAGCAGATGGCGCGCTTCTTAGACTGCGTCGAGCCTATTTTTCCTTTACTGAAGCGTGAGGGAATTCGGTGTTTGCAGGTAGAAGCAGATAGTAGTTAAAAATTTATAATGTTTATTACTTCTTTGTGCATTTATATTGATGGGGCAGCAAAGTAGTTGATCTGTCTTCATCCGTTTGATGGACACATGCTAATGTAGTGAGTAGGGCATTCATTCTGTCTCTGATGTAACACTTGAAGAATAGATGATATTTAGTTGGAAATGTCACAGAAGGAATGTGCACACATCAATTTCTTGACGCTGCCTGTCTCTTAAGATTACAGGTGCATTTTTCTACAGGGACGTTAGGATGGCTGGAGGCAGTGTGATTATTTTGGGGTGTATGCATGTGTAGAAATATGTCTTGTGGTTCCTTTTGTGCACGACAGCTGAGAAGTGGCCCAAAATCTGAAATATTTGGGTGAATTCAAGGATGTTGTTGTGTTGATTTTTAGCAACTGATAAAAAAAATGAAAAGTAGCAATTGGTTCAGGCTATTTACTATAAAACAAGGAGAGATTTTGGGGAAAAAGAAGAGTGCTATATGAATTTACATATTAATTTCTTTTCAAATTCATTTTATAAGGTGCTTAGTAACATTTTAACACTGCAAAATGGAATAGTTATTTTTGTGGGATGTTCATCTCATTCATTACAGTAACACATACATCAACAGAGGAGTGAGGAACAAAACACAGGAACCTTCTCATTTTGCCTCTTGACACTGTGGAAATAGAAATCTTTCATTCCTTCTTACTACAGAAGATTGCATAAGCATTGAGGAAAAATCCACCTCATCCTGAAATGCACTTTTGACCCCTTGTCTTTGACCCTGACACATATTCTTGAACTGGACATAAAATCCTGGCAGTTCTGCTTGGTTTGGTAAAAGGCAAGTTTGCAGAGAGAGACAGGAAATCCATTCCTACTCTGTAGATTTATCACAAAAATGCCTAAAGCAAACAGCAAAGTAAGTTTGCTTTACAGGAGACAAACTCCCACCTTTGCTCTTTCAAAGACCCTGTTTACAAGTTAAAACCATGGCTCAGTCTGACTTTCTTCTTAAGCTCCCAATCTGTAGGTGCTGCCTGAATGCACATACAGAGGAGGAAAATCGGAAGATACCCTGCTGCTATCGTGGTCTAGCAGAAGTGCTTGATGTTCTGAATATAGAATGAATATATAGAATGAATATAGTCTGAAAACCTGGAGAGCTGAAGCTGAGATAATGGCATGTGTGCTGTCACTAGCAAAATATGATTGCTGTGCGTAGGAGAAGTCCAGCTGAAATTATCCAGACCAATACAAGTCCTTCCAATAAAAATGCTTTCCCAATAAGCCTATTAATGGGCTGTATCATAGAAAGATTTCAAAAAGGTCAGTCCTCAAAGGTTCTGCCTACACTGGAATAGAGTTGTGCTTGAAAATGGTGTCGAGGCACAGTTTGAGTTCAGCTCTTGCTGCTCCGTTCTGACAATGATTTGGCAGCCTAGTAAGAGCTTGGATAAGATGTTAGATGTTATTTTCTTGGTGGAGGAGCGGAAGAGTTTTACTTTTGTTACATTTATTAAAAAAAAAAATACCACAACATTTCTGGCTGGCACAGGTGCTTTGGATTGTTTCTTAATATGGCTGGTTGTGTGCTAAACATTTTTCTGTGTTGCAGGTCATGGATGACAGGGAATCCATCTTGAATTCCTTTTAATACTGTTTTCAGTTTGGCTCCCTTCTCAAAATAGGCCCAATATGTATTTGAAAAGGGCAGAGTGAAATGAAATGATTACGGATTATGAAACGTACCTAGCAATACTAGCTGGCTCTAAGCACATCACAAGAAATTGCTGCTGTCATGTTTGTCTGTGTAAGTAGATAAATAAATAGAGGAAAGAAGGTAATGGAGGGGTAGAGATGTGTATTTGTTATCCTGGCTAGGAGGTCAGTACAACAAGCTTGTGGTGAGGTTAGGAAGAAAATCTAAGCATTTTGATACCCAGCGATCTGCTCTTTTTGCTGGATGTGACGGATTTGAGTTCAGGCACTCTCAGGAAACATTTAGTGGTAGTTTCTTTTTAAGGAAAACAGATAACTCTTCTGTGTTGTTTTTTTTTTTTTACTGGGTGCTCTTGTTGGCACAGTTCCTGTTGTAAAGCTATTTTTTTTATTTCTAGGTCATTTCCCTCTCTGTCTAGAAAACTCCTTTTAAACATCCTTTTCCAGATGATGTTATCACAGATAATAAATCACATGCCACAGTGTGGTATGGATTACCAAAAAGAAAAGCTTCCAAATTCTTATCAGTGGAACCTGCTTTGTTCCTATTTCCTCTTTGTGTTTAGTTCTGCACCGTTGCTTGCTTATAATCTCAGATGCATCATGAAGTCTTTTGGGGCCTTGAAAGGTCTTCTACAAATATAATGGAAACTAAAAAACGTATTATTACTACATAAACATTTGCTTGTGAATAGTTGCTGTATCTTCTAAGTCCTCTTGATGGCACTGGAGCCTTAGAGATGTATGCTCAGAAGGTCTCTCTTTCGGGCACCAAATCCTATTATCTAGGTTAGCTCATCTGTATTCAAAAGATCAATGTTGCATTATTACAAAGATCCTTTCAAGTGTAAAAAGGATGGCACTTCATTACAGAAAGTAAAAGAAACTAATCAAACTTTCTTGGTTAAATCATTGACTTTTTTAAGCAAAGGGCAAATTTAAGAATTTGAAAGTCCGAAATGTGAGAGCGCCTTACTGTTAAGGGTCTGTGCTGCTCTAACTTAAATCTTCTGAA
The DNA here is from genome assembly GCF_038088225.1 of Cyrtonyx montezumae. Classification (NCBI taxonomy): domain Eukaryota; kingdom Metazoa; phylum Chordata; class Aves; order Galliformes; family Odontophoridae; genus Cyrtonyx; species Cyrtonyx montezumae. Next base: position 6,340,233 of record NW_027071914.1, on the reverse strand, counting down.
CACAGTTCTTGGATGTTCATGTAATCTGAAGAAAGTGCTCTGTTGCAGCTCTCCTGACAGCTTACGATTAAGCCAAGCAGCTGTTTGCCCTCATGAATCCGATCTACTCTATAGCTTTAGAGTGCTGTCCAGTTTGCAAAGTGTCTTTAAATGAGAGACCATCAGAGATGATCTTTTATTTCAGGGCAGTTGGGCTGTGCTTTAGCAATGCACAAGGAATTTTCAGTACATATGAAGTCAAAGCAGTGGTGTTTTTGAATCTTTGTCATCTGGGGCTGTGCAATTTGTCCTAACAAATAATTAGCTCCTTCCTTTTATTTTGTTTATGAATGGACAGCAGAGAGTTGTGCAGTGCCTTGGTGTAATGCTGATAGCTAACTCTTCTATCTCATGTCTCTTACACCTTTCCAAGTGCTTTGTTACAGAAAGGGTTATTAGCTCTTTACAGTACTGGTGGATAGATACAGGGCAGAACCTGGACCACTGAACTTCCACTCCTCAGTGAATTGGTACTGATTAGCAGCTCATCTGTGAACACCTCGCTGTGAATATTTGTAATTTGTGCTAGATTTACATATATTACTATTTCTTTTGCTTATTTCCCTTGTCTGATTAGATGACTTGTGTAGCTCACCAGCACTGGCAGACCTTACCATTGAAAATGCTGCTCAGAATTCCCTTCTGGTGACTGAGTGCTCAGTTAGTTTTCATGAATAAATCTCCAGCATCTGATCATCCACAGAAATGAACATAAATGGGTTATGAATGCAGCCAAATCAAAATTCAGCTTCAGTTGCATGCATATTCATGAGTGTTACTTCCAACCATTTCCTTTCTCACTGACAACTTGCATGTGTGTGGCTCAGTTGCCAAAGTTCAGTATGATACCAGATCTTGCAGGCACTTAAATCGGCTTGGGCAGCTTGTACCAGCTATTATTTAAAGCCTGAAGGATGCTGGTTTTAATTCAGGATAGTAGTGGAACTTTAATTAAGTCATTTGGAAAGGATGAGAAAAAATGCCTTAAAGATCTGAACTAGAAAGTGAGATCATTGGATTGCTTTAGTGATACATTTGGAATGAAACAAACTAGCTTTGTTGGCTTCCAGCTCCTTGTTGTAAATGATAGTTCAGTTTCACTGTAACTCCAAACTGTACTTTATGGACTGGTTTGTTTGTTTGTATGTTTTAGTTTTGAGGTTCAGGTTTTCCAAGATGTCCTATGATGCTCATGCTAAAAGAAAGCTAACTAAGTTGTTTTGAAATAGCAGTCTTAAAAATGAACCTTGTGACGTATCTAGGAAGAATTTGCAGGAAGAACAGTTGTTGTGAGAAATAATGTTGGATCTGATGTTCACAGTGAGCTAAAATCATTCAGGTTTTTTTTTTTTTCAATCAACTATTTTGCACTGAAATTATCTTTTGCAGCTAGTATGTGCAACATATACTGACTTGAAGTTTGGGCCAAATTAAATGGTTATATTCCCATTTGTGGCATGGGGGACATGGGAAAGCAGTATGCTGTATTTAACCATCATCTGGGCTTATGATGGGCATCCTTCCCTTTTGAGTAGTTACTTCATTATATGCTTGTTATTCTGCTCTCTTCTGACATTGGTGTGAGTTATTATTATTTCGTTGTTTTGTGGATTCCCTTTTGTTTCTGAGAAAGCATTATGTACTCTTCGCATGTGAAATAATCAGTGATTTGTTTGTGTAAGCAGAGAGAAATTCTGTCTCTAGATCTGCTTCTGTAACCATGCTTAGTTCCAGCTTAAGTTCTGAACATTAGCTCCTGCGAGAGTAGAGAATGTTCCTTCCCAGGAGGGATCAGAGGTGACTATGTGAAATGATTTTCTAAGTAATCTGATTAAGATGAAATGATAAGCCAAGGTAGGTAGTAGAAAGAAAAAGTATTTTTGACACGGAAGGAGGAGTCAGTAACTGTCAAGTTGCTTTACACACAAGGTCTGTGTGTCACAGAAAACAGTAAATTTGGTGAGATTTAAGCGATATATAGGGCTCAAATTTGGTTTCTGTGCAATGGTCTATTTTATCCTAAGTTGAAGGATATAGTGTATAAAATTATATTTTATATACTGTATAAAGCTGTGTCCTAAGTGGTTTCCAGCACTGCAGATGTTATAAGGTAGTGCTGAATTATTTTGATCTTGGGTTGATGATGCTGAGTGCTGTAGTTGATTCATATTTTCATCTTGCAGCCGGGGTTAGGGTGCTTCCTTGCTCCTCTGTCTGCATGCACAAGATTTAGTGTGTGAAATGGCCAGCAACTTTTATATGGTGCACAGCTCCATTTATATATTTTTTTAATGTCTTACTAATTGAACTTAGTAATTCAGACTACAGTGTACTCCTATGTACAAACAACCACAGAGTTGTGTAATATATGTCATTTGCCAAGCTTTGCTGTTCTTTGGGAAATGTCTTATGTGGCACACATTGTACAAATGTGTAAGTAAGTACTTAAATAAGGGTGCAGCTTTGGTCATAAGACCAATTCATTCCACTATCAGTGATAAAGCCTTTAATAATTGAGATGCTCTGATTTATTTGAAAGAAAAAAGATCACAAAGCTTGATTGTGGAAACAAAATTGATTCAGATTATTAACGTGGCTTTTTTGCCATCCTGTTTAAAACTCTAGTAAAAGTAGGTGCCAATTCTTTCCAGTTCTAGATGAAAAGTATAATGCTTTTGTTTTATGGCATTGGGAGCAGACACCCATGGTACTCTTGACTTCAGGTTGATTAAGAGATTACACATTAAAAAAAAAAAAAACAACCTTGCCTTTCACTAGCCACTGAAAACTTGTTGAAAGCATTGAGCATAGGGGTGACTGTAGAATGAAGAATTTATATCAAGACACTGTTTATTCTATTGGTTTTGTACTCGTTAAAATGGCACTGTTTGTGGTTTCAGCAAGCAAAATGCAAATATCAGCTGTGAAAAATAACTTCTGACTTTTGCAATAGTGGAAAGAGACTCTTCTAATTTTTATTTATTTAGTTAGTTTATACTTGTTCTATTATTTAAACTAACCTAGCACTGAACATACAAAGAGGTGAGTGTATAGGTTTATATATTACAAATTCTACATTCCAAAAACCTTCCCTTATGTGGATGGTGATGTTTATTGGAGTCATAATTTTCTTGTTCAATCACAAGATGTGGTGGCACACCAACTGGTTAGGATGGAAACCTGCCATCTCTTCAAAATCATATGCATCAAAACCCTCATTGTGGAAGGTATGTAGAAGTATTCATGTCAGCATGTTCTCCTCTGATGTTGACTCCGTGTCCAGTAAATTGACTTGTAACCTATTTTTGCTTTTCTCAAATTAAAAAAAAAAACAAACCAAAAGATGTGCTTGTCTTTAAGCCCTTATTAGCTCCACTATTATTAACATTACATTAAGTTCCTCTCTGTGGTGACTAGGAGAAGCTTAAAGCTGGGAGTTCCAGATACCAAACATAGAGGTCAAAGTGTGCTTTTGAAGTTGGGCAGGTGGCACTGCTGCCAGCGCCAGTACTGTGGCTACTGTTCTTTGGAAGATCTCAGGTTTTTAATCTTTTGACCTTTTTTAAGCATCTCACAGAACTAACTTAAGATCCCTTTTAAAATCTGAAGATTTAGGTTAATGATATCATAGAAAAAAATAAAGTTCAATGAGTCTCTAATCAGACTGACAGAATTTGGTCTATTTTCTGATGTGACTGCTCTGCGTATAAGTAGCTTGAGTTGATAGGTAACATCTCCCTTTAAAATGGGGAGTAATTCTAAAAAGCACTGTGAATTTTGCTTCTACAACTTCAACAACAATACTAAAAGCAACAAACAAAAACATTTGTTTTCTTGCTCCCTGCACTACCATCAGTGCTGCTGACTTTCAGTGCTGGCTGGGTGACATGGGGTTTTCTATCTCCTGTTCCTCTGCCCCATCACAGGTAGTTTAGCATTCTCAAGGCAATGGAGCTGCAGGCTGTTTTGTGCTCTAGCCGAGGACCTCAAGGCAGCAACCTTGAAATAATTTATTGTGAAGGTAATATTTGATAGCCTAATTACTGTTGTAAGTCTCACTTTTCCACTTGCAGCAAATCATGGTCATTTGAAAAAACTGAGCCCAGACTAGTATTTACCTTGAGTAAAGGAGGGAGCACCTTTACCCTTTGGATTTTCTGCATCTGGTGTTGGTTGCTGTTGGAGATGAGGTGCTGTGTCAGATGAGCATTGGAGAGCTGTGTTCCCCCTCTGCTCCTGGAAAAGTTGGGAACAAATATATACTGTACTATGTGCAAGGCTATTACGGGGTAGAAATTTGGCTTGGGTTGAAGTTTTGTAGCTGTGGAATTAGAAGGTCTCTTAGACAGAGTAGAAATGGTAAGAATAGACAGAATTAGTAAGATATTGGTGAGCAGTAATGAAAGAACAGTAAAAACATGACTTTCTCGTAGGTCATGAAACAGTTCAACTACAAGTGTCCTTGGCACTTCTGCTCTAGAACAGAATGTACTAAAGGAAATAAATGGGCGTGTGTCCTACATGGCTGGTTTTGTTTTTTTTTTCCTATCTTTTCTTTTCCTTGTTTTCTATCTGTCATTTCTGTCACTGCTCTGTAGCAGCTTTACAGGATTCAGGACTGAAATCCTCTGCCATTTTACTGTGACTTATGGAGGCTAAAGTAGAGAGCACAAAGCTATCAAGCCAGATTGCAAGTTCTTTTATGGGCCAGTTTTCTTTACATTTTAACATTTTATTTTCTCATCAGCTGTATTGACTGGATTCATAATCTTCAAAGGATGATTTCCAGGGAAATACTCTGTGATCTCGAGGACACAAGTAAACATGGATTGCAGCTGTAGTCTGATTCTTTATACTCAAAGTAGTATTAATATTCTTCTGTAAAAGCAGCAAGAATGGAGAATTTCACAATATAAATGTATACTTCTTTTAGATATCCTTTGTCATATTTTTACTCTTTTAAAATAGATAGTTAAAAACACTTCTTTGTATTTTTAAACTTTTTTTTACTTAACAGAAGTGATGTAGACAAATGCTATTGAAGGTGGGGTTGGACAGTTTATTTTATTTCATAGTAAATTGAACCATGATTTCAGTCTATTTTACATTTTATCTTGTAGATATTGTCTGTAGCTTAAAATTTTCCCTTGAGTCACGTGACTTGTATGCCTGTATTTAATTCTTTTCTAGTAGTGTATCCCATATGAATTGAAGCCACCATTGGTATATGGTAGCAGAGGACTATGTCGTTGGAAGGTCTTTTTGGGCAAGAGTAAGTTATTTCTGTATTTCAGAGAATTCATTCCTTAATGTCAGTTTTACTGTTCAGAAGCCATTTAGTTCAGTAATATTTTTTCTGTGTTCAAAGGGCACTCCTTGAAGAGTTTGGAACCTTACAAAGTAGATTTGATGAGTTTCTAAAGACAGTGGGAGTGTGTATGTAGTTGAGGTATATTGGATCACTGCTTTAAGTCATGCTTTTTCCTTCCTTCCTCACCCCTGTATCAGAGTCCAGCTTTTTAGCATGAGAAAAGAGCCCATCCCACGTCCCTGATATCTTAACTGCCTGTTCTGTAAGCATCAGCGAGAGGGTTTGGAATCCGGTTCCTAAATGGCTTTGATTCTAATACAGTGCTGTACTTAACTAAAGACCATTTTCTTCTTTGTTAGGGTTTAATCTCATATGGCCCTGGCTACATCTAGCTTTCCTGTTAATCCCCACAAAAAGTAGCAGGAAAAGTAGCAAGAGATGCCTCCATATACTCTATTAAGCCTGTTTTCCCATCACTTTATCTCATTAACTGCTTGATCACTGTGAATAAAAAATATTATTCCATTAACTCTCCACTTCAAAAGGCTCAGATTTTCAGATCAAACAGTCCTTCAGCAGCTGTTTAAAAAATCTTTAAATCCAAGAGGTTAACTTCAAAGAACACCTCATGAGTGTTCTGAACCCAGTCAACAGGTAAACAGTAATTTATGACCAAAGATATGCATTAACAAAATGGCTTTAAATCATGGGCAATCTCTTGCTCTATTTGTTTCGATTCTAATGGGAAGTTCCTAGATTGACAGCAGTATGAGTGGCTGGTTTAATTAGCCATGGAACAAGCAGTGGTGTTCCAGGCTACTTTTTACAATACCATTGTACAACACACTTAATGTGCTTTGTTTGGAGAAGTACATTCCTTCCTGATCTCTTATTTATGGCTACAAAGCTATTTTGAGTTTTGTTAAAAAGCTTTCTAAGTAGCAATTCAATGGATATGTTAAGAGACACAGCTTTATGCAATTTTTAAATTATTTAGTGCTAATTGGTATGGTTTATAGACATCACGTGTTTGACAATAACTAGATGTTTCTGGAGTGTGGAATCATAGAATCACCAAAGTTGGGAAAGACCTCTGAGATCATCCAGTCCTACCATCATCCTACCACCAGTATTTCCCCACTAAACCACGTGCTTTAGTACCAAATCTAAACGTTCCTTAAACACCACCAGGGTCAGTGACTTCATCACATCCCTGGGCAGCCCATTCCAGCACCTAACCACTCTTTCAGAGAATAAATTTTTCCTAATATTCAACCTGAACCTCCCCTGGCGCAACTTGAGGCTGTTCCCTCTTGTCCTATTACTAGTTATGCATGAGAAGAGGTTGACCTCTGCCTCACCACCACTTCTTTTCAGATAGTTGTAGAGGGCAGTAAGATCCCCTCTGAGCCTCCTTGTCTCCAGGCTTAACCTGATTCCCTCAGCTGCTCTTTGTAAGGCTTGTGCTCCTTCTGCCTCACCAGCTCTGTCGCCCTCCTCTAGAAAGGCATGTTTTCCATTGCTTTACTCTTGATGTCAGTTATTCTGCAGCCTTATGCTACATTGTAATGCAAAAGCAGTAAAATTTACCCTATGAATCTAGCTTCAAGCAGGAACATCTTTTGCAGTGTGTGTCTAAAAGATATGGGAAAACAAACAAACAAAAAACAAACAAAAAACCCCTCACAAATACCACGCACAAAAGAAAGCCACCACTTTCATACTCCTGGGGTAGCTGAATCAGTGCTCCCTTACATGCACTTACTATATTCACCGAATACCATGTTCACGTGTGAGGAATGCAGAGATGGACGAGTCCACCTGAGTGATACTTCAGATAAGTAGCAGTTCTCAACATGAGCCATGAATCTTAGCGGGAGGAACAAATGTCACCTATCTGGGATAGCTACTTTTTGGGACCAGCTGTGTGTTGAGGTGACAGGTGGTTATCTGCTTCAGGAAGGAGTGTGCAAGAGTTGGGCTGCTTCTGGCAGTTCTTGCCTGTGGCAGTTTAAGGTGTTTCTTCAGATTTCCAATTGCCCTTGCACTAAGTTTCTAAGGTTTTCTTTTTAGTTTTTCTTTGAAATTGGCTCAACTTTTCCCTGCTCGTATGACTTTTTTTTCCCCTTTCTCTGAAATAGAATGCCGTCAGGTGTTATTCCTGTTGTAATGTTATGAGCATGTGTCTAAAATAACTGTTATGGAAGCAGAGAGAAGGTGCACATTTGACATTCAACCCAGTGATTTTTTTTATTCCTCAGTTCCTTAAAGTATAGAGTTATGTTCAGGTGTATTTCTATACTTGCACTGAAGCTCATACGTAGATCCTCTTCTTTATTACTAGATATGATTTTCTTTCCTCGTGTTATCAGCAAGGGCTTAGAAGTAACTTGATGGAATTTCAATGATAGCACCAGAATGCAGAGAATAAAGAAGGTTGCTGACGGAGTGTGTTAAGTAGAATTTAAACAGATTTAATTCATGTTTGGACATTCAACTATGTAGTACCTACACAGCTATTCAAACGCAGTTAGCCAGCTGAATAGGACAAAGTGGTGTGAGTTGTAATTAGCTATCTGTTACAGCCCTTTCAGCTCTGGGAAAAGAAAATCAGCCCATAAAGTACTGGCTGTGTGTCATGCATACACGATATTGCAGTTTCTGTTGTTTTAGTGAAGCAGATTGGAGTTGGGAGGAGCCCCAAAGCCTGTTCAGAAGGACAGTTGAAGATGCTCTGCTTACACGCTGCTTTCCCTTGTTCTCTGAACTTTTGTCATTCTTCTTTTGCTGACGTTAATTACCAAGGTATTTCCACTCTGTCAACTTGATTGTTGCAGACTTGCCTCTTGATTCGCTTCTTTTTTAATTCCACCTTTCGTTTCTTTGTCTTGTCTTTTTTTTTTCCTTTCTCCCTAAAACTCACTGATCCATAGTTCTCAAGGTTCAGGCTCTCAACTCACAGATCGTTTATTACCTCAGCTTTTACTGTTGTGCTTAATCTCCTTGGACAGGTTGCGTTACTGCATCTTGGTGCTCGGCACCTTAGGAAGCTAGCATTTGGAAATTTGAATGGAGGGTCAGACCAATGCAGATTAAGTAGACGTTATCATAGACTAGCAAGAAAGTGTAATTTCTGAAGTTCCCATGATGATTTTTTTTTATGTTGGGTGATTTTGTGATAGTGCTTAGCCATGAGGTATTTCTTTGAGATCTCCAGGTGTGTTGGTGCTAGCAGTATGAACCTTGCCCTCTGATGAAGTTGTCAGAGGTCTAAACAAAAACGAAAGGAATAGCTCCACAAGTCAGCATTTTTCTCTAACAGTTTGAGTATAACAGAATACAATTACTGCCATCTCAGCTATAGCAAGACAATGTTTTTGGGGTAAGCCTCAAGCTGGCAGTTTTCTGTAAAGACTCAAAAGGAACTTGCATGGAAGTTAGGAGATCTGAACTAGGAGAATGAAAGTTCTCCAAGAATTGTTTCATCTCCTTTGAGTTATTTCCCCGTGCTCAATTAGGAATTGGTTGAGGCCCTGACATGTAACGCTCTGCAGTAAGCTCTATGCCTTGCTAACAGTTTGTTTGCAGAACAGGGCTGTTCTGCAACTGTTTGAAAGAGTTGTGATTCAAACAGTATACCAGAAAACCTTTTGCTGTCAGTTTCAGTAACAAATGAATTGACCTTTTTTTCTTTTCTTTTTTTTATCCCCAGAACTTTTTGGTGAGTTGTTTCAAGAAATTACTTTGGCTTTCTGAAGATTTAACTCTAAGCAAGAGATACTGTAGGACACAGCCTGCAGTGAAAGCAGCCTCCCTGATTCTATGATAACAACAAATGTAAATGACTCAAGATCAAAGCTGTGAATGAACTTGCTTGTTCTCTCTCTTCCATTCTCCTTTAACTTCTTTCTTTTTAAGTGAGGAATGTCTACTGAGAAATCTTATTAAATATCAAAACTGAACAGTAGTTTTTTTTTTCCCAAGTCCTAGAAACTGTTTTAGTGAGGGGAGAATCTTCTTTGTAGTATTGTGACAGTTGTTCCAGAAAATGTCTGCTTCTGTCTTCAAAGTAAAATTGCTTTTAGTTGAAATAGCTCGTATTCCCACTGATTTTTTTTTCTCTGAATCTTTTTGTTCTTTTTTTTCCAGGCTTATTACTTTTTTGGTAAAGTGCAAATGCTACCAACATATTGCTAGTCATGCTGCCTAAGTAAATGACATGCACTTTTCCATTTGTTCTGTGTAGTAGTTAAAAGAAATGAGATTGACTGTTTAGATTTCTAAAATATCTGATGGTATTCAACAGCACCCGACCTCTCAAATATCTAGTTTGTTTTTATCTATTCATGTAGGTGGGCATTTCAGTATCTGCAGCACTGATATCACAATAGAAGAGAAAAAAAACAACAAAATAAAAAGTATAAGCACCACATGTGATTTAGTTTCAAGAACTATCTCTGGCTTTTGCTTTTGTTTTGAAAAGTTGCTTCAAAAAGTTGTTGTTGAACTACTAATGTTAAGTAAAGGCTTGTTGGTCTGACAGTAAGGAAAGTTGACTGTCTAAGTCTTCTCTGCTCTTGCCTATTAATCGCCTTCACAGTGGATTTTATAAATGTTTCAAAGCTATTAGGCCATTTGCAAACGAGTGCTTAAGAGCTTTAGCTGACAGTAAAAAAAAAAAACAAAAAACATAAGTATGTCTTTAAAAACAAATTTCTGTTTGAAATTATGAATCAAATACTTTAAAAAGCCTACTTCATTGAGTAAAGTAGAATTCCAGCTTCTGGGCTTTTCCAATTTCTAGGCTTTCTAGGTACGGTGGAAGTGTTACTTGACAACTTTTCTTTTTTCCTGTTTTTTTTTTTTTCTTGTTTGTTTTGTTTTGTTTTTGGAGTTGGCTCAACTAACCATTCTAAGTGTTCTATTTTGCATGAAAATACTATCCCTGCTCAGAAAGGGAAAAAATAATCAAATACATTTTTCCAAGGGAAGTTGTTTTACTGTTTAGTTCAGATATACCAAGCCAGGGAAGGGCAAGGGGGAAGCGTTACCCTGTTTCTCCACCTTTGCTGTCAGCAAAACTCAAGACATGCTTCTTGACTACTGGGCATTAGATCTGGGAAGTCTTTGTGTCGTTGAAGGGCTGCAGACAAAAGCCCAGCTGTAAAACCAGCCCAGGGGATTTTGCCATTGTGCAGGGTACCATGAGAAAGTCTTCCTGCTCTGGAGAAGCTGCAGGTATCACTGGCTGTGCTGCTTCCAGCCACGTTTTATACCGGGTGATGAGCATGTTTGCTGGATGTCTTCAGATGATGAGCCTCTGCCACAACCATGCAAAGGGTTTAGTGTTCTAACAGCCTTATTTCCATGTTAGGTGAAAGAGGTAGAGGGTATGGAAACAACAGTGCTATGGATATTAAGCTTCTAGGTTGTTTTAGTTAGCAGCGTTATACAATGTAAATGATGACACAGTTGAGGCAGGGAGGTGTGGGAGACAGATGAGATATCTGAAGTGATTAATTAATGCTCTAGTAAAAATACTAATTGTGTGTGATGTTGGGCTTCTGTGCATGTCATATGGTCTGACAGCAGACACAGACACATTATCTTCTTTCTTCCTTTCCTTCAGTTGTGGTCCATAACAACTAATCCCTTCCCTCAGCCTGAGAGCATCTGTCTTCTCTGTGAGCAAATTGTTAGTTCCCTCTCTCGTGCTGTGTGAAGCTAGGTGACTCTCTAAGGCTAAGTGTGAAGGCTGCACGTGCACAAAAGCCTTGAAGGAAGCAAGTGGAAGTGTAGTCAAGTTCTTTATGGGTGGATGTCAGTGTTATTAAGACTAAAGAAAATTCTCTCTCCTACTGCTCTTCAGCTGCACAAGAGAATTACATTTCACACAGACCTGACAGTGGATCTGTTCTAAACAATACTGCCAGCAGTGTCATCAGAGAAGCCTCAAACTGTGTGTGCTCAGGTGCTGAAGCAGCCTCTGCTCCTCTCTAAGTGCTCCATCCAGTTCGGCACCAAGTTGTGCTGATGGGACAGTACTTGAAGGCTTACAGCATCCTTGCCTATGCTGCATCTGCGTTTTCTATTACTAGAGAGGTGTTAATTGTTTATGCTCAGAGTGATGAAATTATAGTAAAAAAAAACCTACTGTTTAATGCAAGTCTGGTGACATGGTGGAACTTTGTTAAAAAGAAAGATGAGGTCCTGTCAGTCAACATGAGGGATGCTTGTGGAAATATGGTACCCACAGAAGGGGAGAGTGATGCTAAGGGTGAGCTTGGATAGTGCAGACACTGGGATATGAGAGAAGGGTCGGCTATTCCAAGGCCACTGAGAGAAGAGAATAAATTAACAGCTGGATCATGAACGGTAGTTCAGCAGATAGACTTGTATGGAAGTTGATTAATACTTTGTTATTTTTATGGGGAATTTTACTTGAATAAACAGGATTGATTGAGTCTGCAGATGTTGTGTTACTATTAACATTATTACTTATATTATGTGAATTGGACAGTCAGATTCTTTAGACACTAGAATATGTTATCTCTACCCAGTTAATAAATATAACACATAATCCTTCCACAGGAACTTGTTTCTCCTGTTCTTGGGCTTCTGAAACAGACTGTGACTGTCTTTAGGGTAATTACCCTGTTCTTTTCATTTAGACACAGAAACCTCTGCATTCATGTAGACAGACCATGCATATGACATTGCCAGGTAACTTGGTTCTGAGCATTTATTCACAGAGGATGAGTCAAACAAGTTTAATGGCCAAGTCACAGACGTTACCCTTGTTACAGGAATGACTCTGTTCTTGCTGCACGCAATTCATATTTTTTCAAATTTCAGTGTCTTTTTACTAATACAGTAGAACATTACAGAAATAGAACAAAGGAAGGCAATGACAAGGAAAGCTCAGTGCTTAAACTGTGCTTAGGAAAACAACTGTTCTGAAAACAAATGCAAAGTTTGCTCAGTTTCCCTGCATTTTATTTAGGAAGCTGGGGAAGTGTCCTGTTTCCTCACTTTGCTTTTTAAAATCCGAACTCAAGGCTTCAGGTGGTTTTTTTTGTTTGTTTTTGGGTTTTTTTTTTGTTGTTTTTTTTTGAAAGGTACATTTGTCTTGTGTGACTTTTGAAATGATGAGGACTGATTGCCTGTCTATAATAAGAAAAAGAAAACCATAGGCCATAGCTTGAGAATCACTTGTGTGTAACTTGCTCTTTTATTTTTAGCTTGTTTTGTTTTGTGATGTGTTGGCATATATTGATTACATGGGTAGATATTAAGATTATGAGCTGAAGAGATTGAGCAGCACATGCAGTGAGAATAAAGTAGTCCAATGAAGGATGTTGTTTATATCTTAAACTTGGATGCTACTTGCATTCTGCTAGATTCAAGCTTTACCTGCTTGCTACTTATTTGCTCTGTTTTATTCTTTTCATCTAAGTATACACAATTCTGAATTTATCATCAAATGATGACTACTTTTTCTTGACCTCTGCATGCAATTTTCTTAAAATTTTCTGTTTAATCTAATACATCTTAATTGTGAATTTTTGTTTTTACTAATTCCATCTGAATGATGTGGAATGAATGTGGAAGATTAGTCAAACCCTATTTTATAAAATTGAAAGGAAGAAGTGCACAGAAATAGTTAACACTGAAGAAATTAGCACTAAGTCACTGAGTCTTGCTGCTATTTCTCATCTCACTGAATATCTAATGGGACATCAGAATAACAGCACTAAAATAATGTTAAGCGGATAACTTTCAGAAAATAGAATGTGGCTTTGGATGGGGAGAGAGGGAACTATACTGAACTTCAGGAAAATTTAAGTACCAAATCTAAGAGCACTCTTACACTGTTTTAAATCCTTTCTATTCCTTGCTCTGAATTGCTTGACTCTAATTCTCCTGGGTGCACCATCCAGTTGCCATAGGATAGTATTAGTTTTTAGCACTCTGTCTGTTTTTGTTAATATGTACTTATTTTGTGCATAGTGGCTTCTGGGAGCACCTGAAAATACATTTGAGGATGGGAATGGGAGAATCTTTCAGTTTGTGTTGCTGTATTGTGGCTTCTGCTGAACTTCAATGACAATAAAAATCATGGCGACACATCAGAGCAAACAGAACTGTGGTATCCCAGGGAAACTTGGCTCATGACAGCTGCAGGTACTCTCGGGTCAGCTATTGGCTGCAGTCAGCCTGTGTATGAGACAAATGTCCCTGCTGAGCTGCAGAAGAGCTCTTTACTTTTCTTAGCTATATTATTATTTTTTTTTCTACTAGCTTTGCCTCTGTGGAGATCTTAGTGAGGTACAGGAATTTTTGATAGCCTGATTGGAAATGTGAAGGAAGCTGTGCCAAACCTTGATTGGCCTTAAAAGCAGCCTCAGCTTTTGTTTGAAAATACTTGCAGTAATACGGCAGTTCAGCTGAGTAGTTCAGCGTAGTTACACAGATCTGCTAAGTCTTGCTTAAATTCTGTGCTGTGAAGGCAAGCCAAAGGCAGTGCACGGTTAAGCTGTGAGGCAGCAGGATGCTCGCAGCGCTGCTGCACTGCAGTGGTTGTTTCTGCAGGAGGAATCCAGCAGCTCGGTCATGCACAGTCACAACTGGATGTACACGAGACTATAGTGAGTTTGCCCACTAGTCTCTTGCCTTGTGCTTCCCTCCCCCCCTTTCTAAACTTCAAATTGCTCCTAAGTATATATGTTACATTTTACAACTCGGAGCCTAAGCTCTGCATTAAGTTAGCCGGTATGGGAGCACCTCCTGCACTGAGCAGTAACATCAAACGGGGACTTTGTAAGGATATGCAAGCGTATCCCTTTTTTTTGCTGATTACTGTAGCACTCTATAATCAAGTGCTCAACTATTGTGAGCATACTTCAGCTTGTTGTAATTGCCCTTTGTTTCAATAAAGAGACTGTAATTACTCCTGTGGGCCGTGCCTTTTGCTTTAGCAGTGTTTGATTGAAACCAGTCATTTATTGTAAAATCTTAAGGCTTTCTGCAGTGTTTACTGATAAGCTTTCTGTGTGGCAGTCATTTAGTCTACCCAGCCATCCATATATTAAAGATATTGCACATTTTCCCTTTTTCTATTCAGACAAATCAACTGCTGGTTTTAGTTTGATTACATTTCAGTTTATAGAGTTTATTGTATGAGTCTTTTCTACTAGGTTCTGCTTGAGGGAAGAATGGCATTTGGTGGGACTGTGCTAGGTTTTGGGCTGTTGGAAATTAGTGATGTGAAACTCATTAATAACATGAACTTAATACTTTTATGTATATTTTATTGCTATTTCTTTTCCCTTACCACTGCATAAAAGAATATGCCACTGCTTCATGAAGCCTTTTAAATATCAGTGAGTTGGAAACTACTGGTGCTTGCTTTGTCAGTTATTTGCAAACTGCTGACTGACTAGAGCTATGTGGTTTTTGTTGTTGTTGTTTTTCCTTAGTGCAATAGAAATATTTTACTTACTAACAAATTTGCTTGATAGCTAAACATCTTCAGCTAGAAAATAACTTAGTTTTTCAGGGTTCTCTTACAAGAACTATGTCATTGGGGCTGCCGGGGTCTGGCTTAAATCCTAAGAAAATGAAATAGGCCCATTTCACACCTAATGATGTGAAAGTTGACTAAAACTAGCCATTGATAATCTGAACCTAGTTATAACCTAGAATTTATTCTAAAACAAGTATGAATTTTATTCAGTAACTGCTGTATGTTGTTAGGAAATCTCATGTTGGTGAGCTTTATGCAGCACATTACCTATTATTGTTTCCTTGGACTCCTGAAGTTCTTGCTCTTTTTAAAAAGAGAGTAGTAAAAAATAATTACCTTTTCAACCTTTCTTCTGTAAGTAAAATAGGCAATAGCTCAGATTTTTGACATCTGAGAACTGCATATTTTATTATGTAGATCCTTCCAAATGATTCATATGAGTTAAATACCTCAGCCTCAGTGGTACTCGGCTAATTTGTAGCCCCAAGGTCATTGGGGATATGTATTTTGCTTGAGTGATTGAGGCTCCTGCTCTTAGCTCACATGTAACCATACTTGGATTAGCATCACCTAAGGCAGCGGTTTAAAGTATGTAAGCATTATGTTTTGTACAGACATATGTCTCTGTAATCTAATTGAGACTCTGAGACCCACAATGTTAGTGGTGCTTTGTGAGAAAGTTTTCCTTTCAGTTCTGTTGGTTTGACCTTTCCATTACATAATCCATTGCAGCTGTATCGATACATTTCTATAGTGTTGTGATTTTGTCTGCAAAACATATCTTACAGTGTACCAAGGAAAGTTTTTACAAACCAATCAAGGAAGGTTTTTGGGGTTTTTTTTGTACATCTGAAGTGGGTTTTTTTCCTGTTGTTAGCTTGTGTTTTTTTGCCTGTTTGAAAATAGGAATGGAAAATCAACTTATGTGTATGCCACTGTCTCCCTTGAATACAAGAAGCCCACAGAATAGGTTTGGCAGAGTAGAAGGTGGGGGATGACTTTGAATCTTTTCCTTTTGTAATGATTAAGTAGAAATCGGTAAGAGTCACAGGTGAGATCAATTGCAGTTTTCTGCAGATCAGTCAGGGTGGGTTTTCCTTGTGGATGGGGGGCTGCACTCTGTGGTTGAGGGTACCATAGTTCTGCTCTAAATGCTGATACTGTGTACCTTGATGAAAGTCACATCAGATCTTTTTCTCCTTCAAGGCTTGCATGAGTGTGAACTTCTAAATTAGACTACTTGGCTATTTGAAAGTCATGTTATTTATACTAGAGCAAAACTGGTGCATTTAAAACAAATTTTTAAATGGAAGACTTTAAAATATGTCAGCCTTTCTTAACAGAAAGATAGGTCTCCAAGTATTTCTTATAAAAGGAGCAAAGAGTGTACATATATCCAAGCAATTGTATTTGTGCACGTGACACAGACACAGCTGTGCTGTCCTGCTTAAGCAGAACATGCCTGAAAGTGCTGGTGAACACAGGTAGCATTGATACCTACAGTAACAATGCTGAGAAGAACCATAACTGGGAGTGTATGGGAGCTCAGCCATCTTGCCAGCTGTGTACTGGGACTACTACTCCATATTTTCTCATCGTGAACATTACTTCTTTGACAATACAATTGTCAGTAGCAGGCAACCCTTCTGCTTAACATCACATTGCCTATTTCTTATCTGGCCAACTAATAGATTCCATCAGAGCCCACTGTTGGAGTTCCTGCTCCTCGGTTGTCATCATCATTGACTGGAATTAGCAACAGCATAATGTTTCTGACTATAGAGGAAAAATAGTAGATATCACAAACACAAAACAAAAAAGAAACAAGAAAACCAACTACTTTCCCTAATGAGGATCTAGACTACAAACAGAGTGCAAGTGCATTTAAAAAATATATATATTTTAGCTGAGGTTTTCAAGGTTATCTTTGTTAAAGCTGACAGGTTTATGTGTTCTTGGCTTTACTTACCATTCTGATGTGAAATGAAGGCTCAGTAGCATATTTCATCATCTGAGAGAGCCTTGGAGCATAGCTGAGGAGAGCAAAGCATTGGGAACAGAATCGACAACCCTGCAAACACAAACAAAATGGCCAGTTGTCTATCAGCCTTGACTACCTTGGATTGTAAAGAGTTATTGTTTATATGAATATTATGTAATTAGTCACTGTATTTTATTAATGCTAAAAATTTCTTTGAGTAAAATCTCAGTGTTTCAGTCACATAAATTCATGAAGTGTTCACATTAATGAGTTCCTAATGGATATACTCAAAGGAATGATTAGGGCCTGGCAGGGAAAGCTAATTGTGTCTTCTAAATTTATCTCTTGAAGTTGTGATTGCTAATAAAATGTGACCATAAAATGCATGATCCTTGAGTAATGAAAAGCTGAACACTTATGTTCTGGTTGACTTGAGTTCATATATATATATGTATGTTCATATATATATATATATATATGTTCATATATAACTTGTACATATATATATATATACGTACAAGTTACTTTACATGGACAATGTGTTTGTCTACATGCATTAGTTGGATTTTTATAATGACATTGCATGTCTCTGTAGATATACAACAGCCCCATATGAACTTGTACAGCTGGTTTAAGGATTCTGAAAATCCTGCCTGGGGATCTAAAAGGACTTCTTCCAGGGTTCAAGTGTGGAAGGGTATCTCCCATTCTGGAAATTGTAACCCTTTGTTTTCTTGGAGGCTTATGTAGTTTGTATAGATTTAGAAGGAAATTGAAGCCTAACTTTGTGTGGATATCCATAGTGTTAAAATGAGCAACATCTCATTTTGAGGATGAAATGGAATAAAACGAATCAGAGACACAGTGAACCTTAAATTATTGAAGCTCCTCCAGTGGTAGTGTTCTGTAACTGCTTTCCCTTTCTGTCTATGTTTCACAGCTGTGAAGTTTCCATGTCAGGAGCTGAAGTGTTGGCTATTGAACAAAATGTGAGGCTGATTTCTGCTTGCCTTGCTCCCTTGTAAAACCTCATCAGCCCTGTCTTGGGCTCTCTGCAGTCAATTACGGCTGTGCAGAGTGGTTGTAAATTGCTACTGTTTATGATGTGATAGTTTTATCTCATTTTGTGATCAGTTTGCTAGTCTACAAAAAGGTACCATGCAGTGCAGAATCAGACCCGCATTTCTTAGTACCTGAGGAGTTGTACTTAATAACAAAAACCCCTTGAAATAAATATATGTGAAAACAGCACTAGTACTGAGTGAGTGTCTAAAAGACTCAAAGCCCAGAAAAGCAGGGAAGAGAAAGACAGCAAGAGTTGCTTTGCTTCCACAGGGCACTTAGGGACACGGTCCCTGTTGGTGAGTTGGGCTTTGCAGGAAGCAGAGCTGAGACTTGTTAACTAGGCGCCTTACATGAGTCTAAGAAGCATCAGATGTTTTGGTTTTATTCTGACTTATTAATTGGTCTGGAGTAATGCTAGCAATGAATTTCTCCTGCAGTGTGTAGAGTCAGATTTCTTTTTTTCAGACAGGATGGAACAGTTTCACATTTCTTTTGCTGCAGACCCTGTGGAGAATGTAGGTCAGTGCAGAGTAGTTATCTGGGGAGATGGAAAAAAACAACAAAAATAACAAATTCTCAAAAATCTGTAATACTTGTGTACTGGTCCACCGTATGCATCCTATGGGGAGAGCTGACTTGGCCTCAGTAGCATAAACCAAAACAGAATGTAATGCCATAAGCCAGTGACCTGGCTGTTCTCTTAAGTTTCATAATGTAAATTGATTTCAATAAATGGGCTTGGAAACTGAATTTTGATCTTATGTTGTGTTTCCACTACAAGTTTTTTTGTTTCTTTGTTTGTTTTTTAAGTGTAACTCCAGCTGTTCATTGGGTTCCTTACAAGAACTGCATATTGGGTTTTCTATATGCTTCACCTCTACTCAGTTTTCATTTTTAGTCTATTTCTATTTATGACAGTAATAAATTGATGTTAGTTTTTTCTGTTAGTAGAAATTCTGTCTTGCAACATGTTAGCATTTATGAAGGATTTTATTGTGCTCTCACTTTTAATATCACTACAGGGAATTTAAAATAAAATAGATAATTTAAGAAGCTATTCTTTTTATTCTGACTGCATGCAGACAGGCACTGTTGTGAAAAATGGGAGGGAGAATGGAATCCTTATGAGATCAGGAGAAATACTCCACACAACGTATCTGATTGGCTTTTGTCTGTGGGATTTACAGCATTGGTTTACAGTTCATCTAACTATGGAAAAGAATTTCTAATTTTTTGCTTTTCAAAACGTGAACCTTCAAGTCAGTGTTAAAACCACTGAGATCTTCTGAGCTGTTTATCATCTCTTGCAGGGTAGTAGTAGTACTTAAATGTTTGCATCAGATGAGAGTTTGTCACAGAGGAGATTGTCATGAGTAAATTTGGCTATTACATGGGAAGGACCGAGAAGTACATCTCTTTGAGAAAGTAAGAGGATAAAGGACTGGCTCTCTTTTAGAATGACTCTTGGGTTCAAGAACACATAATTGTATCTAGTTTGGGGACAGAAACATTACAATACTTGCTTGAACAAACTTTTTAATACTTTCAACTACTGCAGATTTGAATCTACTGAAGTAGATGTCTTCATAGGGCCAGTGTCACTAAGGAGCTGGTTACACCAACAGCAAGCAGACAAGACTTTGTTGGAATGACCCAAATGTCACATGTAAGACCAGACTGATCAAAAGCAGGATCTGCCACACAGTGTAATAAAATAAAGACTGGCTTTGCATAGCCCCTCTGCAACCCCCATAGTGATCATGTGCCACTCAGTTCTCCTGTGTGCTTTCTGCTTTTCCTCAACATTTTTTTTTAATGGAAGGTGAATGCTTGTTTTGCTCTCAGCATTATTTTTACAGAAGGTAAACAGTTGTTGTTGTGCCCTCCATAATTTTCAGTGTCTTGGAATGCTTACTTTTTTTTTTTAAATGCTTTTTGCTTTGGTTCCAGGCAAGAATAAATTCTGTAACAAAAATCAAGCCACGCAACCACACAGAGGACTTTAAGTAGTACTGAATCTTTTAAGTGGCTTGAAACAGTTCTCTCTTTATGAAGTGCAACTCATTGATGCTACAGAGGAAACTTAATTAGTTGGCATTTACCACCCCCACCCTATGGCAGAATAAGCTAAAAAACCTTTACATAATCAAACAATCCTGAATTTAACGACCTTGTTTATTTAAACAGAGTGTATTTTTTTAGAGAAATCCATAGTCTACTTTGTAAATTCTTTTCAGATCATTTTATTTTTATTGATTTTGATTAGCTAACTAATTTGTACATAATCAATAAGTGTGATGCTGATTAGCTCATTTTGATCTCTTGGCATAGAAGGCTGAAATGAAGAAGAGATTAGCACGGTGTTTTGCTGACATTCCAATCTATTTTAAGTGAATGCAAGCTTTCTAATAAATATTTAATGGGTAGTTGTTTGTGGTTTAATAGAATTAGATAATTCTATTAGAATCCTGTTTGGAAATTTACATGTGCCATACATCACTGCCGAGGACACGGTTAATAATTTAGGCTAAGTGACTAGTAATTAGAAACACAGTCAGATTAAGCAGGGAGGTTTTTTTTAAGGTCATCCAGGGATTTAAATGCTATGTGTTTGCTGTGTAGCTGCAACTCTTCTCTTAGGTTCTCTCTTACATAAGAGAAGTAATTTGGTGAGTTCAGGACAAGCTTTAACAAAGCATGAGGCCCCTGGGGTTTATTTAATATCTCATCCTCTGAGTTAATGAGATGGAAAATAGTTCACTGTTTATCTACAGTAGATTGAGCAGATGTTACCAATTCAATTTTATGGAAAGTAATCTCTGAGAGATTGTCTTCTGCCCATTACTTTTTCATTGGCTGAATTTCTGCTGTCCTTTTCTCAGCTTAAGAGAAAGTTTCCAGCACTGGTTGTGGAGCTGACAAAAGATCAGTGCAGCAGGACTTGTTAAACCTAGTTGATATTAGGAAGCTTAGCAATGACTGCTTGAAAATACCTTGAATTTTCACATACTTGAATTAGTGCTGTAAACTGAATGACAAGTAATGGTAAATAATTGAGAAGGCTCTGAGGAAGGTTTTAATTAACAAAATAAAGTGCAAATTTTTCTCAATTCCTCCCACTTCAATTCGCTTTGATTTCAGTTGTAACTATAGAAATGGTGATACAATGCGAATGGAAATCTTCAAGGGAACAAAATCTGGAGCCAGCCTATGTAGTTAGGGTTGTAGTTTGTCCAGTTACTTAGTAGTGTACAAGAGGATGGTGTCGCAGGAACCCTTAACTCTGATATTGCAGGGTACTCATGTAGGCATATAGAAACTTCAACTATTGTTGATACAGTGCAGTTTTTTGTTTGTCTCTCTACCTTTCTCTGTTGTTACACTTTTCACTTCTCAAACTTAACTGGAGTTTTGCTCTGTAGCACTGTTCATGCTGTTATTTAGCCATACTGACTCAAATTGGAGATATATACTGCTTTGAAGGCTGTCAAAATCTAAATTAGATGCCTGGGGATTTGAAGACAATTTCATTTCTTGAGAGATGCAAAGTTCTGTGGAATTGCTCTCATTCCTCGAGTTCAACCTATTGGACCTGAGATTGGCTTCGAGCTCAGAGTGAATTGTGTGTGTATATACACATGCATACATACACTCTGGGCAGGTTTTGGGCACTGCAGTTAAGTTGGCATTGTTCTTAATACTGCTCAGTAAAGCGAGGATATTAGGCACTATGTTGACACAAAGGATTGGATTAGAACTCTTCCTTTGGATATTCTCTTAAAAAAGGAAAAAACTTTCCTGCTAACACTTGTAGCCATTTCTTAGATAAAAGAATGCCATCAGCCCAGTTCTTGTGCTCATCTTGAGTCTGACTGCTTCATCTCTGTTTTATTCTTTACTAGGTAGTGATGTTCATTGTGTTCTCTGGAGAACAGGTCTATTACTGAAAGCTGTTAGTTCCACTTGGTATTCACTCCTTGGAAACAATGGTTTGATGGGCTGGGACATGGATTGTTATATTAGGCAAGAAAATAACTTGAACTTCGCCTGTAATTATTTCACATGCAGCCAGAATCTTATAGAGTTTCTGGCAAGCTCACCTTCAACTTCTACATAGACATTATTACAGCACTTAACATTTCTGTAACATGGCTTTATACCTTCAAATTGTTTTATAGTTATTAACTAATTAATTTCATAACATCCCTTTAAGGTCTATCTGTTTGTTTCTGCTCGGGTGGCTACATAGAGGATAATATGTGGCTTGAATGTTAATAAACACTCAAGTGGCATACCAGACTTGTCCTCTGATCCAGCTTGCTCAGTTCTACTTGATTTCTTGTTTAGCTAAAATGATTATTTTCAAAGGCAGTGCCAAAATGTAGGTTCTGAATATATGTGGTCTAATTTTTCTGTAGTGTTGATGAATGTTTTCACTGTTGTGATAGTAAGTCAGAAAAATGCAAATGCTGAAATTATGAAATCTGATCATTATTATTAATTATGGATATTATTATTAATTAAAAGCAATTGGATTTTTTTAGCATAAGTGAGAACTTTAGTGCTTTTAAGTCACTTGAGGATTTGATGGATGATGATAAACTCCCTTAGATTTGTCTTTATACTATTTATTCAGTTCCTAGCAAGAGTTAGCTGACAGCATACAAACTATGCACACATATTTTATACCCCTCCATCACAATCAGACTCAGTTTGTAGCAGCTGAAAGTGATGTCGAGCAGAGACACTCATGAGAAAGCTGAGATGAAAGGCAGAGTGCTGGTGATGCTGACAGGCCTGGTTGGGCTTAACCCAGTGGGCAGCCGACAGGCACACGTGTGCTTCCTCCAATGGGACTGGGAGGGGAAAAGAGAATAATCTTGGCTTGAGATGAGAACATTTTAATAGGTCATATAAAGGTTGCGTGTTCAAGCAAAGTAAGGATTTCATTGACTACTTCCCATCAGCAGGCAGGTGTTTAGCCATTTCCAGGAAAACAGGGCTTCAATACATGGAACAGTTAATTGGGAAAGCAAATAGTGTAACTCCAAATGTCTGACTCTTGTCTTTTCTCGCAGTCTGCATTGCTAAGCAGGATGCCATGAGATATCCCTTTGGTAAGTCTGCATCAGCTGTCCTGGTTGTGTCCCTCCCAGCTACCCCAGCACCTCCAGCACTTCGCTGGCAGGGCAGTGTGAGGCAGAGAAGCCTTGGTGTTACTCAGCGGTTGCTAAAGCATCACTGGGTCAACAGCACTTTATTACAAATTCAAAATGTAGCACCATATGAACTACTGTGAAGAAAATAAACTCCATCCGAGCCAAAACCAGTGCAGGGTGGTTCTGTTCAGTTACTATGTTATTCTTTGTGACTGGAAGTCAGCTCTTAGGTCCTTGCCTTTAGAAATATTTATATGTATAACAAGGAAACATTAAACTCACTTCGATACGTTCTGTCAGCATCTTTGTGCTTTTACTATAGACTCGTGCTCAGCCTTTAGGGATTGACAAATGTGACTTTACACATGGGGGCAGTGCTGCAGAGGTCAATCTGCCACAGCATCTGTGCAAGGAAATATTAATAAAAAATAGAGCCAAACCCTCACAAAACCTACCTCCTTGAAACCAAACAACAACAGAAGCCCTGTAGTACACCTAGAATTTACAGGTAAAAAAAGTGATTTTATGTATGTAGTGGTGTGGGTTATTTGTTATTTATTATTTATTGTTGATGTATACATAGATTGTAGAAAAGTTCTTCTGTGTGTTTAGCAGAAATCTTATCCTGGTGTGTCCCTCGCTCTTGAAAACTGGTAGTTATTTTTCTGCTTTCTGCAATTTGAATGTTTTCAGATCTTGAAACTTTAAAGTCTTTAGCTTTCTACAGTACAGTAGAATTATGGCTTCAGACAACATTTGGATTGGTAATAGAATGAAACTAGTGACTATTTTTTCTAAGATTTAGGATGACAGGAAGACAGATGTGCAACTTGATACAAAAAGAAAAGCCTAAGGTACTTACTGAGACCAAAAGAAACTGTATTAAATATATTTTAACTAGGGAGGAAAGACAAGAGGAAGCAAGAGGATGTATTGACTTGAACAAAATGACTAGGCAGTTCTGTTTATTATTGGAAAACATCTGTTTTGGCAGATGTTTGAGTTCCTGGGAAGTAGTTTGAGTAGGGACAAAGCATCATTTGATGTTCTTCTGTCACGGGTTTTTGCAGGGTCACTGTGCTAACTGTGAATTTGGGTCAAGGACCTGAGTGGGTAAGGTGGCCTCATTTGTCTTTGACCAAGATTGAGACAACAGTCATCAGTCCATTTGACTCCAGCTGTGAAATGAACAGCTTACTTTGTTTTAGTAATGATCATCAATAAAGTCACCGATACTCTTCAGTGCAGCAATCTGTCCATGTCTCCAGGAGAAAGGAGACCAAAGTGAGCAAGGTTTCCTTTTGTTTCCTCAGTTCTTCCGTATCAAAACACCCTGGAATCTCAGGGCTGATTCAAGAAGGTCATGTACATGTGATTGTCTCATCCTGCAAAGCAGTTCTATCTTGTTACATTAAAATATTGAAACCTATGTGTGGTATGCACATGTTCTGGTCGCATGCAGAAATCTTTCTGTAAGCATGGCTATTGATTGTGCTGTTCCTGCTTGTTTTGTCTAATTATGAAAAAAACATCTTCCTCGAAAATATTCCCAGTTCATGTTGACTTAGGCAAGAATTTAGTTAAGGCCACCTCAGCAGGGCACAGTTTTTGCAGACATAGCTGTGGAACGGCCTGACCAGCTAGCCCCTGGCTGGATTGGAGGGCAGGCAGAGTAAATCTGCATTTCTGTCCATGTAATCTGCCATTATAGTTCGACTGAATCCTTGTTAAGTTCTAAGTGTAGACAGAGAAACACTTAGGTTGATTTGAGCTAATTGAGTTGATCAAGTGTTGCCAATTAGTTCAGTTTGCACAAAGTCCCACTTGTCCTTGTCTTCACTTGAAACAACAGCAGTTTTAGCAAATGAATTACTGCATCAGAGCTCTTGTTAAGGATGGAGAATAGAAGGCTGTACTTTTTCTATATGGGAAGACTGACAGGCTTTTTAAAATAATTCTTGCTTCAGAAGTTTAAAGGACCCTTAAGGCCCTTTTCACTTACTGCAGAATTGTTTCTTCTCTAGGCTACTAGTGCCCCAGATGAAGAGCTTGATGCTGCTGAGTTCCTATTGTACACTCTATTTGTCTGTTCTGCAGGTGTTAGTATTTTAGTGTATGCTAATTTTATTTTTAATTTATGCTAATTTTGCATTTATATTTTTTATATGTGGCCCTGTTCTAAAAAAAATCTTACATTTGCAGTATGGTTCTTGCTCTCCTGAGCTAATGCATGCAGCAAGGAAGCAAAAAGCGCTTTACAGATGTTAATGAGAAGCTGTACAGCACCTCAAACACAGAGAGAGGGTACTAATATCCCTGTTTTACAGGTGAGATAGTTGAGTCAAGAAGTCTCGAGTGTTTTGCTTTAAGTTACGCAGAAATATGAAGTTAAATATAAAAGAGAGGCAAGATATATATTTGGTTGCCTGGAGAGGTTGTGGGTACCCCCACTGCGGAGGCATTCCAGGCCAGACTGGATAGGGCTTTGGGCAACCTGGTCTATAGCACGGGGGTTGGAACTAGATGATCTTAAAGGTCCTTTCTAACCCAATCCAGTTTATGATAGTCTAACTCCTGTGGTGATGGACCATGAGTTCATGATTTCCTGACTAGGGCTGCCTTGTTCTGATGGTTTTCTTTTTTCAGGTATCGTAGACCTTCTGTATAAGATTAATCTTTCTTATTTAATCTTATCTAATCTTATATAATTCTGAATAACAAATATCTCAAAATAATACTATTTTTAGTGCTAGAGCAAGGGAGGTCTGGGAGGTCTTCAAAACTTTAGTACATTAAAAACCAGAAATGACTGTGCATGTCAGAGAAATATTCTTCCAAATGTTCTTAGCTTTGTTGGGTTTATCTGATGGGAATGATGCATGGGTATTTGCCTGGACTGCCTTACAGCAAGTGTGTGCTTACTTATCCTTGGTTAAGTTGGTATTAAAGATTTTGTGTTGCAGCTGTCTGAATGCAGAAGCACATAAGTAATTTTTTTTTGTCTGTCTTTTTCATGCAGATTCTTCTAGATGTTGACAAAGCAAGCTGTACTACAGTATTTGGAACTTGAAACTTGTCTTGCCATCACAACACTAATGGAAGAATGTTTCCTTTCCTAAAGCACCTTTAATCAATCTTCTTGAATCAACTTCAAAACTTGAAACGTTTCTGCAGTGTTGAAGTATCCTGTCTTCTTTGAGGTACGAATATTCTAACAGTGGGTCTACATAGCAATAAAGTGCTTTTTAAGTAAATAGCTACAAAAAGAGCTGATGTCAAAACAGGTAAATGCAGTGAAACTCTTATTTAGGTACAGAACAGATGTGGTATTGTGCACAAAGCTGAATTTTTGTGATCCTTTTATGTGTTTATCTATACTTATCAATTCTGAGGGACACCTGGGGGGGGCAGAATTTGTGCATAGAACCTAGTTTTGCCATCGTTCAGATAAAATTTGAAGTCTTTAAGGAAGAGATCTAAAATAAGGTAAAATGAACTTCTACTTTGGATTGGAAAAAAAAATCTTTTCAATAAAAGAAAAAAACAGTTGCAAATTTATCTGTACTTCATGTACTCCTTTTTTCTTTAAAAAAGAAAAAAGCCTCTACTCCTTTGCTACCAAATACTTCTGCTGAAAATATTGAAGCCTCATGAGAGCTAACATTTGGTTATTTCACTAAATTCTTTTTTCTTACTTTTTAGCACTTTCTTGCATCTGACAGCATTCTGTGTATAGGCACTATTACTCTATTCTTCCTTATGTCATTGAGACCTCTGAGGGTGCTTTTATATCATCTTTTCTGTGGTGACATAGGAATATTTAGAAAAAAGTAGAAAATGGGGATTTTTGAAAACCAGAACTCCTGTCAGAAGGACCAAGAACAAATGTAGTACATAAAACTACTTTAACTATCCTTTGGGGAAAAACAAACAAACAAAAAACGAATATAAAGAAAAGGTTTGACAAACCAAATTTTGACTAAATTACAAATTGCCTTTGTCCTTTCAAAGCAAACATAACTTTGGAGTCAACCCAAAGCTGGATCACATCATTAACTCTGTGCTCATCCATGTAAAGAGCAAATGGGATGTGGCCACGCTTGTTCTGAGAAGGTGCAGGAAGCCTCAGGGCTTGGTCTTGCCCTTGTTACTGCTAGAGGAGAATGGAAAGAGTGGAAGTATGACAGCTCCTTGCAGAACTTAATAAAATTGCCTTCAGGGTGCTGGTTCAGGATGCAAACAGACTTTGGGTGTTAGGGTTATTTCTGATGGTCTTTGACCCACAGCAACTGCTTACTTTGCTGTATTGGAAATGCTGAGTCACAGCTAAAATCAGTGATTGAGCATCTGGTGGGAAGGCAGGGCCAACCTGGGGAAGCTCAAGTGCATGCAATGCACCTGAGTGGGTAGAAAGAGTGGAGCCAGGATCTACCCCTTCCCAGACCTCATTGAAAGGTTGGTAGTGAACGTGAGGGTGTGTTGCTGGAGATCCTTGCATACCAGAGGCCTTCCTCAAGTAAGCAATTTTGTTTTCATTTCTGCATCGCCAGCTGCTTATTTTGGGCTTGTCCTCTTTTGCTGCGTAGGACTTTGCTTCCCCCCACTATTATTGCTGTACGTTATAGGGTTTCAGCGTTACTCTTGCCTCCTTGAACAGTCTAATGTTGCCTATGTATGGAAGTAAAACAAGTGTACTGAGAACTTGGAAGCAGAGCTGAGGTCTGTTTATAAAGCTGTGGTCCTGGGACTGAGAATTTTTATTATGCTTCTTTCTTGAAAAGGCAAGTTTACCCAGCATATCCTCTTACATTTCTGTGAAATATGCGTGGTCATATCTCTTCAAGACTATCTGAAGAGGGCTTCAAAAACATATGGGGTTCGAGCAATGCTTTTTGCTTATGATGGTAGTGTGTTTCAGGGTGCTTTATGTTGAAATTACCATATTACCTTCTTGTAGTACATATACAGTGCTCTAGATTACCCTATACATAGAGCTGTCACTAGGCAGGAGACATATGTATACTCTAAGTTTTATCTTTCTATGCCTTGGAGGTTATTTCTTATAAAAGATTTTTGTTAAGGTGGAACAAACTTATTACAGGAGAGATTGTCCCTAACAGCAGGGAACTTGTCTAATCTGGTAGAAGCACTGTCTTACATATCACTGTGCCTAGTCAATACTCTATTATTGCAAGTTAAGTAGTTTGCTGCAGTGTCCTGCACATGGGGTATCAGAAGGGATGTTACCTAATTTTCTCAGAAATAATGGTATAAACAGTATGCAGTTTTTTTATTATAAAAAGCTAACTATTGCCTCCACTGAGTTAATATTTTTTCTATATACAGTTAGCACCCAGGGGACTGACTTATAAATCAACACAAAATTAAACGGAAAATGCAATGTTCTGGAAATCTAGAATTTATTATAGAGCTGGAGACCTTATCTCAACCTGCACACCAACTTCAACTTGCTCAGTAATCTTAGTTGACTTTTATGTTTTTTATTAATTTTAGTTGATGAGGGGGAGCACAGAAGTCACCAATAAACAATGAGGAGCACTAAAATGAAGTGAGAGGAAAACAAGATGCATACTTATATTAGATATTTTTTGTTCCTTTTTCATCTTTATTTTTCAGATGATACATCCCGTGTGCAGTGTAAGCACATTAGTACATATATGGAAATAATATGTTGATAGCTTAAAGGTAAAACAATTAAAAAAAATGTTAAATAGCTACAAACCAACAAAAAATATCCTGGTTTAAATATACAGTTTTTAGAAACAAGTAATTGTCTTTGGGACACTGGCCTCAGTGTGTTTGAGTCACACCTTCACATTTCAGAGCAATAATTTGACTTGTGAGTCTGTGAGATGAATGGTGGTAAGCTGCTGAGCTTTATGGGAGCTTGTTCTTCTCAGTTTACAAGTGGGATGAAAAGTTCAATCCAACCTTTATGCTTTAATAAATAGTAAAAGCAAATAGAAAAAAAAGGCTAAATCTATATGGGAATCAAGGGCTTTTTGACATCTCAAAGAAATGCTAATAATGGCTGTGGAAATGTCATAAATCAAGCCTATAAAACAAAAATTTGACCTTATCTGAAGATATCCAAGTTGGCTTTCTTTTCTGAGGAAAGTTAGAAGCTGCTGCTAGTAAAAGTGAACATTCCATTTGTAGTGGAAATGCAAGTAATGGATTGAAACAATGATTGAGCACCTGGTGGGAAGGCAGGGTCAAATCAGGGGAGCTCAGGTGCATGCAATGTAACTGAATGACCAAGGTTGGAGCCAGGATCCACCCCTTCCCAGACCACACTGAAGTGTTGGCAGTAGAGGCAAAAGCTATCTTTCTGGATATCCCTGTGTGCCCCAGGCCTTCCAAAGGTAAGCTTCTTTTTCTTTATTTTTGTGTCCACTGCTACTGTGTTTGAGCAAATCCTTACTCATTGCTGCCTGGGATCTTGCTACTCTGTTGCACTTTCCATTGCATTACACCATCATATCTACCTTTACTGTAAAGAAGTTAATCTTCTGACAGCCTTGATGAGTTCTCTAATTGGCTTTTAGAGTCTACAGCTGAATCCAAAGTAATCAAAAACTTGATGCCTTGGAAAAGACCTTCAGGGTAAGGTCTGTTTTTGGTCAGTGTAAGAATACACAAGGGCTTTCTCTTGGATACTGCTGACTTCAAATGGACTTTTTCATGATGCAGGACTGCAATAGCTTGCTGTGAGTTTCTATTTTTAATTACCTCTTCTGAGTGCAGCTTCTCGATTAAAATATATATTTGCAAAACTCCTTATTGATAAGTCAGTGTTTTAAAACTGCCCTCATTTAAAATAACCTTTAAGATCTGTAAGGCAAGGAGAGCAACTAGTATGTAAGAGAAAGTATAACAAATTTTGAAGGCTTTTAACTGGATACTCAGGGAAGCTGAAGAATAACTTCTTCCAGAATTGTAAGAATGAAAGGCTGGGAGAACCAGAGAGACTAGTAGGAAAAAGTTAGTGAGTACACAGTGCTTCTTAAAATCGTGTTCTGACTTTGGGTGCATAAGATTGTATTGAATATAAAGATTTTTCTCAGTATGCCATCTGTTTTTCAGCTGCACTTGTGTGACAGGTTGTTATATCAACCAAGTGTTAAGTTGGGTATTTTAGGCAAACCTTCCTGAAGAGCAGAGAAGGAGACAGGCTTCACCATAAGTGACTGTCCTAGCCAGTCCTTGCCCTCCTGCTATGCTGGTAAGTTTTCAGGTGCCCAGGAAATTGTCTGTAGAACACCATGGTAATAGTGGTAACTGGCAATAACAAGTTTTCATACTGAAGGAAAGTATTTGGGTAGCATGGTCTGGTCCAACTTTAAGCTGTAAGCAATCCTGTATCTTGTAGGAAGGATAACATTTCATCCAGATGTGAACAGAAGCTCTGGTCTGTGTGGTTACTGTGGCCCACAGGATAGTTCACAGCTCCTTGTGTTTTTCAGTTAATTACCAAACCAAATGCCATAATTCTAGACCAGCTTGTGAGAGCAGAAGAGGATAGCAAACAGGGTCTTGAAGGCAAAGCTGCTGAGATATTGAAGGTGGTTAGCCAGAAGGCAAGTCATGTGCCTGTAAGGACATTGCTCACTTGAGTGCACAATATGTTAACTACATCTGGATTTAGCATAATCATCCTTGACTAATATGACGAGAAGGGAGAAGGTTTAAGTGCTGAATAAATAAATTACTTAATTACATGTTATCAGAGAGGAACAGATGGTCAGTTTAGTGTGTTTTCTGACTGCTTACACTTTCAAGAGAGGGTAGATTCACACTGATTCTTGTACAAAAGATTTCCCACTGTCAGTGATTCATCTAGGAACACTGAACAGCCTGATACTGTTAGCTTTGAGGTGTGTCTTGCCAATCCCTATTCTAAACACCTCACTGTTGTCAGGAATTCACATTTTTTAAAGCTTTCCTCTTTCTCTCATACAGTAACTGTATTTGATGTTTGTTATTCAAAAGTGGAAAATGATTCAAGGTACCACACCAGAAGATGGTGGATGGATGCCATGTGTATCATGTCATATAACGTCTTGCTAAAACTGTGTTACAATAATTATTTGCAATCCAGATTCCACTGGAAGAAATTAGGTTCTTGTTGTTTGGAATTTTTCTGGGGTGGGAGAGGGGGGGAATCTGGCAATCACTGATAAATGCCTTTCTCAAGTTCTTGGATTGTAGTGCCTGCAGTCCTTAGAAGTCAGCTTGACCTACTTTTCCCACAGACCTTCACTGAGCATGAATTTAAACCCTACTTAAAGGTGGAGGTTTCCATGTGGAAAGTGAGACAAGGACTTGGTCTGAAGTTATTCTTTGGGACTGAGATGTCTCCCCTGCATCTTTGGGTGAAAGGATTCTGAGTGAAGTTTGTTTGAGTGAAGCCTCTGACTTGCATAAATTTGCTGTAGCCTAAACTCAGTGTGGTAGAATGGGGTGCAGGTGTGTTTTTCTTTGAAATTTTCCTTCTTACTTTGCCTTTTTTTTTCCTCATGAGAGATAGTATGGGAAAATTAAGTGCAAGAGTGCTTCAGTTTTAATATATGATTCTTCCTCTAAACGAGGAGGAACAAACCAGGATTTACTTTTTGTGTTCTAGTACTTCATTAAGAGAAAATAAACAGCAAAAGGGAAATTCCCTAGTGTTTTGAAGATAACAGCAATACAGAACAGGTCACTGTCTTTTCCCATAACACTAATACTTTATCACTTGTTTTTTTAAAAGTAGCACTTTTTCTGCCATTGTTTTTGCTCCCTGTGTGTGAACATCAAAATCAAATACAATAACAAATGGTTGAACAGACATGTTCAAATGCTGAATTTTAATTCTGGGTCCATTCTCAGAACCGCTTGATTCATTAATATTTAGGTTTCTTCTATTAAATGCTTCTCTGCTTAATCTTTGTTTAAAGAAAATCTTTTCTGTAACTTTTTTTAATAGTTTGGATTTCATTTTGAGTTAAAAATCTGATATTTAAAATTAAAAAAGGAACTTAATTAGCAGTAAAGGAATGGGCAGGAATGAGCACTAGTACCAGATAGTCATCTGCTTGTAGACACCCTTAACACCCCTGGTCCCGCTCTTTGGCATGGGTATCGTGGCCCTGAACATGAGGGAGGATGTTAGTATTCAGGACTGATGTACACTGGGTGCATTTGGCTGGTATAGTGGATTCCAGTCATCTCGGGTGCTTTGAGAAAACAGCATGTTGTAGCATCTACGATCATTAATTAGATAAATTCATTTATGTGATGGAGTAGGCTCTTCACTGAATTAGGGAACCTGCATTAGGTATGGACTAGATAGTCTCCAAAGGTCCCTTTTATTCACAGAATCTTAGGTGTTGAACTACAAATGGGATTGTATCAATGAGTAGCAGGAATAGGAAAGCTGTATTAGCTACTGTTTGCTACAAATAGTTCTCCAGATGCCTTGTATGTTATTAGATAATTATTAAAATCAGATTTGCTGTAACTTTTCAGTGTAAAACATAGTGGATTTCTGAATTATATCCAAAGGGCAATGAGAAGTCATTCTTCTTTGTTTGCTACTCTCCTCTCCCCCTCCAGTTTTGTATAACTGACTGCTTTCAATCTTGTCAATTACAAAATACCAAAGTAGGATAGGAGGTAGGGAGTGTGGCAACTTTGAGTCACAAAACAGTTTTTGAATGGTGAGAGACAGATAGGTTGTCTATTTTTTGATAGGAATGTGTTGGAAAGAACCATACTGAACAGCTAATGCCCCAGTGAATCCACAAGGACTTAGAGTGACTTGACATGTCAGTGGAAGCTGTCAAACTCCTATCAAAAGGACAGATCTCTGTGGGATTTGTATTCCTCATGCCTGCCTTGGTAGGAAGGCTTCATAGCACTAGAAAAGCTAGGAGTGGTGAAAACTAATTAAGAAGACACAGACATCTAAAATACAGTTAAGCATTTGCAGTAGTCTGTGAACTCTAGTCTTCAGGACTCTGAAACTTTTCTCTTTTTAAATTCTAAAATTCACTTTTGCCTGAAAATCTGCATACAATTTGAATGAAATTGAATATGTTTCAGGGCTCAAGCAGCATGTCTTCAATCTGAAGCAAAATGGAGATGAATTTCAATTAGATGTTCCCATTATAATTTATCTCCACCTGTAGTTTTCATCAAAATTGCTAGTAAATGCGATATAATGTATGTTCAGGATTTGCCCACTAGCAGCAGTATGCCTATTCTTTTTTTTTTAAAGAAAAAAAGGAAAATAATTAGCCTGATGTGTGCGTACATTCATGCATATAGATGTATATAACAGCTTCTAACAGTGAATGACTTTAATTGTGATGGGTAATTTGTGTGGGGCTTATAAGTAGATCTGTATGTATGTGTTCTGTGAATGTAATACATCTAATGGTTTACATTCTTTTCATCTTCATGATAATGATACAGATTACTAATTAGGTTGATAAAGTGTTTCAAAAGATGTATTATGATGGTTGCAGAGTAGTCAGCTACTCTAAAATGTCTGTTTTGTAGTAGTGTTTTGTTCTGAACTTCATCTGATAGTAATTTCTTCTGCACCAACTCACAAACTGAATTCTAGAGTGGCAATGTAAACTCAGATTGTCTGCCTGCTCACAGTGCATCAGTGGCAACTACTCGCTGAAATAAAGCTCTTCTGCCTTACCAAAGCTACTAATTGGTATACTGGGATGTTGTGGTGCTCTGATATGAACACCCCCTAGTATGGCTTGTTGTGCATCTCCTGCCTAATATGCATCATTTCTACAGTTGGGAGGTACCTGCTCCACACAGATGATGATGTGATAGATTGTTTCCATCCTTTATCACTGATCTAGACAAAGGTCTTAAATATGTGTCCGCATGGCTTAGTTCTTCTTAAATGAGCCACAACTCAGGCTTCTATTTCAGGCATTGCCAACTTCAAATACACGTTGAAAGTACTTGGTGTCTTGTATTCCTGAGATGGTGGTTTGTTAAATGGTTTCATGCTGACGAGGTTAAAAAACGAACAACTTCTATTAGTATCAGGGGTGCTTGCTTGTCTGCATGTCTTTTTTTTTTTTTTCCTGAGTGCATTGTTAGAGGTGTAGCTTACTGTCCTTACCTCGACAAAGGAGTTTAGGAATGTGTAAGTATAGCATGCTAATACTGTTGAGTTGCTGTATGATCTTGACTGGAGCACTGGGACATGGGGCTTAGCGGTATTGCCTATGACACAGTGCTTAAGAAGAAGAGTGAATTACTGAATACTACAGTGCTGTTGAATGGGTGTGGTGTATTCAGATCAGCTGTGGAGACAGGAAACAAAGGTGAACTTTACTCTGGTTCACTGCTAAGAGGAGGAGAATAACTGTTGAGCAGTAATGTGTGGAGAGTGAGATTTTTGATTAGGTTAATAAAGTGTTCCCTATTCAGAGAGACTTGACAGAAATCACCAACAAATTCAAGAGCTCTGATTTCTGTTTGTAAGGATGGGGAGTATTAAGTGGAAGATGTAAATCATTGTACTTTTGGGAGAGACTCTGGGTGCTTTTGGAGGTTGACATAAACACAATGTGGGAGAATGTTTCCCATCTAATATATGAGTAAGATCTGGGATTTTAGTGTAGTTTGTTTTTCATGTGCCTGATAACTAAGATGAAGCTGTCTCTCTCTGCTGCTGAATAAGCTGGCACTTAATTTCAACCTCCTTTTTTCATTGTGGAACGTAGGAAAACTGCATCTCTTTCTACTTGCTATCACAGGATGAATATTTAGTTCTGGGCTGCTGCTGTTGAGATGCTAATCTTTCCATCCTTTGTGATTTCCATTTCCTCTGTGATAATGCAGCAGCCCCACTGATAGGTCAGTTCACTGGAAGGTCTTATGTAGAGGAGGGGCATGGTGCAGACTGGAGCTGGCTCAGAGTACTTGCATCGAGGCTCTACCAGCTGCTGATGCACTCACTGATAATAGAGTTCTTGTCAAGCAACAGCTGTTAGAGAGAAATCAGGTAAGCTTAAGTGAGTGTGTCTATCTTTAGGCTGCCGTGAGTGAAATTCACCTGTGGGCTTGTGGATGAAATGAGAAGAATTCAAATTCCAGTGTATGCATGACAAACGTCTAGAGATGACAGGAACCTCAGTGATGGCAACTGAGGAAGCAGAAAGATAAGGCAGGCGGTCCTCTGAGCTATGCCATCTGGAATATAGATGTTCAAGTTGTGAAACACTGGCAGAGAGATGTTTGGGGTTTCTTTTGAATACCAGGACTAATCAAGTGATCACTCACAAAAGACACGCATCAGGTAAAAGCAGGAATGAAAAAAGTTAAAAGAACAAATTGTAGTTCTTCTTTACTACACCTAGATTGGTAGTGGCAACCAAATGGTTCTGTGGGGCCTTTCTGCTGATAATGGGGTTGTGAGCTGTCCTGCTGTGAGCTTTTACCCCAAATACCCTCCAGATGCTACAGCTAGACCAGGATGAGTGGCCTCTCTGCTGGCACTGAGCAGTAGGTGGTCTTGCTGGCTGTGGGCTGCTGGCTAACTGTTCTGAGCTCTACACTAGGGGCAAGTGGTTGCTACTTTTATATCTTTTTCTACGCTTCATTTGGTCATTTCAAGCCAGCTAAATGTGAATCTGATTCATGATGAGCTTGTGGAAGTATCACTTCATGCTTGGTGCATACTACCTTATTGTCCTTGAGTTTATTCACAACTAGTATTCCTTTTGTCTCTGAGAGCCAGTGGTGTCACTGGAGTTCCACAGGGATAGAGGACACTGCCAGGATCTAGCCTGTCATGGTGGGACTGGCACCTCCTGCGTGGTGCAGGCCATGACATAGCCAGGGCTTCTGCCTTGGAGGACAACTCCACCTGCTCTTGTCTGTGCTGTGCCTGTCAGTTCTCAGCCCATCTTCCTTAAAGAATAATATGTTAATGGAATGTCTTCAAGTGAAATGTTGCTTAGAAAACCCAATTCAAGATGATAGTAATGAAGCAGTATTATATCAGATGCACTGAGGCAGCACTGGTAGTATATAGTGATGGCTTTCATCCTGTCCTGTGAATTATAAGTTAAATAATAAAAAACATATAGCACCCTCATCCGTCAGAGGGGGAGAACAGAGCATTGCTACAGAAACAATGAGCAGCAAGATTTGGCCGTGGCCAGAAGCTCAGTGGGAGTCAAAAAAATGATGGATACATCTTCCAGAGTTAGCAGAGAACATACTTAAAAAGTGAAGTGGGGCTTTAGAAGGAATAGTAGTTGTGAACTTGAGGTCAGATTTCATTAGTATTTACAAAGATCCTTTCTTGAATATCATGTGATACCTTTACTGTCTTCTCTGGGAGGTTTTCTGTTCTCACTTGTACTGTTGGTCTGCGATCAAATGAATAAGCACTGGAATAAGACAACTGTGCATCTGAGTATATCAACATCTGAGTATATCGACTTCTACTCTTAGCCATGG
This sequence comes from Cyrtonyx montezumae, assembly GCF_038088225.1. NCBI lineage: Eukaryota > Metazoa > Chordata > Aves > Galliformes > Odontophoridae > Cyrtonyx > Cyrtonyx montezumae. The sequence continues at coordinate 6,303,643 of NW_027071914.1, read as the reverse complement.
GTTATGATTTTAGGTTTTGGGGTATCGTGCAGACACATAATTTTCTCTTGACGAGTCAGGACAATAGTGGAAGCAAAAATGGAAATCCTGATTTTATTATTTTTTTAACTTCATCTTTGAATGAATGTCAGTTGAAAACTACTTGAACCAAGCACCTTTTTACCAGGAGAGGTGTGAACTCAGAGATAGCAACTAACAGGATAAAGTGAGAAAATATTAGCAGCAGAATGTAATTTAAGGTTTTTAGTGACTCATAAACACTAAGAATACTCAAGGACAAGGTTAGACCAAAGTGTTCAAGGTACAAAAGACATCTCTTGAATTATTTCGAATGACGTAGAAGCCCACAGCATGAATCATTGTTAAACGGGTTCAATGTCTTTCACTGCTGAAAACAAATTTCTCTCAAACCACCCATAGCTATTAATATGCAGAATAAATGGTGACAGAGAATGCTGCAGATTGCTGGCAGAATGACCTGCAAGCTTCACCTGCTTGATGGTAGCACGTATGGTCTTACCATTCTTTGCCATGCATTTGAATGGATTTTGTTTAGGTATAAATGGTTGGGCTAGCGTTTCCTGAAAAAACTACTAAACTTTGTGTTATCAGAATAGGGACTGTTCTGTCTGGGTTTGGTACACAAAACACCAGAGGAAAAAAAAAAGCTCAAACTTCCAGATGTTGTTCTAGAATTGTTCAAAGGTGGTTAGTGAAAAATGAAGTGAGTGGATAAATGTTTTGCCCGTTTTTATTATTTTCCAGAGTCTTAACCTGACATGTTTTTACTACTAAGAAGGAGAAGACAAGTCTTAGTGAGGGGGGGAAAAAAAAATCTATCATCAGAAATTCTATGTGTGGTCTTGTGTTTGTTTTATCAAGGGCCATTCTAAAATGTTTTTAAGTACCAAAGTGACAACACTTTTTTTTAGTTTTTTTTAATTTACTAGTTAGTAAGCTATTGCTCTCTTTTTCTGAAAGAAAAGTACAGGGGTTAAATATACTGCTATTGAAATGATGGTACTAAGACTTTATTCCACTTTTGTCTTCTTTTTGTTCCTGGCAACATAAAAGTAGATGTAGAGGAAAAATTTCAGTCCATTAAATTCTGGAGAAGAAATTAACACTTCCTTTACTTTACCCTTCATTGTGGGGGTGGGGGGGAAAGTTGCATGAGAGTGATTTCAGTGACTCAAAATTGAGTCTTCCTTCCTAAATGGGCCTTGATGCCTGTCTTTAGCAGTGTTCCTCAGGGATTGGTGCTGGGTCTGGTCTTGTTCAGCATCTTCATCGATGACCTTGATTAGGGGATAGTCTACCCTCAGCAAGTTTGCTGATGATACAAAACTGGGAGGAGTGGCTGACACACTGAAAGGCTGTGCTGCCATTCAGTGAGACCTGAACAGGCTGGAGAGTTGGGCAGAGAGAAGTCAGATAAGGTTTAATAAAAGCAAGTGTAGGGTCTTGCACCTAGGAAGGAATAACAGCATCCATCAGTACAGGTTGGGGGATGGACCTGCAGGAGAGAAGCTCTGCAGAGGGACCTGGAGCTCCTGGTGGATGACAGGTTGTCTGTGAGCCAGCAGTGTGCCTTGGCAACCGAGATGGCCAATGGCACTCTGGGATGCATTACATTAGGAAGAGTGTGGCCAGTAGTTGGAGAGAGGTGATCCTCCCCCTCTGCTTTGTCCTCATGAAGCCTCACCTGGAGGATTGTGACCAGTTCTGGGCTGCACAGTACAAAAAGACGGGGATCTCCTTGAAAGAGTCCAGTGGAGGGCTACAACGATGATAAAGTGCCCAGAGTACCTTTCTTATGAGGAATGGCTGAGAGACCTGGGTATGTTCAGCTTTGAAAAAAGAAGGCTTAGAGGGCATCTGATCCATGTCTCTTAAGTACCTAAGGTGCAGGAGGCAAAGGGATGAGGTGAGACTCTTCTAAGTGGTGCATGGTGATAGGACGAGGGGAAATGGCCACAAATGAAGCATAGGAAGATCTGCACAAATGTGTGCAGGAACTTCACAATGCAGCGACAGAGCACTGGCACAGGCTGCACAGAGAGGTGGTGGAGTCTCCTTCTCTGGAGATGTTCATGACCCACCTGAATGCCTACCTGTGTAACCTGGGCTAGGAGCTGCTTTGGCAGGGGGTTGGACTCAATGATCTCTAGAGGTCCCTGCCAGCCCTGTAATTCTGCAATTCTCCTTTTAAATCTTTTTTACCTATAGTAAGCAACGAAAAAAAAATAAAATAATGGTGTGGTGGTTGTTTGTTTTATGTAATTCAGAAAGGCAATTTCTTGGTGCCTTCTGTCCTGCATGACAAACAGAGGTCTGTTGAGAAATTCATTATGGGTCCTGGTTCTATATAGCCTCTGTACATCTTGCAGTTGTTTTCAAATCCTTTAATCTCAGCTCTTCTGAAGAGTTGATTTTTGGCTTGTGGCTCTTCTGCTGCAAGGTGTTTATTTAAACTGGCCATCTCCAACAGGTAATGCAGCATCTCTGAAACTGCCACTGAGCCTAAATTAAGTTGTCAGAGTCAACATACAGATCTCGTGAGCCTATTAAAATCTTAATAACTTTTAAAATTGAGCTCTGGGTAGCAAAACATTGTCCTGTTCGTTAGTTTTTGAGTAGATAAATCCATTAAACTATGGTTTATCAGTTTCCTTCTCTTTGTCACAAACAGACCAGAAGTGGAGATGAGAGGAATTTTTAGAAATGCATTGAGTATCTGTAGTATTGGAACATCATAAAGGACTTGTCCTTGAACGGTATGCCGCTCATCCAAATAAAGGAAAACTTTCTGCTTTTCATTGGTTATCCTTACTACCGTGTTCAGATTTCTGTTCCTGAGAGGAAGCCTGTTGGTTTTAATGAGGCAACAGTGTGGAGAAAACAGCTGTAGTGCTTGTTTGTTGCCTATTGCTTCAGAGCCTGTAGTCCATTCTGAAGTTAGGAAAGGAGCTGTCAATTGCATTTATAATCAGCCTTTTATTGTCTCATCTCAGCTCTATGCATGAGGACGTTCTTTGAGTCCAGCGAAGTTATATATTTTTCTTCTTCTTCCTTCCAATAAAGTGACAGATAACTGACAGGTGGCAATATCTATGATGCACTGCCATAAATTGGAATTTCCTCCTTCCATTTACTCTGAACTGGAATGGAAATTCTTTTTTTGCAACAGTTCTCACGTAGCACTTAAGTTCTCCTTCATTAATAGATGCGAGTGGGAGGTCAAAATTGAACTTTTTAATGGGAACAAAGTTGCAGCCTTAATTATGGAGGAAATTGTAGATTACTCATAATAATCAACTGAAATTTGAATGTTAAGTTTGACTGACAGAAAAACATCTGTCATTATTACTATGTATAAGACCAAATCCATTTGCAGACAAGTACTGAGTGATTAGACAGAACTAGGAGTAGTAAAAGGACTTTTATATGAAACTCCTTGTAATTCTTTCCTTTCAAGAAGGATAATTAGTAGCCTTCTGGATATTTCATCCAGTTGCAATGCTCTCTGAAAGCAAATTAAATAAAACCGAATGTGGTCATTTATGACAGCAGTAACTGAAATGAGCCCTTCTCTTCAAGTATGCTGTGATCTTGGCACTGTCTTTTTACCACAGTGTGAAGTGAATATTAGCACAGAATCTTTTATTTGTACACCAATTAATAACTAAAGAAAATGTAAAAGAAGTGATATGTACAAAAGGTTTATAATAAAGAATTAGGTATATAAATGTTATGCAATGCAGTTATCAATTCCTCTAGGGTGGCATTTAAATGCGTACTCTGAACTTTGCAGAGAACTATAAAGTGTAAATTCATTGTAGATAGCCAAAATAGGGTGAAATAAATGTGCCTGACCTGAGTGAGTCAACACTGCTAACTGAAGTATATACCAGTCCCCAGGAAAATTGTTTTCCCAAGTAAATTCTTTCAGCTATTGTTGGAAGTGTTTCTGAATTGTCAGAGCATCAGTAAACTCTTATTCCTCAGTACAAAAGGATGAACTTGACTTGGGGTCTTTCAAACAAGTGAGTATTATCCATTAAGCAATCAAAATGCCAGTGCTTTGACATCATTAAAGCTCAATTATCAAGAAATTTTGATCAGAGTGTATTAATGACGCTGTTCTTTTATGGCTTATGAAATGACAGTATACTATTCTAATTGAATGCTAAGATATTTGTCATTTTTTTCCTCATTTCTTTTAATAACTTTAATAAGAATATCTACAGCATTCGTTGCAGACAACCCAACCCTACTGCTTTCTTGGTTTTGTGTAACAATTAGTAGGCAGCATAGCTCCTTAGGTTGGGAGCTATTTTAGGTTAAAAATGCACTACCTGTAGCTGATAAGTTATTCCCAGATCTCTTAGAATCTAAGCATAAAACACTTTTTTCAGTAATGAAATAGGGTAGTAGTCTGGAATTGAAGGAGATGGAGAAGTGATGGAGCAATTGGCGTCAGCATAGCTGTGCACAGACTTCCTCTGCTAGCTTTTAGTTACCCTTGAGCTTGGACACAGGAAGCTATTCAGTATGGGATACAGTGAAGGCAGAGGTGCCACAGATGGGAGTAATCTTAGCTTGATTTTGAGTGTGAAGTGAGGAATGAGAAATCTTAGAGAAGTTAACTGTGTAACAGTTTGTGAAACACAGTCTGTTAGCATTGCATAGTATTTTGGGGGTAGGGGGAAGTCCACAATGTATTGGAGGATCTCCAAGCAGCTTGCAAATATCCATTAATTAACTCTCAGTGGGTAATGACACAAAGATCATTTCACTTGTTTTGGAATCAGAAATGAGTTGCTGTTAATTTGTAGATCAACTTTGCTACCATCTGTTAAAAGCAGCAAAGAGTGTAGAGCTTAACGAAAAAGCATTTATTTGCTGTCAGGGCGTTCCTATGAAGAATGTAACCAACCAAACTTGAGTTTAAACTGGGAAAAAAATAAAATTCCTTAGATACTCAGTGGTTTTGTGTTATAAAAATCTTCATAGCTCAGGTTTTGCATTGTCTGACTCTAGAAGTGAAGGCTGAGCTTTCCACAGCCAAAAGAGGTCAAAAGTTTGTGGGGCTTTTGTGACTACTTGAACCTCTGAGCCTTTGCTGTTTTTCAGATTACTTAATGGAGGTCTGACCCCAGCTGCTGTTCTGGGCTGTCATCTTTACATTGCTGGCATGTCATGCATAAACTTGCCTATCATTACTGTGATGTTTTGTGTGTGACAAAGGCTGGCTTTAATAAAGCTCAAATTTTTCAGTTTATTGCTTCTCCAGAGTCTTTGTCCATACATATTGAAATCATTAGCGAAGTATGTAACTGACTCTGTGGCTTTCTGATCATAAGAACCTGCAAAGGCATTTGTCTCTCATCTCTTTTTAAGGATGTGATCATGGTATTACCTAATTTTTTTCCACCTGTAAGGATATTCAGTCAGAACTTGTTTTAGCTACTATTCCAAGGACAATCTCTTTACAGCTCACAACATACCAGTTAAATGGAAGTGTTTTTTTATTAATTGAAAATCTGGGTTAAAGTAAACAAAAGACATTTAACACCAAATGCTATACTTCTGTAGTGAGGACTTTGGTCAGCTGCTTAGATGATATTTGGTATTGGCCAGTATGAATGCACAATGAAAACAATCTCTATATTTCTCTAGAACTAAAGCACTGGTGCCTTTGAAGTAGATGTAGCTTTTTTTGTTGTTGTTTAATTGCAAATCGTGGTACAGGAATAAAGAGCAGATGTCTGTTTTATTTCTTGCTTTTGTTTTTTTTTGTTAGGTTTTTTTTTTTCCTACAGTTATTCACAGAAATATTCACCTGTCTTCCTCTTTCACCAGGTTTGATTAGAAACCTGGTATATTGTGGGGAGAACAAGTGGGATGAAGTGTATGGTTATTGCAACTAACCACAGGGGAAAATCCTGTTCCTGACATGGTCTTTGAAGGTACACAGTGTTTCTTTTTTTGTTTGTTTGTTTCTGTGCTGCTAAAGGAAGCATCAACGTGCAAAACATTTTAAGAATTGGAGGTGGGGGGAGGTGCACACATCTCAACTCCTTGAAGAAAGATAAATAAATATTAAAGCGATTTCTTCATGAAGTTAGCAAAATATGTAGTAGCTAAAAAGGAAGGATTGAGTAGGCATTAATGTTCAAGTGAGATGATCTGATAAAGATTGTGTTTAATGATAAAAATTAAGATTTGTTATCACTTTCTACTTGCTATTGACATTCATATGCTTTTTGTCAACTTAGTAATTCTCGACTTTAATCACTTATGAGTGTTTTATGGAAAGATGTTCAACTTGTTAATGTGTGAATGTGTTAAGTTGGGTTTCTAATCTACATTCCACAGTATGAATAAGCTGCCATGCCATTTTGTTTTTAACTTGCACTATGGCTAGCATTGTTTGTTCTAAGGCTGAAAAAATGTGCTATAACAAGATCTGAGTTCACCCATTCACCACTTGGTGCCACTCTAGCTTTGTGAACTGCACTTTCACTGAAATTACCGATCTTTTTTCCTTTAAGTTTTCCATGTGCTGTCTAAAATACGAAACTCAGAGCAACCTTCTTTCAGTTATGTTTCTCCGAGTTGAAGTGAATGGTGGCTGATGGACGGTTTCCTGATATTGCTCAGAATGGAAAGGATATGGTGGTATCTTTATTAGGGATTTAAAACTGAATTTATGGAGAGATCAGAGTATGGCAGGTTTTTGTTTTCTAATGCTACTGTCAGTTCAAACCTGAAACTGGGCTAAAACATTTCAGTGACTGCTCTGAGACTGTTTTTTTCTTTTTTTCCTGATGGAGAGAGCTGTTGAGAGCATACAGTTATTGTGTCTACTATCTACAGTAAATCAGAAATCTACACACACTGTATAGATTTCAGAGAACCATAGTATATGTTGCTTACTTTTTGCATCCTGTGTAGCACATAGGCCTTCTTGGACTTTGGGATCTTGATCAGCAAGATGTTGTGTGGTAAGAGTCATTGCTCTGTAGACAAGTCCACCTTCATCCTGTTTATTAAGGAGTGTGGTAATGTGAAGGAGATGCATAACCTTTCTGTAACTCCTAACAGTTTGAAGCAAAGCTGATGCAAGAAATGTTTCCTTCCCTTATGAAGTAAACTGTGGTGGTGAAAGGGTGATAAGTTCTTGAAGTAAATGTCCTTATTTGCACATTGAAGACAGGATTCCACCATCTCTTTGAATGGCTGAGGAACCAAACAGTGGTGATGAGAAGCTACTAGACGAGCTAAATAGAAAGTGTTCAACTTTGTAAGGGAGTAGTAGAATAGGAGGGAGTAGGAGTCAAGAAAGTGAGGGGAGAACGGCTGATATTGTCATGCAAGACACTGTGGAACCTGCATGTTTGGAGCAAGGAACTCAGGATAAAAAAGTAGAACTGGACTTAGGAGTGCAGGCTGGAGAAATGACTGGATGAAACTGAGGCAAGGAACATGGTCAGGAATAAGAGCTTAGAATGCTTTTATGGCATGTTTCTTCATCCTCTTTTTTCTATCTTATTCTTCTGTCCATTCTGTCAATCTTCCCTCTGGTTGCTTTGGTAGTGTTTTGTACGCACTTGGTGTTAAAGGAGATAATCTGGATCACTTAATTTTCCTCTAAGATCAAGTACTGACATCAGATATGTGGCTAATGTGCAGAAGGAAGTAACATGCTCTGTAAAAAGATGTGAAATAAATACAGACAACAACTGAATAGTCTCAGAAATGGTCTTAATTGCCATATCTGGCTGAACTTGCCAGAATAACCCCCAATTACCAAGCTAGTAAATGAACTTAAAAATAAAAAAATAAAAGAAATGGAAATTCCTGAACCTGGATGCTAGCTTAACATCACTATTCCTTGAGAAACAACCAAGAACTGTTAGTGGTAAGAACAGTTGAGTTACCAGAAGAGAATAAAGCATGTATTAATATGTTGTCTTGCAGTTATACTTTTGCTGGTACTTCTCAGAATTGCTAATTCTGTCATTAATGCTTGTAGCTTGCACACACACCTTTACACTAAGGGCTTGATTGGAGCTATTTATGTCAGGTGAGCCTGTTACCTTACTGCATTTTTATTACTTGTTCTGTACATTATGTCGCATACAATATCATTCTGGAATGATATACCTCCATTACAGAGCCATGTAGAAGTAATGCAGAGGAGGGTGTCTTGTACTTCTTGAATTTATGTACTTTCTTGAGTAAATAAATCATCCTAGCTTATTGTGCAAGATGATCTATGCAAGTTGGTAATAATTGCTGCATTGGGGTAATTTGCATAAGAAGGCCTTAGAACCGGAGAGAAGCCGTTGACCTACTTGCTGTATCAAAATTTCTGCTTTAATGCTGAATATCATAGAAGAGTGAGGTATTGCATTTGGGTAGTGTTCAGGGAGAGCTGCAGTGATGCCAGCTGGGTAGACGTACTCTTAAGGCCAGTGCTCCAATTATCTTTCGGAATTTTCAGATCCTTTGACCATTTCCTGTTGACCTTATTTCACTATAATCTTGGTCTATGATCTTAGCATGACTGATCTTAATAGCCAAGCTGCACCTTGATTATTACCATGACTTACACTGTGCTGTACATCTCTCATGACTGTTTCCACCTCTGAGTGCTTTACAATTATTTACTCCTAGAGAAGTGGAAAAGCAGGCAGACCTAACAAAGACTGTTTTTAATGCTTCTCCAGGCTATGACAAAAAACAAACAAACCAAAACAAACAAACAAAAAAAAAACCCCAGAAAAATGTATGTCTTAAAGCCAGTGTTATTTTGCCATGTTTTGGAGTAACTGCCACCATTCTGTGCTTCCCCTGGCTTTCTCTGAGAATCAGTTTGAATATACCGACACCAGAAACAGATGTTTTTGCAACATTCTTTCTCATTCTGTATGTATCAGGTCTCTTTTTGAAGAACCAGAACCAAACTTCAACTTGAAGGAACTTCAAGTTGAAAGAACAAAGAACAGTAAGTACCATCAAGAGATTGTCCTGTTTGCCCCCTAAAATGTCCTTTAGCTAAAAGGAATGGAAATAAAATATGTATATTTTATTTTTTCTAAAGAAGGTTCACTTTATCCTTTTACTCCTTCAAGGCTTTGAAAGTTTTCCTCTTTGCTCCAGTATCTTGAACAAAAAGTAACAAGTTTTTTATGGGTGAATGCTGCCATGATAGCAGGGATGCAGAAATCTTTATATTTTTAAAGTCATGAATCATCTTGCAGTGTTTAAAGTTGTATGATGGCAGTGCAACAGTAACTTGTTTTGGATTTTCTTTTTGCTGTGAGAATTAGTATGTCTCTTGGAATGAACAGTAGTGTGGGAATGGGAAGATATGTTATGTACAGTACACCCCTTTTGGAAGTGATATTCCTCTGTATTGCTCAGGAATGGTGTAAAACAGTGTTACTAGCAATATGTGAGTGCATTATAGTCTGTATCCAAGTTAATTTTGAAGGTGTTGAATGAGTACTTGAAGTAATTTTTTAATGCAGTTGTCCATAGATATTTGAGCTAAATTATCCTGTATTACTAGTTTACTATATCTAGACTATTTTTCTGCCTAAACTAGCTTGCTTCAAGCAAATGTGGATTTCTGTACACTAAACTGAAGTTGAAAGCATAGACATACTAGGGTATCTGTTCATTCTCTTCATTTTTTTTTCTGTGACTTTCAGGGCAAGACAAGGTACGTGTACCAAGACAAATGTGTCTAGGTAGCCATGTGTAAAGACATGAGTTTTCCAGCAAGATGAAGAGAGAGCTCAGGTTCTGAATTACCTTAATTTATCATTTTTACATTCATCCCACTTTTTTGTAGGCATAGTGCTCTATTGAGTCCTTACTGTAATTTTACAAATAAGAGCACAGTTCTGCTTTTTAAGTTACTACTGACTTTGCAGTGCTGACAATTACAAACTTTCAGGGGGAAAAAATGAAACATTTTATGTGCAGAGAGGGAGAAAATGCACAGCATGTGCTTTTGATGATAAAAGAAATCAAGTTCCAAAGGGACTCGTGAAGTCTGTCTGACTTACAGTTGTGGTGATGAGACACATGAAATAGCAGATCTTAACAATTGAAAAATAACCTTAAAGTGTTCTTCTAGGGTGTAAACAAGAAGACAGGAATCTACTGTTTGAAAAATATCTGCTACTAAATAGTTATAATATCTTGGCAGCAAAGGTGAATTTGAGGAAACGTGCTAAGACTCAAAACAAAATGGAGTGATGTTCTGTGAGAAAGTAGTTTAACACTTGGTGGTTTATTAGTAAATTTTATCACTGCAAGAAATACCAGCTGCTTATATTCCTGGGCACTTTGTTCAGTAAAGCAGAAAAATATCAGCAAATGCCTTTAATGCTAGGCACTTGATAGTAACAACCCACAAAACCATGACAGTAGGTTTGAATTACTAATTTTCAGGTGGAACTTTTTTGTCTGAGGGAAGCAGTGGGACAGCAGAGTTCTTCATGGGTGAGATTGAGATGGATGCCCCAATAATCTCTCTCTGCTCCAGTGCCCCGTCCAGAACCAATCAAGTTCTGTGTTGTGAGCTGTTGCAGCACAATGTGAACTGAAAGTGTGTGCTCTTGGATCAGGATGTGGGGGAGTAAATCTAGCTGTAGTCAAGCCAAGCATGTTATCTTCTGTGTGATTGCTTTCTTTGTTCATCTTTCCCTGGTACTGGCCTGTGCTGGCTTCAGTGCTAGTGGTAAGCTCTTAGAAGTATTTGGTTTAATTGTAGTAGAGGTAGTAATGTTTGCTCAACATCAAAAATGGATCAGTAATCCTTATTGCTTAATATGAAATGTGTGATTTTGATTTTTGAAACCTTGATGCTACCACACTGATTTCAAGTATCATATCACAAAGGTCCGAAAGGGATGTTACCACAGTGTCATAAGCAGGATAGCTTCTCAGGTTTGAACTGTGGATGTTCTTGGGGAAGAAAATGGATTTAATAAATGTAAACTAATCAGCAGACATTCCACTTATACTGTGTGTTTTTTCAAGCAGCAAAGCCTGTAACTCTCTTAGTGTTGAGCATTTCTGGACAAATTAATGTTTTGCTGGTCAGGTTGACTATGTATTGAGTTTACTCTGGGGATTAACAAAGTGTTCTGATTACAGTCCTCAAACTGAGATTAATTCTGGTTAGTTGAATTGTTTAATGTTATGTATGAATGAAGTTGAGGAAAACTGAAACTACATTTCTGTACAAGAACGTAACTATGAATGTTAAATTGAAAGATGTGATTTATAGCACAAGTTTAAGACATGTTAAACTTGTTCCAAGGAAAGTTAGTGTGGGGCATCATTTCAAGTAGAGCCATTGGGAAGGCTGCATTGTGATCCTTAATAAAGAGAAAAAAGCAAGTTAGTAAACAGAATATAAAGAAGTTATTAGTTTTGGACCAGAATAACTTAGAAAAGTAGTTGAGTAAATATAGAATAGCCAGGAAAAGACAACTTGAGCTGTCGTGTTTAAGGTAACGTTTGACCTCTCAATAGGAATTGATAAGCTTGAACCCTTTACTGAATTAGGCCTTGAATAGGTAATGAACATCATCAAAGGTACAGCTGAAGAATGATGTGGGTGGGAGATATCTGCTAGAAATGTTCAGAAATGCAGGGGCAGTATAATGCTGATAACTACATGAGTACTTAAGGAATATGATCTTACTCTTGTTAGTACTGTTACCTTCCTTTATATTTCTTTTTTTTCTATTGCTACTATGTTGATATTTCCTTTCCAAAATCAGTTAGATAGCAGATTCTAGGGTGTCATGTTTAGATCTCAAACATAGCATTTGATGGAAGTGTTACAGTCTCTGTAGAGGATATGTTTTCACTGCAAAATTATTCAAAATTATTGCAAACTCAGAAGTGTTTTTTGAGAGACAGGCATAATTTTCCCTTAAAATTCTATGAGGAAAAATTGAGAAGGTGAAGATAAAGTTTGATTTAGTTAAGGAAGAGGTGCCATCCAGAGGAGCTTTGAAAGGCTTAAAAAGCAGACCCATATGAACTGAATGAAATTCTCCAAGATCAAGTGCAAGGTGATGTACCTGAGTTGAGCAATCCAATATATGTATACAGAATGGGAGAACTCATTGTGAGCAGCACTGGTGGAGAGGACGTGGGGGTCCTGGTGGATGAAAAGCTGTGTGTGGGCCAGCAGGACATGCATGCTGGAGAATTCTTGACTCAGAATGGTGAGGCATTGCAACAGGTTGCACAGGGAAGCTGCGGGTGCCTCATTCATAAAGGCACTAAAGGCAAGGCTGGATGGGACTTTGGGCAGCCTGATTTGGTAGGTGACAGCCAACCAGCACATGACAAGGGGATTATTCCTTCCAACCAAAGCTATTCTGTGATTCAGTCAAATATTCTGTTTTGATTCCTTGGTTATTTGAACTTCTGGCAATCTAGAGAGAAACTTCATCTTAACTGAGCTGTGTTTTTTTCTATTGTATTTGATTGGGTTTCCAGCACTGGTCTGTAAACTGGTCATGTAGCTAGTGCAAATTTCCTTAGGAGTTATATTGTTGTTGTAAGAATACTGTTTGTGGTGATTATTTAAGCAGCAATGAGGTCAACATTCAAGGTTCCCCTGGAACTTTGCTGTAGTATTGAATGTGTTGAGTAGGTTGCATATGAAGTAGCATGGTAGAAATCTCATTTTGTCTCAGCTACCCATTATCTCAAATTGACCAAGCTTCGTTTATAAACTTGCACAACATATCTTTAACTAGTTTTAATTAAGCTTAAGGGAACTAATTGTCAGCAATTTGTAATAGAGAAAGACTGTAAAAACAGGACTTTAATAAAATGGCTCAATGATTTTTACCTATTGTTTAGTCCTTTCTGCAGGAGAAGGAGTGTTTTGGTGAGAAACAAACCCCACTGAGGTGTGGTGTTACAGTTCACTTTGAGAATGATGATCTCTGTGCCTTTGTCCTTCTGCCCTCAATATGAAAGATGTGCAATGTGCAGGCAAACTGTTTTATTGGTGTACTGATTTATTCTGTTCTTTTCCATGAATAAAGATTTATCTTTTCTGACCATCTTCTGTCTGTAGTTGTTCAGAAATGTGAGCTACTGTTTCACCTCCCACCATGTTCGTAGTCTTTGTGTTGAGATGTTATGCTCAGCAGCAGTTTTTGTTCATGGTTTCCTTTGTTCTGAAGTTACTTCATTAAATAGCTTGCATGTACATTGGCAAGGGTTTATAATATGCAGGATAGATAGAAATGCAGAGAGAAAGCAAGTGGAAACAGCCTTGAATACCCTTTGTTGCTTTGCCAGTGATTTGCTTTATAGCCTGGGCTGTGTTCAGTTGCAGTATTATTGAGTTGGTAGCTAAAATATGTAGTTCAGGAATGGGAGATATTAATTCAAACCCTTAGTTCATATCAAGCTTATGATTTTCCTCCTTGCTAGGAGAGTATCCTTATGATAGGCATTTAGCAGAACATTGAGGTGGGACCACTTTGGTCTCTGTAGGTCTCTCAATAGTTATTCCTGTAGTAAGAAGTCAATATCCAGGTCCTGAGATGGGAGAGTCAAGTAGGAGAACATACAGTCAGAGAGCTGAGATATAACTAGTTCTACACTTTGAATCATAAAGCCCTTGTTATATTATTTATGCAGTCTCTAATCTCAACAAATATTGAGAATCCCCCCTGCCTCTCAATTGACAGTTGTAGAGGGGGTTTAATGTGCGGCAATTCCCCCCATCAGTGGGTCTTGTAACAAGGGGATGCACGCCCTGCCTCTGGTAAAAGCAAATTGGAAAAAAAGGAGGCTGCATTTCCCACTACTAGTTAGTTGAAAGGGAGTGTTAATTTCCTTTGTGTTTCTTTCAAAAGTACAATCATTAAACAATCATTAAATATTCTGGTACAGTATTAGAGGGAAGCCTGAAGGTCAAGTGGAATACTTTATGTTGGACAGATTATCTGTGGGGAGGCATTCCTCCTTGATATTCATTTGTTACCTTTTTTTCTTTTTTTCTTTTCCAGCTATTGAGCAGGTACAATCCCTAATTGTAAATGTTCTTAAAAGGATTTGTTTTATAGCAGATATGACTTTATACATCCCCCTTGTCAAAAGAAAGCTCCTTCTTGATTTCTAAGCAAGTCTCAGTGCTTATTGATTGTACAGGCATTCTGCTGGGTGGAAGGATAACGGCCTGCCTCAGATCTTTGGCACTACCCCACTTTGCTGGCTCAGGCAATTTAGTGTAATTAATTGTAATAGCTATATTTATCTTACATGATTTAGAGTTTACTCTCTGATATCATGACATTCTTAATATGTATGCTTTAGGATTGTTTCCATTAGGATCAACTGAATGTAATTGTTTAAGCACCTCTGAGCTGACCTAGGCTGAACATTGCTATTCAAACTGCAGCACCTTCAGCAAAGGTTCTGAGTAATGTGTTTATAATCAGTCAAGAATTATTGTTTAAGGCCTGAGTCATATGCTCTCTCATCTGTAGGAGTGCTCTGAATGATACAGGTATGGATGTAAAGTGCTATGTAGCTCTAGTGAGGAAATGTCTCCATCTCCAGTTACTTGGTAGATGTTTGCCAAAAGTTAATCCATACTGTAGTAACTATGGGTGACAAAGGTGGTGGTCTGTAAGTAATCTGACTTGTTTTAGAGAAGTTTGTTATGTTTAGAAAACATGTGCTTTTAGTGGGAAAAGATGAAGCAAGAGTTATATTTGATCCCAACCTGAGGCATCTTTTACAAGCAAGATCTCCTTGTAAGGTTCAAAATTATTGCATGTAACAGTAGTGAGGAATGCTAATGTCTACAGTCTAAGTAAAAGAGGTGACAAAAATTGAAACTGCAGGCAGTGGGGTGTGCCTGCAGTCTGGTTTAGTCTCTTGCTATGATATTTATACTGCAATGGACTACGTATAAGAAAGTTCACATAGAAAGGAATTATTTCCCACTGATTCTCAGTATTTGCTATTTGTTAAAATATAATATTTTATATAGTAACTTTTACAACCTCTTCCTTTATCTCTGTGTACTTCAAAATCATGTGTCAGTTTAAGAATCTAAAGAGTCCATAACATCCACAAAAATGTGTGTGGTTATCTAATCTGTGTGATTTCTGTGTGTTAGAGTGCCTTTGACGCTGCTTTATTTTATGGTATCATTTTGGTATTATTGGGGGAGTTGGAACTGAAATATTTAAGATCCCTTCTAACCCAAACTGTTCTGTGATGACAAGGACTTGTTTGCAGACAACCTCAGGAAAACAGGGAGAGGTATAACTTTTCCCTTTAACGTATTTCTACTTTATTTACTGAATCTTCTACTGGGAAGACTGTTAACAGGATTGTATTTAATGATTTGAATTAAATGCATGTTCCAGTGTTTCATGCAACAGTGGCCCTTTTGGCCTTGTATTGCCTGTATGGTTTTAGCTCCTTTGGTTCAGAGATCAGTTAGAAAAATTTCTGCTTCTTTTCCCCCTATCCCCCAAAGTTCAGGTCAAAGTAATTAGGGTAGAATACTCATTTATTGCTAGTTAAATCCTGAGTTTAACTATATACCTTTTTGTCAAAATATGGTAATTAGGTCTTTTGCATAATTTATTAACTTTCTTATTAAGTTGTGTACAGATTAGTGAGGCATCAAGCATGCTGGCAGAAAGACTTCCAATTAGAAGGTGATAGATGGGTATGTTGCATTTGATAAACAGGCTTTGTCATGGTTTCAATTGAAACTGAAAGGAACTATTTTGTTTAAATCTTCTTGCATCGTGAGTCTGACCAGTGTTGAGCTAGGTTTTGTGCAATGCCACCTACCCTTCAGTGAAATAATAGCTTTGCTAACAGAAGAAGAGATTTGAAGATATTAGTAGCTCATGACGAGAAGATTTTGAGACTTAAAAATGGTGTAAGAGAAGGCTAAAACAAGGAAAAAATGAGATATTGATCCTTGTCTCGTATGACTTCTTCACCAAACTGAAGTCTGAAAAATGCCCCAGAAATTTCGTGCTCTTTGAGGACATCAACCTGTATGCAGCCTTTAGCATGACTTCTACTGGTGCTGGTTCTTACTCTTCAGTGTGTTGGAGTGAAGGTAGTCCTGAAGATGTGTATTGAAACAATATTGGCAGCTGTTTAGTGTTGTTGTATTTAGACCACTGCTGTTTTTGGTTCAAAAAAGAAAAAGTCTGTCAGGTGGTGGTTTTTGAAACTTGAAACTTCCATCAAGCAACTACTTGAAAGATGTCTGTAGGTAAGATGTACCTAGCCTATATTCACAGCGGAGGGTCTGGCTGCTATCAAATACATGTTAAGGAGAACTTGTGGCAGAGAGTTGTGGGGTTTTCCTGTTGGGTGTTTCAGTTGTTCTTTTTTTTTAAAGACAGGACTCCTGGAAACTTGTCCTGTGCCCTTCTGTAGAGTGACATTTCTTCTGCACAACTTGGCAGATAATATTGGAAAATGTAATGAAACAGAGCTCACGTGACTGCGTGATGCTAAATGATCTCAACTTTTATTTTGAATCATCAGCACTGTTTATCATTGAAGTTTTCTGGAGATCATTTCTCACCAACAGCAATCTCCTGTGATGTGTTTCATAAATCAGTTGCCTTTAAATTGACCATAATTCCTCTGAATACTTGATTCTGCTAAGCATTTTAATTCAATCAAAATAATTTTATTTTGTCCTTAAAAATTGGCCCCAGTGGCTCAATTTCATTTGTGCTTCTGCTCAATTTTATAATTCTGCTCCTTTCTCATACGCACTTAATTCTTCAAGTGAGATTTGTCGGTTTGAAATGGACACTTTTAACCCTCTGTCAAAAGCATCATAATCTAAATGGTGTAGAGCAGTTAATAAATTATAATTTCCAATGGTAATACTTTTTTTTTCAGAAACATGTTTTTAGAGGAGGAAGGCACAGTTGTTGGGTCAGGCTGTTCATCCTGTTTTTGATTTATTAAAACCTGTCATGATTTCCAGTCTTCTTTTGTCCTGTTACTGACTTACTGCAAGGGAATGAATCTGGCTTCATGAGATAATTCATCTTTCTGCAATTTCACTTAACTCTGTGTCATTCCCCTTCAAGGGTTTTATTTACTTTTGAGATGTTTATACAGTAGGTAAGGGCTTTTGTTTTGTGTGGGCTTTTTTTTCTTTGCTTTCATTCTTGTACATCAGAGAGAGGTTCTTACTGTGCGTACAAGAACTGTTTTTCTTCTGACCTTAAGGATGAAAGGTTACTATTTGAGGTAGTATTTCACTATAACTCGTTCCCCTAGGAATGTTTTTTTAAAGAAATGAGCTTACAGTATGACTGCCAATGTTAAATATCCTACTCAGAGGAGCACTTAAAAGTAAAGAACCCTTGGCTGCCACTGCTGCTTCTCTCTTTCTCTTTCTTCAAAAGATGAGATAATAGAAGTGCTGCCTATTTGACTACGTTCAGAAAGCTAAAATATCTGGGTGATCTAAGGTCTAAAAACCAGAGTAATGAGCTGGGTGTGTGCATGTGTAAGTACCTTGAGGTGATCTGGCTTACCAAGATATGGCAATCCCACCAGCACCTTTTTTCTGTGCTGACACTTTGTAGAAGTATCAAATGCCACGTGTAGAACTCTTCCAACTTAATACATGGAGAGTAAAAGATTTATTTAGACCCTACTCTTCCATTTGATATGTGCTTAATGCTAAATACAGATCTTGTAGGACTTCTTTTGATCACCTGGAGTATCAGATGACAGGTGGCAATAAGGTATCAGTGGATGGGAATAGATTTTGTGAATGTGTAGGCCCAGAACTTTCTCAGATAATTTTTATGTATAATATTTTTGAAACTGCATTCAGTTACTAAACGATAGTTCAGAATTTTATCTTCATTTATACCATGCCCAATAAAAACAAAATGCGAACACTTTTTTTCTGTATGATGCAGATTCTGGTGGTCTACATGTCCCCTTTTTAACAGAAGTGAAATGGAAATTTGTTGCAAGAGTTTTGGTTGGATTTTACCATTTCTCCTTTTAACTACTAAGGGTCCCTTGCTAACATATATACTTTCTGTTTTATACTGTTTAGTTGCGATATTAATGAACATCTATACACTTGGTTGTTCTGTTGCTATTTTGAGTTTGGTTTTCCTAGGCTGTACCCATCAACACTGTATTATGCTTAGATTTGATTTATTCTCACATGGGACATACGGTATCTAAAACTGTGTTTTCTTGTTTGTCTATTGAGGTTCTTGGTCACAGAGAGGAGCTGGCCCTGCGCTTGGTCACTAGGGATTTTTTTTATTAGCAATTCCCAGGTAGACATTCTACATTTTGTGAAAAGAAGGCAATTTGCTCACTTTGAGACCAAGGATTCAGGGCCTTGACCTACACTGAAGTCTCTGGGAAGCTTCCAGTATCTCAGCTCCTGGCCACAAGGAAGGCCCAAGTCCACAGTCTTGGAGGGTTAAGGACCTGAGATAATAGTGGCTACCTAAATATCATAAGTAATGCTCTTCCTAATAATCATAATATGGTGAGTTCATAAAACAAGGGGTCTGTGTGAATTGAATCACAATTTCATAAATGTTTTTCAACAAAACAACAGCAACAAAAAACTATCCAAGACTCTTATGAATGGATGGTAAAATTAAAAAGACAAAACGACCTAATATTATGCCTATGAACATAAAACTATTTGCATCTGGGGAGCTTTTAGTTAGATTTGAACACAGCGTGCTAATGATCCTGAAAACAAAGTGTTCACTTACGTAATTATATGTAACATAATTCAACTATGGTGAGGCCAATGAAGCAGCTGATAGCCGTGTTCATAACTATGTAATGCAACTACAGTTTTCTTCATGCTCCTAGTCAAATGTGTTTGAAGGTTATGTGGTAATGTTTTTTTATTCTTATGAAATCTCTAAGTATATATCTGCAAGATAAAATTTCTTCATATTATCTTTAATTGGCTGGTAATAACATCGGTTACTCTTCTTGTTATCCTCCAAAGTAGTTCTGGCCTCCTCCAGGTCCATTGCTAGTGTTGCTAGTGCTACTGGTGTACTGCAAATATGAACCACGTGTATGCTGTAGTCTTCCTACTGCTTTAGGAATAAATTGCATTGTACGCATTGGTTCTTGATTCAGTGAGGGGATTGTGAATTAAACTAGGTACGCAATATCTTTGCATACAGAGAGGGAGGATTGTGTTCTTGTTTTGAGGAGACAACCTAATAGATCTCTTAATTTAGCAACTGAGCTTGGAACAGAGAGAACAAAAAGTAACTGTAGTGGTACATGGTGCTTAAATGAGAGATGGAATTCGGAGATGAGTCTTGCAATTGGTGAACTTCAAACCCTGGGTTGGGTGGTTATTGGCAGTGCTGTGATTCTTACCCCAGATAACTGCTCTTCTTGAATCCATGTTTGGGGCAAAAATACCTTGATGCTACCTTTCACTCTTCATCTTTTAGATGGAAAACTAGAACACCAAGAAACCAATTTGGGTAAGGTCTCAGCTCATGATGAGATCTTTTCCAGGACGTAAATTACAACAACGTTTTTTCTGCCTCTTCACGTGAATCCTGAATTTCAGTTATTCTAATGCAGCCCCTGTCAGCTGCTGTGTCTTTTTCTGGAAGTTGCATAGCTGTGGTTCATAAGAAGATATCCACAACAGGGTTAATTCACATCATTAGATGTGTTAGCCAGGCTAAAATTTTTCAAATTTAGTTTACTGCCCTCCTGGGCAGACAGAAAACGTTCTTTGGAAGGAACTTCAGAAGCAGAATAATAGTGAACAACAATTATTGTCACATAATGGCTTTCACATAGAAAGTTTTTATTCATTTTTGCTTATGTAACTGAATGTGTGAAAACAGATGCCTGTCTGGTTCTTGCAATGAGTCAAAGATGATTTGGGAATAGCGATAATAATCACAAAAAGAGTTGATGCTGGATATGTTTGTACTCTTAGGTGTGCTTTAGGTATGTGTTTAGTTACACAGATGGGTCTGGAGCCTTAACTTTAAGAAGAATTTAACCTTAATATCACTAGATACCATTGCTGCTCTGATTTTATGGACAATAAGAGTTTGTGAGTTTTAATGCTGATGATAATATGTATATTTAGGGAAGGTCTACAAATTGCAAAGACGACACCCAATGTTCATCTTTTGTTCATCATTTTGAATGGAGTAACCAAAAATAACACCACTAAAGCCCATAAAAGAAGCCACCTTCACCTGTTTCTATCAGGGACTGCTGTTACTTCCTGAGATGACTGACTTTATGCTTGGATTTTTAGTGAGTATAAGCAGTCTCTTCCATGTGTGGTGCTACAGTGATATTGGGAAATCAAATATTCAGGCATTAAGGTGAGATTTAAAAACAAAACAAAATTGAATATCCCTTAAGTGGAGTGCCAATTACTGCAGGATGTCTCCATGGAAAATTTTTTTTGTAATTTCTGTAAGTATTTAGTTTGGTTGTTTCCCTATGCATTTATTTATTCAGTTAGACACAGCTTCATTTCCAGTGCTTCAGGCCAGCCCGACATGCTCTAAATCATTAACCCTCTGCTCCAGGGAACTTACCCTTATGGCAGCATCTTTGATATTAGATTGGATCCCTTCCGGGCAGAATTTAATTGACTGGATTTCTAGGGGGAGTGCTGGTTCCCTCGGTCTCTCACTGCTACACGAGGCCATGATTGTTTCAGCAGTTGATTTAGAAGCCAGCTTTCTGCTGTTACATGGTAGCAAAGGGAGAGCAGGCAGTGAATCAGAGGGTGCAGGCTGTGCTTTGAAGCATCGGTTGATATGTTTCTTCATTTAGGGATGTGTTTGCTCTAAGTGTACTGGCACTTCATAAGTATTCATACTAATAAAAGCAGCATGGCATAGGAATACAGTTTTATAGCACTTGGTTGTACACTACAAGGAAAGCTGTAATCCTCTCTGTGGTAAGACATGGAGGCAACCATTGAAGCAAGAAGGTCATATATCTTACCTTAAGCTTAATTCATGTAATTGGGGTTGCGATTGCTGACAGGTTAAACTTCAGTGACAAAGTTAGAGAAGAAACGTAGGATATTGATTGCCTTTTTATATTTACCGTGGCTGTGGAATTGCTTCACAGATGAGCAGCACCTGTGAAGTCAATAGAGCTGCGTGAATAGATATTTGCTTATTCAGTGACTTCATTGTCAGCGAGCCCTTTCCAAAAACCTTAAGGTCTTCATTGTTAAAATACAGAAGTGGTGATCAGAGCAATGGTTATGGCTATCTGTATTCAACTTCTTTGACAGCCAGGGAGTTGTACGCTTTATTTGGTGTTCTGAGTAACCAAAATCAAATGTTCCCTGTTCAGTGATTCAGGACTTCATAAAAAGTGAGGCTTAAAACCGCGTTATTCACTGTCAGTTAACTTAAGTCAGGTGTAACAAGAAGGTAAGCCCCATGTTTTGTCCTCATATTTCAGGAGGCTCATTCCTTTGTTTAGCTTTATTCCTTTGTCATAATTCTGTGCAGCTCAGGAGGGAGGTCTCTGAATACCTGATGTGTTCAGTCTACGATGTTTTCACTTTTAAAATTGTTTATATGTACAGGAAAGTGCTATTTATTTATTAATTTTTGTAACAGTGTGAATCCAGTACTGGAAAAGCTGGTGTGAGATATTATCTGCACTTATTTTAATATATAAGTGGTTTCATTAGTGTCCCTAGAGAATATTAAGAATTACACCAAAACTCAGAAAACAAAATGTTAAGCAGACGGAATCTTCCACAAATTTTGAGTGATTCTTATTTAGGTAGCAAGTGATCCAGTGTTTAGGTATATTCAGATACTTATAAAATGCAGATACAATTAATATATCTCTGGCAGTTATTTAGTATTTCACTTAGTTGCTTTCTGTAGTCATTAGAATCTGAAGTCATTGTGGAACTTGTTAGTTCTGTTAATGTTTTTAGTAGAGCACTTGCATTAATCTAGGATTTTCTGAAAGCTCTTCTTATTTGTAGGTGTTTCTTAATGCTAAAAGTATTCTCCAGAAAACCCTTTGTTTTTCACTTGAAGTCATTAGCCAGTCCTACAGTCCTAATTGTGCAATCCTAATATAGCCCTAATTGTGCTGACAGTAGTGGTAAATGTGTGCAGATGGAAGGGAAAACTAGGCACTCAACCTTGGCCCCTCTTACTCCTTACAAGTGAACTCTTACTGCATTTGTTATGTCAGCATGGGGACTGTTTCTTAATCCTAGTAAATCCGTCAAAGATGCAAAGGTGGTGATAAAGTACACGAAATGTATCTGTATGAAGCTTGAACAGTTAAGAATGATGACTGGAAACTGGCTTTGAAATTTGGATACCAGAGTTAAAATACTTCTGTTATGAAATGGATGCTCAGAACAGAACATTCTTCTCCCTGACAACTAATGACAGGACGAGAGGGAATGGCTATAAGTTGTGCCGGGGAAGATTTAGATTAGATTTGAGGAAATGTTTTTTCTCTGAAAGAGTAGTCAGACACTGGAATGGCCTGCCTAGGGAGGTGGGTGAGGCACCGTCCATAGCGCTGTTCAAGAAGCGTTTAGATGAGGTGCTAAGGGATTTGGTTTAGTAGTTCAGTGGGTAGGGATGGTGTTAGGAGAATGGTTGGACTAGATGATCTTGTAGGTCCTTTCCAACCTAATGTATCTATGAATCTATGAACAGTAACACACCCTCTTGCCAAACTTGGAATCTTCACTGACATTAAAATTAGGTAAACTGGATTCTGCAATATCAAACAGTAAAGGATGACTGTTGTTTGTGATGTCCTTACAGTTACGCATGTATGAACCATAATTTTAGTGCTGAATGTGCATGCTTCTGTGATGACCTGCGTCTGTGAACTAATAAGTTTTTCACTCTCTCCTGTCTTCAGTTGGATTAGCATCCTTCCATCCCTGCCTGAATCTGGGGTAGTTCCAATTCTATCTAAAAGCACTTTTTATTAGAGGATGAATAGCTTTATATTTCTCAGACAGTAATATGTGCAGTCAAGTAAAATTTGAAGTTGAAAGAGTTGAGATAGAGCTGGCTGCATTGCTTGATCTCTGTCTGAATGTTACTGGTATTAGCATCACAGTGCAGTGGCTCAGTGGGGAGGGAGGATGTGTAGGCTGCAGACAGGAATTACATTTGTTTTGGCTTTTTTATTAAGAAAAAAAAAGTTGGAAACTTTTCTCAGCAATTACTGTGAGCCCTTACTAGATTTTGCTGAATGGTGCAAATGTAATGCTACAAAGCTTTTTGTGGTAGCTTGAATTCAGAGAAAGCAGAATATGCGGAGGAGAGAATATGAGGCAATCTTCAGATTTCTCTGTTAAAATAGTCTGAGGTATGAAAAAGCACATAAATAGAAAAGAGTTTCTTTATTTCTCCTTGCCCTATAACTCCTCAAAAAGATGAGAGCTGAGTCTGATCCCAGAGTATCTAACATCTTTTCATGTTCTGTCACTGTAGTTGGTGACGGGTAAGCAATGAGGTAAAGTGAATCCACAAGGGAATCTTTGCTCTGCAAAGATAACTTCAAGATAATGAAATGAAATAGCAAACAACACTAATCAGAGCAACAGTGGGGGGATTAAAACAAGCCAAATAAAACCTGCAAAACAATCATTCAGCATGTTCAGTACTTGCAAAAACCACGCTCCTACCTAAAAGGAGTCTGTCTCCTTGGAGGTTGCTGCAATGTGACCTAGGCTTTATATACTTGAGAGTTCTGTTTTTCATAATTTTCTGCCTCCTTTCATCTTTTGCATCTGTTTTTCATTGTTTGACTATGAACCTCCTCTTTGCAGTCCTTGCTCTGTCTTGATCAGTCTCGTCCTGGAAGAATAAAATGGGTTGGATGTCATTAGGCTAGGGACAGGAGAGGTCTGGCAGGAATTATATCTCCATAACATCCTTTAGAACTTGCTGCTAGTGTACCTGCCAACACTGTGATTATCTCACCAGCAGGCAGGTGAGAGAGGAATAAAGCTGCTGTCTTATTTCCAAAGCTTTTTAGAGGATTCTCCTGGGACAGATGAAGTTCTTCAGTTAGCAAATGTCTGACTTGCTTGGAAAGCCAAAGATATTTTCTCCAAAAATCTCCAAAAAACTGAAAGACTTAGTCCAACTTTCTTACCTCCCCAGTATACCAAAACCTTAGAAGATTCTTTGAGGCTACCACTATAAGCTCAGTAACATTAAATTTTCTGAAAGTGATTAAGTTACAGGTTTTTACACTAATATCACTTCACACTAATACCTATTCTTTTTCTTTTACCATCACTTACATAGCAGCAGCTGTGAGATATGCAGCAAGAAAGGGTGTCACACATACTGAATCAACTAAGTGAGATATTTAATATTTTATGAATTTAAGTCTTTTGTGCTCATTTCTCTTTTTTCTATTTATTTAGGAAAACAGGAGGAGTCATGTTGCTTAATGTTTTACAGCAGCAACATCTGTTGTATTTCCCCTTTTTTGTTTCTGGGGATGTGGGCATATTGCATGCAGCATTTACAGCTGCATTTAACATAAATTACAGTCGATGTGCAATTTGTAGTTTTCTGCCTGTCTTCTAAAATAATTGTTAGAGATTAATCCACGTTCCCCAGGATTTTTTTTCCTCTTGTGGAGTTGTCTACTCCTTATGCTTTCTTTCCCTCTGGTATAAGGTGAACTCAGCAGCATTTGGATCAGATGAGAAACATACCCCATTGAAAACTGGGCAGTATATGTTTGTTTACCCTTTTGATTCTCTACCACTTGGACTCTCATACATGCTTTCATAATTTACCATCTGGATTACTGCAGCATCCCTGCAAACTGCTTTCAAAGATGTATTGCCTTCTTCCAGCATGCATGAAAATGCAACTGCTCTGAGCACCCTGCCTGTCCTTTCCCCATGTGATCTCTGTCCTAATGCTTCACCAGCTTCTTGTTTTCTGTTCTGTCCTTCTCAAATTTTATGCTACTCAGTAGCTTTTTTCCCCCCTATATTATTGTATTGTTCATATTTCTTCTCTACTTAATGTTTCTTCTACTTTTTTCTGCCAGTTGACAGTAAGTGTTTGCCATATTATTCAGTTTGTAGGCCTTTTGTGCAGAATCAGTGCTGCATATTTTATCCTGGAAAATCAGTACTGAGATCCAGTTCTTCCTGATGAAAATTTTTCTGTCTGTAATGTTCATTTCAACAAAGATGATAGAACAACACAAAATAATCAGCTTCCCTGGATAAGCATTATATGTTGCCATATTTCCCCAAGCCTTCCCCTCTGATCTTCTCAAGTTGTCTTTTGTTAGCCGACACACTGAATCGTACCTGTGATTCTGTCATGGTTCTGAGCACACTGCAGATTTTAGCTCTTTGTATGAAGTCAAATTGACACTAGGTGGTCATATTGATAGCAGTTTTCAGGTATGTGTCTTTATGGGCTCTTTGTTGCATGAATTATTCATCTGCATTATGCTTTTCAGCACTGTACAGCACAAACAGCTAATAAAACTGATGCTGATAGAGAAGATCTTATTTTAGTAAAAAACAAGTTAGACTCATGAGGTGACATTATTTAAGAACCTGAAATGTTTTAATGCAGAAATGGTCTCTGTAATTATGTATGTTTTCTAAACTCTGTGTGATTCCAGAATTCTTTGAATGTTGTTCAAGTATACAGTTAAACTTCTTGATAAAGGATGAGTAAAATCAAAAAAACAAATTTTCCTCTGTGACATTGAAAATGGCACTAGTCAAGAGTTATTATTAGCAAAATAGGTGCTCTGATTTTGTACCCTCTTCAGAGGAGAGAGTTTGTGAAACTTTCACCATTGCTATTCAGGACTGCCCTCACATAACATTTGTCAGTGAACTTTATAGCTCCACAATCTCTTCTGCTTGGCTGTGAAATTGGTACTTATGTGCTGTTCTGGTGCTGCTGCCACTGCCAATACTGTTGAATTGGCTTTCATTGTGATATGAAGTGAACAGGAGAATTTCTCACTTATTAAATCTCTTAAATTCAATTAGTGCCCCTTATACCATAGGAGGCCATTGCAATATCTGAAGTGGAGGAAAAAAATTCTTGCAGCCCTTTCTTGTTTGTATTGCCTAGCATTTTCCTAGAGCCCTGCTCTGAATTTCAATTCTGTTCACTGCAAGTGTCACAAATCAGCAGTTGTTAGAATGCATTATGAAGAAATAAACATTTATCAGATTGCCTTTTGAGAAGGTGAATAATTTAGCTAGAAAAATTCCAACAACAAAAGCATGCTGCTGACTGACAATTTATTTTATCCCTTTGAGATGCAAGGAGTTGTTGTGTGCTGAGTGAATATTGATCTGCTGTATACAGATAAATGAAATTCCACTTACAATTCTTTGGTTGCTCACTTGCCACCAATTAAAACTGAAGAGCATGGTCATGCACCAAAACTATTAATTAACTTTCTTCACTTGTTGGTTATCTTCTGACCCGGGAGACTGTCAGCTGCTTGTTTGATTTGGCTGTGTCTGGCCTTTGCACTATTCAGGGGTTCCTTTATGGCACATGTTATTCCCTTTCCACTGCTCTTTGTGATGATAAGTAGGGGGGTGTAGTCAGGTGAAAAAAAAACATCACTAATTCCCTTCTTCCCTCTCTCTTCCTTTTAGGCTTTTCTGATTATTTTCTTTGTTGTTGTTGGCTAACCTATAGCCTCTCTTTCTCTTCCTCCAGCATCTATAGTTGTATTTAAAATATGCCTCTTTCCTGTGTGTGTGCGTTCATATTTTGAGGTAGAAAATGAATAAAAAGTCTGTAGCTATGTAAAAAATGAACTTGTAAAGGATTTGTTCTCTGGAGTTCTTTTGGGAAAATAACTGCCACAAACTTGGCTAATATTACAGAAAGAGGAGAAAATAAATGACAGAATGGAAGCTAAGCAGTATGATCAAAAGGAGCACTGAGTTTGCTGGGGAGAGTATCTGGTCAGCTTAGCAGCTGAGGCACACATCTGCTCCTTTGATGATGTTTCTAGCCATTGCTGCAGCAGAAGTTTGACAGCTTGCAAGGAAGCTGATCAGTGAAGAATTAAGAAGCTGTAACAGCTGTCTTGATAGAGTCAGGTCTGTGGCTACCTGCCTTTCCTCAAGATGAGGCGATCTAAAAATAGTGGCTTAGGAGGCAAGGTAGAAAATAAATAGGGTGAGGAGATGGTATTTTGAGCAGTTTCATCTACAAATCCTGAGTGATTCTGCTGACATCCAATTATACAAATGTAATGGAGATCATCATCTAGGCCTTGATTTGAAAATGACATTTCAGTGCTTTGGCAGCTCTAAAAATACTGACATTTCTAGTAGCTGGAGGCCATAAAAATATTGATTCAGCAACAGAATTGTTTTGTAAAGCAGTGATAGTTGGCTGGCTTCTGAACTGTAGTACGTTGCTCCAGGCTCTACAGTATATTGCTAACAAGGAAGGAGTAGGGCCATTGAAAGCCAAAAGTGTTAGTGGGGAGGATTGCTGAAGGAATCAAATATGTCATCTACCACTTGCTAAGTGTTGTTGCAGCTTTCAGGCTTTACACCCCATTGTTAAGTAACTTGGCAAAAAATCTGCATTGGTAACACCAGGTTTGTGCTATAGCTCAAGCTAATATGGGGTTTCCAGATTCTTCTTCGTAACGGGACCTGTTAACTGAGCATCTGTTAACTCTAAGAACTAAGTACTGAATGGTAAAATATGAAATCCACAGTATTTGGAAAAATTAAATTAATAAAATATCAATGAACAAGATGAGCTAGCCTCACACTGTCAAAATGTACATGAATCCTAGCTGGAAAAAAACAAAGTAGAAGTACTTATTGTTATTTACACTATGTGGGCAATGTAGTTATCTTTTCATTAGGAGAACAGTAGGGGGAAAAACACTTAGGAGAAATGTACTTCATTAATAGAGGCTTTTCAGAAAAAGCTTATTCAACAACCCCTGCCATGTTCCAGCAAATACTGAAATAGATCACTGCAGTACAAAGAAGTGTATTTGGGGAGCTGGCATGCCTTTGAGTCTGAGCTGGGCTGCCTCTATTAATTCTGTATATATAACCTCTAAAACAGGCAAGTTGAGCTACTGTCTTGATAGTCAAAGAAATTAGGGAGTGATGAGATGGAGGGAAGGGATCCCTTTTCTGTGCTGTAATTGTGATGTTCTAACAAAAAAATTACACACCTATTGACATATGGTGTGTGTAGACTTCTTTGCATTTACCATTCAAGCAAATATTTTGTCTTAAGCCTCTATTTTCTTCCTGCTTTCTTCACTGCATTAAGACAGTTGTGTTCCCATCCCCTCCCTGTGACAGTGCATGCTTCATTAGCATTTCTAACCTTTCGGGGGATTGCTGTTGTGGGGTGGTTGTTGTTAGTTTTTGCTTTGCTTTTGGATTTACATGCTTATAAAGATAGTAACTTTCCATTTAATTCAAAGGGACTGGCATTTGTTGGTTCTGCGGGGCAAGTTAGAGGTGTAGAATCTGTTCTACTTCAGTCCTCCTTTCAGGAGCTGTCAGTTTCAGACAAGGGTGAGAGTTCAGGGCCATGGCAGTGCAAAACTGTTGAGTGCTTCAAAAGCTGGCACAAACATATGACCAAGTGTAATGCTGACCAACGCAGCTGCACTGGAGCCTAATCAGTAAAGCAGTTGCCTGAATTCAATCATTTGAAATCAGGTATTAGCAAGTTTCTGCAAGCTGTTCATCCAAACTTGAGCATTGATAATATCTGTAGTATGAGGAGGCTGGAGGAGAGAGAGGGGGAAGGATGGGAACTTTGATTCATCTCCTATTCCTTTGGTAATAGCTAATCTTCCCAGTATCTGAACAACATGATTGCTCCCATACCTATAATTTAAAACTTGATGAGGCATCAATGAAACTGCTTTGCAAGTAGCAGACAAATCAGAAGTCAAAGCCAATGATAGTACCGATCATTTTTTTTTTCCTCCCAGAAGTTACTTGTATTTTGAGGACAAGATACCTCTGTTACTGCCATTATAGTTGCTTAAAAAAAAGGTAATGGTTTTGATTAATTCCAACAAAAACAAAACAAACAAAAAAAAAAAAAAAACAACACAAAAAGCAAGAAGTTTTACTCTTTTTGAAATGGAGTAACATTACACCTTCAAATAAATAGATGGTCTGAGCTGAGGTTTAGGGAATCCATCTGGGTGGTATCTGAAGAAGTACATGGCTATATTGTACTGACAAAAAATTATTTACATGTACACAGGGGGAATATTTCAGGAGTTTGTCTATAGAATTTTACAGAGTTATGCTTACGGAATGTTCTAGAAAAATGTAATGGGCACAAATTGCAAAGACTGCATTCTATGTGAGGGAAGCTTGCATATCAAGCAATCACAGTTACATCAGCTAAGAATTTCAACTTGCGTCTTGTTATTGGAATGAGCACATGAAAGCCACTAGGAACAATTTAGATTATAAAATCTGCTTCAACATTTACTATAACTAGATCAACAATTTTCCTTTTTTTCTTTCTTTTTTTTTTTTTAATCCCATTGAGAAAGAAATCATTGAGAGAAGATCTGGAAATCATTAGGAAACAATCTAGAAGTTGAAGGCCTTGGTATCAAATGATCTGTCACTGTGACCTGATTATTTCTCCTAGATCTCCTCTCAGCTCAGTAATAACCAAATCTTTCTGAGACTTTGATTCTCCTTTGTCTTGCAGCAGGCTTAGCTCTTTTATGTCCAGGATGATACAGACTATAGAGGTGCTTTTAGAATCTAGGTATGAAAAGCTGCATTTTGGAAAGAAAAAGTCAAGGAGTGGACATCCTTGACCTCATTGCTTACTTCGTCACAGGTTCTTGTCCTCTATAGTCTAATTGTTTTTTTATTTTTTATTTTTATTTAGCAGGGGCATGGGCAGATTGTGTAAGGTAACCTGGAGAGATTAAGTATTTTTTTCGGTCCTATGTACCAATGAAACTTATTCAGTCCAAATCTGCTAATGTTCACATCAATATCAAAGTCTGATGTTCAGTTTTGATTATTAATTTGAGACTATATTGACCTTATCAGACACTTCAGTTCAAAATATCAGAATATGAAACTGTTAGAAGCCTGGAGAGTATAGAAATCCCAAAGGCTGTGCTCTCCTTTTGGGATCAATTTTCATTTTGAATGGTTAGAGCTGAGGTGACATTGGAGTCTTATACCATCTTTGACTCTGTTGCAACAGGAATTGGAAACCCAGAATTTTTTTCCTTATGAGAAATTTTGTTACTGAAGTTTCGATTGAAACTTTATATCAAAAGAGAAGAAGAAAAGCTCTTTCAGAAAAATAACTGTGTTTTTCCCCGGATGCAAAGGAAGGGTTCAGAAACATACCATGAAATTGAAATTTCTCAAAGTGCCTCTTAAATCTTTGCTGCAATTACTGTAATTCACAATAATAGATCCAGTACTATTTTTAAAAGCTTTTGAAGGTTGCAAGTAGCATCCATAAATTGTGGGTTGTGGGCAATCTATGAAACCATAGGTTTCCAGGGCTTTTATTTAAATGAGAGAATGAGAGAGAGAGATGTAATAAAAGTAGTTAAGAGAAAACTTGAAAGTTTTCTTTGTGCTGAACAGTAACTCTGAGGCAGGAAATACCTCGGTCTTCACAAAAGTTGTTTTCTTGTTGAACGAGATTTTGCAAGTCTGGAATGAACATGCTTTAATGTAGTAGTCTTTTTATAGAGCCTTTATAGAGTCTTTTTAAAAGAGACTGGTTAAATTGGTAGCTCACTGGTCATATACCCTAATGATGAAGAGAATATGAGGAGAGATCTGCAGTACTCAGAGAAACTTGTTCAGTTTCCTCTAAATCTATACAGTCTTTAGTGTTGAGATGAGTGAGTCTCAACTCACCTCTCAGTTTCTCTTTTACCTTACTCAGTTTATCTCTTGCACCTTTTACTTTTCTACTTCCAATGTGCAAGTGATGTTCAAAAGGTTCATATAATAGAATCACAGAGTATCCTGAGTTGGAAGAGACTCATATGAATCATCTAGTCCAAATGGTTCGACAAAGAACCACTCAAATATCAAATTGTATGTCTAGGAGCGTTGCCCAAAATGCCTCTGGCAGCTTGAGGCCATGCCCACTGCCATGGGGAATCTCTTCCAAGCCCAGCCACCTCTGGTGCAGAACTTTTTCCTGATAGCCAACCTGACCCTACCCTGACTCAACTCTACTCTGTCCACTCAAGCCCTGTTGATGCCACCAGAGAATAGATCTCAGCGCTGTCATGTGCCCTCCCCTCAGCCTTCTCTTCTCTGGGCTGAACAAACCCAGGGACCTCATCTGCTCCTCATATGTCTTGCTCTCCAGATGTTGCCTCATCCCAGGTGGAGAATCCAACACTTGATCTTTTTATGCTTCATACAGTTGGTGATTGCTCAGCCTTTCAACTTGTCAAGATCATTCTGCCCCTGAGAGAGCTAACAGCTCGTTCCAATTTAGCGTTGTCTGCAAACTTAGTGTAACTTCAAGTCTTGCCTTCAAGTCATTTACAGAAATGTGGAAGAGAATTAATCCTAAAATGAAGCCCTGTGGAGTTCCACTAGGCTTCCAGACTGATGTAACCTCATTTACATTGGACTTGACTCATCTGCTAATTTTTTACCCGTTGTGTATTAGTCTAGCAGTGTGCTGGACATCTTGTTCAAAAGGATACTGTGAGAAACACCATGGACGACTGTGTACTTCCTCTGAAGATTACATTTCTTGGTTTCCCTTGGTCTTCTCAGAGTTTTTCCACTCCCTGGAAGCTTGAGACTCTGAACAAGGAAAACAGTAATAAATGCTCCTTGGTGTATGGACGTAGTGGCTGTTAGAATCATAGAACCACCAGGGTTGGAAAATACCTGCAAGATCATCTAGTCCAACCTTCTGCCTATCACCAGTTGTTCTCACAAAACCATGTCCCTCAGTGCATGTGGTAGTTCCTTGAACACCTCTAGGGTTGATGACTCCACTACTTCCCTGGGCAACCTGTTCCAGTTCCTGGCCACATATGCAATTCAGAAAGTATGTTGAGGTGTTGGCAGAAGTTCACAGAGCAAACTTAAACATCTCTTGCTCTGAAGATTTTAGTAAATTCTATTATCTTTTTTCAAATGAATGAAGTTCAACAAGAATGAACACAAGATGCTGCATCTTGGTCAGAGCAATCCCAGACACAGTATAGACAGGGAGAACAACTCGTTATAAGCAGCTCTGTGGAGAAGGGCTCTGAGGTCCTGGTGGATGAAAAGCTGGACATGAGCCAACAGTGTACTTTCACATTTCAGGAGGCCCAGTGTATCCTGGGGTGCATCAAAAGAGGGGTGGCCAGCAGGTCAGGAGTACTGCATCCAGGCCTGGGGCTCTCAGAGCAAGATTTTGGAACTCTTGGAAAGGGTCCAGAGGAGACCCATGAGGATGATTGGAGTGGTGGAGCACCTATCCTATGAAGAAAAGTTGATTGTGTTAGGTTTTGTTAGCTTGGAGAATACTGGGATCTAGGGAGACTTCACTGCAGCCGTCTAGTACTTGAGAGGACATTTATGAACAAGAGAGAGACCAACATTTTACACAGTCTGACAGTGACGGAACAGGCTTTAAACTAAAGATGGGAGATTTAGGTTAGATGTTAGGTGGAAATTCTTTACTCACAGGGTGGTGAGGCACTGGCATGGGCTGCCCAGAGAAGCTGTGGATATCGTATCCCTGGATGGGATAGGCCAGGATGGACTGAGGACCTGAGCAGTCTGATCTAGCACCTGATTTAATGGTTGGTAACCCTGCCTCCTGCAGGGGGCTGGAACTAGATGATCTTTAAGGTCCTTTTCAACCTAAGCTGTTCTATAATTCAGAGAATAGATTGGAGAGGAATTTAATGAGTGTGTACTTAAGGAATGAGAAAACAAAGGTTTTTGTATTCTAGTGTGTAGATGTATAATGAGATACACACACAGACTTAGAAATAAGGTGTATTGCTTTAGCAGTACAGGTAATTAACCTCCTGAGTAACTCACCATTCTCTGTCGTATTTTCTGGCATCTTAATTTAAGTTTGGAAGTGATGTTCAAGGAATGCTTATTTAGGGAAATACCAGGGCCTTTCTCAGGCAGGAGGTCAGACAAGATGGATTGCATTTGTCTTTATAGTCTGTATGTGCATAATTCAGGTACATCATGTATGTGCGGGGTACACTGTGGTTAGTGAGATAATGGAAGCAGTTCAGAAGTTGGATCTAAGCCGGCTCTTAGTTCAACTTCTGAAGCACACTTGGCCCTTCTCCTAAGAACACAGAGCTAAGTAAGATATGTAAAACACTGTTCTTTTCTCCTTCCTATTGTTTGAAAGCTCACTTCTGGTGCTTGGGAAAGTATTCTTAGGACTTCTGTTAAGCACGAGCTCTAAAATCCTTGGTGGCTCAGCAGGGAGAAAACTCTACTAAGTTAAAATGTTCTGTATTTGGTAACTTGTTAACATAAAAATATTCCTGGGATATATGTGGGGACCTGTTCACCACAGGGAGAAATTCCAAATCATATGTGGATAGCTGTAGCTATTGAACTTGTATCTCTTAATCAGCAGAATGAGTGTGGCAATTAAACCACAACAGGAATGCTTTCTCTTGCTTGTTTTAGAGCACTGGTCACAAGCAGAGACCTTTTACATTTCCGAACTGGAATTTTAGAAGCACAAGTGTTGTGAATGGATCCCGTGAATCTTAGACTCTGAGACACATTTGAAAATCAACAGCAGGTACTTGTTTTCCAGAAAATCCAATTGAGGAAAAAAATATTTGAAAAAAGTATGTTGTCCTTATGAGTGAGTCTTTTGCTGATTTTTGGCTGTTTGAATCCCTTAGCTGCTTATGAAAAAATTCTGAATTTGTTTAATTAACAGTTAGTGTGTTCTTATCTCGATCTTGAGATGAGAAGTTGCATTACACATTTGTTTTCAGACTAGAAAATTGTGACGGGGAAAGATGAAGTGACATGTGGAAGACTATATATGAAACACAAAAAAAACCAACAGTGACACAATACGAAGCCTTGTGTATTGTCACGTCTTTTATGTATCTCAAAACATCACTTAAAAAGCCAAGAAGGAATAACATATGGGATACAGTACTGTGATACTGTCCAGAATTTTACTTCAAACCATTCTGTGCCACATGACTTATTAATAGGTAATGCTAGGATGTATGAGTCAGTGTGGGGCCAACCAAGGTACATTTGGAAGATCTGTGCAGCCTTCGGTAAGGAGACCCTACAGAGCAGAGGAAAAGAAAAAAAAATCCTGTAATGACAGCATGCTTCTGAGAGTGGTGTTTCTTTATACACTTCAGCTGATGCATTGTGTTAAGGTCTGTCTTGTCAAGTTGTTGCAGTTGTATGGCACGGTATGAAAGGATGTGACATAACTCGCTTGTTAATGAAGCAGCTCGTCATTGAATGCTACAACTTTATCATGTGTCTTTTCTGACATGGCATAAAAGAAGCCAGCCTTATTTGAGAATGAAAAAGTGCCAATAAGAAATGAAAAAGAAAAGCTGTTGAATACAGTGCATGTTCCTCAGAGCTACTTGTTTTGCTGTACCAATGCATTGCAGATAATTAGGCAACTCATTTAAAACTGACCCCCTTATCTGCTCAAGTGTTTTGGTGGGTGGGTGATTGCTCCCAGGCTTGTAGGTGACTGAATTTCTCATCAACCATTTGGCAACCCAGGCAGTGATGTAGATCTTCTGACAAGAAAATCAATTGCATTGCTAAGTTTCACAATTTGATTACTTTATAAAAAGTCTCTAGAGCACCTCTCTGTGTGATTATATAGACTTACTGCTGAACTGAAAGCTCAGTCCCACATGCTTCACTGTTCTAAACAATTTATAGTAATTATTTCCGTCAGACATGTACTGAAATGCTATTTCAGTAATGAACAGGGTGATGTGCAAATTATAGAGGGGAATATGCACAAAAGCCTTAAAATAAACAATATAGGGCTAAATTCAATTCCAAAGTTACTGCATGGAGCTCCCCGAAGCTTATTCTCCCTGTTTGAGTTCAAATCCCAGGTCAGCTTGGATTTCTTTGCACTGAGTTTTGTTTTGTAGATTAGACCTCCTTTCAGTTCTCTTTTGTTTCTGATATAATTTGGATGATCAAGTGTTAAATAATAATGCACATATGTAAAAAAATTAAAGCGATTTGCTGTTAGTGATGACCTCATAATAGGAGAGAAGTTGGAGATGCACTTAAGCTTGTTTAAAGTAGAATACTGACTGCATTTTAAGCAAGGCATTTGGCCATCTGGGTTTACTAAACTGTTTAATGTTATGTCCAAAGTAAAAGCATGTTTGAAATAGCATAGATTAAGATATACTTCAGAGCTGGTATTAATAGGAACATCTTTAATAGCATATAGATAATTCCCCGTGCTAAGGTTTGTCATTTGTTATTAAGAGCAAGAGCTGCTGAGTTTGGAATGTATGAGTGTAGTAGAGGATTCAAAAGTGTGTGCCTTAGGAAGTGCTCCACCCCTCTGAGATACTCAGAAAGAGCCTAATTTACAGGAATACCAGTAGAATGGTGTTCTCTTGATTGATTCAGTGCTGGAAGCATGGTAGCATGGCTAGCTCTAGTGAACCATGCTGCTTTATAAAGTTTAAAGTTCCTGGGCTAGATTTGCAGAAGAGTTAAGAGGGATGGAAAGCACGAGACTGAGAGTTTCAGTATGCTTTCCCCTCATCTGTCTTTCAACAGTCTTTAGCCCTTAACCTCCCTGGGTGATAGCTCAGAATGGGGTTTGCACCAGCTCTGGGTCATTTCAGGTTTGCTTTCAAGAGCAGAGGTAAGATTATTCTTTTAAAGCATAACCTCTGGAGCAGGAGGAATAGGCTGTAATCCTTTTTTTCACATAACAGCTCAATATTTCACAGTCCCTGCAGTGTGTGCTTCCATTTTATGTTAAGTAGGTATTGAATGACATTCAGCAACTGTAAATGAAACAGGAACTAGGCACCTAGTCTTTGCCCTCTTAGCTCCCCTAGGCAAAAGTAATATTATTTGCTATTCTTTCCCTTTTTACTGAGTGATTTTGATGAAATACGAATACCTTCCATGAGAAGGGCATCTTGGTGCTCTTCCTCTCACCCAGGAATAATTGATGGCTAATTAGATTGCTGTTGCGTGAGATTCTTCTAATAGCAAAGACAGGAGCTAGAGCTGGAAGGCACTCAACGTTTTGTGTGGAGTCCTGTTAATTAGGGGCTCCATGGAAACTGGCTTCAGGAATCAAACTCTTGAGCTGGGCATGGGGTAGGTAGATGGCGATATGCTCTGAGCTTATCAACCCTGAAAATACAGGGCACGTTCTGAATGTACTTGGCAGTATAATCCAAAAACAGCTTATGCTGAAATGTTTGTTGATTGGTTTCAGGTGAAGATCTAAACACATTACATTAACTACTAGCATCTTTGCTTATTTTTTTCAGATGCATGAGGATTATTGTAGAGTGGTGGACAGTACCCTTGAACGTGTAAAATTTGGTAAAATTGTGAATTTGTTCCCCATAAAAAGGTTTTATTTGCTCAACTGAACAAGCAATGAGGAATTGAAATGAAAAACTGAATTTGTGGTATGTTACGCTGCAAAACAGAGTGAGAGGACTCATTGCATGCAATGTGCTGTAATCCTTGACTGGGCTGCAAACTGTGTGCGTGGTGCAGGGAGAAGTGAGAGGTGATAATCCATAGAAGACATAGATCAGCTGAGGGATCGGGCGGAAATTGTTCTCTAAGCAGTCTAAAGGGAGCGCAGATATCAAACTCAAACCATATATTATAATATAAAGTGAAATGTTTGATTTAGATGCAGGGTTTTTGTTGATTTTTGTCTGAATAATTTATCAGTTCACATATTCACTATTTGCTATGCAGCAATGGTCAGTGTAATGGTGTGTACATGGAACAAAACATGCACGTACGTCTTCTTTTGTTCTTATTTCTGATGTTTATGTAGACAAATTTATCTCTACAAATACGAGGTTATGTATTTTCTCAGGTTAGATGACCACTGCTTCTGTGCTTGTTTCATTCTTACTTTACTGCAGCTTTATATGAAAGCTGTAGTTTCCCATTGGCATCAGTCTTCATTTTCACATTTTAATGCCATTGAGTTTCGGCGCTACAGTAGGAAAGGAGTTCTCAGCTGGCTTACTAAAAGCAGTGACCATAAAGTCATCCATATATGTTCAACTTTATTTTCAAGTTTGTGTGTAACAAGCAAGATAAGTTCCACCTGATGAATTAATGACTTTGGAAGAGTCTTTTTTCTAACCAAACTTTGTAGGAATATAATCAAGTTTGGTGCTTCGTGTTTTCTGTTACCTCATACCCTGCATACAATTGATGAACTGAATGTCTTCCTTGTTCTGCTTACGATGAGAATATGGGAGAAAAATAGCAAAAAAGTGAAATAAAAAATTGTTATGAGAATCTCCAAGTATTATTTAAATGATAGAAGAAAACGTATTACAGGATCCAGTTTATTTACAGAGAAGATGGATCAAGATTCATCACAGAAACACGAGAGATAAGGATGAATAGCAATGGGGCCTTGCAATACAATTTAATCAAGCTGGAAATAAGAGAAAAAAACATGATTACAAGGATAGTCAAACATTGGAATAGGTGCACAAAAATTTTGGAATGAAGTTTAAGTAAATGGGTTAAGTAGGTGGAGGAAGACAAAAAGGACAAATTACTAATACAGCTTACTTTTTTTATTCCTTTTTTAGAACCCCTAAATATTCCATTCTCTCAGATTACTTATACAGACCTTACCTTAATGAAGAGAATCTACAAAGTGGTTTTAAATAGTAACTGACTATTCCATTGAAAAATGTTCGCAGAAATGGCTGTGGGATTAGGGGGATATTGAATAAGATCAATTTGCTTGAGAAATGGGTTTTAATGAATACTTTTTTCCCCATTTCTATTTATTTCCCAGAAAAGATGCAAAATTCACAATAGAAAATAAAAAACCAATACACCTACAAAACCTAAACTTGTAAGTAAGATGAGAAGTTAGAGTATGCAATGTGGGTTTGATACTGTATTGAGAATGGAAAAGATTTTCAGAAACCGGTGGGGGAGCATTAGTTCTTATTGTAGGTGACAACAATGTTGGATAATTAAGGTCCTATTTTCTCAGCACTGTGGGGAAGTGTGGATATTACAATGCCTGAACATTTTCTGTCTCCTTTGCTTGAAGGTTGCGCTCAACCTTTATTTTATGTTTGAGTGAATGAGCCTCGTTTGAATTTATGACAAGTTCTTTCTTCATAACAGTCTTGGATAAGGCATAATTTTTGCCTTCTTTGCATAAAATTCTGTGTCTATAGCTTCTATTTTACTTTTTCTTTACGCTGCCTTGTGAGAAAGAGCAGCCATTGTTCTTTGTATAGAGGAAAGTTCAAATACTTCTCATTTTTGAAGGTCACATTTGTGTCGATACTTAGTGATTCAAGAGTGGATTATGGTGATGCAGATTGACTATCATGTGAAAAGTTTTTTGAACAGTCTCTTGAAATTCTTGACACTTTTCCATGTTTGGATCTTAAAGTTTTTATTTTAGCTCCAACTTCAGATGAGGCCAGACTTGCCCTTGGTGATCACTGTCAAAGTGGTTGTTGTCTTTGCTTTCTGCCTCCTGCCCTGGCACCCAGTGTGCCTGTAGTTCACTGTTAAAGAGTGGTAATTGTCTGTTTCTACTGAGTGTCTTCAGAATGTGTTTACCTCCAGTAAGAATGACCTAAACTCCAGTACTGCATGTACTGGGACAGTCAAGCTGGCAAGAGAAGAGATTGTCCATAGCTCTTTAGCATTTGGCACATTGCTTTAGGCACCAAAGTAACATAAACAGTTTTTACTGACCAAAAAATTACTGTTTATGTGGAAACATGGACATTGCCATGGATCCAGTAAGCAGTCCATCAGATCCAGGAGTGTATCCTAGTAATACTACAGTGTCTTATAAAACAAAAAGAGAAATGTAAGTTTGTTTGTTTTTTGTGAGATAAGTTATTTGAAAAAACTATTCATATAAAAATATACATATAAAAAGCTTGGATCTAATCAGTTTCAAATGTTTTTCCCCATTGGTGCTTTTCTGGACAGCTTAACTCTGAAAGCATCAGTCTGCACTCTATCTAGTAGCAAATTATTTTACAAAACTCACTCTGCCAAGTAGTGTGCTTCTATTAAAGTCTTATATGAGAAATGTGAATATCCTGATATCAAAATGCTAACATGGATGAGCATAACGTGAATGCATATTTAAAATTTGCTTTCTTCCTGTTAAGAGTCCTGTTTCCCTTCCTTCTGTTTCCACACACTTGCAAAGGTAAGGGAAGAGTTAAGGAATCTGGCAGGTGCAGCAGTATAAGCTGTAGCCTGGGCTTTACACCATTATGTCCCTTCAAAGCATGTTGTACATCCACTAACAAGGCTGCCATTCATTTTTTCGATAAATCCTGCACAGAGGTATTAGGGTCTGTGAACTGACGATTGATTTGCTGCCTGGAAAATTATTCTTTATTGATTTATATTACATGGAGGCAACCACAAATCTATAGTGGCCTTAATCAGAGAGAAAATGCTAAAGTTAGTGTCATTCTTATTTAGTCAGGCAATTACAAGTAGGAGAATTGGTTTAGTACCTCTAGGTGACATCTACATATTATTCAATTATGAATTTCAGTAATCCATGAATTACAATACATAAAAGCTTGTGAGATCAGGTTAATTATTATTATTATTTTTTATGTAATAAGAAGAGTGCCCTTTGTGCAAGAAAGTGTTTTAAATGTCAACCTTGCATTTTATTTGAGACTTGGCAATAGGAATCAGGTTTGATTTTAATGAAGATTCTTGTGATCTTTACTGGACTGTATTTTTCTGATATGCTGTTTAAATTATACAGAACCAAGAATCTGAGACAGTGCACTAAAGATCTTTGTACAAGGTATATATCAGATATTTTATAAGTGAATGCATGTTGCAGGTTTTTGAGATTCTGCACTCAAGGACATGTGCTGTGTAGCAGGTCAGAGCAGGACCACTGGCACAGGGACCAAACAGCAGAAGGACTGATGTCTTTGAGGACTGAGCTGGCTTTTGTGACTGCATTTGCTATCACAAGGGATGATATCGTAATTATGTAGGCCATCTCAAATGCAACTACATATGCATAGCAATCTTTGCAACCCCTCTGTTCTGTGAGCTCAGAAACTGGGGGGTGCTGTACAGATGCTCAGGCAGTACAGGTGTACACAGCAGTTAGTGCCAAGGCACTGGCAATGAACTGGTGGAGGGGAAAAACCTTCTCAGTGGGGGAGTTCTCTGGAATTTGACTGTGAAGCACTGGGGACACATTAGGGAATATTAATTTAGCCATTGTAGCTTTTCTCAGATGAATACTGGAGAATAAATATACCTCACTCTAAGTACTTGTTGGTAACAGAAGTCTTGTTGTTTGGAGACATGGGCTATTCACAGGGTGCATCCCTTATCAGGGAAGAAGGGGGCTGGGGGGGTTAAAAAAAAAAAAAAAGGAAAACATTATATTGTATCAAGTAAGACTTGTGTGGTCTTTTTTATAATTTTTCCTGTAATATTAGTATAGAATTTAATTCCATAGATGAATAGTAACTCTATTGTTGTTGTTGGAGAGTATTTTCTTATTTAGCAGGTAATGATAATGTTCACAGCCCAAGTTTTCTGTGCACCTGTTCCTATTGGCATCTAAAAAGTGGCATAAGAAAAAAACAAACTAGTTTAAGGGAGTGGACTGCCTGCCTGTCTCTGACTCATCGTACTAAGGAATGTTTTTCAGACAGGATGGGAAGTGCAACAGCTTTTAAGACTATTTCCACTAGATATTTAAAGTCTTACAAGTTTCTGGCTGACATAATTGTGAGTCTTGAAAATAGTCTGGGCCCCAGCTGTTTTATCCTGCTGGTCTCTGGGAAGTCCCTGAGCAACAGTAGAAGTGATGAGCGGGGGCTGTCTGTGTGCAGGGCAGGAGGAGCCCGAAGGCACCACGAGCACGAGCCTTGCACTGCCAGCGATTCCTGCTGTCCTAAGGCGTGGGCTGCTGCCTCTGCGCTATGCTTGGCAGCTCTGAATAACAGCAGATTCTCAATCTCACTGTCCAGACCTTTTACAGCACTACTTGCCACTTTGTACCATGTTTTTTGTTCCTCTGCGTATTTCAGACTAAGATGCTATGTTTTTAAAAAGAGATTTGGGAGGAGTGGTGGTGGCTGTTGTAGACAAGCAGCTTAATGAAAATGCTACTGAGATGCCTTTTCTTTTATGAAAACTAGTGAATCAATTACAGAAGCAATTTCCTAACTCAGTGTGATTTTATTGTGTTTGACCAAGACATTTTATAAATATTACTTCTTGCTGAGAGCAAAGAGTCAATATTATTTCAAGGTTTGCTTTCAAATTTTTGGAAGGTACCAGAAGGGCAGAATGTGGGGTCCATCGCTTTGTTCATGGCTCTCCATGGCAGTGCCTTTCCTGGTAGTAGCTAGAAGGGGGAGTCAAGCTACAGAGAGAACTATCTGAAGGTATTTGGGCATCAGGCTTCAGGAATTTGTTTACAAATATTTCTTGATGTTTTTGCTCAATTTTTTGCATTCATTAAATCTTCCTTTTTTTTGGGGGGGGGGTGGGGCAGAGGAGGGGTGGTGAGGGTGGTATTGAAACTCAGTGAGCTGTTATGTATTCTGCTAGAGTTCATGTAGGAAAGACTACTTTCAGCTTAAAAAGTATATGCTATTAGTCATGCTCCCCCCCATCAAGGAACATCTTGAAAACAACGGAGGCTGCTGAATAGCCATTTTCCGTTAAACACTACGGAAAGATATGCAGTAACTTCAAAGTCAAGCAAGGACGAAAATAACACGTGTATGCTCTGATTTATGGCAGGTGTGTAATAGGAGTCCTGGTAAGAAAATGTACGAAGCCTGTTTTTTTCTGAAATGTGCAATGTGAAGTCACTGGAGTAGTAAATACTCATCTATACTGGACCTCAAGTTGATAAATTTTGGTACCCATGAGCTACCTGTTGTTAATGGTATTAAAATCTGAATGGTTTTAGTTACAGTGCTGCTCTGTCTCACTCCATTAACACACAAATTATAAAATCACTGAACCACTCCATCCTCTCTCAGTTGCTCTCATCCCTACCCCAGCCAGTCCTGGATTGTAGTACCCTTACCCTACTACTCTCTTCCAGATAAGTGCTTCATGTAAATGTCCTGGGGATGCTGTTTCTCTCAGTGCTGCTTTCCAGGTAGATTGCCTGCTGTGTTGTAGACAAAGTTCTAATACCAGCTATTTGTGTTCTTGGGCTAGAATGCTGATCACTTCCAGTTTTTAAGGTTGTTATTACATTTCTCTAGCTTTAGGAGTTGGCTATTGCTACTGAGTCTTTTAATATCATCTGTCAGAAAATAGGATGATAATGGGACTGTGTAAATACCTTAGGAAGGAGAACACTTTCCCTTCTGTACTTTCTTCCCATTCAGTCTTCACCATAGGAGCTTTAGGTAAATACTTCTTAGGAAAATCCTCTTAGCAACTTCTTCCTGTAAAATAAATCATTAATTTACCAGGCTGTGGATTCAATAAAGGAATAAATATTAGAGATTATCCTTGGACCTAAAAAGCAGACAAGTAATGGGTTTGTCGCATGCTGCCTGGATTGGAGTTGCATTCCTTAATTGTAGAAGGAATTAGTGCTTGCTCAATATGGGAGTTAAACACTGACAACAGTTCACAGCATTTTTAATGGACTGATGATGCAAATGGTTACTGAGCACAGGCAGCACAGGGCGGCTGTGGTATCTCCTCCTCAGAGATCCTCAAAAAAAAAACCAACAACAACAAAAAAAACCAACCCAAAACTAGAAGCTATCCTGTGCTTTAGAGATCTGAAAGTCTGGTATACATCTGTTCACTGATAACACTGCAAGTGTGCTTAGGAAAAACGATGCCATTACAAGTGTGTGTTATTCCATGTACTAAGGTTTGCACAGGATGGCTGTTGTGTATGAAAATCACACCAATCTATGATGAAACATTAACCTTGAGCAAGAGAAAATTCTGGCAATTTTATTATTTTAGTAAGGAGGTACTGATTTTAGTTGATCAGTTTTCTAATTGCTGTTGAGAGACTAGATTGTAATGAGGCATTATGGAGAGAAGAGTAATAGGAAAATGTATCAGGGGAGAATAATTAGCATTTTGTGACATGTGAGGGAAGATTCTTGTGAGGTCAGATCCAAAGCCCAGTACTGTCAATAATTTCTTTCCTCAGACTCAGTGATTTTAATATCTGATGGAGACTCCGGTTGTTTCTTTATCCTGAGCAAAAGTTCTTCACCGTGAATTAAATTACTACAGCAAAGCTGGAGGAAGGAATGCATAGCTTCAGCATGTGCCATGTTGCAATAACAGAGAAGGTGTGCTCTGTGAACAGTGACAGCTGATGGTAAACAATAAGAGATGGAGATGAGAACTGTTGCTTTACATTGACAGGTTTTGATCTTATGAATTTTCTGATTTTTACTCAAGTTCTTTTAACCAGAGAATTTTTGCCTTCTCTGCATAAAATTCCTTTAAAAAAAATTATGTTCTGCCACTGTTATTAAGTTCTCATTTTCAGTGTTGTTATTCAACTGAACTGTGTGTAATACTGAGGCCTTGATCCTGGTAATGTCTTGTGGCAATGGGCTTTACAGGCCTATAATTTGTTGTGCGAATGAGATAAAATACATGATTTCTGCGGTAGCTGATGATATCTTTCTCATTCAGATAAAAAACCACAACCCTGGATATGTGCTTCTCCCCAGCCTGAAATGCCAGACCTATGTATACTGAGGGGACTCTTCCCTAGCTTTTAAATTCAACTTACAGAAAGAAATGTGCCAAATAAGAGCAAATGCTTTAATTATAAGAAACTGTTTTCTTAGGT
This sequence comes from Cyrtonyx montezumae, assembly GCF_038088225.1. Taxonomy (NCBI): domain Eukaryota; kingdom Metazoa; phylum Chordata; class Aves; order Galliformes; family Odontophoridae; genus Cyrtonyx; species Cyrtonyx montezumae. Next base: position 6,259,445 of record NW_027071914.1, on the reverse strand, counting down.
AAGACAATTGCTAAAATTGCAAAATGAATTTAATATGTTACATAGTCTAGCAGAGTTTTTAATGAATACTAAGTCTGTATGAAGCAGCTATGGTTGTATTTGCATATTTGTTCAGGATAATTGATAGAATGGTTTAATTAAATATTGTAAAAGGTAATAGACTAAATACTCTGTGCAAGAAAAGTAAAACCATGAGATTCAGTAATTTATCTGATTGAACCTTTTGTATATTTAAGCAATAAGTCTGAATGGGCTGTGCTCTTCTGGGTAATTTTAACTCAGCTTGGATGGTAATGGAATACTTTACAACACAGAAATCTGAAAAGGCTTTTGTAAGACACAAGCTTTGACTAAGACCTTATTTCCCTTCAAACATTAATCTAAACTGAAGCTTAGTGCTAAATACAAACTCAGATTGTCTTCTCCCTGTCTAGGATTAAACCAAAAATAGACGGTTTTTTTTTGGGGGGGGGGGAAAGTATCGTATGGTTCATCATTATATATTCACATAAGTTAGTGTGTATTATAGGTGACATATATGCTAGTCACTAAAAAGCAGTGTCTAAAAACAACAGTCCTGAAGAAATGGAAGAGTACGTGCTTCAGAACATCCTTGGCAATTGTTTGGTGGCCCTAGAATATAAAAATCATAGTCCTTGTTTTAATGTTTTTTAGTGAAGCTGGTAGTCCAGAAGGACCAGGGAAGGAGTTGTATCTGGCATGGGTGAGACTTCACCTCATGTGCTCTGCTCAGCTTTGTGCCACTCTCTGTAACGAGTTTGAATTGCTGGAACATGTTCTGAGAAGAGCAATGAGGCCAGTGTGAAGGGACTGGAAAACATGAAGCTGAAGGAACTGGGATGTTCAGTCTGGAGAAGAGGAAGCTGAAGGGAGACCTTGCTGCTTGACATCTGCCTGCCATGTGGTTGCAGTGGGTAAAGTGTTGGTCTCTTTCCTCAGGTGACAAGTGATAGGACATTGCCTCATGTCCTCAAGTTACACTAGAGAGGGTATAGATTGGATGTAAGGCTGAATTTCTTCACAGAAAGGGTGGCAGGCATTGGAACAGGCTGCCCAGGGAGGTGGTGCAGTCCCTATCCCTGAAAGAATCAAAGAGATGTGTGGATGTAGTTGTGCACAGTTTGACAAATGTAGCTCTTGTCGGTGGTAAGAGTTGTGATTCTGCATTGCAGAGGTTAATACAGGTTGCTAAATAGTCTTGGAAAAGCACCTAGTTTTGACTCTGTTCAAATGTGCTTCAGTTCAAATAAAGCCTTAAGCCTTAAAAATGTCTGTTTAAGTTGTAACAGGTATCTAAATACCTCCAGGTTATTTATCTGATAAGCACATGAGTCAGCATTAGAGATAGAGCTTCTTTTTACAGGACAATTAGAATCTGTTTAATTTTATGAGGATATAGATGCTGAATTCAGGTTGTTTTAATTCCCATATTTTTTTCTTCTGTTTGTCAAAGATTTTGCCAGGTTACATTCATTAACAGCTTTTCTTACTGGCAGTTTCTGGTACTGTTAAGTAATGTGCTGCAATAAACTGCGAAGATGTACAGCTTCATTTCTTTCTTTCTTTTTCACAAAATCTATTTTTCATCTTTTGTGGTCCCTGTGTTCCTAAAATTGAATCAACAAACATTCTGTAATATGTAGAAAAAGGTGGTGTGTCACCTCCTAAGAGCCTTCTGGTGGCAGTGTGCTACCAGTTGTTGTGCAGTACTTGTTGATGTGTTTCACCTGGAATTTAATGATTGGTTTTGATTTGCTTAAAGGTTTTCAAAACGGTCTAGAGGATATGCATGGAAATTAAGAACAGTTTGACATCCAGTTCTGTACTACTGAATATTCCATGTTAACAAGGGATTTTTATCCTTTCTTTACCCTGCCACTTGACCACCTTTGCAAGGACTTGAGATAACAGATCTGGACTGACTGCTAGGTTTGGTAGGTAAGTTATTAAGTTTACAAAAAAACTGGAACTCAGAGGTGATACTGCAGTGGGGATACCCTGCCATACTGCATCTGGCTGGCTCACATCATTCATTAAATGATACACGTGAAAATGTGCATGATGCAAGGTTACAGTCAGCACTGTTTTTGTATTTCCTGTATCCTTATGCTTGGTAGTGTATCTTAAGGCCATTCTGCTATAGTTCACTGATTAAGCTGGATCAAAGGTCATATCTTGCAAATCTAATGATTTGACACTGAGCACAAAATAGTTCTGTGACAGGTGAGTGCTTTGCTGGTAAGGTGACTGCTGAAATAGGAAAGTTGGACTAGGCTATGCCTTTTAGAACTTCAAAAATATTTCATACATTATTGCTTGGACCTGTTAGCAAATACATTATCTATCATGTAGATAATACTAGGAGTTCATCATGTGGCATAAGATTTATTTGGAGACTGAAGCTACCATGCAGTTTCAAAATTGGACTTCTTTCTAAATTGAGTGCTTTTTGGAAGCTCAGCTATTCAGGAGTTGCGGACTGCTTAATAACAAGCATTGGATTGAGTATTTAAAAAAAAATGAGTGACACAATTTGTTTTTTTTTTTTTTTGCTAAGGAGATAAATTACGCAACCTGATATATCTATCAGGCTTACGACATCAAATATCTTAGAAATGTTTTTTTTTTTTTTAAATTAATAACTCATTTTGATCATTCTTCTAATGCACATTTAGTTTGGTAGAATGAGTAAGATGCATGCAAGCTGTGAATGATTTGACAACTCCCTGATATTATAAACATCACGTTATTACATGACTTGTCAAAAAGAGTTCACATTCCAGTGTTTTCTTAATAACCTATGGTGAGGGAGACTTGTCTAAATTTCTGCTAGGGCATCTCTGAGTAGAACATGGAAATTTCACATTTTCATAGCATTGCTAAGACACCCCTAAACATACATGATTATTCTTTAAATTATAGCTCTAGAGTGCAATTGGTTGTGTTGCTGCTTGATTTATAATCATTGCAGCCTGCAAGTGAATGGACACACAAAGAATACAAAAACAGCCTGTGATGATTTAAGCATTCTAAGCTATGGGATGTGCTTTCAGTATCTTTCCCATCTGTTCAATATAGGAAGTACATCTCCCAGTATCTGGGTGAAAGGAACAACTGGAGCAGCCCTATGTGATTATGAATCATTTTGTTGCATCTGTGACATTATAAAATGTGTATTGAGGACTAGTTCTTCTTTTCTGGTGACCTATAGCAGTAAATAAAAAATGAAAAGATTATCAAGCAGTTCCATTATGGAGTACTGTGGAGGAAAGAAATGCATCTAAGGAAGCTAACTCCAGGAATACCATCTGTTCAGGCTGCAGCAGTTGGAACTAAATCCCAATCTATAGAGAAAGACTTGAGGAGGATCTCAATGGTAGTCAGTGGAATCTTGATAACTATGCAGGGGACTGTCAGAGCTCAGTAGCTCTGGCAACCTGTGATCTCGTGGAGCTGGATTGTAGAAAGATAGAATGACCAGTATGGCAAATCTTGGAGAGTCCCGTGGCTGCTGCTGCTTCTAAATGGGGGCAAAGGGAGTTACTGAGGAAAAACTCTATCTGTCTTGGACTCTGTGAGCAGCAGTTTGTAAAATGCAATGCTCAGTAGAGCACACAGTGCTCCAGTGGAACATTGGTGAAAATCATCTTAGTGCAGCAGAGACATACCTGCTTTCATAGACACCCCACAATGAAGTTTTTCCTTCTGCATTCCCCTGCTTTGTGTGTCCTCTGCCTTATCCTGTAAAATTTCGTGTTCTTTTGTTACAGTGACTAGCACACCAAGCAGATAGCATACAGTATTATTTGTAGCTTCATATGTATCAGTGATCCTTCACTGATCACTTCTGGAATGTTGAAGTGGGATGGCTGGTTCAGAAACTATTAATATTAATTTTACAGTTAGTGTATACTCTGATTTGATGCGTTTTATATAAGGAATCACACATCCTTTCCCTTCGCTGAATTATGCAACTGCAGTATGTGGTCTGATGCTGGAGATTCTGTTGAGGGGTGGGAAAAAAAGCTGTTTAATTTTATCTAATGGTGACTTTGATCACTTGCTTGATACTGCAGTGAGTTTCAGGGAGATGAAATCTAAATCATGAAAGAAGAGTGCTCACATGCATTGCCAGTATGTACTTGAACTGAATGGGAACTGTACAAACGAATGTACAAACCTGTGCTTCTATTACAACTTTCTGAAAAATCCAGCTGAATCAAAGAACCACTGTGCACAAACATACCTTGGAGAACACATCTAATTGGCTTAACAGACTCCCTGTGCTGTGCAGAGCAGGGCTGCTTATTTATTATTGAGGACATTTTTTGGTCAATGTGGAACTGCGATCTGATCTCAAGGTAACGTGTGCCTGACAAAAAATAGAGATGAAAATGTAAACGTCTTGGAGTGATGAGCTCCAGTAATTACAAGGTTAGGCATAGTTCAAAGATGCATATTTCAGTAGATTACCCCCTTCAAATCCTCCTCATTTCAGTTGTCCACAATGAAATCTAAAAACAAAATGGCAAGATGCATGTTTTAGCTCTGTACTTTTCACCTGTACATGTCATATCTATACATACTGCTACTAGGGAGTGAAAAGCAGCAGCATGCACCTAGTAGTGTATCAGAATGCTCTGGAAATGTGACAGTATGAAGCGGACAGGTTTGCTTTTTTTGTAATACTGATTAGTGTAGCATTGTTCTAAAGGTCTGAAATGTTTCTCAGATTATGTTGGCTGTCTTTTGAACTGTAGGAACAACTCCTTCTAAAATGAAATAGTGAAGATGTAATTAGTTTGTGAATTCAAATGTGATCGTTTAAGTCAGATTACCTTCTCGTTTAGAACTGTGTGAAAAGACATGAATGCATGGTTGTGTCCATTTGTGGACAACTGTCAGCATAAGTGACTAATTAAATATTTAGATTATACTACACTTTTTTAGGTGTTCTGTAACATTATGTTTGGGTCTTCCTTTATATTTAAACCATGGCCATTGACTAGATTGAAGTGTCAGAATCTGATTATGACTGAAATATCGACGACTATAACTTTTATAAATATATTACAACTTACTCAAAAAAGAACTTGCAGTGGGTGAATCTGAACAAGTGTTGGGAATGTAAGTGATCTCACAGTGAATAAGAGGATCAAGCAATTAGAACATCCAGGGCTTCTATCTCAACAAGTAGCATACCCGAAGAGACAGGAGAGATGATGATCTTGAAAATAAGTGTATTTGGATTTCTGCCTCTAAAAATATTGCTTACTGGTGAAATGGAAGAAAATTCTGTGCAGTCAAATGCTGTCTTAATTATTATAAACAGCTTTTACTGTCCCATGCTGGATCTGACATGTACACGCACATGCACACACACTTTCCTCCAAATAATAGATAGCATTTTGGGAAGGCAGTGATTAGGCTAGTGACTAACTAACCAGGTCTTACAACTTAGCCTGTACCATAGAATGAATGATCTAATGTGACTGATAAACTGAAGTTCTGCCCTAACAAAAACCACTGTAACTTATTGATTCTTATGGTGCCTCAGGATAACACTCCAAAGTACCTTCATGACTTCTGTGGTCTGTAATCCAGCACCAAATTAACATGCTTGAGTCTTATTTTGCCCTTTTCTGACTTTTTAATATACTCATTGACTTTTTAGTGTCATCACACCACTTTTTTTCTAATGGCAGTAAAATATCTGATGGAGAGGGGCTTAATGACCTTGAAGGATCTAGAAGTCTGCAAACAAGATAGCTGCCATATCATAAACAGTACTGATATTTTATTCATACATGCTTCTAGCTACTGCAATAAATCTAGATCGGCTACTGTACTCATTAAGTGAACGGATAATTAGCTTGTGGGAGTCTGGCTAAGCCACCTGTCAGAATAGTGCCTTTTTTAAAGGAAGACATAAAGCAGGTTTGCAAGCTTTGAGAAGCCTTTATTAAAAGAAGTGAGTGTTACTTGAAAGGGGTCCATACAACATCATTTACTTTCCTACCTGAAATAACTACTTATTAGAATACAGTCTAAGAAAAACTAGTGTAAGATCATCCAGTTCTGCCAAGTATATAAGCTCTGCTCTAAACTTTTAGTTACTTGAGACTCATTTTGTCTTTTAGCTTAATTTTACTGTTCAGTGGTGGCTCTGATACCATTGTGCTGACGAGTAAGTGATGAAAAGTAGGAAATTCTCATGTGACATTCTGAAAAGGATCAGATCCGCTGTTGTGTCAATATAATCTCCATGTTCATTCCTTTTATCTTGATTCCTTCCATACTGAAGGGAAACACTCTGTCTTTATCCCTTTCTCTCTCTCTCTGTGTCACAAAACTCTAAATGTGAGATGACAAATGATAAATGTGACAAAGTAGAAGACTCGGTGTCACACAGCATAATTTTTTCCTCAAAGTCCAATTAATGGCATTCAATGTACTAGAGTATAAATGAATATAAAACTACTAAATATAAATTTAATTGTTGATTTAACCACTGGAAGGATTGCTTATTCCCTTATTAAATGAAATTTTTGTTTTCCAGGGTAAATCAAGGGTAGCTCATGTTATTTGTGATGGAAAATATTGTGTCACAATTAAGAAAAATATGAAGGACACAATGGTATCAAATTAGTTTTGAACCTCATGAAACTGGTGACTTAAAATTGGATAATATAGTGTTGAGATTTACTAGGTGATGTAGTTAAATTTTCCCAAGGTTTGCTCGGTAAATTAGAGAACTCTTCTAACTATTCAAGCCCAAAAGGTCATGGGAGAAAATCAGGTCCAAGAGACTGTTGATGCTTGTCCCTTCTTTTTATTTATTTACTATTTACTGGTGCTTGGAACTGTGCTACAAAGATACAATAACTGTAGTGAATAAATGCAGTTGAAGGATTTTATTTGTTTTTATTTGTGTTATGTCACTTTCTCACATTGTTCTTGTTGGTGTTTTTAAGCTTCTCAAGTAGGCAGCTAGACCTTAAGATCCTCTAAAAAAAAACCTTAGAGAACTGATTGAAGTATTTCCGAGTTCTGTTCACATCCTTTTCTTCTGCAAACAGTTTGCTAGATGCACAGTTTCCCTTTTCAGCCTAAGCCGTGCAGACAAACTGAAGGGCTGTTTGGCATAAAAAAGACTAAGATGGCAAAACAGTCCCATTGGTATTATATCATATATCAGAAGGTTTTGAAAATCTGCTTCAAGGAATGATTAAATAGAGCAAATTCAAAAATAGGAAGATAAGAATTCTATCATGTTAGACAGAAGCTTTAACTTTTTCAGAAAGTTTGCGTATACTACACATCAACTCTCTGGTGTATTTATCCTACCTGCCTAATAGCTTGTAGTTAGAATTTAGCCATCTGTCAGCAATTAAACAGCAGGCACTGATTTTCATGTACTAGCACACCATGCAAAGAGAGCCGTTTTCTGGGGCTTACTCTTTTTAATGGCAAAGGCAAAGCCAAGTAGGAAATCAGTCATGCTTTTCAATGGATCAATAACCATTGTAATGTGGGCTTCAGTATGAAAAACAGCATCAAAACTAAACATTGTCGATGTGCAGTACATCATTGTGCCATGCTGCACAGGTGTAAAGGTGATGATTTAAGTTCCATTTCAGCATATAAGTAATGCCACGAATAGTTGAGTAGGATTTTATTCTTGTAAAAGATTTAGGAGTATGATTTATTGTTTGATTTTCTAAATATTATGCGGTTTAGAAATGGGAATATTTGTTAGAAATCAGTTTCACCTGAGATGCTCACATGGGAGTTTGATCAGGAAAAGGCAAGCAGGTTTTTGTTTCATTCTTTCTTATGCTGGGGTAAATTTCTCAGAAATGAAAAGGATAAGATTGATAACAACAAGGAATTAATATCCTTTCAAACAAATCCTTCAGACCACCCAAGGACTGGCAGCATGGATTTCCTTTGTGGAGCTGTGTGTTAGGGCTCTGATCTTTGTCAGGGAATCCTCTCATGCTGGACTTACCATTAACTCTATTCAGGCCTATCCTGGCTGAGCTACCCAAACCTGTAAACAATGGCTGTCAGTATAGTATTGATTTGGTTATTTGGCTTGGTGGAGAAGGTACTTATTCCTCAGTTTCCTGTTTGACTATTCAGATCAGAACAGCTTTGTTTACACCGTATTCTCCCTTTGCTAGTGTACTTTAATGCTTGATAGTGTATGAAAATGGAAGCATAACTCTTTAGTGTGGACCAAGTGGATAAACCATTTATAAGATACATTTCTTCAAATGTTCTGGTGTTCCATGTGGCTGCCTGGCTCAGCTAGCAGGAGGTGGGAGCATCCTCAGGTGCCACACTTCTGTCTTTTCCTTCCATGAGTAAACATCACAGGGAGGAAAAAAAGAAGAGTTTAGGTTTCTGTCTTCCTGTCCCCTAAAACTCCTGACATTATTTTCACTGGAACAAAATGCTCCCTTTTCTTTTTTTCCTAGCCAATTACTATATACCCATATATACTATCCAGTTATATCATTGTTTCTAATAGTTTTTTTCAACATATAAAGTGGGTGTCAACAGTTTGAGGGCTGGTTGGCCCAGTTCTGTGACTAATGGGGTGGGGACCCCTGTCCTGGGAAAGAGGAAGAAGGAAAAGGGAGAGGGTAGGGAGATGGGCCTAAAAATAAAATAGTGGCAATGATCTGAGGAGGAAAACAAATTTCCTAAATAAGATATCAGAATACAAAATAATGCAGTATAATAAAATATAATTGGAATTGAAGCAAATAAATCAAATGAAGTGAGTGTCTGAAAACTGAAGACCTGATGCTAAAGCTGAAGGTGAGATGGCTGGGGAGCACACACTGCTGAGATGACCAGTGAAGGAGGAAGTCTCAGGACTTGTGTGCAGTTCTATCTTTCCTTCTGGGTGGAAAAAGGGAATGCAAATCCTGTGGGGTGTGCACTTCTTTTCTGTGAGCCAGGTACCTGGAAATTTAGCAGTCCACAGACTTGGAGCGTTAACTCTTTAGATCCCAATGCCTCGTATGGTGTTATGATGTGGAATGCTGATAACGAAAAATCATTAAACCATGACACTGAGTTTAACAGCTAAGTTTGTTATTTTCTTCCAGCCATGCCAAACTCATTCCTGAAAGTACTTGCTTTTCCTTAGCTAATGCTGTTTAATTCTTCTTTGATTTGAATTTAAACCCTGGTATTGCTTATTATAAAGCAAACAGTTTTAAGAATTATGAAGATAAATTTGAGAACATATTGTTTGAAAATATTTATTTCCTTACTTGAATAATTATATTTCCATTGTGAAGCCCCTCTAATAGTAGCTAGTATTGCACACTTAATATTATGCCAGTATGTTCAGAGAATAGCATACACAGCTTCAGAACAGACCAGCTGAGGTGATTAGAGCTTGTCATTGAAGATATTTTTAGTGCATTTCCTTCTGTTTTGTCTATTTTTTAAAAAATAATAACAACAATAAAGCTGAAAGCACTGCACTGTATTTCTGAAATCACTGTGTTCCAGGTGTTTGTATTTGTTTAGAAATTTGGATTGATCCTGCGCATTTTGCCACAGAATTCCTTAATGTAAACAACCCAAATACTTCAGTTAGCACAAAATAATTTTGCTGCATGATCTTTGGCTTGGTACATTTACCCGTGTTTTGCTTCATGGCAAACTTAAAGGAAAATTAAGAGCAGCAGAAAGCTTTCTCAGTTGGTGATATTCTACGGATTACAGGTAATTTTGCAAGCTCTCTATCCTCCATTTTAAGATAAAGACTCATCTCAATGTTTTGATCTGTCTTGGTAGGCACACTTGTGCATGGCTTTTCTTTGCTACCTGCTGGGTAGGTTGGAATATAGAGAGAATTAACTCCTTAGAACAACAGCCCACTTATCTACAGGGTTCAAGCTCTTCTCTGAACCACTTTGTAGCTGAAAGCAGAAAAGAAGTGTTTTATGGAAAATTGAAAAGGGAAAGTTCCATTGAAGGAAGCATGTTTTCTATATTTTGCTTCCAGTAAGTATGACTGTAGGAAAATGGGAAGATGCAGAGAAATAGAAATTTTTGGCAACTGTCTGTCAAAAGTTCAGAAAATGCACAATTTAGTGTCAGTCATTAGAAGGATTCTCTGCATAAAGCCAGCTTAGGAAGTTGGGGAATCCACCTGAGCTCTCTATGATAAAGGGATTTACTCCAAGAGAATTCTTTGTCATTTTCTTGCACAGGCAGCAAGCAGTATACCTGTGTTTGTCAAAACTGCACCTGGTCTGTGTGTGATTTTAGTGGAGCTATTTTTTACAGGCTGCTGCTTGCTATATGTGCAAACACTTTTCACATTTATGTTCCACGAAGCTGTGGTGCACTTAAAATGGAGCAGAGAAGTTGCTCCTTGCTGGGCTGTGTGCTCATGGCTGTGGCTTCTCCATGAGCCTTGTGCCATTGGCTTGTGACTGGTCAGCTGTGCTTTGGCAGTCTGTGGAGAAGGGGAATGAACAGGACTGCTCAGGATGCTCTTGTACGTTCCCACGTGTGTAATGGGATTACCTCCATTTAAGTGATCACTAGGATGGTAGTTGACTCTGTTTTCTGAGAGGCAGACTTGCCTTCTGGTTGGTGCAGAGCTGGGGCAAATACACTTAACCCCATTGTTAAAACCAGCATGCACAAGGAGAAAGCATTTTTAACAAACGCTGGCTCTAATGGAACTTTCTTCTTTTAAGTCTTTTAGTGAAAGAAACTCATGAAATGAAAGAGAATTTTCTCACATCAAGGAAGACTCTGACACTGAGTAGAATCAGAGTCTTGACTGCAGGTCAAAGAGAGATGGGACCAGGTGATTCCTAAAGTGTTAGTGGGTGAGACAGGCTTCGATACCTTGCTGTTCAGCATTAGCTAACAGACTCTGTTCTTCCCAGCGAAGTTAGCTCTTGTGCTCTGAGTAAACCAAAGCCTATGAAAAACCTTAATTAAGATTTAATTTCCATAACAGCTACATGTGAAAATATGGATTTTTTATCATAAAAATACTTATGCTTTTGTAGCTTTAGGCAACTGCTTTTTAGAGAAGATTTGACTCTTTCAAAGGTATTCTTAAAAATAAAATGATCTATGCTCTTCAAAGTTTAACACCCTGTTCTTTTCATTATGTACACTTCTTAAGTAGCATTTTATCATGTAACAGAACATTTTTTTTTTATTCTTACTAGCTTAGCAAGTAGGCCCCAACTTGATTATGCTAATGGCAAACTCTTGCCTCACTTTAATACTAACAGATATTGGCACCTAGTGGGAAGTCTGCATATAGTAACTGTGTATTTAGAGCCGTTAACTTTTTGCAGTGAATCCAAGTTAAATGCACTTTGTTACAGAACAGTTCACTTTTATTCCCATGAAAAATAATGTATTTTAGAAATAGGCTGCATCAACAGGTGGAATGTGGGAAAACAAATTTAATGTGATAGATCCTTGAGCTGTTATGAGCCTTGAATTGTGAACCTTTTGTATACCACAGTTTGTTTTCTGCGTACTTTGTATAAATCATATTAAGGTAAAGCAGTTGCAGATGAGACTAGATCATGAGTGGTGCTTCTTGAAGCAGTTCTTGATGGGCTTTGCAGTGTGTTCAGCCTTACAAAGGTGAAAAAAACAGAGAGGATTACCTTAGTGGAAAGTCACTCACTATTGTCCAAAATCCAATTAGGTGAAATCTCTTCTGTATACTTAGGCCTTTGGAAGGAGTCTGAAAGTGAGACTGGATGAGGAGACAAACCAAGATGCTATGCAAGTCCTGTACTTCTTTTTTCTCCCTGCAAAAACCCTTAGCCAACATGAGCTTTGGAGGATTTTTGTGAAATTTAGGAAGTATGAACACCGGCCTAAATGCCAATTTTTATTTTAATGGCCCAGGAGAAAGCTGACAGACACATCTGCCATTTGTTCAAATAGTTTCCACATGCTTCTGCTTTAATACACAATGCCATCTGTTGAGCTGTTCCGCAAATGGAATTCTATTCTTCAGTCGACCCACAAACCTAATTATGAATGTGAGGACTGAAGAGGTTACCTCTTAAATATACAGCCAACATTTCTCTAAAATAAAACAACAAAACAAAACAAAAAACCACGAAAAACATCTGCAGTTCTTGTTTGAATGAATTATTTAACAGATTGTAGAAATGCACTGCAGTTTAAACAGCTCTCCCTACTGTGGAGAGGAGCTCTGTTTACGCAGGGCTAGCTTCTTGTGTTGACAGTATACGGCATTCTTTGACATGTGACGGGGGTCTGATCCTCAGCTCTTCCTTCTGATTTGACACTATCTACATGAAAGAGGATTGACAAACAAAGGATTTTGCTGTTATAATGAGCACTACATTGTATCATAATACTTGGAGGTTGTAGGATGCTTTCTCAGAGAACTGCTAGGAATGAGGTGATCCAGCTAACTTGTCCCACAGTAACCTACTGCCCCATCCAAAATTCTGAAATTGTGAAGACTGATCAGACTCCTTCATATAAATTAGTTTAGCATGACTAAAAACAAAAACAAAAAAACATTAGGACACCTCAAGGCCTCTGTAAAATTCCTGCTCTTCTCCTTTGAATGATTTTGTCTTGCTGGATGAGTTTCAGTGAAGTTGCTTTCAGCAGAAGCTGCCAGAGTTTGCAGGTTTACTGAAGCATCTTAATTTTTATTGCCACCATGCTTTCTCCTCCACCTGATCCAATCACTATTGTTTAAACTCTAACCCAGTTATTATGTGTCTGAGGTTGACACAAGAGCTGAGAAGAAGAGAGCAGACTGTCAAAACCAGCTGTCAGCCTGGATAGGAAGAGTGTGAAATTGAAGTAATAACTGGAATATCCACAGCATCTGTTCAAAGATTTTGGAGAATTTGACCAGTTGGCATCCTTCCAGCCCTGGCTGAGTGACATCATTTATTATCAGTCAGATACCTTTTGTCTTTCATGTGTATGCATGATATGATGCAAGGTGCTGGTGCACTGGAGAGAAAAGCTTTAAAATTATAGAGCAAGGTTTAAACCTGACAGTTGGTCCAAGGAGTGATTGGTAATGTCAGTAGTTACTGTATTCTGAGGGCAGGAATGTTTAAGATGATATTGAACTTGGGCCCTTGGAAGCTAAGAGTTTTATCTCTAACATGGTATGTTTGTAAATGGACAAGCAAATAAGGTCAGCAGAGAAGTTCTATCACTACATGTCACTGCTAATTAACCTGTTCCTAACAGTGCAAGACACTGGATAAACAGGGCATGTTTTCTTGAAAAATTTCCAGTTTTCTCAAAAAAAAAAAATGATAATAATAATAATAATAATCTTTTTTATATCAAAAAAAAAAAAAAAAAGCTGGAAAATAAAAGATATGGGGTTGTGAGGCTCAGCTGTGAGAATATTTGTAGGCTAATTTCATCTCTGCCACTTTTGTGACATTTTCTGCGTTGGGTAGTAGTAGACACCTGCTTTACTGACCCACCATCAGGAAGAAGTGAATGAAAGGCTTGGAGAAATTCCCACAAGTCAGCTGGTGCTGCATTTTATCTCTAGAGTCCTGGTATGGGATTTGCATCCAGCCCTGTGTTAGTTCATCTTTCTATTGCTACTGATTGTTTTAATCTTTTCCTGATAAAGTGCAAGCTCTCAGAATCCCTCCCCCCTTTTTTATCTCTATTTCTTCTCTTCCACTCTGTTGTTTACTCTGTCCTCTTTGACACTTTTATCTGCTCAATAATCCTCTCCTTCAGAATCAATCTATACGCAAACATTATTCTCTGCAAATATTCTTCATATTTTATGCTGTAAGGTCCTGGTACTGAATTATTTTAGAGCTGTTTATTCTGCCCTTGTATGATGACCTTTATGAGAATTATCTTTTCTTTTACCACCTAGTTTAGTTTCCTTAGTAATAGCATAAAGCAGCCTTAATGTTGACAAAGCACAAGTGTCTTTGCCCATTTTGTCACCTGAATCAGCTGTGGAGAGTTAGAAGACAGTGTTCATCAGTGTCAACCTCTGCTCCATTCCTCCTCCTGTGGAGGAATGAGAGTGTTAAGCAAAGTGGGTTGTGAGGTGCTAGGGGGGAGTTTTGTGGCAACTGTAGTGTAACTTGTGAACCTTGACAAGACTCAGTGCTATGTGGAAAGAATATTTATTTATTAATTTATTTTTTCTTGTAAGATTCCCCCAGAGGGTGACCAATTCTATGTCTTTGTCATATGTAATTTTTCACAGTTTGCATATTGTTGTAATGCAAGAACTAGATACTAAAAACAAAAGAGTTTGGGGGGAAGTTTTAGTACATTCATGCTATTCTTAAAGACACTTCTGTCAGTGGTCAGGTTTGCCTTCAAAGCCTTTACATCTTGGGCCTCCAAGGTAATATAACAACACATCTTACAGTCTTGTGTATAAGTATTTTGCACTTCCATTGATATGTCAGGATTGGTTTTTGTTTTTTGTTTTTGGAAAACAAACTTCCTGCTTGCCAAAATGAAAGCTTCATGCCTCACAGCTGTTCTTGGATATCAGGCAAAAATCTAGCTGGAATTAATCTGATTCTACTGGCATCTTGCTGACAGATGCATCAAAAGAACTGGAAAAGATGTCATAATCTTTGGTTATGTAAATATGTGAATCGAGATTGCTCTGAGGCAAACTGCAGAGCAGATGATAATGTAACCCTTCTATACTACATCAACAATCGTTTTGACAGATGAATTTGAATGCTAATATTTCATGAATAACATTTTGGGAGGGCAGAAGGAGGCATTGTGCACAGTATGGAAACATCACCAAAATACATCTTAATATCAGTAAACTACAGGTATTTTTCAGCTCTCTTTAGCAATTTAAGAGAAAGCAAATGTATTTTGTCACTCCTTCTTTTGTTCATTGCCACTTCTGTAATCCCCCACTGTTCAGAAATTGCACAAAAAGCAGAGGAAAAAGTGGCCTAAATTTGAGTGTGACTTAGTGGTATCACGGCAGGGTTGGTGTCTGGGTGGCACTTCTTCCGAGTTTGTCTCTTGCAGTTTGGACAATATGCAGCTATTGAGGGATTTCCTGTGTCACTTCATAGCAAGAGCTCCACGCTACCAATCTTCCTCTTCATTTTATGAGATGGCTTTTTTTGTGATGCAGGACTTTCAGAAGGGAACAGATGTGGGGTCCTCAGAAGAAATTTAGGAAAGAGCTTTCCTTATAATAGAAATAGAATGGGTGGTGACCTTCAGTGATGGAGTGTTATGGTGATATAGTGAAGGAAGCCTATGGGATGTTACCAGTGTAGCATAGAAAGGGGTTGTCTGTTTGTGGGACTGTCCTTGCTGATGCAAATTCCAGTGGTGCCCCCAGAACACAATGTTCTGTCTATTTGGTATAGCCTTGTTGGCTAGTGCTTCATGGGTGACCATGACAATAGAATTGTGATAGAGCATTTCTGTAGAAATCCTCTAATGGGAGTGGAAATTGCGCCTGTTTCCTTTCTTCCAGTGATGCAACCTGAGTGTGAAACCTGGCACAAATTTTCAGGCTTTAGTGGATTGAGATAATTGAATAATTTGTGATCCTACTGCAGCAATTTCGCCCCAAACTTCTATGAACTGTAGAAAAGAGAGTACAGATTCAGAATTGCTTGTCACTAGAATCACTTGAAGCTTTATGATTTGCAAAATTGAGCTGAATTGCTCCATTTTACATGCGTTTCTTATGCAAGGCTTTTAGGGGAGGAAACCTTTCAGGATTTCACATTTTGGCCTGCATCGCCATACCTCAAGATGTGATAATGGAAAAAAGTGAGCACTGTAACCTGGTCACTACATGGTTCTTCAAGAATAAGAGAAGTAATGTTCTGCTAATATGCAACAATGCTATTTGACAAAAAATTAGTGACTTAGCAGGTGTTATAATTAGAAATTCTGTCAGGTACTAAATATCTGAGAACAGATTCAGCCCATTTGAAGTGGGATGAATCCAGGCCACCTTGAAAAGGTTTTGACAGAAATATCCTAGAAGCAAAATGTAGACAAAGCAAGTAGACTGGAACAGGAATTGAACCAGGATGAACAACAGAAACAATTCTGTTTCTGTATGAGAAAAACATAGAGTTCTGTGGAAAAATGCTACTTCAGGTCAATGGCTTAATGTGAGATTGTTCAGAACTGAGCCCCAGCCAGTGGAGATGCATGCATTAGCAACCTGTGGTGCAGTGGGAGCAGGCCTGTAGGGCAGAGGGGTTGGTGGTAAGGGCTTGATAGGAGTGCAGAGGAGCTTGCTTTAATCTGCATCTCTTCTGCTGCTGTGGACTATGAGCTTCTGTGCCTCTGAGCACACTTGGCACGCTGGCTGTAAGCAGTTTCTGTTTTGAGAGGGAATCCCCATTACAGTATTGCAAGAGCCAGCGTTGTATGAACCCACATGTGCTTAGTGGCACTGCTGGGATTTGTTTCCAAAGAGTGCTGCTGATCCAAAATAAAATGCTGAAGTAGATACTTCAATTCCAGAGATCAAAACATTCTGCAGACCCATCCGATGAGCTGAACACAAACTTGGCACCAGTCTACCAGTGAGATCTGTCCTTTTTGGGATGTTGTTTTGTTTTTAAGGGTTTTTTTTTTCGCTTTTTTTTCTTCTTAATTATTTTTGGTAGTAGCTGAGAAATGATATCTCTTTAATTGAGTTGCCTCTATTACCGAGAGTGGAATACTTTCAAAGAACAGCCTGGAAGGTCCTCTAGCTCTTCTAATTCTGCCACTGGACCTTAATGAATGAAAAAGCATTTTAATAAGCAACTTGCAGCTGTGCGTCTCCGCTAAAGCTATTAATGCTCTTTCTTGATATCCAGGCTAGTTACAAAACTCATTTTTACCCAGATGTTTTAGTGAGGCAAGTTCTTTTTATACTAGAATTTCAGTAGGACAATTCTATTCCCCCATGCTGAATTCAGAATCTACTGAAATGCATAATTTTATCAAGAGAACCATTACTTTTTATTTTCACAGATTTCTTTATGTAACACTTCAGGCCTCAGATTTTCTGAGGGGCAAAAGAAGTTAAACTTGCACTTTTACATTTTATTTTTGCCATCCATTCCTTTTACTTATTGATGCAGGTGACACCAGTGGGACCTGCTGAACAAACCAGGATAAATGATGGCTATTTACAAATAAGTGAAAGTGAGTGCTTACCTGTTTGGGAGATAAGTCACCTTGGATGCCATCTGTTGTTCTCGAAGGGATGTCTGCTATTTATTCCTACAGCAACTGCATTTTGTGCCTCAGAGAGCTCTTTAAAATCATATCAATAAAGCTGCTTTGTTGTGCATCTATAAAGCATCAGAGAGGTCACTGCCCTGATAATACTTCCTGCCTTTTGGAGCTCATCCAGTCCTCCTCTGAGAGAGCAAATGAAGTCAGCTACTTTCCAGGGAAACTAAAGGGAGGCTTTAATTGAGGAAGGATTGGAAATCCTCCCCCCCCTCCCCCCCTAATTTTGAAGTGGAGATTTCCATTGATACATCAAGATGGGCCACAGGATATTTGGTGAAAAGACAGCAGCTTCTCTTCTTGGTGCACTTTTTATTGTTGCTGTTTTTCTACATGCTTGTGTTTTGCTAGCAGGCCTAATGCTTGTGCCCTCCAGCAGCAGGAGCATGCAGAGAGGATGTCAAATCTCTTGCTGCCAAATGATAATGGAGATTTCCTTTAGCTCAGGAGAGAGGTCTTTGAGGATCTGAACGGTTTTTTTTCTTGCAGTTGCACCAGGGGCAGATTTCAGAAAGAGGGGCTGCATCTGACACCACCATCGTGTTACTTTCAGATGTCAGTGTATATCCCACCTCTGTAATGACTATTTCCCTGAGGGGATCTGAACCCAGGCATCACTCCACATTTGAACAAATCTATTGCTTTACAGAAGCCTGAGTGTTACAAAAACCTGCCTTTTTCTGCAGTTTCTTTTCTGGGAGAACAAGACCTACTGCCACTCCCCGCCCTCCCCATATTCCGGTTAGTAGGCCATGACAGTGTCACTGCTCTTTCACATCACTGGCAAAGTAATGATAACGGGAAAGAAAATGAAAACATTGTGACTGTCAGACTTTGTACACAGATCTAAAATGAAATTTGAGCATTATGTTCCACCAATATAACTATATTGTTACTGTATACATTAATAAGTAGATTTGGATGTGCATTTATATGTGACTTGGATGTTTTGTTTATACAAGACTATAGCCTGCTTTTCTGCAGGTTTTTGTTGCGTTTTGTTTCTTTTTGTTTTGTTTTGCTTGTTTATTTTTAATGGTAGAAACATGACCAGGCTGAGCTACTGTTTTGTTTGCTACAAAAAGCAGATTCATTATTAATTATTGAGGTGTCTGATTACTCCAGAAGGAGCTTGCTAACCAAGTAAAGTGTCTGAAAATACCATTTGGTTTATTTTTATCCACTTAGGCAACATTTGAAAATATACTTTCTACAGCCCTAATTTCTAGTTAATTTCCTTTTAGCTTCCACTCACAATCCAAGGAAGAAGCTAAAATACTATTTGACTTTGGAATATATCTTCCATTTTTGTCAACTTAATTTATCAATATCTCCATGTGCTATAAAATCACTGTTCACTGCTGGATATCCAGCCAAGTATGTGTTTTATTTTAGTGAACTATAGTGCATGTGAAATGAACAAGTAATTATTATATATTCAACTATTTTCTCCTTAAAGGAAAATTGTTAAGCCACTGGAAATAAAAACTGGCTGTTTACATAGGCAATTATAAGATTGAAAAGGTTTTGACTCTTCCTGGGACTTTATGGAATTTGTTATGGTTTGTTTCTCTAATCTGCTTTCTATAGCTTTCTCCTTTTCTTCCCCTCCTTCATTCATGCCATCATTAATAGCCTTTGTGACTAATTACTTGTTCAAAATCATCAGTGAGCAAATCTATTTTCTCCAGATGACAACAGAATGACTTTTGAGTCTATCTTGTCAAAACAAAAACTTCATAGAGTTAGCGAAAAATTGGGAAAAAATATGCTTTTTTTTTTTTTTTTTGGATATGAGTTTATTAAAAACAACAGGTATTTGTATCTACATTGGTGGTGATGCCAGGGCTTTGCTGTCCACCCCCACCTGTCTTCATCTCTAGCATTGTCGGTCTGTGGGGGTAGGGAGATGCAACAGAGGTGGGAGCTGGTTTTTGGTGTTTTCTAGGTGTTCATTTGCAAAAACCACAGCAGTAGTTGAGAAAACAAATCTCTTTTGATACTTCTTTACTTGACACTGAACAGAAGAGAGAATGTAGAATGTTTTGGCATCTTCAGCCTCTTAATTCCTTCTCAACTCCTGTGTCAGCCCTCTGTGATTAGATGTTCCCCCTTAACCTGTTTTAATTTTTGCCTTCAGATTGAACATTGCAGTCTCTCCTTGCAACAGAGAACAGCAGAAGCATCTGGTGTTTCTGTTCTGGGCATAAAATGCTTCAGTCCACTAATTTTTATCAATTGAACGTATGTTGAAATATACTTTGCATAAATTGTTGAACTGTTGGGGAGAGTGTTCTTGCAAGCTTCACTGAAGCTCCCAGTGGAGCCCATACGATACTGCATTTCACCAGTATGGTTTTAATGTTCCACATTTTGCTTTTGCTTCCTGAGTGTATTGATTCCATAGTACAGCTTAAGAAAACACATTTTCCATTGGTGAGTATTTGGACACTGTTTATTCTTTTACATTGGGTACATTGATGTGTATAAGCTCATTTATAAATAAGCATTTAGCAGAGGAAATATATATTAAATAATGTCATTATGTTTCTCAGCTTTTTGAAATAAACATGAATATTTAAGTAGAGAATGGACACAGCTGCAGCCTTGCATTAAATTATGGGAAGGAGGTAGAAAAAAGAGATTAGATCATCTGGAGAAATGCTAGATACTTAAGTAACGTATGTTGCAAACTGCATATGCAAGAGTATATGGATATGTAAAATACAAGTCTACTAGGTGCTTTTGTGCTCTCTTTATTCTTATCACATCTCTAACTTTTCAAGAGTTCCTACAAAAAATCTTTTGTAAGTAAAAGAATGGAATTGACCGAAGTCACGTCTTTTATCTAGAGTCAGTGCTGATATGGTCCCATGTAAAATAAGTCAGGCATCTTGAAATCTTATCCTCATTAACGGGAAGAAAACTCATTTTGGGAAATGCATTCTACAGTGTGTCATATAAATGAAAAAATCAGGCCAACAGAGAAGCTTTCTTGTCTTTAGGAAATGTCTCCTTAAATTATTTTGTTCCAAACTCAAACTGTGATCAGATACTGACCTTTACAATAGGAGTAATAGCTTCACTGACATTCTCTGATTGGGATAAAGAGAAATCTAGTATTTCATTGCAGCATTTGTATATTTTATCTGTGTAACTGATACTATGCCAGTCGATAAATTAAGCTTGCTATTAAAAAAAAATCAGAAAAAGAATTTATCAGATAAAAACTAGATCTTAATAGATGGTAATGTTCTTCAATAATTAATAGTACTGCTGCATATATTGCCCCTCTTGTGCAGAGGGCTTCTAGAATGATTTATGGTTCAGTTCTGTTCCCTAAGATCAGTAGAATTTTTGTGGTAAGACTCCAGAGCAGACTCTTAAGAATGCAATTTTGGGGAAAATTCAAATATGTATTGAGGACTTTCCTTGCAATATGTTTGGCTTATGTTTGGTTTAAGAGAGCAAATCCTTTGGGTGACAATTTTGCTGGATTCAAAACCAGGGTGGCTTTTACTATTTTTGTTTGTTTGTGTGATGTTTCTGTCACAGTCTTTCTGAAAAAAAATAACTTTGAAAGTGATAAACAGTGCAGTAAATGCATTTCTGTGCTCAACTACCCAAGTGGTAAATGTTTTAATTATTAACAGAAAGAGATGTCCTGGGAAGGCTGTGCATTCGTTGAAGATTTTTATGATCAAATAGAACATTTACATAGGTTGCTTCAAAAGTAATGCCTCCTGTTCATTTCCACGCAAACTGTGTTTTAGGTACAAAGAGATCAATAACTCTATTTGGTAAATTCTCTGCTATAATAGAGAATGTTTTTCAACATAGTCAGCACTATTAACCAATTTGTGTGGATGAGCTGATTGAGATGCTCTTCATTTTATGGTGTGAGCACTGTGCATGGTCACCTGGCACCTGGCTTTTCTTTCTCTCACTGTCACTACTGCTGCACCTCACTGTGGTCTCATCCACTGTTTGGTCTCCATAAACATTCAGTAAGTGTCGATTAATGCCAATGGGTGCAGTGTTTTCCACATGGAAGAACTCAATTCCACACTTGTGTTTCATATGGTTGGCCAGATGCCAATCTGTCAGACTGCCCTCTTCTGCCATCTAACACATGGCAACAGAGTGTAGTGGAATGTTGGTGGGAAGGTTCAACCTCTACTGCCATCCCACCAATATCTCCATCTGATGTCATAGACAAACGTAATAAAATAGGAGGCATTACTTTTGGAGCAACCCTCATACATTGTTATTTCATACTTGGATACAAATTCTCTGTTTGAGAATGTGTGTAGACATTCTGGTGCTCTGCTGGGCTGGGACAGTGTGCTAATAAATATTTTTAAATAGGCATCACTGTTACTTATGCCCAGTCTGCATTTTTCATACAGTTCTATGTTTCTGAATATGAGTTCTTGAAGATTTGTCTCTTTCTCTTTAGGGTTTGATTTTGCTCTGTCCTGGTCTATGCTTTATGAGGAGACCATTTCATGTAATGCTGCCATTATAAAGGGATCTTAAAGTGAGCAGAAATGAAATGCTAGCTTATAAGAATTTATCATACTGTCAGTATAAACTAGCATAAACATGTATATGAGGAGATACTTTGGGGATAAATATTGTAGAAGCATTTCTATTTTGCATAGTCCAGGTGTAGATCATTTCTCATACTCATATATAATGAAATTGCTCTTATAACTTTTCTCAGATTTATGTTGAAAATTAATATCTATATAAATGGTCATTTTAAATGCATAGGTGAGGGGACTGCTTTCTAAGAGGCTCCATTAACAAGAGCTCTGGTTTTGAACCCTTTGAGAATTAAATCCTTACTTCAGGGGAAAGTGCTCCAGTGCAGCTGTTGAATGGTGATGGAAGGTGATGTGTGCTGTCGTTAAGCATTGTCTCCATTTTTCCTACTAATACTGTATGGCCATAGTTGATGTGATGATAAATATTAATATCAATGGGACAAACCACCTACAGTTTTCTCTCTTCTTTAGTAATAATGATTGGCTTTGGGATTACAAACAGGTTATCAGAAAAGCTCTGCTGTCTTGAGCAGTGACTTATATCACAGCAGGGCTTTATTTCACAGAGAACATGAAGGGAGATAGTCTGATAGGTTTTGCTCCTGGCACACAGACCAGTTCTCAGAGGAACTTTTTCCTTTGTAAGATAAGTATATTCTGACCACTCAGAATTCATGATAGCAGTCTTTTCAAATATCTAAGAAAGAGTGACATTCTCTTTTCCTATACATGAAGATCAATGCTCAAAGTGGATGAATAATTTGTTTTTACCACCTCCCATGCTCCTGTCTATAGCCAAAGGAGTATTTGCTTGCAGAGCCTCATCTTGCTATCATTTATCGCCCCAGCACTGAAGCTGTTTTGCTTTTGTCTGAACAATCTGATGTGATCTAATCTATTCTGTCTTCTTATATTGAGATTAACAAGCCATATACCTTCAAGCATAGGCCAGATCTACAGCAGCGGAGCACAAATGAACTTGAACATGAGGTCAATCAGCTGCACAAAGTACATCACACAGTTATTTCAAGGCCTGTACTGTGTCTATAATTGCCCCTTGTTCTGTCATTAGAGCTCCCCTACAAGTCATTATTTTGAGTCAGCAGAGCTGCGGGGAATAGTCAGCCTGATGGTTAGTACAGTGCTGAATAGATAATATAAATATATCAAAGCACAGGGATACAAGGAGAAGGTATTTAGATTAAACCTAATAAAGTGTGGGGTTGTTAATCCCTTTTTGACTCTGAATTAAAACACCACTCATAACTTTTTCATTACGACTGCTTCTTTACTTGGCTCCTTGCAGTGATGACTTTTTCACAGGCAGGCTTTCACAGAAAATAAATGGAAACTGGTAGCAAATATGTTAAGAGGTTATGAAAACCTGACTGAAATAAGACTTCAGCCAGAGTGCTGCTTTCTTTTGGAACCCTCTTAAAAATACTGTTCTGAGTTTTTGCGCAGATTTTTTACTTTATATACTATACTTTTGTACTAGCTAAATCTCTCAGTTGGTTCCTTGTTTAGATTCCCCACTTCAAGCTTCCTAAATGAATTGTCTTCCATTAGTGTATCTCCACACTCTGGCTCAGAAACCTTACTGTCCAGAGCATTTCTTCTCCTGAATGTGCCTGTAGGGTAAGCTGTTAGCACAGACTGTCTTCAGACACGCCACTAGCAGTTCACATGCTGTCTGAATGAGTCTGAGGTCCTGTGAGCTGGTCCTGGAGAGGAGATCAGTGATGTTGCACAGATGCAAAGTTTGATTCTAAATGCAGAGTTGATGTTGGTGAGAGGAAAACAACACAGATGGGCAAAATAACTCCAAAGTAGCTAAGTGAATGAAAAACTCAAGAGCAGGTAGGTGAGCTGTACGTTCTCTTGGAGAGGTTGGTTCCTTGCTGCTGCAGCCAGTAGCTCTGTTTGACAAATGTAGTTAGGCACATCTTCCTCTGTTGATTAGGATCAGAGAATGTGCAATTTCCACAGTTACACTGTGAAATTCTCTCTCTGTTTCATTTTCAAAATGTGGAGACGTAAGACAGAAAGTATTAGTTTTATTTATGGTGGTATTGTAGAGATTCAGAGATGCTACATGATACAGTTGATGTTTTCCAGATAGTCAAAGAGCAGAAGTCTGTGATGACCAGGTCCTTGCTTGATTCTCAGGACAAGGATTAGATTCACAGTATCAAAATGAACACTTAGCAGACGTAGTTAAAATGGATCTGTACATTGTGGCAAAATGTGAGTTCCCAAAACTCCTACTGTTAAAGTCATAGAATCATTAAGGTTAGATAAGACTTCTAAGATCTAGTCCAACTATCCACCTACCTCCAACGTTTCCCCACTGAACTATGTTCCTCAGTGCCATATTTCTGAACACCTCTGGGGAAGTTGAATCTACCACCTCCCTGGGCAGCCCATTCCTACACCTGGCCTCTCTTTCAGATAAGAAACTTTTCCTAATATGCAACATGAACCTCTCGTCCTATGTCTATTTACAGAGGAGAAGTTTCCCCTGGCTTGCCCCTACCTCCTTTCAGGCAGTTGTATAAGACAGTAAGGTCTTCCCTGAGCTTCCTCTTCTTCAGACTGAACAATCTCAGTTCCTTTGGCTATTCGTCATAAGACTTGTGCTCCAGACCTCTCACCAGCTTCACTGCTCTTCTCTGACACACTCCAAGACCTCAGCTATTCTTGTAGTGAGGGGCCAAAACTGAGCACTGTACTCGAAGTACAGACTCACCAAAGCTGAATACAGGGGGAAGATCACCTCCCTGCTCCTTCCAGCAACAATATTTCTGGTACAAAATGCCAACAAGTTATTAATTTTTACAATTGTAATGGTAAAGTAGGCATTAGGAGAAAAATACTAAATCAGGCCACAACTTTTTAGACTGAAAATACTAATATGGATTTGCTGGTGCTGCTGACTTCATATTGTTTTTGTAGCCTTACTTGTAACAAATGGGTAAATAACTGTGACAAAGCCAATTTTATAAAGGACAGCAATCTTACATCTTCACATAATAAATACCATTTTTCACTGCTCTACGGCAAATGATAAGCTAACCAAATCCCAGCTGAAATACTGAAACACAAAATGGCACTTAAGCCGTTCTTCTTCCACTGTTTTCTTTGAGCACAGAAGGAAAAAAAGATTTTGTACTAAGTCTCCATTGTTCTTGTATATTCAGAACAACAGATGTGGCTTATTTGTAACTGGATAAAAACAGGATTATTATTGAGATAGAAGATAAAAAGAAGTTTATCCTTTTTACACAGATCTTGTTTTCTGAAGGATCTACAGAAGGTAAGAAAGAAACCCAACATTCAGATTTTAAATAGAGCCTTAAAGTGAAAAAAAGCAAATATTAGTTATCTTTTGGATTCAAGTTCAGGATTACTTTTCCAGCTTCTTATTTCTGAGCAGGATTACTGTGTACAAATGAGAACCCACTAAGGAAAGGTACAACTGGTTGCCTCCTGAGGTTACTTGTTGTAATAGAAAAAGTATCAATTGCCACATGGCTATCTGAAATGTGATTAAAATTAAACATTCAGAAATGGTGATTCATTTCTGCATACAATATGAACTTTAAAACTTGGTTTATAACAGAGGAATAAACAACTTATTTTGATTAATTTTTGAAAGTGTGTCCATGTTTTCTAGCTTATCTCATACCAAAGGTATAGGAAAATCACTTTTGAAATGAAAATGTGAAATCTTGAATACAGGAAGTGGAGCTATTAAAAAACAGACCAAATATTTGATATATGTATATGGAAGCTGTGACATTAATAGCAATTGACATTTTCCATTAGCAGTATTGGAGTGACTGTGCTTAGAGTAATTAAAGTGGATATTTACAAATCAGTTTTTTTGTTTGTTTGTTTTTGTTTTTTATATGTCGTATGTATGTATGTAAATGCCTGTGTTCCCGGGTGAGCAAGAAGGCCAATGACATCCTAGCTCGTATCAGAAATAGTGTTGCTAAGCAGGAGCAGGAATGTAATTGTCCTTCTGTACTCTGCCCTGGTGAGGCTGCACCTCAAGTACTGTGTTCAGTTTTGGTTCCCTCACTGCAACAATGACATCGAGGTCCTGGAGCATGTCCAGAGAAGGGCAACAAATTGGTCTGGAGCACAGACCTTATGAGGAACAGCTGAGGAAGCTGGGGATTGTTCAGTCTGGAAAAGAGGGGGCTCAGGGAAGGCCTTATTGCTCTCATCTGTGTGCAGGGATGTTGTGTTGAGATGGAGGTTGGCCTCAGTTGAGGGTTTGCATCAGTTGAGATTCAGTCTGGTTGTTAGGAAATACTGTCTTTCAGAAAGAGTGGTCAGGTGCTGGAATGAGCTGCCCAGGGAGGTGGACGAGTCACCGACCCTGGAGGTGTTCAAGGAACATTTACACATTGTGTTGAGGGACATGGTTTAGAGTGGAATATTGGTGCTAGGTGGACAGTTGGACTTGGAAGATTTTGTAGGTCTTTTTCAGCCTCGGCGATTCTGTGATTCTCATAACACACATACAACAAATGTTACTGCAGCTCTATGCTTTAAAAAGGGGGAAAAAAAAACCACCAACAGCAGATACTCTTAGCCTGATATGTTCCTCTATCAAGTTTCCAGGTGCTCTAAAGCTCCAGCAGGTTATTTCAGACTCTTGTAACTGAATAGCAATGCTATTTTTGAACAATGCATAGAGTTATTTAATTATAAGAATATATGTTTTACAAAATCATGAGATGAAGGAACAATTTTCTCTAATGTATTAACTGTTTTTGCAGCTGTAGTACATGAGAGAGTCATGCTTGATTGGAATCAGAAAAAAGATGAAGACCTACAAAAACAAAGTAACAAGAAAACAAACAAACAAAAAACAGTTGCATGTTTCTTCTGTTTGATATGAAGGACCCTTATTCATAAATGTGCCAATCTTTTTTGAGAATTTGGAAATCTGGTTCTTAGCATGATATTTTTCTTTGAAATTTTTGAACTATGATGAGAACTAAATTGAATGCCTCCCAGAAAACCACCACATTATTGTAAAAATGGTCTATTTTTGGACTCTGTCAACTCTTAACAAATTATTGAACAAATGCTCTACCTGGCTCCTTGCACCCATTGGGTCATTTTGGCACGGTCCTCTCAGTTTGATTGTCAGGAGATGGCTGAACCTATCCTCATGCATCAATTCTTATTTATTAAACAGGGCATGTTAACATAACAAATTGAACTAAATGGCACAAGAGTCTAAGTTATTTCTTAATTGTTTCTGAACTCTTTAGTTTTGGGTACGCAGCACACACAAAGAGTAGGGAAGATTTCCTCTCTGAAATTCCAGTCTTGTACAGAAATTGTTGGAAGCATCCTTTCATATATGTATGTTTAGCCATCATTATGTATAAAATGCAAGTAGAGAATATAGGGTGTGCATTCAATTATCATTCACTGTCTGGTTTTTGTTTGTTTGTTAATAATATTCTTTTCTCATACATTACAGTAGTAAGTTCAATAAATTCCCTATGCCTTCTTCTAGTCTCTATGGATTAACTTACTGACTTATTAAATATTCTGTACTGGCCAGAATGTACTTCATCTCATAACAGCGTTCAGAAATGCAGAGTAGAATGTGAACTAATGGTTCAGTCAATATACAGACTTCTTTAAAGTGTCAAATTAGAACTGCATGCCACTGTAAATCACAAACTGGCAGTATAGTAATTGATGCCAAGGTAGAAGAGAATTTGCATAGTCCTGTTTCAGAGTTAATCGTTTCAAAGACTGGAAAGTTTACATTAAATTAAAATATAGTTCAACATCTCAAGCCATGGATACTGAAGCTGGAACTGCACTTTCATTATGAAGTAGACTACAAGCATTAGAATGATCATGATGAGTACAAAACTGTCTTAATCCATGTGAGTGCCCACTACTTACACAGGAGGCAACATGGAAGAGAAAAAGAGTGAGAAACTGAAGTAAAGACAGAGGGAAAGAAAAGATACTAGGAATAAAAAGAGATGGGGAAAAAGCATAAAGAGCAGATAGTCCATATGGAAACTTGCTCAGTGACCTTTTGTGACTTAGCTTGTAATATTTTGAGATGTAGCAGGTTAATGAGTGTCAGGGTCTGCTACTGGAAGAAAAGGAAGCAAAGAAGAGACAGAAAATGATGAAAATTCTTGCAGACTTGAATTTTCCATGATCAATTGAATTTAAAAGACAGTGCATGACTAGGAAGACCAGAAAAGGTATTTTTATATGTGCATTTTGGATACTTTTTTTTTGCCTGGCTGGCTCTGCAGACATAAAGCTGCATATTTTGGTATGTAAGTGAAATCTACCCTGTGTCATGTTATTTTTTTTTTTTTTAAAGAGAGATTGAATAGTGCACATGTCAAGAACTGAGAATCCTCTGCATTTTCCTTCAAGCCTTTGTGTACATGATGAGCTAGAATAACCTCCCTGAACCGAATTATCCTTCCATACTATGGTTCAGTGAATATCATTATATTTCAGCACAGCTTGAGTGATTTTTAATGCCAAAAACATCAGCAAGAAATACAAATGTTACAAAAACATTGAAACAATATCATAAAAAAAAAAAATCCAGGATCATAAATACTTTACTTTGCAAGGTCTGGAAGGTCAACATAGCTACAGTGTGGAAAATTAAAATGCTCTCCATGTGAATGCCTTTGGAAAAAAAAAAAAAAGAAAGAAAAAAAGAAAAAGGAAAAAAAAATGGTAGTGTTTTACCCTAGAAATACAGAATCCTATTTGCAGCCAGTTAGCAATAAAACCTTTCTTCCTAACAGTTGGAACTGATGTAGTTGATTCATGATTGTTCTGCGTTTGTCTCCTGCATGTTTTAATGCAGTATAATTAAAGCAGAATTAGAGAAAGTAGAAAACCCATGACAGCTTTGATATAAATGATGTACTGCAGAAGGTAGCACACACCAACCTAAGATTTTGGCAGAGTGAAATACAGCACATTCAGGCAAGAAATGAGATTGTTTTCATTGGCTTTGAATGGGGAAGTCTTCCCTTGGCAACCCAGTGTTGTGTCTGTGCAAGGGCAGGGTGTCAGAGTGCCCAGGAACACAAGGGGGATAAAGGGAAAGGAATTGAGAAGTTCTGCAAATTCTAGGTTCCCATGGTGGACTTTAATCATATTTTACCCCATCTTCTTTCCCTCTGTTAGTACTTTGCACCTGGAAACTTCCCCCTTTCTGTTAATCCTGTATTAACAGCTGCTTACTCCCTTGGAGATCAGTTTATGTTCAAGTACAAGTGTATATATTCATGTGCTATTGTGGCTTTAATAACGAGGCAGCTAAAAATCTGCCTGTCTGTGCCAGTTTGTATTTCTCCATGTGTGTTAGCATGCGTCAGTGACTTTTGGATAAGGTGGTTTGTGCTTGTCTGCAATGAGGCTGTCTTGCTTGGCCCCTCTGAACTTGCTTGCCTGAGATTTTTTCAGTGCTGCACAGACCTTATTCTTAACTGAAGAGAGGAACCTGTGAGAAATACAAGGAAATTTTTATTTAGTGTTTTACTGTTAATATAGATTTATATGTCTAGCAGTGTCTCCCAGGGATACTCAGAGCATAAGAAGGAATGAACTGGTTTTGCTGACATAAACTTCCATGTATGATGATAAAATAATAATCTAAATGTTTGATAGCCTCTTGGTTATTTCTGATGGAATGGATGAATATTACATTTGAATTTTCACTCAATTTTCAACACCTTTAACTCTGCAAACTGACAAAGTTCCTGTCTGGCAGAAATGAGGAGTTAATTATTTTGTCAGTGTCTGACCCGATGTGCCTTGTGTTGGCTTTTGTGGAAATGTCTTAAAGGATGACAGTGTCAAGCTGAGAAATACCATGTAATGAATGTACAGCCATATAATAAACATTTTTATCATCTTAATATCATCCAATCTGTATTTAACAACTGTCCTGCACTTTTTGTACGTTTTCAACACTCTCCATGCCCTAACAACTTAGCATTCTATTTTTGAACAATGTCGTCTTAGATCGTCTTAAAAATTTCCCTTGCAGGTGTTTTCTGTCTAAACATCCTAAGAGAGATCTATTCTAGGCATTCTGGAAGAAATTTCTCAATGTTTTCATGTTATATCTTGGAACAGCAGGTTATACATCCTTCAGGAAATAGGGATCTTTATTACAGAACCATAAAAAACCATCAGATTGATTTTTTTTTTTTTTCCAAGTGAATATTTTTAATCCAAGCATCCGCTTATTCAACTTTGTCGGCAAGCTCTGATTTCAGTGCAATGTCGTTTCTGCAGTTTTATGAGGCAATATCCACAGTAATGATGGAAAGGCAAAATGTGATCTGCTGTAGAGATGCTGACCTCCATAAAAGCTGATACCAGAACACTGGAGCAGGAGCAGTGGTGGCACTGGCACTGAGGACAGTTCTGTTGTTCTGATTCAGGGCTGCTGGAGGAAAGATGCTTCAGTGGGATATAGCAATAAGAAGCTTCAGTAACTTGCTACTTCTTCATTCTTCACCCTGGTTTAAACCTCATCGGCACGTTAGAGCAGCAAACAGGAAAAACTCTACTTTGGGGTAAAAATCTCAATAAACCATACTTTCTGAATTTGGTTGAAGCCTGAACCAGCTCTCCTCTATCCCTTTTACCCAAATTTGACTGTAAAAGTGCAAGATTAGATTTATTTGCTAAGTTTATTTCCTTTGTATTTTTGCCTGGAAAATGCAATTTCTTCATGAATTGCAGTCACACTAAAGGCAATTGGAAATGAAAGAAAGCTTTATTGCCTCAGAAATATCTTTTTTTTTTTCTTTTTTTGCCTTAATCTTCCCATAGTAGTACATTTTGCAGACATTAGGAACCTTCCTGGCCTTTTAAACTAAGAACTGTAGGCAAACAGCTGATACTTTTAAATGGGTTGGAGTTTGATTTTGTAAGTGGTTGCTTCTCTTCTGTGTAATTATTCTATCAGCAGGGATAACATTTACTAACACTCAAAGCTCAAGAAGTTGAAGGTGCTGGCTCAGGGTACAGGCTAACAAAAACTCAGTGTACTACTGAAGACCACAGGCTTTGTTGTGCAGGTAACCCCTTCCTCTGCTGTGGGACAGACAGGCACATTGACCACGTTAGCTATCACGTTAGGAAGTTATTCTTCCAGAAACACTTGGGAACAGTTCTTTCTCCTTTTTGTTCATCAGAGAAAAAGTGTGCCTTTGATTTGAAAAATAGAGTTGTTGGTCATTTCCTGAGAGTGTCATGATGAATGTTTAGGTTGTAATAACAACCGTTTACCAGAACTCTGTCTCCTCTTGGGCTCGTATTAGAAAATTTCTTGTTTACCAGCTGTATGGTGAAATTATAACACCATCTGGTGCATGTTTCTTTGTACCATGTAAAATTCATTATCAGCTTTTTAGATCTTGGAAGGACAGAAGCAATTACTTTTCATTTCAGCATTGTGGAACCTGATAAGTAAATCATTAGGGAAATTCTGCATTTCTGCAAAGCCCCATATGAAGTCAATAAGCATAATTATTTTAAAATGCCATGATGTTTATCAAAATAAGAGCTCTGCACGGACAACAGTGATTTTATTTTTCTTGGCTTAAGACACAGCACACACTCAGAGGGGTTGAAAGCCGTTGACTGCTGGTCATTACTAATTTAATAAGCAGTCCTCACAGTTCTTGCAGATACAAAGGGATCTGGCTTTACATGTGTAATATGCAGTGTGCAGAAAATACTTATTGCTGTTCTCTTTGAAACACAGAGGACAGTTATTAAAATTTTATAGTCCAAATTAAAAATTAAGATTAAAATACAAGATCAAAAGAATCAATGTTTCCCCTCAGTGCTATTAGGAATAAGGCTTTTGGAATAGAGGGGCTCAATGTCTTAAATGTCATGTCCTCCTCCTCCTCCAGAGAGCTAGATTAGAACTAATCACAGCTGACTACAGAAACATAACTTCCTGCATTTTTTTTTTAGGGAAGAACAAGCTTTTATTACTTTTTAATGTATTGTGCTATTGTAGAGTCATGAAGTAGTAAGTGCTGCTTGGGAACCTGTGTGACAGTTTTTGAAATATGGTTTGTTTCATGATCGGAAGGGAAATCCATGGTTGTGGATCTGTTAAAATGAGTTGGAGGATGCCAGAGGATTTGCTTCTTTGTCAAAGCAAAGGGGAGCAAGGGAAGGCTCATGCAGTAGCTCAGTCTGATTAATAACTATCAGAGTGCCCATTTTTCTAAGGTATTATGCCATTAATATGTCTCCTGGTGTCAAATCTGGTTGCCATTTCTCTTGTAAGACACTTTAATAATGAACTGCAAAATCGATGACACACACAAGTAACCTTATAAGGAGAAAGTGCCCTGCTATATCTTTACTTGTAGCACAAAGTCACAAATCCTCTTTCAGGTTTATGTATTATTTTCCTGAAACTTTAAGATGGTGCTGTACTTTCTGTGTAGAGTTGTAAGAGCCTGTTTTTGCTCTTCTTGAGCAGCTATTTGTCATTGGGAGGCACAGTGAAGTCATAACCAGCTCCATGATATAGATCACAAGGGAAGTGGCAGACTGTTGCTTAATTTCATCATGGAACTGACACAAAACTTGTCAAGGTCAGTAGAAATTCTGCTGTTCTTCGATAGAAGCTGTGTAAGTCCTCATACGCTCTGCTCTCATGGGAGGTTGTTGGAACAATGATAGTCTGCTGCTGAACACTGGATTTCTTGCATGGAACAACTGTGCCCAGTGCTGGCTGAGACTGTAGTATGAATGTGCTCACAGATTTTCCCATCCTTGAAAACATATGTTTATAGATACATAATGACTCTTTTGTAATACAAAATTAACATTATTCCTGTGACCTCACAAACACTTACTCAGTAGCAAAGCAAAATTTCACAGATCTCTGCTGTCCAGTTTGTAGTCTTTCACTTATTTGAATGAAAGGGAGAAATCTACTAGTTTTCATTTCTGTGCAAAATATGTCTGTATGTTCTG
This sequence comes from Cyrtonyx montezumae, assembly GCF_038088225.1. Classification (NCBI taxonomy): domain Eukaryota; kingdom Metazoa; phylum Chordata; class Aves; order Galliformes; family Odontophoridae; genus Cyrtonyx; species Cyrtonyx montezumae. Next base: position 6,226,527 of record NW_027071914.1, on the reverse strand, counting down.
GTATTCTGCCATGACTTTCAGGATGAACTGCAACAGCTATGATTTTAGGTTATTTTTTAAAACTAGAGAAATTATGGGATTTGTGTCATGTAAAGGGCATTTTTACAGAATTGATCAAACAGAATTAAGCTTTTATCCTATCTTTATAAATCATCAAATCCTAAAGCAATAGAAAATTATTCAAGCTCCCATTATTTCACTGAAGAGCTTAAGATGGCTGGATGACCAGCATGAAATGCAGCATAGCATTAAATGAACAAATGCAGAACTGGATTACTCCAAATCTGTTGAGAACTGCAAAATAAAGGACTTTATCAAGATTTCAGTGGCCAATTCCCCTTACTGACAAGCATTTGTTTTAACAATGAAAGAAAAGCGCTGCATGAAAACCGTAAGCTACAGAGTTCATTAAGAAAGATCCTTTTGAAACGAGGCCTGGGAGACTCACTGTTATCACAAAATCCAAAGCATAGCCATCTGTGGTTATCAGTTTTTCAGACGTGTATCGCTGAAGCTAAATTGATGAAGAGGCAGCCTGTACCCAAGTGGAAAAAAAAAAAGTTGTTTTTATACAAGAAAGGGAAAAATGGATGGAGATAAATGAAAGAGAAGGTTCTGAACAAATAAGAAAGAAAAGAAATGATATCTTTAAAGGTGGTTCATGCAAGATTCAACTAGAGGAAGATCATTTTTTTTAGGGTTAAAATCAGTATATTTACACAACATATCTTATGGGGTTTCCGTTGTTTTGTATAAAAGATTAGGGATTGCTATTACTATCTAAAGGAGATCAAAGAGGTAACATGTTTTTCTCAATAAATATTCTCTTTCACTGAGAAAATATTATACCTCTGAACAGAACAGGAAGGTATTTGAAGTAACCATGGTAGAATGATTTCTGTCACTCATCATGGAAAGGACATACATCAGGAGGTTCAAGTGCCATATGTGAAATAAAATACAGCACCTGGTTTGTTACCCTTCTGACGGCAATGCAGAGGAGTAGCAGAGTTGCTTGTTTGTGTAGGTAAGAGTGCATGAAAGCCCAGATTTGTGAACAGTAATAAATGATAATGGAGCTTTAATAATTGATAACGGAACTTTAGTTTCTTATAGCAGGTTGAGAACTCAGGAAAGCTGTGCTGTGCCCCACCTTTTGAACCAGCATATTTTCTTTTTTATAACCCGAATATCAACTTCTTTTCATCAGATCATTGCTACATGTCCTACTTTAACAAGAGAATATTTTCTAGTAATATCACAACCTTCCTGGGTGTTTCTCTGAGTTTGATGGGGCTGAAATCAGTTGAGGGAATATAACATTTATATTTATTTCCAGTGCAATTAGTAGGGATGCCTTTCTCCACTATATTTTACTCAGTATTTTTCTATCTCTGATCCAATAGGGAGATGTCAGAAATTCATCTGGATGGCTTTGACAACATGCTTACTTAGATGAGAGCTAGGTAATCTAATTGGAAGAGCCTAGAAACATTCACAAAAGACAATGTAAGGACTGTCAGTTCCCAGACAGTCCTCATGGCTCACTCTGAAATGGTAGTGAAAGACTTTTTTGTGTTACATTGTAGGACTTAACATGTCTGACTAGGGCTGAATGTTGGTAACAGTACGACTTTGGATGCATGGCAATAATGTGTCTATTTTATTTCCAGGAAAAAACTCTGTTTAAGTAATATTTGGTCCATGAAAGAATGTTATATGGAGTATTTAAGAAAAATGACAGATGCAACTGTTATTTCCATCAACAGCCCACACACTTCGTGTTTGCCTTGTAGATTTTGGATTTAAATTTGAATATCACCTTAAAATAAAAATGAAACTGTACTCAGACATGTAAATTTTTGTCTGGGTTTGAGGGGGTTTGAGAGTGCTATTTCTCCTAGCACTCCCTCCACTGACAGTCTTGTTCAAGGGCTGGACATCTTACCCACACAGATACACCAGCATCTGTGTATGTTGGAATGAAGCTGCAGATAGCTTGAACACAAACAAATAGTGACCACTGAGTTTTAAATGTAAAGATTGGAGTAGTCCAATTCTCATGTTCTTTACTGACAAGAGTTTTGAAATATTTGGGAAAAAAAAAGACATGTTGCTCTTTTTTCTCAAGTTGTATATGCACATATATGTGTTGCAGTTCTGCCATAGAGACAGAAATCACATCCAAGGAAAGATGACAGTGGAATAGGATTGTACATGTGCCATGAAGGAATTTAAATATTGCATTGCAACCTTGTATTTACATTTCTGTAGCAGCTATGAAAATAGGCAGATTTTTAAAGAATGACTGTAGATTTGCTGATAGATCAGAGAAGGTGCAGTGTTGCTCTGCTTTTGGTAAGGATTTAAGCTGAAGTGCAGATAACAAGCTGATTCACCTAAAAGATCATGAAAACGTTGACTACTTAGAAATTAGCAGTTACTGATCTTACTGATCCTTCTGGCTTGAAGGTCCGGACAAAGAGAAAATGGAAAGGGATGAGAGAGCTGTGCATGAAGCAAAAGGCTTTAAATGCTTGACTTGCTTCAAGGGCAGCAAGCAGGTACTCCCCCTGCAGCAGTGGGCAGCACAAGAGGGCAGGCAGGACCTGAACAGCTGCAGAGTGGTAGGGTAGGAAATGAAACGTGGGTAGATTATGTTTGTGGAAGGAAGAAGCTGGAGTTGGAACTTAGAAAAGAATGCCAAGTGTTTGTATTTTGTGCATTTGCTTAATAAAACATGAGAACAAAGGAAATTAAAAGTAGGAGGTAACAAAGGGTGTCTTCCTTAGGTGCTTCTGCTGCTTGCATGCAGCTGTTACAGGTGAAAGGTGCACATCTGCCACTCGTGGCTCTTTTGTGCTGTACCATGAGCTTTTGTGGGTATTTTAAGTAACCAGTGGTCCGTCTGTAAGCCTAATACTTTGATAACTGAATTGTTGTTAACATAGTGCTACTGAAACTACTGACTTCATTTTACTACTCAGTGTGGTATGTGGAGGTTCATTTGATTTAAGTCTTGTTACTCCCACATTCATAAAAATTAGTACTCGGAATCTTTCACTTGGAAAATATTCAGTGTAATAAACTATACATGAATGTATGTGCTTACTATTTTATTCTCCAGTTTTGCTAGAGTATTCATTAGATATAAGTCAGCCTCTCTTTTCTGAAATGAACTATCTGACAGTCCATTTCTCTTATGCTCTTTCTAAGACAATGGCATCTTAAATTGCTGACATTATATGCCCACTGCAAAAGAAGGTAATTAATATGTTAAATATCCTCCACGCCCTCAAAAAGCCTTTACTGAGAAGAAAAACCTCTGAAATATTTTCTTTTTAGAAATTTATTAATTTTAGAATATGCATGAATTTTTACCGAATTCATTATTTAATATTAAAAAAAATGTAGATGCAGCTTTTTGCAGACATTCAATAGAACTTTGGTAACAAATGGATGGGAGTTACAGATCTTAATGTTAATTTTGATGAATGTTTCATTTAGAACTGAAGGTAACTTGACAATTTCACTGTTTTTTTCTTTGCATTTACGTATCAAGTAGAATCCTTGCTTTCAAATATACAGTATATCCTTGGTGAGGAATTAATAGGTAGAAAAGCTAGCATTTCTAAGCTTAAGTGCTCTAGACTCAGATAAGTTAAATGAATGACAGAGAGAAAAAGTGTGAGTGAGCAAAATAAACGGAGGTGTTTTTAGCAAAGAGAGCATTCAAACGTGCTAACATAGTTAACCCTTTTCTGTAAGCAGTTGCCTGCACTGGCTGTGAAAAGCTGCTTAGAAGTGATAGAGCTACGAGCACGGTGTTCCTCCAGCGCTGGGCTGCTCCTCTGGAAGAGTCTCGTTTGGGATGGTACATACAGTTGCGTAGCTACATAGCTCCTGATGCTCTCTAGTAGCTCTTCAGATGTTGCTTTGGCATATTTCTTGAGAGTGATGTGAAGATGAGTCCCAGGGAAATAATCAGACACCTGATTGAGGTAGATGTTAAATGATACTCCTGCTTTTACTTGCTGTTGGGAGGGGGGTGATCCAAAACTCACAGAAGGCATCTCAGGTCTTTCTGTTTGGTTTCACTGCGAAACTGAATCAGTTGAGTCAGAAGCAGTGAACTGAATGGTGAGTGGGACAAGGGATCACGCAGCAAGAGTATTCGCCAAAGAAAATAGTCACAGTTTGTGAGAGGATCTCCATAGAGAGCTGAAAAAAGAATTTGGTTTTGCGTTTTCAACTGAGGAAGTTACTTTGAGTGCATTTGATTAAACAGAATATTTCATTTTGCCATTTTAATAATAAATCATACACACTGAATAAATGTAATATTTGTAGTACCATTAAAATGTAATTTCTTTTGTAGTGCGAATGAATTACATGATAGGTGTAAGCATACGTTTTCTTTGTTCTTAGTTGAGTTTTAGCATGTATTTTCCAATTATCTGACTGTTTCTTGAAGATTTTAATTATTTCTGGAAATGACACTGAGCTGTTTCAGTTCAGTGGGAGCAGTAGCTCTAAATGCCACTAGGGTCTGTACAGAGTCCTGTAATTCATGTAGGGCACTGAAAAACAGCTCTGAAAATAGCTCTAACATCTATGCCCTCTAAACACACCAAATGACCATCTTCAGCTGCTAACTCAAGCTGATGTGTTGCATCTCAACGCTGATTTTATTATTTCAAAGATGCTCTGCCAATTCACATGTGCTGATGCTGTGATAGTCCAGCCAGGTAGTGTTCTGATTTCATGGTCAACTCGTGGTACATTTTTTAAATGAACCGAGGATTTGCAAGCATAGAAGGGAAGGGATTTCTAACTATGGAAATGTTATAGTGATCTAACTGCTTCGTTTGCAGACCAGTAGCTGCAGCTGGCAGCTGTGCTACATGAGAGTGAGGAGCATCTTTCTTGTTCAGGTGAATCACTCATCATGTCACAGTCTGATGTTGGCTATGGTGCCACAGTGGCACTCAGGTCATGTTCTTGTGTTCTCAGTCTCAGGGGATTCTCACGATTTCTCTCAAGTCTGCATTCACCTTCCCAAGGACAAGAAAGTTATAGTTTCTCCCTGGGAGGAGATAGTTTAAATGAGGCTTGTCATTAGGCCTTTAGTAGGTTATGAATTACTCAGTATGGCAGTAAAAGCATTACCAAATTCACCAAGTCTGATGATTTGAAATCAGCCCATGCTATTTCTTCCCAGCTCAGAATTTTGTAGGAGTGTGTTTGCTGGCTGAGTAAAGATGATTAATTGATATATTATGATCTTTCTAAGTTGGGAACATACAGTGAATAGAATTTCTTTATTTAATCTTCCAATTGAAAATGAGGAGAAGGAACTGCCTCCCTGATACCAGCCATCTCTTATGGCCCTCTGTTTAATTTTAGTATTTAATGTTAAGTGTGAAAAGCTGATGTCCTTTTTATATCTTGGTGCTTGGAGAAGAGAATAAAAAGTAACTGCTGTACATTGTTTTTCAATCTAATTCCCAAGCATGACCATGAAATAAGCAGATTATGTTGTTATATTAAAGTAGGTCCTTGCAATTTCATAACTTAGTGTAAGTGAAACAGAACACAGTTGGGTTTTCATTGTTAAGATTATGAAAATTACACGTGAATAAAATAACAAAAGTAATATATTAACAATACAAGGTAAGAATGGTAAACAAAGCAACAACAGCTATGGATGAAAGAACTATATTGAAATAATAATTGGATTTGTAAAAATATGAAAGCAACTTTGAAAAGAATCAAACTCTATATAAACTTTAAAGTACAAATGACATAATTTTCAGCACTCTCAGTATCTGTCCTTTTCTCATTGTTCTGAAACAAAAAGATATATCTGATATCAAGTCAATATTTTCTGGTCAATTTTTAAAAAACAGAGAAATACAATTTTATAAATATCCCAGTGGGTATTAAGTTTAGCTGTCAAAATAAGGAAAGTAAAACAGTTTGTCTGTTTATTTATTTATGGTTCATTTTAAAGTACTTCAGAGAACATTCTTGTAGTGTTCAAGGGCAGATTTTTTTCAGGTCATTACTGAGATATGTAGGAGTCCTTTATCAATGAAAAATGAAAACATTACAATCGAATTGGCAACATCACTACAACAAGGTTGCTTAAATAATTAGTCTCCCTTATTTAGATAAGGGATCATTGGCTGGGTGGATATCAAACTGACAAGTTATCCTGCTAAATTTCAGCTTGTTAGTTCCTACTGGAAATTATTTTCATTATTCTCTCACTCTTATTTTCTCGTTTTTAGTATATGTGCTTGGCATTTCTGGTATTAGTTACACAATTCAAATTTTTTTTTATTTCTTTTACTGTAATTTACATATTCAGCTTTATTTCAGTACTTACTGTGTCTTTATAAATAAAAGCATTACTAGTTTGTATTTCATCTGTCAAGGGATCTCATTGCATTATTTAGGCAGCAGGAAAAGATTCTCTTGCAGAGCTGTTACTTTTTTATATTCTATTATGCAGAAGATGACTGCAGATATTGTGAAGCTGGTTTTACAGAATTCTGTCGTGATGTGCTTTCAGACCTGAAGATGGCTTCTGAGCAAAGACTGGTAGCCCATGTAGAGAGTAAAAGTATGATGGGCTGGGGATGGAGGAAGGTTGTATGCATCATTCTTATACATCTGGAGACCATGAAGCATCTATATATCTATCTGAAGCTAGAATATGTATTTAAACATGAGGACCGCTCCAAAAGTATTTTAATATGTCAGCCCATGACGTCAGAGTTGGTGGTGTTGCAGTAGAGACTGAACCTACCCACCAATATTCTGTTATGTTTTGGGGCATCTGGCCGATGGCAGCTGAAGGGCAGTCTGACAAATTGGTGCCTGACGTGGAAGCAAATTGCAACTTGAATTTTTCACTTGAGATTTTGGAAAGACAGTGCAATATTAATCCAAAAATATATACCAAGTTTTCAAAGCAAGTAGAACACTTACAGCAAAGCACACAACTATGGACACAGAGTGTCTATACTTCTCGGATAAATGAAGTGTATTTCCTTGCATGACCAATATCTATTAAAAGCAGCTGATTTACGTCAGTGTTTGGAGAGTGGAGTAAGTCATCTCTTTGCAAAGGAGGATAATTAATATCCCATTAAGTATTTCCAAATCTCACTTTAGCTGCTCCTTGCAGCAAGCTTATGAGCATTAGGAATGTTTGCTGATCCAGACAGCTACTACAGATTCTAGGAAGGAGCTTATATATGAAAGGAAGGAAGGAATGGAAGGATACAAAGAGTATTACTGTGCTAAAAAATAGAACAAACCAGCACTGTAAGGCTGAAATAGGATGAGTCTGAAGACGTTTCAAAATCAAATGACTTTCTATTCAATTTTATTTAAAAAAATTGGATTAATACCTAAAAAAAAATAATAATAATAGAAGTGTAATTTTCCCTTGCTGTTCTGACTATTGTATCTTCACAAATGTAGGTGATGAGCTCTGAGCTTCAGGTGCATGAGGACAAATTTCCCAAAAGGCTGCTATTCTTTTGTAGATTCAGTTTACTACTGTTGCATTTGTCTCTGTGATCCTCTGCAAGTAGCTCAGTTCTGGGAACAAATGTAGATACTCAGACTAACAATTTTATATGGATTTTCATGGTATTCAGCTGCCAATCAGATGCATGCAGATTCAAATTGGATGGCTAGATACACAAGTGCTTTGATTTGTCTGTAAACCCATCTTGAGCCTATAAAGTCCGAGTATGGATTTTTGCAGGTTGAAATTTTGCTTTCTTAGAAGGACACTGAACTTTTGAAACAACTCCTCTTAATGCTTGGTTGGTTCTGTTCATTTATACTTACTTTCTAGGTGATGAAAATCTTAGAAGTCTGAAGCTTAGCCTGAAAACATATTGCTGAAGCTAAAAATACTTGCAGTATAATGTAACAGATAAAGCTCTGAAGAACCAGATTCCATTTGACGGTCTAAATTTTTTTTTCATGACTGAACAAAAGTGTTAAATGGGAATGGCTTGGGGACAGGCTCTAAATCAATAAGCAGCAGTGTTTGTGAAATCAATTTTTTGTTTTTCACAAGCACAGAAATTGATGTAGCCAATGCTAGGTAGCTCCCATTAATTGCCCAGGGTGACAGGAAAATTATCAATCGCTTATTGACTTATTTGAAGTCATAGGGGGGACAATGGAAATAACTGCAAAGTTAACTGTGTAATATAGAAAGTATCCCACTTGAGTGGATGTTTAAATAGACACAATAGATTCTTTAGAGCTTTATAGTTTTCTGCCATAATATGTTTGCTATCAACATATTTGCAATCAGAAGTAAGCATGATGTTATTACAGTGGTAAAATTTCAAAGGTGTATAGAGAAAATATACATTCAACATGTAATATACTGGTACCATCATGAACATTATGATAACAGGGTACAAAGGAATCTATAATTATATCTATCTATATGTATTATATCCATGTGGGATGAGTTCCCTTCTTCATATGAAAATAGTCAGGATGCTTAGAAGTGGCTCTCTGTCCTGGCTGTCTGGTCTGAATACAAACTTTGGATTTGATATTGAGGTCTATAAAAATCAGTACACAAAATCAGTTTTGTTTATGAAAACCTTTTCCTTCTGCATTCCCATTTTTCCTTGAGAGTTTGCTTACCTTCCCACTCATCTGATATGAATGATAAGATCTCTGTCTTATACATTATTTCCCTTCCATTGGGCTGCATGTAATCTCTCTCAATAACTCCTGTTTTAGTTCAATTCTCAGAGGTTTTTTTTTCCTACTTCACATGCTTTCCTTCCAGTTTATCCTTTCTTCCTTCATAGTTCCTTACTGTACTAGGTATATTTTATAACCTTTTTGTCTTACCATTCCTTCCAAAAGCCTCAATACCCACTGTGCAAGATGTCCTCACAGCAAGGTAAGGCTTGAAGTTGCCAAAGTGTCAGTGGTGTAATTTTGTACCTAGCACTTTCTACTTGCTTCCCCTAGGTAAGTCTGGCTTCAAAGAGGCTGGAGTGTTTCTGTTCCTTATCCCACAAAGATGAGAAATAAACAACTATAATAAAATTCCAGTTCCGTTACAGACTTCCTATTTTGTCATGCATCAGGCATCTAGACCTTGATTTGTTTAATGAGTGTTTAGGGATTTCAAGTTTTCAAGTTTATAAATATGTTCCTGGCAAGTGTTAAGATCATAGCTAGACCTGAAGAATGTATGAACTTTGCTGAATCAAATTTTGCTCAACAGTCTTCTTACTTCTTCAGTTTCTACTATGGAAAAATGGAGGTAATTCTTGTCTTTGACTTATACTATTTTCCTCTCTGTTGTTCCGTAGATTCAGTAGGATGATCTGTGGCAAAAGTTTTAGCCCAAATAAAGTCATCTCTTTGTCAGACTGAGCATTTTTATACAGGTTATAGGCTTTAATTCTTCTCTTATAAATACTGTATTTCACATCTAGTATCTATAATAAAGTTGGCTATTCTCTCTTATATGCACTTCTCAGCCCTCTTACCTCTCCTGAGGATGACGTGTGAGAGATCTCATTAAACATCTAAGTCAGATTAGAGAAAAAAAATAAATATATAAATTAAAAATACACCATCTGTGGTATAAACAGGGCACTGAAATGTTATTTAAGATTTCCATATACGTGACACATGATAAAAAGAGCAGTTGCAAAAAGCAAAAGAAGAAAAAGACTTAAGGCTAATAAATTTTGTGCTGAAGGTGACACCTGACACTTCAAAGTGAAAGAACGGAGTAATTTCTGTTTTCCGTGCCTTTAACAGAAGGCAAATTAACAGTCTTTTTCTTTGCATTATTGAATTTCTTGAGTATCTAACATACATATGCAACCTATGGTGGAGTGAGGAGTGGGATGAAGGTTTGGCATAACTAGGTTTTATATTTTAGTTTTTCTTTTTTTTTTTTTTTTCTGGAATACTGATTAAAAAATGGATCTGAGTCCTTTAGTCCCAAACTAATCCTCTTCCTTTTATCTTTAACTCCTTTCTAATGCCTCTTTGAGGAAATAAATCCATCTAAAGCCCTTAGCATGGAGGCAGACAAGCCTCCTGGAAAATAAGTCCATCACATCCTTGCTTTCTCTCTGTTTCTCCCTGTTTTCTAGCATAGAGGCTAAATTTCAACAACTGATTGAAAATAATCCTCTGTAACAAGATTTTAATGGTAACAAATTATGATTTTTGCATAAGAGTAAGATCATGAATGTACAATATAGTGAGATAATTTATTCAGGGGAGTTAGTATTTGTAGGTGGTGTTTACAAATGAGAATGAATTGGTTTAGCATCTGTTAAAAGTACTAAGTTAACCATAGCAAAGCTCAAATTTAACTTTCCTAAAAGAAATAGCTTGTAAAGATGGAAATCCACCATGAATCTAAAAGCAAGGAGATACTAATTCAGAATAAAAATCAGCAATGTGATGCAGAAGCAGCAGTCATACGAGTGTCCTGCACATACATCCTGTAACTGGGAACTCTGAAGTCTCTTTAAAAAGACTCTGAAGTATGATGAAAAGGACAGTGGAAATGGTGGGGCAGGAGGAATAGAAGCAGGCTTTGCAAACTGCATCTCGATGAGCTGCTATATGTAAGGGTGAGGAAGCAAGAAATCTGCAGCTGAAAGCTCTATCAACCTCCTGAATTCTTTATCTCTTGCAAAGGAACAGATAAAGAAAAAAATTGGTTATCTTTGGAGATCCACAGCTGTGTAAATAGAAAACCCTTACACTCTGCTGAGCGCTGTCTCAAATGCACTCCTCAAAGAGTAATCAGGATGTTGGCAATGGAGTCAGTCAGTTATGATATTAGCAGGTGACTGCTCACTCTGGGCCTGGTACTGATTTGTGCCCATAAGTAAGGCAGGCTACAGGAGCATAGCATGAGCCTGGTTCAGCTAGTTTGCCTTTGGCTGTAGCTGTGAGGCTTTGAGCGAGGCCTACCTAGGCACCCTGCTGCACTGCAGCAGATAACAGCACTGCCACGCTGCCGCTGCCACCACCCACACCCCCCCAAAAAAAAAAGGCCTAGCTCTCTACACAGACAGCCTGGCTACCCCCCATACTGCTGGGGCTGTTCTGCTGCTTAAATAGAGAAGAAAGAGTAAATCAAGGGAAGCTCAGCCAGCTGGTGACCCTGCACCGCCTCACGACCTGCCAGCACACCTGAGGGAGATATGAGGTGTGAGGGAAAGGGAACAGGAGTTTGAGGCTTTTAGTGGCTGTTAACGGCTGTGAATGCGCACCTATGTGGAAGTGTTAGGTGAGAGGAGCGATGCAAAGCTGTATGTGAAGTTCCCTCTGGAAATATGGAGGAAAATATGGTTGCAATTCTTGTGTATGGTCTGCAGCAAAAGAAAATGAACAGCATGTGAGATGTGCTGCATCCCCAGCAGCCTGGCCCTCAGAGCTGTGTCCTTGGGCCTTGCTGCCAGCAGGTTACTTGTGCTGAACTGTACTTTGTTATGAGGCTTATCTGGGCCAGCGTTGGGGCTGTGAAGCATCTGCTATGGGATGCCAAAAGCCAGCCTTTGCATTAGCATGTACTTGTGAACTTGGCAGTTGTGTGCCAATGTAGTTAGAGTACATGAAAAATAGGGAGCTTAATGTTTTAGCACTGAGGCATTATGTTTTAATAATGGAACTGATTTAACTCATGGAAATTTTACTGGGAAATGACGAACAATATCCATTACTTCAATGCCTGAAGTTGAAATGAAGCATATTTTAAAAGGTACAAGACAGCTGGGACGTTATGGTCTACATTGGTAAAAACCTATGTCTGTCACTATGCAGGAGATCAACTTGGTAGCCACGAGGGTCCATTTCAGCTACTAAAAAGCAGTGAATATAATAATTTTGCTAGAAAAAGAGCTCCAGTTGTCATTTGCACTGTGACCTCTTCTCATCAGTCTGGAAGTGTTAAGTGGCCTTAATGGAGATGCAAAATTTGCTGACTTTTTATCTTTGGTCCACTAGTAGAACAGTAGAAAGAGATTGTGTGTAAATAGGATTCAAAACTATTCCAAAACTTGCCTGCAAGTTTCTGGGGATGGGAAGAGAGACTGTCACTAGTCTGGCTCCCTGTTTATCAGATTTATATTCTAAAAACCCACACTGAAAATAATGTATTCCATGCTGAATGTTAAAGAAAAGTCAGTCATGCATTTTTTCATTGTTTTTATTCAGAGATGATGTTTTTGACCTAAAGATGAACCAATTTTTAATCTTTTGTGGCCTTCTTTCACCTTGAATCTTTTCCTGTATTCTTTAAAATATTCATGCTTGCATTGAGAAGCCAAATTTTTCAAGGTGATCCTAGGTGAATAGGATTAAACAACTCAGGTCAAACTACTTACTTAATCACTGTATATTCTTTGTGCAATTGGCGAGAAATTATATTTCATACAGCATTCTTTATAGTCAAAAGTTTTAGTATTCTAAGAGAAGAAAAATGAAAGGCAAATATCATGACCTTTTGTGTCACAATGACCTGAAACTGGAGATGGGTTGCAATTTAAATACAGAATTTAATTCCACCTTTACAGTATCTGTAGGCACTTGTAAAATATGTCTGGGACGTCCAAAATGGAAAAGATACAATGTAATATCCTTCCAGGGAGAAGAGCTCTGAAAATTGCCATTTTTCCTTCACACATTAAGGAAATTACTGATTGAAATTAATTAATTTGATTAAGAGGAAGTCCTAATTTCTCCCAAAAGCAAAGCTATTTTCCCTTTTAATTGTTTTATTTGTTCTAGTGCAGGAAAGATAACTCATTTCTGTTTTACTCCATAAAAAAATGCCATTTTTTCACTGTTCTCCTATGCAGTCTTTTTTTCCATTTATGAAATTATGATCTGTTAATGACATAGCTATGTGATTTCTACTCAGCATTGTTTATAATGGAGTAAATTCTGACAATCAAACATCAGAATTTAATCTGAGCATATACTAGAATGTCACTAGGCAAAAATTATCCCTCAGCAGAAGCATGCTTTTCTCAATCAGAGAAAAGGGAATTATACCTCTAGCAGAGCTACAGAATCTATACAGAGTCTAAACTTTAGGAGGACATAGGCATTAAAGGGAGATCATTTTTCCTCTGGAAATATACAAACAAAAACTCTAAATGTATTGTCCAGTCCTAATAGGTTAGTGAATGCAGTGGGATGTACTTAGCTGTTCCTTGCAGAGGAAGCATGTGTGGCACAGAAAACCCAGTGGATTCCTAAGCTTTCTGTGCTTTAATTTCAGATAGTCACACCTCGAGTGTCCCTGCAGCTCCAGCAGCAAAAAGTGAATTTTCCATGGTAGTTTTACAAATGAAAGATCTTAAAATCTGACTGTTGGATTGAATGGTGTCATACTTGGAAGTGTCTATCTTGAGTATCCAGCAAGAGGCATGGATTTTTAGTAATTGCTGAGCACTTAACATTTGAAAACTAGGCTTCCCTGGAGTTTTTTGTGTAGATGTTCAAGTTCACTATGTACATCAAAATCTGGAATGAAGATAATACTGCTTCACCACCTCTACTGGATAGAAAAGAGATGATGTAGCTGACCAGCAGGGTGTAACATAGCTATGTTGAGACAGGCCCACAGTATATGATCCAAAGTGCTGCAGACAATCTGGACAGATTCAGAAGTGTGCTTTAGGTTCTCATTCTAAGATGCAACAAAAAATGTGACTGGAGGTCATAAAAATGTAGTTCTGCAGTTATTCTTTCTATCCGATGTCAGACAGAATCTTAGTCAGTGGTTGGTACCAGCTGTGCTTACACAGTTCTGCCCACAAGGTGACGAGAAAATGTTTCATGATTTCTCTCACCGGATTGAAACAGACATCTAGACTGCTGCAGCAACATGAAGACAAAGGGAAAATTACTGGTGGTAGCGAGAAGTAGATCTTGCTACGACAAACACATGACATGTATGCCATGCCAGCATGGAAACAGTGCCTTCTGTAACCAAAGTCATGACTGACAGCTACAGATGTGATTTAGTGAAGCATTATGTATAGAAGAGATCACTACATGGAAGGTAACAAGTGTTATAAGTTTCTCTAATATTCCTACCTCTTCAGAAGGTAGGAGAGAACACTTCATCAAGGAAGCTAGAAGCTAAGTGTGTTTATGCATAGCTGTAATTGATTTTTTTTTTCACATTTGAAATTACTGGTGTACCTTGTGCCACAGAGATAAAAGTACTCAAAGTTAGCACAGGTGTTTTCTGTGAGATTTTTCTACCTCATCAGTACCTAACATGTTATCAGGATTATCACTGTTGGAAGTAGAAGGCAGAAAATGTCAGAGTTGAGAACAGGGTCTTGAAAATATTCCGTGATTTTATTTTGAGTGCTTACCTGTAGTGCTTAGCAGTGTGCTGATCCCAGGGCTCACGATGAAGGATCAAGTGCAGGATCTGAAAAAAGAGGAAGAGAATGGTCATCTTTGACCTCTGGATTGTTCTAGTGAAATCTGTCTCTGCTAAGGCAGTTTGTCCCTCGTGTTTTCTCACACGTATATCTGCAGCTTCTCTTTCCTTGCAGTGTTTGGTATTATTCATAAAGCTTCATCTGCCAGACTGACACAGTTTTGCACTAGTCCACTTTCATTTGTTAAGGTGCTATTATTTTTTTGCTTCCAGAGAAATGTTGAAAATAGAAACCTTAATGCCAAAAATAAAGGCAGAATAAAACAATGAATACCAAAGCCATTGTTATGGGAACAAAATCTTACAACTTATAAAAGCTTATTCATGATTTGGAGAAGAAGAAAAAATGTTTTTAATGCTTGAATTTAGAGCCTTTCTCTGAAAGGAAGAACCAGAATTGTTGCCACAAACTGTTATGGGGCCATAACTCTTTTCTAACACTTTAAATATTGGAACACTAAATTGACAATGGCAAATTATATTCTAAAGAAAATAAAAGCAGAAACAGGCTCTTAAGAAGCAGAATACCTTGGAAAGCTAAAGCATGGAACAAGAACCTTAGTTGGTTTATTAACAAAAATATGAATCAGAGTGAGAAGAAAATGCAAATCATTGAATAAAACATTTGCCTCAATTAATTATTATTATTTTGCACTATGGAGGGAACACTTTTCTTACCAAAAATCTGCTGGTTTTAATCAATTTCAATTTCTCTTATTGTAAATAGAACAGCTCATAAGAAAAGATTGCTAATAGTCCATAGCACTTTTGCAAAAATTCCTATAGAAAGTTATGCAAATTTTATGCATTTTGGTGTTCCTGTTTTCTTACCAAGCTCATTTCACAAAATGAGACTTGATAGTTGGAATATGTTTTGAGATTTTTGAAACTAAAACCAATTGTTCCAGAAGTATTTGCTCCTTAAACAAAGAGGAGCTTACCTCCTACGAAAAGAAACTCCAGCATAAATAATACAGTGAAAAGGAAGGATTGAATCAATTGTTTCTGTGCTTCCTTCCTTAAAATTGAATTATTCATTATTTCCTTTAGAAATGCATAGATTTTTTTTTTTAATAAATAAAAAAGAAAAAAAACAACTCAAGGCTTCCACTGAAGTTGCACTTGAAAAGAAATCTGTGCCTGGGAAACAGGCAGAGGTTCTGATTAATTAGCATACTTTAGGAGTTACCTGAGACTTCTCTGGTCTTATATTTGAAAGCAAATTCTGATGCCATTTCCCAGCAGAATGGCAACCTTATCACTCTAATTCTTTACATGTTTTTTGATGACATTTTCTCAGCCTACTCTTTTTCGGATATGGAGCGCTACAGTTTGGTCATGTTTCAAGTTGCCTCATGTCTGTATCAGTTGTCATTGACATAAATTTGTTGAGCAGGAAAATGCCAATTAAATGTCTTTGATACATTACTCTCCCAGAAGTTTACGCTTTCTGGGATGCTGGAGCAAAGATAAACAGTCCTAAAGAAAGACTGCTACTAGCGGAGAGTGGGGCAAGTGGCATCTGTCTGTCCATGAACGTAGCCCCAGTTATGACAGCTTTGTATAGCAGAAGTAATGTGTGAAGGGCGCAGCTCAGGATAAGCTTCTTTCTGTGTAGAGTATTTGTGGATGAAAGAATCTGACTGTCTGGGCTGCTGTTAAACAGACAACTCTTTTGAACAGATGAAAATGGTTACTTAACCCAGAGGTCATCCATCAGTGTTTCCAACCCCCAGATTTTTGCAGCAATTTCATTTTATGTGACTTTGCTTTTGTCTGTGATCTCTGTAAATTCTGTCACTTGTAATAATCTCCCTGGAGCCTCCCCTTCACTCGTCTTGTCAGAGTTCCCTGCAGAATGTTGTTTTCCAGCAAGATCCGGAGTGCAGACTGAGGCAATATCTAGGGTATACCAGGCTGGCAGCCATGGAGGGCTTTGTAGTGGCACAACATTTTAGAGCTTTTTCCTAGGAAAAACAACGATATAGGGACAGTAGTGTTATTTCTGCAAAGACATTTTCAATGTGTTTTACCTGTACTTGAGGTGGATGATAAGGGGTCTTCCAAGTCTTCAAGTGGATGTGAGCAGGGTATAAGAATGTGCTGTCTTGATAGCATCATTTTCCTTGGCCTTCCCCTGCTCAGAGCTTTGGTGCTGTTAGGCTTGAAAGCTTTTATAGCAGTGAAACTGGGAGCTCTTTTCAGACTGAATCTTATCAGTGCTTGTAGAAAAGAGGTGACATTTAGCGTTAGCAGCAGGCAGAAGAAATATTTATTTGGCATGTTGATTTCAAATAACTGATGGATGCTGTAATCTACTCATAGGAATGGAATGTTAGAGTAAAGCTCCAGGGAACACAGAATTATCTGGCTATGGAGGCAATAAAAGGGCATAAATAATTGATTTATCATACGTTTCTGCAACTTTTTCCAAGGTTTTTGCCTCCACAGACCAGGATGTGTGTTTACTATCATATATGATATTTCACATAGGTACAATTGAAGTATACAAATATGTACCCAAAAGCTCATAGACAAAGCACCACAAATGTATTACAGAAAGAAATGTTAGTGATACATGTAGCATTATGTATGCAGGTTACTTGCTGGGGGGGTAGGGAGTAGAATAGGACTGTGGATGTTTTGCTAGGTCCTAGGTCTTGAACTGGGAAATGGAAAGCTTTCCCTGTTCTGCGGTGATCTAAGTGCAGTGGCCTGTGAGTGTTTTCTTCTCTATTTATGTTCATAGAATGCCTTGTACAGTATTTTGATGTCTTAATTTATGACCTATATTAATAATAGCCATAATAATTTTAATTAATGAATTAGATTAATTATTGTTATTGCACATTATTATTATTATTTACCATATTCACCCTAAGGAAAGATTTCAGTATTAGGAATCAAGAATGGTATTTTTGCCACTCCAATTCATGGTTTGCCACTGTTAACACTGAAATCCCAAATTGTGAGATGTTAATAATGGAATTATTTCAACTCATCATTTAGGTGCAGCATTATGACCAGATTTTCTGGCTTTCAGCATGTTCGTAATTTTTTTAAAATTCATCATCTCTTTTATACACTGTCTTAGTTGGATGAATGTCGAAGTTTTAGTCCTTGTCTTTATAACGTTAAGACTAAATGTGATTTCTTATTTTCTGACAGTGTTTGGGTCAGTATTTCCTTTGAATGGGAGAGACTCTTAGTTACAAAAGAGATGCTTCACTATGGGCATATAGAGAAAAACAATAATCTGATCACAGTCACAGCAACATACTGTTTGGGTGTGTGAAATCAGATTAATGGCTCTGCAGTGCTTAGTCATCCCTTTTAGTTATCCTAGTAGTCTTAGTATTAATTAGTAAATACTGTAAGAAATCCCTAAGATATTTGAATTAATTCTCTAATTATCTCTTTCAAATACCAGCATTTCTATTAAAAAAAAAATGAAGAAAGCATTTTCTAAAACGATAATTATCTCACAGGTAAGTCTAAATTGCATGATGGTGGCTGGAATGGGATATTTACTCAGCATGCATTCCTTCCATTCCTACAGTTGAACATTAGCAGTGTATTTTCTAAAACTTTTTTTTGTTGTTGTTTTTAAACTACATACAATTTCTGGCCTGATAAGCCAGAGTGATGTATAGTAGGATGCCCCACATAGTAAACCCCGTGCTTCTAAGAAGCATCACATTCAGAATTTTGAAAGCACAGATTTACTCTTCGTGCTTGGCACCAGGTCTGTTTCATTCAGTAGAAACATCCAGGCTTTCCAGACGTACAGCAGTGTAGCAGCTCAAACGGGCTTGCCAGATGTCCTCAAATCCCAGACAAGTTAAGCATTCTTGAATTGTGCCACCCATGTCAGTGTTCTGAGCAGAAAGAGGAAACATTCCAAGGGAAAAGAGTCACGAAACCTCTGAAGAAATATCATGCACTGAATGATCTATAATGCTCATCCTGTGCCTTTCTCTTTCGGTTGTGTGAGATTCTGCTGGGTGGGCTGTGTGGAAGGTTTTTGCTTAAAATACATGCAATACTAATAAAGCTTCCTATTTACAAATGAAATACGGTTGATTATAGAAGTAATGACTGAAGGGACTCACCAACATGAAGGGTGTTAGCCTATTGACAAGATAATTGAGCAGAAGTCCCTGAAGCCATGCTTCCTTAACTCTTGGAGGTATCTGAAGAAGCAAAAAATGTCACAAGAGCATGCTTTACCTTGGTATGGTATTGTTGCTTTTAGCAGCCCAGACTAAGAAGTATACAAAGACTGTAGAAGACAGTACAAGAGTTTAAGGATATGTGTGTTTTGTCTTTAGTTTCACTCGTTCTGTGTGTGGAACTGTTGCAGCTGGAAGAGTTCTGCTTTGTTACTTTCAGCTCTATCTAGGAGCTTTTCTTTACATTCATCAGCATGAGATTTCTAGAAATACTTTGATCCCAAATGAATATATATTTTTTTCCTACAGTGGGCAGGGAGGGGGACTTCTTTGTCTCACAGCTAGAAACATTCTGCTCATGACACTGTTTTTGAATGTGGTTATGGAAAGACTAAGACCTGAAGAGACAGAAAACTGTGTGTTCCGGCACTGTACTGACCCACTGCAACTGCTTGCTACTTATTTGTATATTCAAAATATAGTGATTATAACAATCTAACCTTCCTTTAGGAAGAGTAGGAAAAAATAATTATTTCTTAGAAATAGTTATTAACAAATGATGTCACCTATTTGAACGTTGAATCTTTTTAATACCAGTGAACAAATGGTTGCAACTGTTGGTGGCAAAAGAGCACTTGCCTTCATCAGTCTTTGTGGGCTAGATTTACAGAGATGCCCCAGAAAGTGCAATGCATCTGACTGGAGGCTGATTTTTGCAGTGGTTGTGGTAAAAGGAACTGAATTCAGTGAAGGAGAAGCTATGGTTATTCTGCATAATGTTGATCAATTTTATCTGCATATTGATAATACATTTTGTTTGCCTTACTGACAGAGTATGAGATCCTCTAACCACAGCAGCAGGAGCATTAAGCCAGGTCTTGTTATTTCTGATCTATGGCTGCACCATTATTTGGAAACCACGGTATGCCAGGTGCAGCCTTGATGTTCTTTTTTTAAGAAAACCCTTGTGCCTGAATTGAGGTCTCAAAAATCAGATTTTTGATGATTTTGTGGTTATAACCTAGATTTCAATTTGAGGAAGTACCTCAGTATGCACTTCAAGAATTAATCTATGCAATTCTCAAACTAATCATGAGCTTTCATTGAGCTGTGGAGTTTGGCCCACTGAAATAATTATACTGACCAGCTAGAAACAAAAGCACCACACAGTGTTGCTTTCATGAGATGTTGAGCCTTGTCAGATTTTCTACAGAATCTCCAGACAGCCGTGTCTGGAGTCATGCCATACGTATGGCATCTGTGATAGTGCACTGCGTCTCTTTCATGTATGTTCACATGGACAGCTAGTATTTGTCTTTGGAAAGGAATGTTAGCTTTTGTGTAACTTTAACCATGTATGTTCCATATAACGCCCTCCATTTTATTCTCCTATATTTCTTTCCAGCCTTATGTTATATGTTCTATTCATATAATGCGATTTCTCTTTGTCCTTTTCTTCACTTAGTAGATATAAACTTGCTTTTCCAATTTTAAAAATATCAGGGATAATTATGGACAAAACCTGAGTACAGATGTCTCAGTTAATGAGACTCTTAACTAAAGCACGTGGAAATCTTGAAGAGCATACAGTGATGTTTCAGAATCCATATTCACAGTCTTTCAGCTTGCAAACATAGCGAGCTCTTTGAAACAGGGAGAGTCTTTTGACTGGATGCTTGTGGATGTGTCAAATAGAGTGGGTCTGTGACCCGAGGGTTAGAGTTTGCAGTAACAGTAATGGAAATGATGATGATAATAGGTAGGCTATTTCCTTATGTTAACAGAGCTTTGCAGATCCCATTGAGACACTGGTCAGATGTCAGAATATGTAAAAACAGGCACAGTGAGAATACATGCAGGCTGACGTTAAAGGAGCACAGAACGAGGGAATGATGAGCAACCTTAACAGTGAAAGAAAACAAAACATTACTTTGCAAGGAGAGAGAAATGGAAGGAGTAGAAAATTCAGATCACCACACAGAATAGGTGTGGAACTGTTAATAGTGCCCATGATGAGCAAACACACCATGTCTGTGGGCTGGCTGGGAGGGCAACCTGTGCCAGAGAATGTCAGGGAAGGATTGTTTAATGGGAAACAAACCTAGCTGAAGGGTAACAGCACAGATGCTGTGCTCTTGTGCTACAGAGAGAAGCAGCCATGGCATGGGAGTTTTGAGTGGAAAGTGAAGCATTCGGTGGGGATGCATATTCAGAGACTAGATTGACTGAGGTGAAATGCACATGATGTTGGGGAAATGTTATTTGAAAAATTAGTTAATTTTGTCCCAGCTCTACCTCTCTAATGCGTGAGAAAACAATTTATTATATCTCTTTAATGTCTTATCTCTGATTGTAGTTTAACAGGACAGGCTATTTTTTTAATCTTGTCTAGACCTGTAAAATAAACCGCATACTTTTTTTTGCTGGATATTGAAACTAAGGAAACTTGTCTTCAGATTCTTGTCTTGCTTTTCTGTTTCAATCACACGGATGGTGAGGCCTTACTTTGCCTCTTCCTGAATTACAAATCAAAGGACAGTAAAAAACAGATGAGCTCTTTGACAGTATGTATGAGATGATGATTGACAGTGATAAGATAGATTCCTTGTTACGTGAATGATCAATCTGTATTTGGATATTAAGACACTTTCCTGTTGGAAAATCTCTGAAATAGGTAAACTGGTGATGAAATCCTGAGGGGGGAAAAAAAATGAAAAATTGTAGCATCTCATAATGGACTGTAAAGAAGGCTTTTTATGTGCAATTTCACTAGAACTCACTAGGTATGTAGAACACATTTGATTTAGTTGTGCTATTTTCAAATTGTGTTATCTGACAAACTGAGTACAGAATGCATAATTAGATCATACTACTGTAGTTATGATAATGAATGCTGCATTTGCAAGACTTGAAGCCTCACATTAGGCAGATATTTAATTTTTTATAGCTGTTTCTGACAGGTAACATTATTTATCCTGAACATAAATCTGTCAGGAATTCTATTTGTACTAAAGGCTTTTGTGTAGTAAATTACAATTTTGATTTTTAACTGACAAATCTGCACAAGCATTTTATTTTGTAAGCAAAATAGTTTTAAATAAATTCTTTGTAATTACCATTGCTTTATTGTATGACTTCATAAACAGTATAAAGCAGGCTTTAAAACACTTAAAATAATGGTATTTATCAAAATGTAATGTACTTCACAAACAAAAATCTTCTCAAAAACAAAGCTTTCACTTTTAAGAGCTGCCAGAACTTGATAGGATGTAAATAAGTGAAAGCAAGAGAATTGTGAATTGCTTGTACTTTTGCTTGGGTTAATTTTATTGGGCAGTGAAGAAGTAGAAAATAAGTCACAGAGAGGAAGAATGAAAACAATCCATTGAGAAAGCCTGAACTTGGTACTGAATTTTCACATCTAAATGTAAATGGGAAGGATTCTGACTCTTTGTAGTTGCTTTCTGTCTTCTAAGTGCTGCCTGTATACCATAATCTTAAACAGTTCTTGTTCCTTCCTAAGCAATTGTTCATAAAGCCCATGTTCTGCTGCTCAGATGCTCCCTCATGCTGGCCTTCTGGCCTGTTTACTGAAGGAGGAGAACATCCTGGACATGTGCATGTATGATAATGAACAAATGGATCTACATGGCAAAATTGCTTTCCTAGGGAAATAGAAAATAATCTGCCTTGGCACCAGAACTCATCTTCTGCTTGTCATTAACAGTATGAACATAGTGAAATGAAATTACTTTCAGACATGATGCAGAAGCAGTTTTTAAGTGCAAGGATACTCTCGTGTGGATTCAGTACTTCTAATCTCTCTGGTTATTCTGGTTTCCAAAAAATAAAAAATAAAAAAATTGAAAGAGCACTGAAATGTTTGGACAGACCCTACAGCCATTCAGGCTGCATTTACCCCCAGGAAGAGTATTATGTTTATAGCAGGGAAAGGTAATTTGTCCCTCTTGCAGTTCTCTGCTTAGATTTCACGATAGTTGCATCCTCTGTAGGCTGAATAATCAGGGACATGACTGAATGCATGTTATGTTTACTGGAGAGACTTCTGTTGACTTAATGTGGGCTTTGGATCGAGCGCTGAGAGTGCAGCAGATGAGGGCCATAATAGACCTTTTTTCCTTTAAGATACTCTAGAATGCACAGAAATACACACTGGGGAGCCTGGAGAGCACACAGATAGGTGTGTGGTATAGAGGCTTATCTACAGATAAGTCCAAGAAGAGGAAGATTATATTTATCATAAAGCAGTTGGGAAAAGCTGTGTGCTTATTAATCAGACACTATATCTTCTCCTTGATCTATAGAAGTGATAGCTAGAGAAACACTGATGTGCCCTTGTCTGTGAAGCCTGCTTTTCTGCCTCAGAATGGAATGCCTCCAAAACCTGTGAATCGGTGACACCAAAGTGGTGATTAACTTTATAGGCTAAATCACCTTCATTAAGTTTCATTTGATCAAATTAAAGCCTTTTTTATTTTTTTTCAAGCATTGCTTTAAAAAGAAACAATTAACATTACTACTCTGGGGCCCTGAGCACAGATACTGCAGTCCCAGAGATGGAACGCTGTCAAAATTTATTGTCTGTATCATCTGAAACATTAATATTTTATTTGAAATACTTTGGGTAAGTCCTTCTTCTCACGGTATGGTAGAACTTAATGAACGTGCTTTCCTAAATAATTTTATGTCATTTGGTGTTTTAGTGAAAAGATGGGGGTACTTAATTCTCAGATGCATCAAGCTCATGTGTAGTGCCAATTATTTAAATTGTTCTTTGAATCACTCATACCATATCTCTGCAGTTAATTAACTTCCACACCTGTCTTCTGTTACAGAATCCCCCGTATTTATTTCTTGCCTTTACAATTCTGCTTTGTGCATTGTTCCTTCCAATACTGTGTTTGCTGTAAATTTGACAAAGATGAAAAACGATGATGACTGCAGATGGACAGTGATGACAACTGCAGGTGGCAAATGGGGGTTGGAAGCATAATGGGAACAATTTCAAGGACTATTCAGCCATTATCTGAAGGAAATGTTTAGATACCAGTGTGGGGCATGACAGTTTTGGCCTACTGGATGAATAACAAGAAATTTTGTCGGTGGCTGATGGTGGCTATTCAAATAACACCTTGCTTTGTGTGCTCAATATCAAAGAAAGGAATGATGAGGAAGCAGCTGTGGGACTAGGTGGGCAAGCTGTATGAGCTGAGTCTTTGGCAGGAAGGATCCTGTGGAAAGAATGACTCCTGCTTTGCTAGAAAACTCACGTGGGAGCCCCTGGAGCCAAAAGGGGGGACTGTTACAGGTTTAACAAAAGTAGGAACAGATCTTTCCATTTTGCTTAATGAGACTGCTGTCCTTTAAAGTACCCTGTGATGAGGGGGACCTGTTTTGTATCTGACTCAAGAGGTGGTTGAAAAGCCCCTCTCTGGGTGCTAGGGAAGGCTGAAGCCAGAGGAATGGATGTATGCACTGGGGATCCTCAGGAATTAAAAAAACAACAACTGGCAGGCAGTGTCCAGCCCTTCTGATCACTGCTTCTTACCTAGCTCATTTAGTTTCTGCTAAACGTTGCAGGGAAAAACAAGGACCAGCAGAACGGTGGCAGAACTGAATTGTAGTCCACAAAGAAATTCTGCTAGCATTCTGGAAGGAAACTTCTAACAAGATGAGAACTAATTAATTATGCTTTTTAAAATCACCTCTTTTTAGTTTGCCTAATGCCAAGACATTGTCAAACTGATTTCAGAAGTAGAAATACAGGTGAATTAAGAAGTATTCAGAAAAGCTTTGGCTGTATTTTTCAAAGTTGTATAGAAACTTCCGTGCTGTTCACCGTTATCAAACATGTCAGTTAGGAAGTTTTCAGATATCATAAGTTTAATTATAATATTCAGATTTTAGTCTCTGTAAAGAATCTCTTCTTGCTAGGAGATAAGTAATGATGTATTCAAATAAAAAAAGCAGAATTTACTGTACTTGGAATTCAGGAATTGTTTGCGGTCTATATCTGTATTGAGAAATTGGCTTTCTTAAGAAATTTTCAGTAATTGTAGGTTGGACTTCTTTCCAAGATGAATTTTTCAGAAAATATTTGGTATTATCAGTTTTTGATCTCATTAAAAGCTCATGAGGTATATTAAAAATATCACAGCTCAACTAACATTCTGATATTTTAGAACGTCTTTCCTCTGCTACATATGTTCAATAAAACCTTATTGCTTTGTTTGTTAGCAGAGATCCTGTACAATGCAGAGTGTGCATGTCTAATTTGGTTGTGTTGTTTTCCGTGTGGATCTGGCTAAGTGCTTATCATAAGGTTTCTCTGTTCAGAAGAGTGCCCTTCTTCTACTTCCCTATTTTTAATTTAAGATTCTGTTGTTTTCTGTACATTTAGCCAAAGAAATGGTATCAGCCATCCTGTTTCTTTCTCCTTTGCCTTTGGAATAAATAAATAAAAATAGGGTTTAGTGCTGTATTTTTTAACTAAGAGCCTTTGTGTGAGCTGACAATTTAAAAATTATTTTTCTATTTTAATTTTTCACAATTTTCTGAGATGGCTGCAGGCTTTGAAGTGTGCAATTATGTCATACTGAGCTAAGGACCACCGGTGGAATTGCTTGAAGTGTTATTTAGTAGTATTGCAATCCCTGAGCCTTGAACACTTCAAGATGTAATATGAGTAATCCTGTGCTATTTCCCACTTTATCTAGGTGCAGCATTATTATGGCTGCAGCTTTCTCATTATAATCGTGCTAATGGGGAAGGGGGAGAAGGGGAAAGAAGAATGAGAAAGATAAATGACAGGAAGAAACTCCCTTTCCCTGCAGGGGAAAAGAGAAAAAAGATTTTTATGATCTCATTCTTGGTGTTGGTGAAAGACTGCTCAGCTGAGGACAGAGGACACTTGCCCCAAAAGCACACAGTGTCAGTCTCATGGGTACCCCTCAGGCAGCAATCATGATGAAGAACTTGGAAAAACTTTCTGTGGTCATCCCCTTCACAGTTGTTCTTCCTGTTCTGCTTACACTGATGACATGAGTAGTAGGATAACATATTGACTGAAGGTGTAGATGCACTGAAAAAAAGATCATCACAAGGCTTGGAGGGCATGAGGCCGCGGGATCCTGAAGCAACTGGGAAACTGGGCAGGTATCTCTGTTGTCAGTTTTCTTGCATGAGGTCCTTCTTGCACACTTAACCCCTCATTTGGAAGGAAGTACACAGTTTGTCATATCAATGTTCAGAGGTTGCTGACCCCTCTTATAAAGCACTGAAGGATGTATGAGCTGAAAAGCCCTCTTTCCAAGTCATTTGCAATTTGGCTACCGTGGCCACTTCTTCCTCAATTGGGCTTTTCCTTGCTTTCAATAACAGTTTAGAACCAGAACCTGTTCCAGTTCCAGCTGTGTTAAGCAAGCTTAATGGCTTTTTTATTTATTTTTAATGCTGTTTAGAAGGGCTGCTTGCTGGTGGCTTATATTCTCAGATAACTGTTGATTATTTTCTTGTCATTTTCAGTTCACTGGCTGAGGATAAATGGCTCTAATAAACAGCGGCAACCGTTGGTCTGGCAATAAATCCCCCCTCAGTGTGGGGCCTTGTGCAATGTAGTCTCCACAACAAACCCAAGGTGCCATGCAGAGACCTGTCCTCGTTTTTCACCAGCAAAGTAGGTAAGTGCTGGGGATCCTGTGCGACACTTTCTCACCCCTTCTGCCTCTGAAGGTTTCTCTTTGTGTTCTCATTTTTAAGTCCTGATTTCTTGGGTCCTAATCCAGCAAGTTCGTTTGATGGTGGGTAGACTGGGAGTTCATATAGATCGTAAAGAACAATCAAAAAGTAGAGAGCAGGTAGATAGAGGAGAAAGTGTAGTTATTTCCTGGGAGCTCCATTGGTTATGTACACACATCACATGGGTAATTCATAAAAGAAAACTCTCCGTGGATGTAATTTGGAGTATATAAAAAAAAAACGTACCACTGAACACATACAACTCTGTTAGCAAAGAGTGCCCTCAGGCAGCTCAACTTTTTAATCTTGATTTTATTCATTAAACGGAATGTAAATAATGTGTCAGCAAGCTTAGAGGGATAGAAAGGCAGAAAAATGCAGTTACCTGCATCTCTTATGTGATGCTGAGGAATTAATTTGTTCAGCTAACTGAAACAGTGCATTGAGCTGAAGAGAACTTGGGCATTGTTTTGGATACTATTTCTGAAAGATATTGTTTGATGTAGATATCAGAATCAGAGGAGGGATGGATGAACATTATGCTCAAAGAAAATACTAACTTTTCAAAAAGTGTTGTGAATCCCTGTGATTTATCATTAAGCTGCAACCTTACTTAAGTGAAGAAGTATATCGATAAATCTTCAGTCATGAGAGTTGGATTAAATTCTAATTAAATGTGATAAATTCATGAAAATATGCTGCTGCGGTTTGCATTTGCTATCAAAGCTTGGGTCATACAGGAATCTGTGAAACGTGACTAACTAGCATCTTGCTAAGCTTCCAGCTTGAGAATGTGAATAGAATACAAACAGGCAAGAAAAAATGTAAATTTACATCTGGAGAATGAAAAGCCTCTGGGGAATGTCCTGCTGTAAATAGGAATAATGTTGGATGCAACACAACTTGATGTGGCCAAGAATATTCGAGATTGAGGTTATTGGTATGTGGTTAGCCCCTAACTTGACAGCATTACTCATGGATATTTTGCCGCTACCTAAAGTTCTGAGTAATAATAGAAGTAGGGCAGAGAAATGACTAAGCAGCCTTCTTTCCCACAGAGATTTGACTGCTTAGATAATTGACTGACAATCTGATTTATGAATAAAATTTCCTTGATCTAGCTGGAAGCTTATTACTGCTCCAAATGGCCAATATCTGGCTATGGTCTAGTTGGCTGACATTGATTGCTTTGCAGGGGAACCTGCATCAGGACCAATATGTCTCTGCTGTAGCCCAAGTTAGTCCTGACTGTACTGGTGAGGTCCAGCACCAGTGATTTCAAAGAAACTCCTTCTACTAAGACATAAATATAAGAGGATGGAGAGTGGAAACTCTACAATAATCCTGTCATAAGACCAATGATGACATATTGTAGATGAAATGTCTTGAATCTGAGCCACTTAGATATTGTGCTATACAATATGTCAATCTTTTTTTAACGTTTGTGTTTTTTTTTTCTTGAACTGTGACTCATATGAAACAATTTGCCACATTTAAAGACATACAAATTAACCCAAGAGTCCATGCCCAAGGTCCTTGCATGTTACAAATTCTGAGAATAGGGAAACATAAGCGCTCTTCTAAGTAACCATTTTTTATCATTCCCTGTAAATAGCACACACACACACATATATATATGTATATACCATTCCTTAGGCCCCAATAGGTGTATCCCTATAGAAACACAGGAACTTTTAGACCTTTGGTTTACCTACCCTACAGGTAGTGTGGTTGAGAACAAATGTCCCTCCAAATTACAAAGAAGGGATAAAGCTCAATTGAATGTCTGCTTTAGGCTCTGAACAGAGAAAAAGAGGAAGGAGTCTCTGTGTCTTTGCATTACAGAAGCCTCTTTTGTGCTATGGCTGAAATAGGTGATGATTGGTACTTATCAGAGTTATTAGCAGCAGATTGCTGCAGGAAGACTGAGAAAATGAATACTGATGCTTTAGCAGACAGGTATAAGTAATAAAAATATATGTTTTCATTTAAAAAACAAAACACATGAGAAGTGTAGAAATACACTGCTGGAATCCCAGCACATTGTAAGAGCAGCAGTAGCCTCTCGAGCAGAAGCACTAAGGTTTCTCTCTTTTCAACTATGGAACTAATTAGCTGTTGCTACTTCCAATTTTTAACCTCGGTCTATTGCTTCGTTTCATTTTTATTCTGTCTTTAATCGTAGCACGTCCATCTCAGCTTTATGTTGCATCCAGGCTTAAAATCCTGTGAATGAGTGAAAGAGCAGACAGGAATGCCTCCAAGCTGAGCATACCCTGTGTGAAGGTTGTTTTCTATGGAATCACTGTAGACACCCAACAGAGACAATTAGAATATATCTATTCCAAAATACCCTCTGGTATAAAGTTGGCGACTAGCTAATTAGAGGCACTTTTACAGCCCATGGAGATCATGAGACTCCGCTGCCATCTCAGTAGAAGGGCACACAATAGGCCAGAAAATACTTTGTTGCTTAGCTTATAAGGGCTGAAATCTGGCAGTGGACTCGCTCTCTTTCAAGGCTAGATCCCTCACTTACTCTCACTGGTGGCTCATCTGGTTCATGGGCTCCACTGTCCATTATAGCCCTCATTATCTTCTGTTGCATTTCTACTGCAAGGCCGCCTTAAAGAGAAATTTAAGTGCTGAACTCCTTGATCCTGTCTCTCAGCATATGCTTCTGTATCATTATCTAGTGTGTTACTGTGGATCTCTGTGCTTTTTCATTCACCTCCTCCAAATGTTTTGTGTAAGCTTTGAAGCATTTCTTCTGCTTTATTCTTCACTCAATATGTGAAATTCAAAATAAAAATTAGAGATGCTTATATGGCCAGTGTATGTTTAGCAGCTAGTAGAGCAGGCCAATGCTTGAGATGTGAAGTTACTACTAAATCCTCTTTCTGAAGTTATCAACTGGAATTCAAAAAATCAAAAATACTCAGTTTAGAAGAGTGCTTAGCTGTGTAAGCCGACTCCAGCAAGTATCAGAGTAGGTTCTTGGGCTGGGAGTGCTGCTGCCTGTATCCAGCCATAGGACAGATGGACATATGCTGCTGCCTGTATCCAGCCCAGAATTAGGTCCTGAAAATATTAACAGATATGTGCTAATAAAAAGAGGTGGTAGAGTCTGAAAGTATGTCTTTCCCACGAGCTTCCTTAAGTATTAGAAAATGTGTGTCTAGAGTCACAGTGCAGGGACTCTTTCAGTAAATCTGGATTGGCCCTTGGCCAGGAGAAGTTATCACTGAGCTCAAGGATCTGGGCTTCTCCTGAGGAAATAAAAAAGCCTCATACTCTCATATTTCTAGCTGCACAGTTTACATTAAATTAAAATATGTTTTATCCGTTTAGCAGTCTGAATAATAAAAGCTGTATACAGCTGCACTAACACTGTGCTGTGCATTCTAATGACAAGCTTGTGACTATAGTAGAATTGCAACTGCTGTTCAGATGTTTCTTAATTTATCCCAAATATTTTATTAGGGCTTTTTTAAAGTATGCAAGCCAGAGAGGGAGGGGAAAAGAAGAGTAAATAGCATTTAAGATTTTAATAATTCTTTGTTAAAGAGATTTAATGTAAGGGAAATATGGAAATTGTATGTTTTCAGACTGATGAGTGCAATCATTTTGCCAAAACATGATTCAAATAACTGTCTAAATATTTGGAGTGTCTTCTAATAAAAATATACTCAACCTGTTTTCCCCACTCAGATTAATTTGAAAGCTAAAATGACATACAGTTCAAAGGAAGTCATTAAATCAGAAAGGACCACATTGTTCTCTCCTGGAAATCATGATTTAGTATTCAGCCTATGGTCTTAAACGTTTGTGTATTTTGCCAGCTGTTTAGCAGTTTGAGGCACTTTGAATATATTCAACAAAATGACAATAAGACTTGGGTAAAGTAAGATTCATTAGTGGAAACAACAGAATAAAGTAGACAAGTAAGACAAATAGAGGAAGGGAAAAGAAAAATGGCAAACTCCCTTCAGTGCATTTTTTTTCCCCAGTTTGAAAGGAGTATATGTGTGTAAATTGAAGAGGCACTATACATGCAAGGGAAAGTTTGTAGAGTAAGAACTGATAGTTACATATGGCTTGCTCTCCTTTTAATGGTCTGTGGGAAGAGACTGGTGACTTTTCCCCACAGACATAATAGAAAGCACATATTACTGGCTTTAAAATGTATCAGCGGCCTACAGTATTAGATAATAACAAAACTTTAGGCTACTACCATTGATTAGGGAAGTAATGGATGAACTTACAGGAGCAGCACTGGGAGATGGCACGCGTTGTGATGTGTCGTGTTCGTAGCTTTGAGAAGCAAGGACTTGGTGGCATCTGAGCTCTCTACCTGTGGTTCAGTACACGTGTGGCTTTTGGCTGTTTGCTTCTAACCCTGCTGTATAGCTACTGAAGTGCTGTTTGTGGATATGTAAAGTAAATGTTCTGAATAAAAAAAACATATTGGATAGTTATCAGAAAATGCGCAATATTGGATGAGAATTCTTTAAAAATCTATTAAATAAGTATACTGTAAAGGTTACATAGTAAAATGTGTTGACATACATCTGTAGAAGCCTATTTATTCCTCTCTTCAAATTTAGAGTTCAGATTTAATCCCATGAAGAGTGCAGATTTGTTTCACTCATATAGCCTCAAAACCTGAGTGATCTCTGATTTGAGGAATGTAAATTATGGATCTCTTTAAGCTAAACAGCAATTCTATTTACAGCACTTGGCATAGCTTTTCTTCTCTCTTTACGTGTAGGGTACAGATGCATACACACACACACACCAGTGTTTCCACTAGCATCTAGTTGCCTTTCTGAGAGCTGCCAAAATGCATCAGGTGCCCGAGAGCTGTGCTCACTGTGATAAATGCCTCACATGCACCCCCAGATGAGGAGTGAAGAAGAATACCTGCTTAGCTGGCTGTGTTTCTCTCTTGTTAGAGTAGTGCACTGTGATCTCTGTAAATCTGTGTGTAAGATGGCATCTGAAGACAACTCCCAGTGCTTTGGAAACACAGAGCAAGACATCTAGATAGTTTTATATGGAAGTAAAATTAAGAAAATACACCGAAGGCAGAAAATATTGACTTATCATCACTTGCCTTTACCGAGGCAGAAGGCCACTCACAAGTCAGGAAAGCCCTTTGGAGCCTGACACTGCCAGCCATCGGATGTCACTGTTGCACTGCTCAACTCCCACGGAAAATCCATTTCTTTAGTAAAGAATTCTCTATCTTAAGGAAGGCAAAATAAAGATAAATAGGTAAGAATTAGGGGGAGTTGGGTAGGGTTCTGAGTGAGATTCATCTCTGTGTGTAAATTGAAGCCAGTACCTTAAAGAAGATTGAAACAAGATAGGCAGTTTTTTCTTCCACAAGTGTCAAAGGAGGCAGAGTCCATCAGGGCACAGTGCCAAGGAGCTGCCTCTGTCTAATGAAGGAGGGAGATGACTGTCTCAGTGACGGATCCTGGCACGATTCTTTTTAATGTTGATGGATGTATGAGAGACCAAAGCACAAAAGGGTTTAAGAAAGAAAGCAAAGAGGGAGTAGGCAGTGTGGGATACTTCTTCCTCAAGCTGGGATGGGGGCACTTTCTCTTCAAAATAGGAGCATTTTATCACCCCTCATTTTCATTCAAATCAGTGAAAATTGATCAAGAATCAGGTAGTTACTGCATTCTTCCTCTGTTTGTGTCCATCGTACATTTAGAATCATCAGCTCTTATTAGTGTATCATTAACATAGTAGGATCTGACTAATAACTTTTATCAAGGTAGCATATGTTTGTAAGTGTTGTGATTGTGAGCAGTAAGTATAAGAAAGATCTATTAAGGGAACAACAGTTTCCCCAGTGTTATTATATGCATATATATATAATACACAGAGAGATCAGTTGCAATGGTTAGTTGCGAGTTCTGTATCAAAACTGATCCTTAATAGCATATATTATTTTTATGTTTCGTCTTTCTGAAGATATATCCAGTGGGAGAATTTATTCTGTTAGGGTGACACAGCTTACTTGGTGACAAAATAGTTAAAATTATTTCACTGTTATTCATTATCTTTCAAAAAAAAAAGTTAGTATACAGATACACTCAGTTAAAGGGAGATGGTTGTAAGTTTATTGTTAGGCTTGGTTTTATTAATCTTGATTAATCCTAATTATTTTATTAACCTTAATAATCTAGAACACAAGATAAGCAGTAGGGTAAATTCACAGGTTACGTTGCATTCTGGAAGCACGGTGAATACTTCTGAGGTTGGATGGTAACTTAAATATATTGCATTTAAAAATGTGACGGAAAATAATAAAGTCATCTAGAATGCACAAAAAGAGAACAACTAGTATTTAATGGTATAAGAGAGCAGTACTTCAGCACAAAGGAGATGAGCTGACATACTGAAACCAGTATGATTTTACAGGGTGGAATGTGTATGAAATAATGGGGAAGGGATTGATAAGTCATAATTATAGGGATATTATGTAATAAATTAAGCATAAAATGAGTGACTACTAGATTCCTACATTTGCTTGGCATTTGTGGA
The DNA here is from genome assembly GCF_038088225.1 of Cyrtonyx montezumae. NCBI lineage: Eukaryota > Metazoa > Chordata > Aves > Galliformes > Odontophoridae > Cyrtonyx > Cyrtonyx montezumae. The sequence continues at coordinate 6,193,536 of NW_027071914.1, read as the reverse complement.
GTTGGCATGCAAAATTTGCAGCCATTAGTATGTTTTTTTTCTTTCTTGAAAGCGCTTCTTCCTGATCTTGTGAATCTTAGTTTTAATTTTCATTGAGTTTTTAGCTTCTGATGTTAGAAAAAAACATACCTTATAGGACTAGTTAAAATAAACTGAACTATTTTTCAAAAGGACCACAGTTTGGTCATCCTATGTTGCTATATTTTGAGCTTTAAATTATAAATATTTCTTTTGTGATATTGATCTCTTATTGCCCCCATGAAGAGTTGGTGATAATTGAGAAAAGTGAAGGCAGGTCAGAAATGGTCAGCAGAAATGATGGATGAAAAACTAGGAAGGTTGATTAGCCAAAATGATGATAAAACATGCATGTAATAAATATCTGATAACACTGAAGGTTAACTCATTTCAGAAAACTATCTCTTGCTCAAACTATACATAGGAGTAACAAGTGTGCTATTAAATATCTGAAAAATAAAATTGGATAAAAAGGTATTTACCAAAGTAACAAGTAACTGTTCTAAATGGTTGAAGAGGCTTGAGGGAGAAGGTCAGCTAAATAGCTTTTGAAACTGAACATGGCACAAAAACTGAGTGTACAAAAGCTGGCATTAATAGAGAGAGAAACTGGACAAGGCTCTCGTCCATCATTCTGAGGACAGTGTGATTTTCTAAATCATTTGCACTTTTGTGCCCTGCTAATTTTCATTCCACATTCATTGTGACATGTCTCTCCTGAAAGAAAGGCAGGACTGAAGGTAGCTGATCTCACTAAAGTCTCCAAAAATGGACTTGTTGCTTCAAATATGTTTACAGTGGAAAGCATTTCAAGAACTCAACTTGGAAATCTTTAATAGGAAAGAGCCCTTCTGAAAGACAAATGTGAAGCATGGAAAAGAGAGCTCCATAGTAAACCTAGGTACTCCACTAGGCTTGAGAGCATTTTCAAAGAAAGAAATATCTCAGAACAAAAGAGGAATTCCCTTAGCCATTTTCTTTTTCATTTTTCTCATTAGAGACACGATTTCTATCTGCCACATTCAAGAGCAGATGGGAGGTGGAAGCAGAACCAGTGCCCTCATACATGGTCTTACAAGCAACTTATGCAAGTAATTCTATGTTCTTTCCTTACCCTGGTTTCCCAGTAGTTAATTCTTCTCATTTGCTCACAAGTAGCTGAGAAACAACTAAGATGATGTCACTGAGTGATAAGAAAAGATGGGGAGTAGCTGGCCCGGTCTGTTAGCCCATTTGCTGAAAATGGGCATCCTGACACAGCAAAATGCTTATGACAAGTGTTCCTGTGAACCTGCAGTACAGCAAACTGCAGCTCTACCTTGTTTTTATTGAGAAGAGAATGAGGCTGAATAGTCAAAATGAAAACTGTGACCTTGGTTAGCATCAGCACATGGCTTTGGGTATGTGTATGTATGTTTGTGCGTTTCTTCTTTCATCCTTTGAGAGATAGAGGACAGTGTTAAAGAGTTTGGGTTTAAAAATCGAATCTCAAATTGTGCGAGCTAATACAACTGTGACAAAATTGGCAGTCTGTCACCTGATAGACTGTCAAAGCATGTAGAATTTTCCCAAGAGGGAACAATAGGAACAGTAACGGCAAGTGTCAGTGTAGAATATAAAATGGGATGGTGTGCTGTATGTAGCATGGGAGTGTGATGGCAGAGGACAGGAGAAACTGGTTGTAAGAACTAGGAGCAGCTCAAATTTCACATGAAACTGGAAATGTTGGCCTTGATTACATACTATAATGGGAATAATAACTATCAACAGCATGTTCTCCATACATAGCTATTGAGGAGACAAGCCTGAGTTAATCTGTAGGCAATGATTTTTTTGAGAGGACAATCACTGGACAGCAACAACCTTTTTTACTTTGAATGTTCACGTTACAAAAGACTGTTTGCTGTTCTAAGCTGATAATAGTTTTTTACTGACTAGATCTGGAGAGTCTTAATGGGCTCTACGTGTTTAACTTGTTTTGCTTTCCAGTGTGTTACCAAAAGCTTCCATTTTCATTAATGTTCAACTCTGCGTGCTCTGTTCTTACTACATTTTCAGCTACATATGTTGTCTCAGACTATATATACAGAATTTGTATCGATACATAGATAATTTTGTCTTTCGTTATTAACACAATTGCTATTAAATGTGTCAAGTAGCTTGTTGCAAACGCTTAATGTGTATGCAAGTGTAAACATGAGGAATTTCTAGATAAATGTATAATGATTGGATAGGAACCTTTAACTGCACCCAGGAAGACTGCAGATGTGCATTCATAGGCTCTGATCCAGCAAAGTGCTTAAACACCTGTTTTACTTAAGAACACAAGCAGCCCAATTGAAGTTAATGGGACTATTCAGGCTTAAAAATAAGAGCTTAGATTGAATAGTTGGATTGGAGCCAGGAATATTAACAGGCAGGAGCCACTGTATTTATGAATTGTCTTTGTCTCAGGCAGCAAGTTAGTAAGCAATATCTGTACCAGCCAGTAGTGGGATTACTTACTCTTTGTGGGGTCACAGAATTGGAAGAAACATGAAGGATGGGATAATTCCGTAAAAAGGAATTTAAAGCCCCCAAGTTAGAATCTAGCTCCAGACACCAAATGCTTCAGACTGGAGAAGCTGCCTTAAATGTTAGAGTTTGGATCAAGTTGATCACTTGATGTAGTTACTCAGAGACCTCAGATTTCCCTTACATTAGTTATACCTTAAATGGTGTCAGATTAAAACTCTGCACACCAAACTGTTATATTTTTATGTAAGCCTATCCCAGGGCTCTTAGTAGCTGCACTTTAACTTACCTTAATTTGGTAAGTTTAAGGGAAAATTTTTTACAACCCCAAAAAACCCATGCCTTTCTAACAAAGAACATGAAAGACATGCACACATGTAGCTCTCTCTGGGCTAACACTGCATCTCCAGCTCCACTTCTACCAAATGCTCTGAATAGTCTCTCTGGCTGTATTGCATGCAAAGAAAATGATGCTGAGAAAGGAGAAAAATGCTGACTCTTCTATCTGAAATCACACCAAGTACTAATAAAAATGCTAGCTCTGCTTTATTTGAAAGCAGCTCAACACATGATCTCTGCTCTGATTTCTTTTATGTGAATCACCCATACCTATTGATAATAAAGTGAAATTTCTTTCTTTACATCCTTATAAACCTCAAGAAAGATATGCAAATTGAAAAATGCACCTATGTCAGATTGCTGTCAGGTAGCACCTTTCGCTCTAGAGGACTATTTGTAAGCACAGGGAAACATCCAGAAAGTAGTAATAAATTACTCTGGTACACTGTTCTGGCAGCCGTTAATAAATCAATGTGAAGGGGAGTTCTGAAGGGCAAAATGTTGCTGTCGGTAGGTGTCCAATTTAATTTTGCTCAAAATTAATATTTCGGATATGATAAGTGAGCTGGCAGGAACAGATTTCATGATTAATTCTACAGAGTCAAAAATGCTTTGATGGCACTTTAATAGCAGCTTCACTGATCTGAAAGTCCCTCCAACTGACCGGTGTGCTTGAGTCTCTAAACTATATTATTAAGCCTCTTATGCTGATCCGTAAATAATGGAATGTTGGATGCTAAACGGTGAAGTCTATTTTGCTCCTAGTTCTACCTGCCTAACCTAAATGTGGACTTGGCTGAAATTAACTTGGATATATAGTAGCTTAAAAAAATCAAGCAGGGGTCAGCCCTTTTGACAACACAACCCTAACTTGTTCTGTTAGGTGCCTAATTCTCTTGACCCTGACACAGAAGAATTGGAAAGTCCTTTTTTTTTTGTACTAGAATAAACTGAAATATTGGAAGGTTAATGAGGGTCTAATTAAGAGGAAGCTTTCAAATGTAAAATGACATTAAAAACAAATATACATTTTGTTTCATGTGGAAGAGCTTTCATTCTTGCTTCTGGGGACCTTTGCAAATGCTAATCAGTGAAGACCTGCAGTATCCTTGTCAAATTTCATAGCTAACATTTGTATGTACAGAACCATTCTCTTTAATAGAGTTGTCCTCTGTACTGGACATTTGCTGATATGCCACCTTCTGAAAGAGATTTTCTATTATCATTTTAGTGATAGAAAAACTGAGTTGCAAAAGGGCAACTTCACATCCAAGTTACACGCTGCCTTGAATCGGTAATTATTTTACAACATTTTGCTGTTAATTTTTCTGGTAAGCCACAGAATCCTTAAATCTTGAGTCAGGTATGATTCTAGAGATTTGTAAAAATAAAAGGCACTGTGAGTGTTAGATTTTATGTATGCATATTGAAAAACAAGGAGAAGACACGTTTATGCAATCCAGATGAAAAATCATGCAGATGCAGAAAATGTATAAGAAAACTGATTAACTTTAGCAATGTAAATTATCCTTATGTTTATGCATTTCTTCAATTTAGAATATTCATTAAAAGCCTTGAAATGAGACTTGTTGCTAGCTGTTTCAAAGGAGGTAGTACTCAACTTGATTAAATTGTACTTTGGGCACAGCGTATGTGTTGGAATTCTATAGAATCTACAGCTGATGTCATTTATAGCAAAATGTACACAGGATGAGTGAAATAAAACCTTGTACTAATTTTACCATGTAAAGAACAGTTTGGGAGGAGTTTATAACAGCTCATCTCTCCTAAATTTGATGTTTACACTGGGAACTGGGTCATACCAGGGTCACTATACAGCCAGTGGAGTCAGAAGGTGCCAGTGGTTCAAGTAGCCTCACTGGCAGAAGTCCAATGGAGAACAGAGGTGTTGGTACAGGGTGCTCCGTTCATTTGGGGGCTCCACCTTTCTCCCACAGCAGCATACAAAGATTTGGATATGCCTGTCCCCAAGCATAGCATTTGCTCATCAAGCTACAAGCAGAAGATGATTAATAAGCAGTTGGCCACTGTAAGTGTGAAAGAAGTAAGGAGTACTCATGCATCTCTGCTCTAGCAGTGCTTTCCTTGCACTGCGGCAGCAGTTCAGGGTTTCAGCTGGTGTAACTCAGTAATAGGCATCAGTCTGAACAGGAACTCACATTGTGAGTATCTCCGTACTGGAACCCCCATACACCAAACCTTGGTGACAACCCTGGGTGTCCACTAAACATTCCTGAGCTTGCCAGAAAAATCTTTCTTGCACCAGGTGCATTTCTTACCTTGCAACTGCCCTCCAGCGTGTTGCTGCCACGAGCCCCATTCAGGCTTTGTGTGCTGGGGACCTGAACCCAGTTCTACCAGAGATTCACTGGTTCAGCCATTCTACATTGCAAATGCAAGGAAGACTGCCACTGCCACTTTCTCTTGTGTCAGAAAGCCATTAAGAAAGAACAGTATAAAAAAGGCATTGTTCAACATCCAAACTCCAGCTGTCAGTCATGGAAGAAGCATCATTAATTTCTGAGGGGCTTTCTTATATATCTAGATGGGTAAATGAAAAGGTGAAAATGAAAAATAAATTCTCAAATATAAATGGAACACTTGGATTATAAACTAGCCATAATGCTCTGTTTCTGTGGCAACACAGAGGGACTGAAGGCTCTTACAGGAGTATTTCTCTGACTCATTCCTGGAAATTAATGCAGTCTTTTAATTTGAGGCTGTTGGTTTGGCAAAAGAACTTCAGAAGCAGCACTTTGATGTCTCTTTGTAGCTGAGGAAAAGCCTTTAATTAGGTCACCTAAACTTCATTTTCTTTCAAACTGTTCACTTTCGCAATTCCTTTTTCCTTTCTTTCCTTTGATGTGTCAAAATATATGCCAGTGATATTTAAGTTTATTTATTATGCACTGGCATTAAACCTTTGCTATTAACATTTATTTATATGCTTGAAAATTGATTAATTAATTAAGTGTGGAAGGAGAATTATTCATTCATGTTTCATTTAACATTCTACATGCTTGTCACACTGTACATAAGTACTCTGTAGCAGTAAAAACTATACTGTGTTGGAGTGGGTGTTATGTCTCCTGGCCCAATTAGCTCCTTGGTTTTAATTCTATTTGTAAATTGAAAACTAATTTTCACTGATTCACTAAGAAGGGACCAATTTTTGAGTTGAGCTATGAAGTCAAACATGGAAAGATTAGCCTGAATTTGGGATGGTGTGATGTACAGAATTCCATAAGAGCTCATGCTGCGTTGTTGGACTGCGTTAACTCATGTTTCATTGTGTGCATTGTTTGGGAGGTTCAGACAAGGAAGGTTTTGTTGACGTGCATGCCTGAACACACAGTTTTGATCTGTGAGCTTATACAATTATTCTCATCCAAAATGAGAGCAAAGCAGTACCAAATGACCTGTCACGTAATTAGAAGGATGAAATTCATCCTGTGCAGTGGTACAGACCATTACCCACGCACTGTTATTGTTCTGAATTAGCAGTCCCATACTGAGCACAGTATTGGTCGTGGCTGGCTCCTTATGGAGACTGAAATCACCTCTGGTAAATGCTGAATGAATATTTGTAATGCCAGTATGTGAAACATCTAATGAATGAAATTAATTTGTATAAAGCATTGAGTGTGTTTTGTGCTTGATCCTCGGGTGCTGGAGCTGAAGAAACAGCTCTGTTGTGGGGATGATGCATTTTTGGGAGATGAAGCAGGAAATAATCGGGGTTTTTTTTAGTGATGGTTCAGCAAATCTTCCCTTTCCAGGCTCCACTCAGTGCCTCTATATCTCATGCTGCAAAAGACTGTAGGGCATATGCCATTTCTACACATAACAAAAGAATGAGTAGGGAAAAATAGGTGTGGGAGCAATAGAGTGCTAATTCCTGTGACTACAATGCTGTGCTGAGGAAATTCAGCAAATTGCCACTCCCATCCTTTTAAATCTGTCGTTATTTGTTTGGTTTTTGTTTGTTTTTGCTGTTCTTGAAGGAAATTCCCAGCTGAAAACACAAGTGAATCTTATGTAAAATCAGAATACATAAATGTGTCCTTTTTATGTTTAGAAATGTGTCTGTTTTTCACTGCAACGTTATGTGGTTGCTGTTTATCTCATGATGTTGTGATGTAGCAGAATGTCAGAACTGTGTTGCTAAAAGCTGAGCTTGATTATGGCAAGAACTGGCTCTTTACGGAAGGGAAGAAAGATAGCTATGCTTGTGCATTACAGTTTATCAGATTGCTTATTAGTTGTGTTAATGCCTCTTTTTTCACCAAAGGACCATTGTCCCTTACAGAACAGTGGCTGTGTTCTCTGTAGCTTTAAATAATTTAGACGGACAGAAAGCCACTGTCACTACAATGAAACAAAAAGTGTAACAAAGAATGGGATCACAGCATTGTGTACTGCAGTTTTAGGCAGGTACATGTGGTGAGCAGGAAAGCTCTGAAGATTTTTGTCTGTCAGAGAGAGAAAACTATTGAAAACATCAGAGTGCGATTGGGAGCAAAACCTTGTCCTTTCAGGAGGTGTTTTCTGCACAAAGGATGGTGGGGAGGTGGGGAATGAGGTAGTCAAAACGGGATGAGAAGAGTAGCAATATAACAAAGGTTTTCACTTCAGATAATTTTGTGATCCACCCTTGGGGAAACTTTGGCAACAAAATCTGGTACTGGATACATCATCTGGTGCACTCCAATAGGAGGAAAATGCATTCCTGGTGGGTCTGGGGAGCACCCCAGGCATAACAGTTGCCTCCGACTCACGATGGTATTAAGAAAGGAACTGTTACAGATGCAAGGAAATTAACACGAATTTGGTGTTGATATGTTAACGGTCTCATCAGCGCATCATAGGTAGAATCTGAAGACAGACAGTATGTTATATTTGTTTTTCCTGTTCTCTCATGCTTTGATTAGAGTACACAAATAGAATCATATTAATAGTATGGCATCTTACCATCTGCAATTGAAATTCAAGCCTGTAGCTTGCAGCCTTTTGATTGAGATGCAAAATAGCTTCTGGCAGTACCTTTTCTTCGGGTTTTACCATCAGTATTTGGGCAAAAAGACCTATTCTTTCCCTACTTCTAAACATTTTTTTATAGTCCAGTGAGTTATTTAATTGCTGGGTAATATTTTTTATTCTGACAAACGATGAATAAAAAAATGATTCCTGAACCAAAAGATATTCCTAATACTTCTGTTATTGATAAACTGAGGTCATGTTCAGTGCTGTGCACACTGTGCCGATTGTAATCTTATCTTCTCTTGCCACAAAAGAAAACAACTCTGGGCCATTCCCAAAAAAGTCTAAAATGTTTTTTAACTAGCATGGTTGTTATTTTTTCTAGCAAAGATTCTGCATATACTCTTTAAAAAGATGTCTTTGGAAGTAATGAGAAGTCACTCTCACTGAAAACAAAGGATCTCAACAGATCCATGTGCCTGTCCACACAAAGACCTGGGCCAGCTGCACTGTAACTGCTCTTGCAATAGTATGGAGTTTCTAAAATCCTCGTATGCTTGATGTATTTGTAATTTTGGTATTGACTACTGTTTGCAGTGTGCTTCTGTTTGTATTTTGCATGGTGTAGATGAAGAGAGATTGGGTTTTCATCTTTGGTATTTGCTACCTTCTTTGTGCAGTCCTTCACACTTCTGCAAATTGATGATCCAGTGCAGTGGTTTCTGATCTCCAGGGAACAGACAGTTCAAGTAAGACCACTGTTAGACACCTGCACTGAATTTACAACTTTACTAGAAAATTGTTGAGAGTTCACAGATTGAAGTGGTGTGAAAACCTGTTGGGTGTCGGATGCTGCATAGTCAGATGTCTCTGACTTGCTGCTCTCGCCATGGAGCCTCCTCAGTAGCATACAACTACAAACAGTAGTTTGCATTTGTCCCATTCAGCTTTAGTAGTTATTATGTGCAGAGTGTCAGACATTTCACACAGTCTCGGTGTCTGCACCAATATAGAAGTTCGTAGACGAATTAATTTAGAGTCAGCATTGATATGTCTGATTTGGAATATCACCTTGAGTATAGATTGGTTACCCTCACAGAGGCTTTTAGCAGGCCTCAGTCAGGCTCACTCCCTAAAGCTGTATCTGATATTTTACCTAGTGCTGATCACTGTAAGACTGTGTGAATCTGTAATATCTGAACTATTTTGATAGCAGCCATAGTTAGTGAGATTATGTAAAATAAATAGTCAACAGTACCCTTATTTCGTACTTGCTTGTCTCATTACTGATAAGCTTGGGCATCTGGGACCTTGTAACTAATAAATCATTGACAGCAAAACGTAAGAGTATCTGTTGAACACAGAGGTTCTCTCATCTTTCATCTAATTGACACCGTTAGGCTGAAGTTTCTAAAACCATGTTACTCTTAATAAATGTTAACTAAGCATTAACCTGTCATTGATCTGTAGTGTTAAGGAAGAGCGAAGCCAGCACTCCGTGGAGCATTTTAGATTTGCATTTTGTAGTAACGTGCTTGTTTCTTCTGGATAAAGAAGCAGTGTTCAGTGATACTCAAAATAATCCTCACATATCATAAGTAAAGTGGCATAACTGAAGGACAGGGTGCTTTCAGTGCAGCATGGATGCTAGCTTGGTTCCCGGCTGTTAAGTATTAGCTATTTTTACTGGTTGTTGTATTCACAATCTCAATTTCTTGCTTTTTCTTGCTGTTTTAAGGTGTCCTGATCACCCTTACTGCCTGTTGTTTTTTACCTCTGCCATCTCTCTCCTTCTCACAGTAAGTTTCTGCTTCATAGGCAGCTGAATGTGGATTCAACACAACCAGGTGTAAAGTGTCTTGGAAATGTAAATTGCGTTGAAGGCAAAGAAGTGTGGGCTTTGTAAGATCATTAGCCTCACCAAGTCAGAATTAGCATTGAAAGAGCTGGCTGCCCTGCAGGCTCCTCTGAATGAAAGCAAGGGAAAAGTCCAGGGGCGGCGGCAGCTCTTCTCCCTTAGAACATAGCACCAGTGACACGTACACAGTGGAACTGGGACGTTAGCCCAAACTGTCCCAACATTGCTAAGATAGCCGCGATGAAACGTAACGTTTTTGCAAACTGTGGGGCAGCTCTGTGGCAAAATGGCCCTCTTTTGTTATCTCTTACACCACCGTCTGGAGAGAAGTTTTTTATTTATTTATTTTTTTCATTTTAACTGTATCCACAATAGAGCTTTTGCAAACATATTTGAGACATACTGAAAAATTATACTTTTGCCTTGTGTTTTCAAGGCTCAAAAGGTTATACTGTACTTGTCCTTATTACTATTACTCAACTTGTAGAGCAAAGCAACAGGGCATGGAGAGAGGAATGAGAAAAGCGAGGGGCTCCCAGCTCGCTATTGGGGTGATCAGTCTGTCTGACTTTCTGGTCCTCTCTGTCATCGTTTTTGGTTACTCACAGCACTGAAGAAGATGTTTGTGGACTACAGTATTTACGGAAATCAACTGTCTGTGGCTATCTAGAGTGCCTTACTTCTCATGAAGTCTCATTCCATTTATCCACAAAAGAGAGGCTTTTAATTAGACTTCTGAATCCCATTAGGAAAAACAAATACCAATACTTAACTACTCATAAGTGACAAGATGGAAAATTGCTAATGTAATTAGATTTTTAATAGTGTTAATGACTCTCATTTCTTATTAATAAGAATGAAACCTAATGCAAGACTGTATGAAAAAATGTTACTGCTTCCTCTCCTACCCTTAAATGCAGAGCAGTTGCATCTCCTTGAATTCATTTTTTCTGTTCTCTGGAGCCAGGTGTTGCTGTGGCATTTTGTATTGGTGTATCCTGACAGCATATGGTGTGAGTATTTTCAAGTGCATCTAGTCGCTGGGTAGCTTTGGACATGTAGGAAGTGGGTTTTGTGTTCTTAAAAGTATTGCAATGAGCGATAAAAGAAACATAAAAACATAGCTCAAGATTTACTGTAAGTCTACTTTAACTGCTCAGGTATTGGTGTTAATAAATAGTGGTGGTATTAATAAATAGCAGTGGAAATTTTTTTAATAAAAATCTCTGTAAATTTTTTCTAATGTAAGGAAGTGCACTGGTAAGTGGAATAATGTTGTGATGCAATTATGAAAACCAGACTGGATACCTCTGCTGTTGCTGATACCTCACGAGTGACGTTGTTCAAACTGTGAACTGTCTGTATCAGGTGACGCATCAAAGTGCTTCATGGGAACAGCCCCAGGCTTTGGCTTTTTGAAATCCAAATTTGGATTGCTGGAACGTGAGCATAAAAATTGCAGATGACTTGTGTGATTCTAGCAGTAGACTAAGGATTGAACTATGTGCTAGCACAGAAGAGGTGAAAAAAGTCTGTAACATGAGCATAGCTGAAATGTAACTTGTTGAGATGCTTAAAAATCAGATTTCTAAACAACTCAAAGGAAACTCTGCAGAGCTCAGTGTGGTTCTAGGTAGCAATGCCAGTATGAACACCCCTGAGAGTCTGTCACTCCAGAGCTGAAGCACATATGTTGCTACATGTGTTGGAGGACAGCTTTTTCAAGATTATCATTTCCATGCCATTAGTAGCACTTTTCACTTAAAGCTTCTTAGAAAGAAAGAAAGAAAGAAAGAAAGAAAGAAAGAAAGAAAGAAAGAAAGAAAGAAAGAAAGAAAGAAAGAAAGAAAGAAAGAAAGAAAGAGAGAGAGAGAGAGAAAGAAAGGAAGGAAGGAAGAAAGAAAGAAAGAGAAAGAAAGGAAGGAAGGAAGAAAGAAAGGAAGGAAGGAAGAAAGAAAGAAAGGAAGGAAGAAAGGAAGAAAGAAAGAAGGAAAGAAAGAAGGAAAGAAAGAAGGAAAGAAAGAAGGAAGGAAAGAAGGAAAGAGAGAAAGAAGGAAAGAAAGAAGGAAAGAAGGAAGGAAAGAAAGAAGGAAGGAAAGAAAGAAGGAAAGAAAGAGGAAAGAAATTGAATAAATATTCTTCATTGTTTTTCAAAATCGTACTTAATATAAATAATCTGTGGCATCCACAAAAGTACAGTCTGTGTGCCTATACTCATGTTCTTCTAAAGAAATGCAATGAAGAATCTTCTTTTGATTCTCTTCTTTATTGCTAATGTAAGAGGAATACACAGGGACTGGCTGAATGTGAGGTTTCAGTTTAAATATCAGGAGTGACTCATTTCAGTTACCTTCCATGAGAGCATTGGACTTCATTAATCACACTGGCCTAATCTCTTGAAGCCCAGTTCAGGATCTGAGCATAAATGAGAACTTTCTTGGAGTTACATGCAGTAACCTGGAAAGTGTAGCTCTGTAATGTGCATTTTATTTGTGTGGACGCAAATGCAAGAGACACAAATAAGTCAAGGAGATTTTATAAGCACGATCTACAATAATATCCAAATCCAGGCTTGACATGGCACTGTCCTGGGAAAAGAGCACAAAGCTTTTTTTTTTTTTTAAAGCATCCTCCAAAAGGATCCCTGACACTGTGCTCATATTTCTTTCCAATCTAGTGTATGTCTACTTTCAGAGCCTGCCATTACTTTTACTGTATTTTCTTTGTGACAGAACATTGCATTCAGACCCTTAGGCTGCCTTTCATCCTGGCATTCAATAATAATGGACAGCGTGTAAAGATCTGTAATCAAAAGGTAAACACTGCAGCATTGTGTACAAATAACTCTTTGAGATATTTATCCTGAAAGACATCCAGGTTAACATTTTAGCTGAGGACACCAGGGAGACCTGCCTGTGGTGAGTGAGCTCCTTGTTTTGGGTTTGTTTTCTGTTCAGCTGTTTCCCAGCACATCCAGCTCAGTGAGCATGCAGCACAGAGCTGCTGCAGGAGCAAAGCCATTTTAACAGCACACCTCTGAAATCCTTTCACTCCTGATTTGTCCATATTGTTGTCCTGATCTCCATCTAAGCAGCAGATGCTGGAGGGTTCTGCAACCTTGTCTGGACCTGAATGTTGTACCACTTAGGCATTATGGGTGTAGTTTAATCAATACTGTCCTCACACAGCTGGGAGCAGACATAGCTAACTGTGTGACAAAAGGAATAAGCTGTATGGTGTAAGGTGCTTTCTAGAGGTCCATTTATTGCTGTACCATATGTCCTTCTAAGAACTAACTTAGTTATATCTGGTGACAGTACGAGTATACAAGCAGAGGAGACAGCTGTCTAAGGAAGGCAAAATATAAGAGCCAAGACAAATCAGAGTAGATAAATCAGTGTTGCAAAAAGCCAGGGACAGCAGGAATTACTTGGGCTTTGCAACTATAAAAGAAACTGAATTGGCTGTCGTGGTCTGAAGGCCATGCACAAAGACAGAGCCCCTGGACTCCCTGTTGCCAACCCCACCCATGGGTTCTGGGGCTGCAGTCAGGGCTCCTGCATCCCTGCCAAGCTGCAACATATTTATTGAGCTTGAGAGACTTGCAGGAACATATGAATACTCTTACCTCCTTCTATACTGATATGTGAGAGAGCCCTAGAAACCAAGGAGGTCATTTAAATTTCTAAACCAAGCTATATAAGAGCCCAGATTCTTAGAATTTTGTTTCTTTTCTGATACTCTTAGATATTGCTGAAATAATATCATATGAAGAAGGCTTACAAATTTTATCACAGAAAGGTGTTATTTGCCTTATCATTTACTTGAACCTGAAATAGATATAAATATAAAAGAGTAAAGAAAGTGAGAACCTAGGTCTTTTTTCCAGTCTTTTCATTTTGCTCCTGTGGTCCTTAAGCCCTTATGTGCATGATGAAGTGAGCACTCTGTACAAAAGGTACTTAGGCCATGGACAAAACACCAGGTTAACTCATGAAAAATTGAGCTGTCCCAGCTGCAAACACATGATTCAATTCCTAAAAGTGATTTAGTTTGGTCCCAGCAGTAGCAAATGTAGCCCTAGATCTAAATGTCTGGTGCTCTGTAATGCCTGCCTCCATACATAGACTGTTTTTTCAGGTTTCCAATACACTGCTTGATCTGTTGTATCCAGCTGCTATCATGCAATTTCCAGCAAAGTATTTCAAGACTTAGCTGTCCCTTTTTGTGCCTGTGGTATTAATCAGCTCTGGAGGAGGCAGGGGGATGGGGCGAGTATTGATGGAGCCGGTCATGCTTTGGCACTGCCCTCCCCACCTGAATGCTGATGGTGCAGCTGAGCCTCCTCAGCTGTGGTCAGGTCAGGATGGAGCAGGGTCTGTATGCTTTGAGGAAAGTGGAAGTAGGGGCAGAACTGTGGTGTTCCAAGGGCTTTCAGGAAGCCGGCTGACATGCCATCAGCTTCTCAGGATTTGCCTAGGTCATCAAGTCTGATTCAAGTATATCACTGTTACAGCTCTCCTTTCAGGGTTTCCTTGGCTTCCTGTACCTCCTGTTTTGTTTTCAGATAAAGAACTGAAATACCATGGAGACAAACTCCTTATAAACACTGAGCAGACAGACAGGTCAGCCAGTTTGAGGCACGTTATTTTACATGACACATTGAGTAGGAGCATAGTGAAGGCTGGGAAAACATCCGTTATGTTGAAGCCAATCATCTCATGCAGTGGCTACAGATGATTCTGTTTATAATAACAGACAAGTACGTGCTCTGAGAAAGCAGAAGCGGCATGCTGGGCAGTGCATCTCTGTGCTACAATTTGAAAATCAGAGATTATTTTTGTTCGCTCTTTGTCCGCAATATTTTGAACAGTAGCAACTTTAATTTGCCTTCCCCTAACAGATTTACCAGGTTTAGTCAGAGGCCGCTAACTACTTCACCACTAATTACATCACACGTAACAAGAATTCTTATAAGTTAAAACAGTACTCACCAAGATTAAGTCTGGGTGAGTCAAGCTGTTATTTTTAGTCTGAATAATAACATTAAAAGAATGAAATAGAAAGCATTAAATTCTCACGGCAACCTGTTGGTGACAGCAAAGCTACATTTAAGTGCAGCTCGCATTCAGAAACAAGCAAGAATGCACTGAACTGAACCCTGCATATTCTCAGAGAGATGGACTCAACAGATTTTCATTAAATTGCTTAATTATGTTTATACAAAAAGCACCTGGTTTCTTCTAGTTTTAAAGTGACTGTCTGACCTAGCAATGCCTTAGCTAAGTAAAGCAATGACTGAGAAGAAGATTGCAGATGTCAGGGAGGGGGGAGCCTTTTTGTTTCTTGCAGATAGGAACAACAATTCTCATTCACACAGCAGATTAAAACTCATCTTTCAAATGGATTCACTGTGCTGCCCCCACTTTGTCGGCAAACGAAATCACTACAATCAGGTGTGGACATGAAGGCAGCACTAAATGTTGTTGATTAGGAGAGAATCACCTGTTTCTTAAAGCCCTGCTGGGGGGTGGAAGCCATTTGCTCCTGTTGTGCTTCTAAGTCTGAGAAGATCCCCTACCCTAATGAGTGGGTACTTAAAGTGGGTGTATTCAGGTATGGCTGTTTACTTATCTAGATAATATTTTGTAGAAGTTTGTCTGAATGCAGATCCAGTTAATTGGTTATATATTTATTTATTTATTTATTTATTTATTTTTTATTTTTTTATTTTTTTTGGCGGGGAGGGATTAGATGAGGGTCATATTTCTACTAGGCTTGGAAAAGAGAACAAGGACTCTTTATTTAAAGCTATTCCAGTGATGGATCCATTACCTTTGCTCTGTTGTGTACATTGGAGTTTAGAGAAGCAAAATTTTGCCCTTGTGTATTTGTTGATGTTCAAGATGATACCAGCAGACAAATACCAAACAAAGGCGGCTGTTCTGGCAAGCTTGGCTTGATGACTGGATGTTCAACTGGTTATGTATTTGTTTTAAAAAAGCTCCTTTTCTTATCCTCTTCTCCCAGTAGCTCATCACCAACTGAAATGAGCTGTTTTGTTCTGACCAGTCTAGTCTAAACAAAATGCCAGGACTGGATTCTAGCTAACATCGCAGCCACAAGGAGATCTGTGCAGCTGCAAATAGAAAAAGCAGTGCATTTCGTAAAGAACTAGCTGAGTCATGCTAGTTGGCTGCAACTTTGCTTTATCCTACAGATAAACGAAGACAGTGGTTGTATTGTAAACTAAACTTTGTGATGTAAAAAGGAGGAAAATAAGTAACGGAACTTAGATTTGTATGGGGATTTGTTTTCTCTTGTACATGTCTAAAGATTTGGTAGTTTAAGTAGCAAAAATGAAGTGATTTGCTCTTTTTAATTTTGTCTGATCAGCTGTAACTCTAGATTATCATACAGATTTCCTGGAGATGAATCATTCACTCTGCTTAAAAAATGTGAAATGATTGATACCAATTTTCTGTTGAGAAAGCTGTGTTTAGTTAAACTGCAAGTTTCCCCTAATGAAATAATCTGCCAAAATCTGGGCTGTTGTCCACAAAATGCAGACAGGCTGAAGAACAAAGCATGTTGATTGCTAACAAGGACCTATTTTTGCTGTCAATCAGGGCTTTTTCTTTCAAACTGGACACAACTTTTAGATGTGATATTTGTAAGCCTTTTACAGCAAGTCTTTGGCATTTCAGTAAAAATCAAGGCATCATTTTTTTCAGGAAAAAAACTTCACCCTAAATTTTGTTATGTTTTGCTGTCTTCATGTCAGTGTGAACAGATTTGTTGCATGTTTCTGACTCTCATATAAAATAGCATTTGGCCCCATGCTTCTACTTTGCTAGCCCTGCTGCTGCAGTGAGGAATCGAAGAAATTAGCCCAGGAAGCCAGGGCATCTTTGAGTTGTCTGAAAACCACGTTAACTTTTGCTGCCTCAGGAGGAAGGAGAAGGTGACAGTCTCCTTTGTGCTTCAAAGGCAGGAATTCTGGAAATCTTTAATGGCATATCAACATGCTTTCAATATCTTTATTTTATTCAAACTGTAAACTATATTTCGTTGTTAACAACCTGTACTTGAGCTTCATTTCTAACTAATACGTTGTCAGGAGAGCAGATGGCAGAAGTTACAGGTGTTGTTGTTTAATGCATTTGTCAAAAAGAGCTGCCTGCATTTTTCATGGGTTCAGCCAGGTGAAGACTCATGGGTTGGGTGTTGCTGGAGTGCTGTCCACCTGAGAGCTCAGCACTCTCTCCTGCTTGACTTTGTGTTGGTGATGCCAAGTGATGTTCTCTGCTTTCTTGTGCCTGAATAGTTCTGAGGTCCTTCTTTAATGCAAGGAAGATGATACTTGCCAGAATAACTTTTAGATTCAAGAGGCTACAAAGATTTGTGAAGTTCTGTTAACATTGTATATAAGCTTGAATATCTTTGATAATGACCTCAAGTTGCAAGTTTGTCTCATTCTGTTAAATAGTTCAGATTAGATTAATGCACTAATACACTAGCAACTTGTCATTGATATTGTCTTAACATTTTCTGTTGATTTATTTGTATTCCTTTGGGGGGGGGGGGGGGGGAATATATGCAGTTTTGTTTCTCTGGGTTTGCAATTAAGAATGATGTTGTCTGCAGAAATGTTGCTGCACAGCTCTGTGTTGTGCACTCTGATAATTTTAGTTCTCTTTGAGAATTCAAGGGAAAAGCTAAGGTACCCAATTTATCAAGCACTTTTCATATAATAAGCTTTTTCTCTGATTCTCAAGTGCTGAGAATGACTTCTTTGATTAAGAACCTTTTTAAAAGGTGCAAAGGCTTTTTCTGTATCATAATTTGCACTTGCACAATTGATGCCTTCCTCCTGTCTCCCTCCCTCCTCCAACAGATGAGCTGTTCAAAAGGCAAATTTAGTCATCATGAAGGGATTTTTGTAGTCATGATAGAGTAAAGCAGAGCATAAGGATGTACACATTCATACACAATGGAGAACTATTTTAAGGAGCACTGATTGCTGAAACCAATAGCGCTTAGTTCACACACATGTACAGATGTTTTCTGTTTACATATATGGGCCTCTATGTCTTTTTCAGTGCAATACTGACTATAGGCATTAGATATGAACTTGCAGGGCTCACCTGAATTACTAGCAAACCCAGCTGCCCATCTTGAATGCCATAATGCTACCCCTCATCACCACCTGTTGCGATGAGACACTGCACCATGCTGCAGAATTGACACTACACAACACTGCAAAATGCTGTGTAATCTGTTCTACTGCATCTGGAAAAGGAAAAATAAACATGTACTGTCTGTCACTTTGCATAACAAGTCTCTTATCAGCTCTTAAAATGTTTGTAAGTGAGTTGGGGGGTAAGTGCCCATGGTTCACTAGTTTAACACCTGTGCTGATAACACCAGCTAATGTGTGGTTAGCTCTCTGTAAAGAAAAGCTTCTAGCAAGTGATTTCTCTCAATGGTGGAGAGCTAAAGGCGAGTACGGTGAGCTAAAGGTACAAACTTTGGCTAACATAGCCTGGTTATAGCTACTGAGGGGGTTATCATGGTGCATCTGAATGTAGACTGTATTCATAGGGGTTGTTTTATTGGCATATTCTGGCAGTGTTGAAATGGCAGATAAATACAGATGGATGTTGTTTGTCTTATATCTCATTGTATTGTCTGGCAGGTAGAATTGACAGTTTTGCCTAATTGTTAAATCCACGACTGTACTACTGCGTTCTGAGTCCTACTCTTCTAACCTAAACAGTCTGGCAAGGAATAGTGTGGTTTATGGGAGACTGAGGACAAATAGAGTCTGAAACTGTGAAAGCTTCTTTTCCTCATTTCTGCTCTGTCAGCTGATAAAGCGAAGCATTAGCTCTGCATTTTAGGTGGTAGAGAGATATTTAGCTGCTATCTAATCATAGCTGATAAAGAAGAATGCATATATGTATCTTTCCCTTTTGAAAGAAGCACAGTAAATGTGATTGTTTTATGGTGCTCATCAGGAAAGCTGGTATGCAAACATGTGGTTGTTTGCCTGCTCTTCTTTCAGCGCTATCCTGGAGTGTGTCAATTAATATCGAAGTAATATGTGTAAGAACTCTTGGTTGTAAGTGTTGTTGAAAGGACTGTTTGGTTTGCAGAAGTACTATGGAGATGTACATCAAAAGCAGGCCATGAAGCCCTAAATGGATTAGAGGACTTGAGAGTGAGGAAGCTGTGTTCCTATGGAGCAGAGCTTGTTGACAGTAGTTGGGTGGGATACGAAGGAAAAGGAACGAGAGTGACCTGGAGGAAAAATAAGTCATTTTTTTGTATTCTTCGTTTTCACTTCTAGAACATGTCATGCTAAACTTGATTATATTGTCAACAGGACCTAGTCTGGGTTGTGTTCCTGTCATTAATTGTCTTAATAGACGTTTCACTCTTCTGGTTTATGTTGATATATGGAGATACTTTGATATGTACAGTATGAAGATGATACTGTGAACCTTTTTTTCTTTTATCTAGTAAGAGAACCTGGAGAAGGTCTTTGTGCTTGTGCAGAGAGGGTGGTTATCCTGTGTCCTGTGATAACAGATCCGTTCAGTTGTTTATTCTTGGGTCTCAAAAAGACGAGAGTAAGAGGAATATGGGAGCTGCTCTGTAATCTAGTTTTTCCACTATATTTACATATTTTATTGTGATATCAAAGTTGTTTTTGAAATGTCCAACTGACTGACCTAGTAAGGAGAAACAGTTCCTGAAAATGTTTTGTGAAGGAGTAACCGGATGTCAGCAGCAAGGAATGACAGGCTTGGTTCTACAAATCAAGCGCCTGAAACTCCTGTTCGTTATGTAAATGAAAGAGTAATGCTGAAGTGTTATCATGGGAAAGTGACTGCACCTCACTGAAGTGTGGCTATAATGGTGTGGAAATATGCTGCTGAAGCATACCAGTCATGCGGCGTAATTGCTGAAACGTATACTCTGGTGTTCTTTAGGAAGGCTTTATTGGAGATCATCTTGCATTAACACGTTATCATGAGGCCACAATTGGCATTGTCCTTATCTGGAGCATTCTGGAGGGCAACCGTAGTTTCTCCTGCCCCTTTATCTAGGGCTTATAAATGAAAAAGCACTTAGTAGGATTTGTAGCCCTCATTAAATGATTGTGGTACGGATTTATCTTGTCCTGAGGGTAAAAGCTGCTAGTCCTCTCCATTTCTTTGCAGAGCTTTTCAGATGGAGCATCCCCAGGACAGAGCAAATGGGCACTGAGGTAGAATTACATTCTGGAGGGAATAATGCAGACTATTAGAACTACTTTACTGCTTGTCATAATAGCCAGCCAAGCTGTATGGGTAGGAATGTGTCAGTTGTCCACTTTCACATGTCTGCTGACACAGAACCTTGCCAAGAGGCAGTCACTCGCTGTCAAAATTAAAGCTGCTTTGACTGTGCCTTTGTATGTGTTGCTTTAATGGCAGCAACCCATTGATGCCTGTAGTTCCAGACCACTCCTGCAGCGTCTTCTGTCTTGCTCATTCCTAGTGCTGGCTGCCAGGTGATGTAACGAAGATGCACTGAAAGCACTACTCATTTACATATTGCTGTCATTGGGAAGCATTTTAAATTGCCCCCTCAGTTCCTCACTCCATCAGCTCTAAGGAGTGAAACTCACTTCTCTGCTAGAAAGCAAACGTAACCATGTGTGCATTTAAGTGTGAGGATGGTGTTCTGAGCCTTCAGCTGGGTGAGCAGGGGTGGTGGCGGGGCAGCCCAGAGCCCTGGCAGTCATTTCACTTTCTGTAAAATGACAAACGTGCACACTGTTCTCTCATAGAGAATAGATGCTGTTGCTGGCGGTGATTTTATTTTCTTCCTCAAAAATGGAGGGTGATGTTCTACAGAAGCATGGTTTCTCTGTGTGCACAGAGCAAGTGAAGGCTCCTTAGGATGTATTTTTCTGTAGACAAATAAATGTGACTGCAGAGGACTGTAGAGGGAAGCAGCTTGCTGAGGAAACATTTTGACATAATAAGATAAAAGCTAACAGGGAATTATTCCCTGGGTCTCAGGGGTCTCAGTACCACTGTGGCTGTAGCATTTTACAGCACTGGTACCAGTACAGCCTAGAGTAGCACTGTCTTCTGCATCCAGCTGCTGTGCAGCACCTAGCACTTAAGTGGCACAAGGTGATTGTGGACAGGGAGCCCATCACATTATTGTCTCCTGAGCATATCATCACTTTTCTAAACCAATAAGGGAAGAAAAGATGTATGTATGAAAGAGGATATTTTTTACTTTGTCAGGACTCTGATTCTTACATGATAGATAATAAAATGAGCTGTTTGCTTTTTCCCATTCTTGTCTTGACCTTTATTGGAGCCTGCAAAGAAACTGTTCAGACTGATAATAGTTTAATTTTTCAAAAATAAATGTAACCTTAATATCTGTTGTCCTACACAATTTATTTTCTATTCCAGAATGATTTCCTCTCTTTGGAGCAGTATGTTCTGCCACCCTTAGTGCTTAAGTCAGAAAATGTAAATTTTGCTCCTTTTAAAGTTGTTGCCTCCATGACAAATTTACCCTTTTTAAGGGTAATGATGACAGAGACTGAAAGAAAAGTGTATTAAACATATCAAAAAACACCATTTTTCTACCTTCCCTCAGAAGTCCTGAGCAAGACTGTTGAAAATGCTTGCTTTGTTCTCTTGCCTTGTGGTTTTCTAGAAGGCAATACTAGAAGCAAGTTCTTGATAAGTTTTGTTTTACCTTTCCTTTTTCCTTTTATCTCTACTTTGTCCTTCTGCTTGTACCTGCTGATCTCTGTTACTGTCTCAGTGCTCTTTCCCATCCATTGATGTTCCTTGCATTTCCTTGTCATTTTGTCTTTAGTCCTTCCAGTCTTGTCTTCTGCCCCTTTCTCCTTACGAAAGATATATGTCAGGGCAAACTGCAGGCACAGAGAAACTCAGCCTGGAATTCAGACCCCCAGCAGCCTTGCTGCTTGCCTTTCCCCACGTGAGGACTGTTACGTGGGCAATTTCTGCAATTAGGAGAGATGTCTTCTCACATCAAGCATTGATGTGGAGGTGAGGAGACACCTCTCCTAACACCTTCGTTACATCGAAATCAATAAAACCAAATCTCTGTGGGATTTTTTCACTTGTTTTTTATTTTTTTCCCCAAACCTCATTTTTGACCTTTTTCTTTTTTTTTTTAAATTTTTTATTTTGAATAGGTAAACTTAAGATTCTCTTTAATATAATAAAATGAGTGTATACACGTGATGAAGCCAGTAACTTGTGTTATCTATCAGTGATGAACTGAACTCCAAGTACATTTATGTAAGTGCAATAAATTCCTTCAGCTTGTTTCCTCTGTTACAGTCAAGTACGTGTGGTCTTCCCCATGCAGCTGCTCAATAAAACATAACAGGACTTTTATTTGGACATCTCCTCCACCCCTTACATAGGGGGTGGGCTGACTTGGTGGGATGAGGCAGGTCTGAAAATTATAGACCAATAAAACAATTTATGGTTGTTTTCTCCATGTAAAATTTGCCTTGTAACTCCTATCAGGATTTTTATCTGAAGTACAGAAATGAACAGCAGCATGATCATGTACATGTACAGCCTTGTAACAACTAGATCTGGGATGAAAACATGACTTCACTGAGCTGAAGGAAATCCAGACGGCTTTTCTTTGGTACTCTAAGAGGAGATGAATGTTGGCAGAAGTTGGCAATTGCTATGCAGTCTGTGTTACTTCAGCTTTGACACTGTCTGAACAAGCAGGTAACTGAAAGCCCTTCAGCCTTTGGGCTCGTTGAGACAGTGCTGGCAGCTTATGTACAGCTTGTCATTTGGGGAAGACCATTCTTTGTACCCTACATTTTGCTTTAATAGTGGCGTTTTGCTACATCTAATTATTTTTGCTGTTGGCTAGATAGTAATAATTTTATGATCGACATCTAACTAGTGGTTGATACATGGACAGTATGGTCCATAAGAAAGCATGTTTAATGACTTGTCATTATACCACATCCTCTACTCTACATCCTTCCAAAGCCTTTAGCCTTCAGCTGGTTGCAAAGGACTGAAGCAAGTTCCCAACTCATGGCAATCAGGGAGATTTTCTGCCAGGTAATTTGTTATGTATGGAGACATGGAGTATCCCAAAATCTGTTGTCGAAGTGTTTCTATGGATGGTTATTAGCCTTGAGACTGAGTAGTAGTCAGAGAGAATGACAGAAAATTGTTTGCTCGTCTCCACAGCCAGTTTTCCCCATCGCTTTGCTACCAGTTAAGTACACACATTAGTCACATTGATTAACTTCAGACACTAGTGCCTACCTGTGGGCTAACAGAAGAAGGGTGTGCAATGCAAACAGGAGTAGCTCCTTATGGCAAACCTCTGTAAGAGCAAGGCATTACTAATTCCAGTTCACATTGCAAATGTCTTTTTGTGCATCTAATGTCTATTTTATATATCTCTGACCTTTATTTCATGGCCTTTATCACCATGGTATCTAAGTGCTGAAAGGAGATTTTTGGCTTTGTAGGCTTTAGATTATTGATTTTTCCTGTAACTGTGTCTTCTGATTCAAGGAAAAAGAGAAATATGTAATTTTAACTAGTGGAACTCATATCACAGCCAAATTCAATATTAATGTACTAGATAGGCGTACATCAAATATTACCTTTTAATACCCTTATCATTGCTTTTAATGCATTTCTTTGTTCTGCAAGCTCAATGTGGAAGATTTTCTTTTTTTATTTATTTTTATTTTTAATAGCATGTTAAATGGCATTTCATGTTGATTCTCAGCTCTTTAATAGGTGTCTGCTATTGATGGCAGTGTCCTGGGGGCACACACTGAAACCACCCTGCCTACCCCATTTCTTTAACTGGAACTGTGCTCGCACTTGTAATGTGGAAATGATATTAATTAAGATAAGTCCTTGAGTATCATATATGAGTCCAGAATTTTGTAAATAGAAATGTCAGTGAAGCTGGCAGAGAGCTGAGCTTCAGGTCCCCTCTTTGTTGCACTCTTTATGCTGTGCTTTGTCCTCAGGTGGAGATCAGCAGAAGTCTTCGTTTCAGTCTGTTCCTCAAGGAAAGTAAACTGAGTGCTATCCAAAGATGTAGAATGTTTTAAAAGTATTAATCAACCTTCCTAATGGTTGCTATTCAGCTAATCACACTCAAAATGGCACGTGGTTATAAAGATGTCAAAGAGATACACAGAGCACCTACTGTTTGAGCTCTTCCTATTCTCATTAAAATAAACTCTTATGGCCTAGCTAGTGTAATCATGTGATAAAACACTCAAATTAAGAGCATTTAATAAAAAAACATGGTGGGGTGCTTTGTTAAGGATCTCTTTAGTGTATTTTTGCATTTGTGCTAAGGATGTTAGAAATAATTTAATCATTGCCTGATTATAAGAATGTTTGAAATAATGGGATCACCGCCTTATCACATGTAGGCTAACTCAGAGGTTCATTATTTGTCAAGCATTAAGCATCAAGTCAATTTGGTTTGATACATGAAAGCAGGAAATTTAAGATGAAAGTTGCAGTGAAGATTAAGAAGTAAGATTAGGCCTATTTATTTCAAATGAGCAGAACGATCTTGCTTCCCAAAGTCATGCCTGCAAACGGATAGATGGGTAAAGTCACTCTGCATCTCAATTTGATGAAGTGGTAATATGCTGTAGGAATGGCTTATGATTCTGGGACATAGGTCTCTTTTCATTGTCCTGAAGTCCTTAACTTTTGAATGATCTATGGTTAAGTTGTTGCTAGCATCTTTTTTACACACAATTCCTTTACTGAAATTATCTTTCTCTCAATTGTTTTTTAAAAGTGATTACTTTTGTCTGCAATCTGTGGTTTCCCAATACTCTTTTGGTGATAAAAGGGTTAGGTCTGAGTATCAGAAGTATAAAGGAGTTCAGTGGCTTGTTCTGCTTGTTCTGAGCACTGCATGCGTGTCTTTGGGGTTCTTTGTTTTTACAGAAGTACATTCTTTTGTATATAAAAGCAGATTCTTACTTTGAAGTATGAAACTTCGAAGGACTGGATGCAAAGCCAGATGAAAAGGGAAGGATAGGAGGAAAGATAAGTTCTTTAATAGGAAGTTTGATGGAAATGTATCAGTTTCCTCCTAGGAATGACCCAAGAGGGTTAGAAAGCTTTTCACAATTTTACAGGCAAATGGAAGTATCAGTGTTAATTATGTTGGTACTTTCCTCTGATGTTACTTCCTCATGGAATTTTGGTTTTGCTGTATTTCACATCTTGAATAAGATTTGGTTTTGGAATTTGGTTTTAAAAAAAGCTCGATGGAGCATTTTGAATTTTGCAAAACCAAATCACCTTCCACTTAGTTGTTTAGAAGTTCTTTGCTTCATCTGCTTTGCAGACTGGGCAGTTTGTAAGCCTCTTTGGTGGTCAGTTTGCATCCAAATGTGTAAAAGGCAGAGGATTGCCTGTTTCACTACTCAAGCTTCATGCCCTCTCATCAGTTCTGCAGAATTCCAGGTGTCAGCGGGCGTGCTGTGCACCTCAGCAGTGTGATCATGTGGGCTGAGCCACGGGCGATCAGCGAGGTGCTGCTGCAGGACAGCCAGGTACCTGACTGCAGAACCTGCTTCAGGTGGCACGTTTTGCCTTGTGTGTCACAAGATGCATAGGGATATATTAGTGGAAGAAGCATCCTGCATATTTTATGTTTACTGAATTAATCTTATTTAATACAAGCTGTCAGACAACATTACTATAATTTATTTACATAACTTGAGGGATTTACTTCACATTAGTTTAACCTTGCAGAACGTGTAACGTGTGTTGGTGCCACCACCCTCTGTTTCCTGCAGTTGGCTTGCTCAAGCACTTCTCAATTTGTGATTGATTTGTCTTCTGGTTGCTAATGTGAGGGGTGAACGTAAACACTGTTGCTACAAAGATCTGATATTTAGAGCTCTCTTTGTTGTTGCATGTATTCAATTAAATGAACTGCTGTGCTTATACTTAGTTCAGTAGAAATATGCCCTAATTAGATTTTTTTTTCCATAAAACAAAGCACACAGTACTGACCTTGTTTTATATGAAGTAGAGATCTATATTTCAAGGGAGAAAGCTCTATATTTTCTTCAGGGCCGTTGTCTATTAAAAGGTTGTTGTTGGATTGTTTTTGTGGTGGTGTTTTTCTTTCCTTTTTTTTGTGTGTATATTTCCTAGAGATGCAGACACTGTGACCTGCTACTTGAATGTGTTGTTTTTGTAGGTATACTCCACTTCTGATGAAGAAATTAAAGAATGACTGTTGTAACCAACAGCTATGGCAAAAGCTCTCAAACGTTTCTCTACCCTACCTGGGAGAGAACCCAGAGCGTCCAGCTCTTCAGATGTTTTGTACTTTGGCATGAAGTGTAGAATCTATAGAATGTATACATGAAATGGTTGTGTTATTGAAAATCAATTTAAATATGCTGTTGTATAATTTATGAAGAGCAAACATGAGAAAGCTGGGCTTCTGCCTTAGCCTCTGATATGGTATTCTGAAACACACTGTTCATCCCCTTTGACAGAAGTTAGATCAGGAAAAACAAAAGGGAGTGCCATTTTTTAAGGAGGGAGGTATTAGGTAACTCCTGCAGGAAATCTGTCACCTGTTAATGCTTTTAGAGGCCACACAGTGGAAAGGGACACAGAATCACATTACCCCTGCAGTGGTTACTGAATGAGAAGCTGGAAATAGTATGTTCATACAACCTCTCCTTTCCAGCACAAGAAAATGTATTAGCTCATTATGGGCCATGGATAATAAATTTGGGAATGCTATTAGGAGTGGAGAATGCATCACATGGCTCTGCCAGGGAGCTGCTCAGGTACTGTAGTGCCATGGGGCAGTGCTGCACTGGCCCAAAAGCTGAAAGGGAGAGAGGAGCCAGAAAGCTGATCAGCTCATACCGACATTGCTATCACTGTGATGAGCAGTCTGCATCCTCACAAGTAAACCACTTATGTTCTGGGTCTCTTTGCTGCATAAGGGACCAAGCTCTAATTTTTAAGTATGCCATGAGCAGGAAATGAAGTGGTTCGCCCTGAGGAGATGCACCTCTGATCAATAGTTAAACAGGAGACCCCTTTTAATCACTGAACTGTGATTACACATCACAGAAAAGTATTCTTTTCAGTATTTTGCATTCACATTTTTTCCTGGGTGTAGACCAAGAAGATATGAAACTCACTGACCTTATTTTCTTTTGTCCACTTTCTGTCTGTTCCTCCTTTCCCAGGAGTGGCAATATGAGGGAGAAGCTCAGAATTTCAGGGCAAGCTGCAGGTATTACTTCAGAAGCATCTGATGTGCTTTCTGGAGGAGAAGGAAGATGTTTTATTTGCAGTGTCTTCCTCAGGCAAACTTCCAAGTGATGAGATTTGTCCTTTCCCTGCCTTGCTGCTGTTGAAGCTGCATCCTGGAGGTGCTGCCTGGAAAGAACTTCAGTGGAAACATAAACATGTCATTCCAGAATTCAAGCAGTATTCTTCCTGGGAAGAAATGAAAACTGTACTCTTCTAACTTGGGACTAGCACCTGAGTTATGATAGATTAGAATATTTGTAAAGAGAAAAAAGAGAAACAAATTTAGAGCCAGGTACAGCACAGCTTCATAAACTCTACTAGGGTCACTGCCAGTGCGATGCCCCTTTTGTTTGTATGCTGCATAGAGCTTATTGCTGGTGGAGAAGATAAAGTAGCTGGAGGAAGTTTCATGACTGCAGTTACCTAAAGCAGTTTTATTGGTTTCTTACTAGGTTTTCACCTGTTTGTTCCTTTGCAGCCCTTTCTATTTATGGTAGTTTTCTGTAGTGACAGGTATATCGTCTTACAAGACACTTGTCAGGAAAGATTAACTAATTTTCCTTTAATCAGGATGGCACTTAAATGTTTAGTTGTCCAAAAATGCACTGCACAATAGTTTTGACTGTCCTTTTTTCCATTTTATTTCCCTGTCTTTTCTATTTTGCTTTCTAAGTGAGTTCATTTTCATTATTTCCTTGTCTTTTCGAGTTACCATCTTGATTTTTCAGTATGTCTTGTGTCTGTAGTTCTCTAGATCATTAGTTAACAGCAGAACGAGGAGAGTACTCTCGAGGTATGCTGCTGGTGGGTGGAGAGCAGGCTTCTGTTTCCTTACTTTCTCTTAATAACCAAAACCTTTTAACAGATGTACCCCAGCTCTTCTCTGAGTACCATCCTAGTTCCTTGTGTACTTCATAGGTTTTAATTAGTTAACTCCAGCAATTTTCTTTCAGATTTTCAAGTATTTATTTCATTTAAAGCACAGTAGCTATTTTTTTTAATCTGGTAGCAGTGATGCCATGTTCTCCCAGTACAGAATTTGAAGCTTGTAACGTTTATAACTTTGAGGAAGCTGCCACTCATGGGAAATACACATTTGGTAGGCTTTATGGTTTTCACAATGTACTAAAGCTTTACAATTCTTCTCTTCATTAAAGTTCTCATGTTATACTCAAAGCTAGAATTAATGAGAAAAGTGTAATAAATACAGGTTGAGAATAGAAACTATTATCGTTAAGAGAACACAATTTATTTGTGTAAGTATTTTAGTTATAAAACTTAAAAGCAAAGAGAATACTTACTCTGTAGAGGATAAAGGAAGGGGTGTCATCCAAGGTGATGTTAGAGTAAGGACTGCTGTGGAGAGACTCAGGCTTTAGAGATGTGCCTGGGTAATACAGGCCAAGGGAAATGAACAATTCTCCTGTTGCTTGAATTTCCAGTAACAAGCAAAGCATAATGGTGCAGAGGAGCCGTATGGTGGGAAACAGCATGTAACTGACCAGGTTTTCCATTTCTTTTTAGGCATTCAGGATCAGGGAAGAGTTGTGTAGCTTCTGATTTTCTTTTTTTTTTTTTTTTGGTCATAATTATTTCTAAAAAAGCATGATAATTTTCCAAGTGTTTAGCTGTAAATGAAAACAGCCACAGCAGTTTCTAGTTCTGCTTCTGTGCCCAGCAGCAGGGCTAGCAGGTGCTGATTCCAAGATAGAGGTGCTGCTGATCCCATATCCGTATGCATCTTCCTATCTTTCTACTGCATGCCCTTCCCTTTCCAATTTGACCACTGAGATGCTGTGCAAACTCTGCTCAGAACTTGCATCTTGTATCGATTGTTTCTTTCTTTTTTTTTTCCCCTTCCTTTGAAAGGAATACAGTAACAGTTTGAGGAAGTAGGAAATCAAATTCAGACATAGGAGCAGGTCTGAGCTGTTAACATTTGATGATAATAGCTGACACAGAGGGGAGTGAAGATAAACTCTTCCTAAGAATAATGGTAATACATATAAGCAAGTAATAAACTGATAAAATGGTGCAGACTCTCATAGGGCTTGTCTTTGTGATGCTAAGGACCATCTCCTGTTCACTTGTGCTTTAAGGAGGGTCTGGTGGGGAGTGTACATTCTAAATGAGAAACGAGCAGATGCCCCTGCATCCTCATCTTTAGCATTCTTAATTTTAGTCACGTGTCAACATCTATGTTTCTTTCAGGCTTGCCACAGAAACAGTGCTATCCCACTTCGTCAGAATACAAGTTTATGACAGTATCAACTATAGCTGACTGAATATTTTATTAAAAAAATTAAAGGGAGCATTAATGTTTACAACTTGGAGGTGATCTTCAAACTCTGAGAGCTTCAACTCTTGCATTTAAACTTTGAACTGTGGAGCCTGAAGTACATTGTTGCCAGATAATAGCTAAGTAGTGTCCAGCAGACACTTCTCGTTTATGTTTTATTTATATCCTTTTATAATTAAAAAAAAAAAAAAATAGAACAATGTAGTTACACCTATAATTGACTTGTGTTGAGCACACGCTGTTACTTGCTGTTTCCTCTGCTTCTTCATACTCCTCCTGACACTTTATACATTCTGCCTGGGTTCAGATCTCCAAATTTGTTGTCCATGTGGAAGTTGGTACCAGATCAGGATTTCAGCAAGGGAGCTCATGGCTATGGAATCCATGTGGTGAATAAATTGCAGTTTCCAGTAATTTCTTTCAGTAGTAGCTATTGTCTCTTTAAGGATGTGAAATTAAGGGTGTGTAAGGGTGTGTAATATATTATTTACTCTTTTTTTTTTTTTTGTAGTATTGGTACTGTAATAAAGCAAAAGAAGTTGAGGACAGTCCAGGCAGAAGTGAGTTCTTGCAGTGGTGCTGCCAGGGGGAGCAGCTTCCAGAATGACCCAAGTTACATTATTAGACACTAGATGATGCAAGTCTGGTGCTCTCTTTCCTTTTGGACTGTTGATAGTGCCTGGAGTGTCCTGTGTTGCTTTGCACCTTCATCTTACAAATGACATCAAATAATATATTCATTTCCCAAATGTCTTTTTAGCACTCAGAAGCCATGACAACTTTTTTTTTTTTTAATGAGGAGTGGATTTTATTTACTATAGAGGAGATGTAAAGGCTGACACTCATTTTAACTGTTTAGAAAATAGATATTGAACTTTCTATTTTGTGTGCACGAAATATCTAAATAAGGCTGTATTTTCAAGACATGGGGATATATGAGGCTACCTTTTCCCTTCTGACTGCTTCGTTAACAGTTTTTTTTTTCCTTTCAGTTAAGCAAACAAACAAACAAAAACAAAAAAACAAGTGAGAAAAGCAACAACAGCAGAAAAATAATCCACCTGAAACCTCATCTCATTTATTTTTACCTGTTGTTGCTTGCCATTGTTTCTGGTCTGTTGGTACGTACAGAAAGTCAGGAAGTTGTCACCTCTTTCTACAAACATTCCTGCATGCAACATTTCCTGTCCGAGGATTTCTTGCCCGAGGAAGGTTTACATTTAGCGAGTTCGAATCTTCATTGTAACCTTATTACTTCCTGAATTGCTTGTCAGTTGGTTATTTTCCATAAATATTGACGTGGCTTCTCAAGTTTTTGGGTCTACTTGTGGGAGGGTTTTGTTTTTGTTTTTGCCTGTCTGATTTTTAACTCGGAAATAGAATGTGCCCTTTCTGGATTACTGAATGCACTAAGGTTAGAATAAAAGCATTTGAAGGGAATACACTCTGCATAGGAAGAGGAGTTAAGCTTCCACATTAGTCTGGTTGTGGCAGCAGGAGAGCCATTTAAATTGTTTTTGCTACTCCATTTTCTTATTATGCCTCATTTGGTGCCAGTTTGTTTGCTTCATCTTTCAGATTATCTTGAATTCTTTTTTTCCTGTTTACCAGCTGAACACGTTTCTTTGCAAATAGAACATTCTCGCACTCATGTCAATGACTCTTGAATTTTCAAAGTGCCTATTAGAAGTTGCTTTCAGCTTAAGAGGTCACAACAATATCACAGATGCACAGATTGCTACCCGATTAATACAATTATCAACATGCAGAAATTATGAGTTGAGTGTTTGCATTTGAATATAGCTTTTATTTTAATGCACAGTTTGAAAAGCTTGTTTTAAGGAGGCAAGTTTGAATTGAAAATGTTTCCAAGAAATGATTTGTATCTTTTGTGTGGATCAAAGCAGCAGAAACCATTTAACAATTTGTCTATCTTTAATGAAATCTAATGGATTTTCAGCATTTCTCTAAATACAGTAACTTGACACAAGTCTATTATTTGTTTTTAGCGCTGTAAAAGCTAGTGTTATATTACTTAGTGTTCTAAAAACTTCAACAATAAAGATTTTTATTATGTTACGTATACAAGCAATTATATTTGACAGTTTGGATGCAAACTTGAATTGGCAGCACTTTAGTATTCTCACCAAGAAAAACATTAGACTTGTCTATTAAAAATGTTTCTTCTGTAATTTATTTTTCATGAGGTTCAGCTCTGCCACAGAATCCTCTTGTCTCCTTTGTAGCTAACATTTTCCAGATCTATTTAACCTTAAGGGGAGAAACACTTTTTTGGAATTAGCTTGTCCCAAGAGAAAGTTCAGGTTCCACTGATATCAGGGAAGAACTAGAATTAGACCAGAGGTTTGTAAGATCTGCACAGCGTATTAAAAAACAAACAAAGAAAAATCGTAGTGCATTCCTAATGCAGAAAGTTGGTGAGAATTTTAGCTCCCTCTAGCTGTGCGGATGGTAACCTGCTCCATTCCTTCTTTCTGTCTCTGAAGTAGAGTGATTCCAGCAGCCAGCCTGGCAGGGTTGTGACTGATCAGCTCAATACATTTATTCTTCTGTGTATGTGTTTCCTTTGTGTACTTCTGTCAAATGATGGAAGTGGGAGACCTAGTAGGAGATGTCCCCTACAGTGTCACAGTGTTTGGAACTGGATGATCTTCCGGGTCCCTTCCAACCCAAGCCATTCTGTGATTCTGTTCTAGGAAATGTTTATTCCCATACTTCTGGGGAAAGTATAAAAGTTCAGAGTCCAACCAGCTTATATATGCAAATATGTAATGATGGTGTAAATGTTAATTTTAATTTTAAGGGCATTGATTTAATTGTCTGCAGAAGCAACAGCATGATTCAAATGAAATATGTATGTTTGTAGTTAAGAGTCTTCTGCAGGTAAAACAACTAGTGATCAGGATGACATGTGGACATAAGCAAGTTACCCCATAACTGGGTGAATAATCCTCCCCAAAACTGAAGGCTTGCCTCAGTGTATTATGTTGTCAGCCATTTCAGTGTAGGACTTCGTCTGTACCCATAGAAATCATATTCAGTCACCAGAGTAATGACATTTTTTTTCACACAGCAAATATAACGTCTGAGAAGAATATTTAGCTTTCTCCCACAGTATTAAGTACAGAAAAATATACATGTGCACTCCAAGGACAGGGATACTCTTCAAATCTCTTGATGCTTTTGGCTAAACTCTCAGTTACTTAATTGCATAAATATCTTGAAATGCTAAGAGTGATTGTAGTTAGTCTTAAAAAATGTTCTGACTTAGTTTACCCTTTTCATCTCATACTTTCTTCAGATGGAAAATATATTGACTTGCACAAACATTTGACAGTACTGTAAATGTTAAATGCAAGGAATATTTTAAGCTAAATCATAATTCATGTGCTTGCGTCAGAAATCTGCCATTCAGAGTTGCTTATTGTGAGTTATGATGGTTCTATTGGGAGTAGATAAAGATGAAATGCAACATTTGGATACTGGAATTGTCTCAAATACAGAATGCTGCAAATAAGGAAATTATAGAGGCTGGAAAGCTATTCAGAAAGTGCCTTTGAATAATGAGTTCTTTTGTATAGATAGCAGTGTATTTTTGAACAATGTGCTAATAAACACAGACATCGAATGTATTTAATAAATGAGTGATTAAGAACCTTTTTGCAGTTTTCTGGCTAAAAGTCAAAAATGCAATGATCTGGCCTTTGTGTCTGCGTGTCTAGAAATCCATAAAATGGTAGAGAGTTAAAGGCTGACTGCAAAAGGATTGCTCAGCTTCACATGCAGTAGAGAGTGATAATTTTAATTATCAGCATGTTCCCAGAGTCAGAGCATTTGGAGAAGATGACAGAGCAGCAAGGAGTGCCAGGCATCAGATGCTTCCTTCCAAATCATTTCAGGGTTCTGTGGTCCCCAAACTGCCTGATTCACTGCAGCCATTCTTCTGTGCCCTCTCTCAGGCCTTTTGCCAGTCACTGAAATGTGTGCTCCTGAATCTCTTGTAGGTGAAGAATTAGTTTTCATAGAATCTTTTAAACTTTGATGAGAAAATCCTTCACTTTCCTGTGCATTTCCATTTGGTTGGCTTCTTTCAGTATGCTATTAGAGGAACCTACTCCTAGTCAAATCTGTGGAAGACAACAGACTCATGATTTCTTTGCATGTGAACTGTCAGTAAGGTCAGTAAGAGTACTCTAAGAAATGAAATTTATTGACGATCACCTGTTCTTCCCCGCTGTAGCATGTTTCAGTTCAATTTCATTCCAATTTCTGGCTTAAATATGAGATGTCAGCAACATCTCCAGCATCCACCTTGTCTCCATTATCCACTAATCTTGTTTTTATGAGGAAAATTCCTGATGCTCTGTACGTTTAGTCAGTAATCAAAGTTGTACAACAACAAGCCATAGTTTTACATGAGGTAACTCAAATCTCTTCGAGGTAATAATGTAATTAGCTGACTAATTTGCCAATTCATTTAGTGCTCATTTTGTATTAAATAAATAATATTCAACAATTGCTCAAACATTGATGACATTTCTACTTAGCTTCTCTGGTAAAGCTGGTGGAATAAAACCATACTGCAAATTGAATTTGTTTATGTGGGAATTTAGCCATAAATTGGGGAAAGCCAGTTGGAATGTGGAACTATATCATCGTCTTTACTTATAGGAGAGCATACTTCTGATTCATTGAAAAGTGAATCAGACAGATGGAGTTCTCAGGGGAATTGTCAAAGGGTTCTGTCTGTCTGCCTGGAGTTGACATAAGTGTTTAACTTATGTTAACTCTGGTAATGACATTATCTGCTGGGGGAAGCAAGTGATGAGGTAGAGAAGAAAGAAAAACAAGCTGCTGCTCCGGGTTCTGTGGCTGCTGCTTTTCTCCTAGGGCATGTAAACCAAATTGAAGTAACAGCGTAAAACACTTGGGAGTCTGGCACAGAAGTGTCAATGGAAAGTTCTATTCACAGCTATCCTTCATCTTCTGAATTCCTAGCATTATAAAGTAATGTCTGATGGCAGTGCTGGGTCTGCACGCGTGTAAGCATGAGGTGCTTGACCTCAAAAACTTTTTTCCTAATAATTATTTTTATCATCTTTAGAAAAACAGAAATGCTGTAAAAAGATCAGATATCTATGTTTACTGTCTATAAGCAAATGGCATGGATTCTCTTCTTTGGTGTGCAGATTAAATAGCAAAAGAAATTAATATTTTTAATTGGGTTTCTGATACTGGAAGACTTTTTTACATTTTTGTGGTGAGGATGTGCTTGTGTTGTTGTACTTAGCAAGGTGTATGCACAGAGCTTCACCAGTGCAGCAGCTGAAGGTAATGTCCTTTCAGTACCAGGATCAGGATGGGTTTCCCACAGTGCACTCTGCTCTGAGCTCAGTTCTAATGTCAATTCAGAGCTAGTGAGCCCTCTCCAGACTTCTGTCAAACGTAGTTTAAGGAAGAAAACGTATAGGACTAGGATTTAGTGTTTTCAAATACAGAGGTTGTGTGGGAGTCAGGACCCTGGTCAGACCTTTAGTTTTTCTGTTAGCATCATAGGCTTTTCTTTTAAGAGCCTAGTTTTTGGTGTGGGGGTTAGTTTCTGGTCGTGATGATGTTTTGCTCTGACGTGGTATGCAGAAGATTTCCAAGGTACATCTCATTTTGTGTAAAACAAGTAGAACCTGTACAAAGATACTGTCTAAAGGTCACACAGTTGGTGTATGTTTTTTCGAGACCTATCTGCTAAGTGTGATATTTCTGTGAACTGACGGTTTTGATCCAGCCACAGTTACTCTCTCAACCTTTTTTTCTGTGTGTTCTGGGATTCTGAATTATTTTTCCCAGCTGAAAATCAGTACCAACCTGTGCATGCCATGTTTCAGAGGCATTCTGAGACAGAAATATTTGAATAATGAGAGTATTTTTAATAATCTGGAAAGGTGACATGCATAAGCTTAGATCAAGGGACAGACCTGCCTTACATTTGACTGGGATTCTGTTAAGTAAGGTTTTATTGCAGCAGCTTGGAGGAGGAAAAGAAAGGGAGCAGAGCTGTGAAACCACTAATTTGCACCTTATGAATATTTACATGGAAAGTGGTTTTTGAGTATTTGTGAAATAGATGATGAAATTGTACTGTATCCACAGGCAAATGCAGCTGTGAGTAGCTGATTCTACAGACTTTGTGGTCTTCTCACAAGTCTCATCTAGCCTCGAGCACACTGCCTTCATTTTCTATCTGAACGACATGGATTTTCTGTGTCAGTCTCTCTCATTTTAGGAAATCTTATCATCTCTGTGGAAAACTTGTATTGGCAAAAAACTGTTCTATAGCAGTGCTCTAGAGATTCTGGGAAAGCACATGTGAGGAAAATAACACTGTCTGTGCAAATGATGTTGATTCTCTGGCCAGAGAAGTACTGAGGGTGGATGTGCTGAGAAGTAGGAGGGAGATGCTCAAAGATAGATTGCCTTGATCTATGCTCAGCGTGGGGGAGCTCTGTGGCAGATCTGTCCAATAAGGCAACCCAAGTAATGCAGTCAGCCAGCAAGGTATGGCTGCTTTCAAAGCAAAGCTTATATTGTACATAATTATGTTAACGCTTTAATTTCCACACCTGGAAGTGCAGAGCTCAAGGACAAGCAAAAGCTCAGCTGTTAAGTTTCTGTAACTTACTCATTCTGCTTGTATAGTAAGACTCTGAGTTTGGAACGGAACTATGGGACCTGAGTACTCAATTATTAATTACAGTAATAAGCAAATAGTCACCCCTTGTGGGTGACTGCATCACTTTACATGAACACATGTAATGGATTAGTTTATTTGTGAGCTGTGCAAAAAAATTGAAACAGTTCATGTAAGAACTTTACTATGTTCTCAGCGAGGAGCACAGCTGCCCATGTTTTTCCTACAGGATAATTTCCCTTCTGATTATATGACATGAACAGTGGCATTGGCTATGAGCCTGAAAATCAAACTATAGTTTAGATCTGCCTCTTTTGTGTGTGTGTGTTGATTTACTTATTTTATGGGAGTAGGAATCTTATTTCTGTGCAGCAATGATCTGTGTATCTGTTCTGCGTGTGTGCATTCAGTGGGTGCATGTATGTACAGCTGCTGCATCAGTCTTACTCTTTATGCATTTTTGCCTTCCGAATCTTCCTGAGATTTATTTCTAATTCTAATGATGAAATTTGTGTATATTCCCTCTTTGTCATTTGCCTCGTGGACGTGAAGAGGTATTGAGGGTGCATCGTGTGTTTAATTAAAAAGGTAAAAGAGAATAATTGATATAAAGAAGTGAGAAGGTTTTATGAAGATATTTTGACTTCTCCCAGTTAAATGTAGATATGTTATCTACTTAAAATCTTATTTTGTGTTATAATCCATTTAGAAGATAAGGATTAGGAAAAAATCTCTACTTCTGATACCTGAACAGAAGCTTTGCTGTCAAAAGGAAATGATCCTAATTAAAATATAATGCTTCAAATATGTACATAGATATCTATGTATTCCTACAGAAGATTATTAGTATTAACAGAGTTAAAATGCTAATATAATCATCTGCATCTAATGGACATTGACTGAAAAATGATTTTCTCCAAGGTTGTGCTCATTAACTATCTCCTGGTAGTTTTGATATCTTCTGTGCACTGGACAAATTACAGTCAGGTAATTATATTCTTTATTTTTAAAGACTCTTTTAAGTTTCATTTGAATGTCATACTCACTATTGCTTGCTTTTCTAAAACTACTGTGCTGCATTGCTCCACAGTATTACATAGTTGCACAGCACACAGATACTCTTCATTCTTGTTTTTAACTAAATACACCCAGTAAATTTATTTCATCATGTAGGAACACCATGGTGTTGTTCAGCAGTTCGTTAACCACAGGTATGCAGTCAATAACCCCCCCTTGCCATGTGAGCAATCTTCTTTAAAAAGCTTAAACCTTCCTTCCTATCCTTCTTTTCTACACCAGCAGAGTTTCAACTTAGTTGTTCAACAGGGTGTTGTCGTGTGTGTCAAGGAAGAAAACTTCTGATTTGTCTTCTAATTAAATAAGCCAGTGAAGAAACATAACCACAAACACTTACTGCATTGAGTTCAGAGGTTCTAGACTGTATGTCTAGGAAATAAAGAGAAGGGGAAATTGGAAGCAGTGGATAGAAAGAAAGGCCTGAGAATTTCCTGGGCTGGAATTAGAGGAGGGGCTGTCCCAGCAGATGGAGTTGTGCTGGGAACTTCCTAGGTGACCTTTTGGTACTCCCATAGCCAATATTTCAAAGTATGGATCTGCTTATGCTCTAAGGCTTGGATTTAATTTCCAAAAGCATCTTAGTTGAAGAACATCTGCCTTGATTTTTAAACTTGTGCAAATAGCAGTGTTTAATGAAGCGCTTACTTTTGTACTGCTGAGCAGATAGGCATCCAAATGCCTCTTAAAAGAAAAGGGGGGAAAAAACCCTCATCATCCCTCTCCTTCCTCTGTAAAGTAGGATAATAATTGTTTGTTTCATCAACACTGTTGGTTTAAATCCACACAAGCAGCAAAACAGTTCAGGTGTCGTATGATGTGCAGGTACTAAGAGATGTGGGAACTAAAATGGTTGTCGTCTGAGTA
Organism: Cyrtonyx montezumae; assembly: GCF_038088225.1. Taxonomy (NCBI): domain Eukaryota; kingdom Metazoa; phylum Chordata; class Aves; order Galliformes; family Odontophoridae; genus Cyrtonyx; species Cyrtonyx montezumae. Next base: position 6,155,479 of record NW_027071914.1, on the reverse strand, counting down.
ACAGTCAGAAATCATGCTTATTTAGCATCAGTCATTCAGTAAGTATGTTGCAATGGTTCTGGCTGTGCAGTGGCTATTTGCAGAATAAAGGCCATGTGCACCTGTTTATGATATGGTGATAGTCACTGAACATGGTTGAGTTCTGGGAGGATTTGAACCAAGAAGTGAAATCTATTATTCCTAAGAAAAATTATTCCGCAGAGAGCTATAGTAAAGTAACACACCCAAACACAACTCTTACATGAAAAGATGACTACTATATTTAATTAGATATTTGCAGTCCATTTCATGTATTTGTTGGAGGTCCTATGTGGAGTTTGGAGTGTCACACCAAATCTTGAAGATGTTTGTGGATTTAATGATTGAATATTAAAGTGATAAATGAACTATGACTGGAGATCTAAAATATTTATAGAAACAAAATCTCTTTCATGTAGGAAAAACTGTCACCGCTCTCCATTTCTCAGAAGATGGCCTAAGTGCACATAAAGTATATGTGTGTATATTAAATTTGTCAAAGGTCTATACTTCATGTTTCTGTTTTTATTGCTTTTGATTGAATTCACTTTTCAAGACTTAAGTTTTAATTTGTTACAACAGCTAAGCAGCAGTTCATTCTGATTTAACAAGTCCCTACCATCTGCTACAGTAATAATGAACCAGCATTGCAGTGTTGACAACTAACTCAGGACTATTTGGAAAATGGTGAATTGTTGAAATAAATATTCTGTTTCCCATGGGCAACCCATCGAAATTCTTTCCATCACTTGTAATTTATCCAGTGGAAATGCTGGGCTGAGTTGGTGTTGCATGAATTAGCTGTGAAACCCCTGTCACAGTTGCACAGTGCATCTTCTGGGATGTGACAGCGGAGAGACAGTCAGGTAGGTGGACTGCAGCCAGGTGGTAGTGCAGAAGAAGGAAAAAAATACCTGTTTCTTCACTGAGGTGTTGAAGGTATTCTGTGGGTGAACGAATCTGAGATTACCAATTCCCAAATATTAATTTTTATCTCAATGCAATTTGAGGGCAGAAACCAACACATAATGTCTGTCTATACTAAGAAAACTTCGTTGTCTGCTCTGGAAGGAGAGGGATTATGAGGGCTACTCTGAAAGCAAAGCCTCCTGTTTTATTATGTTGGCCTATGATGTCAGAGGGAGATGCTGGTGGGATGGCAGTAGAGGTTAAACCTTCCCACCAGTGTTCCACTCCATTTTGGTGCTGTGTGACAAATGGCAGGCAAGGGGTAGTCTGACAAAATGACATCTGACATGAAAGGGGTATGAAGGAAATATATGTCATTGAATTCTTCCATGTAGAATAAACAGCACTTGCCCATAAAAACTAGCTGAGTATTTCTGGAGACTAAAAAGTAGATGTGAGCACAGTGACCAAAGTGCAAACAAAATTTGTGCAGGTAGGTCCCCACAATTGTTCACACAGGAACAGAAAAAGTGCTGTGTGAAAGTTTCTGAGGACCTATTGAACCAATATGGGGCTGAAGGTGACAGTTTCCTGGATCACATGATTTCTAGTGATGAGATGTGGTCGGAACAATACAAGTTTGAGTCAAAACAGCCATCCATGGAGTAGCATGTGAATTCCCCATTGAAGAAAAGTTCAGTAGGTAAAGTGATGTACACTGCCTTTTGGGATTGGATAGGTGTGATTCTTCTGGATTTCCTGGAACATGAACAAACTCTGACCACTGTTTCATGATGTAGCCTGAGCCAAAGGCTCAATCTTCCCAAGTCAGGCCAGAGGATATGACAATTTTCTCTTGAAACACCAGCCTCCATATTGGTTTGAAGACCATGGAACACACTACCAATCTTTAGTGGACGTTGATTTGAGAGGGACCTGTGGAGATGTTCAATAAGAGTGAACTAGGATGATGTGAATCAAGAGCTTGAAATTTGAAGACGGGTCTATGAATAGAGAAGATAACTAGGTAGTGACAAATGAGTAGGTTCTGCTGTTATTCATTCAAAAGTGTATTCTGAAATAATTTAAAATTGCTCTGGAGTTAACACACAACTGAGGAAAATAAAATAAATAGAATTCAGTGAGTTAATTTTTAATTTTATCCAGGTATAACATTCTAATTTAAGTAATGCTGCAACAGTAAATGTAAATGAGGCTGAAGATGTTTGACATAAAATGAGGTGGGTGAGAATGAACTCCTTCTGCTTCTTGCAGAATCTCACTGTGAAGTCAATTGGACTTTTTCCTTTGCTTCTACTGTGCTTAAATACACTATGTCATCCTGGTTCATGTCACAGGCAAATTCATAGCCAACTTTTCACGTGCATGCAGGAAATGCATCTGGCACTTAGACTCAGCATCCTATTCAGTCTTCTGTCAAAATGGGAGCAAATCTAAGGTGCTATGGGGTTAATAGCTAGGTTCGTTGGAGATGGAAACAGGTGTCTGCAACTTAACTTTAGGAATGGCTTGTTATGGGGCAAGCTGCATTTCAGGCTTCAAAAATAGACACAGAACACTGATAAAGTAGGAAAATGTTCACAATTGTTCATATTTTTTAAATGAATTTGATTTGTTTGTGTGAATGATGTACATAGTACACACATAATATTTACGTTCTATGTACCATATATTTTTGTATTACAACAGGTTTTTCTTTGTGATTCTAGCTGCCCCATCCTCAGCTTTATAATGTTGTTTACCCATCGTTAAGAGTATGTTAGAATGTAATTGTAACTATTTGCCATGACTGGCTGTTAGAATGAGAGACCAGGCAATTTGCATCTCATATATCCAGAAATTAAAAGTGAAGGACTGACCACTTGACACCATTGTAGTTTTTGAAATAAAGCCTGCTGAGCTCAATTTGTTGTGGCTGCTAAATGACTCTGCTCACCAATATGAATACATGATGAAATTCCTGTTGGAAGATGGCACTATAATAATTGATGGCATAATGAAAGTGCCAGAGACTGAACAGAAATACTGTTCAGTTAACCCCTTATTCGAGAGCACAGGTTTAAAGTAGTCTTTTTGAATTACATGCATGGTATTTCTTCTATTCCTTTTTTTTTTTTCTTTCTGATACACAGGGATGATCAGAGCTGTGTTCATTTTGGTCTTTCAACATGTTGTTCAGAACCATACACTGTATTCTGCAGATAATTGTTTTTGCACTGTGGACAGCAGCTGCTTTTTCACTTCACAGCTGTATAGAAAAGGAGAATGAATATTGGTAGTAAGTGATAAAAAGCATTACAAGCAATTACAGGTGGGAAATGCAGGGTCTCCATCTTAGAGAGTAGGTTGATAGAAAAGCCTTACCTCTGCATCTGTTCAGAAACTATAGAAACTATTGAGGATTTTGGAATTCATGGAACAACCTCCAGCAGTGTCTAATTATTTATTATCAGTATCCTCTTAATTCTTGCTCTAGGGTGAATTTCCATTTATATACCTATATCAAAGCTCAGGTTTCTACCTGATTGAATCTTTCAAATAGCCACGTTTAATATTCATTGAAATAGACCTTAGTCAAAGGCACTATTTGATAATAATAGTCAACAGAAATATTATTGCAAAAAGTGATCTTTCTATTAACAGTGTTTCTCCCTATTTCTCAGAAAGATGCTGAGTGCAGATATGTACAGTAAAAGCCAATCCCATTCTCAAATTCTTTTATAAAGCCTCAGCTTTTTTTTTCTGTATAACAGTAAGCGAGTATCCTATGTCTTCTGTGTGTCTAATACATTAAAAAGCATAGGATTTAATGCTGTAATTATAGAAACATAAAGGAAGAAGCACATTGTGTGTATTTTTGATAGATTATAATCTTTACCTTTCCCAATTTGTTCTATTATAGAAGCTGATTTCCTGAAGAGTTTTGTCATAGGCAGATATCTAGCTGAGAGTGGCTCTTACACACTGGGGTATGAATAAGTTATTTCCATAGCTCTAGTACATTCTTTTTTTTTCTTCCTATTTTTGTCTTAAGCATTCTTTTTTTCTTAAAAGCACTAGTTTGCTGCAGAATCAAAAAATATGAAATGAGACAATACTGAGTATTCCCATTTGAAAGAGAACAGCTCAGTCACGTCAGAGAAAAGCTGCAGCAGCATGTCCTGTCTTTTCTTGGAGCAATGAATGTTGAAATTACTGATCAGCTTGAGTATCTACATAGTTGTTTTTTTTTTTTTTTTTTTTTTTCTCAGAGAGATCTGTTAAACTGTTTTGAACGTTATCAAAAATTCATTTACTGTATGGGGAGGCTTTGACTGCTTCAGGTCTTGCATATTTTTACATGCCTCTTCAGAGAGGGGGTGTTTATATAATGACAGTATTATCTCATTCATTAGTCAGTTCTGGAAGGCATTAGAGTGGCTCAGGAGGTATTTTTCTTGCAGTGAGAGAAGTAGTTTTTTGATTTCACACAAAAAGCTGTTGGAACAGGATGTAATCTAGAAATCAGTTTATACCCAAAGAGAGCAAAAAGTGAGCAAGAAAGAGACCGGGTTTTGCATTCCCCTTCATATGGTAAAGAATCAACCAGAGGAGCCAAAAGAGAGCAAAGGCCAGGGAAAATCTCAGGGGTGAACACCTTAAAATAAATGAGTGCATCCGAACAGTGTGAATTTGGGATCAGAACTATTAATGCTGTATTGACATCTGGAAGTAGTAAAACAGTACTGTGAATGGGGAAGGGGTTAACCTTGCTCGACAAACATAGTGAATTGACCAACTGCCAAGACCACGTACTTCACCAAGGGTTCTAACCCTACCAAGAGTGGCTGTCATGGGGACTATGGCTTTTTCACCGTCTTCAATTTGTTGTATTGATTTTTTTTATTTTCTTTTTCTTGTCTGGATACATGAAAAAATCTACCTAGAGAGAAAATGGAACATGCAGACTGGTCTTCCACAACTGCTGCGCAGTGGGTTTTTTCCCAGAGGTCAGCAGATACTTTTCAAACTGTAGCAAAAAGAAAAAATCTACCATGTTCCTCCAAATATCAGACTACTTGGATGAAAGATGTTACTTTGAGTGATGTTTCATATCTCTTTGTGCTAAAGTTGATGAAAGATTCATCACTGATGGGATTCTTAAGTACAGCTTCTCAAAATGTTCAGGTATCTGATGTCCATAAAATTGAGAGTATATTAAGCATTTGGATACATCTCTATGCATCTGTGAATGAACAAGCTCTTGGAAATGAACAGCTTAAGGTGTAGTGATTATTCATACCTAAAGGATGCTTATGAGAAAAGCCATAAGTGTAAGAGGTTTCCTGAGGTCTTCCTTCTGGAGCTTTATGTCTGGAAAAAATGCCACGCTCCTCAGCAGTAGGCACGCCAGTGCTCAGGCTTGGCAGTCCACTCTAAGAAGCTGTCTGAGGTTGCTCTGTCTCACTGCTTGCTCAGTCACCTTCAGCCACTGCAGTAACTGACATCTGAATCTTTTATTTATAACTGTAATTCAGTATCTATAGTATTCCAGCAGCCCTGTAAGGCTCCGGGTTTTTTTTGTTTGTTTTGTTTTTTTACCAAGCAACAGTTAATGCAGAGTCAGAGTGATTTAGGTTACTGCTAGCCCGTAAGCAAACTTTGGTCCTTGATATAGATTTTAAAAGGGTTTTTTATTGGTTTTAATACGGTGTTCTGTTTAAAAGTGGATCTTAAAATAGGCTTAACAGATCTAATGTGCACTGGGAAGGAAGGTAGAACCTAACTTTCAAGATTTGTGCTTGGGTGGTCATATTCATGATGTTTTCATCCTTCTGGGCTTCTGAAGGATGTAGTTAAACCTGTCAGCACTTCTGAATGATTTAGTGATAGACATGATATGTCCAGCATTAAGATAAGTAGTTTCTTATTTACTTGGAGATTTTTGGATCCAGTATCTGTATTTAAAAAAGAAAAATAAAATTAGTTTTAAGTAGATTTTGTATTTTTTTTTCCTTCACCTCCAATGTGTAGAGCAGGTAATAATGGTATATAGAAGATAATAGGTAGTAACGTTAGAAAAGGCTTTTTATTCAGGTCAAAGTTAATCTTACTGTAGTTAAGAATAGATTATCAGACACAGAGCCCTTCCCATTGCTGGCTGGGAATCAGTGCTTGTTTGGCAAAACTCTCACCACTTTTTTCCTCCTCTTTCTACTGATCTCTTGGGGTCCTTTTCCTAGCTGTGAGCAGCGGCGTGCCAATTTCAATTAACATTTCCTTTAAAACAAATGTTATCATCTGCTTAGTGCTTGTGAATTTCTATATCTAAAAAGAATAGCAGTGAAGGGGTATGGCTTTATTTTTTTTTTTAATTTCCAGTGTGATGTCACTGTACATGGGTGAGCATCATTAACCATTAACCCATCTATGGCATTTCTCCTGCTTCTTTGTGACTTAAAGGTCAAACCAAGGCTTGAAGACTGAATTTTCTGTCTGATGCAACGGCACTTTCTTTTCCATAACAGATTGAAAGCCAAAGTCCACTGCCATTAAAATGATGGACTGCTTTTTCAACATCACCAGCAGGCCAAGGTTTGCTCTCAAGGTTTTTGGAAACAGCAAACCTGTGGACAGTGTGGCAGGGCTGCTGATTACATCTGTGTGAATAAATTATCTGGTGGGATTGCTGATTTTTATCGGAGGAGAATTTAACAAGACAGTTTTGTCAAATTATCCTAAAGCGCAGTTTTCTCTGCCATAGAAAAAGTATTTTGAGAATCATTCTGGATTACTAGAAAAATACAGTCCTCTGAAACATATCTCATTTAGTTCTTTTAGCCCCTTATAAAAATGAAGAGATGTTTATGCTGATCTCTGAGTGTTTCGGTACTTTTGAAATGTTTTCTGTTAATTTTAGTGTTTTCTTCTTCCTTCATTTGTTACTATAAGAAATTAATATCAAATATTGTCAACTCCCTGTTTTATACTTCTTTTCCCATTTCATCTGAGTTTGTTCAACTCTTCTACTTCTGTCTGTTTTGTGAATATTTAGTCATATGTCAAATACTGACTGACTTAAACAATAGTGAAAGTCCAAATAAGTGAGTATGCTCAAATTTTAAATCCTCTAAAAAACAAGTTAGACTAATAAACAGTTCATGGTCCAAAGCAAATGTGTATCAGGCTTTCTCCTAATTCTTTTTCATCCAGTTCCTCTTTGTTTCTAATTACTTTACTCCTTAGAAGAAAGTAAAGTAAAGTCTTAAGAACTTACAGAAAGTGGAAGTGGAAGGGGAAAAGGTTTCAGTTTTATGTTCTGGGCTTTTTGATCACTTGTGGTTTCTGTCAGTTCACACTTTTCTGTACTGAATTGTGATACTAAAGCTATCTGAGGCTGTAGTATGTATCCAGGCATATTCAAACTGCCATATTATTAACACTGAACCAGGTGTTTAAATTTACTGTTGGGATTGTTTCAGAAATAGAAATTGTGACTCTGCCAAACAGGAACTTGGGATCTGTTGCACAAGATACCAGAGTTGTGCCCAGCCTTGGAACCTCTTCTTAACAGATGCGGTTTCCTGATGCTTTGGAGAAGTTTGCCAAAGCATCAATAATAAACAAATTAGAGAGCATTTTTCTGAAAATAAGAGAAAGTAGCTTAGAATTGAGCCCATCTGAATTCACACCTGCTGGTGTTCAAGGAGCGTGTTCATTGCTGGCTACTGAGAAGGGCCATAGAGGCCTCAGAAACTTTTGAAGAAGTAACCTAAAAAGATGTTTACTGCAGGTGTGGAAGTGTTTTTAAGAAGGCTCTTCTATTCATCTAAATCTTTAGGCACTTTTGAGGTTTTCATTCTATTTAATAAATCTTGACATTTTGCCTAGTATCCGTTTCTTTTTTAAAAATTAGCATCTATCTCCATTGATGTGTTCATAATTCATTTATTCTAAATTCCTCTTTAGCTGCTCAAGGAAAATTTTGTTTTTTTTTAATGTCACATTGGGAACATGAATTCTGGAGCACTGAAGAGTGAAGGCTGTTATCTTATTCACATGACAAAGGCATATATTATTTATATTATAATACCCAAACTGCAGGAATTGATGGATGAGACTTTTACAGTCAACTCACAAGCAAACGAACACATATTTTAAAAATAAACTGCTTTTTGAGTGGTTAATTCAAAATCAGATGGATTACTGCAAGATACTCTATGTGATCATTTTTACTGTTGGGACTCAAACTACCTATATATATTTTCTCACTGAGATGGGGAAAGTCTTATTGCATTTATTTTTCCATCTTTTTGGGTGATTTAAAATCTAAAAAAGAGTCTATTAGATCAATAATTTAGTGCAGCAGATGAAAAGTGTCTTAAACTGTTGATTCAATTGTAGGATATTATGGAATCTTACATGCTGAATGGCTGCATTTAGATTCTATAATCCATATTCAAAATAACTTCTAATGGAGGGAAAATTGGCCATTGTGGATGAAATTAACATCTATGACTGCTGCTTTTATGCTATCTAGAAAGTTTTGGTCAGCGTGAAGGAGTACTGCACAATTATTCCTCATGTAGATGAGTAGGTTAACTCTGCTTGTTGACAGTATAGACATAGTGCTGGGAGTTTTTCTTTCAGTAATAATTTATTTTCAACCACAGCAAAGAACTTAAAAACAGTGTAACCCTAAATTATGGCTGTCACTCAGAAATTTATGAGAAAAAATTTCTATATCGGGCTTAGTCCCCTGAAATATTCTCAGAGAATGACCTTATTAATGACTTAGATGAGATTAGAAAACATCAGTGGTTTCACTGCAGTGATATAGCAGTGAGGGTGTAAGTAATTCATTGTCTCTTGTGACCCTGAGAAGCAGCTAAACATCTTGTCTCATTCACAAATAATAATTTGACACCTTTGCTAGTAAGACTGCTTGTACCTTGGGTAGGGATGGTGATAGGAGGATAGTTGGACTAGATGATCTTGTAGGTCCTTTCCAACCTAATGTACCTTGCTTTTGTCATTGCTTGCTCTATTAAAATTCAGATGACTTAGGCTTGTTTTTTTCAAAATCTAAATAGTGATCTCTGTCTTTGCTCCGTTCCAGTGTATTCTTTTTTCTCTTTGCAGTTACAAAATGGAGGAATTGTAAACTAATGAAGTTTATTCTTTCTGAAAGCTATTATTTCACCTTTAGTTATCAGAATAGAGCACCTTTCTGATTTTTAAAGCCGCATTCCTTTGAAACTTTGAGTTCCCACAGGAAAAGCTATTCCCTTGAAATTTAACTGTAGAATTTGATTTATTCACAAAAAGAAAGTTGTATTGTCATTATCTGCTACTTGTCAGGGTCCTTTGTGCATGGATATTTAATTATTTGGTTTTATTATTAAAGGACAAAAGTGGTAAGAACCATTCTGACAGAAAGTTCTGTAAATATTGTGGTTGAATGCATGAACTAAATAAATTCAAAAGGCATTCATGCAACATTTGTTTAACTATAATGACTGAAGAGATGACAAGGGTCTTGCTGTAGCTGTTATTGATCTACTTGGTGCTTACTTTCAAGATACTAGGTGTTAACTTTCATTACAGCTGTTAAATTATTTTCCTCCTCCTCCTTTTAATCTTGATCTCAACTGGAGAAAATCTTTCTTAATACTTAGAAAACTCCTGTCTTGCCCCAAAGATGCAGCTTGTAAAAAATCATAGCATATTCTCTGTTCTCTCAGCATTAAGCTCAGAGATGAACATGACTGAAAAATCAATAATGTGCTTGGCCTGCGGCCTTGTCATTTATTGATTTACATGTCGTTTATCTCTATACAAAATGCAATTATTGCTTAAATACAATACACCATTTTGCTAAAAGGATACAAATGTCACCACTGAGTAAAAAGGTCACACTTCCATGTAAATGATTGTCAACCCAATCTCAAGCTTGCTGCTATTATTTGAAGAGGTTGTTAAGGTACTGGAGACATAGTTATATTTTGTAGGTATCAGTGGGTGCTCACCTTTTGATTTAAGTGTCATCAGTAGATACAAGTTTTTGGCCTTTTTCATGGTGATTGCTCTGCTGAAATTTTGTCAAACTTTTTATAATTTATTGCAGTAACTAATTTTGATAAGGAATCTGTCTGAAGTGGCACTACAAGGCATTGAACTGCAGAATACTTAGTACAGAAAAGGAAAAAAAAATATTGTATGAAGACCTTTTTCAGGTTTTGGGTTTTTTTTTTTTTTTAGCTTCAGTCTGTATGATGAATAAATTCTGGGCCTTTTACTATCTGGCTGCCTGTGCAGGAGATGTCATCTCTACCTCTTCTGATCCAGTGAGTCTGTGCTCAAGTGCTTATCTGTTGGATTTGCAGCCTGATTCCCTTAGCAGCTTTACACCTCCTATCCTGTAGTACAGAATGAGCAGTGTGAGGGCTCCTCTAAGGTGACACTTGTAGCACACACAGGAATGCATTCCTGTTCTACAGCTGTAGCATGTAAAATGTCAGTGGAATGCATTTTTAACATTTCTTTCCAAAATTTGTTGAGTATGGGTGTGTGCATATTTAACATCTCACTCCTGAAATGAGATAGGAACCTTCATATGAAAAAAAAATATATATATGCAGGTGCTAAGCTGATAGGAAATTAATTCAGTTTTCAGATAAATGCTGTGTTATGACCATCTTGGCCTCTGGGGCTAAGTTTATCCGTAGTCAGCACTGTGTTCTCCTTACTCTATTTCAGTCAGTGAAACAGAAAGTCTCCTCAAAGCCATTTGTTGTTTTTCCTGCTCTGCAATCAGATTTGAGCTCATTGAAATCAGGGAGAACAGTGGCTGAGATCCTGAAGTCAGCAGCTTCTTATTTTCCTCTCAAGGATGATATTCCAGTTGATATTCTAATTGCAGCAGTTTCAGACCATCTGATATTCTGCTTTTTTTTTTTTTAAACAAACAACAACCTGCTTGAATTTTCTAAAGAAATTCACAGACAAACAGGTTTATGTTCTAAAGCGCTAATATTGTCTATTAAATGGCCAAAAGATGGTCTTGTACAAATTTGTTTCTGCATTAAATTCGGTATCCCAAATCAGGTGCCATGGAAGATAATTCTTTGTGGAAAAAAATTAAGCATCCGTGAGATTTTCTGTATCTGCCTGTTCTAATTTTTGCTAGCAGGTAGCTAAAGTAGCTTCTCTGCCTATTGACCACCTCAATATTAGCAGCACAAATTTGATCAAAACTATCTGAAATAATATGCATATGCATTCATATTCGTGCATGTGGAAACCCCTCAAACCAGGCAAGTGTAGGGCAGCACCTTGCTTCCTCCTGCTCTATCACAGTGAACAGCTGCCGTGTTCTGAAAATGTGCATTGGGTTGAGTGGAAAAAAGTCCATGTTTGTCTATAGTACAAGTCAACAGTGCGAAGCCTTAACTCAGCAAATAATTCTGTCATGTTTGCAGCTATAGAATGAGTGTTTAAAGCAAATAACTATATCCTTTAGAATACTTATATATCAACTAACTGTACAGTTAGGCATATTAAAAACGGTGCCACTGTGGAGAAATTTTCTATCTAAATGACATAAATTACTTTTTTTTTTTTTTAATGCCTTCTAAGAAGTTGCTGGAAGATACAGTTTTCCATGATTTTGATATTTCTTTAAACTTTCACTTCAGTTTCAGTTTTCTTCTGAACTGGAGAATGCCACATATAAAGACAAGAAGCTTTAAGAGAGGAAAAAAAAAAAAGGAAACCTTTTGAGGTGCATCCCAGAATACCCCATCAAGTTATCTCATTTATATATTGTCAACAAGTCCAGCTTGTCCACAACTGGCTGTAAGCTCTAGCCACATCTGCAGCCCCAGCTTAAAAGACTCCCAGGGTTTTCAACTGTCAGTGACCTTCCTCCCTCTTGCTAAGCAAAGCTTGTCGAGAGCTGAGAATGGAAATACTGCGGGTAGCTCAGGAGCAGAAAAAGTTTGGACTGTTCTGATCTCAGAGGGTTTTCTTGCTGTTGTTTTCCCCCTCTGCATCTGTAATTGCAGCTGCAAGACTTTCTTTGCATTTGCTTGGCTTTTTCTTTCTGCCTCTAAACTTCTGTTTCTTATTTCATAAAGCCTTTCTTTCCTCAGTGAGTACCCTTCTATCTTCTGTGAATCACTTATTCTGTATTCTAGCGCCCATATTTTGTCCTTCTGCTGCTCTGCTGTTGCTCTGTTGCAGGAAGCCTGCTACCAAAATGGCAAAGAAGGGAAGCCAACCAGAAATCAGGCAGCAAAGCTTGTGCTGCTGGTTAAAGCACTAATCTTGGCTGTAGAGCAGGAAATCAATGCCAATGACAAATGGCCAGTAGATGACAGTTTAAAATCTAGCGAATGAAGTTAACGAAGTTGTTTTACAGTACTGTTCATCTACAACCTCATATCATTCATTTTGATGTCAAGTTTATGGCTGACAGTCTGATAAAGTTGAAGAGAGTACAATCAGCAAATGAAGATATGCCATTTTTAAATAATAACAGATATGTATGCTTTTTTTTTCTTTCTGTTTTTGGTTGGCATTGGAAGTATTTGGCATGTATGGAGAAAAGTGGATTGATGTGCTATAAGAGGGTCTGTTTTGTAGAAAAATAACTAGCAATTTAAGGGACGAACCTCGGGGTTTTTTTTTGCTCTCATTCCCAAAAGTTGAAAGTGTGGTCTTATTTGTAATTATTTCTAAAGACATTACAGTAAAGAGCACTTTCTGAACTACTGCATAGGTAGCATGATGTTCTTTAATTTCTAAAACCTGAAAATGGTGACCAGACTTGAAGATGTTATCATGTACCCATCAAAAGATTAGAAAAAGTTACTTGGAAATCCTTTCTTCCCACTCTTTCCTGTGTAATTTGTAGTGGTGGCTTACCCCATTTTGAACAGCATCAACTGCTAGAGTAAAACTGGGTAGCTTACATTATTCCTTCCATACTTTTTCAATGAAGAATTTTCCTTCAGTTCAAATAATGGAATTACCGTAGGATATGAGTGCAGTGGAACTGAGAAGAAACCAAGACCCTTAATTTGACTAGAACCGAGCACAGACATTTTTCTGTCTCTTGGAGTGCTGTACAAGTTTCTGAGCAATAATTTAGTCATTGATTTAAAAAATACTAACCCACTGCTTTGTACAGATCTAATATATATGAGATATATATCAAGAAAAAAACCCTGTATTAGACAAGTACAACTCTCCAATTTCTCAACACTTAACATAAATAATTGCTGCACTATGAAGATTTAAATGGGGATTGCCACTTTTATAATTAATTCTTTTTTGTTTCATCTTCCTTACTAATTGAAAATGGGCTTTCAGTGCAGAATGCTTTGAAATTGTGTGAAGAGATAGAATTGGAAATGAACTTAATTAACTACAAACTGTCCAAATCAATCAGTGTTTTACAGTGCCTTTGTGATATACAGAGTTCATAATTTACTTGGGATTTGCCATAATACGTATGCCATAATTGCAAAGTAATCATGCTAAGAGCGTACAAAATTCAGTGTTGCGTTCTGATGCTCTATTGGGATGAAATGTCTCTGCTTCCACACACCAAACTGGATTGGGGGCAAAAGGCTGTATTTTTCCATTAACCAAACAGAAGACTTCTATAAATTAGGGCATTTCTCCAAGTCTGGCAGGGCTTTCAGATGTTAATAGCTAGAGAGAAAAGTCTTTGAATTCAATGTCCAGGCAATCTGGCATTTCAAATGGTAGTGTTTTTGCTACACCATCCATGATGTTTGCAGCATGGAAACCATAAGCTTATAAGAAGATCAGGCAAAATAATTCCCAAGGAAAGCTTTTCAAAATTTCTGTAGGTTTCCAGTAAGTTTTTGTGGAGTAAAACAGCAAAATGAAAGCTGTTAACAGCTTGGCATAGTATTTATTTTACTTGACTTTGGGATTCTAGAAGCCCTCCAAAGTTGTGTGCCTGATCCACAAGTCCCAAAACTTTGGTGCTTCAAAAGTTCTTATTCCAGATTCTTATATGGAACAGACATTTTCTAGAAATTTGATTGCTCCTGCAGTGCAGTTTTCTTCAAATCCTTCTGCAGCACAAGCTGATGAGACTCATTCTCAATCACTCATAAATAAACCTAACACTTCTCACTGAGTAATACTTGAATAAAAAAGTAGGGAGTGACTCTTACAATCCTTTACAGCTCTGCTTTCTTATGTGAATAGACCAGATTCTTCCCTGACCTTTTTTGAGTTGCTGGCTTCATCTGTGAACATTTTAGTTGCAGAGTCATGAGAAACTAATCTGTTTTTGCCACTCTTCTTGTTTCCTTTTACTTTGGTTTCTAGCAATGTTACATCCTCCCTTTTCAATGACAGTTTCTGGGGGTCAGTAAGTAGTCTCTGTTAAGAATTGTAACTAAATCATTGGCGCAAAGAGAGTTAAAATAATAAATGTTAGCTGAAGAAACTTAAGAAATGTGAGAGCATTGTGTCTTGTCCTAATAAATATGTGATTTGCTGACAAAATCTGTTCATCCTAAATATGCCAGGGGCCTTTGCTAAAGGGTCAGGGATCCTTATCCTCTGGAGAATTCCTTTTAGCTGTGACACAGCTGTTGATGATAATTGCTGGTTGCAGGACACAAGGCTGACAGGAATCCCGTTCATCGCTGAGTTCTGCCCTCTGCCTCAGAGGACCTCAGAGATAGTTTATTTCAACAAAAGGCTGTTTCTAGTTTGTGTGTGACTTTCTCTTTTATTCCAGTCACCAGTGCAGTAACTGCTCAGATTTGATTGGTAGGAACCCCTCCTCTGCCTATCTCAGAGAGTAAATGCTGAGGATGTACCAGTAGCTGCACGATGTGTCAGACAACACATGGTAGTCCAAACTGAATTGTAATCTGGGAGAATTTTAAATCCATAACCTTTTTAAAAATTGCAATATGATTTAGAGGAGAACATTTTCACATCTAAGGTAATGAATACCGAAAGGTATATGAGCACACAGGTAAAATCGGTGACATAGTACTTCAGAGCTTTTAGCAGCTGATATGCGTATTTGTGTTCTGAACACATTGATGATCCTACAGCAGCCACATTAAAGCACCTCTACTTTATAGATGGGGAAATAGAGAGAAAAAATATCTAATGACTGGTTGAGTCCCACTATACTTATCCGAGATCAATCACATCCTTGGAAAAAGCTGTTATAACTTAATTGGAGAGCTGCAGGGAAACTGCTTCTTGATCAAAATTTTTACCAGGATGCAGTTTTCGAGATGAGATCTTTTTGTACCTCCTTTCAGCATCTGCAACTTTTCAGGGGGTCGCAGTACAGAAGATACCCTTTGCATCCAGTGTTCTGGAAAACTTCTTGCTTATTCCATGGGAGGGTACAAACTGTCCTTGGCATCTCCCTCATAGGCATGTCTCATTCTCTCTTTTCTTTTTTTCCTTTCTGATAAAATATATTCCCTGATAGAGTGTGTCAAGAAGATTTTGATGCTTGAAAACTGCTGAGTATCGCCTCTTTAAAAGAAGGGGCATAAAGCCGGGCATGAACAGAACTCCAGTTAGTATCTTTTCCTGCCAAAGGCAGATCTTTGCAGCACTTGTGTTGCTCTAGGCACTGTAACCCAGCCTTGAAAATGCCCAGTTGAACAGGCTGGCTTCAAGTGATATAATAATGAGCACTTCTCATACTCCAGCCAAAGTCATTATGCTTGGGGTATTCCCTCCAGATGTTCACCAAAATGTGCTTCGTGCTTCTTCTGCCAGCTAACCGTATGTCAGGAGCATATCCTTCCCCTGGCCCAGCAGGGATTTGCTGGCAGGATGAAGTCAGAGAGAACTGGACTGGCTGGCTGGAGCAGTTCTGCAAGGAAAATGAGAAGCTAAATATCCAATAAGTGTGATATAAAATGCTGTCCAGAGAGTGGAGGTCAGAAGAGCCAGCAGGCACAGACGGGGTTGTGGGACTGCCAAAGACAACTGACTGTGTTCAAGGTGTGTAATTCATACTTATGTACTAATCGCTTTGCAAGCTGTCTGGACTGGGAGGCCGGTGGCAGCTGAATGGACACATACCTGGGTGTGAGCCCAGCCTACGGGCTCAGAGAAGTTTCCTGGGAAGCAAGTACCAGCCACTTTCTGGATGGATGGTATGGTGGCACTTGCTGTGATACGGGCAACAGACTGCCCGGTTATTAGAGACTGCCAGCTGTCTTCACTTTGAGTGTAGCATTGCTGCCATCACAAATAAACCAGGCCCTGCCCCTGACAGCAATAAGCCTGAAAACCTGAATATTTGGCATATTTAGAATCATAAAGAAGTAGGTCCCTATTCACTGCAGCACTGAGCAGAGTGCTTAATTTGGACAGGTGAATGTTCCCACTGACAGTGCAGTTATTGAGCAGACATTTTGATGAACACACACCAAAGCACCGTTGTGCATGGAGAAGTTGCTATTGATTTAAGTAAGCTTACACCCGTAAAGGATTTTTTCATCGCTTACTAAGAAACAAAGAGCAGTAGATATAGATGCTTTTCATCAGAAGAAGGTTATTGCTGGAAATCCTTTTGTCTAACGTATGAAAATACAGACAAGACTGCCTAAGCAGAACGGAACAAAAAGGCAGCTAATGCCCATAAAGCTTCCAGACAGTGCTTTTTACTCCTTAGAGCTTCAGAAACAGATGAAGGGCAATTCAATTGCTCTTAATGATACTCCACTGAATACATGCTTTATTTCAAAAAGCCAACTGCTCTAAATGCCATTGACAAATGCAATCGTAATGTACAAGTGTCAGTGTCAGTGTAAAACTCTATGCCATTTCATACATTTTGCAGCTTGTAAACATCAAATAGTTCATTTTTATTTACAAAAAAAAAAAAAAGGCAGATTGAGCTCAGCAGTGATTTGTAGTATCATTCTTCAATTTATATTTAATTACAGATTTGTTAGTGCAATGTAATTTCAAAGAAGAGTAGTGGCTGGATTTTCTAATGGGTAAAGCTACTCAGAAGTATGATGCTTTGAGTTCAGAATAGATTGAAGTCTCGTATGTTTCACGCTAAGCAGATGCCCTGAGGGGAATTTTCCCTTAAAAGAAATCTCTAGGATACAGTAATGTAGTTGTGAATGGTTTTGCCTATGTTACAGTGTTGTGTTCAGACACATATAGGGAGGAATATGTGTATAGGTTTAAATATGAAGTTAACCTAAGTAATCTGCAGTCTGTTCCAGATGAATGTGTGCAATTTCAGAAACAAATGAAAATTATAGGTCGTGTCCTCAGCAGATGAGGTTTTACAAAGAGCTTTTTGGGGATCAATGCAGATATGGGTGCTGCACAGGCTGTAAACATCACAACTCTTAGTGCTCCTGCTGCATCATAAGCACAAGAGAATCTACTGCAGCAACCCAAGGCAACAGGTTCACAATTTAATATTAAATAACAGATCTATATTACTTTGCTTTTTTTTTTTTTTTTCCAACCAATTGCTTCTTTGTTTCTGATTATGCCCCGAGAGCTGTGTTGTGTACAGAGTGAGTCTCAGCCTTCTGGTGCTTTGCCCAAACCATAGTGAAAGTGATTTTGACAGTGTCATGGAAGAAGATAATGTGGAGTCAGATCTGGAAAATTTGAGTAGAAATTCTTTGAATAGAAATAGTCGGAATCTTTCTTACATTTGAATTAATGGAATAAAAGATAAAGTGAGAGAACATTACAACTTAGTAGCACACTGAACACTTTGGAGTGGGGATCTCACAAAAACAGGACAGACATTACATTTCAAGTAAATGTACATTTATGCTCTGCAGACCTCACAATAACATCTGTGTAGGAGGTGTTCACTGCAAGCTTTTATAAAAGCAGTTGCAAATATTTAGATATTATTTAAAACAACAAAGATCTCCAACCAGCCAAACAAATACAGCGAGGATTTCTTTATGTTGATTGAAATAAACTTTTGACTGCAACTATGAGAAGTATATAAGCAACAGTGGGACATAATTAATCACTCCAGACCTGTCATAATTATTTCATAAATCTCAGATATCACTCAGTATGCCCTTTATAGAGGGTAAGCCTTTGTGCAGCCTCTGTGAAGAACAGTCATGAGGGTAAACAGAAAGTATTTACACTTCCTGAAGAAGTGTAAAGGATATGGTAAATGAGGTAAATGTTTTTAAAAAAAAAAAAAGCAAGAGGCAGTTGTATCATGTGACTCCCTGCATCTCAACTAAAAGATTTTAAAGGATTTTCAAAGATTTAAGCAGCAGATAAACTTCACAAACTGCAGACAAGAAAATTATGGCATGGTAACCAATGATGTAAGTATGTTTCTTAAAATACCAATGAAATGTGGCCTCATCCAGAAGTGTGACTGAAAGTACCAAAGAAGTATAATGCATTCAGTGACATGAAACAGAGCTGTGCTAGGTGAGTACAGGGTGGCACTTTTTGTTGTTTTTTTAATCATGAGGTTCAGAAATGTCTCTTGGTCAGATTAAGGATCCTATCAGTGAAAGTTAACTGGCCAAAAAGCAGTGTAAGAAGTTATTGGGAATGAAACATGGGAATTGGAAAAGAAACACTGGCTCAATGAAGGATGTACCAGAACTCCTGTAGCCTTCAGCAAAGCCAAGATTTCAGCCACAAGGAAAGAGAGGTGAAGCTGATACACATCTCCAAATGTGTTGTGTTTACTAAATGCTCAGGTTAAAACTTAAAACACAGTGCCACGCTGGCCCTGAAAAGCCATAAAGATTCTGAGGAGCTGCTAGCTGGGTGTTAGTGACTGTGCCCTGATACAGCTGTGTTCAAACAAACAAGCAAAAAACTGCAGAGCTAAATTGCATTGCTGATATTACAGCATCTGAGAATACAGACCACTAAGGGAAAGGGCTATGTAGTGATAAATTATTTCCCTCTGATTTGGGGGTCTGTTTTGTGGCTCAGGAGTATGTGAAGGTAGAACTTGACCTTATGTAGTCAGGAAGTCAGGAATTTGCTTAAGTAAATACTCAAGAAACAGATGAGTCATAGTTTTTCATGTGTCCATAACTGTCTCATAGGTTTATTGGTTGAATCACTTGGAGGAACATTAGGAGGCCAGTGCCCTCTCAGCACTGCGAGGCCAAGGCACAGTGTTCCCCTTCCAGTGGCAGTGCTGAGCAGCCTGGTGGCAGGCAGCAAGGAATATGGCTTTCTGTTTGCTCTGCGTTCTTACCTGGAAAATGGTACTGACTCAAAGAACAGCGAGACTGAATTTTTTGCCAGTATACGTCAACATCATAAGCCCAGAGAGTAATTAATTTTCTATGGTTCCTTCTGTATGACATCCATAGTACTCACTGAAGTACGTTTTCCTGTCAGCATTCAGCCACTAGCTGACAATGCAGTTGCTAGCTGCAGCACAGTTATTTTTTTACATCTCATCCCTGAACAAATGAAAAGCACCAAGGAATGCCCCACTCCATTGTTTTGTGATAATGTATGTGTGAAAAGCAGCTTATTCTAAGACTGGGATAAGCCTGTCTCTCAAATTTACAATAAAGATTTGCTTTTGAAATCTTCAGATAGGAAAATACAGCTAGCAGCCATTCCATCTGTTTATTTGAATAAGCAAATCTTATGGTTGAGGAGTTCTGTAGTTGCTCTGGAAAAAGCTATAAACAGTGTATTGTTTAGTTTTGAAAGAGATTCAGCTAATGTTAGATTAACGTGGCGTTGGTAAAATTTGCTTTTTAGCATATTCAAACATTAATAATATTTTTATTTTAAGAGTTCCCAGATTTTTAAATACCTGAGATGAAATGGAAGAGAATGTTCATGGATTTAGATGCTACAACATGTGCAAGTTTATTTTACCCCTCAACTTACCCTGTTGTAAAGTGTTAATCTGAAAGAATAAATCCAAATATCTCCCTTGGTACAGCTCAGCATGCAGCATGCTAGAATTATTTTGCTGTGGTTGAAAAGAGTACCTACATTTTTGCATATTTTTAGATTAATTTTCCATGTCAGTTTAGTCTATAAACACGAGCAAAGGTTTGAAAAGCTTTTGTTACCCCAAATGGATCTTTCTTGTTACTCTCAAAGGGACATATTCCTTTTAAAACAATGAGCTTTAGGATTTACTGATCAGCTCCATCTGAAATCCTTTACTGCTAGTCAGTGCAAAGCATGATCAGTGTGATGAGCCATGGAAAATTTAAATGAATTTTGTATTTGCAATAGAATATAAGAAAAAAGTTGTAATTTGTATTTCATGCCAAGCTTATTGATCTCACCAACACTTAACGCAGAATCTTTACTGAGAAGAAAATATTGAGAAAGTATATTTCTCTGGAAAGTCAAAGCAAACAGTCTTTATATAAATATATATAATCTCTATATTTTTTTGGTGTATACAGGAACCTTGTTTTGTAAGCCTACAGGAGAACTCATGTGGCTCTGCTCAGAAAGATGTGGCTCTGCTCAGGGAGGTGTATCTATAGAGCATCAGAACAGCATCAGACCTATAGCTCTTGAATAGTGAGAGATAATGTAATTTTAATCAGTTAGAAAACCCAAAAAGGAATTACTGTTCCTCTTCAGTCCTTTATAGAAGCTGAATATCAGTGCATTTATGAATTAAGAATCAATATTTATGCTAAAAGCCTCTTGAATGAACATATGGTGAGCTCTCTGATTAAAATAATAAAACTATATTGTGCACAATTGCAAGTTCAAGGCTCTGGCAAAGAGAGTGCATCTCAGGCATTGCTACTTAAAAGCCCCATCAGCACAGAGAGTAAGGATGCTGATGATTCTTAGTGTGGATGACGTATATATATGTGAGCACTGTGACACATAGGTATCTTAAAATGTAGTGGGTTTGACAGAACTAATTTTATAAATAGTGTATTTTAGGCATTTTACTTGAGAGTCCTACAGTACTGTACATACAATTTGTGGATGTGAAAGTGTAGAAAAATTCCAAGTTCTCTGTAAGTAAATTTCAGTAATATTTACTGTAAACCAGTATATCCAATGCATATAACAGAACTGTTAAACTGTTGTTTCAGATTCTAGATCATGCTATTTCCATCTCTCTCTAATCTCATATTCTTTAAATTATAAATTGCCCAAGTGGTATGGACTAAGCCAAGGGAACTTTTGGAACATATTTAATATGGCTTTATTAGCTTTACTGCAGGCTCAGGATATGATTTGGTGTGTTGGAAATGTATCTGTATTCAATGATGTCTCCCTCAGGATTCATTCCCTTTTAATGAACAGTGAGGGATGGTAGCGGTGTGTGTGATGTATGTTTTAGCATGGTTGATGGGTTTCTGCAGTTAATAAGTATGTGTCATTGTTATTTACTCTGTATTATTTATACTGCAAGGTTTCTCTGAAGCCTTAGCCCCATTGCACTAGGCAATGTAAGAATATAGATAACATCTATATTTTTAGCTGGTTTTCCTGAGAATAAGAGACAAAGACAGGCCTTGAAAACAGAGTCATACTACTACTTTCTCCTTAAGTAAAGATGATGTTCTGGGATAAGGCATTGGCTGGTAAATAGCTGATGACTGTCTGTTTAACCATTTCAGTTGTTCTTGCCTTATGAAGAATGAGTTGGGCTTATTGCTGTCTGTATCATGATGCCATTTTACTTTTTGGCACAGTTAAGAAGTGTACTAAGTAAATTAAAAATTCAGTACATCCACTAAATCACTCCTCAGAAGGAGCCTACATAATGAAGGGACGGTGTCTAAAACAGTGAGGATCTGAACTCTGAAGTATTTATTTTGTTTAATAATAAGTTTAGATATGAATGTCATTATTGGAAGTTTGGCCCACTTAATGTGACATTTACGAGCAGTGTGCTTCTTTTGTGTAGAAAGCATTACTCAGTTTAACGGACTCTAGGTCAAGCATGTTTGTTTAAGCATACATATGAGTGTCTCTAGTAGCAATTTTTTTATCCTGGAAATCATTAAGAAGGGCTTTTCTTAACAAAGGTAGTGACAAAGGTTGTTTTATAAAATGTCTGCATTTCCCATTGACTATGCTGGTGAGAGACAATGAGGGCAAAGAACTGTTAAAGCATCTTTGTTTCAGTGGTAAAATAAGCCATCTTCTTTAAGCACACAATGTAATTAAGTGAACACATACCTCAGAAAAATAGGAATTAATCAGCATAGTGATTAGTTTATAAAGATGTGAGGTGAGCTAGCATTTTTTGCACTAGACTGAATAATTCTGTCCATTTAAGTAAACGTATAGTTTTTTCTATGATGGCAGGTTATTTTAGGTTTGTGTAAGTAATGATCCAAATCCTTCAGTTGCTATGGCTCAGTATTCCTGAATACAGATTATCTTCAGGAGCTGTAATAAATAAAACCCATGTAAGACAGGGTTTCATTAACACATTTTCTTATGTTTTCAGTTTTGTGATTTTCTTTCAATTGATTGTTTATAAAGCAAAGTTTAGCTTGAAATGAATTATTTCTAAGTCATGTATTATTCAAAATAATACTTCAGTCATATTGAATGTTGGAGGAAAACATATTTATAGCGCCTAGTTTTACTGCCTTGCAACAGTTGAATTCCACTAAGATAATCATCTACGATAAAATTATGTTATTGAAGAGCCTGACTCAGTGACTGTTATAAATTTTATGTAAAAACCTTAACAACTGTTATCTATTTCTTTTTCTGAGTGGATGAAGGTAGGACGTGACATCCAAAAGCTCATACAAACTGAATCATTCGGCATGTTTTAAAAGCAAAGTTTGATGATTAACCGCACAGAAAAGGGGAGAAGTGATGTTAGCTACAACCTCTCCCTTTTCAATGGAAGCCTGCTGTGCCATAGAAATGCAAAAAGAGCTGCTAATTTAATGTGGTCTGTTTAGGATTTTTAATAGGACCTCCTATTGTAATGAGACATTGTAAAACTTCTTTTGAATAGACCTTTTTTATTTTCCGTGCTTCATATTTAAAGGTTTACTGCCTGATATGTTCTTAATAATCATCTTAATAACTAATTAAAAGTTATCTGAAATGTAATCTTTGTCTACCCTGCAGTAGAAAACTTTTGTAACTACAGCAAATGTTATTTTGATAGATCTACACATAATAAAACGGGATCTCTGTAATTCTCAAGGAATTATATGGGATGTAGTTTAATGCTACAAACTAGAATACTGTTAGCAGTAGGGCTTCAACTGAACCTTCTTATGACATTGGCTGCCCTTCAGGATTTGATGATTCTGTACAGATAAAAAACGGATTCACTGTCAACAGGAGAATTCTTTCTGGCACGTGTCTGATGCAAAAAACAAACAAACGACAACAAGAAATAAAACAAAAACCACAACTCCCCACAGAATGAATTAGAGTAGGTGAGACTGCATATATATATATATATATATATATATATATATATATATATATATATTGCCATGGATATAGGGATATAAATGTACTTCAAGATGACAATGACCATAGTTATTTAATTAATAACCATAGTTATTTTATTTCCATCCACCTGATGATATTCTCAGCCCTTTGATTTAAGTGTATTCAAATTTACCTGTGGCAAACATAACCATGAGAGATTAATAATCTCCTGATGATTTGCTTGTCCCACTGACCATCTTGGAGATGTCTCTTTTACTGCTAAGAATTAATTCTAGTAATCATAACCTTCCGTTTGGCTCATCAGAGACACAGTCAGACCTGGCAGTTATGTTATTGTACTACCAGTACAACCTACTCATTGTCCTACAGAAGCGAAGCCATCATTTTGATTATCAATACCATTATTTTTTCTTCAGTTAAGAGATTGATTCCTTTAACATTACAGAGTGGAAAAAATAAACCTCTTGCAGATCAATAATACAACACTTACTTTTCTTCCCTCAGACAATCCTGATAAATGCAGCTTTAGATGGCTTATCTTACTGACTCTACAGCTTAGAGAAAAAAAAAAAAAACGTTTATTTTTCTTCTCATATCTTCCAAATTTACCCTGCCTACTTGCCATTAAACTGCCTTAAAATTCTTCAGTAATCATCACTTTGGTGATTAAAGTCTTGCTGCTGTAATATTTCTATGTTATGTTGACAGTACATTCCAGTAGCTTAAAAAGCAGCCTCAGAACACCCTGGGTTCACAGGTCAAATTAATTTAAAAGTTAGATGGAGCACTGAATCCTATTAATGGAAAATTGATCCTGAGGAATGCATAACTGGAGTATTACCTCAGCATAGGTCTCTCAGTGTCCTCTACCTACCAAAGGGATTTTGATTTATGTTTTTCTTAGGTGGATTTTAGAAGACATTGCAGTATATATGATTCCAAACTGCTTAAGATTTTTTTCAATGTTTGAATGAGAAAAAGAAAATCCATCTAGAAGTATTTTTTTTATTATTAAGTATGAACTCATTGAATAAACTCTTGAGTATAAACTTACTAAACGGTATGGGGCCCCAGTAGTCCCTAGTGTAGCAGAGACCTACTAGAATGGACACCAGTGTGGCACTGAGTGGGCTGCTTTGCTCTGAAATCTCGAAATAACTGCATAGTTCTAAGTCCCATGCGCAAGTTGCTTTTCTGCTGTGCTTCTCAGCCAGCATTTCTGCTGCATGTAATTCTGTGTGTGTATCTTAACTTCATCCCAGATGCAATTGGAAAGTCCTTTTGTGTTTGGCCTGTCACTCAAAAGATGTGTCATTGAATGCTATTACCTCTACAGGTGTCCAATCAGAGCTAGTGTCTAACTGAAGTTGCTTTGTCTGAAATACTCAGGCTAACAAAGGAGGAACCATTACAGCCTATTATATGTGAAAAGAACTTTGCTGGACTCAGTAAGTGGCCCAATTTGTCTAAGAACTCCACCTAAGTGTCCTAAGTGGATTCTTAGGGCTGCCCAGTAGACTCTGGATGGCTCCCCTGCTATGTCTCCTTTGTTTAATCCTCTTATTTGAAATTTCTCCTCAAATATTCATTTCAATCTGGTTATTAGTGTTATTTCTGTCTCACCTCTGTTGCAATCCGTTATCCCTGATTTACTGGGAAAAGTGAAGCATCAACCTACTGAAGATGGGTCTGTTTTGGATTATTTCATTTTCTATTTATACAGAACTTTTTAAAGGATGTGTTTTATACTTGGGAATTAAAACTTACTGATTCTGGTAAAAATATTAGCACCTCTAGTGGTATTCTGAATGACTAGTATACGTATTGATAATTCCCTGATGTAAACAGATGTACAGCAACTGGTGTAACTTTCATCTCTCTGACACAAAAATCAGGTTGATAAAATTCGAAAATAGAAAACAGGAACTACACTGAGCTGTTCACCAGAGGTTCAGTCTCTGCAAACAAGATGCCGTAGGCACTCATGAAAAATGTAGCCTCTCTGACTCTGTTTGCCCGGTAGGGTCATGTCCGGATCCTTTCACCTTTAAATCACATTGCCTCTTGCTTCACTATTGCATCTTGCCCTCATTCCTAGTTTGTTGCTGCCTTACAGGCTTCTGTTGTTCTAGAGACGAGAGAGGAACATTTTTGAGAGATTTATTTGGAAAGGTCAGACTCTACATTACCTCAGCATTAGGTTCAGTCTGCAGAATAATGATTTCATTTAGAACACAGGTTTTGCAGACATCACTTATTTTAAAATATGGCTTTGAGGAATCAAACATGTCAGAATCTGCTAAATGAGTGAATCTCCATTCTACTGAGTGCTTCTGAAGCACTAGAAGCTTTAGTAGCTTGATTTGCACTAAATTTTGATTTTAAACAATGAAAAACACTACGTACTGTTGATAAGTGTTAAAGAAAAACAACATAATCCTCCAAATAAACTTATGTTCCAAGTTAAAACTCAGGTTGCTTCACCTTTCCAATTTTATGAAGAGAAAGGTTTATAAACATGCAGAAGAATAAAACAGGAAGAAAACTCTCTTCTCTTTTAGTAATTCTTGTTAGTCTAGTCATATGTGGTAATTCCAACAGATCAGTCTGTAAATCAGTATCTGTTTTCTGTTATAGTTCATTAGTACTTCCTTATAAACTCAGATACAGGTTTTTTTCTTATTTTTTTTTAATACTTGCACAATTTGACAAAAAGAGAGTTGTTGCAAATGTCCAGGTTATGAAGCTCAGGATTCAAATCTTGGCTTCATTCACAAAGACTTCATTTACATATTATAGGCTTTGTACCAGCAGGATTTGGTAACCCACATGCTATATTTT
The DNA here is from genome assembly GCF_038088225.1 of Cyrtonyx montezumae. Lineage (NCBI taxonomy): Eukaryota > Metazoa > Chordata > Aves > Galliformes > Odontophoridae > Cyrtonyx > Cyrtonyx montezumae. The sequence continues at coordinate 6,129,262 of NW_027071914.1, read as the reverse complement.
TAACAATGAGGCACATAGGATCTGTAGCCCTGCAGTATCATCTGGAAATTCACGAATGTATGCCAGGCACAGGATGAACACAGATTGAAAAGAAACTCTACAGACATCTTGTATATGACAGGATACAACAGATTTAGACAGACAGAAGTACAGAAATCAGTACTGACTGACTACAGCCTTATAAAACCACAGTGGCATATACTTTGTTAAGGCTTTTCAGAGCATCAGTGTGGTTTCGAATGGTGTTTGAAAATGTGTAATGGAATCATTTGTGGATATTTATGGGACCTCTTCCCAGTGTGAGAGCAGTAGGGGAAAAAAGTGCTTGTTTAAAATGTAAAGAGCAGATGAAAGATGTTGGGCTCGTGGGCTAACCTAAGACAGGGACTGACGTCCTTAATACCCAGCAAGAGTCAAACAGGATGGACAAAGGGTAAGAAGGCTTTTGAACAGGAAAATAAGGAAAACTTTGTACAGGAAAATAAGCAGCTCATTTGAGGCAACCGAGAGAAAGTGCCTAGAAAATTAGTGGGTAGGAAAGACTGTCAGTTAGGAGAAAGAAATTAGTAGGAAAGGTTACATAATGACATATTCTGCATGTCCTCCAGGCAAGTTCTATAAGGGTTTGGCATACTCTGCATGTAAAAACCTAGGGAGAAATTGAGCTTAGAAAGAGGGCCCAGGGTCCAAGGGAAAGGACAGGATAGAAATAGTGAGATTATAGTTACCTTCATGGTTTGCTTTATGAGAGAAATAAGGAAAGATGATATGAGGATGTTTAAGATCTCTGTTCTAATTAGGTAGGTAGTTCATGGAAGTAGATGCATATAGGTTTGCAAGGTGAGATCACAGATGCAGCTCACTGACTGTCTGAACAAAGGTAGTTCTGAAGTATAGGAAAGAACAAGAAGACATCATAGATGGTGCCTGAATTGCATTTGTGAATGTAAAATTCCTCCAAATGTTGCAGAAGGTGTACAGGTTCCAGAGATACAGAGAATAAATAACACAAGAAGTCAGTCAGAAAACTGAAAGAGAATTCAGAAGGAATTCATTAGTTGATTTGGTTTTACATCTCTTGGCTTATTTTATATAACTTTATCAGCTCTCTTTTTCTGCATTTCCTTCTTGCTTAAAAATACAGCTGTTGCCTGTTTGGAATCTGTCACTTTATTCTAGCCATGTATATCTGTGTATTTTCTTTATTTTATGCATTTTATGTCACCATGCATCCATTCTTTAATATCTTCTTAGTCTTCTTTCTGACACCAAACCCAAGTTTCTTTTCTTCTCTTCGCAGCTCTTCAGCATACTGTCTTCCTTTGTCTACTCCTATGTATTTTACCTTTACTTTGTTTCCTTCCTCTTCAGAGATGCCTGTGTTTCATTAAGTGCTTGGAAGGCTCCTTTCTTAGCATCTCTTGAGCATGGAGCTTCCTTCTGACCTATAAATTAATCCTGGCTTATATACAGCTTAATTTCATCTCTTTCCACTGCTATTCCATATAATCAGCACAGGATTTACCAGATGAAAATAGCCTTCTACCTGTGAATTTGTAGCAATTATGGAATACAGTAGATGGGGTATCTCCTAGCGCCCCAACACAGGATAATAAAATGAAAACTAAAAAACAGTTGCAGAACCATACACATTTCTGCATCAAAAGTTTACTTCTCCAGTTCCTTAGACCACATATTCTCATTTATGTCTGTTCAAAGTGAATGCAAAATCATGATGTAGAAGGACTATTTGAGACTGAAGTTAACAGAAAATCAGTCATGAAACTAAAAGGAAAAGAAAAAAAGTAACTTGCCCTTACTATTAGCACTTAACAGAGTCTGTCATGTTGTCAGTAACCAAGGGAAACATTTTAATGAAAAAAAAAATCAGGGAGATGCAAGTAGTATGCAAATTATAATTGAAAATTGCTTGTTTTGAGGCTGACCCTTGAAACCTCAATAAACACAGTGCTGGGTTTTCTAGTCCAGGTGGGATTTTATATCTCTACCATCACAGTAATATTTGGGCATCTGTTTTGCTTAAATACTGAAAAATAATTTACAGAGATTAAATACGTTTCAGCACGCCTACATTATTTACAGTATTTTATGCTTAGATCAACTCTAACACAAAAAGTGACTTGCCAAAAGCAACATAGAGATCAATGGCTGAGCTTAAAAGTAAAATTCAGGAAGCCTTGTTGCCAGCTTCCTCTCTACCCACCAGACACTAGTACTCCATAAATATGTGATCAAAAGATTGCTCTGGTGCATGCGTCTGCTGGGGAAGGGGTGGGGGGACCTGAAAAAATTCATCTCCTTGAACACGTTTAATAACATTGTGGTGACAATTTTTTAATTGTAAGTCAGAATGAATGAGCATGTTACTTGCGATCTGTGTCATATCTGTTTTCATTTCTGAAACATGACCTGTCAGTAGTAAAATATTTAGTGGACAGTACAATGAAATCATTTGTTATTTATGGGAACCTGTGAACTGATCAAGGAGGAGAGCTGTTGTGCAAGCTGGCACTGAAATGTACATGAAGCATGAACCTGCCAGCTTTTTTTTTTTTTTGCGTTGCCACCAACCTCTTAACCATGAGTTCTTCTGCACTGTCTGTGTTTAGCATCTCCATTCACTTCCTCCTTTGTATGTAGTCTCTCTGTAAGTGAGATTGTCAACCTAGGATCAAAGAATAAGGTGCATGTGCTTATGAACCATTTTCTATAAAAAAATTTAATCGAGGTTCTAATCAGAGCATTAATCTTTCGGACACATGTAACAGAAAGAAGAAGCAAAGTCTTGCTACCTTTGTGTCTTTTTAGAGTCATGCTGTGATTGCAACCTATCAGCAAAAGATAGTTGGGAAGTGAGACAATGTAGACATCGAGAAACAATTCTAAACATAATTAACTTGATATTTTTTACTTATCTCTCCCTGTGGTTTCAATCCATTAGGGGGCGATTGTGAAATAGGTTTGAGCAATGGCCAATCAATACCAAGAAAATCACCTTAAAAGGCATGCTATAAATGCAACAGTAAAATATGAATCTCCTACACCCAAAAATGAGGCTGAGCTAGTTTTGATTTAATAGGACTGCAAGCTGCAAAAGGGCAGTATTTAAAAAATGGTGCTACGTTTCCTCATGTTTAGGTGACAGAACAGTTTATTGTAGGTTGCAATGATTTTATCTTGATCATCTTCAGCAATGAAACCATGCAGATTTCCATCTACTTATTAACTTGATTTACCTACGAATGCAAGCCAAAAAAGCACTAGTATCTGTTCTTGGTGCTTTGAGGCCTTGATTAGCATTTTATTCAGAGTCTGCTCTATTGAACGACTAAAATTTCAGCTCCGTATACTACTCTGCTCTCCAGGATGTCTCCAGACATTTTTAACTGCATTGACCTTCAGAGTTGCAAGATCCAGTTTAAATCAGTATGAGAACCCTTCTTGCACCTCCTGTTTTTCCTCTTGTATCATAATTTTTGTGGGGGGTTTGAGATGTAATTTGACATTGAAAACTTCCATGATTTTTTTCAAAGAAGACTTTTTCAAACTTTTTTCTTTCCATGTTCGAAGTGTGTTGGCATAATGAAATGATCACCCGTCAGTGACTTTATTTGAGGATACATCTGCTTTCATCATTCCTGGACATGGTGTTAATTAGATTTCTCTGAAGCCTATCCTGCAGCAGATGTTTTAGGCTCACTCCTTACCATGTAACCAAGGGGTATCAGATGAACTTCACTAGTAACAGGGTTGGTTGTGATGTCTTGGAGATGTTGTTTGTTGCCATTCTAAGCATTTTGCATTTCATAGATCAGTGAAACACTGTCCCCAATTTAATTGCAACATCAAGCAAATTCATCTTCATCTATTACTGTTATGCATAAATAGTATGCTGCAGTGATGTCCTAAGGCTTCTCTCAGTGTTGAATGGAAATGACAGATTCTTCTTTTTTCTTTTTTTTTTTCTTTTTCCCTTCATAATAGCAATGAACATTTGGGTTCCAAAAAGTGTTGATTACAGCCAAGAAATATAATGTCTGGGGCACTGGGGCAGCTTTTTCTCTGCTGCTTAAGTGAATATTTCAAACTGTTGATATGTTTCCAGCTTCTTGAAGAGAGTGTTTAAGGGCAGTGAGAGGCGGCTGCCTGCTGAGGGGGGCGGGAACTGCTGCAGGCCGCGTTCCCTCAGCACCTCTGGTACAGAAAGTTGTGGGTAACACTAATTTCACCTGCAAAATAAAGGACAATAGACCTTTGAGAGTAGTTAATGATTTGTTACGAAAGTAGTTGAGGTACTAAAGATGGGTATTGTAGCTGCCGTGACTCCGGGAGAAAGCAGGAGGGCAAGGAGAGCCGCAGCCCTCCTCTGTCAGGGTCAGTGCCAGTGTCAGGCCAGCGGTGTGCAGGTGACTGTGCTTTTTTCATTTATCACTGGGGTGATATTTTTTGGTGTGTTTACTGTTCTAATGGCTTTCATGCTTTTCTGTTTGATTTTTTTTTTTTTGCGGGGCAGCTATGAGTGACAGGAATATTACCCAAATATTTTTTTGATGTCTCAGTTCTTCTCCAAAGAAACAGCACCAGTATAATACGGCCAAATTAAGTAGGAGCTGAATAACAGATGTTTGAAAACACAGGTCCAACAAAATATATGAACACAGAGAACACGTACAGAAACCACTACCTCCAACCTTATCTCCTTAATGACCAGGCAGAATAGATACCTCTGCTTAAAAGTAGAACAGCAGAAGAAAATATTTTGTCAGATAAAAATAAAACTCAGGAAAGCTGACTAAGTTCACAGTGAAAGTACTTTTCTATGGCCAGTTCTTGGGATGTAAAAGAAAACCTTGTATTTCTAATTTTGTAAAAGAGTCTTTTTTTTTTTTTTCTTTCCCAGGAGAAGCAATTCTCAGTTAACCTCATCAAGGGCTTACCAGACCTTCCCTTTTCTTCAGAGAAAAGGTAAGAAAGCAATTGTCTTACTTCTTCTACCTTTTTTATTTTTTATTTTTTATTTTTTTCCTCTCCTAATGTAGCATAATCTGAACTTCTGGGAAGCCTGGTATTTAGACTAAAAAATGTACTGAATAGTGCAAGTTCTTATATCTATAATACATCTGGCCCTACTGGGAATGGTTGATATGTACATCTTTCAGTTTCATTGCAGCAGTGCAGACACCTGTTTGGGGAGATGGTCATTAACTTCATGTTTTCTGGTAGTGCACCCCCAGACATCAGAGGGCACTGCTAACAGAACTATAAAGGGCATGGAGTATTAGCAGCTGGCCCTGTCTTACTGCTGCAGTGAAGATTTAGTTACTTTTCATGTTTGATAGAACAATGTTGTGACAAAGTTACAGGGTTAGGGACAGAGGGTAGGCTTCTTGCAGAGGAGAGGTGATTAGCACTTGGCAAGATGCCATTTGATTTTTCAGTATGTAAAAACTAGAAAAATTTAAGTATGTAATGTTAAGGTTCTTTCTCCATTTTCTGCCCTTCTTCGTGAAGTACCTGAGGGGGAAAAAAAAAAAGGCTTTTATGTCCAGAGAAGGCAGTGATATTTTCAATAATGCCACAAAAACACTTCTTTTTGGTGCAATGTTTCTTGTTTATACTTCGTTTGCTGAAAGAGAGCAGAGAAAAAAAGAAAGAGTTGCTCTTCAGGAGAAAGGGAAGAGACAGCAATAAACACCATTCTATTTACACTTAACAGTGTCACAGAATTGCCAGTTTTAACATATTGCTATGGTATTCTGCTAGTCCAGACATTCCTTCTTCTTTTCTTTCACAATAACAAAAATGAAAAACTATTTCACCTTGAAAGCTTTACATCTGTAGTGGAATTTTAACCACAGTGAATTGGTCCAGAAATGACCAAACCTTGCAATGAATGAAAGGTTTGACAGCTGTACACTGATAAGCTGTAGTGACTTATTTTCCCATGTTCCTAACTGCCTTACATTGTTTGAGTAGGCTATACCAAGAGTGTGGTTGTTGCTACATTTATAATATGGTCCATCCAGAATCACAAATAATAGATTACAAGGAAAATTATTTGGAAGGTCTTAAAAATGCAATTTAAAATATAAGTCTACTACCAGTCAACTCACTGGCCTACTTGAGCCATTTCAAATTAGCTCAAGAAATTATTTTTTAATGGTTCACTCTGTCTTGGAAGAAGGGAAAAACTGATAAAACATTCTTTCCTTCTAATCGTCTCTTACATCAGCCCTTAAAGCAGAAAATGAAACTTTAAAGAAATGTAGTTTGCTGTATAATTTATTAGCTTACAGATTGCCTACAGTATGCAGCATATCTTCTACATAATGTATTTATTAGTGATACAAATGGCTTTTGAATTTTTAAGTGCTAGCATTTCTTCTGATTTGTTAAAATGTAAGATTTGAAAGCTAATCTTATTGGTGTCATCTCACACACTGTAAAGTATAATAGTTATATTGATACAATGTTAGAATTGCAAAGTCAAGCAGAAATTATGAAACCACAATAGTAAAATGGCTCTTTGTATATAATTATTGTGAAGTAGTCACCGTGAAATGTACAGTCGCTTCTAACGCTTCTTGGAATAAAAGCTGCAGATGTATTCTGACATCAGTAGAAATATACTTTTACTATTCACTTCATTCTTGAAATAATGTGATCTCTACAAGTATGATACTATTTTGACTGATACTAAGTAAATGAATAAACAAAAATAAGCCCAGGCAGATATTCAGAGAGATAAGTTTCATTCAAGTAGTTCAAACTTAGAAGAAACTGTGAGCAGCAGTCCAGTGATGGCATTAGATCAGTCACACAGCTCATAGATAAGCTGTTGATTTCTCTAAGGCTGTAGGCTCTTCAGTGATTAACTTAGTATCATACCTGATTACAACAAATGGATGTACAAAAGCCCTTTCCCTGGAACCCAAATGAAGCTGGTAGGGGGAACTTGATCTTTTCTATTAGAGATGACAAGACTTGAAGGAGTATTTTTTAAATTCTATAGGAACTTGTAAATTCTATCAATTTTGGGGAAAAGAGAAAACCCCTGTTTTATTTGTTTTAGTAAAAAACATTAATGGTAATTACTGCAGGAACCATCAGTCACTTGCTAATGGAGTAGGAACGTGTACAACTACTTAGCCTCTATTAGTTAAAAAAATCACAATGAAAGAAGTTCAAATGCTATAGAGAGGTGCTATTGAAAATTAATTAAGAGCTGTTGAAGAAGTTCTTGTGACAGTTTGAAAAGCAGTATTATAAGAATGGTTGTGGCTGTCTGTATTATCTACAGAGAGAGAATTGAAAGGAATGACAGCAGTTTTGCAACCACATCTGCTGCTGTTAAGATGAACCTCAAAGTTTTATTTGGGACATCAGGATGAAGTCCTAGGATATGTGCATTCAGCAGTGAATTCTAATCACAACAGATTGGTTTTACAGAGAAGTTCTGAAAGGCGTTTGTTTCTTTAACTTTCCATTGAGATAATTATCCTCCCTCCAGTGTACAGTGTAATGTCATGCAAAAGCTGATGTCCACTGGGCTTAGAACTTTAAAAATTCAGTGTGTTTATTTTTCACTCCTCGCTATTTTGGGATCCAATGTAAATTTCATTTTAAATGTTATCTGATGTTATGCTAGTGAGACCATGGAAAGAAAAAAAAGCAACAGTTCAAAGAAGCTCTGGATATTGTGAAGACCACCTTAATTCTGTCTGCAGTGTATGGTCATCATTATTACTGTGCTACAAATGAAATATTTACCTCCTGAAAGAGAAAGCCTCTGAAAGACTATTCTCTTCTTCATAGTTTACCAAATGTTGGCAAATTTCTGACATATCAATTTGTTTCAACTGGTAGTGATAGTTTCAGGAGAAAATTCTTGTTGCAGTAGATGTCATCCCATGTTTCAAAGTAGGTCAACAGAAGAATTCTGTTTTTAAAACAAGTCCTGCTTTCTGTTTCAGACCCATCCCTTGTCCTAATATGTTCTTCATGTGATGAAAATATGTTCAGATGTTCTGATCTGAAGATGTATTCATGTTCAGTCCTATGACTTCCATGTATTCATATTACATAGTCATAAAATTGTTGGACTGTAGCTTAGCAAGGAATGAGGGATTGCTAGTAGAGGAGAGTTACATCATCTACCATGATAGATCTGTGTTGCAAAATGACTAGAGAAGTGTATGGCTTTAAGGTGGAGATGATACTGGAAGTTAATTACTGTTAAGGGAGAGTCTTTGGGGTTTGCCATTATGTACCTGAATTTGAATGCTGAGCCAAGCACAGATGTTTGACATATTTAGTTGAAAAAGGAAAGAAAGAATGTAGAAAATCATTCAGATTACTCAGGCCCCCAAAGTCTAGTGAGTTTCCAGGTGACTTTTGTTCCTAAATCTCTGAGGAGTTATCCTTAACCTACAAGAAGAGATAGGTACACTTTGGAGTCTTCTAAATGCAACACAGTTCACATAAATATAGAGACATTTCCTGGAAAACTCTGTGTTCTGCTCTGCAGTCTGTGTTAAAAGTGATTCAGAACTCCTCACGCATTCCTTCCTAGTGTAGCACTGTAATAGAGAGCAGCACTTCAGCTGTGACTTAAGAAAAGTGCATGTTTGCATGATAGGAGGTTTAAAAATAAATAAAGCACTGCAATCTCAGAAATAAATGCCATCTTTTGTGGAAGTTATATTAAGGATATGAAGAATGTTACCTAGGTTGAATAATCTTCCAGTACTTTCTTGGTTATAGTAGTTCTTGATATGTTGTGGTATTCTGTTATGGTGTGTTTTTGTTTGGCTGAGAGGCTGCTGATTATAAAATATCAGTAGTGACTTCTCTAGAAAAGCACCTTTCATGAAGAACGTAATGCTGGTTCGAGAAAGTAAGTTGATATTTTTCCTGCAACTAAATATGGGTAATTGTGTAAGCTCAGATTCACTTAATGTTATTGGTACAGGAAGTTGGCTTTGCATTCAGACAAGTTCATGTGCATTTTATGATAAACATGATATACTCAAGTTTTCCTGGAATGTTAATGACTGACATTTCAAATGGGCAAAAGTTGAAACTAAACTCTGTCAAGTTTGAAGAAAGAAAATTAGCTTTAGTCATAAGGTTAATTTTCTCACTGCTCATTGTACAAATACAGTAGAATTTCATTCAGCTACCTTTTTTGTTGAGCCAAATAATGTCCCTTTGCAAGTGTCTCTACTAGATAGCATAGCCTTTGAAAACTGAAGTGCTCATTGCTTCCAGAGAAATTGAGTTCTGATGGAGAATTTCCCTGTGCAAATAAGCACAATTTGGTGAAACAATAAATCTGAAATTATAAATTAATCTTTGGGAAAATCAGGCTGTAAATTGGAGAGAAATGAGGAATGTTACTGCAAAGTAGAATTGATTTAATGAGTAAGATACACATAGAAGTAAAAAAAAGCTTTTATTTGTTTAAGCTTATAGCTGTTCTATGATTAGAGCTTAGAGCTTTATCTCAGGAGCTCATTCTGGCTGGCCTATTTACCACAGATATGATAAACCCTAATGTTTTTCACTAACTAGACCAGATACTTGTGGAATAACATCTAATAGGTCAGCTAGCAGACTTTTCTCCTCCTCTCCTCTTGGCAACTTATTCATACTGAACAAACTACTTCTGTGATTTTTAAGTGCACTCTTTGCAGTAGAGTTTAATATTCATTACCAAATATAAAGACAGTTTTGGGTTATAAGGTGATTCTTCTTCACACCTTTCAGTGTGTCATTGCAGTTCTCTTTAATGTAGATGCACTTAGATTTTCTTTCTAAGTGGAAAAGTAGATGAATTGTTCCATCACTAAACCCTCTGTTCCTGAACACTAGAAGCTCAATGTCTAAAAAAGATGATTTGTCATATCGCTTCGTATTATGAAATTTACCTTGCTGATTGCTTGCTGCATTCTGTACCTTCATCTATATTGCAGTTTTGAGGTCTCCTTTGAGCATGTGTGCCCTCTGGGCTAGGATATTTCATGAATAGATCTCCATTTAATGACAGTCTTTCAATTTTTATGTCATTGTTCAAACATGCAATACATTGAAGTTGTTGAGTTTGTTTTTCCAGTAGTGCTTTGTAAAGCACTTCACTTATAAAATAATATGATTCAGAACAACTCCAAGGAGCTCTTGAATATAAGCTGGAGAAGGCAGCAACATGCTAGCAGGTATTTTTTCTGCATATTTTGTTGTGATGGGGGTAGAGGACTAGTGGATACATACTCTGCCAAAATGTTCCTGTTATTAAAGTATTAATTAAGATTTGGTTCTGTGTTTTCTTCAAAATTCAACATGAGTTAGGTACTTAGATCTTTTATGCACCTCTGAAAATTCCAGTGTTAGATTTGGGAACCCTGCTGGGCATAGGTGGACATTTCATCTTGGAGTGTCTAACACATGGCAAGCTGCGTGTTGGATTTATAGTACTGAATAACTTATGCTACATCCATCTTGAAGTGTTGCAAATAATTTCTTGCTAAGTGCATTGAATGAGTTTTCTTTACACTATGCACATGGTTGCTTTTTAAAAATTATGGATAATGTTTTTATTTATTTATTTTATTTTCTAAACTATGTTATTGTGAAACTGTAAAAGTTAATTAGTTGGGATAGTTGGACTATTTTTCTTATCTTTATTCAGCAGGGATTACAAAGAATTTGAATGTAGCACCGTGGTATGAGTCTGCTTCAGATACAGTCAATTATATAAGTCTATCAACAGCTATTTTATTATGGGAACAACTGAGACAGAAGGCTTGTGTTTTGTGATGAATATAGATTAGAAAGAGGTCACCCTGACATACATAATTAGTTTCAGAATTTTAAATTAATAGGTAGTGTGCCCCTAAGGCATCCATACATTCAGGCTGAAGCTGCAGGATATCTGGTCCAGTTCCTGTCTGCTTTTGTCAGCAATGACATGGCTTAATGCACTGCTTGTATAATGGCATAAGATATTATGGCAGAACTAAATCACTATAAAAACAAAATTTGCATATTACTTTGTTCATACTACATACATTTCCCTTTGGAAACATTTGCACTGCTAAATTATTATGCAGGTTACCAGGAGATCATTGGCTCAACCCTATATGTCTTCAGGTATTTTAAGAGAGCTAAGCATATGCTTAAAAAACTTTCTGAAAACAGTTAACTGAGAAGAAACACAAAATGACCAAACAAAAGGTGAACTGAAGGGTGTTACCTGCCAAGACCTGAATGATATAATGGAATGCAGATTTCTGGCCCAAACTGGAGCAAACCAAAGCTGAGAATGGCATTTCCAAGGAATTTGATTGTTAACTCAGTCTCTCATCTACTTTTATTGTTATATATTATATATTTATTTAATATATATAAAATACTAAATACATATACAATATTAATAATATATAATAATACATATAAAATAGTAAATGTTATATTTAATATTTTATATGTATTTTTATTAATAACCTTGAGAGAGGTTATTATGGGCAGTACTATGTTTTCCTTCTCTTTTTGGTCTACAAGCTTATGTGGATTAGCTGAGTTTCTGGAACTCAGATGCACTGAGTTTGAGTTAAGTTATAAAACAGAAGAATTTTTTTTTTTTTGAAGCGTCTGATTAGCACCTGAAATCTGACAGCATTTGATTATTTTCACTTAACTTAATATAACTATTGCTTAGTTTAGCCAGATATGAAAGCAGAAACAAAGAAGCAACACAAAATACTTCAACATTTCCCCAAAATTGAGAAAATTAGTCCACATATTTCAAGCGTAACTTGAAACTGTAGCTTTGCTAGCACTAGTGAATTGAAACATAGTAGGGCAGGTTTGTCAGGGGTGTGTTTTCTATGTATTTGTTGACATTAGCAATAAAACACTTCATCATGCATTCATATCACAAAAAATCCTGACAGACATCTTACTACCCTACAGCAAGCTTGAGTCTTGGTGCAAAACAAAAGCAGATATTTATTGTAAATTTTTAGATTTTTTTTTTAAAGGGTGTGGGTGTTATGTAACAGATGTCATTCTAAAATACCAAAAGCCTGGAAGTCTTCAGATGAAGACAAGTGTATCATATTAAGTTAATTATCTTTTGATTCCTGATAAAATAGTACATGTGTAGTCAGTCAGTAGCTGTTGTTTAATGAAGTGGAATGTGTGCCAGAAAATCCACAAATTTTCAACTTTTTTTTTTCTTTAGAAATAATGTTACTGAAATAAAATGTTGCCAATGGTTTCCTACTGCCACATAAATGCCACAGTGAAACCTTTTATTTATTTTATAATTATCTGTTTCATGGAAAATAAATACTGGAGCAATCCTGAAATGTTGATTTGAAAACTAGAAGGCATTGATCTTGTGGCAGCATTCTGTTATGATGTGTTTACTTCCATTATAATGCCAGATGATTGATGGGTTGCAAATTGAATCACTTTTTCCTGTGGGAACTGGTATCATTGAATGATTTTTCACGCAATAATCCTTTTGTTGAGCTCCTGTCTGTCCTTCCTTGTGGTCAATTCAAACTACAGCCCTTGTTTAGTGAATGCATCAAAAATCACATGGTTTCCTATCTATCTATGACTGTTAAGATATCTTAACATTTTGCAGACCTTGTTTTTACCCTTCTCCATGTCTTCACATTATTTGTCAGTGAGAAGACGACAGAGTTTCCTCCCTTGCTGTTACAACCCCTTTCTTTGAAATTCTGTTTTTAAAATCTTTCTATTTACTGGCAGTATACTGACAGAGGTATTATACAGAGCTCCCACAGAAACATAATCTTCATCCCTAGTGGCTCTTTAATTCCATGGATAAGAGCATGTGAGAGAACCACAAAAGATGTTAAAAGAGCAAGCAAGGCTATTTATTTATACTCCACATTAATGAAAAACCTTAAACAAATATCATCAGGACATCGACAGAATCATCTGGTAAACATTACTTTAAAATGACTGGAACTGCAGAAATGCATGTGTTAATTTCAGTTTCTGTGGCTTGAAAGGGTGCATAGCAGCAAAACTCTGAATGTATTATGTAAACTCATACAGAGAATTTTTTTGAGAAGTTTTGTAATGTGGTCCATAAACAGCACTTTTTTTTTTTTTTTTTTGCCTTCTTAGTAACCAGCAGTATGTAGAGGCAACTAAATAACTTCTTCCAAGCTGTGATAGAATGAGGAAATAAACTAAAAACTTACTTCAGACCTTCACCAGTTCAAATCTACCTTTTTGGAGCTAGTCTTCTTTATTTAGCTTCTACTTTTTTGCTCTGAATTCTCAGGCATGATTCTACTTTTCTTTTGTCCTTATTTGTGGAAGTCTAGAAGACTATCTGGATTTTAGTTTTTCCAAGTTTATATCTCTGTCAGTGAAGATAGTCACATCTAGCTTATTTTTTATGCATCTGACTCAGAAAAACCTATGAGGGGAGAGTATGGAGAAGCAAACAGTTCAAAACAAAAACATTACAGATTTCCAAGGATAAATAATATCCATCATATCCATCAGTATCCCCAGTTAGGAGGGACCCACAAGGATCCAACTGAGTCCAACTCCTGGCTCTACACAGGACAACCCAAAAATCAAATCCTATATCTGAGAGCACTGTCCAAATACCCCTTGAACTGCTGCAGTTTGGTGCCATGGCCATGACCCTGGGCAGCCCATTCCAAGCCCACCTCCCTCTGATGCAGAACCTTTCCCTAACCCCACCCGACCCTCCCATCACAGCTCTGTGCTGCTATGCCAACCTTTCCCAACATTACTTTACTCTTCTATCTGTCAGGGACAGAGAAAGAATTCTAAGAATTTGGTAAAAAAAAAAAAAAAAAATCACTGCTAGAAAATCTTTTCGTAAAGCACTGAAAAGTTCTAAAGTGTAGTCACTTTTCTTAATATACCAATGATATTGCAGTAATAGGAAGAGAGGCTGTGTTTTTCAGCATCACTGTAGGTATGTGCTTTTAATTTCAGTCACAATTTCCTGCAGTTACAAACATGCCATATAATCTACAGGGATCTGGGGAATTAATTAGGTACATTTCATTTCTCCTCTAACTAATCCCCTCAATTCTCTTAGTGTAAGGAGCTGAACACACCAATGACTGATAAGCCACAAGGGCCCTATTTACTTTACGGAAGGTTCTGCAAATCCCAGAGAGATGTTGGCTTGTGCTTAAATTTTCTCTTCTTAGTCCTTGGGATGGTGGCATTTGAATGTGACCCTTGAAATCAGAAGTATTATTATAGTTGGAAAAAGCAAATGTAAGTAAATTAATAAAAAGAGCTAACATAGCAGTTTAACAGTAAACCTTTTCTGTAGTCGAGTATTTTCTGCTTAAAGTGCCTGAGAGAGGATACAAAACATCATTTAACATAAGCTGCCCATTTTAATTCTAAAAAAAATAGAATGAGATATTCTCGTGTTTTCTGAATGCTGTTACGTTTGATTAAATTGACTTGTTTTCAGTCTTTCTTTTTCTTAAGCTACACTTTAGTACCAGATTATCCTTCGTTATCAGAAAATTCATACACTGTACAGCTATGAGGGCTGCTCTGAAAGTAATGCTCGATGTCAGTGGGATGGCAGTAGAGACTGAACCTGCCCACCAATATTGCACTGTATTTTGTTGCCACGCAACAGATGGCAGCAGCAGGGCAGTCTGACAAAATGGCGTGTGTATGGAGCGAAGGTGTGGAATTGAATTCTTCCAAGTGGAAAAAATGACACTCATTGACATTCATTGACATTTGCTGAGTGTTTCTGGAGACCCAACAGTGGATGTGAACACGGTGAGGCTGTGGGTGGTGCATTTCAGCAGTGGTACAGTAACAGTGGATTGTCTCCATTGGTGCAGGGTTTTATGAGTGTGGCAAGCAGGCTCTTGTTATCACCACTGAAAATGCATAGTTAATGGTGGTGTCTGTGCTGAAAAGTAGTGCTCTGTAGCTGAGAATTTGTTCAGTCAAATTCTGATATTTCGCTCTTTGTAGTTTCCATGGAAATAAATAGGAGGCATTACTTCTGGTGCAACCTGCATGTAATGTTACTGATCCTATTGAGCCTGCACCTGGATAAGAGTTATGTTGTACCCACTCTCTCTTTCATGTGAACATGCTAATAGAGTTAGCAGCATGCTCTCATTTGGTAGTGCTCAGCGAGTCCATGAGGCCAGGGAGGAGAGAGTGAGATATTTTTGCATGGATACTAAATTTGAGCCAATGACACTTATTTTGTCAAGTTCACCTGGGGCAGTCACCTCATGGTCATGAACTGAGACTATCTGAGAGGCAGCTGGATGAATAATCCCGCTGTTTTTGTAGAATGTTGATTTGTTGTGTATAGACTTTAACTATTTCAGGACTGTGTACACAGAGCCTGAAAACCCTTCCTGAGGGTTTTTTTATACAATATTTTTTTTTGTTTGTTTTAAAAGGCTACGAAAGAAAGAAAAATATAATGATCTGAATAAGCACATAGTGCATCCCAGCATTTCTTGATTGTTCTACAGCTGCAGTGACTACAGAGCTGAATTTAAAAAGGCGTCTCCTTCAGTACAGAACCTCATGTTTTACAGTTTCTGTATCCAATTAATGTCAACACAGCAGTGTCTTCCACGGTCATTTATTTATTTGATTTCTTCTGACATGAACTGTGTTATTCATTTGGGCAGAATCCCAACTATCTACACCAATGGAAATATATACTGGCTCGAGATATGTGCCTTGCATTGCCAGCAATTCCTTATAATTCACCTAACCCACTTTTTCCTGAGATTTTGCTGCTACAGCTGTGAAGTGCTGGGATACTCTTGACAACTGTGAAATATTAATATATTCACTTTCATCATTACAGTCAAAATGACATTTTTTCCAAAGTGTAAACTTCACATTAGGTTGTTATAAAAGACAACTACTTAAAAAAAAGATTTGTAAGTGTTGTCTCCCATTTCATAATTTCTGACATTACATATCCAGAATAGTTTGCCTGAAAAAATGCCCAATACCAGTAATGTTCTTGCAGTGTTTATGACTGTTCTGAAGCATGTATGAGGATTCTGAAACATAATATTACTTTCGTTCTTAAACCAATTAACTGGTTCTCCAGAAATGAAACCAAGGACCATATAGCATCTTTTATCTATATTGATCTTTCCAAGGAACCCAGAGAAACAATTTTATCTCATGCCTCACTGATGTGGTAAATACTTTGACATTCATCCAATGAGAGTAATGATGTCATCTGATGTACTATATAATCACCTGTTTGATTCTCCACATTTGAAATAATAGCTTTTCATTACCTTTTCTTGCCTCAAATAAGGCTAGAGCTAATTATTATGCCTCGCTAATTTTCTTATTAGTAAATAGAATACTTCAAGTGTACGATTTTTGTTAACGCTGTACCTAAATATTAGGTAACCGCAGAAGTGATGAGACTGAGGCCAGCTAGCATTGGTAGGCTAAGGTCCAAACCTTTTATTTTATGGTGCTGTTAGTAATGTTCTATAAAGTTCACTTGATTTCAAGTTAGCAGTTGGACTTCTTTTGGAAAAGGTCCAATACTGAGCTTAAAAAGCACAAGTGCTTTCAGATCTGGAGCAAACCACAAAAAGTATGCTATTTGGGAACATTCTGAACTCAAGTTCTAATTGCCAATTACCTTTGCAAGTCTCTGCTAGTCAGACTAACCAGAGTTAGTGCCTTTGCTCAGAAGCAGAAGTATGCACCTTACACGAGGTGGCAAATGTTTGTAAGGAATCGGTGAGAGATGAGAGCGGTGGCATGCCCACAGAGATGTAAATAACCCTGTCTAATCGTGATGGAATTTTGTCACCTAACTACTTAAATTTCCAGTGAAGCTTAGGTATTTTTTTCACTTCTGTCAAGAAGCAATGTTCACAGTGAGGTATGGAGATCTGAGTAAGGGGATATTCCACACTATAGGTGTAAATGTATATTTTGTAAATGTATATGTATAAATGTAACCAAGTTTATCGTTAGTGCTTCCTAATGAGTCTGACACACAGAGAATAGAAAGCAAAGAAATCGTCAACATCCCAAATACGGCTATAACCATACTGATTACAGGGAGCTTATCTTTCCTTTCTCTCTTGTGTAAAACGGCATTTGTTTTGGAGAGGGTGACTTAGCAGTTACAGTGAAAGTGTGATACAAAATATCCTCCTTTTAGCTGTAGTTACTTTGTACTTCAAGGACAAAACACACTTTTCTGGAATGTCAATTTCCCCTCTACTCTGCCCTGGTGAAGCCTCACCTGGAGTATTATATCTGGTTCTGGTCTCTCCAGTACAAAAAAGACAGGGATCTCCTAGAAAGAGTCCAGCAGAGGGCCACAAAGACGATAAAGAGCCCTGAGCATCTCCCCTATGAAAAAAGGCTGAGTGACCTGCGTCCATTCAGCCTTTAGAAAAGAAGATTCAGAGGTGATTTTATTATAATTATTTATAAATAATTATAAATAATATTATTATTTATAAATACTGTCAGTGTGGGAGACAAAGGGACATGGCAAACCTCATTTCAGTGCTCTGTGGGGACCGGACAAGGGGAAATGGCCATAAACTGGAGCATAGGAAGTTCTGCACCAGTATGTGAAGGATCTTATTCACATTGCAGTGACGTGGCACAGGCTGCGCAGAGAGCTGGTGGAATCTCCTTCTCTGGAGATATTTCAAGACCCACCTGGATGCCTACCTGTGCAACTTGGGCTAGGGAGCTGCTTTGGCAGGGGGTTGGACTCGATGATCTTCTGACTTCCTTTCCAACCCCTACAATTCTGTAATTCTATGATTTAATACCATATCAAAAAATCTATTCACCTTTGCAAAAAGAGTCTATTTAATTTCAGATAACTTGTAGAATGCATTCTCATCACCAGTGTTTGCTTGCTTAGTTGTCAAACCAGGATTTTTAGGTGAAGGTTTGATATTGTATGTTATTGATAGTGCTGCTCAAAAATATTCAATTTTGATATTGATAAAATGAATATATTTCTTAGAAATGTTTATCAGTAAATCCACTCACACAGAGGATTCTGCTAACTCTTTTCCATCCTAGAGTTTATCATTAAAGCGGTTGTACAGGCCACAATCCCCAAGCCCTGAGACTCACAGTGTGAGGTGGTAATTTACGATTTCAAGCTTTCGGTCTTCACAGCAAGATCTGATAATTAGTGGTTTGAGTTTAGAATTAGAAACTAAGCTTTTAAACTTTGAATTCTGTAGCACTGAACTAAGACTGTTAGCTTTCAAACTTTTACAGTATTCATGTTAGTTCAGTAAATGTATGAGACATCATGTGAGTTGCTTCAAATAAGATTTTGGAATTGATCTTCAGCAGGAATATTATGTGTTCAATGCAGTGGAAGTGTTTTGTAATTTCTAACTTTATCTTGGAGGGGAAATTGTGGAATCTGATTGTGAAAGCTAGAATAACTAGCTTTTTCCCAAACAGGGGTGATGTTCTGCTCCTCATGTTCTCGCTAGCTTTACTTGTGCAAGAAGATATATTCTGCAATGCTCATTATCTTTCAAATAAGATTGAAGCTCAAAAATTAAGTGTAAATAAATTGATTCAGTGATCAAGGTGATACAAGGCTGTTGGAAATAAATAATTGATCTTACTAATCCTTCATATTATGATAAGTTCATAAGTTCATAAGGTTGGAAAGGACCTATAAGATCATCTAGTCCAACCATCCTCCTATCACTATCTCTACCCAACTACTAAATTAAGTCCTTTAGCACCTCATCTAAACGCTTCTTGAACAGCGCTAGGGATGGTGCCTCAACCACCTCCCTAGGCAGGCCATTCCAGTGCCTGACCACTCTTTCAGAAAAGAAATGCTTCCTGAGGTCTAATCTAAATCTTCCCTGGCGCAACTTGTGGCCATTCCCTCTCGTCCTGTCATTACTTATCAGGGAGAAGAGGCCTACCCCCTCCTCACCACAACCCCCCTTCAGGAAGTGGTAGAGTGCAATAAGGTCTCCTCTGAGCCTCCTCTTCTCCAGACTAAACAATCCCAGCTCCCTCAGCCGCTCCTCATAAGACTTGTGCTCCAGACCCCTCACCAGTTTTGTTGCCCTTCTCTGAACACGCTCCAGGGCCTATGATGAGGCCTATGATGAGGGTTATGGGTGATGAGCAGACTCCTTATATCCTCTATCAGTTTTTTTTTATTCTCTACATTACCAGTGGTAAATTGTATCTCTGTCATTAGTAACCTTCTTTGCCCAAATACACATCTCTATATACTTCTGTGGTACTTAAATAATCAGTCACTATACATTTCTTGTTTTCATATTTTGAATATTCTTTTATCTTGATATTTTTTCACAGTGCAAGTCTTTACACTCCTTATTTTAAAATCCTAGATTACAAATAACATAATCTTGAAACACAATTTAAAGAGTAGTATGGATCATTAAATCCTCTAGAAGTGTCTGACATTTGCCAAGTGAAATATGAGGAACTTAAAATATCTCCCTATATAAGTCTTCAGTCTGTAATAGAAGTAACAACCTCATCATGAAGCATTTCCTAAAGATTAATGAACAAATGAAGTAAATGGCCCTCGGCTATATTTTGGGACATCAACTTCCCCCAAGTGGTCATTAATCCCCAGGAAGCCTCTGCCTGAGTCATCAGTGCTGAGACCCTTAGAATGTTGCATTGTTGATTGCAGGATTGCAGAAGGGGGTTAATAAGCAAATGGCTAAAAGGATCAGCAGTGTAAGAGTAAAATGATTTCAATATGTGTAATGGTGTTAACCACAGCAGTGTAAAATAACGCTCTAATTTGTAGCTATATTACTTGAGTGAAGCATGCAGGAAGCAGTCTGAACGAAGCAAGGAGTACAAAACACAATAGATTTCTGCATCATAACTCTAAATAATGTTGGGGTAATTAAAGTGTGTATTTGATTCCAACCGTAAAATAGGCTCTGTAATGATTTTTTGAGACGGTCTTATAATTCCATTGTGACATTTTATCAGATTTATGTCCTGCATAATCAGATGTGATTTCAGAAGATTTATCTTGAAAAAGAGAGTACTTCAGCTACAGGAGTTGTGAATGGAGCTGCACAGGTGAGGCAGCTGAATGTCTTCTAAAAGAGTGTCATCTGTGTGAGACAAGAGCAGAAAGCAGAGCACTAAACCCACAACATATTATTTCTTTAAAAATAAATACATAAAATGCTTCCTTTTCACTCATGCAAAATTATTCTCCTGAGCCAACAGTATAAATTTTACCAACTTTTATTTTCATACAGCTGTATAAAATAGGCGGGCATTCACTGATTCATTTTATTGTTACCTGCCTAGGCATGTTTTCCATCCCTAACTGTGTTATTTTTTACAGAAAGCCTTTTGGAAGTATAGGTGATTAAACAGCTGGAAGACAAAAGAACGGCTTGCTCAGTTTGTGATTAAAAGTATATCTGTATCCAGTTTGTGCATAGTGTAAGTTAACTTCGGAAGGTGACTGGTGCAGAAGCATTATGTTAATCAAGATGTTGCTTTAAGTGAATAAATCTTCAGCTCAGTTTCATGTAAGGAGGGCTCTATAAGCTGTTATGTAAAAGCAGTTGCTGGCAAGAGAATTATGAATCTACATATAAACTGTTAAATCAGATTGCATAAAGTCAGGGGTGTTTCCAAATAAAAAAAAGCTTGAAAGGCGGGCAGGGAAGACTGTGATCACATCTCAGCTTTAAAAAAAGAGTTTACAGCTTATTTCATCTTCACTGTAACTTCTCAGGTCTCTAGAGCTCTCAGTACAGCCAACATACTTTCAATTTGATCTGAATGTATCAAGAGATTTAGAAGGCTCCTTAAATATTATGTAAATTCTGCTTACTATCTTTGTAACGGAATTGCAAGAATAAGTAAAACTGTGCTTTGTCAAATCTAATACATTGCCAACAGAAGCTAGGGCTTAACCCCTGGAAGATTTTCTCTCCCACCTCACCATTTTTTTTTTCCCTGAACATTTGAAGTTATGCATCCTTTTTTCTTCAGATAAAAGATACGCTGTCAAGTGTTTCCTACTGAAGAATTGAGCAGTTCTGGGTTTTTTTAGTCTTACCATTTTTTTATTTTATTTTATTTTTTGTTAGGAAGCTTGAGTCATCGCTTAGTTTGATGTGTTCCAACATAATTTTAAAAACATTGTCATCAGAGTTTCACATTTCCTGTAAAATATCTTGCCCAGCTCTGCTTCATATTATGATCAGCTTAACAGTATTTAATCTCTATTCTGTAGTTTGGCCATCTGTTCATTTTGGAGAGTATTTCAGATTTATCTCACAGTGTTATTGTGAAGTCTGTTTCATTCAGTTCTTATGGCAGCTCCTTGGGGCCAACTAACCAGAGTCAAGCAAGAATACGTAGCAACATCAGAAATGTTTCTCCTCTTTAATGGTAATAAAGTGATATTTACATATGGAGCACTGTAGGATGGAATATGAGAGTGGTCAGTTCTACTTATCCAGTTTGGGAAAGAAAAAAAAGGAGATAGTTGCATAGCTTAGTAGTAGCGTATTTTTTGTTTGTTTTTTCTTTGGTTTAGTTTGGTCTGGGTTTTATTTGGTATTTTTCTGATATTCTTTGAACTTACATACACAGTGAAACAGTGATTCACTATTAGCACTGTGGTGGGTTTCTCTACCATGAAGTGAGGCAATTCCTAAAAAATGATCATTATTTTTTGTTTTTCCATAGAGGTTTCCTGTTTTCTGAGCATAACATTTTGTTTCTCTCTTTCTCTAACTTGGCATCCAGATTACCTGCTGACCATCCCTTAAGGTAATTCGTCCTTCCTTTTTTTTATTTTTATTTATTTATTTTTATTTTTATTTTTATTTTTCTCATTAGTAAATTACTTCAGATTCAAATTAGATTCTAAGATTTAGCCTAATAATTACATTTTTCCAGCTGTGGTTCAAGATAGCCCTGATACTTTAGGCTTCCCAAGCTTTTCATGACATTGGAAATTCACATGAAATAGAAAAGGTAACTATGTACGTGTGCAATTATTAGCACAATAACTATGATCTAATAATTACATTACTGATGTGTTCAACTTAAATTTTCAGGTTACAGTAGGGCATACAAAGCTACTTTTGTCAACATCCCAGTCTTCTCTCAAAGCATCATTGCCATTTGGATTTAATTATATATTAGTACCACTATTCAGAAATAAACTGGGTTTTGTCTAGAGGTTCATGTCTCCCAGCATTATGTCACTACTGTGTGGCCACTATAGCTACATGAACTTCAGTTTGTTTTCCAAGGATTAAGGTGTCAATTTATATAAAACATTAAAGAAATTGTTTTTTCCATGTCATTCTGAATGGGCAGCACTTCTTTTTTTTTTTTTTTTTTTTTTTTTTTATGACGAGGGTTTGAAATTCTAGCATTACATTATAAGACTAGTTGGAAATGCCCAACAGTGGCTATCTAGTTCAACTTTCAAAGCAGGGTCAGCTTCTATGTGTGCAGAGCCTTTGCCAGCTGATTTTTGAGACTCTTCATGCTAGAGAATCTGGACAATCTGTACAAGTGCTTATCTAGCCTCATTATATTTTCTTCCCTTAATATTCAGTTTCACTTTTCAGAACTGAATGAACTGAATGAATGTGGCTCTCTCGTAACACTGTCTTCTCTGAACTTCAGCTACTGAGTGCTCTTGTACCGTACTGGGGGACCCAAAACAGGCACAGTAATCCAGGTGTGGCCTACTGATGAGTGCTCAGTGGAGAGAAACAATCCCTTCCTTCAAACCTCTATTGTGATGAAGCAGGTTTTAACAGATGCACTTTTTTCTTTTTTTTTTTTTCAATAAACTTCATTACCTCAGTACACCTGAGTCAAATAAATATAAGCAAACTTATAGACAATTGAATTTGAGCGATATTTTCATTTTCTGAATGAAAATGTAACATAATTAAGAAAAAAAAGAGAATTTTTTTCATTATCTGTACAGAAAGTTTATTTTTTATCATCTAGATTTCTCCTTCTGTAGACTAAAAAAATAGAGGAGGAGGATAATGGGAGAAGCAAAAAACTCCTAAATTTATTGGAAGTCACGCATTTCTCATTTTGATAGAAAACATTTTTCTCAAACCAATCATTGATTTCCTTGTAAATGCTATACTTGAATTACCCTTCTGCAATAACCTATTGGAAGAGTCTTAAAATTTATTAAATATCTCAGTAGATCAGTTTAGTGTAACAGCATCGAGTGTAGCCCATGCACAGCCATATATTTCAGGCATTGATTTTTTATTTTTATTTTTTAAATTAAATGGTACTGTGAATTTGTTCTGCGTTTAAAAAATAGCTCAGATCTTTACAGTGACACATATAATTGCTGTGCTTAAATTAATTTTGATTTTACTGTATGTTTTTTATGACAAGGTGATTACTAAATGATTGGATTTAAAATTAATTGATAGAATACTTTGACAAAGTGTATAACATTAAGTCTGAAGTTTGTAGAAGTTGAGAAATGAAAGACACGATGTATTATTCTACAGTTACACATGGTAAATTCAAGCTAACCAGTTACTGCCAGTAATGGCCAGTAACACTGAAATTTCCCATATCAGTGTGTACGCATTGCCCTGCTCCTTAACCCTAAATATCACAGTGCAGACAAAATCCAGGACCAGACAGATTGTTGCTGGGAGTCCACTCAGCGGTCTTACCAGTATTCTGAAGTACAAACTGTTACTTCAAGTGTGATATTTTTTTCTTAGAATGGTTTCTTCAGTAATTTTTAAATTATGTGCTGACTCTGTTGGCCTTTTGGTTAATTCTTTCACATTTTTTCCTCATAACAATATAAATAGCTGCTCATTTTTCATGTTTTCAGTACTGATAGAAGCAGCATGTTAGAAATAAATAAATATATTCAATTTAGGTCTACTTGTTGGTATAATACCTGATAAAATAATGAAAATTTCAATTTACACATCATACAGTTATTCAGTAGAGTGTAGGGTTAAATTGTCAATTCAGGGAGCTGGCATGTTCTTAGAGATACTCTTACATACGTTAGCTAGATAACTAGGTATGAAGTGTGGCCGGTGACTTCTTTTAAGACATTTATTAGGGCAATTTGGCCTGATTTCTGTTTTTATATGTGAAGAACAATCATGTTCAAGCATTTCTGTCATATCTGGATGAAGGTTCGTAATAGTTATCAGTACTCCCATGATCTGACGCTTTATCTATTAGCACACATTAACTTAAAGGTTGTACATAAGGAAGCTATAAATGCATTAAGAAAATAACTCTAGAGCAAGTTATATTCATTTCTTACCCTTATAGAATTAAGTCTGTTAGAAAGTTAAATGCAGTGATGAAAAGAAGAAAGAGATTATGCCTGAAGCTATTTAATAAAGTGAATGTGAGGTCTACTTACAATGGAGGTGAGATCAAGTGGGCAGAGCCTTGCTTAGTTGATAGTCCCATTGATTTATATAGATCCCTGTGGAAACATGATATCACTCAAAATATAATCATGTTGATAGTAAGGAAAACCTAGGTCTTATGCATCCCTTGCATATCTGTGATCCTTGCAATCCTGATTTAAATTTCTGTACTGCGTATCCACAACTGCCATTTTTATACACAAGTACTTTTCACTTTATCTGGATTAAAAAAAGAAAAAAAAAAGTGATTTCGGGATCTGATATTAAATATCTGTCCAGGAATTTTCTATTTCATTTTTTCAAGCACTTGATAAAGTTGGATATCTACTTCCCATCAATATTGTGACTCTCTCTATATATACAACTCTATTTTGTTTTACAAGTTGTGGTGAGGAGAGTGTCATTAAAATGCCTTTCCTTCCCTGATATTTTATCACTGTTAATATGCAGCATACTCAACTAATGAGCTTCTGAAGCGTTCAAAAATTCTTTGACAATGAAGTAGAGGAAAAGTTTATTTTTTTGTTTCATAGAGTTATCATAAAAAGCAGTCCTACATATCCATCTGTTTTAATGAGTATATCTCTGCCAAATGAGGGTTATTTTAAGAGCAGAAGGCCAAAATATTTTATAGAGATAGGGCAGGCAAAGTGTAGATGAATACTGCATGAGCACTTAACTTCCATGCCAGTGGATTTCAGCTTCAGTCAGAATATCACTGAGCAGAGCAGAGCAGTTTGGCAATACTCAGCTTCACCCTAAATATTCTTATGCTTCACATTCCTTCAGAACTGAAAGCTGTGTGGCCTACATTGGGACAGTTGTGTATAGAATGGGAGATAAGGTCTAACACTCTCCAGGAGATGAACTGAAGGCGTTTAACTTAGGACAAGTCAAAAGCATCTATTGATTTCCTTTTATTACACACAAATCTGGTTTCTGGTTTAGAACACAGTCAGTTCAGCCCTTAAAATTGATCAGTCTTTTTCTACATCTTTCACATGGAGGTGAGAGGACAGCAACTTTATTCATTAAGCTTCACTGGCAGTTTTCAGACATGGCAAGATATACAAAAAAATTTGATTGAATGAATGAGAATTTGGGACAATGTAGACAATATATAGAGAAAGTAATAAAAATTCCTCCTGCTCTTCATCTCTCTCCTTATGCAGACCATGAATAGCTATAATGAATCTCCTGGAATTCCATCAGTGTAAGGAGGAAGGTAATCAACTTATATAAGCTGGCTGAATGCAGGGTATATTCTAGCTATAATCTTGGGACTGATGCAAATTAGTGCTCGGCAACTATCAGCAGAAATTCTCCTCAGGAAATATTTTTTTAATAGAACATTCTTTTTTCTTTTTCTGTTTGTGCTTTCTGTCCCATCAAATGAGGGTAAACTTTTCTCTATTAAGATTGTATCCTATTCTTTCTCTACATCATGTCATGCTTGTTATTTTCTACTGTTATCCTTCAGGATGAAGGAAGTTGCACATTTTCATTAATTACACATTTTGCCGTATTTATCCTTTCTTCTTATATCAAACCATCAATTCCTTGCCTGTTAAGAAAAAAACTTTTTTTTTCTTTGCCTAGTCTGTTACAAGTCCTAGGGCTTCAGATTTTGTTTTGACAAACAAAACACAAGCTCCAAAACACCCACAGTGTTCTAATTAAAGACTGCTGTGGGAAGGTAAAGGATTACTGTTAAGTTCCAATTGATTTAATCTTGAACAGTCCACAGATATGAATACTTGAAATTGTGCATAAACAGATGCACATACAGGCAAATCAGCCTGACAGTTCCATTGAGAATGTTCTGAGTAAAATAAAGAGAACACAGTTATCATTTTTTTTTGTTATGTCCTTTTGTAGGCTATCATTTCTGTTTATTTTCCTATTAAAGAAAGAACAATATTATGCATAGAGATGCTTTTCTAAGCTGGTCATATATCTGTGTATGGATGAAGACAATGGCAGATCTTCAATTAGCAATACTTAATCCCAAGCATGAATGACTTGCACAATACAGGTTTAGTGCAAGATGGAAAGAAAGTACGCAAGTTAAAAAAGCAACTAATGATGTGTTTTTCTTTATTGAATATAAATAGTAGATACATTGTGTTGACAGAAGAATCCTGAAAGAATTTAAGGCTAACATTTCTTTGAATTCTCATACTCCTTGTCTTTTCAGCTGAAATGTGTAGAAATTGGAATTGACCCTTAGTTTTCAGTTTTCAATTTAATCATAATTTCTTTTAGAAAGGTAATATTATTTCAGTGATGCATACTATGTTGTAGGTGTGATCTCAAACGTCTCCCTCATATCCAGACTTTTTATATCCTAAAATGGGAATGTTATAGTTCAGGGCAGCCTAAATCTCTTCCTGCTGACCTATCTCTCCCCACCATGGTGTGATCCTAATGGAAAAAGATAGTTCTGTAAACTGGAGGCCTTGCAGGGAGATGGAGAATAAACTACTTGATAAAGAAGATTAAAGATTTTCACTGGAAGATTGGTGCTTGAAAAATAGATCTGAAACTATTGGTTTGCTTTAATTAGGCACTGAACTGTGGTAATTAGACTTATGGGGAAAGAGCATTAGTATTTTAAAGAACTGAATTGCTGACTCTTCTTTTCTTCTGCCTATTCACTGCTGGGA
Source organism: Cyrtonyx montezumae (assembly GCF_038088225.1). NCBI lineage: Eukaryota > Metazoa > Chordata > Aves > Galliformes > Odontophoridae > Cyrtonyx > Cyrtonyx montezumae. Next base: position 6,102,069 of record NW_027071914.1, on the reverse strand, counting down.
TCCATCTTTGATACAGCAATGTGCCTGATCTCGTTCAGTGATTATCTGCTTGTGTAATTTCAAGGCAAACAGCATTGAAGCAGATAGGTGAAGGCCCTCCGTTTTGCACACTGTCTTCCAGGAAAAGAACCTTATAAAGCATGACACAATGGTGGTATGTAATACCTAGCCTTAATGGTTATGATATATATGTAATATAACACCTAGCATGGACAACAATGCAGTGGATGAGGTGGTAAATGGTGTACTCATTCAGTGTACCAAACTTCGTGCTGCCTTCCAGCTTACGGCAGGGAATGAATTGGAGTGTGAGGTTTTGTTGTCTTTCTTCAGATTTTTCTCTAACCATCCTTTCCATTTGGCCAGGGAATTTGTTTTCAATGCTGCTTATCTCTGTTCACAAGAACAAGTAATTGTCACCCAAGCCACATAGCTTCTTCCTAGGAGTTTCTTTGAATTGCTTCTGTCTGAGAATTAGCCTTCTGGGCCTGGTAGCCCAAAATTCGCATTAATAGCTATAATTTCTGCTGCTGTGAAGAAAATCCCCTGTAGGTGGAACTTGAGGCAGCAAAAAGGAGTGTTGTTCTGTCTGTACAATTTCAAAGGAGTGAGGAGAGTAAACACCTTTGTTTCAGACTTTGCAGAATTTTCTACTTCATACTTTTAAATATTTGTTCATCCTAAATGAAGTCCTGCACTTAAAAAAACGTGTTTATGTACATAGAGCAAGTTGAGCAGGGCTAGCATGTTGCCTGTACGTGTAGCAATTTGACTATGGGTGACTGAAGTGGGAGCTGAAGTTCATCAGGGATTCTGAACTTGTACAAAGAGGAACTCTGAATGTCTCCATTTGGGATCTAGAAATGACTTATTTTTTATTTTGCTTATTTTCTTCTATTCCTCAAACTCCTTGTGCCTGAAAAGATGAAAAAAATTTCCTGTTAATATTAAAGTGAATAGAATATATTATTCAGAGTGAAGGGCTGATGCGCACTGGGCAAGTACAGGTATTTAATACAGAGGTTACTCACTTCTCACCAGCTCACTGCTTAAACACCTCTCAGAACACCCATGCTCTGAAACGAAGTGCTAGGATATAAGAATAAGAGCATAAGGAGGGGAGGAAATAACAGCTCATTAGTGACGTGTGAAAAGGGCAGCAGTTTGCTGCGGGAAGTGTCCTTGCCCCCTCCTGGCTGAGAAGCTCTTTGGACCTTGTAATAGTGTGGGGTGTTCTGCTATGTTCTTTTATGCATGCAGTGTGTCCTCACAGATGTGCTTGGACCATGCCTGCAAATGAAACAGCTTGATGTGTAGAGAGCTTGTTAGACTGCGATTTCTGCACAGGGACAAGCAGTGTAGAGCAATGCAGTTGTAAAATCTGTCTTGTCAAGATATGTTCTTCTGAATAAGAAAATGCTTTCTAGAAAAAGTTATTTTTGTAACATTCATAATATATTTTTGTGTCAAAAAATTCTATTTTTTTCCAAATTTTTCTTGAAAAATAAAGAAGAAAAGACTGTTTAAATAATTATTTAAATTACAGTAATTTTAACCCGTTATCATGTGAGAAGCATTTCTGAGAAATCACATAGGATGCTGTTAATGAACAACAGTGGATAAGCAGGATTAAAGAATTTGACATGTCACAGAGCTCAGAATTTGGTCCTCTTAGTCCAACGTCTTAAATGTGTGGCTTTCTTTTGGACGTTCTTTTTGGACTGCATGAGAGACTGATGCTTTTGTCTCCACCTTGCTAATCCTTCCAAAACCACATTATGCTGCATTGTATCATTTTGCCACTTTCCTTGATAAAGCTTTGTGCATTTTACTTGGATGTGAAACAGCACAGTAGATATAATGCCTTAGAGAATGGTGGCTCTGCTAGAAACCTTGTCCAATTATGTGAAAGAGTTTTTAAGTAAGATAGGAAAATGCACAAAGCCAACCTTTTATACTATATAGATTTTGTGGGGATTATCTTGACAGATTTCTAGATGGAATTCTTTCAATGGGAAAATTTTAAAGACTACTTTTCCTATTTGACATAGCATACAAAACAACAAATGGCAATTGCTCCTGAGATATATAAACATTTCTGAGCTTTCCCTCAGTGGTGCATTTTGTGAGGAAGGGCACCTATTTTACCTGAACTACTAAGTATTGATTGTGTTGCATCACTTCAGCTGTGCAGCTGGTGATGCTGCTGTAGTCCATGATAGTGAACTTGGTCCGGTGTCAGCAAAGTTATTTGTGTGGCTGGCACTGTCCTGAACAAAAATGTTGTGCTGGTCTCCTGAAAGTAAAAGGCTCTGTGTATATAGAGAAAGTGTGGTGGTAATTCTCTGGACACACATTAATTTTTAGTATTAAAGCTAAACCGACTAGAGTGTGAGGACAGCTGTGGACTAAAGATACATGAGGACCGCTCTGAAAGTAATGCCTCCTATTTTATTATGTTGGCTCATGACATCAGAGTCAGATATCGGTGGGATGGCAGTAGAGGCTGAACCTGCACATCCATATCCCACTACATTTTGTTGCCGTGTGACAGATGGCAGCACAGAGGCAGTCTCACACAGTGGTGTGTGACATGGAAGTGTGTATGAAGCAAAGGTGTGTCAGTGAATTCCCTCGTGGAGAAAAAAGCCCACCCAGTGACAATCATTGGCACTCTTGTTCATTGCTGGTGAAATGCACTGCTACCGGTGGCGACTGTGTTGTAAAATGGTGTTTTGTAGCTGAGATTTGCTCTATCAAATACTGTTATTGTGCTCTTTGTATCTGTTGTAGTTTCCATGGAATTAATCATGAGGCATTACTTTCACTGCAACTTAGGTACAATGTTCTTCCATATTGCGAGCCTCAGAGGGCGAAAGTCAATTGAAAGGCACGGAATACATAGCTATACTGAGTGAATAGCGATGTCCTGATAATGGGAGTATTTAGAATGCATGTTTTTCTCTGTTTTGACCAAATGAAAAACATTTCTTTTTAAAGAAGTCTGTGTAACAAAGGGCACTCGGTAGAAGGTACAGAGTTACTGCGAAAAACATTGTAGCTCCATGTTTAGAGACTGAGTACTTGCATCAGATCTGCAGCTGAGCCCAGTTCTTAGGACTGAATGATTCAGAGCTCTTACTGCATCCTGTCATTTTATCCACTACTCAGCAATCAACTGACTAATGACTGCAGTATTTAAACTAATTGTATTAGCTTAAACTTCCAAAAAATGAAGTTCAGGGATGAGTGAGAAGTTGCTGCATGAAATTTTCTGTTGATTCTGATTATCAATGTTGACAAGACAGGCTGAAATTAGATGGCAGGTAGTAACCTTACTAATGTGTGAGATGAAGCACACAGACTTTTTGTTGTTTCATCAGGAAGGAGGATTTAATTAAATTGTTTTCCTCATTTTAGAATGGATGGCTTTACATATGGCATATTTGGGTGTAAAATTACAACTGTGCTATTTGTCCTTTGTTGTCCACGTTTATTTGGTTAAACTTTGAAGAACTGTCTCATCACTTGTCCTGGAGAACCACAACCTGAATCACTGAGATGTATTTATTATATGTAGGCAAGTGCCTATGGAGGAAAGACAAAACAATTTAAGAACTCTCAACTCATTTTCCTTTGTGAGAAATGTTTATTCCAGAAAATAAGAAGATATAGCTCTATTTTTTTTTTTAAATATTGAAATCCCTGACATTTCAAGCTTAAGTGAGGCAAGATTATTCCCTTGTATAATTAAAGAATATGGACAATGGCACAGTGTGTCCTTCCAGGTGACAGACGGTGCCTATGATTAGAAGTAAGCAGTGGGCTGCATGTAAAATGAATGCAGGTCATCTTGAGGGGCTTTTTCTTCGTTGCCTACTTCTTAGAAATACCTCAAATTGACACTGATTTGGTGGTTTCAACTCCCAAAGCCCCTTTGGATAGTGAGGGTAGAATGTAAAGAAATTCTCCTCTGTGTCAGTCAGTGACTTTCTCCTTTCTTCATGTTACAAAAGATAATTGATACGAATAGCAGGACTGCTCAATGCTATCACTGAGTCTGAACTGAAAACTAGATTGATGAGCAATGGAGATTTTCTTTGTCACTTTAACAATTAAAAACAATGACAGTGAGCAGAACATGAAGAGTTCCTGATAGATCTGCTGAATGATGTATTTCCTTCTGGTAAAAAAAAAAAAAAAAGAAAAAAAACAGGAAAAGATGGTGTTGTAAGCTCAGAATGTTAGCGCAATCTACTAAATCGCTTTCCTTCTTCCCTTGTCTGTCCATGTGTGAATCTTCTCCTGTGAACTGAAGAAAATGGCTGTACTCAGTACCTAGAGTGCAACATCTGTGTTGCATTGCTTGCCCTCTGCAGTGGTTAATGCAATAGGAGGGTAGCAGGGATTGCACTCTATTCATCTTTATTTCTACACAGCGCAGCCTGCATTAATATTATTATATTAATATGCCTGGGAATGAGAACAGAATATTCCTGCATATGAGGAAGGAGAACAGGTTTTCTCTAAAGAGAGTTTTCAAAGTATCGCTATGGTGGAACCATTTATGTATGGGTTCTTTGCTCTTAAGACTGTGATTATGCCCCTTTTGGTAGAGTTTAACAGCAGCAATGATAAAAAACATCGTGTTGAAGAAAAGTAAGTACATTGGTTTGTCAGTAAGAGCTCAGTTGAGCTACACTAAGTGTTTGTGAGGCTATAAACAATAGGCTGTCTGCTCACATCCATTTGAGACATCTCTTTATTTTACATTTGGGTGATCATGTAACCAAAAACATCCCACCCTCTCACCATCATTTAAAATGTGTGTGACTGAAATACATAATAGTTCCATTAATGATCAGGGTCACTGTCCTCAGCTATGAAATAACATTGCGTTGTCTCATCTATGTCGTATCAGTGGGTTGGGCAAAAGAGATCAGCCTTTTGCTGGGCTTTGAGGGTTCAGGATCTTTATTGCACGCGATCTGTTGCAGTGTTCAGTGCACTGGAGGAGGGAATTTTTTGAGATTTCAAAGCACAGCCTGTGATGAGCAAAGTCCCTGAGATTTGGCTCTTTGATATTTCAAAATAAAATCTTGATGTGGTTTGTAAGTTATCTGTGGAGACATTACTTTGCCTTGAAGATTTTCTGGCAGATATTGAATTTCTTATGAAGTTGTTTGGATGATGTAATACTGTAATTTAGCAGGGATTTATGTACTTGTTCTCTCTGTTGTGTTTCTACTCATGAGAGCTGAAGCTCATTGAAGAATTCACTGCTGAGTAAATGACAAGCAGATAGTATTCACAAACAGCGTGTTCAATTCCAGTTCTGCTTCTAGAAGGGAAGCTCCTGTACTGAGAGAGTATTCCCAGTTTCACTTGTTGGATGTGCTGCCTTTTTTTGTAGCTATTATTTAAGTATTTCCTCATTTTTATTTTCTTACTCATTATCTATCCTTGTAGCTGGAGCTCTATGTGGCAAGTGGGAAGGTTTATTTATGTTCCTGTGTATGATACCAGTGTGTGGTAAAATGCGAGTCTCTGAACATTCCAATTTTAAAATATTCCCTTATGCAAAGGTGGTTAAGATGCTCCATCTCATGTAGAGTCAAACCAGTCTTAAAGAATTAAAATACAGGTCTCTGTTAGCCTGGGTTGTGAGCTGAGCTGCTGAATGAAAGTGAGGTGGTTGCATTATCTCTGTTACAGGTGCTTCATTGTTTGATTGTATTGTATTGTATTGTATTGTATTGTATTGTATTTGTTTTATTTTGTTTTATTTTATTATTTTATTTTATTTTATTTTATTTTATTTTATTTTATTTTATTTTATTTTATTTTATTTTATTTTATTTTATTTTATTTTATTTTATTTTATTTTATTTTATTTTATTTTATTTTATTTTTTCTTCTCTCTGCTTCTCTTGCCTGTGTTTGAAGCAACTTGTTTTTTATGGTTGACTAGGAACTTCTGTTCAACAGATATTTTTTTCTTCTATTTCAACAGCCAGTGCTTCACAAAAAAAAAAAAAAAAAAGAGAGATAAGGTTAATAAATAGCAATAGGATTGTAGAATCGTATATTGATTTGTGTTAGAAGGGATTTTAAAGATCTTATAGGACATACAGTCCTGGTGTTGTCTCTTAACTGCTCACCCATCAGCAAACATACTCAGGTAGAAATGGAAGTACCCAAAGCATCTGCTGAAAGACAGTGGGAACACAGGTACTGTGTGTGCGTATGCAGTTAGCAGAATAGTTCCTGACCTTAATGAAAGGCTTTCTAAATAGCACAGGTGAGCCCTTGCTTTAGCACAGTAAGCAAAAATCAAGTGAGCATTCTGTTCTACTTTGTGTGTTTTGTAGCAGTTATGCCAAAAGTGAATGCCTCCAATCGAGAGTTACAAATATAAGAAGTAGTAGTTGAATAATAACCAGGAAAGCAGATACTCAAAATGCTTAACTTGATAAAACATTCTGTCAAATTCTCTACTTTATAAACTACCTCTCCATGTCCTTGGGAAATCTGAGAGTACATCCCACAGGCTTTAGAAGCAAAGAGCCAACTAAAATCCAGTGAAAGTTTCATCTGATTAATGAGTCAGACTCTAGTATTTATCCTGAAGTAATTAGTGTTAGATTGCATTCATCTTTCTGTATTTACATTGAACATTACAATTACAAAACATTACAAAGAAAGGGTGTAGGGTTGTACACTCTATGTGGTGTTTATGCAAAATAACGTTCAGAGGTCATCACTGCTATTTTTTCATCAACCCTTCAAAAATTCTTATGTATCTGAACTACTGTTGCATGTCTTCAGTTGAGCACTTTTAAATTGCAAAGTAGCACAAGGTTACTGTTACAGAATCCTGCTTTTCTTAGCAAACAAAATGGAAGATGAGCATTTTTACTATTTGTTTTTTTCTTCTTGAAGCTCAGTTTATGCATCATGCCATATGTAGTTCATCTCTCCTGTTCAAACCCAATTTCAGCATCAGTGTTCTTAATTTGCTTGTGGGCTTTTATATAATATTTATCATATTTATCACTAAAATATCTGATTGGTTCACAAAATATCTTTGTGATGAGTGATATTATTATCTGTTATTCACTTGGGAATTGAAGTACAGAGAGATTAAGTTTAGTTGTGACGATGTTCTATTTCGAACATTTACAAACTTTTTTCTATCTGCCCAAAGTATGTAGCGTTACGTGGGTTTTTGTACATTTAGAACTCAGCTTCCATCATCCTCTGTATACATTCAAGTATCAGATGATGTGCACAGAAGTTGAGTGCTGAACTGCTTCCCTGGAGGGCAGAAACCCTTCACATTAATTGTGCATTCTCTGAACTGTTTGAAGAAATCATTTCCACCCACACTGAGTACAAACTGTCAAAAAATCTAGATTTCAGTTCCTCAGGGAATTGCTCTCTTTCTTGGGGATGAGATTATCCTCTGCTACCTGAGATCTCCAGCTTTTTATTCCACTCTTCCCAGCTTCTGCAAATAATAAAGAAGGACCCTGGAAATAGCCATTATGAAAGTCTTCTGTACTATAGACTGTGATAAGGGACAAGGTTAGTAGTAATAGAAAGGATTCCATATATATTTATGGAAGGAAATCATTCCTTATAGAGCCATTAGAGGTTTTTTTTTAAGCAGTCAAAAGACATGGTTAGGATTGGCTTGGCTGGTGTCCCATATACAGATTTCTTCGAAGGTTATGATTATTTTGCGTTCTATGTAATTCAGAATCAAGCTGTAATGTCAAGACTTGCTGCTTCTACAGATTAATGTCTGATCAAAAAACAGAATAGAAATTCTTGGAATAGAGCTTAGACTTGAGATGAAGTCTTGTAAAACTCATTGTAGGGATCCATTCTAAATATTCATGGAACAGATAACAAAATAATAAAGCTCAAAAATTATAAAAAAACCTCTCATTAACAGCAAAGCTATAGAGTTTGCTCATTGAGCCACTGTGGAAAGAAATGGCAGATAAATTTCACACTAAGTTACATAGTGCCTGTGTGCAGCTTCAGAAGTACTATACTTTAAATTACTTAGAGATCTGGGGTCACTATGGATTATTATGCAATATTATGCAGTAATATTCCTGATTCCTCCAATGACTGAAAAAGGCAGGCATGTTTTTAGGAGATGCTGTCCCTCTCCAGTTTTGGCAAGGATACTTCAAACCTGGAAAAGATTTGGAGAAGAATAATGAGATGACAAAAATGTTGGAATGAATTCCCTGTGTGGAAAAGTTAAATGGACTAGAACTCTGAAACAACTGAAGCAGGCACACAATAAGGGTCTCTAAATGAATGCAAATAAGAAATGATTATTCATCACCTCTTATAATAGAAGAGCCAATGGGCAACCACTGAAACTCTCATAAAACAAATTTAAACCAAAATGCTGTATTTCACATGCCATGCATAATTCAAGTGTGGAACTCACAATTTTTAGGATATCAAAAGTATAAAATAAGCAATTAGAGAAAATCATGGACCCATCAAGGGCTATTAAACACAATGATGCAGATGCAAACTCTAGTTCAGGAAGCTGGGACATTATTCTGTCAGAAGTATCATCTGTATTTGCTGTTTTTACACTTTTTCCACACTTACAGACTGCTCTCCATGCTGTGACAGGATACCAGATTACGCTTTTCATCTGACCTGATTAATCTGTTCTTATTTTCTCACAGCCTTCCTGACAGAACCCCAGAGCAGTTTTTTTCAGTACGCTTAGTAAAGGAAGAAAACTTTGAAGAATGTAACATGCACTTACACATTTGCACAACAAACTGATTTTACCATCTTTTGTAGGCAAGTAAATTGGAGCAGTGGGTTTCACAGGTACTTTGTCACAGAGAAGAATATATCTTTTGCAGGACTATTGCTTTTTGTTCTGGTCCTCCAAGGCTACTGATAATGTCCTTCTACCTCCTTTTTGCCAAAGTTGGAGGGGTTTCATCTGTCAGTTTGTATCCCATCAGTTTTGTTTTCATCTGTGACTATAACAATGGCTCCTTGTCAAGGGATGGTCTCCTACACATCAGTATTTCTTTTTTCACTCCAAAGACATCTTAGCTCAAAACCTCCAGTTCTTGCTTGCTTCCACATCACATCTTCTGTAGCAGCTCTACACCTCCATCCACATGCTTGTTCCCGCTTTCCACACCCAGCTGTTCACTGTCCGTCTTTGTTTTGTCTTTATTTTTTTGCACTCCTTTATTTTTGCAGCCTGTAGTATCAGTGTATGAAAATCCTGCTAGTGATGATTTTTTTTTCTGATAAATTTCATGATAAGTAGGATCTGTAAATAAAAACGTTAGCCCAAACAGCTCAGGTTAGGTAAAAATGGAAAACAGGGCTACTAAAAGCATGTCAATTTTTTTACTTCTGGGATAGTGAGTGTAGGTGCTGTAAAGTGTGTGATACATACATTACAGGATGATAACAATATATAGCTGTTACCCATCTCAGGGAGCATGAAAAAATGCTGGAATTATTTCTGGTGTATTTTTTGTAGCTTACAAGGGGCTTGAGTCTGCCTTACCTCCTGACACCTCTCTCATTTGGTAAGGAAATATCCAGAAGAGTCAGCCACTTCTCTGACTGTGATTCCTTCTTTCTCAAATAGAGGCTTGAGCTACACTTTTTGATAGGGTAGCACAAAGAAATCTAAAGAACTAAAAGAAGAGAGAGAATAGACTCGACTCTTCCTCCCTGCATCATGTCACCTCTACCATTCAGAGATAAATCCAGAGAGGATGGTAAGGACTGCACTCCGATGCCATCAGACCATCTTACATCAAAGTAAAGCAAGAAAACAAAGTAAGATTAAACACAAAACACAAAGATGTCATGCTGCCCATGCTGTGCTGCCTGGGCTTTTTATTTCAATCTCTGTATTTTTCAGAACCATCTGTGCAAGGAATGCTTTGTCAGTTCTTCCCCACCCACACTATCCTTTATGCACCTTAGGCCTGTGCAGTTCTTGGCTCTTTTAGCCCAGGTTCTCAAGGGCTTCCTCTTCAGTCCTCCAATATGTCGATAGCTTTTGCTATACACAGCGCATTTCAGGGAAGCTGAAAGAAGAAGAGACATTTAGCCTTCCTGCTGCTATGTTCTTCTCTTAGATGAATGTATTGCCACACACCCACCATAATCTGCTTTAAAACATTTCATTTGCAGTGAAAGAAAAAAAAATTCACATGGTTACTGCTTTTTGGAGCCAAGTCATTTCGCATTCTTAGATTTTGTATGCTTCAGATGTAGCTGCTTCTCCTCTATTTATTGTGAGAAAGAAACGTGAACAAGCTGTAAGGGTAATGCTTTTTTAGCTGTGTTCTCTGACTTCTACTACCCTCTTCTCGGGGAACTCAAAGGTACGTAAGGAGAGAAAAGAGCATTCCTTCTTTACACGTATGTTTAGGGTATATTCAAACCTTTATGCAAGTTCAGTTGATTTATCAAATCATCTGTAGCCATAAAAATTGAGCTCAAACCTTTCTATTGAGGAAAAGACCAAAGAACATGCTCATAGAATTCTTCTTTTTAGGAGGTCTGTGGTTAAAAAATGTTGTGTTTTTCCTCAATCTGTGTCGTTGAATAACTAACTCATTGCATCAAGACAAAACGGTAATCTCTTCTTCTTTATATCTTACTGTTGATCCTCATCTGCTGGAGATTAAATTAAGATTAATCACATTATCTGGGAATAATAGAGGGAGTTAGAAAATGGAAAAGAAAACAGTTTAAATTGTTCCTGTCACTTTCTAAATAATATTATTTTGAAACTTGACAGTTCAAGACACAAAATACTCAAAGCTTCCACTGTAATCAGGAAGAAAATTCCTGACTGGCTACCCTAAGTCAATAAGTTCATATAAAAAAACCAATTAACTTATCAACAACTACAGTTTGGATGTTTCTAAATGGATGAAAAGTGACTGTCTAAAATGTAGTTTAGTAAAACAATTCTTCTTGTTCCTCTTGATGCTCAGTGACTGTGGTTCAAAGTTTAGCACGAAGTTGTCCTAGATTAGTGTTTACTGAATTAGAAGCTTTTTGTAACAAACTGAAAAATAATCTGGTTATCTTGTTATCTTGAATTGGAGCAAGGGTTCTCAGTGAGAATATTTTGGTGAGCTACAGGAAGGAATAGTGACTGGTAACCCAATGGGAATCACTACTAAGTGAGAATGAACTTCTTTGGATGGGGCTCAATCTCATCCCAGAACATTCCTGGGATACGTGGATCCAAATTCTTCTCACAGAGATCTGACCCCTTTGCTTGCTGTCTGCAGCCCAGGAATTGCATGCAAAGCCATGGAGAGCATCATGGCTAATGCTGACCAAAACCCACACTGGGAATCCCCCGAAAATTGTCTTATGCTTAGAACAAGGAAGGTAGCAGAGCATTTCACTGGTGACCCTCCTTTTATTATGTAAATGCTGGTTTATAGTCATATTCTGGAGTAATAGTTTGGGAATTATTGACTAGAAGTTTGCAGTGCTGTTCTAGATAGTGTGTGAGATGCAGTTAAAGTTTTGAAGCCCAGAAGGGCATTTGACAATGCACTGTTTATCAGCAGAACTCACTGCAGAAATACATTGAAGCAAGGCAATAGCCAATAATTTATTTCAATACCAAAATGAATTACACATTCCTACTCATTGCAAAAACATGGACAGTGTAACAGCAAATTCAGAAAAAACAAACAAACTAAAACCAAAGCCATTCTCATTCCTGGGCAGAAAGCAACCCATTACTTCTGCATGCCAGTGACTGATCTCCCACAGGATCATTCCCAAGAAGAGAACTTAATTGGGCACAGTCTGTAGCTGACTCTCAGATGAAGCAGGTCTCTAATCTGATCAGTTATAGTTGGCCCAATAGTTGCATTCTGACCACTTTATTTATGTCCTGAGGTAGAAAAGCCTTGGGTGATATAAGGAAACCTTGGAGAATCTCAGCCTTGGGACACAGAAGAATCTATCTCTCTCTGGTCAACTTCTCAGACATCTTTGAAGAGCTGAGACCATATCTCAACACAACATTTTGCCTTTCTGTTTGAACAGAGAGCATGGGTAGAGGCTGTACATGTCCCTTCCTGCAGGCCTCAGTCCTTGACCTGATGACTGCCCCAGCTCTTTCCATCTCTGTAAGGAGCAGCTTTCCTCACTGACCTCAGTTGTCAATGTCACTGTCCCTAACAGTTGTTGAAAAAACTCTGAGGGTCAAAGTTTTAAAAAGTCATCAGATTCCAAATAAGTATTGTGAAAAACAGCCTTTCACTGTCACAAAGAGTAAGGCTGTAGTGGTGGCTTTAGGGGCCTACCATCAGGTTGGATATTAGGAACGATTTCTTCTTCAAAAGAGTGGTCAGACACTGGAATCAGCTGCCCAGGGGTGTGATTGAGTCACCATCCCTAGAGATGTTCAAGAAATGTTTAGATGATGTATTAAGGGTCACAGTTTAGTTGGGAAACATTGGTGGTAGGTGGACAGTTGGACTGGATGATCTTTGAAGCCTTTTCCAACCTTGGTGATTCAGTGATTCTGTGATCTAAAGTGAAGTTGAATTATGCTATCAGAAATAGAATGAAATTCAAATATGTTCAGGCTTCAATCCATAGCTCTTTTTGGCAAGGAAGAAGAATATAGGGTAACTCCCCTTCTTTTATATGCTGTCTTCTTACTAAATGTAGAAGTTGTTTGAAGGATTTGTAGCCACAGGTGACATTTTGACATGGAGCTGAGAGCTTCCTCTCAGGTCCTGTGATGTGGAGAGAGCATGGCGGAGGGCATGGAGTCTGACATTCTCTGTCAGCCCCAAACAAAAATTTTCACAGATCAGCGACAGCTATTATCTCCAGCTATGACTTAGTCAGCGATGAAACATCCACCCAGCTTCTGGCTCACTCTCCTCTCCTGTGAGCCAAGGAGAAAACAGAAGGAAGGCAGGAAGGCTCATGGATTGAGATAATGACAATTTAATAGGGAGAGCAGAAGGCTACACACAAGTAGAGAAGAAAGAGGAATTCATTGACTACTTCCCATTGGGAGACAGATGTTTGGCCACTTTTTGGAAAGCAGGGTCATAGCGTGCATAGCAGTTACTTGGGAAGTCCACAGATGCCTCTTCCCTTGCTCCTCCTTTCCCTGAGCTTTTATTGCTGAGCATGATGCTTTATAGAATGGAATGGAATGAATACCTCTGATCAATTGGGGTCGGTTGTAGAGACCGTGTCCCCTCCCACACACCTGCCCATTTCCTTGTCTTCTTTCTGGATGGCATGGAAGAAAAGAGAGGAATCTGTGATACTGTGTCAATGCTGCTCAGCAGCAGCCAGTGTTAGTGAGTTATCAGTTGTTTTAGCTAAAACTCTTCTGAGTTTGTACATGTGAACACCTTTTTGATTTATTTAGCATATTGAAGACATGAAAATAAATTAAACCATTTCCTTCATCATTCCTTGCTATGTAAAGCAGTTATAACCAGATGCAACACTGGGAAACAGACTCCATTGAAATCTTACTTTCCTTTTAACTTTTTGGTAATCCATCTTTTTGGAAACAGTTTTGAGTTAACAGCCTGTTAGAGAAAACATTCAAACATAGATGGAAATATTTAGGGACTTAAAACACAATTAGGGGATGTTCACACATGGAAAATATGCTAATAAATAAATAAACTGATGATCTAAAAGTTACTGAAGTCTGAAATTCAGCAATTTTCCATCAAAGCTTCTTAGGAAAGGATCACAGGAAGAGAGTTAGTGAAACAAGGTGTGCTGAAAGACCCGACAGCCTTCTGCTAACCTGTGCATAGTAACAGTTATGTGCTTTTATTTCAGAAGCTTGAATTAAGCCTGAGACACTGGAAGAATTTTGAGAAATTGTTTACCAGCTAGCCTGGACATGACAAATTGTTTGCTAGAGACCCGAGATTAGTTACTTCGATACCACCCTTTACTAAACCAAGGGACAGATTTCAGTATATTCTGCTGGTGATACAATTGGGAAGCTGTAGTGAAGGTACTGAAAACTAATCAAAGGCTGGGATCAGTGATGGACCATCTAAGTGACTGGATTCATCTCCTGGGTAATGGCTGGAGCTGACAGGCTGATTGGACACAAGTAGCAGTGAAAGCCAGGTAGAAAAGCCAGGTTAACCCACTATCATTAGCTTTCCATTAATGTGGCATGGTTTGATTTATTACATCACCTAAAGAGCAGAGCTATTCTGAAGTGGATAACTCTAAAGTTTAATGGCCAGATTAACTAATGCTGATGCACAGAGGTTTAAATTAAACCTCTCTGAGCCATCTTGAACCTCTGCAGGATTCCACAGGAAGGATGTCCTTCAGACCCATTACACTATGTGTTTAGATTATGGCTAGGCACCTTTGAATTACATTTTTTACATGTTGTAAAGCAGGCGTGCAGAGCTGCCCTGGATGAGGTCATGCATTATTCTTTTAAAATGTTTATTTTTCTTATGGTCTGTATAATCTTCTTAGTGTAGATATCTAGTTCAGTGAAGACACTGCATATCTCACCTTTGTTTTTATTTGCTGTAGGATTTCATGCACATTTTTACAATAGATGGGATTCTGTGGCTGATTTTCTTCCTACTTCAGTGTACACAGTCCTTACTCTGAATTGTTCTTTGTTTTAGAGATGCCAAAGTCACTTCAACTTGAGAGATGATAATCTCCATCTATGCTTTACAAAGGGAAATGTTTTGTTTTTATTTTCAGACTAAACACAATGCTTACATAAGCTCCTGTTTCCTCTTCATCTTTGCAGATATTTGATCTCTTGCTTTTCTTCACTTTTTTTTTTTAATTTCCATTATGAAATGACGGAAGTCCCTAAAAGCTGCAGCACTCCCTTGGGGGCACAGTTATCTGAGCTAATACACAAATGATTTAGATAGTAATAAAACAATGATGCATAATGAGTGCATTTAGCATTTAATGCCTGTGAAGAATCCCAGTAGCTCAAAGGCAGAACTGTTCTTGATTTTACACTCTAGGAATAACCAGGCTATTTAAAAGTTACCTGACAACTTACATAATTGTAAAAATTTACTCGCAAAGTGTTTCTCCCCTGACACATTCTCTATTCTGTCAAACACATTGTTCTTTATTAAAAGGAAACATCACAAAAGCAAATGACAAATTTCTCTTTTCTGTTAAGAAACACTTTGTTAGGCTTAATGTATTTGCTTTACTTTGTGCTGAAAAACTAATATCCTATATAGAGACAATTGCCACCAACTTTCTCTGGACTGAACTCCAGAATTTCCATCCCTAGTCATTTTGAAGCTATTGTTCAAATATGGGACTCTAATATCTGAAGTGCACTAAGTGTGTCATGCTTGTGACTATTGAAATGAGGCTAGTAGTTTAATATCCTTTGGCTTATTAAAAAATTACTGTGCTATAAATGAAAAGTATTCCTTTGTATCTCAGTTCTGAAAGGACAGATACAATTGGTTGAAGGATCACTAAATGTACAAAAAAAAGTACGTATTATTTGTCCTTCATCTGCCATGTAACCTTTTATGTCACTGAATACTGTACGTACAAGAAGTATATAGGGTTTGGCCCAGAATTTTGTTCTGTTCTCCTGTCTGCAGACAAGAAATCATTCCTAAAGTGACAATTTAAAACTCTGCCATTTCAATATCCCTTACAAATGTCACATACATAATAGCTGAAAAAAAGTTTATGGACTGGTTGTGTTTTCTATTTTGTTGAGAATGTCCTTTATGCTAATGAAAAGAACTTAAATATCTATGAAAAAAACAGAGAAATAGAGTATGTGGAAAGAGGAAATTAAAGCTGCTTCTGAACATCCTGTGATTAAATTTGGTATGCACTAACTAAATACAGCATTGCCAACTAGAAGACACTCATAGTGGTGACTGAGAGAATCCAGAATAATGGGCATCTCAAGTATAGAATTTAATTTAATTTTATTTTATTTTATTTTTGATGGTGACCTCTGGAAAAGAAGTGGTGGAGGTGGTTTAATCTGGTCCTTGAAACTGTAAGCAGTATTTTCCAGATAACGTCTGGCTTGGTTACTGAGGAGCCCCGTGTCTTAAGTAACGTTTATGATGCTGGAACTGTGCTAGCAACATTACTGCTTTGTGTCAGTTAACTTGTTGCCACTGTCTGTGACACTGCTTCCAGTAAATAAGCTCAGCAGAAGTACTGACCTCCTGTCCTTTTGCCCTGTGTTTGACTTTTTAGTAAGCCTCTAGTTCTGGAATTTTAGAGTACTGTCAAACTTTTTTTTTCTACCAACACATGAATCAGTAAACTACTCATACCTGTCAGAAATCTCACGGAGTCAGTTAATCAGCTCCTAAATTGATGCAGAAGCAGTACAGACTAGAGGATAGCAAAGCAGCTGGGGGTACCTCAACAAGCAGTAAATAGGAGTCTCCCTCTCTTCCCTACTCTTTCTCATGCTGTCTCTTAGTGGTCCTTGAAAATGATGGTGACATACAAGCCAAAGAAAATTAAACTGTAAAGAATTGTTCTACATTTATAAATGCTAGAATGCTAAAAACCAGATGCTGTGGTTTTGTAGTAGATGGAGGTGATGATTTAATGGAATACACAATTAAAGTATACAATATCTTTCGTGTGAGAGTGTCTGATTAGAAAGAACTGAGACATCCAGCATAATGATCCAAACCTGCTTGTTGTCACCCTACTTGCTCATCATTGGCAAACTTCAAAAGGTGAAAAATGTTATGTAGTTATCATGAGATGGATGATGAGGAAAGATCTTTCCAGTGGTGACAAAAATATTTCCACTATGAAATACTTCTAATAGTGGTGATTGTTTATTTGCAGGACAATTTTTGTGGAGGTAATTTCGTGGCTGTGAATATTTGTGAATAAGGCCTTCATGCTGCTCAGGGCTGCACATTTATTTGCTCTTCACTACTTAGTGGGTTTATTCCCACTAAAATACCATAAAGAGTGAGAAATTCTGGTAAGAATTTGTATTTTTTTTGTAGTCCTGTGCCAGTGCATTTGATACATTCTATTTTTAAACACCACTTGTTATATGAACATTAAAAGCCAGAAACATTTATATAGAATAATGAAGGCTTAGATTAAATGCTAAAGTAGTGGTTACATTTTAATAATCTCCTGCTTATCCTTTCTTACAGTTTTATCAATAACCCTTGGGATGTTGACTATATAAGCAGAGGATTAATCGTGTCTTATGACTTGGGTCGCATTTCTACACCGCATGTGATTCTGTAGTTGCTCAGCAAGGCTCTAACATGCAGAGCTCCTCTAAAAGCCAGTGGGAACCAAGAGCTTCCTCTGGGAAAACTGGGAGCTGCTGTGCTCAGTGCAGCCTTTGGAACATTGAGTGATATTAATTTTTGTATGCATATTTTTCTTTGCAGCAAAATTTACTACCATATTGCATCATAACAGCTATGTTCTGTCCAGTCCTGGAAAAGCAAGGAACCTCTGATCCAAGATTCAAGTTTTCAGTTTATAGGAAGGAGGAGGCAAAATGACTTGATTACCAGTGGTGGTTCTCAAGCCGTCCCATACTGTTTCTAAACACAAAGCTGAATGCTAACTGCTTAATATTTCCCTTGGGAGCAGCAATTTCATCTTCAAATCAGGTTACTCAGCAGCAGATGCAACACACTTGGGATGATCATCTTTGGGGAAATAAAAAAAGATTTTTAAGGTTTTTTGTCCCTAAAGTTATCTTTTCTGTATATGCACTCATGAAACTGGCACAGGCTGCTGTGTGCTCCATTTCTTTGTTTCCTTATTACTGAAATTCACTAAAACAATTGCAGCATGCTTGACAGCTGGATCAGTTTCAGTGGAAATACCAGCCTGAGACAAATTGCATTTTTTCAGTGTTTAATGCTTGCTATCTTGTTTATGCTTGTTATCTTTTCAAACCATACAAAATTGCGTGTGTGTGTGTTCAAATTTCACACTTATTTCTTTTATTTCAACATAATTCCTGTAGTGACCGAAGAGACTTTTATTAAGAATGAAAGATCCACAGGGCATGTTGCATAGTATGCCACGTAGTATGTCGATGATTGTGTCCAAACCTGAGGGAAGTGGCTTCACTCCTTACAGTTCCTGGTGCTGGAGAAGTCTGACACCCTGTAACACTGACACCACAAGTCAGAGTTCTGTCCAGTTTCAGGGTTTCCATGTGATATTTTGTGGCTCCGTAAGCACCTAGTCATCCAATCTGGCTTTGCAGGACAATAAGAGATGCTTCTAGGTCTCATTTCTGCAGCCTTCCCTTACCTAAGATATCCTTTATGCCCACAATCCAAGCATCTTTGAGATCTCTGAATTTCAGAGCCAAGAATGGAGCAATATTTGGTGATTAACTTCTTGTCATTTGTGAGCAGGAATGAGGATCTTTCTGAGTAGTTCAGAACATACTTAGGGAAAATGAATTTTCCTTTTTCCCTCAATGCTCCCTTATTCCTCCCCACCCCCACTCCTCAATCCCCCTCCCCACCTCCACCCCTTCCGCTTTCCCCCCCACCCCCCCAGAAGTTTTCTTGCCTTGGATATAAAGGAGGAAAGATATAACAGTTTCATGATAGATACTCAACCATAAGTTTGCATATGACCATGTATATATATCCATATACATGTTTTTAAAGCAACTTTGTCTTTTTGTACCTGCCAGTAATCAGTGTTTGTCGATACGAGCATAGAAAATAGTGCTTGTCTTTTTAAAACTGCTGAAAGTCCACATTTGGTAAACTGGAAACATTACGAATTTCCTATGTATGCTGCGTGGCTTTTAAAATCACTATTTGTATACAGTCACCTTCACTCACTGAAAAAAACCCACAAAGAATGAGGAGTAGGGAACAGAGGGAAAGGCGCAGTTTTATATTTGCAAAAAACTTTAGCAAGTATCCTTCAGGCCTAACTTCATTATGAGCCCTAAAACTGAAGTCACAGTGAGGATCTTACATGAATTAACTGCATGAAATAGTGGCAGTTTATCTATCCAATTACCCATTAGGCAGAAGGAAAGACTAGGATTAAATTGCCTTTTATGAATTAGAAAAATAACAAAACCATACAGACAGGCAGTCCCAGAAGGGAAAACAGAACTCTTGCCAACCGCAGAGATGGAGCTGCCCTGGCAGGAGAGCTGTGGTCCCCGACTGAAGTTACTGCAGCAAGTGCTCAGTGAGGAGAGCATGATGAGTTTGTCCGGCTGCGCTTAAGGCTTGTCTGCATGCTGAAGAACAGCACAGCACATCCTTGCAGCTCTTATCTACAGAGTGATGTGGTGCACTGGTAGAGGGCTTTGTCTTTATTCACAACACATTCAGTGTGTCTCTGCAGGGGAGGAAGCAACACTTGCCTGTCAGCCTGTCCTCTACCACCGTCTGCAGAATAAACTGAACTCTAAGTCACCATTAAAGAGAAGGAGTGAAAGGTAAAGAGAGAACGAGAGAGAAAGGAAACTGCTCTCTGGCTTATTCATACATTAGCTCTCTGCAAAGGCACAAAGCAGAAGGAGCAGCATCAGCAACCTTGCAAGCAGTGACTTTAACTATTTCTAATTAATATGATCTGAGCTACTTTGAGAAGCCAATTTATTACTTATGCATACAAGCCTGAGCTTTGCTGAAAGCTGGATGTGCCACACACACCTTTGCTTCTGATTTATACATAAAGACTTGCATCTTTCACAGAATAAACCTTATCAGGAGAGATTCAACCAAGGCAGGTAAGAGATTTCTGTGTGTGTCACCTTCTACATTGTTAACATAAGTTAACAAATATTACTTCTGACTACAATGCCTGGCTGCTGTTGAGCAGTTAGAGCTACTGCATTTGTCCTTATGTTATCTTACCTTTGAGCAAGTTTACTCCTGAGAACATCTGCAATATACTTTAAAGATGCACTGTACATTTTTATTTTTTTTACATTAAATATCAGTGTGAATTGTGCAGTTAAAAGTTAAATTAAAAGTGAATATGCTCATAGAATGTGTTTTGAGATATCTCTTGGTGTTTTTATATGATGTGATTTATTTATAACATTTAAAAAATGAATTTCTTTGCTGTTCTGTTCAGATGCATAAGAATAGTGTACCCACTAGATTAACTTTTCTAACACATATTTCTAAGCATCTGTATATGATCGAACTGAGTAGTTGTAAGAGTTTAGTCGTGCTTATCCCATATGCAGAAATATGGTTATGAGCTTTTGCTCATGGCATAAGCGATTTTTTTACAGTCATGTTGGTAGTTTTGCTGACATTTCATACAGTAAAAGTAAGGAAAGTACATGACAATAATAAAAATGTAATCAATAGCCAAATATGTTCAATAAAACCTCATTTAGTTATAATTCAGCACTGTAAAATAACTGCACTGCTGATATTTATCAGGTCAAATGATAACAAGGAACTTTCTTGGCATATAGTTCGAACTAGTCTTCTCTGAAATCATAAGTCTGTCTAATACCTGGAGACTGTGAGCAACTCAGAAAAATAGATTGCCAAAAGTTTCATCTGTATGAAGTTCATAAGATAATTTTTTAGGCACTGGCTGAATCCAGTCCTGCATGTCATATTTCATTTTGGAACTCTTTGTGCTTAAGATAAAAAATAGCTGAAATGAATCATTGCTATAGAATGAGAGGAGAGAGCTGAGAGAACTGGAAAAGGACGTGTAATAAATTGTGCTTTAGTGACACTGAACATTAAATTTTTTTCATTTACTCTCATAAGTGCGTAAATAAGGCTTTTCTCAAATGCTTGCTGCTGATTTGTAACTGTATTATTTTCTGTTTCACCTGTTAGTAATCTTTGTTGTTACTGTTTAATTAGTTTTCATACACAGGATTTTCTGTGCTTTTGGAAGAAAAGAAAAAAAATATGGAGTTTTCTCTAGTTTCTAATATAAGTTTTCCACAATAGCACTTGCCAAAGTGGAATTCATGCCAGCTTTCACAATGCATGTGGGCTGGGGTTTTATCCAGGAATGGCTTCTTGTCAGAATGCGAGGCATTCAGAATGGATGTGTCTCCCTGCATGTCTGGCCTTTTGCAACTTTTCTTCACTTGGACTATTTTAGTTCTGAGAAGATGTAGACACACTGTACAGTGAATTATAAGCTTTTGCATCATCTGTAAGAAACTAATGACTTTCTGTGGAACTAGTCACATGGTTTTCAAAGGATAGGGTTCTGCAGGGAAAAACAACCTGCAATACCACAAGTACTTAAGTATTCTGAGAGAAAAGTAAACTCTGAGTAACAATATTGACTCAAAAGAGAAAAAAACTTGCTACAGTGTCCTCTTTAGTGCCTACAGTCTGCAGGCCCAGAATTCTGGCCAAAGGAGTAAATAGAAGCATAGTTCAAGAACAGAAAGTTCGGGAGTGCCTGCTAGTTCTTCCTTAGTATTTCTGGTCTCAGGGCAGGAGACAACTTTGGGATGGAGCCACCAAGTTCTTCACTTAGATCCTTTAACTGATCCAAACTAGTATAGCTCCAGTGATGTGAGAGGAGAAACTCCTGTTGGGAATCTGTCTCTTTAAGATAAAATAATGTACCTCATGGGATGGTAGCACTTTCTGCTCAGTTTCTTCAGAGCATGCTATCCCTGTCCGTGCTGCTGTGCACTACAGGGCTGGGTGAGCTGCAGTGAAGGTATTTGTGTTTGAAGGGAATCCGGCTTAAATGAGGAGCATAGGGTGGTATCCAGTAAATGCATTTACAGTGAATTTCCTAAGACTTCCTTCGGAAGTTGGTAGAAGAGAAATAGAGGATGCTTGAAGGCAGTATTTACCTTTAATGGTCTTTAGACTTCATAAGCTCCTAGAATGTGGTCCCAGCATGAATGCAGTGATACAGGAAGCCTGTGCTGTACGTCATTGCATCAAAGCAATGTCTTCGAAGGGAAGCAAGGCAATCTGCTGGAAAAAGGGTTTTGCTATGTAATTTGGTACTTCGTTAGCCCAGGAACATATCTCCTCAGCACCCTGTTAGAAAGAGGCCAGCAGAATTAATTGCAAAAAACAAGGCATGAATCACAGTTGCAATGTTTGAGGGAAATGCTTCTCTAGTACAAAATGCTCCTCTGTTTAATTAGAAAGCACTGGTAGAGTGACAGCTCATACTTGGCCCAACATCTTATAGAACCATCCAAGGGAATGTTGCTTGTACTGAATCGTTATAAATGTGCATGTTTGTCATGGCCCCCTGTAGTTCATCAGGAAAAAAAAAAGAGCACAGTACAGAGCTTCATGTCATTGATGTGTCTTCAGGTCATTTTCTATGCCTAGAGTGGGGAATGGAGCTGGGCAAAGCATCTCATCAGCCCCAGTCAAGAAGACTCTTTCATGTAACTGAGAACATCAGGATCATTTTAAAGCCAGGGGTTACATGAGGATTAAACATTGTA
Source organism: Cyrtonyx montezumae (assembly GCF_038088225.1). Lineage (NCBI taxonomy): Eukaryota > Metazoa > Chordata > Aves > Galliformes > Odontophoridae > Cyrtonyx > Cyrtonyx montezumae. The sequence continues at coordinate 6,079,571 of NW_027071914.1, read as the reverse complement.
TACTTGATGCAAATGCCACACACATAGACTCTTTCTTACTTATCTGCTCTCTAAACCAGTTCTTACCTGAAACAGTCTAAGTGCTGGAGCCAGGTTAAAATTGCAGTTTTGGATGCAAGATTCTTGCAGTCCCCTTCTGGAATGGTGTGGAATGATGTGGAAGAGATGAGATGTTGTGGAGGAAGTGGAGATAGTAGCTTCTTTATCAGGGTAAGGTTGCAGTGAGAACAGCATATTTGACTGTGACCATAATGAAAAGCATGCATTGAAGTGGATAGAAAATGTGTAGTGGTCTAGGCTAACTCAAAGTCATTTATGGATTCAGCATGAAAAACCATGTTGAATAAAAACCTCAAAATGGAAATAAGGTACAAGATCTTTTTAATATTAGAGAGGACCTGAAGAGAGTTTTTCTGAGATTTGTTTAAGCAGATATATGAGCTGCTGTTGAAGCAGCTGATCTTTGCCTTCCCAGTACTGCTGCTTTCCAGTGTGTTCCCTCCACATTTTCTATGTCAGCACCAGCTATAGTATGACTGTGGGAGCTTGGATCAACTGTGAGATCTGGCTGAAAATTAATCCTATACAAATAAACCTATCTGACTCCTTACATATCTGCATAAGTTTTGTGCTGATGGATGGGGTACAAGAACAGGGCTGCTGGGTCAGGAGCTCAAAGAGGGTAAGGTTGCCCATGTAAACTGTAACATGGCTTAGATGTAGAAATTGCATCTTAAATAATCTCCAGAAACTATATCCAGCAGTAGGGTACGCAGTACCTATATTTCAATTACTGCCTGTATTTAGATTCTCAATCAAAAAATGATTATGTTATTTGATGGTCAGAATTGGTGTCCTAGTTCTTTCTCCATAACTTTATGGAAGGAAGCTTCTTGGCATTCAAGCAGTTCACTGAACAACGAGCTGAAATGTGTTGGCTGTGACTGCATTCACTGATATTCTAATTGACTTTTATTATGCAGTCAATAATATGGATCCATAGTGCATGATGCATACTCTTGTTAAGCATTCATTCCACACCCTCTGATCGCACTAAAGATGTAGAGGTACAGTGAGTGTTGTGATATGCATTAGACATAATCAGTGTGAGGATATAAAAAAGGCATTACTCAGGCACAAGAAAATCAGACTGTTGGCTTGGTACCCAGAAGATTTTTATTTCAAAATAATGAATTTGGAATGGCTCTCCATGTCTTTTGTGTTCAGTTTCTTTTTTTTAATATAAACTCAAGTCATGTTTTCAAGTGTTATGACCTTAACTGCTTCAACTAGGAATATATTTTTCTTTGTTAGTTTGTTTTTCATTTACAAAACTCAAGTCTTTCCATGCAGTCACAGACTTCAGGTTGTGACTATTTGGAAGACCCCATCACTTAATGTAATGAAATAAAACTTTCCGTAGTGATCCTTACACAATAATTAAACACCAGTTTTACAGTTGTGATTTATAGTAAGTGTAACACTGAGGCCCTAATCATTTTGCACCAATGAAAACTTTGAACATTTTCTTGCAGAATTTCTGTCTGGCCTGGACTTTGAATATTGGCTAAACCCGTCACCTGAAAGACAAACAATTGTTTGATATGCAATTGTGATAGCAGTTAGATAAAAAAAAAAACCAAAAAACAACAAACAGTTAAGAGAAAACTCATTGCTAAGGTGTTAAGAAAACTTCAGTTTGGGAATGCAGAGTTGGAGAGAAGTATGCAGGCTTTGTAAGCCTGTTCATGCATTTAAGCTTTCTGACTACTGAACTGATATTTCAGCATTACTGGGAGACCTGCATAGCTGCACACGTCTCCAGCTGCAGAGATGTCTGCATGGAAGATAGATGTGCCATTCTACAGCCACTCTTGTCAAAGACGAGAGAGCCCTTCCTGTCACGAGCTTCCATAACTTGGTTTAATGCCTCCTGACATTTTAGCAAAAGGATTTTCCAATCAACTGCTTCTGTTTTCCTTTCATCTGTGCAGGGAAATATCACTTTAAGGTTGCTTTGATACCGATAGACTGACAATTAATTAATTGCTGTTGCCAGAAATGTATATTGTAAATAAGAGCCAGAGGGTTCTTACAGGATGGTTGATTGCCTAATGAAAACAAATGACTCCTGAGGATTACGGTCTGAATGTTTGGGTGACATATAACTTGAGCAATGGATTTCCTTAGCACCTGTTTCCAGTTTATGATACTGAAATGGTATTTCAGGGAGGAACATGATGACAAAACACTGTAGTCCCTCACTAATTCAAGGAAGCCTTAAGACTCTCTTGTGATCTCAATTACACACTGAAGGCAGGTCCACCATGTCTTTAGTTCATAGAAGAAAAATCAACAAGAAGCTCCTTAGCCAGAAATGTATCACATCCATATCTATATCTATCTATCTATATATTTTGTAAATGAAGGTATTAATTATTAATTAAATCTCAATTATATACAGATGGTGCTGTAATATTATTCAGAGTTCTAATCTGTGCAGAACCAGCTGAACTATGAAACTATAAATTACTTTTCTGCAAAAGAGATAAGCATCTCATTTTCAGTTTATTCCATGAACTTCTGAAACACAACTTTGATATAATCTTGTCTCATAATGCAGTAAATATATGCAACCCCATCTTTGTTGCCCCTTTTTTAATACACAGAACTCATAAACGATGATTTATTTTCAATAGAAAACATGTTGTTGGGCCAGATGCTCAACCAAAATGACTCCCAGCAGGGTGGCTACACAGGTTATCTCAAGAATAGACAGGTCTAAATTTGCACAGGAAAAAAACTGCCATAATTCAAAATGAGTCTGCCATGTATGAAGGGCAGTGAAGTGTGAAAGAGCAGGGAACTGATTGCTTTGGTGGTGTAGCTTTTCAGTATGAGGAACATGTTACACGCCTTCTCTGCATTGTGGAGTTATTAAAATATATATAATTTATTTAGTAAAGGTGAAAAACTAACTAAATAATACTATTTTTAATTAAAAAAAACCATATTTGTTTCTTTTTGCTTCTCTCTGGGAAGAAATTTCATGTTTCCCTATGCTATTTCTGTTCAACACATTCTATTAATTTCTTATCTCGAAACATAACAGTGACTAATGCTAACACCAGGAAGTTTAATCTAACATTTTTTTTAATGATTATTTAAAAGCCTGATGCATAATCTTTCTACCTCACAGCTATAGCTCAGGGATAGGTTGCAGGTAAAAAGTTTTCCTACTGCAAAGTTTAATCTGCATATTTGTTTTAGGCTTTTAGAAACGTCTAGACAAGACTGTAGTAAAGATGGATCTGTTTCTGTTTTTATAGGTGGTTTCTCATGCTTGTTGATTACCTGTAATTTATGTATTTATTGAGTCATGATATTTTTGCACCTAGAATTTGCTTCTGGCTGCTCTGGGCTGCAGCGTTATCTTTCTTAGATTCAGAAATTTTGGTATCTGTCTCATGAAAGAATGAATCCTTGCTTGTGTGTTGCCATATTCAGAGTTCACAAACTGACATCACAAATTGGTACCAGTAATTAACAAAATCTCTTCTATTCCCTAACACGAACCTTCTAATGTAGAAGATATTGCCCACTTTGTGTCAAGAGCTTCCTGTGCCATTAACACACGGAAGCTTTTTTGTGTTCAGTATCTTTCAGGAATAGGCATACATAAAGTAAATGCCTTAATTATTTACAAATATGAGAAGATGCAATAAAAATGTGCTCAGGTGCCCTTTTCATCTGTTGTTTCCTTATGCTTCTGCTCAAATTGGTAAGTAGTACCTCACACAGTTATTACATTTTTATACTCTGTACTAAGACAAAGCATTTGAACGAAACATTTTTGTCAGGACACCTTGTGAAAGTCTTTTGTTTTCTATACTCCCACATGAGATATTTGAAGGAATTATTCTAGTGATAAATTAAGCATCTGCAGAGTGCTAGTGTCTTTATAGTTTGTATAAGCTAGTATCTACGCTGATTTCATGAGAATGGAGATGAAGGACCATTCCTTCATTGCTGAGAGATTCATAATAAAGTTGTTGAATTTTCACTTGGTTTCAGCAAGCAAACAAATAAATTGATAAAGACAAAGTAATAATTGTCTCAAGCCCTAAACTCAGCTTCAGACACAACGTAGCTGTTCTAGTTACAAGAAAGAACCACTTTGAGAGTGCAGATAGAGCACAGTGCTCTGACAGGGTGGCCTATGTAATTGTCAAAGGTGGTTATCCAGTTTAATCCTCTATCCTAGATTTATCCTCTGTTATCATTAATTCATATCCTTTGTTCCTCCTTTTCTCCTACATACCAAGATTATAGCCAGCTGTCACTAATTTTTATCCTATCCTCTATCTGGAGACTTCTTTTGTTAAAAAAAATTGTCACTTTAAATGACACATTCACATAGTTAATGGTTTCTCTTATTTTTGAAATTTAATTAAATTGGAAAGGAGAGACAGTGGAAGTCTTGAATGAGTATTATGAATGCACAAACAAATTTATATGAAGTGTTTTTAGTACTAGTTTCATTTTCACTATGATCCTTTTTAAGCAGATGTAACTGTACAGAGTTCTCCTACAGCCTACAAATGCTAAAGGTCAGTGAAGAAAGTCAAGCCATTTTCAACAGCTGGTGATCTTATAAGAGCTGCTGATGACATTTTACAGTTGTGGAGTAGTAAGGGATTCAATAATTCATTTTCATTATTCTTCCAAAAGGGAAGTCTTCCGTATTGCAGGGTAGTCCCAAAGTACTGTTTCACAGTATAATTTTAATGGAAGAAAAAAAAAAAAAAAGAGAGAACATGATAAATGTTGAGTATTACAGTGAATGAGAAGAATTGTAAGTTTTTGAATTTTTTAGTGAGAATCTGGGGAGTGTGAGTTTGGATTATCTAAGGAAGTAAGGCAAGGAAATAAAATCTAACTGAAAAAAATTGCTGGTAGACTACTTTGAACGTAAATCATTTGCTGCTTCAAATAAGACTGGCTACCCTTGTACACTGGGAAAACCAATGGATAACTTTATCAAGTTTATATTTCTACTTTATAGAATAGTGTACCTGCTATTTGCAATTAAGGTTCTCATCTTTGGACTTCTAGAGAATCTCAAGGTGCTTTTAGAAGATAAAGTAGTGGCTGTATAGATATATAATGATTTTATCTCATTTGGGACAGAGAAATATGTAATTTGTACCATGAAATTTTCAATTTGGGGTGCAGTAAGATTTACAGACAATAATCATTATCGAATACCTCTGCCAACTTCTTTATTATGCCATTCACATAAACACTTTCAAGAAGTGATGTACAGTTCCACTTCATGTCTGACAGAGTAGTTACATTGGACAGACAGTTGAAGTAATACTGTAATTTGTTAAAAAATCTCTTACAGATAAGTTCAGGAGCAGGAGGAAGAACATAAAAGGGTGCACTAGTTGTGGTGTTTTATATGAAGTTTATGCCATACTGAAGAGGTGTGGTTTAAATGTACCAAAGTTTGTTGATGTAATGTCTTTTAAAAATTACTTATTCTTAAGTAATCTGATCAGACACAGCTTTTCTGATTGTGTACAGTTTGACTACAATTGTAGTCTACAGTACAAAGTAATTAATGCATATGTTTCTTGGTTTAGCTGAATGTTTGGGGTGTTGAAGTGATACTTTTCTCAGAATAACCTCTCAGTAAAGCTATATAAGCACACAGTATTTACTGTACTTGCTCCCTATGCATTTTGCAGCTCAAACACACTCAGAGGCAACTGTCAAACCTCAGTTCCATCTTCCCTTGCTTGATTCCTCTGTTGCTGGAGGGTGGATTACACTGATAATCTCTGCATCACTACCTGCTGTGTGTATCTGATTACAGACACAGTAACTTACCTGACCACCAGAATTCAAAGAGGAAGATGGCAACTGTTCTGGATGGTAGCCAGTGCTGTATACAGATTTGTAGTAATAACTAGAAAAGCATAAGCAGTGCAAAATGTACTTACAGTGTTAATGACTAATACAGTCAAAAGGATTGAAGTGTTTCAATACAGAATGAAATATTTCCAAGTCAGTGGAAAAAGAAGCTGCCAGCAGGTGCTGGGAAGAATGGGTTTGTGCGTGCTGGAAATGCACTGCACCTTGCCTTCTAGATACTATAGCTGGGCCTGTCTGGTCCGTGGACATTTGTTGGATCTATGGAAGATATTTCATTAGAAGTGATGCCTACATAGTCCAGTGTTTTCCACTTAGAAAACTAAATTTGAGTACATTTGTCTGAAGGGTACTTGGATGCATAGTTATATTCATTGCAATATTCATTGGCTACTTGTTAAAGGAATTAAGAGGTTACAAAGCCCAAGGAAGATACATCAAAACACCTTTTATCTGAAGCACACTATCAGTGTGTCTTTGATCATACGAAGTTTACGCAACTTTGATTTGAAGAGAATTTCCAGCTTTTCTTCAGGGGTTGTAAGAGTGATGACAACCTAGAGGAAGGCACACAAACCACAGGATAGGTTTCTCATTTAACAGCCTATTTATCACAACTTCATAATTTTCTTCATAATTAAATCTCATCTTTGAAGAACAAGTAACTTCTGAAGATCAGCAGTATTGTACCTTGCTAGATTTTGTCATTCTGAAGTGTTTATATGTCTAACATGAATTATGATTTGTTTAAGAGAGTGTTACTCCTGGCTTCTATGATTTAATGTGATTAGCCTTTCAGAAAATGAAAGCTATATTTTAGCAGCTCAAAAACATGATATGTAGTGTGTGGGACATATACAGTATAATTATGAAACTAATGAGGGGTGGCTTACCAATGTGATTGGTGAAGATCTGCTCCAGTAGCTCCTGTTAATGAACTGTCTGTCTATGCCAGTGCTCAGCTTGGAAGAGTTTATGTACTGGGCAATTGGTTAGAGCAGAGTGAGAATCTCGTCATGATTCTATAAATGCACTGTTTTTTATGGTAGTTGTACTTGCCTTCAAAGCTAGCTCGACTGAAAATAATCTCTCTGCTAATTCGTCCTTGAGAATTAAATCACATCTAGCATTAACTAGTGGCAGCTAGCAGTATAAAGAGGAGCAAAAAAAGGTGCAGCGGTGTCACAGAAGCAACAGGACTTTATTCCTGATCCAGCCTATGACTTCAGCAAGATCATATGTGCTGACACAGTGCAAAAACCCACAGTGCTTGTGGGTGAGAGAACGCAGCACACCAGTGACACGTCTGTACCATCTCTGACAAACAAAAGGTACTTAAGGGAGCACAAAATAAAGGCTGTGATGAATGATTATGGAGTTAGTTGACTGTAATTTCTTCCTAGCTCCAGCAGTTCGTGGTTCTGCCTTCTTCTTGCTCGCACTCTAATGCGGCCCTATTGATCTCACTAACTCCAGGTTAGCTATTAGCAGCTGTTAGGCAGCAGAAGTGTTTGATGCACTTCAGTTATAGGCCACTGGATTTGATTTAGAGATATAAATATCACAAGTGATTATCAAGTCTGATGTGTGCCACCGTAAACTTGACCCCAGTTTTTACAGTAAAAACAATATAGCTGGCTGCAAACTGGATGGCAGCTTTAGGAAGATTAAAACAAACAGATTTTATACTGAAATTAATATGGAATCTAACTACCATCTGTAAGTAGTCTGAAAGCCATTATGTTGTTCTCAAATCCATATGCATCACTTTGTCCTGAAAATTTAACCACTGAAGGTACTAGAAATTTCGACATTAACAATTGTAGAAGTTTTTGTAGGGAAAATACTCATCTAAAGATTATTCTACCTGTCAGGCATGGTTGGGTCTTTCTCTGTTGTAAATGGCAGAAATGAGAAACTTCAGTAGTCAGCTTAAATAAGCAGGATAAATAAGCAGGATAAATCCATGGATGTCTTAACCATCTAAGTGATGCTAAAACACTTGAATCATCAGCTTCAGGTTATGTACTTTGCTTCATAACTGTGTGTTTACAGGGAATTGTAATTTCAATTGTTGCTGTTGTTAAATGGAAGCCTAAATAATACTATTTATTTATTTTGCTAAATTTCAGTTTTGTGTCAAATTCATATACGTTTGAATTAAATGCTAAATTAGTGACAGAATTTGGCATTCTCATCTGAGGATATGCTATTTGGAAGCAAAATTAAAAGGAAATTGGATTGCAAAAACCATTTCAGTTACTAAGTAATGGAACTTCTTGCAGTATTCTTTTTCCCTACTGAAAAAGATGTATGTTACCCATTAAATCAAAAGCAGCAAGTACATTCCTTATCATTGAGGAGAATAGCATCCACTAGAAGTTAAAGACTGGTTAATACACTTATCTTAGGTAGATTTCAGCTAGAGTAATTTTTACTTCTGGATGTGTTCTCTATCAAAAATTGCTGATATATTCAGATGTTCTGAGAACCAGTCTGAAGAATTTGGCTGTAAGCCAGGTCACTGGAAATAATCCAATACTGATATAAGAAGAAAGCATCAAAATTGAAAATTAATGCATTGCATTGAATCTATGGGGAAAAAGAAAAAAAAAATTGCATTGTTCTATGGGGAAAAAGAATGGGGTAGTTGAATGATTTTCTGACATTATGGATGCTCCATTCCAAGCCAGAGCCAAGAAGTGTTGGCAAAGTACAGGTGCTTCCAGTGCCAGTAATACTTCTAGTGTTGGAGTATGTTACATTCCACTCTTTATGGATCCACATTCTGTTATCTTATATAGGCAGAGCTTCCCCCAGCACTGATGTATGTCAGTGTCTGCAGTGCTGATGGGTTCTTTCAGTGATATTTCCATGCAAGCTGCCAGAACACAACTCAGTCCTTTGAATTCCACTTTGTGTTAGTAAGAAACACTTTATGTAAGACACTTTATTGCCTTATTATTTTTTTTAAATAATAATGAATTTTAATTCTAAAGAAGTTTTCAAAGAAGAAAATATTATTGAAAAATATTTTTAATGCAGTATTCTTTTTTTGACTTAACTCAAAGGTGAGAAGTTTTAAGGAATTTTTTCTTTTTGTTAATATCATCCTATTTGTAAATACATCCTATTTGTTAATAGGATGTATTCCTTCCTGGTCCTCTGCCTCTGCCCTCTGTCTTGGCTCTTGTCTCCAGCCTGAGCCTGCTCACTTCCCTGTTGCTTCCCTTGCACTTCTGTCTTCATGGGGATCCTCTGCCCCAGCCATCCTCCGGAGGTGTCCTTTCTTCACCTCTTCTGTGTTTTCCAGTTCCATTGAGACTGCCCACCTTAAAAAGGGCATTGCTATTATGGAAGGGCAGGGCTGTCTTTCCCATGAGAGGCTAAGCAAACCAGCAGCTTTTGCCTATGTTATGTTCTCTTATATTTAAAAACAAAACAAAACAAAACAAATCACATAGGGAACCCAAAGCTGGTTGTATCTGTCCTCAGAGGCAGCAGTTAAAACTGAGGTAAGTGAAGGACTGAAGCATTTACTCATTATTGGAAGCTGTAGAGATGTGATACAGAACCGTCATTTTTGCTTTCTGCTGTTGGTCTTGCTAGGAAGAAAAATGAATGGGGCCTGAAAAACAAATAAATAAAGAAATAGCTGAAAAGTAAAGAATGGGAGGTTTATGGGATGGCTGTGAGTTGTGTACACATGTGCTGTGAACAGAATTAAGACAGTGCATTACAGACAGTGGCAGTGACTATCTGTCACAGCAGAATTAATTACTTAGCTTTAATTAAGGCTTCTGACACTTTAGATAGTGTATTTTTTGACAGTCTAGTTGGTTTGTTTGTAAGGCCTAAATATCTTCCCCTCCATAAATCTAATTTCTTGACGTGTGCTCTGCTTGGCCTGAGCCCTGCAGGGGACGTGTCACCCAACACAGCTCTCTGCTGGGCCTTTACCAGCAGCAATTGCAGTGCAGCAAAAGCAGCATGTGAGACTGAGTTCATTTACACAGATATTAATCTGGAGTTTCTGTGTTTAAATGAGAGCCCAGGAATTGCATTTAAGCAAACAAGATCAGGTTCTGCTGCATTAAACAGAATGGTGCAGTCAGTTTAATAATAGCTTTCCTTTACTTCCTGCAACATACAGTGGGGAAGCTGGAAAGCCTAATTGCACAATAGTAGAAAATATGCATGTGTACACGTTGCCATGCAGAGTTCATTCTAAGTTGTTTACTTATGTTACTTGGCATCCAAAAGTAAGGTTTCCTTCTCTTGTATCTTTGCTTTGTCCTCTGGATGAGATAATGCTGTTTTAAATACATGAGCTAACCTCTTGTCTTTCTAACAAAAGGATAAAGAGATTTATCATTAAAAAAAAGAGTATAAACGAATATTGCTCATCATTTTAATCATAGGTCAGGTCATCAGATCTGCTGTATTTTGGCACAGCCGTATGCCACTTAAATCTAAGTGCTTATTTTATGAATTAATAAGTGTACTTGCTTATTTTATTCTTCTTAGTAAGGGCAAAAGTGTATTAAATGATTCAGTCAAATCAAATGAATTTGTATCTTGAATTATTGCTAGACTTTTGCCAGTGATCACCTTGATTACTCTGGTTTCACAAGTCACCTGTAGAGCTAGCTGTTTTGGAGGGTTTCCTTTCATAAATATGTATCTTTAGCTTATAATCTTTTGCTTATCAGTAAATTATCTTTTCATTTCTTTTGCTGTTGTACCACTGAAAATGAAAGCACTGATGTGACAGCAAACAGATGCAAAAGGTGGAAAATGTGGTTTTCTCACAGAGATCATTTCTTGGCAGAAATAAGATGGATTCGGTAGCATAGTTGATACAAGTCCTGGTGTTGGCTTTGGTCCTAACTTGGCCTTCTTAGATCTTGTGAAATGATTAAAAAAGAACACCAGTGTCTGCAATTCAACTTAATTTGTGCTTCTGGTCAGGCTGCGACAGCCACCAGAACAACAGCCCTGAGTGCTTTTACCCCGGCTGACTTTTAGAGGAGGCCTCCAGACACCAGTCATGTTCTGTGGAATCTCACTATGGGTCTCCAAGCAATAGGTAAGGAATCTTCCAAACTCATACCAAGTGACTTGAAATAAAAATAAGTGTTTAAAATACTAATTCCAAAATGTATCTTTAAAAGACAAAAAATCATATCAGTGCAGGGCAGCAGCTTTCAGACCACAGCTTCTTCTCAATGGGAGAAAGACATCTGTGATCCATTCCACATTAACCCTTTATGCCAACCAATCAATTTCAAAAAGCCCGAGTATAACTAAGTAATCTAAAATTAATAATCTCAGATATATGAATATATCTCAGATATATTCAGACTTGGAACTGAAATTGTTTTCTCTTGGCTGCATGGCTCTTGTGTTCTAATCCTACAGCTTGTCTTTCTGGATAAGGAATTACTGAATGGTTTTTGTTTTGTTTGGTTGGTTTTGTTTTTCTCTCTCCTCTCTGTGGAAGAAAGTATTCCCCTGAGACTAAATTAGTTATGCAAAATTAGATGTTTCAAAAATGACAACATATCAGGAATTTGAGGTTTTTTTTCTTTCTTTCTGATGTACTAAGTGATCATGTGATCATCTACCATAACGCTACACTGTTTTGAAATAATGTGCCAAGACATTGGAGAAGTTTTACTCTGTTATTACCATTAATCTAAAAGAGGCCTAAATAACCACTGACAATTATCCTGACTTGACCTTCTCCCAGGAGCTTCAGCCCCTTGCTTTTACCCCTGCTTTTGTGATGGCCTGGGGAACTGTCTGCATTCACACATGACTGGAGAGTCCTTAGTTGCCCTGTGTTACTTGTATCTGTTAAAACAGTCTTTTTGAGAAGCTGGGCTGGCACTGATCTAGAACACAAGAGCAAAAGGCTGCTCAACATCATCTCTTTTTGTTTACTCCACTGCTGAAATAGCACCTAAGCTTTTCAGTTCTTTTTAGAATCTAGTGTACTGCAGTCCTTAAGAATTCCCTCTGCTCTACTGCCGTTATGCTATGGAAAGCAATGTACCAGATATCCCATCAGTGAGCACAAGTACTCTTTTTACTATCGTGATCATTTGTCTTGACTGTTGAGTGGGATTTTAGCTGTAGTGATTTGCCTGACTTAAAAATTGATGACTTACTGAAAACAAAAGTTGTATAACATAGATGACTATTTTGTTGCAATTCAATTTAAACTGTTAATGATACATGGAGTCCAATTCAACATAATGTTTAAGACTAATTTCACATATGCTTAGCCTTGGCATAAAATCAGGCACATGCTTAAATGATTTCCTTAATTAAAGCTTTATAGTGGGACTTCAAAAATACTTTAACTACTTTTCTTCAATTTTATGAGCTTTTTTTTCCCCCTACAGTTTGGCACAGAGTAAAGTTAAAATATTGCAAATGAAGTAAAATTGGTGGAGATGGGACACCAGGTTGGCAAGCACACATTCATTAAAAACAGATTAGCTAAAAACAGACTCTGATAATTCTGTAATCAAGACTCAATACACAAAACCTTGGAAATGTTAAACGTGCTGTAAATAAATAGATGATTATTTTCCTTTATTACAGTATTTATGCCATAGTGAGAAACTGTATTTCACCTAAAAGATCATTTTCTTATTATTTTAATACTACACCTCCTTTGCAGCTTCATGATGTGTAAGAAATAAAGAGATAATTAATAGTATGAAGGCAGTTAGCCCTCTGAGAGAGAGAACTCGATATCACATCCTCATGCTTGCTAGTAAATACTGCAGCAATTGCCACGTACTGCAGGTGAGGGGCAAAGTGTCCCTTTAGCCCACTTTATGCCTAGAATCTTGCTGGTGGAAAAACACTAGAACATGGGATAAGTGGAAATCTATACACAGCAAAGACCGATACTTAATAGTACAAAGGGACTTTTTAGCTTCCTCCCTAATAAATCTGATTATATTTCTCGAGAAACATGTGGGATGGAATGAAAAGGAGGGAGGAGTGTTTTGTATGAGAGATTTGAAAAGATTCATTGCTAGAGATTATGCTTAATGAAATGCATCCTGAGTGTGAAGCTGTGTGGTTGGTGTGCTCGATACATACAAATTAAATATTCTCCTGGAAATATACTAATAAAAAGCAATGAATTAAACATCAGGGCCAAGAGATTTTGGCTTATTAATACAATGTAACCCTATTTAGAGGATTCCAATTTACAGAATGCACATGTTGCCAGTAAAATAATTAAAGTGAAAATTTTGCATCCTGCAGAATATCAAATATATCACATATAAAAGTTTAATAAAGATTTAAAACCCTATTAAAAGTTAGGCAAAGGGATTAGTGGTAGGAAATGTTAGACAGTTTTATGGTATTTAACGTAGCTAAACTCTGGAAAGTGAAAATGTACAAAATCAGTGTTCTAAAAAATGTATATCAAGGAACACAAAGCTATTGCTCTTTAACTGTGACATACGTATGTATTAGATTATTATTATTTTTTTTTTAGTAATGAATGATATTCCCAGTGAGAACTCAGGAGAGTCATAGCACCACAGGCAGCCTTTCCCCATGTTCACAGTTACACAGCCCATGTCCTCTAGCAGGCCACTCAAGTTTAAGTCTAAGAGCCACTGATGCTGAAGAATTGCCTCCACAATCCTGTGTTTGGCCACATTTTTCCAGCTTTTGCAAGGCTCTACACATACAGCAAAGTACTCACGTGGCTGACCTTTGGGGGGACCTCAGAATCTGTATTTTGTTTGGTATATGTTTTTGCTGGCATGGAAGACCCAAGTGGCATTGGGCTGGCCATGAGTTTCTGTTTGCTATTATTCATAGCTGAATGTGCTGATTGATAGATCTGAAGGTCTTGCATCATATTTTTTATTCTTCCAGCTACTTCCACTAACTGGATTACAGCTAGCAGTTCTTACTCCTGCACATGGTGTCTTTGCAACATGTATTTGCCACACAGACACTGCCCATCAGAGTCTCAATCCTGACTCACCTCTGGCTCCTGACCATGCAGTGAAGTGATGTTCCGAATGGTTTCTGCTGACACATGTCACTGATCAGATGGCCTGTCTTGTGGAGCAGACCGTTATAATCAGTACTGGTAACTGTTGTTCCTTATATTTAGGGTGATTCTAAATAGCAACTTCTGTGCATTCTTGAAATTGTGGGCAGATGGAGGATGGAGCTTTTATTATGAATCTTTGGAAGGATACATAATTTTATTATTTTTTCTTAGATTTTTGGCAGACCTGAAAGCTGAAGTTGTGCATTTGACCAAGTCTTGCTTGTCACTGAATCTGGGGAGATGTAATAATCATCACTGAGGAGTATGACTTCTCTGAGCAAAGTATTACTGGAATAGGGATGTTACAGAAATGAAAACAGAATGAAAGCATGCAGACAGCATTGCAAGGAGCAATAGGATTGCAGTTCTTGACATAAAATTGCAGAAATAAAAAGGAGATGGAACGGAGGTAGGGAAGAGAATTCTGGGAACAAAGTATCAATGTTAAGACCAGTAAGAGCAACAGAAAAACAATGTGCAGAAAAGAAGTTTAAAAATAAGGAGAATTTTATGGTACAGAAGTCAAAGAACTCAGTATCTATTGAAACTGCAACAAAGCATCTTTAGAGCAGCATTCCTTCTACTTTTAAAAATATCAATTTTTATCTTTTTTAAATTTTGATATTTTTTAATTGTTATTACTTTTTTGGAGGCCTAACAAACATTCTAACTTAGAGTACTGTAGCTCATAAAAATGGATGTTCATGATTCTAAATAGACCTAAAATGAACTTATAATCGTGACCCTTCTAACTTTTCAGGAGCTGTAATCAGCATTTATGAGGAAGTAAAGCTATTTTTGTCCCTATAATAGAATGGATGATATAATAAATTTCCTTGGGGACACAGTTACTAAAATTTGAGGTTGTAGCAGCAAAACTCAAGTAGAGGGAATTAATTTAGACCCGGTCAGGACATAATCTTAGCATGAACTGTGCATCTTGGCAAGGCTGTTTGGATGGGAATAGGTAGCAATGACTGCAAGAAATTGGCTCTAAAACAGCACCGTCAGCTCTGAGAAATCCCCAGACAGAGGTTTAGGAAAATGAAAATGTGTTGCTGGCAGGAATACTCATCAAACTGGAATTAAGGTGCATTGTTATAAGAATAGAAAATGAGCTTGTGAAAGAAGCACCGCTGGAGTTCCAGCAGCGCCGTGCTGTTTACTGAAACAAGAAAGCCTCAAATGAAGTTCCAGAAGTTGTCTGTGTGCCAACTCTATTATTTTCTAACTATGTTTGACATAGTAGCATTTTGATTAAAGCTCCCATATCAGTTTCCAAATACTTGCCTTTAAACCTTTGTTTCCTTTCCTATTTCCCAGATCCATCTCCTCATTCCTCACTTTGGAAATATCAGTATTTTGAGCAGATAATGATGAAATCAGGAGAAGTACTTAGAGAGTCTTCATTTAAGAATAGTCAAAATCCTCCAGTCTCACACTAGAGAACAAGAGTTTAAATTGCAAACTTATGTTAATGTTATTTTCTAGTGCATATTATTAGCAAATTCATATCAGAAGATAAACATCACTCATCAAGCACTTGGTATGTTATTAAAATTATTTATGCATTTAAAGGTGAAAAAAAATGTATTTGTTTCCTCATTATTTTTACAATTGATAGCATTTACACTATAAACAGAAATTTTAACACTGGAGGAAGATTGAACTCTGAAAATGTATTAAGAAAACTGACTGACTCAGGAGAATCCTCGTGTTCATTAACATTCTTGATTTAACTGTGTTAGGAGAGCTAAATATACGAACTGCATAAATAAATAAATGCATAAGTTACAGAGATGATACCTCATCAGTTTGCTCTTGTATCTCTATCTGGGCTTAACACAGCAAACTGAAGTTGTCAGAAAGAATTTATAATTTCCATACCTCAGCTAGGTAACCCAATTTTCCATTTGCTCTCCCTCTTCTGAAACGAGTCCTCTGCACTGTAGTGAAAGGAACACAAAGTGTTTGGAAAAAAAGAGTTTCTGATCTCGAGTTCATTCACTGACTGCAGTAAGATAAAGACTCCAAATGCCCACCAGCTTTTTCAGTGATGAGGATGCTACACGATTTAGCACAACATTTTTTGTTTCCTTTGGTGTACAAGAGGATGGAAACTCAAAATAGAAAGAATCAGCTTTGAATCTGCTGGGTTGCTCCCAGTATGATCCTACTGCAGAGGATGAAGCTGCTGAAACTGCTTTGTTTCACTCTTCCCCCTTTCTCTAGAGAGTCTTCAGCCTCTGGCATCAGAGAAAGCTGAGAGTACACAAAGCTAATTTTCTCACCATTGGAATGCAGTTATTTTGCTTCATTTTCTTTGCCAAGGTTAGGAAGGGATTGCACATAGGAAGTTTTCCCCTATCTGCAAGGAGCAATGAATTCTGTGTATTCTTATGTGTATGTACGTAAGCACTGTATAAACTTCTTCCCTCCCATATACAGGATCTGTAGCAAAAACTAAGAAATCTGGCTGTTTTTCAAGGATGACAAAGATTACACAGGGTCATATTTCAAGCTAGAAATGTTAAGGTTTCCTTTACTGTGATTTCCCCACTCATCTTTGAAGTTACAATTAATGAATTTCCTAACATGCTGCTTGTACTGTAATACTTCCATTTCCTAGCATGCCTACCAACCTGGTGCTTTTGTCTGAAACAGATAAACACAGTCTTGTGCTGCGACTGTTGTTTTCTTACAACTGTTCCAGCAGATTAATATACTAAATTTCTGTTAGAATTTTCCCTTTTTACCATCTTCCAGAAATGATGTGAGAGTTGTTTTGTGAGTCCTAATACTATCAGATGGACTAAGAAGCTGTGTTTTCTAAGTGTTTGTGCAAAGTGAATGGGAGGTCTGACTATCAAGAGTAGGTGAAGAAGCTTCAAAGTGAAGTGATCATTATCAAACTCACCTTGAAACTGTGTTTAAATCTGAAGCCAGATTAAAATAACCTAAAAGAGTCCTAGATCAGTAACAGTTATTATGCTTCATAAAATCATTGCATTTCTGTGATATATCTTCTTCAAATTACCTTAAAGGTTAGTGGGGACTTGTATCCACCTTTCTTTTAGAGGAAGATGCAGATCTACTGAAAATATTCATTACCCTTTGTGGAAGATGCAGATCTAGTGGAAATATTCATTAACCTTTGAAGAAACAGATTTGTGCCATCTTGCTAATACTTTTTTTTAGTGCACTCTGCCTCTGTTCTGGGTTTATTACGATGTCTGATCAGATGCTTGCCACAGCTTTGTATAAAAGTGAATGTCAAAGCTAGTCCGTAGCCTGTTTGGTATTTGCTGGCTCTGAATTTCCATAAAATAAAATTAGGCTGTCTGATGGCTGGTGACTGAGTTCTAGTCATTTTTCTGACTAGCTTTTTTTCTAATAAGAAATTGTCACAGTCCCACTGAGCAGAATCACTTCAAGCCCTTGGAAATGAAAGCAGAACATTTCGTAGTGAAAGAGTCTGCATCTCAGCCCCTTTCTTCTTCACCATCTCTAACAATACAGATGGTGAACATCTGTCCTTGTCAGAAAAGATGTTTCTCATTTTCTTACTTCAACTCACTGAATTCAACAAAGTAGATTCTAGCCTTCCTAGTTAGACCAACTTTCAGGATTAGGGATGTTATTAGGACTTATTATTTAATGGTGTGATGGAAATATGAACTACAGGGTACTTGTGCTTTGTATAGCATGTGGGGAAGATGGTCAAATGCCATCTCTCAGAGGGTGGTGACATTATTTCATAGTAGTAAGAGAAATGCCAATTTAGGGACTTCTGGGCCTTTTTTTTTCTTTAAATGAAAACAGATGTTTCTTAAAGGAAGAATTGAACCAGTTGTCAGTTGGGATTTACCAAGTACTTAAAAAATGGAATTGTACTCTCATCAGGCATTCTCAACGTATTGAGCTATAAAGAAATGCAAAGAAAGATGACATTCCTTTTAAAATTGCTGCTTCAGCTCTAGTGAGACATTATATTTTAGCTGATAAGTGCTAGGAATAGTATTTTGCATAAATATTCCACAATATTGAGCAGATTTTGTGTCTATAATTAGAGCTTTGATTTACTCACAGACGGAATTAATTAGGGACTAATAGTTGTACTGTAATTCCTCTGTTATAACCCAAGTACATTTCATTTTCCTTTTGCTAAAATCAAAGATATACAAATATTTATTTAACCCTACTTAAAAACTATAAAGATAATCTGTTTAGAAGATAAATGTCCTGGTAGTAAATATAACGTGTTTGGCTGTCCCTACATAATTTTATACTTAATTTAAACTTGATAGGTTTGATTCCAAGACTGCTCTAACTCTTGGATGAGGAAAGATATCACAAAAATGCCTGACCATGTTGAAGTGCCTTTAAATGAAATTCTAACAAGTAAATCCCATTTATGCTCCGCCCCTTTGTGACATCAGGGTCCTGGTACAAGGCCTCCTCTCTGCTGTAGTGCTTACTCTTGTCCCAATTTGCTATCTGTTTGCTTAAGACAAGCATTAGAGCTCAGCTGGGATCCTCAGCACTTTGTGTCTTCTGCATACCCATGGAACAGCAGTGAGACTTCTAACTGTAGGAAAAGAGAAGTTGTTCAAGTTGACCTGCCACAAACTGGCCATAGTTAAAGCCAGACTGCAGCAGAGGATCTTCTCAAGGTCTTTTCTTCATCTGATAGATCTTTCCTCCAAGCAGCTCAGGAGGCAGAAGTGCTGTCTGGTGCAGGAGCAAAGGCAGAGGGAAGGCAGCTCAATTGTAGAAGAGGGAAAGAAGGAAAGCGAGCTGCTGCAGCAAAAATGGGATGTGGATTTGAACCATCTGTTAGCTCCAGAGATTCATTTTATCAAGCTATTATATGCTACAATAAAACTGAACAGCTGGAGGAATGGAAGGCAGGAGGACAGCTTGTGTGGTAGCCCATCCATTATATTACCACCTTGATCTAAGCGCAGCCCAATAGGAACTGAGGCATTCCCTGCTCTTCCATGTAAGGCATCAAGAACTCTTTTGCTCTGACTCCATCAGTAACAGTGGAGGAAGGGATCCAAACAGGAACTACCCCCATTTCTGGGACAACTTCTCCCTGTGGATCTGGGAAGGTCCTGAGATCAGGGTCTGCCTGGGGAAATGCACCTCCTGCTGTCTTCTGCAGTTTGCATTTTAGAAGCAGTTGATATTGAATGGACTTATAATTAGTGCATCATTAACTTATCTTAATCACAGATATGAAAGTGTTGACTTCTATTTCAATAACTAGGGGATTTTTTTATTTCCTTCTCCTCTCAAATCTGTTTAACTTGTTTATACTTCAAAGTAATTGTTTTTGTCTTTCTCTTTGTTACATCATTCTCTAACAGAAAAAAAAAAATCATTTTGTAGTTCAGTTCTTTACTCCCAGCACCAATAAACTTCTCCTGGAGTATCTTCTCCAACTTGTATAACTGACTGTTTTTGCCTTCCCTGTGGAATGAAGTGTATGACTAGCTCTCAGAAAGGAGAATTTAAGAGGATAATTGTGTTTGGGAGGTCAAGTTCCTATTCAGCTGACCATCAAGCCTTTTTAGAGATGAACAATGGGATGCATTTTACTGTGGTGGTAGGTTGATATATTGGTAGATATTCGATATTCGCATCAAGAGCAGCTTGCTCAGCAGATGTACTATTTTCAAAAGCTGATGCCTAATGAAAATACACACCAAATGTGCACAGACATCTCTTCTCATCTGACATAATGCATTGTCTTGTGAGCAATATTCTTCTGTGCAGTCTTTCTGCATGTAACATATATGCAGTTTTTGCAAGGTACGCTTTAGTACAAACTCCTGGAAAACTACCCTGACTGCCCAGCCTCTCTATCTGCTCTTCTCTTGTCCAACACTGTGAATGCTGCTTCTCATGCTATAGATCCACAAATACAACGGAGCTGAATCACCATTTTAATATTTCACACTGATATTTTCAAGTTTCCTTGTGGCAGAAGTGTGCTGGGATAATTAATACCCAGTGGTAATAAGGTTGAGGCAAACAACTGGTGACCATTTTGTTTCTTTTATCCCATTTTCCCTATTTGGATGGAGGAAGGCCTGAGCCAAGCAGACTGAGAGCAAGGTGTGCTGAGCTGCACTCAGTGCTCAGCCCAGGCCTCGTGCGCAGGGAACACTCAGGGCTTGCATCTTCTTCTGTGCTTTCTGTAAGGCTGCTGTGGCAGCCCACAACCTCCCTGCTCTGGGAAGCCCCACTGAGGAAAATCATGCTGGGAGGGACCTGAAGGGGATTCATATCAGCCTTTTAGTTATAAAAAGAAAACCACACATGCTGATGAGAAGTGCTTCCATTTGATTAAATATCCATTAACTGATACATTTGCAGGCAGCATCCTCATTTGCTGGTGGTGGATCCCAAGGCCTACTCCCCCAGTGGGAATGGCTCGGAGCACCATATCAGAAAATTGCTTTGATGAGTCACAAGTTTGCCAGTTTGATTTTAATAGAAAAAATGGAAGAAAGTATTTGAGTTATGATTGTGCTGGGCTTTTAAGAATGCATGAGTGCAGTTTCTATTCTTCACATTTAATTCAGGTTTCAAGAACAGAGAATGGTGTGAGAAATATGGGCATGATTTACTAGTTGCTTCAGAGCAGTGATGAAAATGCAAGTGGTGTACCGGTGATGTATGAGCAGAAGAGATTCGGTCATAAATAATAAAGAACACCTCTGAAGGTGACACAGATTCCAGTTGTAGCTCAAATATTTGATGATCTTATGAAAACTGTTTATGTTTAGATTTAAGAATGGTTATAAAATTACACTCTTAAAGTGTAATTAGCAATATTTCCTTATGGGATTCCAATTCATCTCCTAAATGAGAATGTATTGCTGAAGGAATTCATCAGACTGACAACAGAGTTATCACTAAAGCCTCCTGGCATTGTCCTAATGTATTTTTTTTCTTGGGATTATTGGAGGAGCCTAAAAGTCCTTGGCTGCTCTGTTATTACTGTTCCTTGAGAAATAGGGATCAATCAGAAATAAAGAATGAAAATCACTCCTTCCTTTGAGAGTCTTGGCAGTAAGTTCAGGTTTTGTAGCAGTCTCTGGAGGGTCTTCTGACACCTTTATTTTTGTAGATTTTTGGATCCACAGAGAAATTAAGTTGAATGAGGTTTGCAGATTCCATCTGTCAATCCAGAATTTTAAATGTGTAAATTAAAATACATCTCCTGGCC
The DNA here is from genome assembly GCF_038088225.1 of Cyrtonyx montezumae. Classification (NCBI taxonomy): domain Eukaryota; kingdom Metazoa; phylum Chordata; class Aves; order Galliformes; family Odontophoridae; genus Cyrtonyx; species Cyrtonyx montezumae. The sequence continues at coordinate 6,058,293 of NW_027071914.1, read as the reverse complement.
TTGTTCATATCTACTCTGTCTTGTGTGCCCTTAGCTGGGACACATAGGAGATGCTGTGAAGGCATCTAGGTTATTCTGGCATCCTCTCTAAGCACTGAACGCTGAGTTCAGGTTGTCTGGCAAAGCTGGAATTTGTGCTTACACATTGCCTGCATTGGTTTGTATTTCTTGGTCACAAAGAAAAATGGTAATAGAAGACCTCAAACAGGAAATCTAGGCTAAGTTTCAAACCTAAGGTTTGAAATATATTGTCCAGAATAGAAGGGCTATTCACATAATTGGGGTTAAACTTTATCACTGACCAATGGTTAAAGGAATTAGGATTGAGTGTATATTTACAGAAGAGCAGAAATGAGGATTTAAGATTAATCTAGTAACTAATCCTATTCTCAGTGAAAGCTGGATGCCTAGGAATTTTTAGAGTTCATGCAGGTTACCCATGTGAAACTTTGGGCATCCAAATGTTGGATCATTTGATTACTTAAAGTGAACATACAACACTAAGTCCTTAAACTGAAATTTTTGCTGATAAAGGAGAATTGGATAAGTTGTTTCAATGAGTCTGTTTTATTACGTGGGTCAACAATCTAGAATTTTGATCTTTTTTTTTCAAGAAGTAAATCTGAAAAAAAATTATCTAACGTCACCAAACGTATAAGGTGGCAACTTTCATCTCTGCTGAGCCCAGTGGCTTGGAAGAAGTCAGGAAAGTCTAAGTCCTCCATGTATTTCCCATTTATGTCACATTTTCCTATTTTTAGATGATTTGCATGTCTCAACACTGAAAGATGAGTATTTAATTTATTACCTTTCACAAGTCTGACCATTTCAGAGTCAGAGATCTTGTTTTGTTCCTCACTTCTTTGCTGTACAAAAGGAGCTCAATTAAACCATAAAAGAATCGAGTTTTACTGATCAATTAAAAAAAGGTTGCTATGATGTGAAGTCTATTTTAAGATGTGACACAGAATGTAGAAGATTGCTAGGAATGTAATAACCTTGCTGGTAAGGAAGATAAAAACTTATCAGGAATAAAAGCATTAGCCAGAAAATCAAGCCCATTTCTGAATTTACCAAAAAACTGCTTCAGCACTTGGTCAACATCTCCCTAAACTAGTAAGCCATGTAAAGCCTCTGAATTTTAAAACTTATGCAGTCCATCATCATGTTCTGGAGCTAAAGACATAGCGGTTGCTTACAAACATACCTGAAAATTGAAATTCTTTGTTGTTGCCTTTGTGCAAGTGTGTGCACAGCAAATCTTACAGGTTTTTTTTTTTTTTTGCACTTTAAGCAAGCAGATCAGAGATTCTGCTGCTGAGGATTGTGTGCCCTCACTATTAGTCAGTGAAACTGCACAAGACCAGTACCAAAGAGTGACACGAAAGGGAAAAGACTCTGCACCTATTTCTTAGACTTGCTTTCATGCTTTTTATGCCACACAGCTTACAGAAGTCTTTCATTATTCATGTGTGAATTTTGTTTGAATATTAATAGCAAAGAGCATGGTACCCTCACTGTAATGAGTGTTCATCCCAAAAAATTTATACTGAACATTTAGCACAACTTATTCATCATCTCTTTGTGATGATGCAATCTATGTTTATGTGGCAAATAATGTCTGCTTTGTTTGATGTGGTTTAGGATAAACCACATTCTTTATATCCTCCAAGAAAATAACAGCATGTGCCAAAATTTCTGCTGTAGTGGTCAACAGAAACACAGAACTAGTGGGATATATGACCTTGCTTCTGTGAAATTAACACACTGGTTCAATGGTAATGGCTGATATTTTTAGGGAGTTCTCAAGAACAATCTCAGCCAGAGATTCCGGATGAAATTTTTCTCCTCCTAGTCTTCATCCTCGAATGAAGTATTCAGATGTACTGCCAAAAATGGTGACATGAATAAGGTGTGGCTATGAAGTGAGGAATGTTTTTCTCTGCTGAGATGGGGCTTAGAAAAGTAAAGAGACATGGTCAGATTTTTGAGTTGAAAGTCGGATTGTCTACAGTGTATATACTAAAGAAAAGATGACTTTTTTCAGCAATCTGGAAACCTGTTCTCAAATACTGCTGTCAAAATGGAGGACAACAAGGCTGCTTGTTTTTCGCTGTTTGCAGGATGGTGTTTAGTGGATGCATCAAAATACATACAATTATTTTCTATAACTTGGACTGGCACTGCACTATGCCCTCCCCGTGCCCTGGCTTCAGCTCAGGCAGCTTTAACAGTGTTTGGTTGGTGCTGAGTGATGGGAATGTTGCTGGTGGGGCTGGGCTGCAGCGCCAGCTGTGCTGGGCCACAGGTTGGACATGCCAGTTTAATTGGTAGAAGTGCTCGATTATGAGGATCTGTAAGTCTTGAACAGTCAGATTCACCATAAGCTCACTAAACGAAGATTTATAATCCAAGTGCAGAAACCTTAGAGTATTCAAGGTTCCCATGATAGGTGGAATTGGAGCTGGGAAGAAACCTGCCGAAGCTCCTTTTGATAGAAGAAAATAGTGCCAACTACTAATGCTCAGAAAAGTCAGCTAAAGTCACAGTGAGCTGTTTGGCATAAAACAGCTTTTCATGACTTACTACAATAATGAAGACATTTACTTTGTAGGTTTGTTCTAATCACAATTTTCTGCAGGAATTGGTAGAGCCTGATAAGTTTGTGAGTTTCCCTGGAGCACAGCTTACATACCTTTAGATTGAAGTACTGCAGCACTGGATTATAGTATTGCAAGGAGATCTGTTTGGCATCTGTTGTTGATGAAGGTTGGTAATTATGTTTTTGCAGTATGAAATTCATACATGTGTTCTGCTACCGGATTTGAGGCCACAATTTTAACTGATGTAATGAAATGACGAAAATTTTGCCTCAAGACTTGAAATAGATATTTTGGGGGACAATGGTTTCTAAGGATTTGATATATGAAGACAAAATGTACCAGAATTTTTAAATGCAGCTGTTTTACCACCTTTTAATGTTTAGAAGCCTTTTTTTTTGTGCGTGCATTTGGTTTCAAAGATGAGTGCTCGTGGCTGTTTGTTCCTGCAGCGTATTTGGAACACAAGTGACAACTTGTGTACTGGAGAGATTGTAATGGATCTGCTGAAAATGTCAAGATGAACAATTCAGGTAGAAAGAGTGAGGAGGACTGTGCTGGGCCTCAGTATGTTCCCTTTCTCAAGTTTGTGAACTTGAATGGTAAAGAGCACCTATGTGAAAGAGAAAGTATTGCCATAATATATTGCAGAAATTCATGCTATAAATCTTATCCTGATTGAGGATGTGTGGAAGTTTCTTCAAATCTGTTTGTTGCAGACAGACTTTTAGGCTGCTGCTATGGTTATGAGATCTGCAGCCTCCACTTTTCCACGGATTAATCACCTTGCCGGTAAAATCCCTCATCAAGATTACATGCCAGAAACTGCAATAAAAAAAAATAATACAAAACTCCAGCAACATACAAACCTGGGAGGCTGCAGGAAACCGTTAGAACTGAGATGACTCAAAATAAATCTTTAAACTTTCCAGTACCCAGTCAGGATGAAGAAACCTTGTTTTCTTTGCAGCTATTTCTATGGTTTATTCAAAATTGCTTACTAATGTCAGTTACTTGCCTTCCCTGTTTGCCTCCCTGATTGCCAGCAAGCTGTGCAGCAACCTGGCAGGCAAGACCCTAGCAGTGTAACAAATTGAGCGTGTCATATGCTGGGTCATCTTATTGCTCTGGTAGCTGAAGAATAAGCAGAATATGCAAGGTACTAGCTACTTGCTACTTCTAATAGGACTTTAGCAATGCAAGACACATTTATTTAATGGCCTCATTTTATTTCTCTGATTTGAATTTACACAGCATTGTTACATTTGTGAAGGAGTGGTTTAGGTGCTGGAACACAGCTGTGGTGCCACATTCGATGCCTCATCTGCCGAGCCCCCCTGCAGGGCCCGCAGCACAGGGCCACAGGTTGACCCAAGGCTCCCGGGGTGGTAGATGGGGTACAAAAGGAATGTCATGTGGCTGTGTGCATTCAGACAGTGCAATTCTATCCTAAATATCATTGAATTGAGAGTCTTGATTAAATTGGAGTACGGCTAGATACCAGAAGTGTCAAAATTACCTGGAAGAGTCTTCTGGCCTGAATTGAGTACGGCTGCATCAGGGCAGTGCTGTTCTGTTCAAAATCCTTCTAGAGGACTGCATGTGTACACTGTGTAGGGGCTCTGCAGGGATGTGCATGTGCGCTGCCTAAGGCTTCTGTTCACAAATGAATTCACAGCTCTAGGATTTTAATTTGACACGTAGTCACGGACTTGAGATATTACCTTTAAAAGGGGTCTCTCTGGAGGAACTTGTTTTCATTTCCATTTACAGAATCAGAATTAATGAACTGAAAGTGTTGGTAGGTATTAATGATAGGTGCTTCTGTTAAAGCAGGGAAAAAAATGGCGTAACTCCCAAGCAGCAGGATAATTCTTCAATTTTAACTTTCTAGATGAATTTACGAAGCTCTTACTCTGTTATTAGTATGGAATTCCTCCCTTGGGATTCCTTATCTACAAATAAGAAAATGAGGTTCCTGCATAAATAAAAAGTAAGCAACATGTTAATAAAAGATGGAGGAAAGTTGCAGTAATGAGTAAAGTGGAATTTAACAGGTGTGTTTCAAGTCACACTCTTTTTTCTCTTTAGTCTGTTGAACACTTCTGAGAGGGATTTATGGCTTTCTTCAGGAAAAATATTCTACGAAGCATCTTAATGCAGTGCTGAGAGGTGTTTCACGCAGATTTGGATGGGAATTTTAGGCCCAGGTGACTCAGCAGGAGAAAACTTGGCAGCTCAGAATTTCAATGAGATAACTGCTGTCTGCAGGGTGCCTTTGGAATTTAAGTATTCAAGTCCGCTAAGTTTACAGAGACAACAGATGGAAAAAGGAAAGAAGAAAAACTTAAGTTATTTAGTGGCCTTTATTTGGAGAGAATGCTGGACCAAAAACACGTGGAAATCATATGAAAGAAAGGGGGTTTGGTAAGGAGGAATTGCTGACTAGGGAAATGCAGTAGGTATGGTAATCTTCAAAATGCTCTGCAATAAGTGGAAGTTTTTGTTTTCAAGTTGAAAAATGTTTTTCTGTAGGAAATATGACGTTAGTCTTGAAAAGCATTTTAAAATGGCACCTTATATTGAAAATACGACACCTGATCATATGTGTGGAACTGGATCACTGATGGATGCACAGCTGTGTGCTGCAGACACACAGGACATTTTGAAGTTGATCACTTTTTCTGCACGTGGAGCTCTTAGCTACCCGAACACAGAAAAAGACTCTGTGAACCTAAACAATTACCATAGGAAATTCTTTGGTTTGGTTCATCAAGGAAGAATACCCACATTATATAAAAGTGAGTGAAACCCTATGTATTGTGATATAGCTTCTTTACGCTTATATTCAAAATTTGTTTCATTATAAAATTGGCATGGTAGGAAATAGTCATAACGTTGCAGAAATAACTAAACAGAGTAATCATTATTATTAAAAAAAAAAAAAAGTCAAGAAAACATTATTGAGGGATTCATATCCAGTAAAGGATCAACTGTCTGCTTTCTTCTGACTGCAGCAGGAGGTCCCTGTGGTCTGTGCTCATAGTCTGCCTCTGCAAACACTGAAGCTGAAGACTGAACATCAGCTTTTCCCAGACATAGCAGATTAATAGGCCCAAAAATGACTTATATCTCCCACTTACATGGGTTAGTGCTGGGTTTATTTTGTGCTTTGACACACAGTATGTGCCAAAATCATGAGGAAGTCATTGGACTTGATACTTTCTTGTCACATGAAACATGTACCGTTCTGATACTGCGTTTGGATCTTATGTAGATCATATTTATATTAATGGTGCAATAATATAATAGTTTAACAATGTGATGTGGTGGTATTAATACTACAAGACTGGATTTAATGGATGGCCTCCTATCAAATCATTCGGGACCGTTATTCTTACAATCATGTAGGTTGTTCTGGTACTGAAATACGAAAGCAAACATTTTTGTTTTTTTGCTTCCCAAAGCAGGAAATATTTTCTCTGCATGCATTTATCTTGTCTGGTTTACTACAACATTTCTGTTCAGAATTAGCTGCCAGCAAAAGCCAACATTAATTTGTTTATAGGTATGGAGGTGTAGGCTAATTGTAAAATGCCTACAATTCAACATAGATCAAAAGATTACAGCTTTCATCTGTAAATGCAAGTGAATAAATAAACCAGTGGCACTGCATGGTCCTGCTCATCTCATGGTTTAATGCTGAGTACAACTTGTGTATGGGAGACTTATGCTTTCTTCACCCCCTTGAAGGAGATAAACCAGCAAATCCATAAGTGGGTACTGAGCACCAAACCTCTATATTCCTGGCAGCAAGAGTTTTCACTCTGCATTGTTATCTCCAAATGTATTTATAAAATGCCAACATGTATGGGGTTACAATCTGTGTGTTTATAGGTATCCTTATGTTTGTAGGAATATAAAATAAAAATGTGCTTCAAGAAAAAAATGAGAATTGTGGGTAGAAGGCAGCTAATGCCTTCTTACAATGAAATCTTGGAGTAAAGTAATAAATAGATTTTATACCCTATAGTAGATTTTGCTTACACATAATATGCCTACGATACATGTGAGGCATACCAAGAAAGAATATCCACATATGTATCTGAAACATTTTGATTCTTCCAATACTTTACAATTCTTAATGGCCCTTCTTTCTGCTTACTTTGTATCACTTCTGATTTAAAACTCAGAATACACAAAACCACATATACATAACAGGAAAGAAACAGCACACTGTCTGCATAGATGGACAACTCCCCAAGCAAATCAAAATAGAATGGTTGGAAAGATATTTACAGGACTTCACTAATGATTCAGACATAGGTAATGTCCCAGGCTGCTCCTATTCAGGACAGTACTTAAGCTGTTTTAAGTAGGAATATCTTGATAAACCAAGACGTTTGCAGTAAATAAAGAGCTGAGGCTACAAGTAAAATCTTTAGTGGTTACATCTAGATATAACATGCTAAACTCATGTTAGCTTTCAGGAAGTGCAAACTGCCATCAGTGAAATGTATTGGGTTGCTTCAGCGTCCATGCAGGCCATTTCCCCGCTCTTAGCAGTGTTTGCATGGCTGGTCATTTTTGTGCCAGTGAGTTTTGTCCAGCTGTTTTCATTGTCATTGTCTCAGATACGGAAAGAGGAGAAGTCTGATGGAAATCAAGTTGTAGTCTCTCTCAGTGTGGGCATCACAAAAGTCCTATTTTCCCCTTCTCAGTTCTTTCCTCCAAAGCCCAATTCTTTCCCTCAAATAACGGTTATGTTGGTTTATTGGAAGAGGCAGAAAAAGCACTAATATGTTGCTGCTAATAAGGTATCTGCCTATGGAAAAAAGTGGGAAAAACAGAGTTCTTTACATTCTGTATGTTTGCTGAGTAAATTTTCTACAAGCTTCAGAGTCATGCATGTTCTCTATTAGGGTAGAAAGATAAGCTGGATATTTTGGTGAATTTATTTTAAGTAGAGCTGCTATCTCTACTTGAATGTTCATAGTGGACAGTTTACTTGTTGCTAATATTAGCATGGTTGAAGGTCAGCTAAAACTATATTCTCATTGTGCAAATTTTCTTGTTATAAAGAAAAAAATGGTCTCACTCTTAGCACTGGCATTTTTCCGACAAGGAGATCAATATTTTGAACAATTCATTTCATTAATTGGCTTTTGCAGTTCAATGTTGCTGTTATGGGAGCTAATGACATCAGAAGTCTGATTCTTTGCTTCTTTTTTTTTTCTTTTTTTTTTTTTTATAACATCACAATTTCTAAGGTGTGTTTGTTTTTTCATTTTTCTTTTTCTCATTTGTCTTCATTACAAAGCAAGGAAATGGAAATGGTAGAGACACTCTATTAGCTGAAAGATTTGAGAATTTTAGATGAATATTTCAAATTTGCAGTGTTCTCTATGTGCTGTCATTTGCACCAGCACTACAAATATACATTTGTCACGCCCCAATATAAAGGAGGGAGACGAGGTTCTTTGATTCTGTGTATACCCGATGGTGAGATTAAGACACAACGGGTAAAATGTTAGCCCAACCAGTTTATTACCAATACTAGTTGCTTAGGGATGTGGGGAAGGGAAGATGAGTGATAGAAAAGAGATGAAAAGCAAGGAGACTTGGCAGAAAGCAAGAGGGTGAGAGAGAGCATGACCACCATGGATCCAGCAAGGTCCGTAGTTCATTGATCCCAGGAACTCATCTGGTCACCGTGGGGGATGGGAGAAAGCTCGGAAGCTTCACAGCAAGCAGGCACCGTGGGGGGGGGTTCTTCCAAAGAGGTTTTTTCCCTCAGGGAAGTCTCTTTTTCAAAGTCTTTGGTTTAATGGTACCAAGAAAACCAAATGAGCATCTCGACACACCAATGAGTTATGTCAAGCAGATATTCCCCCCCGTTACAGTGCTGGGTACATGGGGAATCGCTCCACCAAACATGCACACCAAAGAGAGAAATGAATGCATATTTAAAGGTATAGCAAATGCATATTCATCACGTTCCAAACTCTGGTTAGCAAAGGGATTAAACCTAAGGGTCAATTTTGCTGTAAATTTTCAAACCTTGAAGGGGGAGAGTTCCTCATTATTCCTCTAGAGAGAGACATCTGTTTGGTTATCTTGTTGGGACAACAGGATGTCTGTCCTGCTTTCTTATCGACAAGTTTAGCTGCCTCCACGTTCTGGCACTTGCCCACCCCCGTTTCTAAGTTTTGTTCTCTGTTCGTGTAACACATCTGGCCCTACAGATAAATCAACAGGGAGTAGCACCTTCGGTGCCATGCACAAGTATTATCGTCCTTTGCAGTGATCAGCTTCTCCAAGCTATACCCTGAAAAAGACAACCTGCCCCTATTTCTGCTTGTCTTTACAACCATAAACAGAGACATTGAGGCGCCGCGACAACCATCTAGATGATTTGCAGTTGTCAATTAGAGTCTTATAGCCAGAAAGGCCTCGTGAAGCAAGCTTTGAGACAACAAAAGTAAAAACAGTTTTTGCCCTTCACAACATTGAGGTAGTGCTTTGTTTGTTTATTTATTTATTTATTTTGTGATAAAAGCTTTAATTTTTGAACATTCTAATCTATGCAGACTGTCTGCAGTGTTTCCCAGATTCTATTATCTGGCTACTGCCATCAAAAACAATGCTTCTTCTCCCTCAAATTTTACTGTGAATTTAGTTTCCCAAAACTGTTTCATTTAGTTTGAGGTTATCAGCATCAGACTTCTGGAAATATCTGAGCACCATTATTTTTGCATGCAAAAACACACCCTCTTTGCTTTAAGACAGAATAATGGGAATATGTATTAAATTGTCTTTTTTTTTTTTTTTCTCCACAAAATTACAAAACCAAAACAAAATACCTACTGGGTTTTAAAGGAAAAGCAGTTTAATTATTAAGTTAAACTGTATTAAACTTCTTTTCCTTATTCAAAAAATAAATAAAGCATTTGCATATCAAACTTCTGTGCTGTAGAGACACATTATGCATTATATTTAATTATTAGGCTTTATTAAACCTTTTCATTGTTTGACCAGTAAAATTGGATTTTATAATATTGAAAATTTAAATGTTTAAAATTTTAAATGCACTGAGGAAACAAGTATATGGGATGAAAATGAGATAGCAGAACTTGTATTTTTTGTGTTTGCAAAGGCAATCTTTTTCTTCAAAGCAGCAGAGATGAAGGAAAACTGAGCACTCGTTCTTGGAGAATACTCTCATTGTCAGCGTATTTATATTCCTGTATCTGCAGGCTGGCAGGTCTGGGTGGAACACTATGTTGAATGCTGTGCAATGGTAAAAAGTGATCTCCCACTTGGACTTGGTTGTAAGCCCATGAAACAACAGGGAAACACCCTCATTTCATTTCAACTTTAGATCAGAGAGTATTGAAGTCCTATAAAAGCAAGCTCAGTTGGGATGGTGGATGAAGCCAGGGCTGGCTCTATTGACTAATGCTTCCACATCCAGCTATCTGATATCCTTAGCATTCCCCCACCTGTTAGCATTACCAACTTTTCACTCATTACCACGTTCTCTGAATTCAACCATACAAATAGATTTTCAGGCTGAGCTTCCGTCAGCTGAAAAATCAGCCCTCTGCTTGGTTTCATTGATTTTGAATTAGGAAGAAAAATGGAGATGTGTAGTTTAATACAGTGTTCCCTGCTGTGTTAAGAACACTTTCATGGACTTTATGAACCAAACCAAAGCCCATTGTTAAAGTTTAAAGCCATTAAGAATCTCTTCATTGAGATCCATTCAGATTTCTCTAAGTCCCTTTTCTAGATTCTGCCAGGTAGAGTTCTTGTGGGAGGGATTTGGAGATGATCTCTGGAGGTCCCTTCCAACCCCTGCAGTTCTGTGATTCTGTGATCTTAAAATAACAGTGCACTGAAGCTCCAAACAGAAAGGTAAGTACGTCACTGAAACAAAAGTCTCAAGGATAAAAAAAAATTGGTGAAAATTCAGTTTTGCATAGCCTGAACAGAGAAACCAAAATAAATAAATAAATAGAAACCCAACATAAAATAGTCACACTTTTTTCAGAAGTGAGTTCGTGTTTCTTTATGTTTCTTTTAAGGTTCTTCAGTCTTTGTGGAGTTTGGAGCAAAGTTTTACATAGAAGACACAGTGGAATTAGTTCTGTACATTTTGTTTATTTCCCTTTGTGCCTCGTACGTTAGTGGTTTATCTTAAGAACACTATGAAGATTTTTCAGGGGAGTAAAACGTTTCCTAAAAATGGAATATTAGTAGAGAAATGTAGGTAAACAAGCAAGTCAGGATGACAACACAGTTTTTTAACAGGAAACCTTTGGATAACTGAAAGAAGAAAAGCTGTTAAGTCCATTTAACTTTTTCAATTTCTTGTACATTCCTTGTGCAAGTTTTGTTTATCTGGAAAAAAAGAAAAACATTAATTATTGAAAGGATCACCTTCTGTTGTGCTGCTGATACTGCTGCTAGTCAAAGAAAATTGAATGCCACAGAAGATGAAAGTGTATAGTAACTCCACTTGCTGAGGAAGTGTAACGGCGTGACTGAGAACTTGTCTTTTAAAGTTACTTTGTTCAACACTCATCTTCTCTGTTTTTTTTCTGCTTTGATTTCTTCTCTTCTGCTAATCATCTGCAGGCTAACAAAATCTTTTATTTGTAAAAAGTAGTCACCAGTTCCATAAATTCGTCAGCTGATACCTTTATAAACTTTGGTGTATGGTAGATTATGTAGTGCAGCTGGAGTAGGAAGGCAGTGTTAAAGAAGGAGAAAAAATAAGAGGCTTCTTGTTCGGTACATATTGCGTAGGTAGTATGGATATATTTACTTCTAGAGATACTTCCTCTTCTTCATGAGCACAGTTGTCTGAGGTGTGAGGGGTTGGGACAATGCTGGTCAGCATGGTACCTGTGTTCTTGCAAACTGGAAAAGGCAGTGAGAAGCTCTGAGTGCTTGCCATGCCAACACCCGCTCTCTCTTGACATGTTTTCTGGTCTAGGCATGATTTTTGAATATGGCCAGTGCCAGGAAGTATACATCCACATATCTCCTGACATGACTTCAGGCCATTACACAAGCCAAAGACAGTTTCCAGTAAATGGCCATTTTAATGAGATGTGAATTACCTAGTGTAAGTTGAACTGCCCGCTGCCCTCTAGATAAGAAAAAGTACCTTTCCACTGTGGGCACAGCTGCAGTCCATGCCCTGAGAGCAGTTTGCTGAATAACCACCAGGACCTATTGTTCAGCTGAGGACTGTTGTGTTCCACGAAGTCCTTTTCAGTATCAGTGCCAGTGCTGACAATGAATATGAAATACACTTTGCATTTTATTTTGAATATAAGAAATTCTAGGTATTGGCTTCCCCTGCTTTGTTCTCAGAGATCTAGAAGACTTGCACAAATAAAATGAAGATTATTGGCATGTCATTTCTAGAAATCTTTATTTCAGGCCTTAGGAGATGGCCAAGGAGAGTTTTGGAAAACACTCTGTATTTATACAGTAACTTTTGACAGCTTCATTAATAGGAGACCACTGTAGTTTAGGTAATCAAAGTACCTGCAGCCATATTTCCCTTGCTTGTGCGGATGGTTGATCACTGCTGAATGGTTCCAAGAAGGCTTGAAGTTCACTGTGGTTCCCCTTTCTGCTGATAGCATAATATTTTGTTTTTTAAGGCAGTGCTTCTGGGTTTGAAAAAGAGGCTGTGGAGAGTTAGAAGGAAGAATCTGTAATTCAGCAGGTTGGATTTGGGGGGAAAAGGCAAGAGTATGGTTACTGTTTATGATCATACTTTCCTGTCAAGGGAATGTAAAGGCTGATGCAGAAAGAAGAAAGGTTTGGCGAATTAGATGTGTATAGGAATTATGTAATCAGAGTTCATCTGTTAAGCATGAAATGTCCGTGTGCTTGTAGGAAGGATGATTGAAATTTCTCTGCCTTTGAGCCCAGTTTAAATGAAAATGCCTGGCCCAGTTTGCTTCATTATCTTTTGTGAAGTGAGTATTAGGAATCCTGAGGTGTCTTGATGTTGAGACTGTAGTGGCTCAGAAGCATAGCAGGCAATATTTTTGTTTATATTGAAATTAGTCTGTGTCTGTTTTGAAATTTAAAACTGTCAAGAACACGTGCATGAAAAAGATGAATGTTACATTATATCGATACAATGGTTGGCCCTGATTTTATCTGTTAGATTTATAATGGAATCAAGTTCCATTACCAGGATTTTGTGCTTTCAGTTATTCATGGCCCCGGCATCATGTTAGCGGACGTTTAACTGTTAAATTATTAAACTCCTGCAGGCACTGATAGACTGAAGAATTATTTGAAGTAGTTGTAGCAGTCACTGTGTATTTCAAACTCACGTTACCAAATAGTTACTCTCCAACCAGTGGGTCAAGTCATACAGAGATGTACTTCAGCCAGAGACACATGAAGTTTGACTTCCTCATGCATCAAACAAATATCAGTCTTGCAGTACATTCTGCTCCGTATTATCCCATCAGGATGATACATGCCAGCAAAGAGAGACGATTAAGTGATGGGAGTATTTGTTTCAACTTCACAGCAAAAGGATTTCTGATTTTCATAGACAAGTGATATGATCTTCCTGTGACCTAAATTTTCCCACCAGTAAAATCTGTTTTCCATCTTTTCCTGTATAATTTCCTATCTCAAAATACAGTACAAAGTTTGAGATACTGTAATTATAGATATATAGTTAAAATTACATAGAAATCAAAATTAAATCCTATGCTTTCTAGGCCAAACGGTAATATGTTAAGATCAAGCTCTTAATAACCTAAAATACTAATGATTTCAATACAAATAATTTTAGTGAATTTGAAACAATATCCTTGGGTCGGTTTTTCTTTCATGTTTTTACCTTTGTCCTTACATTTTAAAGTGGCATTTTCCTCCTCTTAATTCCTCACCATGTCTATACAAAAGTCATTTGGAGGTGTTTATATGTAACGTGTCATATGTATCACTACTCTGTACTGATTATCTGCTATTATAGCATGTCTTCAATTAGAAATAGAATTAATACTGATAAAAATATATAATAGCAATCAGCCACCTCTGTGATTAGGTTTGAAGTAAATCATGTAGAATTATGACTGAATAGTTTAACCTTAAGAGAATTATCATTTGGAAAACACACATCTTTTTCTTCTTTTCTGAAAATCTAAGAAGTGCAACAATAATTAAAGCAGCCACACAGGCATAAGTTTCCCTGTTGTCATCTGTGTTTTTGGTTTCTGAAAGATATCCAGAACATTCCTAGGGGAATATTCTGGTAGGTGGCTCTACCATTTTGAGAGCTGAAGTAATTTCAATTTCCTACAGTTTTTCTTCTTCTCTTTCTTCTCCTTTAGTCTAAAAATGGCTATTCTGGCCTCATTTATGTGTGGAGAATGGCGTAAGATCTCAAAAGACTAAAAATTCTCAACGTATCTGGGACTAATGGAATAACAATTGAAATTTAAATAAGAATGAGCACTGAAATCAACATATGTCTTCTCAAATAAAAAATAAAACAAAAAGGAATAGGAATAGTTATCAAATCAAGAGCTTCTGGAATGTTTCAGGCAAGATGTTTTTAGTAACATCTTTCTGAAATTTTATCATTCCTTGAACAGTATTTCCTGCCTTTTTAATTCCCTTTTGTTCTGAACCTAAAAATAACACAAAAGAGTTGAGTCTCTTTTTTTAAAATACTTGTAAAACTTCATATATTACTTCTTGATAGCAGATAACTAATGCATAGATACCACTGAATTTAGCAAAATAGTCTGTCATGCAATAGAGAATTGCATTCTCTGTTACAATAACTTCAACATCTTAGAATCCAGTGTTACGGTGAAACGATAAATAGAAAACTCAAAGAATATAATCTGAAGTCTTTTCTCACTTAAGACACATCCTCCATCGGCTTCAGCATGCCCTCATATTGGCTGATACATCAAGAAAAGTTTATTGTTGAGCAGTTAATCTTTAGCTGCAATTAGAGAAATAAAGGTAGTTTTGCATAATACACCCATGAAAAAAATGAAGTTCCTAGCGAGTCTCAATTGTACCAGTATCCCTACTATTCGATACGTGGTGCAGTAACAAACAGCAGTAAATATAATTATGCTATTCCTTATGGTAGTGATTTTCTAAAACACGCACATCTGCTACTATGGAGTGATCTGCCAGCTCTGGGGAAATATCACTTAGCAAAACATGCAATGCACACAAACCAATTTCCAGCAAAGTTGTTTGCTAAACTAAATCCAACACATTGGAAATAAGAAAGCTGCAGATGAGAAAATCCTAGCAGAAGTAAGAGCTGATGTATCTTGAGAGATAGCTGATGATGTTTTATGCTACAATAAGGACCTTTCCAGTGGTGAGAAGCTGTGAAAAGAACACCAAGAGATTTTGAGCAGGATGGAAGCAGGTGAGCAGCTACCGGAGTGCCTCAGCTGCACACAGAAGCACGTATTGCTAGGTTGTCATGGTAAAATACCAGTGGTGCTTATGTTATATATTAAGGACTTCTATTAGTTTAGGAAAGAGCATGGAAATAGTTAATGTCCCTTACATTTCATATTTGAGAAGAATAAACTTTTCAGTGTCTGATTATGTATTTGAAAGAACTCTAAGCCATATCTCGTGTGGTGATATGACCAAGGCTGAGCAAACCACGATATGACCAGGATAACCAGTTTAACCTGGTACTGTCCACATGTGTTCTGAAGTCATGGATATTTCTACAAACCCCAGATTGAAACCCCAGATTGTGTGTGACAGGCAATTGAATGTACCCTAGTGCAACACATGTCTTCTGATTAAGTTTCTATATCTTTTCTGTGCAAACCCATGCTTTATGGAGAGTTGTAAGGCAGCCATTAGCTATTTGCACTGCCTGGTGTATCTGTCATGCAGCCTAAAGAGGGCTAGGAAAAAGCATGTTCAGATTTACATTTCTGTTATCTTCTGATTGTAGTTAATGGGCATGCTTCAAGTACTGAGCTCAGCACTGTGAGGGCTGGGCCTGTGCTGAGGTACCACGTCATGCAGTGAACAAAAAGTACCTTGGTGTCCATCCATCTCCTTGCCTCCGTGCTGCCCCATGCTCTCTCTGCTAGAAAACCTCCATAAGAGATGAAGTGTCGTTGTTCATGCTATTTTTGTGTAAGTTTTATGTCTTAACACTCCTGACAGATGTTATTACATATGACTGAGCCTAAATCCTACAGACAACCTGAGCTTTTTGCTTTTTATCAAAAAAGTTTAAGGCTTCAAGTATCTATGTAAGTTGAAGAAGTAGCATTCTCTCTAATCTATGTGCTGCACTGAGGCACACCCCCAGGTGGAAATACGAAGCCAAGCAGGATTTAGGCAGAGTTACTCTGTTTAAATCAGATGCAGTCCTGAATATTTCTGGTCAGCTATCACCTAATGTTGAAGGGAACTCTATAGACTATTCCTTATTTTTCTTGAAACTCCCCAGAACGCTTCATGTTTTCCCTGCACATGAGGCTTGGTGTGCTCCCAATCCTCCAGCTCTTCTATGCTGTGCCATCCTCACCTTCCGCTCCCTGCAAATGGCAGATCCTGCCATCCTACACCAAACTTTACTGCCCAGTGTTTTATTACAATGTGGCTGATGTCCCCCAATTATATCATAGAATTGTTAAATAGGCATTTTCTGGGAAACTGCTGTTTGAACTTAATGGAAATTGGAATCAAACTTCTGGCTCCCACTTTCTGCCCGAGAACTCTGTTAGTGGGGTATTGCATGGTACATGTGATGCATTGCCAAAAGGATTATGTGCTAGCCAGTTCAAAAGGTTTTAAGGAGAGGAACTCCATACCCCAGAGCATCCTTCTTTACACTCTAAAGTAAGATAAGAAGATCCATTGCTCCTGGTCTATATAGAACCCATGAGATGCGTCTTTACAATGTGTATTTGGACTGATCTGGGTCCCATTCTGAGGTGCTAAGTTTTGTGTACATGTTATATGGGGAGCCTACGTGTTACACTGATATTAATGGATGCCAGTATTGTGTCTGAAAGTTCACAAGTTAGGTGCTAGAGTTCAAAACAGTACATCTGATGAAGTGAATGCAGAGAAGAATAATGTCATTACAGTAAGTTGAATTTTTAGTGGTTATAGCATTGATATAATTGTACTCCTGTGTGATGGTGACATTTGCATATCCTCTAAACAAAATCTGTTGGGTGCTAAACTTCTTTGAGAGTGCCTGCTGCATTAAAAATAGTGAATGAAATACCGAAGCTGCAATGGAGCAAGATTTTCTACTGTTATACAATGGAGACGAAAACTCCATTAAGGTGTCCTTTGCTCCATTTACTTTCTTCTAGGCTTCTTACAGAGTAAGGGTAGTAAGAAGGAAAGTGAAGGAAAGGGAGACTTGCAGAGTTGGCAGAAGCAGGTGAAGAAGCAGTGTGAAGTTTATCACTCCTAAACACCAAAAGATTGAGGCTGACTGACAATTTTCCCCTTGGTTTGGAGGCAGTTCTATTCTCACTTCTTTCTCTACTGTGTTCTTTTTTCTACTCCAAAAGAGAATTATGAGATTAAAGGACATTAGTAAAATATCATAAAAATTTGCATGAATATTATGCATAAAGTGAGAATTGCTAGGTGAACATGATGCTGAAGTGTAATTTGAATCAGCTGTGCTATGCACTGGGTGTTTCCTTATTTCTCATTCCAGTTCATTCATTGGACTGAAAATCAGAAGGGGGTGCTGCTTTTTGACACTGAGGTATAACCAGGATCAAGAGCTATGACAGTCATGTTTTTCATGTAAAATACCTGATTACAGCAAGTGCATTATGTGACAGGGAATATGCCAAAGCCACATGGTCTTGCTCATATGCATTAGATTTCATGGCTGCCACAGAACTACTTCTTTTATCCGCACCATATGGCAGTTCAAGACACATTAAATAGCCTTTTTCTTCTGCCAGGATTGGCAAAAACCCTAATCCAACAGCAAATTTCTATACAAAATCAGCAGGCTCTAACAAAATGACACAGTCACAGTTCGGCATGGTATCAAGTGATGGCATTATAGCCATCCATCTGTTGTACATCAGGAAAAAACTCTTAAAGCAATAGCCACCATTCTGAATGACTGCCATTTTGTTCCTGTAAAACATAGCTACGCATATAAACGGGGTGTATTTCAAAGCAAGTCAACTGCCATGAATATATGTGTCAATGAAGATATGCGTGGAAGTTCAGTAAGTAAAGCTGCAAACTTCCAGCCTGTGTGAATTGCAGTGCAAGTGTGTCCAAAGTCAGAAAGGTTGGAGAGAACATAATCAGTGAGGAGCTGACTGCCCAAATGCTCGGCACACTGCGGTGTCATAGTAATATCATAGGATGCTAACGAGCACCAAGATAGTGTTGACCTCTTCAGCCATAATCATATAAAATAAATGAATCTCAAAGGAATGTTATATAAGGGATATTGCACAAGTTTAATCCATGGAATCACTTCTTCTAAACTGGCTGTGTCTAATTAAGCATTTTTTATTATTTTTATCATTCTATCAATAGGAGACTAAAATATATACTGTGCACTATACTGTGTGTAAAACCCTATTTAACTGTTGATCTTAGGAAATATTAAAACAGAGGCACTTAAAAAGCTTTTCAAGATGGCTCCTTTCATAGTCCTAATCTTCATAGTCCCATTTCAGCTGCTGCCCTGATTTCAGTGGTCTGGAGGTTTGATTAAAGTAGTGAAATTAAGGTTACAGTAGCACCTGAAATAACATTGGTCATTAGCAGAGATTTTCTTTGACGTGCAGCATTTTTTGTAAATCAGATAATTTAAACAAAAGCTATGAGTTCATTTTTTCTTTCTCTGCAAAGGAGCAATGTGATAGCAAGAACTAAGTTTCTGCAAAATCAGATTTATGTGACCTTGTTGCTAAATGTCCGTATGCATTCCAAATATTTGGTGTTTGCAGTCATGTTTTTTGCATTTTTATAACACCACAGGGCCCTAAATAATTTGATATTTGCTCTTTTAAGAGTTTTTTAGGCCCAAAATGCATGATGGAGAACAAGATTTCATGTTATGTCGTCCCATAAATATTTCTATATAAAACAAAAAAAAAGCAATGCAGACTGTTTTCATGCCGTTTTGTCATTCCTGTCATATATATATGCTAAATTTAATAAGAATTTATGAAAGGCAGGCATGAGCTTAAATGTGCTATTTTCTGAAGAAATATGGAAAAGCCTATGACATTTATAATCTGAAATCTTGATTCATCAAAGAAAAATTTAACAGAAAGAGGCTAAGTATCGCTTGCTCAATGCATTTTTTCCCAGGAAAGAGATTTCTGACTGTAGCAAACTCCTTAACGTTGCACTCAATAGTGTAAAATGATCCGAAATACAAAAGACCACAGCAGAAAAATAGTCTTAAAACTCCAACAGTGAATTAAACATTGAATTTATTTTTTCTTTTGACATAATGAATTTTGTTAGTGGATGTCATTACTGTTAAACACTTTTGAAAAGATATGGAAATGTAGTATGAGTTACTTAAAGGAATAATATTATTCATGGGAGTACAGTGGGGGATCTGACAAGACGAGTATCTTGTTTCTGACTTTAAAGACTATCAGTGAAATTTTCTTAGACAAAAAAAAAACAAGGCAAAAAATAACCCTGTTGCGGATTGGAAACACATGTGTAGTGTTAAACTCGGGATTAATACTACTAAATGATTGCTGAATAAGATGGAAAGTAGTGAGTGGTGAACGATCCTTTACAAACATAAACACTTACTAACCTAAATATCTGTGTAGCCAAATTCTCTCTCCTACAGAAAGCTGCTCCCTAATTCATCCACACATAAACAGCATCTTAAAAAATCTGTACCAAGAATAGTGTATGTTCAGATAAGATCAAACTATGGTGTTATGCCTGAATGCATCTGGAGTATGAAGAAAGAGTTTCAGCAATTGCCTACTTATTATTTATATTTACACTCATTTCAATAACAGCAAAAGGAAAATAATGATCTCATTCAAAATTTATTTTTCAAAACTACCATAGCTTTTTGTGTCTAGAGGACTTTGTGTTCAGTACTAAAATGCTACAAAAACAAAAACAGTATCCAAAAAAATTATCCTTCAATGAAGATCCTTGATCTATCCTGGAAAAAGGCAAAAGGTCATGAAAAGTGCAAGGCATTTTTCTTTAAATTATGGTTAGCTTAGTTTCTAGTGCTGTGAAAACTATTTCAAGTTTCTTCCTTCTCAGTAAAAATTAAGTTGTAGGCTAGCAAGTGGGGGAACTGCATCCAGCAAAATGTTTACTGTGAACTGGTTTTTGGAAAGCAATTTAGTTTTCACATTAACTCTTTTGAAGCAGGAGAAATTGCTTTCTCATTGCTTTCTGCTCTAAACTCAGATGATAGCTGCGAAACATAATCTATAGAGGTAGAACTAACCTCAACTCTAATATTGCAGATGCTCAGGATTGCCTGTCGTCCTTGTACTCAATGACTCATCTTCTATATGTAAAAGTTTCAATGATTTCAATATCATTATTCTCATAGAGGAGGTTATGTTTTCAGAATTAAGGAATTAGTGAATTATTTTTTGGATAAAAATGAAGCAATGCTTTGAAAAACTCAGGGCCCTTTAAGCAGCAGTCTTTCCAGATTACATATTGCTATCTTTTTCCTTAAAAACAACATTATGATAGGACTTGAATCTTGAAATATAGTTTCTGTGGAAATGTAACTAATAATTGACTTAATTCATTCATCCTTTGTGGTACGGAATGTAGCGTTTATGAAGTATTTAGTGTATCTTAAATACTATCAATCCAATCTTAGAGCTACAGAAAGGAAGTACTCATGCAGAATAGCTGTGCAGATTTTTTATCTGGGTTGAAACTTTTATTTGCATATGTTTTTGTTTTAAGCACTATGAGTAGTCTCTCAAGGTGGGTCTACTAAGCTGTGTCCCTGGCAAGCTTCTGAGATTTATAGTATCCAGTAAGGCCTTAAGTTATAGCGCTAAAATATAATATTTCCTTGAAAAATAATAATAAAAAACCCCACCTCATTGGTTTTTCTCCTTTTTCTCTTCCTTCTCCTTATTATTATTTTTATCTTTCATGGAAGACAGTGTTATTCTGAAATGCCCTTTAAGCCCATAGCTGAGGTTAGCCAAAGAGAGCTCAATATGACTTACATAATGTATGGGGCAGTGACCTCCTGAGGGCTTTGTTTCGAGCATATAATTTTTCAAGAACTCCAGAATACTACTTATTGATATTTTAGAGGTGCACAAAAGCTTGAAACTCTGACTATTTTGTAGCTAATTTATTCCCTTGCTGCATGCTAACCTAGCAACCATACTCACTGAACTGGTGGTATTTTTCACCATGGGTAAAGCTCAGCTTTAGGGAAGGCCCCGTTCTGAATGGTCTGCTCCAAAATGCACCGTGAGAGAAATTAAACTGCAGTTCATGGGAGCAAGACTTCTTTCCTTAAGTCTGCAATGGGCTTATGCTTTAAGAGACAAAATAACAAATGCACTCTTTGGAGTGGACTAGGGACAGTACAATAGGTTGAGAGGAATTTGTAGTTGCTGAACTGTTGCTTTAAAAATAAAATCCATCCCTTTCAGACCCCTTTCCATGTAGAACCTAAAGGCATTTTCCTCCTTTTTAGCAAGGAGACACAGTTATGCATTATTCAAAAATGGAGGCTTTGTTAGAAAACAGAGAAGCTTTGAGAACACCAAGGCTTTAGGCAGTCTTATATTCTCAAGACTTAAGTTACTCTTTGTCTCCTAGTTTTAAGTAATGTGAAATGATGAGTACAATGCATTCTTCAACATTGTAAGTGCTGTTAAGAGCAACATTATCAGTGCTCATTATTTTTTAAATTATTTCCTTAACGATTTCCACTATTTCACAAATTCTACACAAAATATGAGTAAAGTTCATTCCAGTTTCTATTTTGCCAGTAAACATATCAGAACGATTTTTTCTAGTGTTCCAGGCAAGGCTAAACTTGCTGGATTACAGAGCAGACAAACCTACTGAATCAATCTTGTATTTTGAGGGTTTACTCTTCTTCTGGACATATTTTGTTTTGATAATTATTTTTCTGCAGCAAAGCTATGCAAGGGGAGCGTAGTGGAAATGCAAAGCCACAGCTTGAAGCAGTGATTGAGCACCTGGTGGGAAGGCAGGGCCAACCCAGGGGAGCTCAGGTGGATGCAATGACCTCATTTAAGGGTTGGCAGTGGAGGCAGGGGTATCTTGCTGGAGATTCTTGTGTAGCTGGGGTCTTCTGAAGGTAAGCTGTTTTTTTCTTTTACTTCTGTGTCTATGGTTGTTGTGTTTGAACAATCTCTTACTTGCTGTGGCCTGAAATTTTGCTGTTCTGCTGTCATTGCTGCACGTTACAGGGAGAAATGTACTTGAAGCTGATAAGTCAATTTGCTTTATCTGATAATATGTAACATCTAGTTTTTAGAGTACTGCTCATCTTGTGTTTCCTTCTGAGAGAAGGTATCTCAACAGAGATGTTTACTCGTATTTTTTGACTGCTTGTAGACAGGGCTGCTAGTTCATAGTTCTGTAGTTCTCCACATATGTTTAAGAGTGTGTATTGTTATTTTTTAATGATAGATACTTGAGAGGAAGAGGCGCTGAAAAGCTATTGTGAGAAAATAAGAGCTTCATACAAATTTGGTTTGTGTAGTCTACCATATTCCTCCTATAAATCCAGTAATGATTGCATAGGACGTAATGGAAGTGTCAGTGAATTATGGTGCTATTGTTTTTCTTGCCTGTTGTCTTACCAGTTGTTTCAATCGCTTCCTGAGATACAGGTTGCATTCAGGTTTTGTATCTTACAATCTGCAGGGGACATAGTCACCATAGATATGTCTGACTATTTGCACGTGTTCAATTTTTATTTCGCAGTGTCCTTCAAATTACTGCAATTTGGAATTCCAAAATTCAATTACTGATTTTGTGGAGTAAGTTGAGTCATTGTTTTTGGTTTTCTTTCTTTTTTTTTTCTTTTTGAGCTGTAGTCTGCAAAGCTCATGGGCCACCACATGGTTGTTTTGTATGCAGAACTGTGAGTAATCACTTTCTTTTCACGCAGTTCTCATTATATAGCTCTGGGTGAGATTTTCCTTCCCTTTCACTAGGTCTTTCCCAAAGTGATTCCTATTACGTGATTTAATCTTCTATTGAGTTAAATATATTTGTTTTTTCATTCATTCTCACAATTCTGCACATCTTTTTCTTTTTTTCCTAAAGATTTTTATTGTATTATTTCTAAATAGGTGAGCAGTAGTTCATCTGAGAGATCTTTCAGAACAGTGAAATGATTTTTTTTCTAGGTGAAGTATTCCTATATAGGCGTTCATGTAAAATAGAAACTTAGAAATATGTTATATATTATTATAAATAGGGGGCTTGGTATGTTTAGCATTATACTGTTTTAAGGTACATCTTATTACTTATCCTAATGGCTAGGTTTCCAAAGTATATGTGCAACTTCCTTGACCAGAGTGAGACCATTTACTGTGCACAAAATGTGGGCAAGTGTAGATGTAGATGGGCACTAGGGCTTTCTTGCGGGGGGGGGGGGGGGGGGGGAGAAGGGAAGGTGTGTGTGGGAATAATAATAATAAAAAAAAACAAAAAACAAAACTGGAGGGATTAGCATTACTATCACAAATTTTAACTTTTAGGTTACGTTTTGTCCCTCAAGACTGCTGTGTTGTCTCAGCTGTGAGCATTAGGACACCTTTTGGTTTTGTGCTCTTATCAGAATTAACTGCAAATGGTACGAAAGATATCCCCGTTGTTCTTCGTCAATTTATTACTCTTTCTGATATTTTATCAGTGTTTTTTTCTTTACTTGAAGAGATGTTCTACTACTCATATTAAAAAACTTAGAAAGCAGAAGAAACTTCTGCTACTGATATACTGGACTGTGTGGTTTTGTACCAATTGAATTTATTCATAGCACATCTTCTACAGCTCTGTGCTTTCACAAGTTGAAATGTGAAGATGTTGCTGATATGGGAACACTATTACTGCTTCTCATTATCAGTATATATTGTTTTTATTTTACAGCTTTAGACCGCTTCTGTCCTATTTTTCATCATGCAGGGAGCATTGCTTGATTGCTTACGTCTGTAGCACTCAAATGAAACAGAGCCAGGAGCAGCTGCAGCACCCATCTTTGTCCTCTCCTCCATCATCTCAGCAGTAGAGCTCAACCTGGGTAGCCCTCTAACACTGCCAAAGTACCTTTCTCTAGTATGCTTCTTCTAACAACATAGGGAATCAATCCTTAAGAAAAGTTGATAATAACAAGCTGTCCTGTGTGATTTTGTTAGCAGCTAGTTAAGTTAGATCCATCCAACAAAGTAGAGAAACTTTCTTGAGGTGCAGAAGACAGATAAATGCCAGTGAGGTCTGATGGTAACAAAGCCTAAGTACTTTTTTATTTCTTAAGAAGTGCCTTCTGCAGTAAATTTTTTGGGGGTGTTTACTCTATGTCTCTGCATAATAAGCTTTGTTTATTCTCACATACATTGCAACATTATGGGGGTTATGAATTATGTCTCAAAGCCTTGAGAAGCTGGAGATTATATCTGGCTTCACATTATTACACACCATCCTGATTCACTTCAGGACATACTTATTGTTTCCTGTTGAAAGCTGGATCGTTACTAATCATCATGCTTAGACTCCAGATACAGTATCTTCCTCTGATAAAACAATGTCATTCAGAGGAAGATGAAATGGTAATTACAATCAGAGTTCAAGCTGGCAGGAGATGGAGCAAAAATTAAAAGTGCTAAATCTGTAGTATTTTGATTATCTGAGAAGTCCCCAAATTTTGTGGCAGAGCTGCATTTAAATATGTAGCAAAGTGGCTCCTTGTAAATCAAGTCATAATTGTTCAGCTCTAGGTTGCAGGAGCTGATTTCAATTTTCTACTTCTACAGATTTTTCATCTTTGATTAAAAGCAGAGGTATGAATAATGGGCTTCCCTCCCGTTAAATACACAGAGGAGAAAAAAGAAACAACAAAATCTTTGAGATGCATTGTACAAAGTTGCAAGAGACATAACGTTTCTTCTAAAATTAACATTAAGCTGCAGTCCCTATATGATTTCACTTAAATAAGTGTGAAATTAGAAGCATAATGACTTCCTGTAGTATGGATGTCTACCTCAGGGAGTTTCTGAGGTGTCCATATATTATAATGATCGTTATATAGGGTATTTGACAATGATTTAGGTTAAGCTACTTCAGAACATATTGATGTTTGCCAACAAGAGGCAGATAAAAATCATTTGACCAAAAAAAAATTGCCCATTAGATGGCATGTAAATTGCATGGTTTGTTAGAACCTAGGTTAGAGAACTTTGCTGAAGTATTTTCTTTTTATGAGTAGAAAATACCTTTGTCTTTCTACAGGCAAGTATACTTTCTGAGCAGACACAGCTGTTGAGAAACTCCAATGACCCCATTCACCTGATTATTGCTCTGGTTCTTCATTAAGCATTAATTGTTTTCATACATACCAAGAATATATCTGCATGGCTTTTAGAGCTTACATGACTACTTAAAATTACTATGATTTTGCAATAAAAATTGTACCGATTTCAGGTAAATTCCAGAATGATGTTGTCTTTCTCTTTAAAAGAGACAGTGTTACAGTAATGGATAGAGAACTTGGAAGAAGTCTTTTTTGTTTAGATGTCATACTTTAAACATGTATACAGACATGTGATGCATTTTTTTCCTTGATGGAAAGATGCTGTTTTAAGTCACAGAATCATAGAATTGCATGGTTCTGCCTCCAGGATCATCCAGTCCAACTACCACTAATATTTCTCCACTAAACCATGTCTCATAGTATAATATCTAAATGTTTCTGGAGCATCTCCAGGGATGGGGATTCAACCACTTCCCTGGGCAGCCTATTCCATGTGACTATTTCTCGAGAATAAATTTTTCCTTTTAGTCAACCTTAACATCACCTGGCCAACTTTAGGCCATTACCTTTCACTGCTACCCAGGTGAAGAGGCTGACTCCCACCTTGTTACAACACTCTCTTAGAAAGATGTAGAGAGCTTTAAGTCTTCTGAGCCTTTTCTTCTCCCCTTTAGTTTGTGTCAGTCTGCTTAGAGAAGTGGTACCTATGTATCTAGTGGGTGACTCCAGAAATGAGAGAAGGGTTTGAGCTTTGCAGGTATTTTGAATTTTGATACGTATGTGCTAATAGTGAGCAGCAGCACATCAGGAATCATGCTAGAAATGCAGCTTAATGTTAGTGACAGTTTTAACAGTGTGGTAGTAGCTATGTGAATTAAAATAACGATTTCTTGATCGTGTCTCATGTATCCATGCAAAAGTTGTTCATCTGGAGGGCTTGGGCAGGGTGGGGATTGTCCTTTTATGTAAAGTATAATGTTTAGCCACAGATAACGTAAGAATCTTTTGCCTGAGGACAGAATACACTTGAGTAGGAGGAACAATAGTATGCCAAATCCTATGATCCTGTAAAATGTTCAAAATAATTAATTTTTCTTGTTTTTTTTTTAATGGAGAGTGGGGAAGTTAGCTGCTTGATTCCCATTAAAGCCAACCAAGAATGTTTTGCTAATCATAATGTTACAGGGATTTGTAATTGATTTGGTTGAGTTTAATTGATTTAGTTCATCTATGGGTAGGCTTTAAAAGGAGTACCTGAGTATGCCTTGGGAGCAAAAGAAATAACAAGGGGCTTTGTGTAAATTGATGGGTATTTTGCTGTAAAGCTAGATATGTTTTTTCTTTAAGAAAAGAAAGTATTAGCTTTTATTTCTATTAAGGAAATTTTACTTAAGAAGATGTCATAATTAAAAATATTGAGGGTTTTTTTGTATTTTATTTCTATATAGTTCTAATTAATATTCTTACAGATATACCGTAAAACAGGGATTTCCTCAGTGTTGAAGCAGTGGAAACAAAACCCTAAATTTTACAGCACATTTTTAAACTTTATATTCAAGCAACGTTAACTTTTTGTTAAATTTTTAAATATTCTCCTCTGTACCCTAGGTTCCTGGAAATACTGTTTATGAAATCAGTTTAATCACTTTAAGCTCTTCTAAATGGCAAGTTGTAGAACAAGTACAATATTATGCAGGATCAGATGTTCTTTGACAGAGAACGCAAAGGGGGAAAAACAACAGCAGCGAAGAAATCTTTGCATACAGTCCCATGCAGCACTTTGGAGCTCTCTGAATGCAGTATGGAAGACTACAAATGTTTCAAAAGAAAACATTAAATTTATAATTACTCTCTGTGCCAGCTAATTTCATGAAGCAATTCCTGAAAGGAGCTTAAGCCTATGAACCTTTTAATTCCAATAAATCTACCCGCTAAAGTAGATTGTAGCATGACCACACTGATTCCCCACTGGAAGATGTTCTCTCTAAAGAGACACTTTTCTGCTGTGCACATGGCCAGAGCTGCTGTCACCTGCTTTGTTTGCTGTCACAGCCAAATGTGCTCTGTCCTTTGGGATAGGAGAATGGTTATCCATTTTGCAACTTTTAGCTGTGCCAATGTGCAGCAGAGGAGGTGGAACCCACAGAGCACTGTGTGCTCTGAACTGTGTGCTGGCTGGCCCGGTAGTTTCCATTCTAAGATGCACATGAGCCTCACTAAGGTCATGTCTTTAGGAAGCGTTCATCCCATTCAGTTTTTTATTAACTAAATGCACAAAAAGTATTCAAGTTGATAGTATCAGTTTTAAGGGCAGCATGTCTTTGGTAGGCATCTTGCACTGCTTGTTTTTTCTATTCACTGGATTTGTCCACAGTTTGCTAACCTTATGGTATGTTTTCCTGTGAGTAGTACTGAAGTATAAAATAGAATTCTAGTTCTGTTGGATTTCCATGCTTGTGAACAGGAAGTCTCTTCTGCTTATAAGGAGAGTATCAGGCAGTGGTCTGTTCACTGTCTCATGTGAATAGGTACTTCTTTTTGACTTAATTGCACAGTTCTTGTTAATTTACATTCCAATCAAAATAAGTTGGCCAAAACTGCAATTATAATCAATGCTCTTAGCTACAGCACAGAGTGATAATAAGAAAGAGCAGATCGGTAACATGCTTGTTACAAGCATATTTTGTTGTTCTTTTTAACAGTTTGCAATAAAGAAGATAAGTTCTACAGACGTTCATAAACTAAATCCCAATTTTGGGTATATCCAATGGAAGGAGAACAAGTTTTGTCACCTCTGAAAGGAGTATTCAAGCTGGCTGTGTTCAGTGGGCTGTCTATAAAATGTTCTGTAGGCCACTTTGATTTGATCCTGGCAGTTTCTGTTGTACAGAGTGTTCACTTTTAATGTGAGTCATACTGATTGTTTATCAGCATAGATGGAAATTGAGTGAATGGTTTGCAAACAAGGTACAGGGGTTGGAAACTAAATCTCTGCCCTTTTAACTTCCCATTTAATTGAAGTTTTGTCATACTCTGAAGCGTAGAACAGATGTGAGCTTCACATTTTACCTCAGTATTCATCCTTCTTTGGGGTTCCTTATTAGTCTACCTGTTGAAGGAGAGCCACAAGTTTCCTTCCCTCCCCCTCCCTTCTCTAGGTTCTCAATTTGGATACCAAAAGAACACCCAACAAAACAAGAAAAGTGTGAGATACTTAGGCTGGGAGATAGCTCTGAAGGTCAAGAAGAAAGAAGTTGCCTACATGTAGCTTTAATTCAGTCACCCAAACTCCATGAATTAGGTCGAATGCAAGGTACAGGCATATGAGAAGTCATCTTGGATTCAGAGGCATAGCATAGTATGGTTACTTTGATCACTTGTCTCAGTAAATTGCAAAGAACAGTATTATGGGACATCACCATGCTGATTGGCTGTTAGTGATCCATGCTCAGTGTCAGGACTGTTTGGGGCTGTTATTGATAGTATTTGCATCGCAGTCACTTGGATTGTGGTGTTCTGAACCTTTTAGAGAAGAGACGATGCTTCTCTCTGGGGAGTTGTGACAGCTAACCTGGTGACACCATGTAGCTGCTTAGAGAGTGGCTCTAGCTGTGATGTACTTGGAGGATTGGGATGAAGTCGAGTAGAAGCTCCTCATCTCTTTGAGATGTAGAAGCACCTCCTCCCAGCAGGATGCTTTAAAGCACCCTGAGAGCCTGAAAGTATCAATTGATTTGTCTAAATAAATTTCGGTTTAAGCATTATCATTAAGTCTAGAGGCATTCTGCTCAAGAATTCTTTAAATTATGTTTCTGGTACAATAGAGCTGATGCATTTTCTGATACTTTTGAGTCAATATAAGATATATTTGAATGAGATTGTGAGTTTGATTTACTATAGGAGAGATCTATTTTGATAGATGATGCATCTTATTCTGTATTCAATAAACTGATTCTACAGGGATGCATCTGATTTGGTGAATGAAATATTGAATCTGATATTGACCAAGTTATCTAGTAATATGCGTGTTTATTTTAATAGTTGATGCATTTATTTCAGAGTGGAGAGTATCAAATTCTTCGTGTGGTCTTTCTGTTGATGTGATTTACGGATTTTACAAGCAACAGATGTACGTTTCAATTAAAACACTCATTGCTGTATGCCATGTTCCAGCATTCCAGAATGTCTCAGATACTTCTCGTGCAGGTTTCTGTAGTGGTCAGATGTTTAAGGCATCTGTGGTGTATGAACGAAAACATTAGTTTAGAAAAAATAGTAGTGCATTATTTTTTGAGGGTGATGTACTGAAGAGAAATAGTTCCTGTAATGTCTTGCCTAAGAGCTTCTAAGTGTGTGGGAGATAGTTAGAAATATTTATAGTATGTGGTACTCCATAATCATTGTCAACTAAGGTTCATGGAATAAGGTTTTTCCTGTTTGTGTATATAGGCACAGGACTTAAGGCAAAAGATTTTCACTGGTAAGGCATTAGTACTCTGGTTTTTGTGGTATCTTTGTTCCTTTCTTCTCCAGGAGCACAGTGATTTATGGAACTTGTAATGACCTGTAATCTGTACCTGATCAAGCTGCCACGCGATGCTATTTGGTGCATCTTTACAATAAAGGGCAAAGTAAAATAGGTTTTGGCTGGCACCAAATTACCCTTGCTATAAGTGTTTAAATTTTACAGGACTAAAGGTCATTCCTCTGGATGTGTTTTATAACATTTAGTATCATGCTATGAAAACAATCATATTAGGTTCAGCCCTGCCTGACCTTTTATATGTTACTACTTTTATTTAATAGAAAACAATTGCTACAAGGAGAAAACTGAGATAAAAAGATTAAATTTATTAACCCATGTGCAGGCTGATACTGGATTTATATACAAGCATAGCAAATAGAAACAGAAAGCCAGAACAGGATTGAGAGAGATGATCTGATCGCCTAACTAATACTAAAGGCTGGTACTGCTCAGCTCAGACACTCCTGTGTGTGAGGTTGTACTCATCCCTGGTACTTGCTCAGGGGGTGAGTGAGTGCCCTGGAACTCAGATCTGAGTTCTGCTTGTACTTCTCACTTTGTGCTGATTGACAGCCCTCAACTGGGATGCCTTAGGTCCCAGCTTTGTAAAGCAAGGCAGATGATGCTGAGCTCTTGTGTGGAAGTACTTCTGGAACTTCTGATGTCAGGCCTAACTGTTTTAATGTTAAAAATTTGTCCTAAGTATGGAGAAATAAGATGAAGAGATCAGATGTGTCGATGTTATACTTATATACTCATCAGAATTAGTTATTTTTTCAGTTTTTAATGTGATAAATATTAGAGCCATTAAACTTTTGGTGCAAGATACTCTCTAGTGCCTCAGGCTGTGAGATCAAGCAGCTGCTCTCACCTCACCTGTACCTGGCAGGAAATGTAGAACAGCAGTGGAACAGCTAACTTCCTACCTGGTATGCGTGTAGCATCAGGCTGAGCCAGCGCTCCCTTCTAGGAAGTACATCTGGATTCCCCCAGGAGTGTCTGCATCTGACATCAGCTCTCACCTGAGCATGCTGCCAGCTTGGGAAAAGGGAAGAAATAAATGATATAAAGCAGACAGTGTGATTTTAATCTGAGAAAATACTACTTTGTGTACTTTTCCTTTTGCTGTATGCTTCCTGAGTGCGTACAGAATAGATGCAGGAGCTGGGAGTCAACCCTGATGCCTGTAAGCCCTGCATGTGGCTGACAGTAGGCTGTAACTTCACTGCAATCTTCAGCAAGTTTTCTCACCAGTTAGAATTTTCTCTTCACAGCAAGTGGATTCCTGCTCTCCTTGGGAAAATGTCCTGGGCCGTATTCTCCAGGCTCTGGGTATGCCTTGGTTAGGTATGTGTGTACAATAGATAGAATGTTACGTATCAGCTGTCCATTGCCTATTTGTCAGAAAGGTGAGTGACTTTTGGCAATAGCTATTTTAGAATTGGATATGTAGATAGTTTGAATGGAGCAGTAAATTCAATTTTTATCTGTTTGTGTCTGCAGCCAGGTTTACTTAACTTTCAGTTTTCAAGTACTTCAATAGTTGTGACAGTGGATGCTTAATTGCACCAAATTTTGTAAGCTTTTATATTAAAAATTTTAAATGCTATAAAAATATAAACATGAGCATCCATAAAGGACAGATATGGAATAGAAGGCTTTAGAAATAAATGTCTGCGTACAGAGAGACATCCACAGATAAGCAGTGCTACTGCAAGTACCTAAACTTATAAGAAGTTGTTGTTTTACTTTCTTTTTGAGCAGCCAGGCTATTAAATTACCTGGGTTGTTTAATGGACAATACACAGACTGTTGGAAATTAAGTATAAAAACAAACATGTACCCTTTTAAATTTTCTGACTTGTTACAGTGCGGAGCACTGCATTATGCCATATCACATTGGTGTGATAGGCAAGTGAAACAAGACAGTTCATGCTAATGAACAGAAAAACACAGCAGTTTGCTTGTTACCAAATTCACTTAGAGTATTTCAGGGCATTTGGAAATATTATGGGAGAGACAGTTATTGCTGAGAAGAGCTGAACTATAATGAAATTAGGAAAGTGAAAACCATATGTTTGCTGCTGTTTGTATCAAAGCATGAAATGTGCTCTTACTGTAGATCTGTATCTTCTGCCTGCTTTAAAACAAATGGAGTGCTGCAAGATCATTTGACTAGGGTAGAGGAAGCAGATCCAAATACTGTTTGAAAATATATTTATTCTCAGTATGTTTTGGTTCAGGGAAGTATCTGGCTTTGTGGCTTTTATACCCATGACGTGCTTGTGTATTTTATATGAATATAATGAGAGAAAACCAACTGTACATTCTGTCCCTGCCACAGAAAGATTGCTTTAGAAACCACTATGAAAAACAAGTTTTCAATATTTGTAAAAATTTCCCTTCCTGCTGTTGCCAGAGAACTTCAGTTCATTGAGCTGGCCTAGCATACAGTGTATGATTTGAATGTGAGCTGCATATTTACGCTTTAACGTTCTGTCATTTCTCGATTGTTTCTCCTTCTTTTCAGACACATCCCAATTATGTGGGCCAGAGAGTGTTCACTGTTTTTCATAAAATTGATTTTTGTTGTCGCCAAGAAGAAGCTGTTCTCAAAACTTTTAATATAACAAGGACAGCTGGAAGTGCCCTAAGGTCATACCTGTCTTTGCTGTGATCTGCCCCTCGCCCATTAGCTCCTTGAAGTGGAACAGTTTTCACTGTACAGTTGTTGAGCTGGTCAATTCAGGAGAGGGAAGGCAGTCAGCACCATACAGAAACCAATTTTTACTTCCTATTAAACTCTGAACACAAAAGGCAAGAAGTACAGACAGTCTTGTCATCTTCCTGTCTCTTTTGCTTTCTACTTACCTGGCTACCAACAGTGGAGCTCAGGACGCCATTCAAACTATTTATTACCCTGCTGTGCTTTTTTATTGTTGAACTTTATGAAGGCTGGGAACGCTGCAGTGTATGGGTGAGGGAATTTAATCACAGAGAATCAGAAGTTGTCAGCAACTGCAGGGGAGTCAGATGGACAGTCTTCCTCTGAAAAGATGGTTGGCGAAGCAGGGTGTCTGAGTTCCCTGCAACTGACACTACTGAACTATTGGTAGGTGAAGACCCAGAAATACTGTTTAAGAATAATAAAGATGTAATCCTCATTATGAATGAAAATGAATTTCAAATTTCTGTGAGATTGAGATGCACACAATATTTTTCTCAGAGTTGTGAATTGTCCTCACATGCAGTAAGAGCAAGGTCTTGTACTTGGGCTGAGGCGAGCCCTGCTGTTAGTACAAGCTGGGGGGTATAGGGATAGAGCATAGCCCTGACAGAAAGGACCTGGAGGTCCTGGTGGGTGGCAAGCAGGAGATGAGCCAGCAGTGTGCTCTCTCATCCCAGAGAGCCAACCATATCCTGGGGTGCATAAAGGGCAGCGTGGTCATCAGGGTGAGGGAGGTGATCCTGCTCCTCTGCTCTGCACTGGTGAGACCTGACTTGGAGTACCATGCCCAGATGTGGAGTCCTCAGCACAGGAGATATGTGGACGTGGTAGATTGCATCCACGGGAGTGTCATAAAAAAGGGATGGAACATCTCCCTAGTGATGACAGGCTAAAAGAGCTGAGGCTGTGCACCCTGGAGAAGAGAAGGGTCTGGAGAGATCTGAGAGTGGCCTTTCGTTGTCTAAAA
This sequence comes from Cyrtonyx montezumae, assembly GCF_038088225.1. NCBI lineage: Eukaryota > Metazoa > Chordata > Aves > Galliformes > Odontophoridae > Cyrtonyx > Cyrtonyx montezumae. The sequence goes on along the minus strand of NW_027071914.1, from coordinate 6,024,927 downwards.
GGAGCTGTAAGAAAGAAGGAACATGCTCTTTAGCAGGATCTGTTGTGACAGGACAAGGGAAAACTGTTTCAGACTGAAAGAGTTTATACTTCACTCAGGCTTAAACCTAAGTTGTTATTATCTTCTTCAATGCTGCCATGATCCTTCTGATTTTTATATGTTAAAGACATACAATCTGCACTATTCTTTTTCTTTCTCATTTTATTGATACTGTGGACTTAGAGCTTTTTGTCTCTTCATTGACCTGAGCGGGATTCGTTCAGACCTCATTCAGACCCTAATGTTTGCATTAACTGGAAGCAATTTGTAGCTTTTAATACGACAGAGTTGGATCCAGACTGAGAGCTTTCTAGTAGTATGCCTTAAGCTCATCCACTCCAAGGTACAGCTATCAGTTTCTAAACCTACCAGCTTTACCTGGACTACAGTTTCCTAAGGTGGATTTAACCTATGCTAGAAACTATTGTCAGTATGTTGTATAAAGGTCTTTCCCTGTAGAGTTTTTCTTTTTATAAAGTACATGCTTGTTATTAAGAACATTTTCTAACCACAGAAAGTAAGGCAAGAGAGGTTGAATTTGACAAACATATTCTTAAAAATGCACCAAATGTAGCATACAGTTACTGTAGCCATACACATACTGTATTCTCTGGAATGAAGTCATGTACATTAGATGCCATTTCCATGTGTGTTTGAACAGATGATACAGGTATTTGTGTACTGTAAAACCAGCTGTGCACAGCTGGGCAGAAATAGTCCCCAGTGAGATCTACAAGGTCATACAGCAAATGAATATCAAAACTGAGCCTAGATATCCTGTCTCAGCTGCTGTATATCTTTTTTTTAAGTAGAAAATATACTGCTATAAGAAAGTTTCTCTGAAGTGATTATTTCCTGTTGAGTTTAAAGAGGTTTTCCAATCTCTTAGTGACACTTTTCCAATTGTTCTGCTATATGGGAGCTCACTATGAACTGTGTAGCAGTGTCGGTTCTAAAAGATGGGTTTATAGAGCAGTAGCACACATACGTTAATAATAAAAGACTTATTACTGCAACAAAAATGTTGTTTCAGCTCTTTTTCCTATGCAGCAGAACAGTGGCACCCAGTGGCCGTTCATGCTAAAATCCTAGCCAATAATATTTGGAAACTTGAGCTTCAACACCAAGGAAAATGAAACAAAAGGGAATTAGCACTTTTGTGTCAGTTGTACTTGCATATCTCAAAATATTTTTTTTTAAAGCCTCCTGGCAATTTTGAAGGAAACTTTGTGTTCTTTAGTACATAAATCTGTGTTAATTTTGGATTATATATGCATATGTATGAGTATATGTATATAAGATTTCCATTTATTAACACTGAATTTTTTGAAAGAGAATCTTTTTTTTGTTTTTCCTTTACAAGAAGAAACAGCATCCCTCTCATGATTTCATAGTATTTTTTATGTTTAATTCTATAGTATATTCAGTTGTTACAGAGATTTTGAGGAAAATATGAAGATTTTTCCCAAGAGAAATTGAACCATATCTTTTCATTTCATGCACGTGTTAGTTTTCAACACGAATAAAGACATTTTTGTTTGTATATGTTATCTCCAGTAATACAGTTTCAAAAACTTTGTATGTTAAATACATATACTCATGAGAGGACAGTTTAGAAATGAGTTCTTCTTTGATGTGCAGCCATAAAAAACTAACCTATAGAAAAGACTTATTGATAAGTCATGTATTAAATCAAATTCTTATTATAATTTCTCTTTAGAGAATAACAGCTTTTCAGTAAAAATTTCCTTCCATCCAGATTTGTACCCACCTTTCATCAAAGTGGGTACTTTCCCCATTGCAACACAATTGTTTGTATTCATGAGGTTGCAATGTGCTTGGTATATTTCTGTAATGTAAATGGGGTTGTTCAGTTTGTGTGCTCCTTACTGAATCAGTGCTGCAGGTTTGAACTAAAGTCAGTGAGTCTGAATATGAAGTCTGAAATCTTATTTCTAGAACATACGAGATACTTAACAAGCTGCTAAAAGTATGCCCTAATCTAAGCTGTCTACCCTGTTAAGTGAATTCATGTGCTACCTGTTCGTATTGTGCATTTTTCTGAAACAGCACGTTCTGATGAAGCGAAATGCTAAATAGTTGTGATAGCCATACTCAACTTTTTCTTGCGAGAACTAGGGCCACTGCCATAGATGAACATTGAAATTTTCAAAGTTATCAAATACATCTAGGAAGAGCTTACTTGATGGCAAGTAAGTTATGGAGTTAAAGGAGATAATTAGCAGGTCATAAATCTTTTTGGCTGATTGTTTACTGGTGTTATTCACTCCCCACCTCTATATAGCCATCAATGTTACGATTATAAGAGTATCAAAATATGTGTTTTTGTAGTTTCCATGAAGAAAGTGTCTTCAAGTGAAATTCAGGATGGTAGATCTCTACCTGTTCAGCTCCTAAGCCCTGTGTCAGAATGAATCAGGAACTTGGCAGATTGTGCTGAACAGAAGGCCATTCAAAACTTGTGATTATAGACAAGATTGCTGTGTGATTGGACTCTCTTTGAGGTGTGAGTTTTCATTCTTCTCTCTCTGTCTGTGGTTCCGTTTAGATTGAGGAAATGTAAATGACTTGTTGGCAGAAAACATTTTCCTATGAATGATCTAACTTTTAACTCAACTCCTTCAAAATACCTAGTAAAACGTATTTTCCAGGAAAAAAAGCAACGATTTAAGAAAATATTATCTTCTAATTCTTGAGTGCTACATGCAGTCACTGTGAGTAAAAAGCATAACTTGGTCTACCTGAAGTTACTGTGTGGTTGATCTATTTCAGATAAGGTGTAAGCATTTGGTCCATATTTACAGTCACAAAATATACGATTACTAGTTCTCATCTGAATCTAAAAACATTATAAGTAAAATATCTAAGCTTTACAGCAGAAGAAGGATTTAATGTATGAAAGTCAAGGGTATTCTACCTAGGTTATAAAACACTTCTATTTTTAAGAAAGTTTAACAAGGTAGGTTTACTTTCTTTTGTACTGGAAGCAAAGTTAATTTGATGTTTGAATTGGTAATGGCTTCTTGGCTGGAAAACTCATGTCTCATGTTGAATTACTCTAAGTCAGACAATAAAAATGATTTAAGGGGCAACTCAGAAATAAAAACCTGGAGGCTTTAATTAAGGAATGTTTGTTGTCAAAAATCAACAAAATTACGTTATCATTTAGGGTGATATTATTAATAGGATCATACCACAAAGCCATTATTCCATTGGTAATACCTTTTTCTTTGCATAAACATAGAAAATATTTATATAGCACCAGATAATAATTGTGAAATTAAGATTGAATAATTTATAAAACCTCTAGGTATTCAGTTTCATTGGAACATTCAGCTCCTGTGTGAGTAATTGCAGTCTTACATGCTTTCTCCATGCAGTTCATTCTGGACTTGGGATTCTGAATTCTAAAAAAATCTAAGTGCCCAAGTCGTAATGTAATGATCAGCTTGTGAAGAGCAGTGCCACAAGATGGATTAAAAAGAAATGCCACTGATAGTGCTTCTGCAGATTGGTGGGAAGCAAGTGTGGATTTTCCCCCCTTTGTTGAAAGTAGTTCTCTGAGTGCATATGCCTGAAGTCTTTCTTAGATGATTTAAACAATGACTGTCACCTTTGAATTGCTATCTCAGAAACTTTTCTAGAGCACTTTCTTACGGATACTTCATGCTCCAAGTGTGCTTGATATTGAAGGCTTATGAAATGAGTTCAATACTTTGGATGGCCAATAGGAAATGAAAAAATGATGTGAGAAAGACATATTGTGGTACACACAGCAGTATTTGTGGAAGTGGAAATGGGAAGAAGTTTTTGCTTGCCCTTTTAGAAATGCTGAAGGTGCTGGAAGGCTTGTTCCTGCAGTAGCCAAACCCCACCAGTAGCACATTCACAGTGTGGAGGGACAGATGAGTGCTTCTCTTTGCACAAAATGAGTTGAATGTCCATAGTGAAATATGACTGGAATTGGACTGAGGACTTTGGGAATAACACTCACAAGAATTTGCTCTGTCATTTAAGACACCAAACAAATCAAAATTCATGAAGGAGAATTTGAGATTATACGAAGATATACTAATAAATGTGACATGGACAAACAGAGCAAGGGCAGGAGTATGAGGGTTAAATGAAAGGGGAATAGTTGAAAGCTATAGATGAGATCTTTAGCACGTTGACAGAAAAGAGAAGTTATGAAGTCCCTCAAGGCTCAACAATTCTCCTCAGAAGGAGAAGATTGACAGACCTTTAAGAAACAACCTCAAAGAAGGGCTTGAACTTGTACTTTGTTTTCTTGGAGGCTGGCTACCTGGGAAGAGGATGGAGTTTTCAATGTGTCTGGAGAACTGAACTAATTAATAAGGTGGGGCAAAGGTTCACACATACCGAGTGTACTGAGGAAGAAAGAAAGGCGTGAACCCTGGAGAAAACCCAGATGTGCCATCTGTAAGGCACAAGTTCTCTTTAGCTTTTACGTGACTCTGAGATGCATTGAATTTTACAAGTACAACTTGATTTGTTAGGTTTCAAATGAAAAGCTTTAGGAACAATAAAATGAAAGTGTGAAAAACTTTCTTTAGTACATATGCTAAAGCAAATACTGCTTGTGCTGTCAGAAACCTCTGTGAAGGAGATGAGGGTTTCTAAAACTCCTATCCTGGAGGTTGCAACCCTTTTCATTGGCAGCTTTCATATGCATGGCACACTCATGTGAAGACTCTTGTAGATGATCTAGTAGATTAAGTATTGCTGGTCATATATTCATTCTCATTCTTGTAAGCCTTTATTCTTCTCATCCTTCTACTCCCTCCAAAAAGAAAAAAAAAAATCTATGATTCCTTTAGGCCTTTACTTCCCATGAACTGTAACGATCAAGCTATTAACATTTGTAAAGCTTATAATACAATCTTTAAGGGCCTTCAGAATGCATATGCAGCTCTGTAGAAGCTTTGTGCTTAGAGTTAGGTTTTATCTGAAATATTTTTTTGTTTGGTGCTTTTTTTTTTTAAATTGGCTGTAGTACAGTGATCATATTCTGGCTGCTGGCTCCACTCTTGTGACAGCAAGGGAGTGGGAAATGCTGGAGACTGCACCAGCAGGAGATTATTTCTGGAGAGTTTATGATTACTCCTAATACCTGTGTTTAAAAATACTGGCTTGTGTTACCAAGGTCACTAAAATGATTTTTTTTCTTCTCCAAGTTAGGCTTATTCTTGGTTAAGAAAAAGACAGAAAAAAGAATCTTAAGAGCAGAAGTCCTGACATGCATCTGTTGGTTGTCAGCAGGGATGACAGATCTGGCTACAGCTTACCACAGGAACTGACCTTGGACCCACTGCTCAGCTTCCTGCCCTGCACTACTGCTGCAGAGTGAGGCCAGTGGGTGCTCCCTTTATGCTTAGCAGGACAGCCCTCTGTCCCCAGCAAGGCAGGAGGATAAGCTGCCCTGGCTGTCCTGAGGGGCTTCCCACATCCTGGTCACGCACAGGAGAATCTGAGCTGCCCTGTGCTGAGCTAGCTCCTCTCGTTCTGCTAGGCTCTGAACTTCTGTGGGTTCTCAGGGAGAATCAATATATGTCAATACAGGTTTTCTTCTAAATCCTAAAGGTCAGCCCTGAGCAGCGTAGCATGTTATCTTAAGGAAATAACTAGTGAAAAATCTTCAGCTGGAGTTGATTTACTGACTGTGTACAGCTATCCAGAAGGTGCAGGGCTTGTATTTTCTTTTGTAATTGAATGCTGAGGAAGGTCCTTATTTACATTTCTGCAAATTAAGAGGATGGTGCTTTGCAAAAGATGTTTTTTCCCAGATGATTGAGATGACAGTGTCTGCAGTGACTAAATCTCACTGCTAAGCCACTCTTTTCATTCATGGCATGTCCAATAAAAGTGATTTCTTGCCTGGCTGCAAGTCAAGACATTTGATCGTTATCATCATTTTTTCTCCCACATCAACCTTTTCCTATTTTATGCAAGTCCAATCTAATTTAGATAAGGTCAAGATCTAGGCCACTCCTTAAAAGTTTTAACATGACTTTTCCTTTAGGTCCTTCCATCTAATTCTTAAAACTTCTATCGTAGTACCCCCAAGGTAGAGCTGGAAGAGAAGGTTAGTGGATAATTCAGTAGCTAAGCTATACTCCAATATTTGATATGCCTCCAAGGCATTACATTTTCACCTGTATCTGTTAAATTGCTGGGAACTTTCTTCTGTGGTTAATTATCTTTGAGTCGTATGTAATTTGCAGTGATGCAGAAGTTTGAAAGATTCTCGTAGCTTTGTAAAGGTGGACAAACAAATATAGTATAAGTAGCTTATCTCTGTGGTATATGCATACACACACATATTCCATATATATATATATATATATCTGTACAAATGTTTTTTCCAAGAGAGTGAGAAGCAAAACAATTGAAAAGGTTATTTAACCGTTCTAATAGGTGTGACATGAAATCAGATCATCCCTTCCCCCACCTAGCTATCTATGCAAAAAACCTCTCTGAATTTTTCTTCTTGTATTTAGTGTGAAAAGCAAAGGAGGAACAAGATTTTTAAAGTTTTTTTTTTTCCCTAAACCATCCCTGCAGACATTTTCTGAAAAGGATAATCCATCTTAAAACATGTTGACTTGCAAATTCCTCATGCCTCTGGCAGATCTGAAGAATGCTGCAGTGACTAAAGAGCCACCTGATATAGTTCTTTCCTCCAGCAATATCCTGGGGAATTCTATAGCATTGGTAGTGGGCTTTGTGGACTATTCTGACTGACTAGTTAAGTGCAAAGGACAGCACTAGCATAGTGCGAGAGATTGAGACAGCCACCCTCTTTACGGAATGCTGAGGTAGGGAGGAATTACTATGAATATTGTTTTTCTCGAAGTCACAGACTGCAAGAATGATAAGTGTTCTTTGTACGTATTCCTGTCCTGAGTGTGCTGAGACTTTCCAGCTTTTTCTGGGGCTCAGTAAGAGATTATTTCTGTGCATTTACAGGGTTAAATTCTTTCCAAATATATCAACCAAACTCTCATAAAAGCCATGCATTTCTCCAGACTGATTGAAATCTTTTGTCGCACTTTCTGATGGTATCTTACAGAAAATGTAAGTATCTCATTCACATGGCCACTTAGCATTTTCCATTCTATTTTAACAATTCTAGCATTATTTATACTGGCACTGTGATACAGAATAAAATCAATATGACTTTAATTACTAGTGGCCTGTATTTCTGTTATCTAAGGCTGCCATTGCACATATGGTGGACCTAAGGCAAATTTAGGTTTCACTGAATTAAGTTTAGTTTGGGTTTGTAATAGAGGTTTTCACATCCATGGTAGGCAAGCTGTACTGTATACTACAGAGCTGTTCAGATGCTGTTGTATAGGGAAATGAGGTTTGATATTTCTTTGAAATGAATCTGTACCAAAAGACTTCATTGTAATGTATGTGGAGGGGGGCCAAAAAAGGTAATATGTGTACTCAAAATCCTCAGATATACAGAGTCAAGCTGCAGGTAGAGCTAGAATCTGAGACACTTGGGATCCATGTGCTGTTTCTCTGGAAGGATGCTGCTTTTTATTATCTGTAATCAGCTTTACAGATGCACTTTTTTTCTCTTCTGACTCAATTACCTCAGTAGAGCTGGGCTGGGCTGCCAAGAGCATCTTTCTGAGGAGATGGGGACTGTGATGGTCAGCACTTCTGACCAGACACCTTTCAGATTAATGTATACAAGGCAAAGATGAAGCACTAATAAAGGGACACTGTGTTAGGCTTTCTGCCACTGTAACTCCAGTCCTATAAATTGCAAATCTGAGCAATGGCTGAGCAAGCAAGAATATCTTCACTTCAGAACCCTGGATGATAAGCATGTAGATATTTTACTCAGCACATTTGAGAATTGTTCTTCACCATTCTGTAGTTCTGAAAAGTCATACCCTAAACCCAGACTTTGCCAAGTGCTTTTCTTTTTAGTTCAAAAAACTACATTCAGTTAATTTGCTTTTCTCGTGCTCCTCCTGTTCATGATCATTCGTGTGGTACTGTTCTGCTAGTAAGTTCCTCGGGGGAGAGAAGGGAAAGGAATACACTTCAAAGTTTTATGAGGGTATGCTCACAGCAGCTTAATATTAAATCTAGACTTGAAGTTGTACGTGTCAGAATTGCAGTCTTTCCTTTCTAATGAGAGGTAAGGAGAATTAATATACAGCTCTCTAGCTTGGGAGTATTGAACGTGTCAAGAAAATTCAGAATCTAAATTTTGAGGGTAAACTGCTTAAAAAGGGAGTATACCTGAGATCACAACGAACTACTCAAGGATATTCTATGAGCAAACAAGATACATCAGATGAATTATTCATTGTGAATTGTTTGCCTTTGGCTGCTTAAACAACCAGAAAAATATACTCCACCATATATTTTTTTCTCATTTTAATTTTAATATTTCTCTTATAAACTGCTAAGTGCTTCTGTGAACAAATTTATGGATTCAGCTTCAAAATGTTAACAGTGGAAATCACTGAACATTTAAGTTACAATGCTATTTATTAAATGGAAAGGCCATTGTTACTTTTGTCCTGAGGCTGAAAGTGTCTCTCTAGCAACTGGAAATAGCGAGAGTTAGGCTTGCCAAGAGTTCCTTCTGAAGCAGATGGAGAGGCAACTGGCAATCTTGCTGAAATCTTGTTGTCTAAGCCTTCTGAGTATCCATAAAGCCCCCAGAGTTACCTCTCAAATTAACTTGATCACTGCGCTATATGAAAATATTCTTCAATCTTGTCAATGGCTGTTGTAATTTTGCACCCTTCCTGCTCCTCAAATAGACAGCTAAACTCTCAATTATCTCTCCATGTGCTTAAGAGTGATTACAGTCCTGGAGAACTTAAGACAGGAATTTAATGGCTGTGTGCATCTTCTTTTCTTACAGGCTTTTAAATCTTTTTAGTGACATTCAAAAGATAACCAAAATGTGATAATTATATGCCTGCAAACTTATAACTGCTGCTTAAAATACTATTTATATATGGCTGCATGCACTGAAGGATAGAGAGGCAAATGTTTGATTGCTGAAAAAGACTTGTTTGCAGAATGCAGAGAAAGAAACAGCCACGGACTCTGCTGGCATTCTCAGATGCACAACATGATCCAAAATCTGATTGTAAGATGATGCTATCAGTCTTTCTTTTCTCGCTGCCTGTGGGTTCAGAATATAAATCACAAGCTGTGTATGCTTCAGCTGATCCTGTTTGTTCCCACTGTGACCTTATAGTAAATGTATTGTTTTTTCATTTATATTTAAGAACAGATGAAAGTATGTGGGGACTTACTTCCCTATCTACACAAACTAAATCAATATTTCAGACACATTCTGTGGTACCAATTAACTGTTGCCTATCAGAAGTAATGGTGTTTGTTTTAGAAGTTACCACACCATCCATTCTATTTGTTTCTTATTCTCTCAAGTATGTAACCAATGGAAGTAGAATCAAAAGTTTGTTTAATTGATGTTTCTTCCTTTTGAGTTGCAAGAGAACAGCGTATATATGGAAAGCACACTGTGAACTGGGTAGTTAAGTAGGTATAAAGTCATTGATGTTCTTTCTCTGCTTCTGCTATATGGTACTAAGTATTCAGACCTGCGTCTGTGTGTCGGTTTAATTATTAAGAGCCTCTCGCTCCACAAAGCCAGAGTATGCTCTTTGATAAGTGTGCAATCCCTCTTTTCAACCAAGAGAAACCACAGCGAGTTAGTTGTGTGCAGCCTGGCTGCTGAGGACTGCAGTGCTCACAGGTGACTGCAATGCCGGTCAGTGCTCTGCAGCAGCTGCACAGCCGTGTGCTGCGGCAAGGGGTGAGCAGGAGACTTCAAACCTGGCTGGAGAGCATCCGTGGCCAGGTCGTGCAGGCAGCATCGAAAGGACAGCCCCAGGCTCTGCATGTTGAGAGATTCATCGGTCCCATTTTCATTGTAAACTTGGGGCCAGGCTAGTGCAAGGAGCCCCTCTTCTCCTGCTGGACTTAGGGAAGAGTAAACCAGGAATTGTTTGCGCCAGAGAGAAAATGCAGCTGGCAGGTTTTTTTTTTTTTTTTTTGCAGATTTTTTTAATGTGGAATTGTATTCTGCAGTATTTAGATAAGACTCAGTGATAAAAGCAAGGTGATATATCTACCACATGCTCTTCTCTGAGAATAAGAACATGGGCCATACATACAGACACGCAGGGACTGGTCAGAAATACCAAAGTGATTCCTCATTAATATAATCTTCCAGATGTTTTTGGAAATGTATTTGTTCTAAATGAAAATTGGTTTAAAATATTTAATCAATCAAAAACATTTTTAACAGGAAATGGGCTTTTGACCCCTGGTCATTTGGCAGAGGAGTAGTGAGTGGACAAAGGGATCTCAGTTCTGTATGGAAAGTGAGAAAATGTTCATGGAAAGGAATACCACTCGCTCCGTGAAAGGAGCTGAGAAGTATCACTAGTTAAAACGAAGGAGCATACCTGGCCTGGTAAAGAAGTTACTGTTTTTCTTTAAAAATAAATAAATAAATCAACATGAAAATACTGATAAGTGCAAGTTGGATGTGTTAAATAGTTTCAGATTAATTAAAAATGAAGTTTTTCAATGAATATGATTAATTTATTAAGGTTGTTACATAATTTCCTTTATAGATCTTTCACTGTAGGTAAAATATATGAGAATTCTAACCATCTGTGGGAAGTTTACCCCAAAAACCAATTTTAAGTTAACTTATAAGCTTTGCATTTAGACATTTTAGTATATTACAAATAGACTTTGTATATGAGAAGTCATTTGTATATGTTTGCATGTATGTAAATGTACATCTACCTATACCTATGGATACATATAGGTAAGTATACATAGGATAAGCAATTTCTCCCCTCTGTACCTTTGAAATAATCATGGATCAGTTGTGTACTTGATTGCACAGGTACATTCCCGTCCTTCCTTCATAGTGTTTGTGTTTTCTATGCACCTTCACATTTGTTCAAGTATTATCTCTGGCTTTGAGCTACTCAGTCAGCCTGATTTCACCATGAGAAGTGCTGTACGTTCTTCTGCTGGAATTTCTCATGAGGGACACTCAAGTAACAGAGACAGAGTAGGGCAAATCAGTTCTGACAGTGTCAACGGTAACTTCTTAAAGAGCTGCAGACAAGTACAGGAATAACACGATGTTATATGGAATGGCTCCATCACAGTCGTGCAGCCTATGTCGTTCTTTGGAGGCAATCTGTAATGGCATTCCTCTGGTCAGGACTTGCTGCATGTCTGTATGTCCCACACAATGCAGCAGTAGTTCTGCTTTGGTCCTGTCTAGCTCAAGTGCCTAAGAGGTGTACACACTGAGACAAAATTTCATTTCAGTGCTGTGTTCTGTGTAAATTTGTTGGCAAAATAAAAACTTTTCTCATCTCACGTTTAATCTGCAACCACAGAGAAGCATCATGCTATACTCGAGAGAGCTGATCTCAGAATGGAGGCAATTTCCTATTTTCAAGAACCTGTAATGAGACTAAGGGGGGAAAAAAACCCATACAAATTCTGCAAATTCACTAAGGAGTTTATTGAACTCTAGGCAGACAAGCTTGAAAGTGTATTTCCTGGTTGTTGCACATTATAATTTCCCAATATTAATTTGCTAGGGCTGACCTGGTAGAAGTTTTTCTACACAGTGTACTTGGTGTGTCTCTTTAGATGGGAGATACAAATACTGACAAATGGAAATTCATATATATATATATATATATATATATGCACGTCAAATGTTTATTTTTCTTGTGGTGAAAACAAATGTATAGAGAAATATATACTCAGTTTCAGTAAGTGATTGTTCTAAGTTTCACCAAGTTCTGTGGGTTTATGCTGCTAAATAGCAACAGTGGCTTTGGCTCTGGGAGATGAGTTCTTTGTTAGAAGCCTGATGCCTCCTGAGAGTGCCGGGCTGCCTTAAGAGGGCACCTGTGTGGCCTTGAATATCAATTCTGAAAGGCTTCAGGGTTGTGATAGAAACAAGTAAACAAGTTGTTGCTCATTCACACTTCTGAGAGAGATGTACTTTCTTACTTATATTTACGTCCTTTGGAGGCAATGCTTTCAAAAAATTGCATCTTAAAGATTTTCTAATTTTGCAGTTACCCAACCTGAGAACATGCAGAGAAGCGGTGTTACTTTCCAAATCATAGTTTTGAATAGCTGGATGAATACTTTGAAACAGTTTGCATATCAAGCATTTTTATGTGAAAGTGAAATAAGTTATTCACATCCATTTTTCACAAAGTAAAACCAAGGAGATGCACTGTACGTTGCATGCAATTTTTCCCCTTAAAATATATCCTTTTTGGCATAAGTCACACTTAAAGTTATGCATTAGTCTTATTTTCCAGTCCTAAATCTGCCTGCACCAATTGGTGTATGGTGAATCCATGCTGATGCTTGGATAATATACCAGGTAATTTGTTACCTGATGTGGATGGGGGAGTTTGCTTGACACTTAGCCTTCCGTTCTGCACTTGCTGTGTTTCAGCTTCCTGGGAAAGTTGGAAGCATTGCTTCTAATAGTGAGAGTTGAGAGGGCTTGGACCTTTCTATCTCAGATGACCTTATAGTAGCTATAGTCAACAGAAATGCTAAACTCTCTTGAGATAAAAGCAGGCTCTTCATAAAAGTATCTCTCTTCCAGGTTTGTACTTGGCTTCAACTTTCTTTTCTGAAGTATCTGTAAGGCTTTTTGCATTTGCAGAGGCTTTATGCTGTGTTGCTGGCAGGAAAACAGCAGGTTCTTCTAGTGTGGGCTTTTCATCTTGTGCTGACCTCTGTGCTGCTGTGGTCCTGAGTTAGCTAGCTTAAGCCCAGTTTCCAGCCAACTGTATACTACAGAAGTAGATTTTAAATGCATTGCACACTTTCCAGCTATTTCTAGACTACAACACGCTGCAAATGGGATGAGACTGGAACCTAAGTTGATTGGGAATGTTTCTTTCTGGCTAGCAATTTTCTCTCCAATAGCATGTGGATGTTCTCCTGTAATGCTGGATTGCTTTTAGCTTTACAGAGAATGTTAACTCTAAAAATTTGTCTTGGGATATCTTAATTTTCTAAAAATGTACTTTGGAATAAGGGGAGCATTACGTGCATTCTGTAGATCAGGACTCTCCTGTTATCTCACAGCTTTCATTTCCAACCTTCGGTTTGCTAGACCAAAGCCATAATGTCTTGAGAAGGTCTGAAGCAATTTAAGGAATAATTAATACATTTCTTCTAATACCAAATATTTCAGGATGTTAAAAAGCCCTTTTGGCACAAGAGAAAATTCCCGGTGAGTAATGTGGTGGTAAGCCTTGACTATTGATAGGTCATTGCCATGCTGTACCAGTTTCTCTCTCACAAATATCCAGGAACCTGAGATGGAGCAGAGTGTTTAACACTATTGTCAGGTTTCACTGACAGGTGGGTAGTTCAGTGTAAGGGAAACATGTTTACTGAGTGGTCTGAGGATGGAGGACTACTATTTTGATTTTGTTTATTCAGTACTGCAGAAAATTCAACTCTGTCAAGCCCCCGTGAAGACATAGCTTGTGAGCTTACCTCTTAGCTTTCCTGTCTGTCACACAACCACCAATGAGTTTGTTATGCTTGTTTCAAAGAAGGAGCTCTAAATCCAGAAAGAAATCTACAGCTTTGGATTTGTTCAGTGTGGAAGGTTGGTTGTGCTCTTACTGGCTACCACTTTCACTTACCACTGAAATAGCATTAGTTCAAGATTTGTTCTTTTCAACATTTTTTTTTCTAGTGATAATTTTTTAGTTATTAGTGCTGCAGCTGTCCTCCCTGAGAGTCCTTAACAGTGAAAAAATGCACATTGGAAATTGTTGGAATTTAAATGAAAGGTATAGCAATCGGAAAATAATTTAATCAGGAAAATTTCTCACATCAGCGTCCTTTCATGGATGAAGAATGCTGAGTGCTATTGGTACTTCAAAGTTCAGGTGAAATTCAACTCATGATGGCTGAGGAATGCAGTACATCAGTAAGGAAAGGTGAGTTGCAGCTCAAATGGTAATGTGCCAAAATTTCAGGTAATGTATTGAAGGTGGCTTATAATTTTTTTTAGTGATTTATAGCTAACCTTTATCGTTAAGGGGAAATCTGAATTGATTTAATTTTGTCTTTATACACTGTTCTCTGGTACTTTCATTATAAAGGATCTTGCAACATTGATAGGCATTAATGACTGCTCTGTTCATGGGAAAAATGAGAAACTGTCCCGCTTGGAGAGATGACTGACTAAAATGGGAGTAAAATTGGTACAGTGCTATCTGTCCACTTATTAGCAAATACATGCAGAAATGCTCCATTTAATTCACTGTTCTCTAAGGAGGAGTCACTTCCAAGAAGCAGCCTGAGATAGTGATATAAAACCTTTTAGAAGCTGCTCAGTCACAGCTGGAGATGGATGGGGGCAGCCTCCACTGCGTATGAAGAGCAGAGCCCTGCTAAACTCCTGCCTGGGCTGTGGGAAGTGCTCACTTCCACACCCACTGGGAGAGGGGAAATGTGGAACTCTGAGTTACTCAGCACTGCATAGGATTAAAGGCTTCAGCTTCAGTCTGTTTTAAATGCGTGCTCAAACTTTCTTTAGTACCTTGAATTAGATTATCAAAATTGAGTTACATTTGAGAAGACCAAAATTTGATATGAAATAGAAGTCATTTTCTTGCCTGTCTCAATTATGACAAAAAGACCGCAGTGCTTTTCTTACTTTTATGCCAAGTGCCCAATGCAAAGAAAAAAGACTATAACAAAAATTAAGAGCTTCCCTTTGCTGGACTCCCTAGTAGTGTTCTAACTTTGAACAAATTGGTATCCACAGCTCCAGCTTCAAACCCTAAAAGAAAGTAGCTTTGTTTGATAGTTTTATTATATGTTTTTAAACTACATGCAATGAGAGAAGTGGTGATTTAGTGATTCTGCACTACTTTACTGACTCTAGTTCAGATTATAACAGACTGCTAACCCCTATTTCTCACCTGTAACTCCAACCTATAAATTATAAACATGCTGGCACAATCATTATATTATTATTTTTTTTATAGCTCTCAATTTACAACTCTGGCTGTCCTTGAGCTGGTTCTTTGTATTTGTTACAGTCTCCTGAGGGAGGATTCATTGACTGGTGACTCCACATTTTAACTCAAAGAAAATTCAGTCTCATTCTGGTGTCTTCTATTTTTCAGTAGATCTTACTGTTCCTCATTGATTATGGGCTGAGGATTAATTATGCTGTCACTTAGTGTATTTACATGCTTGGGCAATGTATTGACTCATGTATTTTAGTATGGTCAGCATTTTTCCTTGGTATGGGGCATGTTTATTTTATTAATGGCTGCAGAGCAACGTGTTGCCATTAGAATGAATGGAAGAGATCAGATAGTGAAATTGTATTTATTCCCTCAATACATTTCTAAAGATAATTTTCTCACTACTCTGAGAACTGGAATGCCTACCCTTGAAAGCTTCAAAAAATTGGTCTTTTATGAAAGGTTACTGTTATTCATTGCTTTACACAGATCAGTGCACTGTCCAGTTAAACATGGTTCAAAAAGGGAAGGTAATTTTTCAAGTATTTGAGGTTTAGGCATTTTGATATACCAAAACTACTGCTAGTTTTGCTACTACTACTGCCTAACCACCCACTGTTCCAGGAAACCCACACAAAAGCTAAAAGAGGGGATGCCTCAGGAGATTCTCTATGTAAAATTTTCAGGTTTTGAGGGTGACAGAATTATTATTGTTGTTCTTCCATCTGCTGTTCCAAAGAATGTTTTGTATTGTCCATGAGATGTTAGGAGAATGCTTGAAAGCCTATGGCATTTACAGAGAAGACTGTTTGCCAATACAGCACTGTATCTCCACACTCAGATGCATATACATCTTACAATTTATATGGTGTACACCTGTGAAAAAAGGATTCAAGTCCATGATGTAAGCTGCAGGGGACGCATTGAGATGAAATATCATTGAGATATCAACTGATGTTGTGGCATATTGCCACTGAAAATTGCTCAGAGGCCACTCGGCCTCCAGGCTGATTTGGCCATGCAGAGTCTGAAGATGTCACCCGCAGTTCTTCCTGGTAGGCTCCCTTTTGGAACTGTGGACTTGTGAGGTCACACATAAAAGATAATTCTGCCACAGCAGAAGTATGCATGTATGAGCACATGCTACAGAAATGTACTGTGAAGGTCTTCTTAACTTGGCAGCAAATGGATGTTGCATAGAGGTTGAGGTTATCTAGCAGTCAGGAGGAGGCATAGCTTTGCTTCTGTTGCAGACAGTGCATCACAGATATTTTTTTCTTGAATTGGATATGTTGTAGTTCCTTGAGCACTCTGGCAGATGCTTTGTTATATTTAAATCCATTGTAGCCATAAATCACAGACTACTGGGATCTCCCTTAATCCTTCTCCTTTCATCTACCTTGTAAAAGATAAAATTGTGAAGGAAAGTAAGCACTCCAAATTGACAAAATAATCCTATAAATTTCTAAGTCTGTGTCATTTAGGAAGAATTTGAAGATTATTTTCCCACTTTAAGGAAGCATTTTTAGCTGAGTGTACTGTTTGTTTTCTCATTAGTTGTGCAATGTTTCACACAGAAGCCCTATCAGTATGAGAAACTATTAAGTGCTCCTTTAAGCACGTGAGATCTCCAGATATTTTCAACCAGTTAAGCTTCTGAAAATAGTGTAGCTTAAACTTTCTGAGCATGCTTAGAATTACCCAGTGTATTCATTCCTACAGTTAATCTCACTTTCACTGTAATTTCTGTGATTGCTCCAAACGAAATACTTTAAAAATCTTTTTCTCATCCCAAGATGGCATTTTACAATTAGGAGTTAAAATTGATTAGTAGTGATGTATATCACCTGATTTTCTCCCACAGTGGCAAGTACCTGTTGGGAGACCTCATGCTGTGTCTGTGCAGTGGCAGAATGAGCTGTGCTGGCTGTGTTACCTCTGCTGTGGAGCTCCAGTATACAAACACAGATATCTCAACCTCATCAACTTCTTCCTCATTGCTCTGAATAGGTCTATTTTCTCTTTTTCTTTGAACGGAGGGAGTTTTTCTAGAATCTAAGGTGATATCAAGGCCACATTGAGCAGTAATTAATATTAGTATAAATGTGCTTATTTTAAGGTGTGCATATCTGTTAACAACTCTAGATATTCTATGAAGGTGTCATATCTGCGACCAATGTAATGTGTTTGATACTCAGGTTGCTGTGTGTTGAGTAGCTTCTCAGCTTTACCATACCTGTCATTCTAACATGTTCTTAAATTCTTCTGTTGTCCTTCATTTCATAGCTTTGTAGCAATATCTGGTGATGCTATAGAGGAAATGTCTCCTGTTTGATAGTCTTAACACCAGTAGATGCATTTCAGGTCAGTTTTCAGAATCATTAAATTGCTGGCCTGATACCAAAAAAGAAATTTTTGTGAAGCTTTTGACTATATGCGGTATTTCCAATTTGCTGTGCTGGCATTAGGGTATAGGCTTTTTTGCATCGCAAAATCAGGAATTGTAGTAGTGTGGATTTCGATCAAGCCACAGACCTTCCTGTGGGATGGCTGACTATTCCATTGCGTGACTTTTCTGAGAGCCATGGAACTTCTGATGTCTTTCACTTAACAGTTCTATCACACTAATTTGGTATCAAGGTGCAAGCCACTTTTAAATATTGTTTCCTTAGTAACTTTAGGATGCTGGCATAATAACCAGGCACTGGTTTCAGTACAAGTTACTGCTCTGTCTCCTCTGTTTCTGTGTATGTGCAAAGGCAGAAAACTATTTCATCTTTGGTGAAGTGGGCTGGTGTGAGAGTGAGTGCTGCATGAGCACAACCTTCACACACACACAGTGGTGTGTGAGGTGAGTGTTTTGGCACAAAAGAAATATTTGATGGTGCTAGTCTGATGTAATTTCTAGGTTAGACCTAATCTATGAACACAGTGGTCACTGAAAGGAGAAATTACTGAACAGGAGAGTGTTGTATGAACTGCCAGAAAACATTCTCTTTCTGGTGATAGCAATGTCATTGGATGTGGAGAAATTCTAGTAGGTTAACATAGCTTCAGGGAAACACTATCACCTTATCAGAAGTGATAAAATGTAGCTAGAATAGTTCAGAGCACTTTGATACCTTAAGTATCGCTTGACAGAATATTCAAGAAATAATGATTAACCAAAAAGAAGAAATAATTGTTCATTCCAAGGAGGGTCCTGAGAAAAGAGGAGGTGCAGTCTTTGTGAGTTAAAAGAGGGAAATCCAGCTGTAATGGTGCCTTAGAAGATAGGGAGAAAGGTGAGAAAGGGAAGATGATACAGATCTTTGTGTAGAAAAAGCAAAGGAGAACCACAGGAAGACAACTGTACCTTTATGAAAGCATATTCTACACAGTAGGATTAGCTCCATGCAGTTCACTGAACAAGAGCTGTGCATTGACTGCATGACAAAAGCAGTCTGTGGTTATTCACTGTCTCATGTTTTTCATTTGTTCATTCTTTAAAATTTTTTTTCTTAGTGCTTTTCCCTCTTTACCAGCTCACATTGTTTTACTTATCATGTGTGTCCTAGGGGATTTTTAAGGAGGATTGAGAACTGTTTGTGTCAGATGGAGCCTGAATGCTAATTACCATCCTGACAGGGTATAATAACAATGTAAGAGCATCAGTGAAGGAAAAAAAAATGAGCAGAATGTACAATTATTTTATAAAAGAGTTTCTTTCCTTGAGGGAAAAATCTGTACATTTACGATCTATGACAATGGAGACGCTGAACTATGTAAGTGAATTACCCATAGCTCTGCATACATGTGTGTATGGAAGAGGATGAACTTGAAATGACATTAAGCAATTTTGTTATTGCAAGAAAGAACTAGAAAAGGTACTAAATTGCAAAGCTGCATTTCCTTCTCTTTCCAAAGCTTTGATAAATTAAACTTGATGTAAAGCAGAAATACTGTATAGGCTTCTATGGAAATGTTTATTATATTGCACAAAGCTTTCATTTTTCTTCATGCTATGTTCTAGGAAGAAACTTGCAGTATGTTGAAAGAAAAATGTAGAGGATCTAAGCTGTATCAGTCTTAATGATATGTTTAGGTGGAGTTTATTTGAGTGCAACAAAGGATAATCTAGCAACGATAAGGGATGGCTCCCAGCAAAACACCCTTACTCTAAAAATAAGTGTATTAATTCAAAACCAGGTATTGGTTGGGAAAAAATTTTTAGTTTTCACTTTATTAGAAAATTAGGTTATGTGACATTCTACAAATTAGTTTCTGAATTTCTTCAGATAACTGCTTTCAAGCAAAAAGAAAGCTCTGTGTACGTTGATCAGAAGTGATCTTTTACAGCTTAAGTCCTGTGTTACCAAATGACAGCCGAACCTTTCACCTGTGTTGTTCTTCAGCTTATAAAATAAGGTAATATGATACATCATATCTAAATTGGATGCCAGGAATCAGAGTGCAGAAATATCTGGCACAGGCTAGAGAAAGCAGTTAAGGTTGGGCTCTACATGCATGGAAAAAGAATTTTCTCAGGAGGCTTCCTGTGGAGAACATCACTTATAGTCTAATCCTATAATCTTTTATCTCAGTCCATACATAAGAGCAGAGTCATGACTACTGAACTAAATACTCATTTGTAGTCACAGTAGATAAAGCAGACAAAAAGGAGTCTAATTTAGAAGAAACCTGGAACACAGAGAAACGAATGTTTGAGTTTGAGGGATTCTGTTGTATAAGGAGCTGTAGCCAGGTGGTCTAACTATTAGTGCTTTAAGTAAACCATTTAAAACTGGGGATTTCTATATGTCACAGGAGGAATAAATGTACGCTGTAGACTCCAGTATGTTAATATGCAATTTTTATGTAGTCTGTAGGGATAGAAATATATAAAATCGCGTGTGTATTCACTTGAGTTATTGTGTTATTTTCTCTTCTTAAAGAAAAAAAAAGAACTTTATTCCTTTTAATAGCTTGGGTAGGTGGCACACCTATCCTTTAACAAGACCCTTGATTGTTACAGGAATAGGAATGTGCTATAGTCACCAGTTCAGCACACAGCGGTGTCCATGCAAAAACTACTTTGATTTTGGTTACAAGGAGCACCCCATTGCATAGAATACGGTGGTCACCTGTGATATGCTTAGTTTTAAAAAGCTTCTGTTTGGCCGATGGTTTGTTTTCCTCTTCTTACTGAAATGTTTCTAAGAAATTTTTCTGCGCGTATTTCTACACCAGTCTGAATTTTAAGGAATCAAAGAGTAACAACCAGAAAATGCCAATCTTTGGACCATAGCAGAAATAAATGGAGATGACATTGCCATGGTACTTGTTGCTGTATGCTCACTGCAAGACTGAAGGAGCATTATATGATAGCCCTCGAAGGGCCAGTTAATAAAAGACACTCATATCAGCAGTCAGTCATCAATACCTGTTTTAATACTAAATCAAGTAGTTTAGTGAGCTGTCAAATATTTTAATGATGTAGTTTAATTTTCAGTGATTATTTTCTTGAGGTTTGTTGTCAGGTAGAACAGAAGGTATACTATTTGTCTCCCTACAATTCATTTTGCAGTCAAGGTTTGACAGCAACAGTATTTGCACTATTTGAATGATACAAATGTAAATAATATATATGCTTACTACATTCGTGGCAGGTATGTGACAAGCTGGCATACCATGAACTGAAGTACTTCAAATATCTTTTGCTTAGAAAGGATGATCATTACATCAGCTGCAGTTACTAGTTGTGGAGGGAGCTGATGGAATCTCGATTTTAGAAGCTGATGGAAAAATTCTTGTTGGTTACTCCAAATGCAGATTTTACCCAATTTTTTTAGAAATACAAATAGCTGGATCCCTTCTCTATCATGGAATAAATGAAACTATGAACTGTTTCCTCAAGCCTCGATGGTCAAATCCATCTAACAGTGGGACTTCTTCCTCTTCTGTTTTGACAAAAGATGTTCTTTGAATTGTAACTTGAGCTTAGTGCTTTCTTTCTCTTTCGAGGGGAACTTTTTTGAACATTGTTCTTTATCAAATAGAATGGAATGGCAATTTGCAAGGATTTCAGGTAGTTGTTACTGACAAAGCTGGAGCTCAGTGTCACGAACTCCATGCCCAAAGTCATCATCATCCAGTGTGATGAAACACTGATGCCACAAAACACATTGTGTTAATATCAAATACAAACCACTCAGTAATCAGAGAAAACAGAATTGTGTCTTGATTCATATGGTTGCTCTCTGATACTTAAAAATCAGGCAGTACGTAGCACAAGTGAGATAAGTGATCAATTAATCTGAATCAGTAGCCATAAACCCATCCGTGTCTGTTTGAAATATATGGACCTCCATATCTTTGAGAAATGATAATTCCTGTACATATCCCAGTGCACAGCAACATGTGTTATAGATAGAAGTATAGGCTAGCACACTATTAGAAGTATTAGTTTATATTCTATTAGGCAATGATTCTATTTAGACTAGCATTAATTTCAGAAATTGAAGAGTATATTGTGGATTCTGCCACATATTCTTCAGTATAAACAAAGTGTGGTGCCCTGACTAAATAAATAAATAGGTAAAAAAGCAATGCATGTTCTTTAGATGAAGTTGCAGAATGTCTGTGCCAAGCAAGCCAGCTCTCTGAGTTCCAAACTGAAAGGCCAGTTTTCCCAGCTTAGGTGCTCATGTACAAATTCGAAGATCTGGGCTATTGGAGTTTGTACTTTATCTTGAATGTACAAGGTTGACAATTGGCCATACTTTTTACAAGCAAATGCTTGGGCTTCAGCTTTTAAGTTATTCAATTTTTTTTCTATTGCATATGACCTTGGGCTTTCCTGCCAAAGTAAAAAGCTCTTGCACAAAGATGCTTGCTTTTGATGGAGAAAAATCTTTTAATAGTGTCCTCTGTTTGAAAACGTGATCATCATTGAGCACGTAACTGATTACAGTAGATGTTGTGAGAGTCCTTTACGTTAGTATTGAAAATGACAGGTGAACCAAATTCAGTGGTCTCCACTAACTGGAAATGACAATTGGTGTAACTTCTGCTCTCAGATGTAACACATGGGGTACATCTGTTGCAAAACTGCACTGAAAAATTCAGCAGTTATTCTCTTTATCTTCTCTTCCTCATCTTTCAAAGAGCTCAAACACAAAGTAGGGGAGAGTTCTGGGTACAGTTCATGTTCTATTCATTTTTCTCTAGCTTGTCAGCATATTATGAATCCAGATATTATGTTGATGGAGAGAAAAATACTAAAGTACAAGTTGCTGCATGAGCAGTAGGAAAACCACCATGTAGCATTCCAGTAGCAAATTAGAATAAAAATGCTTCCATAATTGAAAGAAAAACATCTGTCATTAGCACATTAATCACTTATACTTTCTTGCTGTGTTATGTTTTATATGCACATAAATAAAATTTTAAGAAAATTATTTGGTTTACAAAATCACACAGTTTAATTTAAAAATAGATGTCATTTATATAAAGTTAATCTTTCATGTACTTCAGTGTCTATGCGACCTTTAATTGCATGAAAAATAGGATCATATATATTAATAATAGATTAGGAATTATGTAACTGCATCCAGTTTCCACTTGACACTGCTTTTTCAATGCAGTCTCATAGTATACTTGAGAACATAGAGCAGAACGAAAATAATTATATATAACTTAGTAGATTTTCCATAAAAACACTTTAATCTTTGGTGTCTAAAATAAGATGCCTACATTCAAGCTTAAGATAATAATTTGGGAGATATGCTGTGTACTCTTCCTGAAGTTTTCAACTGGTCTCAGTCAGTTCATGTTGTACAGTTGATCCTCTCACACCAGTTTTCCATTTTGACTCCAGTCAAATAGAACATTTAGAATAACATTTCAGATGTTAGAACATTTGACTTTATTTTTTTGAACAGTGACATATTAAGAGATTTTGTCTTCGTTGCTTTGTGTCTGAACAAGGCCATAATGGGTCTGGTCCTCACGTGCCAGAGCTCATGCTCTGCTGTAATTGAATCACTTGGGTTGAGAGTGTGGCGGTAGTTGTGTGTGTGAGTGGTTTGTCTCATTCTCAGATAATCTGCCTGGTCTGTGGATAAAAGATCTTGTGATATGTTTACAGGAGTGGTGCTTAGCATTGCTCCATATTGGCTGGCATGGTCACGGACTCCTCAGGGTGCTGTTACAGTCTAATATTGTTAAAAGCTTCAAAACCTCTCAAGCAGAACCCCCACTGGAGCAGTGGGGAATTCTTCGTGCCCAGCACTTGCAGGATTATGTCCATGAATGTAAACTGTTTTAGGGTTCCCTGGGAAGAAAACATAATCCTCAGAAGTGTTTCACAGCACTGTAATATGCCAAAAGCATACACATGGCCACTGTTTGCAAAACATTGTAAGGGAGAAATAAAAGGAAAGCTCTTTTCCTTTCACTTTATTTCAATTGGATGTAAAATTAACAAGTAAAATATTTCTGATCCTGGATGGATCCTGTCAGCCTGATGCAGCAGTGGGCAGAGTGCCCGAGGTAATGCTGTGATGCTGAGGCCTGTCCCCCAGCGCAGGCTGGTGGTGCTCTATTGGCAGAGTGTGCCAGCTCATCCCTCTCTTCCCTCCCAGCAGCAGAGCAGCAGATACTTGGCAGCATGGAGCCTTCCTGGCCCAGTGCTGGTTTGTGGCCAAGGAATAATAGTGCTCCTAAATCAGCTGGGCACAGAAAATATAAAACTCTTTAGCCCTTTCTTCATCCTGAACTGTCCAAGTGCTTAGAATATCTCATAGCAGAGCATCCTATGCAAAAGTGTGTGGGTAGTGAGAAAACTAATACAGCTAGGGCCATCCCAAGTGAACGTTTGCGGTTTATGGTATCCCTGCTTGTGGGGAAGTGGCACAAGTTTATCTCAGTAGAGAATGGGAAAAAAATTCTTTTAGTGATCATTTCTAAATATGATGTTTCCTGTTTTTTTTTTTTTTTTTGTTTTTCTCCGACATCTGTGTGAATTCAAAATGGCTCAAATATTTAACTATTACAAAACCATTGCATTTTACTCAGAGTAATTATAAATTCATCATTTCCCATGCTAGGTAGGATCCATTGGCTTTGAGACATACATCACCTTGAGAATCTCATCATACTGTCGCCAGGAATATGTGTTGCCCCTTCCTCACAGACACTATTTTAATGTTTTAGATAAAGCACTTTTTTTCTTATTTGTTAAGAATGAAATATTTACCTGATAGAGTTGCATACACTCTTCCTGTATTTTCAAGTAGCACATCATGCTAGTGGAGACAAGTTTGCCTTTTGGTGCAACAGCAGCCTCACCTGTAAAATGTTTTGGCAATATTTATCCTCTCCACAAGGGCAATTGTGAGCATTAATCAGTGCTTTTAAGAAGCACTGTGAGAGTTTGAGATTCCTGCCAGCAGTATCTTTAATCCACAAAATAATCTAACTATGGAAACTCATTTGGAATTTTTTCATTTGTAGTTGATTACTATTTCTTTCTTTCAACTGATAAATTACATCCAAACATACTGACATAAGTCCCTGAAAATGCATGCCATTTATGGTCTTAAATACATGCAGAGCTTTGTCATCTCGAAGATAAATGGTATACTTGAAAAGGGAGCATCCCAATCACATTTGACCTGTTATATAGATAAAGTCTGTAGTGTCTGCAATTACTTTACGATCCAACAATTCAAACCAATCTGTTTTTAAAGACAAATCATGCACAAATTCAAGCTAAGTAGTGTTCTCCTATGCTTCTGATTCATGCTGTGCTGACAAACCCTCATAAAAGCAGATAAGCTGTATCAAGGACTAATTAAGAACAGTGTTTTATGCCTCCTTTGCATAAAATTAAATAGCAGCATTCTGGAAAGAACTAAAGCAACACAATCTAGTGTATTTTTTCCTATTCACATCTAAAACTAAATAATAACCCAGGTTTGTTTTCTTTTGTTTTGTTTTTTTTTGAGGGTTCAATCATTATATGTAACTCAGGGTTTGAATACCAAAAATGAGCCATAGGCAATTGAAATTAAGATTGCGTATTTCACCAAGTTACTGTGGTCTGATTAACTGAGGGGTGTGGCCA
Organism: Cyrtonyx montezumae; assembly: GCF_038088225.1. Taxonomy (NCBI): domain Eukaryota; kingdom Metazoa; phylum Chordata; class Aves; order Galliformes; family Odontophoridae; genus Cyrtonyx; species Cyrtonyx montezumae. The sequence continues at coordinate 5,999,658 of NW_027071914.1, read as the reverse complement.
TTTGGAATAATAAGCCTATGTTATTTCTCATGCAATTAAGAATAAAATGATTGACTTCCCATAGTAACATGCTTATTTCAAGAAATATCTTGCTTATTTTTAGGGAGGAACGTGATTGCTCAAGTAACCTTGATCATTGCAAACCCACATAAAGGGAAAATAAATCTATTAATTTTCTACTTGATGCCTCTAATTACTTAGTCTTTGTCCAAACTGCATATGGCCATCATTCCCACAAGTCATTTGCTGGTAAAGTACTTTATAAACACAGAATGATACCTGGAGCTAACATTTGCATAGGTCCACTACTTATGCTGATTTAAATCAGTTGCAATATTTGAGAACTTTCTCCTCTACACTTGCTTATCAACATGAGAATTGTCTCACACATAAATTCCCAGGAATACTGTCATATACATTGGAAGTGAGTTGTCAGAAGATGTTGGAAAGTGTATGAAAGGCTGTGGTGAAAGTTAGTTTTGTTCAGAATCAAGTCTCCATCTAATTAAAGTAATGATCTGTATTACATGATAATGCATGCTAATCTTCTGCGAAGACAAGGTAATGTAATAATGCTTTTTCAATTTCTGGAACTCTCAATCTGAATATCAAAAAATCCTTTTCAAAACTTAGGCATAGCAATACCCTCATGTATTAAAGTCATGCCTATTTACAGAAATGAAAGAAGAGGCACATGAACTGACTACTATTAGGGTGGTTTGCATTCAGAGCAAGTCTGAGAGAACATTTAAACTACTTATCTTAGAAATATTATTTATTTTTTCCCCTGGTTTCCATTGTAATATGTTTTGTAAATGATATATTTTACTGTTTGCTGTAAAAACAATATCTTCAGGTTTATTTACACTTGAAATAAATATTTTTCCTCTGTTGTAGAAAATTGTTTTCTGCAAAGGAATACTACTGTCTTCTTTCTGCTTTTACATTCCTGTCTCTTCTTGACATTTATCTAAAATGACTCCAGTGTGTCCTACAGATTTAAGTCTGACAGTACATGTGGAAGACAATGGTCTCAGAGTAGTTTGGCTTCACTCCCAGTGGAGAAATAGAAAGTAGTAGTAGTTCTGAAACAGCACATTTTAACTGCAGGCACCTGTAACCTCAGCCTGCTGAGAACAAGAGAACAGGGGAGTTACCCTGAGAAGGATAATTCTCTATGAAACTCTTTGTTGAAATGCATTGGTTGTCAACTACAAGACTTTGTGAGATTCATTACACTAGAAGTTCGAAGCCGCTGAATCATTCCAACCTGAAGAACGTTTGTGGAACACACATTTCCCATGGTTCAAATGTTTAGTTTTCATTCAAATGAAGTAATTTTCATTCGTTAGTATTTGAATCTCTGCTTTTTATAGAAAAGTGGCCAAAGAATAATGTATTGTATTGCTACTAGAGCTTCCATAGTATTTCTAAATATGTTTTTCAGATTTTTAACAATTCGTTTGCAGCAAGTCATATGAAGCTTGGTTCTCTTTTGCTATTACTAAAGTTCCTATGAACATGTAGCCCTTTTCTTGAATGTTCCTTAAAGCTCAGAGGCACAGTTTTTTTTTTAAACTGGCATCTGAAATTCAAATATATATCTATACAAATCTTAAAAATTATTAGTCATATAATTTGATAGGTGTTTTACTTGTTTCTTGACTGCTGTGAACATTCACAGAAGGCTAAATTTAAATTATCTCTTCTGAGATTAAAATGTATTTTCCCTGAACATCTGTGCTTGTAAACTGAATGCTCACGAGAAGTGATTATAAACAGACTGTTCAGATATTTAATTCAAATGCAGCTAAGTCTAATTCATTTGTAATTTTAAGCTAAAATTCTTTTTTGTTGTTGTTGTTTCTTTTTGCTTTATTCATTCAATTTTGATAGGTTCTGGTAATAGCTAGGATGTCAAACTGCATTTTCTGAAGCTTTGTGTATTTCTAGTGCATATGTAAAGCCAGTGGGCACGTTACACCACAGTTGAAGAAAGCCAAATGTACAGTAGTCCTATAGGCAGAAGCAGGCACTGATAATAAATAACAGCTGAAGGAACAGCTGATGATGTCATATTTAAATTACTATCACGAAAAGATTGTGGATTACCTCTGACTGTGTCAGTGTCTGATTTGTTAAAATATATGGCTACTAAGCCTACAGAATATATGGCATAGTAATGTCGTGTGAATTTTTGCATAGTTGAGGGATAATCTTCTATTGCAGTGGAAAAAAATGTTCCTTTTTCGGGCAAATCCAGAGAAGCTGCCAATGTCTGAAATGCTAAACAGCTCACTTTCAGTACTCAGGGGCTGTTAGGTATAGGAATGGAAATACGTGGAATATTCCTTAATAAATATCAATAGCATGAAGTTGTTGAGTGGTGCATTGCAAGTGCTCATATTGAAATTAGTGGTACAGTTTTTCACATTGTGTATTATTATTTACAATTTATTATTACAGTCTTTAAGCTATGCAACTTTTCTTACGTGCACATTCACAGATCCATCTAACATCGGTAGTAAAATGTGAAAGAGCACAGCACAGATTAATTGATGAGATGGGGTTCAATTTTCAGTGTGTTTGCCAAGACGTTGTAGTATGTCTTATAGTGAACGAGAACTGGAGGTGTATTGAGCCACTGCTAGGGAAAAATATGGCACAGTTCCGATTTTCCAGCAAGTGTAGCAACAACTTGGAGCTGTAAAAACGTCTTACATCATTTTCCTTGCTATATTGATACACAGAATGTATTTGTAAATCAAACTTGTAGGCAGTAATAAAAGATAGGGAATATGCTTTATTTTTGTGTATTTTGACCAGTTCTTGATGTTAACTTTGTTCTCTTTTATAGCTAGGGACCTGTCACTAAATACAACTTAACTTCAAGTTTGATACACTTTCATTTTTCCAGAAGTTTTCCTATTCAACAATAAATATGTTTAAGTTTAGCTTTCAGATTAGTCCACCATCAAGGTAATGTTTTCATCCCTTTGGAAAGCTGATTTTCTTGGTTGAACGCGTTTCCTAAAATTCCTCAAATGTCCTTTAGTTTTAAATCTTTTTGGTGACAGAACAAATTCTGTAATGGAAGATCAAGCCACTTATCATTACATATTTGCTTTATTTTTCTTTATGCATTTCAAATGTTTTGCACTCTTTTGATCAGAGCTATTCTACAAGGGTTTTTCTAATGCACTGGCCAACTGCCTTTTTATTAGGATTCAACATATTCACCAATTTAACCAACTGGAGTGTACTTCTATTGCAGAGATTCTGTGTTTGTTTTTTGTCAAACACCGCACTCAGTGTTATTGCTCTTATGCCTGCTACCTTATCCTTATAATTTACTTTTTGAAATCCATCTGTATCACTGAAAATGTTCCTTATACTTGGTTGTTGGATAAAGTAGTTTGTGCATTCTAGCTCTCCTAGACAGACAGGCATATTAAACACCGACAAGTTGTAAGCATTGTTCATGCTGGAAGAGGCAGAAAAGGAATGCAATGTTTTGTCTCTCATATATGTTTTTTCTCATTTTATTTTGCTTTCATTTGGATTTTTCTTCCATTTTGGATGGACGTTACTCTCAGCACCTTGTGAAATATGCATGTTCTGTAAATGCTCACAAATATTACATAAATTGCCAAGCAGCAGTATTAAAGAAAGCCACTGTGATAGTACAACCAGTCCATATATTCGAAAGTAATGGTCTGTTCAGAAGGTGTTGTACATGGTGCATAGTTCCAGTTTGTATGTATGTTTATTTTGTGTTGGTCTGCTGCATGCTATCTACTACTGCCTATAGCAGTGCTATTTTTGATAGTGGAAATTAAAATCTACAAACTGTATGTCTGGCACTTACTGCTGGGTGAGAAAGGAGATGCTATGCTGCCTTTACAAGGTTTGACACAGTAAGAACAAGTGATGTTAAAAAAAAAAAAAAGCCTCTTTCTAGCTTTGTGCTGGCTTTCACATTCCTCTTAATTCCCTTTGACATCATCCATAGCTTGTTTCTTGAGCCACTGATGCTTTGTTTCTGTGTGTCTGCGTGTGCGTTTGATAATGCACATGTGAGTAAATGTAGGTTAGAATAGATGAAGAAGGGAATGTGTTTATGTGCATGTACACATAGTCCTATTGCTTGCATTGTTCTTAAAATCCAAATATCAGGCACTGAGCTTGGAGCACAGATGTTGTTTTCAGAAAGATAGTTCTTGTCTGTTTGAATGCCGTGGCAGATGTTTTACCTCGAGGTTAATATCTGACTTGCTTTAAATTCATGTGGGAAATCTGAAAGTTCCATTTCCTATCTCAAAAATCAATAGAAACTTAATCAGAGCTGCTAAAAACAAGTCCCAGTTCTTTTGTAACAGAGAAAGTAAACAAGATACAAAATTAAAAGTGACAGAATATTTTACATGAAGGACATGAAGTACACCACCAACTAAGCTTCAGCTGTACACAGCGTGTGTCTTTCAAGTTGAGGTTTGACTAGAGAAAGCTCCATCTGTTTTGTTTTTTTTCCCTTACTGAGGTGCCATAGCACATTTAAGGTATTCTTCACATTTTAGTATAATGTAAACACATTTTCTACAGACATGAGATTTATATCAAACAGCTTGTACGGTAACCTGGAAGATTTTATTTTTATTTTTATTTTTGTGGAAGTCTGGGTGTTAAATACAGATTCCTCACGTGTAGTTGTGATTCACAAGCTTATGAATCCTGATCCTGAATGTATTATTTTATTCTTATGTCCTATATTTTTATTTTATTTTATTTTATTTTTATTATTCATTTTTATTTATTTATTTATTAATTTTTGTAGTCTGCATTTATGTAAAGTCCTGTCTTACTTTCTAGCCTAAGCTGATTATCTCTCTGTCGTTGCTTCCATTTTCTTTTGTCTGGACATGTAATGTGAGAAGAAAGTGTCTAATGTTGTTTGTCCTGAATCTGAGGAGATTCTGGGGGTGCAATTGAATCACAAAGGCTAAGGGAGGATAAGATGACTGTGTTCAGTTTGTATCTGCCCAAATGACTGATCATTGAGCCACTTTGGTCACTATATTATATAACTGAATTCAATTGGGAAACAATGAGTTGTTTTAATATTCTGTTAGCAAACTGGACTACTCTGCCTGTCAAGTAAGATTGGATAAATAATCGAAGTAAAATAAAAAAATAATGTCAACTACTGAAGACCAGAAATAGAAAAATAACAATGCACCCACTGTTCTTTGCCCTTGTTTTTAGAATTTCAGCATGTGTGGATACATTTTGGTTGGAGTTGAGGTTTCTGAAGTGGCCAAACAATGGTAAAGCTGCAAATGGGTATTGCTGAGTAGCTGAGCCTATGAAAGTCTAATATATGTTTGTTGGACCAGATGGTCTTTACCAATGGAAGGTAATGGTTGGAAGGTTGGCAGTCAACAGATTGAAAATAAGGTTGGGTACGGCATAGCTAAGCAACGGGTAGGAAGAAAATCATGAGAAAGGTGCTAAATGCAGATAGCTATAAAATGCATACAATGATAAGGTCTGGAACACTTACAGGGCAAGGCAACACTTTAAAACACCGGACTTCTACATTTTCTATTCTGTCTCAAAGCCTTATCTATTTTTCTATCATATTTCTTCAGCAGACACCAATCTGTTTTCTGTTTGTGCATTGTGTAAACAAAATGAAACAGAAAAGGAAAGAAACATGGGTACTGCATCTGGCTTTCTCTATTTGATTCACTTCAACTTGATAAGTTGTTTCAACAGCGCACTTGTGTCTTAATTTTTAGAGAGGTCTCCATAATCTTGGTAGAACTGGTTCTCTGAAAATCATTGTGTCTTTGAATGTTCTGTTCAAGCACAGAAAGCTGACAAGCTGACCATCATGTAGGCTGGACAAACATCACTACAGGCCCCTCATTAGTAATGTTTATATTCATCACTGATAGAGCTTTTCATATCTCAGTCTCAATGAATTGAGGTACACCAGTGGAATTAAGGGTCTGTGCTTGAATAGTTTAGCAGTTTTCCCATGTAAATCAAATCCTAAGCCAGTTCTACATGTGTTTGGTAAATCCTGATTTCATGTTAATATTTGAAATCACGGTGAATGTAGAAGTTTAGTGAGGGAATTTTTCTCTGTGCACTATATGCACGGTGGCACACAGTGGTGGAAGCTACTTTTCTGATCATATTCTTTTATTCTGTTGCATGCATTAAAAAGTTTATTTATTTATTTATTTTCCACTTTGACATTCTGAAATTCCTCTTTTCCTTACATCTTTGCTTTTGATGAGAAATGTAGCACATAAGGCGACTATACTAAACTGAACTATACTGATTGCTATCTCATCTCAAAAAGACATCTTAGTTTTCCTTGGCCAAGGGTAGTAAGGAAAAGGGCAAATCTATTACAGACATCAAGCAACAAAGAAACAAAGAAAGAAAAAAAAACTTATAAGTGTATTGGAGAAGTGTTGCACAGGCTGTGTAGGGGAGTTGGATTGTGACTGAAAAACCAAAGTGACATGAAGAGAAAGATTTGTCTGAAGTACATCACAGAAGTGACGTGTTGAATGACTATCTCAGAGCAGACCTGAAAGAAAGCCCAGCAAAAGGGAGGAATCTGTGAAGTTCCATGCTAACATAAAGCAAAATTGTGTTTCTGAAGATGCAGAGTTTTGGACTGCTCTACAGAGCCATTAATTCTTTACTATGAAGGTAAATGTTTTTGCAAGCAAGAAATAAAATTTGAAGGAGTGAGTAGTATTCAGGTGAACACTTTCCTGTTCTGTGGAAACTGCATATTACAACTAATTCCTCCTCAGGAGGGGGCTGAACAAATTGACAGAATTAACAGACGAACTGCCTTCTGGAGTATGTTATAGTTTAACAACTTTATCATCATTTTAACAACATTAATTGACCATCACTTTTGAAAAATGAAAAGGAATAGTGAACATTCCTATAAAGCCTGGACAGATATGTTTTCTAACAACATAAGCTAATTAAATAGTAAAAGAAATAGTTTTCTGCTCATGAAAATTTTAAACAATTCTTGACAGAAATTGGTTACATGATCAGCATGATTTTTCTCAAGAAAAAATAATAGATTGAACATTTTGGGAAGCAATCTTACCAAATACACATGGCTTTCATTTTTCAGTTGCATGTTCCAAAAGATTTATTAATTACTTGTACCTGGATATTTCCATATAAACACTGTGTGAGAGTTGCACTCTTAGCTTGCTCTTGTTTTCTGAACTGGTTTTGAAACACCACCAATTCTGACAGATCTCTGCTTGTTCAGGTCATTGTCAGATAAGACACTCCTTTTGCCTTTTGAGGTTTTTCAATAAAATCTTCATATTGCTGCTCTTAAGTTTTGACTGTACTTTTCTGTCAATAGCTGTTTTTCTTCTGCCACACTGCATGTGCCACCTTTTCCAAGTGGCTCTCCAGAGGTATCTGCAGGCATCCAGAGGCTGTGCTACTGGTTGCTAATGGGTCAAAGTGACCACAAGCCATCAACAGATGGCTCTCTGCCATCATAATGTACCAGTGTATTTTCTTTCGTTTGTGTCTAGCACAAATTCAGGGAGTTCAATAGATTCTCTTCCCAGCCCTGAAGCTAAAAGTGCTTGTGTTGTAGGAAAAGCTGAACACGTTTGACTCTTATTAAGAGCTATGTGAGGAAATACGGTTCACTTTTCTTGTCTCCTAATGCTTTAAATTCACAAATGATTTGTTAATTAGCAGCCTTCTCTTGGCCATCTTTAACAGGTATTATTCCTCTTGTTTCTGCTGCAGAACATAATTTAAATAGAAAAGAGATACATAGATAAGGTATTTTTAAGGGGCTATTTTTCAGATGTGCTGAAGCAGCCAGTTTCAGTCATGAAAAAAACAAAATGTATATTGGGAGGAATAAAAAAATCCAAGGATACTCAGAATAGTTCACTATGTCAAAAGCAACTGTTCACACTATAAATGTGTGTGCCAGACTCAAGAAAGTCTGTAGTAAGTTTCACACATCATCTTATCCTGAAATAAGTAGGTGAGGTATATCAATGCGCCATTCTCTTTGTGTTTTCTGCCTATTCATTAATAGAGGAGTACTGTTTGATTGTCTTATTAGTAGATGTCTGCAAAAGCTGCGTCTGCTTTAACAGACAAGGACTGATAGGCTTTCATTTGTAGAAGTATAATATTTGATAGTGAGAACCTGCTGTTCAAACTGCATGTATTTCTGAGTTAATTTATTTGTTTTCACTTTGGACTAGTGAAAAATAGTAGTATGGCTTCACATGTAGAAAACACATCTGCAGCTGGAGTGCATGTTCAAGTTTGTGCTCTGGGACCTGCTGCAGCACAACCAGACTTCAGCCAGTGGGGTGGGCTGGAAGTCTGGCTTCATAAATCCACATTGTAAGGTGCCAGTGTTGATGCTCACATTGTAGATTGACTTCCATAGATGGATCCGAAACAATAAAGCTTTAGTAGGATTGATACCATTTGTATGACCAAAAAAAAGAAAAACAACACAAAAAGTTTTACTTAATTTGCATCAGAGAAAAAATCCAAAGGAGCCAACAGTTTGTCAAGTGGATTTGTTTTAAAAATAGAAACATTGTCATTGCTATCTTTCTTCTTAAAAACCTCAGAAATGTTAATGAGTATACGAATAAGTAGGGTGAAAAAAGCTGTTAGCATTCTTGTCTCAGACTTAATTTAAAAAGTTCTTTTGCCTTTTTTAAAGTTAAATTTAAGAAAACAGAGCATTAATATGTTAATTAATAGGAAGTTCAATAGAGATCCAGAAAGTAAGCAGTTAGGCTACATTCTTTTCTTTAGTAACTCTGAAGCTCATTAAATGTTTCTTGAAACATATATGCATAGGAAAGAAGTACAGAGACATTTTCTTGCAACGAGCTTGTGAAGAAACCTCCTGTCTTAAGAGACATTGGTATTCTCAAATGTATCGAGTCTTCTCTTCTTAGAAAATCACATTAATTAAAGAAGTGATTTTGTTTAGTCTTTTGAGTTAATACTTGAGACAGTTCTCTTTAGGTCCTAGAGCTGAGTAGAATATTGACTTTTAGATCAATGGTTGGGTTAAGAATGCTTCAAACAAATATATTTTAGTCTGAGACTTTTGAATATTTTTTTCTCTTACATCAAAATAAAATGAGCTTGAAATTACTCATATGGAGATAATTTCATTGACTAAATAAAACTTCCATTTTCTTCTTTTATTTTTTTTAATTAAATAGATTTAATCTTATAAACAGTTTCAGACCCAATCATTGGCACATTATCCATTTTGAAATATATTTCCAAAAGCATCACTTTTATTTCCTGTACCCTCTCCAAAATGGAAATATTTCTGGATTTCAGCACAGGCTTTAAAGTGTGCATCAAGATGAAGCTCTATTTTTTATGTGACAAACTCTTAACCAGAAAATCAGCTTCATTGATTCAGTGCCAAAGAGCTGTATTCTTGTTCAAAGTGTCACAGTTCTGTCTTCCTGAATTCCCAGTGACTCCTTTAAATACATGAATCAGTGGTGGGGCACAATATGGCTTTGAAGCAATAATGATGGTATCATTTTTGTTCTTCTTTGCCTTTATGATTCTTTGTGATCAAATCTGACTGTACACATTCAGTCTGTGAACTGTCCTTCCCAGATCCCAGTCTCAGCATGTGACAACACTTGGATTCCTGCGGGGTCCCAGAAGTCAGTTGCTCCTGTCTACTTCATCCTCTGTGGAACTATTCTGAATAGCATTTTAGTCCGTATCAGATGCTGAAATGAGTCCATAATCACAGGCATAGTCAGAACTTGGGTTGCTGTGCTATTTTCAGCCCATCTCCACATTGTGTGAGCAGGAGCATCCATTCTCACTATAACTAGCTCTGTAGCCTGTGGTATTTGCTGGAAAATCCTGTCTTCTGAAAACACATTTTTGTAGAGAAAGTAAGTACAAGGCCAGCCCTTGACACCAGTCATGACGGTGGAGGCTTTCAGAGAGGGCTCAGGCATTGTTCGATCCTTTTCTGCTGGCAATTACTGGTAACGTGAATTATTTTTACTGCAGTTATGAATGTATAACTTGCAGAAGAATCTGATGTTAAAAGCACCTTTAGGTCACTGCAGTCACTTCTGGTGCACTGAAATCACCGTTACGTAAGCACACACAAAAGCAGAACAGGCTCCTGCGGCACTTGTCGTCCTTGTCTGCTGGCTGTGAAGTATGTGAAAGGTTTACCTGGTTTATGAAGAGAGGCTGAGCAAGCTGTCCTTAGCTAAGAGCCTGAAGTTATCGTGTGCTATGTGGGAAAATATATTAGGAACATTAACACTTTCTTAGCTGCCTTTTTTTTTTTCCGTTCAGAACCTAGACAGGGTTTGCTGTGTTTATATAAAACAGCACAAAATGTTTAAATGAAATGTTTCAGTGCAGACTGACAATGCTTCGATTTATGAAGACCACAAGGAGACAGGCTGCTCTTCAGTGTTTACCCAGACCGACTATTTGGGTATAAAAAACTCTCTCTTAAAGGGATGAATAGAGCTGAGAGCAAGTTTGAATCTTGTTTGGCTCACTAGTGGTAACTGAGAAAAATGGAACAATTTGGGAGAAACCTCCTTGCTACTGCGTGGGGGTCCAAAATTAGACTGTGCAGAGAATAGGAGAAAAAGAGGTAAAAAATGGGGATTCAGTGGGAAAATAAACCAGCTCTTCACACCCAGTGGGTGACAAACCAGGAAAATACTGAGATCAGGGTCAGTGATTGGAAAAGATTCTCTTAGTGATATTTTCTCCTGTTTACTAACAGAGTGCTATTCTGACCATCCTTTTGTAATTCCCAGCCATGTTCCTTTAGACAGCTGTTTTTTTTACTTTTAGAGAAGATATTTTTTCTTTTTAATTGTAAGTAAAATAAGCTTCTGATGTCTTAGATAATATTAATGTCTTTTAAACTGAGTTAGGAACATAAGACTAGGAGGTGTTAGTCATTTTACTTTAAATGGAAGAAATTTCTTCTTAAAATTCCTGGTGTGTATATCTATATTTTTCTTACTTTTTTTTTTTTTTTCCAAACTAAAACAAAACAAACAAACAAACAAAAAAAAAAAGCCCAGTTGTTTACAAATTTCACTCTTTGACGGTTTGAATCTGCTTCCTCATTTGAAGACTGTCAGTATTAGATTTAATAGGCTTTTTGGTTATTTGCCCAGTTTGTGTTCGTGCACTTCAGTATTGCTTGTAAGTTACAAACCTCTCTGTTGTATTTCTAATCGTCTTTTCATTGAGTTTTTACCTTTCCCTTCTACACTTTTATTGTACCATGCAGTTTCTGTTCCCTTGTTATTATAGTAATAATAGCCAAGTTTTTTTAAGATTGAATTTTTCCTGCTGAGGTATTGATGGTCAGAACTGTGCGGAGTATTCCGTATGAAATCATGAGTATCTTGCTCAATCCCTACTGCAAGTACCTTTTAAAATCAAATATCTTTTCACAACCACCTTGTTTGCAGTTACTTTGTGATTATCTAAGACACTTTTACCTTACATAGAACTCTTTCAAAATGAAAAATCTACACAGGTAGAATTTTTGTTTAAACGAACATGTAGAAAGCATCTTTTACTTTTGTCAGTTCTGTCTCACTGGAATCGTATTGTCTGTATAAGAATGTCAGTGCATTTTACTGAAATTATTTGCTATTCATCTCTGTTCGTTTCCTGTTCTGCACATTTGCAGTTATGTCAAGCATTGTGTCATAGTCGGTCTAAGTTCCTTGAATTTCAATATTGACAATCTCTATAGTCATGTACAATTCACACAAACTGCTCATTATCGAGAATGCAATTAGCCATCTCTATTGCCTGGGATACTGCATGACATGCAGACAATTAACAAACGGTGAATGATGAATAGTTGAAGCGAAAATTGAAAGCAGTATGGCAGGAGAAATGAATGCTTCATTGGGTGTGACCTGTGCTGAATGCTTGTCTTTCTAGGACAGTCGTAAGAGAAATAACATTGTGTTTTGTGAGCTTGGATGAATTATTTCAGGAGGTGAGGCGGTTTCAACTTTACAGTAAAAGCTTAAAATTTGATTTATGTCACAATTCCATCAGTCATATTTTTACTGTAACCTCATGGGTTTCAGTGAAGTTATTTGGGGCTTATTCTATTGTAAATGATACCAGTGACATGTTTGAAACACAGAATTTTTATGAACTTCGTAGATTAGTGTTTCTGGCCTGGAATAAAACTGTGTGGTAGCTTGCAAATGTTAGTGTCTGACAAATCAAGATCTCAAAAAAAAATGAGTTTTCCTGGCAGAGTTTTTGTCTTTTGTTCTCCCATAGGGGTGATTAGTGTAACATGCAAAATGTTTCCAATTAAACTCACAAAAAAGAAAAATGCCAGCTTTTCATAGGCTCTAGCTCCCGAGGACTCAGACCTATTCTAAGATTTATTAAGGTTTAGAAATATTGCAGGTGTATCTGGTTGCTTAATAAATTTCACACTGAAACCACCTATGAATACAAATCTTGGATCTGAAGAATTCTAACAGCTACATATGAACACAGTCTGTCTGAGCTTGGCTATAGCCTGCTCTGTACTTGCCTTGGTTGCACGTGCTGCTTTATGTATCTTACAGCTGCATACCTATGGTACAAGACAATGCAAAACTCCAAACCCCTGCCATTTCATTTTGAAGACTGATGGAGGAGAGAAACCTCTGATGATCCTTTGTGTTTGCATCATCCAGGAAGATGGTCTAGTCTTGTGTCTTTGGCCATCTCTAAAGTAAATCCAGATGATATTTTGCTCTTCATGTTGTGTTCTCTGTTGAGACATTAGCTTCATTCATATTGGCAACATCTGCTGAAGGGAAGGCTATTTAAACACAAATAGACTAGCTGTGTAAAATTAGAAAGCCAAGGAAGTTGCTTGTATGAAATTCATGTGAAGGAAATCTGATATTTCACACGTAAGCACTAGAAATATATTTTGTGCTTTCATCATTTGACTGTTAACTGACATGTATTTTTCCTTTTTTCTTATTTCATATATCGGAACTTGTAATACATAAAGAAAATAGTGGGGACTATGAGGGACATAGGCAACCTAAGAGCCCATGTAATCTCAATGTGCCTAAGAGACTTACCTATAAATTCACTTTCTTTTATAGTACATAACAGAAGTACAGAATCCTATCTGGCTTATATCAGAAAGCTGTACTGTATAGATTAAATCTTTATTGTGTGATCCTATACCTTTTCAAAAAACGTTTTAAATAGCACTATTAGGTAAAGCTAATATGGAGCACCTACTGCGTTTAAATATTCAATTTTGACAATAGGTGAAAAAAACTATCACAGAATAAACTGGATGCAAATACAGCCCCTCTACAGATCTTAAGAAGTATGAAACAGTAAAAATCCCCCTTTCTTTGGATTCACTTTTACCTGGTGCAGTGCTGTACTCTGTAAAGAACAGATTGTTACGATCGCACACCGAAAGCCATAGAATAACTGTTCCATGTCCTGTATTTTGGCAGAAAAGTTTGCAATATTCAGTAGCACCTTTTTGACCTATAAATATATCACAATAAATATTTCTGAGTGCATTTCAAGTTGTGTACATACATCTAGAATCACAATGCCATGTGAAGATTCAAACCAGGGCTTTAAGCTCCTCCAGTCTTATATTTGCACTGTTGTCATGGTCAAAACAAGAAAAAGACTAAGAAAAAACACATCTTAAATTCTTTGGTTTGTTTGTACTATGAGAGTTGACTTTAAACATTTCCCTCTGGCTCTGGAGACTTGCAGAAATGCCAGATAACCCTAGTTTTCAGAAGGCTACCCTTTTTTGTGTTAACAAACAACTGAGAATAAGCAAATTAGGACGATGGGAAGATAGAATAAAAGTCAGAAAATTCAGTTTTTTTGTATTTAAAATATCAGTTTCCAGAAGAGGTAGGAACTGCTGTCTGAGAAAAGTTCTAGGTGTAGCGTTGTTCATACAGAGCACTGAAAGTGGATACGCAGTGGTGGCCCTGAGGGGCCCAGGGAAAATGTGAGGGACAGTGTTCTGTGATTCCCAGTTCCCTGAGAAGCACTCTCAAAATGCAGAAGCAATTTAAGGAAAAGAAGTCTTAAAACGAAAACCAAAAGCATGCAGAAAATAATCACATAGCTGAGGGCAGCTCTTTCATGGGCCCATGGAACTCCAGGTAACTCGCTATAAATCTGGACTATATTAGAAATTCCAAATTTTTAAGATAGTAATGTTAACCATCTTCCATCACCTCTGTTTTCTTTCATATGGACTTGTCCTACATGTGCAGAGCATTGTTGATGTTATTGATGTCAGCTGTGAGACATGAGTTGTGCTCTGGTTGGGTGCCTTGCCAGTCTGGCTGAGAGCCGATCCTCCCGGAGCTTTGTCTTTCGTTATTCATACCTAATGTTGACTTTTTTCTTCTAGTGTGTTCTGCAGACTCTTTCTGACAATGACAGATTATTTTTTTTACTCTACTGAAAATGTGCATTTGCACTGAATGTTGTTACTTGGTGTTACTGCAGTAATGTAAAAATCAGAAGTGATAGAGCTAGCATGAAAATTGAAAATTCTGTTTTATCAGTGTAGAACAAAGGACAAAATTTTGTACAAAAAATACTGATTGTCTTATTTGACTTCCATTAGAGCGCTGGACACTTGGACAGCTACCCCAAATAAAGCTTGATATCTTTTGATTAGAGAAAAGGACACATTTTTTTCAGCCTCTTTATAAATCGATGACACTTTTCTAAAGAACTGCTGTCCTGTATTCCAGCAAATCAAATGAAAAAACACCTCTCCAGAGGAGTGGGAAAAAAAAAAAAGCAAAATCCTTCTTCTGAATGGAGATTATAAGGTGATGGAGTTACTTTGTTCCTAGATAACAGCTGTGAGGACAATTAGGTACTTGTCCCTTCCTTGGGCTCGAAAGGGAATGTGATAGCACAAATAATAATAGATCAAAATACAGTTTATATTAAAAAGCAAAACAAAAAAGAGCAGTCTCACAATAGGTGCATATCAGATTGTTATACCACCGATATGGAATTAACTTTGACAGGATATGGAGGAGGAAGTAAAATTGAAAAGAAGGTGAGCTCTTTCCTGCAGAAAGGATGCTGTCACAATGAACAGGCCTGAAATCAGAATGACAGGCAGATGAAGGTCGTTTCTCCCAGATGGCCGTAATTTGGAACAAAATACATTTTAGAAGTGACACAAAGGGCACAAAGCCCAGAACTGGCTCTCCGTAGAAAGGGAAAGCTTCAGTTGGAAGTCCAAATGCAGTATTGGTGTTAGGTGATGTTTTGTGCAAGAGAATGTGTCTACAGTGAAAGCCACCATTATCTACCTATGTATTTGGATATGCTGTGCTTCAGACAGCATCAGTCTTTAATGAGAAGAGGTTGCAATTAATCTCTTACACCTTAGATCACAATTACAGGGAGGATCTAAAAAGTACTGCCATGTGGGTAAGTACCAAGTGTAAATTAGGAGAGATTCATTCCATCCACTTCCTCCACTAACAGGTTTAAGGTCTTGACTTTGCACAGTAACAAGATCAGAGAAATGCCTGAAGGACAGTTCTGGTATAAAACCAAATGTCCCCAGGTGACTTAAAGTAGCAAAATAAATAAATAAATAAGGTCCTTTCATCTCATTATTAATTGTATAATTAATGCATCCTGTGTACTGATAACAATAATGCCATGTAATTAATTTTTAGGAATTAAAACCTTGCCTTTATCCAGTCTCATGGTCCACTTTTATGTTTATAGCTGTGAACATAAATCCTCTTATCTAATTATAACATGACTGTTTTCATTGTTCAAAAGGAACTGTTCTTTATTCTTATTTCATTTTGTTATATTTTACTTTAAGGATATAGAAAAGCATATAATTAATATAATAAACGTGACCAACGAACACACAGAATTTTAAGACATCAGGGAAATTTTGCGCTGGTTTGGATAAGGTGTGATATTTCATTTGTTTTCTGTATCTGTTTTTGTCTTCCATGATTACCCATTCTGTTTACAAAAAGGCTCAATTAGCATTTGAATAGTAAGCCAGAGAGCAGACAGGTTGAGAATTCTTATGGAACTAATTTGGCAGGCCTTCTCCTACCCCCCACCTCTCTCTCTCTCACAGAGCTTTTTCTTTCTCTCTAATCAAGCTGCAGTTATTAAAGCCAGAATAAAAGAACTGATTTTCCATTACAATGATGCATGCACAACAGTGCTTTGCTTTGCTTTGCTTTTTCTTTCAGCTATGCTAATTGGACTCAAAGGAAATATTTAGTTTATAATAGCAAATGAAGAATTCATTAAGTTCTAGTAAGGAGAAAAGCCAAGCAATGGAACTGGACATTATTTTTTGAACACGTTCTCCCTTTCAAGGTACTTATCTTAAAACTTACAAATTGCAACAGTACTATTTAATTTTCAAACCGGATTACTTTGAGAAAATAAAATTTAGAATTGGGAAAGAAGGGAGAGATTTCTTTACACAATAGCAGATCTGCAAAATCAAAAATTAGAGTGAGCAGTTAACTTCAATACAGTTCCACAGGAGGACCTAAAGACAAAAAAAAACCCTGTACTACTGTGTCTCCAGTTGATGTTTTAGTGCCCCTGGGGTAAATCAGGAGTGGCTGCACTGGAATCAAAAGAGTTACATTGACAAAAAAAGTCTGCAGAGCCTGAAGCTGCACAAGAACAACGTCGTACAGTAGATTCCCAGAATTTTTGCCTCTGGTCATAGCTGTGTGTCTCATAAGAATTGCCTAGTTCTGATTCCTTACACACTCAGATACAGTAAAAGGCAGAAACCCATTCCGTTTCTTGTGATTTTATTTTTGATCCTGCTATTTGAGAGCAGAAACAAAGCATCTAGATATGAAATACTAATTAAACATGAGATTCTCACACTAAACGTTTCTTTGATTATGAAAAAACACAGACTAGAGCAAGGATTTGTGTTCTGAAGAAATCTCATGAGTTTATGCTAGTTTGATAAAATCTGGAAGAATGTGAGTGCTCGAGCTGCGTAGAGGTGATTATTTGGTAACAGTCTTTAGAACTTAACAAAAAAATGTGTATATGAGAAATCACTTTGACTTTAATTAAGACTTAAGCTGGTGGATAGGTTAAGGTTAAACCCACACCTAGGTTATTTGCTGGTGTGGGGTTTTAAAGTGACCCGTGACTTCTAGGAACTGGGAGAGCATGGTATTTTGATGAGATAATTTCTAGGAAAACGGGAAGCTGAGACTCTGCGCTATCAAGTAGTACCTTTATGTTGCTGTGCCGTGACTGCCTTCATTAGAGGCAGAGCTAAATTACATGGGTGTCAGAATAGTCAGAATCCGATTCAAGATCTGAAATCTCTGTTTGTTTCCATGTCTGCAGACCTAAGCAGAACATGGTCACTGATCTGAAATTTTCACTCATTGGTGTGCTAGGGACGGTACAAAATGAAGTGCTTTTACAGACAATGTATTACCCAAATCACGCCTGGATAAACCAGAGAGCTCCTGTAATTCCTTCAGACTTTGATTTTGTGAAAACCTGAGGATTGCTGACAAAATTTCCTTTTGCAGGAGCTGACATTGCTATGTTGCTGGAGAACAGGGAGGCAGTTTGCATTGCTCATAGTGATGCATTTACTCTTAAGCAGTGGAAAACCTGAAGAGTACTGATTTTCCACAAAGTAGTGCCTTTTTCTTGTATAACACAGATGCATATTCTAGACATGAAATTTACCTTTTCTCTTGAAATATGAAAGTTGTTTGGCACAAGGCTCTGGACTGAAGGCTGAGAAGTCACCCACACAGGCATTACTGTTTTTGTTCTATAGCACCTTGTGTGGTTGATAGGACTGAACTGCAGAACTAAATGAAATGAATGCTGTGTTCTTTTCCAGCATTCACCATTGCTCTTATTATCATTATTATGGTGGTTTTTTTTTCTATTTCTAAATCATTGGATGTTTTTTTCCCTAATACGCTCACATTGGGTTGCAGGTTCTTTGCACTCATTAAATATTGTTTGTGCCATTTAGGTAGCTAAATAGTAAATTATCTCAGAAAATTTGTGCGTTTCTCATGGAAGCACAGCTCTGATGAGAAAATTTGGCTTGTGATGTACGAACACCTCACAGAGGTTGAAGACAGGCCTGTATCCCCCTGCTTACCGAGGATGCTTTTTTCTGTGTACTGAAGCCCAAGACAGACAGATTTTAAAGCACCTTGCTGAAAGTCTGTTTGTTAGTTTGTGGTATGGCTCAGAATCAAAGATCTCTGCAGTCCTGAGCAGAAGAGGGGTTGTTAGCATGGCAGTATCAGCGCTTGACAGCTGAAATCAATAAAGTCTGAGTACTCTCACGTTGCTGCTGTGTGCAGAATAAGCCGAGGACTGAACGGTCTCTGTGCTTGTGATACAACATTTCTATACATGAGGAGTCAGTTGCTCCCTCTGATAGGCAAGCACCCTTGTCATCTTTGAAGCCATCATCTATGAGGTTACTGCAGCAGAATTATGACAGTACAATGGTTAAACTATAAAATTGACTTTGTAAGCACTTTAATAACCAAAACCTTGCTGTTCTCAGCATGTACATCATGACAGAGTGTAATAACCAAATAAGGTGGAAGGGGTTTGTTAGCAACTGGCCTGAAATCCTGATATCTGCCAAATATTAAAAATGCTTCTGGAAGTTGAGGAGTTTGTGAGCCCGGGTACTTGTTAGGCCTTTTTTCTATCTCTGATTTGAAGTCAGCTGCTTGTGGACTCCTTTTCAGCAAACTAAGTTATTTCAGGCATTCACTGCCAGCATGGCACTAGTTTCAGAAACATGGATTGAAGGGGGCTGGGCGTGCATCCCAGCCTCAATGGCACCTGCCTCCATTCTTGTACTCTTTCTGCCTGGAGCTGCTGGTGACTGATAACGCGCTGATGCAATTTCCACATTTCACTTCACAAGAAGAGTGAAGAAAGTGCCTTTTTCTGCCTGCCAGTTGTTTTATGTGATGGTTTATCCTTTGTCAGTGTTCTGCCATTGCTCCTTTTGAAACTTGAGCCTTTATATTTGCTACCCTTTATTAATTAGCCCTAAAACAAGATGTAATCACTGTCTAAATGACAGGCAGGCAAATCCTAACCTGTCCCCTGCATCCCTCTCCTACACCTGATCAGCTGTTTCTGATTTCCCAGCTTCCTGCATTCCTCCTTTGAGCCCTTCTCCTTTCTCCCTAAGCCATTCAGTACTCTCCTGCAGCTCCCCAAGCTCCTGGCACCTTTGGTCCCGGGCTGCTTGCAGTGTCCCTGCGGGTTCCGCAGCACTGCAGGTTGTACACAGAGCTCCTTATGAGCCCCTGGCATCCTCTGCGTTATGCTGCTGCCATGCACACTCCTCTCTCCACACACACTGCAGGTGACAGGCAGCGACTGAGACCAGAAGGAATCAGTGCTCTGTCAGAAAGAGATCTGTGCCCTGGAGAACGGCAGCTGCAGGCCAGCTCTCTGCACCAGAGCTTACCACGGACACCCGACTCTCCTGTGTCTGCTGCTTCTGAGTGGTGCTTCCTGCATTAAGTCGCAAAGATAGTTCTTTTATGTAGATATATAATTTTACCATTGCAATTTGCAATTCACTCTGTTGAATGGCTGAACGTGCCGGCTTACACAGTTAGCAGCAATGCCACCAGCCAGTCCTCCCATGCACTAGGTACGCCACTTACTTTCCAAGCCTATAAATTGATTTGTGTTGCTTTGAATCACTTGCAAGGGAACCATGATGATAATCAGAGCAGTCTGTTTTTCTCCAAAAATGCATACAACATTTGACTATTTGTATTTACAGTGTGAAAATGATCCGTGGTGTGTTTTTGTAGCTGTTTTCTAAACAAGGGGCATATTTGCACACTGAGAATGAAAACAAAAACAAACAAAGTGAAATCTTCCCAGATATACTTTTATAAATTTGTTCAGGCTGAAAATACCAACTGGAATAATGATTTAGCTGAATAACAAATCCTCTTAAGCCTTTATCAAGAAGACAGACCAAACACTGACTGGCAGCTGAAAATATCAAAAATGGAGGGCCATTTTCTCATTATGTCATTTCTCACTGCTCTGCTTTCACCTAAGATGCATATAAATTATAGAAGCCTTAAAAATTCCTCTCCTTTAAAAGTGTGGAATTCCTTGCTTTATTTCTGCTCTCTTGGATGCTGGAAACAGCTGGAAAACTCATGACAGGCTTTGCTCATATAGAGATTTGATTCTGGTTTCTGTTCATGAATTGCAGTTTTGTTAAACATAATGGCAAGCAACTCGAAATACCTGTGCTATAAACAACCTTAGAGGAGTGATGGAAGACTACCTTACTTCATCAGATAAGAGCTCTGTTTTTCATACTTAGCTCCATCTAATTATCATCTTGACGGCAGTAGTTCCTTAGATCTGTCGTTAATTAACTTGAACTTTTCAGGGCTGAGATAGGACTGAGACAGTGAGGCTTAGGATTTAAGTACAGAGCCCAGATTTTGGAATCTTTTTCTTACTCAAATACAGCAGATGGAGAGAAACAACCGGAATTGGGTCAGCTTAAAGTCTGATCGTGCAGGTTAGACTGAGAAGAAACACAGCCTTTTTGTCATTCTAGTTGTTTTGAAATACAGATGAAAAGGGTGGGGCCATCTTTCTGAAGCAGAGTTTTCCAGATTCAGGCTAAAGTGCTCAAAATTGAAGGGGAAGGTGCAGTTAGGCATATGCTGTGATTTGATCTCCAGATTAATTTTGCTGAACAATTGAAAATTATGTTCAATAAAGCCATCCTTTCAAAATATAAGCTCCTCTTTCTGCAGTGGAATGCATGCAAGCATGCTGCACAGATGAGTGAATGCACTGCATTTAGCAGTCGATCCTGCACTTGTAAAGATACTCACGTGCCTGTACGGGTGACAGCCTTCATCATGATACTGACATCTCATACATTTGGTTAATTTTCCTGCCATTGATTTCAATGGAGCTAATTGCAGTAGTAAAGTTAAGTGTGTGAAAATCTTGGCAGTGCTGTGAGCTCCGTAATTAAGTCCTAGGGTTTGTCACTGAAGTTTCCATTCGAACATATTGGGGGATAAATAGCATAGTCCTTTGTGCCCAGAGCGCCTCTACCTGCATTCAGGAAACCAGGACAACAGAGATTTCAATTATCTAAGGACAAAGTGTGTTTAAGCTAAATCTGATTGCAACCAAGTTTCATTTCCATCAAGTTTTCTTCAACCTGGGAGGTTTTGTGATAACTTGTACAAAAATGCTGATTAATGATCATCATTTACAAATAAATGTTTTGCCTTCAGTGCCAGTGGGAAAAATGCTAATATTTATTGCTTACCAGCAAAGGGTTTTCAGCAGGCCTGTCAGAGAAACTAAAAATGCTTTACAGTGTTAAAGAAGATTAAGCTGACAGCAAGCCATTTTCTGTTGTCACATGAACAACCTTACATGAGGTTTATTCATTGAGTCAAGTGAAAATTAATTACATATATCAAAAGAAAAAAGTGTTGATTTAATTGGAAGATTTGTTTACCTTTATTTGAACAGCCTGAAAGCTCTTTTCAGGATTAAGTATTTTAATTAAGTGAATTTATAAATGAAAGTGATTCAGGGTCATTTTCTAGGGTAGAGTTGTTACAACTTTAGAATAAATATTATTAAAGTGTGTAATCAAGTGACAATTAATTATCAATCCCAAAGCTGACTATATCACATAAATCTTAATATTGTTTGTAGAAGAGAAACACCATTGAAATAGCGCAGGCAGTACTCATTATTTTAAAGTTTATGTTCTCTTGAAGACTGTAAAAAAGGCAGGAGTTATTTTCAAGTTTAATGCAAGCAGAGTTTCAGCTACTCCTGCAAAAACTGACAGATGGTAATTTATTAATAGTCAATAGAATATAATAGAAAAGATAAAAGCTACCAGAAGTTTGTCATAGCATTTTCTCCTCCTGCAGTAGGTAAAAAAAAAAAAAAAAAAAAAAGATGCTGGCATTTTATTACGAACATAAAGGAGGGTTATGTTTTTCTAAATAAATTAACTTTTCTGTGCTAGAATGAAAACAAAACAAAAAAACAGAATGATTTCTGCATCTTTGTTCTTCACATAGAATTCCCAACTGTACAGGCCTATATTGAATTTGTTTCAGAGATCTCCTAAATCAGGGCTCTGTATTCCTGTGTTTTTTTTGAGACTGCTTTACTGCAGAAAAAAAGGTGGAGTCCAGACTTACACTGGCATGGTAAAATCCAGGTAGAGATGAAGTAACGCTTTCATTGCCTTAGACAGAAGTCATGGTCCTTCACTCTGTCACCATCATTGATCCTGAAATTCTTCACAGCTCTTCCAAGGCTGAGGAAATACATGGTGCTTCCCCATCGCTGTCTGTACTGTATTTTGGTGGTTGTGGCACTCTCTTATGAGGAGAGAAATCTGAATTTTGAATCCCTTCAGGCAGAAGAAGGAACTGCAGTAGAATCTCCTATATCATGGTTGACTTGTTGCATAAAAAACGAGATGAGAGAAGCCTCAAGGCTGTTCTTTAACTCTCTTAGGGGAAGACAGATCCCTGCTCAGCTGCAGAATGCAAGCATCTCCCTTCTGCACTGGGTTTGTAGTAGTATTTCTGAATACACGGTATTGTGGCATCAATGGCTTCAGAACAAAAATATAGACTTACCTAGGTATTGTCCAAGCCAGTCTCACTTTTTCAAATGAGGATGACTTGCTCAGTACTCAGATTGCCCTGAAGCTCATTTTGAAGAGCTGGAGGATGATCCCAGCACTATAAATGGAAGAAAGGGAGAAATTTGGATTTCAGTCTGGACACCAGATACCTACAAATCTCTATGCACTTTGATTCTTAGTAAATTGAAATCAGAAAAGCTGCCTGCATCTGAGGTGCAGTGAGAGTAAAGATAGTGAAAGGCTGTAAGGTGTTGAGGTATTAAAGTAATGGAGGCCACAGAGGGACCACATACTGATGTATATGCTGAAAGAAATCCCTGAAGGAGCCTGGGGATAACCCAACTCCATTCTGCCTCAAGAAGGAAAAAGAAATAAAAGCTGTAATACAAAGCTGTAAATACCAGAATTGCAATAGTCGTGCTCTTTTGTCCTCTAGGCCATCCATACACCAGTACCATTGTTTGCTTATAGAAGACAGAATTTTTCTCATGCTGTCAGGTTTGATGGTATCTACTTCAGTAAACTTCACAGACTACTCACTGAGTTAAGTATATGGTGAAGATACAGAGAAAAAGAGGTCAACATGGTGTCAGCAACCATTTTACAGGCCTCTCAGGAAGGCAAAGGAGAAAAAATACAGAGAAAATGCAAAGCAAATCTAACATAAAATGGAATGGGATGATGCAAACCATAGCCTGAAATAATTCTTTGTGTTGTGTTATTTGTAAATGGCCATGTACTAATTTGCAAAAAAAAAAAAAAAAGGAAAGGTAAGCAGGTAAACTTAGACTTTTTGACTCAAATGAGTAGACAGAAATTCACTGGGCGTTACTTCAGTTTGAAAGAGAACCTACTTATAGAACTGGGTGCCTTGGGTGTCTTGTGGTCTTTTAATCCAGAGCTGGCTTATTTGCAGATGAGATATAGAAACAAACCTTTTGGATACACTTCATGAATGCAGAATGCAGCTGCCAGCCTTTTTCAACTGCTGCCAGCCCCAGGTTCCCACGCCCCAACCTTCATCCTCACAAGTGATGTCTCTCTGTGACTTCTTCCACCCCTCCCACCTACTAGATATCCTACCTTCCTCCTACTTTCGCAAGATCAGTGTCTGAAATAGGACTGTATTTAGCTTTGCTCAGCTGGGAGAGGAGAAGGATGGATCAGATTCAACTTAATTTACAGTAAGGCGTGTGGATTTACTATTCCTGCACCTGACTGTAAAGCCTCCTAGAGCCAGCATGCACCACGGCTCTCACTTGTGCCTCTTCTGTTACAGGAACTAGAACCATTCTGAAGTTTGCCATGATATTAATCTCTTAGCCTTCAATTACACTCATTGAAATTCTTTCATATTAGAGAAGTTCTGGAGAATAGAAGTCCTAATGCCTGTACCAGAGTACAGGACACCTGCACATTTAAAAGCATGTTGTCTCTGTTTTTCCCAAGCCAGTAGAGTTTCTGTTTTATCAATTCTGATAAAAAAAATGTCCAGTAGCTGTACACTACCTATTATGCCCATATTCTCAGGAGTGATCTGGTGTGCCACCATGGTTATTGTTTCCTCTGTCTGCAATGTACCGTTCTCATAAGTGCTGGTGAATTTTAAATATGTAAAATTAAAAACAAAGTGAAAAAACATTCCAGGAATTTCTTTACCTCTTTTTTTCCTTTTTTTTTGAAGATAGAAATTTCCAAGTTAAAAGATATAATTCTGTTATGTATGATGGCATTGTAACACTCCATCTAGAAAATTATATTTTGTAACATATGGGAGGGGGAAAGAACAGATTAAAGTTCAGAGGTTTCCATGGTAAACACACGTATTAATTATCTTCAAAACACCACGTGTGTCAGGAACACACGGGAAGAATGGAGAGAGGAAGGTTTAGTACTAATTTTATTAATTGTGTAGCTAATCAAAAGGCAAGAGGTTGCAGTGTGGAGCAGAGGGAGAGAAAAGTAAGGGATGACTGCTTCTACAAAGGTACGTTCTCGATTACAGATCAAATGAAAGAGAGTGACATGGAGAAAATAATTGGCTGAATTTTAGGGAATGGAAGTAATGATTTAACAGTAAATAGATTTGTTCTGTGGGCTTCAGAATAGGAGTTTGACAGGATTCTGTAGAGGGAAGGGTGAGAAAGCATTTTTAGATTTGCCCTTTTAAAATATACCAAGCTCCCCTTTAAGTAGAGATTCATATATTCATAATAAGAACTTCTTTCAGTTTCAACTATATGAAGATTTACAGAGAAAAATGAGACAGGAAATTAAAAGATAGAAAAAGAAAAGTAAGGTGAGGTGAGTTACTGAATTCATCTTGGAGGGAAGAACAAGAGAGCAATGGGAAAGAAGGATGCTTCCCCAACTTCTCTATTGCTATCACAAATTTATTAATCTGTGAAGATTCAGAGGAACGTCATTTTCCTCTGATATGTTTTCTGGAATTCAGTTTAGAATAGTTCTCTTAATAATTCCCACTTCTGCTTACGGTTCATGAGAAAGTGACCTAAGCCATGATGTACTTAGACAACTACTTCGACTACTTGGTTGCAGCAAATATACATGTATATAAGTGAAGCTCTCTTCCAAACAGGTATGTTTTCTGAGCAGAGCCAGGCAGGGAGATTTGAGAGGAGAAGCTAAGGATGTTTTCTTTTTCGTTCAAATTTGGAAACAATTCAGATAACAAAGGAAAGATTCAGTATGAAATCTCTAGAAGAGATAGGCTTTATGCCTTTGTTGCTAATAAAACATATCTTTCCAGTTCCCAAGCTTTTAATTGAAGCAGAAAAACAAATTCTGTAAGACTGAAACTTCATGTGAAGTGCTAAGCCTGTATTTCTCTTGCATACTATACAGTATGCCTTTGCAGCATATTATGATGGTTGGGGCCCATCTACTTCAGCATACTGCAGTGATATCAGCACATGCTTCTAGGTGAGCTATTTCCAAACCATGATTCATGCTAAGATTACTGTGTCTCTGAATATTTAGTGGCTGAAACAAAACAAAAATTTCATAGACTAGATCTGAGTGGTAACTGAAGTATAGTAGATATATGATATAATGCAATACTGGGATTAAAACAGCATAGGTTCTAAAGCTATGTGATTTTATCAGGACCTCATGTTTAGTTTAAAGCAATGGTTTCAGCTCTTATGTTGATGAATAGAATTTAATAAATACAATCAAATATAGTTGATAATGTCTTATTAACTTGCATAGTATCTGCTTGAGAAAGGGAACAATTCTTTGATCTTGTAGTCACCCCCAGGACAGTTCCAGCCTCCTGCTGCGCTTCAAAGGGCTCTCTGTACCTCTGCCCTCACCCTCAGTGCCTTGGAGCACTGCAGCTCTCTCTGCTTCTGCCTTGGTGGATATGGATTGTTTTTCACACAATTCAGGGCAACAGTTTGGTTCTACCACTATTTAGGCTCAGGTATCTTAGCATTGTGTTTTTGTTTTGATTTGTTTTTGGAAAAAGCTGTATAATGTTTACACATGTAGTGTTTTCCAGATACTCAGAACACAATGCTCTAAAAAATACATTTAGGCTGAATGTTTTTAATCCAGATTTTTTAACGTGGGATATTATGCTCCTAATCACAGTTGGGAGTTAGAAAAACTGTGAACTACGTAATCTATGGAGGTCATTTAGTCAAGAGTCCTCATGTCAGCACTTCTCCAAAATTTCTTTAATATCTTTGATAGGATTGACTGCACAATTTTAGGAAGGAAATGCAATCTAGAATGATGTGTTTACTCAATGAGCTGAGTTACAAAAGAGTTTTAGCCAAACAGTAACTTTTCTCGTATTTAGAACCATGTTAATCTTCTTCCTATTAGATCAGTACAGAATGTAAGTGGTATTTGTGTGTTATTCAGACTATGAACTAGGAAAGATAAAATGTCATAGTGACTTTCTGAGTCACTATGTGCTTACAGAATGAATTTCCATAAAAGCTTTTAAGAAATCAGTACTGAGGCATGTGCTTCAGTGGAGCAGTTCCATGTTGAATAGTTACTGGTGTTAACGTTAGCGTTGTAAACTTCATATACCCCTCCTAAGTATTCCAGTTTGGTTGTGCAGGAGGCCAGTAGGCATTTTTCCACAATTAGACAAACTTTAATCTCTTGAACTGGTATTGTCATCCATATAGCCAACTGCAGTCATGTGTTCTGTGATATGAAATATTGATTCATTAGCAGCAAGACAAACAACTCATTTCATACAGGTCATTGAGCAGCTATTCAACAGTAAATGTCAGTACGTTATTATTTGCATGTTATAAAGCAACCTCTGTAAGTTACCACAGCATGTGTAAATTCAGAAAGATCAAGATAAAGTGCTAATATTCAGGAGTTTAAGATTCTTCTTCTAACAAGAGTACAGAAATAAAATATATTTCTCTGTATCTCTAAAAAGTCATAAACGTATGTTTGCTAGCTTTTTAACCACGGAATTATATGTGAAATTCTGCTGAGAATCTGTAAACCTTTAAAACAGTGAAGATATTCAAGAATTTTCAAGAAAAAACAAAAGAAAACAAAACACAGGAAGACTTTCTTTTTCTCCCATAAAATAGTGGTTAGGTTTTTTTCTGCTTCTCTGGTCTTTTAAATGTCAGCACATATTCATCAAAATAGGATAAATAAAATGTTATTGTGCCTACAGTGAGAGGTGTTTTCATGTGAAAAACCACAGCTGTCACACCTTCTTCTTAAGCTTACTTTAGTAAGTACGCTCTGGGACTCTCCAAGGTGACACCAAAAGCTTTTAAAACAGAGAATTAAAAATGTGTCATCATGTTGGGTATTTCTCTGTCTGAGCACAAATGAAAAATCTTTGTGCGGTCCCTTGGAAAGTAATTCATTTTCCTTCAGAGGGTAAGTCCTAGAAATTCAAATAATGTGAACCATTTCAAGCAACATTTTACCATTGTCCTTGCTATGCTAAAACCAGAAGTACTGGCGTTGTTGTGTTAAAAGCATACATAAATCATTGCCAATTTTAATAGCTTGTCAGCATGTATATAGATGTATATCATTTGTATGTATATACATACATCTCTCAAATGGAAAACGTGCCTTTTGCAAGTAGTATAGTGCATGCCTATGTGTGGTTTGTTCTGCGTGCTATACAGGCTGTGATATCCTAGAAATAAGCATTCTAAATTACTTTTAATATCAATACTATTAGGCACATTCAAGGCTGGTTACTAAACCAGCTGTACTCTAAGAAGTCCTAGTTTATTGCATCTTGTTTTGTTTCTTGCTATTTATTTTATTTTTTGGTTTTGTTCTCTAACGTAGAATGAGATAGAGCTTAACATTCACTTCAACTTAAGTGATTTCCTCCAATTTTTCTGCTTAAAAATAATGAAGTGCTCACTAGCTTGTAGATGTCACACAGTAATACTTCACTACAGTGAATTATAAAAAGTAATAATTCAATGTAAGCTGCAATCAGTGTGTTCTGCAATAAGATTAACACTCATAGCATGATATAAAATAGATTTATCTGTACATTCAGGATATCTGTAAAGTGCTTGCCAAGGTAAGTTTTTTAATTGTACACTGTCCTTGTTCGGAAGTCACAACTATTTGAGGCTGCCCTAAAACAAAGAGGTTCCTTTTCTGATTCCTCTATTTTCTTTTTAAATATTCCCAATGTTGTGAGATATTTTAAGGTACCCCCTTCTTTGTGAGCTGTAAGTGGCTACAGCATTTTTTTGTGGGAACAGACTGTAGCATGGCTCTGAATGCGTGACGGTCCCAGTAAAGTACCAGTTCCTTACTTGTGCAATTCACTTGTTTCAAGTTGTCTGTGTAGGGGTCGTATGATTAGGCAGCGTGAGCTTATTAACTTGTAAGAGTGGCTCCTCCTGTATAAGAATAGGTTCCTCTTACAGATCCTCTAACTGATGATAAGCATTGCAGTGGGGTTCACTTGTTTTCCCTCTATTTTTGAGGGTGTGGTGTGCTTTGTGTCCATGATTCCTCCGTATATTTGGCTGTTTTTCTCAGGGAACGTCTCCATGTTTAGTGCCAGTCTTAGTGAACTTGTCAGCTTTCTTGAGGACCTCTTCAAACTGAAGCTGTCACTGACAAGCTTCTGTAGTTAATAGGTCAACTACCTACAGAATTTCTTTGTATCCTACTTTTTTAATTTATTCAAGAACAAAGGAAGGCCTTTTTCTGTGTTAGTACTTTTTGTTTGTTGAAAGACCATATGAGTTTACTCTTATATCCTTTATTATCCATTACCTGCAAACAACAAGAAATTGCACTTAGTACTTCCCCTTTCACTTCTACTATTCAGTTCTAAACAATATACCACCCACCCAAACCACACATAATCAAAGAACAATGATCATAGCGAAGGTAGAAAAATAGCCTTTTCTCTCTCCTCATTGAATCAAGAGGAAATAGCAAGGTGCATCCAGCAATATGGATTGAAAAAAAAATCCCTTCAAAAATTTCTGAGATAAAATATAAAAGATTAAACATTCTATTTATTGTCAAAGATACTTTGGGGAAGTTGGATAGTGCTTTTACAATTCATATCGCAAAGAGTTATTGATCAAAAATTTACAAACAATTTTTACTGTAGGAGTTCTGCTATTTTATGCTGTTTTTTAACTGTATGCTTTAATGCATTCATCTTGGGTTTGTGGCAATGAACTTAAATCAAAGGTAAAAGATCAGTCGCATTTACTGTAGAACTGAAAGTTTCTGTATTAGGAGCACTGGCTGGACTTGACTAGACCACCTCCAGAAGGGGATCTCTTCTGAAATAAGATGAAAAGTCAGACTAGTCGCTCTTTCATGTGTCAAGGGGGGTAAAATTCTAGTGAACTGTGCAGTAACTGTCTATTCCCTACTGCGTACTAAGATTAAAATATCATTTTGACTGTGATCGTTACCAATCTGAAACTTCAATAGTTGTTCCTGAGAACTGAAGATGCATTCATCTCTAATGCCGCACAACATCCAGCTCTTTTTCTGTGCTACTTTTAAAAAGATCACTTAGAAAACCTGGTGGGAGATAAGTGTGCATTGGTTAGGATAAAACTGTATTTTGCATTTCTCTAAATATTTTCTAGAAATTCAGGTTGGTGAGGAAAGAAATATTATGGGCTGTTAACAGCAAAGTGTTTTTGCAGTACCTATAAATACTTAATGCAACATAGAAAAGAAAGAGTAATAGAGAGATGAAGCTAATCCACCAATTCTGCTGCATGGGATTAATAGATTTAATTAAAAACAATAAACAAAAGCTGTGATTGTTTGCTCAGTAAGTGCAAGAATGCCGGGCTGGATTTTCTGGTGTCTCCAAACAAATTCAGATATTCACACAACTGAGGTAAGAAAGGGATCACTGTTGATTGGTAGCATTGTGTCAACTTGATACACTCATTACCTGGGTCAGGCTAAATTCAGTGAAGGTACAAAGCAGCAGAGAGACTTCAGCTCTTCTTTGTTTAAAATGAAGTGTCCCTATTGTTCCATTCAGTATGCAGTGCAAACATTATTTAGTGCATTACTCTAAATAGGTAAGCAAATTTTCTGAGATGCCTTTTCATATGTCAGAGAGGCATTTAAATAATAAAAACTAAGAGATGAAATAGGGTCATCGTTGCGATAGCCAGCAAAGGATATCCCACTAGTACCTGTGCTGAACTCATCTGATCAGGACTGCTGGTGTTAATCAGCAGTCTTCATAAACTAATTCCATCTTGAGTGTTTGTAATTTCTATTTACAGAATAACACCATTCCTTACAAGTTGAATATGGCTTTTTGATATTCATAGAATTTTTTTTTAAATGTCAGTGAAATTATCTCAGAGGAGCAGATCTGACAGGTCAATCACTGCAGATGGCAAGTGCTTTGTTAATTATACAGAAATTCAAAAACAATTGTAGAATGTCTTGCCTCAGGAGGAATTTCTCTCTTGCTCTGTTTGAGAGTAGATTTCCTCTACTGAATTAATTCTGTGTTTTGTGCAGATAACAATCTCTCTGCTGCATTGTAGGAATAACTCCTTGCTCCTTGTTCAAATATGCAACTGTAAATAAGCAGAGGATATTGCAAATAAACAATGCCATGCTTTTTAAATAATGCAATGTGTGTAATTAGGGTGATGCAATTACAACAGTATACAGCTCTCAGTGTAACAATTAGTTTTTCAGTAAAATGTAATTTGTTCCAATGTAAATGTTTTCCCTCAATTCAGAAGATTCCCTTGAGTTGTTACAATAATAAGCCTATTTCTAGGAATATATGCAGTTGCACTGTATGTTCCAACTCACAAATCAAAGAGGACAGCTACATTATAATAAGCTATGGGAATTATAAAGTCAGAGCAAAATGATATCAGTACTATTTTCTGAGGGGAAAATATATCTGAATATCCTCTTTCCATTTCGATTTTAATCCCAGAGATGTCGAATACATTTTGCCAGTTTGTTTCAAATATACTTGAAAAAATATAAATGTTTCCTTGTGTTACCCTGTTGCTGCATTACCTTGTCCTCTTGATGATGATGTCTGACTACTTTCCAATCTTTTCACTGTTTGTTCTTGTAGATAAAGAAGTGCTATTATTGTCATTTTACAGATGAGTAACTCACTTGCACAGAGCAAAAGAGATCTGCATTAGATTTCACCATAAATCTGTTAGGAAACAGGATTTCAAATGCAGCTTTCCTATCCTTCCCATCAGCATCCTGCATCAGAATCCCTCTCCCACGGCACTGCCTCAGAAGAAGCCAGCAGCACCATGTGCTGTGAGGAACCACGATTCCTCTACCCAGCTTCCTTCATCCTGTTCAGCACAGTCAGCCCCTCATTATGTTGCTCACAAGTTCACTGTAATTTCTATAATATTGTTTATTTTTATTTTATTTTATTTTATTTAAATCCATACATCCACCATAGCAAAATATGAAAAGAAAGGCTTTGGAGCATCTGGGCACATATCAGTACTACAAGGCTGGAAAAGCATTGGGTAGTCAGGTTTGCATTCACAGATAATAACTTTCCAGGGCTAATGCTAAATAAAGGGTGACATTTTTTTGTGACAGTAAACAGTCAATGTGCAAGGCTATCAATGTGCAAAACTTATAGTTCACCAGAATCATTACCACTGAAACTTTCTGGGAGGCAAAATAGAAAGGGTGAATGTAATTACTCGGCACAGATGAGTGGGAATGCTCGGCACATTCTTTGAAAAGTTAATTGTTTGAACTTGAGTTTAAAATTTGTTTTTCATCCTCTTTGTACTGAAGTTTGAAAATTTGAGTGTTTTTCTTTGCTAGAGTGTCCTCCTATTGTCATTCTGGAGGATGCAAGTTGATCTAATTCTGAGCCTGCAGTTATTGGTTGCTTGTAAATCTCGCAATGTATCCAGTGGACAATTTGAAAAAAAAAAGGATATCCCACAGTAGTAATGTGCAATGATTGTAGGGCTAGGTGCTGCAATAAGCATTGTCTAGTTTGGTTAAGTCACTGCTAATGAAACATTGCAGCTGATTAAATGGGCAGGACAGGCAGTACCTCTCAACCGGCTCCTTTTTCTCATTGGATCTTCAGATTTTTTCATTTCTCTTTCTTAAAATGCAAAGTATCACTAGTACCAACAAAAATATTCATTTAATTCTAAATCGTGCTAGAAATCACATTTTATGATTGGTGACATGTTCAAGAGAGGCGTTCTTAATTACATGTGCAGACCTACCTTCCCTCCTCTGAATTCCAATGAAATAAATAGAAGGAAGAAAGTGAAAGGAATAAATGGAACAGACCTGTTGTAAGTGCAGCAAAATGGAATTGATATTTACATTCTTCCACGTTTGTACCTCTTCTTGAATAATAGTAATGGTGATCAAAGCAGAAATGATCTTTAGGCTTGGTGCTTTCAATTACTCACTAATCACTGTAATTCAGGGGAAAATAGGGACAAAACTACCCCAACAAACACTGCAATCATTGCACTCGGAGTAGAAGTGGTTGTCATCAAATAAAGAAGAGCCAAGGTAGGTATTGCTGTATTACACAGTATGTCAAAGTTAAACACGGGTCTAAATTCATTCAAAAATTCAGAGCAGTTAGCTCTCAACCTGGCAGTGAGCAGAGGCAGGTTGCTTTGTTAAGCTCTTCCCAGAGCTGTGCTGGCACCACTGTTCCTGACAGCAGCCTCTGTTCCTCCACAGGCCCGTTTTAACCATGCCTCTGCCTGCTATGGTAGGGGTAACATTTTCTATAAGAAAATGCCCTTCTAAAGAACTGTGCACCTGGAGGATCTTGTGTCTCTTATTCCTTTTCTGTTTGGTCTTTTGCTGTTTATGCATGGAAATGAAACTGCTTTCAGACGTGAAGCTGAACAGTAGCCAGGTGCTTTATAACTGTGTTAGCCTGAAGCTCTCATGAGAAATTTTTTTTCTAGAAAATAAATTATAACATGGCTAAGTGGTGCCTGACAAAGCTAAACAGGAGCCATGCTGCTCTATTGCAAATTCATCTGCAGTCTCTCGGTAGAAAGACAAATAAAAGCACTTCATCAAAATCAGTCAGAGAAGCAGAAGAATGCTCATAGGAGACCACTAAACTCTAAATACCAATCAATTTCACCAACTTTTTTGTCAAACTTGCAAGCCCCCTTAAGCACTGTCATGTAGAACTGCCAGAAAACGCTGCATGAGTGCTGCAGGAGCAGAGCAGCAGGCTGCAGCTGGACCAGTGTGTGGGCACATGGAGCTGCACAGCTCTGGGTTTAGAGACACCAGTGAGTGAGGTTCTGCTGACATTAAGGTTTTGGACCGAGGCCTAAGGGCTTGGAAACCTAATTCTACATTTGAGAATTAGGTTCACAGTTCCTTTTCACTGCATCGACTATTTTTCAGCGACCTGAGCACATCCCAGTGGCCAGTAGGCATTTAAGCTGCATACATTGAGAGTGCAGACAGTAGCCTTTAGACTTTGTCCTTGAATGCAAAGTCACTGAATATTTTATTTTACAAAAATAAAATACAAAATATTGAGGGATTGTCATCAACACATATGCACTGATTCTTTTTCCTACACAGATACCAAAATTGTGCTATGGCTGGTGGGAAAGCGGGGACCGAAGGCTGTTGGTTTCCCACTCCCTTTATACAGCTTAAGTACATGGAAAACTGGATCTAACTTGACACTAATAGACTTATTTTTATTTATTTATTATATTATTATATTTATATTATCATATAATATATTATTAATATATTATTTATTAATACAACTCCTACAAGGAGATATTTTACAAGAGGAGGCTTGCAATTTCTGTGTGCCAGCAGAATTGTGTACTGGTGAAGGGAACATGAGAGAAGTTGTCTAAAATATTGAAATGTCCACCTACAGGGCTCTGCAACACACAGCTCTTGCATGTGCTTTTAAATATTGGGTATCTGAAGAGATATGTCTTGCTCGTGGAGGTATGTGTTTTGATAAGAAAACCATTACAGGAGTGTTTGCTTTGCTGGACTTCTGAAAGGCCAGGTGTTTCAATCAATGTTCTGCTGTGGTTTCCTGAACAATGCATCACAGATCTGTGTTGTTTTTATATAGACTTTATAAATCAGTTGTCTATATATAAAATTACAGTAAAAGATGTCTACATTTTCTCTCAGTATTAGATAATAACTACAATAACTAATCTCAACTTAGGAACAAGACTTAGTGGAAACAAAGCCTTGATAGAGCTGAAGGATTTGGTGTTAGTCCTTTGAGCCTTACTTTAGGTGAGGGTAATGAGTCACCTGTTGTTGAATTCCCAGCAGTAGTGAAGTGAAAGAAAATGAATCAGTAGTTTTCCTGCAGAACAGTGGTCTAATCACATCTGACACCAGTTAGCATCTTTGCTGATTGTCCTTATTAGGACATACTTGAAGCCTGAATTATATGTCCCAGTAGTGCAGTGGCTATTGGGTATGTAACAAAGGTCAAAAAAGGATGTTAAAAAGCCTCTCTCTGTAATGAGCTTGTGTTGTTTTATTTTTTCTTTTTCTGCCATTTTACTTCCAACTGAATCATGTTCAACACCAATCTGGCTTCACTGTCAACAGTGAGTAAGTTCTGGAAAACCAGGTGAAGCAGGAAACTATGTCACTCAGATTTGGATATTGATCTTCACACTGTGTATGCTTTTTTAGGGTTAGTGATTGCAAATGACCAAAGAAGATCTGGATAAGTCACTGGTTATTTCTGCCCTGCTTTGCTGCACTTAATAGTTATTGTAAATATATTTCCAGTGAAGATGTGTGATTTTCAAATTTTGTCTAGTTGGCAGAAAAATGCATTAAATTTCTTTAAATTCTTCAAATACATCAGGGATAAGGATGAACTGGGTAATATGGAATAAGTTATTTTAAGAATATCTTTCCTATTTTAAAGTGTTTGTGTGAATTTCCAATTTCCAGGAATTCATATGACAAAAACTGCTCTTCTTACAAGGTGCCTATCGAGCTTGTTGCAACTGTAGCTGACTTAAAACCCAAGAACTTCTTGGGCTGTCTTACCTTCTCAGGTCTTAAAACATATCCATGTACTGAAATGATGTCAAGAGACACATATTGCTTAATTACAGAGAAGTGTTTTAACAAGAGAAAGAAAAAAACATTTCCCATGCCTTCTTCAGCTTGTAATGGCTCCTGCCAATTCTCCACTACCATCTGTCTTAAACAGCCATTTATCTGTTCAGCTGAAATATGGGTGTAACTGATTCCAAAATATCATAATAGCTTCTGGGTCCCCTCTGTACTGCATTTTTATGAAGATAACTACAGAAGCATGCAAATCTTGCTCAGGGTTGCCAGTAGCTTTGTCACTTTTCAGTGTCAAGAAGAAAAGCTCATCTGCTAGAACGACTGGTGACAACCTCATCTTCGATCACTGGGACAGTTTTCAAATTATGCATGTCCTCTCCAGCACCTGGAGAGTTTTAGATGTCCAAAGATTCACAATGGAATTTTGAAGCTTAAATACAACTGTTCCTGGCCCAGGAAGGTCATTCTTCTCTCTTTGTCTTAATTTCTTCATAATGTTTGTATTTCCTTCAGTATTTTTTGGTTGTATTATTTTTTCTGGTGAAGAGCTGTAAACAAATGCTGATGTTAATGATACTTGCTACATGTTTTAGAGAGCTAGACTGCAAATCATGTAGATCATGTAAGCTGACCAGCCCTTACTAGGAGCATGTTTGTCTTTTTTTTCTCTTGTTAAACTTTACAACACCATAGTTTCCTTGCCATATGGATTGATTTGGTAGGAGGGAGGAGCTTCACCTGTGCATTCATTCTTTAGGGCAAGGATGCATCAGGGACAAGTGCAGCTTGCATGAAACCAGGCATCTCTTGACCTGACTTAGCTGATCAGGGATAACTAAAGGAATACGTCAGCTTAAAGGAAATGAATGATGCGTAGAACAAATAACCCAGGTACACCAGGGACACAGTTTTGAAATGTTGACAATCAAAAATGACTGTAGTTTGTTCCTGCTTTCTGTCTACGGGTGGTCTTTGGGGATATTAGCCATATCTAGTTTTTAAATTAGTAGGACAAACTGTGTAGCTGTCACATCTAAGAAATTTAGCTGTATTTCAGAAGAGGTCAGTAGAGTGAAAGAAATTAGTATGTCTGTGGTCTAGCAAAAAAACAGGGCACTTTTCTTCAAGGTGGGGTCACACAAAACTAATGAGTTCTGCCTTGAATGACTAAGATGGCCTTGAAAAGAAAGCTTTACTGTCCTCACTGGACGTTGAAGTTCTCCACCCATTCATCAAGTACATGACATCAACAGAACAAAAATTCCTGTTTTAAGCTTTTTCCTCCCGACGGTATCCAAACTCATATACGCATAAATGGGAAGTTCAGACAAAGTCCTTCATGGGCTTCAATGATAGAATGGCCCAATGCCCAGAGCAATATGTGTTTTTGTCTGCTAGCAACCATGCTCATCATTTGCTAATAATAGGGGCAAAAATTCTAGCTATCACTACAGACGAATCTGAAGTAAAATTGATGCATAGAAATGAAATGATTGGAATCTTATTTTTCTGAGAATAAGAGTTTAAACATTTGCTCTAAATTGTATTTGTTACAGACCTGAGATCTTTTGGCAGAGTTTCTGCATTTGGATGGACAACTTGTTTAACAAATGGTTTTCAGTCTGCCTTTTGCAAATTACTTTGATTATTCAGTATTGTTTGTGTGATTAGTGTGTTTCATAGTTTTCTTATTTCTGTTTTCTGATTGGACTTGTTCAGGGTAGTAAGTAACTCATACTGTCAATACTGTTCAATTTCAATATATGTATATAAAACCAGCATTATCTTGGTTTCCAGACAGAACTGTAGATTTCTACTTGCCAATGCTGCATTTAGTGTTTCAACCAAATCATTATTTACAAGTAATGTTGCAAATTTAGTTATTAATCAGTGTTAACTTAAATAAAATGTGTATTTTGGAACCAATGTACATGAGCATAGATGCACACACACCCCTTCCTGCTTTAGACGTAGAATCTACTTAGTAAATCAAGCTGCTAATATATCATTATTTTGAAAAAACAACAACAATGTTTCCATATAATTAGGCAGCAGCAGATCAATTATAAAAACTGGCTTTTATTTATATCTTCTGTGAAGTTTGCAATGAAATAGAAACCTGATTCCGTGTTTATGAAGTTCTGCTTGTAGAAGTTGGCCATTTTGTGTAAAGGTGGACTCCAACCAGGGTAAGTTCTGTTGTCACGTGCTGATGATGAGATGTGCTTTTCTTTCTGTGTTCACGATTTAGTTTGCATTTGTAATAAATCTATTTGCACAGGGCATGAGGAGATAGAACAATACTCCTGATCCTGTCATCACAAAAATTGCAAAGAAAATTTAAAGAGATTCATGTTGTACTCAGCTAAATGTCAAAACCAGGAAAGAAGTACACATTAAATGTTGCATATATAGCAGCTTGAATAACCAGGATCACAACCTAATTAGTGGGGTTAATGAGAGAATCAAAATAAAGAAGATCTGGCACATTTAAAGGATTCTTTGTTTGAATACAAATAGATTCACACATCTCTCTGGCATGCTTGTAAGCATAGATCGTGCAAGCGTGATGTGAACACAGTGCTGAAGTCATACCACAAATGAATCAGTTTCTCTCTCTGTGCACCATGGGAATGCCAGCACCCCCTGAGAATTATTGGCAGCACAGAGCTGGGAGTGTTTCAAGGCCTGTGGATGCTTCATCTTTCCATAAGTGACACTGCTTAAGAGTGTCACTAGTGGCTGGTCTTGTGGGCCAAGTCATGACTGTATGGCTTAAGCACTGAGTATGCATTAATGTTCCTGTGCAGCATCTGCTGTCTTGTAATCTATTACTTAAAACATATTTGAAGGACACAGTAGAGACATAGGAGGCAGTGAGATAGGAGGGACCGGTGTACTGTTAGTAATGGGAAATACTCTTAGCTAGATTTGTCTGGTAAGTTTATCCTTACTCTGATTTGCATGTGAATGTAGACAGGAGAAAGTATATTGGGGCCAGAGAGAAAGTGGAAGAAAAAAGGAGTGCGAATGACAGGAAACTTAAGATGGAAAAATAAAATGAAGTTGTACACTCAGAGATTGTTATGCTTTTATGATTTTTGTTGTATTATTGATATTCCACATCTTAACATCATGTGGTGTATTGGGAGTTAAAGAGAAACTCCACAGAGCCGCGCACGACATGAAGTTAGTGAAGTTAGTGCTGTCACTTGCTCGAGCAGGACAGCATTTGCTTCTGATAGCTGCAATCGTTTCAACCCTATCCATCACTCGGGATATGATAAATCCACTCGATGCTGTGAGCTTTGGCCCAAGTATTTACAAGAGAATTTTTGAAACGAGTTCCATTATTTGACTCAATTATTTCTGGAGTGCCATGTCGCCGCGGGACTTGTTTCTCGAGACCTGAGACGGTATTTCGGGTGGTAGCATGGGGTACTGGGTGTGTTTCAAGCCACCCAGTAGTTGGGTGAATTATAAAAATAGTTAAAGAGTATTAGTAAGTTAGGTGCTCATCAATTTCCTCTAGATGGAGTATCTTGCTTAGGGGCATTCTTTAGTGGACATTGTTTAGTGAGGATGCTGAGGATAGGTTGATGGTTGGACTATATGATTTTAGTGGCCTTTCCTGACTTTAATGATTCTGTGATTGTTAGGCTGTCTTCACAATTTTTTTTATGATGCAAGGAAAATAACTTTCTCATTCTGCAGAACAGGATCTGATTACACCAGCAGGTCAATTGACTTGGTGGATGTCAGTGGTAAAGCCTGGGAACTGAGGTGTTCATTACTTATATTAAGAACCTAAAATTGTCTAGCATTCTGTGCACTGGTTAATGCTAAAAGGCATAAAAAGGAGAAAAAAGGTAATTTTATATTGAATGTATCTGTTTTATCTATTGTTTAAGTATCTTCAGTTATTTAATTTCACAAAGGAAATACACCTATGAACTTGTTAGGAAAATGACTGAAACCTCTCTTTTGTAAAGTCTTTAAAAATTGAGAAAGTTGCTGATAATGCTATATTCTTTTTTCATACCTATGAAGTTCTGCTACAAATACAAGCTACAGAACCAGCCACAGTTCACTCTTAACATTAATAAAGATTTTCATGTCATGCTGACAAAATAAAGGTAGCATCCCAGTCATTTTTCTGGAGTGCTTAAACAGAGTGAAACACACAAAAAATACCGAACAGTCAGTGATGAATTTTTACATCAGGAACAAAGAAAGTCCTCCTCAAAGATGAATTTCCTCCAAGCATTTAACATCAAAGAGCTTCTAATAAAAGTATGACATGTGACAATCTCCCTTGTGAAAGGAGCAGCCAGATTGAAAGTCTCTGTTTCCCTTACCTGATAAGTGGTCTCACTGATTTTTCAGTGGGTAGGGAAGTTTCATACAGGAATGACATTTAAAAAAAACTGGAGGCTCCTATTTTCTGGGGGAAAAAAAAAATTGATTTTACTGATTAAATGTTTAAAGTTATAAAACTAGTGAATACAGTTTAAATACAGGATGAAGAACATCATCTTGCATCATATACAACCTTATAGATTTTTAAGTTCAGAGACTGAACTAGAATGTAGGAATGGCAGTGATGTAAATCACATTTTTTATTGATTTGAAAAATATCTCACAAACACGAATTTGGAGGTTCATTTTGCAATAATTTAAACTAAGCAAATACATAGAATATCTTTCTGTGGTCTTCCTGTTGTTTTTTAAAAACACCATAAATTAAATCAAAATGCATAAGCAGTTTTGTTTCACACACAATTATGTTACCATTTAGCATATAAACAGCTTCAGAATAAATTTAAAAACAAGCAACAACCAAAAAAAACCCCTAATATACCAGCAACTTGCCCCAGCTTTAATTTTCATCTCACTGAAAGGGTGCTTGGTCAGCACAGTTCCCTTATCAGCATGCACTGCAGTAGGTTCATTGTGTTTCCCAAGTCAAGGTGAGATAATGTTAATAATTCCTGTTCCAGATTTTTTTTTACATTTATTGTCATTACGTAGAAGAATATAGAATATAAAATAGAAGTTTTCAGTTGAATATAGCTGTGGCCAAGGAACTGCCACCCACAGTCCTATGAAACTGGAGAGGTTTTTATTTGATGGCTAGACAAGAAGCCTTCATTACCTGCATGAGGAATGTCTTGGATTTTCATCTGGGGATGCACTGCTGAAAAGAAAATCTTAAGAAGAAAATAGAATTTCAAAATTCTTCTCTTCTTCAATGTGATGAGCAAGTACTAGGTAAAAAAAAAAAAGGAATTGTTACTTCTTAATTGCATGCAAACAGACCTGTTCTGTCCTTATATGAAAGTTGACATGAGAACAAAAGAGGCCTTTACTCTTTCATGAACCCATAGAAAGGGGATTGTTTTTCTGTTAGTTGTCACAGATTATTTTTTTCTGAATAATTATAATGCTAATTCAAGTTTTGGAATGAAATCAACTGTATGTAGGATTTAAGGTAATGTAAATAGTGACTAGACAGGTGAATGAATAATTTCCACAAATAATTTAATTCTCATTTGCTTTCATTTCTGTTTACACTTCCAAATGTGAATATATGCAAAATCCTCATAATTAGTCTGAATTTTGTATATTTTTCATCAGCAAATGATGTTTTAGCTCACTGATTATTGAGAATATTGCAATCAATAGTTTAGTGTGATTTAATACATTTCAAATCCCTTTTTTGTCTACTTCAGTGACATACACAAGTAACCAAAATCGTGTAAGTTATATATTTTGCAAACAAATACAGACACAATGAAACTAATTAAGCTAAATCTTCATTTTCTCTCTAGTGTAATTGCAAAACAAAATAAAACAGCAGAAGCACTACCACTGTCTATGTGCCCGCTCTCATATTCTTACTGCCTTCTTTCTGGCAATCTTTTCTGAGTGAGATTCAGTAACAAGAAACCACAGGTGCTATGAATTCCACTTTTCTCATTCTTACTCTAACATCAAGCAGATTTGTTTTGTAAATTTAAGTCTGACATTTTCTTCAGTGAATTACAACCTTGAAATATATCAGTCACATTGAAGAGAATGAGTATTGCAGACAAGTTTTTCATATTTCCATAAACAATGGAAGGGAGTCTCGTGATTGCACAAGAACGGAGTTAAAACTCAACAGAGGAGAATCAGTACGTTTGGAATTTTGAAAAATCTAATAGGCAAGAACCGAAGCAGAGAGAGAATGGTAAGAGTGCAGCAGCTTCATGCTCGTGCTTCTCTTTCTGGTGTGAAAACAGCAACTGATCTCATAAAACGAAAAATAGATCGTATCCTTTTCATTAATGGCAGCATAATTATTTGCTTTATTTTAGTTGTCAGCAACAGCCAAAAAAGAAAACAAAAGAGAGAAATTTAGTGTGTGCAGCCACAAATTCTCTATATCAACTTGAAGAATAAACAGCATGGGATAATAGTGACTGTAGTATAAAAAGTGGATCAGATCTGACACTGCCATCCTGGCTTTCCTAAGTCGGTGCTGGCTCTGAAAATAGTCATGGTTACTCAGTTTTCATTTCTTGTTTTTCTTAATCCTGACTGCTACAAGTAGAATTTCAGCACAGTTCGCTGTTAAAATAGCTTAGGAACTTCCGTTCTATTGCTCCTTTTCGTTTGCTTACTGAAGCTTTTCTTACTGAAGACAAAAATCCATTCTATGGTTAACTTTTTCTCCCCGGAAAGACTGGAAATCTGATTTTTTTTGAGCACAAGAAGTACAGGGCAATGAAACTTTTCACTGTAATTTAAAATGAAGCAACACATTCTATGCCTAATCTGGAAGTGCAGCAGCTGGGTTCAGGAAGCAGAACTGTACCAAGGAGGCACTCCAAGCTGAGTGAAGTTCTTAAGAGTTATGTTAAATATCAGATTTCTCAGTGTTCTGAGCCTTGCAAACATATGTGTATGTACAGTTGGAGTCAGTATGACATTTGAAAGTAGTATGTACAGTTGGAGTCAGTATGGCATTTTAAACTAAAGTTTTTTTTCTTCAATCAATCTTTAAAGAATAGCAGAAATGTGGAAGAGCCGTGGATCCAATGGGGAAGTTCTACCAGACACATGCAAAGTTGTGGAAAGACTGTGCTATGTTATAAGGGTAACAGTCTGAGGAATCTGCCTATCAAATCACAACTATGTTCTTGTTATGTCTTGTTACCTTCTTGTTTTTTACTGCCTTATACTAAGGAACAGGAGAGTGATGCTTTCAGGCTCTGACAGCATCCTGGGGTGTGAGAACAGGAGTGCAGGATGACAAGTGAAGCAATTGTGCCCCTCTGCTGAGTGCTCATCAGACCAAACACAGGAAATTGTCTCCCATTTTATGCTTGCTTAATACAGTAAGGGCATTGATAAACTTAAGTTGATCAAGGGCCACCAAGATGTTTGGAGTTGCCCTGTGAGGAGAGGCTAAGAGAAGTTGGGAGAAGATACAGCTTCGGAGGGGGACAAAATGGCAGCCCGTTGGTACTGGTGAGGGCACCATCTTCACAATGGTATGAGGAGGGATTATGAGTAACAGTGGGTGTAAGGTGAAAGAGCTTCAGATGTGAAACATGAAAAAGATTAGGCACAGGAATAGGTCGGGCTATGCTGGAGAGGTTATGCAGTCTCTGTCCTTGGAGGTGTTCAGGATAGGATAACACTGAGCAGTCTGGTCTCACCTCAGAGCTGCTCCTGTTTTAGACAAGAGGTTGGTCCTATGGTCTTTTCCAGCCTGAAATATCTTGCAGTCCTCTGACATTGACAAAACCAAGTTACTTTGTTTGCTCAGTTCTCTTGAAAAAAATAAAAAAAAAATTAAAAAAATTTCCGAACATAATGTGAAAATGAGTAAACAGGGTCAAAAAGCTCATCAGGCTAATTGACATGAAACTAAAGCAGCCTATCTGAGTGGAAGCAAATTTATTAAGGGTTTTGTTTTGTTTTGTTTTGTTTTTTAACATTTTAATCTTGTGAAGAATCTACTTACAGAACTCTGGTACTGAACAATAGTGAAAATTTCAGGCCCTTTATACAGAGTATCATGTTCTGTTATGCTTAACGTGGTCTTAATTTGATTATTGAATTCCAAGTAGAGTAGTATAGTATTACAAGTAGAGGTTGATGGAATAGATGAAAAGGAATTCTACATGCAGGGTGATTTTGAAACTTGTACATTCCATATATGCATATATTTTGGTGCCTATGGGGGATAAGGTAAATAAAGACTGCTTATCAGAACTGAGATGATCTTGCTGATTTCACAAACTGCTCTTATGGTGTGTTCATCCATGCTCTCTTAGAGTCTCAACCTGCACTTTAGGAAGAAACCTAATTTGAAAACCTCCAGAAACGACATCTTTCCTGATGACACAGATGTCATTTTCCTGTCAGGACAGAGCAGTTACGCAGTCTGTGATAGAAGTATTTAAAAAATGTTGCTGAATTCTACTTACTTGGAAAAAATAAGGTGGTGGTGTTCTGTGGTGACTGTTCTCACACTGATAGGCATTTGAATAAATCTATACGTTTGTTTACTCTGATTATCAAAAATACTAAGTGATTTATACTTCTGATGCTCTTACAATGTAACAAGTATTTCTAGTTTGCTTTTCACACTTGCACGAATAAAATATGAAGGCAAGACATATCCCTAGTAAAAACAAAATCAGTACATACTAAACATAGTAATTTTTCAATTATTTCTTCCTCTTTTGATCATATGTCAAAATCATGCTTAATTACAATGAGAACAATTGTTCACCTGTACTTCTCTTTGATACAAGAATTTCTTGA
Source organism: Cyrtonyx montezumae (assembly GCF_038088225.1). Lineage (NCBI taxonomy): Eukaryota > Metazoa > Chordata > Aves > Galliformes > Odontophoridae > Cyrtonyx > Cyrtonyx montezumae. Next base: position 5,955,401 of record NW_027071914.1, on the reverse strand, counting down.
AGCTACAGAGTAAAAGGCAAAATAGTCTTATAACTACTTAGAGGACTTAATCATTCACACACCTTGTAGCTGTTGTTAAATAAAGGAGCACAGTACAAAGGCATTGAGAGATCCTCTGATTAAGAAAAAAAACCTTAACTTGATTGGTTTCTTTATCTTCTGCCAGAATGAATATGACTTCAGCATATTTAACAACGTTAACAAATCTTTTCTAAAAAGTAAATGCCAACGTTGAATTTACAGTTTCACCCTTTAACCTCCAGTCATATCAAGGATAACAGCATATTTTATGATTTTGTCTTTGGTCCCAGATAAGTAATAATTGTTACTAGAATCATTAAACAAGTTAAAGCATTTAACTTCATTATAGTAGTTCCTGTTAGTCAGGCACGTTGTGCTATTATCAGGCCTTTTACATCAGTAGAAACAATTGATAAATCTGTAATAATTCTGTGTCTCAAAGATTGGATAATGATCCCTTGTAATTCTGTGACATGACACACACAAAGTACTCTTCTCAGTGTGTAATTTCTCATTTCAGAGAATGTTAACCAGACTCAAGAAAAAAAACGCTTTTGTACAATCTGTTCAGTGGAATGTAAATGAGTGTGGAGAAGAGTTTCTTAATAAATGAGGCACCATTGTGATTATTTTTGGTAACATTTGCTGTACTTAATGGCATCATCCATCTAAGGATTTCTGCATTTATGCTGTTTATAGGATGGTTGCAACCTTCATGGAGGAATCATTAATTTTCATGCAAATGTCACTGACTTTGAATGCTTTGATCATTCCAAGATTAGCCCAGCCCCTGTCATCAGTAGTCTCTCATGAGTTCAGGCTGATTTGCTTGGTATATCAAAGGCATAAAAAGACCACTCTCAGTCTCAGCCTTTTGGGCTACACTTTTGAAGTCTTCTGAATACACGAGCCATAGTGTTACAGGAGAATGAAAGGCAGAGGACCATTGTGCATATGGTGGGCAGTTTGCTTCTGAATTCATGTTTCCTTTCATCAAAGACATGGACTACCTCTGGAATAACTGTCCCTGTGGGTGCAGTTATTGGGTCATAAATGTAATGATACTCATTACTATTAAAAAATTAAAAAAAAAAATCCATTAGACATCCCAGTATAAGATGTGATAAGTAATATATATCACATTTATCATGTGAGCTGTGTCCTGTGTTTCTCCTCAAGACAACAAAACATATGGAACTGCAAAGTTGACATTTTTTTATGTGGAGCAGCCTGAAGTTGTTTGTCTCTCAGCTGAGAGGAATTGGCTGCTTTATCTCATGGTTTTGTGCTCAATTTTTTCATCTTTTTCCATATTTTATATTTAACTATATTTGTATCTTTAAGGTATGCATAGAGAAAAAAAAAAAGACAAATAACACCTTGTGTATTTCATTGCATTTCAAATACCTAACTTAAAAAAAAAAATTGTATCTCTCCTTGAATTGCCTGTTTTGTCCTGAAAACCAACCTAGTAATTAGGTACAGTTTTGCTCTACATTCATGAAGCATTTATTTAAAAAAATCTTCCATTTTCAAGCACCTTTATGTATATTTTTCCATACTTGTAGTTGCATATGTTCATAAAATAAGCATTTATTTCAGTCAAGATATTCAAAACTGTTTCTTAGAATTAACATCTGGAAAGCTTGATGGAACTCCTAATAGACTTCTGGTTTTGTGTGTGTGTTTTGTTTTGTTTTGTTTTTATGGAATTCCTGAGTGTTTTTTGTTTTTTGTTTTTTTTTAAAGAGGAGGCTTCATTCAAATGACATTATTCTGCAAGTGCTCAACACAGAATAGAATAGTTCAGTTGGAGAAGCTCTCCAAAGGCCATTTGCTCCAACTGTTTGACCACTTCAGGGATAACCAAAAGTTGAGGTTATGTTACTGAGGGCATTGTTCAAGTGTCTCTTGAACACTCACAGGCATGGGGTATCAACCATCTCTCCAGGAAACCTCTTCCACTTGATGAGATGGTAGTTGCCTAATGTTTGATATACCATTAGGCAATAATAGTAAGATCATGATAAACTTCATAATAGTAATAATGATCAGTGAAGAAGTAAAGTACAAAGTGCAATGAAGATAAAGCAGAACTCTGTATCTCTAAAATGTAGAGAAGGCTGAAAGCTTCTGATAAACAGAGAAGGATTTTGTAAAACAACATGGCTGAAAAATGTCTGTACTATTTGTTTATATAAATGAAGACATAGAGTACAGACAGGTGAAACTTTCTCTTGCATGCTACAGGTTGCACTTGGGATGCTCCACAATTAGCTGTTTAAAAATTGAACTCAGTTCAACTCCAGTATTGTACATAGGCTATTTAAAAGGCTTTGTGGAATTGAAGAACAAAACCATGGAAACGATTACTGAAAATGGTTAAAAGAGCATTAATTAGACTTAATGAGATGAAAGTGTGAAAACAAAGTGTGCAGTGATGTTAATATCCAGGTTAGTGTTACAGGAGGGAATAATCTGAAAATACAGACAGACGTGGATGCCACACCACGGGGGACATCCACAACTACTTTCAATTGGTCAAATCATTGTGATTATTGCATGTTTTGCTATTATTACAATTTCTGGAGAGCCTACGTCATATTCAGTCTACATTTTTTGACATAGACAAATACAGGTACCTGTTACTGTGAGGAAATTATATTTCAAATAAAACAAGCATAACTCTGAGATGAGAGGAAGACAAGGAAACAGGAGCAAGGAAACAGGAGGAAAGGAGGACAGAAACTATATCAGAAATAGAGGGTATAATGTAACTGGAATTGTAGATATGCAAGGTATACCTAGCTGGCAAGAGCATTTGCTCTTTCTGACACCTGTCTTCCACTGTTTTCCCACGTGTGTGGCTGGGAGCTATGTTGTACCAATAGGAGTGGATTAAGTTACCTATTTGACCATTTCCAGATCTCATTTCTACATTATTTTCACATATTATTCTCCAAATTAAAATAGGAGCTGCGAAGAGAGCAATTATATGTTTTATTTTTCCACACTGACTAAAGTCTTTTCAGTCAGAGCACAGATGGCCCTCTACTAGTCTCCTAACAGTGCTCTACATACTGCAGTCCCATGGGCCAGAACATGTGCTGCTTGAAAAGATAGTCTTCAAAGGGAGCACATGCATTAGATTGTAGTAGCTCTCTGGAGTGCCAATACATGTGTTGGATGCTCCATAATACAGAATTTTTAGGACAATTTACTTCCTTTGTCAACAATTAAAAAGAGCTTATTGCTGCATTCACTGTTCAGTGGAGTACTGCTCTGCGTAGTATAAATGTTTTGGTAATTTCTAAGTGTAATACCTGTCTTTCTCTTCTGAAACCTCTCTGAATATTCTTTAATCTGACACATATTAACAATTTTGACATTTGAATGGAGTGTTTTTTACTTTTTTTTTTTTTTTTTACATTTGTGAACAGAACGGCATATTAGCACTCTGTAATGTCCCTTTTGTACACATCATTTGATGGCTGAATCAAAGCACGGGAATACACACTCACCTGCACACAAAATTTTTATGCCCGATTTCTTTAAAATCTCAGTAAGAATTAAGATGAGTTCCTTTTATGATGGAAAACATAGATGCCGTATGCATTCACAAAACAGCTACAAAAATAGCAAACACGTTCAAAGCAAAATTATCACCCTGCTGCACCCCAAAATAGGCTTGTTCTTAAGTATCACAGAGGCTTCTGTTCTTCGACATTTCACTTGTAAATATATCTAAAGAAATAAGTGCAGGAAGGTGTTAATAATATGAGAGAAAAAAATGCATTAAATGCCTCCCAGTGCTATGTTTGGGTAGGCATCTTTTATTGTGTCGTGTTGTCACAAGTGAAGTCATACTGTGATGTTTACACAGTTCTGTCTAGTGAGAAAAAATTGGCTTATTTTCACATATACTTTAAGTGCTTGGCCTAGTTACATGGATGATTTCCATCATTAAAGGATTGGTTGTTTTTTTTTTGTTTTGTTTTGTTTTGTTTTTTTTTGTGATTGCTACCAGAAGAAAAATATAGTGAAGCTTGTGGGAATTTTCTGGCACAGATGCATTTAGATAGTAAGAGTTGTTCTGGACTGAATAAAGCAAGACATGTTTTGATTGTTTCCATGATGACTGAATGCATCATTAACCCCTTTATTGTTGACATCCTACAGAGACCTGATATGTAGTCTTAATTATTTTAAAAGACACTTCTTTGTTACTTAGCTGGTGATTAAAAGTAAATTAAATGATGGCAATGGCAGACTATTGTTGTTCATTAACAGATCTAAAATCCTAATCATCTAGTAAGGGACTAATTTTCACTTAATTTTTGAAACAATAAGTACATTGATGTAGAAATTATTTGTGCTGCTTCTATCAGCTAATTAACCAAATCACTAGAGAGGGAGAGTGGGAGAGTGATTATTTTCTATTAATCGAATGGAGAAATCTAAAGTAGGAATCCCAGTCAAAGCTCTTAATAATATTCCTAATAACAATAAAATGATTTTGAACTGATTGAATTGAATGATTTTGAAGTTCTAAACAGTGTTGAGTATTCTTGCAGGGGTGAACGGGAAGGGCAAATGCTTGAGCAAGGAGACTGAAATTCTCATTCATGTTTGCAGAGACAAAAGATGAATTATGCTGCAGGAGGCAGTGATGGAGCATACAAGAATCCTGCCTTAAACTGCAGAGCTACTGAAAAGAAGAAATAGCCATTAAACCATGTGGAAAATTGTTCTTTCACAAAAATTTGTGGATTTTAGTGAAAAGCAAGACCTCCTATTTGTTGATTCAAATAATGTTCTAGTTCTCAACATGAATTGTAGTTAATGCTTATGCTGCCCCTTTTCCTTCGTTTTCAGGCTTTCATCTGGCAGATCGAGACTCTTGCAATGAACTGCAACAGCAATTGCTGAGGTTGAGGCCCTGCATCTCTCCCATGTACTCCCAGAACACCTGGCAGGTAGGATGGATGATCACAGATGATCTTGCAGAATTCACATTCTTTGAGGAAGTATTTCCTCTCTGAAAGAGCAAGTGGTATTGCAGAAGTGAGGGCAAAAGACATAACTGAAACAGTGTTTTAATAAGCTTATAACACTGAGAATAAAATATTTCAGCATTGACACACTGTATGGATATTTTAGGAAAAGAAAAGGCAAAATGCACAGGCTTGGAAAAAAATATATATTAGCAGATAGTCTGAACTGATAAAAAAATTATGTAATTTATTCAGGTAGGGAAAAATAAAAAGGTCTATTGCCTGTTGAAATTTCGAATAGAAAAGTATAGCTATGAGAAAGGATGTTCAGCTGCAATGGAGGAAGAAAATATTGGATGCCATGAGACATGTGCCTGTCACAAAAATTCTAGAGCTTTAGCTGCAAACTCCTATGCAGATTTATTGTCATTTTTCAGCTCATACAAAACAAACAAACAAACAAACAAAACAAAAAAAAACGTGTGACTTGGAAATTTAAACAGTTTTCTATCTCAGCTTGCACGCGATGCAAGTGTTAAAATTTTAGACCCAAATATAGAAATACAGCTTTGTGCTCTTAAGGCTAAACACAGTGGAGTTTGGTGGGATTTCACTCATGAGGAGGTGTTCTTTTACCAAAGGAGAGAGGGGCAATTTTTGAGTGCTGTATCTTCCCTCTTCCTATCTGAGACTGTTACTTTGCTGACAAACTGTTTCTATTTCTTCCATGGTTCTGGTTTACCAGTTCTGCCTGCAGCAAATTGCTAGACAGTTGCTAAAAACGTCAACCAAAACAGTCAGAAATGAAGTCTGAGCAAAAGATTTCTTTCAGTCAAGTGAATAATAGCTAATAGTGTTGGCCCAGCCTGCTGCTGTAAATGCACAGACCTTCTATTGAAAGATAAAAATGTATAAAAGCTAAAATAAACTGAAAGTGTTATCTGGAGTAATAAAAGAAAATACTTGGTGTGTTACTCTCATGTGCATAATTCCCTAGATGATGCTACAGACAGTGGCTTTGAGCTACAAATGCTGTATTGTCTGTTCCACATTATTGTCTCAAATAACTTGTTGCATTTAGCTTCCTGTCATTTGTCCTTCCTAATTTTCATTGCTAATCATTTTGTTGACCTTTGTGTATTGTGCAGGTCAAAGTTTGTAGGTGTACATTTATCTACATTTTGATATGGCTTCTTAACTGGATTGTATTTTTGCACTGTTTGTTATGTATATTAAAAATTAATGGGAAGATTTATTAGAGAGACAAATACTGATTATATTAACCTTGGCTTTGTTCTTACACTACTAGAGGATCTTTAAATGCCTACAGATTTTCCTTTCCTTTCTAATCACAGACAGTATATTTATTTTTACTTATGGAAGCTATTCAAGAGAATTGGTTAGTGCTCGGCTTTAAATCAGCTTTATGTAAAAGTAACTGGCTGAGTCAGTAAAGAAAAAAATGACCAGATGGCAACCTCAGTATGGGATAGAGATAAATGTGAATCTAAAATGAGGAATGTCCCAAATAATGAGGGTCATTTGAGAGTAGGATGGTATGTGCACTTTGTGGCCATGAATAATGCATTCATGTACGTTCTTCAGTAATTGTGATGCATGAGTTCTCTATAGACATTATCACAAGATCAGTTTTACATGGGAATCAAGTGCTTTAGGTACCTTAATTATTTATAATATGTATCTGAGAGAAGAAAAATGTTTGAATTTTCGATAACTGCTTTTAGTCTTGGTGTCAAAGAAAGGGATGGGTAAACTGGGGAAGAAATCCTTTATGACCTTGCCCGCCTCAGCTCTGCCATGGCAGAAACTGTTCTCTCAATTCCTCTTCTCCTTTCCACCCACTTTAATGGCAAAATCTTCATCTCAGTGAATCAGCAAGGTCAGATTTGAGTTGGTAAGACTGTACCATCCCACCTTGAAGAAACTGTGAAAGACAGTCTATCCCACCCGTTATTCGCTGTGTGAAGAGTTACATGTGGAGTTAGCACCAGGAACTCCCTCTCTAAAAGGACAAAACAGCACTTTCCCTTATGTACTTACATCTTTTCACCAGAAAAAATAAAAAAAAATAAAAAAAAGAAATAAAAGAAGAGGGGAAATGTGTTGCTATCCTTTGTTTTAATTCCTAGCTCTGGTAATAGGGAGAACTGTTGAAGCACAAGGCAGCTAAATCAATGAGAAGGAAATGCTAGTGCTATCAAAGTGATTTGCTGTGGGAGATTTCCTGCAACATGAATGCTGCTTAGACCTCAGTTTGTAAGTTCATAGATTCTGCAGAGATTTCAGGCAAAAGCTTTCACTGATTGTCCCTCTTATTCTTGCTTAATTCAGAGATCCAGCAATCAGGCCTTTGTGGTAACAGAAAGCAAGCAGTTGCCAACTTCGCTACTTGCAGCAATAGCTGTCCCAGAGGAACCTTTGCAACAATGCTCTCCTCTGATGCTCTCTGCTCTTCTCTGTCTTCCCCTGTTCCAGACTGTCGTGGAAGCAACTACTTTGCTCTTAGTTTATTTAGGATTTGCTCAGCACAAGTGTAGGAGCAGGCTGAAGTGATTCATAGAATTCTTTGCAAATTGAGGTAGTTATTTGTTTCCCATCAAAATTGAATGCTCTCTTCTTGCTGGAAAGACATTCCTAAGGATCTCCCTTAAACAAAGAAGTCTCTTCCTTCTCTAAGGAAAAACAGACAGAGACTAGCATATTATCAGCATGCTCAGACCAGGAATGATTGCCATCATGTTTTTCAACATGCAAATTATCCAATAAATCTTGTGTGTAACTTCTAACCTATCAAATCTCTTCCCCCAAATTCTCTCTAGTTCCAGTCAGTCTAGTATTTGGATCTGATCCATTATGTATTCAAGCTGTGATTACTTCCATTCTTCAAAAATCAAAAGTCTTTGGTTTTGGTAGTGGGCTTGACAAGTAACTAGAGGATAGCTCTATTGAACACTTTTTTTCCTGAGGTTTGAGACCACAGAGGGGAGACTAGCTCCAGCTTCCTTAGAACCACCAATCATTTGAGTGTGTTATCCCATGTTTGTCTTGCAGGGCTGCTGGTTCAGTTCTGCCACAAATACATTTGGAGCATGCATTGTAACATTACCCCAGCTGAAGAGGTGAGGTATGCAGAGAGAGAGTGCAGATTATAGCCCATCTATTAAGGCAGAAAATTTACTTGAACAATAAACCAGATCTGAATGACCAATGACATCCATTCAGATAGCACCCTTGAAGACTATTTGTCTGTTTGATTATATGACTGGTACCCCACTGGGTGGTGAGGAATCATGTTCTTCTGCTGCATTTTCTTCCTGTCGTCATTCCAAGTGAAACAAAGCTTTTGCCTCACACCCAGTATTGAAAATCCTTGCTGCTTAGATGAGCACGTGGTTACCCCTTTAGCTACATGAAGGCTGGTCCATTGACCTTGTTTGCTAATATGCTAAATGTACATCTAGAAATAAGGAACAACTGTCAAAAGAAAGGAATCCAAAACATGGGAAAGAAGTATTCAAAACAACTACATCTCCATTATTTGAAAAACAAAAACAAAAACCCTAACATAGCAAGAATTTTACTTATTTTTCTGCTTCACTTTCCACAACATTCCTGATTCTTTCTTGGGTTGTAGGTATTGAACTCCTAAGTTGGAGTCCAAAATTATTTCATTTCTCCACAGAGCACTGCATGTAGTCTGCCTCTGGAACAGACGTCTGTCAGACATGCAGTTTGCCTTCATCTCACATGTACACTTTTTTTCCCACCCCTTAACATTAAGGCCATTAATACTTACTTCACATGTTATTTCATTCATGGCAAGATTGGCTAATTACCTTCTGCCTCCCTGTTGGCTGGCATGGCACCAAGAGGTTCAGCTTTCCTGATGTGAAACTTTTGCTGTTAAAATGTCTGAGGGTTAAATATGAGACTATCTCAGAGAATCTGCTGTAGGCAACTTCTAGCACAACAGGGCATGAGGTTTTTTTTCCTCTTATCTAATACCCTTCAATTCCTAAGATGTATGTATGTGTGTACTGTGTTGTTGCATGTTAAAGTGGGAATTGCAGCATTTCCTCTCATCTTCTATATAGTTGTTTTAATACCATTTCTGTTGTGTGTATAACACTCCCTTGGCTTTAGGTTTCAGACCGCTTTCTCCTGTTGCAGCCTTTTGAAGTCGTATTTTGGTAAAGCTTTATGTCTCATATCATAAGAAATATTAAATATGTGCTCTGCTTAATGGACTTCTTTTCTTTGTGCATCCTGTAGAAACAAAACAGATGGTAAAACTGAGAGTAGGATGTTTTTCTTGGGTAATACTTCAATTCAAATTCACTGTTAATTTTAGGATCCTTTGTGGGGATCCCATCTTTTTTAGAGTACAAGGACAAGTTATCCTTAGAAATAACAGTAGGAAAATTACAAAGAGTCAAAGAGGAAAAAAATTCTCTTTACGTTTTATTTGAAGCCTGTTGGATTTGTGCCACAGGGAATATGTTGCGACTGGAATTTTAAAAAGCCTGGATCATTTCAGGATACTTGCAGTTCTTACTAAAATAACAGTAATAAAATTTCATGGTTGAGAGCCTACACAGATCACAAAAGGACTGAGGAAAGCATTTCCCTCTTATCTACACAATAGCATAATTGGCTTAGTGCATTGGTGGAGATGTATCATCCCCACACAAGACAACAGGTAGCTGACTATTTATGGAGCTGGGACTGAAGGGACCAGCAAGCTCGTGTGACATAGTGGCGTTTGCAGACTTTGGGCAATATTCCCAAGTCTCAGATTTTCTATGCTGATACTTCACTGTTAAATCTTTTCCCAATATCAGAGAAACAGATAAACTGAAATTCTGGGGCTTTTACATTCTTTGTCAAGCTCTTGGTAAAATGTTTCCCCAGCTTTGACTGCTTCCCAAGAGCCCTCATCTAAACTCACCTGTACGTTGAGGAGCACTGAGATCACTCCTGTACTGCTCTGGAAAACACAGGACTTGATTGAGCTTCCAGCCAGCAGTGCACAGGCGAGCTGCTGTCCCACTGCTGCAGCTCACTGCAGAAGGTGCTCTCTCCTGGGCAGCCCTCAGAGAGCCCTGCTCCAAACATGCACTGATGACATCATCAGCGCAGATAAGCAAGAAAATAGTACTGCAAAGAGAAAGCTCCCACTGATCTTACCTGGCATCTACATTAAATAATTCTGAGAGCTCACTCCCTTATCCATGGATTCTCTATAGTGAGGTAGGACATTAGGACCTCAGCCTTTCAGGAACAGCAGTTAATAAGAAAGTCTCATCTGAATGCTTAGGTATTCCAGAGGAGAGTATATTTTGTTATGGCTGGAGGTGTAAATAAACAAGCAATTCTGGTGCATTCCCTACCTAAAATTCTCCAGATAACATGCTGTTAAATTGATGGGGTTGTATCATGTATCTGCGGCCATTCTTGTGGTCCAAAAAAAACAAACCAAAAAAAAAACCATTATCCTCACGTACCTGAGGTCTCTTTCTGCCTTACGTGATGCATTGTTCTTTTCACTTCTTACAATTATTTTGATTTTTTTTAAATGTAGTTCTCCCATACAAAATACACGGAGCACACAGCTTTCCCACCTCACCCTGAGTATGCCACCTGGCACATAGTACCTTCCAGTGTGCTTCCCAGAGCCAGCCACAGCCTCTTGCATCTCTTTTGACTGCTGTCATTCCTCATGTTGGCTCCAGGAGTCATCCTGCCAGCTGTCCCACTGCTGCTTGTATTTGTGAGGCTGACAAGCAATTGAACTGTTGCACATTTTATGAATGAGCATAAACTTAGACTTGATGGTGCTTGCAAAAGAATGCAAAGGACAGCAAAGGCATTGTTCAAGCACTGACATGTCGTCAGAAGGGCAGCAAAGCAATTTTCCCTCCCTATAATCCTATCAACCAAAACCAATCAAACTACAACTGTAAAACAAAAACATGTCTGAAATAAATGTTCGGTGTCTTACATACTGATATCTATTTGATTTTAATTCAAAAGCATTGCTGTCCATTAAGTCAAAGTTTTTTTGGGTTTTTTTGCTTAATTCTTTTTTCAAAACAAATCTTTGGATAGTCTAGTGTTATTGTTCAGTAATTTGGAAGAAACCTAAGGGGAGGACATATTAATGATTGTAAGGTTAATGACATCTTTAGTCTATTGGGCTGTGTCAGACTGCTACTAGGATATTCCCCTGCAGCAATTGAACACATCCTTCATACGGAGAAGCAGCCTCCCAGCCTAGCACTGCTTCTGTTAGTATTGTCAGCTAAAAGGGTTTGCTCAAGATCATGCTGGGCTTATATGGGAAGCATAGGGAGACCAGTATTTGAACCAAGATGTATACCACATGAAAATTGTTCCATAATAACATCTGAAGCAAAGAAAACTGAACATTTACATACTGACCTTCTTTTATACTATACATTATAGAGGCAAGCTTCTATTTCAGAAGGATAATGAGATATACAGTGTGATTAAGCATTCCTCATTATGCACTTTTTGAAAGTGTGAACTGATTTTTCATATATAAAAAAACTACCATGTCTTCATTTTCCTTTTATCTTCACTTTTAACCTTCTTAACACAATAATAAAGTAATAACAGGACTTCCTAATTTGAAATTAAAAAGGGATGTCATACTTCAGAGGGTAGGAATCCAGTAAGTTTAGCTGACTAGGATAAATTTGTATCAGCCTATATTAAGTGCTAATGACACACATCACTAGAGGCCTTCAGGCATCTAAATCTCTTTGATATATCTATTCGTACATCTTTCAAGTGCTGGGCATGGATCTCATTAGAGTAAGTGATGCGGTCCAAATAGTGGTTAATTGTTTGTTATTGAGTGCATTCTTTATTCCCCAAAGGTTAGGGTTATGCAGACAATTAGTTTTTAATACAAACTTATCACCAGGCTCAATAACAGACCTGTCAATGTGCAATGAGCTTCCTTTCATTCTGATATTTCTTGGCTGTAAAGGAAACACTGTAGAGGAAAACAGTCTTTCTAACTGTGGATGGATTTCCTTCAAATTCCCTGAATCTCTACCACTTCTAACATTTCCCTCACCATAAGCATCATGGTTTTAATTTCAGAGAATTTAAAGTACGTATCAATAGCAATTCAAAGATTTCTAATTGATTCTTCTCAACAGGAATCTAAAGAGGCTGAAATCTTCATTGTCTGGGCAATTCTTTTGAGTCTATCCTAAGACTAAGTTGATAGTACAATTAAGAGAGCAGTTTTACTCTGCTCTGGATCTCCTGGCATCAGGTATGGATACCGCACAAAGGAGTTGATCTAACTATAGTGGATAAAGCTTTAGACTGCAGCTCCTGAAGCTACAAGACATGGTGCCATTTCAGACCATCAGCCTTGGGTATAGATCACAGAACAGTGAAGTAGCTTGTTACAGTTACTTTTTAGAAAACTCTGTAGTCTTTCACCATTAATACAGTATCCAAAAGCTTCACACTCTTTTAATCAGCAATTTCCACTGATTGTAATGATCAAAAGAACTGAATAGAACATTTATGAAACTTTTTCAAAAAATGTGGGTTACAAAATAAGCTCTTCAGTTCCTCTGAAGGGGTATAGAGTTGTCATGGTGTGAAGGGAAGCGGATAAATAAGCTGATGAAAGGAAAGATGGTATTTCCCCTTGGAAGCTGAAGTTGGTCAGGTTTAAATTTGCAAGCGAATGTGCAAGTTTCTCTTCATTAAACCCCTCAGGAAGAGGACTTCACATCACTATTTTGTCACAAAAGAATAGATGTTAGAGAGACTGACTGAATACAATGCACGTGTCCTTTCAGAGAATACATCTATCTGTCATTTCAGTTAGAATTTGGATGGCTGACTTTTGATTACTATACAGGTCTGATGTCTGCTTGTAAGAACTACACAGGGAAATAGCCATTCCTCCATGTAGCAATTGTCAGCTACGCATCAGTATATGCTGGTGGGTTGCTCAAAGTCAGCGGGACTCTGTCTTTCATGAGACAGCAAGAAGTTCATTATGAGGTTTGTAAACTAACATTACAATCCTAAACTCCCCCATCTGTGACTCATATTGCAACCTGATTATTATTCTGATGTATCTTTTTGCTGCTGGAGTGAGTCTGATTTCAAGGGCCCCAGGTAATGTAAGGTGACATGTGAAAAGATGCAGGGAGTCCGGGCTGACGCTTCAGCTCAACTTAGTAGATGATCTATGGAGTGGGACGTTTGTGGCAGCTGCACTGGAAGCTATTCATCCATCTTTTTGTGTAGTGGTAGTGAGCAGAGATAATGGCTAAATCTGTGAAAAGAATCAGTGAGGACATTACAGAAGACAGAGTGAAAAGGCCTTGGGCCTTTGTCTAGATGTTTTGGGACTTATTCTGCTAAAAGAAAATGAACACTTTTCAGATGTGTGGTATAAAAATACGGTATTTTGCAGGTTAAAATTCAAGCAGCTTTTTTATGATGAAACCACCATTACATTTCCTGAGATGCAGATAGATCTAAGAACAAAATCAGGTGAAGCATTTTGGTATCAGAGGAATTGCAGACTTTTCCCTAAAATTTGCATGCTATTAGAGATAATAATGACTCTTTTATTATTAGCTAGGATCAGATAAGAATTCCCTCTGGCCTGTTTGGTAGGCTGCTAGCCAGCGTGTATATCTAGTTTGCTCCCGATTATTACCTTTTTCATTAAAAATCCATTTTGGCATCCGTTAGGAGACATACTCACTGGAAAAATTCTACGTAAGTAATGAATATATGGTATCATCATACACTTTAACAAAACTGTGGGACTTTTTTTTGTTCTTATTCACAAATTATTTGACCTTTTGACCTATTAGAAATATCTAAACAGGTTTATTGTCATGCATTCAGTATTATTTAGATGGGAGAACTATTGAACAAAGCATTATTCCAATATTTCTGAGTGAACAGGGTAACTCACTTGTTATGTGCTTGTGTGTACTTGTTATGTACTTGTTATGTCACTGTTAGTTGACACAATCAGTCTTACAAAAACTTTGCACTACAGGAATAAAGAATGTAGTACAGTGTAAAATTCTGAGACAAGTATTACTTCCCACCCCTTCCCTTCTCTTTATTCTGTATTTTAATCAGAAATATGGTAAAGATCTGATATGTGAGTGTTTAACATTTTTTTGCCCTAGAGCAGCATGAAGTAGTTCAACACTGCTGAGCTGCTGCAACAACTTCCTTGATATTTAAACTTGGTTACTCTGAAGGCCAATCACTTCACTTGGTGCATTCATTATTGCATTGTGAAGTGAGTTACGTCACTATTTCTGTCACAGCTAACTCAAACCCAACAGTTTGGATTATCCTTCAGCCACTTCTTCATATGGTCATCGCTGTGTGTGTTGTCTGGGAGAAGTGATTACCAGTTCAGTTGTTCGCTCATTTTACACTGTGTAATTTAAATTTTTATGAAACTAAATTGCTGACACAGGATGAAAGCTGTAGTTTTCACTGATGCATCTCAACATTTGGAATACAACTTTAAAAATGTATATGTACTGTGGATTAATAATGTGCCTCAGGTTTGTACTGACTTAAAGAATTTTTAAAACATTGCTATCTCTTTACTGAATGTGAGGGACTTGCTAATACTAGTCAGACTTGGTTGTAGCAGGGTCTCTGATTTTAAATGTTTGAGGAAAGTACAGAGTGGTGAGTCAGTTCAGAGGATAGAAACAAATATGATCAGAGAAAATATGATCTCTGAGAAACGATAGACAAAACTGGGCTTGTTTAGATTGGAAAATACAACTGACATGAGAGGGTGTACCAGCCTAAAAAGGAATAAAATCTATCACAGAAAGGAAGGTAATAAATTGTTTCCCATGTCCATTGCAGATCAGGATAGAGGATAGGACAGTAAGTAATGGGATTCATTTTCAGTGAGGGAGCTTTAGATTGGATGGCAGGAAAGGAAAGCAACCAAAGCCACTTTTCTAACTGTAACAATAGTTAAGCACTTGGATATGTCATCCCAGGAGGCTGCGGACTTTTTCTCATATTGGAGATTTTCAAGAACAGATTAAGGAAACAGTTGTCAGAAATCGTTTGGTATAGCTTATCCTGCTTTCTTGAAAGGTGGAGTTTATGACCACCTAAGGTTTCTTCCTGCTCCACATAGAAGCTTTGATGATTTTTTTATTTTTTATTTTTTTACATAGAAAAGAAATCTTGCCTTAAATGGGCACTGCTATCAAATTTATGTTTCTGTGGAATATATGGGCATGAGGGTAATGTAAAGCCAAATTTGTAGGATTGACTCTGTCATTGCTAAATTATTACCCAAGCTATTGTCTCTTTTCTCTGTCTGCTTTCCATTAGACAAATTGTATCTTTGTTTTCCTTTCTGACTTTGTCTCTTAGAAATAAGTAGCAAGAATATAAATGGCAGATTTTAACTCTTTGTTCCTTTGTCAGCTGTAACGACCATACAAAATAGGACCTGTTATATGGGTAAGATGCAAAAAATAAAGGAATATTTTTTTTAAATTCTAAATTTTTAATTTTTTTTTTAAATTCAAGTTAAATATTACAGTCAGTTGTAGTTTTACTATTTAAAAAAAAAATGCTGTTTTTAATCAATAACCAATGCTTGGTGCTTCCTTTGGAATTCAGTAAAAATAAGAGTGGAAAATAAAAAATTTTAACACTAACTGTGCTTTTTATAGCTTAGAAATGACAAACCATCATGGCTGTAACTCACTGTCAGTTTTCATGCAGAATCACAATGCTGTGCATTTAAAAGAACATTAAAACTGTACATCTGCTAGTGGAGTAACAATCACCACCAATGATAGAGCTGAAATAAATAGATCCCAGTGTTTAGAAAAGGCTATCATAACACTAAAAACAGTTCTGAAATTCTTCAATTTTTTTGCAGTAACAGAACTGCAAATCACTAGAGTACGTGGCCTTTCTGTTACTCTTCTCTGGGTATTTATATTGCAAAATATTTATAACTTTTCCTGGAAAAAAGAAATCGTCTTCAGATTCAATTACAGGATCACATTTATGCAGAATTGTAATATTAAAAAAGTTGTACAGTAAAGCTGCTAGTCAAACATGAGTGAATAGGGTGAATTCTGGAGTAGAGACTTTAACTGATGGTTGATTCACAGGTGCTTACTAAACAGTTACAAATTCCAAATTTACATTCCACTCATCTTTTAGAGACAGAGTACTAAGCACCTTAACTGAACATTGGTATAAGGTCTAATTATGCTTTTATATAGTAATAGTATATACAGATACATTGACTGTACTCAGATATTGACTGATATTAATAGCCATTCTATCTTAATAAAAATGAGAAAATGCTTTTTAGGAGGTACTGTTCACCAGTGTAATATGTTGCCCTGCAGAAAAAGATCCTGAATGTAACGATATATTCAGTATGGAACATAAGATTCTTCTCTGAGCATTTTGATTTGGAGATAGAAAAACTTTTTCTTGAAGAGAAACAAGGGACCTTTTCTGTGATTACTTTATGAAATATTGTATGCTCAGAAGCTGAGAACAAATATATGTGCATACATACATACAAGCACACAAAGCAGGTAAAATTCTGACTTAAAGCACATGCTGGCCTTATATACTAATTTTTTTTATATTTGATTTAATTTCTCCTTTCATAGCGTTAATGAAATGGGAAACTAGTGAAAAATGTTTGCAGTCCTGATTATAGAGCACTGAGCAGCACCATTTCTCAGCATGTGTACATATGAATCACAGCTCAAATGGATCTTTGATTGCTTGTGTCGCTTTATACAGTTTATGATTTGTGATATCAGAGAAGACCAGAAATCATTTTTGATACATTACATTACAGCCCAGTTCAAATCTGCTGTGGAAAAACAAGTCAAGTGCTCTGCAAGCCAATTGCTATCCCCATTATTATGGAATGCTCCAGGAGGTTTCCTTTTATTTGCTGCAGTTGTGTGGTTTAATTTAAAAATAATACTAAGTATTTAACTTGCTCACTTCACTTTAAAAGAATGCTTTTTAAAAACGGAGAGAATTCAATAACTGATTGGAGACACAGACACAGCATAAATACTCCACGTCATTGCAGGTTTGATGATTTCTGATTTAAATAGTTTTTTATTAAATATGAAATGTCCAAATTACCTAACCAGTGTTAGTTGCATGATAAACCATTTTACAGTACTTATTCTCCAGTATCTTATCTCCTAGCTGCAGGATGTTTGTTGATAATACTTCCTTCGTGTTAGACAAGCAGACAATAATTTGATTTTGCTGTTTGCTATCTTGTGCAGAACAGTACTTTAAAACCTCTTTAATGTTTTGTGCTCTGACAAAGTCTGTTACTTTTATTTGTTGATACATTAGAAAACTTCAACATTAATACTGCGGATTATCTTTCTCTTTCTTCTGTTCTTTTATTCTTTTTTGCTCTTCCCCTCATTTTCTTTCTCTCTTTTTTTGTTGCTATTTCTCTTCCTCTCTATGTGACTGTTCATCTTTTTTTGCCTTTGCCCTTCTTCCTTGCAGTCAGTTTGATACAGTAACATTGTGTAAGCCTCACCTTCACACACAAGCTAAATGAAAATTGCATTACTTTTTGTCACTTGAGCATCAAGCATTCACCAAGATGGCACCAGCTAAAAAAGAGTGGCATATATGGTTTCCAATATGAGAAAGTAGAATACTTTCATTATAGGTTCTGATGGGTTTAAATTTTTAAGTCAAAGTAATCGGAGTTTTAATGTCTTTTGAGGTCACAAAATATTGTGAAGGTTTTTGTTGTTGTTGTTAATGTTATTTTTTAATATTTTAAGTGTCAGCCTAAAACACTTGAGTAAATATTAAGTATGGCTGTTCTGATCACAAATGACAAAAAAAAAAAGAAAAGAATATATTCCTCAAATACATTTTCATATAGTGTTCAATTAAAATGGCAACAACACTTCTTAATTAGTAAACATTGCAGAGTTCCATACTAAAATGTTTATGATGATATCTCAGTTCAGAGAGTATTTGAAACTATGAAACTATTTTCTGTTAATTCTGATCTTAACAGCTGGTGCTCATAGTGGATTTGAGTTCTGTCAGGATATGTCAGACTCTATCTAAGCTTTTTAGAGGATGGTCTTGGATAGCTTGATTCCATTCCATCAAAGCCAATAAGCAGTTTCCAAATTATTTTGGCAGGTATACTTATTACAGATGCATTTCCATCATTCTAGAAGGAACAGTGCTGTTGTAAGACAAATAGTGGATTGTATTTGAACTTTCTCTTACAGTTCTTCAACAAGCGATGAAAAACACAATTTGGGGAGTTATTGATACCCAAATGGCACCAGTCTTATTCTGCACCTACACCTGAATGTATGACTATTTCTCGACTTCATCCCAGTGTTACCCTCTGTACTGAATGCCTTCGAAATGAGAGGCAGCGTGGCATCTGCCTCCACTTTTGGAAACCCTCCCAGAGTGTAACCTGATAGGGCAAAAGGATGAGCTATCTGATTTTCTCAGTGTGGCAGGTTATGGTAATGGTGCTTGTCTACTACCTGTGTTATAGTGTGGCACAGATTTCATGCCCACCTCATTTCCTAAACTACATATGCTGTGTTGGGCAAATACAAGTAGCTGCCCCATCTGTAGTCTTGTTTATTTGTTTTAGAGAATTCAACTGGCATTAATTTACAAAAATGAGGAAGGGTTGCCATCTACAATTATTAATTAGCATGCACATCTGCCAAGAAGGTGTTTCCATAAGCCTGTCTGAAGTACTTTATTGTTGTTGTTTTTTTTCATTTGAGGGGGATCAATGCTAATTTTCAGTGTTTACCAGCAATCATAGATGACTTGCAGTTAAAAAGCCATCAGCTCTGTCACATTTTTCAGTGAACAGAATCCCTTTCCAGATGGCCCTTCATTTGGATAATGGACAGCCTAAGGGGATAAAAATGTCACCTGTTGTAGCTAGTCAACAATATTAATAAAAACAGAAGAATAGACCATTCATAAAATGGGCAACAGACCAAAAATAATTTGTGGATTGTACAAAGAGTGTTTTTGGTAGCAATCTTGTCTTAAGAATTCACAGGCATCCTCAAATCTGGTCATTATTCCCTTTGTACTAGCTGTTCCCTTGAAGTTTAACCATGAATGAGTCTAATTCTTCTTAACGTATTTCTAGATAAATGAGAAAATATGAATACGATGTGATTATAGTTACAAAAGAGCCATGATTACAAATAGGTAGATAATAGATTTCTTGGCTTGTTGTCTGCTGCAGAAAACAACATTGGAAGGTGCTTCAGGTTTAATGAAACACTGAGATCTAAATAGTAATAACATCCCCGAATCACTACTTACTACATGAAAAATGGTATTTCCCTCTGAGTCTGAACAATGTTGAAAGGTGATTTAAAATATTTTTCGGGACGGTAAAATAACAGTTGTAAGTATGGCTTATGTCAAGTTTGGTTCAAAGTAGCTATGCCTATGTCATCCAACCTGGCAAAATGAATGGAGATGTCTGATTTCTCTGTCTATATTTAGCCTACTTTCCATAATGTACTTTTTTTTTTTCCTCACTTGCACTCTTATTTATCTTTCTCATGAAAACAAAACTTAGTTTACTAATAATCCATCTCTTCTTTAGAATTTGAATGCACTCACTGTCAAACAAGTGATATGCACCCAGGAAAATAATTAAGTGACTTCGTAGCAAAGCTCTCACCTTAAAAGAAAACACTGAAAAAAATGGAAGGAGCTGTGCACTTTTTCTATTTCTATGTATTTAGACTTAATCCTATATCTCCCCATCCAGAGGCCCCTCAGGTTGCTTTGTTGGATAATGCAGTTTTTTTCATCTGCTCAGAAAATCATTCAATGAAGGATAAAATTTTGAACTAGGTTACTTTACAAGATTACTCAGTAGGAAGAAAAAGCCATATTTTTCCACAATAGCAACACTGATTTCCAAAATATGGAGGAAAAATATGTATTTCAGTGAACTGTTCTCCATTTTTAACTCGTAGTCAAGAAATAGATCTCGAATATAGGATTCTATATCGTATCAGTTTTCACTCACAAGTACGTGATGTTTTTTTAAATAAAAAATCTTACTTGTGCTGTGCAAAGTACTTTTACTAACAGCTACTGATTTCAAGGGACTTGTGCTGGGTGCTCAATTCCATCCCTTTTAAAAGAGCTAAATTCACTTTTGAAAAATCTCACCACGGCCTTCTGAAAATATGTACAAGATAAAGTGATGAAATCCACAGAGTTATGCAGTGTTGTCCTAAAGTAACTAAATCAGTGTGTCAGTAACTGTGTCTAGAGCTGCCAACACTTAATTTGTAACAAGTTCATTCATTTTCTTTAAGAAAGTTAAAGCTTATTAATAGAAAGTCTTCCTTGCAGGTTGACAAATTGTGATCTTCTGTAGAGATAACCCTCCAACCATCCTGAGAAGAAGGGACTTATTCTTGATGTTTTATGACCCCTGGTTAATGTAAGCACTGTTTATCGGCTTAAGTGAAATGAGTGATGAGCTTTTTGTAGGTAGGAGGTAGGTTGAGTTCTCCTAAGCTCTGAGCAGTAACTGAAGAAGCCCATAGAAATCCTCAGAGCAGTAAAAACTGTGGGTTGCATTGTCCTCTGGAAAGAAAAGGAGACACAAAGCTGTGAGTTGCTGACGGACTTGGAGCATATTTTGCAGTCATGCACAATAATACTTGTGTTGCAGCTTCCTTTTTAAGGCTACATGTGTTCCAGAGGCTCTGGAGTCTGCACCCTTAGAGAAGTCCCAAATCCAGCAGGACCCACCTTGAGCCATGTGCTGAGCTGCCTCTGCTCTGAGCCAGTGGCAGGACATTACAAGTCCCTTACAGTGCTAATTGTTTTATAACTCTGTATGCTTATGTACAGTATACAGTTTACTTTACTGTATACTCTAAAGCCAATCAGTGTTTTAATCCTTTTTTATAATATTTCACTTTTTTGGCTTGTGAGCATGGGAGAAGGATCTGAAGGAGGGAGACCATTGCATTTAACTTTTTTGGGTTTCAGCTTGGTGTGGGTCTGGCTCCCTGTCTCATATTTACCCTGATAAAGAAACATAGTGGTAAATTATGCTATCTAATAATTAATTAAACGTAAGGTTATAAAATTACTTTTAATGCCAAGAATAAGGGATCTGTATGAGTGCAATGCTTGCTTCAGATATACATAAATTGCTCTGAAAGTAATCCCCCAATGACACAAAGAGCAGAATAATATTATTTGATAGAACATAATCTAAGCTACAAACACTATTTTTCTACGTAGTTACGACCATTAGCTATGTTTTTTTGCCAGTGATGAACAAAAGTCTGCCTGCCACACATAACAACTCTGCACCAGTGCAGATGACCACTGTTGCTGTCATCACTGCTGAAACACACCACCCACCTCCTCACTGTGCTTACATCCACTGCTGGGTCTCCATCAATGTTCAGCAAGTGTGTATGAATGTCAATGGGAGCAATTTTTTCCACGTGAAAGATTTCAATTCCATGTCTGATTCATGTGTACTTCCACGTCAGATGCCGTTGTGTCAGACTGCCCCTGTGGTGCCATGTTTAGAAGGAAACACTGAATTAAGATTTCTGCTCCATTCCTATAGCATTTCCCTTTAGTTTAGGTGTGCATTTTCTGCACAGATTGTGCAGCAGCAACATCACACAGTGCTGTCAGATCCCTCATATACACAATGCAACACCACCAGTGCAAGATAAATGAAAGGCTGAGCTTCACATTTCCCAATGTTTTAGAGATTAATTCTACTCTTTATTGATCCACCAATGCCTCTTGGAAAACTTCAAAAAAAATCTCCCTATTAGAATGCAGTTCTACCTCTGTGGTATACTTAATGGTGTCTTACTTTTCTCTAATCACTTCTCATAACTGTTGACACGCCTTTGAATTTATGTGATATTTTTTAGCCTGAGGATTTTGTCAGCCATGGACTTTGATTCCATCAGATATCATAGTCATGGTTAGTGAGGTCAGACACTCCTGCAATTTATCTCTGCTAGCACTGAGCCACAGCTCACACACTTGATTTTATGCAGACTCAGGTAATTTTCAAATTAAATTTAGGAAGGTTTTTATTTTTATTTCTGGGTGCCCATATATTTGGAAGGTTCACATATATACATATTTTATCTACATATGTGTTATAGATAAATTTTATACATTTTGTATAAAGTATACTGCACCAAGGCTAATATAGATATGGTGAAAGATTGCAATTAATGGCTAAGGTTTGCACTTTTCAGAAGAATTGTTCAGGACCTGTTGGACCTTTTCCTACAGTATGGAATGCACTTGGGTTTCCTCATCACCTGCCCAGTCTTTGTCTGAAGCATTTTTGTACTGTCTAGTTAGTGTTCATGTCTTATTTGTATTATAATAGTTTTTAAAAGCATTCTTTCCATATTTGTGGTGAGTGAACCTTGCTTTACAAAGAATTCAATGGACAAAGAGAAGAAAAAGAATTTACCTTCTCTACAATAAGGAACAGAATTGCAGAAAAAATGGGTAATATTTTACTCAGTGATCCTGTAAGCTGGTCTAACAAATGATTCCTTCTCTGCAAAGTACAGAATCTTAAGTCCTTCTTTGCTACTATTGCCAGGTCTGTGTATATATTCACACTGCAGTGTCACCTTGTTGACATGAAAAACTGGTACCAAGTGATTGCCAAGGTTAGGCAGCCAAAGATGAGGCTGGCAATAGGCCATCTCCAGGACAGGATGTTATGGCATCTCTTGCATATTTTAAAAACTGTGTATCACTTACAGTTTCTATTGCAAAATGAAACATCTGATTGTAGCAGGTTATTTGAGGTGATGTCAAGTCACACAACATATATTAAAAATAAAAGTTTTGCTAGTGCCAGATGCTGGAAATAATAGTAAAATATTTATCATTCTCATGGGCTGGTATTCAGCCAGCAGTCACAGAACTCTAAATTATACTTAGTGCATGTATGACTTCTGTGTTATTTTGCTTGAAGGGAAAGGGAGATTTTGCAAGACTTCAGTGCAGAGATAATACTGCAGTATTTTCTACCTACTGTAGTACACTGCTTCATATATTTGTAATGTATAGCATTCCCCAGATGGTTACTGGAGGGTCTTATTCAACATGCCAGGGCAGCATGATAACAGATATGGTAACAAAGTGAAAAATAAAGCAGAATGTGGTGGATGAATTTTAAAGTGATATTGTAGCAGCAAGAAAGCAGTTCCATTGGATGAGTGCTGGACTGGCTTTTCTTAGGCAATCTTTATGTTATTAAGTATCTTTATACACTGACCTAATCCAAAAGCAAACTCTGACCTGCAGTACTCTTAAAGAGCTACAAGAGAAACAGATGAGGTTCCTCAGAGAGGGATCAGTTGGGTAACTAGGAGTCATAATTGCTACATCTTTCTAAATCTAAACCATTGTACCCTTTACTTGAAGTATGGAAATAAAATGATCAACATGAAGTTGGAATCTTTAAAATTATGTGCTCAGAACAGGAGTGAGCTGGTCTAAATTTCATCTCTTAGATGTTTTGCTGCACGTTGTGTAGCTAACAGTTTGAAAGAATCATCATGAAAGAATACATCATGAAAATCCAGCATGCATATGGGAATGATGCTTCATACAGGCATGAGAAAAAATAAAATGACAATTTCTGCATGAGCTCACAATTATGTACAATACTTATTTTTATCCAAAGCTGTTTTCATATCTGATCTCTTTTTCTGCTTTATTCAAATTGGCTTTAGCAGAACAAAATGATTATGAAGCCCATTAATCTTCATTTTTCACACTGAGATTCATTTTACAGAACTGGAAGCTACAGAAGTGGAACCATCCACCTCTCTGTCTGCCACTGGGATATCAAAATGTAATGCAGATTGAAAATTAAATGCAAGAGCTAAGATAGCAGTTCTAATAACCTGGTAATTTCTAAATAAATAGACATAGATTGATGGAAGAGGAAAAAAATCAGTTTCCCCAATAATGCTAGGTAGTGTAATACTTGTATACAAAGGCCTCACACTGACTAGGGTTTTCTAAAGCTTTACACATATTCCTCCAATCTCTTTAAATGTATGTGAAGTAGAACTGATACTTTCTCTACTGCCTTATATCTTACTCAGCCACTTATAGCAGGTAATAAACTGTAGCACATTTGGATAGTAGTATTTTTAAATTTGCACTGTATAGCTTTATTGAAATGGCCAGACAATTGAGAATTTGGCACAGTATGTTGAATAAGCATACTTTTTTCATAATATAAAAATTCCATGAGGTTCATATTCCCATCCAGTAATATAACATAGTTATATTTTAAGGAAAATTCTTGTATTTTGTTTTGCTTTGGTGGTATGAATTATAATCTAAGAAAATAACAAAAGAATGTTATTTCCAGTTACATTTTTACAGGAGAAAAACAATATTTTTCCTCTATGGAAAGGTTTGTGTCTTGACTGGCTGTAGAACAGCGGGTTGCAATTCAGAAAATAGCTAATTCAGAGACAACATGTCTGTCACTGAACAAGAACTCTTTTGCTTCTTTTAACCTATCTACTCCTCCACAAAAACAAACAAGTAACAAAAAAGCCTGGTGCTGCATGCTTTCCTTGAAATACAGATCAAATAATCTAAAAACACTACTTCATCTGATATTGTCCAGGGTATATTTAAAATTTGACATGTTCACTATTATGTTCACAGTCTCGTTTTAAAAAATTCAGTATATCAGAAAAATCCTTTTTGGAAAGTATTTTTTTTTTAAATAAACTTTAGGGTGTGGACTTTTGACATGTATTATCTGATAGATATTACTAAGTATATTAAATAGGAACTTTGCATCTTTTGTTTTGATTAAGAAACATTAACACACTTAACTCATGTGAGTGTCTATGAGACCTTTGGATATGTCAGAAGGTTTTCAAATTGACTCTGCTGCTGGATGATAGCAAAGGTGGATTGGAATCATGTTTGAGTGCTTCTGTTCCTTACTTTCAGAGATCCCAGAGGAAGGGCTGGGTAATTGCTCATTCACTCTGAGAGCTCTTTCTTCATTATAAAATAAATAAATGAAAAGTGAAAGAGGAAATTGCACCATTTACTAAGTAGACTAGACGTTACTTCATAATTGTTCATCAGAGAAGAGGGTGAACCAAATCTTATGCCTAAATCATACAAGCACAAGGGAAGAAATTAAGGAAGCTGCTATATCTGCACTGAAGGCAACAGTTTCCTCTACCCTCTGTGTAAGGATATTTGCTTTTCTATAGCCATCTTGTTGATCATCATTAGACTGGAATAAAGAAATAGAACTGGAACAGAAGGCATAAACAACATACCTGCTATAGTTCTTTTGTAAATTAGGACATATGAGAGGTTTTTTCCCATCAATTTTATTATGGAAAAGATGTAAGGTGTGTAAAAATGGCAGCTGAGAAGGACATATTGCCTAAACATAATGGTAATTTTATTCCACCATTAATTTTTATTTTTCTTGACTTATTAGGCTTGGAATCCAGTAGTATATTAGTGTACACTGTCCATTAGTATATGATAGAGTAGCGAGGACAATTTTCTCACTGATCTGTTCTGAGGTGTTTTGGCCATTTAAATTGGAATTTGGCCATTCCAGAGTGTTTTGGCCATTTAAATCTGGAAGGGCAGGTGTCAGAAGAGAGTCAGCCCATGTAACAAAGACACCAGGCAGCAGTAGAGAAGAATACTGAGGTAGAACTAATGTACCATTTGGTGTCTAGGAAAGGAAAAAGCACAGGATACTAGGGCACTAGGATACTGGTGCTGCTCTTTTCCAGACTGTGTCATGTGTCTTGTTGCAAAGTAGACGTGGCAGGGTGGCTCAAGGATCAAGCAATTCAGGATAAGTTTGGGAAGAGAGAGCAGCATCTAATTTGCTGCTTTCCCATTAAAAGACACGGAAGAGAACAGTAATTGTCTGCTGGGCTGTCTGATGGAGGAATAAGCACGAGACCTCTACAGGTGCACAGTAGTGTAGAAAAAAAATGTCACATTTGCAGTGTTGCCTGACACTAGAAACAAGGGCATTGGACCAAAGACTTTGTAGTGGACAAGGTTGGATGGAATCGTTTTAAAAGCCATTTAGATAAATCCACTCAGGGCTACAGCCAGCTCCATGATCCGTGATGCAAATAGACATTTTGCTTCACTATTCTTTTGGAGTAGAACAGCAGAGTTGAATTAAATCTGAAGATTTTAGTTCTGTTTCAGGCCCCTTACTGCTATGTTATTTTAAAATTTTATTCCTCTGCTTTGTTCTTACAACATTTATTACTACCAGATTTCAAATTTGAAAATGTAGGCAAAGAATCATATGTTTTTATTCAATGTTAGATTAAACAGCATGCTAATCAGTCACATCTCACGGACAAGGTCTGTTCCCTGAATTTGTACAGACAGGGCTCGGGTTCTGTGCTGACCAAGGAATCAAACATCCCCTGGAGATTAAAGCCTAAACAAATCAATATCATTTATCTGAGAAACAAGAATGCTTCTTTATTTGCACAGCATTCATTGGATAATATGTCAGTATCAGATGACATTGATGAAAAGGGACCTTTAAGATACCTCACTGAGGATTTGGAAGAAACAATAGCGGGACATTCAGTTAAAATGTGCATACTTTTCATTCACCTCTCCAAAATCTTTCTACTTAAAAAAAAAAAAATCTGTGGTAGACAACAAATGGGAAGCCAGACACCACCAATACAACCAATATCATGTGGTAGCGTGAGTCCAAAACAATTGGAGTTACATCAAACTGCTTTAGAAGAAACATGAAACAAGAGTAAGCCTTGCTGTTTGGTGAAGGTTCATCTTGCATAAAGCACTAATTATATGGCAGTTTCCAAAATTCCATCTGATAATTCAGATTAACTCTTTCATTGTAGTATGAAAATTAAAGTAACAAAAAATAGAACAATCAGTTGGCATAGAGAGAGGACAGAATGATAAATAGCTGCAGAGGTTTGGGATATTACATACCTGCAAATGGAGTTCACTAGAACTAGTGGAATGAGAAGTATGGGAATTCTTTAATTGCTTCAATTCGGCCAACCGTTGTAGCATAATGCAGTGATATTTTGTCTGCAAGTGTTCTGTAAAGGTGAAATCTTCTGACATTCTGAGTTGAGCTAGGCAAAGGTCTCTGCTTGTGCTCACACAGTGCAGGAAGTCTTCTTGAGTTTCCACTTTTGCATCCTGTTTCATGCAGTTATACAGTTTTAAGTAGACCTAAACATTCACAGCTGCATCCGTGAAGTTTTATTTCAACTACACAAGGTACAGCTGTGGATACTGAATGGGAAGTTCAAACTAAATGTAGAAACACTGAGCAAGTCACACCGTGGTAGACCAAACGGTGTTTCTGAAGTCTCAGAAATTAAGAAGCTGTGCCCTGAAAGACAGGCATCTGAAACCATGGGAAACACCATTGGAATCATTAAGACTGCATTTTTTAATCAGGAATTCTAGATAGATTGACCTATGGATTATGTGTCTGTGTCTGAGGAATCCAATCACGAGTACTGGAGTATATTGCATTAATTAATTTTGTGAGAGCCATAGGAAACAATAACAAATACTTTGGCTTTGCTTGTAAAATTTATTAGTTTATATTTGAAAATACCACATCTTGTATGAAAATACCTTGTTGTGTGGGAAATTGACAGAAATTATGTTTTGATTCAGCACCGTGCATTTAAACATAAAACTATATGAACTAGTGCACAGATGTAAGTAAGTTGTAGTACCTTAACGTGTCTATATAGCAAGCTTCTTAGAATATATTGCAGAAGTCCTAATTTATTTCATCTTGAAATATGCAAATTATTATTACTGTATTATATCCAGTTGTGACAATCCTAAGGCTTTAATAGTGTCCAGTGATGTGAAAACAAATGCTTATAAAAATGACCTGTTAAATATAGTACAAACAAAACAACATCCTAAGAGTTATTTCTGCTGGAGTACAGGACATTAAAATGCTGCTAGATGATATCCCAGCTTGGGTTTAAAGAATTAATGAAGAACAAATGTTCTAACTGACATGTGAGCATGCAATTCTCTCTGTGGGTTGACCTTCATTCTTCTGCAGTTAGTTAATGAGGATTTTCTTTGTTATCTTTCTTGCCGAAGAACCTCAGGGCCTTGTATCATTATTGAATGAACACAATGTCACCTCAGTTGGCAGAAATGTTTTGTCTTTTTTCAGGAAAAGAAGTTACCTCATGTCATCTAGTGAAAGCACAACACAGAAACAAGCAATTGAGAACAGACATTTCAATTCAGCTAAGTTAGCCCAGCGGAGATGTTTAACCCGCTGTAGTTGTTTTGATCAGAATATTTAGGCTTCATTATTACATGACTCTTGCATCTTCATCTGAAATTTGCAACAATTGTTATAAATTAAACAAAAGCATTTTAACTGGAGAATTACTCACAATTTTTTTCCTTTTAACAATTAATTACCATTTGTTGCCAAACAGTATGCTTTTTTTTTTTTTTTAAATGAACAGTTAAAGAACAGCTGTTTTTTTATCTGATGCAAAACAACAAGTGCAGTGTTACTCGCTGGATCTTGTAAGGTGAGGAATCACATCTGCTCAGAGTACTGGAGCTGTAACTGAGCTTTTCTGTGAGCTGTATCATATTTAGCAGAGCTATATAAGAGGCGGAATGGCAATTTCAGGTTTAGTCAAACATCAGCCTATTATTTGCAGGTTCTCTATTGCTCAGTACATTGATGTTCATTATACATGATAGCAAAGCAATTAAAAAAAAAAACAGTGAATCTTCTGTTGACATCACAAACAATGTGTATCTTACTTAAAAATGGCACTGGGAAGAGAAATCATCAGTTGAAAACAGTATAGGAAAATGTTATTCAGGAATTGTTCATCCAGGTTTATTACATAGAGGATAGCTGCTATGGACTCCATCACAAACAGCAGAGATTTCTAAAGGAACTACTGAAGGAAGTACTACGTGTGCACATAGCCAAAATTTTCTGTGAAGAACAGTACCCTGGTATAATCCATGTCATAAAGTAATGAGCAAGGGCAAACAGAATCTGAAACGATCTGATGTTTTCAGAGATTTTATGCTGCACTTTTCCTTACAGCCATTTTCCATTTTTTGAGGCAAGAGGACTTGTACCAGCATTAGAAAAACATTCTACCATGAATCCTACTTGTTACTACAATGGAAAGGAAGGCCATTCGTACAAATTTTATTTTGCCAATATTCGGCTTATCCTCAATTCCATAAACTGTATTTTTGAGTGGACAGGCACATATGTTTTGTTAAAGTCATTAAAATAATGTTGTATTTAATACTTCTCTAACATAAGTGAAGTACAACTGTGTTACCTTCTGGTTATTAGGATACATATGTCTAATATACATTCATTTTGGAGTCCCTTAAGGGACAGCCTTGTTATTAATACAGCAGAGAACAGCTGAATGAACATATGGTTTATTAAGACATGCTTATATTAATTACATGCAGATACTATTTAAAAGGGTCACTGGTCTATAACTGAGCGACCTGTAGTGATCACTAATTTGAACCTCAGAGCTCAGTGGGTTTACTCTTGACGTGAAAAAATCTAGCCAGGGTAAAAGAATGTTACATTTGTGTCTTAAGCGAGAAAATATTGAAATACTTAAGAACTTAGTGTCACAAAAAGTCAAACAGTGAACATGCAATAACAAAGGAAATTTTGAAAGCAACGTGAAATTGCACATCAGAAGGTCTAAAGCTTATGCATTTGTATAACACTTCATGCAGCTATCTGATCTGCAATGGACCTAATGTAGAAGCATAATAATTCCAGTTTAAAATTTCAAGAACATTGAAGTCATGTCTGCATGCCTTCCAATCCTCATACTGTTCAACTAAGTTCTTTATTGAATACAGCAATTCCTCCTCTGTTACTTAACACCAGTTAATATTTATAATATTTTATTTTTAAGGCTGTTTTTAATTTCAGGAGGTGACGCTGTGAACTGTAAGGCACCATTTCAGCTTTCAGAGCCTGAAAATAAAACAATGTGGATTTAAGCTTTGAGAAAACCCAGAGCAGAACAAGCTTGAGTCTGTTCAGTTACATTTCTTCTTCTAATTTTAAAGCACCTTTGATCCCAGAAAAGGTGCAGTCAGTGTCTAACACCTAAAATAACATGTGCCACATCTGCACTGCTCAATTAACGACAAGTTTCAGTGTTTCTGTTATACCATAGAAAAAGAAAGAGCTGTGCTTTGCCTTTTCCTTTACTTGGCTCCATAGCTAGTGCCTGGTTTGCCTCAGAGTTACACAGCTTCAGGAAAAAATAGGCAATAAGAGAAAAGATTGTTTTCATCAATGTTTTGTATTCGCTTCCAGATAAAAAACAAACAAACAAAAACCTCACATTGCATGATTTCTTGTGTTAGCAGAACCTGAAAACTTCAAATTAAAGAATCAGGCCTTAGAACTTTCAAAATAAAACAATACAGTAAGTGCAATCTTTTAACAGTATTTTCTCTTCAATTCATTTTCATTTACATTTGAGGAAAGCTCCAGTGTAGTCCTTAATATTTCTACTAAAACATTAAGGGAGTATCTGTTCATAAGTTACATCTGAATCCTTGCAATCATCATGTAGTCAACCACCTGGCACTGAGGCATTAGTAGAAACTCAGTAGCAAGATGCAACAGAAGAAAAGTATATCCAAACATACAGCAATAAAAACAAAGTAATTAATCATGTGTTTTCATCCCTGTCACTATCTAAAAGCATTCGTGGGGGCAAGGTTATCTGTGCCTCCTCCACTTCCCCAGCTACAAACAGAGTCTGCACAGGATCTCCATGTAAAGCGTTTTATACCTCCTATAAAGAAATATAGCTCTCGATTTTAAGTGTTCGTGGTTATCTAAAACACCTGGGCCTTTTTAAATCTTCCTTTTTAGAAGCATCTTCAGGAAATGTAAACTTCAAAACGTCCCAACAACAAAACATAGTTCTAATTTACAAATACATAACTGTTGTTCTCAGAAATTATGAAGTTCAATTTTAAAATTAACCAGAGAGCAGAAATCTGCGTTAGTAGTTTACTGTACTATTTCAGAGGCAGCAAGAAAACCTAAAAGGACTGTTCCTTCAGCTGGAAAGCAAACAAGCCACAGGTGTGTGAGGGGACGAACAGCGAGCGTTAGTGTGGAACAGCAGGTGTGCCGTGCTAAGCTGAACATTGCTCGCGCGGCCCGCCCCGCCCCGCCCCGCCCCGGCCCGCCCCTCACGTCGGGTCCCGTGGCTGTGGGGCTGCTGAGCTGCGGGGATGGGGTGTGAAACTTTTTGTCGGTGACGAGCACAACCCCCGCGTTGTTTGGGCGGTGCTGACCCAGGAAAGAAGTCCTAAATAGCTGTTTGTTGCTCAGGTAAAAACAGTGATGATTAGTTCTAATTTAATTTGTAAGCATTTATTTTTGGTTTAAAAGGTGCTCCCAGGAGTTGAGCAGGTGTTTTTCTTCAGGTTTTTCTTTGTTTGTTTGTTTGTTTTTCTGCAATAAAGTAAATCTAGGTTGGTAGTGGAGTTAGCCAGGTGAGTGTGTGGCCGTGGTGTTGCCCTGAATGGGAGTCTGGGGTTCTGCATGTGCCTGCTCAGCTGTGGGGCTGAGGCCCAGGTGGGGGGTGAGAGGCAGCATGACCACTGCTGCGAGTTGACTTGTGGCTTTGTCATGTCTGGTTGACTTGTGGGAATGCATAAGGAGAAACACCAAAAAAATTAAAAATCTTGAGGGTGATTGATACGGAAGGAGCAAGGCTATAAGGTAAGGTGGTCTCCTTGCAGCCATGTCTGAATCTTACCACAGCAAGAGGAATTGCTGTGGTTACTCTGCTGTGCTCATGTGGGTTGGTGTTACGTCTCCAGTTCCAGGCTGGCTCTGGTTTTTGCTTGGGACTCCTTTCCCTGCAAGTGGCTGCTGGCTGTGTGCTGGTGACTCTCTGGCTGGGATGCTCCTGGCCGTTGCTGAGGTGTTGTGCTGTAACTCTTACCTTGCATTCTCAGCGATCTGCTCATATTGAGATGGTGTTGTTGTTTTTTTTATTCTTCATGCTTTTTTTTATCTTTTTGCTTTTTTATTTTTACTTTTTAAGAGGGAAAGGCATTTTATAGTGGTGGTGTGAGGGTAGACTTTATTACTGCAAAAAAAAAAAAAAAAAAGCAATAGTTAAGAATTTCTGGTCTTACGAAATAGACCCCTGATGGGATCAATTAAATTTTAGTGCAGGAGCTAAAGGTCTTCTGTTTTTATGGAAGGCAAGTGTGATGCAAATACATGTTCAAGCTTCCTTAATACAGATCTAGTTCTTTTATCTTCTACTTATAACAAATTGAAGTTGCCCTTATTTTCACTTCTAACTGTTATGCTCAGAGATTGCAGTTCACTGTTGGTATTAAGAAAGCTTTTTTTCCTTGGTAAAGGGGATGAGGCAGCTGTTTTCCTGGGGATGACTGCAGGGTGTTGTCAGTGTCATTTGGAGCTGCATGTTTGTATTTGGCTTTTTTACTGCCCTCTGTGGCTGCTATGCAGTGATTTAAGGTTTGCAAGCACAAAAATGGAGCTTTTACATTGTTTGTTGTGGGACTGGGAAGGTGGTTGTGATGACCCACTGAAACTCATCATGAGGTGTGATTTCTCACATAGCCTGTGATACTGTGGAATAGTAACACTCAGTCATTAAAAGCTTTATATCAGCTTCATCCCTGATTCTGCTGAGATAGGATTTTTTTACTGGACGATCTTTTCTGTTTTGAACATAAAATAAGTAAGCTTTTATCCCTTTTAAACCATGTTTTAGCCATGTTGGCTGTAAGAAGTCAGAATGAGAAATGAGGGAATTATTCAGAAAAGCAGTAGTCTTGAACTGCTCTCAGTGACCAGGGCCATGTTTTATTGGGTGTGGCATAATTTTCAAGTAACCTGCTTTATTCAGTGCAAGAAGCAATCTGTTGGTTCCACTGTAAGGTGGAAACTTGTATTTGGAGAATGTTTGTCCATTAAAATTGAATGTATCTCTCTTATCAAACTTTGGAGTTGGAACTCTATGTTCTGCTGGTTGTTTTTTCTTCTAACATAATCAGGAAACGCTGCTGGTGTCTTGACATATTAAGTATCCTGCAAGTCAGAGAACAAAGCTCTGAAATGATGCTGTGGTTGGCAAAGAACGGAAATATTCTGGGACTTCTAATCCAAAAATAGTTGAAATGTAACAAGCTGAGAATTTGCAAATTGATAGAGTTCCATAAAGTTTTAATAGCAAAAAAGAGCCAGGTGTTGTACTTTAATCACACTAGAAGCAGCAGCTGACGCATAGTGCAACAGCAATAATTCTGGGCTAGAAGCTTACAAATAATCTAGCTACAAATTATATTGTCAAGGGAATCCAAATACTTTGTAATATATTCTAATACATATTAATTCCAGAGCCCTATAGGGGACAGTCTTGTTATTAATACACAGAGGAGCAGATGTGATAGCATATGGTTTACTAACTTGTATTTATGTTAATTCCATGTAAATAGGATTTTAATAAGGTAATGTTAGTCTATAGCTTCAGTTTCCTAACATCTTTATTCTTTGAAGATGATAATGGGATCATCTAAACTGGGGTCTAGGATCACAGGAAAGGTTAGTTGAGAGAGATCATTTTAGGCAAGATTTCTAAGTGGATGAAAAATAGCAATACTTGAGCATTTTGTGATCACTTAAAAAAATAATAATAAAAAAACAACAACCATAAAAGCCAAACAAAGCTAAAATTTAGC
Organism: Cyrtonyx montezumae; assembly: GCF_038088225.1. Classification (NCBI taxonomy): domain Eukaryota; kingdom Metazoa; phylum Chordata; class Aves; order Galliformes; family Odontophoridae; genus Cyrtonyx; species Cyrtonyx montezumae. The sequence goes on along the minus strand of NW_027071914.1, from coordinate 5,921,388 downwards.
ACTTCAGTGATTAAATTCAATGGGAACATTTCTGAAATGACTGCTTGACATCCAATCTTACTGGTTTTAATTTCTGATCTATTTTATGTTGATTGTTTGCAGTTTTAACTTCCATTCAACTGCCTTAGAGGAGCTTGCAGACTCTCATAAAATTCTAAAATAAAATTCCAGTATCATCTTAAATCTGATGTCTATTCCTCTTTGTATACAACGCATCTGTTGCCCTGGGTTGGAAGAGCTGTGAATGCAGTCCTGAGTTAGCTCGGGCTTCTCAACAGCTTTCTCTGGGGCACAATTTGATGAAATTATGCTCCCGGTCACTACTCGGAGTCATCACAGTTTGTGATGAGAATGGAGTAAATGTTCTGTGCTCCTGAAAGCAGGTGACAAAAAGTGCTAATCAGCTCTAGTGCTTCAGAGTACTTGATGAAACCTGCTGTATGCTACTGGGATTTTCTGTTTTAACCAGTTCTCAGCTCCTGTGTGCACCAGGTCTGCACTGTTTTCAGGTCACTAGGAAGTTGAGTTCTCTTCCTGTGGATTCTGTAGCCATTAACTGTTGCTTGTAACTCCTTGTTGAGAGCTATAAAACTGTAGGTAGAATTGCAATTTAGTTATCTCCCCTGTAGTCAGAGAGATGGGAAAAAAGAATCTCAGAAGTTTTAGACCAGCTTACACATCTGTTTTTTTTTGGTTTGTTTGTTTTTAAATTGGGAGTGGAAGGAGAGTGTCAGAATGACTTCTATAAGCTAAAATTCAGTTTAAGTGATTGTAAGACATTGCACAGCTATATCAGAAATGCTTCATTCTTCATTGTGTGTCTACCAAAGTGTGTTAAGGACTCTGATTAGAATTTCCCTAGGTATCAAAATTATTAGCTTATGTTTTGAATAGGTAAAGTAATAGTAGTATTTTGTAGTTGTTTGAAAAGCACTGACAGAAAAAACATTTCAATGAATATGCTGCTCCAAGCTTAGGCTACTTCTTTCTGTTCTCCTCCTGATGACTTGGGAATTTTCTAGGACCAGGACTTTGTCCCCCCATGGGGTTTACATTCTATATTGGGCTCCTAGGAACACAGTACAAGTGCTCTGTGTCTGTCTGTCTCATGATTTTACGCAGGGTAGGATCATAAGAACTTCCAAAGAATGGGAATGGATGCAGCAGGTGTGTGCATTCCACACTTCATGCTGGCTGCTCGCTAGCTTAGAACACTTTGACACAGAAACGATCAGCTCATAGTACTGGAGAACTTCTATCTTGTGCTGGAACTTTCACTGACTTCCCAGGTGCTTTGAAATGGTCCTAGTTGTATTTGTGGTGCATTAATACAACGCTTTTGAACACAGACAACAGATTTGCAAGCTTCAGCTGCTTTGTCTGCTGTTGTTTCTTAATGCCAGCATTTAACTTGGTAAAACAGTTGGCCATTTGGCAACTTTAAAAGGCATTACACGAAGCCAGGTTCTGTGCCATTCGATAATCTAGTCCATCATCTTTACATACACTTTGTATTGTGTAATAATGAACATGCAGCAGTTCACTTCTTTTACAGAAATCTTCTGCTGGGATCTTGTAAGTAGCAGCACTAGCAAAGTATTCACTACGAAAGTGTTTAGAAACAGTAAATAAACATTTGGGCAACAGATTGTCTCCTTCAAGTGCTGTACTCAATGAAAATATTTTTGTTTTTATTCCCTAGGTAGATAGTTTCCACATTATTTCAGTGTATTTGGTTAAGTAAAACAATCCAATATCCTGTACTGTTTTCTGTTTTTATAATAAACCATGTTTAAAGTCATCAGCAAGCAGTATTTCCCCTCTCAATATAAACTACTTCTTCACTCATAGTGGGAAGCACTAGAGATTCATAATCCATCCAAAGTGAAACAACAGTTTGAGTCATCATCAGCAGAAGGATATCAGATCATATATCTTTGCTTGACAAGAGGTGGCAATTTAATCTGACAAGTTTCCTACCAATGAGGACAGCTTTAGGAGTTCAACTGCCTTGGCAGAGATTTGACATGTCATTGAGGGATGTTGTGCAGAAGCCTGACAATAAACTTGAACTTGCTAATGCAGTTTAGGATTGCTGTAAAAATTTATTAGAAATCAGAGACTGTAAAATTACTATATTCTTCTGGAAGTATTTCTCTTTCCCTGCTGAATATATATGGGATGTTTAACGTGCAGTACATGTTTAAAAGCTTGTTTCCTGATGATGTAAAACAAATCTATTACATGGCACATGAATTGGCAAGGAATTCAATTAAATGCAAGTGAGAATAAAAATGTCCACTTGTAAAGCTGTTTTGTTAAGGTATTTTTGTGTTGCTGCCTTAAGAGGATTTGGAGATATATGTTATCAACACAGGAACAGTCTGATTCTGTATCTTTGTAGCTGTAGAGGTAGGTGAGATCTTGAATATTTCAAATGAGAGGTAGATTTCTGCACTGTCTCCTTTCTTGGAGGGAAAAGCAACCCTCTTGAGTTAAAGAAGCATCTGAAGTTAAGCTGAATTGGTGTGTACCTCTTAGGAACCGTATTTGGCTGCAAAGGCACATAAATGGCTCATGGATTTCAGAAACATCCCAAGCCCTGGGTGAAGTGTGGAGAGCCCACGCTATTGCCTGCTAGGCTCCTGTGGGTTATGGAGCTGAGCTTGCAGCTGGCTTCTTGGGAAAGCTGCTTTAGGTGCTCTTTTAATTCTGGTTACAATCTGAACAGAGAGTGAAAATCTTGGGTTTGTTTCACTAAATAAAGCATTCCAATATCAAGTGAAATCAAAAGCTATTTAACTTGTAAATGAAGCTTTCAAGTTTGATCTGTTTGTTTTTTTTTTTTTTATTGGAGGCGTTTAAGATGGGATGTTCATTATCCAAAATGATGCAACTGTTCTCGTGGTGGTTCAGCACTTTGGGATGTGTTGAGAAATGCCATCTGGAAAGGTATTGGTTAAGCTTTCGCAAAATTTGTGGATGAACTTCAGACTGAGAGGTGTGTGAAAAGGCTAAGAAAGCTATGAAGAGTCTGCAGAGATTCTTTTCAAGAAGCGTTCTAGGGCATAAGTTGGAGCCTTCTTGAATTGTTTCTCTTTCAGCTCTTGAGAACTCTTGAAGTAAGCAGGTATGGTTAGTGTGCTCATCTTTCCTAACGTGGATTTCCATTTAATGTCTAACTAGATAGTTGCTTGTTGTTGTTGTTTTTAATTTTATGTTAACAGAAAAATAGTATGGAAGCTTGAAAATATCACTAACAAAAGATTAATTACCATCATCTTTGTCATTATTTTTTTTCCATATGCTATGTGAGTCTTGTGGAGGTGGATGTCTTGGCTAAACAGTTTGTAATTGTTGTAAATGTTTTTGTAACTGTCTGTGATAATGTGGGCCTTTGTGGTGTAACCTGTTAGGCAGCTCAGCACCACACAGCTCACTCACTCTCCTCAGGTGGGATGAGGGAGCGAATGGGAAATGTGGAAGTGGGAGAATTCATGGGTTGAGGTGAATGCATCTTCCAAGGCAAAGCAACAGCTGTGTCTGCAAGAGAAGCTGAACAATGCTCTCATTTAGTGCTTCTCATCAGAGGCAGGTGTTCTGCCCCTCCCAGGAGAGCGAGGCTCAGCATTCATGAGGGTTTATCGTGAAGATAAATGCTATCTCTCCCAGTGTCACCCCTTCATCCATGCCCCCAGGTTTACTTGCTGATTATGGAGCTGTATGGTATAGCGAGTCCATTTGGTCAGACTGGGTCAGCTGTCCTGGCTGTGTCCCCTCCCAGCTCTCTGTGCACACCCAGCCCCCTACCAGCAGGGCAGCATGGGCAGCAGAAATGTCCTTCTCTCTCCATGAGAGCGCTGCTCAGCAACAACTAAAATGTCAGTGTGCTTGCACTACTATCTTAACACAAATCCCAAATGAGGCGTTGTACAGGTTTCTAGGAGAGAAATTCTGTCTATCACAAACAGAGCCATGACAGTCATAGTGCCAAAATTCAATGTCTTCTTTCTAATGATTACACTTAGTTGAAAGGGAAGAAAATTTAAATGACAGCTTCTGTTCTGGTATACAGGAAAACCTGGTGCATATGAAGTCTGGGAAAATCCAAGAAGGGTGTGAAGCTGGTTTAGTTTGTTCTACTGCATCCCTTTTATTCTGTCACTACAGTGAGAACGTAGTGACCTCACAAGATAATGAAAAGCTGAAGACATCCTTCTGAGAGTCTTTACAATGCCTTTCAAATGCATTACAACTAATTAGAAAACAGAAATCAATCAGTGTGATGCAGTGGCCAGAGTAAGTCAAGGAGAGTGTAAGAGTGAGCTGAGCAGAGGCTGAACCTTCTTGTTTGTTTGCTACTAGGACTTTAAATCTATGTTTTGCTCTTCACAAAGGCTGTGTGTAGCTGTAGTCTCTCACTAATTAAGCACTTTAGCAATCCTTTATCATATTCCTGGCGTGTGGTGACATCGCTATTCTAATCACATTTTAATTTAGTGTACTTCACGGCCACTGAAAGCAAACCTAGGCAACTGGGCTTTCACTGAGGAAGAGGTTTGAATGGGAATTCAGTTGGGTAGGTTAGTTACTGTTCGTGATGGGGAACCCCTTTAATATCACAAAATTCCTTATGCACTAATACTTCATAAATGATAGAAGATTCAAGGTCACTGGGAACTTGAGATGTATTTATTTTTATGACATTAGGCTTGATGGCATTTTTCCTCCTCCCCAGCTCTTAAGGTAGCTACTATCAAGATTCTACAGTGTAGAAAGCAACTGAATGGCAGTGAGTGAGTTTTGTTGAGTGCCAAACTGTGCTAGATGGGATTGTATTTTGACAGTGAACATGAATATCCTGTTCTGTGTATAGTACAACCACTTGAACGTTCTCTTAATAGATCATAATTTATAACAGTAAAACATAGGCTACACTTTTTAACTGAATATTATTATGATGCAAATATTGGAAGTGTCACAGACACCAGGTTTTTTGGCAAGTCAAAAGGCTGTTTCTAACAAATCGGTGGGTGACAGGTAAGGGCAGAGAGGGTGGAGAATGGCCTTCTCTGTGGCAAATCTTGCTGTCACCTGTATGTCTGTATATATCTGTGGTTCAGAATGTTTGTAAAACTCCACCGTCTCATCCTGAGTCTTCTCTTCAGCCCCTTTCGTGCTAGAGGGGGCCAGTGAGCTGCAGCAAGAGCAGGTTATCCAGAGAGCAACTCAGGAGTGCTTTGCTCGAAGTGTCTTATCCACCTTTTGGCTCTTTATTTGTTTGTCTCCCCTGCTGCTTCAAGGGGATCAGCTGCATGTTGCCAATTAGGCTCATCAGCATTGTCAATAACAGATGTGGAGCTCCTGGTAATCTCCCCCCTTCTTGTTAGTGGACTGTAAGGGCTTCTGGCTGTTTGTGATGAGACTTAACCCTTATCCCCCTACAGGGAGCCGAGCCACTCTGTCAAAAGACCAGGAGGAAGGTTTTGCCTGTTCTGTATTGTAAGGGTTCTTTTCTGCCATCGTAGCCCCAGTAGGTTTGATTAGACTCTGTTTTTAGCTATAGATGTCAGCTTGTGGGAAAACAATTAATTTCAACACAGATCAATATGGAAAGGATATTTTAAGAACTCAGCTTCAAGCTAAAGGTAATAGCACAAAGTTTTATTACCTGTCAAGCAGATTACTTGGGCATGTCTTGAATACAAGCTGTGAGCAAAACTTTTTTGTTACCAGCCAGGATGCTGCTACAGGATAAGTCTGTAAGCATGTTCATTAGGCAGGATGTTCAAAGACTCTCAGCTCTTGCAGTCATACTGTCATCTTTGCTAAGGGCATCCCCTCGATACATGCTCTTTATTTATTCCTGTAAGAGGCACCTTCTGTGCTGTGGCTACTTTCCTCTTCCCAAGGGAGTGAATTCAGTTCAGGGGGATTGTAACACTTAGTGACTTCTGCAACCAAGTGGAAATCAAACCAATCTAGACTAATTTTTTTTCTCCTGTAAAAATCTGTCTTGTGGGGTATGCCTTTTCTTGAGAACTATTAAATATGAATGCTTTTTGGCATTAAGTTGTGGGGAGGAGGAGGGAGCAGTCTGAATGTACTGCAGTGACTGTGGTTGAATAAGGAATCTGTTTCTTGGCCATTAATTTGGAGTGGGGGAAGATCTCAGCACAATAGCATTTCTTTTCTAGCTTGTGAGTAGACTTGGAGGCTTGCAGTAACGTGGAGTCTGCGTTATTATATAATTACTAATGGTCTTAAAATGGATGTTTAGTGTCTGAAGTTAGTCACTGAGGATGAACTCTACAGTATGAGACATCAGTAGTTTTGTACATGAGTTGTGAACCCTAGAAACTGTAAAATAAGCATGTAAACAAAATCTCAACTGAGTGTTTGATGAGCTGTTTGCTGGCTTCTGAACAGCAGATAGTGACAGGGTAGCACTTGTGAGCCTTAGAATCCAGGTGCCAGTGGCAGTAAGCCAATAACACTGGGAAGTGTAGCACAATGTTGAAATTGAAGTAATGTCTCTACATTTCTTCCTGTCTTTTCTTAATTTGAAAACAAGTATTAGGAAGGCTCAAAGACTATTGCTAATGGTAGCACTTTCTGTATAGGCGTGGAAAAATGCTGTTCTGAAATGAGTAAGAAGACTTGATTATCTGAAACAGCTTTGCATAGAGGCCCTTAATACATTTAACTATTAAGATTATGTGTGTCTGGGGATCCTTTAGAAACTGAAGTAAGAATAAAACAACATGCTTTGATGCATTTTTATTGATCCCTGCAGTAATTTCTTCTAAGCTGAACAGAACAACCCAAGTTTTTGTTTCACTCAAAATTGGAGTAGAAATGTAAGTATCAATAACAGATGTGCTTCACAACACCATGGCTGATGGGTTATTGATTCATAATGAAGTTTTAATCCTCTGCATATTGAGTAAATTATGAAGCTGATATCACCGCATTTCATCTCATTTGTCATTAGCAAGTTGCAAATTATTTAACTTCAATGCTTTGTCAGCAAAGCTTTGAAATTAGATTTGCAGAAAATGAACATGTACAACAACTTTTAAAAATGAGTTATGAATCACTTAAAATGAATTGTTATCAGTTGGCGTATGCTTAGTAGTTAGTGTTTAAATTATGAGAGGAGTCGTTAGGTCTTTTCTAGATAAAATAGGTAACACTTTAAAAGAAGCTTCATATTTTTCTGTTCAAGTGTGCTATCAATTATGCATTTTCTCATGGGTTTTTTTTTTGCCATGATGAGTACATCAGGACTTGCCTGGTGTAAGCATTTCATAGGGAAATGCATAAGGGTGAGTGTGCATGTCTGTGTATGCAGCTCTGGAGACGGGTAGCACAAAGGAGTTTCTTAAAGATATTAAATTAAAATAAAAATGAAGTGGTCACTGCATCTGGATTGATGGAATGCAGCTGCCATATTCCAAGATCATACCCTTGCCTAAATTAAGATTAAATCTCAGTTGTTGCGTAAGCAGAAATGCTGATTTGTACTCTACATGTTTGGAAACTGGGTTTTTGATTACTCTGCTACCAGTTCCTAGATTTTACATCTTTGTGTTTCCCATGGCAACAGATTTCCCTGTGACTGAGCAAGTATCATTTTCCTGCTTCGGGTGTTAGCGGTGTCAGACTGTTCTAAGGTATGAATGCATAGCCTCACACAAAAGGCTGGTGGAACATAATTTATAAATAATTATATCTGATTTTTAACAGTATTAAAAAGAAAACAAACAAAAAACAACAGAAGTCCTAAGCAATCAAAACAACAACAACAAAACACCACTTTAATCCACATATTAATTTCTAATTTATTATCCGTATAGTGCATGTGAGTGTTGCAGGCTTTGATAAGACTTCATTTGAAGCAAAATGCTTTTATTTAACGCTTCGAATCAGAACCCTTGTGAAATGTTGAACCACCAGTTCAATTTGACTGTTTCTTGGCTTTATGCTTGGTTTGAAGTTACTTCCCTAATGCTTGAGAGAGATTATATTAATTACAGGATATGTGCCACCATTCTTCTCTCTTAATAGAAATATCCATTGTTATTTTGACATTTGTAGGTGACTTCTGTGGAAAGGTCACGCTTTTCCCCAGTCAGTTTCCTTATGAGAAAAGCTTTGCTGTGCCCACTAATGCTGTCCTGTTCTAATGATGGTTCCCCCCTCTCCCCCCCCCCCCGAGCTGAATTCCCAAGCATGAGCATATAAACTGAAAGAGTAAAAGATTTGTCTTCCAAAAGACATGTTGATTGAGATATACTGTAATGATGAATTCACCTCTACTTTTCCAGAGTCGTTTCGTTATCTATAATAATCTTCCAGGCAGGAAGGGCTGGAAGTTGCTCTGCTTGCTGCAACTTGAAGCATCCGAACTGATGTATGGGTGCTAAGGCTGAAACAAATGTCTTCTGATTAGCAAGCAGTTAGAAAATACAAATGCAGCAATTGCTTTCCATGAATTTTTGCCTTGGTGGAAACATATCTACTTAGTTATCAACCCCTTATTTCTGTGATATTTCAGTTATGAAATTCTGTTAAAATTTGTCTATGCCATAGACAACTAGAGTCAAATTCTAGTAAGTGATGTGATCTACCAAGCTGTTCTTTTTGAAAAAGTCATAAACATGAACTCTGCTTCCTGTGTCCAGTGAAGTTAAAGTAGATAAAGTGGAGGGGAAGAAAAAGTGAAGTTTTCTTCTATTCCTAATAGAAGGAAAGAGAACCGAACAGTAGTTCTGATGAAGAGCCAGAGTTGTGTAAGGACCCCTGGAAGGCACTGTGGTATTGTAGGATGCCGGTAGACTGTGGATTGCAGCCAGATTTTTTTAATTATTATTATTTCATTTTTCAAGCCTTGAATGTTGCTTTATGGGCTTTACAACTTGACTATTCAGCCACTTGATTTATATCTTGCAACATCTTCTGCAGTTGTTAACCTAGCTTATGTATGTCAAAAGTGTTATTTTACAGCAGAGCTTCATTCCAAAAATGTGATCTGCTCCTTCTTTGTGGTGTTCTGCCTTTATTCTCTTACTCTAATGTAGAGATTAGAAATCAATGACTTTGGCTACATCTAAATTCCAGAATATTTCCTTATTTTTCAAAGGAACATAACGTATTTCTGTGATAGTAACATGAAAATGCATTTGTTTAATATATTACTTTCTGAAGAGTTCAATTTTTTTTATCTTTGACCTGTGCTACCTTTAGTTTCTTACACGTGGTAAACAGGGAGTAGATTGAGTAGTAGTTAAGCAGTTTTGCGTAAATAACTGCTGATGTCTTAGTTCAGCCCTTTTGGAAGAAATAAGAAATAATGTAGACTGGTACATTTGTTAATTCTGTTTAATCGTTAAAAGTAAAACCTAACTGTAGAGTAGTTAGCTGAGTTCAGTATTCCAAACAGTATGGCCACTGAGATGCATGTGGGTGTTTGTTGCACTTATTTTCTCAAGGATGATTTAAAAAAAAAAAATTATGGTTTATCTTCTTTTTCTCATTTTCTCAATTTTTATCCCACATCCTAGTGGGGAATCTGGTTTCCATTTGAAATAGAAAAGATCAGTTTAACTTAGCAAGTCACTGTTCAGGCTGGTGCTTCCCCAAGAGTGACTCCAAATTATATCTTTGTGTAACAGTGTTCATTTCTTAAAACTCAGTGTTCATGTTGCTCAATACTTAATGTAGTTACTAATTTGCCTTTTTTAACTGCTTCAGAGCAGTTGTCATGCTGCCTTGTTTCTTGTGCTTACTGGTCCTGTCTCCTGCTCTTCTTGTAAAGGTAAAAAATAATTCACCTGTTTCAGAATCTGTGCAACTAAGTTTATTTTCAAGAGTGCGCAGTGCAATTTTCCAAAGCTCTCAGGCTTTCAATGTCTGCCTAGAACTTACTAACATGTAATGAAATGGAAGTATGAAATCTGTAACTTGTGTCTAAAACTGTGTCTGAAAAGCCACGATTGCTGGTGTGGATGGAGAGTACCTGCTAGTAGTGGTTTTCAGATGTGTGATGTGGATGATTATGCAACACTGATAAGATGAATTTTAAGTGGTTGGAAATGCTCGTTATTCATTTAAAATTTAGTTAATTTGATGTTCCTTATATTTTAAATTGTTGTTCATCTTTTATTTCCAAAGAAATCACCAAAGATAGATAATTGTCAGCAGTAATCACTTGCCAGCATTTGAAGAACATCATTCTGCAAGAGGGAACTAGTGCTGGGTGCAGCCAGCACTGGCTGGCTCTTACAATTGCAACGTGTTTATTGATAAGAAGGCAAAAAAATAAGCACATCTGTTCAAGTGGTGATCTTTGTTATTAGATATTAATAGCTATCAAGAAAGAATAAAACTTTTAATATGGCACCACAGCCTGCCTTTATTTTTAGATAATATTGTACTAGTTTGATAAGGCATCGCAGTAAGAGAAAGATGAAAATCCTTGTTTAATAGGATTGTTTTTCATCATATATTGAAGTCTCAGAATTTGATATCACAAATCTTTGTTAGAAAGGGAGGATATTTCTTTTGCAGATCTTCTGATCAGATTTCTGCAAAATTGCTGATGCGTTAAGAAAACTGGCTGGAAGAGACAAAGTATGAAATGCTTATTGTCATAGTTCTGTTGTTCATTATTTCCTGATGCAACCTTAAATCTGCATCCATATGAAAGCCCTAACCTGACACATGACAGGAAATACATCTATATCAGCAAACACTTGAAATTATTTTGGCATAAAATTCCATAGAATGGATTTTGAACTTGCCTGGTTGCGATAAAGATGCTCAAAATCCACCTTTGGATTTTTCTCAGTTGCCTCATTAGATATAAAGGGAAGCAGTGTCTGCTTCTCTTTGTGTGTGTGTGTGTGTTTGTCCTCTACAAGCAGGAGGAAAATCCTTTCTCTTTCAATGATGCTATTGTGTGATAGAACCCAGGCTGCTTAGATTTTCAGAACTGGAATTGTGTGGAATCTGTTTTTAACAGTGGTTGGTTGATAAAGGAGGAATTTTTCAGAAGACTGATAGAACATTTTGAGTTCCCAAGGTCTTCATTGTCCCCTACCTAGAGGATGGTTGCTTAATGCTATTAGAGTATTAAAAGGATGTTTACAGTTTTAATATTGAATGTGTTGGATTTTGCTTGTGCAAAAAGGTCTGGCCAGGCCAGAACTCTTTACTTGTGGGTTTGAAGATGGAACCCTTTATTACAGCCTTCAAACTCTGCGCAGCATCTTGTACTTGCATTACTCTTGTGTATTACAAGTGTATGAATGAAGACTTTGACCTTTTTATTTCCTGTTTTCCATTAGTCCTCAGTCAGAGATTTCAGAAATGCACCCTTACTATTTACAAAATAGTCCAGCTATTTACAAAAACTAGAATATACCATTTTTTATTTCCTACAATTGCACACACCTTTTAACACCTCTTAAATACAGAGCACTTCTTTTCCAAGGAGCAGCAAGCTTTATAGTGTTTTCCACCAGTTATTTTAGTGTTACCATTAAAATTGCTTTCCCCTTGCACCTATAAAAGTCATAATTTGCTGCAAGCTCAGTGGAGCTATTTGTAATATTATTTTAGGTTTAGTTTTTTGTCACAAGCCCTATGGGCAGATTTACTGCGGAAAATGAGACTGCAGGTTGAGTGGAAATAGGCTTTTTGGGCTTGAGGAAGAAAAGAAGTTACAGTAACTTAGAAGCAACTTAATCCTGTGTGTCTGCGTATACTGATGCTTCATGATGACTTAGAAAAGATAATCACGAGGAACGCTCTCTGAGGTGACTGTGGATCTACAAAATGGTCAGGCCTTCATGTTTGAAAATAAACAACTCTTAACAGAGCAGCCAGAAATACAAACTGAGCTGTTCTGTTGTACCTGGCAAGGTAAAATTAATTTTGTACATCAGTTCATTGTTGGTTAAGCTTCACATCTAAATATCAAATATGTGGGCATTTACTGATTAGCTGTGTTTGCCTGCTGACTGTGAGTCACAGACATCTGTCTTTGCTGATCTCAGGAGAATGGAATCTGAGAGGGTTTTATTTCTTTTATTTATGGCATTTGCAGCTTTTCCTTGGTGGTATAAAAAAAAAAAAAAAGCTTTTTGTAGTTCTTTCTGGTTCTTGAGGTTTTAGATGAGTACCTACTCTTTAAATCCTAGCTGTACTGCATAGCCTGTTTGTTTTTAACTTTTTTTTTTTTCCAGTGGCAATGAACTCTGTTGTGATTGAATAAATTAGGTTTGTGTACTGACACTTAAGAAATCATGTCAGGAGCAGGATGGGGGGAGGAACACAATTTGGTTCCATTCAAAAATCAACTTCATTTTACGAATGTGTGTTGAAGGAATAGGAGCAGAACTCTCTGATCACAGTTGACTATGTTTGCAGTGTGTGTTGGTTGTAATAATTCAGTTCTCAACGTGGGCAGGGGACTTATTCGGGATTCCTGCTTATTATTGCTGGCGATCTCTCCAAGATGGGAGGAGTAGCAGCTTGGCTTCAGCCTGCTTTTCAGTGCTCATGTTTGGAAATATATGCACTACTATTTTACCTCTTGTGGTTAGTGCGTCTTAGGCCTAGCTGGATCATGTCACTAATGAGAGTAACTTCTCAGTAATCACCACCTCGGTCCTCAGGTTGGTTCTGTGCTCTGGCAGTCAGTTTCTTGGATCCCCTTAGATGACAAGAACTCATCACTGGGTGGAAGCTAAAGATTGCTTTTATCCGTTCTTGTTACTGTAATATTCAACTCCTAAATGAACTGATGTCATATCTAGCATTAACTGTGTGCTTGAATGTGCTTGGACTGAAAACTGGGACATCCTTTGGGATTACAAGGAATGCTAGGAAGTAAGTAGTTATTGTGCTACTTACACGGTTGTAACTGTTTTCATATTTTCTTGCTGCTAATCTCTTCTGAGACCACATCTGTGTACCCAGCTTTTCTCAGTGCTACTTGCTTGAAGACTTCTAAATGGTGTAAAATTAATATAGTGTGAGGTATTTGCTTGGCATAATATAGAGCATCTGGTTTGAACAACCAATAAGGAGCCTCAACTTCTCGTTAGAAAAAGGAGCATGAGGAAGGCTATTCCTTTGAGTTAATGGATTGATTAACTATGTGTTTTTGCTAGCCTTCAGTGGGATTCAAGTAAGGCTACTTCCACATCTAGTTAAGTCAGGTACTTCTTAAAAGAGGGTCTAGTCTGTATTTTTCTTTTCTAAAAATCTCTTTTAAAGGACGGAAGAGCATCTTTTCCTGATGACCTCCATTACTCCCCATTTGTTCAAAAGGCAATATGTATTCTCCGAAATCAATACCTATCAGTGTTCTTGAGTCCTCTTGGAGACCTGGCCTCAGATCTCACTAAATCTCAGCCCTTTCTGGGCTGTGTCTCATTTAATACTGCTGGACTCAGTCTTCAGACACTGATAGGTTTTCTGCTTGAACTGACCTGAAGGCCTATTCTCAGGTTTGCTGCTTGCTTGTCACCTTTTACTGTACTTCTCAGTTCCTAAGCTTCATGGCTGACTTGTCATCAGTGGGATCTCTGCTGTGGTAGAACTGATTTGATGGAGCCCTGGCTATAAATGGTCACTGACTGTGGGAATGGGAAGATTACTTCCATTGTTTTTGTAGTATTTCATTTAAAGAAAAAATACTTCCCTTTTCTACTGTAAAACACAGGACCAATGTGCCCTGCACTGAAGGGTTCGAGTGCCACCAGACTTAGCTGTGCTCATGCTTGCATTTGCTAGCATGCCAGCTGTCCCTGTATTAGGATGCTTATCCTGCTTTGTGACAGTACTGTCTGCAGTCTGAGAGCAGTAGCTGTTTGCAAGGGCAGGTGCCTGGCTCCATGAGCAGATGTTCCTGTATCTAGGTGCTGTTTGTCATTATAATGAGTTGGCTCCTTACCATCTCATCTCCAAATGCCCTTAATGTGCTCGTAACCACCAGTCCCCATACTGTGACCATAGACTGATTTATGATTTCCTGTCTTGCTGACCACCCTGCTGAAGCTTCCTGTGTGCTGGTTATGCATTTGAAATGTTTGATGTGGCTTTCATTGTCTGGATAGTCTCAAGATTCTGCTTGCCAAATATGGACTTTTGTCTCAGTGAGTGAAGCCCTTCACACCCAACTTATCCCCATCCATTCCTTGTCCAAAAATAAATTTATGACTGTCAGTATGGAACAGTTCCTGGAAGCTATGGAAAAGAGGCTGATGGCTGTATATAAAATTTGCTTTGTTTTCTGGCAGATGCTTCTTTGTAAATAAGCAAGAAGATAAGAGTTCAGGTAACAGTCCATTTACTCAACTATGCAGTATAAATAGCTGGCACATGTATCATTTGAATTAATTCCATCTGACCTTCTTGAGAGGGGATTTGTCTGTCTGCTGTTGGACACAGGAGACTGGATCTTTTCATTAGGTGGACTGAGGAAGTGGTTCTGATGGTCTGGAAAGACAATGGGAAAGAATGACCTACTGTACATATTATGACTGATGTACAGCTGTACCTTGTCTCTGCTCCAAAGCTGGCGCTGAGCTTGAGAGTGCTTGTGACTGCTCCAAGTCCATCCTTTAGGCTTTAAAGGTGACTGTTTTCTATAAGTCCATATAAGAGTACAAGACAAAACTTGGACTTGGGCATTTGTAGAAATTTATTTCACACATTTGTACTTGAATAATGCTTTTCACTCCAACTGGTGTGAAAAGGTTCTAATTACAGCTTATGACTTTTGAAGCTCAAAAAAAAAAAAAAGAAATATGAACATTGTGAGGGAGTGTTACTTTTGATGATGTTCTTAGTAGTCAGTTTCTCAGTTGTTTTCCTACCTGGATTTTCTTCTAGTAATAATCCCACAGGAGAAGGACGCTATATGAGCATCATTCATATTTTACTTAAGAACCTGAGGATGCTAAGGATGACTCCTCTATGCTGAATTTCTTCAAACAGTGTTAGTGAAGCTACTGTAAGCAGTATTTTTGGTAGGGAGGGTGTTATAGCCAGCTGAGGTCAAAGATCCACAGGCAGGCACAGTGTGCTCCATGCTGGCTTGGGCACGCCCTGTGCGATCTCTTTACAGGATGTGTGCTGTGGGGACATGCTTCTGCTGGCAGCAGTACCCAGGGGAGGTGCCCTGGACAGGATTGAAGAAGGGCATGCTCTGCAACAGCAAATCTAATAAATTCAGAGGATTGCACCAAGAAGCCTTCCTCCAGATTGGTTGATATTTCGGCTGTCTTATGATGCTATTGAATAGAACCACAGAGAACTGATTCTCACGTGCAGTGCTGCTTGACCAATTGTCACACTGGTAATGTGACTCTGTAATCTGCCAAGAAAAGTGCTTTATTTGGAAACTTTATTGTAAAAATAATAATAAAAAAAAGTGATTGGAGAAAGGAAAAGTGACTGGGTGATATCACTTAGACTGGTCTGAGATTTTTCCCCTCTCCTGAAGATTTTTAAGGATACTCAGCACCTTCCAACCCATGTTCTGGATAATGAGGAACAAAATTTCCCCAGGCAGTAGTATCTGTCACAATGAAAAGCATGTGTACATTGCATGGTACCTCTAATTATTTCAAATGAGATGTGGGACTTCCTGGAATGTGGCTTTTCAGTGTATACAGAGTAAATATTTATTGGTTTCATGACATTTCAGAAACATTTAGATTTTGTTTTGAACCGGAACATCAGTGTTGATCTCTTGTTTAACAGCAGAAGTACTACGAACCATTTGCCAACAACAATGCATTGCTTTCCTTTCTCACAATTTTGTCTTGTGGGCAGAGTAGATAAAGACATGTCTAACAACTAACTGGAAAACAGGACATTATTCTAAAGAGTTTTGTATCATCAGCACATCCTGTTCACTAAGGCCTGAAGTAGATCTGCAAGCAGTTAAATCATTGCTCCAGGAAATGGCTTAGACTTGGAGAATGAGACCAATTAAAACAACTTGAACTGACTTCTCCAACCAGTACAGCTAACAGAGTAGGTTTGAAGATGGAGGAGTGCAACCTTTGTGTTGCACTAATGCTTAGTGCTTCTCCAGTGAATTGAATGGTTGTGTGTACATATACCCACAGCTATATTCTTGCTGGAAATAATTCTGTGAGATTTTGCAGTTAATTCTGGCAGGTTGTTAGCAAGGACCTTGTGCCGAAGGGAAGCTTGTGGGTATCTTGTTTAACTGAATGTGAAGAAAATAAATGTGTGGAGAAAAAATAGGTCTAATTTAACCTTTAAGTAAATAGATAATGACAAGAATTAGGTTGTGTACTATACACGTGTTTCTGTCAATGTAATACGTGCAAACTTCTTGCCAAGCTCCCAACGCATCAGACAGATGGTAGGTAATAGCAACGATAGCACTCTGACAGGGCATAAGTAACTAAAACTTCAGTTTGTTTTTAATAAGAGAGTAGAAATAATTTAACCAATTTTTTGTTATGATCAAAAGACACTATAATCATTGGGAGACAATTCCTGTTGGAAAACCTTCCTCATTTTTCTTCTCATTCTTACCAGTTGGTGTTATGGGGAGAGGAAGGTGGAGTTGGTAGGTGAGGGCAGTGTCCAGAGTATCATTTAAAACAGGGGTATATGATTTTTGGGGTGGTCTGTTTTTAAGGGTTGTTAGTTTTTAAACTGTTTATTTTTCCAAATATGCTGTGGTAGGATGAAAATGAGTGATGTAGAGATCCCTTTTGAATTTACTTTTGGCGTTTTCTCAAATAATAGTTGCTGATTTGTCACATAAAAGTGAGTTTTGTGGTTTGCAGGAAATAGGTGAAAATCTGCAGAATTTGCATGTCAGTGGGACGTTTTGATGGAAACTTGATAAAGTTTTCAGCAAAGGAGGGAAAATGTTGCACACAAACACTTCAGAGTCATGTTTGACACTTACTTGGTTATTAAGCATGCGAACTGCAGCTATTCATATTTCTTCTCCCAAGGCTTCATTGTTTGGTCAGGTTTTTGGATCTGTCGTGCACCTAGAGACTAGAAACATGGATATAACTGCTTAAAATAGCAGGCTGCTTAAGTCTACTGGATTTCCCTGGGACAGGCCTTCCTGCTCCATGGGGTAGGAGAGGAATGGGGAAGCAGCAGTTCTGTAAACATGTAAAACTGAGGCAGTAGAACAGTGTGCTGATATTTGTCAAGTACTGTTTACTAAATGTTAATCATACAAACTTGATTATGTTTTGGGTTACTAAAAGATGATTTCAAGTAGTTTTGTGCCTCATGAGATAATTTCCTTGAATAAATGGGGCAGTTGAGAGGAAAGCAGGTTCTTATATTTCTTTCGCAAGTTACTGCCTAATAGAGAAGTATTTTCAGCAGGAGGTAGGGACGTGCTCCTCAAGAACACATTTGGCTGATAAATGCTGCAGGCTTTTAGTAATGATCCGTGCACAGGGGGATCACAGGAGCCAAACTAGGTAAGCAAAATCCTGTTTGTCAGTAGAGAGCATTCTCTTTTATGCTTTTCACAGCTCTTAATTCACTCTACTGCTTTGTATGTAATAATACAATAGATTATTACGAATCTGGTAAAACACGAAGGTAATGCTACTCTCTAGAGAAGTGAGGTTTTACTATTTAAAAAAACAAAACAAAAAAAACCCACCAAAATATTTTTGAGTCCTTTGTCCAGGAGAAGGAGAAACAATTATTACAGAGTAACAAAAATATCTGGATAAATTGTTCTCAAACATGAGCTGTGATTAACCTATCTCTGATAGCTGTAGATCCAGTTTGTACTGACAAAACTGACAACTGACAAAAAATGTTGGGTTTTAAATGACTGTAGAGTCAAGGAATGTGATAGAATATGTCCAGCACACAAAGATGTTCCCGTGAACACGTGCTTTCCCACTCTCAGGAAAATATTCCATCTCTTAACTGTAGATCATGTGTTTGAATGAGTAACTTCTCAGGTTTTCTCTGTAACCACATTCCTTCCCTGTATTTGCTGCTCATTGTGGATATCTTGATACACATCTGTAGGATGTGTAGTGGAAATGAGGTAAAGATGTGATAATTGCATAAGTCCATAGAAGGTGACAGTGAAGCATCTTACTGTTCACCTGTTTTCTCAGAAGTCTGCAGCTTCGGGTCTGTCTGGGTGTGCTGTGCGTTAGCAGTGGAGTTAAACAGTCCCATTCAGTATACATTTGCGTATGCAGTTGTGCATTTCAGTGGAATGCTCTATACTTTTATTTCTCATTGATTCTTAATTCAGCTCTCTACAGAAATCCTTCAGGAGATACTATTTTAAATCTAATAAGAGAAAAAAAATATTGTAATTGTCTCATTTAAGTGACTATTTTTTTTCCCTGCTTGTTTTGTGACTGTGCTAGTTCTGTTATGGAAGCTCAGCAACAAATGAAAGGGACACTGGGGGATGAGGAAAACAAACCTTGTTGGTGTTATTAATTGGTATCCAAGTTTGATTTATCTTTTCTTCGCTAGTTATTGGTGTAGTGCTGTATAGTCTGCATGTTAAGTAGTGTGCAAATGGGGAATAACTTATTTCTTGTGAAGGTAGCTTAAACTTTTTTCTGTGCAAAAATTTGGGGTGATACAAGTTTTAAAAGATGAGATCAGAATAAAGTGATGCAGTCACAGATCACTGAGTCTGCTGAAAAGCCTAATTCCTGAAATATGGTCATTAAATTTTTTTTTAATTGTCCTGTATTGCTTCTCTGCATTACCTTGAAAATGCAAACATACCTGTGTGGCTGAGACTAGGTATTCAAGTGCATATCTTTCTACACTACAATCAAATATGGTATGGATTGATTTATTTCATGGAAATGACTTTGGAGAAAAAAATCCTCCAAACTTGTTTTTGAAGAACAAGCGTCTCCAATGACAAAGAATGACAAAATCACCTGTTGACAGTCAGTAGATGCCTGAGTACTGAGGTTCACTACTGACAAAAGGTGTGATTACTTCACTAAGCTAGTTGCCTCATTTGTACAAAGTCAGTTTGGGAGCGCTTGGAGAATGAAGGCACCTTGAGAAAAAAACTGTCCTCGGGGAAACTGTACGTATTTATGGAAGAAGTTTTCCAGTGAGGAACTATAAAACTGCCACAGGGCATAAACAATGCTTGAAATGCATTCAAACATAGTACTCATGAATTATAAATGTTTTTGTGACCTTTTCTCGGCAAGTTGGCCACTGGGGTTAACCGCCATTTAGTCAGGGTTTATGACCCAATGAAAATGTACTTGCTTTGGTCCTGCAGACCCAGAGGACCTAGCAGAAGTTGAGGAAAACAGTTATGGAAGGAGATTGGAAGAGAAGAATGAGGAAAAATATGGGATTTCCTTCTTGTTATATTGCTGCATTAATCCATTAAAAATTGAATCACTCCTTTAAAAGAAAAAAAAAATTAATCTATGGATTGAGAAAATGTCATCTTAGAAGTTTTTTGTTTCTATTACAGCTTCAGGATCACAGTGTTAATTACTTTAATTCTTTGTAAAATAACCATTGCAGAGGACTGCAAATCTATCCCTTCATTAGGATTGCATTTTTTTTAATGGTGAAAACTTCATTTCTGTTAAGCAGCATAACTAGTGCTCAATTTCATGTGAATCTGGGAGGCCTCTGCAGCAAACTGGAAGTTGATGTGGTAACCATGATATTCATAGTAAATGCAGTTTAATTGAATGAAGCAAGATGTGCCTCCCTGTGATGATACAATAACTTATGAAAACAACTGAAAACAGTTTAGCTAATGCTTGAAGTGTGTAAAGTGTGTATCTTGTAGGCACTATCAAACATAAGGGTTGCTCCAAAAGTAATACCTCTTTTTTTGTTGTTTACCTGCAACAGGAAGCAGATGTTGGTGGGATGGCAGTAGAAGTTGAACTTTCCCACCAAAATTCAGTTACGTTTTGTTGCTGTGTAACAGAATGCCGCAGAAGGGCAGTCTGACAGAATGACATCTGACGTGGAAGGGTGTATGAAGCAAAGATGTGTCACTGAGTCCCCCCATGTGAGGATGGAAAAAAATGGCCCTCGTTGACTTTTGTTGACAGTTGCTGAACTTTGATGAAGACCAAACAGTGGGTGTGAGCTCAGTGAGGCGGTGGGCAGTGCATTTCAGCAGTGGTGACAGTGGCAGAGGATCACTTTTGCTGGTCCAGGTTGTTGGGATCATGGCATGGCATGCAGGGCCTTGTTCATCATTGATGCAAAAACAAACAAACAAAAAAAAAAACTTCTACACATCTAGTGGTTGTGGTCTCCATAGAGGTTTGAAAATAAAGTGAAGACTTTTGTGTATCCTGAAATCTAATCATAGCTGGTCTGTCTGCAACTGCTCCTTACTACCCTACCCTATTGTGTCCTAGTGTCCTGCATGTTATCCCTGGGGAAGTAAAAGCACTCGTGATCTTGAAGTGTTCTGTCTTGAAATGGTGCAAGTCTTTGTCAAGTCTTACTGTTGTGGAGAAAGTGCTGGGAATCTCAAGCACTTGTGATAGTTTTGGTACTTCAGTTGATATATGCAAATAGAGGATTTAATTTTCTAATACCCAAAACTCAGAACTCATTTGACAGTATGGAGGACATAGGTAAAGAAGCAAGAGGGAAAGAGGAAGAAGGATGCACAAAAGATGAATCTAAAAGCTTCTTTTTTATTTATTTATCTTTTGATGTGCTGTTACTGCTTTCCTGAGCAAAACTTACAAGGGATCTTTTTCTGTGTATCCCATATCTCACAGAGCATTTATCAGAGAATGACCTCTTGAATGCTCTGGAGCACTTGTCATGGCGTTCATTTCTGTAGAGTAATATTTCAGGACACTTGTGTGATATGATGTATGTGTGGTAATCAGGGAAGTTATCTTTGATATCTTGCAGTTGATTTCAGGTTATAGGTGCTTCAAAGGAAGAGGACTTTGGCATGACTTCAGTAGATTTATTCCTAGATACATCAGCCAATGCCCTTCCCTTCCCCCTAAATACTAAAATGTATTAGTTATTCAGGAATTCTGTAGAGCTGAAAATTGAGGTCTGCTTTGTTCCCTTTCTGGAGTGCCTTAGTGATGGCAATGCACATTCAGATATCATACCTGTAAAGTCTTACACAACATTAAAGAAAATTAATAATTTTCTCAATAACTTTTTTTCAGAGTTCAGCCAGGAGAAATATGTGTTTTAATTCTGTGGGAGACTGGGTTTCATTTGTTTTGGTCAGTCTGGATAGTTCACCAATGACCTCTTAACCTGCCTGGTAATATTTGGTTTAAGTTACTCTTGAATATGCTGTCTTATACAGAGTGGGAGGAGGGCAGTGCCCAACTGCTTACAGTATAGCTTGCTGTTAGCAGGGCAACTGAATGTGTTTTTCAACATAATGTATGTGGTTATTGTTTTTGAATTTCTGATGAAGCTTTGTTATTTAAGAGAATCCTATCAGTTACTGTAATTTTGTTTAGGAGAGAAGGAAATATTGTGGTGAGGAGAAACAATATAGCACTTTTTTTTTTTTATCTGGGATTTCTAAACAATATAGTAAGTTTTTAACATTTGCAATTTGACTAAGCTTGGGGGGGGGGAAACACCTTTATTTTCCTTATTATAAAATGGAATCTTTACCATCTAGATTAGTTTTCTGTGCAACTGTGCTCTCAAAATGAAGAGTTACCCTTCAAAAACTTTTTCTTTTAAGTAAAGAGCAAAGAAGCAGATAACTCCAGTGGTAAATGTGATATCTATTTGAAACTCACCAGTGCATGTAGGGAAGATAGAGCTGGGCTCAGTTACAGAACAAGAGGCAGTGTTGGCACAAACTAAAGTACAAGGAACTCCATTTAAACATGAACCTCTCTTATTGGAAGTGGTTATTCATAATCTCTAGGATCTTCATCCACAGGGATCCAGCAGGACTCACCCTGAGCCATCTGCTGAGCTGCCTCTGCTCTGAGCCAGTGACACAACTCCAGGGGTCTATTCCAACCCCAGCTGCCTAATAATTCTTTATGCTCTATATGGTGTGTAGCCAATGCTTTCCTCTTCCAACAATATTTCCCCTTTTCAGCTTGTTTGACCCTTGAGCATGGGAGAAGGTTTTGAAAGTGGAAGAGCATTGGACTTAATTTTTCTAGGTTTCAACTTGAATTGATGTGGATCTGGCTCCCTGTCTCATTTTTGCCCTGACTAATAAAAGTAGAAAATTGTGCTGTCTGTCTTGATTAAAATAAGGTTATAAAACTATTTTCAATGTCTAGAATAAAGGATTTGGGTGAATGAGAAGCTAGATTCAATTTACAGAGGAAGCGTTACTTTCAAGTGACCTGTTTATTACCATGGATACTATGCATTTTTGCCAGTGATGAATGAGAGCCTGCATGTCATGCTCATTTAAAACAACCTAGTGAAAAAAAACCTGAAAACCTGCAGCAGAAGAGATGACCTAGACTTACAGAAGTAAGAGATGTTATGTTTGGAGCAGCTTTCATAGTTCTGGAATAGACCTAGATCTGTTAGTGCAGTGGTTGGGTCTGAAGTGGTAGGAGACAAGTATACTTCATGAGGCAAGATTTTCCTGGAAGGTGTTGAAATATTTATGTTTAAAAACATAGTTATACAAGCTAACAAGCAAATTAAATACTGGTGTTTAAAGATGAACAAAGCACCTAGGCTATAAACAGGTCACATTGAAACATGCCTGCAAGTAGGTTTTTTTTTTTTTTTTTTTTGCAATGAAAACAGTAATATATGCCATGTGAATCTCAAACTACCAATGGCTTGAAGTGCTGATACTGGGCAGCAATTTGTTGATTGTATCACTGCACTGTGAATCTACCGGTCACGTTTGTCTGCTAACTCCTGGTCTGTGCAGAACCAAGTGAATTTGTCACCGGACAAACTTTTCTCTTAAATCTAGCAGTAATATGGATGCAGCTAGATTCAGCTGAATATTGTACTCAGCATCCTCAGCTGATTAATGTCTATTCTAATTCTGTCTCATCTGGTATCTGACTTATTTAACACTGCTGGCCTGACTTAATAATGCCCTTAGGGAATTGGACACTGTGCTGATCTTAAACCATTTTATTTGGAGAGTAAAAAGGGGGTGAGGTATCTTTTTATACTTTGGGACCTTGGTAATAAGTTGCTGTAGTCCGCATTCCTACTGTTAGCCTTAATAGGATTAGTTTTGGTGTTATCAAAAGAGTAATTAACACCTGCAGATATGATCGCAGATGGTATCAAAGAAGAGGAACTCAATTTTACACTGAAGCACAGCTTAGATTTTTGTATCTGAAACATCAGTACAAAATTGGCTACACATTGTGACCATCTATTTATACTTCTAAATGCAACTTGTTATATCATGATAAAAATAATGCAATTAGTATGAGTAATGATCACATTACATCTCAACGTGGAAGTAAACATGCTGAATGTGAGAAGAAATTCCTCCCTGGAGCTGGGGGAGCCTAACCAGTTTTGCTCTTGAACGTAGCAAGGTTTGGCAAAAATGATACTGCAGGAAGCAGCTATAAAACAGAAAAAGTAAGATCGGTAACTAATGATGGCTGTGAGACCTCGTAGGAAGCATCAAATCTGAATATACATTTTATGTGGCACTGAGGCAATGGAATCTGGGACCTTGCAATCTGAGTTTTTTCAAAAAGAAAATAAACTTTATTGTTGCACTGTGATTTTCTTTCATGAAAGAATAACTGAATGATGTATCCTAGTCAGTGCAACTCTGTGCTAAGTATTTTACAGTAGTTTTTGAGAGTGACTGCACCTTTTCTGGGGTCCTTCTGGCAACCCACAGGAGGAAAGCAGCAGTATAGCACAGATACACCTGCTAGCTATCAGTAAGGCTCTTGGGCAGAGCAGAGCTCAACAGAAGCTGCAAAATATTTCAAAGATGGTAAATCCTGTTGCATAAATTGTCTGCTACTGTAGATCAGCTGCTACTGGTTCCTAAGCCAGTTTGGTTGTGGCTACTGGAGGCAGCAATACCTTTGGAATTAGTATTGCCCTCTTTCTTGCACTGTGATTGTCAGCGTCTTTGTAAATGATAATCACAAAACTTGTTCCTTGTATGATGGGGAAGTTGATCACTTCCCTAGTGTTGAAATTTCAGTTCTCAGGAATATACTATTGGACATTTTCTTAAAAAGAAATATCCTAAAAATGGATACAAAATCACTGGAAGTTACATCTAGTCTAAAGATGTGATAAATCAGGAGTTAAAAGCTCCTTTTGTCTTTTCCTTTTAGGTAGAGCTATTATAAGAGAATGCTTCCTTGTTTGAAATTTGTGTGAGATACTATATTGTTTAATCATGTAATAATTCCAGTGATCCTTGAGATCAAATAATTAGAGACAAAATGCTTTCATATTTATTTAAATGATGCTAATGCATCAACCTTTAAGAAGGAAGGTTAGGTATTTGCAGTAGTTATAAATAAACAGTGACTCAATGACCAGAAATAAACTCAATGTTATTTTTAAGGTCATCTTTCTTGGTAAAAACTGCTGAAAACACTTTGAACAAGGTTGTGGATTTATAAAGCAACTGACCAATATGACCTAAACAGTTCAAATTTGTTGTCAGCCTGCCCACTGCATTCTGCCCTTATATGAGTGAAAGAAGCAAAACCAGAAGAGTAACTTGTACTTAAGGCGTGGCAAAGAAACAAGAAATCATTTTCAACTAATGTTTGTTAAACCACTAATATTAGTGGGGAGTTGGCTTGCTTTATTTTTTGAGGAGTTGGAATTGATTGGCTGCTGCTGCATGCGATGAAGGTCATGCTGTTATTCCCATGCTGACTGACAAGCCCTTCTCATTCTTTTCTCTCATAATTAGATGTCCCATCTCTGAGATATATCAAAATAGTAAATAACTAAAGCTTAAAATTGAAAGTCACTAATGATCTTAATTCACGTGACATGACCTGGTGAACTACCAAGAAATTCTAGTATCCTGCTCCCTCTGTTATTCTTGATCTTGTGCCATTCATATATGAGCACCTTGGGTGTTCATGACTCTTATCACACTCCACAAACAAAAGTGCACTTGTGGGTTTGGGATGTGGGCTTTTCTTTTGTATCTCCAGAATCAAGAGGCTGAGAACTGGGGAGGACCAATCTAGCACGGGATGTGGAGGCTTAATATTGACTAACGGAAATTAGAGATTCCTTATATGTCCTTTCTGAAGTTATTCTGGTTTCAGCAGTAATACGTGTAACTCATGAGATGTAAGGGAAAGACTGTGACGTACTTGTCAGGGAATATATAGGTATTTATGTGTACAGATTCATTATGTTGTCATTATTTGTTGTCAGTTAATAGACAAGTGCTTTTAATCAACTGAGAGATGAATAGTGCTTAATTTGTCATCTGCATAGAGGGAAGTATGTTGGAAAGATGAGAGCAATATTTGAAGCAGCTGATGCTTGCCCTTCTGGCATGCTTTGTGTGGAGTTTCATGTTATGCTGGGGAACTCTTAGGTGCTACTCTTTTTCAAGCTTGTGCTTGGCGTGAGCTGTGGTTGAGGCCATTGGTTGTAGTGGAGTGAATATGTGCAGGATTCGGCACTTCCAGGTACCATCAGGAGGAATCCTGTGATGCCGTTTTGGTTGGAGACATAATACTGAACTTTACTTTGAGGAAGTCAAAACAGACAAAATGGCAAAGGTTTAGGGAAAAACAGTCGTGGGTTAAGTTGCAATGAAAATACCTGCTGTGCTCTTTTTTTAATTATTTTTATTATTTCTAAAGAAGACCTCTAATACTTCAGTTCAGCATCTCTTGTAATATTTCTGGTATTAATTTGTTAAATCTTTCCTTGTTGTGTATTCTGCAGTGCTGTGGATGTAACAGATGTATCACTGCCAATGGGATGGGAAAGTAGGATTCAGCCACAGCATGGTTTTCTGGATGTGCAGCTTTTACCAACCCAGAATAATTTGACCCCACATTTGTGCCCCAAAGCCTTCCTCTTATGCCTCTAATGGAAGAGGAGCTTTTTCCAGCCTCTGACACTTTTCTGTGCTCTGCATGAACTCTGCTTTCTATATCAGCCTGAGCAGCAGCAGAGAGTTGGGGAACAAAGTAGTAGGCTGCTGCATGATCCTTTCTTCTAGCAACTGGAAATGAAGAAGCTTGCACAAGTGCCGTGTGTGCATATATCAGCAGGGTGTCAAAATCACTTTGGATGGAGAAAAGATGTGGAATGTTTGTAATGGATAGTGTTCCAGGTTTCAGTTGGCTCCTGAGAGTGCTGCTGCTTGCATATGCCTGCTTTCCATTTAGCATAGGGAATAGGTATGATGGAAGACAAGACGTGCCAGTCATAGCCTTGTGCCACACTGAGTACCTCTGCCCAAGAATGAAGATGCTCAGAGTATGCTGAGAAGCTTTAACTGGTATCTTGTGTTGTATCTGGAAATAGATTTCTCTGTTTAGGATAGTAGTTAAGATGGGTTTACTCCAGTTTGTAAACTGGGCCCAGCAAATCATTGGCAGTAAACTGCAGTGTTTTGGAATCATTTCATGTTCTACTTGGCTTCAAATAGAAGTTAGGTTTCTGTCCACTAAAAGTATTGAACAAAAATCATAATTCCGTAGGAGTTACTGAAAAAATGTTATTTCCTTCATCAGTAACGAATAGAGAAGTAGGAAATAATCACTTATATCACAGTTGAGATGAACATCTTGAAGGTTCCTGAACTGTGCATTTAATGAGTTGCACTGGAACTAGCTTCTAACAGCAAAGCATTCAGTTTCATGTGGAGTTTATATACCTCTTGTTAATTAACAATAAATATTCACAGAAATAAAAGGCAATTAAAATGATGATATCTGTTACTTCTAGAGTTCCAGATTGAGAGGCTAGTGCCTTTCTCTTCTGGGATTCAAAAGGTCTTACAACATTAAGATCAAATTATCTGGTAGGTGGCAATAGTGATACCTCTATGAAATATCACTTTTACTGTTTCTCAGTGGTAAGAGGGAGCCAAGTCCTGTTCCTTTCAGTGCTGCTACTATGTAGCATAAATCATTGTTGCAGCCACGAGTGTCCTTGTGTTCTCTAGCCCTGTTGCATCAGTGTTACTGGTTCTTCTGAACCTGGAACGTGTTCATCCACGTAAATGGTCTCTCACTCCGTAACAGCGGCCCAGGTAGTTCAGCTTAAATGTGGTACAGCAAATGGTTTAAAACTCCAGCGTAATTCTTATGCAAAACATTAAGCAGAAAAACAAATGAAACCATTTAATTCACAGCTGTACTCTTCTCAAATAGAACAATATGAAATAAGAATTGCATGTTTTCTTTAAGGAAGTTTAAGTTGTATTGTGATCCATTGCTGTGAAAGGGCACTTTCAGAATCCAGCTTTCCTCTTCTGTGGGGTGGGTTGTGCGTTGTCACCTTGTTCGGAGTTGGTGGGTGCCAGTAGTAAGGAGCTGTGCTGTGTTGTACAAATGCGCTCAGTCTTTTCTTGATGATCTTCTGGACCACACAGAATGACATTATCTTTTCAAACTTGAAGTGAATTTTGTCAGTTCCATAGTTGTTTTCAAAATAAATGAAAGCTGTTTAACACTTGGAAAAGTTGCTATAGAAATAACAACAATGTATGGGGGGGGAGCAGAAAGAATCTCCTTTCACTTCAGGTTTCTGGTATAACTTGAGACATCAATCTGTCTAAAGGCAAAGGTCACTGTGAGCTGCCCAGCTAAGCCCCACAAGTCCTAGCTCTGTACCTGTAGTGACGTACAGACTTGTTATAACACCCGTGCTGAGATGTAGCAAGCAGGCTCCTTAGTGCTGGCACCAGCTTTTGCTCCATGTCAATGGAGTCTGTGGTTCACTGAGCTGCATGAGGAACTCCTCTGGACTTTGGGATACCAATAGTATAGTAATGTAGGGCTTCAGCTGTTTAGTGAACTACAGGAACAATCTATTTTTCATTGCAGAATTGACACTGATAATTTCCTTTTGGGTTTGTGCCTCCTTTAGAGAAGGAAACTATTTCATTTTTTTCCACTTCGATTTAGCTTTTGTTTCTGTTTAGAATATCAGTTTTCTTTTTTCCATGGAAAAATGCAGTGTTGTCTGTGCTCAGTAATTCATAGTCTAAAAAAATCTGAGTACAATTTTAAGGCAGACTTAAACTTCCTTCAGTAAAAAGATCAAATGTTAAAATTGTGGATTTAATAGAACTGTTTTGAGACTTTTTTTTTCTTTTGAGACTGATATTTTTTTAAATGTAGGTGGAGATGGTAAAGTTAAGTGATAATAAAACATTGCAACAATGATATTTCTTGAATATATGCTACTTACACAATATCACTGTGTGGAGGTAGCATTTGACGGGGTGTTGGGGAGGGACAAACAAAGCAGCTCCAGAGCACCTCTGCAGCAAGAGCTCCTGAGAAAATTGGAAATATTGCTTTCACTGACCACTAGGGGATACTCTTGTTCAATTTATTCATTTTATCAAGGTCATTTATATAAAGATTAAAAATGTGGCACTCTGAAGTTCTTAAAGAATAGGATTTGTGAAAAAAAAATCTTTCTTCTCCTGTGGATCAAATGAAACTGGACTGTTTTTCTAGTTGATAAGTATTTGAGTCATAACACACCTTTTTCCGGTGCTGTTTTGGATTTATTTTAGTTCTATTAGACCTGAACCAGCGTAAGACAGTATACAGTAAATGCATATATGCTTGCCATATTAGGCTGCCTCCATGCCACTGTGCCAATT
The DNA here is from genome assembly GCF_038088225.1 of Cyrtonyx montezumae. Classification (NCBI taxonomy): domain Eukaryota; kingdom Metazoa; phylum Chordata; class Aves; order Galliformes; family Odontophoridae; genus Cyrtonyx; species Cyrtonyx montezumae. Next base: position 5,892,557 of record NW_027071914.1, on the reverse strand, counting down.
AGAATTATAGGAGTTTGGTGTAGAGTCTGTATACTGAAGTGTTGGGATTTGAAGCTTGATTTTATTGCTATTAATAGCTGAAGAGATGCTAAAATATTTTCCCCCAGTTGAAGGACCATTTTTATGTCAAACAAACGTCATCTTTTGCTACATGCATAGCATTGCATAAAAATCTTTAGATTTCTTGAAGAGTCTGGTTTATATTGGGGTTCTGAAAACTCAAAGCTTCCAGTAACTGAAATCTCTCTGCAAAGCTGAAACAATTTCTGAAGGCTTATGAAGATCCCACCAGTAATGGTGATGGATGGTGTATGTGGCTTTCCCTTTCTGAGAGAAATCCACTACTTCTAGAATAGGAAACAAAACTAGTAACTCTAATATCACTCTAATATGTTTCTTAGATTGAGTAATGTATTCAACTTTTTAATACTATTTCTTACAGTTATTGTATGTAACACTTTTTTTTTTTTGCATGAGAAACAAAAGCTGCTTGATTTTTTTTCAAAGGCATTATAAAAGAGGCAAATGACTTGCAAGTGCTTAAAGTTGATTTCAGTACAGCTATGCTCTGAATGTCTTTGCTTTGATCTGCTGATAGTCTGACATTGAAAAGTATTTGTCTGTTTTGATTTGTTATGCCTAAAAAATGGCATAAAATAAAGTGGGGTATGTGAATAAGATTAAGTAACTATGCGAAAGCAAATACGGATATAAGTTAGTCCTATGGAAATCTTATGCATACCACTGTAGTGTTAGGGCTGGAAGAAAGACTATCAAATGTGCTGTAGTCTTTATCCTATGAAAATGTGTTTTTTGAACATAGCTGCGTGTTCTATTTATGTGTAAAGTATCTGCTGAATGCTCACACTAGTATCTTAACTTTGCCAGAGCTCAGCTCCCAGCGGGTAAAATCAGATTTTTGAGCCCTTGAGATTTTCTTCCTGTGAATCTCAGGGCTGTAGGACCCACAAATTGGAAGAAGTTCTCATAATCTGAAATCAACTATCCATTAGTGATGCCTGCGTTCTTGTTCCAGTGTTGGCACTGGTTTTGCCTCCTTCCCCTACCAGTCTGCAGAGTGTGCCGGTGCTTTCTGAAAAGCATCCAAATGAGCTATTCAGGTTGTTTTTTTATCACTGGCTTCTGTTGTGAGTGCTGATTCCTGGTGCATTGTCCATTGATGCTCAAATATGAGAGTGCTGTTTTTCTGGCACTGATAAGGTAACAATATATTCCTGTGCTTACTGTGGAGAAGTGATTTCACTGAGCCCATTATTTGAAAGACTACTAAGTCTAGAATAGAGATTGGTCTGTTCATGAGATTGCCTTCTTTAGATACAGTCAGATTCCAGTCCTCTGTAAAAAGGCCATTCTGTGATTTGAGACCTTTTTTACATGGCTGTCTAAACCAGAGCTTCCTTACCTGGTAGCCTTTCTGACATTATCCTGCCATTGCTTGTGTTGCCTCATCATCCATACCAGGTTGGCACCACTCCTAAAAACAGTTTTGCAGATTGATTAGGACACAGCTCCTTGAAGGAAGCAGATAGAAACAGCTGTACCTGGACTTGGTCCAGTCAAGGAATAAAAGCTGACAATGACAACTTTGTTTGTTTGTGTATTTTATTTTATTTTTTTAGCTTGAGGAACCTCAGTCTTCTATTGAAGCTATCTAATCCATCAGTGAATTCTAACTTGAGCTGAGGAAAGGTGGCAAGGCAGTAGCAGCCAAAAGTAAAGAATTAGGAAAAATATTGCTGTGACACTTTGCGAGGAGTCAGGAAAATGAACATGTGCAGCCCTGAGTGGTTAGGCACTCCGTGATGAGCAGCTGGGAAGAAAGTTAAATTGCATCTGCAGTTACTGATAAATTCAGATATTCCACATTATGTTCAGAAATATGACTTAGAGCTCATTCAGATTATTCTCAAGTTTGCCCTGTTTTGTTTGAGCTTGCTTTTTAGTTCCTGCTGCCTGTGTGGGAGTATGTGTCTGGCCCCTGCAGTGGAGAATGGAAGCATCTTGCTGCCTGCTTACTCCAAACCAGTAGGCTTTGAAGGAGGACTGGTATCACTGTGTCAGTAAAACTTCTGGAGTTTGGGGCCAGCATTATGATTTCTGCTTGCTAGGCAGATAAAATTCTATTCTGCTAACATAGGCAAATGTTTTCTTTGTTAGATTTTGTCTTACTAAAAACAAAATGTGAAGTGCTGCTGCTTGCAGAGAAACATGGAACTTGAGTTGGGAGGTCTCAGTTTGTGGAGAAAACCAGTTTTGCTGTCAACATTCATAATTTGATTGCATATTGCTGTTTTCTGGCTGTCAAAGGTGAGGATAAATGAGATTTTACTACTGCTGTAGTGGTTTTACTTTCTCATAGTTTTCACGGTGCCATGTTTCTGACACTTGTTATTTTTGAACCAGTAACTAAGATAAGGCCACCAGATCACATCCTGGTGAAGAAATAAGACTTCAGTCCAAGCTTTGCTTTGGCCAGAGATGTCCTGAAGCTGTTTGATTAGTATTTGTGTAATAATTCAATGACCTATAAAGCTAATCAGTGGCAGCAGTGGAGAAGGACACCAGGTAGTGAGGATGGCATAATAATGCTTCTGAACTTGGTGGTATAAATCTTAGCAAAATCTAATGCTGGGAGGTGTGAAGTCCAATATATATGTGAAGGAGCTGGGGCAGCTCAGTCTGTTCCCTTTAAAGAGGTTGTGGAGAGAATCTCATCTTTGTCTTCAATTACTTAAAGACGTTTTTTTCAGAGAAGATAGAGACTGCTGAAAGTGTGTAGCAGTAGGGCAAAGGAGACCATGTATAAGATGCAGTAAGAAAAATTGCAGTTGAATATCACGAGGTTGGAGAAAATACTCGGTGATGGTAGTCAGACATCGGGACAGGCTGCCAAGAATCTCTGAGATTCTTATGGGTGAAGGTGCTCAAAAAAGCTGGATATCCATCTACCTGGCTTGGTTTTTGGTTCTAGCTGTAGGTTGGCACTGCCCAGATGGTCACTACAGATCTTCTGAAAACTATCTCAGTCTGTGCTTCTACCATACCTGCATGGTGTTGCAGAAGATATGGTTATCTTGGCCCTTATAGTTCTGATTGAAGCTGGCAGTCAGAGAACTGCAGCACGTAAAGGGCTCAGCAGCAGTACAGCATGCCTTTCCTTAGGAACAGCTTCCCCAAGTAGCCTGGCACTGTCTGGAAAAGGCCCCTTCTAAGACACTCATGGGCTTTGCATTGCTCTTCTCCAATGCAGAGGGTTCCGAGCATGTCCATAGAACAGCCAGGCTTTCCATGCTATGCAAACAGAGCAAACAGCAGGACAAGATCAATTCAACCTGAGATCCAGCTAAGAATATGCACATGCTATTGCAAAACCTCTCTGAAGATGGCTGACAACTTGCTCTTGTGAAGTGAGTGGTGAATTTCTGAGTTGAGGATAGGTGGCTGAGGCTCAGTCAGACAGCTGACAGCAGTGTGTCTGCAGGTCTGCAGCCATGCTCTGGTGGAGGGCAGGCAGCTCTGTCCAGCCCAGCCGTGCACACTCACATTGTTTGATCCTTACCTCTGCCCAGTGAAAGCTTGGTACCAGCTGTATTTCTTTGGCCACTCTCCAAGGAAACGTGGGAAGTTTGAGCTTGGTGTTTATCTGGGAAGAAGTCCATTCTGTATGAATTCTGCAAATAGTGTGCAAATTGAAATTACTTACATCAAGAGATGATGTCTTTTTCTGTTAGTAAGTTAGAAAAGCTATCAACTATTGCAGAGCTCATTTTCATATGATTTTAGTTTCTGGTGCATGTCTGTCTTTATTTTCTAATGTATGTAGCATTCACTTGTCAGAACTACAGTGTGTGTGCAGCTGTTCGGAAGCATTTCAGAATTCAATTCTTTTACTGAATTCCGCACCACCAAAGCTGCACAAAGGCAGGCTTTCCTGTCATTTTTAACTCTAACACAAACAATAGTAATTCCGTGCTTCAACAGACTAAAAAAAAAAATTATACTGTTATTGAATAAAATAATCTATTAACAAAAGGCTCTGCTAAGCAACGTGTGAAAAAACCCCCTACTGCTCTTCTGTGTTTCCTGTACCTACCCTTGTGTGAGGTATCCTAAAGAGCCTGAGAGAACAAAAAACCTATTTTTAGAAGCTAAGTTTCCTTCACAAAGTTTGAGTATTCTTTTAGGGAAAGAAATACCACACTTATCCTTATGTTGTTGATCTCATTAACGATGGAGGTTTAGAAATACTTGTGATTAATGCATCTGTGCACTAGTCAGTTTGTGGCTGACTTGATTTTATCCTTGAGTAATTCAAATAAATTATTTGCCTGTGTAGCTGGAGCACGAAAAACACTTCTGGAAATTGAGAGATTTGTTTGTACCTAGAGCATAGGTTTTCTCATCTAATTCTTTACTGGAGTGGTTTCAGCTGAGAACTGAGATGTAAATGATAACTTTAGCAATGGCTATTCGTAATTATTGGCTCTCCGTGTTCTGAGGTCATATTTTTAATACAGATTTAACTAGATGTTTATATTTGTGAGTTTTTCAAGATTGGTTCAGGGTACAGGCTTGGTGTGAAAAATACTGGCAATTCAGTATAGTAGTGTAAGGCTTTCGTGTTTTGGCCTTTTCCCAAAATAAGATATGGAATAAAATTTAAATGATAATAATAATATAATATAAATTCCATGAAATGTTGTGTGAGATTACCACAGTGGAGATGGTAGTTCTGAATTGTGTATTAAAGACATGTAAAAATAAAATGCTGGTTGTTCTTTGGGGGTTCACTTTTGGGAATGAGATGTGTGTGTCAGTGTGAACTTTAAAAGTATCTTTGCAAAACAGTCATGGGCTAAGAAACAGTGCTTCCAGGGTCAGGAACTTTTTTCACTTTCAATTTCACTTAATGGTTTGTGCTGTAAGCTCCTGTACTAGACTGTCATGTTTTCTGCAGTGATAACAAAAGCTAACTGCCATCAGATAAACTTGAAGGATACTCATTTTTCTTTGAAATGTACGCCTTCCCTATTGTATTGTCACACTATTTAATGTATAATGCAGCTTGTAGCGTAATGCTGTCACATGAAAATAAAAGCACTATGAGCTGGTAAATCTGTCACTTCGTTTGTGTTCAGTGGGATGTGAGGCAGCACTGGAGCATAGGAGGGATCCACAAGAACAGCACTATGAATGATTATGGTAAACTTTGGGATTCTTATTTGAAATTTTCTCCGTAGTTACAAAAATAGCAGAAAGGCATAGAGAGACCAGTTAGCTTTTTCTCTTCTGTTTAATCAGTAATGATCTAAGAGGGAAAAAGAATGAGTCAAAAGCCTGACAGGTGGTGGCAGAGTGAGAGTCAGACCTGCAGTGTGTGCAAGTGACTTGCACGGTGGTGTGAAAACTGTGTTAGCAAGCGGGCTAAGATGAGCCACAGAAAATGGAACTAGGAATCCTCAGCTACTGCTGAGAAATGTTACCGATGTCTGTGAATTCCTTAAATATCAATAAATACAGTTGCTCTGCGTTCAGTTACTGCTTAGCATGCAGAAGGTGCTTTCACAAGTGGCTTGTTGTAGGGCGTGAGAAGACACGGGTCTTGATCGAGTTAGTGCAGTCAGTCAAACACAGAAAGGCTTTGGCATGAGCAGAATTGGCTGTTACTGTGGAAGAAAAATATGGACATAAAGAGCTCATTTCTGACCTACCTTATGGAGCAACTGAACAGCCTCTGGTTAGCGAGGGCAGCATGTGAACCCTAGTGTAATGTTCCATTAATACATGTGACTGCTTCATTAAACTTGTTGCTATGACAGAACAACTGGGCCATTTTGTAATGAAAGCTGTTACCTTGTGATGGACACGATAAGAAAAGGTCAGTTTCTGATGACCACGAAACAGTCTCTTGCCCAAACTTCCTTTTTAAAAAACAATTGGAGAAAAGCTGTGGTGATTCTGGTGGATTAATCTGAGAGTGCTCTAACCCACCAATGTATGTAGCTAAACAGTAAGATTTTCTTCTGCTTGCAGGTTACATACTGTTATTGCATGGCTGTACAGCTTAGTATGATGGGAAATGCACAGTCTCCTATCTGCATTAATGCTGAATTGGTCAGTGTTTTAAACCAGTCAGAAAAGTTTAGGATAGGAATGTAAATTCTTGTCAGATTAAATCAAATCTAGTGTTTCAACTCCCCCCCACCCCCCCTTGATTCTCAACACCTAAAACTCCATAGTGTAAAAACTTTTAACTGTGATCATTTCTTACGTATGTATGTTATTAACATAAGCTGCCTTATGTGCACAGCTGCAATCCTAGATTCTGTCCAGCAGAAACAGCAAATAAGCAGGCATAATAGCTGCTCTGCCCTTGTGAAGATGTCTGCCTTCCCATGAACTTGGTGGAAAAATGCTGTTAAAGAATAAGGTTGTCACAAAACAGAAATAGTATCATTAATAGGCATTCTTATTTCTCAATGAATCCATACTAATGTTACATAAATAATCTAAATCACTAAAGTTCTGGCTGGTCATTTTTGCATCCTGTTTCCTAATGTACTCTTCATTTTATGTTCTTTCAGGTGAAAAGTTAGCTACTTCACATCAGATTACATTGGAAAGCACTCCTTCTGGTAAGACTATCTGATGAATTTACTTGTATTATAAAATGTAATTTTCTGACATCTGTCACATTCAGTTGTTTTTATTTTTGGTAACTGTGTTAACAGTCCCATCTCCTTTGATTCCTTTGTTTTTGTCTCCTCTGCCTTCTGAATTTATTCTGCAACTTCATGAACAATTCCATAAATCTTTCTGTAGTCAGTATGTCAGACAGTTACAAGCAGCATGAGGCATGTGAAATCCAGGGGTTCCAAGATCTACCTGTTCTTTATCCTTTTGTGCTTTTGTTCATTCTGTGAAGTTTTTGGCATCACTAGTGGTGTCAAATTTGAGCATGTTGCCCTGGCAAACCAAGTATAGTAATGAATTTGCAGTGGAAAAGGAAAAGATATGGAGACCCCTTGCTAACTCCACTACATTTTGCCATTTAAAGAACATTCTACAGGGATTTTTCAATAATGTCTGATCCTTTGTCTTTTAAGAAGTGTGTTGTATTTCTGGTTCTGTAGTAATTACATCTTACTCTTTAAAATAGATTTGAAAGTAACTATGTCATATTTTGCTTTCTGTGTTTTGTGCAATAAACTTTATGGGCTTGCATAGAGTGTTGTTATTGCACTTGGCCGTGGTTCAGCAGCAAGTAGCACTTGAGGATTAAGGTAATGTGGAAATGAAGTATTGATATACCAGGGTTTATCCATTCATTTTTTTTCTTGCTCTGGAGAGCTAGAAGCTGGTGAGGTACTTGTGCCTGACTGAGGGAAATTAAGTAATGGATGACCCTGCAATGGACTGAGCTCTGTTTGTCCATTGTTTCAGAGTAAAGGGTTATATTTGTTGTCATTCTGGTACTTTCCCTTTTTTGTTACTATTTGATTTTCAAATTCTGAAAAATCACACATGGTGAAAGAAACATAAGTTATGTAATCCAAATAGCAGACTCGACTCTATCAGTTGCTTGAATGAGAGGAATAACTTGCTTGAATAGCAGAACACTGTTACATGGACAAAGATAACCACAAAACTGCCCTTGAGGGTGTACCCTTCATACTTAGCTGAATTCCTTTTCTGTAAGACAAGTTATAGCTTCTTTCACAGCAGCAAAACACTCAGTATGTGTACTTCAGTGTATTCGACCAATTCTGATAATTTTGTTTATTTAATGGTGTTTGGTTGAAAATTCACATCTTATCAATCAGAATTACTAGGATGCTCTGGATATGTGGTTTTATGTATTTTTTTTTTTTCCTACGGATGAGTTTCAAAATGTAGAGGGGAAAAAAAGCTACTGATTCAAGATTTTTAAAATAGTGTAAAGTATTCTGCAGTAGTATGCATCTCTTCCTTTTGACTACTGTTTATAAATGGAATACTTTAGTACTAGGTGGCCATCATGGCTCACAGAATCCATCAAAGAGCTATGAAGCATGAGTGCAGCTCTCCATGAAGGGAACAGTTCTTGAATTCATAACTTAAAAGGGAGTTATGTTTACAGAGGTGAGCTATTCCCTGCTAAATACATGCCTACATACATCAGTGTAGCTTGCAAGTGCATAACATAAAAAATCATCTCAGGTTTCAGAAACATCACAACCCTGCAAAAGCCCTTGACAATTATTCACCATCACTTCAATATATTAGTAAATTAAATCTGAACTAAAGGAGTTCAAAAAATGGTAGTGGTGGTCTCTTAATGGAAATATTTATAAGAAATAGCATGCTATCTATTAAATTGAAAGGGCTGCAATTGAAATATATGGAGAGAATTAATACATACTACTTAATTTCCAAATGCATTTTTTTATTATTATTATTTTCTGGGCCTATAGAAGCTTTTTCACGTGTTCAGAAATGGAGAAATTGGATACTGACCCTAAACAAGACCTGATAATTTTAGTTGTGCGGGTTGGAAGGTCTAGCTTTTTCATTTTCCCTGTGCGAGTGACAGCAGAAATTCTATTTCTTTCTAATTTGTCAGTATAGGAGAAAGGTGTTTCCATTTATTTTACTTTTTTAATGACTGCATTTGTTGACTTGTGTTGGTAGTTCTCTATTTTTATGCCCATTTTCTATTGCACTCAATTTATTCAAAAACTACAAACCAATTCTAGTGTCCCCACTGGTGCTGCAGCCTACTTAGTCTGTGGGGAGGCCTGCATTCTGCCATAACTGGGGCTGACTTAAAGTCTTTCCAAGCTGAAATCATTCCATGATTCATATGAAAGTACCTAAATTTTAACAAATAGTTTGCTAGTAATCATGGCAGTCTGAACTGTAGTCCTACCCTAAGTAGTTCGGACAGGATTTGGTTTGACCCAGTGAGTGAATGTAGTGCAAATGGAAAATCCTACACTTATTTCTTTTTTCCCAGTTTTGTAACTTTGGCAGTTAGAATATCCCATTTAGAGTTGAGCCCAGTGCCTTATCTTAAGTTTTGGGGAATTATAAACTTGGAAATAAACTAAGACTTAAGTCTTGCTTTGTTTTCTGAAGAGCAGTACAGAACTGAGCTGGTTCATTGTTAAATATATAACTGCCAGCAGTCATGGTCTGCTTGCAGGTCTATCTATAAGGTCAAAGAAACATAAATGCTGGCAATGAGTTAACAGAAGATTCAGATGTAGATACTTGGGGAGTCACCCATTTTCCTCAGTATTTGTTCTTGTTTAATTTTGCTTTCAGATCACTACTGTATCCAAAACACCACCACATTTCCTCACAACAGGAAGTAGTGAGATAAGCATTTATAATTTAGTTGAAATAGCTTTTCAAAAACACGTAAAGGAACCCTTTTCTTCTAGAATTAATGAATTCAGGTAAAGGTTTGGAATGATCACTCTTAACTTAAACCAGTATTTTTTTTGCTTTCCTTGCAGTTAACTTTATCAAAACAAAGTCTTTATTCCCTTTCTTCTCTGACATAAGTAGTCTAGAAAAGTCTGGCTTCCACTACCTTGAACGTATTTCAGTGACAAAGCTTGTATTCCTTCTAATTCCACTAAGTGTATAAATGCATTAATCTTGTTTGTACTCCTACACCGTCGTTCATCCTGCAGCCTCCCACTACAAACAGTGGATTGACTAAGCCGTGAGACAAAACAATTCTGTGAAGTATGTAAGAAACGTGCAGGGGGCACTTCGTGTGGCTCTGATGTTCAGATGATCAGCTGTGGAACAAAAAATGGTAGCTGTTCAGTGGTGTGCTCTTTGGTGATCACTGTATCTAACTAAAGCTTCATTCAGAATTTAGGGAGCTGAGTGTAGTTATTAGTGCTGGCAATTGGCCAGTGTGCTTAAGTCAATAATGCTCTCTTAGCAAAAAGAGCTGGAGAAATTTTTGTCAGACGTGAGTTGAAATCTTATTTTCTACTGTTTAAAAAACAAAAGCAAGTAAACAAGTAAGCCCCTCACCCCCAAAACAAACAAACCCACTGAACTAACACGTACTAAATGCGGAGTCTCTATTTTGAAATGACAAAGTAATGTATCACCTGCTAAATGACTGATACTTCTCTGCATTACTCAGGTATTGATTTGAAGTCTCTCCAATATTGACTTGAACTTAGCTCACAATATTTGACAGGACTGTAACTCAAGACACAAGATAAACCCAAACGCTTAGGTTACCTCAGAGATAAGTGTTGATATCAGCAGGTGACATTTTATACCACTGTGATTTAAATTTATCACAAATCATTTGGAATTAACGAGAAAGAGAAGAACATGGAATCATTAATAGGATATTGAATGAGAGCACCTGTTTGTCCAGATGTTTCTTTAGGTAGATGTTCACCCACTAAATAAAACAATTAATGATTTTGTGTTCATACTCTTAAACTGTTCTATTTTTTTCTTATGGAAGAAAAAAGAATCCTGTCTTAAAACATTAGGGTTGATGCAGAAATTCTACCCTGAGATAACAACTAAATGACAGTGATGCACTGAGCTGATTCAGAAGCAGCTTGGCAAGGGACAGGTGTGTCACAGAAGCAGGACACAAGGCTGGTCTGTGCCCTGCCTCTGTTTGATGGAGAAGATAGCAATGTGTACCCCAAACCAGAATGTCTTAGAAAAGATATATCACAGGAGCTGAAACAGAGGACATCTCCTAGTGGAAATACCTGCTGGGTCAGCAGGGCAGTCTGAAGAGGTTTTTATAAAGCTGCAAGCTAGGCTCAGATTCTTCCTCTGGTAAACATTTCTTTACCTGTGCAAAAAGAGTGACTTCCAGCGTGGCGCATCAAGGCAGACCTTCTTGTAACTTGCACTTCATCTCCCAAGAGTAACATTGTCGGTGTTTTCGCTAGGCTGATTCTGAAGTTCTTCTTTTCTGTTATTTGTGAGTGAGTGCCTGTTTTAATTAACAGGAAGAAGGCAAGAGCCCTATTATAAGGGTTTTTTTCGTACGTTTAAAAGCCAGTGAATTATCATGATCAGTGTGATGGTTGCAAATATGTAGGTGAGTCTTGCCAGCTACAGCATGTGAAGCTCAAGAGCTGCCTGGTACTTACTGAGTTCCTTTAATTGTGCGAGAAACAAATGAATTCTTCCTTTCAGAGAAGACAGCAGCAGCTCAGTTCCTGCAGGGTGAGGCAGGTGCTAGAACTGAGCTGCAGTGCCTCTCTGCCACTCCTACATGAGCCAGAAATTGCTCAGCCACCTTTACTTTTGAGTTTTTACCAAGAAGAACACGAGTTACTGGTCATAGCTATAAGAATGCCTTTGGGTATCAGCCTTCAGGCAGGACAGAGTTTGCCCTTCGAACCTTCTTAAGAAAAATAATAATCTTCATATGCTGTGTTGATGGGCAGCTTTATAACTCATTTCAGGGTGAATGCATTCCAGCAGGATTTATATTGCTAACGTTAGTCTCTTGAAAATCACGTCTCAAAAAGTCTGACATAACTTCACAGTTCTTTATGTAAAATGAAAGATTATCATCATTTCTGGTGACTAAATTCTATGGAAATGCTTCCTAATAGAAGAAAATACTAATAATTTTCAAGAAATAATTAGAAGTAGGGGAAGAAGGCATATCGAGTGAGAAGTATTTCCTTTAATCCTTGAGAAATAATAAGGAAATGAAGAGCTAAAACCGTTTATGATCATAGTCCCGTAAGAGCTAAACAAAGGGATCTGTGTAAGATGTGATAATGGCTCATAATGGATCACATCCTCCCTGTGGAACACGAGCAATTATCAGTGGGGTGGTGGTTGTTATCATTTCGGTTAGCCTCGCTGTTATTCGGCTCTGAAACTGCAGCACGAGTGTTCCCTAATCGCGCAGCGTGGGGCGGCGGGATGGCAGGCAGGGGACGTGCCGAGGGAGCGCAGCGGTGCCGGCACTTGCGCCGGGAAACAGCCCATCCCGTACCGCACCCCCTGTACACAAGATGACGCTTCCCTGAGTTGCTCACCTTTTCTCCCGTACTTAGTTTTCACTGTGGCTTAGTGAAACGCAGCAGTAATTCAGTATGAGAGCTAGCTCTCGTGGAGTTTTTCCCAACTTCCCACACTCTTCTTATAATTCATTTTTGTATTTATTTTTTTTTGTCCCATGAGATGATAATCCTCTCTGCAGCCTTGCAGAATACCCTGTCTCACTGAACTTTTTGTTTCTCTGAAGGCATAATAATGCTCATAGCTTTTTTTTTTTTTTTTTTATGGCATGCTGTAGTAACAGAAGGAAAACAGAAGCCCGGGTTTTGTGTGGTGCAGACCTATTCCAGTAATTTGGAACAAGTCAACTAGTTCGCATTAAACCAGTCCTACTTCCTGCTTTGCCCACAGCAGTGGACAGCTTTTACTTGGAAATTCAGACAGTGGGGCAATTAAAATGTCGATGGCATTGTGTGGTTACTTTTTATAGATCTGGAACTTTATTTTAGCATTAGTTAAACTGCGTTATCTACCTAGACAGCGGGTTATGTCTTCCATATGCTCAATTAGTTGAGGGGAAAAAAAGTATATAAAATAAATAAAACAATAAGAATCTGTATGTAAAAGACGTACCCTACAGGCATAGCTTCACTTCATTTGTTTGATGAAAATTATCACTGTTTCATATTTATTTATTTTTTATTTTGTCACTGAAGAGGTAATACTGTCATGTGAGAGGTAAACCACAGTAAGTTTATTACTTTGAAAGGAAAAGAAACCTCTCAAAATGTAGGTAATGTTTAGAATTTCTTCCTTATCTTCAGGCTGAAGAGGAGGCAGAGTGGTGGATGAGGTTTTCTATGTCTGTTAGTTTGGTTATTTGTACCATGTGTATGGAGGTGAAACTGTCAGTTTGGAGATTATACCATTCCTACGTGTAATATTTCACGCCCTTATTTTTCTTCTGATCAGTAGACTTAAGTTACAACAGAAGCAGCTGTTTCTGAAAACATAAATATTTTCATATATAAATTTTAAATTGGAAGTCTTAGAAAACATTTTTCATTTGAGGTTAAAACAACAAACATTTCTAAAGTTCTGGAAAGAAATAATATAATAAGAAGTGACTCTCCTATTTCAGTTTGGCATTTGAATACATAGTTCTTCTCATTGAATTTAAAGTTAAAATGGCATTTCATTTTGGTTTGGTAGTTTGAAAAAAGAAACAAAATGACATTTGGAAATGAAATAAAAATATCATTTTGAATCAATGTTAATATGAAAGGTCACTTTGTTTTTAGAGCCAAAAATCCCTCTGGAACAGCATATTTCATAGTTAAACTAATATTTTTTCTAAATGTCTTATGAGGAAATGGGAATTATTTTATACATACAAATAGATAATCAGCTTTGATTGAGATGATTGGCATGCAGATATGCTGGCTGGTTGAATCAAACACTTATCTTCTTTGAATTCTGTTTCTGCTGTCTTGGAAATGGTTCTCAACTCTTGCAGTTAAGCGCTGTTAGAAAGGTGGATGCAGAGCTCCTACCTGGCATACTGAGCAAAGTACTTCACCTCTTCTTCAGCTTGTACCCTTCTGCCTGCTACTGCTAGTGCCTGCGCTGCTGGGAGTACCCTTCTGCCTGCCCTGACCCAGGGCTCTCTGCATGGGTGCCAGGACTTGGTGTTGCCCAGGGGCTGGGATGGCTGTGTGGTAGCAGACTGCTGACAGTGTGGGGAGATGTTGGGGAGATGTTTTCTTCTCATCAAAGTCCCTAAAGTAAATTTTTTGGTCTGTGTTGGTATGCTTCATCCCTCAGCTAGGGAATCTACAGAAAAGAAAAATCTTAATGAAACGTAGAAGAGCTTAAGCCTTGCATAGTTGTCTCCATTTTTTTCTCTTGTTTCTTTTTCTAAACAAGAGAGAACCTCATGTGCTGCTTTGCAGTGTACTCTTGCTTGTACTACAAAAATGTTTACCATTTTTTTTTCAGCTTTTACAAGCAATTACTGAAGATGCAATTTTGTGCTTAATGAGTAGCTGAGCTCTGAACCTTAAAAAAACAAAACAAAAAAAAATGCTTACCCTTTCCAAATATTAATTAGTCCTTCAAGTTAAAATATTTTAACCATAGCATCCAATTTTTCAGTCAGCCTCAGAATAGCAACCATTATCAATTGGTCAGATTACCCATTTTCTTTGAAGAGGTGCACTCAAATGTAAGGAAGCAAAAAAAACCCAAAACAAAACAAAAAAGAAAAAACCCAACCAAGTAGACATGAAGGATTTTTTTGTTTGTTTGTCTGTCTTTGTAAGCTGAGTCCCTGGTGTATTCCTTTTCTGTGTGAAATGCTCAGCAGCTTTCCATATGAAGGTCTCGATGTCTTGCAGTGCAGGCTGGGGGCTGACCAGCATTCTGTTGCGTTGCTTGACCTGCAGTGATGCCGTTTGTTGGGGTTGTTCTGGTGGCTCAGCACTGGCTGGTGCTGGATGGCTGCCCATGCACTGTGGTAGCAGGAACCTGTGCAGCCTGCCGTGCCAAGTTCTCTGCTGCTCTCAGGAGTGACACTGACATTACAAAGGGCTGCCCATGGCCTTCTCCCTCCAGATTTTAATATCTCCAAGAACAGAGGTACCTTTTGCACCTCCCCTTCTGGAGGGGTGCAAATATTAACAGCCATGAGAACAGGACACATTAATTTCTAATTAAAGTGGACATTTACTGTGAATGTTTCATTTTTAGCTTAATGTCAGACTAGTCAATAGAAGGGTTTTTTTTTTCTTTGCTTCTTCACGGTTTGCACTTTAAAGAAAACTATTCTGTTCAAGGTCTTTTGGCATCTCTAGGAGCTTTCAAGTATACTTCAGCATTTATTGGTTGCCAGTGAACTCAAGCAGTAGGCGTATGACACCAGTACTGAAACATCAGAAGAAAAAATAGGTGGAGATAAATCAATTTGGATGAGTGCTGCATTCAGCAGTTCAGTAATTGTCCCCTGTACTCAGCTCTGGTGCGGCCGCACCTCGAGTACTGTGTTCAGTTTTAGACCCCTCACTGCAAGAATGACATTGAGGCCCTGCAGCGTGTCCAGAGAAGGGCAGTGAAGCTGGTGAGGGGTCTGGAGCACAGGGCTTATGAGGAATGGCTGAGGGAGCTGGGATTGTTCAGTCTGGACAAGAGGAGACTCAGGAGAGACCTTATTGCTCTCTATAACTATCTGAAGGGAGACTGTGGTGAGCTGGGGGTTGGCCTCATCTAATAACTACTGTTAGGGTGAAATCAGATCAGGAATTTGGAAGCAAGGTGCTTCAGTTTTAATAGTTTACTGTTTTTTACAGTATACTGTAATAGATTGTCTGAATGCTATTTAATCTCAGAACCATAACAAGCAGTG
Source organism: Cyrtonyx montezumae (assembly GCF_038088225.1). Taxonomy (NCBI): domain Eukaryota; kingdom Metazoa; phylum Chordata; class Aves; order Galliformes; family Odontophoridae; genus Cyrtonyx; species Cyrtonyx montezumae. Next base: position 5,877,133 of record NW_027071914.1, on the reverse strand, counting down.
GTATCTCTGTGAATTGTTAATTTCTAAAAGGATCATCTTAGAGAACATTTTCTATAGGATGGCTAGAAAATCAAAGAGCAGAACTAGAGAAAAATGTGACTGCTTGAATGGTGTAAACATTACGTGACATTGTGTAACATAAACTGTTTGTTTGTTTCTCCTGCTCCAGGAGTTGTATGTGTGTATTTTTAATTTTCTTCTCTCAAAAGCTAGGGGGCTTCTCCTATTATTTACTTATTTTCCACTCTTAAATTTCTCTATATTAAAAGATCTGATTGCACTTTCTTTTGCGGTTTCTACTGTCAGCTGAATTAAAAAAAAAAAATAATGACAAAGCCTGAATAATTAGGAATATCATGGCTTTTTTTTAGTACCTGGGGTAAATAACACCCCCAAATACCAGTATTTTTAGAGAGGTGCTAAGTGTTGTTACAGAACAAACTAAATAAACTGTAATTGCATAAATTCTCTATTCTGTTCAGTTAATTCAGTCTTCAAATATGCAGACATACAGCTATTATTTATATATGTTCAATAGCTCCCCCCCCACCCCCCCAAAGGGCTTGTGAGAAAGAGATGTAGCACTCAGCTTGCTCCACTGCTAATGTGTGCTACAGAATGTGGGGTTTGTGTTAGCAGTGTACTGCTGGCCACGTACTCAGTCTGGGGACTATTTACATAGCTCTTCTCAGTAGGGTAGGATATCTCAGTGTCCCTACTGAAATGAATGGGGTGTTCTCATATGATGCAGTGCTCCAGCTTCCTGGAATAACTCAGTGAGTGGGGAAGTGGCTCTTTCCAAAGTGAAAATCTGATCATGCCTTTTGATTTCTATTTTTTGAGTTGCACTTACAGCACTGACTATAGTCAGGTGAAAACTTCTGTATTCTTTTCTTTTCCTTTCCTTTTGTGATGAATTTCATGCACATCTTTCAGCATAACTCTCTGGTTGTATCTGCTAGTGCTGTGAGATACTGTTAAGGTTTTACAGTAAGCAATTATATTTAAGTAAGTTTTTCTTATCACCTGTCACTTGTAAAATTCAAAATAAGTTGTGCATTCATAGAGAAATAGGAGAAGGAATAATATTTGTCATACTGCTTGTGCTTCATAGCATGGCAGAAGTTCTGAAGTCAGCTGCTGCTTTCATGAAGGGAAGAGCATTTATCTTTCTTTTTCATGTGATCTTACATTCCTAGAAGAACTGGTTGAAGAGCTTGCTCTCCTAGGGGTAAATATGCCAAAGAATAAACTAACTTGTGTCACTGTATCTTCTGATACACTATTTCCAGAGTTAATGAGGTTTTTTTTGCCATTAAAAATATTCTGTTGGCCTTCATGAGTACCAAGATAAGTAATAGAGAACTGACCTCAGACCTGCAGATGATACATGTGCTGTAAAATGCTTAGCCAAACTTATGCCTGCTTGAAGCCAGGGCTCCACTTACTCCTGAGATCTCTACAGTAATATAAGACTCACATTTCAAAAGTACTTTGACATCTGACTACCCTTCAGTTTTTGGTTTCAACAAAAATTAGACAATTATACATCATCTTAGGGTTAGACATTAATGATTATTCTTGTATTTATTTCTATATTCTGTTGAATGCTTTCTCCCAGTGTGTGAAATCTTCTCAAGAATCTCTAAACTGAGCAGACAAAAGAACTGTTGAGCTTGGTTTTTTTTTTTTTTTTTTTATGTAGTAAAGGGACTAATTCTAAATTAAACTTACGTGCTTACACTCCCAGACTAGCAAATTATTGCAGGATTTTTGTTAATGAATAGTTTGTATCGGTGGGAAAATTGTTTGCATGATCTGTAATCTGTTCATCCATTTTATTTTTAGGACTCTAGTTGACTTATGTCCTCACTGAAAGTTGCCTCTGCAAAGGAAAAATCTGATTGAGACATAGCAATAAAGTCACTTAGTGCTCATTTGACACTGGCAAACAGAAGTAGGTTATATCTTTGCTGATGTAAATACACAAATAAGTGTGCAGCTTCCCACACTGACCCACAATGATGGTAAGCAGCTGTTTTATGCTTCATGTGTGCTTCTGAAGATTGTTGCCTTATGTTTTCTTAATATGTTTTATGCTGGAAAAAGTAATGAACACAAGTAGAAGACCTCCTTCAGAGTCTTTCTCCTGTCCAATGAATTTATGTGAAATTGTAATTGACATCTTAACCTTGAAAATAAAAGAAAATGGTCCTTTCTGATACTTCATTTAGCTATCCTAGTATTAGCTGAGGGAATCTGACAAAGAAACATTGATATAATTAATTAGTACTGATGACATCAATCAACCTCCATCTAAATAATATAATCCAGTGCTGTCATTTGTTTCAAAAAAAAAAAAAATGAAGGAAGATGTAGTGCTCTGTATTCAATGACAAAAAAAAAAAAAAAGAAAAAGTAGAACTTCTGTACCACAGAAGAAAGTTTGTTATGAAGGTCAAAAATAAAACGGAGAAGCTGCTGTGTTTGTGGCCTGGTGCCTGAAATGGCAGATTGACTACACTGTGTTTAAAACCAGCAGTCTGCAGTTTATGTCTGAATTAATTTTTTCCATGAAAAACATTTTCCTGTTACTCTGAATAAATAAATTCATTAATTTTCCATAGTTAAGAGATGCAAGACTGTACCATGTAACAGCCAAATGGAGGCGAGAAGAGTAAAATCACCAGTTCTTTGTGGAGTAATTACTAAAGGTATAAACAAACTCTTTGAAGTGTTCTTTGTGTTACTTGCATTAGTAATACACAGTTACATCTGAAAAATGCTGAAGACAATTAGTGAACAGTTGGGCAGAAAAAAAAATACAATTTTACAGGTAAAATAGTTTAGATTTCAGTTGTTCTTGTCTTGTCACTTTGTCATGTTTTTTAGGTATTGAGTTCCTTCTGGAAACTGTCAAAATTTGTTTTGAGTAGTTTTTTCTTTCTTTTTTTCTTTTTTTTTTTTTAACTTGAAAGAAATGGTATAGTAATACAAAAAAAAGGGTTTGTAGAGACTTTATTGTAGAAGTCTCTGATCCTACTGTCCTCCTTATATATTTCATAACTCCTTGTGGGTTAAGTCAGGATGATGCCAGTTGTCTTCTGCGTATTTAATACAATTACATTATGACTGATTGTATTTAATTATTGTGCTTGCTTTGTATCGATCTTCCATTTGTCCATCTATCTCCTCCCAGCTCTTCTTGTTTACACGCTTTCCATGCTTTTATCCACATTGCTAATATTTTGCAGTGACTGTTCATTCTTCAGATCCTTGTTTTCTTGAATATTCTGTCTTGTTTAATAGTATGCCTCATATGCAATTGGTCAAACTCTGTACTTTCTTTATCAAGAGTGTTTAAACTGACAACTAATTTGAATCCAGAGCCTATTGAAGCTAATGAAAGTAGGGATCTAAAATCCTCTTTTTCCTAACAGTTGACTTACGTGTCATTTGCTTGTATGATTGTTTTCCTTTTTTTTTCCTTCACTCATACTTGGAATCAAATTTCCCACTTTCATTATCTACCAATTTTCATCCATGTGCTTGATGGGTAGTGTATGCTTTGAGAATGTGATGATTCTGTCAGCATTTAAGAGAAGAGATAAAACTTGGAGGTCATATACCACTGAAACTAAAAGCTATGGAATTCTTCTGCAAAGCCTGCTCAAGTTTTTGTGTTTATAACCCTCTTCCTGATAAGCACATAGAACTTATACTGTCACTTAGCCACTACAATAGCAGAGAAATTGTTTACTGATTTGCAGCAGAGAAACAAAAAGATTAATTTGTAGCCAAAATAATACATGAATCATTTATTCAAGGTAGTATAAACACTTAGCTGCATCCATTTATGCTTTTTTTAAAGCTGAATTGTTTCCTCCTCATTTTTTTGTTCTGAATGCAGCTCATATTAAAAAGAAAAAGGTCTCTATCTCCCAACTTTATTTCCTTGTTGTTATTCATTGGTCCAAAGAAGCTGAGATGGGCATCTCAGTTTATTTAATCAGTAGCTCTCTGCAAGGGAGGTTAGGAATCATTTCTGTGCATCAGAACTGATATGTAGCAATGCCTGCCAGAAGAGATTAGTAGCTCCATGTCGAAGTGCAAGCAGCAGGGTAGAATGAAACTTGAAGCTGGGTTAAGTAATTGGGTTCTTGTTCAATAAAAGTGCTTGTTTGTGTGTTGTAATGAAAGATCTTTGGTGCAATGGATGTCTGAATCCAAATATCCTCTGGATTTTCTGATGGATAAAGCAATAAGGGTCAAAGGGATTTAATTTAGGACTATTGAAAAACTTTAAAGAGATTAGAGAAATTCGTAAATGTACTCTCCGTTATCAGGGTGGCTGTTGTGACTTATCAGAAACCTTAAGGTGGGCAAGAGGGATTCAAGGAATTTGGAGGGGTTGATTTGGGACAGGTGTACTCTTGTGTACTCTTGGATGCTGCTACTTTTTACTTCCCCCTTGAGGAAAGATAATGAGGAAATGTTTGACTTCACCAGTCAGGACTTAGGAATGTGAATAAAATTTTTTGGCCTAGTTAAATTTCAGTACTGCTAGCAAATTTGATCAGGTTAAATATTTTTCTGTTTTTTCTGTGCTTTATAATGAGAATAATTCCGAATTTAGATTACATCATTAGGCTGTGATTCTTAAAACTAAAATGCGGTTTCTTTTTTTTTGTTGCTGGTGCCGTCTGGTGGTTTGTTTTGTTTTTAATGGCAATTTGATTTAGGTGTAATATCTTTCTCTGACTACAAGATTTTATTCTTTGTGAAACTAAGTTCTCCAGCTTCATTATATCTGTTAATGTAGAAATAATAAACACATGATAAAGAAATGCTGAGGAAATGCTTAGTGAAAGTCTCTGCCTTTGAGATAACTCCTGCAGTGTAATCTTTCTAGATTTGTTCTAGTAGTGTCTGAATGGAAGTACAGTATCTAGATTGGAACTAAGTTTTATCTCAGACACAACTGTCCATAAGAATTAATGGTGTTTTCCTGTTACTGACTTAGCTTCAATGAAAATATGAAGCTCCTACAAAGCAGAGTAAGGATGCTTCATAGCTGGTGTTCTATGTTCATCTAGTCACAGAATTACAGAAGTGAGACACAGACCAAAAGTTTCCAAAATATGTATTTTTTTTGAAGCAAGATCATTAGTCTCTGGAAAACTTTCTTTGATCTTATACACACACATGCATGAGTACATGGGGAAACAAATGCTGCACTCTCCAAGGAATCTCAAAAGCATGAAATGTTATTGTTTGACTTGTTTATAGTAAAGCTTACTCTGTTGTTTATCTCAGGTATTCAGAAATTGCCTACATCTCTTTTCTGTGGCATCTTCTCTCTTCTCTTTGTTTTTTTGAGATTACAGGATGAATTAGGAACTGCTCCTCATGGCTTTTGCTACAGTTACCAGAGGTAGAATCTGAATTCTTATTTGTTCTCAGGATTTCTAAAGCAAACTCTTTGAGAACTGCATTAAAAACAAAACATAATCACCTGACTTGCAGTGAACATGAGAACTGATAGCCTGTGGGAGCTCAGATGATGAATCTGAAATGCTCAAAGGAAAACTTTCCCTGTAATGTGGAGCATTTCCAAAAAAACATTGCTCTGTGGATATTTACAGTAAGAATAAGATTTTACTTCAAGTTTAAAAAATGAAAAGAGAAGCACTATAATTCTCATTTGGGAACTGGAGCATATTCTGCAAAAGACAATATAGTATCCTTGTTGTGATTACTGTGTTTTATCAAATGTGTGTCTATGAGGACATTGTAATAGGATAGTCAAGAATTTAATCTGATTTGGAATGTGGATGAATTCTTGAATGTTAGCATTTCCTTCAGGTTATGACATCATTCTTCTGATCCAATCTTAAAATCTGAAATCTTGGTATTTCTGAAAACAAACCTTTGTCAAGATTTGTGTGTTTCAGTTCACATGATAGCATCACACAGTAGCCAGAGGTTGTCAAAGTCTTTTCTTTGTCTTGTGAAATTCAGGATGGCTACATAGTTCATTAGTTCCATCTGACATTGAGACTAAGTGTTTCATTTTAATAAGTGTTTAATTGACACCTTTGCATGTAAGAAAGGAGATTTTCAATATTTATTTCCCCCTATTAACAGGGAAGTCAAGGCTCAGTTGACAGTTTTAAATCAGCTGCCTATGTCTACCAGTCCTCCAGTTGCAGAGGACAACATGGTTACTGTCCCTGCTAAAGAAGTGGCAGAACTCTTCTGTCTCTTGATGAGGCAGTTTTTTTCCAAACTAGGAGCCAGGAGGGTAGACGGGCTTCTTCTGGTAGGTGCTGCCATAGGCAAAACCTTACTGTGACAGCAGTACTCCAGTGGTTGCTGACTGCTGAGCAGTCTTTGGAGCTGAGGGAAGTGGAGAATCCCACTTACATAACTATGGATGAAAAAAGGTGTGATCAGCAACAGCCTGGTTACCAGAGCAGCTAGTGAGCAATCCATAAGGGACTTCTGACCCCAAAGGAGAAGAGAAGTGCTTTGCTCACCTCCCTTGTTATGCTTTTTAATTGGCACCTTATATCTGCTTATTAAATATGTAGTGTTTACCTTGCAATAAGCAACCCTGTAGGGTTAACTCTTATTACACTGTTTTGACAAACTGGGTACTATATTCTGTCATGGGGAGGTAATAATGGAGAGGTTGGCATACAGGCCGTTCCCTTGAGATTGTAAGATCTAGGAGAGGTTTATCTGCATACAGAAATAAAATTGAACCTAAGTCATTGCCCACATTTTTCTGGTCTACAATGTAGTAACAGCAAACTCTTCTTCTGAACTGACCTTTATATTGCGCTATTAGCTTCAGACTGGAACGAGCATGAGTCTTCAAGCATGAATGAAGCCAGTAGGTAGTGCAGGCAAAGGCAGTGCAGCAAAGGAGATGGCCAAGTGCAAGATGGCGCTGAATGTCATTAGGAACCTCTGTCTGGCAAAATGAGCAATTGGGGGATTAACTCTCTAGAGCATAGGAGTAATTTATTTCTTGGTTCTCTCTTTAAGTAAAATTGACAGCGCTCAAAACATGATCTGACTTAACAGAAAGTGTTAAGACTTTAAACATCTGTAAAGGCAGGAACTTAGTTCTGGTGATGTACGTTACATCTATCATTCAGTACTGAACTCAGTATTCCTTCAGGCATTAGAAAAATCTGAAAGGGTGACTACATGACTCACGCAGTCACAATTGTACTTCTGTGAGTAAGGAATGTAATGAAAAAGAACATAATGAAATATTCTACTAGTTCGACTTGACATAAACAATAGCTTGTGTGTACCTGAGAAACGCTGCCTCTTACAACCAATATTTGCATAAGTATTACACATCTTAGTGAGGTTTCAGATAATGTTATATAATTCTTCTGAACATGTTACTTTCTAAGAGCAATCTTGGCATCAGCCCTATGCAATTAATTTAAAATATTTTAAAAAAATCAGACCATTTAGTAAAACAAAACTGAGTTTTGGGTGTTAGTATTTTTGCAGCTGTTGGTCAGAGTTGCAAAGTATGCTTCAGTGCACATGTGCATATGTTCTCTTTTATGCATTTTCATATATTTAGAGGAAATTTGTTTCAAGGGGAGAAAATTATTAATTTCTCCATTAACTTCGTATCTTCTAAGCTTCTGCTTATTTGAACATTACAAAATTACTTGATAAATAACCATCATTTTTGTTGGGTCAGCTAGTGCAAGAAAAGAAACTGTTGCTCAATATTCAATTTCCAGAGATAATGAAGTTTATTATTGCAAAAACTGTTAGTGAATATTTTGCTTGTAAGATAAAGAAATATTTCTTTCCATCTCATGAAAAAGTCAGCTTTCAGAAAAAAAAAATTGTGTAATCCTGCATCAATTTCTGCATTTGTACACTTGTGACACTTTCACAGTGATGAAAGGTCTCCCATGATTTGAGCCACTCTAACTGGCTATCAATATCCCAACTCACTAATATTGTTTTTGAAGGATTTCACCTACATTTCAGCCGGCTGCTAAAATATGAACCAACGTAAATTCAATGGAGTTTCATTTTTCTTGAGCTGACAGCCACACAGGTAGCCAGGTCAGATGTCTCCAGGCCAGCTGTTTATTCTGCATTATTTTAATCTGGCAAACTCTTGTGAAGTTTTTGGTGTGCTGATGTGTGGGTTGCTTTTTGTTTTTGGTTTTTTTTTTGCATAATGCGTTAAAAATTATCTGTTTATCAGCTAACTAAACCCATATGTTGTATTTACAACAAAATGGACCTCATTAGATAAAGTGGGTTTACGCATTTAAGGAGAGGTTTTTATTCCCTTAAAACTGAGTTTATTGAGCAGCTCTACAGGGATGATAATTTACTCCAGCTCATGTTCTGAGTGTCAGTGTGTGCAGGCTGTAGCAGTTAATCACAGACTGAGAAAACTGCCTTTGTAAGGATACTGATGCTAAGAAGGAGTTTTTAGTACCAGAAGAAAGCGACCTTTTAAGTAATGGATGATCAGTTCAGTGATTATTTTGGTTATAGTTGAGTGCCAATCACTTGTAAAATATGGATAGAAGAATACTAATGAAAGTAGTGTCTTTTTTATACCTGTTCTTCACAAATGTATAAAGTTTCCTTTTCAGCGTAAATTCCTACAGTACTATACACCTTCATCCAACTGTTCCATCAGGGGTATAAGCTATTTCAGCTTTCTCACATACTATCTCAAATACTAATAAAATTATCAGCTAAGTAATGACTTAAAATCTATCCTCTACTGCTGGAAATATGGGCGTTTTGGATAGCCATAAGTAATGGCCCTTCTTGAAGTTGAAGGAGACCCCACAGCATGAACAATTAAATGAGAAATCTCTCATGTTCCCTTCCCCTGCAATTGTTGAAAGAATCAAAGTTATGTTTTAATAAATAAGTATCATACAAAGAAGGGTCATCTGCAGTAAGTCTCTAGGTATCATGAGTCATTTGTCAGAGATGCAGCTAAGAGACATATGACCATTCATAATTGCAGATGGTCTGATTGCAAAATGGTAGGGTAAAAAGTAACCTAGCTACTCTCTTCTCCCTCCTCCTGCCTCTCAGAATAATAATGAGAAAAAAAAATCAGCCCCCAAAATACATAACTAAAATAGAAGGGTTATTTTCTTTTTTAGCAAAATAAAGGCTTTTAATTTTTATTTTTAATAATATATTTATTAATACTGTTGTTCATTAGGGAAAGATAATTAACACAATACTTTCCTCAGGCAAATGGACAATTGTTTTTTGATTTAAATCTCATCACAGTCTTTGTGGCATTATTTGCATTGTGTTGATTCATGGTTGGACTTGATGATCTTAGAGGTCTTTTACAACCCTGACTGACTTCACTGAAACTCATGATTGGTGCTGTTCACAGTTGTAGTGGTTCAGGCATGGACTCAAGGTGATGGTCTGGCATCTAGTCACATACAGGTGATTCCAGTCTGTTTCAGGGTCTTTTGTATGCTGCACATTGCCCTAAAACCACTGGACCAGGGCCAGAGCAGAGGAGATGTGAACCTGACTTATATGTTAAGAGTAATCAAAGAAAAAAAACCTGAATTGAGATCTGATGTCTGAATGCAGACCATAGGATTTTTTGTTACATGTAATTTACAGAAAGACACCATTTATATGACATAATAGCTGAGAAGGATGTATCTGTGATTCTGAGATTTAAGCACTATCAGATGAGTAACTGGTATTCCAGAAATCATGAGTCAGGAGCTCTGGATAGCAGCTGGGAAGCAAGCAAAAGAAATGAGTATCTGGTAAAGAGAATTTTTATTTATATGCAGCATATGACAAATTTTGACTCTATTTTCACTAAAAAAATGATGTCTGCAAACTCTTCTAAGATTATACTGTATGGGATGAACCTACTGTAGTTGACAGGAGTTAAAAGTATTTCTCATTTCATCTGGATAAAAGTCAGAGAAAAGGAAAAACTATTGGCATTTATTTCTTTGTTTTTCTTGTTTTCTGTTCCTAATACGCAAACAGATGACATCTGCAAGCTTTACAATAATGACTAGGTAACATACTGAGCACGAGCACCAGTGCTCAGGAGAAAGCTTTAGGGCTTCTTTGTTCAGTTGGTTCAGGAATAAAACTGTCTTGGTTTATGTGATCCGCTTAGTAAGACAAAGCTCTGACTTACTGACGAAATACTCTCCTTTCATGTAAGTATTGTCTGAAGGTGCCATATACTACACAGTGCATTGTGAACTCTGTAATGCTTCCCCAGTATTGAACAAACTGCAGTAAAAAAAAAAGTCTCAATTGCAGCTGGAATCTCGATGCTCTTCTTGGTAGGGCTGTGCTGTGAGTCACAGTGCTGCCAGCTCTAAGTCTTTAGACCATGTGCAATGTGTCTCTTGTCAGTGGGGACCTTTCTGTACCCATACATGTTCTTCATGTGTAGCATGGGTTAAATCTCCTTCTGTTCCTTATTGACTCATGCAAATTTCAGCTGGATTAGGTGCTTACTTTATAGGAAGGAAATTCCAGTGTGAACATGGCTATCACCCTTAGATTACACGATGAATGTTTTTGATTATTTCGGTGGGGGAAAAAAGTGCTTTTGAAATAACACTTACTTTCTCCCTCTTTTTCTAATGAATTAAATGTAGAAATTATGGAGTACACCATAGCCATGATATTTTTCAGCTTGTTTTACTTTTTTGTAGTCTTCTATGACTCATAATTATAATAACTTATTAATGTTATCTTGTTTAGTTTTACTAAACCGCATGAAAAGTGAACTAAATGGGAAACTATAAAATATAAGATTAACTTTTTAGAGGTTTCACATTATATTTGGAAGAGTTCTGAAAACAGGGCACTCATTTGATGTAACCACTTTTTCGTCCCAAGACACATCATGTTGTCAGTTTGTATTATAACTATTTAACTTGATAGTATGAGAGTGGCCAATTTGTTCCAGTAACGATCCTAATGAAAAAGTCAAAGAAAATGATAATATACATACTTGTTCTGCAGTCTTCTCTGTATCAAAATGGACTTAAGCATTAAAACACTTTTCAGTCAGGGTCCTCTGTGAAAGGGTAGTATGAAACCTGTGGTAGAGGAGAGGAAAACTGAGTTAGATTTGGTTCTGGTTTGTTAACTTTCCTCAATTTTAGGGAGGATGAGAGACCATAGGAACAATAGATATAACAGAAGGTCCAAGAAACTATAGTGATTTGAGAAGTCTGAGTGACGCTGACCCAAATATAATCTTGCTAGCAGTTTGTGGGATGGTAGGGAAAAAAAAAAGCCAACACAGTTTCTTTTTTAAGCTCTTGCTGCATGATTTCTTAACTCTTGCGGTTTTGCTTTTGCTTATCGATTGTTACTGATGGTTATCTCACAGTCAGCATGAAGTCTGTCCCAAAGAGTTATCTGCTCAACCCTCAAGTCCACCACATGCTTCCTCCATTTGACCTCAGTTAACCCCTCTTACTCTGTCAAACATCAAATGCTAGCAGAAGTCAACCCCCTCCCTGTGTGACTGTGATTATGGCTTTTATGTACAAGACTTTGGTGTTTACAGAAGCCTTTGCTGGCACGGTTACAGTCCAGATGCTTGAGACACTTTGGATACAAGATGGTATTTCTTTGCACTGATGAAGAATTAGCCCCAGGCTTAGTCATGGCAGTTACACTTTTCACTTCCTGTCGCATCTGCAGAAGACTGAATAAGAGATTCTGATCTTATAGTTTTGTTAATTTGGAATATCTTTTCTGAGCCTATTGATCTAATATCAGTATAAAACCAGTAAGATTGAGATCAAAATCTATTTCTCGAAGTACTAATTTTATAAGGGGAAATCCATATCTTTTGATGGTTTGAAGATGAGAATATATTAATTGATTCATTTAGCTGCTCTTTAAGGTCAGGGAAATATTTTAACATTCTTATTTGGAATGCAGGTTATAGATTCTGATTAATAATAAAAGTAGAAGGCAATTGGAACAGATGATTATTGTTATTTTTTTTTACATTTCTGATATCCCAGAAATTGAGCTGAGTGTATTATGTTGAGTGTATTTCTCTGAATGTTAAACTCACTGATGGGGCCAGGGAAACATAGTGTACACTGCCTTTTATTATGGTGTATCTAAAATAAATAATGTCAGACTCTACATCTTGTTAATGTCATCTGGTATTCTGTAGTAGATATGGAAAATCAATGACAGAAGTAGTAGTGCATAAATACATACAAGAGAGCTCTTGCTAAAGGATTTAGAAACAAGATGAGTGGATAGTGACAGCAGAAAGTGCACATGCATAACAATGTGGTCCTTGAAGCTTGTCCAGTTAATCACTGCCCAAGATACAGATCTGTTGCCTAAAATCTCTTTTCCTGTTTCAGCATCTTCTGCCCCTGCAGTGGGGTATTGAGAGATGAGTACCTTTGCTCTTAGTAAAGCAGAATATAATTAGGGAGTTGCATTTGATCTTTGTTGAGATAAAATGAACTTCAGTAGAAAACAGAAATGGTACTTTAAAACTGGATTTTCAAAACATGCTAATGAGTTTGTGAGACTTTCAGAAATCCAAAGTTTGTCAGGATTACTGACCGTACTTTTTCTGTTTGGATGTAATAAAGAATTGCTCTGAAATATCTCTTGTGCCCTTATTCAAGCTACAGCTATTGAATGAGAATTAACATAGACACTCTACCTGCTTATTTGTAAAGAGGATGTATTTGTGTCTTGATGTCCACAATGTGCTTTTAACTGATTTTTAAGAACTCTGAAAGAGTCTTGTTTTCAATATGAAAACTCTGTGGATGCTGTTTGTCTGTGCAGCAGTGTCAGAGATCATTGTGAATGAAAACTGCAATAACTTTACTGACCTGCATGGAGAAAGGCCTTCACGGAAAGTTCTTGGTCATTTGTGATGTGAGAAAAGACATGCAGTGATCAGTGCATCAGACATTGCTATAGGCGCACAGGACAATATATTATTCATAACTATGGCTTGAAGATGACAAAATTGATATCAATTTCTATAGAGATAAGCCTTAATAATGTCCTCTGATCATATACAACTGATGTTTGATCAACTCTCAAATGTAGAATCATTTTAATGTCAAGTCTATTGATGTAGTAAGAAACTGCTTGGTTCCCTTTCTTATGATAAAGCTAAAAATACATTTCCTTGAAGTAGCTGGACTTTTTAATGTGGAAGAAAATTGTAGGTTTAAGTTTTTCACAGTAAATGCAAATACTGTTTGAAGTTTTCAGACAGACTTCCTGGTATCCTTTCTACCACAGATAGCATTACTGGGTGCGCTTATCATAACATTAAAATGATGGGGCAAAATTATCTTTTTGTTATGGAAATTAAAATTAATAGACTTTAGGTTAGGCCAATAGATCTGGGGTAATTTTGTTGATCCTAGATTTTCATAGAGTCATAGAATGATTTGGGTTGGAAGGGGCCATAAAGATGTTCTAGTTCCAACCCCTGCTGTGAGCAGGACTGATGCCCACCAGATCAGGCTGCCCAGCAATCCTGGTCTTGAGCACCTCCAGGAGTAGGGCATCCACAACTTCCCTGGGCAGCCTGTGCCAGTGCCTTGACACTTTCCAAGTAAAGAATTTCTACCTAATCTAACTAAATCTTTCATCTTTTAGTTTACAGTTGTTCCCCCCATCCTATTCACCGTTTGCTGGTGTAAAATGTTCTCTGAATTGTGGGTGTTCCATGACCATGAACTGGCTGAGGTTTGGATTACACCATTGCCACAAGGCGTGGTATATCATTACCACTTCCTTTATCATTCAGAGAGTGAACTCGAATCATTCTGGGTTATTCTAGTTGACAGTAATGCATTGCCATCTTAAAAGTCCATTGTAGCAGTTTAAAGAATGCATTCCTATTTATCTGAAAGTATTGATAATTACTGCTTTATTGAAACAGTGGTAGGAAAAAAAAATAAGCAAACATTATTTCATTTATATCTTTGAACATTTTTTTTAGGACAGTGTCAAATTTCATCATGATTTTTTTTATTTGCTTTCAAGTTTTTAATATAGAAATGACCTTTCAGCAAATGAGCATTTGCCAGTGAAAAATGATGTCGTGGAAGTACATTCCCTTTTCCCAGTGTTAGCTGAACTACATTTAGAGAGCGAGCGAGTACGAGCTAAGTGTAAAATCAATAAAGGAAGTTGATTGTTTTGTGATATCCCTCCATTTCCTCAGCAAGTCATAATAACTTGTTCTGGCTTTTGCAGTACAGAGTGCATTCCTGCTGTTATAAGCAAAGGTGTTTGCACAATACTTTTAAGTGTGTAATTGGAAAAAAAAATTGACCACCTAAAGGTCATTAGATTTTTTTTGTTTTGTTTTGTTCTATAGATGTTTGCGATTCACACAGACCTGAAGTTTTTAATCTGCATAACTGACAAGAGCTAAAAAAATATTGGTGGCAAAAGCTGTAGTTAAAAATTTTTAACAGATCTAACTTACTAATTTAAGTAAAATGATCATTTTTGTAATAATAATAGGTCAGAATGCATTCTCATTCGGTCCTAAAAGTAAAATTTTCTTTTTGAACTAGTTTTTATTTGTAGCATTGAGTTTAGAGCCTCTGGTTTTGCTGCATGTATACCTTTTCTCTGGACTCATGCATAATCCATTAATAATCATAATCTTAAATTTAAGAACTGTTGTGTAAACAGTGGTGATTCCATGCAGAACCCCCTCTATTGGGATCACAGGACCAGCCTGTAAGAGTAAGAACCTTCATATTTGTGAATGGTAAACTTAGTTGTCATCTTGTGTCTGTCTGAATGCCTGCTATACAAAGCTGCTTGTAAGATGATGAAAAAAACTGGTGATGGAAGCTTTTCAAGTAAGAATCTGTTTAAGTTTTTCTGTCTTTTTTCTGTGATGGAAGGAAGTTGTTAGTTAGAGTCTGTACTGGGGGGTATTTTAGGTGAGTTCCCAAAGTTATGTCCCATCCACACTTTTGCTTAGTTTTATTTTCAGAAAGATCTGTGTAATGGAAAATAAAACATGGATGCTAAATGTGTTTGGATGACTCCAAACTGGTTGGAATTGCTAAAGTGTTAAAGGATAGGATTAGATTTCACTGAGATTTCAATGAACATAAGAGAACATTGGAAACTGTATGTAATAATGATACAGTATGCATTCACAACAAAGACAAAAGTACATAAACAAGACACCCTTAGATAGGAATATAACTTGAAAACATAGAGAAATCTTTGGTAAAAAACACTATGTTCAACTTTGGGAAACATGTTTGAGAAAGATTAGGATGAATTGGAGAAATTCTGGAATAGAACTCATGAATGACTAGATGGAGCAAACCCATGTTTCCTAAGTAGAAATAGTTTGGGCAATGCCAGTGGAAGCTAAGTGAGGTCATGATAATTTCTCAGATCTATGGTAGTCAATGCAACAAGGAATGAAGATGATCCATTGATGGTTATGTGGAAGTTGGAAACGTATAAAATATATCAAGGGATGATCTGAGTTCTTATAGCTTGATAAGAAGAGTGCAGAAGCATGGAAGTGTTTTTTTAGGGACACTGAAGCATCATCATTTTAGAGAAGGCTATGCAAATTATTTCTGAATCAAAAGAAATAGTGAATTAAATGAGCTAAGACCCCCTTTCTACTTTAGATTTTCCATATAATGTAATTAGTATGGCTTAATATTCATACCATGTTCTTAAGCCTAAACTTTTTGGGAGCTATCATTTATGTCACAGAAATCACCAGGACAAAACTCTAAACCTCAAGAAACTGGAATAAAATTGTCTGTTATGACTTTGAAATTCTTGTGTTATCCTTCAGCAGAGTTGAGTGAATTATTTGTACTAGTAAAAATGATAATGTAAAATGATTGCTCCCTCTTCTACACTGAAGGTAGGCACAATTCTGTGGAATGCATCTGGCCCCAAATGACTGGGGAATCCTTGTACAATGTACTGAGAAACATAAACTAGGCTTTGAAATTACTGTCATTAGTGTGTGTAGGATTTATTTACTTATAGTTGTGCTATATTTTTACTGCATTGACTCATGCTTTTTATACTGTAGGTCTGAAGTGAACGCTGAATTTTACCTTTTTAACTCCCTTGGTACTACAGATTGTGTGGATAAATACCATTTTTCCCCTTAATCTTCAGTGTGCTTTCTGTGCTCAAAATTGCAGTATCAAGTCATGGAGTTGAAAAGTTTTCCTTTAATGGGAGTTGAGTATTTTCAACTCTGAATACAAAAAGGAGAAAATGAGTTTGCTTACATATAGGGATATTCTGCCACAGACAATTCAAATGCATTTTGGTGCAATTCAGATTGGAATGAAACCTGAGAAATTAAAGTTCTAGTATTTTGTATAATCTTTCAGTTCTCTGCTCTGTTTCACATAAATTCTGCAATACCTGCTACTTCTGTCCTCCTCTTCAAAAATTATACAAGTGCTAAAAGTGGATTTCAGAGTAGGAAAATAGCTTAGTAAATGCTCATTCCTACAATTCAGCTAAAAACAACTTTGTATATGGGCTGTACAAATCACAAAAACTTTTTAGTGCTGTAACTCTTGAATTACCTTGCCCCAGTTACTGAAAATGCAGGATCCTCTAAATATAAGTAGAATGTACAAAACTGTGTTTTGGATAAACTGTGAAACCAAAGATTCGCAGAATGACTGAAATCTCCTACCAGAATAGCAAAGTATTTTGGTCCAAGAAACTTGAGCCCAAGGCGCTGGACATTCTGTGTCATGTTTGGGCAAAACAAGGTAATGCTAGACTGGAATGCTCTCTAGAACCTTCTCTAAATCCCAGCTGTTTTACATTTCACTTTGGGGCTGCTAGCATATTCACACTGACAGAAGCTTTCAGCTACGCTTGGCAGCAACCAGTATGCTCTCCTCTCAAAGCTGGGGAAATTTGCTTGCAAAATCTCAAGTCAGAAAAGATCATGGAACAAAACCTGTCAATAGAATCTGCACGAAAGTTTGATCTGGGAAAATCAGATGATTATGGGTCTTAATGGAGCTATTAGAATTTCTTAGTGAGCTGCTAATTACATGTTGGAGAAGCAATTTGTAGTTGTCTTAGAACAACTCCAGGTGTCACAGGTGTTGCCCACTTGCTGACTGTATTGTCTGATCTCAGCTTAAAATCAGGGGAAATAATAGTGCAAAGGAAATGAGTGGTGCTAATGTGGATTAGTATTGGTAATTCCTTGAAGAGCAAGATATGTCTGTGTAAGATCTGTGCAGATATGTAAACACTTTACAAGGATATAATATGTTAAAATATTCATGTACAGAAATATAGTAGTGATCTTGATATTACTTCCACCTAACAATTATATATATATAAGTGTTTTGCTGCTTTATGACTATGTATTTTGAGAAAGACTTAATGCATAAAAATAATCCAAATGTTGCACAGAATCCTAAGGGTTGGAAGGGACCTCTGGAGATCATCAAGTTGAACCACCCTGCTAAAACAGGTTCCCTGGAGTAGGTTACACAGGAAACCAGGAAGGTTTTGAATATTTCCAGAGGAGACTGTACAGCCTCTCTGGGTAGCTCGCTCCGTGCTCTGTTACCCTCAAAGTAATGAAGGTTTTTCTCATGTTTGTACAGAACTTCCCATGTTTTGATTTGCGCCCATTGTCTCTTGTTCTGCTGTTGGGCGCTGCTGAAAAGAGCCTGAGCACATCCTCTTGACTCCTTCCCATTAGATATTTGTAAGCGTTGATAAGATCCCCGCTCAGTATTCCCTTCTCCAGGACTAACAGCCCCAGATCTCAGCTTTTATTCATAAGAGATGCTCCAAGCCCCTCATCATCTTTGTGGCCCTCTGCTGGACTCTCCTGGACTAGAAGTTTTATCTTTCTAGAGCAGCAGAGCCCAGAACTGGACACAGTACAGACTGAATGTAAGCAAGGGTTACAAACGGTTCTAACATCTAATGACATCTTTGGGGACCCACTGCTTGTAATTTAAATTGTTTCTTCAGTGAAGAAAAGAAAATTTTAGATGATAGGTGGATGTGCAAACCCAATGAGCTCAGTTACTCAGTGTATTTTCGGTATCAATTAATTTATGTCTAAACTGATTATAACTGCATTAAAAAATCCCTTCTGGGCTGAAACAATTAAAGATGCATCTGTACATGTTTTATGTATTTCAAAATGCATTTATATTTACACGAAGTCAGTACAACAGTATAGAAGTACAATGGGAAGCAGCAGTTACGAAAAGAAAATATTTAAGGGTCCGTATCCAGCATTTAAACTGAAAGATTTTTTTTTCCCTCATGATACTCTTTGATTTTGTGAAGATTTATAGGAGATGACAGGCTGAATACATATTTCAGCATAAATATTCCTAAGGCTGTATTGCTCTGAACAACTTTGTGCAGGTCTAAGTTCAGAAAATTTCTGGTTTACTCCAGCATAGTTTTCAAATTATTGTTTATGGATTGTGTTAAATTGCAGTCAACCTAAAAATGGTGCCTGGCTAGCTCTCGCAGTTGGAAGCAGTGCCAGAACTTCTCAAGCACTGAACTTTAAATGAATAAACAAAAGATATTCTTCATCTGTGAAGAGAGAAACCCACTAGGCTACAAGGAGAACGCTAGTTCAAAGTTTCAGTGTAGTACTGCATTCTTTTAAAACTCTTTCAGTTGTAACTGTTTTTGAGAAAGTTGGACTGTATTTTATTTCCTGGAAAAAATAATTCTTGGAAAAGGGTCTGACCTTTAAAACAACTAAGGAGGAACCCTTCTGAGACTCAGATTTTGTACCGTATTCACTGTAGGCACGTGGTAACACAATGCTTACCCAAGAAAGTGTGAAAAAATCTTTTTTCTTTCAACATTTAAGGAAGTTAAAAGGTTAATTTTTTCTAAGGAAGTTAAGGTTAACTTTTTCTAAAAGAAAAAAATATATGTTTTTGTAATTGCATTCGATTAGGAAAATATTACAGAGAAGTTGTGTTTATTTTTGAGTTGTATGACACTGGCAAGTCAGAACGTTACAGTCAGACATACATGCTGTCCTGTGATTTTACCCTTTTTGTTGTACTCTGCATTATTTGCATGCAGATTGCTTTTTGTTGCACCAAAGCAGTTATTCAGAAACATTTCATTTTGTATGCCTGTTTCTTAGAATATGTTTTTAATTTCAGGAATTAATGGCAAATTGATTATGCAAACATTTCATTTGGATAGATGCCATCAAGGCCATGATTTGAGCTGTGATTGGCTAGACGTATCATATTGTTTCTGATCCCAGGGTGAATAAACACTTAAAATGCTTCTGCTGCAAACAAACTTCATTACAGATGTAAAATTAATTGCCTATGAGTTCTTTCTCATAACATCTTTGATGTTCAATTTCTATGAACGTTCACGCCAATTAAAATCTGTCTCTCAAGAAATCCAAAAGCAGAAAAGGCCAAACATTACAAAAGCAACTTTCTTGAAAAACTCTTCTGTGCAATCCTAGAACAATTCTTGGAGCATTAGAGTCTAATTTACTGCTAATGTTGGAAATATTGGTATTTCAAAGTTGTCACTGTCAGCCACAGCATATTTTGCATATATTAGAAAATAAATTAATAGTTACAGTGATTCTAAAAATAAATCAAAGCCTCTCTCTCCATTTAATAAAGCACTGTTTGACCCTCTGCTAAGAGAAGAGGCCTCTGTATCCTTTGTCACTGTGTTAACTGGCAGTGTGCTGTTATTCCACTGGGCAATGCATGTACAGCTGCTGAAATGAGGTCACTGTGTGTGAAACCGTAACAGCAGAATCCTCCTGAAAACTGGTCATTTAAAGCTTCTCTCTGCATTTGTTTGTGGCTTTTCTGATAACTGGAATTGGGTGGTGCCCAGGTGGCAGTGCCTGTGGGGCTGCAGCAGGCTCCCAGCCTGATATGAAGTGGCAGCTCCAGCACCACACAGAACCCAGCTGGGAGTGTGAGAAGGATGCTCCCACGGGGTGGGATTGAGCATTTTGCTCACCTGTGGGTTTGCAGCAATTGGTTTAAATGGCCAGAGCACTGCCATACAACTAGAGAGAGAGAATGGGTTTGCAGCCTAGCAGAAGGCAAAGGATAACTTGGCTGGCTTTTAAGGCAATCTGCACTCTTCCTATTTCTTAGAATGCCAAGGTGTTGACAGCACAGACCAGTGATAGGATTGAAACACTGGAAGTTAAAGTTCTGAAATAATCTCCTTTCTCTCTCACTTGACCTTGTTCACAATGCTGATGGCAGAGGTGAGCTGCTGGCTCCTCTCACCAAGGCTCCCAGCTGAGGGGGCTCACATAGCTGACAGGGCAAATGATTGAGGCCACGGTGTCATCAGAATGATTGGAGTAGGACTTGCATGCTGCGGTAGGAGTGGCATGGAGTGCCTGATGGAGGCAGGGACAGGACCTGGGGCTGTCATCTGAGTCACTCAGCTGACCTCGCCAGACCTGTAGTTTCCTTAAGACTGAGTTGTGCTGAATGCGATTAATTTTTTCTCTACTTGTTGTCATACAGGGTGTCTCTTTTCTGTATAACTGTTGTAGAGCATATGCAAGCTTTACTTCGTATTTTGTAACATGCAGTGTCACTGTAATTGTCTGAACCTTAATCATCCAAAATTACTTGTTATCCAAAGAGGGGTCTTGTCCCCTGACACATCTGTTGCTTAGAATGAAAACTATCTTGATTATTGAGATGCTTTAAACGAACATTCCTCTTCACATTTACCTCTGGGAACGTGCTGTAGTCCAGGTCACTTCTTTTTATGCATAGGTACAAAGTTATGCAAGTTAAATAGTTTTTAACAGCGCAGGTTGCTGAACAGGCACTGCATAAATAACGGAGCTTTGTCCTCCAGAGACCACTGCAGCAGTCAGTGTGCCACTTATTAAATTTTGCATAAACTTTTCTCTGATTGCTGTCTGGCATGATTTGCCTATTTCTTTTTTAATCCCTTTGCTCCTCTTATTCTCTCATTTCCTTCCTGGGAAAGAAATGGTTGTGAGTGTTTCACGATATTTTCAACAAACGTCTTTCAGAAAACAGAAAGAATTTCACCACTTACATAGTTGTGTGTTTTTTGTCTTTTTTCTACATTTGAGAAACACAATTTTCATTCAAGCAAATATTTACTACAACAGGCTACAAGCTCTTCTAGACATGGATTTCATAGATTTTCTGTTGTCTTTAATGAAAAGGGGCACTGTCTGTGGTGATAGGAAAAATAAAAGTTGTTCAGACTTTACAGTCCTATCAGATATAACAATACTAAGCAGAAGGATGTGTTGTGTACACCTTTTTCTAAAACCAGAGATGCTCTTCTATAAATACCATTTGACTCTTGAGGGATGAGAAAATTATTCTTTTAAGCTTTTTGAAATCCCAAAACCAGTGTGCATTTCACCTGTCTAATGTGTCAAAATGTTTGAATCCATTTGTACAGACCAAACCTTATAGAAAATTATGAGAACCAGGAATTTAAAGCATGAAACCTAAAGAATCAGCTTAGAGAATGTCTTTTGAGCAAAGCCATAAGGTAAATTATTCAATGTGATGTGATTTATTTGCTTGGCTTGAAAATCTTCCACGATGTTACTTTTTCAGTTCTACAAATCTAATAATTTGACTTTCAGGAGCATCAACTTATCTTTCTCTCATTACATCATGATGCTTTTACAGTATGTTCTGCTTGTTTTACCAAGTAATTGTTTCTATCAGCATTATTTTCTTCCTTCTTATCCATCATCTCTCCGATAACATCCCATTTCTTTGCCAGCTCTGTTTCACAGCGCCTGCATCATATTAATAATAGCACAGATGGGAAAGTTCTGTGAGGTCATTCAGTACAATCCATTTCCTGATGCAATGTTGGGCTTTTATATTTTTTCCAATATATATGTAGCCCGATGGTAAATGAGTCAAGTGACTGGATTTTCACAATCTCATTTGAGTCTTAATGCAGTTTTTTTTTCTTCTTTCTCCCTTTCTGCCTTTTTTCTTCTTTTTCTTTTTTTTTCTTTTTTTCTTTTTTTTCCCCCAGTAGCTAAAAAGTGCTTCTTGACAGATAAGAAATTGCTCAGGCTTAAGAAATCTCTGGCACTGAGTCAAGCACATCATATTCTTAACAGCATTATTAGCATGTTCACAGGTGGAAACTTATTATTCTTCAGTGCTTTAAATGTGAAATGTCTCATACTCTTTTTATTCAGTTTTGTAGTTTACAGTTAACTTGATTAACAGCTTGGGCTGTTAAATTTTAAAATTATTTCACAGAGATAAAATAGCAGTGGTAGGCACTTCTTTTGGTTTTGGCTCAGGAACATTGCCTGTTTTAGCTTTTAGTCTTCATGAAGTCTAAACAAAGGGGTTTCTTACAGATGTGGAGTAACTCCTTTGTGGAGTTTACTAATAAAACAGGCAGAAAATAAAGAAACAGAAAAGGTAGAGAATGTCACAGCAGCCGGAGTAGTTGCTTGTTCTGATTGTACATAGATGTCTCCTGTGTCTTGTCAGCAAATATTGCGTCAAAATAAGAGTTTTTAACAATTTACTGACTGATGTAGCTTCTTTTATTCTTTTTTCAAAACAGCTGTTTAAAGAAGTGAAAATTGCTACAACAGAGATTTGGAATAAAACAGGAGATACTAAAGTTCAGATCAGGGCAGCCTAGGTGTGTGCTTAATAATGTAGCCTTCTTTTGAATTTCACCTTCAGGTTTAAAGAATGTTATACTGTTTTATTTTATCCCACCTCACCTGATTTCCATATAAAAATATATACTGATAAAAACAAAATTCTTGGTTAAGGTTTCTCAAAATGATTATTGAAAGAAGTAGGAGACTCATAGATAACATTCTCAGACCTGAATACTACTGTCTTCTCTCCCTCTTGGTGAGGGAAACTTGATCCAGTGACCTGATAACCTTGGCTGCGTGCCTAAGATGCTGACCTGCTTGTACTTACTGCAAGCTTACAGGACTAAGGGCTCATGCCAGTGGCACTGCTCTTTGTTCACAAGGATGATTCTTACACTGCCAGTTTGGCAGTTCTCTGCAGTACTCCTCCTCCCACAGTGGGTACCAGCTATGGAGATGTTTGCAAGGGTGATGCTGTGTGTCCAGTTTTCATTTTTGACTCATGTAAATATTGGAGTTTTGATTTTGAGTATCCCCTGAAATCTCTAACTCTTTTATAAAGAGTATCTTAGAGTTTTGATATTGAGAAATACACTGTACAAATTGTTTAAATATGGAATGCTAAACCCACAGACGTGCTTCTGTTTAGACGTGATCTAACCATGTTGCAAGTGAAATAAATTAGGGGTCTGGCAGTTGTTCTTTCAAGTGCTCTTGGCCAAGTTATTTTACTTCAAATTTTTCAGTCTGTTTTGTTTTCTCAAGCTCTTTTTACGTAAGATGTACAGGAGAAAAATTCTGTCCTGTACAGTGTTTGCAAAGTTCCTAGTAGAACAGGGCATTGGTCAGTTGCCTACTGGAATATAAATTTGGTTTACAAATAAAAGTCAAGCAACCTATAGCTATCGTACACAGATTTCCCTATTACATTTCACTGGTTAGACTGATTTTGAACTATCTATCTCTAATTCATGACAGAGAAGCCACCGTCAAGCTCTCGCCCTTCACCCTACCCTGAAATAGGCAGAGCTTTGCACAAGTGTGCTTAAGGCTATTTGTAAGCCTTGAAATACGGGCTACTGCAGGGGGTAGTCTTTGTCTTATATCAGAAATTCTTGTCATATTAGACATTTTGCCAGTTCAGAAGTATTTGCCAAGTCCTTTATTTAAATAAATGAGGAAATTAATGGCATGCAGAAATATATTTGCAGTGTACATGTGACCATGGTTTTACTGCTTTATTTGAGAGCTAGCAAAACCTGTGTCACTGGATACAGCATATAAACTGTTTTGCCAACAGAATGTTGTACCTGCCGCAGGCGTGATGATAGTTATACTAGGTGACGTTTTAAGGCTTATTATAATTTGCAAAAGACACCTATTCAAACTATTTGAAATGTTAAGTATATGCTATAGTTCCACAAGCACTTAAAGGTAATATAATCCTGCCACTGGAGGAAACGTTTCCTTCCTTTCTATCCACTTGTGCTGAGTGTGAAATGAAGCCAGATTAGACACTGCTATGGTTTAAACAGTCTTTATTCCTTTCCTGCCCAGTTTGTTTTCAAACCATCAGTTCCCTAAGTGGGTCATTTTGCAATGGTTTGAACACTTGCTCAAAGGAGAGTGCGAATCAGGGAGCTGAGAAATGAGTAGCTAAGCATCAAAAGGACATGTTTTGTATCAGTTTATCTGTGCCAGGTGAGACTACTTGCAAAACTGAAATGTTACAGTGTTATCTGTGTTACCCTTATATAGCTTTCAGGGGATGTGTCTCACCTGGAAAGAAAGAAGTTCAGGAGGCAAAGTGGTTTTATGGATCCTTGAAATGTCTTGTTAAAAATTCTAATATGTTTCCTAATTTCACGTTTTATATTGGTCATTGTTTTTTCAATGTTCCTTCAGTTTTATACATCTCTGTCTGAATATATTTGGTGTTATCACTCCACACATTTATTTAATGACACAAAGTGTTATTAGAGTTCTCCAACAAGCTGTTTTAGTCAATTCTTCTCAGGTTTCAAAGACGAACCCTGCATATTTTAATAAATCCTTGGGCACTGTTGTTGATTACTGAATTTGTTCATTCTTTAAGTAACAAGGATTCTGTCTCACTATCTTCTTTACTGGCTTCATTTTTTTCTGTGAAGTTGCAGCACTGAACAGGTCACCCTAATTGCTTAAAGTGCTCGCTCAGAGAGGGAGTCTCTGGGTTTGCCCTTTTTAGTTTTTGTAACTTATGCCAAAGCAAATCTCAACTTCAATTTTTGAGATTTCTCTTTAAGGACAAAAAGAGTTTCTGCTTGCAATCACTAGTGGGTAAAAACGTGTAGTTCAGATCCTGAGATCTTATCTTATACAATGCAGATACTCTGTGTCTACAAAAAAAGATCAGATTCATTCAAACCTCACATTTCTGGTATCAAATATAAAATCCAGAGTGGTTAACAGAAGAAAGGGGAATATGGTTCTGCACTGTCTATGTAGGAAAAAATGCTGCAGGCTGCGTTCTTGTGTCCCCTCAGACCACATCATGCTTATCTGGGGTCTGACACATAGTCAGGCTGCTGAGGCACAGGAGTATGATCACATGGTGAAACAAGGGAAGGAGTCATTTGATTCATAATGCGTTACTTTGAATAAGGTGAGATAAAGTAGTTTAGCACAACGCTCTCTCATTTCAAATAAAGCAAAGTTCTGCTATTTCATTTGCCATATACAACGTGAAGAAGCTGGACATATGAACATGTTGAGCCTCCACTATGTGATCAGATAGCTATCCTTTTTCTGCTTTTTTCCTTTCACCTTCCTTTTCTTTTTATTCCTTCCTTTCTTCTTCTCTCTCCCTCCCTCCCTCTCTCCCTCTCTCCCCTTTCTTCTTTTTTTCTATGACAAGTTGGTGGAGCACCGTATTTCCAGTGCTTGAAATTAGAACTACTTTTGAAACTCCAGTGTTAAATAAATATCATTTGTATTCCAGTGTGCCTGAGTAGTTGAGCTTTATGCTGATGTGGTTATTTTGTTACAGCAAAGATAGAAGTCTACCTAATATAAATGTTAAGGCTCTACAGGTAAAAAAAAAAATATTTCAGTCTGTTTTCTGCAGTGGTAACCTACTGTCTCTACATGACTGCTACCCCTTTTTATTCTCTTTTGACATCAGCTTGCCAGTGTTGTTCTTTTGCAGTATTTTGGGACAGCAGTACAGCTATTTTAAGGTTGAAATCTTTGGGCCTACATGTATCTTATTTAGATGTCTAACTGTGTAGTTACCTGAAATTGTACAACCAGAAAAGAGAGAGGATTTCATCTATCATTAGTAGGGAGAGAAGGGAGGAAGTTTGAGAGGAGATTATAAACAACATGACTTCTCCAGCACATGGACAAACAGAGGGAGGATTTGGAAGCTAGTTATGTTTTGTGAACACAGGTAGGTTTGGTGGCTTTTGCAGTACCTTAGGCAGATGAAGAGCATCTGAACAATGCTGGATGCTGGAGTCCTGGCATGCTGAGCAAGTTGCCATAGCTACTGGTACTCAACAAGTCAGGTGCTGAAATGGGGAGAGAAAAATGTAGATATTGCATTCTAAATTATTACAGTTGCTATTTTTCTGCTCTCAAGATTGTTAACTCTCATATTTCATTTAAGGTATGCATTGATTTTTAATGAGGTGCTGTGTGGAATTTAGACACTTGTATGCCTTCTGTATGAATTCCTAATCTGATGTCCTGCTTATTTTTGCCTTTATTTATTTATTTATTTTTCTTTTGAGAGAGAATAGAATGGAGCTAATGATTTGGCTTTTTTATTTTTTTCAAACAAAAATAAAATAATATTTGGGAACTATTTTCTCAATATTACTAAAGAAATATTTTAAAAAACGAAATGTTCTCTTTGAACATCAACACAATGGATAACAGTCATCACTTATGTATGTGTTGAAATGTATATGAACTATAAGGTTTTTTAGCTTGGTAAAATGTTTATTGATTTTGAGTAAGTTAAAACAGTTATTTTATTCTCTCATTATGTTCACTGTCCAATTTTCTGGAGGAGAAGAGATGTCTCTCAGTGACACACTGTTGTCCTTAACTCTGTTCAAAAAATGTTGGTGAAGTTGTTGTGGATGCTCAGGAATGTTTGCCCAGTGACAGTGCACAGTCCGAACTATACTGCAGTAACTGTGTAACAGACATTAAGTTTTTGTGTATGATAATCATGTTCTCTTACTTAAAAAAAAAATCCCAAAAACCCACTGTATAAAGATTACGTTATCATATTGTGTAACTGTGATTTCTACAAAACTTTTTATTCTTTTATACATGCTTTTTTATATCAAAAGTTCCTGATACATTAGAGTAATCAAACAGTAGGTATAATACACGTTTAGTGTTAAAAACAAACCAACAAACAAAATCCCTAAACACAGTCGAGTTTGTAATAGGTAGGATTAGGAAGTGGAGGTTTTTTGTTGTTATTATTTGTGTATGCATAGCTAAAGATATACTGTCAGGGTTCAAATGAAATTGCTGGCAGGGTCAGATCATCTTTTTGCTTCGGGCATCAACTGGTTTGTAAAATGCATTTCCTCTATTATTTTCTCTTTGTGATGTTAAGAGAAAATAATCCTCTTGATAACATCAATTAAGTAATGCTTCTGAGATGGTGCTGAGGTCCAGAGCATGATTTATCCATGACATTTGAGCAGTCACTGTGTAAGCACCATCTCTTCAGGAAGCAGAGACAAGAGTCCCTGATGAAATGTTTCATTCTCAGACACTTTGGGTCTGAGATACCTGCTCAGGAAATACAGTAACAGTTTAACCATAAAGACTTGCAGGGTTTGGTATGTCTTAGAGATCTTTTATCTCCAAAGATATTGGTGGAAATAACAAAAATTTTTTGTTGTAGGTTTTTTTTTTTTTTTTGTATCGGAATTACCTTTTTATTTCAGACAGTGCTGTCATCTGCTATTATTCCTTTATCGATACTTTGCGAAGTATCTTCTTGTTCACACAGAACTCTATAGAAATTACTCCAAAACAAAAATACCCCCCCCCCCCCCCAAAAAAAAACCAACAACGACAAAAAAACCCAACAACAACAAGGCTTTAAGTTTTTAAAATACTTCCTATGTAAGTATTTTGCATTCTTCTTACATGATATTTTGAAGTGTTATTATGTCCAGAATTCTTTCCGGTTCATATTCCATCGATGATACAAGTCTGGCTGCCAGCAGCAAAAAGGAGAGTGCTGGACAAGGGAGCAATGGGGATGGAGGAGGCAGCATGGCTGCGGTCCTCAGAGGGCTCTTGGCTCTCTGCTTCTCCTGCATGTAGGAGGAGAGGGCTGCTTGTTACATAGCTTCTGCTGACTGACAGAGGAACTGAGCAGTCTGCTTAGCTTGTGGTCTGCACGAGGTGCTGAAGTGATAAGACAAAGCCCTGGGGATCTAAAGTAAAGTATCCTCTGTGTGAAGGCCAGTTTGTTATCTCAGCCAGTTCTGTGCAATCTCTGGGGATAAGAAGGTTGTTCTCACTGTCTGGAAGATGGTTAATGGTGCAATTTCTCTTTTTGGCGATAGCTAAAATAAAGTCTAAGTATGTAGCTTCTATCTCCCCACTATTGTGGACAGTGCCATCTGCTTTGCTTTGTTTTTCAAAACTTCAAAAATAAAGTGAAGGGATAAAAGAAATATCACATTTAAATGGGTCCTTCGTTCTTTCAGTCCCTTGGACAGCAGCTGCTACATCAGAAAAATGTGTCATATGTAAAGCAGTCTTTAGAGCAGAAGAAAATATTGAAGCTCTTCACAATTAAAGCAATGGTAGCAATAAAGCAAAGCATTACCCAACAAACTGTAACTTAATGTTAAAACTGTCCATGCATACTCAGAATCTTAGAGCTAGAAAACAGTACACACATACCTGATAGTGCTATGAAGGTAACAGTTTTGCCTGGATCCTCTATCTCTGCTGCCTTTTTTCTCTGTCACAAAACAAAAATGATCCTCTTACATGACTAAGGGTCAGTGCTCAAAGTAAATGCCACAGGAACAGCAGATGTATATTGGAAAGAAATATATTATTTATGTTAGCAAAAATTTGAGAGTAAGTTAATTACAGAATATTACTATTGGATAATTTAAGTTGGAAAGGAGCTCAGAGGCTCATGCTCAAAGTTAGGACCTATTGAAGCAAGTTCTCAGGATTTTGGACTAGGTCTTTGAGTTCCCTTCCAACCCTATACATTCCATTATTCTGTGACTTTATTCTGCCAAGCTCTGGCTGTCTCCAATGATATAGAGTTTCCATCGCCTCTCTGGACATTCAGTTCCAGCATTGGATGATTCTTGCTGTGTTTGCATGAATCATTTTTTACCATGTTGTAACAGATTACCTTGAGGTGACTGTTAATGTTGTCATTTTCTAAAAAATTGCTTTGTAATCCTTGCACAATGGGTGACTGTATAAGCATGGGCGAGATTGCCAGTCCCACTTAAACCAAGTTGGCTGCAAAAGCAAGAAAATATTATATGTACAGGTGATTCTAGGAATGTGGCTGAACTTTGAAGATGCTTTCAAAAGGCTTATTACTGGCCACACCAATCCTTTCAGTTCAACTGAGCTCATTAAAAGTGATTACTGGGACTTGCTACCACTGTTACTTGATGGTGGCATAAAAGTACTCTATGTTCTTCAGAGTTAATTTTATTTCTGATTTTTTTTAACTCACTAGTTGTCTCTTTTTTTCTGTAAAAATCTTCCAATATAAATATTTAATAATGAAAAAATCCTGTTTATTTCATATCTAGTTACTAAATATGTCTTGAAGTTGAGTTAAAAATTATAATATTGATTAATGAGAATTTCTAAAATATCTGTGCAAGCTTCATTCTTTTTTCTTCTTGCTGTTTGTAGCAATTTCTCTTGCTCTCACAGGTGATTTCTGTGAGATAAGCAAAAACTGAACTCGCAGCTGATCCTATTCCTGATGCTTCACTGCACTGAAATTCTTTTCCTCTTTGAAACCTCCATCTAAATCTTTGTGTTGATGCATTTGATAAAACACAAGTAATGCTTGGTCATGCAGTTGTAGAATGGACATTAATATGGCTGGGAAAATAGGTAAAAACTGTAAAAATAGACCTAAATATATGGGTAGATAGGTAGACCAAAACTGTAGCTGAAACACTGATGACCAATTAATTTGTGAAATAAACAGCATGAAACAATACAACCTATAAACATTACTTCAATTACAATAATGAGGTAGTTTTTTCTTATCAAATAGTCCAAACATTTCTAGAATTAACTTGCATTTTCAGTAAAGTAGCTCATTAATACACAGAGAGTTACAAATTGTGTACCTGTAAAAAGGCTTTATTTGAATTTGGCAAAAGTGCCTGAATATTTGTGAATTTACCCTCTTCACTTCTCTGCATCTTTTTAGTCATCTTGTCACATCTAACTTGTGTGTTTTCTGTAGCCACAGGCTTGACAGTGTTTGTCCTTGTGGTTTAGTTAGTCTTTTTCAAAGGTTTCTTTCCTTCTTGTTTAGAGCCACAGTCCACCAGGTCTGTGGCTCATATGGCAAGCATGTGGACAGGATTTCTTCCCAGGTATTTTCAGTTCTGTGTATTTCATTCAAATACTTGCCTTCCCTAGTTCGCCTTCTGAAAACAAACATTTGTTCATACCATTTCAGTGAATTTACAATTAAGAAGTATGTAAATTAATCTTCATTTTTAAGGCTATGGAATTAATCTTCGTTTTTAAGGCTATGGAGTTCCTAGCAACGACTGGGATCTCTGAAATACTTCCAAAGCAATCTTCAACCCCTCTGCTCTTCTGAATAGATTGCTACTGAGTCATACCGAATACGTTCTCCGTGCTGCTATAAAATGATGTACATATAAAAATTCATTAATGAGTTGGAGAGCTAAGGGCCACCATCATCATTTAAATAAACTGCACTGGTTTTAGAGCTGTATATAGTTTATAGAGTTGTGTTATGCTCATGAAAAAGACAGAAGGCTTCATGAAGTTGTGCATGTTTCAGAAACTTTGTCTATTAGAACTATGTAATTGTAATAATTTCTTGTGTTTTGTAGGATCTGATAAAAGCTAAGAGTAGGACTAATTGAGTAGACAAATCTACTCCCTTTGATTAGTTTTTTGGATTATAGGGATTACTGCTCAGGAGGCAGTTTGCCTGTCAGTGGTTTCTGGGCCGGTTCATCCCGGTTTTGTGACTGATTGTTCATGCGTTGTACTGCTGTGCTCCTGTTCTTGAAATGCTAATGTGGAGGATAATGAGAATTCTCAGATTTCTCACAGTTGTTGAAAGGTCCCTAAAAAAAAATGAGTCTGTTATTCATTGCAAAGGCCTTTGGGAGAGGTTGAGTTAAGCCATTTAACATAAGATACAGTGGCAACATGAATTTCATGTAAACTGCATAATACATGCAGGTAGCATAATATAGTAATTGTGTGTCAGTAAAATGCTGAAAGGAAAACCTCCCATTTGTGGCCTTCAGTGAGGCTTTATTCTTTATATCCTGTCCCAGTGCTTGTTTTCTGAACAGTCTGTTTTCCATCTCTGCATGTGCACTGGACCCTTCTGGCTCACACAGAGCTTCTCCCCATGCCTGTCAGTGAGCTGTGTCACCAGCATCACTGCACTGTCATATCTGATCCCAGCTGTCCCTGTGAGACTTACAAATGCTGAGGTGTATTAAAAAGTTCATGCTGGCTCTGGATGAATTTTGGATGAGTTCAAATCCCAGTAATTCAGCTGAAAAAACAGTTGATTTCAGCCTTCTCTGGGGTGTACCTTTGGAGTGTGTGAAAGATATATGTATGTTCTGTGCAAACTCTCACTATATATATATATCTTCCTAGAGTGTTTAAATTCTTAATACTACTGAAGAAAATAAAATCAGCTGATTTCAGCTCATCTTGTAGACGATAAAACAAACTGATCTTATTCTAGGACTCTTGCTTCAGTGATTAATAATATGGAAAAGAAGAATAAATGTGAGGTGGGCAATCAGCCACTTGAGTGAAGGAGTGGTGCAGATAAAACTAGTTGGGAGCTGTTGGTGAAGTATGTTGGTATGGCTGTTACCTTCATGGTAGATACAACACAACGTAACAATTGAAACTGCACATTCAAGTATTATTTTCTTTCTTGAATTAATTGACAACTTAAATCTTTAAACACTGTAGTTAATGAAAGTGCAGAAAGATATTTCATTTTATCTTCTTTTTTCCCCTTCCCTGAAGAAACTATATATTTGAGTCCAATACTTCCTCGGATGTGATAGTTAATGCTCTCAACCAGAGGCATTTATCCTCCAGAGCTGAGTTTTTTTTTCTCTCTGCTGTTATGATTTCTTGATCTTCAGAGAAAATTCCATCTCGTAATCACAGCAAATACCAAAGCACTGCCTTTCTCAGGCAGCCCAAGCAGTTCAGCAAGCCCTGAACAACAATGACATTCTCCTTGAATGTCAGGAATGTACAGAATAATGGTGCAGATTTTCAGCTATAAGGGATATACAGAGACAGAGGGCTTTTCAAGACATACCCGTGTGTGTTTAACTAGAATCTGGAGTAAACACTCGCTGAAAAGAAAAAAACCAAAACAGCAACAAACCCATGGTTTTGAAGTAGCTTGATTTGTAATAAGTGAAGATCACTTATTTATGATTTTTTTCCAGGTGAAAGGATTCACATCATACTTAGTGACAAACTGTTGGTTGATGACTTTTTTCTAAGAAATGCTGCCTTAGAAAGAGTGATTATTATGCACAGTGGGTATCAATGAATTATTTATCAAACATATTTTTAGTCTTACTGAAAACACTGCTGATATGTTTTTCTAAGTGTTTTATTGTTGTAGTCATTTGCACACCAAACGAGTCTTTACTTAAGTTAATGCTTATGTATCACCATACACATGAAATAAGAAAGATATACTTCAAATAGAATTGGACATTTTTTTTTCTTTTACTATTATTTTTTATTATCTGTTCTTTTAGGAAAAAATAAAAATGTGTATTTGGCAGGAGGAAAAAAGAAAGAAGGAAAAGCACATGTGGTAAGAGATCTGTTTCAACAAAACTGCTGTCCAGAAAGTTATCCAGATCATGGATGGGTAACAGCAGCACTTTTGCAGGGAGTAGGTGACTGCAGCTTCTGAGCCAGACTTCAATATCATGTATAGTTTCTGCCTTCTCCTGTGTGGGAACCTTTGCATCCTCCAGACTAGAGCTTTTTCCTTCCATAAACCCCCTCCTCCCCCCCCCCAAAAAAAAAAAAACAAAAAAAAAAACAACCAACTATTAATACTTATAAATGAAATTTCTGTATGCAACATACTAATCAAGTTGTTCTTTCTGAACTAATTAATAATTATTGGCTTAATTGCAACACACTCATTTTGTTTATCTTAACATAAAAGACACAGACAAACTTGATTCTGGCACGTGGTCATCCTAAGTGATTACCTGACTCACCAGGCTGTTAGTTCCTCAGAGACATGAAGTGCTTTTGTGAGAGACTTTGCAGGGTTTTGGTTGGTCTTGCTCGGGATAGAACCTTCTGCTGGCCCATTCACTGTGCATAAAAAAACATAGTTAAAGAATAATCATATTATTTCATAAAATTCACACAAATAAGTCATCATTAGTGTTTAGCATTACAGCAGAATTTTAACACTGAAACAAAATGTTAGAAATTCACCTTAAGGAAATGTATGTATCAGTCTTTTTCTATGAAAGCTATTCAACTAATATTGTAGAGTTTAAGTGAAAAGACTGAAGGCTTTAAAAGGAATCAGGCAAACAAATTTTAATTTGTAAGACATTTACCTAGAATAAATATTTGAAATTGAATTGTGCGTCCTGAAGTGAGCTTAGGAAGTGGGAAGGCATATGCTGTGTGTATGCCTAGTGCATGCATACCTCTTCAGGAGAATTCGTGACTGGAAGGGTTTGGGTGTTTATTGCTGAGATGATGGGAGCCAGGTATGAATGGCAATGTTTGTCTCAATATGGAGCATTGAAAGTGTTCAACTGTGGTACTGAAACCAGTAGTCTTGAGGAAATAATTCTTTTCTGTGATTTGTGGTGTTTCACTAAGTCTTGGACTCTGAAGAGTAAAATACAGTCACATAGTGGTAAGAAGGGAGAAGTGTGTTTCTGGCTTTCTAGCTTACTACTGATGTGTGTTACCAAGGTGAAGCTTGATCCTCTAGAGATCAGAGAATGTCACACAAATCTGAGTTTGTGAATATAAGTCAAGAAAATTGGATCATTTTGGAAAGAGTTTCAGTTTTGTGGTATTATTTCAATCAGAAATATTCTTTAAGGTGGTAGGAACTACATAAACCTTTTAGAAATGAATTGATATAAACTTTCAGCTTTTCACAGAAAAAGAATTGAAACCTGTCAGTTTCTTTTTCACATCCAGGTAAATTAATGCCATTTATGGTACTCAGGAACTTTGGGCTTTGAGGAGGAGGAAGTGAGCTGTCCAACCAGCTCTGATGAGTCCCAAAAGTGGTGGGTTTGGGGTGAGGTGACAGAAGAGTTGCAGCTGTTCCTGCAGAGCCTGGGCTGCTGTAGGGGCTTGGGACAGGTGGGTCTCTCAAGACCTGGCTTCTGGCAGTGTGATGGTCACACATTTCAATTTGTTATGTTGTACTTGAAAGGATAAAACCTAGGTGACAACCATGAATGCATTTAGTTACATTAATTGACCCCTGCTGTGATTTGTAGTTTTCATAAACAGCAGTTTAATGACAAAACCAAACAGAAAAAAATACCACCACAAAACAGCAAAATGTTCCACTATCACTTTAGAAAACTGTCAGCTGTAAACACACATGAAAGATTGTTTACCAGGGCTTTTCACAAACTCTTGTTAGACTGAAATAAGGAATTTGGAAAAGACAGATAACCCTTCCCCTGCAAAGTTGATTTTGACTATGACTTTAATAAAACAATTTGCTGCTGGGCATTTTCAGATTGTAGAGAATCCCTTTTCTGTTGAAGAACTTCCTGGATATACAGAGACACATGCAGAGTGACCTCTGAGACTGAATGAGTTAATGGCAAATGTGGGCATAGTGTTTAGATCTCAGCACACTGCCTATCTTTTCTAACAGGGAACTTATATCAGGCACGGTAATAAAGCCAGGCATTATGGAAAGAAGATTTTTGTTGCTGTGAGTTGCAAAGAAAAATATAAGGGATGACTTGAGTGTGAGGAGAAAGAAAGGAATGTGCAAAGCATTTCTGAACTCATGTATGTCATGCATGGAAGAATGAGATGCAATCAGACGCTTTTACCTTTGAGCTATTCTGGGCAAGGAATGAAGACTTTTTTCCTTCAAATATGATATCCTGGTTATGATGTAAATGGTGATTTGTAAAGCTGCAGAAATGAAGTGACAAATGGTAGCCGTGAGGTTGTCACAGTGTTCGTTAGTACTCACCCGTGTGTCAGCTAGAGTAAAAAGATTAGAGATCCTTGTTCTAGTGGGGAAGACTTTCAACAACAACTGCTGATTTCTGACACCTGCAAGAAGACAATTATGCTAAACTGAGGACATTGTTGGGAGGTTTATAAAGCTGGCATTATTCACAGTAAAAAAAAAGAAAGAAAAATCATCCAAAAGAACTTTGACATTAGCTGGAACCTGACATTAGCAACTTAACTTGGTGAGAGCAAAAATTACAGAAACAGGCAGGCATTCAAAGAATACTGAATTTTGTGCTATCCTTTGGGAGTAAAAGTAAACTAACAACAAAAGTAAACTAACATGGGTCAGCAGCTGCCTCGCAGTGTTTTCCCTAAAAGAATGGTTCTTTTCACCTTCACCACAAGAACCATTTATTTCCTTGCTATACAAAGAACGAGTGTGAACCACATACATATAACTCAAGGAAGCAATAACAGAGAATACACAAGGATTTACCTGTGGAAAAGAAAATAAATCAGAAAACATGAATATTATCATCAAGTAACTTTGCACTTTTTCATTTCAAATATCTGAGGTACAAAGCAGGAAAGTACAGAAATGTGCACTGTGCCAGCTGTTCTCTTTAGATGGGAAAAATTAGGATACTGTTAGTCTCACAGGCAAGTTTTGAACATAATAGAGATTTGCTAGAGGCTGTCAGAGAGAACGTGGTGGTCTTTCTTTTGTCCTTTGTCATTGCCCTTGTGCTTTGGATAACCAGGTGTTTCACAGTTTCTCATAAGAAAGTTTCTCATTGATTTAAATTAATTTTAGAACTGCCACATTTAATAATAGCTTTGAATGGTATATTCATGCCAACATAACATTCTACTGAAGTGTAAGAAACAGTAAATCTTATGTGTGAACTCGTGCTAACTACCTGGCAGGGTTCTGCCATCAGAATAGCTCACTGGAGAAGCAGCACTGTGGCCAGATCTTACAGGACTGCTGCATAACACACCAACTAAAACTGACTTGCCAAGGAGCACAGATTCACTGAAGCTCAACTCTGTTCTTTAAAAAAGCTGCAGCAGTGCAATCTGCAGACTTTGTTTCACTTGGTCAGGAGCTCTGCTGCTTTCAGTTAAGCCCTTTCTCGAATCCAGATTCGCTGTTATTCATCCTCCACTTCACCTGCCTTGTTTTCTGAAATTGTGTAGGAACCTTCTGATTCCTCCTTGAAGCTAAACTTCCATTGTAACACCTACCACGAACTGAAGGAGCACATTGCTACACGTTACAGTGGTACAGCTTGTCTGGCTTGAATTGCTATTGATTTTAAAGCGGGATGGAGGTTGCTATATAAATCCTTTTCCTCAGCATTCAGAAAAGGGAACAGCTAAACCCATTGCTGTATACAGTAAACTCAAGTTCTTGGTCTGAAAGTTTCAAACATCTCACACCTTTGCTATTGCTATTTCTAGTGCTATTTTGTTTCAGTCGTTGATAGCTTGTATGATAAATATATAAAATTACAATGTTACAGGTATTTTCCAAGTGTGCATTACCCAAGATGCTTTATCTGTGGCTGGATTGCTCATAACAAAGAGAAACAGGATCAGTTTCATGCATGTATTCTCAGGGCAAACTTGTCACTCACGGAATAATAATCCCAAATGGGTGACAGTGCTCACACCGGCTGCTTGACATCCAGGCAGGTGCAGGAGCCCTAGGAAATGTCACACCATCAGATGCAGCTTCAGAGTGTGCAACTGGAAAAAAGCTCCTGGCCGCAGCTATCACCCCAGGCCATAGCTAACACCCCAGGCCACATCATCCCATAGCTTGAAACCATTGCTGAGCTGTCAGCTTAATAAATGAGTAGCCACTTTGTTTTGATCAGTATTGTCAGGGCTTATTTCAAAAGTGATTCTGATTCCATCACGCAGCCTAGCCCAGCCAAAGTCAATTGGTACAATTTCAAGGTGAATTTATTCATTCTTTATAGAAGTTCTATGCACGAATATATCAAGACAGTTGAATAAATTGAAATAAATAGACTTGGAGTTGCATAGTCTCCTAATAATTGAAAGTGTTTCCCTCCAGTATATTTGTAGTAATAATGCTACCTTTATGAAGAGTGGACTGTCTACGGAAGGGAAAGTGGGGAATTACCATATTGATAACATATTTGGAAAATGGAATTGGGGCTAATATGTTGAAAAGTGCAGCTGAAAGTTGTCCTTGCCTTCAGCTCAGCACTGAAGATAAAGTCAGAAGAAAGCCTGCTGCTAAATGTTGATGCATAATTAGTTTCTTCTTCCACTGAGAATAACTTTCAGTAACTTTCTCTCAATTTTTGTGCAATGTTAACTTTTACAACAGAGAATCTTTAAGTAAATATATGAAAAGTTTATTTCTGCAGAAGAGCACTGTGTGGATGGCTTGTTACCTGCAATCTCAGGATACAAAAGCAATAGAAGATGTGAAGACTGTACTTTTTACAATTTTATTTCGAATGTCATTTACTTGGCTTTTTTCTTCATATACAACAATATCAAACGTACACAAGCTCTAGTCCTTCTCCTTATTTCATTTAAAAAATGATTCAAGGTTGAATATTTTCTGTTATTCAGAAAAGAACTTAAGCAGAGAAAGTGTTCTTGCTTTTCCATCAGAGGGCACATGAATAGACAGAAGGGAAACAAAAGGAATCAAGTAGAAGGCAACAATTCTGTTGCTGAGGTGGCTTTGCAGAGTTGGCTTGTACATTAGCGAGCAGAAGTGCAGTTCTGATTTGAGTCTTTCAAGTGCTCTCAACAGGTGTTGTTAGGACAATGGAGATTTTGAAAGCTTTTTGAAAGAGGAGTTTTGCTGTTTCTATGTTATTCCTGTAAAACAATACCCCCAAACAAACCAAAAGGATTATCATAGCTGTAAGAGGTGAAGACTTTATTTATTTTTTTTTCCTTTCTTGGTTTTCTTTCACTGACTCTTAGATATATGAATAGTTGTTACCACAGTGAACTTCCTCCTCATCATGATGCAACCCCACCTGTACATCCCAGTAGACCAAGACTTGGAGTGCCATGCAGCCTCTAGGAATCGGGGGGAGGGGTTGGGGGTGGATCAGGTTTTATTCTTTACATTCCTTACATGAGGCGTAAGGAGTCTGGGGCTGGTCCAGCCTATAGCTGCCATTTTGCTGCCTGCCACACCTTTGTCAAAGGGGCATTTGGCATGGCTCAACTGACTTCAGTGCACAGTTGGAGCCTCTTTCCCATCAGGTGGGAATCAGGGGAGAGCAGGGCTAGCAGGAACCTGCCATAGAGTTGTTTTGGGACGAGTAGAGAGGATAAAGGCTAATCTCATTCTGGATGTATGAGAAAGGAAGCGGTAAAGCAAGGGAGCACACACAAGTAGGCATGTGCTTAGCTAAATCAGGGAAGACAATGAAATGCTGAATATTTGGCTTTTTTTCTAATTCCTACTTCACATTCTCAGTATTTTTTTTTTAATTCCTCATGATTAACACATTCAGAATAAGTAAAAGAATGGATGAGGTGTTAAGATCATACAGTCAGGATTAAGAATTAAAAAACAGAATTCTGAATTTCCACAGAAGCTGGGGAATATGTCATACTACTGGAGCCCTTATTTTATTCACATTTTAGCATGTTAATATTTAACATGTTGAAATGTTAATATATCATTAAGTATAATTAAAGTTATTTATTGATTAAATAAACAAGTTTTTCATCAATTAGCAGCCAGTGTATTGAGCTAATGACTGAAAATACTGTAGTTTAAAAAATGAAAAACTTTGATGAAAAGAAGAAAGAGCTTTATCAGTGGTCAGCTCTGAAATTATATTTTTGTTTTGCTTCTTTTTAAATTATTCTTTCTAAGTTGGAGGAAAAAAAGTTTATGACTTGATAACCTTGCACAGTATGTTTCATTCTAGAGTGAAATTTCATGAACATCTTACATATCCCCTTGGAAATTAAAGTTATTTAATGGTAGAATCAGCTTTTTAATGGGAGCAAACTCTGCTCCTCTGATAAGAGAAAAATACATGTTTGACTTTGGGAGATCCATCTTTTCTCCACATCTTGATTAGTATGTGGCAAGACGATATAGCATTGAACTATACGCAAAGATAACCAAGATTTAAAATATGAATATTTTACCAGTGTAAAAGATTAATATGACAGTTGTAATCTCTTCAGATTCATAATTTTCTTATATTTTTGGCAAGCCTGAAGTGACTGATGTTCTCTAGGCAAGATTTAGTGATCTAGAAAGCATTATATTGCATTACACAAATGTGAAATCCAAAAGTTTTAGTCCATCTTTGACTATTACTAGTACAGTTTGGGGCAATGGATTTACTTTTGGAATGTAAATGAAGAAATGTGTAGTTACTGTAGTAAAACTACTGTAAGATAGTCTTTACATCATCTTTTGTGCAGCGAGCTATGCTTAGTAATTTACATAGCCCTCAAGAGGCCAAGAATTATTCTTTCCATCAAGAAGATCAGTCATGGCAAGCTTGGGTTAAACACATTCATTAACACATGTTATCACATGATAACAGTGCAATTAACTTATAGACCCAAAATATTTGCATATTTCAATTCATTGGTCTTAGTGTATCTTGAGAGAGATAAATGAAATAGTTCAGTGTTAATTATTACCATACATTTGCATGAAACTTAGGACATTTATTAATCATCAATGAAAGGGAAGTTCATTGCATCTAAAGTATGAAAGGTGAAGGGTGGATGGTTTGTTTTCCAAATTAAACCATACCTCTGCTCTGTCTAGCGACTGATTCTTTTAACTGGGGCAAGCCCTAGCTGTTAGAGAGTTAACTCATAGCATCCAGGAATATCTCTGTTACAGTTTCTTTATGCTATTCTGGAAAACAGAGATTGATTTTGATCAACTCAATCACAATGAAAATACTGAAAATTCATTCTCTTCAGCATAGCTAGGATGGATATATTTTGCAATCAAAATCAAGATTGTGTAAATTCCTTGTGAAGCATTTTACAAAACAATAAATAGTATCTCCCAAAAGTTTACTTTTCCCTTGAGAAATCTGACTGTTTTATTTCTGTGCCAAGTCACTTTGGATGCAAAATACATACAGACTTTGAACCATTAAACAAATTTCAGAAACTTAAATTAAACAATTCAAAATACTGAAAAGGGATGCCGGATTTTTTTTTTCTAGTCCTCTCAAAAGACCTTCTCAAACCCTGACAAATCCTTTAGGAAGTTTCATCAAGACATTTTAGAATTATCACTGACTTTTTATTTGAGGTTTCTCAGAAATCAGATGTATATAACTAAAGTTTTCAGACTCAGATTTTATCCTGATCTGGTCTCCATTGCAAAATAAATCCAAATCTCATCCCCTAAGATTTAACTCCAGGTTGTTCTTAAGTTTCAGGATTTGTTATAGTTAGAAGGTATAAATCCAAGCATCTCAAAATCTAGAGGGAAATCTCTACATATAAAGTTCTGCTATTCAAGCTTCTTTAATAATTTCTCGTGTAAAGATTTCTACAGTATTTCCCATTTTTCTACAATTGCAGTAAAATCATCTATTCTTGTAAAGAATATCCTACGTTCATCATGATTTGGTGGTAAACTAGTTTATCTTTTTTGTTTTTTTATGGTCATATCCGAAAACAGTAACTTGATAAGCTGTGCTTTTTAGATTGCTAGATTGTTTTAACCAACTTTCTTGGTCCAGCAGTAGTTACTTACATGGCTTTGTAGTGTGGATATGGCCTGTACCAGAAACATTATCTGCACTCCAAAACTGTATATGAAAAACAATGAAGCCTTCATCTGCACTTAAATCCAGATCTGTTTGAAGTCTCATGGGAACTATACAGAACTGACTTTTGTCACTGTTTTGTTATTTCTGTAATCAGCCATCAGCAAATACATTAAAAAGCTCATCTAGGCAATAGTGAGCAGAAATCCAAGGAAAGTGCCTATTAGTAATACACAAAGTTCAACAAATTTTATATAGTAGCCTGAGCAATCAGATAAATCAGTTTTTAAATTTGGGTGAGGAGAAAAATTAAATATATGAATTCATTCAACCATGACCAATCTGAGTTTCATGTCCACTGGGATGTCAGTCCTGACATGTTATTAAAATGATCAGATTAAAATATGAAGAAATTTAGCTAATAAAATGGAAGGGAAGAAATACTGCAGTGTAATTGGTGTTACAGTTTTCAGCCTCCTGTCTGCCACCTGCCATGCTCTAGTAAACTGTATTTTAGGAAAGGCCATTGCATAATAACTTTTTATATTGTAACAAGATTATGTTTTCTTGCACTGACATTCAAGCACAAACATTTATAATTAAATGTGGAACTATGCCTAAGCTGTACCTTGTTATGAGTGATATAGCTGTTTTCAGAATGTGTACTGTACCGTTGCCCTTTTCAGCTCTATCTTTAGCATGAATAAATGCATAAATTCTAATGGTGTACAGAGAACGAAGAAATTGAACGAACGAGAAGTTCTGAGAGAGGATTTGCCGGAACTTTGGTTTCATAATTGAGAACTCATTATCAATTAATGTTCTCTGTGATATTGTCCTTATGAAAAGGTAATTATAAAAACAAAGCCATTTAATGGTCCCATGTACTGCCTTATAAAAGGGTGGCTGGATTTTTCTTGTTACTGTTTACTGTAGTTATGCTGCTTTAACAAAACTGAGTACTTTTGAAGCTGTCACACGTGGCCATCTACACCTTGAAAATTTTTAAGAGACAGATGATACTGAATGATTTTCTCATCAGTATATTTCAGCCAAAAACATGGTAGTTTGTGAAAATGTTTTAAATGTAAGAGCAAAACCAGTAGCCAATGTGAAGATCATCCCAAAACTGACTTTAACTCAGCTTTTCCCCATGCCTTCCCATTCTTTCCCTTCATTGCATCATCTGAACTTCTTGCAAATTAAACCATTAAACCATTAAACCAGTGATTAGATGGTCTGTGTTATCCTAGATAGATAAAAATGAGAAAGAAATTAAAGATGAATGCACCATAACATTAAAAAAAATAATACTAAGCTAAAATACAGTGCCTTTTCCTCTACCTTAAAATCAGATAATTGGAAAGAACCTCATTCTCAATAATCCATTGCACAGGACACCATAGCTTGCTTGAACTACCACATTATAGATGTCTTCTGAAAAAAAAAAAAAGATGCACTGAAGTTTTGCAACTCCTGGTCACATAAGACACGGCAAAATAAAGTGAGATAGATTTTTTTCATGCTTTATGCCATGCAAGAACTATAAATTCAAAGATATTAAGTATCATTATGCAAGCATTTAAAGAGCTAATAGAAATGCCTGATATCCAAAGGTTTTATTTGGTTTTAAAAAAAATTTCTTTCTGATATAGAGCAATATTAAGTGATAAACTCCATATCCGTAGGCCATGTTTCTGTTAGTATCATTTGTTTGAAAGTCTGCAATCAGTTGGCCAACCACAAAGCCAATGGCGTCGTATGTCCTGGTCTCTGATCCGTATGGCATTTTGCAACATTTCAGTATCACATCTGCAGCATTTAGTTGCATTCTGGCCACATGGAGTGAAACTATAGTGGAGGATCCTGGTAGGTATCATTTAGACGGAGATTTCTACAATAAAGTGTAATGTTTCTGGAATATAAATTCCGATTATTGCCAAGTAATTTAAAAATTTATTTGATATAAATTTATATTGCTCTGGAAACAAAACATAACTTCAGAAATCTTTGAATCAAAAGTCATTCACAACTGGAAAAAAAAATTACAATTTAAGGCTTAGCATGATTAATTCTTTATGCCAAGTGAAAAGTGGTGCGTTTCTCTTTCCGTAAAGAAAACAAATGACCATCCATTCTAGCACTGACTTCTGCTTACAATTTGTCCTCTTTGTTTATTTCACAATTAGTGTACATAGATTAATAATTACAATTCACGAGCCTAATAATTTATGCATTAGTATTTAGCCCTTGTCATGTCTTTAATTTTTGCAATTAATTGTTTTAATAACGGAAAGGTTAATTGCACTATTCATCAGAACTGCTTGCTGTGAAATGGTAGACAAATAAGAATCTTCAAAGATAAAGGGCATAGTGAGTAGTCAGAGCTGTCATTCCAGCCGAGGGAAATTTGCTGAAATAGCCCAGCAGGTTCATGTGGCTGCTGAAATCTTGGGGATCCAACTGATTCTGTTCAGACAAAGAGAACTGTACCAAAGTATATGTCACTAGAAGCAAACACAGTCTTCTTTGAAGGCTGTACTGTGTT
Source organism: Cyrtonyx montezumae (assembly GCF_038088225.1). Classification (NCBI taxonomy): domain Eukaryota; kingdom Metazoa; phylum Chordata; class Aves; order Galliformes; family Odontophoridae; genus Cyrtonyx; species Cyrtonyx montezumae. Next base: position 5,833,590 of record NW_027071914.1, on the reverse strand, counting down.
CTTATGTATGTACTGTGGCATGATACATGGGGGAGAATTCCTCTTCAGCTTACTTTGAATGATTAAAGTGTTTTTTTTAGGGCTACTGTGTGGAACCTGAGTGTTGCTTATAACCTGGTTTTTCCATCCTACAAGGCCAAATTCTCTTGCTGACACAACCAGTCATCTTAGCTGCTGCTCAGCCGTCAGCACTCTGACAAAACCAAAACCACGATTAACTCATGCTTGTGGTTATATGTATACAAAGTATTTAATGGCCATTTAGCATTAATCATGAATTAAATGTGCCAGCATTAATTGCTAGTAAAAATGACCACATTTATGTTTTCAACTCCATCATCTTTTCCGATTTACTGAAATATTTACAAATTAATTTACTTGGTAAGTTGGTATAATTATGCTAACATTTCTTCTTTTAAAATGTATATAGCAAACTCAGCAGTAGGGTGTGCTTAAGAAGGAAATGGATTATAATTCTGGAGCCAATGTGAGGCACTTTAACACAGACCTTCAGTGATCTTATTTGCTCATGCTGTGAACTGTTCCACACACAGAAAAAGAAAACTGTTTGGTTTTCAGAGCTGTCAGTCAGGTCCGTCAATTAGCATAAATTTAAATGTAAGAACACACAATTGTTTTAATTTAATTTTCTCCATCTATTTAGTGCTTGCTTTCTATTTTACCAAAAATATACTATTTATACTTTTTTCCAGTTTGAATAAAATGCTATTTCACAATAATAGATTTGCTGGCTGAATGAGAATAGCATTTTATAAACCCACCTATTAAAACCGTGTCAAAGTTTTGTTAAGCTTATAATAAATTACCTATATCGTCTTCAGGCAGCAATTTCTTGCTTCAGCTAGCACGTACTGAAATGAAGAGCAGATGGAAGATCAGGGAAGAAGTCGAACAGGTTACCCATATCAGTGTAAGGTGTCGAGTTTTTTAATTTTTGTTGTGGTTTTTTTTTTTTTCAAATTGGATTATAAAATGACAGTTAATATTGACACCTGTAGCTTAGTGACTGTTTTTTCACTTCATCTGCATGAATGTCCTAATTTACAATTGGCTGTAAGACAGCACCAGTGTAAAACTCAGTGAGAGAAATCAAGACAATTCACTCCATCAATCTGACAGAAATTTGTTTGCCTTAATTGAGAATTTTGTCAAGAAAAATGCAATAAAAAATTAAATTCAGTTTATGCTAAATCTCTCACATTATACAGTAGATTCTATTTTTATTTTCTGCATAAGAAGCTAGCTAAAAGATTGCTGGAAAATGCCAGACCGATTTCTAATCCAGCTATGAACAGTACAAACCATAAATCTCCAGTATGGGTGTGTATTCCTCATCCACTTATTCAGTAGGATCCTCTCAGGAACTACACACTATCTAGACCTCAGTGTAATCAGTTTTGGGCTAGATCAGAAGGAGTGTATGGACAATGAAACCAAGGGACTGAAAAGACAAAAACAAATATAAAAACCCTGTACTTTCTGATCTTATCTGATCATAAGTATCCACTAATTAATTTTTGTTAGATGAAAACCCTTTAAATTGCCTTCTTAAATCTTTATTTCATAATGACTCGTGATGACATTTTAACAGCAGAGGTGCCTTCTTTAAAATAGCTGTAATTAAGGGCGTCTCTGTGCAGACACTTCCAACATAATTTTTGTTTCATTGGCACCAAAATAGACATTTTAACTGATTTTGCTGGGCTCCAAAATGACATCTCTGTATTTTTCTTGAGCACTTGGTTTTATTTCTTTCTTTTGCAGATGAACAGCTATTTTCATTCCAAACACAAAACGTACTGTAAGAAAAAGAATCAAATGAATCAAATACTTTCTGAATTCCAGTACAAATTCTTTTTGCCAATTCTGTATATGCAAACATATATGTTTAATATATTGGACTGCAGGGACTCTTTCCAATCTTTTGCACAATTTTATTCTTCCTGCAGACTTACGGAGGCTGATATTCACTATCAAGGACTTTGACAAATGCAGAACTCTAACTGTTCAGTCACTTCTTCCTCTATCCATGATGAAAAATATAGGATCCTTGGCTCCTAAAAGAAATAGGCAGGAAGCTGCTGGGGCTGCTGGCTGCATCCCACTCTGTTCTGACTGTGCTCGTGCATGCCTGCTGGGCACTTCTAGGCCTTAAATACCAGATTCTTGGGATATGCTCTCAAAGCAAGGCTGAGATCAGATCCACCTGGGTACATGTAAGTTAGCTAAAGCAGGAGAGGTGTCAGTGAGGGCACTGCAGCCATGGGCTCCTCAGGCTATGCCCTCCAGTGCCCATCTGAGCATCAGTGTAAGCACTTTGGTTTATGGGTCATGTTCAGGCAGTGCTAGCTGCTGATTAATTAACTAGCTATCCACAGCACATTAACATGGAATTTTTGTAGTGCTGGTGGATTTTGTTCAGCCATTCAATTTTCATATGCTATGCTGTTTAAGAAAAGCTTTCTGTTTTTTGTAACTGATTATAACTGATTATAAAGCACTCTTCATACTTCTTAAAGCCTGGTAAAACAGAAGAGTTAAGGAAGACATTAAAGACTAAAAACAGCTGTTGCTGTCATAGTTTCCAAAATGATTCTCTCCCATCTAAGCATTTCTACCAGAGCTACAAGGTACTGTTTTATACAGTGTTATTATTGGGTTTGGTTATAGCCCAAACACAGACCTGATAAAATGGAACTGGATAGTAATTAACTCCATTGCTACCAATCCCTTTGCAGGATTATCACAGAATCACAGAATTGTAGGGTTTGGAAGGGACCTCTAGAGATCATCTAGTCCAACCTTACAACCTTCCTCTGAAGTCTAAGGAAGTAAGCATTTCTTTGCATGTGCTGAGGTTTAAGCCATGACTCCCCTAACCAAAGCAGAGAATAGCTGCATGGTCCACTGTAAGGCTCAAATTCGTCTTCAGTCCAAGGGATGGCTGCAGCCCAAGTCTGACTTTCTCAGCCAGCTACATATATTGCAAGTGGCCAGCCCCGGTGTGCTTTCCCTGCAGAATCCCAAACTGCACTTTTTATGTCCACAGTCACTGCTGCCTGACTCAGAGTGCAGCCTGCTTCCTCCTCCACTCACCTACCATGCAGCAGCACTCCCTGCACTGCCTTGCTGTATGTGCTTGGTGATGGACACGTGAGAACTGCATCCTCATCGGTCATTTCAGTCTTCCTGTTCCAGAGAACTTCGGTGGAGACATAAACAGTGTTGATAATTACAGAAAAGAATTCTAGAAATAAACTTAGCCCCCCACCTTTTTTTTTTTCCTATGCATATATAGCACTATTTGTCTTTCACCTGGAGATGAAATATTTTCTAAGATTCTTTTTCTTATTTTTATTTTTTTTTACTTACACTATACTGTACTGTGTGTAAAAAACTCAAATACCATTGAAAAATGAAGTTTGCATGAAGTATATGTAGCTGAAATATTCTGTACCTATATACTGCTAATTTTCCTTGCCTTTCTGCTGCAGTATACTTACCAGTCATATGTCAGAAGTTAGACTTCCTGATATTTATTAATACTTTCAAGTGATAAGCAAAAATTACTTATTGGAAAGCATAATAGCTGCTTATATAAAGCAGCTACTCATCTCCACCACAAAGATGGGCATTAAGCATCAAACAGAAGGTTTTGTACTTTGGCTGTGCTCATGCTGAAGGCATCAGTTAAATTAGAAGTCTTTGATATGTTAATTATTTATTGTTGTGAATTATGCATCCTCTAAAATCAAAGGGACACATAACCTATAATTTATTATTCATTTAGCATGAAAACTTGTCTTCACATACCAATTTCTCTGTTAGGTATAGAATTCTGATTTGAAAAAAATGTCTTCTAATATGGTCTGCACTTAAAACATAAAAGAGGTTGAGGTTTTCCTGAGAATGTGAAAATTATCTCTAAGACACAGTTTAACCCAACAACTTCTTTTTTAAGCTTCTGAGTTCACTGAGAAATATGGAGACTCATTAGACATAAGTTAAATGACAAGTTTAGTTTGTGTACCTGTTAGGAGATGGGCAGCTGAAGGTGGGATCTGTTATTGTCAGGAACTGTGAGGAGCAGCTGCATGTTTTTTCACGTGCACTGTATTTTGCAAATCTTCATTCTTTTTTACATTAAGGAGGAGGCTTGGACTGTGTCTGAGTTGCTCCTTGACTTTGTTTTACTGCATTTAAAACTTAGAACAAAATTATGAGTTTTGCATCAGGTAGAACAAAACTGCAGATCAATTCTGCAAGATTAGAAGCTGCACATATTTGTAAAGCTGTAATAGTATGGCAAGATTGTAAGGTATTGGGACCAGCAGAAAGATGGAAAGGTCCTATTGACTACCTAAGTTCAAATGTTCTTGAGTTTTTGATTAACAGAATGATTAACAGAAATTCAGTAAAGAGGTGTTTCAGACTTCTTACAGAACTTAGAGCATAGTGTATTGCATATATAGTAAAATGTTTGAGAAAGTTGTTTGACTATGTCTATACTAAAAGTAAAATCTTCATAGACAAGAGTAAAAATTCTGTGCAAGAACCATTGCAGGTGAAGGGCTCATTTCAGCCTGAGTGTGACATACCAGGTCGGGCCAGGAGACCTCACTTCTAATGCAGACAGAGTTGTAGCACAGAGAAGAGTGGTAGTGGAGACAAATGCCAAAACATTAGTGGGAAGTCACGTATTCTGACTGGATTAACAGTGCACTGAAGTTCATCAGATGAGTAAAAGGTCCCCAGAGAATAGTTAAATGGTTAAATTTATTTTCTGTGCCACTTTCCTGGGCAAAGACCCTGGACAAAAACATCTCTAAAATGGAGGTGTTCTTTTGGAATATCTACTCAAGAGCTCTCACATGGGTGAGCCATGTGCCTCCTTTTATGTTAAGCATGCAATACTCATGTATTTGTAAATAAAAATTTAAATAAACATTTGCTAACAATTCCCACTTAAAGTGGGAAACTGAGCCTGCTCCCAGAGTAAGAAAAGGAAAATGACATACAGTTATGGTGCAGATTCTGCATTCCTTATAGTTTTACCCCTACAATGAAGCAATGATTTTCTTTCCACCATAAAACTCTCTAAAGCTTCTTGTGTGCCTACTGGTTTTGCACACAAACCGATTTTGTTGAAGAGAAAAAGGATATAAAATAAGAAATGAGTTTTTCAACAGTTCTTGCAAACTCAGCAGGGAGCTGGGATCTATCAGCTTCATTCTGCATGAGAAATGTTTTGAACAGTTGCAGAGCACACCTAATGTTTCTAGGGCTTCCGTAAGGAAAGGGCAGTGCAAACTACAAGGCACATAATAATAGAAAAAAAAAAAAAAAAAAGTATATTCTTCTATCCATTTGGCTTTTGTAACAGGCACACTTACTCAGAGCTTAAAGTGATCCATGTCAAAACAGGAATCTAGTCCACCATCCTGCAACGATACTGCGAATTTTCACATACACAAATGTAGGCTGTATTTTTTGTATACATAAATGTTTTGACATAGCTTACGTGTTCTTCTGCTTTGAGTAATAACTGCCATTTCTTCTCCCTTGAGAGGTTTTCCTGTTTGCCTGTTAACCTTGGAAGCAAACTTGTTTCTTTATGAACTGAAAAAGTATTTGTTAATACTCTTCTTTGTAAATAATGACCTGATGCATTGTAGCAACTTCTGTTGTTTTGGTTCCCTGTTTAGTTAGTCATTGTTAAGGCAACTGTCTAATGCTATATTACACTTAGTTTTCTGTTGAACTTTTCCTGAACATAATGCTGTATAAAGAAATTCCTGTCATCAAACCGTTTCCTCACCATTTTATATAATGAAAGATAATAATCTTATCCCATAATCTAGAACTATATTCTCTGTAGTATAAATCTTTAAAATGTTAAACCTTAGTATTTATTACATGTTCCATCTTGCTGCTGACATTCCTATTAATGCTTCGCTTAGCAAGGCAGAAATAGTACTTCTTTACAGTGGGGGAAAGATTGAGAAAACTCTTTGTGCACAAATCACAAGAAAGCATAACTTATCTATTACAGAGCAGGAAGATTAAATACGTGGCCATAAACTCCTTGCAATCATGGTGACTGAGTAGAGGTTTCCTCTGATTGCTTTAATAAATCCTTTGAGTATGCTTTCAATCTCTCAACAACTCCTGACAAAGCTTGCATGCTGTCGTTGTGCATCTGCCTACATCTGAAGTTCCGGTTATGAATATTTTATATGGCTTATCACTGCACTTGTGTCACTGGTTCAGAAGATGCTGGTGTGTCGTTTGTTAGTGCCTTTTAATGCTGTACTAGGCAGAAAAAGAGAGATACGTAGTTTTAGATTCTAGCCTCTCCTTTGCTTTTATGGAAGATATAAAAATAATCATCTTTGTGAATGATTGATGAGGTGATTATGTTTCACAGATTTTGAAACCTTGGTCCATTAGCAAAATCATTTTGAGAACTTGTCTTATCTTTCTACATGCAGCACGTAAAGGACTAGGTCAATGATACTGCAGTACCACAGTAATGAAATGGTGTGCTGGAAAAACTGCCATGTCCATGACTGCTCAGCTTCTCTTTTGTGGTGAGAGAAAATGAGTGAGAAATTAATGTCCTTGTAAAAGTGTGCATTTACAATTTTGCTCTTTAGATATTTACAATTACTGAGATATTTGCTATTAGATTAATTTAAATCAACACCATTAATCATTTAAATATTGCTAGGCACTGAGTAGTGAGACATTAAGAGTGCATCAGGTGATTCCTGTACACTCACATTCACTCCTAACAAACTCACCCCATTGTCTACTGGAAAGCATTTTCACAGCTCCATAAAAGCACTGCCTCCCTCATTCATGGATGGCTGTGTCTTGGTGGAAGATAGAAGAAGCAAAGAAGTGATCATTTTCAGAGGGTTTTTTTTTCTTATTTTGGATGTAAAAAAAGAAAGAGGCATAATGTCAGTGACAAGCAATTAGACCATAATCCTGGCTATTGTTCAGTCTTTTGTTTTTTGTCTTCTCCCACTAGGAAGGAAATACATTATTCAGGTTATGCTTGGAAGCTAACAATAGCCAGAAATACCCTATGAAGATTAGGTAATAATTAATAAAATAATAAAATTGAACTTATCTTGGTTTTGGGTGTATCTATTTAGATTCTTTTTAAGAAATGCTTTGTCTGACTGGGGTTATTGCTAGGGTTGTTTTCAGAACAGCCTATTTCAATTCAATCGTAGTGAATGTAGAATGCAAAGGTTGGAATCCTAAGTGAGAATGCTTTCAAAATGTACTTGGTGGATTGAGATCTGTGGGGAAGACATGATTAAATATTTTTCCACTGTAGATCCTGCAGTATATGTCTGTAAAATAATTACATTTGTGGCAATAAACCAAATGATTTGAGTTAAACAGGTTTGAAAATGAAGTAATAAACATTAAATCAGAAAATGCAGCTAAATAACAGAATTCCATGCAAATAGAAGAGAAACCAGTCCATGAAAACTGCAAATGTATCTGGGAACATGAGAGAATTGGGTTCAATAGTTCAGTGAGAACATTACTTAGCTATCTGCATTTGATGATGTAATTGTATTTGTTGGTGCCTGCTTTCAGCACATGCAGATAACACATCTATGTAACTGTACTTAAAATCGAAGACAATTTATTGCCACTCACCTTTAAGACAAGATTTTCTTTTTACCTGTCATTATTTTTCCTGGCATGAAACAGAGTTTCCGGAAGAAATCTGATTTGAGATTTCATAAGGTTTTATAAAAGATGATGATGCATTTGGTAATTATAGCCCAAGCAGGCCTACCTATTTTCACTGGCTCAGAAGAGCTCTCCCTTGCAGAGTTATCAGTGAGTGCATTACTTTCTTAGGTCTCTGTTTTATTTCTTGCTAAAATGTGAACCAGTTCTTCATGGTACTTTTCTTATTGAGACATTTGTCCTGAATGTGTTTACTCAGTTCTTTCAGAAAGGAGTTCCAGAATGGATGTGTCTTCCAAATATTAAAAAATTAAGCCAATAAATAAGTGGTCTATTATCTTGCTCACAAATGACTTAGAAATGTATAAAAAGCAGATGGACAATTGTCTGTTGTAATTTGGCCATCATTTCAATCCAACTGAGATGTCGCTTAGATGAACAACAGTGTTTATACAAATATTACCTTGGGAACAATACATTTTTATTTCTTCCCACACACACAAAAATAAAGGAACACAGATATATACAGTACTCTGATACTAGAACACATATCTAAAGATTCTGATGAATATAGAACTATAAAGTTAATAATTTGTGATTTTCACAATGGAATGAAGTATTTTGGGCTAATATATAAAATAAGAGTATATGACTTCCAGGTATTTCTGTTGGTAAAAGCCAAGACAAATAATAATTGAATTCTGACAATGACAGAAGAGATGAACAATATAGATAACCTTTTTTTCTTGAAAACTGCTTTTTACTTCATTTGAAATATAAGTAAACGGAAATGTTTTGGTTTTTTTTAATATAAAAATTTAAAATTATTTTGTGACCTTTGCCGGGACATTATTTTTTTCCCCTATTAGTAGTTTAAAATTCAATATGCAGTCACAGGAGATATTTTGATTCTTGGAAATCTAAAAACTTGAAACTGAGGAATGCAGAAATTAGATAAGTCTATTACTGATCAAGTCAATTAATGGAAAAAGTTCATCATTAATAACATGCTCTGTTTCATCCGCTGAATTCTGCTGCAAACTCCAGTCTTATTGTGATTTCATGTCCAGTTTAAATCCTCAATTCAGTGTGCTCAACAGAAAAAAAAAACTTCTTTATCAAAAACTCTTCTTTATAAAAAGAAACTCTTCTTTATAAAGATCTCCAATATTGGGAGGCCAACTCATCTCACCTTAATTATCTGAATGACGCTGAAAAAGTTGTTCTCAAATTAACTGTATGAAATTACTTGCATGAATAGGAGAGGAAAACTGTGAGAGGATGTCATGGTTTTTAGTTGGCTCTGTCACCTCTGTAATGTTTAGTCTAAAACCTCCCTCAGTTTGTCCTTGCAGCACAAAGGAAGAGGTGCTCTAGATGCCCAGGGTTTATTGCTCTGGACAATAACTTTACAGAGTGAGAGGCAACTTTAATTCTGTTCTTTTCCATTCTCACTAAAGCAGAAATTCCCCCTGTACTTTCCTCATTCTGGTTCCTCAGTATTTCTATTCAGCCTATGATTCCCATAACTTGGTCTGATTGATTTTCTTCCCACATTTCCTCCTAAGGCACATTTGAAGAGTGTCCTTTTCATCCCTGGGCTCTCTTGGCTTCCAGTAAGGTTTTATAAGGGGCTGTCAGTTCATCTTAGCTGATCCCTCCAGCTGGCAACTTTCAGCATCATTTCTCTGTAACAAAGCCTAGAATTTTTCCTAAGACACTATCAGCTCTAACATAGCTATTTTTTCTTATTTTCTATTATTAATAAATTAAACTTTGACTGCCACATACACATACAAAAAAACAAAAACAAAACAAAACAAAAAAGCAAGTGTTTGGTGGGGTGAGGATTGCTGTGTAGCTGGAAGTGCATTAGAAATTTTATTTTTTTTTCAGTGGAAATGGAAACTAAGTATAATCTATTATGCCTGAATTTTTTACATCTGAATGTGTACATGTTATAATATTCATAATTATTCTCTAAAGAGATACACACTGATTTTGATATTTCCGTATATGCACATAACTATTACTTTGCTAGATTTTTTGGTCTGGAATTTTCTGTAATTGATTTTTTTTTTTTTTTGGCTGATGTTAATGGTGGAAGTGAAGAAGTGAAAGTGAATATAAAAAGCAGAAGGAACCAAAAGTTTGTTTTGTAAAAGTAATGCTAAGGTAAATGCTGAGGAGAATGATAGCTATTGAGTGAAACCTCATGACAGTGTCTAAGCGTGGAATATTCACTGGAGGTGACTTACTGAAATGTTCATGTCTTGAGAAAAGATAAAACCACCAGAGTAGAATGTGCTGAATAATCTGTTCCTTATTTCCTAAGCAGTGTGACCTGTGACTGTAGTTGTTAGCAAACACCAGGGGAGCCTGGTATGCTGATTCTATGAAAAATATACAGTGTGTGAAACTGAGTGGAGATCCCGTGGCCAAATTCCTGTGATCATCTTAAGGGATGGGGACTTGATGAAACTATTGGAACTGATAAACTATCATGTTTACCTGAGTCAACAGTTTTCCACCTTTCTGTCAAAAGCATGGTTTTGAGTAAATTTTACAATGCTAGAATCACTCAAATACATTTGACTTGCCACTCAAGTTCCACCTGTAAATAAAAAAATAGTATAAAATGACTTAAATGAAAAAGTATTTGGGGAATGGATGGATATCATCAAAGATAAGTGGGGAAGATACAAACAAGCTGGGATTAGTCAGTGAGCTGAGCCACCCCTCTGCTCCCACAGGGACAGCTATTGGGTAAGATTTGCACACTCAGCTGTACCAAGTGCTTCCCTGGGAAACTTAGAAATCTTCCTAAAGTTATTCTGTGATTTAAAGTGACTGTAGTTGGCTGTATTGTTCACATTCTGGGTTGCCTTCACGTCTTTTGTAGACTTACAGTGTAGAACTGAGCATAGATCAGAATGTAAGCTTTGTGACCCCCAGTTCCTCTGATGTCTGAGGTCAAGCTGGAATGCAGGGGAGTTTATTTTCTACCAAACTTCTGTTCACTCTTCACACAGCACTAAAACAAGAAGGAATACATATGTCAATGAGTTGCCTCTTAAGAGAGCATTCCTACATTTGACTGATTCAGAATTCTGCTACGGTTAAAAACAAAACACTATAATATAGTCATTATTTGTCAATTATTATTGTTGTAGATCTCACAGTAAGTGAGGTCAGGTAACCACAGTTCTTAGATATAGTGTGAAAAGTTGAGATGATTTTCATGATAGAAGAGTTTGGAAACACAGATTCTAGAAGTTTTAAATCAAGAAATAAACAGAAAGAAATGAAATAAGACTAGTAATATTTTTTTCCTCACACCCACTTTGATATCATAGAAATTCTCTTCCTAATAAAGTAGGAACATAGGTAAATACAGGTACGGCATTATAAAACTATTCTGGTGTGTCCTCTCCACTAGTAATTTCTATTTGAAAGAAAATAATTGAGGCAAGGAAGGAATCAGTAGTTTTATTCTCTAAAAACCCATGGGGGGAAAAAAAAGAGCAAGTAAGCAAGTCAAATAATTATCTGATACGATTCCTCAATTTGGAATCAACACTTCTGTAGTTGTTTCCCACTTGGATCTACAGAAACCAACCAGTGATAACTGATTGATTTTAAACTGCATGAAAAGTAAAAAGAAAGAGAAAGATCTCCATTTCTGAGTATTAACAAAACTCTTGTGTTGAGAGAAGAATATTTACCTTCTGCATAGGATAACAAAGGGAAGTGAAGCTGCAGTTGTTTTGTTGCTAAATAATCTTTGTCAGCTTTTCTCTCTGGAGTACAATGAATTATTGGCATAAGGCGGTGATTGGTATGTTCTCCAGGCCAAAAATATGCATGGTATAAATGTGAGTAGGGAAAAGAGCACAGAGCTAGATTAAATGGGGTGATGATGGGGATAGAGTGACTTGCTGAGCTGAGAAACCAATGAACATCTTTGTCATAACATGAATTTATTCTTTAACAAGCTACAATACACTATTCTTTATGTAAAACATGGGAAAGTATAGACAAACAGCTTTTCCTTTAAAGCAAGCAGAACAATTAACCACTCAGTAAATGCATGTTTGAATAATGAAAGATTCCTTTAATAGTTGAATTTGTGTAACCCTTTCTTTTGAATTACCTTGGGTTTTCATTCTGTCTTCTCATACTGGATGAAATTACAATATATCATTTTTATCTAGTCACAGCTAATCCATATAATGTGTATCCATATATGTATATCATAGCACCTTTTGTTTACCTGGGTATAATTTTACAGTATCTCAAAGAGTCAGATAAAACCATCTATTGTTTACTCTCATATATTGTTTCAGAAGCATCATCTAAATTTGTATGTATTATTCATTCAGGTTTATTGTATGCTGTTTCCATTTTACTTTGTGGGTCTGTATTTTGTCATCCTCCTTTTTTTAATCAGTTCAGCATTCCGAGTGATGAACTTGTAGGAAAAGAAATTTCTAATAACTGTACTTCCAACAGTCACTGTTATGGAAATGCTGGTACAACAACAAGCCTTTCAATCATCTCTGGAGGTCAAGTTCTCCTCAGAAGAACTGCCAACAAGCAGTTGTAACTCAGCTTACTTAGACATTCCTTCCCCTGGACAGCTGCACTGACAGAGCTGGGTTAGCTTGCATAGTCCAGAATTAGTTTCCCTTCTCTTGGTTAAACTGACTCTAGAGCATGTTTTTTTTTCTTTTAAGCACAATACTATTTCATTTTAAATGGACTTACTGTTTCTGCTTGCTTGATAAGTGTCCTTCTGATGACGTATAGGACAAAAAACGCTAGGAAATTAAATACATACCATCTTTTACCATTGTTTGAGGCCCCACTCAACCAGTGATAACATTGGATAATTTACATCTGTAATGGTCCGAATGGAAGCTAGTAAACTCCTTAATTTGCTGCTGCTGCCATTACTGAAATAAACTCTTGTCTAAACTGAGTGTTCAGTACATGAGAGACACAGAACTGAGCTGCTGGGGCAGCAGATTTTTTTTGCTAGTTTGATTCCAACATAATTGTTTTTTATTCTACCTGAGAGTAGAATTTAAGCACCTTGTATGAGATTTGAATTTCATTTTACCTCAGCTTAAAGGTTTCAGAAAATAATAATAAAGGTAATAGGATTAAGAATTTTAAAATATTTTTTTCCATGATAATGTATGTTATGTCTAAACTTACTATTGAAATCTGTAGGACCAAACATAAGAAAAAAAGGTATAGTAGAACCAGGATTTTTTTGATGGTCAAAATCGGAGAATGGGGATATAGGGAGACAGTTGAACTCAGAGTAATCTTATGTTAATCCATTCAGCTGAGGTATAGGAGAGTCATAAGCACTGTGTGCTATTCCTAGGGGAAATGAGGACATCACTGGAGCTTAGCTCCTGGGGATATCTGCTTCTGCAGAATGGCTGGCAGGGCAGTGTGCGTCCTCAGCTGCTGTCGGGTAAGCAGGGGTGGTCAGCAATGCCTTCAGTTGTCCCCACTGGATCCAGCATGTTTCTGATACACACAGTTTGGGCAGTCTTGGATCTCAGCTTCTCCTCTCCACTTTTTGTCCATGTGTATCCATATCTTAATGTCTGTACTCCCTTGTCTGCACCAGGAGCATTCCTTGAAGGAGAACAAGGGCTCAAGCAAACCTGCTAAAGCTTTTGCAGAGTAGAGATATCCTACTGAACTGATGTAGGTGAACATGGAATAACATAATGTAAATTTTAAAAGATTAAACCACATATATTTGGTTTAAATTCTTGAAGTTGCATACATTAAACATGCATAATACAAAAAAAAAAAATCAATTTCACAGTATTTCTGAGCATGGAATTGTTAATTTTTTATTTCTTACTTGCACTGCAGTAAAATATGTTCCCTTGGATCTTTATATATATATAATTTACCATATTGTTAGCTTCTCAGTTTCACCAGTAAATTTAAGTTGCTTTGTTGTCTGTGCTTCCACTAACAAAAGTTGACTGCTCTTCCATAATAGCTTGTGGGAAGATTGAGCAGAGAACCAAACTAATGCCAGCCATTTTTCAGCCATTTTTCAGTCTCATAAAATGATTAACGCTGATGTAAAATGACTCATTAAAACTGAAAACATTAGGATCATTAAAAAGCCATTAAACCACCTCACTCTTCTGATTTATTTTACAATAACCTTATTTGGCCAGTATTTTAAAGTCACAGAATCCAATCTTTTGTCTCTAATTATTTGCTGTACATCCACCATGCAGTAGGAAGACATTTTCATTATGATTCCACTCTTTCTAAGCCTCCTTTTCAGCTAATTCTTCAACCTTTGCAGGTCCTACTACAGCAGTCACTTTGGCCTTGTGCTGAAGTTTAGATGTGAATAGATCAGTTGTAATCTGCACAACTGGTTGCCTACTTAAAGACTATGTTCACAGTATCTGGACATGTTCAAAAAAGCCACACTGAATTCTATTATTACTGTAATGGATCATGTTTAGTTCCGAGTGCTTTGCTTATAAATGACATTAGAATTTTAAACAGTGTTTCTGAAAAAAGCTAAAATTAAGATGTTTTGAAGCCTACACAGTTCTTACAAAAAGAACAGATTTTCCTTAACCCAGTATAGCACTGGAAATCTCAGGGCGTGAGGAAAAAAGAAAGGCCTTTATCACAACTCTTGTTTGATCTTGGCCCCTGATACTTAATGACTCATACATATGATAACTTTAAATATAGTTGTTGTTCCAGGGATGTTATTGAGCTATTCATGTACTTAATAAGGAAGCATATTTGTATTTTTTATGTGGATAACTAGACTTTTCAAAAGGGCTTTTATCTCTCTAAGTACACTCGATTTCAGCAAACAAGAATTAGGAAAAAATCTTGTTTCCTCTTCTCAAAGGGTACTACAAGTAGTTTTTTAAAAATTCTGAAAATTAGTGAAAATTAATTATTTTAAAAAGGCTGTTCTCAAATTAAAACCAGAGCTTTCAGACATACCAAGAGAAATAAAGCCAATTTTAGTTTTTAATAAGCCTTTTCTGATGGACTTGTAAATCAATTATTAATTGTGAAAAGCGTACCTTCAGCAAAAGAAAAAAAAAAAAGAAGAAAAAGGAAAAAAATAGGAGGAGTTTCTCTAAAAACTCTCTTGAAGAAAAAAAATTAAATTTACTGTAAATTTGCAAATAAATAAGTAAAATTATTCATTTCCAAAAGTATCTGTGGCTGGAAAGCTTCATGGAGGAAAAGGATCCGGGGATGACAGTCAGCTGAACATGTGCCAGCAGTGTGCCTAGGTGGCAGAGAAGACAGTGGCATCCTGGCTTGCATCAGAATTAGTGCAGCCACCAGGAGCAGGAAAATGATCATCTCTGTGTACTCAGCTCTGGTGAGGCCCCACCTTGAGTACTGCATTCAGGTTTGGGCCCCTCACTGCAAGAACGACATGGAGCCCCTGGAGTGTGTCCACAGAAAGGCAGCAAAGCTGTGCATGTTCTGGAGCACAGGCCTCATGGGGAGCTGCTGGGGGAACTGAGGTGGTTCAATCTGGACAAGAGGATGTTGAGGGGAGACCTTATTGCTCTCTACAACTCCCTGGAAGGAGGTTGTTGTGGGGTGGGAGCCAGCCTCCTCTCCCAGGTAACCAGCAATAGGACAGGAGGTAATGGGCTCAAGTTGCAGCTTGTTAGGAAAAACTTATTTGCAGAAAGGGTCTGGAAGCACTTCAACAGTTTGTCCATGGAAGTGCTGTAGTCACCATTCCTGCAAGTGTTTAAGGAAAGGGTAGGTCACGGACTCATAGAATTGAAGGTGTTGGAAGGGACCACAAGAGATCATTGAGCAATAGTGGTGGTAAGTGGACTAGATGATCTTAGAGTCTTTTCTAAACTGTGATTATATGACCCACATTTTGCCTCCTAGCTGACTCTGCTGAAAGCTCTGAACTGTTACTCTTGTTAATATAATTTTAATTCCGGACAGCCACTCATAAGGCTTCTTACTTCAGTGTGTGTCAGGGGACCACTGTGTTGTTTGTGTATCAGTGATGCTTCTGTACTTTAGGACAGGCTTAACTGAAGTTCAGGGTTCACAAGAACATAATTTACCTGAATGATTCCATTCTGTAAGTTTCTAACTTCTAACGCTTAGGAAGATAATTATTATAGGTATTAAATTTGATGCTGATTATCAATGCTTTCCTTAATACCTTTATTTTTTTTTTTTTACCAACTATGTGCACTTCTGTTTTTGTGACTACTTCCAAACTTTCTTTTGTGAAGAACTCTTTGTGATGGTGTTAAAGCATCCAAATAGATCAATTATATTTTTAATTCATTGTTCTGAATGCTTTTTTTTTTTTTTTTGGGGGGGGACTGTGCTTTATATTCTAAATGTTTCCTTATAAATTCTCCTGACATAACTATCAGGCAGAAGAGGATTGAATGCAGTAATGTTATTAATTAAGGAGTTTAATGAAAGCTAGAAGTTTGTCTAATACGGTTGGAAGGAAAGCACAACTCTTCCACAAAAGAATGTATGACTAACCAGCAAACAGCTATTAACTGTAATTTTTAATATAAATATATCTATTTTTAATGTAAATATTTCTAGATCTCTGTTCCTTGGAGTATGTTTGGAAATCTGAAGGTCACTTATTAGCTGATAATCCATTAAATAGCAGGAGTCTTTTGTCTTTTGAAAGGAAGTGTGTCAGAGGAGTTGCGTTTGGTAATGAACGTAACCTGGGCTTAATAGGAAATGATTGTTTTATGTGGTTCACGCTCTTTGCAATCACCATGACCCTAGAAGGATGTAAGATATCAGTCTTTTGTGCTTCTCTAAAATTCCTCAGTTCTGGCAGAAAAGCTAGATGAAAAAATTAAGGTTTGAGGCTCATTTTAAGTTGTAACTTTAAGAATAATTCAACTGTGTAAAGATCTAACACTTGGGGACTGTGCAAGATGGCTTATCAATCCTGCTAGCTGATCTCTGATAGTTTCCTGTGCAATCTATCTGCTTTACTTTCTGTAAAACAGTTGAGTACCTATAGCTTTTCCTTCCTGATGTTGTACCTCGTGCATATTTCTGCTCTTTTCCTGCAGGTCATTTGACTTGACCCACAAATCTACTGCTAGCAATAACATTGGAAGATAGCTGCCATTGGTAAGTGCTTCTTAAAACAAAAGCTTCATGTCAATCTTTTTCTACCAAGGAATTGAACCGAGTCTTTTTTCCTAGTGCCACTATAGGGAAAATTAATGCCATACTACTATAAAGCTGTCATTTATCTATGAAGTGCTCCTGGCTGAAGTTGAAACACTCTTCATTAGAAAATAGAATATATATTTTAATACCTCTTCTTTCATATGTTCACATTTTCTAGCTACTGAATAACCAATTACAGTAATTAATGTCCCAATTAACTGAATGCCAACTGCTGGCTGGGATTGTTGTGTTGACATCACAACACAAATCCTCTTCTAGGTGTCATTGTCCTCTTGACTGTACCGCTAAGAATTGGGATGGCCTGTGATCAAACACTTGTTTATTAAAAGAAGTTCTTAGACATTCATATCTAAGATTTGCAGGGGCAGAAATTAAACCAGAATACATAATAAGAAAAGACTGTAAAGCTGAGCCAACCTGAGCAGTGCTCATTTTTTCCCTTATTTAAAGATATTGATGTTTAAAATGTGATGATGATTGAGAAACAAGTCTTAATGTAGTGGCACCCTGGTAACATCAACGTTGTATGTGTCAGAGATGCTGTGGAAAAGACAGGTAATTTCATAAAGATTAAAGTTTATAAAGATTGAACCTAGTAAAAAGAAGCATTATGACCTTCAGGAAGCCTAGCTGAATCTCCTTTCATTTGGTGACCCAGGATTATAAAGCCTTCAGGCTCTTGGATTTTGGAAAGAAGGGTTTCTCTTCAGAGAGCAATCAGAAAATGCTGTGCTCCATTTTAAGACTCTGTTTCTATATATACAGAGATAGTCAGTTTTGAGTTGGCAAACCTGATCCAAGAGTCTGTTTTCCTATGGATCAGAATAATCCATAATCTTTTGCTACAGTAATATAATATATTATCAGATAATGGTACATAAGTTTGAGAAGAAAGCTACAGTAGAGTGGCTGTGCAAGTGTTTGGGTCTATTTCTCCATTCTGAAGAATAGTCCCTGGTCACATCATTAATGATGTTTGTTATAATAAATCAGAAAAAAAAGGAGAGATCAAGGAATATCTTTGCACTGGGCATGTTAGTAGTGCATTGGACTGATAGGGCTAATGGATTATATTTTTGCAAGAGTGCCACATGAAAAATTGATGCACTTTGTAGCCACTGATATCAAGCACATCTTCTGCCTTTCTTGAAAATTAAAGTAGCTGCTTTTTCTGAACCCAGCACAAAATGGGCAAATAAAAATATTTATTTTTATGCTAATTTGTGATGGTGTAATTGCAGGAACAGATACAGGTTTTTTAAAAGGATGGTCACAAAGGTGAGGTCTTAATTTGCTCCACAGTTTTATTTTAGTTTAGTTCTCTATTGCCACGAGGCACAAAAGTTACTGAGTTATACTATATTCACCTCACGCTGGCTTCTTATCAAACAAAGTATCGGTGGAACACTTCCACTGAGTTCTCTACATGAAATTGTCCTTTTGTACATCTCATAATCGGCTGCAATGTGACCAAGCATCTGGTGGTGACAAGCAGACGTCTTTGATTTATTGGCTAATATCACTGCTTGTTAGTGGATGGTTGAGCAGGAGACTAAAAGAGCATAAAATCAGAGAGAATAAATTATGAAGGCACCGAACTGTGGCATTATAAATCCCCCCTTGTCACAGCTGTGACATCTCCCAGGAAATGTGGGATGAGAGAGACATTCTTTCTTCAAAGACAATGGCCACTGCCGTATGATTTCGAATAAAATAAAGGAAAAGACATCCCAAATTCACCAACATCTTGCCTAAAGAGATGGTGTTTTCTCTCGTTGAAGCACTCCACATGAAACATTACATTCTCTTGGAAATTGAGTTGATTAGCATACCATTCAGAAATGTAGGGAATTTGAAGGATGGTAGGGGAAGAAAGAATCTCTATGGCAATCGTAGGTGTATGGTTTCCTTCAAATGCTATCCAAAAATTGAATCAGAACCCACATGAAGCCAAGCTGAAGGTGTTCTGCTTTCCCTTTCAGCATTAGTATTCACACTAAGCCTGAAAATATGCACAGCCCCTGCAGTGCAGAATGGTTACTGTGGCCTTGTCCCATGTAATACATGGATAACAGGAATTAGCTTCCTGTTGGTGCGTTGTGGTGTGTTCTGTTTTATAAACAGCATATAAACAAATAAGATGTCTAGGTCTATTTTGAATTGCAAAGATTCTTTTTGGACTTGCCAGGAGGATTTTGATAGGGAAGCGTGCAAACCCATGACAAAAAAGAAAAGTCCCAGCATATGAGAGATGCACTTTGCATTTTATATCCCCTTTTAAATAGTAGGTAATGAATTTAACAGTGCTTATGACTGAACACAGTGTTTCTGACTCCCTCAAGACAGAAATGCAACAGAACTCAACCATTATTTAGTGATGACAATTATTGTGAGCTGCAGAGCAGTGATAATTGTGACTACTCATAACGTCAAATAAATATTATGTATATGTTTATTCAATAAATTAGCTTCAAGGATGAAAGAAAGAAGATGATACTATTTCACTCCAGTGCAGTAGAAAGATGTTTAACTGATTAATGACAACAAGCCATGCTATGGTTTAAAAGGAAGCCCATTAACAGATCTAATACCTTCAAGAAGATAATGGGAACAGAAATAAATGTACTTGATGACTTCATGCTAAAACCAAATAGTGGCCACAAGTACAGTTATGCAAATAGTGTCCACAAGTGATAGACTAGGAATTGATTCAAAGTGGAAAATCTGTGACAGAAAGTTGTGTGTGTGTTCAGTGAAAAATTTAATTTTACTATTTCAATTAAAATCCAGTGGGAGTTCTCACAAAGTTTCTTTCTACCTATTCAGTGTTAGATAAGCTGTAGCCATAACGAGGAGATATTCCTAGTACATTTAATGAGCAACACCAGTAACGGGTTCTGACTTACAGAGAAGTAAAAGGAAACTTTTAAGGGTGCCCAGTGGAATTATTTTCCTGCTGCGGTTATCTGAGGGTATTAGCCTTGAGCAGATTCTGGGAGCCGCAGAAAGCGGCTGCACAATTAAAAAGACAGGAACAAGACAAGTAGCAGCTCTTAGTAGAAGAGAAGAGAGCACAAGCTAATGACATGAGACCCTCAGGCAGAAGTGAGCCAATATGGTACTACATAGCAGTTACATCAGAATACCCTAAAACCATTTATTCAGGGATTTCAGTTTGTTAGGAAAAAAATGGGAATTCCCCAAAGAAAGTGTTTGTGGGCTTTTTGTTGTTGGTGGTTTGGTTTTTTGTTCTTGTAATTTTCTTGGTAGTCATTGCTGTTTTGTTTTTCTTTTTTTCTTTAAAAATTTTGTAATAGTCATAATCAGGAACTGTACTCTAAATATTTTTAATATATGCTATCACAGATAATAAAGCTTATCATGCACTAAGAAATTTAGAGTAAGAACTTGACAGGAAACAGTTGCAGAGAGTGAAGTGGTGTTTATTGTTTCAGTATATTTCCCTAAGAAGTCTTTTTTAATTTTAAATTCTTTTTTCAACGGAGAACTCTTCAATCTAATGGATTTGAATGTATTGAATAGATTTGAAAGGATTTCCATCTTGTTCACTTTATTTCTTAAGCAGTTCATCCTGTTTCTGCTTAGAGTTACAAAATGGAACAATGAGAAAATCTCCATAAAATATGCACATGGTTTTTAATAATGAGTCCCAAAAATCTGTCCTATAAATAAGTACTGATCAAATCCCTGTGTGGATTTTCAATAAGAAGAAAAGCATAACACCTGGAGACAGAATTCTGTTGTTAGATAGTGGCCATATGTCAGTCAAAATGTTTTTGACAGTAAAAGGCATTCAGAAGCCATGATGATGCAGAATCTTGTAAGGTAAGCTAAATAGAAGATAGTTTATTAGTAGAATATATGAAAATAAATAACAGCCAAAAGAAGAGCTTCATTCACAGTGTTTGAAAAAAGAAAAAAAAAAAAAACAACTTGTCAAAATTATCACAGACATAAGAGTCCTAGTAAATTGATTTTACTTTCTCTGAACTGTTTCTACTCTTAAGAACCAAGATTAGAGAGGAAAAGAAACAACCTCAAATTAGGAGAAGGAAATTCCTAATAAATTACACACATTTTCAGTATGTATGCATGCAAAAAATAAACCCTGAGATATTTCATTTCTGCATATGAAACTTGGGAGATCTGAACTTAGTTTGATATCTCACCAAAGACTGCGTGTAACTTAGGCAGCAAACTTACATAGTGTTCAGTGTTGCAGGTGTATGATGGGAATTGCTACTAAGTTAGCCCTTGAAACAAATTTCTCTTGGTTTTATCATCCCTTTATCTGTTTGCTGTTTGATCAAAATGTGATTCACCAAAAAGACTTGTAGCTCCTTTTGTATTCAACTGATTTAGATCTTATAACATCAGCTTTATGATTTAGCAGTATTAAGGATACATGATTGGACATGCCCATGCATTGGAAGGTCTTCAAATAATTCAAAGGAGTAGTAGTTACTTTAAACAAAATATATACTTCAATAAAGCATCTATTTTTTTTTCTAAATAGTAGAAAGAAATTTTG
The DNA here is from genome assembly GCF_038088225.1 of Cyrtonyx montezumae. Taxonomy (NCBI): domain Eukaryota; kingdom Metazoa; phylum Chordata; class Aves; order Galliformes; family Odontophoridae; genus Cyrtonyx; species Cyrtonyx montezumae. The sequence goes on along the minus strand of NW_027071914.1, from coordinate 5,812,049 downwards.
CATATTTAAAAAAATAAATAAATTTGCATGTTTCTGAAGATGAAGGCCAATATTGTATTCTGAAAATTCTAACCTAATTTGTGATCAGGGAATAATCATTTAGTTTCACCCAGACAGTTAGTTATCCTTATCTGTTTATTATTGGAAGAAGGTGTCCTTAAGGAGAAAAGCATTATACAAGTAGTTAAAGTAGTACAGAAATTTTAGTTTAGCGATTTGGATTTTGTTGGAGTGTGTGAGCTGAAAATAAGATGTGAACGTAGGTTCCCAGTATCCCAAGTCAGATTTCATTTTCTTGTTCAGCAGATGATCAGTTCACATAAAATCTTAAAGTTACATTGAATCAGAAAGGAACTGGATATGTGTATTCAGATGTATAATGAGGAGGTGGAAAACAGCTAAAATCCTTCCCTAAATGGATTTCTAGTCAAAACCCAAAAGAAATCGATGCTATGCTACTCAATATTTTCATCACTTAGGTATTTGCAGGAAGCATCTGAAAATGTATTCTTGCTTCATATTACATTGGTTTAGGGAGAGATGTCCCATGAGAGATGGGATGGGAAACCAGTCAGTAGCTGTGTGAATAGTTCTCAAGGTTTGTCTTTTGTAAGTCACATTCCCTGGACTCACTGCATATGTGTTTGTTTTTCCATGTAAGTATTTATTTCATAGATTATGTTTATTCTTATATTAGATTATATTTATTCATAGATTATTTAAGAGCAACAACAATACAGGTTGAACAATCACTATGTACTTAGTAGAGGGATTCTCTTCCAAATGGGCAGTTCAAAGCAGAACTCTGTGTCAGGATACTGTGAGTTGTCCTCTAATTGAGTCATTCTCCACTGAGCGCTACCCAGGACAAGTGTCTTAAAACTTGTGATGCACATGATCCTTGAGTTGCACATTGCAGTTAATACACACTAGGTAAGTTGCAGCATGATACGTAATTGCTCTTCGCAGTTGCTCAAAGTGAATGCAACATCCTACACATCGAGTGGCAGCATTTTATGGTGATCAAGTGCTGAAATGGCTGCTCTTTAATATTAATAGTTTATGCTCTTTAATAATTATGGTTTTGGAGAAAGTATTTTGACTCAGGTTGTCCCAACAAATTAGTCAGCATAAGTGCAGTTGCACCTCCTCATAAATCTCAAGCCCTCATCTGAAGTGCTGTTAGATATAGATATGGTTCATTAGTAGTTCACCACTCATCACACTGTACTAACAAGCAGAATCAAGTGCCAGGAGTGTAAAGACCTATGCAGAAAGGAAAAAGTATCTTTACACTGTACAGAAATGTTGGAGACACTCTTCAAATATACAGTAAGATTCTAGCTTGCTTTTCAAATCAGATAAAAAGCTTCATACCACGAGAAAACCTTCACCGTCAGGTATTAGTCATTCTTCAGCATCTTTACAATTAAAACATTACTGCTGCAAAGCCATAGAGGCTTAGGGACAGGCATTTCTGGTATAGTTGAATGAATGTGCATGTAACCATGTGCAGCCATGTGTGGTGAATCTGTCAGAACTAACAGCAGGAACTTTGATAAGAGTTCTCCATCAGTAAACCTGTTTGATAGCTCAAGGTCTTTGAATTGTTATTAGAAGTGGCATCCAGTAGTGCTGCTGCAGTTAAGGGTCTATCAGATTTCCCCACATGCGTGCTTCCCTAGGGATTTATTATATCTCAGCTATTTCAAGTTCAGTTGGGGCTAGAACTACAGCCAACAACTTGTCAGGACAGACATTATTTTATTTTTCTCCCTTGAATGATCAAACAATTTAGCTTAAGATTTGGAGAGGGTGAGGATGAAGCTGCTGAGTGTCCTTTGTTTATTGGAGTACATTGGGGTGAGAATCATTAACAGCTGTAAATAGGAATAAACGCTGCTCTTCTAGGAAAAGGGACTTGAAAAGATCTGCAGCAGGAGATGGGTGGGGGAGAGAGCTAAAACAGGCTACTTGAAGTAGCACATTTCTTAAGGGCAGTGACTCTTCTGATAAATTATTGCTGTATGACTCAATATTTTGAAGAAGAACCATTTTTTTTAATTTTCATCTCACTAAAAGAAATGGAAATAAAAAGACTATTAACATATGTTCACTGATAATAAGCAGGTATGTATCCAAAGCAAAGGTGGAAGTAGGCACTAGTGTGGATATTTCTCATTTAGGTATGTAATTTAAAAGCTACATGCTGGTAATGTTCATGGCTTTCTGTCATTACAGACAGTCAAAAAGGGGGACATTAAAAGGGCCTGAAGAACAAGCACCCCAAAATGCAGTGGTGAGCTGACACCTGACTGGGGAGGGGAGATATGGATCCCCTTTAGTGACAGCTGAAACAGTGATAAATTAATATTTATGTATATATGTAGGGCATAGAGCTATTTGAAGTGACCTTGCACTTGGCACAGCAGATGTATGAATGTTTCCACAGTGACTGCAGAATTACATTTATGAAGTTGTAGCAAAATTAAGAGAAAAAAAAATGTATTTTTTCTGCTTGAGAGCTCTCTAAGGTGTGGGGTATGTCAGTACAGAGAGCTATGTGACATCAGATGAAATAAGGAAATGGTTTCCTGGTTCACTAGGTTAAATCATGCTGCTGCTTTGGGAACAATGACATACACAGTGGTTTTCATTTGTGACATCCCTTTCATCTGTGAATAAGTTTTACATACCAAATTTCTATATGCTGCAAAGTGCACTCAGAAAATGAAAACTACACCTAGGAAAGCATAAATGATGTATATACACATGTTGTATTATGTAAAAAGTGTGTCCTGAGTCCTACAATGTACTGTATGTTCTCAGCATACAGAGGTGTAGTTATATTTTGGTTTGGTTACATGCTTTGGTTTTAGGACAGCAGTTGCATTCCATCTAAGGGCAGTAGGATCAGTTGCTCCTTATCAAATCTTATTTTGCTAGACAAGTTCCCCCTTCAGTGTCCTATACCTATCCATTCAATGCAGAGTTTCTAGTACTTCTTCAGCAATTGATTCCTTTTTTTTGACTTTTTTGTGAACAAAGTTAAAAAATTTTCCTATAAGTTTTACCTGTCCAACTGTAACTGCTTCAACTATGGGTACGTACTGTGCATGCTTTCTCAGGAAAGACGAATGGGGGGGACAAGAGTGTCTGTGTAGGAATTTGGCTTATTTCTGTCAGGACAGCATGGTAAAGAGGCTCTAATCTTGAAGTGCTCCCTACATCAAATTAAGCCTGGGACAGGATAGAGATATAGTCCAAACAGATCAAAGGTCTGCATTCGACCTTCCATGCCCAAGGCAAGCTCTTGCCACACAAATAAATCCCAGATGAAAGCATTTATTCAGCTGCTTAAATCAGGCTTCTTTAAATCCATATTTCCAAAGCCTAAATATTGCAACCTTTTTATCTTGTTGCAAGAGTTAGAACTTGTATTTCAATGCAGCTATAGAAAATACGGTTTGATAGCAGCCTACATAGCAAGGCTGTGATTCTGCAACCATGTCTTCTGTTGGTCTTCATTGTTTTTGTTTGTTTTTTTGATTTGAGTACATTTTGTTCATTTGTTTCTGGTGTGAATTGGTTTTTATAACACGAAAGCAGCTCTAAATGTAATGTCTCCTCTATTTTATTGTGTTGGCTCACAACTTCAGAGGCAGATGTTGGTGGGATGGCTCTGGAAGTTGAACCTTCCCATCATTATTCTACTACATTTTGTTACCACGCGGCACATGGCAGCAGAGGAGCAGTCTGACATAATGGTGTCTGTTATTGTACTGTTATTCTCGTTCTTTTGCTGGTCCTAAGATAAAGATCACTCCAGTTGCTTCTGTGCACAGTTTTGTGCATAATCTTTCTCCATATTTCCGTATTTTTGCCTAGGATTGGAATTGGAAAAATAAAATGTCAGCAGAGATACTATTTTTTATTGAGCCAATAAAAAAAGAAATCCAGTGAGAAAAGTGAAAGAGATTTTTTTTCATCAAAAGTGAAGTGTTGTGTGAAGTTGGTTTAATTCTTATGAAGATTCTGCGGAAAGGGAAAAGGTTTTAGCTACAACCCTGTCTGATTATTAGCCAGCTCTTCTGCTGAGCCCTTCAGCATTCCGTTAAGCTGAAGCCATGGAGTTTAGAGCCAATACTCCTGGGCTCTCAGCTCTCTGCTAGCCAGGTGAGAGATAGACATCTGTGGCTTTGAAGCTTGGAAGGTGCACCTGCTGTGGTGCTGGTGATGCTGGGAGTTTTAGCAAGCTGCAGGCTGAACTCAGATGAAGTCTCTCAGGTTCAGCACTGCTTCCTTCATGGAAGTGGTAAAAATGACCAGACTTGTGGTAACTGCAGGATGGCAACTCTGAACTTTTCTGTGAGCAGCTGCCTGGGGTGCATGGAAAGAGTGTCATTTTCAAAAGGCTGTGTTGTGATGCATCTGATTTTATTGCTGAAATATTTTATTTGCATTTTATCTTAGTTCCTCTCAGAAAAACTTATGAAAACAAAATTTCTAATGGAACTAAAATGTGTATTCTCAAACAGTTGAGGCATTTCTGTGGTGGCAGTGCCAGTGAATGTGAACTTTGTCCTCTTAGTTTATCCTTCTGCAGAAGTCCAGAATTAGATTTGGAGAATGTATGCAATATTGATTAAAAATGAAGAAAAATTAACTGAACCCTTCAGAATATTATGTTAATTTGGACATTTTATGTTTTTCCAAATTAGAGATCTGGAACTCCGAGATCAACCCTAAGAATTTATGTTAAGAAATACTTTAGAAGTATTGAAGTATTTTTTCTTTTTCTTTTTCTTTTTTTTTTCTTTCTTTTTTTCTTCCCAGTTATAATAATGTTTTACCAAATCATTCTCAGCTATACCTGAGTGATACATTTTGAATCTGCTGAAAAGCATAGGATGGGCAATGGGCAATGGCTAGAGAATCTTCAGCTTTATTTAATCACTTCACTTTACATTTGAAAAGTAATTCATCACTGAAAGTCAGTGGGGTATAGAGAGCACTAATTGCAGCAAAATATCAAGGACAGTTTTCCTCTGTCTTAATTAAACATTAATGAGTAAAGTTATTTGCAAATGCATGCTGCAGGGATGGACTTGTCTATCCAAGTTTTGTAAATACTGACACCAGGTGTCAAAATAAAACACCTTAATTGATTTATACAGAAATAGTTTAAAAAGAGTGCACCTGGAGTGACATTTCGCTAGCTTTTTATAGAGTAGTTTCCTGATGAATTATTTATAAAGAAACTTGGCCTGACCTATCTTAATTACACAAGTGATTGTTTCCAAACTAATCAATTTTGTAAGTGAAGTGAATTCTCTTCGCTGTCAGTCCTTACTACTTTAAGAAGGAAAAAAAGTAAGAAATGCATCTTTTAACAAAAGTTCCTACTGTATGTGTCAGAGGACTGCCAGTAGCATGCTTGAAGTTACTTGTGAGCTCAACAGAACACTACTTCTAATCTCAAGTTATCCATTTGTTAATGAGGAGTTTAAGGAAGAAAGTAATATAAAAGGCAGTGGAAAATCTGATATCAGTGCCTAATTCTCAGAGCCTAACCACAGGGCATATAGAGTAAATAAAGGTAACAAGGAAGAAAAAGTCCAGATTGGTATTAGAAAGCAGCTGGAATTGAAATGTTCTGTAGAAAGTTTTCAGTGTTTCTGGGATGCACTAATGAGACAAAGAGATCAGTTCTTAAGACTAAATTGAACCAAAAAAAGCCCAACCATATGCAAACAAAACAAAAATGAAGAAAACCAACCACACCTGAAGCTTCTGAGTTAGGATTGAGGGTATAATGTATGGTAACAGCTGTTGTGTAAAGGAAGAAAGCACATATGTGACTGCTTTTGCTGAGAACGGTACTAGAGAAGAATGTTCAATAGAAGAACTCTAGAAGTATTAATTCTGAACTTCTAATAAATTATATATTCAGTGAGAAAACATGAAGAGAAATGTAAGGAAAAAAAGATACAGGAAAGAAAGCAAAAAGAAATTTAAGCTCTGATTGAGGAAAGCTTTGCAGTCTATGCAGCTTTCTATTTTTTACACTGGGTAATTCATTTGCTGTATCAGAGATATATTGCTATTATATATTCCTGAAGTTATTATTGCTGAAATGTTTTTTATGTGTGTCCTACATTCATTGCATTCATCATGTGCAATTTCATTCTTTGAACGTCCAATTATACTTGGAAATCTTCCCCAGTGTTGGAAAAAGAACCATCATGATCGGCGAAGTGTTTGATGAAACAGTTCTCACAGTGATTTTCAGTGGTTCACTGTCAGATTAGAAAAATGTATCAGGTATGTTTCTAAAGAGATTTGTGACATAACCGAACATTTCCATTACACACATGCAAAAGAATTACAAGTGACTATATTAGGTTTTTGTGTGATAGCAGATGTATACTTAGTGAGATGATTAGAATGCCTGGTGATCTTGAGATGCTTGGAAACGGATCTCCCAAATTACTCAAAATTCCTCTTTTAAAATACAGTGTTCTGTATTCAAGTGGAGTGAATAGAATGCACAAAAAAAATGATGCGGAGAAAAAAGCGAAGGAATGGGTCTGTAATAAAGGATATAACACCAATGATGTAATAGCAGATGGAGAAGTTGCATTCATGTGAATTAAGTTCACAGTTCATGGGTTGTCTTTTTTTTTATTGTTTGTTTTCTATTTGCAATGTCATTGTTAGTAAAGCCACAGGAAGAATCTTAGGCTGATTTGGGGCATCACATTTGAAAACAAGTATGTGGATCACAGTAAGAGTTGGGATAGAAGCAGTAAAGGAAACAATATTGTTAGGAAGGCTGAAGAGACTGAAAGTAAGGTTCTGAAAAAAATTGTGTTCTTTGTAAAGTTGGACATACGCTAAATGGAGACTTAAGATGCATCATAGTCTGATGTGAAAGGAAAGGCAAAAGTATCTTCTTTGTGACTATAATAAAATAGCAAAAAAAAAAAAAATACTGAACTGAAAATGCCATAAAAGTTGTTTGGAGCCTTGGAGGCACCATAACAGTTTTTCTGTACAGCTTGTAAAATCTCTACTGCTACAGAAATAATATCAGATGTTATTTTGATATAGATGGCTTTATGTCTTTGCAAAATGTCTATTTCTGCCTTGTTTCCTGTTGATTTTCCTAGAAAGTAAGATTTCAGATTATAATGTCTCTCAGAGAACTCAGGCTCTTTTAAATATCTGCTGAAGAACCTTTGATTCTATTTAATATTGTAGTTTCCATTAAGTTTATGAAATACTAAACTGTTAAACTTAAGTTTGTTATTTCAGTGACCTCTATTCAGTGAAAACTTGAGATTGACAGTATTGAGGACATTCAGCATTTACTAGGAACATAGCAAAGTCACAAGTCCAATGGGAATGGGACCAATGTGATCTACCAATTAAATTTGTAATACTTTAATTACCTTTCCTAAGGGATTTAAATGATAGATTTCTGAGTGCTGTTGGTCTGGATGTGAAAAATATGGAAGTTAACAACAAATTCTAACATGATATCCCAAAAGTGATTTTAAAAAATGCAGCAAGTCCTGAGAGTTTGTGAATGTTTGTGTTAATACATTCAAACTTGCAAAATATGGGATGTGAAAAGTCATTTAAGCAGTCAAGAAACTAGAAATATTGCTAAAGATTTACCTTCCTTTCAAAAGAAAAATAATACATGATGTTGAAGAAAAAAAGAATTATCTTCTGAGATTTATTTTCTTTGTGATATCTTGACTGAATACCAAACAGTATTCCTTTTGGTGGGCTGTAAGTCACTTAGATATGAATTATCTGGAGTTCTACTTATTTGAACTATTTATGTGACTTAAAAATGTGAATAAACATGTCACAGTTTGTTCTAAAGCAACTAGCTGAACAGGAGTAAAATCTGGAGAGTAAATATCTTTACTGCCTGAGCTAATAAGTTTCTCACCTCAGGTTTTATTCTGGTTTAGGTGAGAGAGAGCAAAGAGTTCAAGCTATACTACCACTACAAAAATCTCACTGCACATAGCACTTGTATGTCCTGGGGTATGTGCCTCTGTTCTAGCTTTGTGCACTTGGTTCACAATGAACAAATCTAAGTAAAGTTTATGCTCCGGGCCTTGAAGGTTGCTGGATCTTGTGACTTTTTAATATATTTATATATTTTAATTTTTAGGGATATGAGTAAAGGCCTGCCCCTTTATTGCTGATATAGCTCTTACCAGTTTCACTCAAGGAGCCCAAAATGATAGGGTCTTGAGAATCATACTGAATTTTTTCCTAAAATAAAAAGCAAAATGTCCCAATTGTTTTCACTGTCTGTTTCAATAGGCAACATCATCTTATGTTCCTATGGGGTCCAGAAATTATCAGTTTGTTTGAGCATAGCCCAGAGAACTCTATAAAAATACTGAAGAGATGAAGGCCTATTCAAATATTTGTGCGCTGTGCATTCAAGGAAACCAAACCATTGTTTATGGGCAAAGTGGCAGTATTTATTCTATTGTTTTGCTTACAGTGCTACTTGTTTCTTCTCTCACTAGATCAGTAAAAAAAAGGGGGATCTTTGTGCAGCTTTATGAGAACTGTTGTTGCCCATTGATGTGGCACTGATGTTGCCCATAAGTGTGGGTGGGCACTCACCACTCTTAACGTTGTAAAAGGGCTTTGTGAGCCTCCATGGGCAGCAGTCACTCAGTCTATTTCCACTTCTTACTGGTGCTGTCATCCTGTCCAATATTTGTTTGCCTCCTGTGTTACAAATATTTGTATAGCTAAATCTGAAAGGAGATTGGGTGATACTGCTAGTGCTTAGTTAGGAAGAAGAGAAGGCAGAGCTTGGACTTGTCTCTCTGCTACACTTGTAGCATTCAGAACCAGACTGCACGGAGAAGCAATGTGTGAGTTTCTCTCCCCCACAGCGAAACATCTTAAAAGTTATTTTGAAATGGAGAAAAACAAGTGGTATCTCATCTCTTACTGCACATCTCTGAGCAGCTGCTCAGTGCATAGTAAGTAGCAGCTACCCGAGGGCTGCTACAGTGAGCTCTTTCCCTCAGAATGGTGGCTGTTTCAGTCAGAACATTCAAAGCTAGTTTTCACTAACCTCGGGTCCACAAGACCCGATGGTAGTGTCTCAAATGCACTCGTCCCTTGTTAAAAATTAACTCATTTGAAAAGAATGTCACCTGCCATGTTCCAGAGAGGTGATGCTACAGGCATTATTCACTTCATCCCTGTTTTGGAATCCTAGTCTGGACAACCAATGTTGGCTTAATTCCATCTTTGTGTCTATTCTTCCTGTTGCTGCTAAATTGCTCTGACTGCTGCAAATGCAGCTGTTATTCTCCCTGCACATGCACATTTTGTTACTTATGAGTAGCTTGTAGTGTAGCTCATCGTTTATCACTGCTGTTTTGTATACCCTTCCCACCCTGACATTCATTTCTTGATTGCAGTGACCTTAGTTTCCCTTTGGATATTTACACAGATAGATAACAGTGATTACAGGATCTTATGGTTCGATAAGTCTTGGCATTGACAATAACTCCAAAGAATGTAATGTAACTGTTGTAGACAGGAAATCACACGTACTTAATCAAAGTGTCAGTACTGTACATTTTCAATGGAACTACCATCAAATGTTGTAATTGTAGAAAATTGAGTCATTCAGCATAATGGTGGCTATCATGGACCTTCATATCCGACTACCAGAGCTAAAATCTGATGTTCGTAATCATAACTGTTCAGGAAGGAACCACAACAAAGGGTTAGGGTTCAAAGCCTTGAGAGTGCTACGGGTCCCTTTCCCTTTTTATTTGCATCAGCTCACATTAATACACCTCTTAAAACAGAGCAGTTTCTAATTCTGTGCTATAATTTGCCCAGACTATCGTTTAGAGACTATTCAGAGTTTCTGTACATCATTTACCATCATTTACCTATTCTACACACACCATATTATTTTCTGCTTTAGTCAGCCTTGAGGTGACATGCTTGCAGTAGTGGGTATGTTTGATTTTAAGAACAGTGTTAATTGAATAATGATTAATGCTTCTGATCACTTACACTGGATTTCTGAAAATTTAAATCCAGATATGAATGACAGCAAAAAAAAAAAAAAATCTATGTTTTCAAAAACTACAGAAGAAAGTATGATTTCTTACTTCCCTATATATTATGCAAATATTAGGTCATGGCAACATTTACCCTTTAGGAGAATGGTTCACAGGCATTACCTGATCTCTCTCATAACTATGTAATTAAAGACTACTGTCTCCATAAATACTGATAGAATAGGTGGTTTTTTGTTTGGTTTTTTTTTTTTTTTTTTTTTTTTTTTTTTTGAGAGAGAGAGAGAGAGCTATGGGATTAAAGCTGAAATTTATCAGACTTGATCTTGTGCTCCTCAGTCAACCATGCAAAAACTGAACTTTGGAATTTGTTTACTCCCAATTATTCTTTGTATTTTCAGTTCTGGTTAGCACTCAGCCCTGCATTTTATATTTTTTGGATGCATGATAATCCCATGAGAAAGAGGGAAGTGCAACTTGAAGGAATAACCACTTGAGAGACATGAGAATATGAATATCTATTAAATGTTCTGGTAGTTTCTACCAGAGTTTCCCTTTATATTAGATATATTGAAAGTGGCATTTCTGTACTAAATATCTTTTTTTTCTTTTTCTTTTTCTTTTTCTTCAGTGCTACAGGTCTTCAACATAAATGATTTTCTTTTTAGTGGCATAGGTTTTCTGTAGTTATGGCCATCACTTTTGTGCTTAATATTCTCATTTCTGTCCAAAGTGTCTGTAGATGTAGATAGATTCAGAATGAAGATTTTTTTTTTTATTTCTTGCCAATACTATCTACTGAGATGCCTTTTCTGTGAAATGAATGGAATCCAGAAATTCCCCAAGGCAGCAGAGGTCTTAGCTGTTCGATCCATTTTACATGGCACAGCATCATTCAGACTTCCTTGGGTCAAGTTGCAGCATATCAACATTCTGAACATGTTTCAATTCAGCTAATGCATCGTACCTGGGAACACAGCATAAATAAGCTGTTCCTTATTACCAGCCAGCTTGGGGACTTTTGCTGTTTCTCATCTCCACATGCAGACCCTTCCAAGTCCAAGTCACTCTCCAACATGAGTGTAAGTTGCTATACGTCAGAGGAGAGCCATCCTTACAGCATTTTCATCAAAGTTTTTTATCTTGCCTGTTCAGGTTTCCATATTTTTTCTCTGTGGCCTGATAGAAATTGCCTGCAGCTGTATTATGTTGTATTAAGAGTCTTTGCCTCACTCCCCCTCAGTTCCTTAACTGTAAAGAAAAATCAAAAAGAGGAATTAAAGACTACCCAGATTTCCAAAGACCCTGATTAACTGATGTTTTACTTCTGGTACGTTGGAAAATTCTTCAGTATGAGTTCATATGTATAGAAGGAGTGATTACTTTCTAATCTGAAAAGTATGGAATAAGCTCTCCCACCAGCTAAAACTGATGGCTAATCTTACTGTTTACTTCTTTGTACTTTGAATCCAATCGTTGTATGAATTTTTAAAAATGCCAAAAATAGGACACTGTCATGGATTCATAGATCCCAGGTGTTTTAAGAATCAAATGGAGGGGCTTTTCATGGGTATGAATAGAAAATCAGCCCTACTCCATGTTTCAGGAGAGTTAAAATGGAGAAGCATAACCATAATGATTAAAAAGGTTCCATGAAGCCATTTGCAAGATAAAGGCTGTGAATCACAGAACACCATTCAAATGCAACATTTGGCCTATTTTTTGTGTGCCTTTAGTTCTTTTTGCCCTGTCATTGGATGGTGTTGTTAATATAATTGGCACATGGAGCTGAAAACCAAGGGCTGTACCATTTTCTCAGCTTGCAGGCTGGAGATGCATTTACATGTTTTCAAAGTCAACTGTAGCCATGGATAATTTCCTATATGGGTTATGGGATCAGGGCTCCAGTAAAGTCAGTTTTTTAAGTTGGTCTTTTTGTGTATTCATTTCTGGCCCCGAGCTGTAGCTCCTGAGCTAGGACTAGAGAGGTGCAGTATTTGCATTGATTGCTGAAGCATCTTGAGCTGTGGTTTTCTCTTCCCTCCCCTTGCAGTAGAGGAGAAGTGAGGACACTGCACTTTATTTTGGAATTCATTGGGTCACAGATACAGTGCAGCATTTAAAGCCGTGGGCTGTGCATGCAGCACCAGTGTGCATAGAAAGCTGAAGAATTACTGATAATTCATCTAGAAGGCCAGAAGGCATTTTTTTAATATTTGTGTTATAAAAATATGATATAATCAAGTAATGTATATGTAATACATAATGTATATATCAAGCACTGACTTTGTGTAAATCAGCTGTGCTGTGTTACACACATAGAAATATTAGCAATGTGTAGAAACCAGTGGCTGAACAAAATGCAAAAAATCTCTGGAAATTATTTTAATCAAATCCACCTGCATGTTTTCTTTGCATAGAAGTGTCCGAGTCCTGTTTCTACGGCAGTGAAGCCAAGGAATGGTAGAGCAAATAAATGAAAACAAATTCACCTCCATTAAAGTGGTCAAATTAGCTGGGAGGCAATAAAGCACAATAATGGTGTCTTGAGCATAAAGCAAAGGTGAGAAAAAGGTAGCTGTAAATAAGAAATCATTATGCAGTATAAGAAGGAGGGAACTGTCGGTAATGCAAACAATTGAAACGTAGTGTTTAGAAGAAATCAGGCATCTGAAGGCCAAATAAAGCACCAATCCCCCAGAAAAATTCCTAAATTGATCAGTATGGATACATTTTCAGAAAAGGAAGAATATTAAGGAGAATGTAAACTACAACCATTAGTCCTCACCAAAGACTGTGACCTAACAATCAATCAATTTCCTAAAATATGTTGAAGACGCTGCAGCTCATCCATATATACTTCATATAATACTAGGTGGCTTAGTGCACAGATAATATGAGATAGAGACTCTCTTTACAGGCCACAATGTTGAAATTGCTGTAAAGGCTACTCCTCACTTTCCATCTGTCTTTCTTCACAGTGACTGGGGAAACCAGCTGAGGGTGTCTCCTCTTGAGGAGTAGGTGCAGCCTGTCACTAACAACATTCATGTTATTTTCCTCTGTAATTCTGGTAACAACAATGATGTTAACTGCTTTAACTCTAAGACATTTGAATGTTTGCTATGAACATATTAATTTATTACAGTTATAAAATGGTCATTTTTATTTTGAATGTTCCCCCAAATCTCTGAACCTGTAAGTAGTAAGCTGTCACAAAGGGCAGTGTACTCTTTACCTCATGTTCAGAATCTCAGATGTTCATCTTTCAGAGCAGGGCATATATTGTCTGTCATGTTAAATGGAGTCCTCTGAATAGAAATCTACAGTTTAATTCAATTCAGGAAAAGGATGATTCTGTCTTCTTGGTATTACAATTTTAATTTATTTATAGCATTTGTGTTTCATTTTGTGTTGAATTCTACCTTCAGTTTTTTTTTTCTGTTTGCATATGTACTACATGGTGATACCAAACCTGCTGTTAAAGGTACAGGAGAATGAGCTTCATCTCCTAGACAACTGCACTTCAAAGGCAGGATGTCTTTATGCCAAGCTGTCCAATTTAAAGCTCCTTCCCAATGGCCCCTTGAGAGTCTTGTTGTAAGCACTAACCTCTTACATGATTGATGGTTTAATGAGAGAGCTGGAGGTTAGGGTGTGGGAGCGAGACAGAGGTAGGAAAATGATCTCTTCCTTTGCTATCAATATTTAAAGATTCAAGTGTGTTTGTATTGCATATACAGTATATTACCAGGACAGAGCACTTGCTGCCGAGGCTGTAATACTGCTGTGAGCTACTCACATTAGCTCACACACCATTGCTCTCCAGTCAGTTTTGTACTACAGATACACTTAGGGACTGGTTTCACTTGTATTTTATTTGCATGACTGTCTAGTCACAGAAAGATGTTCTGCTGCCTTTGCTCCTTTTCTGATTCCCTATTTGTATTATCTTGACTTTGAGGGCTTAAATGAACAATGTCTTACAAAAAGATTATGAAGATAAGGTGTTAGATGAGGTCCTTCTGCTACACAGAAAACACATGCTATGCACCAAAGAAACTCAGCTTCTTGTATGAGTGGATAAGTTAACATCTGAAACATGCCTTTTTAACTTCTAGTTTTGTAGGCTTCATATAGCCTCTAATCTCCACAAATTTTTGATAATGTAGTACTACAGATAAATTGCAACGTCCGTGATAAGCTTATGTGAAAGAATTTCATTTAAAATCCTTGTGTTTCTCTTGTAAACCTAATGTTAAAAATTAGTTTAGCAAAAGTGGTTTGTAGTTTATCTAATGTCCCAATTCACATTTCTTTTTCTTACAATCAGTCTGAACAGTTTCTATTATCTTCCAGTCTCACATGAATAAATCAGCATCTGACACAGCCTTGTAGATCCTCAGCCCTGTTTGCCCAAGGCAATGGAAATGAAATCAAAAGCTACCTCTATGAGTAGAGGGTTGTAACTTGACACAGCAGAATAATGTTGTATTCTGTTGAATAAAATAAAATAAAATACACCATGAATAAATTGGACTGGCTCTACTTCTGGTGGTTGTGAATTGGGATTTTTGAGCTTATGGAGGGATTTAATCTATCCAGTCCATTAGGAAGTGGTTTTTAAAGATGGCTTTCATTATGATCTGAAGGGATGTTTGTCCCTTTCAGTTTTATAGCCCAAAGTTTATACTCTTAATTGAAATCTAATACATTACCTCTGGCTGTGATAACTCCCTATTATAGTTTCTGTACTCTAGCTTTGCACATTCCTGAGGATAAAAGAAAAAATAGAATGAAAAAACCCTTCCATGTCCTTCATTTAGAGGTAAATATTATATGCCAGCTAAGAACATTTCAGAAAATGCTAATGGATTTAAAAATACATTGTGTTATTTGTGTTCATAATACATTTTTTATTCATTTACATTTAAAATAACCAGTGACAGTTGTATCTGACCAATGTATACTGCTGGATGCTTAATTTGCCCTTGATTATTGGAAGTACTGAAAAAATGATTGTGTTGTGACCTAGTTAAATAGATAAAGGCAAAAGGACTATTCAGTGATAGTACCCCAGGGAATAAATCTGCCCAAGTTACTGAAGCTTTGAAGGGAAGCAAAAATTTTGAGAGCTTGCTGTACAGTTGACAGGTAAAGTTGCTATAATGGAAACAGTGGAGCCTCAGCTGAACAGGAGAATTAGCAATTTAAAAGGCAGCAGCCTTGTGTCGTGCATCAAATCAGTCACTTTGCTTTACCTCTGCAGTGTGGTAGGGCACAGGAGGGATCCAGCATCCTGTGTAACAGTGCAGTGATGTGCACTGGCTTTCTAGCGGAGGATTGTCTGAATCCTGTTAAACACAACCCTGTGGTATTGGAGACTTGGCTGTATGTATCATAGGCATAGGCAGGAACAGAAAGTTCCAGCAGAAGCTCTCCTGTCAAACTTCCAACCTATGGATAACAAAGAGGGAAATGCTGACAGTGAGGCTGTGCTTGCATTTCAGTCCCTTTAAAGGACTGTGATTTACAAGTTGTTGCAGGTACATTAGCCACTTTATATCATCTATTCCTATGAGAGTTTGTATGGAATAGTTAAAATGTTGGTAGCCTTTTTTTTACGTAATTATCAATATTATATCACATTAGCAATAGTGGAAGTACTGAAGAAAGTGACTTAAATATAAATAAGACCTTTAAAGAATGAAGTGACTAGTAATGTGTATGAAAACTCTCCTAAGTTTGTTTCAACTCCAGGCCATCTTACATGTCCTAAAAGTAAGTCATAAAAGTTGTTCCCTGCTGACTTGGGTAGCACATATGTTGTATTTACTGTTCTCCCTTTACAAGCTATAGATTCCAGTTGCTGAGAACTCTGCAATGAGAACACGTTCTATGATTACAACACAGTGATTTTTAAAGGCTTGTACTTTTTCTATAGTTACTTGACAGAAAATAAAAGCCTTCAGTTAATACCTGAGGCATGCTTATTTGGCTTCTGTGCAGACAACCCTTATTTTTTTATGCATAAACGGGAAAGAAATTTCTGAATATAATTTGATTTTGAATTCAGAAATACTTCAGGCATGTCCACAGTAATGTAGATTCATTGCCACTTACTTTAAAAAGAGGTAAAAAAATTATTTTGTATATTTTATATTTTTATATTTTATTATTACTTTTCCTGTATTTGAAAACATGAATGTACTAGAAATGTGGAAAAAATACTGCAGGACAGATGTTTAAGTAATGGCAGCAGTGTGGTTTGTAAGTGCTGCGTTTTCCTGTTCTTGAGTCTCTGCTGGAAAGGGTAAAGCATCATTTGGGCAATAAACAGAAAGTGTGAGACATAACTAAAGCATTTCTGAATTAGTTCTGGTGTTTCTGGGACAAGAGGCATATGTGGGCTCTTCTTGCTAATGGAGTGTCAGCCAGCAGCTAGCACAGTGCCCAGCTCCCCTCAGGAGCACTCTGAGCTGGTTCAGAAGTGTTCAGCAGGCCCCAAGTTGCAAGAGGGGAAAATAACATATTCAGCTTCCTGTTAACAGCACAGCTAACAACTATAGTATCTTTCAGTACTCTGAATTGTCATCAGCTCTGTAATCACACATGAATGGAATGATATGGGCAGGTGGAGAGCCGTAGCTTGTGAGTGAAGTGTAGCACCAGGAGCAGTGCGGTCTGCCATGCGTGCCCTGGCGTTTGCCTCCACGCATTTTGCACTGAGGTCTCAGAGAGAACTCCTGGAGTCTCCCCACCTGCCGAGCTTCACGTTCTTCCCAACAGGGTCTGCCAAGGTGACAATAAATTCTGCATGTGATAGGGTGTAATATGAGCAAATGGGAATGGCCTTTTGAAATTCATTTCACAGATAAATGGAAAAGCTCCATATTCTGTTACTGATCGAGTCTTTCAGAGATTAACACATTTTAATTAGTATTTAGGGGCTAATGTTGCCAAATCCAATTACAGGTTTGCACACAGTTCTGGAGGTTAAATATTTGCTGTAAGAAACAAGGTGCACGTGAAGCAAGGGAGATATGTTGCCAATGGAAAGTATCTGAGGGATGCTAACTGTCAAACACTGCACAGAGAGCACAGCCAGGGTACAGTAATACATCAGCAGTTGTCAAATGGCAGTTAGTCAGATGTGCAAGTCATCATAGATTAAGATCACACGTGGGTAAATATTTAAGAGCCATCTTTAGCTATTTTGTACACTCATCAAGAAAATCAGTCTTCTGGAAGGAAGGGAGCTTCCACTGAAGTTCTTGGTTGTATCTCTACTGAGAAGAGGGACTTGAGTTTTATCGCTCATTTTTTCAGTCTACTTGAAGTCTGAGTTTCAATTTTAACTGAGAGTTCTACAGCCTGCAAAGCCACAGATATAGCAGATGATAAATGGCAAAATTGACAATTCACGAGCCACTGCTTTTCCACTGCAGTAGATGGCAAAGCTGTTTGTTGGGTGGCATCTTCTGTCTACCTGTTGAGTATTCTTCTTTCTTGAAAAGAGCGTAATAGGAGGGGTCTCTCTCTGAGCCTGCTGTGGGCTCTGCACTGGCAGCCCAGCAGGAGAGAGGCAGACACAGAGGAACAGAGGGAGAGGGAGTGCTTCCACTGTGAGATGCTGGCAGAGAGTGAGCCCAGCAGGGGTAGGGCCAGGATGCAGGTGCTGCGTGGTCTGAAGCTGGACCCAGAAACACAGAAGACCTCCTGTGGCATTCATTTCACTGGGACTCACTGAGCTGTGGAGCTGTAGAGTGCGGTTGGAGCAAGGGTGCAGCCTACAGGGCAGCAGGTTACTGCAGTCTTCAGGAGGGAGATCTCTGTGAGAAGTACTAGTTCTGCTTTGATTTTCTTCAGGATTCTCAACATTGAAAGCATTAAATAAGAAAACCAAGCAAGTACTTCTCTTTTGGGTAGCTCTGTTGGATACTAATTATAGTTTACTGTATACACTTTTGACCAATATCTCACACACTAAAGAATATTAGACTGCTTGTGGAACTTAATCTTAAGCCCTAGAATAGCTTCTCCATCCAGTGCTACCATAACTTGCCAGGGAGGAGACTCTCAAAACTTGCACCCTTACCTCCCAAAACATGGAAACTGAAGAAATACCAAAAGGTGAAGGCCACCAGCCTGAGCCTCCTACCGCTGCTGAAGTGTTCAGCACAAATGCATTTTGGACAAAGTTGTAAATAGTCAAATACAGAATGAAAAAAACTGGACATCAGAAACAGAGCTATCAGATCTCTGTTCAGATGAGCTGGGGAGCTTGTGGTTGGCATAGGTGGTTGTCAGAGCCCGTTTGTCTCTCAGTTCTGGCACTGCTCTGTGAGTCTTTAGTTTGGGGTGTGTGTGTGTTTGTCTCTTGTTAAGAGATCTTGTTTCAATTTGTGCACAGGATCTTTGCATACAAATGGAAGGCAGATGACAAATTAGAACCTGATCATCAAGCCCCTGAACAAGAAAAATGCCAATTGGGTGTCACATTATATGGCTCAGTAGAGAGATAATATGAGATAGAGACTATCTTTACAGGCCAGCCTGTGGCTGTGTGTATTTGGGCACCAGTCTGCGCCTCCTTCTCTGATTTTCCTTTACAATGGCGATATATTTGGGAAAATAAAAATTGCACGTTTACTGTCTCCACAGTAATCTATCTTCAGTGATCTATTTACACTTTCTGAAACTGGAGGTGCTTTTTTGCCTGTTCGTGTTTCGGTGCAATGCTAATTGATGTCAGTCTCAATATCAGGCTAGGCTTTTATAGCAAGAAGCAATGGTCTCTGATTAGAGACCCACTCCCAGGCCCCCATTCAACCTCTTCTTGAGATCTCTCAGGGATTGGGCATGCACAGTTTCTCTGGGCAGCCTGTGCCTCTCCACCCTATTCAGGCTGCTCCTGTTCTGATCCCACAAAGATCAGCTCTTAGCATTCTGCTTGCACTGTATCTTATAAATGCATTTGTAGCCTTCATAGAATATTTTGATGTCTTCTGTTCTGAAATGCTTACTTTTCCAGTCTCTAAGAATTTCCTTATAACAACAGCATCAAAGTGATGGTAAGTTAATACAGCTATGGCACATTCAACATTCTGGGGTTTTTTTTTGTACAGCTTTTCTATATGTAGTGAGTGTGATTATAACAGGCCAGGGCTCTTAAAAATGCACTCAGGTTGAACAGAGAATATATAGTGAGACTATCCTTTACCAAAATTCAGGATCCTCCTGAATAGCAAGGATATTAACTTAACTAATGATCCTTTAAATGGGTATGTAAAATATAATTTAAGCTACTTGCAACATGCAAAAGAGAGGTGTCATTTGTTACTGCCAAGCTCACTGGCATGTGGAAATCAGAAAATCATTAGCCTCGATAGAAATGGTTTAATACAGCAGGGAAGAGAACACATTATTTAGACCAGTTAAATGGCAATTGATGTAACTGCTGGGAAAATGCAGAAAAATGAGTGTGATATAGCAAATGATAAATACTGCACTTAGAACTTATGCAGGCAAAAAATGAAAATCTTTCCTCATTATGCTTCATATTTAGCCCAGGAGACTATCTTTTCTAGAATGTTACATTCAGAAATCCTAATTTTTGTAACTTCATTTCTAGACAAGCCTCATCCTTTTTCTGTGCATGGAATGCCTTATATTGCATAGAGAGTAACTTAGAAATCTCATCTCTCATTCTGTTATTTCAGAAATACATTAACAAAAGACATTTTCACATACTTTTAACATTTATTAATAGCATTCAGCAGTCTTATTCTTGATGACGTCAGCTGGCTCTGAAGTGAGTTTTACCAGTGAACAATCCAGATACCATTCTTAGGTATGTGGAAATGATTTTATAAATGTTGAGGAAGGGATTATATAGGGAATGCAAATGTAATTTCTGCTTTCTTTGAGACCTGTTTTTTTGATGAGAGTGTGTAAAGTGACAAAGATAACTGAGAAGCAACTGGATGCTGCTTCCCTAGGGCACAGCTTTATGTACTGCTCAGGGCAAGCTGAAGCAACAAATGCCTTGTTCAGTACAGGGGAAATGTAGCTGCATAAAAATATATATTAAAAAGGGAAAAATTATGTCAGCATATAGTCCTCCTCCATGCATATGTTAAAAACTAACAAAACGATCAAAACAAAAAGCAAACAAAGAAAATGAGAGAAATAACCTCAGACACCACCACATCCACCCCCACACCAAGCTATGCATTTCTCAGCAGAACTCAATATGTACTTGTCAAACGTGCTTTTCTGTGTCACTGAATTTCCTCTCAAAGGCAGGTTGCAATGTCAGGTTTCTTACTGTGGCTGTCTCCTTTGAAACTTGTAATGGACACAGCTATGTGATTTTAGGAACCACTGCAGAGACGTCCTCCTGAACTTGCAAAAGCTTTATACCTGCTGTTGTTTTGGAGTGGTCTTCCTGCATTGTACCAGCACAAGAGATCAAAATGTAGCCTGTTGCTTTCAATATCCATTCTTATCTTCAGTTATTAAGTGGCAAGTTTTCTTCAGAGAGTAAGAAGTAATGAAATATTTGAAATGCATGAGTATTTGAGCATCTATAGAAGTTTGTGTAGCATATGATCTTTTGTCAGTTCTGATAGTAAGTGAAATGTGACAAGTAATATTTGACTGACTGGAAAGTTTGTACATAAGAAATAGTTTTCCCATATAACATGCTATTTTACTGCAGTAATATATATATGGTAATTATCTTAAATATTACAAATCAGCACCAGATTTACAGTTGCTCAGAGTTCTGTTTACATGAATAATGCTTTGAAAATTGTGAAGTGAGTATTTATATCAATGCAGCAAAATACTGTTTATGACCAAAAGCATCTTGCCCTCTATGAAACTGCTCTAAGTAATGAAATTGGGAAGTTGAATTTAACAACAACAACAACAAAAAAACAGTTAATCTGTTACAGATTTCTCTATTAAACTTTATTGATTTATTTATTCTTGTCATTGCACACCTCTATTTTCTTAACTTTCCTTCCCCCCCCCCCCCCCCCCTTTATTGTATGTATTCAAGATCTTAGAAGTCCTTGGAGAAACCAAGTTGCATTTTCTTCACAGGTACTACACAGGAGTGTGTAAGTGAGCTCAGGTTTTGTCCCTGCTTGTTTCTCTCTCGCATGTTTTTTGAAAAGTATGATGAATAAATATCCCACTAAATAGAGATTTATTTTGCAGAAAACAAGTGACCATTGGACAAAATTGTTGTTTCAAAGCTTGGATATCAAGGAAAAAATAAATCAATGCAAATAATGCACGAAAAGTACACTTGGTAATGCATAGCATTTAAATAGCTGTTGTAATTCCAAGCCAAGGACATGCAAAATATCCATTGCTTTTCACATCGGTCAGACTCATCTAGCCATGCAATTGTTTGATTGATAGAATAGCCTAGAATTGATAGAATAGCCTAGATTGATAGATAGCCTACAATTGTTTAATTGATAGAATCAAGAAAGATTTTTAAAAAGGCTCTCGACCTATCCGTTTTGAAGCAATAAATATTTGCCATCCTACAACTGACCAACTTTTCAATGTTGCATCATTAAGATTCTTATCACTGGGTATGCAGTTCTGTGCTTGTAATTGAGGTGCATATCACTTCCTTTAGAAATCTGACTACTTATCACAGTTTGGAAGCTGTGGGTAAGAGCCCATAAATCAGGTGCCCCATGTTAAAGATTTTTTCTGAACATTTAAGTAGCTTAGGAGCTCAAGTAATTTTAAAAGATAACATATTTGTAGAGCAACTGTTTCAAAAAGCTTTCCCTCAATGTCTAAACCTATTGTGATTTTTTTTTTTCAAGTATTACCAGCATTTTCTGCAACCACTGTGACTGGGGACTATGTTATCCATTATAATTTAACTTCATATAGTATAAATACTCTCTTTCTTTAAATTTTGGGAAAATTGAGAAATGAGCATTGATCCAGCTAAAAATGTGCTAATCAAATGGTTGGTATGAGCAAAGCAGTATAGAAGCCTTACAAAACTCTTCTTAGGGATGAATGATGACTTATCAGAGAAGTCAAAGCTGTTTTTCTATTACATACATAGTTCTGTTCATTTTGCAAGTGCAGTCTAAGAGAGTGAAGTTTCAAGGTGTCAAGTGCATGCATGTCCACCTGAAGAGACATGGCAGTGCTGCTGATTTTTGGGGGGATGTTGCTGCAGCTTTCTGTATCATTTGGATCAAACCAAAAATAACTGAGAGTAGTGTGTGTCTGGTTGTACCATGCCATAAATATGTAAGAATCAGTTTTCAGAAAAAACAGTACCCATGTTTTCACTTCTCCTTACACTTGTTAATGCTAGCATTGATGACAGTGTTTACAATATGAACATCTGTGTGGCTTGTGTTTCTTCGCCCCATATGCCTTCCCAAGTAATTTTTGACTTACTCCTGCAAGTTTCCTCAAAATAAATTCCAGCCAGCTGAATGCTGCTTGCCAGCGCTGAGAGAGATGCCGCATTTCAGCCATGCACGTCTATCATTGAACCATAAGCCAGTCAGGTGGTTCTTTCTACCAGTATAGTAAGAAAAGGATGAATAAAGGGGGAGAGAAATGCACTGAGAAGAAAAGTGCGGCAAGGCGCATGGATCCCACAGTGCACGCTCGTAATTACTGTTTTGTTGTGTTCTTTTATTTGGAGACATTTTGTATCTCAGAAGTATTGCGACCTAGAGCTTGAAAAAAATGAAGTCAAATGATTTTATAATTATTATTCTTTTCTTTTCACAACAATGCTTTTATCAAAACATCCCTGCTAGAAGTCTTGGTTCTATTCATTCCTATTGTTATATAGAAATAATACGGACGTTTCCTTACAAAGCAGTAGTCTGATCGTGGTTTATATGTCAGAACTAGTACAGACATTGAAATTAAACAATATTCATTTTGAGATTTTTTTTCCTTGTAAGATTCTATTCCTTTTTCCCTTATTTGATCAAATTTACACTTCAGACTTCCCAAGTGGAAAGGGGTACTTAGGTCACACCAGAAGTAATGCCTTGGAATTGTTTCCATGTAAACGACCACAGATACAAAGAGCACAATAACACTGTTTCACAGAGGAAATGCTAAGCTACAGAACACTATTTCTCAAGGTAGTCACCACCATTAGCTATGCATTTTCACTATGCATCTTCACAAGAGCCCCTATTCTACTGCTGCAAAAATCTGTACCAGAAGAGGTGACCCACTCTCTCAGACACCACTACAACCACCATCTTTCCAATCATCCACACAATTAATATTCATTATTTACTTACTAAACGTTGACACTGCTTATTTCAATGAATTCCTTATCATAGAATCATAAGGTTGGAAAAGACCTACAAGATCATCTAGTCCAACTGTCCACCCATTACCATTGCTACCACAAGCTAGCCGTTTTTAGAGGACAAGTCACTGAAAACATTTAAGTGTTATTGTTGCTATTAATACAATCTTCCATTTTAGTTGATTTATTTACCATTTCTTTTTGATTCAGTATATTGCAGAGGGAACCAGCACAGTGAATTCTCTTGCCTCTGAAGACAAATAGAATGTACTTGCACATTACTTGCAATTAAAAAGATAAGTGTGGATTTGCTACATGGAAAACATTGTAGATCATACACTATGACGTATATTATCTACAAAATTGGTCTTTATTAGTTCTGGTACTTATGAAACCATTCTTAAGAGTAGGCAGTGGAGGTTACTAAATCAAAGTATGTTAGCAAATTGGAATAAGAAAAAATGCCAAGAAATGATAAGGAAATTCTGTATGCTCAATCAAAATAGAAAATTCAGTGGTAAATGACAAATGCTCTTAAAACATTATGCATACTATGGACATGCTTGAAACTTTGGTTGGCTAAGATTTCCTATTTTTCATACTTTGTTTTGAGATGTTAAGGTGGTGGGTTTTTTTTTTTTGTTTGTTTGTTTGTTTGTTTGTTTCCTGCTGATGTGACTCTTTGAAGCATGTATAAATATGAGCAAATTCCTCATTCTCTGGGATTTCAGCTATGGCACAGTATACAGAAAAATTAGTAGTATTGGGTTTACCATAGCACAGAAAATTCTCAGAAGTTTCCTACAAAATGTTAAGTAATTATCTTAAAAAATTTATCATACACATCTGGTTGTGAAAATTGTGAATTAGACAGTGATAAATGATATTTCTATATTTCATTTAGTATCAGCCCACATTGTAAAATGAAAGAATTTTTCTTTTGAGCAAGCTAAATTATAAATTTATATTTAGTAATGCAAAATGTCATATTTTTTCATTGGCATATTGCTATGTATTATATACTCCTCATGTTGCAGAATATGACATGAAAATTAAATAATGTAAATATAGGGGATAACATTTTCTCTGTAAAATCTTTGTACTGGAAATCCTATGTTCTTTTGGGAAAAAATAATTTTTGAAAAAAGGAAGAATACAGAAGTATTGTGTCAGTATACTCCAAGTCATTTTAATCTGCTCCATTTGTGAGTATAACAAAAAATGCTTATAATATTTACTGAAGGCAGCACAGATAAGGATTCAGTTAAAAGAGTAATCAGCATGAGCCTATGGCAGAGTAAAACCATTATTTACAAATGTATTTTTTTGTTTGTTTGTTTGTTTTTCATAAAAAAAGAGATAGAAAGAATAAACTGTGACTTCCCCCCTCCTGTTTTCTCTTGCTTCTGCAGCTTTAGGGTATTTATTTTGTGTGTTTTTCCACAGACATGAATAGGATTTACCTAGAAAAAAAGGTACAAATGGCAAATATTTGCAATAGAGTTCTTAATAAATAGTGTTGCTGTTGACAGTCTCACTGAAAATACACCTACTGTCATGGTGGACTAAAAAACTTTTGTACTGATACTTAAATTAAGTCAGGAGTGTCCGAATTTTTTGCTTGCCTGGGTTGCAATGAGTGAAGAGGAATTATCTAGGGCCATGCCTATGAAAGATGCTCCAAAAGAAATGCTTCCTAATTAATTCCACTGCTGAAATGGAGCACACATGCCTCCCTGTCCCGACCCACTATTGGGTCTCCATAAACATTCAACAAGCAACAATGAATGTCAGCATGTGCAAGTTTTTCTGTGTGTAGAAATTCAGTTTCACACTTTTGCTTCATACACACTTCCATGTCAGAAGTCATTGTGTCAGACTGCCCCTCTTCTGTCATCTGTCACACAGCAACACAATGTAATGGAATGTTGATGGGAAGATTCATCTTCTACTGCCATGCCACCAACATCTGCCTCTGATGTTGTTGTCTGAAATAAAAAAATAGAAGGCACTTCTTTCAGAGCAGCCCACGTAAAATACATGTTATAATGTACATGAAAATGTACATAAATAACAAAAATTATTGTAATGTTTATGTTTTTTTGTTTTTTGTTGTTGTTTGTTTTTTAAATTAAAACATACAAACAAGAGAGAAACAATACCATACAACTAGTGGGATACACAACTTGTTTTGTGAAACTAACACATCAGACCGGTTCGATGGCAGTGGCTGCAATTCTTAGTGAATTCTCAAGGGGTTTGTCAGAGATTTCTGATGAAATTTTACTATTCCTCTGCTTCATCCTTGAAAGCAGCTGTTCAAAAATGTATGTACTACCAAAAAGCAGTTACATGAATAAGGCATGACTGTAAAGTAAGGGATATTTCACTCTTAAGATGGGGCTTGTAAAAGTCTGTTAAAGAGACGTCCAATTTTTGATTGCAACACCATACATGCATTTGAAAATTCCCAGGGTTGTATTTATGTTTACTGAAAATTGAGTTGTAAATAAACCAAAAAATGGATGACTCTTTTGGCAATATTGAAATCTGTTCTCAAATTCCTTTATCAAAACAGAAAGCACAGCTGCATTTTTTTGCAGTTCACAGGACTATATTTAGTCAATGTATGAAAATCCATCGATTTTTTTCATGTAACTCAAGTTTGTACTGCACTGCATTCTCCTCACTCCCTGCTTTCAAGGCCAGCCAGTGTTAATAGTGCAGCAGCATTTCATTGGTGCTCAGTGATGGTGGCATGCCATCACTCAGGCTGCAGGTTGGACATGCCTGAGTTAATAGCAGAAGTTTGGGATAACCATTTTAAGTGCTAGGTCTGAAAGTCTAAACTCAAAGAATTATTCTAAAAAAAAAAACCATAGCGAGGAAAGCTTAACTCAGAGTTTGAGAAAGAGTGAAAATAAGAGAACTATTGGTAAAACTGGAGCTGCTGCTGCCTGCTGCAGTAAGCTGTTCAGCTCTTCTGGCTTCTGTGAGTCCCAGTAGGATTCCATAGACATCCGAGTGGAGGTTGGAAGGTGATACAGAATGACAGTACAAGAATATAAAAAAATTACTAGCAGGTTTCTGAGAACTTCTTTAAACCACAGAAGTCATTTCTGGATCTTAGTTTGTGGTGTTTTGTTTTGCTTTGTTTTGTTTTGTTTCTCTCTATGAACAGGTGACAGAAATTTTTTTTGAGGGATTCAAAATATGCCCACCAGGTCAATACATTTTTTACACATCTTTACATGCAGGCAGTGTGAAATCTCCAGCTTTTACAATTGGAGAGCTGCTCTCACTGCTCTCGTGGCCAGGAATATTAGCACAAAACATATTCTTATTGCCTCCAGCAAATGTTTATTGTTTAGTTAAGGATTAAAAAATTGACACACTGGGTCTGTCCCAGGTGCCTGGCTTTGCTACCATTTTTATTCTAATCAAAATTATCTGCTTCAGGGAAGATCAATTAAGAGTCACCTTCCTCCAAGAGTCTGGAGGCAGTTTTTGTAAATTAATCAAGTTCCCAAACACTGCTGTGAAATAGGTAGAATATTTCTTTTAGGACACACTTCAGTCACATGCCTTGCTTAAGGTCACCAGCAGAAATCATTGGCACAGCTCATTAAAAATTTTCCTGTCCCGTGTTACTGCATCCTTTGAATCACACTCTCCAACAATTACTTCAGCATCCCGTCAAATCAAGCGTTCTTTCTTTGACGTCTGTTTCTTCACATAACTGTTCCATCAATATCAAGAGCTGTTTTCAAACTCCTTTCTACTTCACTCCTGCATGACCATTTAACATTTTAAATGTCTGCTTTGGGAGTCCACCCAACCAGCCTGTCCTGGTTCTGCAATACATTTTGCTTCTTTGAATGACTCTCAGTAATTCATGTCAGATACTTCAGAGACTTTTCCCAGCAAAATGATAGATAATCAGAAGATTTTGTTGTATTGTATTTTTATTCCTGTAATTGTTATTTATAATTTTTACACTTTGCAGATGGCTGCCAAAAATCTGTACTTTGAGTTTGTGAATGTAGAGAAATTCAGGCCATGCTTGTTTCCTACTGTTTACAGTTGATGCTACCTTCATTTCAGCTCTATTTATTAGTGATGTTTTTTTTGTTTTTCCTTACTTTTGTCATCCTTTCATTTCTTTGCTTGATGCTCTTTCAAAACTGTGACACCCTGTCTCTGGCTGACAGGACAGGTGAGTGTCATTCCTTGAGGAATATCCCTCCCTGCCTTGACAGAGGAGGATAGATAGAAAGCCTCCTCCAGAGATACTAAACATATCATTTCTTTGACGTGCTTAGTCTTTGCTGACCAGACAGAATCCCATGAGCCAAGGTTTGTATATGGGTGATACAGTATTACCCTCTCATTGCTCTCTCCCCAGCTCCATTATGTTGTCCAGTTTTAGGAAAGGAATTAAGATTTCCTTGCCTGAATGACTAGAAAAGCAGAGAATTGTGTCTTGGATATTTTTAGCAAAAGGATTAATTATTTAAAATGTCTTTTGAGCTTAATTTTAACAGTACCTTTCATAAATTTTGGAATATTACCTATTGTAACTGAAATTATTGCATCGAGATTTATGAAAATGAAGCTCAGTCCTTGTCTGCACCTACTTTCTGTAGATTGATTGGCCATATTGTTATTTAGCATCTGACAGAGCACGGAAGAATATTAGGCATGAAACATTAATCAGGAAATTATGCATTGCTTTCACAATTAATGTGCAACTGGACTTCACTTTGTAATATTGTATTAGCTCTTAACATGCAAATTATTGTAGGTAATTACCTCATTTTTCAGTGGCCATTTGATGGATTGAAGTTTCATACAGAATGTTCTGTGTAATTTAAAATCTTGCAATGATTTGCTTCTTTACTTTTTGGTAATAATTTTAGTTTTCTTTATCATACACCAGGCACGAGAAGCCTACAGCGCTCTAAAACCTACTGTACAAAATTCAATTTTTCAATTCTTATAACTGTAACTAGAGCTGACAATTTGGTCAAGTTTTGTAGTAAAGATGTCTCTTGCTGCAGTATGTTCAAAATAATAAATTAATAAATAGCCCATGGTGCTATTTATAACACATTCCTTTTATTCTGTGATATATATTAATGTATTATGTTCAATACTCTGCAATCAGTCTAGTAATATGTTTCAATTGAAATGATACAGTTGCATGATAAAATGTTAAAATGCTTCAGTTGACTTAAATTTAACAGTTCTGGCCTTTTCTCTCTTTTTCTTTTTTTCCTTTTCTTCTTGGTGTAATGTTCACATTGCTACATGTCAGGAAGTCATTATCTTAACATATATAGTATATTAGCAGGTCTCTGACCTGTGGCAATATTTTGACATATGTGAATACCTCTGAAAATTTAGGTGTTCTTTCTTCATGTTTTCTGATCTAACATGTCAAATAGTTACAAGAATTTGTTGTGATCTAGTCTAGTCAAAATCCTGCTCCAGTAAAATAGCTCCTCCATAAAAGTCAAGCAATACAATATTGAATGCCTATATTTAAATAGATTTTAACAGATAATAAAGCTCTTGAGATTAAAATAGTTTCATTCACTGAGACAGTTTTCTCTGCAGCATGCAATTTGTGTCACATTATGTAAAATACATTTAAAAAAAGATTTGAAATAAAAGCACAAATAAAAAGTATCTTATAAAATGAAACCAACTCAAGTAGAGAAAGAAAGCTGGATATGATAACCAGCCTTTAAATATTGTCTTTCTATGGCTTTATTTATGTTCTCTCCTGCCTATGTGACTGTGACCCTCAAATTTCAAGCCCTACTACCAGAATTTCTCTTCTCCAACATTTTCTATATTTTTCTTTTCCTATTTTAAGAGAAAGCTAAAGAATTAGAGTACCTCAAGCATGAGAGAATTGCTTTTGCCTCGGTAGGCAACAGTTTGGCATTTCACACTGTATGACTTACATCACATAGTTGGCTTAACAGCACAAACTTCTGTATTGTGTCTGTTGTGATAAAAGCTACTGTCTGTAATTTCCTCAGAAAACATTAGAATGGTATGTGAATTATTTTTTCTCCGATCTAATGCTATAGCAGAAATGCTAAACCACAGCTTGAGCAAGTGATTGAGCACCTGTTGGGAAGGCAGGACCAACCCAGGGGAGCTCAGGTGCATGGAATGCACCTGAATGACAGTAGGGATGGAGCCAGGATCCTCCTCTTCCCAGACCTCATTGGCAGTGGAGGTGAGGGTAGTTTGCTGGAGATCCTTGCCTGCTTGTGGTCTTCTGAAGGTAAGGATTTTCATTCCTTTGTTTCTGTGTCCGTGGCTGTTAGATTCAAGCAAACCTTCACTTGCTATCTAGAGACCTTGCTCTTCTGATATGGTTGCTGAGCTTTCTATTGTGTTACAAATGTCAGTGTCAAACATGTTGTTACATGGTTTTTAGTATAATTTTTATAACCAAACTATGAGTTTCATCAGTTTGTTGTTTTTTACCCAGTACTTAATAAGTACTGGCAAGAAAATAGGTGGAAGTAGTGATCCCTGAATGATGTGCTAATTAACAATGCATGATAATTTAGGTTCATGCCTTTATAATGCAAGGATGGTTGGTTTTCAGTGATGGATGCATCTCATAGAGCTGGATAGATTGGGAGGTCCTCTTTAGGCTAATGCTTACAAGAGAATTGGACATCTGTGCCAACAGTAATGATGTTTATATTCTAGAAGGAGGAACACCTGATGTCAGTGTGTGTGGAGCTGGAGGGTATCTACTGAAAAGAAATTGGGAAGAGCTCATTAAAGTTAACTTTCTCCACCTTCCTCCTTTGCCTAGCACTAAATCAAGCATTGGAACAGGCTGCCTAAAGAAGTTGAGGTGTATGTCCCTGGAGATGTTTACGAAATGTGTAAATGTGGCATTTTGGGATGTGGTTTAGTGGCATGGTGATGATAGGTTGACAGTTGAACTTGATGATCTTAGAGGTCTTTTTTAGCCTTAATGATTCTGTGTTTCTATGAAAGGTATGCAGTATGCAGGTACTACTAATGATATTGTACTCCTCACCCAAATAAAAATGGTGCTTGTCCACAAAAGAGCAACAAGGATAAAATTTCATATTTTGTATTCTGTAATCTGAGTAGTAAGGAGCATTAAAATAGGTAACTAGCAGTTCAAAATACTTTACTTTTATTGCCAATATGTGACATATTTTGTAAGTTATCTCTAAATATTTCAGACTCAATGATAAAACTAGCAGAACTCTCTTTCCTATGACCTCATTTCTCTGAAAAGCAGAAAACTGGTTTAAATGCCTCTTACTGTTGATTGAATGGAAATTAAAATGAGAAGTGAGTTGTGATATACCATGCAGTAGTTCATGACTATGTATGCTGATGTCTATGCACGCAGCAGTGAAGGGCCTTACGAAGGTGCATTCTAGATCTAGAAGGTGGCACTGAATGGTAGTTAATGCTTTTTCTCAGGTATGCAAGTCTCCGAGTTCATAGTGTTCAGTCCTTTATTAGAAAGTAAGCTCTGTCCTTATGTCAGAAACATATTATTTCAATTTTTATTGTTTAAGCTTCAGTAGTATATATTGATAATTTTGGATTATGCTTGTTTATACGCTAAACTGAGTAAGAGACTGAATTCTTGGAGTATATCTTAATAATATATGTGCTGACTGCTTCACACAAGCAATGATTTGCTCACAGGTAGAAAATACATATTAAAACTTCTATTTGATTAATTAAGTAGGTGAGATTTCTCTCAAAATATACAAAACAAGGCCTTGGATGAATACTTTCTCTGCTGTCTGTGCTCTCTTTGGGATCTTAGGAGGCACATGTAGCCTCAGATTTGTAGCAGTGATATGTTCCTCTGTATCAAGTTGTGGAGGATCCGCGTGAGATGTCTCTTGCCTCCGTTTGCTGTTCTGTTTTCAAAGAGTGAGCTTTTCACCTTGGCTTGGGGAAACAGTATTTACCAGTGTAGCTATTATTTTAGGAACAAGATCCAGAAACAAATAAGAAAAAGAGGGGAAATAAATCTTCATACAGGTAACAACAATCCAAACACTTTTTCCTTTTAAAGTTGCATTCTTAATTAAACTCAATTTTTAACCTGTTCTAATCCCCAAAGTAATATTGCCTTCAGAATGTGTAGCATTCTCTGAATATGAAGGGTGATGCTTCCTCTTGGTTGTATTTTTTTATTGCTAATTAAACTGCTCTACTTCTGATATTTCATTTAAAATTAATGACAGCCAACCTGACAAAAAGAGAATTTTGAAATAAAACACATAGGCCAAGAAGCTTTTAGGTTGACTTATCATTTCAGGTTTTTCATAGCAACTGATTGCCTCGTTTCCCAAGAGCATTTGAACTGATATATGTTCCATTTTGTCAACACTAGAAATACTTCCTTTTTTTGTCAACTCTGATTCTTTCAAGTACTTTAATTATTTTTTCTTTCTCAAGTCATTCTGAAGACAAAATGTTTTGTATTTAATAACAGTGTGATAGTATCTCATGAATCTGTCTTCTATCTACATAAGACCTATGGTGCATTGAACCTCTAACAGAAAACAAATTTCATACCAATAATGTACACTCCAGCTCAGTCTACTCAAATATTAAAGCAGATCACTAAAGTCAGGATGGAAAAGGTAATGCAAAGGTTCCCTGGAAACTGAACAGTTTGGCACAGAACACTTATAATAGGTTCTAGTATTAATAATTGATGCCTGAGACCGTAGGAGTTACCATGTTCAGTCACAGAATGCCTTTCTGAATGCCCTTCTGAGTCACTGTCGTTTTTTCGCCTATGATGTCAGATGTAATTCAGTCTTGTTTGGAATCATATAGAAAGTTACACTTTTATTATGCAACTTTCATCACCATATCTACTCTATCCACAATTTGTTTTTGAATTTCTAACATTTCTCCTTCCCTTGCTGTGTTCAAGACTGCTAAAAATGAAACAAACTGATTGTTATAGCAATAGTCAAGTCTTTGTTGCTGAGCAGGAACTCTTCCCTGGTGAGGCAGAGAGTTGTGATTGCAGTGAGGAAGGCCAACTTCATACTATGCTGCATCACCAAAAGTGCATCTGAAAGCTATAAGGGAACTGTCCTTCCTCTTCACTGGCATTTGTGAGACCATAGATGGAGTACTGTGTCCAGCTTGGGCTCCCTCGTGAAGGAAAGATACGGATGTAGCAAAGAATCAAATGGAGCGCTGTTACTGGTTAATATGACTTCATGGGAGCCCTGTTGAAGCTCCATTTTTAGCTTAGCTATTTCAGTTGTAGTCCAACTGACTAAGTTGCTAGAGCAGATGGAATATTCTGGGCTCTAAGGACTCAAGCAATAAAACTGATGACCACTTAAAATAATTGTAGTTTAGGGATTCATGCTGCCTAATGTCTTCATTAATAAGGTTCAGCACAGGTGGCTGAGAATAAGAAGTTTTAAGGCTGAAGCCTGAGGAGAAGGAGGGAAAGGGGAGATACTATTGCTGTCAACAGCTGTTTGGTGGGAAGAAAAGAAGAAAAAATATAGAGAAGAAAAAATGACAGACTTGGAGTCCCTCAGTGAAAGGATGAGGGGCAGCAGTCATAAATTGCAACGTTAGTACTAGTTAGATGGAAGAAAAATGTTTCCATGATGACTGTGGCTAAAAATCTGTTTGGTAGCACTTGTTGATTCTCTAAAATGTGCTCAATGTAACTCTGAGCAACCTGATCTAGGGAGAATCATCCAGTCTGCAAAAGACCTTCAGATCATCAGGTCCAACCTTCAGACCTGAAAAGGCTTTGGTCTGGGGGCCCCTTCCAATTGTTCCGTGACTCTATGGAGTTATAAGTTACCTTAAGTTATAAATAAATAAATTCAAATGCATTATCAATAATGAAGTCTGTTACAGAAAGTATATGGATTTTTCATAGATTTCATTAAGACATTGGATTGTCTGCTGATTTCACCGTATTTTCAGTGGATGAATTCAATTCCTTCTATTTGAAACAAACAGTTAAGATACGAAAGTAACATCCATTATTCAGACTGCTTATTCCAGTAAAAATTCATTTTATGGCAAATGAACAAACCTGAGAAAAATAAAGGCAAAAGAAAATGAACTAAATTTCTTTCTACTAGGATCTTTCACCCTCTACTCCTCTTCCTTCCTCTGCTTGACCCTCTGTCCAAACAATTCTCATAAGTGTTGACAGGACTGTCAAGTTTAGTTAGCTTTTCAAGTCTCCTGGCATCCTTTCCCTTGTCAGCAAGTGTATGAAGGAGTGCTAAGCTATTATGAAGCTCATTGTAATCCATCAGATGTCCAGGAGCATCTGAGAATTACAGTAGTGTCTTGAGTCCAACAGAAGCTTCAGTTCAAGTGATACATATGATTATGTGAACAAAGGAACATTCTTTGTTAAATCAGTACAGAAATACAAATTTTAGATAGCTCATGTCAGGAGTTACAGGAAAGAAGGATGTCTCAAACAATGTGTAGGGCAGATAATAGAAAGTTTTTAGCAATTATATAAGCAGTAAAGAAAAATTATAGTGTTTTTAATATCCATGCAAACACAGTACTTTTGAGTTGATACAAAATTTTACTTGTTGAAAGATGGCATAGAATTGGCAACAAATTTTCACAAACAGTAACAGCTTTCAAGGTTTATTTTCTTGTGTATTTATTTTAAGTTAGTATAAAAGCTTCTGGAAAAGACATTAACTTGTCAATAGCCAACAACCAACAGATTTCTTTCCTACTTTAACTGAAAATATTAGATATTCAGAATATTGACTTCCACACCCAATCAGATTAAGATACCAGCTTTTGTGCTGCACTGTCGAATTTTCAGTCGAGCACCTTCACGCTTCTACATGCATGGAGAAGGACTTGCCTAAATTATGAAGAATGTATTCCTGTGAGGAAGGGGTGGGTGGTGTGGATTGTATGAGGAGAGAGAGATCCTGATGTTTCTAATACGTAGATTTGGCATTCAAGGCCATTTTTGAGTGAAACTTGAAGGTTAGTTCTCACTCTTCTGGGCTACTGATTCTTTGAGGGATAGAAGAGAGGTGATGTGTCAGGGTGTCTTCTCTTCTTCTGCTCAAGTGTGTTGTTAAATGAAGTATGTGTAATGTGCATGTGGTGACTGAAGGTCAAATTCAAGAGTTCGAGTTCCCTGTCTTTATTCATGTAACCCAGATGTGCTTGTTCTCACTACTCTCCCTGAACTCACAGTTAAACAGACCTCAATCAGATAAGAATAATGGTTAGATCAGATGTGCAAGTCTGAGTTGATGTCATTTTCTGTAGGTTCTGTGATTCTGTGCAGTTAATGAATTTCTGTTGTTTGCTTGTTTATTTAAGTCCTTGTTAATGCTTTTCAGAGGTATATTTTTTTGCTTTATTAAGTTCCATCAGTAGAAGTTTATTCATCTGATGCTGCTTTTTTAAGCCTAGAAAGCTGAACTTCTTGCACAAAAGTAAAAATATGGATCTGTAGATTGAGCTAAGATACAGTGGGTAATATCTTCAGCACACAATAAACTTCCCTTGTAGCCAAGTATTGTGTGTATTAAAGCTGAAAGACTTAAGAAAATTATTGATTGGAAATGTTGAGTGTTTCCTATTTCATAATTACCACTGCAGTCCTCACGGAGAACAATGTCCAATGTTACTTGGTTCATAATTTAGGACATTACTCCTCCATTCATGGCTGTTTCCAGAAATTAAGTGCCCATGTCTGAGAATATTTATTTAGTTGGTTTGTGCATTAAGTCTTCCAATCTTCTCTGTAGAGGGGAGATTTAATTGTTACAGAAATATGTTGAGAAATAAAGACTGCAGCCCAAATTGTAATTACTTCTCTGCATATTCTCCAATCACTTGCATGGCTTATGCTTTGTAAATTAAGTGTTAATGAAATCCAAGTGGGTTAACAGTGTGGAACATCAGAACTGCAATTGACTGGAGAAAGCTGAATATCTCCAAGGAAATCACTTCACTTGAGCAGTAACTTGGGGATGTTATGTGACATGCACAGAAACATCACTCAATTACAGAATTTATCTCAAATATAAAAAGAACAGAAAATTTATCTCATAATAAATTGAACTCATTGTGTTTTTCTTTAGGATGAATGTTTAGTATTTACTTTTCCTCTTGCATCTATTACAGTTCATGTTCCCTTTAGAAATGTTTTGTTCTCTAGCTGCCTGAGATCACTAAATTGGGATTTCAGTTATATTTTGATACAGAGGGATTCTATGCTATGAATAAATGCCATGATCATTATAAAACACCAGCTTTATGTTTAGTAACTTTAGAAGTATGATAAGTTATTTGTAGAACTCAAGAGAACCTCGACATGATTTAAAGTTTTGTACACAGTTAACAATGCTTGTTGATGCTTGCCAGAAACATGTAGGCTCAGTCACACTGTGTAGAATGCAGATGCAGTATGACGGCTTATCTCTGAATATTTGTGATATTCTAAATTTACCTGC
This sequence comes from Cyrtonyx montezumae, assembly GCF_038088225.1. Taxonomy (NCBI): domain Eukaryota; kingdom Metazoa; phylum Chordata; class Aves; order Galliformes; family Odontophoridae; genus Cyrtonyx; species Cyrtonyx montezumae. Next base: position 5,776,083 of record NW_027071914.1, on the reverse strand, counting down.
CCTTCTATTATTCCTTACCCAAGAGGGGCATTCAGATTCTTTAGAGAGTAGTCATCATTTTGCAGCAATGAAAGAATGAATTAGAGCTGATTGAGTATGTGGAAGATAGCTTCAGCATGGGTATCTCTTTGTGTCTTGTTGTCACTGTCGTATTTTCTCTAGGCTGTGCTGATGGTCTTTTTCCAATTAGAATTTACCGGGGTGGAATGAGAGTGGAAACGTGAATTTCAGCCCCCTCACTGAACCAGTCTGTAGAGTGTTTAAAAGTTGGCGTAGACTGAAAAAAATAAGCTTTTCATAATTCTAGTGCTCCTGATACAACAGGTATAAAAGGATTTGGGAAGCTCTTGCACCAAGCTGCCTGGGTTTGGGTTAAGAACAAATGAAAAATCAACAGTGACTTAAATAAAGAAATTAATATAGTTAGTGCACAAATTCCTTCTTCTCACAGAGTGAGCCTGTGAAATGAAATCAGACTTGCTTGATCTTCTGAGTTCTGGCCATTCTAAAAGAAGAACATCCTTGTTCTTAACTGTCTCGTGCATGTGTAGATTCTTCCTATAAATGCAAAGTCCTGACTAGCTCACACATAAGGTGGAGTTAAATAGCATACTGAAGGCACTCATTCTTTCTTCTTCATTAGGATTCTCTGTGACTCCTTTTAAACAAGTGTCATTGAACACATGAAGAGCATATCTATTAATTTGAGTCCCTTAGGATCATGGACTAGAGCATTTACATGATAAGAGCTGAATGCTGGGATGCTACAGGATAATCATAATTTGTACTAGACTCGTGTTTGATTCTAACTATAAAAGCAGTGTTTCTTATGTATTTGAATACTAGACACATAATCTGCATAATAATAAAGTCTTTAATAAATTTGGTATGGCCTAAGATGTAGAATTCATTAAATCTGTGTGAAAAAAGGTTATGAAGATATTTGTAGAAAAGAAATTGTAGGACTGAAGTTTACATTGTAGAACCTAAATTTCTAATAACATCCATTACCTGAAAACATTAATTCGGATGACAAAGCATTTACAAGGAAAATTACACACCCCAAAATGAAGCAAATACTAAAATAGAAACATAAATACAATGTCTATTGTAGTTACGATTACTTTAGTGCTTAAGATCTCCAATGATCATCTTCAGTGATTCCAGTGCCAGATGAGTACATCAGCAGATGGGTGGAAAAGCAGTTCAAGATTCTCAAAACATCACCACAACCACTGCAGCTCATGGCAGTGAATAGTTGATGAACTTGCTGAGTCTGGTTTGCTGAGTCTTTTAGTAGCCTTTGCTGTCTCTCATGTCTGTGAATTTGTGTTGTCAGCTTTAGAACATATCAACTTCTAGCATCTTTGGACATCACTGCATGCAGTATCCAGAAAGCAAGCTCTAATATGTTAGAAAAGGACCAAAAGGTAGATTGCTCTTTCTCGCATTCTTCTTTACTCCCTTTGAAAAAAATATTCATTCTATAGTTCTGTTGTTGTTGCTTTCTTTTCTTTCCCAATTTCAATGGCCAAAATGCATTGCTCTATTTCTGCTGCCTGAGCAGAAATTCAGCATGTGAATCTTTCCTGTCCTTTCTCTTCACGCAACCTCCCTTCCCAAGCTACCTGGCGTACTGATGACCTTTTGGTCAAGTTCTTGAAAGACTGCCCAATCTTTCTGAGAGGTTAAATGTGTTCAGTGTTAATGGACAATGGATTTTCCCAAAAGTTTAAGAAAATATCCTTTATTGTCATCCTTATCTCTCTATAAGTAATCCCTGTTGATTAGGGTGCAATGAAGTAAAGAATAATTTTAGGTAAAATGAGCAGCTTCATCTAACCATTAAACTTGAAGCAACGATTCATAAACTAGATGAAATCAGAACAAAAGTTTATCTAGAATATCATTCCTTTGTACAGTTGTTGTGTATAAAGTGACGTAGCGGTTTCAATGTGTTTCAGATTTGAATATTCAAATCTATGGATGTGAGGGTGATAACTCTATACAAATTTCAAACAAAAGTATTTTACTAAGATTAACACCATTATCTTAAATACTATCATGTTGCCTTATGGGAGCACAGGGCAAGTTCACAAAATATTTTAAATTGTATCAGTGATATTTTGTGTTGAAATACAACTGACTGCAATTGAAAGCAAAGTTCAGCCTAGCTAATTTAAATGTAACCTGGTTTGGATATTTAGAACAAAACAAAGGCATTAGTGAATGAAATAAAAAAGCATTTCTTGCTATCTACCTCACGGTGTTTGGAGGAATTTTGTATATCTTTTCAGGTTTGCTGTGAGAACAAACAAATCAACTATTCATGCTACTGGAATATTAAAATATTCAACTCATTGATTTACTCATGGTGTATCTGTGGCGTTCTCTCTCTTGAATTCAAAGCAGATGCTTGATTAGTTCAATTATACAGATTATGTTATAGGAGACAGTAGATTACTCTTTGCATATCATCATGGAAGGATTTTAAAGATATTAGCTCATCATTTGCAAAATAAACAATGTTTATAAAAGCAGAGGCTGATCATCTTATTCTAATCCTTAGGAACATCAAATATTACCCTAGAATATGCTGGTGCAAATAATTCTGTCTGAACTCAAAATAATTTTTGGAAAACTTACTTTATTACTTCACTTAGTAGACAGAAAATGCTGTAGAATATTTGTTTCCTTTTCATCTTCTTAAGCATATATTTTTCAATGCACTGAACATAACCAGTTTTCGAAACTTTAATGAAAACAATATATCACTTACGAAGAATTTTGCGTAAGATCTGGGAAATCTTATATCTCCACGATTGTTTAATTTGTCAAACTGTTTGTGGAAAAATTCAGCCCCGGAAATTTATCTTATACATCTCTCTGGACCTATCAAAACAATGGAAGGTAATAAGGGAATACATTGTAATGTATTTTTTCCTCTAAAAAGCATATGCTATGAGTGGTACATAGGTCAAACAGTCTTGTTTTGCTTTCTTTCTGAATGTTTCCTCAGACAAGGAGTATAAATCAAATTTTGTTTTTTCTAATTCTGAAGTGCTTCTTTGCCAGACTCTTGTTTTAAAGACTAATTATGTTCTAATTACAACATGAATGTAGTTGTTCAGTTTGGAAAATAATGATTGTGGTAATAATCTGTTTCACTTAAATACAAAAAGCTCTTAGATATTTGAGGAGGAGGGGGAAGCAGAGGGATGAAGAGGAATTCTTGGCCAAACATTATACAGCATTTTTTCCATGGTCAAGTACACCTAGAATTCAGTGTCTCTAGACAGTGAATTAAGATAGACTATCCATATAGCTAATATATATATTTATAAATGGCAACTTCAGTGATTATTTCTGTACCTGTGTTTGAAAAGACAGGCAGCCAATAGTTGAAGAGTACGTCTTTGGTAGGGTGATACTCTCACTTTGCAGTCACCTGCATTAATTGGTCAGTCCCTGTGCTTACAGGTGTTCCAGTTAAAGGTGCTAAAGTTCTGGCAGTGTTGTTTCAATCATTAGATTTTTAAGCACAAACCCAATGAAATGCAATAAAAGTAACTGATGAATCAAAACAAACAAGCAAGCAAATAAAGTTATCCCCACTTACCTGCTCCTGTTTGCATACAGTACTGTTTTTATTAGAGTTTAAACAAAGGCCAGAGACAGAAACAACTGACATTAAGGCATGTGTTACATTTTGCCAATGCTTTGCAGAGGGATTAGACGTTTTCAGAATACACTGTTGCTGAAACCTGTCTGTTGATATGTTTAAACGTGCTTTTTGACTTCCAGGAGTCCAGTGTGGTATTAAAAGACAAAGAAGTTTGGATTTCTGAGTGCCCATTTAAATAAAGTATTTAGAGTACTAAGGTGGCTCTTAGCTGCTTTTTCATAACCGAAAGTCATTTAGGTTTATCATGCTTACTATCTGTAAATATTATTTCAAGAATTCTGCATGCATAGGCTTTGCAGGGCTGAGAACTGTCGGGAATATCATGTTCATTGTAGCCAGCATCCCCTTCCTGCTCTTCTTGTGAGACAGTAAGAAATTTGTATTGATGCAACAAGCTGTGGCTTACTTTCTGATGTTTGCTTTTAATATTGTTTATAGTGTTATAGAAAGTCTTGAATATATTTATGTCCTAGAAAATTCCTTTTCTACCCAACTCTAGGTATAATATAGTGTATAGATTATGTCTGAACCATGCACAGATAGGAAGTGTAATTGACAGGAGAATTTTAAATGAAGTTCATATAACTGCTGATGGGTAATACTGAAACGCAAAGTGAGAACAGCCATCCTTTGCTTCATGTGGTTTTTAATCCTGGTAATTTCCTTTTAGAAAGGAAAGTGGCTTTCCCTTACTTCATTATGTTGCATATAAATGAAAAGTAGGCAATAGATAAATATCTGTTGTCATGACAAAGAAAGCAGTTGTAGCATTTACAAAGAAGAATGCTAACTTGTGTTTACGATTTTATTATTGCTTTCACATCCTGAGCTAAGCAAAATTATTCATTGTGGATTATATTGTTTGTTTCTATTAGCACATGAATCAAAGGAAGTTCAGCTTAGTCAAACAGTGGGAAAAAATGGATGTCAATGTCCATGATTAATTTAAACAATAAGTTGTTGAGTGTCCAAAAATACATTATAATGTCAAACATGAAAAGAGGTACTGTGTAATATCATGATTTTCAAACAGTGGCAGTAGCTCTGAGATTTCTCATAGCATTAAATAAAAATGTTGCATCTGTTTGAAAAGAGATCAGGATATAAGTTCCCTGGGGGTGGGCAGGGAAGAAAATGATATGTGCTAAGGGCACATAAATGATTGATTCCAGTCACATAAAATCAGATCTCACAGGGATCAGTTAGTGTCTCCAGTAGAAAGAAAAGTTTTACTTTTTTTTTTTTTAACAAATAAATTACAGATAAAACAAAGTGTTTGGAGTCATGCAACTTATCCAGACTGCACTTTAAATCTGCTATGGATGTAGTGGAACTGGGGAAGAAAGCCACATTACTTACAGAAGTGTTTATCCACGGTGTGGATCAGTATGGCTTCTGGTCTAGGGTCACTTCTTGAACGAAAAGTCATTTATATTTGTTTTGTCCCATATGAAATCTAATGTTTTTGTAAAAATCATACTTCTGGAGACCAATCTGTAGATAAATCTAAGATCTTTAAAGCTGTGCAGGCAAACAGTTTTTGCTGGCTCCAGACTGAGCACGTGGATCTATTGGAATAAAGGTACACTGTACTGTCTGATTTAATCTGCATTTTATTGGAGGTTTACTCCAGGCATCCGCATCCCCTATTAGTGTGCTCATAAAGAGAGAGATTCATTCAATGTATTTTACTTTTAAACTTCTAGTTTGCTTGCTTTCTTGTCTTACTCATGGCATCTTACAATGACCATGCTTCCGGGGGAGGAAGGTATTCCACTTAGTAAAAAGGCTCAGGCCATTATCTAGTTCAGTCCTTTTCCTCATCCTTATATATGTTTTCATCCTCCTTTTAAGTCAGTGGAAAAATCTACTGCTTTCAATAAAGAAAAAAATATTTTTAGATCATGTAACCATAACATGCATTGAATAATTAGTGCTTCCAACTATGATTGATCAAGAATATCACTTGTTAAAGGCAAGTAGAAGTGTGCTGCAGTGGGCAGGTTAATTGCCAAGACCTCTGAACTTGGCACAACTTAGTACAGTAGCACACTGTTAGAGTGTAAATGCTTTCAGAGGCAACAGGCTGCTCTTTGAGCCTAAGGTCCTCTTAAGGAGATGTCCTTCCCGCAGTTGGTTCAGTTCTTGACAGGGTGCTGTCCCATGGACCTGTGGATTGATCAGTATATTTGAAAATGAGCAGGGTTTCCTCAACTTTGTCATTTGACAAGTTTGGCTCAGAGAACAGCCCAGTGGGTCTGTTATTTCAGGTGTCTGGAGGAGTCTCCAGGACCCACCAGGGGTCTGCAGGAGGTTCAACTGAATCTGCATCCAGCAAACAGATAAGACATGAAAATAATCTGTGTGACTGTGTCATTTTAATTTCTGTAATTTATGTTTATTTATATATTTGCATTATATAGTGCATATAATGTTCTGTATATCCCTTTTATAAAACAAAGATTGGACATAATTTTAGATACTTTTCACCTTGAACCACAGTTTAAAACAGTATTGTAACTAATTGCAGCACTGATATCCAAAGAGGAATAGACTTTCTTTTAATTCAGGTTGGTTCCAGTATTTTTAATATTTAGTTAAACCTGAGGTCAAAATATATCCAAATGGCCTCTGGGTTAAGCCAAGCTTACAACTCATGTTCTGCATAGGTTAGTAAACAGTAAGCTGGAATGCTGTAAAATGAATGACTTATCTATTGTTTCTGATTCTTGTATCATTGATTTATATGAGTGATAAAATATTTATATTTAAATATAAATATGTAGATATGGCATGCTCCTAAATCATGTTAGTAGAACATTACATTCAACTGGGATGATGGGTATACTTTTGAAAGATGGAACCTAAAAGAGAATCATTACATCTTTTATATTGTTTAAAAATACTGCTTCAGTCAGAACTCTTAGTGGGGAGCAAAAAAAAAAAACAAAAAAAACAACAAACCTTTTCAATAGACAACATAAAATTTACTAGAATGTATTTCTATTTCTGTAAATCTGAGAACTCTGCTTCACTTTTTTACATGTGTGCTGATGTAATTGGTAGAGAACAGGGCTCTTTAGTTGGTTGTTATCTTCAAATTCTGAACTATGCTCTACGGAGGAATTTTCTTTCATCAGTAATAGCCTTTGGCTGTGATCTTATCTCTATTTCCATCCTAAATAGTACTATCATCTTTGGCACTGTACTATGTGATCATAATAGGGGAAAAAAAAAAAACCTTTCCTGCTATTCTGATTCACGGACTTCTGAAATAGAAGCTATTGTATTTCTCTTCTTGCTATCTAAGGAGTGTTGAGGATCTAGAACACCTCTGGGTAGTGAATTGGATATTTAGCCAGTGTATAGAAGAAACCAGTTGTCTTCTATCAACTTCATACATTTCCATTTCTTCTGAAAATACAGTACCACGTACACACAGAGAAATTCAAGATCTACCATATCCAACTATCATTTTTTTACCTGAACAGTAATGGATGATCAAAGGAACTGTACCTACACTGTATGTACTACTTGTAGTCTGAGACCAAAGCATCTGCAGTAACTGATGCACATATGAACAACTTACAACAACATTAGGTTTTTTTTCTTTGCCCTTTTACTTCTAGAGGAAAGAAATATCTCAGTGAGTGGAAACTAGCTTTAGATTTTCTAAAAACTTAGATTCATACCAGAAAAGGTGTGTATGTTTTGGTAAATTCAGAACTCCTTATGGGCACTGGTAAGAGGTATGTTCAGTAGGGATTTAGCAGAACATTATGCAAGTATGTATCTGAAGTGGCAGCTGGGAATCTTATGTATTTGTTCCCACAGTTGTATTTAAACTGCTGTGGTTATTTTACAGAATGATCAAGATAAAGAAGAGAATTGCAAAGATGTTAGCTAACTTTGTTACAGAGAAAATGCAATACATAATAATGCTTGAAAACAGTTGGGTGTAAAATTCAGAAGCAATGCCTAAAATTAGGAAACTATAAATGTTTTCAAATTCATGTATTTCTAGGCTGTGGTGTTCCATAATTTAAAGATCAAGATATCTTAAACTAAAATCTGAAAAAAATAAAATAAAAAAAAGGACAGGGAAGAGAGTTATATCTGCTGTGCCATTTACAGTATTTTTTTTTTAATCAGCACTCAAGCCAATAAATGTGGGGTTTTTTTGTGTGTGATTTTTAGTTGTGTTTGAGTGGTAGTCTAATTCCAATTTGATTCTAGAATAAGTTTCCTTGCCATCATAAAATAATCCTAGTAAGTAGAAAATTTCCTTGTGTGTTGCTTGCCTTAGCGTATGTACTACAGTGAAGAACATTTAACAAGTGAATACTTAATAACTCTGCACAGCACAGACAGATAAACTGTGTTATCGTGTGTTGTCTCCTAGTTTTTCAGTGTATAGTCAGATCTAAAATGTGAAAGGCAGACAGTGTTAGGTTAATTCATCCAAATTTTAAAGCTCTATGTGAGTGCACTTTGCTTGCACAATGCAGCCACCGCATAAGAACTGACCTTGGGGTTATGTATTCAAATGTCTTAAAAGCTTCTAGGTCAATCTTCAAATGAAAAATGTCATCAGTTGTAGTAGCGTATTTAAGAACTTTAAAATTGTTTAATTGATATTCAGTGAATAATTTCATTATATTCCACTGAAGCAAATGACCAAAAACTAGTGGGACTAGATTATACCAAATAAGCTGTAGATTCATGTGTTTTTTCACTTGTACTTCCAAAAAAATAAAAAGGCAGGATTCTTTTTCTGGTTCATGGAATCATAGAATGGCCTGGGTTGAAAACGACCTCGAAAAACCATCTAGTTTCAAACTCGCTGCCCTGGGAAGAGTCACCAACCACTATACTAGGCTGCTCAGAGCCACATCCAGTCTTGCCTTGAATGCCTCCAGGGTTGGGGCATCCACAACTTCTCTGGCCAACATGTTCCAGTGTGTCACCACTCTCTGAGTGGAAAAATTTCCTCCTAATATCCAACCTGAACCTCCCAGACTTAGTGTAAAGCCACTCCCCCTTGTCCTATCACTATCTACTTGTGTAAACAGTCATTCCTCCTCCTGTTTATACACTCCCTTCAAGAACTGGAAGGACACAATGAGGTCTCCCTGGAGCCTTCTCTTCTTCAAGCTAAGCAAGCCCCATTCTTCAGCCTTTCCTCATAGGAGAGGAGCTCCAGCCTTGGGATCATTTTGGTGTCCCCCCCCTCTGGACCCATTCCAAGAGCTCTGTGTCTGTCTTGTACTGTGGGCCCCGGGCTTGGACGCAGTACTCCATATGGGGCCTCACAAGAGCTGAGGCGGAACTATTACCTCCTTGTCCTAGCTGGCCACCCTTTTATTAATGCAGCCCAGAATGTAGTTGGCCCTCTGGGCTGTAAGCACACACTGCTGACTCCTGTCCAGCTTCTCACCCCACAAGTTCTCCACAGGGCTGCTCTCCAGTTCTTCCCCCAGTCTGTATACCTGGGATTGCCCTGGCCCAAGTGCAGTACCTTGCGCTTGGCCTTGTTGAATTAGGTTCACACAGACTCACTTCTTCAGCCTGTCCAGGACTCTCTGGATGGCTCCCCTTCCCTCTGTTGTATTGACTGAACTGCTTGGCTTGGTGTCATCTGCAAACGTGCTGTCATCTATGTCACTGATAAAGGTATTGAAGTGCACCAGTCCCAAGACTGCCGTTCGTGGGACATTACTTGTAACCAGCCTCTACCCAGGCATAGATCCAATGGTCGCAACCCTTTGACTGTGACCAGCAAACCAGTTCTTAATCCATCAAACAGTCCATTCTTCAAATCCACACCTCTCCAGTTTAGTGAAAAGAATGTGGTGAGGGACCATGTCAAAGGCCTTGAAATAGTCCGGATAGATGACATCTCTCGCTCCTCCCCTCTCCACCAATGCCATCGCTCCATCATAGGAGGCCTTTCTGTTTTTATGTATTTTTCTTCATATAAGTACAAAAGGAGCAAAAAAACAGGACAATCTGATAGAATTATTCGAACTTTTACTAAGTTTGATAAATTCCTCTGTGGTTTGATAACAGTCTTAGATTCCCCCCCCACACCCCTCGATATGCTTAAATATTTACCTTTAATACTGGACTTTTTGCTACTAATATTGTATATCACTAAACAATGTACTCTGCTTAATACCAAACTTTACTAGCATCCTCCAGCTCATTAGTTTTTATTTCTGTACAGGTTGCTGCTTATTCCTGTTGTCCATCTACACATCCTTCTCTTAGAGTTATGCCAGTGCTTCTCCTAATTACCTTGTTGCTTGCCATGAGACACATTGCCAGATTTCTTTTTGTATTACAGAGAGATTGGAGTGACTCCATGTTCATCATAAAAATCTGACTGTCTTATTAAAAGAATATTACCTTATTCTATCACCAAAAGATGGCTCATTTCACGCTTGGTAAATCTTTGTAGTATTTTAATTCATTTTCCACCTATCCTTTTATTCCTTTTTCTTATAAAGGCACAAACATTAGAATAGAAACGCTTCAGCTGGGAGGAACTTCATGGAGAATCCAACTTTCAGACTACTTCAGGCCTACCCAGAGTTAAAACAAACTAAGAGCATTATCCAAATGCCACCTATTAACAGAAAGCCAAGGGGCATCAACCACCTGTGAAGTCTGTTCCAGTGTCCTCTGGGTAAAGAAGTTTTTCTTTATGTCTAGTCTGAACCTCCCCTGACACAGATTTGAGCTTCATGTCCAGTTTTTGTACGTTGCTATGATAAAATAAAATATAATTGGCCTGATCTTATTTTTCATCTGCTAGCATAGGTGAAAGCAACATACCAACTTTGTGTGTAGAAATGCCTCCAAGTGGTCTCAAAAGGTGAGGTGCTGTGAGTCTGCTATAGAGATACTCCATTGAACTCTGTCAAAGCATTGCTAGCTACTCAGTTTGCATGGAGGGGGGGCTAAATTCTAGGTATTCATAGTAATGCATTTAATATAAAAATGTATAGTAATATATAATATTATGTAATTAATTATACATAGTAATATATAATAGTGCTTTCATTTGCTGTCTATATATGCCAGCATAGGCTGGTTAAGTTAACATATTATAAGGTTGGATCAATGAGAACTCTAATACAGACATTTCTTGGCAAATTAGGTGCTTCTCGTGATGTTCTATTTGTTTTCTAATTTCTAACAAGTCAGTTGTTTGAGTGACTTGCATTTCCAGTGAAGAAGTTCCACTTCTAGCTGGGTATTCCGTTTTCTCTTAAAATGACTGGAAACCTCTTCATTACAAAGTGACTTCATTAGATGATGGGTGGATATAACTCATCACCCTATCTATTCGTTTCCCCATCTATTACCCGCTTTATTAAATTAAACAGATAAGAATGTGATTCAAAAGAAACTTCAAGTTTTCTTTCTTTTCATGAAACAAGGCAGTGACACTTCCCCATCTCTGTAAACTTGTTCTCCTTTTAACCAGTTGACCTCTTCAGGTTTGCTGTAGCAGTGGTGAGCAATAGCTCAAGACCTAAAGCACTGAGAGCATGATGTCACCATTTTATTTTCTTGATATGTATCAGAATATTAAAAAAAATGTAAAAGAGGAGTTCACAAGTCATTTTAGGCTGGAATCTTTTTTATCTGGAGTTAACTTCCTGCATGTTTGAGAAGGTGAATACTGTTTTCAGGGTATGTGTTGCTAAAAGCATCAGCCCAAAAGTATATCCATTTGCTAGAAGGGATAATTTCATTTAAACTAATAAGATACCAAAAACGGGAGACCAAAATTTTTTTTTACAAACTGACCACATGGGAAGACATAGCATCAGTGTATCTTTCTGTTGTTTTGATAAAGTTGGAAGCATTTCTAATATGGTTTATTTATATTTACATTATATTTTAAAATGTTTGAAGTTGTGTAAGATGTGAGCCAATTTTCCCAACTATATTTACTTTATGAAACAGTATATTTATTTATTTATATATGCAGTCTCTCTAGGTTGTAGAGAACTATAAACAGTGAAGCTACGTGAATGCTAATGTATAATATAAGTTGCATTCTTGGTTGTACTCTGAGTAAAGAAATTGCTCATAGAGTAGATGTTTTCATTTTCTGTACTGAAAGTACTTCTCTGTACAAAGGACTTCAGTGTTACAGGTCAAGATCACAATACAGAAACAATGGAATAATCCCATTTATCATTTGACGAAGAAATTGAATTGTTTCTCTTCAGTTTAACAGAATCACCAGATTTTTTTCTTTAACTCTTAGCAAATACAGTTTTTAGTGACAATATAACCAGACTGTAATAATATATTGATGCTAATTTATCAAAGTGCTTAGTGTGGAATTTTAAAGGCAGCATATAATTTTGTGGCAAACCTTTTAGCAGGTCTGTAAATTGACATCTCCTGTAATCAGCATCTCAGAAACAATAGTTTTCAATCAATCAGTGGTACAAAAAAAAACCCCAAAACAAAGAAAAACAACAACCCTTCTGTAATACACATAGAGCTCTCCAGAGAATCACTGTGCTTCATAATTCAACCATGTACTTTTCCTTTGTGAGTCATAACAGAACAGCGACCATTTGGAGCCCTTTAAAATGACAAAATAAAAGGAGTTCAACACTGAAAAGAAAGAAATGCCAGTTAAAAGCTGAAAACAATTTCAAAACGATGCTTTTTCCATGCAATAAATACTCAAACTTCAGTTTAGACTTTTCTATTAAGCAGCTATTGTTATTGGCATGGATTTCTACTTCTCTGTAAAAGAATCAGTGCACTTAGGACAAGATTTGTGCCTTTTAACTACAATAAGTGCATTAGTGGGAAAAGGTGGTAGAATTTGTCACGTCCAAAATATACTTCTGTGTTGTCCTACACTTTTATAACCATTACAGGGGTATTTGCTCCAAAGGCAGTGTTCATATTTCTTTTCTTTTACTTCTGTTAGGAGGTTTGTTTCCTTTGCAGTGTTCTTCACGTGGATTTTGGCACACAGTGCTGGTTTTGTATTGCTATCATTTTGTCTGGAAGAAGAATTGAATATGAGATTAATGAGATTTCAGATAAGCAGAAAAAAAAAACACATTTTTTTTACTATCTGACTTCTGTGTGTCTAACTTCCACTGCTGGTAAAGATGTTCCTCAGGCTCTTTGAAGTCAGTTAGGTAATAGCTGAAGCACTGACAACTGACCTTTTCATCTGTTGTTAGCATACAGAAGTTAATTTAAAAGATTAAATCGTATTGCTCAAGGAATGGATGTGCTTAACAAACCAGTATGTTCATAGGTGTATTTGGATTATACGTAGTTGTTTCATTTTTTTAATCTGTTTCACTGACAATTGAAGTAACTTTTCTTGAACAGAAATGTTAGGCTGTTAATCATCCTGTTTAGAACAGAGAGTGACTTGAAAACAATGTGTTGTCATTGTAATTTGTGATAACCATTAACTTGGATTTTCCAATATACAGTCTTAAATGCTACATAAGTAGTTCAGAAGCAATTAGATTTTGGTTTATCACGTCTGCACTGAGGAATATTTTTGCAGGGTTCTTGTTGATCTCACCTCTGTGTGTTTGAAGTTCAAACCACTTATCAGAAATGTCATCTCTACGTTTTTGTTCCAGGAATGATCAGCTATTAAGGGCACTACTTGAGAGTGAGGAATGTGCATGTTACATACATGGGGCTTAGGCTATTCAAGTCAATGAGAAGGCATTTGTTTTCCTTAGAAACCTTCTCCAAGTTATATTATGATGCTCTTTCAACCTTAGTATTGCTTGATGAGTAAAGCTGCTTAGACAAAGGCAGTGAAAAAGGGTGTTAAAACTTGCCATGTGGCAACACCAAAAGAATAAACAGAAAGTCAGTGAGGTGAGAAGTAAATATAGATTTGAACTATTGGCTTGTCTTGGTAAAATTAATTGTACAAACGCTGGTATGCAGTGATTCACGTGAAGCATTAAGATCTCTATTTTTTTAATCAGGAACAAGTAAAGCAGGAATGAAATGTGACGCAACAGAAATTTGAATGTGCAATCACAAATGCCATTCACATGTGTTTTCATTTTATCTTGGCCTTAGAAACATCATTCTCTACAACTTGAACGGATGTGTGTGAACTATTGATGTGCCTGATACTTTATATTCTAAGAATAAATAACCATGATGTTAAGAAAACAAACATAGCATTGCACTGTCAATTGAAATTACCCCGATGTTTGCCCCAGCACTCCTGAAGCAGTACAGACACATTGGTCTGTAGGGGTTGGTGACCCTGCTTTAAACTGACTAAGCTGAGCAACCTATTGTATTAGGTTTTTCTGTTTATTGCTTAGGATATAAACCAATGTATTTTCCCTTATGATAGCAGATTAGGTTGAAATATTTTCTGATTGTGTTTATTGTGGCCTACATTAAAAAAACAAAAATACATGAAAACATCTTAGAATCATGTATGTATTTTGGTTTGTAGAAATAAAAAGGTGTTACTTCATGTTCAGAATGTTTTAAGAAACTAATTCATTATTTTTTCTGGTATGAGTACTTAGATTAAGAGCATTTATCTCCCTAGGTATGCTCTATTTCATATAATAGTTGTTCTAATCTTGCATTAATTAAAAGTTGTTCAAGGGTATTTCTGTGCATGGTTTGCTGGAAATACTACAGTTCTTGGGGAAGTAATTTAATAATATTACAATGTGAATTTATTTATCTGTATTGACTAGGAGAAAGAATTGCAGGTATTCCTCCCGATTTATACCTTTTAGTATGATGATCAGATGAAGCACTAGTAGCAGTAAAATACTTATTTTCTTTCCAATAAAAAAACAAAACAAAACTTATAAGGAACTGGTTCCTGGGGATTCAGGGTATATCTAAGAAAACTTGATCACCAGTTTCAAAATGGAATACTACAGCCTAGAAAGTGAATCATGCTGTGAGGGGATGGCCGGCAGATCAGAGACATGAATGTCCCCCTCTATTCTGCCCTTCTGAGGACCCTTCTGGAGTAGTGCATCCAAGCCTGGGGCCCCAGCACTGGAAGGATGGAGTTGCTATTGGAGTTGGTCCAGAAGAAGCCATGAGGATGCTCAGAGGGCTGAGCACCTCTCCTGTGATGACAAGCTGAGGGAGCCAGGCTTATTCAGCCTGGATAAGAGAATGCTCTGGGGAGACCTTCTTGTGGCCTTCCAGTACCTGACGGGGCTTACATAAAAGATGCGGAGAGACTTTTTATGAGGGCATATGGTGATAGGACTGGGGTCAGTGGTTTTAAACTGAAATTATACACATATAAAGAAGAAAATGTTTACTTGGGGATTAGTGAAACATTGGTACAGGTTGCCCAAGGAAGCTGTGGATGCCCCATTCCTGAAGGCGTTCCAGGCCAGGTTGCATGGTGCTTTGAACACCCTGATGTAGGAGCAGGTGTCCCTGCCCATGGCAGCAGGTTAGAACCCAAGCCGTTCTATGATACCATTGAACTGAATCTCTGAACTTCCGAAGGGAGGATTCAGAAAAAATAAATAAAAAAATAAAAGAAAAAGAAGGCCAGAAAATAAAGCCCTTATTAGTTTTTACATACATCCCTGCTCAGACTGATGTGAATTTGGTGATAATCTGAGCTCTACTACTTTTATTTACTAAAAAATGTACGGTAACCCAACACTCATTCTTAAAATTGGAGGATCTACATAGGAAAATTAACCTTTCTTTTCTGTTGCTGAGTTCATCTATGCTGAACAGCTATTTAAAATAAATCTGGGGAACAATTGTGTTAGAGGGACTACACTGTCTTTTTCATCTTCATCTTAGAGCATCTACTTTTGTACTGCATGCCAATGAACCATTTCTAACATTTCCTGTATATTTCGTTGACTAAACTGTAGAAGATGAGCTTGTGAATAAATGAAGGCACATGTTCCACGTCTCTAGAATAGCAAACTGCTATAGTTCACAGATGCAATAAGAGGCTCAGAGCTTTGCAATCTGCAGAGTATCTTGTAGGCAGTGCTGCCGAGAAGAATTAGGAAGATGATAAAACCATGCTGATGTTATAGTGGCTTGACATCATGTGTTCAGGTTACATTACATAAAATTTACAAATGTTCAATATAAAACAGCATACCTTGAAGCTTACCTGGTCACTTATTTAGTAACTTTCATTTATTTTTTCCTGATAGGAATAATAAAGAAGGTGAGGTGCTCTGACCTCCTTGCACTCACTGCATAGAAACATAACTAGGGTTCTGCCAGAGAAATAAATTATGATTTGGAAAATGGCAAGATCTGGATCTCTGCCAATTTGCAAGCCAAGTGGGCACTTTGCTATTTCTGATGACGTCTGCAATTTTAACTGTCCAAAAAATGGGGATTTTTTCCTCAGTGTTTATTTTTCTTTTGCATCAGCAGGTGACATTAGAAATAGTGATGCTGACTGATTATAGTCTGGAATACTAGCCAACTTCTTGATTGTCAGTGCTAAAACATTTCTTACATAAGATTTGTACATTTTCACCAATGTTTCTGCATCAGGCTGTTTTCTGAATGGATGTGTTGTGTAGGTGATATTTTGGTAGAAGTATAATATGTACATATTTTTGCTACTGTCAGTTTTTGAAAGTGTTTATGATGTGTATCAATGGTGATGAAAATACTTTCCAGGAGTGCAACAAGTTGTGCAAAGCAAAACGTACCTCTCTAGAAGTAGATAACTACATTTAGAAATGCAACATTTCCAAAGCTTCTTTCTCAATCTATTTTTTTGTTGTTGCTGTTTTTGAGTTATTTTTTCTCAGTAGACAAGATAATTAGTTAATTTACTTTCTCTTCTTGAGATTTAAACTTGGGGCAAGAGTAAGATCTATGGGGTTTATTCAGATTAAATGCTAGGCTCAAGTTCTTCAGCGGAGTATCCAACACCTCTGAAAGAAAGGAATAAAAATGCCATGTGCTGAGTGCTGAAGGTGGAGGAGCGGAGTGTCCTGCTCTCAAGCTTTCCAGAAGTGGTGGCCATGGTTGTACACAGTACTGCTCTGCACAGCCTCTGGGAGTGGTATGCACAGAGTAGGCTGGTGACTGTAAGCTCGGATCAGGATTCCTGAGGGGTTTCCATTGCTCGTGCTCAGAGCTGAGGCTGTGTGCCATGGAGGCCTGGGGCACTGGAAGTCAGTGTCCTGTAACCTGTGCTTCCACTGCCTGCTGAGTCCTCCAAGTGAGAGGATGCTGCACTGAAAAGAATAGAAAAGAGATCAAATGTATTCCTGAGCTTCAAAAGCCCATAAGCAAGTTCTCAGTCTGCTTTGTAACATGTAATTCATGTCTACGAATGCAGCATGTTCCTGCCATTGTTTAACTAAGGGAGAGATATCGCAATCTGAAATTTCACTAATGTCTGCAATAAGTTTTATGTACAGTGTGTGTGTGTTCAGAGAGTGACTGCTCCTGTTGTGTTTCATCCTTGTAGGCGGTCTGTAAAGAAAATAAGGGAAAGGAAGCAGACAGTGGAATGCTAATCTTGTTTTGGGACCAGCAAATGTAGTGATCAAGAAAAGCAGTTCCTATTTGTGCTCTGAGCAAGTATCTTTTTAAAAAAATAGTATACCTTTTTAATTACAAAAAGCTTACATTAGGCATTGTCATCTCAGAGCTCAACAAGGTAAAAGCAACAAAATCATCTTAAGACCTAGCAGATGCTCCTTGATATTAGAAGCAGCTTTCTGTTTGGTGCAGTTTTAATTTTATTGTAATTATATAAATGACAGCATTTTTGTCTGGAAACATTAGTCGTATGAACAGTGATTTCTGAGTTTATGGGCTATTAAGTATTCCTCAGCACTTTGCACTTTAAATTAAATAGCTCCTTAATATGCTGTAGATGTACAGATTAAAAAAAAACAGTACTGATCAAGTTTTTGAGTTTGTAAATTTTTCAGCGTATATGGAGATTTATTTGCTTTTTGAGCAGGTAATTGGATGAATACAATTTTTATAACTAGGAAATTTTAAAGTTTCAATATTACATATTTTTTTCTGTGGACATCCTGAGTGCCTTAGTATTTTCTTATCTATTATAATGTGAAGTTTGAAAGTTCCTCATGAGGTCATACTCCTGCTTCACAAGAGATCAGCTACGGATGGTGGATATTTGTCCTGTCAGTTGTTTGTCTGGGAATATGGTATTTAATCAGTTCAATTGCAAAAATGTTCATCTACCTTAGAACTTGGATTCTCAATTCCCTCAAATTAATGCTCTCGATGTACAGAAAAATGCTTTCTGTGCCTTCGTTTTTTTTCATGAGCGATCTTCTGTCTTAGTGTTTTGCTAAACATCTCTGTGCTGGTTAGAATTAAAGCACAATGCCTGTTCCTTTGATGTGTTGTAGATAACTTTTTCTAAATTGTACATTATATTTTACTTTATTAATTGTTTGAGGCAGGTTTAGTTCTTTTTATTGCTGAATACTTGAGTGTCTAAAGTGACTATGAATGGTGTTTCAAGCTTTCTTAGGATGCGTATGGATGCATTTTGATTTTGCAGAATGTTGGTCTCTGTGGATGGCACTACTGGTTCATTTGCTGTTTCATTGATCCTTGAGGAATTCACGAAGAATCCAAACAAAACAGTTAAGAGAATGCTGCCGTTTGATCTCAATGCGTGCGGTTCAGAAGCCCTTTTTTCCCTGTGCATATTAAAACAAAATCTTCAAATTGTATTTGCAATGGTAGTATTTCAAAGAGGTTTAAGTGACTTAGATGTGTAAACTTCACTGCCATCAAAGTCTAAATTCTGAAATACAGCTGATTTTTTTTTTTTACTTACTTTTCTAAGGAAAGGGAACTTAAACAATAATGTTGCCAGTGTAAAATGAAATTGGAACTACATCTTATTGTAATACATTTTTTGAAAGTTTTTTTTCAGGTAGGAGTCAGAATCCAGGAAATACAGTTGGTAGTAATGCAGTCTTCTCTATAGGTCTTAATTCTAAATACCCATCAGTACTTCTTTCTGCCCGTACACCTTTGTGCTGGGTCACACAAACCATTTCCTGTTTTGGAGGGAAAAATTTTACTTCTAAAGTACTTAAAATTACTCCAAATAAATTTCATTGATGGCACCAGCTGCAACCCTATTGTTATTGATGTTATGGCATAGACATTGGTAGACTCCAAATAGGTCTTATGCATTGAAATTCTTTGGCTGCTGAAACTGTCTTAAGTTGTCTTAAGAAGAAATGCTGTCAGCAGTCTGAGAGTAAGGTTCACACTCACTATATTAAGTAAAGCTTGGTATAACTGAATAACAGATTGCAGATGAATACCAAACTAGTATTTAATATTTTTGTTGTAGCTGTAGTAAAGGCTGTGGTAGTCTTCCATAGGAAGGAAGCATTAACTAATTTACAAAAGCTTAAACTTGTTATTATGTTCATGTCTACACACAAAAATACTGAAAGAATGGTATAAAACTATGAAAACTTCAAACTTAGGATAGATAAAGTAAGGCAGGAGCTTGTAGACAGCAAGCAAATACCTTTGCTGTTCAGGCAGAAGAATGCTCCATCTTGAAATACAGAGAGTTTCTATGCATTCTTTGTTAATTCACTTAAAACCAAATTATCCCAAATCATCCTTTTATTTATTTATTTTTTATTTAATTTTTTTTATCTCTGTTACTTGAAAATTTTGGATGTGATTTGTGAAGGTACTCCAGTTTTGAAAGGCCACATCCATTCATCAGAAGTTGTGCTTTGAAAATACAGGAGACCGAGTATTCAAGTAAACTGCTGAACCAAACTGGTCAACCAGCTTCTGAGAATGGAGGAGGCCTGAAAATCCAGGGGGCAAGTCATAGAGCACAACTGGAAAATGTGAGGGGGGTACGAATGAGTGTCTTGGAAGAAATCAGACTGAACTCTGAATCAGGGATTCATATCAGTGTGAAAAGCCAGTGAGCATAAATGAGAGGAAGAATCTCAGATCTGACTGCTCACCTTGTCTTGAAGAAAGGCTGGGTTAATCACCACGGGGATGGTGTATGAGTGCTGTTGATGCTTTGAAGAACCTGCAGGGCTGAAGTCTGAACAGATATGATGAAAGCCTCAAAGGTCACAGCTGTGAAGCACCAACCTGAGTAATATGTATGTTGACCTGATGTTGTCACATGCTCTGTAGGTTGGCAAATTCTGATGCGATTTTCATAATGAATGCAAAACAAAGGATCTTTGTGCCACTTCAAAATACAGATTTCTTAATTTATTTTGTTACTTTTGTCAACAAATCACCTTATGTCTTTCATTCATTTTTGAAAAGGCTGATCTTTTTAACACCATTCAGCCTAGAAAGCTTCATCTGTTGTGGAAAACTGGAAGTCTCTTTATATACAACTATCAAATAAATCCATTTGATAGTCGTGCTTCCTTATCTGTAAATCTCTATTTTGCTGTCAATCTCTTTGAAGTAGTTTATTGGACAAAAATTATCCTTTCTTTCTTCTGTGTAGCCTGGAAACATACAAAGAAACCCTATCCTTTCAAAATTTCCTAAATTAAAGATGTACATGCATCTAATACTGTCTTCACTGTATTGCAGTCAATTTGCAAAGACAGGAAGGATATCAAAATGTCCTCTAGCTCTGTTGCATGCTCTTTTCATAAAAGAAAGACTGAGCTAATGTAAGCCAGACAGCTTCCCTGATACTATTGTTCCCCTTTGATTTGCTTTCAATGCAAAGTTGTTACAATGGCTGCTACGTTCACTGATAGTATTCTAATCTATGAAACCTAATTATGAAAACTTAAAACCTCCAACTCTAAAGACTTCAAAATGTGTTACAAGTCGCAGCTTACTTTTAATTTGCATCATAGTGAAAGATACCATTAGCATTTACCTGCTGCAGCTAGTGTGTCATTTTAGTTGCATTGCTGGGCGCATATTTCTTCAGAAGTAAACAACAATTTGGTTTGCTCTTGTCCAAGGTTGAATCATTATCATTTCCAACTATCTGCAACACTCAGGGTTAAACAGTCAACATACTAATTCACTGTCAGGCAAGTTTTCTGAAGAGAAAAAAAAAAATCTCCAGATGAAAACAATTGCTGTTGTTGGATATGCAATTAATAAATAAGTCAAATATGGGACAACTATTACCATATGTAGTATCTTGTAGTAGTAATTGAAACAAAGGAAACATATTTTAAAGCTTTGAAACTGTTATGGAGAGTCTTCTTTTAAAGAAAGTGACTGTTGGAATGGTATCTTAGCACTTGCTGTGGAAACTATGTGTATATAATTGTTTACTGTATGCTGGGGATGTTTTTTTGGTCTCTTTGTACCTTTTTGGGAGGTACTCCTCTACTCTGCTCCGATGAGGCCACATCTGGAGTATTGCTTCCAGTTCTGGGGTCCTTGGAAAAGAAGTCAAAGAAGGGATCTCATAGATGCTTATAAACATCCAAAGGACAGATATCAGGTGGATGAGGCCAGGCTCTTTTTTATAGTGTCTAGCTATGGGACAAGAGGAAACAGACAAAGAATGGAAATCAAGCATTAGACTGATATCAAGTCGATCGAACTGTTGTGGAACATAAATATGTTCTTTCTGTAGCCTAATCCATGAAGAAGACAAACATACATTCTTTGTTAATGGGTGCTATGCCTTGTGTCTGTATTCAGCAAATAATGTAAGCCTAGAGGCAGGACCATTCTTGTATAAAGAAAGCAAATACAAGTGAGCATAAAACTAGAGTAATTTTCATATTTTTTAAAGTGAATGTTTAGTACTTGATCACACTTTTTCATTTATAATACCTATTTTATATGTGCATTTATATTGTATTTAATATATCTCCTGCTTCCATGAATGTGGTGATCTAGTACTTAGTGACAGCATGACCCAGTTGTTATTAGCAGGAGGTAAAAGAAAGGCAGAGCAAACAAATCCTGAGGTTTCAAAATAGATTAATAATAGCCACAATTTTGCAATTGATTATAAAGTAATTAATGTGGGGGGAAGTTGCAGTAAGTGTGAAGAAGTATGAACCCACAGCTCATGAGAATATAGCTGCCTTGGATTGATTCTTTAGTCCAAAGAGAGTTTTGAGATGTCATGCAAAGAGGCAAACTAAGGATACTATATTTTCAAAATCATGTGGACAAACTTTCAGAAAATACTACTGTATACATTTTTTTAAGGACAGCAGATCATACTGTGAGGTATAATCATAGACAAGGGAAGGAAAGCAGTTGCTTTGACATTTAACTGTTTTGCTTTGTGCCTATTACAGTGTGTGTATCTGGAAGGGCCAGATAGTGTTGACAAGCATGAAAATTTCTATTTGAATCACCATGAGTCACCGTACGAACAGCAGCACCACAGCTTTAAGAGCTGGAAAAGTTTCTGGAAGAATTGGTCAGAAGTGATTTTCTAGTTGTTCCACAAAACAGGCTTTATTTATTCAAAACAGTGAAGTGGCAGTTGCTGGTTATGCTGGATGTTCAGTTGTTGGTGACCCGGGTTGCTCTGGATGAGTGGTAAAACTTTAGCTGTTAACACTATGTTTAGCTGTTAATCAGTGTTTTCAAGGTCTTTCATTAATTTTCATGACTACTAGAGAGTTTGCTGTGTGTCACTGTCATTGTTTGGTATTGTCCTGGAACTTTTAATCACAGGAAATGAGCAAAACTTTGATTTTTAGTGATGACTGCTAAACAATGTTTTTATGATGTCTTAAACTTCTTGCTGACTTGTTTAGTATACTTGACAGGGAAGTTAATAGCAAAATATATGTTTATAAATCCTACAAATGCTGTCAATCTCCCTTCACCAACTGAAATGTTTTTTGAAGGTAAGCAGTAGTGTTATCTGAGAGTGAAAGTTCAACAAGCTGAACAATTCAATCATTTGAGTTCAGTGTAGCGTAAATCTACCCATTAGAAAACAGAACTTGTATTGCATTCTTCTGTACAAATCATGCTAGTACAATGGCCAGTCCTATTGAGCTGGAGTTGAAATATAGGGATGAGCAAAGTAAGAATCTTGGTGTCTTCTATTTTACATGTTATTGATCTGGAAAAATCTCGGCTGTATCAAGATCCTGTGCTTAGGAGCATAAGACTAAGCATGTGGCATCATCACTGTAGTAATTACTCATTGGTTATGAGTTCAGACAGTCAAGCTTCTATTCTTAGCTGTGACACTGAATTGCTATGCATTTAATTACCTAACCTCTCTGTGTTTATGTATTTCACCCTTTTAGGATCTCATTACTACCTATAACATAATATTCTGAGATTATTTAAAAAATGAGATGTGTAATGTGCAAAGTACAGTGCTCAGTTAACTGGATCTGCAACAGACAGTACAAAATGTGCCTTAAAAATCCTAATAAATTTAGAACCACAGTAAAAAAAAATGTTTGTTGCTTTCAGTTTATATAAGTATAGAAAAATGTGGATTTGGGGGTTAGAAACACACACAAGAGCATATGCTTAACAAACCGCAGCAAGCAGAACAAGCCAGAGAAAGTCTAAGCAGAAGCAGAGATAACCCTGGCACCATCAGCAGATTGTATGGCTACAATCCAGAATACAAACAGGAGATTGTTCAGACGAGCCCTTCTTATATTTAATTAACTATGGCAAAGTGTTCTGATAGTAAGAGTGTATTTTAATATTGTGCAGATGCCACAGTAACTACATGCTCACCCCTGTTCTTCTGGAGATAGCAGTTAAACTCCCACTGACTTAAACAGGAACGAGCCTGGACGCTGAATATTGAAAACTCTAGGTTACATTGTGTACCACTAAATCTTCAAATATGTTAAAACAGCAGACTAAGGAGAGTAGAGTGTGTGCAATTTTACTATAAATCTTGGCAATTTCTTATTTTTTCTATATTCTGAATTCTTAAACAGTTCCCATTTCTGCAATTATTTGTGTATTTTACATTGTTAGATGTGTCTGCATTCATATTTGTATATATTACGTGGATATGGACCTGTCTATGCACAAACACAAAAATGTTTATGTGGAGGGGAAGGTCAGCAAGGACACTTTGTCCCTGTTCTGGTCATCAAGAGGTTTGGAGACAAGGCTGTTTTTTGTATTGCCCTCACAACTGTGTGCTCGCTAGCAAGTCACATTGTGCACTTGGAGGGGGAAGAGGAGCTGGCTTCTGTCTTTTGTTTCTAATGTGAAGCAGAGGTGGGATTGAGAAGAGGACAACCTTTTGTGCCTCAATGGAAGGCATGGAGCCCTGGCAGACATAGCCAGAGTCAGAATGGCTCTCCTCTTGGGAAGGCCAAGTCAACCAGCACAAGCCAAACCTGTTTGGTACAAAAGGTGCAGCTTCACAACCTATTACAGCTGGTCTCCACCACCCGCAGAAAGGCTCTTGCCCAGGCAGGCTGTCCTGCCTTTTGCCCAGTGCCAGCCATGCTGCTCCTGCAGCTGCTCGGATGGGTCGGCACAAGAGGAAGGTGGAAAGCAAACTTGCCAACCAAATTCATTTCTGAGCGCTGTAAGTTCTGTCAGCCAGCTGGTTTCAGAGCTGCTCGGAAGTACACGAAGGAACAGGGCACAGCAGCACCAGTGCAGTTGCAGGCTGTATGGCTGAACCCCCCCATGCCACCAGCCCTGCAGTGGAGAAGGGAGTCAGCCTGAGTGCAGATGGAAGCAGCTAAAGGGAGAGAGGTGGAGGTGGTAGCCCTCAGGAGTGGTAGCTCTCAGGAGTGAGACGAAGGGCTGGGCAAGGAAAGCTAAATGCTGAGTCTAGGGATTTGTGAAACACTGCCCATTTTCTAAAAATAAAGATGTCACCGTGAAAATGTTGGAAACAGTTCATCTATATAGTTCCCATGCATCATCAGGCTAAATGTCATTTGCTTAATCTTGTCAACAAGGACATCTGAGACAGATTTGAAAGCCTTATCCCTGCTTAGCTGTTGTATACCATGTAAGTATGGATTCAGTTGCCTAATTTAAGTTACTTAAATTTCTCAGCTGTGGTAAGAGCTTCTTTAAATATAAAGTGTTGTCATTATTATTTTTTTTTCTACTGAAAAACTTCACTGTCAGACTTTTTTCCTTGTTGAGGAATAATTAGATTGTTTGAATAGTGCTTTGTTGTTTTTTTTTCCCAAAGGTGAAATAATTAATTTGAGGGGAAAAATGATGTGAAATATATAAATCACTCCCTACTTTCAAATAATTGTACTGCTATGCCTACTTTTCAAGATTAATATGTGCTTCAGATACTGCCACCTACTAAAGGCAACTATCTGTGTATGTAGGTATACATATGTACATAGAAGTTATTGGTTTTAAAATGCATGCAGGATGAGACTTCTGTGTAAATTTGCCAAATCTTTATCTTTAAAGGCAGCATTCATGTTTCCTTGTTTGAGTGCAAGACTGAGTCTGGAATCTTGTCTAAGGGTAGTGAAATTTTCAGGATAGAGGCTCACTTGCTACTATAGGTACACTGCTAGTATTGTGTATCAGACAGAACAGGTCTATCAGGAAGAAAGGGACAACCTGCTAGTCCAAACTAGCTGCACATCACAAATAGCAGGCACAACGGCTCAGCCTTTAAGCCCTCCTATGTAGGTGCAGTCACAAATGTTAGGTAAAGATGGTGTTCACCCCTTCCAGGAACATGGTTATCAGAATGCTCTTTTGGGATGCAGATCATGTGTCAAGGGTAGGAAGAGAAATAATCACAGGTCATGTCAGTAAAAGAGAGCAAGGAAGCAGTTACTTGAAGGTGCTGAGGGGTCTAGAATACTGGAACAGATTGTGAATAACTCCAGGGCAGAGTGCAGAGGGAGCCCCAAGTGCAGAGGAAGGGTTAAGAGGAAGATCTGAGAAATGGGATGCTTCTGGTATCTTAGCAGACTCAAGGAACTTGGTTTGATTAAAGTAACACATGAAGGGTTGAGATGAAGAGTAATTTCTTAGTTCTAAGTGGAATAAAGATATAAAGGAATAAACACAGTGAATGCAAAAGATGTTTTTAAGCAAAATGGTGGTGATGGCACAGCAGCAGCTAGTTAGCGTCAGGCTTGACGAAAAGCAGTGCAGAAATTTGAAGGCTTATTGCTTTAAAAGTGGTATGATCTAGAACAGTCTTTCAGGTATAGTGAAGGCAAGCAGACAGGCAAGTTTTATGATGAACTTTGATAAATTTGGTAGTATTACAGGATGTGATAGTCTGTAATCTCTGTAATAACCTGAGATTGAACTCTATGACCAAGACTCCTGTTTAGTTCCGTTATTTTTGCATCGTATATTGGCATTTATGGAAAATAAATGTAAATGATCTGGATAGTCTATCATCTAAATGTGCACAATGTGTGTTTATATCCAGACTCTCACATTACTATATTCTTATGTGCTGTAATTCTATACTGTTTTCTGTAGATCAGTAATTTTGCCATAGTTTTCCTGAGCAAATACTGTACACTGTAATATATTGTAACTGAGTCATCTTTGCAGACTTTAACTGCAACTATTTTAAATAGTACACATTTCTCAAACTTTCGTATCTCTGACCTTAAGTAGCTCTTCCAAATGATCATGCTGGAAATGAATATGTATTGTAATCTTCCCCAGGCATAACAAATGATCGATGGGAGTCAGAAAGACTCATCCCCTCAGAAGATAGTAGCACGTTATCTGTAGATACAAAAGCCTAGATTTTTCTCAAAATCTGTTGTGTATATTTAAGGATTAAAATAATCCAGATATCCTAAATTAGTCACAGCTTTATTAAACAGAGATAAGCAAAAAAAGCTTTTCATGGTCATTACTATGGTATTGCTCCATAGACAGATTCTTTTCCAGATACTTTGGAAGTGACCGTGTATATTCCAGGTACAGATAAAGTGACTAAGTGGTTTCTAACCCCAGAGAAAGTTTCAGGGACAAATTTAGAGCGATTGCCAGGAAAATCTGTTCACTTGTTAACTTTGGAAATCAGAAATTATGGGATTAGTTTCCATCAGAAGGGTGGACTGTTGTTAGTTTGTGCACACTGGAATTTACTTTCATAATTTAAGATCACTGTTGATTTTATATTGGAATGATATTTATCTTAGCAGAAATTATCACAATTCTGGCTCCCTGCCCTATCTGTTTTAACGAACTAGATCTTTCTATGTACCAGAAACATCATTAACTTTCAACAGGCAGGCGTATTCCTTCCTGTACCTTATGCAGACCTATTGGACAATATATTTCTGAAGTGAACAGCAAAGCACAGTATGTGAGGACACATTGTTTATATGTATTTAAAGGTTATCACATTCTATTCACTATATGAATAGCCCCAACTGACATTTTCTTGCTCTTCTCAAGTGATGCATGTCTTGTTCATTGTGCTATGCCGAGTCAGCTGTCAGGCACTGCATCAGGGGACCAAAAGCTATTTTCTTTCACTGTTTTGTTTGCACTTCAACTAAAAAGCTTTGAATCTCACTATTTCTTTGCAATACAAAAACTAATATACAACCAGGGATAGCAACTTTTAGCAGACAAAAAAATTCTGTAGCACTTCATTTCATGTTTCAGCCATGCCTAAGAGAACAGTAAATATAAAAGGAAAGCTGATTGGGAAAAAGGTGCCTATTTAAAAAGCATTCTGACAGCAAACAATGACTAAACTATCCAAACCTTGATGAACTGAATTAAAGATTATAAAGAAATATACAAGAGAGAGATGAAAGTGTATGTTTGTACTTATATTACTGCTATAAGATACCTTACCAACTTGCTCTAAAAAGATTAATTGGCAGTTATACTGTTTTCTTTGTCACTCTTAAGTACATCATCTGCAACCTAACCAATTCTGCGTCCACGTAGACCTGGAGTATGAGCAATGTTTCAAGGTATACAGCAATTGGAACAAGAGTTGTCCCTTGATTTAGAATTAGGGGAGATGTAGGTTAGATGTTAGGCAGAAATTCTTTACTCAGAAAGCGGTAAGATTCTGTCACAGGATGCCCAGAGAGGCTGTGGGTGCCCCATCCTTGGAGTAAATGCCTCCAGGGCCAGGTTGGATGGAGCTTTGAGCAGTCTGAGCTGGTGGGGGATCAACCAGCCCACAGAAGGGGTTGCAACAGGATGGACTTTAAGGTCCCCTTGAACCTAAGCCATTCTATGGTTCTATGATTGATAAGATTTTCTTACAAATCAAAATTTCAATTGTTATTTACAAAATTCCAGCTAGGAAACAGAAGTGTCCCCTAAATATATGTTCAGCAGATTATGAATGTTGGTTTAATAAAAAGATTTAATATTGCTACTGTTATACAATTACAAGGTATTCCATTAGGTAAAGTGAATCAGAAAATGTTAGTCAAAAGCAATCTGCAGAGCAATTACACTTTTTTCCCACTTATACTGCTTTTTCTATCTACTAATCATTTAATATTTTCACGGAGACATTGTTTTACTTAGAAAAATAGTGTAAGAACTTTTGCTAATATAAACTAAAATATAAATAACAAATATTGGAGTTTTTTTGTTACCATCAAGCTTTTCCTTGTTTAGGCTGGAACAGGACAGCAGTGGTTCTGATGGCTTTTTGCTTTTCTCAAAGCTGGAACTATATATTTTTCCCTTTCTTTCTATAGCCAGAGTTGAGCTCTGCATACATAGCTGTGAACACACAGAATATTCTGTTTCAGCTACACATCCTAATGTAGCAGCTGAGTTCTTAATGCCTTTCCTTGTTTCACTAGCTTTGGTCCTGCAGAATTTGATCAACCAACTAGCCTGGCAGTTTTTGACTGCTGGTCTAATGAGGACGTCAAGACTAGACGGTATATATCAGATTAAGCAACTATAAAATAACTAAATAACTGTCTTGTTACAATGGTGAATTTTATCTATCTTTTGTATAGCATTTCCATTCAAACAGGAAGAGTGATAGGGATCCCCAGTTTTGATGAATAGCAA
Organism: Cyrtonyx montezumae; assembly: GCF_038088225.1. Lineage (NCBI taxonomy): Eukaryota > Metazoa > Chordata > Aves > Galliformes > Odontophoridae > Cyrtonyx > Cyrtonyx montezumae. Next base: position 5,747,417 of record NW_027071914.1, on the reverse strand, counting down.
GGAGATGTAAGGTTTCTTTTAAATAATAAATAAATAAAAAGAAGGCTCTGCAAAGGAACTTTGGCAGAAGTCCTCCAAACCTTTTATTGTAGCAAGACATACCACATTCACTGCTATTAAATGAGGTATAGGCACGCACAGCTCTCTTTTTATTTTTGTAGATCTGTTCAGCATATTAGCTGCTGAGTAAAAATCAAACCTATTTGCTGCAAGCCTGATAAGTCTAAACAAGAGGATGTCTTATTAATACGTAAATTATCTTCCTATTTAGTCTGCTGAGAAGGAAAATCTTAGTAGGTTTAAACATATTTTAAAGATACTTTTTAAACATTTCATTAAATGAACGGTGAGGAATACTAAGCATGCCTAAATTAATCACGTGAGAAAGCAAGGTCACCTCAGTCCTTAATGGCTTTTCCAGGGGGTACTCTTGCAATCATTGTTTTCTCTGAGGGATGCAGAATCCTCCTAAAACATTTACTGAAATGTGTTTGTATAAGGTTGTAGAACTGCAGCATATGGCCATTGTTACGTTTCATTCTTAGAGCACAAAAGGCTCCCTCACGTGTTTCAGCTTACATTTCAAAAAGGTGCTTGTTCATCTCTACTTCCAAAATGATTTTAGACAATGAGGGTACTTTTTACTGTGACATGGATGTAGCACAGACACACACACTGAGTTATCACTGCAGAATTGGCAGTCTCATTCCTTGAGCTATGAAGCTGGATTGCAGAATAAGTACTGTTGTTCAGGGGCATGAAAGGAAAATGCAGTTGATGGTTCCGATTAGGCTGCCTTTTGAATTCTTTTGTTCTAATGGGGATGAAGAAAGCACATTTTGTGTAGAGTTTTGTTTCAACGCAGCCTGGCATAAAGCTGTTTGAGTCTAGGATTATGCCCACATTATTCATATTGCCAAAAACATCAAAACAGGAACAAAGGGAAAGATAACCTTGAATTTTCAGTATGTATTTCAGTCCTTGTAAACAAGTTACCATGGAGATGGAACCCGTGTGAACTGCTGCCTTCCTTGTAACTGCTGTAGACTTTGGACTGGCAAGAAAATGTGACGTGGCATTGGTGCAATTTGTGACAAAAATTTATTTCAAACACATTGAGCGTTTCCCTGCAATGCTATCAAGAGAAACACTGAATAGCTTAAAAAGTAGGTAATGTAGATGAGAAGCAAACTTTTGCCTGTTTCACATTCCCAAATTAAATCATATTCTAGAAGAGAAGAACACACGAGGTTACTCCGCTTGCCTTGCTAGCAAGTTGAAAGTCTGAAAAGACAGCCTGATTGCAGTTTTAAATAATTTTGAAAATGGTTTCAAAAAAGCTGAAGTTGTGACACAAAAAGAATTCTTATAGCAAAAGGGAACATAAATATCCTTGTCATTGATTTTCTTGTTGTTCTTATGTTTTGAATAGAGCAGCAATTGTCATGTCAGAAATAAGTAAGGTAGTAAGTATGATGTCTGGTTTTTATCTTCCATTGACAGAAAAGGAAAAATGCAAAAGTTCCATTTTTCTTGATTGTCTGGATTTCTGGGATATCTCTTGTTCAAATAAAAGTCTTCTGTTTGATCAACTTCAGTTTGGTCAGCTTACTGTTAAAACCAAGAGTTCTCATCACTGTCAGCAGTAATCCTGTAATGCAAACAGGTACTAATTGCTTAAATCACATTACTTGTTAGTATCCTGTAGATGAGAGGAAGAAAAACAATAACTCAACAAGAAGAATATCTGTGATACAAGAAGGTTGTGGCTGAGACCACACTGCGTGGTGGTGTCAAAAATGTGTTGGATTCTGTCATTGTAGTCAAGTTGGTGGAAATTAACAGCAATACCATAAAAGCTGTGATCTGGGTTCTAATTTTCTTTTTTACTCAAGTTTGAAGGTGCTGTTTCCTTTCATAGCATTAAAAGGTAGAAATTAATACTTCTTTGGCATGCCCTGTGGTTTTGTTGATTAGCCTGGTAACATACATATTTGAAGAGGGGAATTGTCTCTTAATTCGTACTGTTTTCCAGCAGACTTTGTCCTTTTGCAAATAGTTCCCAATATAATGGAATTATTAACCAGTTCTCTTCTTCCATTGAGTCTAAATTTTCTTTTCCTAATTTAACTTTTGGAATTCCTTCTTTTTCTCTTTCATTGTTTTTCAGAAGTTCTGATTTTTTTTATCTTCCTTTTACAATTTTTTTCCATTGTTATAATACATTTGTATTAGTTTAGTTCTTATATCTTACCATATATCCAGATTCAGAAGCCACTGAAATACATGGCAACATTCCCTGACTACAATAACAGTTGGCCCTTTTTCTTTTATTTGATGGCTCTTTCAGAAGTTATCAGTTCTGCTTGAACACTTGAGACAGTGTAACCAAACCATCACTGTGAGATGAACCAGTAGGAAAATATTCTATTACGGATGCACACATTTTATCATAGGAAAGTATCAGACATCCAGCAAATCAACAGGTGCAGGCAAAGTAGTTTCTTAAAAAGATACTGCATTAAAATCAGATGTTTTCATAAGGACAATACACAGAAAAAAAAAAAAACCTTTGTTTTTACTTAAAACAGAAACAAACAAACAAAAAAAGCTATTACTTCAAGTACCACTAATAACACTGGGTGGTTTCCTTCTAGCACTCTGAGGATCTGACTGCCACTGAAAGTATCCAGCCATTGTCTATGCTGACAGCTCTCCCATGTTAGAATACAAACAAGATTTTTCCTACCCCAAAACAAAGTGGTTAAAATTTTATTCTCCCAAGCTGCATGGAAATACACTAATTTGTAACTTTTTAAAGCTGACACGTTTATGCTTCAGAGATACATAATTTAGCAGACAGCAAACTGAATTTTGATCAGGCTTCAAAATGGTTACAATAGCCTTCAGACTTCAAATGAGCTAGGGAGGTTCTCTGGGTATTTTCTTAAATCTGAAATTTAAGGGGTAACTTTTTATCATGAAGATTCCTTTAAAAAGTAATGAGCAATACAAAAAGGCCTGTTTAGTAATGCCTGTGTGTGAGTGGCTTGTTAATGAAGCTTTCTGTTAGTCCAGGCAGTACCTTTCACAATGGCTTCTTCCATAAGTGATAGAAACTGTTCTACTTGTCACACTGTTCTTGTCAAATGAATAGAGTAGCTGAATAGATTAGAAGCATACCTCAATCAATAATGCTATAAAATTCTATCAACTTCATTGTTAAGAAATCACTACAGTATTTTTAAGTCTGGGACAAATGTGGAAGTTACGATTTGAAACACTAAAAAGCTTTGAAACTAATGGATTAGAGCCTAAGCGAAGCAGGTAATTGCATAAATGTCAGCCTGATGTCCAGATATAATTAAATACACTTTAGGTATCAAAAGCATCCATACTGTGAGATTTTCTTATGTAAAAGCTCAGGCTTGTAGAATCTCATACCTTATCATGCTGTGACATAAGGGAAGATGCGTATATATGTGTTGGGTGATAAGCATGGCATGTTGTGGAATTGTGCTGTGGATGAGAAATTTTACCTGAACGAGCCTGGCCATATTTGGGTCAAGCCTGAGTTTCAGAAACCCATAGCAGTTTTGCCTCTACTTTTCAAAGCAGTCATTTACACAGCTGATTTTATTAGACATATTGAAAACATTTCTTTTTAAGACTCAGGTTCCAAAGTTTACTTTTCCCTTTTCAGAAGCCTACAGTTCACAGGACAGTGTCGTAGGGTTCGATGGTTCAAAACTGTGTGAGTAATTAGGCAGGCAGTTCAATCTTTCATTTCTTGCCATGTTGCATAAATATGCCTGCATTTCTTAGTGGATCAAACAGTAATACAGTAAATAACAAACAGATTTCTGGGAAAATGATTTATTTCCATGCTTCCACTGATAAAGAATAGCAGTCAATCAGTCCATTTTCACATAGCAAATGCAGACGAATCGTGGAACTGATCCCTTTTCACTTGTTTTTTTAATATTTTTTTTATTTCTTACATGCATGCTCCAGCAGGCAGTGCCATTGTTGTGCTGCTATGCTTTAAAGACCTTTGCTACAGAATAACAGGAGATTTATATGAGGTACATTCAGAGATCTATTTGTAAATTCTCTCTGAGCATCAGCTTGTCAAAATTATGATGTTGCATGGTAGTGGTTTATTTATGTGAGAGCAAACAGTAGGCGTAGTCCAACCAAGTAAGGTGTTCATCTACATCGCTGACTTAATCTGGTCCTGTTAGGAAGCTTTGGAGTCTCACTCTGACAGCCTGGCCTCAGTTTCTAAGGTCACTGAAGGCACCAGCAGTATGTAGGGCTGGCAGGACTGTCATCTAGTTCTTTGGCAATCCCAGAAGTCCCGAGATGATAGCATGGAGGAGGCCTTGTAGATGAGAAACCAGGAGTTTCCTAGGTTTGGTTCTGACTCAGAACTGTAGAAATAACAAACTTGGAATTTACTGAATGAATCATTCCTTTGTCAATGCATTGCTGACCTTTTAATGCTGTTATCCAATTTCTATACACTATTAGGAGAAATAAATTGCTTTAAATCTGAGAGTGGAAAGCAAAGAAATTTTAAATGCTTCCAGACACCATCTTTCTGTAGAGTTGGGTTCAAAGTTCCAAGCTTAAGTTTCCTTTGTAAGTAAAATCATTGCAGGTCTCATTTTCACCCTTAATCAACCTTAAAGTTTGATAACGCTGTGTTTGCAAAACCGTTAGAAATAATTTGATGAGGTGAGTGAATGCTTCTGCTGCCTGCATACAGCGAGAGGGCTAATATAACTCAGACACTGAATCTGGAATATTATCTGTCTTCTGGCAGTAAATACTAAAGTACAATGTGTTTTATGGTCAGATATGTGCACACACACATATCTGGCCATAAATCAGTGCCTCAAGCTTCCCTCAAGGAAAGTTGAAAGAGTGCATCTCACAAGAGAGGAAAATGCATTTAAAATTACTGCAGCTATAAAACAAACTGACATAACCCAAAGCAACATATATGGGGAAGGAAATCTTCTGGGGCCGCATCAGTACTCTGAGAAGATTTCCACTTTTTTGTTTTATTTGCTAACAGGGATCCAGTGTGGTTTACAAATGAAATAAAATCTATTTGTTATGCCCCCTAATATTCAGGCAGCGATATCCCATCTTTGGAGTCATTTCCTTACAGAAGGAGTGTAGCAGCTCAAAGAAAATGATACCTGATCTCTTTCCTTGAAGATTTTCTCTTTTGTAGTCATCTTTGTCCGGTTCAGCTTGTTATATGCTCGTGCTCCTTTGCAGATGTTTCAGAGTTTGTGAGTTTCAAGTTTGAGAGCATGTGGAAAGAAGGTAGAAGGAAGAACTGTACCATAAATTAAAATAGGCTTATAACTGCTCATTTAGGAAAAAGTACTGAGGGCATTTCATCTAGTTTCTTCCAAAAGACTTTTCCAGCACCATTTTCTCATTTGAGGTTTCATCCTCAAAGGTTCACACTGCTCAGATTACATTATGATACAGCTTATTTCATTATAACTGCATCTAATTGATGGTACTCACTTAAGATTTTATCACTTGTACTGATTCTTAGTGGCATTTAGAGAGAAGACTGGGCAATTTGGATGGAATTCAATTTTTGCATATGAGTTAGACCCATTTATCATTTATTACTGTTATCAAGATGGTGGCATATATAACTGAAGAAGGCTAATTCGTGAATAAAGGAGAAATGTTCTAAATTTATGATTTAAAATATATTTATATGGTACTGAAGTCAACTGATGCTAATTCATGACCGTTCGTAATGGTTTAATTTGTTGTTGTATCATCAATGAAATTTTGATTCCTGGCAATTAACATTTTGCATTGAGGATATTGCTTCCCATTAGAATTAGTACTGAGCCAACTTAGCAAGAAACGTTTTTGTGGAGTTCTCCTTAGAGCAAAGGATTTAGCAGCACTCACAAAACTGCTAGATGGAAATGGATAGTGAGAACTGGCAAACAATACCTCCAATAATTAAAAGCTTGCCATGTTACAGTGGCAGTGATTGAATAAAGTTATGAAACAAACTATATAATGTGTTGCCTTAATGCCGTCTGAAACAGGTGTTTTAGATCTTAGGGAGCCATTTTCACCAAGGCATGTATATTTCCACATGAAAAAAAATGGAGAAATTTCACTGAGTAAAGAAGCACGTAGCTGAATTTCATGACATTTATTTTTCTAACAGATTTAACTTACTCTACCCCTTGAAAACTGATGGTAGAATTTCTAATGTCTTTATTTTCTAAATTGAAGAGCTGTCTCCTACCAGGTGTCTTCTCATCAGCATGGGTTAGACTTGAGAGTGTATTTTGAGTTTCTTCTTCATAATTTGAATAGAAAAGAAACATAAATTCTAATATCTTGTTATATCCCTGCTCTTCTCACACTGTTTCGAAGTGAGTTCAGTAGTTGAAACAGTGCTAATTCAGGTCTGTGGATGCATGTAATGGCTACTAACAGAAATGTATCCTGTTATTAGCTATTTGTATTCCACAGTGTTGTAATGTATATAATGTACATCATTGCATTTCTGGAAAGACAGGAAGGAAGCAAGCCTCTGCTACTTCCTAACACTCCTCCTTTGCACTTCACGAACCTTCATGGGCTCAAGGACTCCGTGAGTGTGAAGTTGTGTTGTGTGTTCAGGAAAAAACTACCCAGACCTAACACTGTACTTCTACATTATTCTTTTCTCTGCATCTTACTACTGTGTGCCACTGCAGTCTGACCCTTTGAAAAGTTCAGCACAGTTGCTGCCTGCAAGTTCTCTGGCATCCAGGTTACTTCAGAGCTGCTGAGAGCATCTCTCCAGCATTCATCTTCTGAAAATATCAGTGAGTTGATTCAGACTAGGCTTGGTGATGTTCAATAATGTCTTTTCATTTCAGTGACAGTTCAGTTTATATAAGATTAAGCTCATCTTTGTTAAAATTCTATCCAAAATTGATAGACACACATTGATTTTTCTATCCAGACATTACTGTTGGTAGCTTCTTCCCATCCTAGCACTGATTCTGAAGAATGGGTCGTGACTTCAGTCTTCAAAAGATCTCTTTTTGCTACACTTAATAGCAGATTGTTAAGAGTGTAATGGTTTTGGATTGTGACTATTTGTACTATTCAACAATGAATGGGCATAAAATATACAGTGCAATAACAACCATTGCCTGCACTGTAAAAACTGCCTTTAGAATCTTTCTTTTTCCAAAATTTAATGCATCACTTCAGCACTCACAAAAGTGAATGGCAGTTGTCTGCATCAGGACGAACACACACACACAAGATTCATAAACTTGCTTGACTACACAGTAAGGTGGGAGCAAAGAGGGAAATAAGGGTCTGGCTGGGAAGGAGGATTGGAGGGAATTGGATTTAAATGTCCCTCAAGTGTGGCAAATGTTCAAAAATGTCACCTAAATGACCACGTTCTCTAAACCTGGAAACATATTTTAGCAGCTTTGTGTTCAAGATTTCACAACTGGAATAACTATGTAGAAATCACTGACCATAAGCTTTTGTGTTCAGTCAGGGTTATAGCCATGCCAGTGATCCGTGAGGCAGAAAAGAAATAATTTTCAAAGATAGTTCAAAGTCCAAGTAAAGTTAACGTCTTAAGGTCTGGATATATTTAACCTGGGTCAGTGTAGGGAGGAGTGAAAGATGTTAATCTCTTTCTTTGTAGCATTATAGGAAATTTGCAACTACTTAAACCTGTTATTTCTCCTAAGTACATATTTGTTTATCTTCCATTATGAAATGGACTCTTTCAGGTCCAAACTAGAGCCTGTGATCAAAACGATCACTTCTTGGTGCAACTCAATTACTGGAATGTTCCGGTAAGAAAGTGTTTATGTATGTACATGCATGTGATTTTTTTTCTGTTGTTTTTTCTAAAGGAAAAAATATCAGTCATTCACACTGCAAAAAATCAGTTTTTACCTTAGATCAGTACTAAATGATGGATTTAATTTTTCTTCCCCCTTAATAAGAGTCAGATGCAGGAAAATATATATTTAGTCATATTAGAATAACTAATATTTATATGAAACATTATGATTGTAACAGTGAAGAAGTAAGATCTGATAATGGGAAGGCTATAACATGAGCAAATATATACTTCCTTGTGTAATAGCATGCTATTGCCATGACTCTGTCTGAGCACTGTGCAGCTTTATCTCTTCTAAACATCTCTAAATATACGCTTCAGATTTTGACCTGTTATTGTTATATTGGCAAGATGATGGGGAATAAAGTGTGTTTGATACTACTATCATTTTGGACTAAATCTAGGCATTTTGTTTTGCAAAAGAATGTAAATATATTGAAAAGCAGGGTGTAAGTATTGTAGAAAATGTTTCTATATGTGTGCACTGATTCTGATGAATTCTTCATCGTCCCTTTCCTTCCATTTGCTCACACACATTGGCATAAATATAAATTAGTATCACTTACAGTCTCAAGTAATTATTATTTCTTTAATTATCCTTTATATTTTGTTGATTTAAAGCTTTACTTAAAACTAAGAAGTTAATTTCATATGGTCCTGTCAAAGTTGCCAAGAACACATTCTTAGCAAACTTTCCTTTTTCCTTACTACGTGAAATGCAGCGTCAAGTTGGTAATGAGTTGATTTCTGCAGAAATTTTTCTCTGAAGGTTTTAAGCTAGTTAGTAATTTTAGATATTCCCTCAGAATGCAGTACCTTGAAATATCTTAGTGCTGTTGTTCCTTGAAAAGATGAATTTTTCAAAAGGTTTTTAGAAATGTCTTAAAGCCTGTTTCAGTCGGTTGAATTCTGCAATATGGAGCAACACAGTTGAAGTGTACAGTTCATTGGATTTGCAGAACAAATACAAGAAACTATGAACTATAGTATCATATCACTGCAGCTTTAGCTGTATTATAAATGACATAGTAAATGGTAAAAGGTTTGTTTTGTGTCCTGAAAGGCCACAAAACAAACCTTTTACCTTTTGTCTATTGGCCCTGAAAGGCCAATAGAGTCCTGTAGTGATCATGCTCTTACTTATTTGGTTATGAACAAGATTTTAAAAACTGTGAACTACTATTTGTACTACCTGGTGACACATACACGTAATAATCATTGAAAAAGACATGTTAGATGTCCAAATAAACTCTGGGCAGGATTAGATTTTGGCTTAAAGTTACCAATTCTTCACCAGATACCCAGTGTAGTTGTTGTGAGGATATGTGTACAGGAGGCTCAGAAATCCAGATTTACACCCCAAATGACTTTCTATTCTAGATAATATATAGGGCTGTTTGGCTTGCATTAGAGGAATAAACACGGAAGAGGGTAAAATGGACCTGGAGGTATTCAGCTTTTTACACTTGTGAAGCATATTGCATATCAGTGTTTCTGCCACCACAGAATTCTAAAGAAACTTCTGTGTCAGTGCCAAAGCTGCTCTTTTTGCCACAGAGGGACCACTTGGACCTACTTGTTTCTACACTGTGGTTGTCCCCTTGATTTTGGTCACGAGATGAGCAAGTGAAATAACTTCTCCCCCTCCTGACCACAATATGAGCCTTCATTTAAAGGGCAGAAAAGAGACAAATCCTGTGTGCCTCAAAACTCTGTTAGGTACTGTTTCATCCCAACAAGAGGCAAATTATCTCTCCCCAAAGCTCTTTCTAATCATGCTTTACTCATGAATTTCCGAACAAATCTGCTTCCCTGAGTATCAACTGGACTACTATCAGCAGTGCTGTGATTTGGGTTTAGTCCCACTGAAGGGCAACATTACAAGTAGGGTTGCGAATAGGATCCCAGATGCCTGTCTGAGCTAGTTGCAAGGCTCAAAGTCTTCTAAGGTGTTACCTTAAATTTAAGTTAATTCTGAGGTTACTTAGGAATACGAAGCTATATGCACTGAAGCTTTGGTAGTTTGGGAGAGGTATATTTAGGTAAAAAGAAAAAAAAAAAAGAAAAACAATGGGAAGCAGGGAGAGATAGGGAAGGCAGTAAGAGAATGTCAGCAGCACTGTAGGGGCGCTGAGGACGGAGCCAGAGACCTTAAAACTGGGAGGGAAGGTATGTAACAAGTCTATCTCCTGAGTGGATTTTTTCCTGTCTGATTACAGGACTGAGCATGTTTTTTTTAAAGAAGCTGGTTTGTGTCAAGATGTTATCGTTCTGTGAGAATTTCTTCTACCCTAACAGCCTTAGCATCTTGAAATTGGGGTGCTTTGAGATAGAAAAGGGCAGCACCATCCACAAGTGCATCGAGTGATCTTTGCCAGACCTTCCAGCTCCCCGTGCTGCCCTAGATTCCCCTCAGACACTCTTAAATAGTTTTCCCCAAATGTTGCAGGCACACTGATAAGGTAACCAATTAATCACTTTGTCCACTAATGTATCATTGATTCCTTCCACTGTCTAGCACTGCAGCTCCATTTTGGATTGGCTGTGGGCACTTCTGTCATTTCCTTATCATTAGCTGAAACTGGGTCAACTGTACACTAAACCAAAACACTAATGGCAATAAACTCAAGTCGGAAGTATTTGAAATTATTAATCGTATTAATTTTTATGTCAGAGTATTATTTCACATAAGGTGACATCCATGCTTGTCACTAACTTTGTGCTGTATTAAATACTGTCTTTTGCAGCCAGCCTACAGCCAGTGTGATACTGTGATACCTCCATACTGTGCTCTCTGGTGTTTCATAAGGCAATGCAGTCATGTGCCCAGAAGCAATCCACAGTACGCAGACCTGCTATTAATGATTATGTGTATAATCATTTTTTCCTTTCAAAAAATGAGATTTAGTAAGCATGTGATATAATCCTTTTCTCTTTGCTGTCAAATTCTCTGCTGTACAGCTGTTTTGTTCTGGAACTCCTGATGGAGAGCCAGGGCACGTGAGAGAGCTGATTGTTAACACAGAGGAGGATTTAGCCACTTGTTACTATTTTCCTCAGGCAGGTCAGGAGCTTGGGAACTGGAGAGGTAACCAGAATTGATTTAGGCTGTCCTGCTTGAAACGTATCATAGCCTAGGGACGTCAGGCAATGGATGAGTCTTTTCAGCAGCTTAGGGCTCATATTTGGACTGTTCATTGTGCTCTTAAGGTGAAAGCAATGCCAGTCCATAATTCTTTAATTATGTTATTTTTTAATGTTAATTTAATCCATAGTCTACTTCTTCAATCTCAGACATGTTGCTCCTGGAGGAAAAAAGAAAAGAATGACATTAATATTAAATAAATAAATAAATAAATAAAGATCACTAATGATGGAATTAAATCTAACTGATGTTTCCAGTTCCCAGTGGTATCTAGGAGTTAAATCATTTGCACCCTATTTTCACTTTCTAAATGTTTTTCTCTAGTGTACTCCTGCCTTCAGAAAGATATTGAGAATCCTTCTCTAAATCATTACTTAATTATTGTTCACTTGCCATTTTTGATCCCTTAGGAGTAAGAAGGCTTCTGGTGTTGCTTTCAAAGAAGTGAGTTTTTTAAGAAGCACTAAAAAAGATAATCTTTGTTTTAATTTAAGCTTATGGTCCCCTTTAAAGTTTAAAGTACAATTTCCTTTCATGTTACTTATTTCAGGTTGTCATTTCATGTTTCTTTTTCATATCTAGTTTATTAAATCACTTTGTGCAGATCTTTCTTTCAATCAAAGTCAGTACCTGTAATTAAAGCTGTCTATAACTGATAATAAGTAATTTATTGTATAAAAATGTTTCTTTAAATATATATGTATATGGTGAAGATTTATAATCTTCCATGTTATCGTAAATGAATCATATATGGACTCATGTAGGCAGATGTGTGAAAAAACAGATTGCTGTTCTTGTTGGTAGGCTGGTTAATGTGCACAAGTAGTGCTTTGTCAGGAGCTGACCATGGCTTACAGAGGTGAATTCACAACTTTCAGTGATAACAAGTAAGGGAGGGCAAATTTGCTAGTCAAAGGAGTGGTAATACAAAACATGAACAATATTATGAATTTCCTGGGTAAGAGTTGTTCAAAACACATCAAAAATCCCTCCATCGTTACCACATGGTGATTAGTTTCTTAATTATATTGGCATATGAGGGCCATCTTACAACATTTACAAAAAATAATACATATATTTCAGTACTAAATTTTCCAAATGGCACTGTTTCCTAACCCGACCATGATTACTGCACACAACTTGGTGTGAAGAGGCATTCCCATCCCAAAGCTCTTGTTTTCTGTCACCATAGAAGCATTAATTACAGTATGGGAAGAATAATACCTGCAGTTGTTTTGGTTAGTATGAAATTGCCATGGTTGAAGGCTTAAAAGATGATCACCACCTAAGCCTAAGGTAAAGTTGTACTTCTGTAAAACTAGGTAGGAGGTTTTAGGTAGCAAAATATGTGTGTTGACCATCCTTGGAACTGGGATATTGAGGAATGTGTTGAAATGTACATTGTTCAGCACTATGCTGGCTTAGACTCGAGTGAAATGTGTTTTTCAATGGTAAACACACGCAAAAGAAACTGTATTTCCCATAAATATCCCCAGCAAATTCACTGCAAAGCTGTAATGAAAAATTCAAGCATAGACAATTCAAACAAGATGGGAGATTGATATGTTTCTGTGGAGTTAATTACATTTCTGTGGCACCAGCTGGATATGATATTATATCATGTAGTAGGCCAAAATGAGAAAAATCAAAAGTTACAATAGAGAAGGTAGAATAGTTCCCTGGGATAATTTGAAAAATAATAATAGTAATAATAATAATAGAACTTTGGATGGTTTAGAACAAGAAACAAGTGCACAGCAGCAAAGTATGAGGCTATGATTTTAAGTTTTTTGTTTTTTTTTTTAAGTGCCTTGTATTGGATAGAATGCAGTTTGAAGGAAAATATGGCTACACAGAGAGGAATAATGAAAGTTGCTGAAAGAGTAATTTTAAAAGGCAATAATCTGTGATAAATTGAGAAAGGGAACTAACTTGAAAAAATTAGAGCACTTAAAGTGAGAGTATACAAGTGGAGCAAAAGATATCAGGGAATTTATTTTTTAAGGTTGAACTGTAGACACTAATTTTTAGTTTGAAGTTTAGTAACTGGCACAAATATAGGAAATATGTTCCACGGAAGCTGAAATCTGTTGTTCTTCAAGGCTCTCTTTCTAAATGGTATTTTGTTTTTCTCTTCCCTTAAAGAATTATGATATATTGAAAACATTACTGCTTCCTTGTAAATTAGATATACATTTTCTTGACTGAATATTTAAGATGTTGACTTACTAGGTGATACATTCTCTTTCTGTTGACTCAGCCAGACTCAACCAAATGAAATGAGCAAGCTTAGAAAATGGACAAGGAAGTTATTAGGTAACAAAGAATCCATCCATTCTTTTAATATTGTTCTTGAATGCCTGTATTCAGCATTTGCTTGGTTCTAGTATAGAATTCATTTGCTTTTATAGAGGGTGTGGCTGTGTTGTTAATGGAAGACACTGGAAATATTGTTTGACTTTTGTTAACAACTGACTGAATAGAATAAACATAAAACTTACTGTATATTTACAATTTAGGAACAGGTTTGTTGAGAAATATCAATATTTTTTCCTTATTTGTGTCAATGTTGAGGTGTATTATTGTTTACAATGCAGAACCCTCCAGCTCATGCATGCTGTTACAATTTTAACTGTAAATACAAGATAGTATCCTATTTATGAATTCCAGTCTCAAAAGCTAATTTAATTGGTGCATTCCAACTACTATTGCTTATTTCACACTTCAATAGGTAAAAATGCATTAATAATCGAAGTTTCAAACTGTAATTAACATTAGCTTTAGGCTCCTGACAATGAAATGATTACATTTTTATATATGGCTTGATACACAAAGTTAATCTAACCTGTGCATGAATACCAGAAGGGGCTTGCATTTACTCTCTAATGTAAATCACTACATATAATTATGCATTCTCTGCAACTGTGGAGGGTGAAAAAGTGAAATACTAGTGGCATCTGAAATCTGAAAACTAGTGAAATCTGTATGGATGTCCTTCATTCACCTACTTCAGCTCTGTAGGTCATTACAGTGAACTGAAGATGGTGTTTCATCTCATTTGTTTTCACACTGTTACTTCATACACTATTCAGTCACGGAACAGTGCTCGTTTTCTTCATTTACATGAGTTTAAGTAAAAGGTGACTGGGTATCTGTCTGAAGAATGAAGGTGTGATTTTTTCATCATGCCATGCAAGCTTGCTGCACAAAGCCCTACTAATACCCCTCCAGTGAAAGAGTCATTCAGAATCCATTTTATTACATTTCCCTTGAAGCTACAAAGTAGTCTTCCAATTACATTTATGATTTTGGAGTAGTTAGTCATCTCTTGCTCTTTTAATATAGGGCAGGGAACACACAGCTATAAATCACTAGCAAGCAGGATCTAAAAAACTTGACAGTGAGACGAAGGATCTATTTCTAAGTCATTGGATCAGCAGTTCTGTTTTGTTACTGAGGCCTAATTTTGATTAAAGCAGGCTAAATATTAGAAACTTGACAGACGTTATCACCTGTAACACTCATTAAAAGCTACACGCGCTCTAAAAGCAAAATGATATCCTAATACACTTCATTAAACTAAGCATTTGTAATAAAATTGGAGTTGTCCTATGTGTAAGCAGGGCAGAGGATTTTTGCAGTAAGATATTTATTGCAAAGACAAAAGAAAATAAGATCATATTAATTGTTCGTGTGAATATATCAATTTTCTTTATAATAAAAACTGGAAACCATGCTTGTCTCTTTCAGTAGGAAATGTGTAAAAAGTAGTTTGAGAGAACCATATTCTGTTGAAAGGATAGGTATGTATAGGAGGGCAGTTAATATTTATTCTTCTGTGCATGGTCTTTGTCATTCTCAGCTCCTGCCTGTTTTCATCTGAATTCCCACTGATACCTTTTGTTCTCCCTTTAACTGCTCATCCGATTTTTGTACCTCCACAGACTTTCTCCCTTAGCATATTTTCTGTAGGGAGCAGTGGCCACAAATGCTTTCATTTAGAAGTTCCATCTGGGGCCTTCTCAGGGCATGACAGGAAGAAAAGGAAAAAATAAAAGGGAAGTTAGGCAGTATAATAAGCTGGGAAATCAGCATATCTCCTGTGCTTCTAAATTCTCTTCACAAATCAAATGGTGCCTGAGGTACTAAAATGCAACTCTCAAAAGACTGAGCAGCTATTCAAAAAGGATGATGCTCATAATGTTGGATTTGGAGATGTTTAAGGGAAACAGCACTGGATGGAGTAGTTTAAGTCATGAATACTTTAGATATATGCTTTTTATACAGGTTCCCAAACCAGATAATTAGTATCTGCATCACAAAAGTTTTTTAATAGCAGCTTGTGAATTCTACAGGAATGAAGAAAAGTTTTGTGAATACGATGTGGCTGAAGTACGTATAACAGGTGAGGTATCATCTGCTGAGCTGAGGAGTGTGGCCCTTCTGGCTGTGTCAGGCTGGGCTCCGCTATGGACCTGGCTCTTGCTTTTTCTCTTGAGGGTCTGTTTCTGAGCAGCCCATTCTCAATATGTAATTTTCTCATATGTACATTAGGTATTTATTTAGTACAGAGATAGTCAAATTTCCTTCCTGAACTGCCAAACACTTTCTCATGTTAACTAAATCCTCTCACATATACGTTGCAAATGAGAGATAAATAGGAAGACATGAGTTGCTCTGGGAATAGGTTGCTGAGGTGACAGTACTCTTTCAGGAGTTGTGTGTGTCCTTCTTGAGCATGGAGATTGATCCATGCAGTTTCTCAAATAATCCCTTGTATCTTGTCTCTCACATGTGGTAGCCAGGCATCCTAATACACTCAGCCTCAGCATCAGAATGGTCCCCTTTCTCAGATGTATGATAGAGCCCTGGAATGAGAGCTGCATTTGAATTCCTTGAGAGACACAGGAAATTCAAGACTAAGCTCTCCCAAACTGTTGTATGAACAGATCAATATCTTGACATTTGTTTAACTGGTGGGATTCTAGATGGTATTTGGTAACACACATCACTTTATCTCTGATTATTTACTATTTCAGCTAAAACTCAATTTCATCCTGTTTTGCAGGTTTTCAATTACATCTAAATCAAAACTATGGTACTTCAAATAGGATAAATTAACTGATGTTAGTATAAAAGAGAACCCTCTTTCTTCCTTGCATTGTCAGAACTAGTGGAGTACTGATTCTCAAATGGTTTGTGGTGGTATGCAGATGTGTTCTTCCATTACAGCCCAAATGTATTAATAGGCAGGGAGTTATGCACCCGTGGTCCTGCAATGGATACCACTGACAATATGCTATGTTCCCCTGTAGTATCACTTTCTGATTTTTCCTGAACTTCAAAGGACAAGGAAAAAGAAATTAATACAAATATCATATTATGCCATACATATTCTCTGTGGATTGGATTCACACCTAGGAAAGAGACTGTTCTGTGAAATGTGCAAAGATAAATCTGCTACAAATATATCAACATTTTCATTAATTATTAAGAAAGAAAAAAAAAACTTCACAAACATGATGGATTAAAGGATTTTACTTCTGCTGCTGAAAAACAAACAAACAAACAACAGAAAGCCATCAGGTCTGCTGGTTTTGATACGCAAGGGTAGTCTTGGATCCTTATGCATAAGAAGTATTGAAGAACATTCTGTCCATCTTGCTGTACTTCATGATATTTAAGGTCATTCCAAGTGATCATTCTCTTTCGTTAGCTTATGATACTTACCGCTTTACAATTAAAAGGTATCAGTCTATGTGTTTGAAGTTTGGGGAAGGATATCATACATTTTCACTGTGAGACTCAGTTACAATTTCCCTGTGTCCTGAAGTAATCTTCAGTGATCTCTGGGGGATCAGCCATGTAGGAAATTCGTTGCCATTTTCTAATGCTTGTGGTTTATGAGTTAGTGATTTCTGCCTCCTGTTTTGTCACTCAATCAGTGAGGGGGGAAGAAACAACAGGGTGGGGCTGGGCTGAACTGAAAATAAATGTTTCTGTCCATATATTTTTGTATCACGTCTGTTGTGTACATATTCAGGAGAAATAATGGTAATTATTCTTGTCATACTGATTGTACTTGTTTGCATTTTTATGAACAAAAAATTTTTTGACTTTTTTCTTTTCTGAATTGACTCAATTTCTGTCTCAGTATGACCTGAACCACACTTGACCAAAAATAGGTAAATATAACTAATATGGCTCTACTTTATTTGTTGACCAGATCATGAATTTATTAATGTAAGGACCATTTGTAGAACTTGTAAAAAGGCTTGTAGGAGACTAAGCCAAATAATACTCTTCTCTCAATTTTGATGCTTCTTTTTCCCCCAAACAGAAGATGTATACTAATACCCTGGTTAGTTATTGACCGCGGCTTTTATTTCCTGACATTTTTGTGTCTCCGAATTTCAGGGCAGATCTGACAAATGACACATGCTCCATGCCTCATTTGTACATGGGGCTCTTATTTTCTAAGCACGCCGTTGTCTTAAGATACAAATATGGAAATCAATATAGAGATGCTTTTAACAAAAAGGGCTTTGTAAAGTATCTGCCGAATTAGCTTCCATGGAATCATCTGTCACTCTACTGACAGCCCAGCTTTTAACAATGATAGGATAAAGTGTTCAGTCTAAAGTCTGAAGATTTATAATTTGGTGTATTTTGAAAGAGTCAGACCAGATGGTATGAGGAATATATTAATTACGTTGGGTGGTATAATCAAGATACAAGAATCCTTTCTATTTTCAGGATTTTTTATTCTTCTATTTATGTTAAGTCATTCCTAATGTCTCCGATAATTGCATGTTAATAGAAACAGAAAAGACAAACACCCTGTCCCTTTCAATTGAAGCTTGCATGTGGAGGGGTGTTGTTATTGTTTTTAATTACCTTCATTTATTTTTTTTCCTTTTTATTTTTTTTTTGTACAATTATTTAGTTTGATGTGAATGTTTAAGGCAAACTGGACTTAACAGTTTGCAAATATCAGACAGATTAAGTAAAGCAGTCTTATGAAATGCCAATAATAGATTCCTAGAAAGAGAATTAAAGCTTGTATTTGTGAATGTTTTGACGGTAGGAGTCTTCTATTTTAGATTTAGTATGTGGCTGAGGCTCGTGATAACAAACTGGTGCTCCTGTGGCTGTAAAATCATCGCAGCTGTTGGTATTAATTAGTGTTGTATATCTGTCCTTTACACCGAGTGGAGATTATAGCATAGACATGCTTTAAAAGATGAAATAGCTAAATTGTTTCTGGATCTTTCTAACTTGGCATGTTTGACATTTAAATCATAGGAGGAGGGTGTGTGCGTCTTTCTGAAGCAGGTTTAACTTTGTGCTTAGGAGCAGTCACATCAGGGTGGTTCACACTCACTGACTGCTCATGTTTTGCTATTTGTAGATCCTTAGGGAAAAGGTGAATTTCTATAAATATTTGTTTCTGCACTGCCCATGTATCTATAAGCTGATTGCTGTTTTTCCAGTACCTCCATCCTAGCTTTATAGATGTTTCTTTCCCAAATGTATTGTTATGGTGAGATTTTGTACTGCTCCTTTGAGCCAGTAGCAGGAAGCAAGAAGATAAGCAAAAGGATAAGGGGAAGAAGTTCCATAGTAATCATGAGACAGAGACTTTTAGCGTTAATATTTTTCCTCTTTCCTAAAGTAGCTTATGCTTTTTCCTGTTACCAAAAAAGTGATTTTCTTTCTTCCTTTTCTACATTGTTAATGAAGGCATCACTGGGCCTGTGTTGCTCTTTATACAAGTATAAAAATGTATTTATAAATTGCTTGATTCTGAAGCAAGTTAAAATCTGTACAGTTCAGAACTGAGAAAGTGCTCAGCATGGTGTCTGTGTGTGCATTTGGCCAGTGTTAATTAGAACAGCTAAATTAGCCTGTGTTTGGAGGATACATAGATTTTTCCAAGAGTCTGATAGCTGTTTTGAGAATGGTAACCCCTAATATAACATGACAACATTTATATTACTAATGTCTGAAATCTAATCCTGTGGGTATGATAATTATTCATTTTAAACACCCAACTTCTCAAATGCTGTATTTTTAAACTTGTTCCATGGAACATGAGTTTATTACTTCATCTAATCAGATGTAAGGTATGCATACAATCCAGAATGATACATTTCTGATGTGATAAATATAATGTGAATTTCATCAATCTGTCCTCTTAGGAAAAAAGAAAGAAAAAAAAGTCTAGAAAATGTCATAAAAGTTACCTATTTTTATTATGACTTTTAGACTACAATAATCTCAGCCTATTCTAAAGCCACAGTATGGATGATGAGCAGTTGAAATCCAATTTGAATTCATAATACAACATTTAATTTACTCTACCACATGTCAATAGGAAATAATCTGAGATGTACCTCCTGAGATATCCATAGGGAATATTCAGTTATAATTAACCTCCCTTTAAAAAAAAAAACCTAAGTCTTTGTTATTGCAATGGAATATTTGCGCCTTTTGCCAGTTTTGTAACAGTATCTCACTCAAAAGTAGTTGAATGTTAATGTATATTTTCTGTTAAATGTAACAGAAGATGTTTACTCTCCTCATTTATGTCCATGACTGTCCATCTTTTTTCCCCTTTTGTCCATGCCTTGGTAAAAGTGGAATAGCCTTGCCAAATTTGTGAAAGGCCTGACTTTAAGATTAGAATATCTCATCTAAAATGTGACTGGTGCAGCTCTTTCTTTTGAAAAAGGATGTCACAAACAGATGAGATGATGATAAAAGTGGGCATTGGCACGGATTTAACCTAGTCATTATTCTCATTAGACTGTAATTTTGGGTTCCTCTTTAGATGACAGCACGTGGTGATAGATGACATGTACTCTGAATTCATATTATCGTGCTTAACATGTTCAAATAATATTTTCCAACAGTTGAAAGAGCAAACACATTTCTTCTAAGCTGTTCGTATGTGTAGTGCTCCTATCTATCCACAAATGCTGTGGATTATACAGATGGCTGGTACTTAAAATCAGGGAGTTAACATGAGAATTCTTCTGAATGTGAACATTTTGAGACTGAGGAGGAAAAGAGTATGCAAAATCAAACAGTTAATAATTTTCCCCATTCACCCATATACTTCTTAATTTCAAAAGCAATAAAGTTTATTTAAGTGTTGGCACATTTAAAAGGATTATCCCAGTTTGACAAAATTCATGAGTCTTTGAAAATCATTCTTGGAAAGATATATTTCTCTAATGTTTTGTCACTGAATAACATACAGTGAGGAAATAATGCAGCTTCATCAATAATTTCTTATGGCTTCTGTGATGATTCCCCTAACATGAGACCCAAAAAACAATGCTAAATAAAAAGCTCTCTAGGGAAAATTACTTCTCTTTTCTTTAACACAAAGCTTGGAAAAGAACCGAAACTAAAATATATGCAAAGTCTCTTGGCACCAGACTCAGTTTGCAGGCTCCATCTCAGCCTGTATTCTGAAGCAAACTGTATTTTGTTCCCCTTTGTGTTTTCATTTGAAATGCAATGTGACTGTCATAAATGAACATGATTTAACGCATTGGCTGCTGTTTTTTCTCACCTTTTCCAGAATCCATAAATCCTTGCAGTTATACTATTATCACAGGTATCCTTGACCACGCTTACGGTCTTGCAGCAAAAGCTCTGCACAGTCCTACTGATCTCCAAGAGTAATTATAAGCAGTGAACATAAATTGAGATTTTCTGAATTTCTGGATAGTTTTATTCTGTGAATTGTGGTTATTGGCTAACAGAGGTTTGGGCTCTGATTTGGCTTGTGATTTTGAGGAAGTTTTCTTATTACCTTGTATTTCACCTTTATATGTACAATGTTGATAATATTCACTCTAAATAGTTTGTAATTCTGAAATCAAGGCATAATGTGTGTATACTGGCCATGCAGTATTTATGCAGTGCATAATTAGGATGATTTCTTGTCAATAATACTAAAAAAAATTGAAAATGATAACAGAATTTTTCGGGATTTTACTGATAACCAAAACAGCAGAGGAACCAGTTCCTTTTCTCTGTTCTCACAGTTATTTGCACTCATCAAAGCAAAGTGTGCAGTGAAGTTGTACTACAGAGCACAGAAATGAAGCACAAAGCAAAGAGTTCCTTCTCCATAGGTCCTAAACTGTGAAAATTCTTGCTTTTACTTAAGAAGACATTGAAAACTTAAACCAATTGTCACTCAGTCTATATGAAACAAAGAACAGAGCCACAGGCAGCACGTTCTTAAATTTCCCAGTGTGGGAAAGGAACTTCATAGCAGGAAATTATTACAGTATTTACTTTTAATACTTGAAAAGTGTAGATCTGAGATTCTGTTTGTATAACAGTGTTTTTTTTCTACTGACATAGCTGATCTTAAATTGGACAATAGTCAGTCATGATATACTTGCCACATTCAACTAATCTTGAGTCCTTTTCACTAAGCATTCTTACTCCCTGGTGCTGTTTTTGAAGGATAAAGAGTACCCAATACCAACTTTTCTTCTGCCTACCTATCTAGCACGTGGCTTTCATCTTTGTAATTGATGAATAAAGTATTTCTCTTCAGATATATCCATTTCATCTGTGGGAGTATCTGAACACATCCTCTGCATCCCTGTCTTTCCAAAGTTCAGAAAGAGCTCATATCACTTACTTTGAACCGAGTCTCAGATATACTGGAAAACATACTTGCCTGATTTGTTTGCACTAACTCCAGCAGCATGAAGCAATGGTGGCAGTATTAAGCTTTACAGGCAAAGCAGTGAATTCAGAAAAAGTAAACAATATTTGGATGATAAGAAATGTTTGCTCTTTAACAGCAAACATTCTTTGCCAAAAACAGTTTTAACTTCTTCAGCTAATCGTTAAGTGGCTGTGTATGAGATTGAAATGTAAATCAATTGCCCAGGTTTTACCAGCAACTACTAGAAATGTCCTATGTAAACTGAATAGTTAGGCATACAGATGCGTACTGGCACTTTGTTACAAGCATTTGGTTTTTAGAGCCTGTTGAAGAGCCTTATAAATATAGCATGCTTTGCTTATTAGGGCTAAATTAAGAACATTTATTTTCCTGTATCTTTGTAAACTGGTAAGCTTGAAAAACACTAAGTTACTGCTCATTTTCAGTATGTGCTGAGTTTAGCTAGCACAACTCTTAAAATAGAGCTTCTCTCCTGGCTTGACCAGAAGGAGCCTGTTATGTCTACACACCATTTTGTAACTAATGTATACAGGTGATTTCCTGCTTGCAGAAGGAAGCACAACCAGCTTTACTAGGTGATCATTAGGTGTATTTTCCTGTTGACCTTTGTTGTTAGGGAAGACAGAAGAGGTGCCAGTCTTACATAGGGTGAGATCAGCAAATCAATGACCAAGAAATTGATTTTCCTCAGGAACTGCTTTTATCCTGAAATTTCACATTGATTATGATTAAATAAGAGGTGAATTTCTCTCCCTGATATCAGCACTATTGAGGATATAGCTTGCAGTAGTGAGGACAGAGATCTCTGTATGTAATAGACCTAATGCATCAAATGTAATGGTGTGAGTGATCTCATACAATTATTTCCAAGGGGTGTTGAGTCCACGTGCTATCAGCATTAGTGTGCAGATGCCACAAGAAACCTGAGACTATAATTTCCACATCCAATTCACATAATGGATATGGAAATAGAAGTAATTTCAGATAGCAGATAGATATCCCAAGCCAATAGAAAACATATATAGCTCAATTTCCTCTTCAGCACTGTAATAGAAGGTAAACAGCCATTCAGATACAGTATAGTACCCACGTTGCTCTGGACATGTACAGTATTATATCTTTGAAAGAATCAATGGTTGTGCAGTGTGAAAGTTATCTTCCTGAAATGGAAACAATGCTGGCTTTTATGTTGTTAAATTTTATTTCAGACTTTTGCACTCAGTGACATCCTAATACAGCATTTACCGCATGCAGAACTGTAAAGGGAAAGAAAGCATCAGACGTAGTTCCAAAAAGATCTTGCTTATGGATGCAAGCTGATTTCCATTTATACTTCTTAATGTGGTCAAAGAACATAAGTCTTACTTCATAACAATGTAGAATATGTTCTCTTACTTGTTACCACTGAACACAGTTCTGGATCCTTTCAGTATAAGGCGTCGTACAGGAAAAAAATTTGGTCATTGATATCTTCAACTTTGTGTATTCATGTAGAGTAGTTTGCATCCCATAACTTTAAAAGTTGTTGAATATTGCATGGTAAAGATCTATTGACTGCATAAACCAAAAAATAGAAGTTTTCAAATAATTCATACCTAGCAATGTTAAGGTTGTCCTGTCTGTAGTTTACTACTTTTGAGGATGAAAATCCTCCTAACTGCAGAAGCATATTACTTGATCACATGGGCATTTACTATTTTATGACTTCATCTCAGCTTCTTCATTACTTATAAATCACTGACACTTCATACTTAAGCAATTAAAACATGCAACAATTAGCTTATTACCCCCATGATCCATTGCACAATAATTGCACTGGAGAATTCACTTTAACATAATAAAGTGGAGACCATTAGATATCGTTTTGTGCAGAGCCAGCACCAGTTTGACAATAAGTTTTATAGTGGTTGAGTACCTTATGCTCTAATAAAAGCAAATAGTTTTTCCATTATTGCAAACCACTCACATAATGCCAGCAGGGCAGATGATGAATCTGAGTAAAGAGTAAATAACAATGCTGGCAGAATATCTCCTTTTGAGTTAAAAAAAGTAAAAACAGAATGCCTCTTTCCCATCTTATTGATAATTAGATACACTTTCAGCTAGATTTTCAGATATCCAGAGAACTTGGAAACTTGTAATCCATTTTTACATCTACCATTTTATTTATTCAATTCCATTTGAGTGACACAGTGGAAGGAGAAACTAAAGACAATTGCTCTGTATGTGAATATTTCACTCAAATTTATGCATCTCTCAAGTAATTACATAGTTTAAGTATTTATTTAACATTGCAACACATTATCGTTTTTTTTTTTTTTTTTTTATGAAGTTGGTAGAACAGTTTGAAAAGTGCTACAGAGCAGTAAGACCTCAAATGCTCTTTGCTTCTCTTCACACGCACTGGGTTGTTTGGGACAGAGACCCCTATTTCAATTCTAATAGGAACTATTGAATATTAATATTTTAAAAGAGTTTATAAACATGAGGAAAATCGGCTTTTTACAAGGGTAGATATTGACAAGGGGGAATGGTTTTGAACTAGAGGGGAGATTTAGATTAAATGTCAGGGGAGTTTTTTTGCTTCGAGTGTGGTGAGGTGTTGAAACAGGCTGCCCAGAGAGGTTGTGCATGCCCCATCCATGGAGGTATTCAAGGCCAGGTTGGATGGAACCCTGGGCAATCTGATCTTGTACTTGATCTAGCAGTTGGCAACCCTGCTTGTGGCAGGGGGGTTGGAACTTGATGATCCTAGGGGTCCACTCCCAACCAAGCCATTCTGTGATTTCTATGAAATTCCACACAATAAATCACTAAGAAAAATGAGTGCGCACTTGAGATAATGTGGAGATTAAACTACTACAGGAACTATGCCATTTGAATTCACTGACTAGCATGGAGACAGAGGCTGGATTATGATTCTGTTACAGAAAAGTACAGTAATGGTTTAAGAGACAATCAGGGGACGCTTTCACATAACACATCACCGGATCCGGTTAGAATTCCATTCCAGAACATCCCTCTGCTCCTAAACATACATTTCCCAATGTATTTTGAGTGTTCCTTGTCTGGAAATTTTGTTTCAGATCTCCTCGTATCTTTCAGTTTTTAACTCCTAAGACAATTTTTGTTCTCAGAAGTAAACAATTATTGAAGTTTGTTGAATATTCTCTTGAGACAAAATTTCAGTCAGCGCTCTTTCCTAACCTGTCCTAATATTTGAAGACACAGAAGTGAGAATTGAATTGTTACAAAACTGCAGTTGTTGAGCATTTGCTGTAAAGCCTGTATTAAAGCATACTGCAGAAAGTGTTTTGAATAGATTCATTCTGAATATTTTTCTCTAGAAGAAAAATAATTTGTCATAAGCAAGACATTTAAATTAATTTAGTAATTATTACTGACATTGGAACAGATGAACACAAATGACTTGAATTCTTTGTTTCTGATAGAATCATTGGTTCAGCTTATTAGAAAATAAATACAGTAAGTTATTCAACGATGCTGAGAGGTCAAAACCATTTTAAAGGAAGTAATGCCCTTTCCTCTGCCCTTTACTGTTCTGCCTATTTGCAATAGCAAACATTTAACCTCCATGTTAGCAGTGATGATAATGGTCAATTGTTCATCATAATATTTCAGAGAAAGTGTAAAAAAAGCTATTTAAAATATGACAAGTAAATAATACATAATTAGTCAAGTTTTCTGAATTCACTGACAGAAAAAAAAAATAACCTTTCTCTGAGTTTAAAGTAAGATTTGAACAATTATTCTACTGTTTTTTGTAGCGTATTAGCTTAAGAATAACTAATTTTTTGTCAAGACTGTATGAGAAATTGCATTCTCCCCACATATTTTCGAGTCTCTATGCTTTGACTTCTGGTTTTCTTCAAAGGAGTTCATTGTGAGGATGACTTATAGCATGTTTTTGAAATGCTGACTGTCTTATGTAAGCCTGGTGATAGCACTGTGTCCTTAGCATTGTAACTCTCCTTGAGGGGAGCCCTGCTCTGTTTTTTACTCCTGACTCCTGACCTGGTGTTTGAATGTTAGCAGTAAGTGGTTTCTGTCTCACATCTGTCAGGTCTCAGAGCACTACTCAATAGGCTCTTAATCGAATTGCAGTCTACACCTTGGATTAGCTAATCTACTTTGATTTTAGATGAAATACTGATGTTATTTTCCCTCTAGGTAATGACAGTAATGAGAACTGGTTATCAAACAGTCCTTTTGAATCATCAGTATTTCTCTTTGCTTTGTTTTTTAATAGAAAATGTATTGTACAAATCATAAGGACAGTTTCCAACTTTCACCTTAACTTCCCTGCACATGGGAAGAAATCTTGAGGAATCAGCACCAGGCCTCTTTTCTTTCAAAGAATCTCCCTGCAGAATTTCAGAAAAATAATTGTCTTTGGTCCAGTCAAAAATGACTTCAGCTCCCTAATTCTCTCCTGGTATTTCCCCTTTCCACAGATATGTGGACCTTCATCTTGTTTCCTGATGAAACATCAGCTCCTGAAATTATAAGGAGAAGGACTCATTTTATGATTGCTGAAATTTGGATTTCTTTATTATACCTCTATTTTGTCACTTTTCTCCACATTTGGAAGAAAAACATTGGTGTTTGTGTAACATGGAAGTGAATGAAAATGTCCTCATTATGTAGATCACTATGTTTATTATACTATTTTATTATTCTTCACTTCCCCTGCTGGTAAGCTTTGAGACCTTCACATTCCTCTTTGAGGTGTCAGCAGAAAGCACAGTTTGTTCCATTGTGTTTTGCTCCCGTAGCCTTCCACAGTCGTCTTCTGCATAAACTGAAATTTAAACATACCATTACAGTGACTGTGTAGAATTAAACCAAACATCCACATTAGCTCAGCATCCATCCAGTACTTGTGACCTGAATCTGTACCTGCATCTAATACTCCACCTCTGTTTGTGGCCAACAGTTGAATTCAGGGAAGAGCGTAAGGGCAGGACAAGCAAGTTTCAGTACACATATTCTCCTGAAGTATTCCAGTTTTCTGGTCTTCCCTTGCAGATGCTTTGTTTCTCCTGTGACTCAAAGAATTTCTCTAAAGAAATAAGTAGTTATTATATGAGTTACAGGAAATATCTGAAATAAATTCTTTAGGTTTCATAGTGCTTTGAACTGTAACACTGCAGCCTTCCATCACACATCAAGTTTTAATGAACAACTATACATTTCCTCTGAAATATTTCTAAGTTTGGAGTTAATAGGTATGTACAACTGACATTATATTAGTTCTACTGCAACACTTACACCAAATGAGCTTTTTGAAATGCTGATTTTAATTCTTCATTGATTTGTAATATCTTAAAAGCTTTTTCTCATTGGTTTATTGCAACAGTGGAGATTCCAGGTACATATTTATCATTTCGGGTTTTTTGTTTTTTTTTTTTCTGGGTTGTTTTTTTTTTGTTTTTGTTTTTTGTTTCTATGATTTTGTGAATAACATTGACTGAGCAGTATATATCAAGTCCTTGAATTAAGCACTTATACCAAATGTATATGTATACCAAACATGACCCAACCTGACAAAAGGGAAGGGAGAAAGAAGGGAAAGAGTAGGGAGATGGGCCCAAAAACAAAACAGCAGCAGCATTCTGAGGAGGAAAACTAATTTACTAAATAAGATATCATAATGCAAAACAATACAATATAATTGGAATTGAAGCTAATAATTCCAAAATTATAATCACCCTTTAATTCTTTTTAGATCTGTCCCTGCACAGATGCTCTTTCATGACTGCAGTTTTCTTTTGTGAACTTACATGTTTATGAATATTTAAAAACAAAAAAGTAATATTTTAAACATTTTAGACCACGCATACAGTAGACTATAGAATGGGTTTTAGTAGAAGCTGTGACATCATGCTTCAACAGCATACAGTTACAGTCTATACTGTATAAAAATGTTACACAAAGTTGATGTGATAAAACACTGGAACAAATTGTTCTGACTATGTACAATTAAGAAACAGCAGTCTTCACAGTCTTCAGAATTTTAATTTTTTTTAAGGAGAGTCCTGTATAAGTGTTGTTAGCTCTACCTGAAGTTGCCTAAAAGCATCTTAATTTGTAATAAATATACATACATACATAAAACTAACAGTGCATTTAACCGGACTCTAACGGGAATAAATAATAAGGGATGGTAATGGCAACTATGGGATCTGTAATAATTTCTTTTTTAGATAGATAGTTTACTCTTTAAGGTTACTGAAACATGTTGTTGTTTTTTTAAGGACATTCAGTTTTTGTCCTGTTACTTACAGTGAAGAGCCATGTACCTGATTCAGGTTTATGAATGTTATCCATCTCATTACAAAACAAATTACAGAAATGCTTATGGAGTGGAGCTTATGTTCTTTAATATCTTCTTTATCAACAAAGCTCTCTTATACATTCTGAATCAGTTATTATGCAGCAACACAGGCAAATCCAGTGCACTTAAGTGTCCACATGATCATAAAGGAGAAAATGAAGAGTGAGTCTTGATCAAAAACGCAACCCTATAAGTATACACACATAATATCTCTGAGTCTGACAGCAGGCATTTTAAAAATCATATGCATAATTCATATTATATTTTTGTTATTAGTTCATGAAGTTCCTTTTAAAGTCATTGTTTCCCTGAACTACTTTGCAGTTTACTGTTGCACATTGACATTGCTGTCTGTTTTGTTTGATGCATGCGTCATACTTCGCTTTATAGCTTCTTTTGGAGATTTTATTTCCTAATTATATTAAAGAGCAACTTTTATAAGGACAGGTGAGAACTGGCAAAATGGCCAACGTCTTCCTAGTTATTTTGAAGTATCTTGCACTTCTTCTGATGTCTGTGTCCTGATACTCAGAGAGAAGGATGCATGAGATCCTTTGAGTTTTTAGAGGGTTCAGGGAGAAAGACCACCCTACCCTAGGTATTCACTTATCTGAAACAACTTTTCTATACGCAGAACTAGTTAGCAGTTACCATTTATCCTGCTAACTTTGAACAACTTTGACATTTTCAGTTACTATTGGCAAGCCTCGCAAGAACAGCTGACTGACATCAGCTTTCCTGAGAAACAGTTATCACAGGAATAAATGTTAGAAAAATCATAAGTGAGGTGGCCATTTTAGAAAGCAGAATGAGAAAACTTACAAATAGAGACAAACAATCATTGTTTGTTTGTATTTATACTGCAGAAAACTCTTGCAAGTTCTCATATAAAGATTGGATTGCGTTGTTCACATTGGGAATATCTACAAATAGAATTATATCGCTGTCTATTAAATAACAGATCTCAGACCACTTTGCAATTTACTATTTTTAGCCTGTCAGTGACAAAGTTCAGTAAAGGACTCCCATAATCAAAGGCTATAATGAAACCTCTGCAGCAGAACTCTCCAGAGGAAAACTGGTTAGCTGAGAACTATGGCAAATGCCAATGTGTACTTTTTCAGATAAGAAATCTTTTTTTTCTGTTGTTGATTTTTTTTTTTACCTCTACAATGCGAAGCAAAAATATGCTAGTTAAAAATTAAATCTAAACTGCATAAAAGGCTGAAAATGTTTTGTTAAACATTAGAATCCAGCACTTCAGTATAATTCATCTACATGAATGCACTTCAATGGGAAATAGTAAATAGAAAGCTGCCTCATCTTTCTCTAGTTTTTAAAATGCTACGTTCTTTGGGCAACATTACTGGGGAATGTTAGGAAATTGAAAAGCAGTAATCTGAAGCTGATATATTTATTAGGCACAATTGTTGCTTATCCTTAAAAAAAAAGCAAAAGAAGATAAAAAGATAATTCTCTCAGGGAACAGACCAGCTGTTCTTCCTTCCATTTAATGAGGTTTAAATGGCAGACTTTGAGGAAACCCTTGCTCTTCTGGTTCAGTAAAACACTGAACTGCACTTGGAGCTTTGCAGTGTGCAGTAGCTTCATTTGACCAGTCTAGAGTCTGAATAATTTAATGCAGGGGACAGAGGAAAAAAAAAGGAAAGGAACATATTTTGTTTGGGATGGATTCTTCTCTTTCTCTCAACTATGAGAATGTAGGGTGATGATGGGTGCTCTGCTCAGTACTCAAATAGATGAAACTTCTTGAGACCACATGAAGAAAAGTGCTAGCGCTCCAGGCTTTCTGACTGACAGTCACTGCATTATGTCAGTGGATGCTGGATGTTTCTAGGCATTAAACAAGAGTTTAATGTATTGATATGGCCAGAGGAAAGGTCTATGTGTAGACAGTGGCATAACCACTTATGTTTCTAGCTTGAAAAATCTGATCTCCTGTAAATCCTGTTTGAGATGATTTGGATGAAATTTTGGTGCAATTTAAAAACCCTGTAATTACTTATGAAAGTATGTAATAACACATGAGGCTGGGGACACAGATAAAAAACTCAAATGGATAAAGCTCTGAGGCTACAAAGATGTCCTCACCTGGACTAGTGTGTCCAGTTCTGTGCTCCCCGGTATAAAACAGAGAGGGATCTCTTTGAAAGAACCCAGCAGAGGGCTACAGAGATGAAAAAGGGCGTGGAACACCTCTCTTATGAGGAGAGGCTGAGGGACCTGGGTCTGTTCAGCCTTGAGAAAAGAAAACTCAGAGGGGACCTGATCCACGTCGATAAATATCTAAGGAGCAGGAGGCAAAGGGACGAGGCTGGACTCTGCAGTGTGTGGTGATAGGATGAGGGGTAGTGGTCACAAACAGATGCATAAGAAGTTCTGCACAAATGTGTGTGTGAACTTGTTGACAGTGCAGTGACAGAGCACTGGCACAGGCTGCACAGAGAGGTGGTGGAGTCTCCTTCTCTGGAGCCATTCAAGACCCACATGTATGCCTACCTGTGCAACCTGGGCTAGGGAGCTGCTTTGGCAGGGGGTTGGACTCGATAATCTCTACAGGTCCCTTCCAACCCCTACAGGTCTGTGATTCTGTAATTTGCTTGTTTCTTTCTAAAATTGCTGAAGTAACTGAAGTTATAAAAACTTATTTTGACAGACATAAGAACCAGCACTGTTTTGAGCATAAAAACATGAATGAGAGTTTTTCAATACCCCTTGGAACTCTGTGAGGCAACAAGATTATTAAGTTACAACAAAACTTATAGTAGTGTAAAAAAGCACATTACAACAGTTTAATTTGATAACGTCTATATGGGTTTGCAATGCCATACTGTTTTGATAATTTCCCAGATGTAGTTGTGTAATAATTGCACATCTGGAATGGTTGAAAGCATGATGCAAATACAATGCAAAGAAGTTTTCATTTAATAACTGTATATTGTTGCATGATTGGCTATGTGTTATTCAAGTATACAAAATGTAAACAAGCAGGCACATTTAATTATAAGTGACATTACTGCACTAACATTACTGCACTGACATTCCTCTTTCTCCACAAACTTCAGAAATGCATTTTTATGATTCCATCCATTGTGAATATTTTCTCTTCCAAGGCATATCCTTGGAACGAAAAACATTGGATATTGTGCTGCATGGATACTTACCCTAACTCCAGAGGTGTGTTTGTTTCCCCAAACGCATTGTGCCAATGCTTTGTGTGACTAAATCTTGTTCTGTTCTCAGGTCAGAGCTGATATGCCCTATATCTGTACTTGTTGGTTCAGGAAGGGTGATACATTGTGTTGCAGAGCATCAGCCATGCATGCCAGGGCTATGTGAGTGAGCTGCTTGGAATCCATCTCCATCCTTATGGCCATCTGACTAGAGGATAATTGGCTTCTTGAGCATTCTTAACTTCCTCAGAGGAGTCAGAATTTGCTGATAAATGGGCACTGCAACTTAAATTAAAATTTGCTTAGAACAGATTGCATGAAGTGCTGAATCTACTTTGTACAAACTCATATTCAGGAATGCGTAGTTAGTTGTAAGTAGCTTTAAATTTAACCACTCAGAACATAGGAAGGGACTTATTTAACTTCAGGGCTTTAATACACAGTTGTAACATTTTTTATCAATCTTAATCTTTAAAGATACCTTTAAAGGTACAAGCATACTTAACACCTCAACATACTATACTTTAAATGCAAGTGGCTTAATTCAGGGATTTGCATAGATTCAGTTTCATCACTTTTAAACTAGTGTAAATTTTTATACTGATTCAACTTCACATGTGGATCAGACTTAAATTTCTTAGCTCATACGTAAAATGTTAATTCAAGACACCATAAATTGAGTATAGTATTCCACTTCATAGAAAATATCTTTCAAGAAAATTGTCTTTGGTGACAGGTCAGTTCTTCCAGTCTAATTCTTTATCCAGATAGTCTTTCAGATTACAACTTGGAAATGTATTGAGCATAAGCCTGGATCCAGGCTTAAACTGACCTTGCTGTCTCTACTCTGTGACAGAAAGACATTTTTCAGATTCTTGATTTTTGGTGGAAATTAAGAATGAAAATTCTGAAGTCATTTCAGTGGAAGTCAAAACACATGCCTATCTGTAGGACAGCTGGATCTGTGTGTGCTGTGCCTCCAAGTACCCTATCCTGTCTTATTTGTAAAAGACAAAAATGGCATAAAGAATGAGTCTATGTAACTCCTCTGTTCTTGCTGGCACAAGAACATTTTGGAATAGATTAACTTTATTTCTTCCTCAGTAAAATGGGAATTATGCTATTTACCTTCAAACTGAATTGTGAGGTTAAGTTCACTGAAGGTTTTAGATGCACAGAAAATTTAATGCAGGAGGTTGTATAAATATCCAGGAAAGAATCAGTGAAATCAATCTATTAGGACATACTTAACAGTAGCTTACAATGGATAATTATCTATTGCTTCACTGCTACTGGGCAATTATATTGCCAGTAAACTAAATTAGTCCATCTGTGGGTTACGTGTCTCTAGGATATTCAGTTAATTACATTACAGTGTATTTTTCCTCATGTGAAACAGAAATATCTATCTGTTACAAGACTGAATAGTGAATTTGAAGGTGTGGTAGAGATATAGCTCATTGTAAAATGCCTCATTCATCACACAACCTTGTCTTCCTCAACTGAGGCTCTGAATGAGTTAAACACCATTCTGGGAACTAGGAGTTGGGATTGACTCCTTGTAGATGAATATTTTGGATAATTTGGCCCATTTGTATCCTGCCTGGGCAAGCAGCGTGTGATACCGAGCTTTATGAAGCAGCAAAAAGTGGGTGCTACATCCTTAGCATTCCAAAGAAGAAAAGTAAAATTTTTTCACTTAATCTTAAACTTCTTGGAAGTGAATACTTAACAACAATTGCATAATCTGGAGTTGAGATTTCTAAAATGTTTACTGCGCCTTAAATGTGCAACAGCATAGAGGTAATTAAAACAGTCAGAAGAAAATTCCTGACAAGCTGACATTTTCATAACAAATAAAGAATCTGCAGATATTTATAACTTTGTGTCAAGGACAATTTATACTCCATGTCATATTACAATATTTAATTTGTTTTTGTTGTCATAATGTATTAGCTTTAAAAGACTTTTAATATTTCAGCATCTGCTTCATTGCCTCCATCAGTAATGAAAAAAACATTCAATATTGAGTGAACACGATATGCTAAGCATGTTCTTTGGATTACTCATCACCTACCCTAGGTATTTTACTCATACACTAAGTTAGCTTCCGTAGCAGAACCTGTTTGAATGAAATCTGGAGCAATAGAGCAGGAAACAAGCAGAATTGACTGCTGCTAGTAATCATACCATATCGATCTTGTATCTATGTTTCTGTTGGCATACATTGGGGTATGTATTGTTAGATGTATCATGCTATTCTGCATGAGTAGAGGGGCAGAACTTCTCCTTCAGGGAAGATTATTCCCTAAATAGCCATTAATCAAGTCTGAATTATGGTCTTCTATATTTCTTCTCCAAGAATGGCACCTTGTGTATTTAGATACATCATTCCAAAAGTAATACTTCTTGTTGAAACTGCTGAAACACACCACCCACTGCCTCACTGTGCTCATATCCACTGTTCGGTCTCCATAAACATTCATCAAGTATTGATGAATGTCACTGGCTGCCATTTTTTCTGCATGGAAAAATTCAATTCTATACCTTTGGCACTTCCATGTCAGATGCCATTTTGTTAGACTACCCATCTGCTGCCATTTGTCACATAGCCCCAAAATGTAATGGAATGTTAGTGGAAAGTTTCAACCTCTACTGCCATTCCAGCAACATCCAGCTCTGATTTCATGAGTCAACATAATAAAATAGGAGGCATTACTTTCAGAGCATCCCTCTTAGTTTGCATTTCTCCCTGGTATCAGACATCTGGAGGAAATAACATTGCTAAATGCTCACTTGTAAGAAATATTTGTGTGAGCCTTACTCATTTAAACAGATGCTTCAGGCTCAGGATTTTGTTGTTGAATCTGTCGTGGTCATTACAGATATCTTAATTCTTTAGAGAGCTCAATTAGAACATAATTTCTGTTATAGATTAGATATCCTTGAGATAGTTAGGAAATAGTCAATTTTATTCAATAATAAAAAAAGCTAACTCATTTGAGGACAAGAACAGGATAATAAATATAAGGTCTAATTATGATAGTATTGCTAAGCCTACAGTTTTTTTTCAGTCCTTCTCTAATTATCAAAATTTTGCAGCAGTACTGAAAATATGACACCACTGCCTGGATTGATAAATCGGAAATGACACAATTCAGAACAGCACTTTGAATCTGTACCAGAGGTTAAAACTATTAACAGTCAAGTAGCTTACTGAAATTAGACTCCACTTGAAGCAAATTGATGTCATTGATTTGTATGACAGGCTGTAGTACTCAGCCTTATTGAATGAGAGTGTATCTATGCTAAGCAGAGGGTGCTGCCACCTTGATATTTTTTAAGACAATCCCACTGTTAAATCTCCACTGTTAAATTTCAATTAAACAATTTTGGTTGGAAAAAAAATGTTCTATATGTCTTTTATCT
Organism: Cyrtonyx montezumae; assembly: GCF_038088225.1. NCBI lineage: Eukaryota > Metazoa > Chordata > Aves > Galliformes > Odontophoridae > Cyrtonyx > Cyrtonyx montezumae. The sequence goes on along the minus strand of NW_027071914.1, from coordinate 5,712,644 downwards.
ATCCCGAGCTTCTGGAAAAACAAACTGGCTTTTCCATATTTGGCATTTATTAATAATAGTTTGAATACCACTGCGCGTTTTAAGCTGAGTGTGGTGGAATTCTCATGTGGGATTATTAAATGAGTCGATTTGCATTCTAATGAGAACAAATGTTTGGGATTGCATTGTTAAAATGCTAAAACAGTGTGTGTATAATTATTTTGCAGCTTAGATTCGCAGAACTCATTTCCCCAAACTCTTTTTTTTTTTAATAACTAAAGAGACAGAGCATACTGACGGCTGGAGGGGAGGTGATTAGGGTAATTTAAACTGTTCACAAATGACTTTGCTACTGAATGAAAGCATTTCTTTGGCTTTGCTGTGCTCCTTTCATTATCTTTAAGCGGCTGCAGCGTTGAGTCCCATAAGAAGTCTCACCAAGCTCTCTTTCCTTGTACAATTTCTCATTTGTATTGATTAATCATTTTGTAATTCCATTCTAGGTTGCCTTGCTCATCTTTAAGGCATGTGCTGCCTTTTCTTTGCTTGTCTATCCTGTAACGGTTATGTTGTCTCTTCTAATACCTTAGCTTTATCACTGCAAGTCAAGCTTTAAAACATTAATCCCTTCATGCTTTAATTTCATATTCTATTACCAGAATGAATGCAAATACTGTTTCCTTTTGCTCCTTTTTAATAATCTTCACTACAGCTTTTGCAAATGGTCCAAAAGTAAAGTAAGCTTTTTATTACAGTCAAAGTCAAAGATTTGTTCAGCTACACTTTTCATGTATTTTTCCACAACTATTGCCAAACAAGAATTGTTTACTGCAGGCTTCTGAGGTGTTCTGCTGCCTTTCTATTCCCCATTTCAGGCACCACATAGCAGCATTGTTTAAAATACTGCTTTCCAAAAAAAAAAAAAGTGTTGCTAAGGGTAAATTACCATGAGTTACTGTAGGGAGGTTTAAATAAAACCTTGTCTTTTCCCCTCACTGTATTGTCTTGTCATAAGCAATTGTGATTGTGAGGTGTGGATAGGGGCTGCTTTTCAGCTTTCTTCATGAACCACCAGGCACCGCTCTAGCACTGTAAACTTATGTAAAATTTATGGAGAGGCCATAGCAGCCCCATAGTTAAGCTCAAGTTATGTTCTTTAAGCAGGTTTTAAATCCCTGGGATTGACACAGATTTCTTCCTAAGATTCATCGGAAAACTTTCACCAGTTTCAGTAGGAAGAATACATGTGGAATTTGCTTGCTAAAAATCATACTGCCTGGCTACTGTTCAGAATTCTAAGTAATTTACAGTCCTCTTTCAGGTTTTCTCTTACTTTCACATCCTGAACCTTAGTCATTGTGACAGTTACAGGATCTGCTCTTTTAGAGCATAAACTTAGTTCTATTTCAATGAATATTTTTCGTTAGCAATAGCATATTTTGGCAGAGAAATCAAAAATCTCAGTCTCTCCTAATGAAGATGAGAGGTGTTGCCAATACTACATGTGGGTTCAGAAGGCAAAGTACTGCATATTAGTCTTTGTTAACACTCAGGAAGGACAAAAATATTTGTTTTCCTTCTATGTACTCTGCTGCTGCTTGTGTAACAACTGTAAATTAGATAAACTGCATAATAGCAGACAAATGTGTAGAACTTTGTTGTGCTTCCCATTCTCCCTCCAATATACCTTGCAATCTATAATTACCAGTAGGTTTGATAGATTTGTTGGAATTTGTGCCTATGTTAACTTCTGTAAAGGCAGATAATAGACACTGCTTCTTTTTCTAGAGACTTGAGAATATGCTCTGCACACTGTGTTTTGTGGTGCATGACCTGCCTTCTTCTGTGCAATCAAAAATAGACATGAGGTTAAGGTATACTGGTCCTTCTTTCTAACGCTATCGTTGCCAAAACTGAGTCTCTGTTGCAGAAGTCTGGTTTCTTTCAGAATAAATAGTAAAATTTTGAAGAGATTTAAAGCAATTATTTAAAGCAATTTATTGCCCTCAATAACAATTTTGTATTACCCCTCCACAACTTGCTGAACACTTTCAGCTTCCCATGAAGTACATGACCAGTATCAAATAGTCATGGTCAGATTCACCATATAGCATCTTACATAAACAAATTACATTATGTGTTTCTACAAAATTTCTTAATGAAAAAATTATGAACGTATCTGCTGTTTTAGAAGTTGTAACTCCATTTTGTATGTTCTTATGGCATCACAAAGCCATTAATCATTATTAAATCACAAAGCTCATCCATACATATCTAAAGCTTAATTGAGAACTCCACTCTCTAAGACTGCCAGTTAATTAACTAGCAGAAGCACAAACAGCTCTCCTCCCACAATCTGTTAAATCATTGGTTATCACAACATTTTATTCTTTTCATATATTCAAAGTATCCTTGAAAATATCATACACTTAAGGCTTTCCATGGAGATTTTTGAGTTCAGATATGCAAGAAAGGAGAAACTGAATTTCAGAAGCCTTGTGTTTTGCAATATTTATTAACAGGTTGGTTTTTAGACCCCCAGTGATTTGGGCTGTGTTGGTGCTACTGCTGAAACCACAATAAATCCAGCATTCATAGCACAGTGTTTTGCTACATCTCTTGCAGCAGTTTCTGGTTTAATCACGTTTATTCAGAAATTATGTTCCTTCCTTCCATTTCCATTCACTCCAAAGTGACCATTGTCTGCCCATATGCTAAATGTTATCCATTTTTTACTTCAGGAAAACTTAGAAAAGTTGTGTCGGCACTGGTCAGCTCACTGAATGCCTGGAGTGAGCCTCCCATGTGCATCTTCACACCTGCCTCATACAGCACGTGCTGCTCAAGAGTGAGATGTAAGCTAGAAGAAGAAAGAGAGGTTCTTTGATACATGCATTTTATGCATTTATGGAATATTTCAATGCACTCAGTTTTAACAGCTGATGGATGTCAGCTTCCACAAAGTTCCTTCAGGGACGATGGCAGCACCACTGCCAGGTTCTCACCGAGGAAACCCACATCTCACATTTACATTAATTAACGTTGCACTTAACGCTAACTTACAGCTAACTAGCACAGCTGAAGAGAAGTTTGTCTGGCCGGCGGTGCAGGGCGGGCTGGGGCGGCAGCATGTAGGTGAAGGTGGGAGCAGGAGCCCTCCCCAGCCCCGTGCTGGGGTGGGAGGCAGTGACAGATGTGGGTGGCAGGGTAGGGAGACACTCCTGCATTTCAGCGCCTTCTGGAAAGGCGAAGTGCCGAAATGCAAGCGTGAATGTTTGCACGTTTTGTTACTGTTTGCATGCTTAGAGGCTGTACTGATGGCTTGCTTGGTACAGGAAACCAGAAGGTGCTGTAAGGAAATGCAAGTTCGCTTCTGCAAACTGCTGTCACTAGCTGTGGATATCTTGCGTACATAGCTGTATGCAAAAGCGATGTTTTGATGTAGTTGCACATTCGTACTGTTCTTGTCAAATAACCACTATGTTGGTGAAAAGGAATCCTGTTAGGTTGTGTTCTGTTCAGTTGTTTCAGATCCGTGCTAGAGCAGAGCTGCTGATACTGAACTTCCTTCTGTTAGCCAGTGTGCTGTGTGTACGTGGGTGCTAAATTACTGAGGATAACCCATAGCTCTTTGAAACTATTGCCTTTTATTAAACATCTGCTTTATTTGTAGTGTAATATTTCTTCTTTATACCCAAATCTTTCAGTTCCTCAAATGTTTTTTGTACAAGAAACACATATTTCAATTTTGCTTTCTCTTTTCTTATAACTTCTACTAGAGTAACAATGGACGACAACCTGAAATACTTATTGTCATTTATTTTCACCTGTTCTCTAACAATGTAGCAGCTTATCCATTTCGGTCACGGAGGTGATGGCACACAGACCCATCGCTCAGATCCATGAGTTTGAGAATGAACGATTGAAATGCAGAAAAATCTGCATGTAAATACTTAGTTTTTGAATAGAAGTTAGACACAGTGATCCATTTAGAAAACTGCAGATTAAACTGAAAAGGAATCAAGTAGTACAGTTACTCAGTGAGTGAATTGGAGACATTCGAAACCCTAACATTTTTGCAGTTAGAGGTATGATTTTTGCAAGGGTAGAGATGGACAGCTGGTTGCAAATTTAATCTTACTAGCACACTAGAAAAACATTGTAGGAGATTGTCCAGCATGTTAACTAGGTGCAGTTGTATCTATTCGCATGTTTTCATGTAGGTGCATTTTAATTTTTTGGTGCATAGACCAGGATGCACGTTCTGTATTCTCTCACTCAAGAGTGTGAAGCCTGTTAGACACTTGAAAAGGATCATCCTGTTAATATAAAATCAAATAAGTAAGTTCACAAGCTGTTGGTCTTGACAGTACTCAGTGGAAAAATGAAATAGTTTCTCTTTATCTGTGCATCTCCTGCAGTAGTCTGCCTTTTATTTCCTCTCTTGCTCCTCACTGCTGTTTCCCTAAGAGGTTGGAATGGAAAAAACTTATATATATTTTTTTAAAAAAGGAAGTAATCTTAGGATAAAGTTCCAATATTAGTAGCCTGGAAATCAGCCAAACCACCCACAATACTAACAAACAAAAATCCACCACCGACAAAAGAACAGCATCAAAAAAGCATGTATATTGTATATCCTCACCCAAAGCTGTGCAGGAGTATTCAAAGCAAGCTTCTGCATTATCTATCTTGTTCACAGTCAAAGTTGTATTATGAGAAGGGTCCTCTTTCAGATGTACCTTCCAAAACCTCCATTCAACTTTTAGACTTCTGTCAGAGAAGCACAAAGGCTTCCCCTTTGCTCAAGGGGAACTGGGATGTCTCGCCTGTCTTTGCCTGCTACCCTATGCTGATAGAATGTTCCCCTAAACTTTGTTCTGCTCATGTCTCTACTAAGCCCGTTTGGAAGTCAGGAAATTACAAAGGCTTCTTTACCAGAATATATAATGCCTCAACTCTTAAAGTGTAAAATGTATCACAGTGCAGTTTGCTAAGATCTGTGTAGGTGGTTGTGGTGGTTTGTGGAGGCGCAAAACACGTTCTTTAATTTCAGCACTGGCTCTTGTAATTTTATGGAAAAGACTGTTTTGAGATTACTGTTGAGTCATCAATTGCAGTTGCACTAAAGATGTGTGTATCTTTTTAAATATTTTTTCAGGAAAACTGCAACTTAAAAGATGGCAAAACATTGTCATCTTTTTAGAAGCAAAATATGTAGTTCTGCTATGTGAGATTTAGAATTGTGCAGACTGCTGGACATGGGGCTGATTTTCAAAATTTGGAGTCTTGTCAGTTGACCCAGAATAAAATCAAAAATATCTTCATTTTTAATGTAAGTGTTGGAAATTACAAAGTGAGATTTATTTGATCAACAAGCACGCAGCTGGTAATCTTTATTAATGCATCTTATTTTAACCATGTCTGGACAAGTCCCACATTCATTCTGTGCAGAAGTACACACTGGCACAGCTTGGTCCTAGAGGGGGCTAGTGTAAAAACTGCTAACAATTCAAAAGATGGCATTCCAATCATACTGTGCTTGTGTACTCTTCCATACTGTATCTAGTATATCATCTTATCTACATATCTAATAGGGATTTAGGCATGGCTTTACTGTCTGACACCTATCTATCTCACTGTCAGTTGAAAGATGGTTAATTGTGTTTTTGGCATATAAGGTGACTTCATGTAGTTCACTCATTCCTTTTCTGGAAGGTTATCCTTTACCAGTTAAAATAAGGGAAATTATTCTGTTAGCATGCATAGGAAATACTAATGCTATTAATGGCTTTTGAAGTGTTCTTTAGCTTTATGAAAAGCATAAAGATTATCTTCTCCACAATCATTCAATTTTATGTTACATGAGGTGAGTATTGAAGTTAAATTAGAAAATACTCTCTGACAATATCCATATCCCTAAAATTATGGTATTTCATGGCCAATTTGGCGTCAGTGATAAAGGGATTACTACATAAAAAATAGTCTCTAGCATCTAGTTTTAAACTTTGTTTTTTGCCAATATCATGCAGTATTCTATGTGTAATAGTAACTAGCATGTTTTCATTTTCACAAGAGGAGTGACAGAAAGGAAAGAAGGAAACAAAACACTTCTCCCACACCGCCCCCTCCAAGTGACTTGTAGGGCTTCTGGGCTTTCAGAATGTGCAAACTGCTCAGGAATGTTTGAGCTGTGTTCCTGTGCTTCTGCAACTGGTAATTCACTGAAGGTATAAAATAATGCTGATCTGTTAGTTCTTCTTGGAACTTAAAAAACTAAAATCAACACATTGTCTGTATTGCCTATGAGAAAACTCAACTGCAAAGTCCTTGGAAGGGGGTAGAGCACGCTGTTAAGTGCGTATGTAAAGTGAAATGCATAGTGCCTTTGATTAGCATTCATCTCGTTGTGTATTTTTCAGATATTATATTCTGTGTTCGTTCTAGTTTTATTTTATAAACAGAGCAATCCTTCATGGTAGGAGAGATTTAGATGTGATTCTGGAGCACATCTTTCAGGTTCCTTTCAGTTGAAATGCACCTTGCTGGAGTCCTGCATCCTCTTTTTGTACTTTGGATCACACAGTCCCACAGAGTTAATTTTGAAACTCACTTAAGAATCAAAACAATAAAATAACAACAACAAAAAAAGACATGGCAATTACTCTCAGCCCCAAATAGTGTTTATACGTAAGTGTAGGGAAATGAGTAGGCCTTGAACTGGTGATTGCGCACCTGGTGAAGTTCTGTAGGTGTCCTGGGGAGCACAGGCAAATTGTTTGCACCTGTGCTCCCCAGGCACCGGAACAGGTGGACCCAGGTTGGAGCCACCCTGAGCTCATATAGGTGCCAGCCACGGAAGAGAGGACTTAGGCTGCGTTCTGCGGAGGAGTGCTGTACGGCCTGAGCCCCTTTGCTGGTTGGGTGAGTTCTGTTCTTCTTTCTGTATGTGACTGTTGGCCTACCCGTGAGTACTTTGCCTGGTATTGCCAAGAGTCTGTCAGAACTAAAATTGCTTCGTTTTAAGCTGAATGTAAGTAACCCTGAAAGTAATGCCTCCTATTTATTTTTGTGGAAACTACAACGGATACGAAGAGCACTATAATGCTGTTGGATAGAGCAGGTTCTCAGCTACTGTTTTTCAAAACAGTCACCACTGTTTGCTGTGTATTTTTGCTAGCAATGAGTGAGTCTGCATGTTGCACCTGTAAAAATCAGCACCTGTGGTGTTGGTCTATTGTTTCCTTGTTTGGACAATGTTGCCCATGCAGTTCACATTTCATTGGCCTAAATAGATGGAAATCAGGAGGTGCAAAGTATGGACTGTGTGGTCATAAAAGTGGAATCATTCTTGTCATTTCAATTCCCTAGTCCTGACTGCAAAACATGTGGTAGTATCACTTGTCTTGTGGTGTTCCTGTCTTCCCTTCTTTTCCTTTGAATTTTGTAGTCTGTTATTCAGCCTGGATCACCGTTTTTGCTGGCACAAAATGTCTGTTGCTGGAAGTGACTGATGTTCCTATTCCATTCGTTTCTCCATAACTTTTTGTTTTTATTCTAGTCATTAGGAATCATGGAATAATAGGGTCTTAATTTAAAAATTATCCTGTAGCATTCGTTCAGGGCTGACTTTGTATTGTGATAGACATGACAGAACTTCACTGTGTTTTAGAACTATAAAAAGCAGTGCACTGGGAGTTAGCGTTTATGATAAATAGCATAGAGTAGTAGGAATATCTGTGTCAAAGTGGGCCTTGTACAGGGCTCATCAAGAGGTAAGGTGTTGATAGAGTGGAACAGTGGTATTTTTTCCTGAAGATTTAATCATTTTCATAACTACGTGTTACAGTTTTTTGGGGGATTTTTTTCTTGTTGGTGCTGTTGTTAATACAGCGTGTGAAATGAAATCCTTACCTTTATTTGGCCGTAAGAAGTTTTCATCTGAGTACAGTCTGCATGAAACAAATTCATAGCTACATTAGCGTGTGGGCAGCACAACATACAGTTGTGCTCCAAATCTTGTTACAGGCTATTTCAGGCTTGAATACATTAATATGTTGAATGTATAACAGTCAAAGAATTACTATTAATCTAGATTTAACTGATAAAGAAAACAGGAGAAAAAAGTCACGTTCAGAAGAATCAGAAATAATCTCAGAAATATTTTGCACTACAAACACACTTGTGCCTGTACCTTCTTCTAGTGGTGTACTCAGCCTTTCCCTGATCCTCTGGGTACTGAGGCTTCAGTGTGGTGTGCTTGTGCCAGGGGATAGGTTGATAAATCAACACTAAGATGTCTTCATCAGAAAGAAAAAAAGGATCATCATTTTTGTCTTCTGTATGAACTTCTTAAGTTCTATGGCCTTCTTAAGTTCAAAGTTTGTCAACGAAGTTATAGAATGTCATAATCTTCAGGCAACTTAAAAATCAGATTGCCTTTCACGTAGGTAAGGAGAAATATTGTTTACTAGTACAAAGTTTCAGAAAAAACAAGCTTACTGACTGCCAGCAGAGAGGTGTTTTCTAGAAGGGGCTATGTGACGTGGAAGCTTTTTAGCATGAGTTAATTACATGTTACAGAGCGGGGACTGTAATATGCTTTGTGGTATGAGAAGGAAGAAAGAGGACACAAGGATTTAGTAGAGGTGAGGCTTATATCACATGGGTTTACCTCATTACCAGCTGACTCCATGGCAGAGCAAGGAGCTGATGTAGGTGTCCTTCCCAAACAAAGCTCAGAAACTGTGTTGGGCTTCGATTATGCCCAGTGCTCTTGTTCCAGTGAGTTCTCAGGGTCTCCTGTCTTTCCAGGGCTGTTGACTCATGGGCATTAGTTGAATCCCTGTCATTAACAAATGTCCCATTAACTAATAGAGACTGCTTGGAGTTCATGTGTAAGCATAACTGTCTAAAGGGAAATTACATGCGTTTCTCTCAACTGATGACTGTCTTTAACATTCTGGTTCTCTTATGTTTATCTGATAGAAAATTCAGGGGTTATTTGTTTGTTAAACACACTTCTGCATTTTCCATGTCAGAAGGTGTGCGGAATCTTAGCTTGCACTAAAATAGGAAGGTACAATTATTACAGCTTTTGTTTATTAATATGATCTTTCTATATAGGGTAATAAATTGCATCAAATGGGTAAAATGCTAGGTCTTAAAATATAGATATTTATCCTTGTTGGTACAGTAAAATAAATGGGGAGGGGGAGAAATGGCTGAGAAAAGATTATTACAGACTTTGTTTTTTCTAAGGCAGTAGTTTTCATTGTTGTTAGCAGTGAACACCATATTTTTCTGAATATGCATCACATTCATTTTGGATTATTTAATTTAACTTCTTTCCAGATGAACTAGCTTTATTAAATGCTTGCCATGGTTGAGCAACCAAAGTTTGTGCAGACTATAAATATCTATGATTAGTCTTATACAGCACTTCTTTAATCTAAGGTTTAGCAATTACGTATAATATTTTTATGCCAGTTTTGTAAGGGAGGGAGCACAGGGGTGGAGGAAGGCAGTTTAAAAGCTGTTAGCAAAACACCAAGTACAAAAAAAACCTGCACCTTTCACATTGTCCTACTATATGCACAGATGAAACAATCCCCGTAGTTGCTGTCTACTTCACCTTAGTTTACATTAACCAGTAACGAAGCGCACTTCATTTAAAGCCGCCTTGATCAAGTCTGAGTGTAAGTCACGTGGCTGCATGCATGTGGTCATATTTATTATAGCTTGAATGTTTTGGTAGTTTCATTTTTCTTTACAGCATGAGCTATACTTGATATTGTTTTCTGTATTGATAAAAAAAAAAAATTGTGATTTTTTTTTTTCCTGGATCCTTTGTGTATTTATGTATTTCTGTTTTTCTTAGCTTGCTGTTTTTTAGGCAATAGATGCATAATGATTTTACTGAAGGTATCCTGCGTTCTGACAGATCACAATTTGTGATTTGGTTTTCTTGGCTTGTGAGTCATAATGAGGGCTTAGTAATTGTGAAGAAGTATAGGTTTCATTTGTTTATTAGATGTCTTATTATTATAAAAACATTCCTAAAAGGTTTGTCTTCAGTTCCCTTTTTTTACAAGAACTACGGCAGCATGTCTTCAGTTTCCAATAGCTTGTTGTTGCTTGGTAATATTAAAGGTTTAAATACTGATGGAAATGGCAACCAATTAAAGTGATTAGTAAGAGCAGAAATACTTGGGTGTAGTGGTATCAGTGATGTCACTCAGATAAATTAGGACATCTGTGCTAATAGTCAGCAATAAGTCTTACCACCTAAATATCCGTAGGAGTAAAGGTACAAGCTTGATTAGTTTGTGAAGTTTTGAAGTCAATGCCTTCTGTTTTAGAACGTGTTAGATTTAAATCACAGATTTAGAGATGAAATGTTCTGCAGAGCCCTGAAGTTTGCCTTCTTTCGCTTGTAGAGAAATGAAATGAGTCCTTCTCACCTTCTCCTTTAGTTTTGGATGTTGCCAAAATGATTACTATTGTCTTGTATGACTCCAAAACTGAATCAAGTGCTGAATAATCCCGAATTGACTTAGCGTTTCTTTCAGCATGAACGTACATAGGCAAAACTCTTGTCTATTGGAAGGTCTCCCTCTTATAGGCCTTAAGGGACAGTGAGCAGAGCCAGTAGGTGGTTACAATCTTAAGAGAGATGAATGTGACTAGAATGTGCTTTGTAGCATTGGTTCTTTCTGCAGAGGTTGTATTTTTTCCTTCTTTACTCACAAATGATGGATTTTGAAGAGTATTTGTGGACTTGTACAGAGAACGAGAGTTGAAAAGTGCTTCATTAACACATGGAAATAACAAATTAAAAAGCTGTACACCACCAAATAGGTTGAGGTTTGCTTGTATATTTAGAGTGCACCTGAAGTTCCCTCTTAATCATTTTTCATAAGTCTTAAACATTCTGAAGGTAACTCAATGTGATTCTAATGATTGATGTTGATTATCTTGTTTTTCAGGCATTTTTATCTGGAATTTTTATTTCGGTATCGTAACAAATGACACAAATATTACAATAACTCTATTGATTACTTCATTTTGATTTATGTGTTGATATTTTTAATCTGAGACTCCAATGGGCATTTTGAAGCTCTAATCAACGTTTGTGTCCTGACAAACTGAAACTGACTTTTCCATTAAGGAGTTGTAATTTCCAGACTGAGATGAGCAGACTTTCAGGCTGCCTATGATGTGAGGTTTAGGCTTTTCTTTTTTTTTTTTTTTTTTTTAGTTTTGCTTAAGATTTAATTACAATAAATATTGCTTGAGGACGAATTTAAGATTAACATCCAACTTCAAGCATAACCTCTCTGAATCTTTAATGTGGTTAGTCTGTAGCTACAATATTAGGTTGTTTCTGTTTTGTAATGTAGAAATTTATGTGGCTGTAGAGAGAAAACATAAAAAATGAACCACGTGCATCTTCAACCTGATGGTGGATAAAATCACTGTCATCTGTTACCTAGCACTGAATGGTGCTGAAACAAAGGTAACAACATATCTGTATAAAAACAAAATCCATACTGAAATAATAATAATGATGTTAATAAATTAACACCAACCAAGAACAGTAGGTCTATTACTTGTTCAGGAAGGAGTGTGAGGGGATGGCCAAATCATGTTGCTTTCTTAGTCTGATTAATCAACTTCCAGGCCTCCTGAGGAATTCTGACTAAGATCTAAGACATGCTTCTTTTTCTGTCTTTTTGTAACCTCTGCTTTTTAAACCTTCTGCTCTTAAAAGTACAGAGTAGGTTATGTATGTGAATGTTCTGCTGCAATTCAGTTACTGCCTCCACAATTTTAGGAGTGACTTTAGTCATGTGGTTGTGCAGTAACTTTATCCCCCAATCCTGCAACACTGTGTGCATCTTTGAACTCGTATAGATACTTTTCTGGCACGATTTCCTGTGACTGTTAGCAACCAAGAAAGCAACGCTACTTGGTGGTGGTTTAGAATAAGAGAGCCCTTTTGAACTTTGGAGGAGAACCTGGTGTGACCAAGTTCTGCTTGTGTTTCAGGTACGTGAGCTATCTTTGGGAAGTCCTTTCAGTTTTACCCCTGCAGGAGAGGTTTCAGCTAGGACATGTCCAAGTGTACTAGCTTTGTAATAGATGACTGTAGTTTTGGTTCCTCAGCCTTGTACTTGTTATGCTAGTTGATTTAGGTTGTTCAATTACTTGACAGCAGTTCCTCTCGGTACAGCTGTATATTCATTGGGTGCTGCGATAGCTGCAAGAGGGTGTTGAGTAGCATGTGTATTCCAGACTTAATGTGAATCTTCATTCAAGTCCTGCATAAATGTCAGAATCAATATGAACTCTTATAAAGCTAAGACAGTGGACATGTGAGTATTTTTAGCTGTATCTGAAACAAATCGGAGAGTTAATTAAATAGCTGATGTATTTTAATTTTAAGAGTAAGAACTTTATCTCTGTATACCTTGCTAATGCATTCACCAAAATCTCTTCCTGCCCAGCCTCTCAGAAAAATGAAGTACTCCTTCCCAAACCTTTCTTACCCTATAATTGCACTGTGATCTCATTAACTGAGTGAGGCTGAAGCCCTGTGGGACAATCTTGTGTAATCATGTAATTAAAAATGCATAATAAACCACATAAACAAGGGAACAGAATTAAGGCTGCTCTGAAATGTCTAACCCAATTCTTCCCTTACCGCCCTGCCTGTCTTCTACATGCAACTCTGTTTGTGAAAATGTATTTTTTCCTTTCCCAAGCTTTGTCATATATCAGTAAAGTGTAAATCTTTTGTAATCTACTGTGGTTCCCTAACGTGGTATAGGCATCAAATACATTATCAAGCAGCACAAAGAAAGCGATATTTGTCTTATACTGCATCAAAGACACATGAATGATGTAGTACTAGTTTGCAAAGGCAGCTCTGCTGTGTAAGCTGGAGTAAATATTTAATGGGTGTTTTGAGTGTTAACTGAATCTCAGATTAAATAATTATGTAATATTAGAATATTTGACTCTTATCAACAGATCCTATAAACTCTCTGGCCCTGTTTAGTCAGGAAGTGTTAGGAAATTGTTGTTGGTTAGGATTGGAATGAAAGTGAACAGGAAGCTTCATTTTAAGCAAATAATCCTTTTCAAATATGGGCAAGGGATAATCAAGCCTTAATCAAGTCCATAACCACCTTTGTGCGGCATTTTAAACGTTGTCTGAAATATTTTTCACTTTGTCTGAAACTGGTACGTTTTTGTGTGGCTGAACAAAAGGCAGTGCATGAGGCCTCTGCTAAATCTCAGAGGACTGTTAAACCAGTAAGTAACTTTTTTATACTGGGAGCTACTAGGAAGGGTATAGATTTATATAATACTCCTCCTAAATGGGGTGGGGCATTCAGCCACCTAATTTATCATAGTAGCCCAATTCCTGTTTGATACAGTGCAATATCCCAGTTCATAGACTGAACAGCTCATTTTGACCTATTGTGTCATTCTGTATGTGGAAAATTATGGCGCGTGTCAAGAAAGTGGCATTGATAAACAAAAATGTGACAATGCTTGAAAGCTGTTTCTCATCAATGGAAGTAGGGGCAGATGGAGAATCTGTGGCATTCATCTCAGAATAAAGTTGCAGCAGCGTACTATATCAGTGTTAATCAGAAAGTTTCCAATAGGTAGCAAAATCTAGGCTTTTTTTTTTTTTTTTTTTTGCTAGGAACCAAGGTCTAGGGTGTTCTTATACTTGAGTTTAGAAGTTGTTTTTTCACCCCCCTATAAATAGAGCCCTCATTTGCATTATCATCTACTTCTCTAAATGTCATTTTTAAAACATGAATTTATTAAATGTCAGTTGAGCAGGATAATTTGAATGGTTATTTTCTCCTACCATTATTCTGATGTCACTACCCTAGGGTTAAGGGCATTTTTAACTGTTGATTACTTAGATTACTGATTGGAATCTTTGTCAGTGTTAATGTTGGGGTTTATTTTGTTTTCACATGTCCCGATTTTATTTTTCCTTCATTAAAAGTTAGCACAGACAATGGAATATAATGAAAAAATTACTGCAGAAATTCCACTTTGTTGAGAGACATTTTGTCTTATGCAGAAGATAACTCCTGCCTTCAATCCACCTCAAGCCGCATCTTGGCAACCTTGTGATTTCTCTTAATATTGAATTATTAGAAGTTTTCCAGAAAAGACTCAGTTAATTGCTGCTACAATTGTCATTATCAAATTGACTATCTTCTGCAAAATCTGATTTTCTAATTAATGTTGTAGCATATGTGCATTAATCTGTCTTGTACTTCTGCTCTCTAATGAGACAGATACTTACAGAGTGGCTATGCATGACGTTATCAGCTAATCAGTGAGATAGGGGTAACTTTTATCATCCTTCATGCTTCGAGTATTTCATTTTAATGTTTTTGTTCATTGTACTTTTAGACCCAAATACCGGGGACACAATATGGATTTGAAATTTGGCACTCATCTTTTAGTATGTAAGCAAGTCAGTCAACGTGACTAGATAGCCTTTTTCTTTTTTCAAACTTATCCTCCTTTATTACTACCTTTATATTCTGTAAATTCGGGAACAGGAATGTGCTTCGCAATGTTCTGTTTATAGTGACATCTAGTGGTGCAAGGTTCTGCTGACTAAAAGGAAGAACACAGTACCAACATGCTAAAGCATGTTAAAAATAAAACGTTGTATGAAAATTAGTGAGTTAACCCTCTGATGATGGGAAATGGTGCAGACCTTAGAGCTATGCATTAACATTCAGATGCCTTGTTTTGAAAATGCTTTGCAAAAGAGTACTTCTGTTCATATCTCTGCTGCATATAAATCATGCACATATTTTTACCAGGCATCTTTCTGATCTGTCTTTTCAGTAAGGCAGTAGCACTGCTTGTCAATCGAGGCAAAAGGCATGCCGTTCTTGATAGAAACACTATGGCAGGGTTTATTAGTGCCTCTTGTCTATCTCAGCAAATGGGATTAAATGAAACTGTACCAAAAGATGAACTACTCTGATTTCCCTCTTCAAAGTTACTAAAATGCCCTACTACCATGTTCAAGTTTGTCTTGAAAACAATGCACTATTTGGTGTATTTGTAATGGAAATTAAAAAAAAAAAGTACTTATATGTGGAAGAACTGGTTGCTGTAGCCTAGTTCTAGTGAAATGAAGGCTGCAGATTATGACCATGATGATCTCTTGGAAACAGTATTATGTAAAGATCAGGTTTTAGCAGTAAAGATGTTTTCCAGTTCATTTCACTTGAGTTTTTGCTGACATGGGTCTAATCAGGAACAAATGAGCACAAGCAGGCACTGCACATTCAAGAGTTCCTTCTGAGTTCACCAGGAAAACTGCTTATTCTAGACAGTGTAGGCAGCTGTCCATATGTTTTCCCTCAGTGTTCTAAAACAATTTATTTAAAGAAGGAAAATAAAACAAATTCCGTTGAAAATGTCACCAGTTTTCGTGGGGTTAAACCGACAGTGGAATTCCTTTGCTTCTTTTTACATACCACCTGGAACAGCAGAACTGTTTTTGATTTTGGAAAAGACTAATGTGTTAGAAGGAAACACCTTGTCTTTTAGGAAGGTGGTAGTGGCGTAGAATAAGGAAGATAATGGAGTCATAGTATAAAAATCAGATGTACTTGTAGATGAGTTCTTATAAACGTTCTACACAAGTGATAATACTTGAAAGCTCCTTTGTTTGGAAGAACCTTATATTAATTTCTCTTCCCAACCTTCTAATTGCAGTGGTAAACTGAAAATTGATTCAAGTTTCTATACAGATTGAGGAAATGGGGACAAATGTTAGATATAGCATGATCTTTTCTTTCCTTACAAAAACCTTAAAACAATTTTCTAGAAAGTTAGGTATGTTTTTGGATTCCTCTGCCACTATTGATCCACGCTGATTGTAATTGTTTTTCCCAAAGTTTTTTTTTAACTGCAAACCACTTGAGATTAATACAGTATTCAAAAGGTTGTTTATGTTTTTATTTTTGGTTATCCAAGAGAAGCTTTTCAATGACTCAGAGTGCCTGGAATGATCTAGGGCTTGTTTTTCAGGCCTCTGAGAGCCCTAATGCAATTGCTTCTGGGAATATCTAGCCACTG
The DNA here is from genome assembly GCF_038088225.1 of Cyrtonyx montezumae. Lineage (NCBI taxonomy): Eukaryota > Metazoa > Chordata > Aves > Galliformes > Odontophoridae > Cyrtonyx > Cyrtonyx montezumae. The sequence continues at coordinate 5,696,522 of NW_027071914.1, read as the reverse complement.
AAATAGTGTCATTTTTTGGTGGGAGTTATATAAAGATAAGATTATGAGATCTAATTGAAAGAAACATTAATTTCCTTCTTACTTACCAGCTACTTTTTAAAATTTTTAGTATACGCTGTATCTTAAATCTGCAGAAACGTACAGGCAATGTGGAAGTGAATTACATGGATGCAGAAGAGAAATGTCACTATAAATATTTCATTTTTGTGCACAATTGAATTTACAGTTTCTGAGGAGTTGCACTTTCTTGCCCTCATTTTTGACATGGCTAACATTGCGTTCCTGAAATAGCTTGTGTATTCTGACCAGTTCTGAAGGCATTGGTTAAAGGAAGCTTTAGTTGGAGTCAAACTTAACCGGTCTTCTGGGGTTTTGTGTTTTTGCTGTGACTGAGGAGAAAAGCGAGGAAAGACCTGAGGAATATATGTGAACTGACATCCTTTATTCTGAGTTAAGTATTGTTGCTTTTAACTCTTTGTTATGAGGTAAAATGCTGTTGAGAACTAATTCAGTCTCTTGGAAGTGCCTGAACCATTTCAGTTTAAAAGTAAATACATACATATTTGTGAAAGATTGTGAAATAGTTTTTTTTTTTCTTTTTAAGTACATTTAATTGTTTTTCAAAATCACCTATTTGCTCCTGCTGTGTGTTCCTGAAAGTAATGCTCTGAGCTTTGTCCTGTATAGTATTGGGCTTAACTGAAGATTGAGTTTATAGGTAACCTTCACTATAACGAGAAAAGTTAAGTATTTTTTCTCTTAAACAAGGAAAAGAAGCAGAACTTGTAAACTTAAAAGTATTTTAAAATGGTGGTGTCTTACAGAACTAGTTTTCAGTTCTATAGCAGAAACATTTCCAAGCAACCAAATGAAAGTTAGAGAACTGATCTCCAGGCTTGCAAAAATTAAGTAGCGGTCAAGTTCATTAAAGTGTTGCTAAGGGCTCTTTCTCTGGAGCTGTGTACTGATAAACTAGCTTGCCTCAGAGAGGCCTGAAAAAAATAACATAAATCTTAAACATCATAGTCTGCTAGGCTTTGACTTATCCTTTCAATCCCCATTCACAGCTGGACTCCAGTAGATATCAAAGTATCCCAGCTGCTTGGCAGAGCCACCAAACACCATCTTTTCATGCAGAACTCCTTTGAAAAGTGCGGAGGGAAGAAAAGCGGGGGAAACTCAAGTCCTAACTTGACATGCTAAGAATGTAAAGTAAAAGAGGGGGAGAAGTAACGCGGCTCTAATAACTGAAATCTATGGGAATTGCATGTTTGATTCCAAAAGCACAGCTGTGTGTCTGGGTTACTAGCAGCTCATTAAAGTTAATATACAAATATTGACTGCATTTGAGAGAAACAGCTGTGAAGTCACACTTCTAAATTCTGAAAAAGTAAATTTGCGCTCTTAAGCTTGAGCAGTACATGTCACTGAAAGAGATGTTTCAACCAAAGTGCATTTTTCAACGCTTTGGATCTTTACACCACTTGGTATAGGCTTTATCAGTGTAAATGATTTTTAGTAGAAATAATGTTTATGGCAGCGCTTTCAGAAATGGTCAATGCACAGAACAGAAAATTGTCAATTAGAAGTTCATTTCTAGTTCTGTTATTAATTAGCAGTGCAATGTAAGGAACTGTACTTAAGAGAAAACTTGACCAGGCATACTGAACAGTTTCAGAGCTTAGCGAAGTATGTGAAGTTGCTTAGGAAATGGAGTAACTTACTGGAAATACAAATTATACTCCCTCAATTACACTGATGTGAACAGTGTAGCTTGGTAAAAGCTGGTGGAATACTGTGTGTGCTTCTTTGGACTAAATCTGTAGTAATTTTTGTTATTTACTTTAGTTTTTCCTGTCAAATATGGAAAAAATGTTGTTTACCTGGTTTATAAGCTCTTTAACATTTTCTGGGCCCCTTCTCTTCTTTGATGGTATCTTGGAAGAACTTTAACAGAAAAAATAGGAAAAGCAATTCACAAATTCTGTCAACTATTATTTTGCCACTTTTCAAACAGTAGCAAATTCACTTCAGTTGGACAGAATCCCTCATGATGCTGATAATGGGTCAAATCTGTAGGTGGTGCACATTTTCATGGTTGTTCAAATTTCAATTAAATGCCTTATTGGCAGGTAGGCTGCGTTAAGGCTTCTGATTTACTTGTTCTGTGTTTTTCAGCCTCTGTACCTCTGAGGCCTTGTTCTGCACTTCAGTATCTGAATGTTTTCTTACCTTAGAAAAGTGTGAAGTGCTTGCATGTCTTTCAACTGTATCCTCAGCAGAAAGCAAGCAGGAAAATCAATTGGGAGTCATTCTGTCCAACATTTCAAGAAGCAATATTGAACAACTTATCTTCCTCCTTTGTCTGGTGATAGAGGAGTAAGTGTTATCAAAAATACCAGGTAACGCACTTGTATGTTCAAAAATTTAGGGTTTTTTCCACAATAAGGTTGTGATATACTTGGGATTCTGCTTTGCTAACATAAGTGCAAATCTACCAAAATCAGCTAATTGCTTTATGTTGTTTGTTTTCAGATACGCTTTGTATCTTGACAGCAGCAGACATGATAGTTGAGCACAAGTTTTCCCTTTGAAATGTGAACTTGTATGTTTTGTGCTCCATTGTTTGCTAAATTCATATGCTTGCCATAAAATGGCTAAGATAAAGTAGCTTAAAACATCGGTTTTGTAATAGTGCATTGTATTTTCTTGCAGTTAGATTCTTCCACTCTCACATCAGGTGTAGCTTCTTTGAGGTGAGTTTTTGAATGTTCTTGGAAGGTATCTCTGTATGAGCTACCTGAGGCTCAGCCTGATTCCCAGTCCTTTGAATATGAATCAAAAATAGAACTGATGTCAGTGGCAGTGTCTTGTCACTGCATTGTTCATTTTAATAATGTAAACAGCTACTGAAGTTATTTTTATTATCTTTCTTTCCCCTCCTTTAAAAAAAACTACTAGCTGAGAATACCAGGAATTACTAGATCAGGCTGTTGAGGTGATACTCATGTAGTGCTGCGTAGTGAGGTAATGACAGTTCTGTAAGACTTCAGCAGTATAACTTGAGTATTATGTGTATTATAGCATTAACATGCTTAGTAATGAATAGCTGTGAGAAGTTATGATGATTAAGGAAACTTATTCCTTTTTAATAACTGTAGGAATAAAAAGAAAAAAAAAAGAAAAAATTCTTTATAATCAAGTTTAACGGTAAGACTTATTTTGGGGTATTACATGTTGTAAATAAGGATATGGTTTTAAATAGATGCTTCTGTAAGAAATGGGTATTTCAAAGAAAAAGTGTCAGGGAAATCTCATAAATTAAGCATAAATGGGATAAACACAAAGGAAGAAATTAAATATTTTGCTGTTTCTCGGGTGTAGTTACATATTATGTATTTTGCTGTATTTAGGGTTGGTTTTGTTTGGTTCAAATATACTGTCTCACTATTCTGCATGATCATTCATGCCTCCGCCTTTCTTGACAAATAGATGTTTTAAGCTATATACATTTCACAGAGTAGATAACTCTATTTTGACAAACCATGATGAATATGCATCTGAAGAGAAGCATGGAAAATTTCACTGCTATTTCCATTTGCCTTGATGTACTGATTTTCTTTTGTCGTGTCTTTAGTGCGTTTTATTTGTATTCTTCTTGCGTTCTTCACGTATTATTTTTTTATAACATGAACTCTTTTCTACCACGAAAGGAGAATGCTCGAAGAAAACATGTTGCTTATTTCCAAAACACTGTGAAAACTTGTCAATTTGTAAGAATTCTTGAAAAAATTTAGTAAATGGATCACAAACTAGCTCAAAGTTTGTGCTTTACTATATCTAATCTGTCTGTACTCCTCGTGATTCGACAAGTTACCTTATAGTAATGAGATGTGAAGGACAAGAGTGCTACATAATGCTACATAAATAACATCCTTCTTTTTCAAAAATGAAAGCCATGAAGTGATTTAGTTAGGATAGGTATCTCCTTATCTTTGGGCTATAAAGATGAGAGAAAGTTACTTCTGTGGCCAGCCTATCAGCTAGACTCCTCTATGGATCTTTTGTTTCTCTTATTCCATAACTTTACCTTTTTACTGCCATATCTAGATAGATGCAATGAATATGTGGAAAATAAGTGTACAGCAGCTTACCTATTTAATCATGTATTTTTCTGGCTGAAAACAAGCATCAAAACACCTTTGCATGGTTCTTGGCATTTGCTCCATTGTTTCTCAGTTTACAGAAAGTACAATGACATTCAGAAAAATAAATTCTTCTCAAATATATAGTGATATAAAACCAACAGCTTTTTACTTGCCAAATCCCCTGTAGTTACTTAGAAGTTCAGGAAGTTTCTAAGGTACTCCAGATTAGGCTATCTGTCAGTGTTTTGGGGCAGTGAATGGTTCAGCTCAAATCTACTTTTAATAACTCATTTTAATGTCAGTCTTTCCTCTTTACTTAAATGACAAAACACTCTTACGACTTTAAAATGAATCTCACAACTAGTGCTATTACTGAACCTCTGCCTCTGCATTGTGCTGGTTCGTGGTAGCAGTTGGCTGGCAGTCTAATTAAACTGCCTTGAAGGTTTATTACCAAAGCTACAGAGTTTGAAGAAATGACATCCAACACAACAGGAGGTGCTGGAATTTCTTCTAAGAATGGCTATAGCTATAAGTAGGAAATGGATAAAAAGGGTTTAAAAATTATAAAGACGTTCATGAGGCCAAATCCAGCAGAAAAACTAATCGTAAATCAACTGTGTGATGGCTGATTCAGACAGTAATGAAGTCCGATTAGTCCATGTATGCACTTCTTGGTGCAAAAGATTAGTATGAATGATTGAGAAGATACATAAATCAGCTTTAAGAAAACAAACAAAAAAAATCTTGTGAAAATGGAATGAAGTCTGTAATGGTAGCTTTGATACGTAGAAAAGTCCAGTGTGTATGTATGGAATAAGAACACAGCAGAAGGAAGTTCAAGGTGTACTGAGATGCACATGAAAATTTAATTTTTCAATACATTGTCTACTTAAAAACTTATGCTGCATAGAAGGATAAGAGGAAGACAGCTTGGAAGTCACATGAAAATGAGTTTATATAGGAGGACTGACAAATTAGATCATGAGGTGAAATCAAGCTTTTTTTTTTCTAAAGGAAGTGCTGAACAAAAAAATCGATACTATTTTTTGAAATAGGGAGATATCAGAGCAAGCTAATCAATGATCTTATGGAAGATATGAAGACAGACATACTCTCTGCCTTTAACTTTGTGCTCAGAAGTGAGAGCGATATTGAAAATAAATGCAAACTGTGGAACATGTCTGAAAAGAATAAGTAGCAATATAGTACTTTCCTAGCTATTAGTTTTCTTTTAAATATAAAAGATTCTTAAAATTACTCTTTACTTAAAATACTCGGATTTTTATATTTTGGGGTTTGTACAATGACAGGTCATTACATTAATGTAAGGACAATTTCATCGAAGCATGTTTCATTTTATCCATCAAGTGGTACATGAATTAGTGTCACTGAAGGTCAGCAAAGTGTTCATCCTATTTGGCGTTTCTGATGAAAACTGCATCAGTTGTGTTGTTTCTGGTGACTGCATGGACCAGCCTTTCTGCTTGCATGTATCAACAGATGTTTCAAGAACTTATATTCTCTCAATCTCACAGGACCTGGCTAATATCAGATCTGCATTTCTTTTCCCTTTGTGTACAGTAAATGTTATAAAGGCGGTGAGGTCTGTGCTGGCTGTGACTGGTTAAAGAGTACTTGGTTTCCTTTAATAGCATGTTGCTCATAAAGGTAACATTTGTAAATATTTTAAGTATACTGCAGAAAAAAAGTTATGCTTCTACTGCTCAGTGGACCTTGGGCAACAGCCACGAGGGAAATCTTCATAGAGAGTTCTGTATCACTAAATGCAGAGGATATTAACAGACGTGAATTTTAGTCTTGTACTTGGAGGGGGGGAAAAAACCAACCAACTAGCAGTAGAATTGTCTGTATCATTTGGTACAAGCTGCCATTTGCTGCAGTGTGGACCTCTCCTGGGAGTCTTCTCCAACAACTTGATTACAAGCACTGTTTGATCAGAATGTGTTTTTTATGCCGGTTACTAGATAAAATCTAATGTAATCTTAGAGCAGGTATTAAGAGTCAGTCTGAACTTGAAACAATGGTTACTTTTTGGGCTTAATCTTGTTGTATTGAGTTCTTATTATATAATTATGTACAGATAGCTCATTCCAAAGATATCTTCAGCTGCAAGTATATTTACTTGTCAAGCCCGTACACAAGCCTGGACCTTGAGGGTTGCAGCTGGCGTACTGGGCATTTGGAGCCATGAGTAGCATTAGGTTGGGCGTGTGTTTGGGACTGATTGGGTATCCATGCTAGAAACAGTATTAGTATGGAGAAGGAAGCATGGCTAGGTAAGGACATCCTTCAAGAGTTTTTTTCTTACAACTGGTAATCTTGTGTTTTTCTGTGAAGAGTGGAATATTGACTTGAGTGCAACTGCTATTGCATGGAACCTCAGTGCCAACTGTGGGGGGCAGGTGGGAGCAGGGGCAGAAGGGGAAAGCACTCTGGGTGAACAATGTATGCAGCAGTAGTGATTATTTTGGAAACTTAAATCACAGTGCGATAGTATTGGAGAAGTTTATAGACTTGATTAGCTATATGTACATCCGTGGAAGTAGACCTTTTCATAAATACTGTCAAATGCAATGATTGTGATTGCAAAAAATAATTTAAAAAACAGCAACAAACAAAACACCAAAACCTCAATAAGTTGAGGAAGTTCAGTTATAATAGTGAATATAAATCTTAGGTGTTCTTGCTTACTAGTTTTTCCTTCCTGTTTTTATAGTCACTTTCTAGCCTGGTCTATAGCTATATATATTTGCTTTGTGCTTGTAAACATTCTGATGGGGAAGACACAATGAGGGGTCCTTCCAAATTAATGTCTCCCGTGTTATGTTGGCCTACAACATCCAATACAGATGTTGATGGTATGACAGTAGGGACTAAACCTTCCTACCAGCATTCTATTATGCTTTTTTGCTTTGTGACAGATGGCAGCAGAGGGGCAGTCTGACAAAATGGCATCTGACATGGATGTGCGTAGGAAGTGAAGCTGTGGAACTGATTTTCTCCATGCGAGGGAAAAAAAAATCACTGCTTGAAATTCAGTGACTTGCTGAATTTTTATGGAGACCCAGCAGTGGGTATGAGCATGCTTGATGGGGGTGGGTGGTGCGTTTCAGGAATGAATTACCTCTATTGGTGCAAATTTTCGCAGCACAGCATGCTGGCTTCAGTTGATCATTGGTGAAAATGCACAGCTGATGGTGGTAACTGTTGGAAAATAGAGTTTTTTAACTGAAAACATGTTCTGTCAACTAGTGTTTTTGTGCTATTTATGCCTGTTGTAGTTTCCATGGAAATGAATAGGAGGCATCACTTTTGGAGCAATTAGTGTTAAAAGTTATGCTTAAATTTTGAACAGTACCATCCTAGAGAACACAACATCTATAACCATGTAGAAGTCTATCTTTTGATTGTAGAAGCCAGCAGGAAATAGAAATAGCTTTGTGTATTACCTATATTAAATCTCTATATGAAATTGCTGCCTGTTCAGTAAGTGCTAGTATTAGTCAGAATTCTTAGATGATATAAATATTGATTTGCTCTGACTGAGATAGAGCCAATTTCTCCAAGGTATGTGAAATATACTCAGATGAAGATCATATTCTGTAAGCTTCTGTTTAAACACTTTATGTATGTGTGAAATATGTTATGCCCACAGAGTGAACCAGGGATGCCTGAGCAGTGAAGGCAGTTAGTTTGCTTCAACACTTACTGTCTTCTAGAGTATCCTGTGTACTAACCTCAGTGAACTGGTCATGCTCAGTGCAAGCTCCCCAACTATATTCAGCTGAATCAACAAAAAATGAGTAAATAAGTCCACGTGAAGCAGCAGTCTGTTTTGTTCTTGGCCTGTCCTGGTGTTTTTATTAGTCTCATGCAAAAACGAAGAATATCATTTCTAGTGTAACAGGTGAAAAATAAAGCTGCAAAAGAATACAGCTTTCAGTATAGTATTTCGTTTACTTTTCTATTAAATCTTTATCTTATACTGCCATGTAAATTAAAGGTAATGGACTGCTGTGCATTTATTTATATGATTTTGTTTTGTTTTTATAATGTTATACTGTAGTTTAACAAGATTAAATGCAAGGTCCTCTTCAGTGCTCTTTGTTGTAGCACCAAGGGAAGTTTTATTCCTATTCAGACAGGATGCCTCATGGAGAAATGGCATATGGGAATTGTGTATTTTTAATGTGCTCTAGCCTATTCTAGAGCTGTGCAAATCAGATGTTGAGGGAGGGGCTCTTTGCTCTACAGTCAGGGGATCATTACTGTTCAAACAAAGGTGGTGAAGCACTTACTGGCTCCAGTAGTTTGCTGCAATCTCACTGTTAGCTAAAACTTTGTGTTGTTAGTCTAAATTTGTGTGAGTTTTTCATCTATCCAATTGCAGCAAGTTCTCAACAGATGACAATTACTGAATGTAGCTTAAGAATACTAAGAGTGCATCTGGACATTTCAGGAAGACAACTTTACTGGTGTTTGTATTATGGCACTACACAAACTGCATGCACAGAATGTGCTGATGTCCTAACTGAGGGATGAGTCTCAGCTTCTGTGCTCCCCTCAGTGCAGTATCCAGCTGAGAGAAAGAAAAATAGTAGATCCGACTTCAGTATTTTCCATGCTTTGGATCTAATGCTTCCTGCTTTACTGTTTAGATTGTTCAGGTGCTTCAATAACTGTCCCTACTCATTTACATATTTAATGGTTTGCTTCAGGCCACAGGGTGGGCAGAAATAGCTGACTTCATGTAGTCTGACGATGAGGGATACCTGTCTTGCATAAGACTTGAAGTGACCTGAAGCAGAGTAGCTTCATTCTTTCTTGTATAATATGGTTACTCAAGGAAAATATAAGGAACACAGCAATCAAAATGTCACATCTGTGTTCTACTATATACCCCAACTATATATCAGATAAAAATTAATGAACTTTATCTTCTCATTTGTTGAGTTTAATACTTCTTTTGGTTTACAAGTCTTCAACATAGTGAACGTAGCAGTGTTCTTTACAAAAAGAACTCTTTTATTGGCATGCTCCTATACTCAGACTACCAATACTTCTTAACTGATTTTTGTTTTTATTTTACTTTACTATTGCCTGTTTATCACATTGTATTCAGGCCTGTTGGTATTAATGTTTGCTGTTTAATCTTTCATACTTCCAATTTGGTTTCCTAGCAAATATAGCTTAGTCCTTCATACTTCTGAGTTTGTTTCTGCTTATGTGTTCCTATTCTCCTGCTCTCCAGTGATAAATTAAGACAATATGATAGTTCACTCCTGAAACTTCAGATAACAAGGCTAGTTGCTACTGGTTTTATTGTGCAATTCTACATAATTAATCTTTCTTCAGCCTCTATTCTATTACTTTCCATTAAATCTCAGGGAACTGTAGCTTTCAGGATGTTGTAAAATGTCAAAGAATTGTAGTGTCAGGAGCAGTGTACTTGATGGTAAGAACTATTCTGGCTTAAAGTGAAGGACTTGTGCAGGTACCTGAAAAGGTACTGTGTACCAAGCTGTAGAGAAAACAACACTGAGGAGATACGCATTTGTATTTGTCAACTGTGGTATGAAATAGTATTTTTAGAAGGCTCCCTACAGTACAAGTAAGATGCTTTAATTTCCTTAGGTTTCTTTCAGTTGTGATGCAGGCTTCATGCTGCTATAATTTGGAGCTTTGTATAATTTGGAATTGGTTTCTTACAGATACTTCCCATTGTAGGGAATCTTACTCTTTGTATGTGATGCACTGCTTCAGAATCTTCTCTCCAACAGCTTTTTTTTTTATTCTTCTCCTCTTTTGAATCAACATGAAAAGCAGAATGCCTGTTTTATTGTGAACTTTTTCTTAACCTTGTAACAAGAAAGTTGTGCTTTGGCTTGCAGGGCTTATGACTTCATGTGAGTTCTTGTTGTCTGTGATCCACGTAAATTTTTAAAGTGAGTTAAGCAGGAAGCTGGATTTCATATTATGCTTATATATATGCTAAGATGAAGAAAAGTGTTCCTGAGCTTTGATTTCATCTACTGGTTTTACTGACTTTGCCTGCAATTGTGTGAAAGACATACCTAAGGAAGTTCTGGTTCTGAAGACCATTTTAAGTGTTTTAATATCTCACTGAGAAATATTAACTTCAGATCATGAATTATTTTTTGTTGTTTAAAGTGGAAGCTTTGTGATAAGACTATTCACTTTGGAAGAAAGATTTTTATATATTCAAATAGTTAACAAAAAATAGATGTGTTCATAACTGTATTTTTCTATTATTGCTTCATCTAGATAAAAAACAGAAATATTCAGAATATCACTAGTCTTAAGACTTTCTTTCTTGAGGTTACTAAGAGGTTTTTTTTATTGTGTATACAGTGTTTGGAGTGTGCTGGAGCTTTGTTTGAGCACAACTTGAGCTATTCAGCAATACTGTGTTGTACCTTACACTGAAATTTGTGAGCAGTCTAGGTAAAAGACATGTGGAGTACTTATCTATTTCAAGTCTATTTATCTGAAATAGATCTAGAATGTTTCATACAGTGCTGAGGACAGTAAATGATCTTTAGTGAAATGAAGACTTTTGAATATTAACACATTTGCGATTAAATGATGTCAAGTTACTAGTATTCAAGCAAATCCAAAGAATGGAGGGTACAAAAGGTGAGGAAGAGGATTCTTATAGGGAGGATCAGGTCAGGAGCCCTCTGGCAAGTCACCTTTTCCCATGTGCTGATAGCATATAGGATAACTAAATCTTGGAACAGAGGAAGAAAATGACTGTATTGGTACAGGCCCAAGTGAGTTCAGATTAGAAAAGTATATTTAGGCCCTTTTAACTTGAAAAAGGGGCATGTTGTGCCCTTGATTTCTCAGAGAATTTGTTTCCTTTACATTACAATTCACAGCTACGACCAGAAAATTTAGCAATAAGGAGAAAAACCCAGAGGTCTGTCCTGAGCTGAAGGAACTCATTAAGCCTCACAATCTCTGAAGTATTGTGAATCTTTGGAAATGATTTTAAATAATAAAATTTGATCATTTTTTTACTTAAGATTATTCCTTCAACCTATTTGAAGTTAGCTATGAATCAGATTTTAAGTGCTTCATTTTTTATATGACTACTTTCATTTATTAGATGTAATGGATTTTTGTATAAATGGTGAACTTAGTTATAACATGCAAAAGGTGTTTCTTACCCATGTCTACTATATCGAGTTCCTCTTTTTATTTTGATGTGTAGAAAATAGCTTACAGTGCTTTGTTTATGACAGCTGCTCCCAAAAGCAGTGTCTTTCCCATCTGAGAATAATTCAGTGTATAAAATCAATACTAGTGGAATATTTATGTATTTGTAATGAACCCACATTTATTAACACCGTTCTATTGTTTGGGAAATACATCTGTTCTTCCAGTGACACACCTTTTAAATATCAGTATAACTACTCTAAGATGACAAGAATGCAAGAAGTCTGACTGGTATAGACATTGCATGGCTCTGGATCTGGTCTGACTCACCCACTCAGCGTGTTCAAGATGGGGCTGAGGATTTCATTTATAGTTCTTCATTGCTTTTCCTGCTTCCTTCCATAGAAACGACATCATAATAACTGTGCTGGTGGCAGTGGAGATTTGTGGATTCCCAAATCATTTTGATTTATTGCTGTATTGCCAGCTTTCAGAGAATCAAGTGTTTGCATATCCCTGTTAGTATAGATAGATTCAAATAGATACTCCAGTTTTAGCTATTCTGTAACTGAAGGTCTGCAAAGATGATCCATGCTTTAGTCTTGTTATTTTGTATCTGAATGGTGTAAATAGGAGCATATTTGATCTCTTAACAAGGTTCACCATTTTTATCAACCTTTTTTTTTCCTCAGGGCATTAGGAATTAATAGACACATGTTTAAACATTACACCTCAGAAATGTACTGAATTCATACCTGCTATTATAGGTCTCTACGTCATAAGCCAAATATGAAAATAGATTACACATTCAAGATTACCTGTCTGGCTGTTTGAGTCTTCAATTTCATAAAGAGTATTAATATAGGCTAGATGTGCAGTGTATTTTTTTCTGTATTGACAATTGAATTGTCAATAGAAACTCACCCATTTCATGCAGGGGAAGAGAGAAAGGCTTTGATTTACTTATTTATTTTTATTTCTACTGTAGAAACCCTCAACAACTTAATTGTATTGCTCTTAATTTGAGGTCTGTAACAGTTGCCACTCTAGCCGAGGAAGCAGGTAACTTAGGTATAGAGAACTCTATACACTTTCAAAGTATATTCTTGAGGCAAGTTACTTGTCAATATGATATTTTAAGGAAGAGGCATCTAATACCAACAGCTTGATGGTACACTGGTATTTAAATGCAAGTAGGGATGTAGCCAGTGCTGTATGTCTTTCTTTACATAATGAAGGTAATTTGAATTTGTCTCAATGCTTGCCTTGAGGATTTCTTAGGCTTTCATATAGTTTGGATTATTTTCCTTACTGGTATTGTTAAGTACTATTTCACATTATACTGTTAGGGCTGTCTTGGCTTACTACTTGGTTGATGTCCAGATTTTTAGTGTATGTGTATTTTAAAACCCAGGTGCATAATTTGAAATTTTATCTGAGTATCAATCACTGGTCCTCTGTAGATTAATCTGTGCCTGCTTTATTGTAGAATAATGCTTAACTCTATTTTTTGCAGTGTACCTGTTTTAAGGCATTCTTGTAATGCCTTCTCCATTGGGTTATTTTTTGGGACATCCTTCAAATGAGAGAATGGGACAACTAAATGTGTTCTGTGCTTGACAGTTACACTGGTTTTAAGAAACTCAGTCTTACTACTCCAGAAGTTTTTAACTTCCCTTCCCTGTGACGCTGAATGTTTATGTGATATGTCTGAGGTCACTGCAGTATCAACTATCATAGATTCAGGTGTCAATTGCTGCATTTAATTCTAGAAGGTTAAATACCTTAAGATGGGAATAGATTTCAGTCACTGAGCTGTGAAATCCTGTATGTCTGTGACTACTGTTTTATAAATTAAAATTCCTCTCCTGAAGATTCTCATCATAGTAAGAGTGGTTGCTTCTACTGTGTACTAAGAAACAGTTTGATATGTTCAAATTAGTCCTCCCTGAAAAATATTAATTTTAAACTCCTGGCGTTATTCATGCTATTTCACAGGAAGTGTTCTCAAATCTGAGCTGGTATTTTTTTTTCCCCTGAACATACAGCATTAATGCTAGTACTTCAAGGTAAATACAACTTTGTACTGCAATGGACAGAGTGCTGCAATTCAGCTGTTAATGGCCACATCTTTATTAAAAGAAAAAAAATCATATAAAAAAAACAGACCAAAAAACCTCCAAAAGAAGAGGCATATTAATCTGTAAAGTTAAGGGCTGAGAAAGAAATGAGAGAAAAGTAATTTTACAGAAAGAAGAATTTTAAAAGAAATGTTTCAGGAGCAAAAGACTTTCTTGATATTGTATGGCCTGATGTGCAGTGAGAGGGATTAAATTGAATATTGATTTTTAGAAAGGTATGACTACGCTGTTAAAATGATAAAGGAAAAAAAATACAAGAAAACAATGAGAGAATTGATTACTAAAGAGAGTTGCAACTGAGAGCCATATTCTAGTTGCCAGGCTCTCAAGGGAGTCATAGTTGCTGCAACTGGCTAAAGTGCATTGAACTCGTGATGGTGATCAAGGAAGAAGAATAAAAGTAATTCATGCGACGGTGAGAATGTGATGTTAATGATAAAGAATTTCCACCAAAAAAGCTTAATTAGCAATAAAGTTCTGTTGTCCATTTTGATGAAGGAAAAAATTCGAGGTAGTTAAGAGTATGGAGAGACCAGGGCTTAAATTGGACAAAAATAAAAAAGGATGGTAGAATTAAACCTTCATAATCAAAGACATGCAGTTTAATTCATTGTAATGAAACTTAAGCAATTTAACAGGTTATTTTTAAAAGCATAATTCCATTAGTTTTCAGATGGTTGTAGAGAATTAACTGAGTTTTTTTTGCTAACCATGTCATAGGAGCCTCAAATATCTTCCAAGCTAAAATAGCTGATTTCTTTAGCAGTGATCTCTAATATATGTAGAGATGGTTTAACTTCTGCATGTATTTAATTTAGAGTTTTAGTCAAGGTGTGCGTTAGAAAGGGTTTGCTTAAATGGTGCTTTCATTTCTAGGAATAAGACATTTTATAAATGAAAGGAGAAATGGTACTAGAGTCCTTGAACCCTTCAAGTGGTGATATTTCCCTAACATGGCAACTGTATAAAAAATCTTAACCACTATATGATCGGACTTGATAGATTTGTGATAAAACATTAAAAAATGTAAATTATTTAAACGAAATGGAAAAAAAAAAAACTTAAACCTGCATGTTTGCTTCTCTTCATTGAATTATAAGTGCCTAACTTTTGAAAGAATGAAACAAGTTGGACTTGAAATACAGATCATCACCTCCTGATTTTTGGTGCTGGGAGTTTTTGTTGTTGTGATGGTTTGTTTGTTTGTTTTATCCTTTGGATTATTTTGTTTATTTAGAGCAGGAAATGATTGTGTCCTTTTGCTGTGCCGTGGCCAAAACATGGCTTTTGTTTCAGTGCCCTTTCCCTTCCAAGCTGTTTATATTCACATCAGTTGTATTCTCAGCCAAATGTAGGTTAAGATGAGGTTACAATGCCTAAGTTTTCTTATTGAACTGTGTTTATGAGGCAGAAGATGCTTTTGGTTCAGTAGCCCAGAAGACAGCTAAAGTGTGTTAGTGAGCATGATTTTAGTGTTGAGAGTCTTTCTCGAACTAGTCTTCCCAGTGGAAATGCTTTGTGGAAGAATAGAGCTGATTTTTCAGATGATGTTCAAAGACCTGCTGGAAGAGAAGAAAATTAAGTATAGATTTGAAGTTGGGACATACACCCTACCAAGTAAGACTAATCAGTCTTCACATCTTACTAATTATGTATTTGTTTTTACAGTAGTGCTTTATTGAAGCCTTCTGTTGGTTTCTAACTGTACCTTAGTCATATACAGTATCAGGCTAGAAATGCATGCCAACCTCAGGAGGGCACATAGCAGCTGCTGATATGTCCAAATGCAGGAGCTCATGTGTTCTAATGGGCCTTACTCTATTCAGTCAATTCTGTGAACAAAAGAAGGTGGTGTTTCTTTAGACTTCAACAATAGCATGAAGTCCTAGATAAGAGCTCGCAGTTCAAAGTGTAGAAAACTAGGAGATGCTGTGATGGTTGTGAAAGGATATACAGTATACTCCTATGCTTTACTGTTGTACTTACAGACTTCCGTTTACAAAAATTGAGGCAGAGGGGAGTTTTATTACCTCATTCACAAGCTGCTAGAAAGCAAATATTTTAGTGGCAGATCCTAGAAATTCAATTGAATGGACTGAGAAATCAGACTTAAAAATCACTATGGACAATATAGATAACTCAATAGCTGTGTAGTTCTGACTAGTAGAAAAAACTTGTTGCAGCTTAAATCAAGAAGCAATAAAATGTGTTGTTGTCTTGCTATCCATCCAAGTTTAATTTGATAAACAACGCTGCTAGTTTCGGTGTTGCTGTTGACGTTCTACTCTTTGCTTGTATGATGGCTTGCCTTTCCCATAATAATTCAGCTTCTAAAGCTTACTGCTGCCTGCAGTATTTAAGTTAAGCATTTTTCTCACTGGCTCAGGCTTTGCTTTCTTTATTATTAAATAAATGGATGTCAGATATCCTCCTGTAAAATCTTGAATAGAAGGGAAGGGTTTCTTCTGATTGTTCCCATGAACAGTAGCACAATAAATGGGATGTATTCATTTCATTGTGCTTAGTAAACTTCTGTAAAATGCTTTGGTGCTGGTGTTCTTTAGCAAGGGTGAAGTTTGTAAGGATTAGTTGTCCCATGGTAACAACTACTACTTAGACAACAGAAGTAGTCTTTGATGCTCAGCCATCTTAGCAGCTGATCCGTGGAGTGCCATGATGTGTTATAATAGAGTGCTCCTGATTTCTTAGAGGAAGCAGAGGAAAACTGTTGAATTGAGTTATATTATTAATAATGCTCCGTTTCTTGATGTAAAAGAAATGATGTTCTGCAGCTTTAGCTATGTATTACTTTGTAAGATGAAATCAGCTTCAAAATAGAAATAACCTGACAGTGACCTCTTTATTCTTTGCCTTCCTTATTTAGAAGGGTTTTTACACTCTTCACGTGACTGTAAGAGAAATTGAGCTAAGGAACTTAGACTGACTCTCAGTTGATTTTTTTTTTTAATGAATACCTTCATAGGTTGGAATCTTTATTCTGCTCTCAGCTGTTATTTTGTTTGTTTGTTTCTGTAGTATATTTCAATCTAGCTCAGCAGACAAAGGCTGAAGGTTTTGCTGTGAGAGACATGCCCTTCTGCATCTAAAAGTCATAACCTAAGAGATTTGGTTTCTCTATTGTAGCTTCTCTCCTTATAGGTTAGACATTTCTTCTTTGTGTTCATTTCTTAGACATGAGGAGTGCTTGATAATAGTGGGCTATCTAGTGTCTGATACTGAGGTGTTTAACTTCAGATGGTTATCATTAGAAATGGTAGCCACTGGTGTACTTGTTTTATATATAAAATCTGAATACTATGGCTTTGAACAGCTGAAATGAAAGTGGATCACATGATAAAGGTCTATTTGTACAGGTTTTGTCCTTAAGAGTGGAGAACAATTGATTTTCTTTAGTGTACATACTCTTTAATATGGTATTCAGTGAGCCTGAGCAGAAGTTCATTTCATGCTGCCAATACTTACAATTTAATTGGTAAAGAATTGACAGGAAACAAAGATCTAAACAGCATCAAGAGACTATGTATCCTATTAAAAACCTAGATATCTACAGTAAGTCTAGCTGCCAACTTGACGTATACTGAAATTCAGAAGTCCAGTGTTAATGGGAGAAGACTTATTAATCAAACATTGTCTTTTCATAAGGAGCTCTTTATTCTTGGAGTATATGCTTGTACGTTATAACTGATGTTTAAGGATTTGTTTTACTCTTTTTCGGTTGAGATTATAGGTCGTATAATAGTGCCTCAGAATTGGGATGTGTAAAATATGAACGGAGAAGACAGCATTCCTTTATAACGAGGAACTGTCTGTTTGCACTCTGGTTGCTGTTGCACTTTTTCACTAATAGTCACGAGCATTGGAAGCACTTGAGTCTGGTTGGCTGATAGCCTGGGCTCTTCTGTGGAAACAGCTCAGCACTATAAAGGTAAAAACATATTGCACAATACAGTTGATGAAAAGTACTTTCAAGGGTTGAGGAGTGCTTAAAACTGAGTAAGAGTGTGCAAGATGGGGTGTTTGAAAAAGATGTAAGGAGAAGAAAGGAAGTGAAGCTGACAGTGAGGGCTGCTCCGAGGAAGGACAGAGTACTGCAGTTGTCTATATGATTGCACTATACAGTGTACAAGATGAGCACAAACAGGACTTCTGTATGCACACTGCATTCTACCCTGCTCCCTTCTGTTCTTGTTCTTTTCCCAGCATAGGGTTGGGTAGATCATATGTATTTATACATGCTGAAGAGCGTCACTGAGAAATACTTGATCAGGTATGTAATATGTAATTGTACACTTTTTGTTCCCTTCAAAGAAACAAAAGATGTGGAGAAAACAAGAAGAAATACTACAGCATATACTTGTTTCTGCAGTACTAGTGCTAGGGCTAAGAACTTAAATACAGAATGTGAGATTTCTCATGGTGATGTGATTGTAAAGAAAGTCTCGCTTATCAAGAGTGTAACGTGGCAAATCTTTTGAAATTTAAATATTTTCAGCAAGAGTGGCAGCTGTAATTTAGACCTGTTACAAATCACATGCTCCTGAACTTTGTTTCTTTTTCATGTTTGTATGGGTGATGTTCTTTAACTATTACCTTTTCACTCCAGAGAAGAATTGTAGAACTGGATAACTTAGATTTTACTGTGGTTTTTGTTTTGTGTTACTATTAGTAAATATGTGAACTATCCTATGAATTCTTTGCTTTACAAGCTAGGCTTATGTGAAGAAATATATCAATTCATTTTTTCTCCCTTTTCCACTTCTGTTTTGATTTCTTTTCTTCTTGCGTTGGAGACATATGAGCAATCATGCCACCTAACTGTAAAAGCAAGCTTGTTTTGTCCCTTATGTGCAGTATGTATAACTTCTTAAATGTACACAGGATTTAGTAGGATTTGTCTAAGAAATTTGAATCGTTCCTCATAGAGAACACATTTTGTAAGTCATGATTGGAGTGGGAGAGAGGATGTTGTCTATACAAGATGTAAAAACAGCTTTTAGAATTTGATAGGAGAAGCTTGTGTAGCTTTAAGTAAGGAGATTATGTAAAATGCTGACTAAAGCTGAGAGCTTGCAGAGGCTCTGACAAGTAAGAGAGCTGTGTAAAATAAATTAATAAATAGCTTTTAAGTTGTCCCAAGGTAAGGACTTTTCACTACTGCTTATAGCATATTTCAATTTTCTTGTTTGACCATTAGTCAACTCAGCCTTCCTCATTACATCCATATCAATCTTGTGTTAGACTTCATTAATTTATTAATATAGGCTCTGTTCTGCCCAGAGTACATTTTTCTTCATGTTTTTCTTCTACGAATGCTGTTTTCTGTCCTTATCTTTATGCCAATTTGAATTAATGAAAAATAAAAGATTTAGTATTTGAAGTTGTATTTAGATATTCATTTCAATGAAAATTTATGAGGGCGTCATGTAGTGAGCTTGTTTTGTTTTTTAATACTTTTACTGATCAGAGGAGTGATTTTATTGCCCCAAAACAAGGAGAGGAGGAAACAGAAATTACCTTGACTTGAAATGAACAGCTCTGATTGAAGGTTGAATAAAATTTACTTGAAAATACTTCAAGTAACTTATTTCAGTGAAAGTTTCAGTATAGCTCTTATTTAAAAATATTCAAATAAAAGAAAGCTGTACTGTTCAGAAACCTTCAGAATTTGCATCTTTGCAGTTTTACTTTTTTTTTTTTACATGATAAAATGAACTGCTGTTGGTAGCAGAAAAAAAGAGTATATCTTGTTTTTATTTTTCTGCTATAACCATTTGAATTCCTTACATATTCTGCGTAGCATCTCTTCACTCTCTCTTCACTGGATGATCTCTATGAGCATTTACATCTGCATTTATGCTTTACCTGAGCAGTGTGACTGGTGGATTAAAATAGCATGCTCTGCACAAACAGAAGTGTGTGGATCAGGCACTCCTTCCATGCTAAGGTGGAAAGGGTGAGAAGAAAAGCTGCCTTCTTCAGTGACAGCTGCAGCCTGGCATACCCAAAGTGATCTCCAGGAGGGTAACCATGGAAAGAAGGGACAGTGGGAGCAGGATTTGGGTACTGCCTGCTTGGAACCCTCCTGCTGCCCCAGGGAAGAAGCTCTGCCCCTCTGTGCAGCTGAGCAGATTGTGCCTTCAGCCAGTCATGGCTTTTTGTGCCTTAGGGAGGATAAACTGAAGAATACTTTTAAAGGACATAAATAGCAGATCCTTTTCTGTTCCTTGGCTTTACAAGATTTTCACTTCAGGAAGTATGCTTTGGATAAGTAACTGCATGCTACTGGTTAGAAGACCTCTGTCCCGCAGCTCTGCTGACTGATGAGTAGGATCACTGAACAGGCTATGACCCAGCATGCTGCAGCTTATATGTAGCTGACACTGTGAGGACCAGATTCTCATATTTCATTACTACACTTCAGATATTTTGTTAATAAGCCTCTATACAGAGTCCTGTTTGTAGTTCTGTTTTACAGAGCTCTGAATTGGGTCACTTGAAAAATATACTGGCTGTAGAAATTCTGTCTTCAATAAAGCTAAAAAGCAGTACTGTTAAAGTAAATGGGTATCATAAGCATTCTCAATTTGTTATTGAAGATAGTATAAAAGGTAAAGAGAAGCATGTATATAGGAACTATCTTTTGGACATACTTCTTTAAAAGTAACTTAGTTCAAACATTCAGTCTTTTACTAGCTTCCATGACACATATGAAAGAAAACCATTTTTCTGTGAAAGCTTTTGTAGAGAGTGTATAGGAGGCATCCATCCTTTAAATTTAGTCACATCATCTGTTGTCCAAACAGCTGTGAATTCTGAAAATTGCTTAATTGATCTCATGATATATTTTATCGAATCGTGATCAAGCTAACAGAGTTCTGCACTGTATCTGGATTCTGAACTACGTTATCTCTGCAGGTTATGCGTAGTGACTGAAATATTCTTAGGTGCAGTAATGAAGCTGAGCAAGTATATAATTTGCTATTCTGGTGGTTTAACCCCTGCAGGCAGCTCAGCACCACACAGCTGCTTGCTCACTCTCCCCTGGTGAGATGAGGGAGAAAATGGGAAAGGGAAGAGTAGGAAAACACATGGGTTGAGATAAAGACAGCTTACAAAGTAAAGCAAAAGCCATATCCACAAGCAAAACCAAACAAGGAATTCATTTGCTACTTCCTGTCAGAGGCTGAGTGGGGCTCAGATTCTGTAAGGGTTTATTGGGAAGACAAACTCCATCACTCTTAATGTCTCCATTTCATCCTCTTTTCTCTCAGCTTTTATTTCTGTCTTCACAATCATAATGGTATAATGGAATATCCCTTCTGTCAGCTATCCTGGCTGTGTCCTTTCCCAGCTCCCTTTCCAGCACTGGGAGCTGAAGTATTGGCTCTGAGGGCACTGCTCAGCAACAACTAAAAATTAGTGTGCTACCACCACTGTTTTCAACCAAAAAAATCTGCTGCAGCATATGAGCCCCTGCAAAGGAAATTAAGTTTGTCCCAATCAAAATCATGACAGCTAATAATCTGATTATTTTCAGTAAATGTTTTACAGTGTATCATTACAAGGCTTTGAGGTGTTTTGTGTTTTTCATTCTTTTTGCTTTTTTTTCTTTTCAGTATTAGGTAACTGGCAGGTTTCTAATTAGCTACTGGAATTCAGTTATTTATTTGTATATAAATAAGCAGGTTGTGACTTTGAACTATTATTTGTTTATACTTTTTTGTTTGTTTGTTATCGTACCCTAGGCAGAGAACCTACTGCGGATTTGAGATGGGAGGTGGTGATCTTGGGGATTCAGTATTCTTCCATCTCTGAGAGTGGCCAAACCGTGCACTGGTGCCTGGGGATTGTTAGCCTGCTTTCTGAGGTTTTTCTGATATTGTTTACCTGAAATGAAAAAATGTCTCAATTGCTTTGATTCTAGGCAGTCCTGTAGTTGTTTGAAACACAAAACATAACCTGAAATGCATCTACCCAAAAGGGCTCAGAACAAATTAATCTTCCAAACGTATGTGTAGATAATCAATAAATAATAATAAACTAATATAGCCTTGTTCTGAAACAAAACAAATGATTTAACGTGCAGCTTAATTTATATGACGCTGTTACAGTATAAGCCATGGGAAAACAGTGAAGTCACAAGTATGCTGTTAATAGCTACTGTAATTTTGTCGAGTCAACTTCGTATCAGTTTCAGTTTTTGAAGTGTTACTTAAAAGTTCAGAGAGTAAATGGAAATTGGAAAACAAGTGTGCTGCAACTGGGGATTTCTTATATACTCCAAATTTTTGTTTTCATTTTCAGTAAGCCTGTGAGCAGAACCAGTGAGTATCCACATTGTCTTGCTGCATGCGGACTTTTTTTCTATTTTGGTTCCTTTCACTGTAAACTGCTATTTAACAGTCCCCAGCTTCAAATGTTATGATTTATGGCATATATTAATTTGGAGACCATTTATCTGTTAACAAAAAAAGTTGCTGCTAACAAAAAAAAAAAAAGTGACTAAGAATTACCTTTCAATGCTAAGCAAGCACAACCATAAAATCTTCTGTGTCAAGATACTTTCCTTATAGCATTGAATTCTGGATTTCTTCTGGAGTTGTTTCAGTATGCCTTTTCAAGAGAAGGACAGTCTTTCACGTGAAACACAAATCTTGCCCTCATTCATTACAACACAGTTTGTGCAAGAAAAGAGATGCATGGAGGCAGGGGATCTGTGACTGCAATGTAAAATAGCAGAACTAAATTTGGAACTAGAAAACCTCCTGCTCCTTCCTTGTTAAGGGAGACGTGGATGAAGAGAAAATTCGAAGACTTATTTCTAAAATAATTGAAAAATCAGATTTGAACCATATTTTGGAGCTGTGGTCAAAATCATGATGGAGTTGTTCAGAGAATAATTTGCTCTCTGCAGGAACGATGCAGGGAATTGTCCAAGAAGAAACTGCTGATTGAAGTATTGGCTGTTAATCACTTTCTGTATGCTTGAATGAATGCAACTAAAGCCCTTTCTGTTCAATACCATCTGCAGGGATTGTGTATTTGTAAACAAAGACAGATTAAGGTAATTTATTAATTCTTTGTCTGCTATCTGCTCATTATTTCTTCTAAAAGAAGTATCTGCTTCTAAGCTCCTAACCACATTAACCACTGAGGACTGAGACAACAATTTAATTGGCTTACAAGTATGAGTTGGCTTTATCCTTACATAAAACATGAATGTTTCTAAATTTAATTCATACTAGGAGGTACTGTATTCATATGCTTTCAGGATTAAATCTGACTTGCTAACTTTGCTGAGTACAGATGTGCATCTAATGTATGGGACTCTTTGTTCTAAGGTGCATGGACAAAAACTTCCAGAGGGGGATGGTGAGAAGCTGATGTGAAATGCTGTTCAGATTGTCTGTGGCAGCTCTTTCTAGCAGTGTCCATGCTTAAAATACTCCCAAGTGAATGGCCAGCCTTTAGAATTGCAGAGTAAGTACTCTGGCTTAGCAATTAACCACAGGAAAGTAAAGCTGTTTTATGTGGAGAGACAGGTGAAAGGTTGGTTAATTGAACTTATCCTAAGTGCGAGATGTTGAGCAGAGACCGGCATCTTGTCAATACCTGTGAACACTAATACAGAAAGCAAGTAGACAATGTCCTTTGTACCAGTTACATATTGAATTGGATTGAAGCTTCACAGCTACCAAGTATGTTATAGAGCACTGTAGCCAAACTGTTTTATTAGATGTATGTCAGCAACTAAGAAGATCAGATGCTTTACATGCAGACTGAAAGAACAGTAGGAGCAAAGATTTCTCATTAAGGTCTTTGCCTCCTTCCTTCTCTTTCCCTAATGGAAGCAGCTTTATTTTCTTTTCTGTTCCATCTCGACTCTTGCATGTTCATTTCCAAATCTCCAATGATACCTGAAACTGTGTTGTTGAACTAAGAGTTCATCCTTATCGAAGAGAAACGGGAGAGATTGTGTTGATTTCCTACAAGCTTTAGCAGCAGAGATTTTCTTCCCTTCGTGGCCCATCTGAAAAAGAAAGGTTGAGTTCATTACAGAAGGGATTCAGAGCAACTCTTTGTAGACGACTAACCAGGAGGTTCATGTGGGGAACTTCCTTAACTTTTGCTAGTCTTCTTACTTTAGGGTGAAGATATTAATAGAAACCCATACTAGTTAGAAGACAGTGTTAGAATTTCATTGCAATGTTATTTTTCATTTTGTCATTCAAGGTTCTATTTTTTTATTTTATGTTTGCAAGTATGACTTGTGTAATTACTTTCCTGTTTTTTCCTCAGTGCATATTGTAGTTCACAAGCTCATGTAGCCTCTGGAAAACTCTTCACAGGACTGAGGATTTATCTGCTTGAAGCTGCAAGGGCTTTTACATCTTCATACTGTTTTCTTTTGTGGAAAAGCAACATTTCCAAAGATGAACACAGTTAAGAAGGTCCTTTCCCAACTTAACTGCTGCTTTCTGAAAAAGCAGATGGTTCGAAGGAATTACATAGACAGCACAGTGCTAACTCCCTCTTTCCTGTCTTTATTAT
Source organism: Cyrtonyx montezumae (assembly GCF_038088225.1). Lineage (NCBI taxonomy): Eukaryota > Metazoa > Chordata > Aves > Galliformes > Odontophoridae > Cyrtonyx > Cyrtonyx montezumae. The sequence goes on along the minus strand of NW_027071914.1, from coordinate 5,672,455 downwards.
TGCTATGGCAATTCTACTTCATCCTCTCCTGCTTGCCATCAAGTGCATTTCTCAAGACCTCTGTCTATGCAGCAGGTGCTCAGTATATTTGAGCAGGCATAAATATGCCCTGAACGCTACTGTAAAGATCACCATGCTGAATGAGTACATTAGCTTTCACAGATGTGTGCTCTGCTTAAAATTGAGTAAATAACAATGGTGTGTTGGGTGTCTGAAGCTGTTGTATTTATGATAGTGTATTATATGATGCCTCTTGTGCATAAGAGTGGAGGTTTGCAGAGCTGTTCTGTGAAGCAATTCTTCTCTTACTCTATAACTGAATAACTAATTATCTAAAGTACAGTGGATACTGAAGAGGGAACTGTTTTACTCCGTCTTGGCTTGTATTTAATGGTCAGTAATATTGGTGCTGAATTGTGTAGCAGGTATCTTTGGAGAATCTTTCTCTTTTTTATTTTGTGTAAGATGAATGTGCTCCAAGATGTATAGAAGCATTAGGTGGCAGCTGGACCTAATGTATTGCATCTTATATATGTAATTAGGATTTTGACTTATCAGTGTGTGTGGAGTTCAGCGGTCACAGAACTTCAGCACTGACTGGGGTGAAGGGAGATAAGGGGAGTTGTTTGAAGGAACATATTCCCACTCCAGTTTAACTTTCATTGCAAGTGTTGGTGAACAGCAAGTGGTTTTGTATTAGGTTTGATTTACTTGATTTGTTTGTAATTGCAGAAATGTTCCTGTCTGCTCTGGGAATGGGAAGGAGATACAAGTGGGATTGAAGTAACTTTCTTCTTGCAAACTATTTTTTTCCTTCTAATTGTTCTCTCCATTATGTGAAGCAGGCACTGCTTTGACATCAAGTATTTTCAGTTTAGTATCCTGTGTACTTTTAATATATAGACAAATCCAGTATTTGTTTGCATGTGTTTTGATTATAACTGGTTTCAGCTGAGTGTGATTCAAGTTTCCACCTATAATAAGTGTGTACCTAAGTGAAGATTTCAGATTAGCCATGATTTTATAACAGTACTCACTTCCTTATAGATTTATGACAAATACTACGTATCAGTGTTTATTTTGAGACGATTTACTGAAATGAAACAATCTAAAATTACTTGGTAGATTTTTCTCTCCTTTCTCTGAGGACTGTAACTGTATTTTTGCAAGTGAAATTTTGGTTGAGGATATGCTCTTACAGAGAAGTCTCATAGTGGAACTTAATTTTCATTCCTTGTTAATAAGCTGTATAATAAAATGTGCATATGGGTCTGAAGTTCACAGGTAAGACATTTATGAAATTTATCTTTTATATCTAAAAGACAGAATATCTCTGAAGTTTTTCTTCTACTATCTTTATTTTTGTTTTCTCACTCTTGCCTTGTTTTCTTTGGTAAACAACTGTTCTCTTGGGTTTAGGGATTAGTGGTAAAGAATAATGTGACAGTGCAACACACACCTTGAGGGTAGAGATGAAGACAAGTGTCATCCAACCACCTGCGTTTAGTCAAGTTGCTAATTAAATCTTGCACATTGTGTTGTAGATTTTGACAGTGTTTAGGAAAGTGGACCTTTCCAATAAATACTGCCTTGATTTAACAAGGCTTTCAAAAAATGAAATGATTTCAACCTGGTAGATCTATTGAAAATGTTTATAAGCGTGCAGATTTTCACTTCCGTGGGAGCATGCTGTAAATATCCATGCAGTAGATTTTTAGGAAGCTAACATCTGGGTTGTAGTGCTGATTGACATGCCGACATAGTTTCTTGAGTAGTAAAAGTTCATAAGTTCATAAGTTCATAAGGTTGGAAAGGACCTATAAGATCATCTAGTCCAACCATCCTCCTATCACTATCTCTACCCAACTACTAAATTAAGTCCTTTAGCACCTCATCTAAACGCTTCTTGAACAGCGCTAGGGATGGGTAGTTGGAAAGGTTCCTCTCAATGACCAGCTAATGGAAAATCCAGAAAAACACCAACTAATATCTTCCTCTCTTGCTTATGGAGCACTGTTGCTGTGCCTGATCTCAGTAAGACAAAGATGGACAGGAGGTTTGCTGGATGTTTTCTTAATTACTTGGTTTTGTTTGGGGACATACCAGCATGGGGCTCTAAGCATGTGTTCCAAACTAATAAGTGTCTTTATTCACTGTTTAGACTGTTTAACTGTCTGAATAGATGTCATAGACCAGGAAGCTCATAAAAGTAATCTTTTTATTTACTTTGCCTAGTGTGACCTGCTACACAGGGTTGTATAATGCTCTGTGGTGGTTTGTGTGCTATTTTTATCAGGCTTACCCTGAAGCTGATGCTTTATATATGATAATAAAATCATAAGTTTTTACTATGGGACATTATAGACTAATAGGCAACTTTGAAAGGGTAACTCAGTAAAAAGAACTAATCTTAAAGACTGATGTTGTAATGCAGAGTACTGTTGGCCTGATTTCCTTGCGTGTATCTCTTGACCATTTTCAATCCTTTAACAATACTTGCTTTGTAGGCAAAATGAAATATATGACAGGTTTCCAGCACAAATCTTCAAGAACAGCTAGTTTTCTGTTGCAAAGACCCAGCTGGAAATTTTCTCATCATTTACACATTCATAAATACCACTTCTCTGATCTGTAGTAAATGTTGGTTCTGTGGACTGATAGATGAGAGTAGATGGCAGGGTGGAGGTAATGGTGAGGTAATGGAAGAATGTGGAGATGCTGTTTGCTAGCTATGAACTTATTTATCCTTTTTATATATGGATCCATTCGTAATTTATAAAGATAATTTAAATTGTTCAACACTTGGTTTTGACTGTTTCTGCTGATGTATGTTAGGAAGTCTGTTCTCTCTTATTGACAATGCTGGAGGCTTTAGTTATTGAATAGTAAGTTAGAAGCCTAACATCTGATACCCAGCGAGGTCTGAGAGAACTTCAAAGCTGCATCTATTTTTTTTTTCTTTTTATATGTTGATTTAATCTTGAAGTTTAGGTTGTTTCATTTAAAAATTAGACTTAAAAAAACCAAACCATCTTAAGCTGTGTTGATACCATCATCTGAAGTGAGAAGTTGTTAGCAATATTAACATTGTTAATAATATATAGTTTTAATGTCATTGGAATTTCAAGCTGGCAAGAAGCTAAAGGAGCCAGACCTCTGCCAGACCTTTTGGCAGCAAGCTGAGAAACAGAAGTCCAATAAAATTAGGATGAATAAACATCACAGCTTGTAATGTTTCCTTTTCCTGTGGTGTGATAGCATGGATTGAACCAACGTTTTAAAAACCAGGGTCGTGCTTTAGAAGTTAGAATAACTGTAAATACATGTTCCATCTAAGTCAATGAATGACAAAATTCTGTGGTCCTCGAGGTGCCTGCTTAGCAGCATTATATGTGCTATCCACATGCAGTAGTCTTGTTCAACTCATACGCTGTCTGCAGATGTGCTTTTCCTCTTCTGACAGTACTGAAAATACTTCAGAAGTATGACTACATAGTTGAAAAATAGTACTACTGGTTCATGGACAATAGTAATTATAATAACTACAATTTAGCAACCTACACAGCTTAAATCTAATCTGAGAATAACTGTTGACTGTGTATCTCTAGAAAAAGCCATTATTCTCTCGGAGTTTAGTATCAGATCAACTCAATCTGGAAGCAGAAAATAAAAAGATCTCTTTATAAATACGTAGGAGTACTCTTTTTAAAGAATATCTTGTTATTAAATTTAAAATACTCTCTATGTAATTTTTTGCAGCTCCCTTCTCTCCTGTTGCTAGGGAAGGGCGAATCTGAAGTAGGATATCCCTGCATCACTATTCAAGAATCTGTCTTAGTGCTGACTTTGCTGTGCATCACTGTTCTCACTAATGACAGTGCTCTCACAGTCATCCCAGAGAACACTTCTTCCCTATAGCAATTGCTATGGGTATGAAATAACTGGTCTCCCATAAACTGATTCTGAATGTCAGGCTATTCAAATGCTATGTAACCACTCTTTTGGGAACAACAAACTTTCTTTCATAAGAGCTGTTTATTATGTGTTAATTTTGAAATTAATAGTACTAACAAGGTGTTTAAATCATCGTTTTGAAAATTCAGTTTTTACTCTGTGATGATCAGTGAATGTAGAAGTACCAGGTGAATTAGCACATACATAAGGCGTTGGTTAAAAATGGCATGCTTCTATTTTTCATTCAAGGAAATGTGTTTTATTGCCTGTAGTTGTAGAGAATATTCAGCTTCTTTTTTTCTTTTTTTCAACCTTACTAATAAAGGAGTTTGGGTTGCTTAACATATTCTCAGGAGTCCATGCTCCAAACTTTGCCCTTCAGTTGGTATTACGGTATCAGTAATTGGTGCCTCATGTTAACATTCATTTAAAGCTGCTGATTTAACATTTAAAAATTCTGAGGTTAATGGATCTGTGAATACAGATCCATTAACCTCAATAAAAACAAATGGGACCTTTAGTGAACTAAAATAAGTGCAGATCAAGGATACACTTTTACTAATACTTACTGATAGCATTTAGATTGTACTGTTAAAATGTCAGGTCATAAAAAAGGCTAGTAGTGTAGTAATATTCAAGGTGAATTTCAGTGTTTCAGTCACTTTTGTGACCTAAGATAGGATAGTTTAAGATCAAGCAAGCTCAGTGTTCTAATTGCAAGATATTCTGGGTGGACTGCTGTATAAATGGTATGATATCAGGGCTGAGCTGTGTTTGTTTTAGAATGAAATTGGTTTGAGTGCATATTCATCTCATGAGCAAATTATGATAGTGTAGTTATATGACAAATGTTAATCTTACTTTATAGAGGAATTGTCTTAGAGTTTGCAGTTTATTGTAGAATACATAAGAAATGAGGCAACATATTTGATTAGAATTGCTTTCCTTTAGTCCTCATATTTAATCTAACATTACCATAAAAATGTGGAAATTTCAAAAGACTGTTTTCAAAAGATCTTTTGCATCACAGTATAGAAAATTGCTGTTAAAATAGGCACGTACAGAAAAACAAGGTGTTAATTGTCAGCTTCGTTTACTTAGGGAGACATCTTGGCTTTTATGGGAATGAGATGATTCCCCAATGAACGTGTGATCAATCTCTGTTAGATCTTGTTTATCAAAATGGTGCTGTCTTTTGAGACCTTAAATATGTGTTGTGTACATGTCAGTTCAGGAATTTATGAACTTTCAGAGCTTACTGATAATTGTTTTAATGAACGTTACAGGACTACAAAATGTGTATTGTGCTACAAGTAGTACTATTTTGTAATCAATGTATTAAAATGATCCTTATGCTTGTTGATAAAGTAGTTGGCATATTAAAAATGTTACTTTTGGTATACAGAAGGGGAAAGCTGGGAAATCACTCAGACTATTTTAAAGGTCCTCGTCAAGGCAGTTGGAAACTATTCTTTTGAATTCCTGATTCAGTGAGTCAGAATGTACATAAGTACCTAAACATTTAGAACTGATGTTCCACAGAAGTTCTTTGACAGCAGTTTTACTGGCTTAACTTGATGTATAAAAAATAAGGCTGTGATATACTTTTGCATAGCACATCAGAAATATTTTGTGAATATTTTTCAAAAAAAGAATTTTATGGAACTTGAAAAGCACTTCAGAGTTCAGTCTGAGTCAAGTTCCTAAAATGCTGGTTGTACTTCGTGTTTCTGCTGTTGTTACGAAAGATACATAGGCTAGTTATACTGAAGACTTCAGCATGTGGAACTGTAATTTAAGTTGGGTGTCTCTATGATCTTCTTACAGTTGAAATTAAGACATTTTTTCAAATATGAATATTGATTAATATGTACAAGTGACAACAAATAAGTTAAAATCTCATTGGAACAAATTGAATAATAAATCAACAAATCTGAGTGTCAAGACTGCAGAATGTTGGAGTACATACTTCCAAAGCGTGACTAAGCTGTAGTTGTCAAACAAAAGTACAGCTGAATATTGACATTTCTTGTGACTAGTTTATACTTATTGTCATAATATGTTCTGGTAAATAAAGCTCTACACTGCTTAAGAACAGAGACAAGCCATTTTTGAAACATTTCTCTATTTAGAAAAATAGACAATGTCAGTTTTCTGCTGCTGTGATTTTGTTTCAACTCTTCTAAACATCACTGGATTGGATTCTCATATTGGAAAGTAGAATGCATCACTGTTGGAATAGAAATGCATTACTCCGTGAATCTGAATGAATTAGGCACACTCAATTGCACTGTTGTCCTGTCATATTTCTACCTTTCTAAAAATGGTTCGTGTAAGAATGTACTATTAAATCTAGGACAACACTAAACAAATTTTACTGGAGTCTCTCATCTGTTAAATTTCATTACAAGTGATAGTAGAAGTTCTTAATAGCAGAAATGTTACACTTAGAGCATTCACTATCTTAGCTGCTGTGAATGAACCTGAAAAATGTTTTCTTTAAGCATTAAAATCTGCAGCCATGGTCTTAACCATTTTTGAATGCTAGTGGTTTTTTTATGCAAAAGGCTATTGCTTGGGCTTTCCTTGGCTTCTTACTGAATTGTGCATTCAACTTTGATGGTCTTAATTTAGGGGATCATCAGCACAGTCTACGGATCTATTGTAGGAATTAAATTTTCCCAAAGAATGATTAAGACATCAGCTAAATATTTTTCCCTATTTTGTAGTCAAGCCTCACGAATACCCACTTGGCACTTAAAAACGTGTTCATGTAAATATCTCTTTACCTACTGAAATGCTCGTAACAATTTTTTAATGAAAATTGTTAGCTGTGTATTAAAGGCTAAATGTTAATGGAATGCCTTTGCCACGGAATTTCAGTCCAGAGTGGGCAAGCACTTAAAGAGAAATAGCATGTTCTGCCAGGTGATCTGAGGTATTTCCTCCTCTGATCTGTGTGTATGCTACCATGATTTTTTTCTTAATTTTTTTTTTCAAAACTTTTCCTTGTGATCCGAATCTCCTAATAATGCACAACAGTGGGTTAATACACTTACTAGTCAACTACAGTACTCTTTTATTAATGAACTTTACCAATGAGAAGACCTGTTATTAATTATTATGTATTGACCCCTGATTTATCATGTTTTAAGTGGAAAAATGCATTGAGAACTGCTTAAATATGGACATGCTTTCAAGCTGGAGTTTTGTTGTTTTTTTAATTGTCCATACTTTGATAGATCATCCATTTCTGCATTTTGTTAGTTTATTTTTGTTGCTGTTTCTCACCAATAAATGGACATTCATCCTCCATGTTCACTGCTTTCCAGAACATGGCTAAATGCTTATTAACAAACTCATGAATATTTTCTTATGCACTTGATTATGAAACTAGTTATCCCATTGGCTAAGTCATTTTACCAATACTGGAGAGAAAAAGCTAGTATACGTATCAGGGATATAACAAGTAGTACTTCTGATGTTGCAAATAGTGTACAGCCTGTACTTGTGATGTAGGCTAATTTTCACTAAATTCATGTTGGTAGAGAAGTCCTTCAGATGCAGAGTCCGCATGTTCTGCTCACTACTCCATGTTGAAGCCAAGCAATACAGACTAAGTAACTTTGCACTCCAATGAGTTCTGTAAAGCATGTGTTCCCTTTATTCACAGCACTGGGTGCATGGTGATCGCTCACCAAACATGCACACTGAAGAGAGAAATGACTGTGTTTAAAGGCATAGCACATCCGTATTCATTGCATTCCCAGGACGTGTGCAGGAATTCCAAGGAACATTGTCATCTCTGATGGTTGTGGGATTAAAGCTAATAGTCACTCTCACAGTGAATTTCCAACCTTTAAGGGGAGTGTCCCAAAATGGCTACCGCTGATTTTTCATCTGTTTTGCCATTTTATCTTCAACATCCAGACATCTATTCTATTTACTTATCTTCACTTGACAACAAGTTTCACGTCCTTCGCCTTTTGTTCTTGAGCTTGCTTTTATGCAAACCTTCTGTCCTTCAGCTTATATCTGTTCAAGTTGTTCTCACAATATTATCTCATAAATCAATATTCTGACTGGTCAAAGAAAAGAAAAAAAACTTAAAAATAAAAATAATAAATTTTATTAGACACTGAAAAACTTGAAAACAAGTTTGTCCATTCTGGCATTCAGACATGGACTGAACAACTCTGTTAATGATGAGCATTGTTATTTCTTCTTTATTCTCTTGGATATTCGTGGTGTTACTATCAGTATAGTAGCAAAATGCAGAGCAAAATGTAGTTTTACAAAGTGTTTAATCCCTTTCATTAACAGATCTCTTTTTTCAAAAGTATTTTGAAACATATTTAAGGATTTTCAGAACGCTTGTCTGTAACTCTGTTGTTCCTCTGTTGGAAAGGCACAAATTCCCTATGTACTTGACAAGCTTTGAGAATGACTTCTGGAACTTTTTTTCCTTTCTGATGTGGGATTGTGATGTAATCTCTAGAGAGTCTGTACTAAGAAGTATCCTGGAGCGTATTCAAATTCTGTGTTTTTTTTCTCTAATTCAGAAAACAGTATTTTCCATGTTTTTCATTACATTACAGATGACTCTGCCCCAATCGTTTGCATAGATAATTAGCATGGCAATATCTCTAATACAATAGAATTTTGTTATCTACTTTTGCTGGGTAAGTGTATAAATAATAAGTAAATAATATAAAGATATGACTCTCAAATGTTCTATGAAATCTATTAGGTTATATATGTTTCATATTTGTCTAGAACAGGCTTGGTCAGAATACCACTGTCACCACGGACACTGAGCAGCACTTTTTATGTCATGAGGCAGTTTCTGTTTTTCAGTTATGTACAAATTCAACTTAAAAATCAGTTGTAAACAACCTTTGTTGCATGTAAATAAGAGAGAAGTAGTATATGGTGAAGTTTTTCTAGGTCTGTGTTTGTCTTCCAAAATAGCCGATGTCTCCTATTTCTATGGAGACCTATGACACTAAACAGTCTGTTAAAAGGGTTAGCATATCTTTAAGGTATAAATACTACAGTTAACAGTAGATAGAGAAGGTCTGGAAGCTCTTCAGAAATGTGGGCTGGAGTGGGAGCTAGCGTTTGCTCTTAGTGAGATTTTTAGGGCCCACGTATGTCATTTAGTCTTTTATTTACCTGTTGTTTTGGATTTTAATGACTGTAATTGAAGCAGCTAATTCCAAAAGAGGTTATTAAGTAAATAAATTAATCAGATTGCATTTCATGGTTATATAATCAAGATGATATTTCTCAAGTAAACTATTATTATTTTAAAAATAGTTCATGATATCTGACTGTTTACATACGAATTCATGAATATATTAACATTCAGAAAGAAGTATTTCAATTGAGTTATGAATTAGTCTAATTCCACTTTGTTTTTGAAATTAGATAATAACACTTTTTCGGTATTCTTCTGTTTGTTTTCAGAGCACATGAATGCACTATTTGGGAAAGTGAAACCATATTCTTAAAATAAAAATAAAAATCCCCTCTGCTTTTGTCTACTGATATTTATATTTTACAACTCACTGAACTTGCTGGGCTTCACTATCTTATCTAAAGAGAATAATAGATGATAAGTTTACTTAGAACCATTTAATTTATTATAATCTCATGAATAAACTTGACTTCCTTCCTTCTCACTGTCCACAAGTTGTGATAACTAAATAAATAAACTTGTGATTCATCCTCTTGTATTTAATGGTTCAACAACAACAACAAAAAAAAAAAGATTATGGTAGATGCTGTATGTGAAACATTTCCACATACAACAAAATAAATGTGTTCGTATAGAGTAGTACTGGTATTCCTGGCTTGTATTAGCTTTAATGACATAATTACCTCAATTTTCAATCTGACGGAGGATGCAAACAATAATAAAAATAATAAAAATATGATGAATTCTTACTATCATACTATTTACTAGAGATAACGTTCTGTTGAACAAATATTTAAAGATGTGTTGATATTTAAAATTAGTTGTACACTTTCTGTGAAGTTTAGAAAATACTTGTTTGCCTAAGCCCATGGTTACTTATAAGAATGAACAGCTGTGAGTTTTGAGAAATCTTACTTCTTGTTCATCAGTTTTCTAATGCCTTAAAAATATAATCCTACTGTGTATTCACAGAAGACCAGTCTATTAGACGACTGCTCACATACTGACTGAAGCTAAGCTTTTCAAATTTTTTGTTTCAGTAGCCTTTTGTATTGCTTAGTTACTGTTGTCTCTGTACACATCAAAATGCATTCTAATCTTGTCAGTGTAATAAATCCACAGAAAAATTTGGTGTTAGTAATTCTCTGTTTCAAGGCTTTCAGCTATTTCAGCAGTAGAAAAATAATTTCAATTTTATTTTTGACCTAAAAACTGAACGAGATGTGATGGTAATAATAAATAAATAATCAGCATGGCCATTGTCATGGTGAGTAGCAATCTGCATAGCAAACGAGAGCTCCTCCAGCCCGCGCCATTCCGATCTGTGTATCGTACATGCTGCACCTTTGCCACTCTGAGTCCTTTCAAAGAAGCTGACGTGGAGTAAACAGTCAATCCATTTTGCTATTACCTTCATGAAAGGTACAGTGCACCTTGAGAGGAGCATGTCTGACCCAATTTGATCTTTCATTTCTAATACCACAGCTTGCTGAGTTTCTAAAGGATACTCAAGAAAGGCTTATTAGCAGATGTTATCACTGGAATCACCTTTTCTGAAATACGGAGTGACAAAACCATCTGTTCATTTATTGCTTGATAACCTGAGCTTCCGTTTTGTCCTGGAAATCCTGCTGATAGATCTATCTCCATGTTGTCACGTAGCATTGATCTGTTTGGAGTGGATTTTTGTGGAGTAGAACAGACAAAAATGGAAAACGGTATTTTAAAGAGCAAATAGCAGAGGCTGCTCTCCAGCATGGGTCATATTTTCTGTAGAAGTGAAATACTGTCGTGAAGCCTGCAGATGGGAAGTGAAGTAAAATGAAGCAGTCAACCTGTAATATTGCAATCATATCTTGTATTGGTTTCTATAGCTGGAGAATGTGTATATTAGTGATTAATGAAGAACTTAAGTGCTACTGATGAGTGTATAGGAAAACAAGCAGTGCGGCTTAGAAGTTCTTGCAAAATAGAAAGCAAACACTGAGATCTCTACAGGGAAATAATTGACCTTTTGAAGTTGTGAAGTCTGGAGTAGAAAGATTTGAGTGCTGCTTTGTAACGAAGCATCTGCAGCAGCTCAACTCGCACAGATAGTATGTGAGCTCTAGAACAGTTCATGATGTTCAATAAGGAATATATGTAGGTAGCTCCCAAAGTAGTTTCTTCTATTTATATCCATGGAAACTGCAGGAGATACAAAGAGCACAATAACAGTATTTGATAGGGCAAATTCTCAGCTATGAAACACTGTTCTTCAACAAAGTCAGTACCATTAGCTATGCACTGTCACCAGTGATGAACAAGAGGCTGCATGTTGTGCTTATAACAATCTGCATCGGTGTATGTGATCCACTGTTTTTCAGCTGCTATGATGGCACTACTGCTAGGAAAATGTTGCCCATGCAGCCCAGCTTTCATTGGCCCAAACAGATGGAAGTCAGAAGATGCCATGTCTGGGCTTTCAGTGGGTATGGTAGGACAGTTCAGCTCAGATTGGCAACGTGTTCCATGGTCTTTAGATTGGTATGGGGCCTGGCATTATGGTGTTGTAAGAGGAGAATAGTTGTCATAGAATCATAGAAAATAACAATTGTCTCATTGTCCCATCAAGTCATATCATAACCTAACAAGCATTTGTTTGTGCAAAAACAAACAAACAAAAAAAAAAAAAAACAGTGGTGTTTATACTTAAGTTATGGCTGACTGTTTTGTTATTGTTCTGTTCAAACTGTGTGCCATCAGAATTTGCATGTTGTGTTTAATGTACTTCTTAACTACTTCAACTACCTAAATTCTCACAGCGCTGTCATCAAACAGTATTAGCTAGATGCACAAGTATGTCTGTAATAGATTTACTCGATGCTCTGCTTTAGAAAGAGGAATAATATCTAAAAGTGGCAACAGGCTTTCCTGTACATCTACTTCTCTGTAAACTTTTGACACTTTTGACTCAGTGGTTTGGAGATCGATGTACTGGCAATGGAGCAGATGAGAAATTGAAAGTTATTTTGGGAATAAGTAAACTTTCAATAGTTTTCTATTTGTGAATTAATTTAAATTCACTAATTTGAAATCTCTAGGAACATTCCATTTCACTATTTGTAATTCATGTTCTAATTATTGTTATTATGGTCTGTGGGATTAAGAGTAACTGAGTAACCAAGTAACCAAAACAGGACCCAAGTCTTCTGAGTCACTGAGAATGTTTATATCTTTTTAAAGGTTCCAGATTTGTCTCCAAGTTCAGGATGGGGTAAATATTTGGTACATCAAGTACTTTAAAATACAGAAATATCTATTGTTTATCTGTATTTGACAACATAATAATTTCCAGTGCTGCGCATGTGAAATCATGTGGCTGAGAATACTGTGTCAAACTAGCCAGGGACAGTTTGGTAATACAGCAATTATCTCCTGATAAAATGATCACTGCGTACCTACCTTGCAGTTAATATGCTATTATGTAAAGTATGAGTGTATAAATGATTTCTCTAAAGTGATGTGGAGCCGTTAGGAAGATGCAGAAAACATTAGGATAACTCCCTCCATTCAACCTCACCTTAAGGATGAACGATTTTCTGCAGTTAGTAGGATAAAAGTGTATGGGCCATGTCTAACTAACAGAGCCTTGCCAAATGCCATCAGGACTTTATTGCAGAGCTTGGAATATACACTTGCTGAAACATGTTTAGAGGAAAGTGTTTAAATCTCACACAGAGGATAGGCTGGGTTTTGGGTGTACTGAGCTGTGAGCTGGGCTTCGTTATCCTGTTCCAGGTGTGACAGTTGATGGCAAGCCAGGGTTGGGTCTCAGCACAGATTCCTCTGTCAAGGCTGATATGAAAATGGTGAAGGTGATAGTTTGAAGGAGAGGGAGAGTGACACATTTCTGTTCTGTGCTGCTGCTTATTTGTCTGCAAATGTCAGAAAGCCGCAATCCTTCCTATGATATTACATTCTTATGATCTTATCCCGCCAGAGCAACGTCTGTGTGTGTCCATGAGCGTTGTGTGTTTCTTTGGCAACAGAGGGTACAGGCAGATAATGGCAAGCAGTCAAATCCCCTTGGCTTGCTTATTTGCTGCTTGTTAGCAGATAACTGACCGTGCCTGTGTTCCTAGCCCACTGAAGCTGTAAAGCAGAAATTGGTCATGTATAGTGTCTTCAGCATAAATTCAAGCCTTTCAGTCTGGCTCTGAGCAAAGTGAAAGTTGTTTAATGGAGTCCAAAATGCATGTCCGGAATACACTGCTCTGTCATTTCTAGCCTGCTTTTGTTTTGTGCCCTCAAGCTTTCCACTTATGTCTTAAGATGGAATATTTCTTCTGTTTACGTAAAGACTAATAATTCATGTAAACTAAAAGTGGATGATGCTTAGTAGTAATAAACTTGAGAATCTTCTGTTTGTGTTCTGACCTGGTATGGCTCCTGTCATTCAAACTAGAGGACAATGGTTCTCTTTTCTGTTGGATGAGTAGTTAAATGACCCTCAAATCCTGCCCTATCTTCCTTTCTCTGCATTGAATTTACTGCTGCTGAGTTATTTTTTTTTTTTGTCCTTGCTCTGCACAACCTTGCTCATTGATATATGAATGATTTCCTGTATTGCCTTTTAACAATCAATTTTTTACTTCATCAGTTTTTTTCTAGTTTTTACTCTTTTCATATAATCTGAGGTATTTTTTGTAGGCTTTTTTTTTTTGTGGGATATGAAGAGAAAGCAATGAAGTGGTCTGCAAATCTAAGAGTTTTTGCAATGAACTAGCAAGAAAATGACTATTTGAAAGTACTGCAAGTACTAAATGAGTTTGACAGGAAGTTGTCAAAAAAAGAAATAGAAGAGGGAAGTAATGGAAATATTAGAAGATATTTAAGTATTCTGAAACCAGCCTGACTTGGAGATTTGCCTGAAACACAGACAAAGTTAATGGAACTATTTTCTACAGTTGTTCCTAATTTAAAGCAACTTACTTCTCAAAAGCTTGCTTCAACAATACGGTTACGTGGACAGTAGGGAAGAAATTCACATCTTTGTTGCATAGCTTATTTAAAGATGTTTACATAATGCATTATAAACATAACTACAATGTGTGTACATTAAATACGTATTTTTAGGTACATATACACATGTATATTTGAACGTGTTTTGCTTAAAATATCAGTACATTTTGCTGCAGGCTGTTTTTGTCACTGGCTAGTTTGACGAGAAACAGTTTTATTATGTTGCTGGTGAGCAGTGCATGAAGAATTTGATGAGCCCTCTTTATATGTATCTTCTGGAGGCATATTTTTTCCTCATTTCTTTTTCTTTATCTGATTATTTATGTTTTTTGGCTTAGTTGGACTTAGCTGTGTGCTCCCAGGTAGAACCTGTAGATACATTCCTTCAGCCTCTATTACCACAGCCTTCCAGAAGGAGCTTTCTGTTCAGTTGTCCTCTTTGCTATAGCTTCCTGAGAGGTGGTGTACGTTTGTCTTATTAGCCTGTTTGCAAGCAGATTGAGGCAGTTCTGCTGTTCTTTCCTTTGTCTTTCATATTTATCCTGTCAGCGAGGACACTTTAGTATAGAAAATATTTTTTGTCTGAATGCATGCTATCTCGCAGCAGAGACTTCCAATGAAGCAGTCCTACAGTTTTTAGTTGCCGCCTTATTTGTAACATCGCTTTCTGGTCTCCAGTCACGAATGGGCCGACATTTTATAAAATAATGTATACCATTGTTATTCGTGGTACTTTGTTTAATGAAACGATTTAAGGAAAACCCACCCTTACTCATATGGGAGTTGTAGTAGGTGACTCACAAGGGTACCTTGTACATCCATGCCTTTAGATTCCTTTACAGCCTCCAAAATAAGGTAGTGAATATCGAATTAAATGATGTGGGAAGAAAATGTTTAATTTATGTTATTTTTACCTGTGGACCTCTGAAAACAAAGGAAAATCCTGTATTCTGGAATCTTAGGCAAGAGGGCATTTTACTGTCAGGATTAGAAATGAGCAGTGTTCTTAATTGATTGTCTCATAATGAATTTTTTAAGCACAAAATTATAGTGAACAGTTATGGCTATGTTATTTGCTCATTATGTATATGGGCAAATATATGTGCTTTACTTAAACAATCTTTTTAAAACCTGTGTGTTGTGCTGTTAATTGACTGAATGTTTATACATAGAGGGGGTTTGTCTTATTTTTCTTAACACTCTGGCTCCTGCTTTTCCTTGTTATAAATAGCAGGCACCATAAATGCAGTATTTGGTTGTGAAACAGTGCCTATCTTGTATAACATGTAGCAAAGGTGAAGAAGACTTCGGAATAATTTTCTTGCTTTTCACATTTAATTTTTCAGTTGGTGCTTTAAAAGGCACCTCAGACAGTAGATAGTCTCAAGGGCTTGTTGGGTTCCTCTGCTGGTTTAATAGTGATCGTGACACTTGTAAAGTGCGGCACTGAGAGAATTAGTGAACTTGGAATGAAGGAAGGGAGGAATGATCAATTATTCACCACACGCCGTTGACTACAAGAAGCAGGACTGCTGCCTGTCTCTCTCCTTTTCTTTCTCCTGCACACACAAACTCAGCTTCTGCTATTTGTGCAATTACATTATTTTCATTCAAACAATCTCTAGAGAAACCTGTTTATTTGAGTCTGCCGAAGCATTCATCATTAGGGTATTGCATCAAGTGTCCTTGACATTCACTGCTCCATGCCTCCTGCATCTTCCTCTTTAATTATGTTAATACTTGTGATAAAGCAACAGAAAGACCTGTCTCATTTCTTCAGAAAGGGTGGACTGAATCCTAATTTGATTTTTTGTTTTTTATATTTCTCCCTTTCTGTCTAAATGTTTGTTCTTAAATGAGATTTCCAGGAATACACAAGCTTTCAGGTTTCTATATGAAAGCAAGATTTCTTTTTTTCTGTATTTCTAAATACTCCTAACATTAAAAAAGGCAGAGCATTATACTTTTACTCACTTTGATCTCTTATTAAGAATATTTCTCTTAGCTGAGAGAAGTTGTAACAAAAACCTCTGCAATTTACACGTTGGAAGGGGGTTCCAGTTAAAATAAAATTCTTATCATTTAAATATGCATAATCACATCTTTTTAATAATTTTATTTATTGTTAAGTTTGATTATCATAAGATTGCATTTCCATATTTTAAAAGTGCACTAGTTTGAAAATCACTCAATTACTGATTGTTGTGAAGAGCTTATAAATTCTGCCGAAGAGAGAGCTTTCATGAGGAGCTTAAAAATGAGGGAGACGAAATGTTGATGAAGCTCAGAGCTGAAAAAAAACTCACCTGAAGCTAGAGTCAAAGGGTGAAATTCATGCTTCCTTTCTTAGTAATAAGAAAGTACACATTTCATATTTCTTATTGTTCTGTCTTTGGCCAAAACAGTGTTAACAGCACCCTGATGCTTGCATCGGGCACTGGGCAAGGTGTGCCTGTGTGACATCATGTGGAAGGCTGTAAAGCTGCAGGGCAGCGGCTGTTTGATGTCACTTGGCAGGGAGTGTGACCTTGTGTAGCATTGCTAGAAGTGGGTAGGTGATAGCAAGACACAACATGGACACATGCATGACTTTCCCAAAGATAAAGTAGCTAAAGACATTTTGGATCTAAATGGTCAGAAAGAGATGCCCTTAATATCTTGCTTCAGGGTCTGATGTTTACTTTGTATAAATATTAAGTCGGATAAGATGATCCTGGTAACTGCTGTTTGTTTTTTCTTCTGAAATGTTGTGCTTAGCACTCACATTTGATTTTATTGTAGGAGTTTAGTTACTTGTGTCGTTCTTGGATTTTGTTTTTTTCACTTTTTTCTTCTTATTTGCTAGAAAAAATGACTTATAAAAAAAAAAAAGGCAAATTGAACTGTTCTGCAGATAGCTTTTGCATTGTTTTGCTAGTTTGAATTAAAAAGTCTTTCAAGATACCCATTTATACTGAAATCTAAAATAAAAGAGTTGTAATGTCAGGAGTTATGTGTTCCTTGTGAGTTAATTCCAACTACTTTGCTTTAGGTTCTTTTTATGTACCAGTGTTATCACAGTAGCACTTCATACTATAATAACTGTGGATAGAGCACTAGTCATGGTTGTCCTGTTACTGTCAAGCAGTGGGAAGATTTCAAAATAGAAATGATCTTGGTCCAATAAATTAGATTCAATCGTCTGTTAATAATCAGACTTATTTGTAAAATAAATTGATTCAGAGATGGAATTGACATTCCCTTAAAATCTGAGAAGCCCTGTAATTTAGAGTGCAACTGTTTGTGAGTGGTTAAAATGAGGCTCAAAGGCACTGTCTTCTGAGAGCCAACAAGTATGCTGTGATTAAAAACTGGCAAACAGCTTCACTTATTTCTGTGCTGCACTTTAGAACAAGGAAACATAAAGGAAGTATCTTGACAGGAAATCTGTTGTGGAACTAGAGAAAAAAGTACTATCCTGGTTGTTCTTGGTCCCATGCCATCAACTGTAGAGCAGACTTCCACTGGTGACGTCAGGTGCAATTCTTGAATTGATGCAAAATATGGCATATATTTTTTTTGTAACATTTGTTTAAGGAATAGCTGGGAATGAGTAGAGAGGAGCATACATCTGTCATATCTCATCAACTTACTACATATACTGCTATGTGCTGCCTCTGATTTTAGGAGATAAAATTTGTTGACATCCCTGTGGTTTTCACAACGAAGTGAAAAGTGTGCATTAACATAAATGGTTCACTGTGGCAACGTTCTTAACAGCATTAATGGTTTAGTGTAGTTCATATCTCTTACCAGGGATATTAGCTTTAAAACAAGACAAGTTAGTGTTTGTATTTTTCAGTATATGCCATACTTAGCAAGAGATGTCAGGGATAAATTGATTTCTGATCCTTGATTTGTATGGATCAGTAACCATTGCTGTAAAATGCCTCAGGTCGTGTTTACGATACAGTGAAATAAAGAAAACTATTGGGATGTGCTGCATACGAATTGCAGAATTTCTTTGGCAAAGAGTATGTAATGAGTCAAAACAGCAAGCTATAGTCCGTTATCTGTCATATCCATCAACAGGAGATACATTTTCTTATTTACTCTTTACAGTGCTGAAGCAGGACTTTATTGAGGAATACTCTCTGAGCACGTTAGAACTAGTCTTATGACTTCTTCTGAGGGAAGCATTTTGGAAGCCATTCTAAAGGTTTATACTACCCCTTAGAGGTAAATGAAAGGATGTAGTAAGCTTAACAAAAAGATGTTCTGAAGTCATTTTCCCTGTAAAGTGTCAAAGATTTCTCATATTGCTCTGTCCCTTATGCCTTCTCAATTGACATCAGGGGGATGTGAATATTAAGCGAAGCTTCTTTTTATTGGCATTACTGCCTGCTTTACAGACGTGTTGATCTGTCTCTTAAAAGACTAAATTATCACCTAGGAATTTTTTAATCATTTCAGGATTCTTAACAAAGGAAGTGGTGTTAAAATGCACATATTTCACTAAAAGAAATCTGACCAGAAGTGGAAAGGTTTAAAACTGAGCAGCACATCTCAAGTAGAAGCAGAGCTTAGTGCTGCTGGCTACTCAGGATCTGGTTTAGAATTAACTGGGAATGTCAAAATGGAGATTAAACCTTTGTGTGTGGAAATGTTTTAGAAACATGAAAAATGAAACCATTAAGCTGTAAATCCTTCTGGTGCAATCATAGCAGTTAGGAAAATCTAAACTGAAAATGTTTAGTTTGTTTCCATGTTTAACCCCAATTACCCTTTGCCAGGGAGTTCTTCTTAACATTCAATTCCTCATCTCACTTTTTAGCTTCTGTAGGCCTTATTTTTCCCCCACTACATAAATTGCAGCAGGTGCACAGAATAGAAGAAATTACAATTAAATGTAATCAAATATTTTAGTCACTAATGAACAGCTCCAGGAAAACAAGTCAAAAGGAAGAAAAAAAAAAGCCTTTAAGTGAGAGTGAGTGGATTTTCAAACACCCAAGGCACCACAGGGCCAATTAAGGGAGTCAGACATCAGGACACATACTTGCATTAATTATCTTTGAGTTTGGGGAAATAAAAAATAAAAGCAACAATTATCATAATAAATCTCCACACATTGCTTGTAAGTTGTGCTAATCTACAAAACACCTGGGTTTTGGAGATTTAAGGCATGAAAGTGAATACTTAATCAGTGAGTACCGACCTCACATAGCTAATAGAAGGTGCAGATTCGCTGTGATGTGGTGGTCAGAGCTGGACTGGGATGGGGGCCCAGCCTTCCTCAGCTGTATTCAGTCCAGCTCTCACATGAATGACTGCAGACCAGGTTCAGACTGGAGAGTTATGAAGTCTTTGCTGCTGGGGTTGTAGGTTATCCCTGCTCTCCTTTACTCTCATTTTATTATTATGTCTGAAATGGAAATTTTCACAATGGGAGTATCAATCTCAATTTATTCTAAGTACCTACCAGTGCGTTTAATCATCCTTTCTCTAAACTCAGAAGGAATCAAACTAAAAGGACAAATATTACATGTATATTGTAGGAGTTTCCTTAAATGTATGGATAGAAGAAAAAGCCTTAAAAAGTTACTTAAAAATTAAACTTTGGATGCTTGATACAACTGCTGGCTGTTCATACTGAAAATGCAGGAAAATTGTATGTTTTGTGTTGTTGGTTTAGCACTGCGTAAAAATGTAGTGGTTTTCACTGAAGCATTGTGGGGCTGTTAGCTGCATCTGGAGGGTGAATGTCATTCACTCCAACTTCACTTAGAAAAAAAAAAGTCCTGAATGATCAAGATGGGGTTTAAATTTGTCACTCATATGATGTTCAAGTACACATTAGTCTAGATTAGTCTAAACTGAAGAAGGAAAAAAATAAGTGATTTATTTAACTACTGTATTTCCTCTCCCTCCATATCTGATGGAATGCCGAGATGGGACATTCAGGTACTGATAGAGTCTAATTGCCATTATTTCAGTTTATTATTTACTTTCAGTTTATTATTTACCTTCAATAAAGTAGTACTTAAAATTAATGAAATGAATAAAAAAGAATGAATTGTTTCCATCTTTGCCTTCTAATCAGACATTGTGTTGTCAAATATTTAAAGGACAAACGTCTCCTGTTAATAGCATATGTGTATGCACACAGAAGAAATGGATGCTTCATATATCAAAGCATCTCCTTATTAAGCTTAGAGGTTCTGTGACTCTTTTAAAGTGGCTGTTCTTTGAGATTTAATATGGACACTGCAACTTGGGATCGGAATGCAGGAATGTTCCTGATATTGAAACAAGCTCAAAATCGTGTACTTTTTTACAACTATGTAATGAAATGTAATAGACTTAAATTTTTTATGCTTTACTCTGGCGTGGAAGAGCAGTTCTTGTCAGTTATCCTTTTGGCAAACTTAGAATTATGAAAAAACTGTATCTGTATCATTGTGACTGGGGAAATACTGATGGAAGGAATTTTGGGTTTAGATCCGGTGACACGAGGAAAGAAATCAGTCTCACTTGATGAGTACTTGAACTGCAAATGGAGAGCACAATCATTCTTACTACTTCAAGGAAAGTGTGGCCTCTACTTAGTACTTGCAAAACTTTCTACAAAACCTGTGAGCTAAAGGGAAGGAAAAAATGCAAAATCATATCCAGTGTGACCTAAAACCAGATGATGTGATTTATAGGAATACTGCCTCTAAAGTATTCAGAGGATTTGAGCCTTACCTCAGTGTGCAGTCTTCTGTAGCTCACTGCTCAGGGTGTGAGATTTTGGGACACTTTAGTAATTCTGAATGATGTAGGAGTTCACTATTCATCTGTAGGAACCATGTGGAACAGCATCCAAATAAAAATAGTGTTTTCGTAAGTTACTACTTATTGACAATTAGAACTAGTCTCAGATGGCTATTTTTATTTTAACTTAAAGTAGGTATATTTTAGAAGATCCTTACAAGTCCTTTAAAAAATGAAGTCTGAGTCCCAACCTTTAACCTGATACACTGCTCTTTATCAGTTGTATTCTATAAGATGTATGCAGAGTCTGTCCTTTTTGTAGGATTTTTTCCTGTAATGATTATAGAAGCCAGTTATTTTTTCTAACTACCACAGAGGTTTTAGTTTATGAGACATTTGCTTTATACTTCATTAATTGTTAATATTAAACTATCTTGGGCTGCACCAAAAGAGGTATGGCCTGCAGGTCAGAGAGGTGATTGTTCCCCTTTGCTCTGCCCTCATGAGCTCCAGCAGCAGTTCTGTGTCCAGGTCTGGGGTTCAGAAAAGGCATGCAGGTGTTCCAGTTTTGTACAAGGGAGAATTCCTCATTTCTTAAAATAAAATGACAAACATGTTTGGATAAAGGAAGATGAACCAGTAACAGATCAGCCTGAGTGTCTTTCCTAAGGAAGAGAAAGATGTTTGGTAGCTGCCTCTGGCTTCTGACTTGTTTAGGAAGAAATATCCGTATGAAAGAGTGCTTGTTCAGAGTAGAAGCAAGCATGGAGAAGACATTTGGCTCTGGTATATTGCATCTATTTCTATTAACTAGTTTAGAGTTTGTGCCTAACCCTTGGTCACATTCAGATCAAATATTTTTTCAAATAATTATGCCTTATTAACTCCCTGTATTGTTTCTGAAGAGTGTGAATGTAACTCCCATTAATGCTTAGAGCAACAGTTGACACCTAGTGTTCAGATTTTGAATGAAGTGTTTTGGGTTTTCCTCTTCTCTCAAGCTCAAAAAAAAAAAAAAAAAAAAAAGTAGATTTTGTATTGCTACATGAATAAGGTCTAGCTCTAGTCCTTATTTCCCTGTTGTATGATGATAGCATGGGAAATAACACTGAGATTAGCAAAAATGCTCTAGAGTTAACTGAGCAGTTATTAGAATTCATAACTGATGATGCCCGTTTCATATCAGTATTGGACTCAGTATAAGACTCAGTGTTTGAGCAAGATTCGTGCTTCCTTTTGTGGCCCGATTTCTTTTTCTTCTCTCTTGCATCCTGATATTCTAATTAATAAAATAAAGCTCCCCCTCTGAAATATGGTTCTAGGTATGTTAATTCCTTTTCTGTCTCCTGAAATACTTTTTTTTTCTTCCTTTTTTTTTTGTTTAATTCCACATCATCTCTGTAACTCATTACCAAATAAAAGCCCATAAGCTCTTTATATGCAGGTGTAAGATTATGAGCACTGTTTTATAGTTGACAGCATTAATGTTTGAGTGCTGGCGTTGATAGCTATGATGCTGATGAGGATTTACTATGGAGAGATCTTTATTAATAGTGTATCCAAACATAATGAAAAATCGTAGACTTAGCATCTCGTGCTGTTTGTTTGCTGTTTCATTTAGATTGCTGCAAAGCTTGAGCAAAGTTTTTGTTGTTTTGTTGTGGGATGTTTTTTTGTTTGTTTTTTTTTTTGCTCAAGCAAACATGGTTATTCAAATCAGGCTTTTTGCAAGAGTGAGACAACAGCTCAGGACGGGCTCCTTTTCTTTTGATGATTATCTTTTTTTAAAACCCTCTCCTCACTTCCCCTAGTAATTGTGTCATTCCCCCCCATTCTGTCCTGTTTGACGTACACATTCTTCTTATAAAATGCAACGGTATCTTCACTGGTGCTTTCAGTGGAACTTTGCTCTAACAAGAACCTGCTTGGGAATGAAAATCTCTTTGTTCCTATCAAAAATTATCAGCAGTAGAGCCAGAGGCTGACATTTGAGGATTGCTCTAAATGAAATGAATCAGGGCAGTTTTCCCTTAGGATATTTCAGTGTGTGCATGTGTAAATTACAAATATTCTGCTTGTTTGGGTGGGAGTTGTTAGAAATTCTCTCTTCTTGGCACATTATTGTAGTTAAGTCTCACGAACATTGATTTTCTTTTTCAAAACTGGCTGTGTTCTTTGCAAGCAAAGATCTGTTCTATTAACCTATGTGTCTCTAAGTTGGTTTTTGTAACTTTTAAGTTCTTAATATTCAAAAAAATTATGGGCCTGTTCTGGGATCAGATGAAGGTAAAGCATCATCTCCATTTGAAAGCAGCCATAGACTTGCACTACATCAGGGAACTGAGACCTGAAGTGTAATAGGCAATGCAGTTTTTCTCTCAGCTCTCTTAGTATCTGCTGACTACAAAACATATGCTTGCTGGAATCACGTTATTTGTCTTCCCTCCTTGATTGGGCAAAATCTTTTTTTTTTTTTGCATTCATAATGCTGAGAAAATTTTTGATCGTTAATTTAGTGTACATTACATAGGGGTTTATGGGAAATTTGGATCAAGGACATTGTGTGAAATGTAGCACAATAAATTGAAGCTTCTATCTGAAAACATCTATGGCAGTACAAAATCTGGCTTAAAACTTACGCAGACTTTCATATCCATTAAGTTGCATATATAATAACCATATGTAAAATCACTCACGCACTGAGCATGCATTTTACAACCATTAGACAAAGTAAAATTCTTCATAAAACAATAGAATAAGTGATATAAATCTCTTATTCCTTAAGATGTCTTATCACTTAAAAAACATTTTCACAGTTATTCTTCATTGGTCTATAGCAGTCTGACTAATGCTTCTCAGTTATATTTGTTTTAAAATAGATAGATAAGGGGTAGACGGAAGACTACTAAAATGAACTAAGAAAACTGTTCTAATAAAATAAGAAATCAGCTTTTAGAAAAGGGCATAGGGAACAGAAAGGTCTGGCAAATAACAGAATAAAAGCAATCTTAAATTTTTTTTATGGAAGTGTGCAGCTTGTTCATTTGAAGCAAGTGTCTCAAAGCGTCCTTTAAAAATATCACCAACTGCTAAAATCGAATACTGTCATTTTATCATAGCAGCCATAGGTTTTCTGATTTCATAATTGGCTTGGCTAGGGAGCTCAACTGTAGGGATTTTACCAGTAGCTGTTCTTATCATTTTTTTTAATAAATCCCACAGATTGAGTATAGTAAATAATAAATTACACAGTGCTCACTAAGTCAATATTTAAATTAATATAGGTTTTGGGAAACTAACATTTTACATGCACATATTACTGTAGTATTACTTAAATGAAAAAAAATAGATTTTATTTACAAAAGGAAAAGATAAAATTGATAAGGTATTTCTTTCAGTGTTTCTTAAGTTCAATTTAATAGAGTACGTGATGGATGTGTACAGGCTGCAGGGAGCCCCATATGTTTTTCTGAAGGTAGATCTGAATCTTCCGATCTGTCCAATTGGTGTGAGTTCATAAGGATATACAGATTCATTCAGCAAGTGTGTGCATATATAATCTAAATATGTTTAAGTACTTTGCCACATAGAGGCAAACTTAAGTTACTCTTAAGACTAATTAGAAATAATTTTACAATTCATAGTACTGAACTGTCCTTCAGCTTGAATATTCTTAAGAACTTTTTGGACATACTGAAAAAGTTTGTGTCTTTCATCAGTATGTCAAAATATTTTTCATACAAGTGTAATTAGACAATACTGTTTATACACTTGCATACATGCCTATGTTACTTAGCTAATAAAAACTAAGGACAGAAGAATGAGTCAAGAACAACTGCCTGTTCTGATTTGCTTGTTTTGCTTGTTTCTGGAAAACATAGGGTTTTTGTTTGTTTGTTTGTTTGTTGTTGTTCATTTGTTTTTCTAACTAAGAAATTCCAAGGAGTATTCCTGAACTATTTACTGACTTGATAATTTGACTGAGCATTTTTTTTAGGGTTTTGAAACGCCAGAAAGGAATATACACAAGAGTTTCCTGTAACACTGCGTATCCTGATAATTAGAACTGGAGAAGCCATGGTTACTACCCCTTAAAATTTCTATGATTCTTTCCTATTATTTCTCAAACTCTGATCAATTTGGTATTTATGCTCCTTCGTGGGAGTGTCATTTGCCTACTTCAAGAAAGAGAAAAAGGCCACAAGCAATTGAGAAAAGCTGTATCGAAGCTATCAGCTGAAGTGCTGGCTTCCCATAGCAGTAAGATTTATGCGGTCTATCACAGAATTGAGCTCTTATACACAGGCACTAATCAGCTAGGTCTGGTCCTAATACAACCACTTGTTAAAACCACGGAAGCTGCTCCAGATGAAAATAGGTGAATTAGCACTGTAGGAAGAGAAAACATGAGGAGTACCAGGAAAATTACAATTTTGCCCTTTCTGTCTGTAGAGCTACTTGCTGAAAGCTGTATTTAAAGATGAGATGATAGTGTAGGCTGTGATGAAGGGTTTTGGTTGTCTTTTGGGGGCAAATACTTGTATAACAATAACAAAAACAGCTGAGTTTTCAGAATGTTTTATTTCTTAAGTATTCATGTGGCACCTTAGTTTCTACATCCTGCTGAAAGTAGAACTCCACAAAGAAAAGTAGATGATGTTGTGGGATCTGAACTGAGGATTTTCTCTAGAATTTGAGGACAACCAGCAGCTATGTCTGTTGACTTCTGTGAATGCTGTCCTAGAAACTAGATAAATGTATGTTATGGGTAAAATACATAATCTCTCAGGTCATTCAGTGGGAAAATGTTTTATAGTATGCGACTTTGTGGTTTTTGTGACGTGTTTTGTTTAGATTTTTAGCAGCCTTATAGTCCATATGATTGTTCTGTTTGCAATAGTGTATGTTCACAGCCCATATAAACTCAAAAAACTTCAGTAATACAATTACAGTGGTTGTATAGAAAACTTCAGTGAACTACTGAATTTCTTTGGTGTAGTTCTCATGCTTTCAATGTTCTCGTGTTCCAGTGTTCAGACAGGGCTTATGCTTCAATGTAGGATTAAATCTCTCGATCTCTTTTCCATTTTATTAGATGCCCTGGCACAGTTCATCTATTCTGTATCTTAAAATACAGCAAGCACAATAAGCAACAAGGTGACATTACTGAAGTTACTTTATTCTTTTTTAAAGTAACTTTTTCCTGTCTTTGCAGATCTTTAAATCACTGTCATTAAGCACTGGGAGGTGAAGAGACCAAACAAAATAGCAGGCAGCCCTGAAATTCTTCAGGAACGTTCAGGCTGTGGGAGGTCTCATGCAGCTTTTACTCTCAACAAATTGATCAGTCAGTTCATTTTTTTTTCTAATGTTAACCAAATCTTTCATGTAGGTACTGTATTTTAATATCTTTCCTGAGAAAAAAGCAGGAAACAGATAAGTTAGCAGTTAAATAAAATTAGTGTAAATTCAACTGAAAGAACTTCTTGAGGTTCTATAATTTACTGTAGAAATCTCTAGGAAGAATTAATCATCCTCAGACAGAATACACAGCATCAGCCCTGCTGAGTGGAGAGCATTCTGGAAAATCTAGCTGGAAATGCTTAATGGTGTCTTAAAAATTTCCATTTTTACAACATTGCCCATTTCAAATGGAAAGGAAATGAGTTTCAGTCTATGCCTTGAGAAGCCTAACTTTGAAGTGGAAAATATGTTATTGATTGTTATAATGTCTGCATGTCCTGGGTTCGTGTTCTCTGATCAGTAAGGAATCTGTGTTTTGACTCATGATTCAGTTTCAAGAGGATACTAGAATGTTCCATGAGAAAAGTTTGTCAGTCAGGGATGATGATGCCCATAGAGAGGAACAAGAGAGGGATCCAAGTTCTTTCAGAAGCACAGAATTGAACTTAAGGCCTATTCATTCTTGGCAATATGTTGTACCTGGATTGCTGACTGAAGATGGCTCCTACCATTATCTCCAGTTGTTTCTGTAATGTTTCATAGTATCATAAATTGCTAACATTATTTTTGTTATAGATTTTTTATTTTTCCAGTAAATGTTAAAGGCATCTTCTCCTCAAATGAAAACTATCGTATACTTGTGATTACTGTTAGCGATTCAGAATGTGGAGTAGTTATAAGACCTATCATTTCTCCATGGATTTTCAAGCCAGATGCATAACAAAGAAGTGTTAATACCAGAAAACTAAAGTAACTGACAAAGTTTATTTCAACATGCTCAACTTTTAGTTTTTGGGTTTGTTTTTATGTTTTTAAGCTTTTATCTTATGCCAAACCTTGATGAAAATTAGTAACAATGCCGTTCTAGTTCTGCTTTCTGATGTGAAAGAAGCTCTATACCAACGTAGTTTTATCGCTGGCCTAAGGGCTGTAGAGTTAATTTCAACCAATTAAAATAACAATTACTGTTAGAGACTTTTGATAGGAACACCCTTTTGCTAGCTGGTTCCACATCCCAGATGGTATGATTAAAAACTGTCAGCTCCAGATGACTGTATTGTACTGGCTGCCCTTTCTCCAAAAGAATGTTTACAATAACATGGTATAACACTCACAGCACTTGCATGGTGATTTTTTCAGTTTACTTGCGTAAAAACAGTATGCTAATTCTTTCACTGTTGGGAGCTATAATTGATGTGAAATAAACTGAAGTTGTTTGATCTCTTTGGGTCACAGATTATGACATATGTTTTGAGATTATGTGTAAAAACTTATCTTGACCTAGCTGGGTATGACTGAAAATTAAATATGACACTGAAGGATAATATATTTGTTAAATACAATGGCTGAACTTTTGCAAAAAACGTTGTGGAACATTTTTACAACTACTTTTTCTTATTATTGTATACCTTGAGGTCCTGACTTGATTATTTCTTTGGGCCGGTTACATTAGCTTTTGTTTGTCACCCTTATATTCCTGTAGAAACTTGGTTATGTTTAAGCTAGGTAGCATATTTACAGTTTCTTTCACATTTTTAAGAGATAAAAACGTGAAAAATAAATAGAAAAACCCAAAAGCCTCTTAAGGTTCACTCTTAATAAACTAGAACAGCATGACTGAGAAAAAGATGCCTGTTTTATTCATTATCTTGATCCCCAGCTTCTGAAGGATCAAAATGATGTAAATAATGTATTTGCTATTCTTTATTATTATGGCTTAATTCAGCTGTTGTATCTTCTGACTGTCTGAGAGGGAGTGCTGCATAGAGAAATCTGAAGGTTTGTCAATACTCTGCTGCCTTCTATACCTTAATAATTTCTCCTATGAAAAAGCATTTCTAAGTATAGGTGTTACATGGCTGATTGCTGTACCTAAAAAGTACTGGTTTGTGATTCTAGGGAAATTTTGATTTCTTTCCAGAGACTGATGTTATAAAAACAAAACCAAACAAACCTCAGTTCTACAAACTCCAGAATTGTGATCATTTCAATGAGCCACATTAAATTCATGTATTTTATTGGAATGGCATTCAAGTCTGGATGTTCTGACTCTTACTACTTTTCTTCATCTTTACTGATGCTCTCTTAATGTATTGCCAATACAATTTTGGGTCTTCTCTTCAGAAATCCAGAAGGGCTAACACAATCATATTTTTCCTTCACAGTTTCGGAAAGCTTTTATTCCTGTGACAGCATGTAGGTTTTGAGTTGTTATTATTTTTTTAAATTCTGTTATTACTTGAGACACCTCAGCTCTGGGTCTAGGTCTGTTTTCCATTCCCAGAAATAGATTTAGAAGCTTTCTACAAATAACCTTTAGTCCCTTAATGTTAGGTTTAATATTGTTCTTCAGTGCATTAAATGACTTCTGTGATCATATGGTGGTTCTTGGAAAAACTTATTTAATTCCAGTAGATCAGAAGTTCTTAACTGTGAAAACTTAACTGTTATTTGTTTCTTTTTCTGACAAAGAACAACAGAAAGGAGGATAAGTATTGAATTTTACACTCAGTTCCTTGGGCATAAATGTAGAGTCATTTGATTCATGCTGGTGCAATTACTCTTAAATTCACACCTAGCTAACTAACAATAAGCTTATGTCTTTGAAATAGATTATTGTTTTAATTATCTCAATTTTATTGGTCTGAAATTACCTCCTACTTTCAATGAACCTGGTCCAATTTACAACTACAGTGTTTCACCAATACTTATGCCAACGAAATTATAAAAAAATATTAACACTATGTATCTCAGAAGGGCTCGATGTAGAAATTATGATAACCATTTCTGTTAAGGAAAAAAAAACAAAGGCGAAATGCACAAAATGATAACGGTGCTCAATGACCCTGATGAGTTTTTGCCACAATTTATGTTATGCAAAGTTAGTATGGGTGGTGGTATTTCTGAGAAGAACGCACCTAATAAATATAAATGGCTTATATAAAGGATTTTCACTGATATACTTTTAGATGAGAAACAAAATTTGCCATTGTCCTTAATTATCTGAGCAAATAAGGAAATGAGTTTATCATCTTAGGGTTTGTATTTGCTATACTTCTTAAAGAAGGGAAGTAATTCCTAATATGTATGATGAGGTTAGGTGTCTGTGAAATGGGGCTGATACATTTATTTATTTATTTATTTGTTTGTTTATTTATTGGTGGCTTTTAGCAAAAATGCTCAGAGCACAATAGTGCTGGCTGCTCATAAGAGCTTGACTTGAATCACAGGACACAGCAATTCCCTTGTTCTCTGGTACAGACCTGTGGCTGTCAGTAACTTATCAATTCAAAGCAAATATCTTGTGGCTCACAGACACAAAAGTTTTCTTGATTATACGCAGTGGGATGAAGTGATACTGGGCAGGGAAGTGAAATCTGATTCTAGGTGAGTGCTTTTGAATGCTGTCAACAAGCTCCTCTTTAAAGAGGGAAGATAATGGTTCAACCAGTCATCAACACGTGCTAAGGCAGTGCATGACTGCCTCTTGCCAGGCTGGCTAAGGGCATTCTCTTGGGAATGCAACTGCTACCCCAGAGACCAAATCTTACCTCGCCTTACGGCTGTCACTACTACCTTGCTGGTTTTCAGTGTGGACATGCTACTTACATTGTGGGTTCACAAAGGGCTTCTGTTTAACTTTCTGATTTCAGCATACATGTGAAATATCTGGGCTTTAATCCTGTCTCACATTTTTGTATGTTTTTAATTTAGGCAGCAGTTCACACATAGTTATCAGTTTACACGAACATTCATAGAGTACTTCCAGGTGCTTTTAACTTCAGCAGCTGAGAATACTGTAAAAAAGCAGTTGCCCTGAGAGACAGGAGAAAGCTTGCCAAGAAGGGAAACACTACCCACTGGCTTCCCATTTAGCTGAAATCTCTTGCTTATTCTACAGGAGTTGTGCACTGCATGTTGCTGCAAAAGAGCATTGCGAAGGTCTAAGATGATTTTCTAACCATAGAGAGGATGGATATGCTCTATGGGTGGGAGGAGGGAATGATCTGGGAATTAAAGCAAAGAAGAAAAAGGGCAGGCGTGATCCTCTAATTAGCCTTGTCCTGATTCTACCAAGCTGTTACATCTGAGCCATCTGCTGAATAATTTGAATCGCCTCCTCGTTACTGGACTGAGTTGGGAAAAACAAAATAGTTCTTAGGAACTTGCCTTCATATTTGTTTGTCTCATTTGCAGCTTGTCATTTCAGGATGCTACTGGAGATCACTTGCCAAATACGTTCAGGCTGAATTTGTACCTTTACCAGTTTTTTACTGTCACCTGCAGTGATGTATGAGGTCTGCTGCGTTCCAAGTGGTCTCCATTTCCATTCAGAAAAGCTGAGGTTTTATTTCAGCTTTTCCTCTTGGTGAGACACATTTGCGTTCTTTCAGGTTGCAGCAATGTTCCACATTTACTCTGGGACTTAGGCCTCTGAACTGTCTCATAAATATAGTCACTTATTATTTTTTTATTAGACGATAAGGAGGTGCTCTCTCCTTTCAAAGTATGTGTTGTAGTGTGGAGCACAGACTCTCTCAAGCTTCACAAATGAAGGCATTGTAGACTGAAAAACATTTACACTCTGACAGATTCTCTATTTCTCTCCCAGAGAATCTTCACGTTTTCAGCATATTCTGAAAGTATCTATTCCTGTGAAATCTCAAGGCTAGTAACTAAATGAATTGCAATTGAAATAGAAGATGAGTTTTTATGCATTAAAAAGGAGACAAAAAAAAAAAAAAAACTTGAACTTTTGGACTTTGATGTTGAGATGGTTATTGTGTTGTCCTGGCTAGCTGGACCTGATAATTTAGAAGTAAAATCTGTAAGTTGGCACTGACGAACTGCTAGGCTTTTATTTAAATGAGAACAACAAAAAGGGCAAGTACAAGAAGAAAAAAAAATAGCGAATGTGAGCTTTATACAAGCACAGCATGAAGGCTCTTGCTCATGGCTGGTGAAAAATACATAGGTAATAGTGGTGACTATGCTAAAAAAGTGTGTTGCAGCTGAGAATTTGTTCTATCAAATAGTGTTATATTGCTCAGTCAAATAATGCTTTTTGAATCAACTGTAGTTTCCATGGAAATAATTACAAGGTATTACTTTTGGAGCAGCCTAAACGACACATTAAAAAATAGCTGCCTTTTAGATGAATGCTTTTTTTTTCTAATGTTGACATTCAACAATGCTAACATACTGAAGCTTTCTCTACCTCTACAGTTACAGATTGCGTTTGTGTAAATTTGTCTTCTGCCTTTATAAAAATGAAGCTTTCCTCTTTTGGTTGTTAGCTGATATTTTCTAGCAGAAGTTCTATGAGCTTTGCTTAGTGGGTCATTATGGCTGTTCTGCTTTATGTTGAAATGGGGAGAAGAATTATATGCTGTCTAGAATTATGTTTGTAAGGATATAGGGTTTTTAAACTGTATTTGCTATGCAAAGAATCAATGTGAGCAAGAGTGCAGGATAATTTTAAATAAAGCTCTACTTTTCTGCACAGAAAAGAAACACATGTGTTAACCATGTATTTTAATGTCTGTGCATGTGGGATCAGTGATCCGCTTGAGTACTCTTGGTTTGCACAACAAATGGTGTCAGTAACAGACACTTCTCAGGCATTGTAGCAAAACTTTTTGTCCAGTATTTATCGTTAGGAAAATTTGGGGACCAGATAATACCTCACTGTTTATATCTTTCTATCATTCATTTATCATTGTTTTCCTTATTAGGAGTTGTGTCCAGATGTGCTACTAATTGTATTGTTGTAGGGGAAAAAAATGTGTATATTTATCTGAGATGCTGTACTCAAATTGCACTTTAATCACAGTTATATTTTCAGCTGCATAAATTGTCAGTATAATGTTATGGAGTAAAAACAAATATATAATACCACCAGAGAACATTGTCAAAATGTTCATGTACATTGAATCATTCTGTTTGATAAAGCTGTTTTTACTGCGTTGAGTACTGATGATCTCTGTATTTGTAATGCTCTTAATTTTGAGTGATGTCTGAAGAAATGCACTAATATCAAGATGGATATCATGAAGTACTTGATGTACATGATCAACAGCACATTTTTAAATCTTTAAAATCTGTGTGATGAATTTTCATAAAGAAGACTCTACCCTCAGTATGTTTTCCAGATTTTGATTTAAGTAAATAAATATTTGGCAAAAATTTATCATATTGTGGTTGAAATCACAATTTTCGCATCTGTTGTGCTGAAGTAGTTAGGATTTGTAAAGGTAAAACTATTTTATTTTTTCTTCTTTTTGGAAGTGTTTCATTTTCTATATGAAAATTGTTTGTTTCTTTGCTTTGACTTTATTTTTAGTATAGTGTTTAAAATATTACCATTTTCAAAGCAGACTGAGGTAAAATCTACTTATATCCAAAATCTGAGATGGATCTTTGGAGAGAGGACTGGGGAGAGCGTGGGGCTCCATGTAAGCTTCCATGAAGGGGTTATGTCCAAAATAATTTACAGTACTTCTAAGAAAAGACATAGTGCAGCTCAGACTTCACTGGAAGTCTTTTGTCCATTTTATATTGTGTTGAATTATAGTATGCAGCTTCTTTTTAAATGATTTAGGCAGCATGAACTGTAAAACATGAGAGTTGATGTGTTCCAAAGGACTGTCTAAATTATGGATTATACTGTGGGGGCAGTCCTGGAATATTTGGTGAAATATTATGCCTACTTCCTTTTGGACTAGATTTATTGTAGAATAATAATAATAATAATAATAGAAAAGATACAGTACGTGAAAACATAATCCCGTTGCTTCATACCCATGCAATGGAAGAGACTGAGCAACTTCCAACATGAATTCTCCCCTTTAGGTAGGGACTCACACAAATGGACATGTGGACTTGGTGAATTCACACATCCATGTTCTGTGGGAGAATAATTTGACGCTTGTTAACTTTCAACTTTTGGCTGGACAAAATTTTCTGCTGTTCTTTGGACGTTGTAAACAACTTGCAGAGTGTGATTGTGTATTGGTTCAAGTTGTAGTGTCACAGAATACTTAAATTAGAACTCTAGCCACAAAGAGTTTTTAGTTCTGAAAAACAGTCTACGATGTTACTGTAGATATCCAAGAAAATACATTCTTATTCTTTTACGGATTTATGAGGCGTGATAGGTTAGAAGCAGAATCCAGGGCACCTACCACAGAACACCAAGTGAGCATTGCAATGAGTCTCAGAGAGGCCATATATTTCAACAATTAGATGAAACGTGTTGTCATCCAAAGTGTTCAAAACTCATAGTTTTTCTTATATGTTTTGTGTGACCCTAACTTTCTGATTTTTCAAGGATAAAAGTCATATTGCAAATGGAAAGGATAAATCTACTGATTTTTTTCCATTTTGGTGTTTCCTTGTCTTTTCATTTAGATGTAATCACTGCAAAGACAGACCGAGGGCAAAAGAAATTAAACCAGTTGGGTGAATTAGCTCAGCAAGTGGCAGTTCACAGGAGAGTCTTTATCTACTCCTTCCACAGACTGTATGTGCATAATTGCAGGTAAGTGCACTGCCTACATTCTCTTCAATAGAACAATTATAATAGAAATTATAATTAAAGGTCTGATGGTATACTCATGACTAGATATTTGGGTCAAACTTATACATGCGCTAGCTTGACGCCTATTCTAAAAAAGCATTTGATTAAGTTTATATTTTATTGCATCCCTTCAGGGTAGTGTGGTTACGCAGCCAAAATGAGTCAGTTAGTATCAAAATGATGCTTATAAAACTGACCATTTTTATTAAGTATTTCAGATTCTGAGGATTCTGGTTTTTTGTTTTTAGTTGTTGTCCTATTGAAAGTTAATATCTATATATCTCTATGTATTACTGTTCTGTGCTTGTAAAACATTTACATCTTGTTTTGGAAAAACTTTCAAGATGGTAAATTTGAGGTATCTAAGACCTTGTGAAAAGCCATGGCAAAATCAATCACCTAATTTCCCTCCATGACTACAGCTATCTCTTGTAAATGTCCAGGTGCTGTTATTCACACAGTAGGAACTGAGACATCTGTTAGTCTTCATAAAATCCTGTATCAGTTTTCATGATAGCTGATGCCATAAGATCCAATATGCCACTGCTGAAAACACAGACTTGGAAAAGAAGGCTAATGCTGATGCAAAATACCAGAATGTGCACTGGCTAAATACCACAGAGCACAAAAGTTACTCAGCAGGCTGTATTAACGTGTTTTTTTGGTGGTGTCATGTAGCACCCAGAAGCACAGATTGAGAGAAATATTTTGCTCTATGGATGAATTATGTGAAGATTTAGCAGACAGTGTGATCAGCTTCTTGGGTAGGCCTCTGCTGAAACGTGAGTGAGGCCTTGGAGTCTGTAAGGGAGAACATCAAAGAAATTCTGGAATAAGATTACAGCAGATGAAATTTTTAGCATGAGCACCTTACATTTTCAATGCACAAATTTTAACTTCAGAATTGATAGTAACTTCATCAGTGAGCTTTGAAAGTACTTGATATGTTCCCTGATTTCTCTTGTGTATATATTTATTTCTTCATTACAGAAGTTTATGACAAAATTTAGAGTAGTTAGGAATTAATTAGAAAGTTTGCAAAATGAAATGATTAAAAAAGAAAAAGAAAGAAGCACATAGGTTGTGTTGGAAGGCAATGAATTGTTTGTAGATTTCAAAAATTGAGTGTATCAAAATAATTGTGGTAATCTCAAAATCACAGTTGTCTCGATAATCTGGGTCTTTATTTCATATTAGATCAGGTAAAGAATTGTTTATGCCTTTGCATGTTTTAAGTTTTAGTGAAAACTGTTAAACTAAAAACAAAAACAGTTTTGTGCTGTTTTAGTTGTTTGGTTTATTGAACATCCACCTCCGAATAATGAGGGATATGCCAACGACTGACTTTTTGTGCGGGTTATATTTTATCTTGTTCTTGTATACTTTCTGTGCAGTGATTTAGCTCAACTGCCCTTTAAAAAATGAAAAATATAAAGAAAAAAAAAAGAAATGCAGAACATGTTGGAAGAACTTAGTGATTTACTTAAAAAGTCAAATATGTTGTGTTTGAAAGTACATTTAAAAAGACCACTAAAGCCGATAAATTCAGTTACTGGTTTCTCTTAATTCTGTGCGTGTACTTCTATGAGAAGTTGAATGCTTTCTCCTTTATCTGTCTCTTTGCATGGAAACTTCGTTATGAGTTGCTATTTTCCATTGTAGCACTAGCTGCTATTTTTCTCTTTTCTCTTTGTGAATATTTAATATGTATGGAGAAGCTTGAGATTTTTTCCTTCAGAGATCAGCAAAGAGAAAAACAAAATGATTTTACCAGTATAAAACTGAGGACAGACTGAATAGATGCAAAAGCTTCCTGGGTCTTTTGTGTAGCCATCACAAGTATCCTAAGTGTGCTTTTGAAACCTGCGTTTATTTATTTGTTTTCATATTTCTTCATTCTACAGACCTAACTTTTTTTTAGTACACTTCTCTGAAATTATTAGAATAGAGTTGAGGGAGGAGGCAGATAAGATATGGGGGTTGATCCAAAAGTAATACCTCCTATTTTACTGAGTTAGCCTGTGACACCAAAGGCAGATGCTGGTGGGATGGCAATAGAGGTTGGTGGCAACATTCTGTTATGTTTTGTTGCCATGTGAGAGATGGCAGCAGACGGGCCATGGAATGGAATCTGACATGAAGGTACATAAGAAGCAAAGATGTGGGTGTTAAATTCCTTCATTTGGAAAACTTTGCACCCATTAATTGGCATTCATCAACCCTTGCTGAACATTTCTGGAGACCAAACAGTGGATGTGAGCACAGTGAAGTGGTAGGTGGTGTGTTTCAGCAACAGTGCATCATGTCTGCTGATGCTGATTTTTATGAGTATGGAATATGGGAATATATGTCACTGGTGCAAATGTACAGCTGATGGTGGTGACTGTACTGAAAACTAGTGTTTTGTAGCCAAGAATTTGCTGTATGAAATTATGCTATTGTGCTCCTTTTATCTATTGTAGTTTCCATGAAATTATATAGGAGATGTTTCTTTTGGAGCCACCTACGTACCTGTCCAGGGGAGTCTTAGAATTTGTTTTTCTTACTGTCAACAGCATTTGGGAAATTCTTGTAATAGAGCACTCATTACCAACAAAGACACTACTTTTAACACTTCGGAAGAAATTAATTCTAAATTTAGAAAATGTATTACAGTGTTTGTTTATAGAACAATATATTTAAAATTCCTAAGCAAAACTGTGAAATATAAAAATTGTTTTTAGAAAATGAGATGGTATCTTAAATATAATTTCTCATACTTTCACAGCATAAATAGAATTACATTTGTAGCACTTGTCAACACCACTGTCTGATTATCCATTTAGTTTATACATGTTCTATCTAAAAATACATACTAATCTCTTTACTTTGTCAGAGCTGACTTCAGCAGCATTCCATGGGACTTTTTTTTTTTTTACGTCACAATCTGACAAAATTTGTAAATTAACTAACTAAAAAAAACTAACTCAGTAAAGAGGAAAGATTGATTCATGCTAAAGTATGAATAGCAAGAAGGTAGGAATTGTGATTACCTGGATTACTGAGTTAACTATGCAAGCAAACACCTGTTATTGTAGATGGAAAACTAGATTATCTAGATTTGGAGATTGGTAGGTGCCTAACTTACATTGAATTCAGATGAAAATTGTGCTCCTAACTACCTTTCTGAGTCTGGGATAAAGTGATTTCAGCAGCATTTGGTGTTAGGGTGGAATGTCTGTCTGCTTCAATGCAATTACTTTGCATTTACTCTATCTTGGTAACAATAAAACTCTGGCTATGGAGTTAATTTGTTGTCTGTAAATGGTTTGTGATTTCACACTTGAAGAAAAAAAATCTTGTAGATGAAACCCTTTTGAGAAAGTGTCAGTGTGATTTGCAAGAAAAACAATTCTCAGAAATGTCACCACGTCTTGCTTGTATTGCTTGCAAGTCTTTCAACTGTTACTGCAGAATACAGCTTAGAATGCAAGGGGAGCAAAGTGTCTGTCTATATATTAATAAGGCCTTTCATTAGATCTTTACTTTTAAAAATAATTGGTTCTTTTAATCTATAATGGAACATGGTCTTACAGACTGCCTGTGATTAAAATTAAACCTTATTTGTCTTCTAATATGGTGTTATGTTCGTCTGTAATTGAGTAGGGATCGATGCCAGCCCTGTGATGGGCAGTAAGCTTATCCAACATGACGGAGATAGATTTCAGGGAAGACAGACTTTGCTGTTTCTATGTACAAGTGGGATGAGTAGACCATATCAGCAACATTTAATTATTTTGTAGGTAATTATTCATTTGAGAGACACAAGTTTCAAAGCAGTATTGGAGTAGAAGGAAGACCAATACAATTACCATTTGGCTAAGTACACTGTTTGCACTCATAGCTGGAAAGTCATGATGAGCTTTTCATTACATCTGCACAGAGGAATGTTTTATTTAAGAATGAATTTTAGTTTTAGCTTGAGCACAAACTAGTCTTTAGTATAACAATACTGACATGGTGGAGGAGAAGAAACCAACACGCACACATAAACACAGAGAAACCAAATCACAGATTGGTAACATGAATTCTCTTAGGTTGTTTTTTTTATGTTTTTAAAGATTCTTTATCCTTGTCGTGTCACATAACAAGTTTGGTTGGAACAGTCCTCTGGAGGTCATGTAGTGTGGTTCTGATCAGAGTAGGTCTAGCTACACCATGTGGCTCAGGACTTGTCCAACTGAGTCTTGAACACTTCAGATAATGGAAATTCCATAACATCTTTGGGCGATCTGATCTATTATTTGATGACAAGCACTGTAAAAATAAGTAAAGTTATCCTAATATCTTTTTTCCTATGTTCCAATGTGTTTTCCAGTGCCTACCAACCTGTTGCTGGGCACCTCTGAGAAGAGCATGCTGCTTTGTATCATGTGGTCAGCCAGCTGTAGGTAGGGATAAGGTGATGTTTCATCATTTTCAAAGCAGAATAAATCCAACTCTCGCAGCCTCTCCATTTATGCCTTGTGTTCCATGCCTGCCACCACTGTTGGAGTTTTCCACTGGACTCATTCCAGTATGTTAGTATCTTTTATGGTGGAGCCTAGAACTGGACTAAATATTCAGACCAGACATGGTCTAACAAATACCTTGCTAACATAGCCTTACTAAAATCAAGGTGTCCTACATCCACTTCTCTCACTTTGTCCATGGATCCTTTCACCTTAATCCTAACAAGTCGTGAGTTTGGTTGAGTTTGATTTGCCTTGGTAAACCTATGCTCACTCTTGTGAAAACTCTACTTTGCTGTCCATCCATCTAGAAAAGGCATCTAAGTGCTTTGCACTGTAACTTTCCCCAGAATCGAGAAATGACTGAATAGCCTGTGCTTACTGGGGTTTAACTTATACTCTTTCTCTTTGTTGTTTGCTTTCCATGGACAAAATCTTACTAGGAACCTCCTCCTGCACTGTCAAGCTACACCCTTCAGCAACCGACAGCTGCATCTCACGTAGATCCAGGAATTTCTGCATCTCCAAGTACATTAGGCTATCTATAAATTTGTCTTTCTCTGCTGTGAGTAGTTCTCTCCTTAGAAAATATTGGAAGGAAATAAACCCTTCCAAGTGTTATAAGCCAGCAATACTAACAGAATAAACTTAGCTTTACTAGTAGTGAACTGGAAGGAATGTGATCAGAGCAGATATTAGTTAGCTATTAGAATTTTCATCATTCTAATGTTCTAACCTAACAGAATTTACACTGAAGTTAATTTTAGAGCATAAATAATGGTGGTGTCTCCATTTCTTCTTTCCATGGGAAAGTTCAAACAGTTATTGGAACTGACAGCCTGTTAAACTGGATGCCTTTTTTTTTTTTTTTTGTCATGGCTTGGACAGATCATGCTTACTAAGAGTTTCAGGTTTCTATTTACATATTTCTGAGTATCTCTCAACCACAAACTACTGTTAAATGTGCAGACTGCTCCAAAAGTAATGCTTCCTGTTTAATTATGTTGGCTCATGATATCAGATGTGGATGTTGGTGGTATGGCTGTGTAGGTTGAACTTTCCCACCAATATTCTGTTATAGTTTGCTGCTGTGTGATAGATGGCAGCATGGGGCCAGGCTGACAAAACGCCTTCCAACTTGGAAGTGTGTATAAAGCAAATTGTAATTGCATTTTTCCACGTGGAAAAATTTGCAACCATAGACTGGATCAAATGGAGATTGATTTATGGAGATCAAACAGCAGATGCGAGCACAGTGAGGTTGTGGGTGTTGTGTTTCAGCAGTGGCGACAATGATGAAAAAGACAAACCACATCCAGGATGGTTGTGCTCAGCTATCAAACACTGGGAAGGCTTATTTTTAAATTGTAAGGGTAATTCTAATATGAGCATCAGTAACTGTATTCTTATGTAGAGTATTACTAGCAGGATCTGTAATTTACTTTATTGTCATCTGATATGATCAATACAAATTTTGTAACATCAAATGAAAAGATATTTCATTTTCCAGTATGATATTATAAAAAGCTACTTTGGAAAGCAATGAATTTTATGGCTTAAGGCTCTTGTCTTAAGGGACAGTTTTAATTGCTGTTTTAAAATAGTTGAGCTTGCTTCAGTGTGTTGTTGAAGAAAATGAAATGGAGACTGAAAAACTGTATTTTTTCTTCACTTTTTTCAAGCAATTCCCCAGATCAATCAGTAGCCCCAAAGTACACACAAGGGCTTGCATGTGATGCTTCACCCAGGGGAATATATTCAATAGCTTATAAAACTTCTCACATTCATTCAATTCATTCACTATTTATCCATTAGGGACCTCTTCAAAATTACTACATGATATTTTCACCTAAGCTTGAGAGCAGTGATATTATAATAAAGCTGTTCTAAGTTGTGAACAAGTACTCTTAACCGAATCATGAACATATTTTCAGATTTTCTGAATCTATATTGCAGCGAGTACAATTCTGTTGTTACTAACATACATTTGTTTAAGCATGCATTAAGACAGCTGTTTTTTGTAACTAGCTGCAATAAGAAGTGGTTTCAACTGAGTTGCTGTTGAAACAACTTTTTATGGCCAGAAACAACTTACTACTTTACAGCCAGGAACTGCAGCACAGGAGGTCCCGCACCAATGTGGGCAAGAGCTTCTTTGCAGTGAGGGTGACGGAGCACTGGCACAGGCTGCACAGGGGGGCTGTGGGGTCTCCTTCTCTGGAGATATTCAAGACTTTCCTGGACACCTACCTGTGCGACCTGGTGTAGGGAACTGCTTTGACAGGGGGGTTGGACTCGATCTCTTGAGGTCCCTTCCAACCCCTACGATTCTGTGATTTTCTGAATGCTAGACTTTACTGACTATGCAAATAATTTAGGGGAAAAACATCACAGATTCCCTTTACAAGTGTCAGATTATAATCGAAATGTAAAATGATGTCATATTTTTCATAATAACTATAGTTTTAGAAAGCCTGTTACGTACTCTGTCACTGGTCAGTGTGATCAAGATTAAAAAAAAAAAGCTTGGTGCTTCTTTGCTACTAGTTATAGATTGTTGTCAATACCTGCTTCACCTACTTGATTCTTATTTTGTTCTAACTGCAGCTGAGGATTATCAAAATACCACTTTCTTCTACCAAGAGTTTTAGTGTGGCAGCTGTTTTAATTTTTATCTGTTTAGGAGTTGTTATTAAAATAATTTGGCACTAGGTTCAAATTCAGTGTAACAGAACTTTTCTGAAAAATCCTTAAAACTTTTGACACAAAGGAATTAACTACCTGATAGTCTGCCTGAGATGTCATCCCTAATGCCATTAAGTCTGTTAAATGCATAATTATGATAGTTCCCTTCAAACAATAACTCTCGTTTTAAAATAGCAATATGACACCGAACAATGCATTTTAGAGGATTGTCATATTTTGTGAAGGGTTCAAGTCACGTCACCTTTGGCAGCTTCTTCTCTATTGTACTTGAGGAATGCAGTGAACTCTTGCTAAGAAATGTGCTGTATGGAGTATCTCTCACTGCACTTTTTCTGGTCATGCAGTTTTAGTTATTCATGCAGTTTCTGTAGCATCCATGTGATACGTTGCACATAATTAACACAGATAAATTACACACAGCTGTGGCTTCTAAAGACTTGTAGTTTGGGTCAGTATTTCTAAGATGTATCTTGGAAGTTTCAGTCATTCAATTTCTAAATTGTTTCTCACATTTCTGTTGCTTAGAACAAGATTACCAAAAAGTTTAACAGTAATGGTTGGTGCAATCATAATTAACATGGGAACATCATATGAATTTAAGAGCTGGAGTACTTTAGGCAATCTATGTTCTTTGAAAGGATTGAGGAATGTCTGCTTTCTAAGACTTTCAAAAAAAATAATTAATTGCTTAGGAACTTTTTAAACTTGCTAAACTATATCCACACTTTTGTTTAATACAATGAAATGTTCCTAAAAGGCACCAGTATCTGAAAGGGGATTGTGGGGAGAGAAGGTTTGGTTATCAGTTCATTCACAAAAAGTAATCAATCGGTGTTTATCAAAGAATCTCAAATTCTTCTGGGAATTTTAATTGTAGATGCACATGAAGTTGCACTACATCTTCCTACTAATTACTTTCCTGAGAATAAAGCTCAAGTTTTGTCCTAAAGAAATTACTTTTAGTAAATAAGTTACCAAATCCACAGTTGAATACTCCAGAACTGTCAGGGCCCTTCATGTAGCTAACAGGTTTCATGGTTTCTTACTGTGTACTTTTTAAAACTCAGAATAGCTTTTGCTTTCTAATGATAGTGTGTCTCTGAATAACTTCGTTATTATTATGATCGTAATGGAAATGAAAAAAATAAAAGCACAGCAACTATTTGTCATGACTTTAAAACAAAGTATGATTTTTTTTTTCATTTCTCAAACAGCTGTAGTGCCTTTGGCAGTGCCAGTGGCTGTGTTAGTTGTTTACCAGACAGGATCTGCAAGTGAGAGTTTGGACAAACTTAGCAACAAATGCCTATAAGATAGTCAAGAAAAACACAGAACACCATAGCACAAAATAAAGATGATGTTTTTTAATTAGAAGAGGTGAGGGTACGTCAGCTGGTGTCATTTTTATTTATTTATTCTTTCTTCCTCGTCCCGTGAGCACGGGTAGATATCTCTAAGTAATAAAT
This sequence comes from Cyrtonyx montezumae, assembly GCF_038088225.1. Taxonomy (NCBI): domain Eukaryota; kingdom Metazoa; phylum Chordata; class Aves; order Galliformes; family Odontophoridae; genus Cyrtonyx; species Cyrtonyx montezumae. The sequence continues at coordinate 5,629,858 of NW_027071914.1, read as the reverse complement.
CATTTGAAACCATTCCATACCAAGTCATACAACTTTCATCATATTTTACATTTGCCTGTTGTGATATGTTGAGCTAACAAAAGCTCTGTTTTTATTAAGCATGATAAAAAACTAAGACATTTCATCAAACTACTTTTCATACCAAATGTCCTCATCCATTCTTTAATAATGTCATCGTCTACAGGATGTGAAGCTGTAGGTCCTGTATTAATAACTGAAACAAGGAATGTATTGTAATATATGTGATTAGATAAAGGTGATAATAGTACAAATTGAGAAATTATTACAATGAATATTCTTACACTACAGAATCAACTTCAACAATTTAGAGAGAATATTGTAACAGAAACATAGATAAAGTTCTCACAAAACAAATGCTTAAACAGGGACGCACAATGTGTGTTACTTGAAGATTAAGTTGCAAGTATTTATCTCAATTTGTTAAAGTGCAGATTTATTGAAATGTACCTCTAGATAATAAAGTTCAGGTATGAAATCAGATAATTTAGAACTTACTTGCTATAGCGAAAACCTAAGAAACACAACAGGCTTTACTAGTGTTTAAATTTCTTGACCACAAAATATCCTTAGAAATTGATTTAGCAGTAGAAAACATACCTTTAGTACATAATTCTCCAATAGTTCATTCCAAGTAATGAAATTGGTGAATTGCATCCGATTAAAAGAAAAGAAATGTGAGTGGTCCAAGTTATTTCATCATTAGAAAAATGTGTGTTCGAGGGCAGTCCTTCACTTCACCTAGAGGAAATTAGAGCATCTCTGAATTCACTCCTGTAATGAGAATTAATCCATATGTAATAGTGTAAATGTCATTACCCTGTCTCAGAGGCACTACTGACATCTCCAAAAAACTGTAAAAAGTGCTTATTAAATAATGGCAATGTATGATTGCATTTGTTTAAAATATGTATATATATATATTTAAGTGAGAAAGCAAAGAAAAGCAGTCCATGTCCTAATTTAGGAAAGAATATTCTAATAACAGTCTGCTCTTAAGGGCCAAAACTTCTAAGCTACCTCCAAGCAGTTATATTTACAGGACAGTGAAAAACAAAGATATTGTTGTTGCATGCTGAACCACGTTTTCTTTTTTCTTTTTTTTTGTTTGGTGGTTTTCTTCTTTACCTTCCTCTCTCTCTCCCCCCTCCCCCCCGGCCTAGAAATGCACAGTCATATTTTACATGAATTGAGAGGAAAAACTAAGCAAACATATAAAGGCATATAAAAAAGAAACTTTCAGGAACAATTTAATATGTTCAGATAATTAGTTCCAAAGTTCTCCACGACATTCAGGTTCCTAATTTGGTGGTAATAATGGGGAATTAAGAATACTCTCTGCTATTTTTAAGCTAAGAGTGCAGTTGTTGTCCATTCATTGTTATGAAGCTGAGTAGTATAGAATTAATTACTTTCTCGGAAGTCACCAGCTGCATCTCATGGAACTCAACACAGAAACAGCAACTGATATTAATACATCCCCGTAAGAAAATGAATATCTTCAGTAGGTTAAAAAAATAACAAATGCAAAGCCACAAATGATGTATAAATTGCCTTTATTGATAATTTTAATACAAATTTGTTGAAACTGTGTTGCTGTAGCTCTTGGTATACTATTGTGGAAGATGTGATAATGTTGGAAGCATTTAGTCTAATGGTTGTTTCAGTGTCTACCTTACCACAAAGAAAATTCTGATGTCTTTGTATTACATTCAAATGTGTACAACTCCTGTAAGCCAAAGAAACCCAACTTTTCCTCCTCGACTTACAGAAATTAATATGGTTTGACTGTGTAAATCTGTTTGAAAATGATCTACTCATTTAAGAAAATAATTGCAAGAGCGTTTTTTGGTACCGCACAGTTTTTACTAAGGACAGGCTATGTACTTTAGAAAATTCATTAGTGAAACCATCTGTTCCTCTTTTCTCATTAAACTTTGCACCTTTGTGTGACTTCTGTGTTTCAAAAATGCCTATTGTCCTTATCACAAGGAGCACTGTCATTTACAGACTGAATAAACCATTCCAAGGATCATAGGTGGTGGATATGTCTAGAATAAGTCACATGGTTAATTCTTGCACAAGAGGGGTCTTAAAAGTAGCTTAAAAACTAATTATTGCCTCTGAAATTGATAAGCTTAGCACCTCTTAAGAGGGTTATTGATGCATTGAAAATACTTGTCTGTTTGTTAGCCCCATGGAAACAGTAGTGGCACACAGATTTCCATGTTGTTTTTTGAGGTTGGTCTGTCAGCTGTCTTTCTTAAACTGGCACTGTCTGCTCCTTAGGGTGAAAGAGACTGGTAAGCCCATGTCTCATAATCAGTATTCTTAATTGTCTGCAAACATCTCCCAGAAATTAGTACAACTTGGTTTAGTAAAAGAGGAATTCTATCACGATTGTGTTATACTTCTCAGAAGCTTTTGTGCATCAGGAAAAACTTAATTGAGAATATTGCAACAGGATAGGTAACTGAAGCTTTTATGGATGTTTTTCCATCATATTAGATTAAGTAGATTTGGTATGAATAGTTGAGGGAAGAAGCAAGAAAAGGAGAAGAAAACTTAGCTGAAAAGAAGTAATCCTGTTGTGCAGCTACTGAAAAAGACAAATATGGTAATAACAAAATGAACTGCTTACGTTAAATCTGAATCTTAAAAAGCACAGATGTCCTTCCAGGCTCCTTATTGTAAGACTGACTGTTGTTTCTTTCCAGAGAAGCATATTCTGGTGATACTGCGGGGTTAGCACGTGGATTTCATGGATCAGTATTCAAGCATCTTAGGATAAACCTGATGCTCAGAAGGCAAATGGTTTACTCCATTTTTATTATATAACTGCATATCACTATATTGATTTTTAAGAGATCAAATGCATTTTAAGCTTGATCAACAGTTTACTGGGTCCAGAGCTTTTAAAGATAAGCAAAGATTGACAGATTGATTTTTAGTGCATGGCCTATTTTACAAATTAGGACTGTCACATTAGCAGCTCGCAGAAATGTAATTCTAGATTTTTCAGTTTGTGATAGTAGCAGCAGCTGTTGGGGCATGTAACATAATCTGAAGGTGAGTCATTTGCCGTTTTTGAGATTGATTTTGGAGCATGGATGGAATAATATTCAAATGTGCAGATGTGTCTCAGAAAGTAGAATTTTGACTTACTGTGTTGCTCGTCTTCTTTATGCAGAAGTAAAACTGAAAAAAAAATATATATATATATATATATATGATTAATGCTCGTTTTGAAAGCAACCTTTTAGAAATGCAGCAAGTGGTGTCCTCTATAGATTTTATTGTTTAAGAATGAATAAATGAAGCTGTTCAGTGATAATAGTTGAAATGATGGTACTGCCATATTCAGACATAAAGCCCATGGTTGTCTTAATATATAAATGCCTAATCATGTTGGTGCTAAGATCAGTGATAATATGCAAATAGATGAAAAGGGCTGTATTTTTGTGATGTCCTGATCACTTGTTTTGCTCCATTATAGAGCTAAACAATGTTTGTTGAGTTGTAAAAGTCCTTGCCTGTCAGTACAATAACAAAAGTAATTTTTTTAAATGACTATACTGATAAATATATTGTGCCCATTTCAGTGTCATTCAACTTAGAGTCTTTATGGTTTGTTCTACTACAAACATGGATTCAATGCATTACAGTTTCAAGGTTTTGAAAGATAATGGACATTTTTAGATCATTTGTAGTGAAAATTAGATTTTTCAAATCTTACTGTAATTCTACACTTCCATAAATGTGCTGTAGATAGGCTTAGCACTAGTTCTGATGTAATCAATTTAAAACGTTGCCATCTTACTACAACATGTGAGACACTAGAAGATTGAATATTTGTACGTTTATGATCTGGAGACTGTGCTTAATTAACACAATCCTTGAAGTTATGTGTTTATGGAATCGCAGTGCTGTGATTACTTCCATAAATATTGCACGTTTTTAGGTTTAAATTCTTTTAATGTCCTTGTAGTTCTGTATGTTTTGAAGTTTGACCTGCATTTGAAATCTGCAGATCTCACTCAGTCTCTTTTCAGACAGGCCTTCAGAGTTTATGTAATAGGAGTCATTTATGTAGTAGGAGTCAAGTAGTGTTGTTACTTCAGGATTGCTTACATGTTACACTCCCGGTGGAATTAAGTTTACGAAAACAAGTTTGCTTCAAGATGTATTTGTAGTAATTAATGATCTTTTTAATTTGCTGGCTTTCTGTGGTAAGCAAGCATTGTGGAAGAACATTCCTCTCTGAAAGAGTATTCAGGAGCTGGAATGGTCAGCCCAGGGTGGTTGATTCACTACTCCGGGAGGTGTTAAGAAATGTGTAGATGTGGAACTAAGGGGCTCAGTTCAGAGGGGAAATGGTGTTGGCAGGTGGATGGTTGATGATCTTGGAGGACTTTTCCAACCTTGGTGATTCCATGATTCTTTGAACCTACTGGTAGCTGTACTTCTGGTTGGTGTTTTTGCTGTTGTTGCTTTGTTTATTTTTACCACGGATTTTGATATTGAGTTTTCATAATTTTATATTTCTTCATATGCTTGGTTGTTTTCTTTGTTGTTTGGTTGGTTGTTTTATCTGCCCACAAAGAGACAGAAAAATCTTATCCTTTTGATTACTTTTTTATATTATTTTGCTACATTACACATACTATTGCAGACAATTTATTAAATATCCTTAATTGTTTAATGGTTTAGGAGTCATCGTTTATGCTGACTGCATGTTTTATCTGATACGTCATTTGAACATTATTTAAAGACACAGTGTCTGGATTTTATGCAGCCAGCCACCCCAGAGGTAACAAAAACATCACCCTTTTCTATGAACTGATACCCCATTCCACGTTACTTTTTGTGTATCTTAATCTTGCTGTTCTAGTATCAATTCTGTGTGTGTGTAGATGTGTTTCTTTAGCAGAATACGCATATATTAGACATTACTGTGCATTTCCAGGTATTTGTAGGAAGATAAATTCAAAAAACAAAACAGTAGGGAAGATGCATTTCCCTTAGCTTAATCTGCCCAGTTCCAATGCTTTTCCATGCTCAGGAAGGACACAGGGTGAAAGAAATCACTGCGCTTATCCAGAGTAGGAATTTTTAAATATTCTTTTTACAAAGTTCTTCAGAGTCACATTACTGTGAGGGAAGTGAAGATGGGATGCTGGGAGTAGTAAGACTTAATCTGCTTGTTTGTTTGTGTGGGTGAGAAAGATACAGGATTTCTTAGAGTTTAAGTAAAATAGGGAAATGTGGTCATAACTCACTTCACTTTCCTATCCTTTGCCCCCACACTCCCCAACCACACTACTCAGTCCTCATTTCTAGCAGTACAGCCACCGTGAGTTTATTTTCTTGCTCTTCATACTCCAAGTATCTGTTAGGGATCTTTTAAAGAAATGAGGGGAAAGCAGAAAAATTGCTGGGGCAGCAGAGATAGGGATTCTGTTTCAGGGTGAAAGTGAAGTAGTAGGGATTTTTTTGTTTGTCTGTCTGATAAATTTAGTTATGTTTGAAGTATCAACAATAACACATTTCTGAAAGAGATCTCAGTGGACAATTTGAGTCATTCCTCACAGCAAACAGAGTGTTTTAGTCCTATAGGTTCAAGAATTCCCAGTCATTTATGCAACTTTAATCCTGCGTCTTTATAGCTGACAGAAATGTTGACTGACATTGATACAGGTTATCTATTTTCTCTCTGATTATTTATCTTTACTTAATTGACTTTCCTTGATTATTGCTATCCTGTATGACTGAAAAAGACAGAGATGTGCTTACATTAAATGCAAATACATTCAACTTTTCTTCCATGTAATTTATATCTCATACATCAGTTTTCCCCAAGTGACATCTGTACTACCTACCTCATGTCTGTTTTGCTTCTGTTTTATATTACCTCTTTAACAAGTAATTGAATACTGCACAAGATGGGGATGTTGTGTCTTCTACCTTCTTATGCTAGTGTACTACCCTGCTAGTGATAACTTCTTTTCCAGTGTCAAAGTTGAGCCTCCCAAGCCACAGCCTGTAGCTGTTGCTTGTTATGTCTTCTGCCACTAGCAAGAACAGTTGAGATCTGCTGCTTTTGTAGCCAAGCTTCAATTAGTTGTAGGCTGCTATCTGGTCACCTTTGTAGTCTCCTGGATGCTGCTCTAGAACTGTCTGTTTTGCTAATCCCCTTTTGCTAGACTTTCTGAAGTTTCCCAATATTAATCTTAAATCCCAAAACAGCACCGTTATTGAAGCACTGCTGTTTTTGTCAGCCATCCCCCCAGTTTGCTGATGGTGTGCTCTGACTTGGCATCAAAGGCATCGAACTTCAAGCTGAACGTCAGCTACAGTATTGATCTCTGAAGTTCTTGTTCGTGGCTGCTACCTGGATATGAAACCAGTGACAGTTACCCTTGCAGCCTGGGTGAGCAGTGTAGTTTTGACCTACTAATGGTCAGTCAGCCCATGTTTTCTGTGCTGGCTGATCAGAAGGCTGTGACAGAGGGTGTGTAAAAGGCCTTGGCTTATTGCTCTGTGTTCAGTCACTTGGTTTATTGTAGAGGCAATTGATTCCTTAACAGCTTGTCCCTGGTAACACTGCTGCCTAAATTCTGACTCTTATGCTGTTGTTCCCATTTGGAAATGGGTTTCAAGAGGACCTTACCAGGCACTAAAACTTGAGTGATTAGTCTGTTCTCTCAGACGTTAATTCTTGCTTTTCTTAAAGATGAATGTAATGTTAGTTAGCTTTTAGCATTAAGCAAGAATTGCCTGCAGAATTCTGCTTAGTTTTGATACTAAATTCAAATAATTGTGTTCTGTAACTTACCTAAATGTTTCGGTGTTTCAAATGCCACTAGTACACATTATCAATTTATCTCACAGCTTCTTCCTCTAAGTTTGAAAGAAGGATCTCTTATTACCTTACTACTGGACTTGCCAAGTCATGTCATTTTAAGACTAAAAAATCTTACTTGTATTACTAAAACACAGGAGTGTCTTACAGTAACCATTGCATTTATTTTCACAAACGTCGTGGAATAGATAAGTACTATGGGAAGTTGTAGAGATTTTTCTTTTTCAGTTTTTATAAGCACTTAAGCAAATATATGAATGAGTATTTAGTGGGACTTTGAAAAGTGTTAACTGTCTGTTCACATGCTAGTGGGATAAATATCATTTAAAATTTGATCTTAAGCATCTTGGTGGGTTTTTCACTGCACGTGAAAGAATACTAGAGTTCTGGATAAGTATTAGTATTTTTCTGTTTTAGTTTCCTTACCAGAAATACTGTCTATGTTAATATAAAAATGAGTAGTGCTAAACGTTGGGTACTCTGCATCTCAGTTCCTATGATATATTGCATAGAATTAAAATAAAGTAGTTTAAGCATTCCTTGAGCTCATTTTTGTGTTTTGAAAATTTTATTTATTTGGTGGATATTCAGGTGACTTACTGCCACAAATGTGGTTGCTTCCCAAGTTACTTTATTACATAACAGAAATAGGATGCTGCGGGCAAGATTATCAGCATGAGAATAAATGATCTAGCAAGCAGTAATAAACCTGAAAACAACAATACTAAATGTTTTATGCATCATTTATGTGTGTGCCACTGCTGAAGGTTGAAGCAGTAGCTTTTTAGTTCTGCATACTAAAGGCAGAGGGATCTATTAGCACTTCTTTATTTCATGAATTCTGCTGCTGGTTGTTATATAGGACTATGTATACAAGATATAAAAGTAAAAATTGTAGTGGAAGACAAATAATACTAAGGCAGCACTACATTCATGACAAATGGAGGTTGTTTAACAGAAAGGTGGAAAATTAAACTTTGTCGAAATTTACCTAGAGGGCTATTGTTATTACTTGACATTTTCTTTCTTTTTTTTCCTTTCTTTCCTATGGCAAAAATAATATGCAAAAGAAATGCATACTGCAAAAACTGTCCCTTGATTGTGCTAGCTCAACAGGAGATTAGGGCACTAATAGTCTGAGAATACATCCTAGGATCTTCTGTTATATCTGGTTAGTATGTGTCTGTTACCATCCTCTGTTTACCTTCTGATGACTGATGGTTTCAGCTGCAAATTGAAGCTGTAAATTGAATCAGCTCCCTAGATTTTGGCAAGATGAGAGAATGCATATAGCGTTAGTGAACTTAGGCAAGCTGTGATTCCATCAGTTTTAAATGTACCATATAGAATTCATGTGTGGGCAAAACACAGTCCAAAAATAACAGACATTTGTGTTTGGAGGTTTCATTCAAGTCTTTGTAGTGAAAAAAATGCAAAATAAAAAGAATATTACTTCCAAATATTTTCATTATATATTATGTAATAATATAACTTCTGTAGATCCAGGTTTAAAGTGACAGTAGCTATGTCAGTAGGACAACTGAGATTGAACGAAAAAGAAATGTCTTCAAAACATGTGTCTGTTGTATGCTAAAGAGTCCTTGACTACAATATTTTTTGTCTCATTTTAAAAAATATCCATCATGCAAGCTAACAGTAGCTGTTGAATATCTGTAGTTTATGATTTATTAAAAGGTTGTCAACTTCAATACATGCAAATATAGGAAAATGAACAAAGTTAATTATGCATTAATAGCAAACACACAGAAAATGATTTGCTAGGTTACAGTGTCTCACAGTAAATGTGCTTAGCCTGAATGACAAGAGTATTAGAATTTCAGGTAAATTTCAATGTGAACTCTCCATGTAGTTAGCAAGTTTCATAAAAATCTTTACTTTTCCAAACAAGTAGTGATTTCAGGTATAGGTATTATTGTATAACATTAATTTTCTTGAAATGGTAGCCACAAAAAAAAACAAAAAAAAACAAAAAAAAACCTGTTACCTATACATAGGTATATAAATAAATAAGGAGCCAGTTAAATCAATATTCTACTGAATTTTGTCATGGCTGTTTCCATTTGCTTTATGCTTATCCAATACATGGCCATGTCTAGTGTCACAAGTCCAATCTTAAATAACTGTTCTTGATATACTCCACAGTTCTCTTCAAAATAACTGAATAAAAATGAATAGTGATTAAACTCAGCTGAACTGCACTCTTCTGATAGACATTGTGTGAGCAGAATAAGAGGAAAAACTATTGAGGAAATTATTTGCTGTGAAGTATTTACTTAGTTCTAATGGGATCATTGTTCAATTGAGAATTTTGAGTTAATGTCAGAGCAGCATCATTTGATTAATCTATGCTTTTTTCTACTACTATATCCTAGAGTAGAAAATGCTTTTCATTTATATAAGAAATCTAGTGGGTCAGTCTTTCCACAGTTTTGTTTGTCCTAGATTAGGGAAATGAATTTTCCTATCCTAGATATGATTATTCCATTTTTTTAATGTCAACAATAAATTTTAAACTTGTCTGTACCGTTTATTTTATGGTATTTTATGGTCATACAACAAATATATATGCAGACTTGGGGATTATCCTATCCTTCATCAAACTGAGTTACTGTGTGTACTCAGCAGACATCAGTGCTATGAATGCATATTTAGCTATCTTTAATTATCTGGCTTGAACAAGATGAGAAATCTAGTGAAATAAAGTGCTGTGTGGACTAATATACTTAGCTGTGTGTTGCCATGGTTAGATCACTTCCAGAATCAGAGTGCTTAAGGCTAAACAAGGTCTCGTGGTCTGTTTTATAGACTGTAATCACAATATTTTCCACTACACTCATGGGTACTGAGCTTCTTAATAGGGAAAAATGTTTTTTTTCCCTTTCACTGTACATATACAATTTTAGGTGACAGAGTGCTCAATTTTTTTTAAACTCAGAATTTTTATTTAAGGATTATCAAAACATCCCAGAAATACCTTCAATTTCATTTTTCATTGTCTGGTCAAACTTCTGGAAGCAGGTTTTCTACAGTTTCAAGGAGAATTATTTGGGCACTGCTTTTGTACTCATTTTTTATATTTATATTATATATTTGTATAATAATTTTGAGTGTATATTTACATATTTCTATTAAAATTATATTTAATGCGATATTTTATAAATTTGTTTTATGTTATATATTGCATTTTTTTTTCTTATTACACATTATGAAATATCTGAAGAAATGCTGAGAGAGCTGGGCTTGTTCTATTTGGAAAAGGTGCCAAGGAGACCTCATTGAGTCCTTCTAATAATTAAATGAAGCTTGCAAACAAGAGGGAGACCAATTTTTCAAATGGTCAGATAGTGATAGGACAGGAGGGATGGTTTTTAACTAGATTTTGATTAGCTCTTAGGAGGAAGTTTTTTACTCAGAGTGGTAAGATTCTGGAACAGGCCACTCAGAGAAGTTGTGGATCCTCCATCTCTGGAGATGTTCAAAGCCAGACTGGATAGGGCCCTGGACAGCCTGATCTACTAGGTGGCACCCTGCTGAGGGCAGGGGACTTAGAACAAGTGGTATGGGACTTTAAGGTCCCTTCCAACCCAAATGATTCTAGGATATTGTATGTAAAGAGGATGCGGCAAAGAGATGTAATGTTTGTGAATTTGCAGATTATAAATATTCAAATATACTGTTAAAGCAAATTCTGAAATGAGAGTTTGAGCTGTTTGTATAAAATAGCTCTGAGCCAATTTAAGTGTTTGGTGTCCTTGGTTAGGGCTAGAATAAAGATTGAATCATCCTTGCCATAAGCATAATACCAACCCTGTTAGCTAAATTTAAGAGGCCTGAAAGGATGAGTGCAGTTTAGAGCTGACCTTTCCCAGATTAAAAACCAACTACTGAACTTGATTATGTTTGATATGCCATTCTCCAGTATTAATTCCCTGTACAACATGGTTGAATGCATATGTACTTGTCAGTCTTATTTTGTAAGAATTAATTAATAGAAGATGCATGTATGAATTTTAACATTTTTTGCCATTGTTTCCCACGTTTACCAAACATTCCTTATTTAGAATACTATTCTGTGTATGGTGTGTATATGTCCACCTATATACTGTGATCATACATATCTATGTATAAAAAATTGAAATGTAATACTGTTCTTATTAGGAATGTACACAAGAGGGTTTTTTAAATTATTTTTCAACATAAGTTCAGTTCAAATTAAATGTCAAATACAATTTGGTATAAGAAGTTTGAAATATATGAGAGTCCTCAGAGAAAATCTAAGCTCTGATCTCCTAGCCCAACTGCTTTTTGCAGTATAGTGAGCTGTAAGGTTATATATCATTATATGGCAGAATGCCAGACCATAATCTATTCTGTAAAGCTACTGAAAATACCAATCTGAAAAGCATTCATCTTAGAAAGGAGCCTGCATCTTCTATAACATACAAGCATATTGGCTCTTCATTATTATTGTTTCTTATTCTTTATTTTTGTTATTTTGCAAACAGAATGCTACAATTTATTTCCAGAGTACTTCTAGTTTAGCTGTAGTGGACAAAAAAGCAAAAATGAATTTTGACATATTTGTTTAACATCCCTGAACAGATTAAACTACTTTTGAACTTCTTTAGTAAGCTGACTTGAAAAATATAAACTGACATTTACATCCCTTGATAAATTAAATTGTTTCAAAAGTTCTTCATTAACCACCCAAAGAAAATATGTAAAAAATAACGACTGCATGTTCTTTGCGAAGATGCTGAATTCACCCTTTGATAAGAGAAAAACAAAAACCAAAAAACAATTTCACCTCATAAAGTCATTCTTCCTATATATATGTTCAAGAAACATTTGGATGTGTGATTGAGAAACATGGTTTAGGGGAGTTATATTGGTGGTAGGTGGATGGTTGGACTGGATGATCTCAGAGGTCTTTTCTAACTTTGGCAGTTCTGTGTAGTTAAAACAGCATCTTTATGATCAGTGATAACAGACATCTTTGTAGTTCATGCCAAGTTAAAGACAGGAGTCTGAGTTAACTTTTTCATAACAAGATAATGCAAGTGGCAGTGTGTTTGTTTCTCTTGCCATTCCTCTTGACAGGTGTATTGGCTGCAATAGGCACTGGCTTTAGCTTTTGCAAAGTTTTGTGAAAATGTTCAAGAGAGAATATTGAAATGGATGGTCTTCTGCTGCTTCTGTACCCAGTGTCTTGAAAACTGTATGAATATCCTTTTGAAGTAAATATGAGGGTCAGTAATCAGAATGCCTACCATTTTGATATGTATGCATTTTCTGTATAAGAATGAATACCATCACAAGTACACTTAGATGTACTTGCTTTTTGACCTCATTGAAATTGGTGAAAGTAAGAGTGGCCAAAGTAACATCATTTAAAATGATCTTATCTGATAAACCTCTTTGCTACAGTGTGACTGGCTATGGCTATTCAGCATAACAAGTTTTAATTAAATAGAAATTACATTGATTTTTGAGCACAGGATTGAATACTTGTAAAGTACCATGAGATTGAACTCAGCTACCCATCTGAAACTTTAATAATGTGTAACTTTCACTTTATATTGCTATACCAGAAAACTTAGTAGCTTCCTAAAATTCAGATTTGAAGAATTGCCATAAAGGGTTTAATGGTCTCAGACTTATAAGGCACTAAGAATTCTTCAGGGAGTTTAGTAGTAAGTGACATTAGACACGTAATTATTTTCTTGTAATATAATTATTCCCAGCTCAGTAGAACTACTATTTCATGCAATTAAAAAAACCTATAGGCAGAATGAGAGTCCCAAATATAGGTAATATTGTGAATCATGATAGTTAAGGTGCAAAGTGTGTTGAATGTTTTAGCCATTGATCATGCTGATAGTTAGCATCAACATATGAGTACCTATGTACATACCGAATATGCAATGCTCACTGGACTCAGAGCTGTTTAACAAGTCAATAAGAGACTATTTTATATGTCAGAATTCCTTTCTCAGAAATCTTTGAAATACAAAAAACTTGTTTTAGCTACTGGGAATTAATGTAGCTAAGAATGTTGGCAAAGCAGCAGGTACCTAATCTGAGCAAGTCACTGTTGCCAGTAGTTATTGGTATTTTTCCAAAGCGAACTCACTTGTTATTTAAACTATGGGAAACTGATACTACACCTTGTGATATCCAAAGGCAATTTGAGCTCTTACTGAACAACAGTGCTGCTGAGGTGTGAAAATATGGCATAACTTTACATCAATTCATTAGTTATGTCAAAAAATCTCTAACACCAAGTTCAAAGTGTTTGAAGGTCTTTCATTAACAGTCATTTAGATAATTTTTATTAATGATAATATGTTTGAAGATGTATGCATTTTTAATGCTTTTAAATTGATTTTTTTTTACTAAACCTACTCAATAGCAAATATAAAATATATTCCAAGATAGCAAAGCTTGTAAAAAAAATTGAGATTGTCTAAAAATTATAAAATTTTATAATTTGAGATAAAATTCCATTGAAGGAGAAACCCTAATAGGTTATTTGAGTAAGCTTAATGGAGTTCCTTGCTTCTTACTACTGCCTTGAGCTGCGTGGTGTTTTACATTATCTCTAAGTACTGTTTGTTTTTTAATATGTTCACTACAAAAGTTTTCAACATTTTAAAGTAAAATCATTAAAGCGTGATTTTGATAAGGAAATAGAATAGTTAAAAATAAAAGAATGAAAATCTTTTAGGGTGTTGGTAATTTAGCAAAAATTAAGTAATTCTAAATATTAAAGAAGTCATTCAGATATGAGATACATGTATACATATCTTCTACAGAACTTGGGCCTTTTTCTTGTCAGGGAAGACTCAAATCTTCCTAGGAAGGATTCTTTTTTATTCGTGTTAATTAAAAGCAAGGACACTAGACTATACACTGCCAGAGCAATCATTGCTAGTATTTGGATAAAAAAAAGATTATCGTGGTAACTCATAGTATGTTAGTGAGTTTTTAACACTCCAACATCCTAATGTGGCATATTGTTTTTATAACTGTATTTTGTAAATGGTGCATTAATATGTATTTAGTTAGCTGCCTTTGAATGGCTGGAGTACAGAACTGATTACAAAGAAGAAATAACACATTAATAAGATGTATGTAGAAAATGTTTTCATGAGAAAATATAGTTCAAACTGGATTTTCAGGAAGCGCTTAGAGATGAATGTATCAACCGCAGGAGTACTTTATAATACTCTGATGGTGTTCTCACTGGTATTATCCACACTGAAAATGTGCATGTATGCATGGGATAAGACATACAGACTTTCACACATTCTGATATTGGTTAAAATGGAAACAACAATCCACAGAGTGCCTATTCTGAAGTAGCTTTACAGTAAGAAAAGCATTTTTTTTCCATTATTTTTTAGGTCTGTTTTCCTAAACACGCAGAACTATACAGGTTCCTTTGAGCTTTGTATTTGCACAAATCCTACTTGCTTACCATAGAATATTCCAATTTTGACCCTGTATCAAAAAGAAAAAAAATATTCACTGTTGCTTTTTTTTCTCCACTATAAACTCTGGTCATCACATGAAGTTCACTCTTTAATTATTTCTCTGCTTTATTGATTGCGTGTTTTGTGTGCCAGTTTCCTGCTTCTTTCTCAAAGGTCTCTAGTTCTGTTTGTTCTGGAAGGCAACTGTTAATAAATTTTAAATGCCTGCTTAACCTCCATAATATATATTTGCCCATAATATTTGTACATAACTCCTTTTTGAAGGAGAGATAATGTGATGAATAAGTAAATCGAGATCACTGCTTTATAAATGCTACTGGTAATTTGAAGGCCAAAACTCAACAGCTTCCATCACTACAGCTAAAAGTTGCACCTTCAGGGAAACAGCAGTGTATGTTTGGCCTGGTGAGCCACAGAAGTCATGCTTACCCCCTGATATGCACATAGTTGGTAGCACAAAGGATTGGCTTATTGGTGTAAGACTGCCTGGAAGTGTTCCTGTGAAGCAGGGAATGACTTAGCTTCTATTATTACAATACTTACACTCTTCAAAAGAACTTTTTCAGTTAAGACAATGTTAAGTATATAACTGCTGCTGAATAGAACACATTTATTGTGTATTCCTTACAAAGTAGATGAATATCAGAGTTCATTAATATCTGTTAAATTGTTGTAAACATACTCTAAATAATCAAATTATAATATAATATAAAAATTAAAAATAAATTTTTATAATAAATAATTTATATTATAATATAAAAATTATAATATAATCTTTCCCCCTTTCAGCTGTATTAACACTATTATCTGCTAATTCCTTGCTACCTCTGTATGGGCAGCGCTTCCTTCTCACTGTCTTTCTTTTTGCAATTGTTTTGAAACAGAAACTTCTACTACAGAAAGCAGTAATCAAGCTCAGATCCCAACATTTCTAATGTATGCTGCCCCAGTAAGTTTTGTGGGTTTTTTTCCTTTGAATCTATAATTAAAAACGTTTCAACAAAAGACAGCTCAAGTGTGAAGCTGTCAGGTTTCCCCTTGTCCTTGATATGTTCTGGGGTTTGGGGAAAGGCAAACAAGATGTATTTTACCTTTAAAGAGGTTCCAGTTTCTGGAGACATTTGTATTCAGATATTGTTCTCCTGTTCTCATGAGAGTGCAGCTCTGGTCTTCAAATGAAAAAGAAATAATAAAACACATCAGGAACACTGGACCTCAGACATACTCTTTGTCTCCTTGTCTTGGAATGTTATTTCCATATAGAAAGCTACTCTAATGGGACACTTGTAAATGGCAGGGAATTTAGCCCTTGTGGAGTCTTCTCCAGAAATTGGATTTTTGCTTAAGCAAACAGCAAACCATGCAGCAGGAAAAAAGCTATTTATTTGACTGCCTGTTGAAGAGCCTTACAAAAATACAATTCCTTCTGCTGCGATCAGTGAATTCAGTCTAGTATGTATTGAAGAAAAAAATCATTTCACCACAACTGGATGTTGAAGCAATCTTTCAAATGCAGTGACATATTATGTAAGTTCAAACTTCAAAATTTGTTTGTAACAGGGATCATGCAATCCAGCACTTGTCGTTAAGCGCAGGTCTCGCTAATGGCTATCAAAAGCTCGTTTTCTATTCTTACTTCTAGATAACTTTCTAGTTTACTGCTGAACTAAAGAACTTGACAAAATGAAATAAAATTAGGATATTTTCCTCTTTAGAGTTTTTTAATGTTTTAAAACTCCTCAGTTAGAAGATGCCATCAATATGAACACTTATTTCTCAGATACGGGTGCTTCATGCCCTTTCGTCTGTGCTAATTAAATGATCTATTAGAAAGGCAAACTTGTTGGAAGTTCTTTTTAAAGGTTTTCTACTATAGATTTGAAACAGTAACATAAGGATTCACTGATAATTACTGGATTTGTTCAGTCTTCAACCCAAAACCACACTTGTTGAAGCTGGGGCATTCTGATTGTTTTTCATACCTCAGAAATAGGCCACTTCCTTAATATCTGAATCTTGTTACATTGATGTAATTTTGTTGTGCCTGAGTGGAATCTGTGTGTGTATACTGGAATCTTCTTGAAGTTGAGAGCCTTTGGATGGTGTAGACTGGTTCAATTGGTGAGACAATCTTGAAGGTCTTTTCCAACCTGAGCACTTCTATGATTCAGTGAGGTGTCAGGTCTGAAATATAGGTGCGTTTCTCTCAAGACCTTAATTTTGAAACATTATCCTCGATCTCTTGGATATGATAATTAATATATGTCTTCTCATGTTTTATAAATATTTCTGCACAGCTCGGTTGTGAAAGACTGTTCCTGACAAGCCATTTTTTACATATAGTAGTTCTCAAGCACTGAGTGTTTCAAGTGTTTGGAAAAAGTCTCAATAAAGACAATTAACTAGCTTGAAGAATTAAGGAATCAAAAACTTGCAATTAAGATAGATTTAAAATCTTAACTCAATTATTGTATTGTAGTATGCTAATCCCTTCAGGTCCTAACTTTTCTAGAAGGCTTTTGTATCCATAAATGTACAAAAATCACCAGTCAGTGCGTCATCCGTGGTCACCTTTCTAGAACTCCCTCCTATAGAGGGAAAGTTCCACATTGTGTACTTCTCCATTTCCTTCATCCCTCTATATCTGAACAGTTCATAGACGTTCACCACTCTTTATGACATCTTTATGAAGGAATATGATCACCTTTTTATTAGAGTGCAGGTTAGGCAGGGGGCTGAAGTTCTGTAGCACTTGATTTTTCATTTTGCCTGATACAGAACATATTAGAAACATTTACACAGATAGTAAAATGGAACCATAACCAATATTATTTTATAAACCATCTGTTTAGCTCAAATTAATTCATTTCCGCTGAAATTGCATTCATCCTTTATACTCTGGTACCTTATTTTCCATTGTAATATTTTCTAGCTTTGTTCTGTGTGATGCAGTGTTTCTCTAGTAGTCTTAATATGTTCATTCAAAAGCTCAGTTGTACCATGTATAATTCCAGTTTCAAAAGCATTGCAGAAATATATTTATTTCATCACTGATTTAATCATTAGTGTATTTTTATTTTAAAAGCAGATTAGCAGAGTTAAAGCAGTGACAAAAATCATTTTGTTTCCAGCTTTTCTCTATCTCTTGTATTCCACCCAGATATGCTGCTACAACAATAACATCCATGACAAGTGTCACACTTTGGTTTGAATTTAAAGCAGAGAACAATTTAATGGGGAGGGAGAGTGGTGGAAGGAGGATGGGAAGGGGGGGAGAAATCTCAGAGTGAATTGTTCTATTGTGCTACTTAAGTGCTGCTTCAATTAGAGCTAAGTGAATACTCACAACAAGGGAGACCAGCCTTTAGTTTTGACTGGAGGCAGGTGATGATTAATTCTTTAGCATCTTTCTGTTCAGCCAGATATAGAATCATCTCAAGTGCATTATAGAAGACGAAACAGCTCAGTGAATTACACTTCCTCTCCATTATAAAGTGAAAAAAGTGACATTAACAAAACTCCTGAATGAAAGTCACGGTATTTGGCAGCTCTCTATGCACTCTGTTCATGATCATTCAGGAATTATTCATGGGCTAGAGCTGAACATGTCCATTAAATTGTGGGTTTAAAACTTCCAGGTTGCGTGCGAATGCACGATGAGTTTTTTTCAACTATATATGACAAAATAAATGTGAACTCTCAATTTCTTCACCATTGTAGTACAAAATAACATACTTCAGTTACATCTGATAGGGTTTTTTGCAATTTATTACGTGGGGTTTTTTTGTTCTTATTCACATAGTCATTTTGTCGTGTTTCTGACTACCGCATTGGCCTTAGGAGTCCTTTTTTTGTATTAATTCCATTATGTTTATGCTGCATATGAGGTCAGTGAGGAAATTATGTAGCCTTGCTACTGTACATATTGAACGCTGAACATGTGTATGGTATCTTTATCTGTTATTGTATTGCCTTAATTACTAAAAGTATAAAATAATCTGTAGCTGGGAATGTTTTTGTCTAGTAGCATGTGCAAAATGTCAGTTGTTTGCTGCATATCAGTGAAGTAGAGAATGTCAGTAGGTTAACCTGACATACCAGTGAGTTGTGTCAAGCAAGTATTCCTTTATTGCAGCACTGGGCACATAGGGGTAGTTTCGTCCAATATGTGCACCGTGTGCAGATTAGATTTAGTGGTAATGTTCGTATCTACTCTTTTTTTTTTTTTCCCAGAATTTAATGCACATGCTAAATATTTTCTTAGACCCACTAGCATATCCTTAGTTAATATAATACTTTCCCGCTTAGAGAATGGCCAGTCACCCTTGAGGATCTTCTCTGTGCTTATTAAGAGAGGAAGGCTGATATTCTTCATTACTCCTAAACTTTTACCTCAGTCTCAGGAGCATGCTCAATTGTTTGCCTCCTCTCTGAATGCAGTTTCACTGGTATGTCCTGACAGGGCCCATCCATCTTCAGTTTGATTTCATTTTCCTTCCTTGTCTTTAACATTCCTGCAAATACTGATGCTAGCAATATTTGAATTGTTATGTTGACTCACAACATCAGACGTGGGTGTTGGTGGTATGACAGTAGAGGTTGAATCTTCCCACCAACAATCCATTACATTGCGTTGCCACGTGACAGATGGCAGCGGAGGGCAGTCTGACAGAATGATGTCTGATGTGGAAGCGTGTAGGATGCAGAGGTGTGGGGCTGAATTTCTCCATGCAGAAAAAATTGCGCGCTGATTGACATTCAGCAACACGTGTTAAACACTTATGGAGACCAAACAGTGGATGTGAACACAGACAGGTGGTGGGTGGTACATTTCAGCAGTAGCAACAGAACTGCGTGTCACCTACACTGGTGCAGATTTTAGAAGTGTGGCATGCAGGCTTTTGTTCATCACTGGTGAAAATGCATGGCTGATGATGGTGACTGTTGAAATACAGTCTTCTGTAGCCGAGAATTTGCTCAATAAAATGGTGTTACTGTGCTCTTTGTATCTGTTGTAGTTTCCATGGAAATAAATAGGAGACATTCCTTTCAAAGCACCCTACGTTCTTTGGACCGTTCAGCTGAATCTTGGTTTGAAGTGGTGAGCTGTATTAATATCAACAGACTTGAAGGGAGGCTAAGTAATTCACAATTCTGTTGTGCGTGTTTAAGCTGCCCAGTTGTTGCTGTAAAGGAAGGGGAGGCAGTGCTTTCTGAGTTTCTAGCTGTCTTGAAAGGCCTCAGGTACTGAGCAGGATTTGCTGTGTAAAGTCACTGTTTTAGTGGACCCTAAGTATGGAATTAAGATCTCTACATGGACACAGTGGGCAGTGGAAAGAGTGGTGCATAATCCTATTTGTTTCTATTGTATCTGATACGATCATGTTATTTTTCTACTTAAGAAATGTTCAGTTCCCATTGTCTCTTTTAAGCTGAAAAGCCTTTAGCGTTTCTTGGTGAGTACACTGGGCAGAAAGTAGCTCAACCTCACAGTTCTGGCAGATTTGGAATTCCATCACTTCTGTGCCACCTTTCACAGGCAGTCAGCCTGCTGCCAGCTGCAATCACAGCTTGTCAAACGAAAACATCAAAGGTGTCTTAAGGCTGAGTCGCATTGTCTCTGTGAGGTGCAGTTGCTACACTACTACAGAGTACAGGTAAGCGTTAGAAAAAAGAAATAAGTTCAAACAGTAAATGAAATGAAACTTCATTAGAGAAATCCCCAGAAATTTTTGATCAATGAAAATATTAAACTGGTAAGAATATATATACATATTTTAATATTCAGAAATTCTTGGAAAAAGAAAAACATTGAATACAATGTACTGGTTGAATTGTACATGTATTAACATAACGGCACAGTTACTCTGTTTAATTGAACTGGAACATTCAGAAACTACCTAGGCAAGAAAGTTTTAAGAACCATATTCTTTGGGATATGATGGACTTCTGTAAAATTTAAAGCAAAATTCCCTTTTTATTACACACACAAAAAGAAAAAAAAAAAGCTGTTTTTCTGTCTCTATGGAAAAATGTATGCACACTCTGTGATCTTTTTCATCCCATATAGGCAATATAAAAACAAACAGCAACAAATAAGCAAAAAAAAAAAAAAAAAACAAAACCAACAACTTGTGTTACATAACAAAAAAGGCATTATTATTTAGGAATGTTTTTAATTAACATTTTTAGATTGTTGAAGCAATTCCTGTGCTTTTGCTAAATGTGCTCATACCGACAGGTCTTATTCTAATATTACTAAAACTGACAGTAAATGTACATGAATTCTCAATAGCACTGAGGGAAAAATATGCTCCAAAGGCATAGTAAACGTATGCATTTTGTGTTTTAGGGAACAGCAGTGCAATTACTGTGTAACCCTCACTTACCAACCGTTTTAACCTCAATTTAATGTGTGTGACTGTTCTCCCAGGATGACCTTGATGCAGCACTGAATGTTTTGCATTTTTTAAAACAGACTCAAACAGATACAAAGAGATGCAGTTCCCATTGAAAGGGAAAATATAAAATGTTAAATAAGGTTTTTATAAATTGTGTTATTTGAAAACTTCCACCTACTTATGGTACATTAACTAAAATCCCTTTAGTCAGACCATAGCACTTCTTGTATTGTGCTGAGCATCTGATCAGTTATTAGTTTGTACATGGAGAGATGCTATTTAAAGACTTACAAACTCCCTTGAAGTAAATTGTACCCTCCAGCTAAAACCTGACACAGTGCAAATAATACATACTGTATTCTCTATTGTCTTCTGTGGCAGGCTGCTGTTTTTGAGATCCCTCAAAGGCATCTTCCTACTCAGTTCTATGAGCCAAACTTTTGTGGATTGGTACCTTTGAAAACTTCAAATGCTATACAGTGCTATCGGGGCAATGGAAAAGCTGATCTCAAAGTCCACTATTAAAACTTCCCTCAAGGACATTTTCATTAGGACTTTGTACATGGACAGTTCAAAAGACTGAGCTATTGATTTTTGCTCAGAAGTCCTCTCTCTCTTTTCATATTGTTCAACATTTTGACAGAATTTCAAAATGCACAAACTGTGGCAGCAGAGGATTCCAGCTAGGATTTTATGCTGTTCTCTTGATTTCTTAAGGCCGCATCCTTCCTCTGTCCTTGTCAACACTACAAGGAGAGGAGCCGTCTTAGAAGATTTGCTAAAAGGCAGAAGCAATTTCACAGCAATCTAAAAAAAAATCTAACCTTTCCACATACAGAAAACCTCTCTTAAGTAAATAACCTTTTTAGCTGTAAAATTTTGCTGAGACATTCATTTATCAAAAACATAGATAAAAATCACTGCATGTTTATCTCTTTTCACCACTTAAAAATTGCATTATAAGGAATATGCAACCAGTACACGTGAACTGTATTAAAATGCTTCTAGCAAACAAAATTATTTTATTGTGAAACAGAACTGTTGATTTAAAGCTTGTGATGTTGGAAGCTGAGTAATTAATAATTGTCACCTGCACTTCATATCCTTACTCCTATTATGATTTTCATGGACACTACATAATGAGGTTCATTTAGGCTCAACTGTATTTCCAAGATATAGTATTTCCAATTTAATAGCATTTATGAAGAAGTTCATAAATGAGCGGTGTAATTTTTTCTGTCTGGGGGAAGTCATGATCTGCTTGATCTGTATGAAAGACATATTACGGGTCTTTTAATTGCCAGGAGCTTACGTTCTACACTGGTGGTTGACAAGGCTGACATTTTCTCATTTGTCAGATGATTTCACTGCACACATTTTCAAATACAAGAGAAACACCTTTCTTAGTGTAGGGATAACTATATTTCAGTTAAGATTTTTGAGAACCTTTTGAATTTTTTTTTTCCATATGTTCTATAAGGGCTGCTCTGAAAATAATGCCTCATATTTTATTTTGCTGGCCTGTGACATCAGAGGTGGATGCTGGTGAGATGGAGTAGAGGTTGAACCTTCCTACCTATCTTCTATTACATTATGTTGCTGGTTGACAGATGGTAGTAGAGGGGCAGTCTGGCAAAATGCACCTGACATCAAAGTGCAGATGAAGCAACACTGTGGAACTGCATTCTTTCATCCAGAAAAAATTGCACCTGCTAACATTCAATGATTCTTGCAGAATATTTATGGAGACCAGCCATTGGATGTTATCACAGAGAGGCAGTGACAGTACATTTCAGCAGTAGTGACAGCAACATGAAAGACAAGCCATGTTCCAGGTGGCCATGCACAGCTGTCACACCATGAAATGATGACTGTCTCATCAGCTTATCCACACATATTGACAGATTATGACCAGAGAACTAGGCATGGAGCTTAATATTGGCTTCAATGGTTTAGAAACAATGGTGGCAGCATTGGAACATCACAAAATTTGAGCCAGGTAGATCCCAAAAATGCTCACAGAGAAACGGGCTGAACACCGTATGCAGGTTTGTGAGGACCTATTGAACCAAAACAAGGCTGAAGGTGAGATGAAAATTTACTGTTGAAGAAGTTTAAGATGCAGCCCTTGGCAGGTATTGTGATGTGCACTGTCTTCTGGGATAGGAAAGGGGGTGGTCCTTCTGGATTTCCTGAAATGTGGACAAACAATTAACTCTGACCACTATATCTTGATGCTGATTAATCTGAGGGCTTGTATTTCCAGAGTCAGGCCAGAGATGAGAGCATGGAGCACGTTGCCAGTCTTGTCTGGACTGTCTTACCACATCCACCATATAGTCAGGTTCATTTTCATTTGTAGATAAGTCAGCCAGTACAGAACTATCGAGTATTTCTGAGAATGTCATGGCAGTGACTAAGTTAAAAATATACATGTTACAAATTAGGATACAGTAAGTGACTAGTTTTTTAAAGTAATGTTAATAGATCTTCATATGTGCTTAAGAGGCATCTTAAACATATAAAAATTCTAGTATCCTTTTCTTTTAGAAAGTTTGCCAGAGCTGACATAACTTTACAGTTTTGGATTTTAAACTCTTATTTTGTAGTAAATCTGCTGTTAATCAGAAAAGATTGCCTATTTGAAGCTGTGATTATTTCTCTTAAATAAATGAATTTATAACAAATGAGGAAGTATCTCATGAGATCATCCATAATGAGATGTGAGAAACTTTCCTCATTTCATTTATATTACTGTTAAAAAATAAATGAATAAACACTATCTCCAACCCAGCTGCTGACTTCCCCAACCTATTAAAAACATTACAAGGCAGAGGCTACACAAATCTACCATTTCTCAAAGCTCAAACAGGATCAGTGTCTCAAACACAATAGGAAAGCAGAGTGTACAAAAAGAGGAACCTTCAACACCAGCAATGCTTATTTTTCCAAGGCTAAAAGAGGAGATCAGAATACACTGATCTGTTAAAAGACAGGCCCAAAATAAGGTGATGCATTTGTACAATGGCAAGAGGCGGCTTACGACATGTTAGTAAAAAACCCAGCAAGCTGAGAAGTCTGATACAGAGGCAGATATAGAATGGGAGTTATATGAGAACCTTAGCAGTATGTATGCACTGTACAAAATTGAGGTCAGTCCCACATATTTTGTAATCCAGAACGTCTGTAATATAAAGTCGTGAAATTCACGCTTTGCTCATGTTTTCAGAAATACCTGGAAGATCTCCTCCATGTCTTTGGCTTCATAACTGTTTCAGTACCTTGTTACACGCATTCAGCTTTGTGTTCTGATAGGGGGCCCAGTGGGAACTTTGGAAGAGAGGCCAGCTAAGCCTGTTCTCTAGTTAGGCCTTCAGACGACTCATGAGACAGCTACGTTTCCATTCCTCCTCTTATTCAATGAAGACTTAATAGATGACATTTTATCTTAGTTTAGGCATAAGCTGCCCCAATGCCAAGTTGTAAAGCCGCTGTTAATTGTTGAATCCCCAGCCTGTAATTTTTTCCTCTTTTTAAGTAACCATGTCTGTGAAGCTTGGCTTGCAACACCTAATCATACTTTTTTGTGTTTATTTCAGTATTAACATAATGCTTAATAGGTTGAATTAATTCAGAGCGTTAATTCAGACTTTTCATCTTTTTAATAAAAGCATTGCTATTTAGAATAGAATATATCAAGGAGATGAGCAGATGATTCAGATGAACATCCATGTCAGATTGTTCATTGTAATCATATATTCTATGTTTGCACATTGTATAAAACAATAATATACTGGAATTACATTTTTCCTCTGTGTAGCTAACCTCATCTCATACTGAAATACTAGTTTAAAATTCTGAGCAATTTTTAAAAATATACAATATTATTTATTTATCTATTTATTCCAGAACTGGAAAAGGAAAAATAAAATCTTATATCCAAAACTTAAGCTCACGACCCAAAAATCAAATACTTCCCTCTTTCTCAAACCCTATGTTAACTTCAAATAATCAACTACTAATGATTATTGCTGAAGATAAATATACCTAAATGACAGACTTGTTCTCTTATTTCTAGTGAATTGGGAAATTCTCTTTTCCATGCTAAATATAGTGAAGAAGCGTAGCTACCCAATAAGGAAATAATTTTGCAGTCAAGGTCTCTTGATTTACTGGAAATCAGCGTTAGGAAGTATAGAATACCTGGTTAGAGTTTGTTTCCAAACATTTCATCTGTTATACTCTTGATAAACAACCTGATGGTTTTATGGAAGAGTATTTATCTCAACTGCTTATGCTCATAAATGTTTCAGGAAGTTTTTGAGAATAGTCTTTCTGTGGAAGCTGTAGAATAGGCAACTAGGGTAGTGGTTGATGGATCTCCTGGCCCTCAGTGAGCACAGGCTGTACTCCAAGTAAGATCATGCCCATGTAACTGCCAATTCAGGTATATTTCAGATAGAAAATGGCTTTGAAACAGAATATTTTTCAGGGTTAGAATATGGTCACACCAGATCTTCATTCTCACAAATATTCTAGGGATTTTTCTCCTAGTTTCTGATCAAATCATTCTAAAATGTGTGACATCTCATATAAAGATTTGTGATGTCATCATAACAGCAGTAACAAATGTCTGTGAAAATACCATATGACCCCTCATCCTGCCTCCTCTGTGGGAACAGAACCAATGCAGAAAGATTGGGCTGCAAGCCAAGAATGCGAATAAACAAATTCCACTGCCATTTGGAGCTCAGATTTTAGAAAATGCTCAGAAAACATCAAGTGTGGGAAAACAAAACAGAATTTTTTTTGGAAGAGAAGAATGAGCAAACTAGAAAGAAAATAAAAATTTTATACAGAGGAAGCAAGGATGCAGATATTGAAGATTTGAGGTGGTGTAATTCACCATTTTGTTTAACACTTTCTTGCCATTGTAACTCAGCTAAATGTAGTAGAATTAAACTGTCAAATAACTCTGGTGGTTTTTATGGGGTTATGGTAGAATTAAACTGCTCAAGCAATTTGGTCAAGTTACTTAGAAGCTTGCTGTGTCACTAACCAAATTATCAATATTGTCTTATTTTTAGCTTCTCTCTACCTAATTTCAGATCTTAGCTGGTAGCCGTTGTTTATATAGTATCTAAAATGTTTAGAAAAAGTTTATGCTATTTTATACTGTGTTAATTCTGAGCAGAGGTCTAAGTGGCATTATTTAGAGTGTATGCTCTCTAGTGAGGCAGTGGATGGTGCATTTCAGCAGTGGCAGCAGTGACAGTGGGTGACTCACCCTCTGTTTACAGGCATGGAATACAGGCTCTTGTTCATCGGTGGACGTGTATAGCTAATGTGGTGACTGAGTTGAAAAATAGTGTTTTGCAGCTGAGAACTTGCTCTATCAAATAGTGTTATAGTGCTCTTTGTGCCTATTGTAGTTTGCTTGGAAATGATTGGGAGGCATTACTTTTGCAGCAACCCATATTTATTCTTATCACTGTAGATTTATTACCAATTTCTAAGTTACTGCTTTATAAATTTTGATTTTCTGCTTTTTGATCCATTAATTGTCTTATCTATCTTCTGTTTCTGCTTTCTCTGTTCTAATCCATCCTGTTGCTTCACTCAATTGATCCTGTAGTAGTGTTTCTGCCACCACCTTTCCTTCGTTTCTTTTCCCTGAACCTTTTAACTTCATACATTATGACAAATATTTCTTAACACCTTTTAAATCACCCACTATTCTAGTGTGTATAGAAGTAGCTATTTCTGATAGCCAAAACTTACCACGCTCAGAATTGAATGAGTCCAAGCGCACCACATGAATACCAGCAAAGTGAGTCTCATATCTTCTGACTTCTTTTCTCCTAATAAAATACTGACTTCGAAATCAGTATGAGAAGCACTTATCTGAGAAATTGTTAAAGCTTGAAAACTTAAATTTTGTTGAGTTTGTTTGTTTCACTACAGTATCACACTGAAACAGTTGTTTGCTTATGACATTGACAGGCCTGTATGAATCTCTGCTATTTTGCTGAGGAAGGCTGATGATATCTTTTCTATTGAACAGTGGCGTACAGTAAAGCATAGAACATAGTATAAACGAAAGCTAATAAGCTTTCCTGGTAGTCAAATTAAAACTGAAGGTACGTGACTAAAGGATTTCCTTTCAAATACATATTTTTTTTACTGACAGAGTGGTTTAGCAGGTTGCCCAGAGATGATGTAAATGCCTTGTCCCTGGAGGTGTTCAGGGCCAGGTTGGATGAGGCCCTGCACAGTCTGATCTAGCACTTTATCTAGAGATTGGCAACCCTGCTTGTGGCAGGGGGTTGGAACTTGATGGTCCTTGAGGTCCATTCCAACCAAGCCGTTGTGTGATTAATCTAGCTACTTTCCTTAATGTATTATATCTTATCCACTGTAGAGACTACCTATGATGGTTAGATGCGATACAATAATTAGCACAGAGAGGGAGACAGGCTTCTTATCAAATGTCATGTGCAGAGAGAGTGGTAAAAATATAGGCCTTCAGTCTCATTCTTACACCTCTTCAATACAGCTCCTGTTCACAAAAACATTCTGCTTTGGTACACATGGAGTTAATCTGTGTGATAGGGTACTATCATTTTTTCTTCAATGTGTTACCTTCTACAAATGCCTGCAGTTTTACCTCTCATGTCCAACAGCCTTGTCCTGCATTTGCATTCCATTTTTTAGTTATCCATCTGTCTTTATCACATTAGTTTGCATGTGCAAAATTAAAGCAGCTTCCGGCATTTTTTTTTTTTTTTATGATTCAGTGAGCTTATTTCAGGGGACTACCAAAATAAGATTTAGTTTTAAGATTTAAGGTGCACTTTTATTGCTGATCAGTACTTGAGTTTGGTATATTCTAATGCTAATTCCTATTTTTCTTTTTCTTCTTTTTTTTTTTTCTTTTTTGAGACGTTAAACAAGTGCATTTCCAATTGATCAGGTGGAAAAAGAGTATTTTATTCCAGAGATTTCCTCACTTAGAAATTCTAGTATTACCATGCCAGCCCCAAGTGTTAAGAAATAACACATTAGCAAAATTTAAGATTAGCTTCAAAATCAGGAGACTGATTCTTTTTGCCTTCTGGTATTGAAGGCATAAGGAGTAGTATTTCTCAATTCTTATTTAGTTAGAAGCTTATTTAAAATTTTTAAAAAGGGAAAATAAAGCCAAAATTCTGATATATGTAATCTGATGTTCGCTAACTGTTGACATAATAGTTCCCTCTGCAATCACATAGAATTGCAATTAATAGTTTTAATTTATGCTGTTTTAACCTTCAGTTTCTTTGTCCATTTCAGTCCTCAGGAATGGACTGTTCTTTAGCTGTCTTTATTAGTCTCTTCTCTCTGTTGCTTGAACTTTTACTGATAAATTTTAATTGCTGTTAATACTGTTTTCTTCTACTTTTATCCTAATTTTGTTGTCTTATTTGAGAAATTCCATACCACCAGCTATGTTCATAAATCAATTTTTTTTATAAATCTTAATTGTTTTAGTTGTATGCTTTCTTTTCTATTTCAAATGTGTTGATTTCAAAGCCATGTAATTTTCTTGTGTAAAAAAAGGCTTAAAAATTAGGAAATTTCCATGTTTGTTTCTATGAAACAACTGCATTGCTGAACAGTTAAATAACATTTGAAAGGTTAAAAGATAAATCAAAGTCTGTAAGTTTAAGCAAGTTCTGTGAGCAGTAAGCTTTTAGTTAGAAAAGCCATGCCAGAGCTGCCATGATGGAACAGACTCCTGTGTCAGATCACCCCTTGGACCTCAGCAGAGACTCCATGTGAAACTCTAATGTTGAAAACAATGCTTGCTTAGTTCTGGTGATCACAAAACTGCTTAGAAGCACCACATAAATCCACATCTAGATTTTTCACTGCTCCTAGGAATATGTGTTTGTTGTGCATGGCTGTAGGCACACACTATAATGAATACAAATTAACTCAACATTCAGTTGGAGCAAACAAGTACTTGTCCCCTGCTGGTTCCTTAATAGGTTTTATTAGTGGTCAGTGATGGTAGTACTTACATTCTTTTCTCATCACAAGAAATTGTTCTTATCTTCTCAATTGGCACCATGTGTATACAGTTCATTTGCCACAACCTATGAGGTTGCACAGCAGAAAATTTTTTTCCTTCTGGTGATCTAATTCCCCTTTCTGTACTTCAGCCCCCTTCCTCCAAAATACAAAATTCAGTACCTTTCTGTGCTTTTTGTTCTGGAAAGCCTAGGATAATTCAGATTTGTTGGGATGGAAGTTTCATTTTGTTTTTCTTTGTTTGTTTGTTTTTCTTTTCTTGTAATTCACAGTGACTTCTTGGCTTTTTTTCCCTGTTTGAAAGCTCTAAGACATTTTTTGCACAAATGTGATTTGACACTATTTGAGATAAAAGCAGGAGGTTTAATTTAGCTGGAAACTCATGTTAAGATCCTGTAATGAATTCTAAGATAGACATTTTATAGCATCACCAGTCTTCTGGATCATATCAGCTGTTTTCACTTAATTGCATGTCATGTAAAATCTTCCACTATATTGAAAATCCAGTTCTCCCTGTATTTTCCCATTCATTTCTTCGCCTACTTTTCAAAGGCAATTTGTTATCTGGTCCTCACTTCCATAAAATCTTTAATATACTTATCCTTACAACCACCTTCACAGATAATTAAATCACAATACTTCAGTTTTACATATTTTAGAAATATAGAAAACAGAACTGCAAGGGATGTCTTGAACTGATCCAGTCCATCTCCCATGTTATGGCAAGATTAACTATGTCTGTGAAAATCTTGACAAATATTTGTCTAATTTGGCCTTTAAAATTTCCAGTAGTTGATATTCCAGTCTTCAAAATCAATCTATTCTATTGCTTACCTGACTTTACCATAGGAACATTTTCTTTTAATATAAACCTAAATGTCCCCTTAAATTTTAAGCTCATTACCGCTCGTCCTAGCTACTACAATGTTCAAGGTGGGCTAGTCACATTCTCCGTGCTAAATGCTATTTCATATTTGAATGTGGTAATTTTCTCTGTCCTTACTTACCTTTATTCTAATCAACCCAGATTATTTCACTCTGTCTTCCTATGTCATGTTTTCTAGACCTAAGATTTTTGCCCTCTTCTGGAACTCCTTCAAAATCTATTTCAGAAAAGGAAACATGATGAACTAGGTGAGGCTTCAAAAAAATGTCTATTGTAGTCAAAGTGTTTGATTCAGTGGGTTTATCACTCCAGTGTGATGTTTTGCAAGAGCTGTGAGCATATCACATGTTGAGCTTGTGATCTGCTGCGAGTACCGGTCATTGCTTTTTAGATGGGTGTTTCTAAGTTCTGCATGGTATAGCTGTTCAGATAATTGTTCCTGCTAAGACAGAATTTTCTGACTAGATGCTGTGTTTCATATAAAGTATGCTTTTGTTAGTCTTCTGTATGACAAGCTAATCCTCCAGTGTGCAGGTATTTCCACTCTTTGCTGAAACTTTAAAGAGCCATTCTTTCTGCCCCATCAGTCAAATAACTAACAGAAATATGTACTTATCTGCTGAATTCTACTGTTTGTGCATCTCTCAGTAACTGTGTTTTAAGCATGTTTATTCAGCCAGCTCTATGCTCAGTTTAGGGCAGTTTTCACAACTTCATGTATCTGTAGCTCACTTCTGAGGATGGTATGTGAGGTAGCATGGAAGGACTTAGTAAAGCAGGGTAACTGCTTTATTGAAGGTAAAGAGGTACCACATATCTCCTGTGAACTATTTTGTTTTATTGCAGAGTGTGATTAGCTCTCATTCATTTAAGCAGGGCCTTTAATATGCTGCCTTTCTTTCTCCTCAACTGATCACTTTTGTAGACTGTTCTCCATGTGGTGTCTCTAAATTATCCATCTCTATACTAGAACAACCATCTTGAAGCTATCATTTATTTGCTGACAGATGTGTGAACTACAGTAGACATGTAGGTTCTATACTGAACTATCTCTTTTATAGTGTGTTTTCTTTGGCGACACCATCTTTTTTTGTGTGTGTGTGTTGTGGTAAGCTTACCATCACTGGCTTTTTTAAGCCAAAGCACCAAGCTTGACTCCCTGTACTTCTGATGTCAGCCTTACAACCAGTAAACACTTAGACGTATCTGGAAGTTCTCCCCTCATGATTGTAAGCAGACAGCAAAGACTAGAGATTTTAAGAACTGTTATAACAGAAGTGATATGTATTTTCCACTTATTTGCATTTGGGTTTAATACAGTGATGAATTCATTTTCGATCTGATGACTGAGATTAATCTATAAGCAGTTTATGTCTGGAATCCTCTTTCAGCCTAAAATAAGCAAGAGTGGTAACATGCCCGACTAACATTATTCATCTGTGACAATTCGAGCTAATTTCAATTTCAGCTATTAATTCCAGCTGTAATTTTTCACTAAATTTGTTAGCTGGCAACCCATATTATAATTAAATATTCTCCGTTTTAATAAAGTAGGGAACACATGATGGTCAAGACACATGATGCACACAAACTTAGAAATATTTATTTGTCAGTTTCGTTATTATTTATGTTTATGTATTGGCTTTATTTGCTTTAGCTTATGTCTTCTTTGCATTCTCTTTCCATTCCAAGTCAGTTCGCCTGATGAACATATCTGAGAAGTTATTTGTGCCAGCATTCACTTTTTGTAAAATAAACTAAGTGCCAGTTTTTTCTCAAATTTGATGAGAAATAGTTGTAATACCTTTTTTAGATTACTGGGTTATATGTATGTATTCAAACATGAAGCGTAGTTGCAAAAACAATTATCTTAACTACCAAGACCTATGAATATAAGGAAAAAATTCAAATATCTCCAACATTTTAGACTTGAAAAAACCCACTGCAAGTTTACCATTATGCCTAGAGATCAAAGGGCGTTCTTGTCATTTTTAGAGTTAATCACAGGAGCTTGACACTTCTTATAAAATAATACTATGAAAAGAGAGAAACTTTGCCAAAAGTAAATCTGTTTTAATATCGAAGCATTACAAGCTTGAAAGTAAACTCTCACTGTCATTGTACCGAAGTTGAGTAGAATTTATCTATGTCGGTAGATTAATCATGATTGACTAATTGGCTTGACAGTGCATTGTTGGTATTATGACAACAAACAGTCCTTGACCTAAATAACTTACAGAGGAAAAGAGAGGAGTAGGATGCAAAGGTAAAGTAAATTCTATAACTAGGACAAAGAGTATTGTTGCTTAGGAGGGTTCTTCTGATTGTGTGTGTGTGCTTTTGTGTGTAATTACGAGAGGGTAAAGTACAGACAGGTACTGAGGTAACTCTGAAGAAAATAAAGTGAAGGTAACAAAGTTGGGAAAAGAAGGGAGATTAAAAAAAGAAGTAAGGATAATGTGTTAAGAGAAAAGAAAAAGAACAGTTACATTTTCTTTACAAGAGATGTTTCATCGAGAGAAGGAGAAATTTCTCTTCTCACCCACAGATTTTTGTCATAGTTGCTGCCAGAGTTGCTGCCTGCTGCTTTACAATGTGATCGTGTCTCAGAGGTGATATTACAGTTCTGATCAAATCATAAAGCGTTGCTTTTAGAGGAATTATGAGTTCATGTGAAATTTGTTAGAAAGTTTCAGCTGGGAAATTGATGGAGTGAGAAGGTCAAAACTTGTTGAAAAGAATTATTCACTTTTCTGTAAGAGAGCACTTCTATTACTGTACACAGCAACTTAAAGAAGTTTTGTGGCTTTTGATGAGGGCAGGCAAAGCGCACAAATTAAAGAACTGTTCATTACAAAAATAAGTTTTGAAATGAGATAGCAAAGTATTTTTCTTCCCTTACATATTTCTTTGCTATGTGCAAAAAAAAAAAAAAAAAAAAAAAAAAAGGGGGTGTGGGGGGGGTGTATTTTTAGAAAAGAACAATTCTTTTTTCTCTCTCAGTTTCACCCCTGGAGGTACTAAGAGCCAACACCTTTCCATCTTCTGCCTCCCTTCATGTAGCTATCCCTATTTTGGTCACTTCTGTATTTGACTGTGGGGTTGGGTTGTTTGGTTTTTTTTGTTTGTTTGTTCCTGTCTATAAGAACACAAAAGAGGTGTTTATCTTGAACAGGTGTCCTCCAGATCTCTCTTGATACTTTGATCTTTGTGAAGGTGAGAGCTGTATGTTTCTCCCAAATTTGAATTTCGAATTTGACTTAGTCCCTAAGTTCAAAGTCATATTCATTAATGCTAATGGTCACAATGCTTATAATCAGAACTGCAGGTAATTCACTAATAATGAATGTATTGGACTATTGGCTGAGCTTTAGTCTCAGTGAAACACATTAGTTTATTTTCTATTTCAAATTTGGGGTTTTCTGGCTTGGTTTGGTTTGTTTTTAAGGGAGAAGAGAACATCTTAGCAGAATTGCCAGAGATCTGATGAATCAAATGAGCAGAACACTGAATAGCACAGTGCTGATTGCATTCTGAATCAAAATAGAGCACATTGCATTTGTTTTGGTAGCACAAATACAGGTTTAGCAAAGAAGGATCACAGTTATTTCTGGATATTTTATATGTTTTTTTTTTTGAAAATTGGAATCCACAACTGTAGCCTTGGTGGGTTTTTTTCTATAATTTTAGGAGTAAAATGCAGCAGTACCTACTAAAACAAAGCTGACTTCTGTGGGTGCTAAATCCTACTTACCCTCAGTATGTTGCTGACATTTTTTCCCTGCAACTATAGAAATATGTTTATATGTGTAATAAAAGGATAATTATAAAATTCAAATAGAATGTTGGATTCTGCAGCCAAGTGTTTAGTGAGCTAGTAGGTACTGAGAGTGCTTTATGATTACATTTACCAACAGCATGACAACATACACTTCAGTGTATTCAAAGGAAAACATAATCAGGTAGCCAAAGGAGGACAATTATCTTTCATACTAATTGGCAAGTTCCTTTTAACCTTTAATTAACTGTGAATTTTCAATTGGTCTGAATCGTCTTGCTAGGCTTCTTGCTGGTAGAAGGTCATGGAAATATCTTTTCTCCTGATTGCACAGATGCAGTATAAATAAAATATAGGTGCATATACAATGTATAAGGTCATAATCTTCATTTGCACTTTGAAGTGTATGAAGTATAAAAATCTTACACTGCTGAAAGCACTGGTGCTGCCAGGAATCTTTACTTGCGGCTTCAAAAGGAAATTCAAACAGATTTTGCATTCTCAGTTTGTTTCTCCTGGCACATTTTGATACAATCAGCAGCAGTTACTTGAAAGGCTCAGAACTGATTAGCATAGAGCCTAATATGCCTTCTTTAGATGCCGTCCTAGAGAATATTCCCTGCAGAGCAAAGGTTAAGATGCACAGAAGAAACAAAACATCATTCTCCTGAGTGCTGAGTTATTCAGCATTCTAGAGACTGCTTCCTTTAAGGTGTGCTACTCCCTTTTTGGTGAATGGTTTATTATAGAAAACACAAGAGATGCTGCATTTTCAAAACGTTTCAACAGTTATATCTCTACAGACAGATATTTGAAAATGCAATATGTTCATGTTCATATCGATTTGTTATGTATACCAATGTATTTCATAGATGCAAAATAAACAGGCATACAGTGGATAGGAAAGGTTGTTAGAAAATGAATGGTTTGGATCAAAACCCCTTGCTACAAAAATTTTGCTGTTGTATGGACAGTTCAAATAAGAAAGACCTGAAACAACTCCCCCCTTTTTTTTTTTCCAGTTAAATAAAACAGGTAGTAAAACTATATGCATTATCTATGGAATTAGTAGCTTCATCTTTCCAGCCTTGGTCAGATTTCAGTTAAAAAGCACTGGAGAATCCTCTGACTTACACAATGATAACTGTGTCCTCAGAATCTACCTTACTTACAATCAACTTCTAATTTTTGTTGTGCTTTTGCCTTCAAATTGCACCTGCATTATGCAACTGATTGCATTTAACATATCTTTATGGAAATCATAGTCATATCCTACTCCCTTATTTTCCTGTTTTCTAGCCAAATTCTACCTATAAGATGCTTTCTTCCTTGCTTGAAACATCAATCACATATGTGTTCCGTGTTGTCTTGCTCCAAACTATTTACAGCAGCCATTAGGTGACTGTATCTTTGTATCAGTGGACTTTCTGATTGCATGAGGCAAAAGGAAAAAAGAAAATATACATAGTATGTTACCCAGATTGCTATTTCTTAGATATTCACAGAGTTATAGGGGTCATCAGAGAGATGGTCCAGTCTTATAAGTGGCAGTACACATCTCTGTGGTAAATAGAGAGAAGAGAAACAGAAGACCAGGCTAACTGTCCCTTCCCTTTTTCTTTCAGTGACTTACCTGATCTCCCATCTGCCTTGCTTACTGTATTCATAACCTTGCTGAATTCAGTCAAGAAGCCATTCCAGTACACTGTATATGATAAAAAAGCTATTTTGATTTTCAAAGAACATTTAAATATTTAAAAAGATCTCACTAGCATGTTGGTTCCCAAATTACTGTTATGCTCTTTTACAGCTGTATGTTAAGTAATGTTGATGATACCATTAATAACAGATTCATAGAATGAAAACATTTAAGAGTACATTTTACCTCTGCAAAATATGTTACTACCTATAATAAGTGATTGATTTTTTCATTTAGTAAATTTTAAATTCAGATAAAAATAATTTAATATGAAAAAAAGAAGAAAAAATATTTCTGATAAAGTAAGATTCTGACACCATTTTAACTACTTGTAAAATCTAAAAGGCATTCTTCAACAACAGCAGATCTGTGACTAAGTCTGAATGTTCCTTTTCTTTTTGTAGTATAGGTTACTTTGAAAACAAAGTGAACTAGTCACGAGGAGCTGGTCTCCTCTGCCTTTGGAAAGTACAGCAGCATATATCTCAGACTTGCTAAAATCAAGTGGCTCCATCTCAAGCTGCATGCCAAGCTCTTCATTCTAGTAGTGTTTTACAATATTAATAGATATGGAATATTTCAAACAGAGTCATATATTTGAGTTTATTGTGTTTCTATCAGTAGAGGACATGTTAATGCAATTACCAACTGAGTTAGATCTCTTCTTCATGTGTAGAATAAACACTATGTCACACAAATGGAGTGTCACCTCAGCAGTGTGTTAGGAAGAAACACTCATTCTCACTGGAACTTTGAAGAATGGAAAAGAAAACATTTTAGAAATTGGTTATATTTCTTGTGTAGGCCAGATCATTTTGATGGTATTCATATTGATGAGCATCTTTCCCTACAAGTAGTTCAAGTAAAAGAAATAACTTCTTCACTTCAGCAGATAGCATCTTCAAAATGCCACGTAGTCTAACAAATAGGAAAAATTCATCACCACCTAGAAGGGTTATTGTACAGTCTTTTCTTTTAAAATACTGGAATATGATTTAAGATCATGACAACTAATTACTAATTTCTAGCATGATGTTCTTCATCAGTAACTCCATTTCTTTTTCAAATAGTAGTTTTCCAAGGAAAGGAAAGAGATAATGAACAGAGTATTTGTCTTGCAGGTTGCTTGCTGGGGTGGTTTAGTGGAACACTTGTTTTTGGCTGGAAGAACTCTGCATTTGGCTAGAGGAACAGTATTCACCTAACCTTTACCTAAACTACTGTGGATGTGCTAATTTTATTGCTTTGTTACCTTTGAATGGCTCAAAATACTTCTACAACATCCAGTGCACTCCTTTTTCCCTAGCCATTTAGCAAAATAGGACTGAGAAGAACAAGTTCATTAGCTTCCAAGAATAGGAATATCTACCCCCTATTAATTTCTTGTGAGAAATTAGAACACCCTTCCTTCAGGGACCAATACGCTTTGTTTCTAATGATAGCTGTTGTCTGCAAAGATACGAGAACCAAGATTTTTTTTTTATAACCCAGGCTAATGATGTCACTATTTTACCTGGAAAAATTGTCAATCTTTTTACTTCCTTCCCACAATAAATTTCAAGTGGAAAAATGCTATTTTATCTCAAAAGCTATTATACTCTTTCACCACTTACTGTGGCTCAACTTGAGAGTTTAAAGAATTGCTGCAGCAGCAGCTGAAAAAGAACCAAGCCCTGCTGTAAGTGTCTAATCATGGTGTAAAATGAAACATCAGGCAGAAGCTCCCTATTTCTCTCTTGCATGAAGATTCATAAGCTGTAATGTATAAATCCTATTCCACATCTTTAGCTAGCTCTGCCTGTGAGCTGCCTCCTGGTTAATACAACTCTCTCACTTCCATAAAATTAAACGAATACAAGTTTACTTGCTAACAGTGGGGGCACATGAGGATGCAATAATGAACTGCAGCAATTTTCAGGTTTCAAACATAACGTTTTTTTCTATATATGATTTCTCTTTGTGGAAGTACCCATGAGAAAATTTAACCATAAATAGTTTTCTGAAGAAGAAATGAAAGTTCTCGCTATGTTAGGATGTGGCAAAATGCTATGTGAAAAATATGTGCAAATCTTTTTTCAAGCCCAAATCATTAATTAAGTGGCTTTAAAAAGTCATCTAAAGATCAAGAGCTGAACAAAATACAATTTGAAAGTCGAAGAGAATAAGGCAGTCACCTGTTACTGCCTTTATTTGCCTTTGGAACCAGAAAGCAGACCTTATTAGCAGTAGTGTGCAACTGTACTGTGCTGTGAGGTATGATCCTGTGGTGAGTGGATAAATGGGCTGAATTTGTT
This sequence comes from Cyrtonyx montezumae, assembly GCF_038088225.1. NCBI lineage: Eukaryota > Metazoa > Chordata > Aves > Galliformes > Odontophoridae > Cyrtonyx > Cyrtonyx montezumae. The sequence goes on along the minus strand of NW_027071914.1, from coordinate 5,592,330 downwards.
TTGGAAGTAGTTCATCACACAGCTTCTGACTGTTGCTTATTTTCTAAAAATACTTTGCAGCCTGTATTTGTTGGTATGCAGTGAAATAGAAGTACCTGACTCTCACAACATTTTTTAAACCGTTGCCGAAACATAAAGTCCGGGGGCCAGAACATCCTATTTTCTATTAGGGATGTCTCCTCTACTAAATAGTTCCTTATGCTGTGGAGCAGTTGGAAACACAGCAGATCTTTGTCTTCTGCTTAGACTTCCATAAACTGCTCAGGAGTTTAAACATATGGTAGTGTAGGGTTGGTATGGACGTGTATCCATCACTCTTTACACGTCTCTAGGATCACGATGGAGCAGTGGTCTCACAGAGCCATGGTGACACTGAACTGCAAAATCTTTAAGAATCCCAAACAAGATTACTTTCAAAGCAATTTAACTATCAAAGCTTTCCTTTCTCATGCTGGGAGGAAAGACAGAACTTCCTCACTGAAAGCCCATCAAAGATATGAGAACGTTTTTCACCTCCAGCTTTCTTGCCTTTGGACTTAGCTTTCTATATCTCTCCTTCAAGGGGTAACATGTTGGATCTAAACAAGCAAACTGTTGCAAAAATCAAAGACAAGTTCATAAGTAAAGTGTGATATGCCCTAAAGTAAACTACTGGATGTGATTTAGCAGTTAATCTGTTTGTGTAACACCTCATTAGGAAAAAACAAACCCTCACAAATTGAGAAGCCTTTTTTTTTTCTTTTAAGATCTTTCTTCGTCTTTCTCTTTAAGATAAGTGATTATACTTCTGCTTGAGAAATCATTGAACAACAGGTCAAAAACCACCAGGTGGTTGGATTTGCTTTTGTTCTAGTCTGTGTTTAAGATTTGGAGTGTTTTGAACGCATCGAGTGATCATTAGGGCTGTTTTCTTTGCATGTCATTCTGAAAGACTGGCTGAGAGGGCTGTGAAATGCAGGTGCCAGCTGAAAATTAATGAATTATAAGGATTGGCAGTGATGGTTTGTAAAGTATAATTTGCTGGTTATAGCTATGTTAATCTACTTCATTACAGCTTGCTTTCTCTAGAAAAAAAATATTTTCTTGCATTATTTCTTCTACAAAGAAGGTTTCTCTCAACTAAAGTAATACTCTGTTAATTTTCTTCGGAAGGGGCCTGCTTCTGTAAAGTAGAACTGTTGTTTTGAAGGAAAAGATGCTAATGCATTGTGAGATGTGTAACTTTCTCATTTCAGTAATGTACATTTTCAGCATCATAGCATCATTATTTTATTGTATAAAAGTAAAACTGGACCCATTTCCTGATATTAACTGGTTTGTACAAGGCTGGTCGAATCTGAGGCTTTTCATATTTTGGTCTTCTGTATCATCACCTTGAGAAAGCTAATGGGTACCAATGCCATATGCTAGAAAATATTGCAAAAAAAAAAAGTTTGGTTGTTTGCTTTTATGCTTTAAATAACTCCATTCAGTTGGGACTGTATTGATGCATCACACTCATTAGAGAGGGGCACAAGTGGATCGCTTGAAGTATACTCTGAACCAGCCTCTGGCTCTCAGAGTGCTCTCAGAATCTTGCCTATGTAAGGACGTCTAAATTTGGTTTGAAAAGGCTCAAAATACTGAAACGTTTTAAGGGCTTTACAGCCAGCTGCTTAAGTACTCTGTGACACAGAATTTGTGACCTTTTCATTATTCTTTCTCCAGTACCTTAAACGAATAGACACCTTGCTTTTCTGAAGGCTTAGAAGTAGTAGCATCAGTTCTCAGAATTCAGCTCTGACAGACAGTTGCTGACTGAAGTTTTCACTCAAACCAGCATCATGCTTGTAGGGAGCAGAAGTGAAACATGACATTTATTGGAGGCAGGAAGATCTTGACATATTCAATTTGTGATAAAATTGAACTGTTTGTTTACAAAGAAAACTAACGGTATTTGGTGGAGATAGATGTGGCTATATTTTCTGAAGGCAATGAGTTCTAGATTTTCATATACTCAAAGGTAGACAGAGAAGTCAACAGTGTCTGTAAAACACAAACACTGAGAACTTGTAGGAAAAAGATGGTTCTTCTGCTTTCATTGCAGGCTGCTCCCTGGGATTTTACCTGTGCAAGAAAACACACGTTAAAAAACTGAATTTGAATGCAGATAGCCAGGGGAAAAAATAATAATTATTTTTTTTTATAATATGTTATAACTATTAGTAATGATTGTTCAGAGCTAAATATTATCATCTGAATTCAAAGCAAATAAATGCTATCGTGTGTGAGCAGATGTTTTTATTTCTTTTTAACTGGACAGTGAATATCAGGAGGCTGTTCAATTTTGTTTTCAAATTGAATAAATAGTAATCAGAAATGTTTTCAGAATTTCAAGGCTGTGCACTTTTTCTGTGTTTACCTTAACCTCCAAGTGCATTATCTCACTTGGAACTCAGGATCTACGATAATGACAATTTACTTTTTTGCTTGGAGTTTAAGCTGTCACACATCATAGTAGATATAAGTTATTTGTCTGTAAAGCACAAGAACAGAGTAACAGTGTTGACCAGTTAAAGCTGGTCAGACAATTAATTTCATTTTAGTTTGTTTTCACTTTCCATTAATACCTCTAGCAAATCTCCTAACAAAGGAGATGGTGATGGTAGAATATTACAGTAGTTCAGAAGCACCCTGTGACTTTGGATGCTGTACATCTCTCAAGAGTTTCTTTTTCATATTTAATTCCTTCCTATCCATGGAAAATGTTGAAATACTACAATGGACACCTTTTTCTTTCAGTGTTTTTTTAAAGCTATTAGCAGCAAAATTCTTTGGATAGATTTGATCAACTGACTGTACAGCTTCTGAGGTGATGTTATTCATATCTTTTATGATATCTTATTGACCTAAGTCATTTATCTAATTACTGTGAACTATTTTTTCTTCTTTCACCATCAGTTCAGTATGTGAACTCTTTGATGCTGGAGCTATCTGTGTTGTAGAGCCCTGTATGTTTGTACAATGCCTATCACAGAGAGGTTATTATATTATTATTTAGGCATAACTCTGGTGCAGATAATAACAGACTCGACAGGCTTGCCAAGAAAGTGCAAAACTGTCACCATATTATCTTATTAACTGCTAGGAAACATCGTACATTCTCAAAAAGTTTAAATCAGATTAAATTATAGTAGAAAGTTCTCTAATTGTGAAATAATTCTTTGCTAGGAGGAGTAAACTTCCAATATCTTATGAATGGAAAAAAAAAAAACCTTCAGTTTGCGTTGCCAAAAAAAAGGCTCTCAACTTTATCGAGTCATATAAAGAAAAGGAAAAGAAAATCCAGTGACAGGAGACCACACTGCTGAACAGTCTTTGAACATACAATAATGTTAGTGCCAGACTTCCCTGCCTCACAGTGCCAAATTGGCACTTACTGTAATCCTCCACTTTCCTAGTGTTACACAGTCAAAAAAGAAACCAACCTGGAATGAGTGGAAAGTGTTCATTTATCTCCGGGGAAGGCTGATGCCAACATTTGAGAGGAGGATAAGGTGAATACAAGTCCAAGGGAAAAAAGGAGAGGGGAATAGAAAAGAGAGAAAAAGAAGAAAATGGAAAAAACAGAGAGCAAAAGAAATTGGCAGTGCAAAAACATACGAGAAAGAGATAATACAAAAGAAGATTTACTCTGGGAGTAATGGTTAAAGTCAAAGGTTTGCCATCAGTTCCTACCGTGAATAAAAATTGCATCTTTTCTCAGAATTATGTTCTGTTCTGAGTATTCAAATACTTTGTCAAGGAGGCTCAGCTTTCCTTGACAGAACTTCCCATTGAGTTATATTACACATCCTAAACAAAAGACTTTTCTTTTTCATGAAGTATCTTTCATTACAATGCTTTACGAAGTACCAGTTTTGAGGATCAAGAGAAAAGAGGAAAATGATAAAATATGGGTAGATAAAAAACATGCTCCTGAGCAAAAATCTAAGGGCTACATAATTGTTCTGTGGCACAGTGTTACCCCAGGAAGCAGCTGCTTAGAGTGTAACTATGTAGAATGCGTGGTGGGGTAGCATGTTGTCTTTTAGTACAACAGGTAAAAACCTTACAGAAGAACATCTTGCACCTTGCCTGTGCTTCATCTGTTAGGCTTAGCACTTGCACGTGCAGAGGAGGAAATGTGATCATGCAGAAACAATCTGAAAGTTGTTCTCTTCATCTATTTGGCATTACATTCTCTCATCAGTCATCAGGGATCTCGGATTCATCTGGACCGATGAAAGCTTGCTTTTGAAGAAAACAGAATATTTCTTTTATTTACCAAATATAGGAGGAATACCATTCCTGACTTTCTCAAAAGGTATAATATACCTTGAAGCAGCATATTTTATGTTCTGCTGAGAATCACACTGCAAAATGCAACGTGTTCTTATTTTTTTTCATTCACAGAAACTCAGGATTTGAATGTCTCTTTGTTAGGTAAAGGATAACAACCTCCATTACATACACTCATACGTACATATACATGTGCAACACCCCTCTGTGGATGAAACATACTTTTATTTATTTATTTATTTATTGAGAACATCAAGTTGTAAAGGACTACGTTGATGCTCAAAGTGAGAAAAAAATACAGAAAAGAAATATATATATATATGCAGATAATATATATACATATGCTCATATGCATATATATATATTATTTTTTACAAATAATTCTATAGATCATTTTGGCATTTGTTGGAAGAAAAAAAAATCCAGCAGAAAAGCCAAAAAAAACTCTTCTATTCATTAATCACTTCTTACCATAAATTTAAAGATTTTAATGAAACAATGTAGTTTCTGAGAAAAAAAAAATATTTTATCAAAAGACAATTTTCAGTGTAAGACTAAGGCTTTTGCTCTGACTTGAATGATCAAATTAATAAATAATTGGGAATTTTTGTGTCCACCACAGACGCGTGCACTTACGCACACACACCCCTGGATCCTCCCTCTCCTTCATGTACAGTGAATCGTGCACTAAATGTCTGCCAGAGTGTTTCCAATTTTAATTTTGTTTGGGTGATTTGCTGTTACCTTTTTTTTTGGAGAGAAAATCTTCAGAGCTGTCATAGGGGAAAAGGCAGCAAAGATGTGTCATATAAATTGCTATGGGAATGCTCGAATTCAGTGGCAACCTCCACTCTAATGAAAAGGATCACATTTGAGATGGGATCATTAGCTTGACATTAGGACTTGTTAGTTCATTCTGGAGAATTAGTAAGCTTCTCCATAAGCACAAGGTTTAACTCCTCTTGTGGTAGAAAGAAAGGGCCCCCTAAAATCTATCCAGATCAGATTTGCATTTACCTCAAATTAATCTGTTGTTTTTTATGCTATGGAAACAATCTACACTGTTTCTCAGTGGGAGTTCCAATTTGCTGCGAAGTGTGTAACACAAGGCGAGGAGGAGGAAATGGCACAAAGTGGCGAAGTAAATCATTTGGAATACCATTGACTTCCAGGGTGGTCTGGGTTCCTAATTAAGACTATACTTTTTTGATTATTACTTTTTTTTAAAAGATCACACAGTCTCATATACAGTCAGTCTCTTAGATTGTGTTGTACCTCTTGCTGCTCCATTGCATCATACTTCCTTTCATGAAACTTCTGTTCAGCAATCAATTATGATGTTTTATTCCTTTCTGAATTCAAAGTTTCCATTCTGGACAAATAGCTGGGATTTAAAAAGGGAAAGGGAGAAGAGACTGGAAAGATCTTCAGTTGTTAGCTTTTCTTCCACTATTGTATTTGACAAGGGAATCCTGTACAGGTGATTTTAATAGTTCAGTCTGTGCAGGACATTTATAGTATTCCTGTTGCTTTCTGCATGCAAATGACAAGCTGCTGCCAGCTGTATGGTATTTGCTGCAGCTTCAGGGACACGAGGAATTTTCATCCATTGAGCTTTGCCCAAACCAGTGAACTATTCCCATCTCCAGTGTTGGTAGTGCCCTTATTACAGCAGAGCTGACAAAGGCTGTGTGAATTGCGAGCTGCCTCTCTTGTTTATTGATGGACTGATATTTGGGAATGGACCAAAGCAATGATAAAATAAGTACAGTTAATTTTCTTTTTCCTTCCTTTCTTCCTTCATTCTATTCTCATTCTCTGATTTTCTCTTATCTACCTCCTTATTTTTCTTTCTCTTCTTTTTTACCTTCATATTTTTCCTTTCCATTACTGGGGGTGAAGTTATGGCAAATAAGGGGACATGCAGAGCTCAGTTTATAAATGTGAGACCACTGGGAGAAGGAGCTGAAGTAATTGAATCGGATTAGACAAACCAGCAGAACAAAGTCACATTCCGTGAGGTTTTTCCAGTATTCAGTAGATGGATAGTAATTATTTAAGGATTAGTGCAAGTCTAAGATGTGGTCCACTCTGAATACTCTTCACCATATATAAACAAAAGCAAGATGTAATATATGCTATTTAAGCTTCTTTTTATCTATAATAGATTTCTTCCATAGCTGCAGTAACTTGAAAAAATCCTCCATGGTGAGTAAGCACTCTTACTGTTTTTCAATAAAGAATTACATCCTGTAAGCTTTAATTCTAAAAAGACTCTAAGGAGAGCTTAGTTAAAGATACTTACTTTAGCTTTAAATTATGTCCACCCTCTTCTAGTCTCTTTGTGTATCCGAGGTAAGAAAAATATCTTCAAATTCAGGTTTAATCTTTAAAAAGATTTTTGGTATCTGTATTTTTTGTGGTTTGTGAGGACTTCCATCTTCACAGTCATACTTACTTTTGGCCATATTTTTAGAAGTGACTTCTAAGTTAAAGTTACCTTGATTTGTATTCTTTTTTTTTTTAACTAACTGTAGTGACTACAAAAGTACATTAGCCCACAGTAGTTCTTGGTATTCCTCGATATAAAGTCTGATGGTTTTTTTTGTTTTGTTTTGTTTTGTTTTTCCATTTCTGCATCAATATTCGGGTTGTGTTATAAATATTACTTTGGATGCACTATCTCATCATATCAAAAGTACCAGAAGAATAAAGATTTGCAGTAAGCTGTAGTTCACAGTTGATTCTGTGGAGTAACATGAAGAAGTATAATGATGGATGAATAATAATGATGCTATGGTTGTGATTCCTTGCTCTAGTTTCATTTTGGAAAGTATTGGAGTAGTTCAGACTTGGATTGCATTTATTCCCAAATGCCCTCTGCTTTTTTCTATTTTCCACATACTTGATTTAATAAAACTTGTGTTGTGATTTTGATTTCCCTCTCCTCTCTGTATCATAAGTGAAATAAGGGTTAAATCAAACAGGTGACCACACCATAGATTTACTAAGAGTAAAAAACTTTTATTACTTAAGCATGAGCAAAACAGTGTTCATGCCTGAAAATTCATTCATAAACTGCTCCTGTAAAGTTCTGCTCTTCTAACCTACTGGTACCCTGTCATTTGAGACATTTCAGGTGGGTTTTGTTCATTTTGAGCCAGACAACCTTGATGGCTCTTACTATTGCCTGTAATTGTTCAACAGGTTTGAATTCACTCAGACCTGTGAATTTTCTCTAATTCTGTTGCTTTTAAGGCTAGTGTTCTATGAATAGTAAATATTATGGACCGTATGGAATTACAGTGGGGATGGATATTGGGCCAGGTTTGAGCGGGGAGGAAACAAGATAAATATTAGAAGGTTAGAAGGCAAAGCCAGAGGCAAAGGAGTGGGAGGTTGAGAAATGACAGTAGTCCTTAGGAAATACTGAGGAGACAAGAAAAAAGTGAATTATTTTGTATTAAAGTCAATTGACCATCTGTCAACCAAGATCACTTATCATTTCTTGGCCTCTAGATAGATGGAATATGACTAGATGTTTTACTATGACAAGTTAGCTTCATTGCCTAGTAGAATCTGATGATATTTAACAGGGATATCATGTCATGTAGTTACACAGTAAGATTTCTTTCCCAATAATTAGATGTTATCAGTAATGACCAAAATACTACCACTCTTTTTCACTATAAAGAATTTTATTGTTATCTTTGGTTACATGGACCATTTTCAGCTGCTTAGGCAGGCCTTAACAATAATATTTATGTTGTCTATTCACTGGGACAATTAGACCATTGCCAAATGAATTAAAAATACTTGAAATTTCTTTTTATCAAATAATATTTACAGAATTTTTAAAAGCAGGATTTTTTTTTATTCATAAATGCTTGTTTCTCAGTATTTTATGTCAATATCAGCGTCTCTCATTTCCCCATATTACTTCTTGAAAATGCTCCGTTTTAAAAGTTGAATGCAATCATGAGCATAAGTCTGAATTATCCAACTACTAATATTGATTTCACTTCTGGAGTATTATATATCAAACCACTGTTATGTACTTGAATAACTGCACGTGGAATATTCAGAACTTTCACAGAATGGTTGGAGGGGATATGTAAAGATTACCTGGTCCAATCCCTTTTATTAAACATATTATCTAAAGTGGCCTGGAAAATATGGTGGATATATAGAGTCATAGAATCTCCAAGGTTGGAAAAGATCTCCAAGATCATCCAATCCAGCTGTCCACCTGTCACCATTATTTCCCACTAAACCATGTCGGTGCAACATCCAAATGTGTCTTGAATTCCTCCAGTGTCAGTGACTCCGCCACCTCCCTGGGCAGCTCACTCCAGCTTCTGAAACACTCTCTCATAGAAGAAGCATTTCTTAACATCCAGCCTGAATTTCTCCTGGCACAACTTGAGGTCATTACCTCTAGTCCTTTTGCTAGTTATATGGGAAAAAGGGCTGACCCTAGCTCACCACAATCTCCCTTCAGTAAGTTGTAGAGAGTGATAAGTTCCCCCCCGAACCCTATGTTCCAGACCCCTCACCATCTTCGCTGCCCTTCTCTGGACATGCTGCAGGGCCTTGGTGTCTTTCTGTAGTAAGGGGTCCAAAGCTGAACACAGCCACTTGAAGCGTGGCCTCACCAGGGCTGAGTATAAAGGGACGATCTCTTCCCTTCTGCTGGCAATGCTATTTCTGATACAAGCCAGGATGCCGTTGGCCTTCTTGGCCACCTGGGCACACTGCTGGCTCATATGCATCTGAACATCAAGCAATATCCTCAGGTTTATTTCCTCTACACAGTCTTCCAGCCATTCTGCCCTAATCCTGCAGCGCTGCCTGGGGTCACTGTGGCCAAAGTGCAAGACTCAGCCTTGTTGAACTTCATCCTATTGGTTTCAGCCCAGCTATCCAGCCTGTCCAGATCACTCTGTAGGACATTTTGAAAAAGGCTTAAAAAGATTCAGGGTCTTTGTGCTTGTGGAACAGATGGAGATTGTAACTTTAAATTTGTTCTGAGATAAACTTCTGTGAGACCAAGTAGTGGAACATAAAGAAATAGACAAATCTTCAAGTACAAGAATTCCTCTTCCATCTTAAAGCAGGTGATGCAGGCTCAGAGTCAATCAAAACTGAGAGGAAAATATCCTAAGTTTAGTAATTGTCACTTACAGCATGCAAGAAAAAAAGAAGTTGAAAGGTACTATTGAGTAGAGGGGATCTTACGATGAAGAAAAGATAACTTATTCTACCTAGGAAACATAATACTTGACAAGCCTATGAGTACCAAATACGTTAATAATGTGGGATGATAAACAGTATTGTCTTCCTACAAGGAAATGAGGAAGGGTGATAGGCCAACTCCTGACACATGGAGGATGGATGCTAAAAATTCAAGGTCAGTTGAGCTTTCAGTAAACTGTTGGGAACATCAATGTTTGTTGATAGACTGATAAGCCAAATAAGATTTGATTTCTTATGTTAGTTAAAATAAATAAATAAATAAATAAAACACGTAAAATATAAGCCTGTAATAAGCAACGTATTGAACAAAAAGGATTCACACAGAAAGTAATTTTGTGTTATGAGTACATACCATGTAGCCAGCAGAAGCAGTACAACTGCCCTTACCTCAGAAGTGACAAGATTTGCTACTGTTATATGGACAGAAGAGGTATTTACTTAGACTGAAGCCAGGGTAATTGCCTGTCTAGGTAGGACTGCTGCCCAATGTGTTGCATTAGTAACATGAAAAAATATTAATACAGTGTTACAACCTTTCATTTGTGATCTCTGGTGCCACTTCTGATGAGAGAAGGTCTGAAGGCATGAAAACTTTCCACCAACTCTGCTTTCATCAGGAGATGTTTCTACTGTCTGTGTGTATCAGACTTTTGCTATAATTGGCCCTACCAATTTTGTTCACACTTCAGCTGTGCAGAATATGTAGCACAGAAGTAACAGGCTGTCTTGTGTTGATAACAAGCTTTTTAATAAATCACTCATGCTTCCTATAATAATAAGACTTTCTGTTGTGTTTTCTTCTCAGAAGTAAAGAGAAAACAGTTCTGCCACCTGTATTGTCATTTTCTTGTCTGTTTCATTTTTGTTCTTTTGTGGCATGACATGATGCAACATAACAATAAGATAGAAAAACTGCCGTTCTTTATTTCTTGCTTTCTATCTGACATGCTATTGTTATTTCAGAAGTCATAGGACCAAAGAGGGATGGATTCAACTGAAAGACATGGAAAAAGGGGCAATGGTGTACAGAGGGGTCCAGAGGGAGGTAAAGAAGCAAATAAAACAATGATAGGCAGGAAAAAAAAAAAAAAAAGAGTAAGAAACTGTTTAAATGTTAAACAGTATTTATAACCCTTAAACATACTTCACCATATATTTTATTTTTCCTTTTGTTTTTCTTTTCGTAGTTATGAATGAGCTCTTGAAAATATTTAAGTAGCTCCCATTGATTAATTGGCCTTCACATTTTACTGCTTAAAACACTGACAGAGTGGAGATTGAGATCAGATATAAGAAACATTTTTTTACAGTAAGGATGGTGAGGTACTGGAGCAGGTTGCCCAGAGATGTGATGGGCACTTCATCCTTGGAGACATTCAAAGTCAGCCTGAATGGAGCTCTGAACAACATGACCAAGGTGTTAACTGCCCTTGTTCACTGCTGGGGAGTTGGACTCTATGACCTTTAAGAGTCCCTTGCAACTCAAATAATTCTGCGATTTCGTGATTTTAAAAATATAAACTTTCTCTTGCAACACAATTGTGCCAGGCCTCATAACAGTTTGAAGACAATGGAACACATTGCCAGTCTTAGCTGAACTGTCCTGCCACACTCACTGTATAGTCTGGCTTTGGTGCTTTCTGATTTCCATCTGTTTGAGTTCGTGAACAATGAACTGCATGGGCAATGTTTTCCTACCAGCAATTCTTGGAAAGTTAGGTGAGTCACATCTGCTGATGCAGATTTTTATGGATGAGAAATACAGGTTCTTCTTCATTGCTGGTAAAAATGCATAGCCAATGGTAGTGACTGTGTTGAAAAATAGTCCTTTGTAGCTGAGTTTGCACCATCAAGAAGTGTTATTGTGTTCTTTGTATCTGTTGTGGTTTCCATGGAAATAAATAGGAAGCATTACTGTTGCTGTGAACAAGATATAATTCCACAGTGTTTATTTAGCCTTCTATAGTCAGAAGTACATCTCTTCATTTTCCACTCTGTTTTTTTTTTTTATACTGAAATGCTTATATGGAAAAAAAATTGTACTCCACTTGCATCACATAAGCATCAGAGTATCCAGTTGAGGAAAGATTTCAAAAGTTCATGTTGATACAGTTGGCATTATCTTGAGGTTAAGAACTGTATTTTCAAAGACAGATAAGTAGGCAGTGGGATACTGAACATCTTAAAAGCATGTAAATTCAGTAACAGAGGCTCTAAAAAAATCCCCCTAGGCATTACTTACTTACCTGCTTAAAGAGCATTGAAAGTCAAGATTCAGAACATAGCGGCCCTGGATATGTCCTGGATTTTATCTCTTCCTTTCCATCTACTACTTCCATCTCTTAGTACCTAAGGTATTACACAAAGAGCTTAGAATTATATGGAAAAATCAGTAAGGTTCTTTCACTGCAGTTTGAAAAATAAAGCATCCATGATACAATTTAAGATGCAATGCAAGCCAACTAGTAAAGAATTTGATTGTTTTGGTATGTCAAGATGCATTTTAAGCATCCTATAGTGCAATTTAATGGCTAAAATAGTATTGGTTAATCTGATATTTCAGAAAATGTTAATAAAGCAATACTGGTATTGCCTTATTGAATACAATTTTGTTCCAGTTATATTGATGGATAGAAAGTTTCATAAGCTGTATAGTTTTAGAAACTGAAGTTCATGACAACACGCAGCACGTGGGACCTATTCTTGGTCTTGGTTTACATTTTACTGTATGATTAAGTAACGTTTTACAACTAGACAGTATGCTTTTGTGCTAACAAGGAACATCCAGCAAACTCCTTAAGAAATGTTAATTTAAATAACTGAAACATCAAAACCTCCTTTACCATGCTTTGTAGATTGCAAGTTTTTCAAGTTTAGTTTTTTTGTTTGTTGCTCAAAGATCTGCTTCAATATTATTAATACCAAAGAGAATGCTAATATTTATGCTATCCGTTGGACTCCTAATAATCTCCAAGGAAGAGGCGCTAGTGTCCAGGGAGGACTTTAAAATAATTTCCTATTTCAGAAATGTCTGTGGATGAAGTACATAACTACTAAAATATTAAAAATAAGGCTGAACAGATTCATCCGTTGAATGGTAGTATTGACTGGGGATAGAGTCAAATTTATTCTCATCTAAACCGACCTTTATCTTCTTTGTATAAACACAGTCTAGTAAGTCCTGTTGAGGTAGAACCTTTTCATTGTTCACCATGCATGCACCTCAGCTAGTCTTGCTTTCTCTAAGTGTATCTTTATCTTTCCCAATTAAAATTTTCATCACTTCTCTGATGAAGATTATTGCTGACTTTCTTTCTTCATATTAAAAATGATGTAAAAGCCTTCTTTCCTTTCATTTTATCTCAAATGCAAATAATCATTTCTTCTTGTCTCACAGAAAGTTCATCCCTTGAATCTATATGAAGGAACACTGGCAACAAAGGACTCTAAATCTTGTGCTGAGGCTGCTTTGGAAGAGATTGTTTTATTCCTATACTAGCACCTTGATTAGATATTCTTTTTCAGACAGGTCTTATGAATCCAGCTCCAAAATACATGAAATGTATTTCCAGATTTTGTATTTTCTCCACCCCCTGCTTTTCTAGATGAAGTATTGTTGAACCCCCCAGATTTCCTATTAAAACAGCTGAAGACACCCTTATTCTTAATTATTATTATTTTGGTCTGCAGACCTTAAATAACGGACACCCAATAACCTTAAGAAGTGATCTTTGTGAATGAGAAAACTGAATGTTAAAGGTTCTTAGATATGAAACCTATAATTCAGACTGTCTGACATCAAATCACACTGAACTGCTGCTCTTTAAGAAGTACACTACCCTCAACGATGATGACATTAATGGATTATAGGAATAAGATTGTAATATTTAATTAGGTTGCAAAAACAGGGCACATTTGGGAAACTTTTACTGGAGCCCATAGAATCATAGAATCATAGGGATTGGAAGGGACCTCAAGAGATCACTGAGTCCAACCCCCTGCCAAAGCAGTTCCCTACACCAGGTCACACAGGTAGGTGTCCAGGAGGGTCTTGAATATCTCCAGAGAAGGAGATTCCACAACCCCCCTGTGCAGCCTGTGCCAGTGCCCCGTCACCCTCACCACAAATAAGTTCTTGTGCACATTCATGTGGAACCTCCTGTGCTGCAGTTTCTGTCTACACACACTTCTGAAAAGAGTCTGGCCTCGCCACTTTGTCCCCCACACCTCAGATATTTATAAACCTGGATCAGGTCCCCTCTCGGTCTTCTTTTCTCAAGGCTGAACAGACCCAGTTCACTTAGCCTTTCTTCATAGGGGAGATCCTCCAGGCCCTTTACCATATTTGTGGCCCTCCACTGGACTCTTTGCAAGAGATCTCTGTCTTTTTTATACTGGGGAGCACAGAGCTGGACACAGTACCCCAGATTACGCCTCATCAGAGCAGAGCAGAGGGGGAGGATCACCTCTCTTGACCTGCTGGCCACGCTCTTTTTAATGCATCCCAGAATGCCATTGGTTCTCTTGGCCACGAGAGCACACTGCTGGCTCATGGTCAACCTGTCGTCCACCAGGACACCCAGGTCCTTTTCTACAGAGCTCCTCTTCAGCAGCTCATCCCCCAGCCTGTACTGGTGCACACAATTATTCCTCCCTAGGTGCAAGACTCTACACTAGCTTTTGTTAAATTTCATCCAGTTTCTGACTGCCCAGCTCTCCAGCCTGTCCAGGTCTTGCTGAATGGCAGCACAGCCTTCAGGCATGTCAGCCAATCCTCCCAACTTCGTATCATCAGCAAACATGCTGAGGGTGGCCACTATCCCCTCATCAAGGTCTTTGATGAAGATGTTGAACAAGACTGGACCCAGCACGAACCCCTGGGGGACACTGCTGGTTACAGGCCTCCAACCGGACTCTGCACCGCCAATAGCAACCCCCTGCACTCTGCCAGTCAGCCAGTTCTCAACCCACTTCACTGTCCACTCATCTATCCCACACTTCCTTAGCTTTGTTATAAGGATTAATATTGCCTGTCGACTTCATCGCTATTTCATTCTCCACTTGCCAACAAGTTGCAAATTGGTTCTAGAATTACAGTTCTGACATATCATTAATCAGACGATAAATATGAAACAGCTTGATGAACCTTGGTATAAGAAACACAATTCCAAATAAAAAGTCATCCCATATGTGTCATATTTTGATAGGGCTTTGTATAATTCAGCAAATTGTATCATAAATTTTGGCAAAAGAGACTGTGGAGCTGTCAACTTAATTTTTTTAAATGAAAAAGCTCAAAAGATAGTATTAGTTCCATGTCACACAGAGTAATCCTACATTTTTCTGCTTTTATATGGATTTAAATATTTTTTCAGTAATGAGTGTCTAATCCTATGAGGGTAGGTATGCACTTAATTTGACACTTTAAAGTTTCAGTATTTCACATCTCTGTTCTGATCCAGCTGTCCAATCAGTCTTTCTTCTTTCAGTCTACATGGCCATTCTTTTGTTCAGCCAGCTTCAGTCAGCATATTAATGGGATGATATCAGTAATGACTTTGAACCTAAGAGGACAAACAAGAACTTTGCTCTGAGGATTGTGTTTTTATTCACCCTTTTCCCCGTCTCTTATCATTTTCCCTTCTCAAATGTTAGCAATGAGCAGGCATCACTTAACTACGCAGTGTGCTGCTGAATAAAAAATGCCTAGTAATATAGCACCGTAGAACTTACTGAGCGGGAAGATAGTGCATTTTAAGAACAGAGGAATGCTTCATGAAGTGTCCTTTCACTTTGATCTTGCTATAGATCAAGAGTAATGGACATAACAATAGCAGATGCAGTTCAAAATGGCAATGTGAAACTTTTTGATCTCCTCCATTACTTTCCTCCTTCCTCTTTTCCCTTCCCAGTACTCACAGATTTCCACTAACTACAGATCTGGAGTGACTGTTCTACTGCATTTCAATTGGGAATGGAGAGCACCTGTTGAGAGGTGGAAAGTGAGAATGCAGTCAGAATCCTTGTACTTTCCTCCTATTGTGTGAAGGAGCCTGCTCAGGCAGCACAGCTGAGCTCTGGCAAGTGTAGGAAGGGACAGAGAGGAGACAGAGCCTCAGCAGTCTGGAATACTGGACAATAAGAGATGGTTGTAGGGCACAAGATTTTGACTATAGGTACTGCAGTAACAGTCTGCTCATCCTCAGCATTTTCTTATTGTGTTTCTCACTGCATAGAAATACATTTTGTTATACGCATTTCAACTGCAGTGTTGTTGTTTTAACAGTTTAGTCATGATGTTTGATGAGAAGTAATGGCCTTCAGTTGCTCCGGAGGAGGTTTAGTTTGGTTATTAAGATTAATTTATTCTCGGAAAGAGTGTTGAGAAGGTGGAACAGGCTGCTCAGGGAGGTGGTGGTTTCATTGTCCCTGGTTTTCAAGAAGAGAGTATATGTAGCACTGAGGAGCATGGCTTATTGGGCATGGAGGTGATGGGTTGATGACTGGACTAGGTGATCTTAGAGTTCCTTTCCAACCTTAATGATTCTGTGATTTTATTCTTATCTGTTCCCTGCTTGAAACACATCCTTTGCACGTTCCTGGCCTACAGGAGAATGAGCAGCAGCAAGTGCTTCAAACTACATGTGTACAGATTGTCCAGATAGTGTTATTCTCCAGCAAGTAGCCTTTCCGTTAGTGGATTTCTTTTTTTTCTTAGAGGAAGGAAATTTTGTACTGTTAGCCCCACAAAAATAATGACATTAAAGAAAACTAACCAATAAATCTAAATACTTGTCAGATGAAAGAAATAAGTTAACAGTTATGAGTAACTCTTTTTGGCCTGGGACAGGATAATTTTTCACCATTGAAAGAGTAAGTTAGTAAGTTACTGATTACACGGAGCTATTAGAGCTATGTATTAATTGCAGATATGTATATAAATTATATAATATATTTAATATCAACAGTAGTTGTGGAAGTACAGTGTTGAGATCAATTCTCAAGCAGTGAGTATCTTCATTGCCTATTGTAGAGGTAATGCCTGGTGTAAAGTGGTTATATGAATATATGTATGTTGTCACCAGCATGCTAAATCCCATAAAAGAAATGCTGTGACATATTCTCTTCTTTCCATTCTAATTGCTATGGCAGGGTTTGTAATAGAGGGAGTGGATATTGCAGTCTGTCTTGGGTGTGTGTCTGTTCTCAGGCTTATCTGGAGTTTTTGATCTTCACAGTGTACTGCTTGTGCCTTTTGTCCAGAATTCTTTTAAGCTCTTCTGTTTGTATCTAAGCATGAACTCTACTGGGCAGTGTTTAGATCTTCTTGTGTTTTTGAAATAATCCTATAATCCTTTTCTTTTTATAGTTGTAGCATAATTAGATAAACACTATATGTACTTACATTTTGCTTTACAGACACATTGAGTACCTAAAGATCACACTACTTTGTCATAAAATCAAGACATTACGTAAGTTAAAAGTCATTACAAATTTAAAACAAGTACTTTTAAAGGCTTGTGTTCCAGGACAATAATGTAATGGAAACTCCTTTATCTCTACCTACCCAAGAAAGATATTCCTTGTTATTGGCCTCTAAGTAATAGGGGCAACATGTTGGGGCAACCTGTAGAGCATATAAATGCATGCACTTTAGGCTGCTTGAACGCTCACTTTATGTCTGAGTAACTCTGAGATATTGTAAGCATATGTGTGTGTATAAAGTAATGTGTAAGTATTTTTGTTCAGTGTTTTGTTGTTGTTGTTGTTTGTTTGTTTGTTTTTAATTAGTAGGGAAATAGTCCCAGAAATTTAAGCATCAGAATTAACTTTCTGGCTTGTCTTTTATAGACAAATGTCTAATATATTATATTTCAGGAACTAGCTATGTATTCACAGACATTTGGAGGGGTAAAAGAAGTGTGAGAGACAGTGAATGTTGTGAATCTTCTCAGTGTATCAGTTCCAGAAACAGTTACATTAATGAGTGTTGAACAGATCTAGTGTGAGAATGGCCAAAGCACTCACTTTTTCAATTTCATGTGATATAATGAAGGAAAAACTGTTGGTTTAATTTTTTATTTTTTAAAAAGAATCTTCTGAATATCTATTCTTTAGATTAACATGTCAATATCTTTTTTGTTAATGAAAAAAAAATAGTGACAGAGTCTGTAAAGTAAAATACACTGATTTTTCATAAAGCAGTTACCTGTTATAGTAAAAAAACAGCAATTTTCATCTTAATCTTTTTCCTTCTGACAGAGGATAGTGTAAATCTATTTTATATTAAGCCTTAAATACATGATCCATGAAAACTAATCAGATGACTCAAAACTGTGTGATCGCATTTACCCGATCCCTCCAAAGATATCAAGATGTTGCATCTTAAATAAATATGCTTGTAGTACTGTCTATACTGCAAACTGTAAAATAAATAAGGAAGCTTGTGTGCAAAAACTTGTCTCACTGGATTAGCAATGATTTCAGTCTGGGTTAATTTACTCTACTGAGAAACAAACTGAATTAATCTTCATGGATTTGTCATGCGTTCAGTTTTAGCATGGTTCAGCTGCTTCTGAAGTCTGAAATAGTTCATTCAAAATTAACTTTATGTTAGTGATCTAAGAATATCCACAAACAAAATTGTGAGAGTTTCACAATTGCTCTTTCCTCAGTCAACTTTATTCTGTTTACACAAAAGGATTTGTTAGCTTTTATCAGTTTTTAAATAACATCTGTCAATTTAGCATGGCTGACTACTGATTAGCATCTTTTCAGCATAAAAAAGATGAAGGGGAGAATATACTAAGTTTATATTTTGGGGGGAGGGATAGGAAAGGAAAGCTTCAGAATAATAACTGATAATTGTGAAAATAAATATGGATAAATCCATATTGAATGAATCTCTTTCCTGTGGCTGATTTCGGAATTTATTCTAATTGAGTTTTAAATGATGCTTTAGTTTTGATTTTTTGAGTTGACTACAGTATGGATAGATCAGTAAATGGAAAGGCCTTACTCATACAGTGTGAGAGCTTTACTCTGAGGGAAAGAAGGGTAAACATCATTTAATTTTAATAAGAAAGGAAATAGTAATAAATACAATATTGCTCAAGCTGAGAAATAGAGTGTGCAATTAGAATCGTAGAATAATTTAGGCTGGACTGACCTCAGCAAGCCTTCCAGTCTAACCCTCACTGAGAGGAGGCCTAGCAACATGGGTCAGGTTGCGCAGGGTGCAGAAGGGGGAATGGTTTAGATCTCTCATTCTTACATCAAGTTGAGAGATATATGCATATTTTTTGTTTGTTTATTTGTTTAAAGTCAGCAAAAAAAAAAAACAACAGCATTTTGTTTCAAATATTTATTAATTTATGCTTCTTTCAATCAAGAACACAGTTTGCTGGAATAAAAATAAATTCTAAAGATACTGGACATGCAAGCAACATTCATCAGATTTAGCATTTACTGTTTTTTCCCTTTTCTATTGGCCTCTCCAATGAGTTTTGCTTTTAAGATTTTGGAGGATTAATCCAGTGTATCTCTCTAGCTTTGCCCTCTGTGATCTCACAGGATAAACTTAGAATTAATTCCTCATACCCTTTCTGATGGAGGAGATAAGCCTTTAGATAAAATGTTATTTCAGTTGCTGTCTTATCCGGATGTTTGAGCTGCCAGTTAAATTGTAAATTAAAGGCTCAAAACTCTGGATTATGGACTCCAGCTTCATTATTAATGAAAAATATGCCCTTTTCACAGTTTGTCATTTTCCTGTCTTCCAAAAAACTGTTAGAAATATTGTGATTCTTTTTGCTTTTCCATTTAAACAAAAGACAGACACAGTGATTCAATCTTTTCCTTTTAGAAGGCTAAGTTTCTACCATGAATAATTGATTTGTGCCTATTCTGTCCACTTGAATGACCAACCTATGGAAATGTGAAGTTACTTCCGTAAGTTTCTTCTGGCTTTGGAACAAAGAGACTGAATCAGACTTTCCTTGTTATACTTGTCTGCAAAGTTTGTGTCCCAAATCATAATGTGACAGAAATTTGTCCTTTACCATTAAACTTTGTATACAGCCTGTCAGTTTTCCTACTTCCATTAGGTACTTTTCTCAATTACACAGTGGAGATTTATCTCAGTAATTTCTTCATACTTTTAAATTGAGACAGATTAATGAAAAAATAAAAATTGATCATATTATTTCAAAGCTATCTTCTTAATTGTGCCTTCCTGTAAAGACAGTGATTCTTTATAGAATGCTACATGTATTTACAGCTCTGTTTCCATGTGAAATCTTTGTGAAGTTACATTTTAGATATTAAGATGGAAATTTCACTACAGAAGTCTTGCTTATTCATAAAGTGCATAAAATATTGGTTGGTTCAGATACAAACTCTAGCACTTTTTGTGACTGCAGTATTATGTGGAAAGGTTTATGGAAATAAATAATTTCCTGTTTGAAAGTCTACCTGATAGTGTTTGTCATCTTCAGAGGTTTTCTTGTTCAGTACAAGCATGATTGGTAGACTAGACCAATTCAGTGGGGTTACACAGTGATCAGCCAAATAACTGAGAATTATAACAGTTCAGTGATGTGTGTATATCTGCTCATTTTATCTCTTTCCAAATGATTAGTTCTTCAAGCTCTGTTCCAGTTTCTCTTTAAAGGCAGCGATTCCCTGAGGCAGAATGCATGCTGACCTTCTGTGAGGGGCCAAGTCTTTTTCTCTGCAGTTCACTCAAGTTGGACTGTCATGTCAGCTTGCTGCCTTCAGCCTCTGAAATTAGCACTGCTGCATGCTGCTTAGGTACTGTGGTGCATCCCACAAGTGTTCTCATTTTTTATGTACTCACATGTTAACTGACCTCGCAACTCTTAGTGTTGGAACCACTTACTTGAAGAGTGAGGTATGTGGTAGTTAGGCTCCTTTATGGATTGGGACTGTTCTTAGTGAAGCATTGTAGGACATTTTGGAATGGAAAGCATTATAAAATGTGCATTATTAATAACAGCATAAGTACTTTGTGATAGCACACATGGCTTATTGATGAAGGTGACATGAACTGTGTTGTTATAGACACTCTGGAAAGGATATAAGGCTGACACATTACAAACAAACAAACAACTCACATATATTAGGCATACAGTTTTACAAACTTTCTCTGTTTTTCAATACAAAATACATATCCATCTTGCACCAGAGAGAATGTAGTGAGAAAATTTGAAGACTATTCATTGTACATGACAAAACATGAGGGCAGTGTTTCTCCTGGTGTTCAGAAAATGATTGTGCTGAAAGTTCAAACATGCCATAGTGATGGCAGGAATACGTCTTGAGATTTTGTCAGGAGATGCAGTTAGAGCAAACCAAGATTGCAAGGACTTAAATGGTTTATCTTTGTTGGAAAGTAATATGTAGCCAAGTCCTACTTTCTGTTCTTAATTAGGACAAGTTCAGTGTCTCTGTTAATTATCCCTCCTTTCTCCTTTATAAAACTGGTCAAGATTACCTACCTACCTTTCTAATGCTCCAATGCATCCTAACATTTTTTAAACAATGATTATTTTTCTTGCAGTGTTTTCATCTTCAGTAGGAATCTATAAAGTAACAATATTATATCCTTATGAGTGGAATGGTAATTGGAATGAATTACTCTGTTGGTGTTAGACACAAACTTGTGATAGCCAGTACTGTGTAAACCTGTTGAATACACACTTATTCACTCAGACATTCTGAGGGAAGTGATTCCAACCATCAGGTTTTATTTTGTTCTTTGTTCAAAACAACCTGTCCAGGTTTTTTTGACCTGCACCAATGAATATTTCCTTCTGGCATCTGATTAAATGGTAACTGTGGTGGGTTACTGTATTTCCTACTTGCCTACTATCTTTACATTTTCTTCTCTCTATTCCTTAGTATTAAAAGCAGATTAATGGAATCCAGGAGGAAAAAAATCCTTTTTATTGTGACCTCACTTATCAAGATAACAAGCCACATTC
The DNA here is from genome assembly GCF_038088225.1 of Cyrtonyx montezumae. Lineage (NCBI taxonomy): Eukaryota > Metazoa > Chordata > Aves > Galliformes > Odontophoridae > Cyrtonyx > Cyrtonyx montezumae. Next base: position 5,570,749 of record NW_027071914.1, on the reverse strand, counting down.
ATGTGTTCCATCCTTTTGTCTTTCATATCTTAAAAAGTGGTAAAAAATAATCCTGAGTGAGAATATATATATATATATTTTTTTCCATGATTTAATGTTTGATGAAGTCCAAATTCTATTCTGATCAAGAAATTATGTTTAGACTGTATACTGTTTAGAACTGATCCAAAGTTGTTATTTCTTTAAAGTTCTCAAAATTTGAGCAAGATACTCTGGTCAGAAGATGAAAGGCTAAGGAGAAATACAGAAGCATGAACTTTGGAATATTTTTCATTACACTCTTCCTAAGATGCTTGAGTTTCCATAAAAATAAATCCTTCCCACACAAAAGCAATTTGAATCAGCCTCAGGAATCTCTACATGACACAGTAAGCAGTGTCCACGCTGTTTTGATTTTTTTTTTCATTTTAAGATTTTATGTCATGTATAGCAGTCAGCAGCATTCAACACTTTCTTGTTTTTTGCAGCTTGGTTTTCTGGTTCTGTTCCAGGAGCTGTAATTTACACAACAAGGGAGAAATCTTACTTATTTAACTTACCACCAAGATAGGAAGAAACTTTGTGATCAGAATGTATGTAACATTGAGATGCCTTGGGTCTGTTGCCAGAGTTCTTTGACAAAGATGCTCTTTTTCTTTTAAAGTAAAAATAGGTAGAACTATAAAAAATGGCATTGTACATCCTTAGGGGATATGTGACTTGCTTCAAAATGAACAAAACCAATATGCTTAAGAATAAGTCGTGCAAATTCTTATTTCTGCTCTATTAAAATTGTTGCACTGTGATCAGACTGAAAAGAATCATTTAGGTAGGACTGACAAAGCTGATTAATTAATTAATCCCTTCTGCTATTTTTGTTATTGTCAAAACTGCAGCAGTCATTAGAGATTCAAACTTTGATCACAAGAACGTGTCTATTCATCTAAAAATGTAGCCCATCAGATTGTCAGGTGAGATTCTGTTCAAAATGTCTCTTTAAAAAGCTACCCTCATTAACCACTAACTTGTCCTAATACTCCATTCAGTCTGGGGAGACTGGATGAGAGAGGAACTGATTTCTATTGTATGAAATGTGACTGCCTAGTTTGTGAAGACTCATTTTTTTTTTAACTGTTTTACTCCCTCAAAAGTTTAGTTTCTTAAAAGATTGTTTTCATCATTAAACATTTTGTTAACTTATGAGGATTAACTTCAGAAATAATATGCAAGCATTCTCATCTCACCCTTCCCTCTCCCAAAGTTGTCACCTTTTTCCTTCAATAGAAAGCTATACAAGCACATCAATTCATCTATAGCTGTTTTTTTCTTTGTTCTCTCTCCATAGACAGATACAAGTAAGCACAAGTGCTACAGGAAGACATATGAGTCATTAGGCAAATAATTATAATAGCCTGCAATTCTACATAATACACATAGAAAACATCATGCCATAAACCATACTGCGTAACTCCTTCATTTGTTCTGTTTGATGAAGAGCTGTGTTGTGGCCATCCCACAGCCATGCTGTAAATGTGATTTCAGCTGAGATGCTGGATGACTGAGAGGATGCAGTTCCCACAGCTGAAGTCCCTTGTTGTATATTTACTTTTCTCGAGGAGGAAATAGACACTTCGTGCTCCAATTTGTTTGGAAAAAAAAAAAAGAAATGACCCATTTGATTGTGTTGAAGAGAGCTGTAAAGAAAATACCTTTAAAAAAAAAACACAACAACATATTAAGCATAGAAATTGTGTAGAGGGAGCAGGTGAAAACCTCAAACGATTTTTATAATATGATAGAAATTCTTTTCCATCCCCCAGTAGGCAGCTAGAATGATGCATGACAGCACTGAGGCATATTTTATTCCTCTGTTACTTAAACAAATCCATAACAGCATGGATGAAGAGAGGTATAGACCCTTAAAGTAGCATGCAAAAGGAGTTCTGTTATCCTCTTACTTTAATGTGAGGTTCAACAAAAGGCAGATGGTATTTGTTTCTAGCTATACACACTTCAGTTTCTCCTAAATATTCTTTGAAGGTATTTTTACAGAACTGTAAAAAACGCCTTTGTTATTCATCACAAATTCCTTTTCCCTCTCATGGAAAATAGGGAAGAAAGATATTCTTTTTTATCTAAAATAAAGAACCTTTACTTTAAAGGAAAATTGTAAGCAATTTCTGTTTAATTTTAGCACTAGAAAATTAAAACTCGTACTTCAAAAATATAACGACTTTAGAATGAACTTTGGATAAAATCAATTTGAAGACTTCTAATGATTGTAATGGGTTTTGGACCAGGCCTGAAAAAGATAAATTAAGAACCTAGCTACTTTTTCTCCTTTCAGGAACTCAGAAGATCTTGTCATCAGAGTGTAAATCTCAAATGAACAGCTTGCTCCTGCTTTTATTTATCACCTCCCAAAGTTCACTGTAGTTCTTGGGGGAATCAGTTTAATTATGACAGTAAATAGTGCTCTAAATTTTTTCACTCGATGATGAAAAAGTATACAGCCATAATTACAGTCTGTGCATAGCATGCTTTGTCTCTGATTTACTTGTTTGCCAAAAAGCCATTTTAATGTGCTAATATTACAGCAGTAATAGTGTCACGTGGCCTACTTAAATGGCAAGTGTTTAGCACATATCTAAAGTCATTCTGGAGCATACATTCTAAATAAACTCTTTGCAGTACTTAAAATACTGAAGAAATACAAGATCTAGGTAGCAAGATTGGGGTTTTTAAATGTCACCCATCTGCACTGATGAGGATGTGTTATTTATGTCCTCCTTACTGGGGCAGATGTAAACAGAAATAGAAGGGAGTAGTAGAGAGAAAGGATGTAAGAGATGAATTTTACAGTTCCTATCTCTTTGAATAAAGTGGTATGAGGTTTTTTTTTGGCCTTCAATGAACACACATCATTGTAAAAAACAAGTCCCCCTTTTTTTTCTTTTTTTTTTTTTCTTTTCATTGCTGTAGCACACACTTGCAGGGATGGCTAAAAGCACTCAGCAGGAAGGGTTTGAATCCAGTTATTCAGAAGCATGGAGAAAGGCAGCAGAGTTTTGGGGGAATGCATGGTGGGTGGCTCTTGGTAGAACAGTCAGAAGAAGGACTGTGAGATATATTTTTAAAACATGAGATTAGATGAAAGTTGAGCAGGCTGCCTTTATTCTGACTTCAATAATATCAGGGATAACTGAATTTCACTCTTAATTGAAGTTCCCTCCTCCAGGATTTCAAAGAGACCTTACCATAGTGGTGTGAAAAAATGACTGTCTAACTGTCATATGCCACAGACCACCTTGTTTTGTTGCTGCTAGGTCATCCAAAAACACCAGCTCTCTATAAAAGAATCAGTCCTCTGAGAGCTCTCAATATCTAAAAATAGGTTTATTTTTTTCTTTCTAAAATGGAGTTGGTTTTCTGCTGGTGTGAGAAGAGTTTCCTCAGGGATCACCAGCTATCATACTGATAAAATGAAAGCCTAACTAATTTACAGAAAGAGGAGGAAGTTCAGCAGTATATGAAGATGAGGATTTTCTGAATTAAAGCCTATATCCAGTCATCTTATGAACTAGGAACTCATTTTCTTAGGCTGTGGCTAGTAAACTGGCAATCACTTACGAGAGGAAATTTTGGCACCATCCCATCAAATCTCTGATGCATGTCAGAGGGAGAGGCAAGAGAAGGCATTTTTTTCTTCACAAATCGTAAGGGTCATTTCATCTGCTGATCCTTGCAAAACATAGTAGCATATATATATATATATATATAAAATTGATATATGTGTGCAAATATTTTTTGCTCCCTTAGTTGAAGTGTAAATTAAATTCTGCTGTGCATGACTGTTCTTGATGTGAGGCTTCTGTGGATCACATTAAAAGCAGATCAGTAGTTACAATGTACAATATGTAACAGATTGTTGTAGTATCATAATTGTTGAAAATACATTGTGGGAATAAGTTCATTTCTATTAAATTTATTATATTTTAGTCCTGAAAGACTCTTTCCATTAGGAAACATGGAAGTATGCATCTTTTACAAGAAAGGAAACGTGAAACATAGAATAACAATTGCATGCCTTACCTAGCATCATCCTTTCTGCAAAATTAATCAATATTTTCAGAAAACCACTTATCTCAGTCCCAGTTTGATGCATGTGGATCAGTTGCCCAGACAGCAATCATGTTGAGGATCATGGATTCTTCATATGAATACGCATTTAATACTAGGCTGCTTTGTAAGTTTGAAAAGTTTGTTTATTAAGGGTAAGCATTCAGTCATGCATTTCTATCCACATTCTGAAGTGCAAACTGTCAGGGCTTCATTGATCACTAAAATAAGAAGGAATGCTCCTTGAATTCTCAGTTACAGACTTTGTAACATGCTCAGAAAGTCCAGTTCTGAAAAATTCGAATCGTTTCCATTTCCTTTCATTTCAAGTGACAATTTCCCCACTGCCTATTTCAGACCACATTTTAAAATAACTGTTGCCACTGTCTGGTTCATGTGAAGTCACTTCTAGATGTTGCAGACTATGTATTAAGCAACATCAGTTCTCTTTAGGAAAGTGTTAGAAATGCAGATCCTTAGAGAAACGAGTAAGTTGAAATATTGACCCTCGTTTTGTATTTCCTGGCTATCAAAACATAAATATGAGTAGAGTGGAAAGCTTTGGTGGTAGTGTGTGAATGTATCTTCTTTCAGTAATAATTCTAGAATTTTCCCAAATTATTTTTAACTTTTAATTTGTATTTTTTTATTATATTCCTCTTATCTGTTAGGAAAATCATTAGGGATGTAAATAAGATTAAAAATGTTTTTGTTGAAGTTGAAAGTTTGTTTAATTTTAAAGGCATGGAAAATATACACTTGATTTAAGACTGTAAGAAGGTGTAAGTGATCAGATTGTTCATTCATTGAGTGGTTTGTATGTCCAGCTCAGAATCACATCACCTCTTTTTAACCTTCACTGTGACTGTCTATGAAACACTGCTCTATATCAATCAAAACAGTGATAGTTTGGCACTGACACAGCTGATCCTTATATACTGTCAATTTGAGGTATCTTCAAAATACTTCTGGATGCTCTGGTACCTTGAGCAGTCTATGACCTATTTTGGGTAACAAATGAAAGCAGCTGGTATACACAAATTGGTCCACATGTGGAAAGTCCACAGCAGAACAATTTCTCAAAGTTTGTTCCTACCACATTCCTATCATTAGATGAAAATGCTAATGTCAGAATTGAAATGCACTGAGAGTAAGACCATGCAAAGTTAAAGGCAGGACTGACCAGTGACAGTTCTGGTCACTTCCCTGCCAGTTAACCACTATTGGGCTTTTGTATCCCCAAATTGTCCAGAAGCTGATTTTTCCCGGCCCTGACAGCATAGTGATGATCAGCTTTTTTCCAGGTACCTGCACTGTAGACATAAACCATTTTTCAGTGAAAACAAATGCTGATCAGAAGAAAACCCTGAGTTACATGCATCTCATGTCTACTTACATGTGGTGAACATGACGTAGCTGGCAGAGACTGTCACACGCCCCATATTATTCAGTTTAACTTTCCTATTTGGTTATTCCTGTACATAAGAGGTATATATTATTGCTTATATTATCTTTATTACCTAAGAATTTTCTTACTTCCCAATCCCTCTCTCACCCAGCAGATGATTTTAGGGCAATTATTGAAGTTCAGGATAGGGGGCTCACAAAGGCATTAACACTCTTTTCTTGCTACATATTCTTGCTATATTTCTGCTATATATTTTCTATATATAGACATCTTCAGTCTTCAGGCAGGTCAGTCATACACTATCTAGAACATTCATTTTGAAAAGGATTTGAATTATCTTTTTTTAATAAGGGATGTATTAGTTGCAGATTCAAGTAAATATGTATTTACAAAATAGCTTTTGTGTGGTTTTGCAAACTCTTGTGTATGAAATGCTTGACTAGTGGTTGACACACAGATTGACTCATGGAGATTGAAATAGCTCAGGAGTTTTCATCTCTACAGAGAAGTGTGTTAAAAATAAATAAACATATGAGAATTTGTAAGGAATAAGGACTTGTTTCTTCCTTGCTCCCTAAATTTGTAAGCTTGCAATGAGTTTAGCACTATTTAATAATCTAGAATAGGAATTAATGAACTGTTCTGAACCTATACAGATATATCTTGCAGTACTGCTGTGACTGTTCTGCAGAGGCCCTAAGTATGGAGGGGATTTTTTGGCTTTGTGGGTGTCTTATTGCTTGTTTGTTTTCATTTGTTGTTGTGTGGTTTGGTTTGATTTTCTTTTCAGGAGTGCTGCCAATGCAACTTCAAGTTCTTTGAAATGGCTGCTTCCTAAAAAGAAATAACAAAAGTGTTGTGCTTTATCTCATCTTTTCTTTGCTATTATTTTGATTTGGGTTTTTTGATGCTGGAAGTTGTAAAGCAAGAAAATTTAAGGGTTACATGAGCACTGTTTACAAGAATGTACAAGGAGATCAAGTTCTTGCTCTCTCTGAATTAAATATGTAAAAATCAAGAATGCAAGGCTACATAGTTCGCTATTGGAAGAATAGGTTTGTATAGTTTATTTTCTTGGTTTTGTTTCTCACTCCCATTTTTTTCACCATAGTATTGTTGTAAGATTGCATATGAGAACATTGTGTTTTGTGAATTAGGGGGCAGATATAGCATAGGCAAACCTTACAGCTGAAAACATCTCTTTTAGAAATAGAGGAAATTTGCTTTCCAAAGACATACCCAGCAGCTCATTGAAACAGAGGAGAGATTTACCATCTGACAATGAAGACTGTTACTGTTTCCCAGCCACAGTGAGCACATGAATGACTACTGTCATTAAAGGAGATTTGTTTCGCCTTTAACTTGGAAACTTAAGCCAAGATCTGCGGTAAAGATTAAGCTGTATAAATTGGATTGGTTAGATTCTGTGTGTGACACGATTTTCATGGTTTGACTTAGCTCATTTTACCTGACTTTAGAAGATATTCAATTAGAAGCACTAAGAGGTGGTAAAATAATACTGATCTGAGACTCAATCTTCAGGAAACTTTTTCAAAACTGCTAATGTAGTTCTCTAAATTCAGATGCAGAAACTCTTAAGATGAGAATAGAAAGATGAAAGGTATTGTTTCTAGCTCTAAAAAGTAGTCTAAATCTCATTAGCATTTCACTGCTTTTCAGTTGTATTATTATACATTTATATCTAGTTCATCTGAAGTTTCCAGCATTTTTAACAAAGACCTAATACTATTTTGTTTTTAAACTTACACATACAAGACATCAAGGATAAAGTCTGTAGCTTTGAAATGTTAGACCATCTACCCTGCAGCTGTATCTCTGGAAGCTCTCTGTTCATATGTTAGGGCTCTGTCTCACACTTTGTGTGCACAGACAGTCAGTAACCACTTGTGTGTTTATGTTACTTAAGACTTCCCTAGGTAAAGGGTTTTATGACCTTTTTTTCTGAGAAGCACCAGGAGCTCTGTTGTTTGCAGAAGACTTTAGAATTTGAGCCACAGAGTCCTATCATTGCCTTTCTTTGTTCCAAGGCTCTACTGAGGTTTAACTGTGGTATAAAGACAGCGTCATCTGAGAAATATTTGCACTCAGCCAGTACAGAACACACAGTTAAGCCTTATAGTCTAAGATCAGGCTTCTGTCATTGCCAAAGGAATTTACTGCTGGTGACAACAGGAGGAAATGGGACAGAGATCAGGGTTTCCCACCGTAAGCTTAGCAAATTTGGTGAGAGGATGGTGCACAAACAGTGGCAGTAACTCAGTATTCAAATAAACCAACGTTGGTATTTTTCCTTCCCCTTTCTAAGATCATGATTATATTGACCCAACTTAACTAGTTTAAAAACCCATGTAATTATGTTATTGTCTCTGCTGGATTTGCTTCCAAATTGATTGCTCTCAATGCTGTGGCAAATTAACTTTGTGAAGACATTAGAAGCACCAAGGTGCTCTAAATCATCTTCCTAGAAAACCTCAAAATAAGTAAAAGGAAGCGTCAAAAAAAAAAAAAAAAAAGAAGAAGAATTATGGAATAATTAGTTAACAGTAGCTGAAGGGTTAATAAGACTTTAATTGATTCACTTCTTGACCAGGTAAATTAAATCCCTTTTCACTGTGTGCCATTTGCACAACTTTTCCATGATTTCTTTCCTAAGGTAATAGGCCTAGCAGCTAGCTGGCTGCTGCTCCTGCTATGCTTCGGCAGCTGTCATTTTGACATATTTTATGCTTTCTTTAGAAGAGAGAGGTTGATTGAATGTGAGAAAAGTGGAACTTTGACAGGCTGTCAGAATCCCTTGCAGTGCAAACCTACCTGCCAGCTAACTTGTTTCAGGTTTATTTCAAAGAAGGTTTCCAGCACATAAACTTCCATTACTAGCCCAAGAAGCTCTTAAATAGGTAGCTTCCATTTTGTCAAATTCTAAATTAAATGATTTTCACTTCAAATTGGCTTAGGTTTCTGAAAATCTATGATAAAAACAAGTCCACTTTCCTCTGCCCATACACTAAGGTCTAGGTGGATAAAAGACATACTGTTCTTTATTGCTCTATTATTTTTATTGTGATCTGTTATTTTTCCTCATTTATGAAGGGATTTCACTTATCCATTCTTCCAGATGCAACATGAGTACTGATCTCCAGAATTAAACCAATCCCAGGAAACTTTCATACAGTTTATTCTGAGCAGGTGCTTTCCCACTCATTAACCTGAATTTTTCTGATATCGTGATCTCCATCTGAATCCATAGAAGCAATCATTCACTTAATTGATGGAAAAAAAGAAAAGCAGTCCTTATGAAAGCCAAAAATGGATAGAAATGAGGTTGTCCTAAAGACTCAGACTTCTGATCTTTTTTCTCTCTTAGCATTTTGCTGTAATAAAATTCAGTCTTGAAGGCACTGTTCACCTAATTGAGTTTAAAAGTGTTTAATTTATGTAATGCATCACACTGTGCTGTTGTGCCTGCACTGCCTTCGTTGAATTGCTGTACAAAGAATTGGATGTATGTTTACGTGTGTTACTTTCACTTTGCTTGGTAGCTTGCATGAAAATTCTTTCTAATGGTATATAATATTTGCTCATCTGAATTACCAAACACCTGTTGAGGAATATTCACATTTTACATGCAGTGGCTTCGGTACTTGCTTTTATCTGTGTTTGATAAGTGAAAGTTCATTTGCCAATCTACATGCAGAATACATTCTTGTGAATAAAAATCTATAGGAAATTATATTGCAGTGATGAAATTAAACCTTACATTCCACTCGAGTCTTATGGTAGTCATCTCCTCTGATGTAGGTCTGTACTGTATCTGCTACAGTAGTCAGAAAGCTGTCTGATTTTAGGGCGCACCTGGACTTTGTGTTGTCTCAGCCTGAATCCATGCTGGTGACAAGGTCTCTGTCCTTCCTAATTGTTTAAGGAGATGTATGGTTCTATTTGCAGGTAAAAACTGATGGTGTACAAGAAAAAGCAACTGTGGCACACAGAAGAATTTGATAACATGATATAAATTCCTACCCAGCCCCTGACTGGCATTTTGTACAGTGCCTACACCAGATTCAGTGTCACTCAAATCCTAAACTTGCTATCAATGTCCAAGAGCACTACCTGAAGAAACTGGCCTTTCTTAGAATCAGTAGGTGCCATTGGCTCAGGTAATACTAGTGTTCCTAATGGCAGTACAAATTAAGAAATAAATCAAGAAAAAAATGCCATGAGGATCTAGTTGCTGTGCCATAGCAATTTTTGTTTGTGGGAAAAGATAAAAACACACTTTCATACTGAGATGAGAGGGAAAAAATAGTTTCAGCAAGGTCCTGCAGGTATTTCATTTTCCTGTGGAGGACTGGAGAACTTTCAGAGACCCTTATAACTGTTAGGGTCAAGTTAATGTAATCTGTGACCAGTCTCCCATAGGAGTGATGGAAGAAATTGTCAGAATTCTATTTTCTTGTCTCAGATAAATTTTTCATTTCCTTCTAAAAATGATTTTTTTCCCCTTGTGTATCGAAGGTATTTGCAATACAGTTATCCAAATTATTCCTCAACAAAACACACAAACTTCGAAGAATGATATAACTCCTTGCAGCACTGCCAAAAACTGTTAGTCAAACAGAAAAGGTACAACAATGAAAAATATCTCTCAAGACAATTCAGAATGCTTTCTGAAAGTTGGCTAGTCTGCCTTAGCACTTATTTATCCATATTAGTTACTATTGCATGTACTAAATAGTGACAACACAATTGGACTGTTCAGACTGAGGTTAGCTTCTTAATTACTGAAAACCCAGAGAGCTTAGATGTCAACTCTGTAGTGGGTTCATTTTCAGCACAGCCTTTAACAGAAAACGCATATAAAATTGTTAACTTTCCTGGACAAAGCTGTTGCGATTATATGATTTATTTGTTTCAGAGGGACTGCTGGGGAGTGAAAAATACACAGTGGGAATGTCATATTTATAATATTTGAACATTTTATGTTAATTCGGAGTTGAGAGAGTTTGCAGAAAACACTGTGAGACCTAAATTCTAAGAATTACATATAACCTTTAGAAACAGAACAAGGCATTGGAAAGCAAGCTGCAAGACTTGACTAAAATTCAGACTAATTTTTCCCTCTGAAAACAGAGACATGATAGATTAATTATTATTGATTATTGCTGAGAAAAAATCCTTCATTTTTGTGCATTTATGGTATCTAAATTGATACCTTAGCTCAGTTCAGGCTTTCGTGTTTTACTGCTACAGAAGTACTAAATTAGGGAAGTGTTAGCAATTTAATCTGTTTCACTTTTCTCTGTGAAAAATTCATCCTTTTCTAAGACTTTTATATGTTCAAGTCACGTGTAAAGATCCATTTCTAGGGAAAAATTTCCATAGAACCTTTTCCTTTCTCTGTATTTATTTGGCTATTCTTGTAATTCCTACTTCATAGATTAAAGACCCAGCCATGTAAATATCAGATATATTTTTCAAGAAAAGGTATAGTCTGCAATCTGCAGATGAACCTATCTGTATGCAAAAAGAAAACCTTGCAGAAGTCAGTATAGAATGTTAAGGACAACATAAGGGATATTAGAATTTGTGCAGAGTTTGTTTGAATGCTAATAAGTCTTGGAAGCACTTTGTTTTCTGGCTATTGCGACTTGCAGCATAGGAAATACTCACTTCAACACAAAGTAGTACCCTGTGCACAAAATTTTGTGCTGCTATATACCATTAATATTTGAGTGAAGAGCAGAGGTGTCCAGAGTGACAAAGAAAAGCAAGTTTTCAATGCATATACAGAATACTCATCTTCCATTCTTACATTTGATTACATTATTATTAATTGCTTATCTTTTAACTTAGTTTCACAGGCTTTCCTACATACTTGAGTTCTAAACTCATTTGGTTTACACTGTCTTTGTTTGGCATAGCTGTATTTGTTCGAATGTGCTACTCAAACTTCTGGTAGCCAAGTTAATTGGAAGTTGGATTAGGTATTTCTACAGTGCATTGAGATTTGTATGCTTAGTTATATATTTAAATACATGCAAGAATGTGTGGAAATGTATGTGTATGCCTCACACGTGCATACATTTTCAAGTATATATGGATGTGTGAAATATTTACATACATATGTGTTTGTGCACGCATGCATGCAAAGATATTTTTATGTCTTCCTGAAATCCTGCACTGTATTACTACTACCTTTATGAGACTTTTTCTATATGTTACTTTCTAAATTAAATGCATTTAAGTAATGAAGAGATTGGTTCTGGCAGGCAGCATTTTTGAAGTTAGAGGTTGAAGAGCTAATTTTCTCAAAAAGTAGGTAGTACTGAGGCCCTGTTAATGTCGTATGGGAAAGGCAGACAAGGCAGAGTGATGCTTTCACATGAAACTGACTTTGTCTAAAAATATCTCTGCTGAATTCTTTAACAAACTCCTCTAAATGACAATCCTTTTTTTATTTCTTCCCATTTCAGTGACAAAAAAAAAATCTTTTTTAAATTGCCTTTGCTTCGAGTAGCCATCTTACTTTTGGAAAAAAAATGTTCTTTTGTTGTGCTGAAAGACCACACCATGGCACAAAAACAAACAAAACCTTGTGGAAAAGGTGCTCATAACCGTAATGGGACACTGTTCTTCTTTCCACAGCAAGGTTCAGACTTGTAGATATGGGACAGTAGCACTAAAAAAAACCTGTATAAACATGCAAGTTGAAAAGGACACAAGAATGTTCCAGAGAGTCAAGACCTAGAGCTCAGTGCTGGTTACTGTCAGCTGCTGATTGAATGTACTTCGTGCTCCAGTGACATGTGCCAGGAATTAAATTATTACCTTTGAAGAGGAAGAGTGTTCTTCACTGTCCATCTTTGACACTTGAACATCACAAGGGGCCGGAAGACCCTTGTTAAGTGTCATGCTGGAAATATATATAAGTGTATTTTCCAGCCCAATTTATCATTCATCCTAATGAAAAAGTTGTTTTCCTTCTGCAGTTGAAGTGAATGAACTAGAAAGAAAATGATGAGAATGCACACTTTTTGGCAACAGTGTAGAAGTATTTGTATACCTCATTTCTATCCACCCACAAGCACCTACCTGATAGTTTCTGTGTATTTGAAAATGGAGATTGATTTAGAAATGCAAAAGGAACACCTTTTTGTAACATTTCTTGATGAAAAATCTTTCTGGTGATGGTTGTAATCATGTTAATCCTCTTCCATGTATTTCATTTGCTGAACTCAAAAACAGGAACAGGGTGAATTCTCAGTCTGTTTCAGAACTGACAGTATTCCACAGAATAGAGGAAAACAAGCAGTAAAGGCAGGGAAGCACACTTGTCATCCTTCCCATCACAGGAAGGATTGTGCAGTAAACTTATTCTCGTCTCCTTACAGCCAATTTTCACATTCTGTGCCAAAATCTCACACAGTCTTAGTACTTTAATTTTCTCCAAGCATATTTTGTGTTGTAGTAGTTCTAATAGACTGCATTTTTATTATAATATATATATTTAAATTTTGTTAATTAACTTTGACATTCACTTTTTTCCACATTTAATTCTTTCTCACATATTTTCATTTGCAATTGCTGTAGTTCTGCATCATATAATACAGAAAACAGTGTGGACTTTTTTGTTGATTTTTTTTAAAGTTTTCAGTTAATGTATGCAACCCCGTAGTTCTTCTTCCTTCCTTTTCTTTATTCCTTAATGATTCTTCTTAGAGTTGTTACAGGAGTAATTAAAATAATGATTGAAATAATGATTTATGTGAAGAATACTTTGACACTGCTGTTCATTCTTTTTGAGGTTATTGTTAATGCTTAATGGTAGAACTTAGAAAGTCAAGAAGTGGTTCAGATACAGAAATTCGCTTCTCACGTTGTTTTTCCCATGGAGGCTAAATGATCATTTGTCAAGGCTCCTTAGCTAGAAGGAAAAAGAGAAAGGAAAGTTACTGTTCAGCAGAGAGGGGGAAATTGCAGTGTTGTGAATATTTTGAGTAAACAAATGACAACTAAACATATGGCTTTATGGAAGCTGTCTTCCTATTCCCTACCTTGTGTTTTGATAGGTGAGGGCAAGGTACAGCACAAAATAATTAATTCCGTATGATGTGCCAAGACTTACATAAAGAAAACTCATATTAGAACATATTTTTAAACAAGGTATTGATAAGGCTGAAATGACCTTGTAATTGTCAACCTTTCCCCAATCACTGATTATACTAGTTGCTCTTTTTTTTTTTTTTTGTAATATTGAATAATCATAAATCAAAATTAATGTAAATTTCTAGTAAAACTAACTAAAATAAAAAATAGATTGTCTTAAATTAGCAATATTATTTTTTTTGTCATTGTGGAAAATTAGCTAAATTTAAAAGTTTAAGGTCAGTAACTTTTTCATATTTTTAAGTAGTCTTTAATTCAAAAGAGCTGAAACTGTTAATTTTCTTCCAACAAGATTGGTTCAGATTGTCTCAATTGCTATGAAAAGCCACATGCAATTGCTCATTTTTGCTATGCATGGTTCAGCTGATTGATGTGAAGCAAATGGAAAATTAAGTCTAGAAAAGTAAAGTACTCCCTTAAAATGTCTTATTACTCACTTGTGTGTCCTGAGCTAGTGCAGCGTGTTTTATGCTCTGCAGCATGATTTGTTTTCCAGTAACTGGGCATGAAAAATGCCTTTGAACAGCCACAATTCCATGCTGGGGCAGAGACTTGCAGAGCATATTTAGCTCTGTTCATACAGTTCAAGATTTTCCTTCTTCTTTCATTGATAAACTCTATCTTCTGCTGAAATATGAAGGAAACGGCAGTCTGAGAAAAATGTGATTGTCTTCTAGTGCAAGTGAGAAATTGGGATCCTCTGACATCGTAATTTGATTTTTTGTTCTGATGCAGGTGTGGTTCTGAGTTTGTTGTTCCTCTAAGAAAAAAAAAAACTTCATATGTAAACAACACCATTATATCTATCTTTAAAACTGCATCACGAGAACAGAAAATGCATTAATTTGATAAGTTCACTGTTCATTTTCTATATCAATACTTAACAAGGGATTAACAGAGTTTTGCAAGTAGAAAACATACTGCATAGTAGGCCTATCTCATATTCATTTTTATTGACACCTATAGAAGCAGTTAATTTTCCTCTGGATTATTCCCCTATGGGCCAGAATTAAAATGCCAATAAAAGGTGCAAAACAGAGCTGGGAACATAGGTGGTGCCCATGTTGTGACAGAAGAGAGGAATGGATTTGCCAGAAGGTGGAATGTTTTCAAACCAGTCCCCCATTTGTTTTATTGCAAAATCCAGACGTCCATTAATGAAAGTAATAAATTCTATTTGAAAGCTGCCCAATAAACATAATTCTGTTTCAGAATTTTTCATGGGAAAGAAATTGCTGTACCTCACTGAATCAGAGTGGCATTTTCTACTTCTTTAGTGACAAATTCAATCAAAATATTGTTTTAGCATGATTACATCAGTGATACTTAGATATACTAGCTTTATTCATTAACCCACCTCAATAAATGAGCATCCTCAGTCATCTTTCCTCATGAATCATGGCCAGTAGAATTCAGAAGGAGACAGTACATTGGTTTTCATAAGTTGTGCTAAGCAAATATAACAGAATTGGTAAATAGATAATGACTCACATTGTCAAGTGCTATTTGAAGAGATTAAGAAAAAAAAATCACCTTTAGCAATATGTCATTTTCTGAGGATTCTACAAAAACACACTTGTCAGTGTCTAAGTTCAGATAAGAAAATTTAACCTGTCAAGTACCTGATTTTTGCAAAACTCTTCCTTTGCCCTACAGCTTGCATTTTTCATGTGGCATTATATTATTTTTTTCAACCAATGAAACTTGAGAGAGTGCTTACTTGATGAGATTGTAGGATAAGTTCCACATACTTTTTCCAATCATAATTCTACATAAGGCTCCCCAGTGCCAGCTTTTGTTAACTGCTGCAGTGCTCTCCTTTTTACAAGGCACTGAGGCAAGAAGTGCGTTAACTGAGTGCATGGAAGTGCTGTTAGGGAGCTATCCTGAGAGGGGCAGCACCTGGAAATGGTGAATCCAGAACAGAGTGAGGTAGGTAAGTTGTCTCTTATTAGGAACAATGGGCAAAGGTGTAGAATTAATAAAGTAAATGAATGAAATAGTTGTTGAGTGTCATTTCTGTGCACTTAGTTACTCTAGCAGTAACAGAGCAGATGATGAAATAATAGACAGTAACAGAACAATAATGAAGCAGGCTGGAGGGATGGTACCTGGCTGCTTGGCTGTGTGAATAAAGTTAGGCTTTACAGTACCAGAGCAGGTAGCTAACTCTCTTCCACCTTGATTAGGTTGTGTAATTCAATTCACATTATCAATGCCAAGATACTAAACACTGTTAGAGGAATCTCTTTGCAGTTGCACATTGTCTTCTGTTGCCTGGACCCTTATCTGTATCCAGCTTGACCAAATAGCTCACCTAGTGCACAGACCCAAGAATTCCAGACTCATTAATGTGATAGCAAATATGGGATGTCTTCACATCCACTCCTAATGAGCATGGACCTAAAGGTTCCTTAGGCTTTCCATTAAGTCCTTTTAAGTTATGGTTTTCTATCTTCATCCGATGCAGTATTCTTCTGATGTCTAAAACAGTGTTTTGGGGTCCTTCTGTGTAGGATCATCTGGATCTCCCCTGATGTTTTTTTTCACATCAGGTGGTATGGCAGGGGGATTGGACTTGATGATTTTAGAGGTCCCTTCCAATCCTACAATTCTGTGATTCTGTGAAATGACTGGTAGTAGATTGTGCTTTTAAGCTCACTATTTGATGCTATTTCACAAAATAATGTTACAAGCTAGCAAATGTGCATCAGTCTCCAGCTATTCTTCTGCCAAATTTTTTCTTTTCTTGAATTATTCCAAAGAAGGAGACTCCACCACCTCTCTGAGCAGCCTGTGCCAGTGCTCCATCACTGCACTGTGAAGAAGTTCACACACACATTTATGCAGAACTTCCTGTGCTTCAATTTGTGGCCATTTCCCCTCATCCTATCACCATGCACTGCTGAGAACAGTCCGGCCTCAACCGTTTTCCTCTTATACCTTAGATATTTATAGACTTGGATCAGTTCCCCTCTGAGTCTTCTTTTTTCAAGACTGAACAGATCCAAGTCTCTTAGCCTTTCCTCATAAGAGAGGTGCTTAAGTCCTCTGATCATCTTTGTAGCCCTCTGCTGAATTCTTTCAAGGAGATCCCTGTCTTTTTTATACTGGGGAGCCCAGAACTGAACACAGTGCTCCAGGTGAGGCCCCACCAGGGCAGAGTAGAAGGGGAGGATCACTTCCCTCGACCTGCTGGTCAGACTCTTTTTAATGTGCCCCAGGATTCCATTGTCTTTCTTGGACACCAGGGCTTATGGCCAACCTGTTGTACACCAGGACCCCAGCTTCCCTCCTCAGATCTCCTCTCCAGCAGGTTATCCCCCAACCTAACATCTCTTTTCTGAGAAGAGAGTCTTAAATGGTGTGTAAATTCTGCAGACTGGTAAGTAAACGACCAAGAGCAAATGTGAGCAGCACTAGCACAAACCAATCAGGTTAAAATGCTCCGTTATGTATCTATTTCTCTCAATATATTGGATTTTATTTTTTTATTGTTTTTTTTTTTTTTTGGCAATCTTTGGTTGATGGATTGGTTTGTATTTGTTTGCTTGTTTTTTCCCTCATTGGTTATATAATCAGTCTTTTGGTAGCGCTTACAAAACACACTGTGTATGGATGTTTGCAACAAACATGAATGCACTCAATATCCTTTTTCTCACACAGATAATTTTAAATATTTTGCTTATTAAATCTCCTCTAACTTTACAATGACATCAGCAATGTGCTATAAAGATACTTCAGGGAAGTGAAAGTAGATTGTTAATACTAGTGTATAACCTGCCATCTGGACACACTTAGCACATGGTGAGATGTAAGGATTCAGCCATTTGTGGAATTTGATCCCAGAGCTCACTTTCAATCAGGTAATGTCATGTCTAGACAAGCACAGCTGCTGTATGTACATCATGTAGTTCGTTTAATTTATGTCTAGATAGTGTTAGAATAATTCTGTACTGGGATTCGTGCAAAACCACAGTGCTCTACAAGGTGAATTGGTGACATTTAAGTTCAAAGGAGCATGATCCATGCCAGTATCCCCAGTGCATAGCAGCATATATAACAGCTTTATGAAAATAGTGTAATGCCTTTGATTTAGATTATGGTTGAAGGAAGATAATGGAAAATTAATATTACGTATCACCTAGCTTTTGGGCTGTGCTAAAGAATCCTTAGTTACATCTGCAGGGTTATCCATAAAATAAATAGAGCAGTTCTGGTGGTGATTCTTCAGATGTGTTGAATATAACTGTTGACATTTCTTATTCCTTCTGTCTACATCGTGTCTTTGTGCATGGAGAACATACACTTTTACTAACTTTAGCAGTTTAACTCTGAATGTGTAAGTTAAATTTTAGGTAGCATTAAGAGTTATATAGCAGCAGAATGCTGCAAAATATATATATCTATGTGCATTCTGAGATCTACGTACTGGGTCACTTTCTTCTATTTACAAATGTTTACATACACAACTGTTCTCTTAAGTAGTTTTGGCAGATCCACGCTCTTGGAATGCATGTGCAGTAAACAAGTGCAGCCAGGTAAATACAGTCTATAATATCTCAGGCACTTTCACCAACCATTTCATAACTATCTGTTTGTGATACTTAAGCTTATGTCAATAGGGAGTGGTAGTGTATTAGTTTGCACAGCGTCTCTTGTACTGACTGTATCCCAAACCTCCCTGCTGAGTCTACATATTAAATATGGGCACCATTCATATTTTACATACATGTGCATGTGTTGTCATTGAACTATTGAAGAATATGTTTTGAAAACATTGGCTATGGTCATAATTCCAGAAGCAGGATTAGGACTTTGTATGGTGGGCCTATGATGTGACAGTTGTGTTCATATCATTGCGGTGTAGAAAAAAGATAGAGAACTGGAGACATCTCTCTACAGACTGAAAGGGGACAGTGAAAGGGACTGTAAAAGGTGGATGGAGGTAAAATAGATAGTTTCTCTTTTCCCTTGACAGATGGCACTAAAAACATTTCAGTCAGTTATGTCCATGCGCCAAAATGGTTTTGTTCTAAGAGAGTTGTAATCCTCCCGAGCCTGCCATCTGTTACCTTCACTAACATATGCACCATGAGGTAGGTATATACGTTGTTTAGGGAAAGATGATGGCATCCATTTCCAGAACAGGGATGCTGTTCACCACAACTGGGGATACTGAAATGTGCTAAAAATTCAGTGCTCACCATCTACAGACAGCATCTCTGTTATACATTGTGCAGATGAGGAAGGAAAGCTGTCTATTGCTTGGCCATTTCATTGATCCCTGAAGGGTGGATGCTGCCTAGAATATGCCACTCAAAACTTGTCATTTAAAGTGTAAATTTAGCATTTGTCAAAAATGCAGTATATAAGTGATATCTTTCTTTGGAATACATCACTCTTAAAAAAACTTTTACCTAGAGCTAAAATACCCTCAGTTGCCTCTAACAATGGCAAGTGTACATTCGTTTTTGTTTTAGAAACTGTAAGAAGGCCTTAGAGTGGCTTCATGATTACATGCAAAATAGAAGGATTGCATCTCCTTATTTCTCTGTTGAAGATGACATACCTTTTCCTTGCTTTTGTTATAGATTTAGGCTGACTTTTGTATTTTAGAAGGTCTGCAAACTAGGTGAACTTTATAGGGCTTTGTACATAAAACATGTAGACCCAGATAAGGTAAATAGCAAGAATGAATTTTAGAAGTGTGATAGGAAAGTAAGTTTCATGTGTTATTTAGAGTGATGCTGACTGATCTACAGACCGCCATCAGGAAAAAGCCTTCTCTCAAATTCCTAGAAAATTAATGTATTTGTCCTTTGTCGTAGTTGTTTCAGATTTTATGGCTAGTTGTGCTGCCTTGCCCCACAGGATATTAAATAATAACAGTGTTCAGGCAGCAAAGAGAAGAATTGTCGTTGTTCTTCTGTTTTACTACTGCGACTGTAATTGGAAGTTATCTCCTTATAATTGCATCTCTACTGAATAATAATTATAATCCTTATCATTAGCTTTTTCTCATAATTAGTTTTTTTCCTGATAAAATAATATTTTCTGCTATCTCTTGAATAGCTTGAGAACACAAAGAAATACACAGGATTTATATATTAATACTTGTTTTGTGGTGTTCTTAAAACTGAGTTCTATGTACCTAACACTGAACTTGTGACACGATCAGTAACACAGAGTAAGGTAACAGCTGAAGAACATGAACTATGAATTGGAAAGCAGAGATTTTATTTTAATCCTTTATTACTCTATACATAGAGTTTGAGTATAATAACTAAGTATAACTTTAAAATTAATTCAGGTCAAGCTGAATTACTTAAAAGATCCAAGGAAGAAATTGTGCTAGCTTGTAGTAAAATCAAACAGTTATGCTCTTTTAAATCACTTTTATTCCATCATCATTTTGGCATATATTAAGGAAAGAAGCATATATGTTATCAACACAGCGTATGTTCTATACTGTGGAACATGGTGAAAAGATTCCCAGTTCTGTCTAGAGCAAAAGTATATTATCCCATACAAGAGTTAAAGCCAGGATTCATCACTTTTCTAACACTTCAATTTTGTTACCAAACAATATTAATTTCACGTGTAAAATGGGATTATTCTAGTATTATACTGCACATTGTGAGTTAGATGTCAAGAGGACTGTGAATTTTTATTGGAGAAATCCCTTTCGTGCATAGCATCTGAGCATGAGGCTCTTTCTCGAGTGTCTTTTCTTAAGCTGAAAATATGTTGATAGCTTTAGCAAATAATAAAACAAAATTTGAGTACTGTTTTAGTACAACTTTTTAGTATATGCTGGTAACCTTTGTAACTTTCATTTGTGGGTCTGAATAGCAACATAAAGATAGCCTTGCAGCACTCAGTTGTGAGGAGGGTGGCTATTTTTAAGATCACCTTTCTGACAAAGTTTTTATACTAAACGGCAAGAGTATCTGTAGCTGAAAATACATAGTTAAAGCATCTGCAAAGCACAATAAATTCCATAGGCACTTTCAGTATAGATTTTGACAAATACTTGCAACTCACTGCTCTTCCTCTGTATTGTTACTCAGTCTGAAACTAGTATAAATGATTTTCATCCCTTTGTTATCCACCAGTTGACTTTCAGGTGTGCCAGAAATCTCCTCTCCTCTTCATTTTTTTCAGCTCACACCTTGAATTTACCCAGAACATATCTTAAGGAAATATTTATATTAAGGGGAAAATAGTTTGGAATTCTATTCATAAGAAAGAAAAAATATATAAAGCTAAAAAATGTCTTGTCTTACTGTGGTTTCTGAAATAGTGTAAAGCACGTCATAGGTGAAAACTCAAGCTGTGTATCTCCAAAGATCTATATGTCTATAGATGGATTCCATGATTCTATGTATAAGTAACTTTCCACTTGTACGGTGAAATCTTCTATGCAAGGAAGAAGCTGTTAGGAAGCTTTTAACAGTGAGTTATAAAACCTCAAGGAGCAAGATCTTAGAACAGAAATGTTGATGCAGCCTTAACTGGAGTGGCAGGAAAGGCAAGGATACAATAAAATTAAAACAACAGAAATGCAGAATATTAGTATTTAAGCAGGTCTCCTTGACAAGTTCCCTGATTTGCTATTAGAGCTCTGATAGTACCAGTTGTGGTTGTTGCTGTTGTTGTATTGTGTGATGTTTCTGTTTGTTTTTTTTTAATATATTTTTTTCTTTTTCTTTTTTTTTTTTCCAAACAGATGTATTAGAAAGATAGAGATTTATAAAATTAGAGCAGAGGGCAAAACAGCAGTGAAATGATTGAAGATGTGCATTTGAATTGGTTTGGTTTACACGGATTACTTACTTAGGCTGTATGAAAATCCATGAAGGTCATAATGACATTTATGTCATTCTTAAACTGATGTGTGCTATTTTTTTATTCCCTTTATACAGTGAACATTAAGTGCACTGTTGAATTAAAAAAGAAAAAAAAATAGTTGCACTCAGTTTTTAGTGCAGAGCAAATTTATGAGGAGGAATATTATCAGTAGTCTAAATTCATGCCTTTTTTTTGGGCTAAATAACATTTTTAACTGAGCTGGAATTTGACTAGAAATAAAAACTGCCTCATATAATTGTAATTATTGTAAACATTTATAGAGGAGCTATAACCACAGTATCTCAATATTTTGAAGAGTCTTCTTTTGCTCTCAGTAGTGGTTTAAATTGCTTTAGGTACATCTAGGTTAAAAATTCACAAATATATCATAAACAGCTATGACACTGTAGCTTTCCTGGGTTTCTGAATTCTAATAGTCACTTGTCATACGAACTCCAAGATAATATGAATCATGTTCTTAAATCACCAAAATATGAAAATGTTCAGAGTTTTAGCAACCATATGACTTATGCTGATTGTGTTTGGCATTCCCGTTTTAGTCTCCTTTCCTATTTTTCAACCACATTACTGAGGAGAAAAGAAAGTTGAGATTCATCAAATTCTAACTCAGAGAACTGTGGGCAGCAGTGGAAAAATACACTGCTTTGTATGGTACAAGATGCTAAAATTTGTTTCATAGAATATTTTGTCATATGTTTAATCTGAGCTTCAGATTCTTCAGACTTTATTTTTTTCCAGTTATATTAATAGAGTCCATGTTCACATTTTTATTTTCATATTTACCAAATATTAATAGATTTGTTCTAATTCTTTAACATTTATCTTTTGAATAATTGAAAGTCAAGGTTAACAACTCTTACGAGATGGCCTTTGCATTGTATGCCTTTGATCACCACTGACCAACAGTCCTGAATGTTTTAATTATAGCAGACTCACAGGAGCCTCATATGCATTACTTTGTGGATAGCAGTGTTTACATTACAAATGTTACAGTTCCACTGGTTGCTTTTGAAAGTCACCATAAATATATAAGTATTTTGCTTTACTTTGAAAGGTGAGAAAACAACTTACTATCCTTGTCATCTAAATCTGTACTTGTGGATCAAGAGCAATAAATAAAACAGTGGTCTCCAGAGATACCTGACATACATGTGACCAGGGCTGTTCCTGGAAGTTGTGTTTGCATCAGCATGATTCATGGCTGTGTGACTACTGTCAGCTTTTCAGCAGGTCCAATCAGGTTACGCAGAACATAGAAGTAAGGTGGTGTATTGTTTCTGGTACCCAAGTCTTCAACTCAGAGCTGGTACTTTTATCTGCACACACTGTGGTTTTATGGTGTACAGCCACATCTGTGACTATAAAAATATGTTAGAAATTAAAAACTGTTTTGCTGCATTCATGTTCAATGACATATAATATTCAGGACAGTCAAGTTAAATAGTCACTGGATACCACTGATGGTTGGTTTCTTTTTCCAAAAAAGATTTCGAAATAATTTATTAACTGTGCACTGCTTATATAATGGTGAGGAAACTTCACCGTGGCAAGGGTTAGAAGGTAATGTTAACTAACAGTGCAGTGTTTGTATTACCTGTCTTTGTTGTCCAAGCTTTCTGGATATAACCTGAAGTATTTTCTTTCCCATCACTGAAATTCCAAGGGATTTGTGTGCTTCTCAGAGAAGCAACAATCTCAGTTTTATCTCTGAATTTATGCAGCATGACTCTTGACAATTCTTCTCAAGCCTTTTACAGAGTTGTTGAATTAAGAGGTGCAATGAGAGTCAAGGTAGGGTCGATCTGAGTATTACACTGCACATCTACGAGTAGAAGGACCTATTTTTTTTTAAGTATAAACTTCTTCCTCAGCAGCGTGGTGGCTCATTAAGTGCTGCTTCTCAACTATGTAGAAAGCACTAGAGTGAGAAAAAGGTATCAGAATTATAAGGCATATTTCTGAATGTTCCAGTGCTTAATAAGAAAGTGGTAGTGAAAATGGTTAAGAAGGAAGAGGAAAATGAGAAAATAATGAAGATTTTACAAAATTCTCTTGTACATTATAACAAATTAATTATATTATCAGGGCAGATAAAAGTGGAACAATGGAAAATGTTGCTTAAAGTTAATGTTTATTTTTTTATGCACACTGATAGTCTTGCATTGCATTTTTGGTTCATATTACTTTGGTAAAGCAATTTTTCCAACAGATTAGTTAACCAACCTTGTTTTTCATGATTATTAATAATTTGAGATAATGTGACACTTTGATTTACCATCTGATTATTTTAAAACAATCCCATCTATGAAAGTCACCTTTAGAAATAAAAGAGATGGAAGAAATAGAATTTCACAAAATTTTTAATTACATCACATAAAAATTATTCTGCGAACTGAATTGTACAGAAAATTCTAGTCTCCTACAGTCTTTACAACTAACCTGCCAAATGTAGGATTTACAATAAATAGAATGATATAGACTGTAGGAAAAACCCTTGAAAGGATTTTTTCTCTCTGTTGAAGTATAAATATCCTAGAGAATGTATTTCACTTGTGATACCCTGAAAATGCAGAAAGAAGTCTACTAGTTGACTACATCACTGCATATGAATGATGTTGGCTTTCAGAATGGGCTCTATAACAACTGCAAGTAAAAGTAATTGAAAGGAGCCCCCAGGATGCAATAATTTATGCTGGTGCCATTTACTCCAGGTGGTCAGGGATTATGATATACCAGAAGTTTATGTTTTTGCCCAATTTACACTATGTTAGTCGTAGCTTATCTGAACATAAAGATACAGTGTCAGGTCCAGTTGCATGTCATATCACTACCAAGCAAAAATTGAAAAGTTGCTGTGACTTCAAGCCTACTTCATCTGAATGTTCAAATACTCAGATTCAAGGAACAGCTTTTTAAGAAACCAATTAAGACGTCCTGTTTATGTTTATTTCCAACTCCTTTGTTGTAAATCAAAGTTTATGGCCAAGTAAATCATCAGTTGTCTTTGTTTTCAAATGTAATAGCTCTATTGTATGCTGTATAAATGGTTTAGGAGCATTAGGGTTCTTAGTACTTGTAAGCTGCATTGTTGGTACTTGTTTTAAAATATTTATAAATACACTGTTATGAGCAAATCACTTTCTCAATCTATTTCACTAACAGAAATTATTTATAAGTATATCATTAATTATTTAAATTTTCCTGGTATTATATTTACATTAATAATTAAATGCTTCTAATTATTAAGTTGTATAAATAAGATTTAGTTTCATTGATGCGCTGAAATGCAAACAGCAATTCTGTCACTGACTGTAAACACTTGAAATGAGTTACTCTTCAGTAACAAGTGCTCTTAGTTGCTAGAAGTCATGACCGTAACCTGCAGAACTAACTTACCCTCTTAGAGTCTCTGGTACATATTTGTGGATTCTTCTGACTACAGTCAGCTTTGTCCACCTCCTATAGTTGTTACAGTGCAGGTGGCCAGCAGGCAAGATGTCAGTGTCCTTATGCTGTTCACCAATTACTTCTGTACTGTCTAATGGCAATTACCTTTTACAAAAGAGGTGAAAATCTGATTCACACTTGAGTAAACTTTGTCTATCTTCTCATTAAAATCTTCAGAGAGTGCCACAACTCAAAAATTAAAAAAATAATAATAAGAATTTAAAAAAATCCAACACTGTGCATTAATTGGCAAATATTTAACAAGTCTCAAAGGGAAACTTTGATTTCTGAAGTGCCCTAACATGCATTTCCACAAGCATCAGCTTCCTCAGCACAGCATTTCCAAGGAGCAGAAAGGTAATGTTCGCATTCCGAGTTATACAAGAGGGCAGTTAACAAGTGGCTTATTTCTCACTCAGTTGCGTCTTGTACAAAACATAATTATGAGTAAAATGTAATGCATTTCAGGTTGTGATTATGATAAAGTTAGATTATCATTACCTATGTGAATTTTTCTGTTGGTTACAGCTCTTCAGCATAATATTTAGCTAATATTGTCCCAGTGCTGTTTCTGGTCTTTCTATTATTGGAAATTGTCCATGTTTAGTGATTATGTTCAGTGGTCCATTTTGCAGCAGACAGAAATAAGGCATTTACATATTTTGGAAATGCAGAGTGACAATTTTTTGGGGACTTCTTATTGACATCAGAAACAATTCCTCATTTGGACCTGGCAGCTGAAAAGCTGAAGTCTAAATATTTAAAGGAACAGGACACCAGGTGTAAACAGTCCTAGGAGCATTCTTACCAGAGACCTATAACTTCTCTGTCTTTTTGAATCCCCACTGAAATAGTCTAGTTGATCAAAGACTAAAACTTCTCAGTAAAGAGTGTTAGATTTTCCAAATGGGATTTGCTATTGTTCATAGAAAGTAAGCACTCTAAATAGCTGCTCTATTTGAATGCAGACATAAAACGTTCATAAATGTTTATTATAGCACTCGGTGTTTTCAGTACCAACTTAATGCTTTCTTCTTAGATCTTTTTTTGGTAATGTAATCCTGAAATCTTTAATTGCCTCACTGTGATTTCTTTATTCTTTTAACCTATTTCTAGCCATGCTGATTTATTGAGAAATAAAAGTAAGAATAATGCCAATTATTCTTCCCAAGCAAAAGGACCCAGGGGAGCACTTTAGGACAATGTGAACTGCATGGAGAAAGATCTGAGCTGATGCTAAATTATACGAACTTTTAATACGAGAGTAATGCCTGAAGTGAGTCATAGTCTTCAAGGTGAAGCAGTACATTAGCTTCCTAACTAAGCTGACATTACTGACCTTACATAACTGTTACAATCGTTTCCAAACGTACCAAAGATGAAGAACATTTATTAGGAAAAAAAAAAAAAAGCTGCATTGGCAGAGTGTGTATATATTCAAATCATGAAGAACATATGATTAGGATGAGATGAAATCTTCAGAAAATGTCTGTAGTATATGTCTTACAGTCAAGGAGCATTTTCTGAAGTCACTAATATTCTTTCTTTGACTAGTTTTTGCTTTGGTTTATGTTGTGTTTTGGTCATCTGACGAGATTTTTGCTAAAAACGGAACCATAATCATACTAAACGTGGTGAAGTGATACAAGCCTAACTGAAATAGTGCATGCCACAAGAAGAAAAGAGCAGTATGTATGTATACAGGCATGACTGATCTACTTTTAGAAAGGGTAAGTTAGTAGTGCACTTCAGAATGGAGAACAGAAATAGACTGCAAGCATCGGGCTTTCATCTTTTCATGTTGTAAAGAAATCTAATTGCACGTGTGGGGATGGGAAGTCAGAAGTAAGAAAAATCATGACAGTAGTTGTCCTTAGAATAAACACTAAATTTAACCCAAATTTCTATCGTATGACACCCCTTGTTTTAGTTATATACAGCCATTGCATCTAATCCTACACTGTAAATTTCTTCAAGAAATACTTTTAATTCTTTTCTTTTAATTATTTTTAATCTCAATTGGTTTTGTATCTCTGAACTTTTCCCATCTCTGTCTGTCTTAATCTAAGTCAGATTTTCTTCTACCAAAGTTACTTTTCTTAAATTATGTAGATGTAGACAAATTTATACATGAAGTCAATCATATCAGTCTTCATATATATCCAGGAATTCACTGAATCTCTTTTTTCAGGAGGAATTCACATGCACATCACAGTTTTCTGTTTACATTGTATATTCTGTCTGAAAATTGCTTAAGTAGAAAAAAATTGAGTGTAACTGCAATGTTATGGAAGACTGCACATCAGAATATTATCAAATTTCAGAGAGTATCACATGAAATGTATATAGACTATGATTTTTTTACACAGACAGGCTCTAAAATAGATAGCTCATATAGAAAGAAGATTATCTGCAGTAGTTCATGACTTAGGACAAATTTTAAAGCTATCCAGAACACTAGAAAATCAGGCAGTGAGTCTTTGCTGAATTTTCTGTAGCTATGTGTATATAAATATAGATTATATATTAACGTATACATCAAGCTCATGTATGCGTAGCTCAGATGTGTCTGTATCAGCTCTAAGTGCTATGTGAACTTGAAATGTGGAGAACCGTTTTGTATAGCCATACTCAATGAGATAGTTCCATATTACTCTCACTTGTTGATTATGGTTCTAGTCGATCTAAATAAGAGTATGTTTCCAGGCCTGTTGAAAGGAATTCACTTGACTGAGGCATGTAATTGTTCCATGTTACCTCGTATTCACCCCAGCTAAAAAAAGAATCTTGTTTCAACTGTCAGTGTTTAGATCTGTCAAGTTGTAAGGCCATAATAAGCGTATATAATATTGTTAAAGCTAAACACATGGACAGAAATGGCAGTAGCAGATTGGAAACAGCTCTCTCTTGTCAATAGAGATTTTGCTTCCCTGAACTCTTATCCAATTTGCAAGTAATTAAAATTTAACGTTCTTTAACATGATTAGGAAAAAATCTTAATCATAAGGCAGATTGACCTACATGTCTGATAGACTGAAAGAATGCCATCTTACACAAATTTCTTCTGATTACAATTCTCAATGCAACCAGTTGTTTGGGAATGAGATTCTGCAGACTGTGGATGCATGAATATCAACAAGTGGCTTTGAATGTTGATTAAAGCACCAATCCCAATTTATGTCAGCTTAAAGAGGTATGCTGCAGCACCTGCCTGTATTTAGTTTCCTGAAGACATAGAGTTCTTAGAGTTTTTAAGCTTTCTTTACAGCTTTATTTTATTTTTTGTTTTTGTTTTTGTTTTTCCTTCATGGCAAACATTGGAGTTCATTTTAAAATGAAAATCATAGAATAATCATCCCATTAGACCAGATTGCTAAAAGCCCCACCCAGCCTGCTCCATAGCACTTCCAGGTTGGGGATCTTATGAGTAGGGAGCTTATTCTGAATACGTAAACTAAATCCATCTTCTTCCAGTTGAAAGCTCTTACCCCTTTTCCTATCACTACACTCCCTGATAAAGAGTCATCTTTAGCCTTCATGGGCTTCCTTTAGGTACTAACAGGTGGCTATAAGATCTCCTCGGAGACCTTATAACCCAATTTGGTCGAGTCTGTCTGATGTCAGTGAGTTAAGATAAAATACATTTTATTACCAGAGTAATAGTTCTGCAAGATCATATGTATTTGGATTTGTCAGTAATAATTGACATACCATCAACTGGTATGTAGTTAAACATTTCCAGAGGAGGTGGAATATGGTGAGACAGAATTACGTGACAAGTGAGAAATGAATGAATTAAAAAATAAAACTTTTGACCTTTGTCTTTGACTGTTTGATTTGCTACTATCCTCAAGAGGGAGCTGGTAAGACTCTTGTTTGTCATTTGTTGATTGTAGCTGTACTGAATTTATATTGACATTGATTAAATTCGTGCTTGAAGGGCTGTGCTTGGAGACTTAACACAGCTGGAAAGAGATGCTGAAGGGATGCACTAACATGCCTGGAGATATTAAGAAATCTCATAAGTGATTGATTCACATGCCCTCTTTTGCTCACTATTAAAATTGTCACTAGACTTGTTTCCTGGAAGGTAGTATTCCCCATGTCAAATTGTAGTCTGCTAAATTTGGGGTGCATAGGAAGGAAAGAAATATTCCTTCCACAGTAGCTGGGAAGCATGCACTTGGATAACCTGAATGTTTTTTTCCTTAGGAAATTCTTTACTATTCTAGGGACAAGGAAAGTTAATAATGTATCTGATAGCGCACCCTTCCTTTATCATATTCATAATGTTTAGATTCTAGTATTTCTGTCATAAGGTCATAAGACTGTTAAAGGACAATGCATGTGCTGTGCCAGGTGGTATATATGGTTAAGGTCTGTGGCCTGTTTTGGACAAATAGTGTTTTCCTGGTGGAGTAAAACTTCTGAGTGATGAATGCCTTCTGGCTGTACTCCTCCATCCAGGTCTGTAACAAAACCCCATATGCAAATTCCTCTGAGCTTTCCAACTCACTGATCCATTTTTAATTTTCTTAGGTATTACCAGTGTTGGGCTGATGTTCCTGTATGCAGGAATACCCAGCTGTCTTATTTCTCTCTTATACTGACATCTCATCCACTTCCAAGGGAAATATATATATATATATATATATATCTGTAGCTTTCTAGTTACCTTTTTGGACTCCTACTGAACATGAGACAAATATTTTATTGAACTATCTATTAGAATTTCAGTAGTTGCTTGCATGGTAACAGCTAGTATGGATTCTGTTATTTTATAATGTGAAGTTATTATTTCCCCCTGCACATACCAACACTGATTTACCATTGTCATTTTATCACTGGGACTCTAAATATCATTACATATCCTGAAGTCTTCTCGCCTTTCATTTTTACTACAGTGAATGGCTTTGTAGCAGGAGATGATTTTATCACTTCAACCCTTTCCCAGTAGCAGCTCAGTCCCCAGCACAGGTCTCAGAAGGACCTTGACTGTAGGAACTAGCCATTTATTGCCTAAACATAACTTCTGGTCTGTTAATCGCCTGTAGGTCAATGCAGTGATTTTATTTTGAATACCATGTCAGCTTAATATCAAGAGAAATTGGCAAAAGACCACAGTGAAAACTCTAGGTAGCCAATTGTAATTTTTTTTCCTATTGGTGATGCTTCTGAAATGTCATGTTAGTTCTGTAGAATGTTACTGTGCCCACAAGGGCTTCTGTTTCTTCCTGTTACATTGTATATGCATCTGCTGATTTTACTCTTCTTAAGCATTCCTGCCAGCCTATTTGAAATGAATTCTCATGCTATTCTGAATTCCTCCTTTATAAACTTCTGAAGTCCTACTTTATAGAACTTGTTTCATATTTACTATATTTTGTTCTTTCAAACACAGTTAAACAATGTAGTGTAAGACTTGAAGACCGTCTTCAAGAGAATACTTCTTGTAGGATGAGAATGTATGAAAGAGGAAAACTAAAGAATGCCAAAATCTTGTCTAAGATAAACTGAAAATTTTCTCCTGTACTATGCCACTGAACTAATTTTATGTGAATAGCTAATCCACATGAAAATATACTAAACAGTTTGCAGGTCATAGCATCCTAGAGGTCAGTGCAAATCATGTTGTTTGCCTCGGAATGCACCCAAGTGCACAACTGGGCTTTATAACTCTGATTTTCCACTGCTATAGTTACAGTGTAGTAACCAGTGTTCATTCTAACTATGTTAAGGCCTTAATTAAATAATAGACCCATCAGAGGGCCAGATTTGCTCTGTCAACTGTGAGGATATTTCTGTCAGGTCAGTCCTTTCCTTAAAGGTTAGCTGAGGAGACCTTAACTATAAATTTACCAGTCTTGGTTTTGGTGAATTTACCAAAAGCATTAATCCAGAGTGAGCAGTACAATGCTGAGAATGCCAGAATGAAAGTATCTCAGATGAAACATTTTACTTCAGTCCCCACAGTTCTGTTATGTGTGATCACTACCTACACAGCTTCAAGTTGATTGAAAATTTTAGTCTTTTAACATTTAAGAAATATGAAAATAGTTACTCTAAGTTTGATTCTACCCAAAGTTTGTTTCTTTGTGTAGGGAAATGCAGGAATAGTGGTCTGACTGTAGAAGAGTTTTGTGTTTATGTGATTTATGGTTCCTTATTGTTTGCCTTAATGTAAAATCTACATTAATACTAGTTTCAGCATAAAGCAGTTTAAATTAATGAAAACAGATTGCACCTGAAGTGTTTCTATTTGTAGGAAACACTTTAAATGAGGCTTACTCACCTCAGATTAAATATTTAAACTTTATTGAAATTGTCACATGAAAATTAATAGGAATGGAGATCCAAGTTGAGGAATGGAGATCATATCAATTTTGAAGTTGTAAGCGCAGTGCAACAAGAAACTTAGGTTTACTGCTACTGATGCCTTATTGGGTTAGAATTGGTATTAATACTGCCATGAAATATGTTTGTGGCATTGTAATTGATAATGCTAAAGCTACATAGTATTAGCTCTTGCAATTGTATCACTGTAAAACTAATTGATAGTTATGCTAGAATTCTCCAACATTCAGCTGGAGATCTAGACACATTTTATAAACCATATTTTTGCATGCAAATTCTATATTTCCATCTCTAAGTAAAAGACAATTTGCAGTCCAAGTTGAAGATCTTCTAAATCTACCTTTCTCTATTTTCATGTTTGCTTGTATTCTCATGGAATGAGCTTCTCCATGCTTTCTAAACCAGAGAGAAACATAAAAACACTTAAAATCCTTTGTGTATGCAAGCAGAAATTAAGTATTTTGTAGACTTTTTCCGTGTGCTTTGTTGTTGCTATAGCTTGGTAATACTGCTCAGGACAGATTTGTGCTTAAAGTGCTCACCAGCCTAAGAAACACAGAAGTAATTTCCAACAAGCTCTGTACATATTCCTTGGCTTACTTTAGAAATGTTGTGCAGCTCTTTCTTAGCACAATTAGTTTTATACCTGTTAAAATGTTAGCACTCACTGATGCTACTGAATCAACCTAGTATTTCTGATTACTTTCAGGAGATGGTAAACAAATATGCACAAGTAAGAAATAATCCTGGATCCATTGTTTCTGTTTAGTCTTGTTTCAAATCAAATTTAAATATTTTGTGAGCTAAGTGTCTTAAACATAACTGCATCAAATTATAGTATATGGAGAAAAACAAACTGTATTTGTGTGGGAGGGGCCTCACTTCGGGTAGCCTGCTCTACCCCAGTATGCAAACTGATTTTATCGTCAAATATGGTTTAAGCTTGAAGAACATCGTGATTTGAGCAAAACTTTTCAGCATCATGATCCAGACTGCTTTCCTCTTCTAAAGCATGGATTACTGTGAATGCATGTAGTTGTAGTTGTATGTAGAACAGCGCTTTTTGATTAACAAAATTAACAGGCAGATAATGGATTTTGTATTACTAATGACAGAAATAGATGGATATTTGCAATGCGTTGATGGAATGATAAATTTTGTGTTTTTTAAGTAGAAAGATAGTCTGTCACTTCATTTTTACTGTTAGAGACATGGTGCTTTCCCCAGAGGTGGGATGGCCATAGCAGAATAGCACACATGGTCTGCTGCTGCAGGCCTGGTAGCACCAAGATGTTCTCTTGCAAAGAAAGGCCCTTGAGCAGTTGTCTGAATCTTTTTTTTGTGTGTGCTTGGTTTAAGAGGGGGTTCACAGTGGAAAAAAGTGAACAACATTCCTAAGCTCTTTGGCATCCTCCATAGTTTTTGTCCTAGCTGAGAAGCTACTTATTGTCAGGAGGGCTTTATATTGTGTAAAGCAAGCCTGTATGAAATTTCCTAGTATCTGGCCCTTGAGACATGAGCTCCGCTTTGTCATTTTCTTTCATTCAAGCCTTTCTTACAGAAGAGGATTTCTTAAAATCATATAATTTATAAGTTTTCTCTAGTGGTACCTGTATGGATCCTTCACATTATAAAGCAGTTACCACATATATATATTTTTTTTACAGTCCGAAGACTATCAGGCAATGTTGTATAACCATACTCTTATAAATGAAAAGCAGGTATGACAAATAAAGCCAGAACATGATGGAGACGTGGAGAGCCCATCAGTTTCCCACTGGCAGATTCAGTGCCTGTTGCAGGGAGGAAGAACAATGCTTCCACCATCCCAGGCCAATCCTCAGTCTGCCACCCTTGCCCTGCTCCCATGCAGCCACAGCTCAGGTGCCAGCTCTCCCTGTGTCCCCGCCAGCACAACAAACTATGAGTTCAAGTCATACCATACCAGATACCTGTGCCTGATTGCATCCTTCATGAAAAAGGCTGCCTGAGCCTGACCTGCCTTAGCATGAAAAGGTGTTTATGATTTGTATTGCACTGTATCAATCACAGACAATATTCAAGCTATATTAATCACTGCACAGGGATCCACTGTACTCACACTTCAGCTAGAAAGCAGGAGACAGAGGGCAAATGCAGACAGATACAGCAGGAAACAACAGTCATTAACTATGAAACAGCAGTCATCCCTATCACAAACAAGGATTTATTTGTTTTTCAATGAGGCAGCTACAAGCTGTGAACCAACTTCTTGCTTCTTTGGGTTATTCATGCTTACTTACTGACACATTAATATCCAGCAAGTATGGGAGATAGATATCTTTTTCCTATAGGTTACAGTGATGTGCATCTTGACAAGATTTTTTACCAAATTAAGAAGACGTTTTAAAAAGTTGGACTGGAAAATTCGATGTTATAATATACTAATTTATGTTTGCACAGACTTTTTCTTGCTACTGTGAAGAAAAAGGTTTACACTGTGAGAGGATGCAAAACCCTGTTGTTGTGAAGTCCAGCTGCATGTAAATGAGAAAACTCCTCAGGAACTGCCTCCTCTTGTTCTGTTAAGCAGGTGTGGAATTTTTCCAAAAATGTTTTTGAGACACTGCTACAAATTCAGACTAGGAATGTAAAATCATTTCCATTTCCCATTCATAGGAAAATAAATCTGTTTTCATTGATGCTTAATATTATCAAAATCTAGCTACACTTTCTACACTTCGGAGAAAGCCTATGTGGATAAAGAACTGATTGCTGTGCCAGGAAAAGCAGGGGAAAGCCACAGTTTGGTCAGGCACACTGAGGTTAAGTAAAGGCAGTGCAGATGCTATAGCTGTCAGCACTGCTAATCATCTCCACTTGGGCAGAGGCCCAGCAAGGATCCCAGCCAGCCCTTCTGTGCAAGATAACACTGACAAAAGAAGAGTGACTGAAGCCTTTGTGTGAAGAATCACTAGTGTGCTGCATGTCATGCAGGTACATCCCCTCCTTCCTTTAATGAAGGGCCTACATCCAACCGTACAGCC
Source organism: Cyrtonyx montezumae (assembly GCF_038088225.1). NCBI lineage: Eukaryota > Metazoa > Chordata > Aves > Galliformes > Odontophoridae > Cyrtonyx > Cyrtonyx montezumae. The sequence continues at coordinate 5,536,354 of NW_027071914.1, read as the reverse complement.
TCTTCATTTAGCCATCACAAGTGGGCAAAGTCTAACAAACAGTTTATGAACTTGTGATGTAGTCCATGTTATCCTTTTTTCTGAGACTTTACTACCGAAATCACTATAGTCAAAAGACATTGAGCATAATGGTTAATCTTTCTAAGTCTGACCTGGGGTTCTCAGTTTGAGAGCTTACTTTGAAGCAGCTGAAGAACAGCTACTTTTTTAGATGAAACAATGCATACAAACATATGCATTGCCTTATCTACATCTGACATTCCTGATGCTCCTTTCCATATACATGGTTTAATCTCACCATCTTCTGTTGTCTTGAGGAGAAAATTCAGCCCATTTCTCCTTTGATTTATCAGCTTGGAGCAGCTGGCAACTTGTCAGCACCCCTATGCAGATAGATGCTTCTCTGCTCAAGCAGTACCCCAGCAATCTGTATGTACTCGGCCACGTCGAAATGTCTGCGTAATTAGTAGCCGAGGCATTGCTTTTCTAATTGCTGTTCTGTTGGAGCACTGTGGAGGATTCACACTTCAACAGCTTCCAGTTCTTGCAGGTTCCTTACTGTGGGTGTCCAGCCTTTTGGCTTGTGTGGGCCACACTGAGTGAGGAGGAATTGTTTGTGTGTAAAATACATAATATAGCTAATTCATGTGGATAATAAAACTTATTTTTCATATTTTTTTAATTAAAACATCAAAAAGGCAACAAAAGCATAAAACTAGTGGATTAGATGATCTTCTCTATTAGAAAGAAATAAGCCCCTGAGGCTGAACAGCTATGTTCCTAAAATCAATATACTTCCTTGCTTTCCACATTGCCTTCTTAAGCATACACTTAAATGCAAGCATTGTGTTTTCTTTGGAGCTAACGGTAACCACACGTTCTAGAGTCCTTATGGAGGACCAAGATCTATTGAGAAACAGCTGCAAGTGGAGGACGCATTGCAAAGAAAGATGAAGAAAAGCTCTGAGACATCTTGTATTATTCAGCTAAGAACATGGAAGTGTTAGTAGAACAAAAATGTTTGTGCTGTATGCAAATCTTAATGAAATCGGTGATTTAAAATCACAACATTTTTTTAAAATGCAGGTTTCCAAGTCTCATTAACTTCAAACAAGAGGATTCATATTCTATTTAACTGGACTTCACATTGAGCCACTTTTCATTTACAGTATATTCCTAAAGGTAGAAGCAGCAGGGAGATGAAATGACTTCATTTACTGGAATTACAGCTTCTTTTATATAAAACGTTAATCATTTTATATATGACAACCTTATGCTTAATGTTGCTAGAATACTCCTCATAAAACATTATTTTGTGAATGCATATACTCTCCTACTGAGCATATTACAGCTTTCAGTGGATGTGCTAATCCAGTTTGAATATATGTAGTATTTAATCTTAATTATGATGCTGAAGTCTATACAATGTTAATTATTCATTTTGCATGTTCTTTGCACTTTATTGTAATTCATAATGTCCTTAATCAAAATGTAGCTTTTAATTATAACTGTAAAATGTGCATGAAACCTGCCTGGTAAGCACAAGCAGACTATTTTTGGTTTGCTTAGAATTTAGGGTAAGATGACAAGGGAAAAATTTGCTGATGTAATGAGAAAAGAGTGTTGAATTACCACCATTTAACCAGGTGAGAAGCATGTCTCCCAGCCCGCACACAGCCCACTGTGGCAGCTAGAAGAAGCAAGGATTTCTGTGCTGACATTTGCTAAATCAAAAATCTCAAGGCCTGAGAGCACAGGGTGATTTTTAATCCAGCACTCTTCCCTTCTTTCCATCAGTTCTAGAATGCGGTGAGCTTCTGCAGGTAGCATAGTGCTTATTTATTTGAAAATCTTTCAAACAGGATAAGAAGACTGGTATAATACATGGGAAAAAACAGTAAGAATTGAAAGAAGCCATTACAGTACAAAATGTATTAAAACAGAGGAGCAAATTCAGCAGAATGATAGGACAAGTAAATGGGTAGCAGGGGTTACACCAAACAGAGATTTGGATTCTGCTTTCTTTTAAAGCAAGACAAAAACAATTAACTTATAGCACTTTTAAACTACTGCTGCTTTTGATATGAAGTAGGCTTTAAAGAACAGTTAAGTGTCAAGCTAAAAATCTTGGAAATGCTGAAGATGATAGAAAGTGTCATATCTCAGTTGTGGCATTCAATTGAATATTTATATCACACAGCAGAATTGTAAATTCTAGCTTTTCTGGGTTTTGTTTCATTTTAAATGCATGTATTTTTAAGTGGAAAAGTACTCCAAAATGTTGGAAGGGAACACAGCAGTATAAACATCAACAGTAGCATCGTCACAGATGCCTGCCCTCTTTCCTACTCATTCTTTCTTGAATCCTGGAGGAAAAATATCAGAAATACTTATGGGGTTCATACCATCATCCAGACAAGGCTAAAAAATGTATAATCTCATAAAGAAAACCGCGTTTTTGGCATGTGTGTTCTTGCAAACCCTTGGCATGCCAAATTCATAGCAAGCTATTGATGAAAGTTACTTGTGGGATTACCAGGGAGGCAGTCACATCTCTTTCTCCTGAAAGGTACATTGGCAAATATGAACTGCTACAGAAGCTTTGATACGAGTCACAGCTGCAGCTCCTCATCTGTCTGGGGTGTCATAGTTCAGTAGTTACACCTTTGGCCAGATTTGCTGTGGCAGATCCCAGATGACTCAAGGAATACATCCTTTCTCATCAGTTACATAGTCATGAATTGACCTTTAGAAGGGAAAATAAAAATTCTAATTGAAAAAATTAATCTGTGTCTTAGGATGTATTTTCCTAATTTAGTACTTGACACTTCATTTTTGGCTCACAGATAGAACTACTGATGTTCAAAATCCCATATGGGCGATGTAACCTTGTTTATGGAGTTGCCTATTCTTCCCTCATCACCTGGGAGCTGCTGAGCCAACCAATACGTGTGTTAACATATTGCCAGTATTCAAGACTGAGCTGCTTACAAAAGGGCAGTGGGAGAGGATGAGCACAGAGAGAAGCATAAGAAATTACTAGACAGGTGGGTTTGTTGTTTTCATGAGTAACAATTACAGGTGTCAGCCAGACAGACTATGTTGTGCACTGGAAGTCCCTTTTCCTTGAGATCTGTACTAGAATAATCTATTATTGTCCAGAGTTTTATCACCTTAATAATGCTTTATGAGTGAGAGATGACCCTTATGTTATGTGTATCACGTCCCATAGCATAACAGAAGGCAGTCCTCTGAAGCTTTTCCTGATGTTCTCTGCATTCTCTTCTACTGCCATTTTCATCAGTTATTGTTGGCCATTTCCTATCTGTCTTATGTTTTGTAGGATTCTTCTTCCAGGATTTTCAGCCCTTTTTGATGTTGAATGAGTTCAAAATCATTTTGTGAGATTGTATGGAGAGAATATTGATGTGTATGTATGATGTCATGAGACTAATGCGTAGTAAATTAGTTATAAATGGGTTAGATAATAGTTAGAATTCTATTTAAGAAGATACTAGTTAACATCATCTACTTGTTAAGCAAGATTTTGTAGAAGCTGGTTGACTAGGTTTAAAACACTGTAGAGATGGCAAATTGAGAATAATAGTCAATAAGAAATCATTTTAATTTGTTTTCACAAGTCCTTTGAGTAGTCTTTTTGGTTTGTTTGCTAGTTAGCTGGAGGATTTGTACAGATTGTTTCCTCTCATGATCAGCTTGCACATTTTGCTGTCTGATTATTTGCCATCATTAATTGTGATGTAAAGTTGTTCACCTAAATCACATGACATTTCTTCTTTCTTTAATGTGTTGTTGAAAAAATACAAACCATGTGACTTATATTTGCTATTTCATCTATAATGTATTCTTATGAATCATGTCCTAAATATTTAGTGCAAACTTTCACTGGTAGTAAAAAATGACTGAGTAAAGCTATATAAGGTATGGAACTGATCCTAACAGGAGATACCAGGTTAATGTTACTGAACTATTTGATATAACATTTAATTTTATTTTAGAAGAACACATCTTAAACTTACAGTAATATTTGATAACCAGATTTTTTTCTTTTACATGCTATAAACTGAAGTCTCAATGTTTAAAATGCAGAGGTAATAAACTATTAGATCTACATAAGCTGTTGTGGTTTATTTTTTTTTTCTTAATGCCACTGCATTTTTTAAAGATCGTCAAGAACATAGTATTTCCTTATTAGACTTTTTAAAATATATCTCTCTTTATTGACAATATATTCTTGTGTTCTGTTAAAAAAAATGTAAAAACTAAACCAAAATTATGTTGAGATAAACAACTGAAAGCAAAGATTGCATGACAAGGCTTCTACAGTCTGTGCTTTGTTTTGTTTCAACAGTTGAAGGTTTCAGCCTTATGAAGTCCAGTGACTTAATATACATATACACAAGAGAATATTGCTATGTGTTTCAGTTGCTTTATGTTAACTTGAATTAATGCTGAATGAGTGACTGGCACTGGAACTCTACAATCAAATCATGCATTCATTGAATCTGCTGGCTGAGTTCTAGCTCAGGTCTGCCCCAAGAAACACAGCTCAATATTGCTACCTAGCAGAACCCTGAAATAGCTTGATAACTTCTACTTTGTGGTATGGTTTGTTCAGTGCATCATGTTGCTGGAGAGACTTGAGATTTTTTTCTGTGCCTCTTTGGAATCTGAGGCAACACACTTTCTTAAGGAATGATGCAGAAGTCATTTGCTGTTATCTTGAAATGACATTGGTAGTGCTGCAGAGGGGCAGGGACTACTGACTGGCCAAGAAATAATAGAAATAGCAACTATGGAAGCAAAATTGTTCTCTGCTTTTTCAAAAATAAAGATGATGCAGAGTGAAGAGGAACTGTGAATAGGCCAAGAGAAAGATCAAGACTATCACTATTTTAATGGACAGTGGATGTTACACTTTGAAGTACATTCACCTGTATGCTTAGAGTACATCTCTCCTCTTGTCCACATGAAAATCTGTGGGCCATGTATGTATCTTTGAACTTAGGAGTCCCTTAGTTTGATTCCTAAATTATGAATATCCAATCAGTGATATAGTTGGTGAGATCACCTCATCACATGTATGTACAGAGAAACTCTCAACTTAGGTATTTTGCTTATCTGGGTCTAAATAGAAGAACAGTTATTTGTATTATTAACACTGTTAGTCAGATTGCATTTTTTATGCTGAAACATTTGATTTGATAAAAATATTTCTTATTATAAGACGGTGTGTACATTAGAATGCATAATGTTCCTTAATTTATAGTTGATTAAAATACCTATTTCCTAAGCAGTTCTTATTTTCATGAGAGTTTTTAAAAAATCCTATATTATTTCTATTTAAGTAGATTGCCTTTAGAACTGACTTCTGTAGGGTTTAAATTTTTAATGCTTATGTGTATAACAACTCTGACATCATATTTGTGTCAAAATCCTAACCCATCATTATTCCACTTGATATTGCAAAAATAATCCATTATATAATTGTTTCTAGCTCTTCTTGAATTTAATACTACCTGGATTATTCAATAATACTTGCTTATGCATTGTCACACTAAAGACCATAAGATTAATTTCACCATGCACTCATAGAACAGAATTTTAATTTGTACTTGAAAATTAATCACCTGGAATTGCTGCAGAAATATTCCTCTTAAATGACTCATCATATATTTAATAACAGTCACTCTTAAAAAGACAATTTTCTGTTCTTATTTGTGAGTTTGTCAGAGCTTAAGGTTAACAGTCATCATTTATGGATTTTGTTCCGAATATTGCCAGAGTATTAGTTTCTTGAAGCAGTTCAACACTTTTTCTTAATTTCATCTTAATAACCAATGTTACAGTTTTTCTGTTATTAGCGTTTATCTCATTGTGGGGTAGCTGTGCTGGAGGGTTTACTTCAGACTAGCTGTGGTTTGCTTCTGTGATGTGAGTGCCTGCCAGTAGCGGGCTACATCGGGTGCCTTCCCCAAACACTTGGCTCTTTTAGTTCCTACCCATTCTGTAGCTCCTCTGCAGTGTGAATCAGAGTGTGAAACTAGGGATGGTTTGGAGACTGACCTCAGGAACAACTGATTTTAACTAAAATGCTAACATCAATACTTCCCAAATATAAAAGACACAAATTAAATTACTGCATGTTGATCACAGAAGAGCAGGTTGTGAAGGTTCAAACTGAGCTCTGATGTACGCAGTCCTGTGCAGAAAGTAAAAGGCTTTCTTCTTGTTAACAAAAAATTCCAGAGTTAAAATTCAGCAGAAACTTTATTGGCACAGAAGAGAAATGCTTTTGAGAGAACAGACACCCAGAACATATGCTGTAAACCAAAGCAGCACTACTTCAGTTATTTCATAGTGGCAGGAGAGTCCCACATATAAAAGGACAAGAGACATAACCTATTGGAATTTTGTTCCCAAATGAAGGACAGATAAATTGACAGTTGCTAAGGGTCGATCTCTCTGTGGGTGTGTTTTGTAGCTAGGGATGACTTCAGATACCAGAAGGTAGTTCCTACTGCTGGTTCCACACAACTGCAACTGTGGAACATCACTGGTGAGAGAATGAATGTGGTTGTGTCAGCTCTGATCTCAGCAGTTTGATAATCTGTTTTGTAGAAAAGAGAGTTAAAACATTGAAAAATCAATTAGCTGCCAGTTCTACTGCCAGGTGTTTGTATTTTTTGGTATTTAACATACCATGTACAGGTACTGCTTGTAAACAATTTGAAGAGTTCACGCTTGCATGGGTTTGTGCTCAGTGGGAGTTTCCTTTTAACAGTGCCTAGAACATTAATAAGCTGGTACCCATAGTCTGTGCCATGTTGCTTCAAGAGTTGAAAGCCCATGGCTGAAATCAAACAGAAGGCCAAAGGGTTTTAACTGAAAGACAGGTAGAGAAACAGGGATGTGTTAGCAGACTTCCTGCTTTTTGCTTATTTTATTTGTTTAAAAGCAAGTTGTGGCTTTCTTGAAATTTCCCAGCACCCTTCCTATACTCCAGACCTTCCTTTATTATTTCTTTTGCTTTATTTTTTTCTTTTCTTTTTTGAAAGAAGGGAGCGTTCATGAAGTGTATGTGAATCTGAAGACTTTTAATGCATTTCATATTTTTTGTGCTTGCATCTGGATTACAAAATGCTGCAAGCTTTGGAGTACAAAATGATCCAATTGCACATTGTCTATGTTTTGTTAACTTTAAGATGAACATCTGAATTGACAGATATGAAATACCTGTCACTACTTTGTTCTTAAATCTATAGACTTCTCTGCAGATTAATCTGCTTAAAAGAAGGTCCAAATAAGTACTTACTTATTTGAAGTATTCCTGTTTTCCAAACCTCCCAAATCAGCAAAATTTCCCTAAAAATTGTCTCATTTTGAGAGGTGTGTAGGGAAGCTGGAGTTTGAGTCTGAATATCATTAATGATTTTACATCTTACTGACACTGACAGGAAGTGCTTATACCCGAAACTAGAAAATGTAGCAAAAATTTAAAACCTCCCACATGATTTGTTTTTTAAAATAGTATTTGGATTGAAATACTTTCTGAAAGAATACTTATGAAATTATTTTATGTGTTTGTCTGTTTGGAGTAAACTATGTAGTAGAAGGATATTGAAGTGTGCTATTTGCATCACACTTCTGAAATTACTATCTTTTTCATTGTTTGCTGTTGTAATTGAAGTAAGTATTCGTGAGATGTTACACATGGAATAGAAGGAGAATTTGTCTTATCTTTACTACTGCTTATACACATTGATGGCTAAGCACTAAAGTAGTCCTGTCTCCACACCAAAAGTTATTGAATACAGTTATAAAGGTCTTGTTAATGGGGCATTCTCAAAGGAGCAGGCTGATCGTTAAGGCTTAAGAGTCTTTTATGGCTGCATTATATGACAGACAGACTACAAGTGGTTGAAACACAAACTTGTAACTTACCTGGTGCAAAGACTACGTGCAACATTCTGTGCTTTTGCATTACTAACAAACGATTTTCTTGCAGGTCCTGCTATTCTCTCTATCAGTAAGAAGCTACTGCTGCAAAGAGGCCACGTTGGAGCATGGGGGTGAGTGCCTGAGTTCAGTGTTGTTATAGATTCATAGCCAGGAGTCTGTGAGAAATGTTCTGTAAACCACAGCTGTAACTTCTTTGGAAATGGCTGTGGACCAATAGCTTTTTCCAACAGGTAGAGTTAGCTTTGCAGTGCTTCATCCATTTGAGTCGTTACGTGCATGGTGTTTGGTGTATGTACTGCTGGTTAGCTGAGAACTTGCTTGAGGAACATTTCCTGAGGTGTATAATCTGTGCATACTTGTGATTTAGATACAGTGGACCCACATTTATGTAGATATACATGGGAAGGCTTAGATGAACAAGTACCAGAGCTGCTACAAGTATAGCTGAAAGTTAAGGAGTAGTATTTGAACTTGCAGAAAGGAATTATTCAATGTATTCAATGTGGATTTTTTTTAGTTTTTTTTTCTTTTTGAAAATGAAGGTTCTTATTTTTCTGTAATAAAGATATGCATAATACACAGCTACAATCTTTAATTTAACATGGAAATGAACTAAAAAGAAGAGCATTTTACTTTTTCTGAATTTGCATAGCATAATTGCATTTTAATGAACTGACTACATTTTACAAACCTGAAGTGAATTTCAACCTAATAGCTGAACCATCACCACTTGGTGTTCTTGTTGAGAGTACAAAGGAAGCCTCTGTCAGCTGCAAATTATTTTCTTGGTTTCAGTATTGAAAAGAAGATAATGCATATAGTAACATAGATTACAAATAGGTATAATATTTTTATAAATGTAGACTAAGCAGTTATCTTCAGTGCCCCCTCATTATGTCCAAGCTCCATCCCTGTTTCTGGAAACTAGAGTAGCTGTGGAGAAACGACAACTGGGGGACCTTTTTAGGTAGTCATGCTGTAATTAACTTACCCTACTCCTAGTCACATTGTCTCCATTTGTATAGGTTACAAACCCAGCCTTTCTGTCTTTTGCTATTAGATATAAGAAAAGGTAAAAACAAGTTCACAAGCGGAATTGCTTGTATACACTAAAACGAAGAGTAGTATTGTACTCAGAGGACACTGTTTCAGATGACTGCATTCATTCCTTCCCTAGGAAGTCAGCTAAATCACAAAAATTATCTGGTATTCCAAGAGAGTTAAGATATATCATTGTCTGAAGTGTGTGCTGTGGATGATGTACTGTTCATGACTCTGGCTCAGGAGGACCCAATTAATGCACTTTGATTCCATATTCTACTACATTTCCTACAGGCCTTGACAGAACTTGTGGAAGTTTTATAAGGAAAAATGAGATGTCAGAGCATTAGAGGGAAGACCTTAGATGTTTGAACAACTGTTAAAAGATAGGGAAGGTAGAGTAGGAATAAACGGGCATTTCTTATCTTGCAGCCCTTACAATAGGCTGTTCTTAAAATTGGTCAGGCTTACCAGCAAGCTTGGTTATAGCACTCTGATAAATAGCCTGGAAGGGTGTCTGAACACTGAGGTAAGTTTTACAGCTTCTTTTGGGTAGTAATGGTGAGCACCAACTGTGAAGAATTTGAATGGAAGGCCAATAAAAATGAAGGTGAAATTCAGCATAATTTAAGAGTGGTAAAAATAAAGTCTACCTCATTTTATCTATAGTGTTGGCCTCCAAGCAGGAAAGGATTCATAAATCTGGCACTTGCCTACATCTCAATTACTGTATGTGGGTTTGGTCAACTGCACTCTGGAAGTGGATGCTGCATTTGAAAAAAAACTCCCAAATTAAGAAGGAGGAATGACGAATGATATGGAAGAGTTTCCATACAGAACATAATCTATTAGACTGATGCTCTGCAAACTGGAGTAAAGAAAACTGAAAACCTATGATCATCTGCAGAATACTGGAAGAACTGGTAGAGAAGTGGCTCAGAATAAATAGTAGTGTTTTTGCATAGTAGATGTAGGAGCTACAGAAATCATTGCTTAACATTTTTGGACTTGGAGGAACATGGGAAAGGAACATGAAGGAGAAATCCATTGTAAATTACATTATAGACATAATACCATCCAACTCAGGAAATCCTATTTGAAACAAAGATCTGCTTGTCCTGTTTTATTTTTCTTAGGCAATTACTGATGATCACATTACTGGACTATATAGACCTCAGTATGTCTTTTATTCCTTTCCTTATGCTTGCACAACTAGAAAATAAAGGGATTTTGTTTTATTTTGATTTCAGGAGATAATCTGTTTTTGATTTTTTCTTTTTCTGGCTTAAACACCTACTAACATATTTGAAGAGGTAAGATGCATAAAATGACACTGACAAATAGGCATAGAGTTCAGTAAGTTTGTGCTCTTTCTGAAATGGTTTTCTTTATTTCGTCATTTGTACTGTTGAGTAACTTTTTCTGTTTTAAGAAGATTGTCCAACGACACAGTAAATGACTCAGGGCTTCCAAAAGTGTTAGTTTTTTGTTTGGTTGTTTTGTTTGTTTGGTTGGTTTTTTGTTATTATTATTATTTTTTCCATAGAGCTGGAATTTGTGCATGTGGTACATGTGTGATGATATCTTGGGTCCCTTGCCAGGATATATGAAGGCATGAGGGCTGGTTTCAGGGCATAGCCCAGAGTACGTGTCCTGGGGTATGAAACTACAGAGCAGTGCAGGGTGAATATCTAGAAACTAAATATCTAATAATTTTGTTAGTGTATTTTGTTCCTTTTGCTAGGAAGTTGTTGAACTAGAGTTGGTACTGCCTTTATAGGGTACATTTAAAAAAGAACTTCAGCTCATTTCAGTATGGAAACAAATTTACATAAGCTGAGAGTTGAGAATGCTGCTACTTCTAATTCATTTTACAATGCTGTGGGCTTGTATGACTCAAAGTCAATCAACTTTCTTCTTGGCCTGGAGTCATCTACAGCCAAGCAGGTTAGAAATTATGAAGATGACTTCAGATGTGGTATTCACATATGCTAAACACAGGTGAGTGTCTTTTGGTCTATTGTGAAACATCGTTGCTGATTAGTGGTGCTGGTGGTATTAATTGCTTTCTGAGGAGCTTTGGATGTTCCTGATACAGGTTTGGGGGATTTTTTTTTATTGTGGTTTTTCTTTTTTTAATACTATATTATGATCTATGTTGTATTTTGTTGTTTTAGACCATGTGTCAAAGAACACATTTGGAAAAACTGTCTTGGCTTGAGGTGATGCATTCTATCCATTTTTACATTCAGTTACGCTGAGTGAACAAAAAGGAAATATGAATAAGATTCAGTTGGTAGATGCTTATATTGATCATCTGGGTTATAGCTTTGATAGCACATCTGTATCTCTTTTGAGATCTGCAATATCCTATTTATTACTGGTTTTAGAAAAATGCAAATTAAACTACAGAAATATTCATATGCTTCTGGTATTTATTTTTCATTTTGACAAACATGTCACAAACACTGTAATAATATACAATTATAGCAAAGCTGTTTCTTGATGTTCTTATCCCAGGTAGTATGGCTACTAACCTAATTGCTCAGCTACTTGGGTTGTAGAGGGGAAAGAGGGAATTTGGGTCACAAAACCATAATTAAGAAGTCCTTCACAAATAACGGATTCATTTCAGTCTGTCTCTTATTGTGTTAGGATCTGTTCTATAATCTGCTGTTATGTATAAGAACCTCTCTAATATTTTAAACAGGGTAACTGTTAACTTTTCTAACAAATTGATGCAAAAATAAACATCAATTTGTAAGAAAATTGTGTGTAGAATTCAGCAGACACTTTGTATGTGTTTGAATTATTTAGGCAAAGCTATCTTAAAGAAATGAGTTCTGCTATTGGAAATGAAAGATTTGTACTTCATTTCGTCCCAGTTTTTGAAGTTCTCTGTTGCAGTTGTATGCTTTCATGTGAAAATTACTTTGATACTTTTGGGTAAGATTTATGTCAACCATTCAAAGCCATTTCAAAAAAGACTCTCAGATTTTGTCAAAGGCAACTTGTCAGGCTACCAGTGCCCTGAAATTTGAGTTTGAATTACTAAACATCGCTATAAACCAATTCACATAAATTAATCACTGAAAAATATCTTAATGCTTGAACAGTTTATAAGCTTCATACTCAATGGCTAGATGTGTTCATAGTGATTTCATGTTTAGCTTCTAGATTATGAAAATATTCTGGAAACATTATGAATATCAGATTGATGGATTCTTAACGCCAAAAGCAAGTGATTCTCTAGGGCTTTTTTGAGATTTAGTGCCCACCTATGTTGATCAGCTTGAAGGACCATAATCCTATACCTTAAAGGATGTTCTGATTAATATGTGCTTCAGAGTTTGTTCGGATAAGGAAAGTTGGCTCCAAATCTTGTAGATTTTAAATGATGAAAAGGTAAGCTTTTTTGAGACAAGCTTAAATATGTACACTAATGAGACACAAGAATTAAAATATTGTTCTTTAGTTATAAAAAAATATTGTGATTGGAAGTAGTGACTTTTTAGAAACATGAAACTTACATTGTGATTATATGTCAACATTTTTGGTTTTGTTCCCTAATATTCTTTAGTGACATCTTTTAACATAAAGATGAAGCTATAGGGTTGCCTTTACTTTTTTTTTCTTATTGACAGTGATATCCTGTTTCACAGGACTTTTTAAGACTTCTGATAAAGCTTAATAGAAATGTAAAAATGGTAATAAAGTGATTCTCCCCTCTTTCTTCTTTAACATTCACAGAAAAAATGTGGGAAACCAATTATAATATCACCTCTTCACAAACACCAGTAAGATCTTTTGACATATTTCGTATCAGTTAAGTGTTGAATATCAGAATAGAATTCCAAAGAGCACTCATTGCAGTACAGGTTTGCCTCCCCCCATGTATTCAAGTGTCATTTCTTTATTTTGGGGTAAAAATATTAGTATGTAACAGGCTTTAATGATAGAAAATTGTTCATTGGAACTACAGACATAGATTATCTCAGGCTTCAGTAGTCATCAAATGCAATACATATTACTGATGAATATTTCATAGGGGAGGCTTTTTCTGCTTTTGTTTTATAAGGCAGTATATCATTATTAAATTTCAGTGTATAGTTGTATTTGGTTACGTAGCTAAATCTCCATCATTCAAGTAAAGTCAGCAATTAATATCTCACTAACGCTGATATTTACTCCTTGCACAGTGTACCCAGTTAACATTACTGTATACCACAAGCGAACACTTTCTGGGCCAGGATTGCACAGAATAAGACATTTAGTCCATGCAAAATCCCAGCACACACGCATATAACTAGAACAGATACGCTCAAACCCCTGGGAGATAACTTAGAAATCCAAATCACTTCAGGGCAAACTTCTTGACTGTCATTCATTGTGAGAGGTATCCCTCATTTTGGATCTAATTTTACCTCTGGACCACATAGACTTGAAGATGGCTTACTGTGGCTACTGTAAATTATTTATGGGAGGAAAAACTATATCATGGAGCTGAGAAGATATAACTATTATTGATAGGAAAAAATAGACATTTTATTTATATTTTCTCTTCTAATTAGACTGCTTTCTCTCTTTAAGCATCAGTTGTTAAGAAACTGAAAGCATTATAAATGGTAATGGATCTGAAGGCTGATTAGTGATGAATTTTTGAATTCTGGTGATGCATTCTTCTAATATTTTTTATTATATAAGCCAACTCTATATCTTAATTTCTATCCTTTCACTTTCAAAATTAAAAATTGAAAAACTGGCAAAAAGTACTCTGCAGGTACATTCTGAATATAATATTGTCAGTGTCAAATTCTTACATATGTATGGACAACAACCATTCTCCAAATGACATTTTCCTGATAGATTTTCATCAGATAGATGTATGGCTGTGTTATCTATCTAATGTTATCTAACATGTCATTTATCAATAAGGAATACCTCTGTTTTATTCAGTCTTTGCTGGAGTACATATAAGCTCGTGTACTTACTGTTTTCCTTCCCAAACATGTATTGGTGTGTCCACAACTACAATCAGTGGACCTAAGCTCATTCAGCAGGGACTTTTACTTTAATAATAATAAAAATCTAAATACTCTCAGCATACCTTTACTGGGTAAAAATGGCTGGTGGATTTTACAGGCTTCAGGCATTTGCAGGCTCCTAGGAAGTACAGGGTACTGAAAATCGTAATGGCTCTTGGGGAAAAAAACAAAACCAACAACAAGAAAAAAAAACAGTAATGGGGCACAGCTTATATATTGGTTGGAATTGTTTACATGAAAAAAGTAGGCAATAAACCATAATTTTCAGTCTTAGGAATGTATTGTTGAAAGTCAGTACAATCACAGATTGGAGACAGTAATGATTTGCATTTATTTACCATGGTTGATTAAGTTAATGTTGTGGTTTAACCTGGAAAACAGCTCAACACCACACTGCCTTTTGTTCACTTCTCCCTTCTCAGTGAGATAAGAGAGAGAATGGGGGGAAAAAAGGTAGAACTCACAGGTTGACATAAAAGTTATTTACTAAGACAGAAAATTAGAGAAATAAAAGTAGTGATTATATATATGTATGTATGTATGTATGTATTTATATACAAAACAAGTGATGCACAAAACAGTTGCTCACCGCCCACTAAACAGTGCCCAGTCAGATCCCAAGCAGTGGCAGTTGCCTCAGCTCCCTCCTGACCAAATCTCCTCAGGTTTAGAGTTTTATTCACATGATGTCATGATATGGAATGTCTCTTTGGCCAGTTTGGGTCAGCTGTCCTGGTTCTTTCTCCTCACAAATCCCTGTGTCCCCCTCACTGGCAGGGCAGTAGAAGAAACTGAGAAACAAAAACATCCTTGGCACTCTACAGCTCTGCTCAGCAGTAACTAAGACAGCGCTGTGTTATCAACACTGCTTTCCTCCTAAAGCCAAAACATAGCATCATATCAGACACTACCTGAAAAGCCAACTCTGTCCCAAGTGAAACTAGGACAGTTAAATTCAGTGACAATGCTCTTTAACTGCAGTCTAGTCAGAAGAGCTCTTACTTTCAGGTTAACACAGATTGTTACTGTAGTCATTATTTGACTTGGATATGGTGTTTTGCAGCTATAATAACTCCCGACAAAATTTGAATCTAATATAAAAGACCAGGAACAAGAACCCTAATGACACACATATGTATCTAGATTAGTAATTGGTGCCAATGTCTGGATGTTTTTGCTGACCAGGCGGCCAGTAGCAGTCTTCCAATATTGGCTGTTTTATTGATATTTGTTCAATATATTTTTTTTCCACCAATGGATATTAGGCAAAAGAGTTTTTGTTTAGGAATATAGCTTTATTAGAAACGCAAGATATTTCTTTTATTTTCATTATTGATTTGATCAAGCTGTCATGTCACCTGAAGTCATTTACCTCTGTCTTAACTGCTCCAAGATACCTTATTTTGCCGTTTTCAGCATATTTTCCTTAAGCACATAGCATACTCATGCCAGCAACACACAAAAGAAGGTGAAATAGTTTATGAAATAGTTTGTTAATGAACTGAAGTGGAAATTATTGAGTAAAATTAATGGTCATCTTGAAATTTCTTCTCAAAAAACGTTTTTCTAGAAATGCTATCAACTTTTGATTAGTTATTGTCTGGAATCCACTATTTAAAAGTAGTTGTAGTTACAATGCTTTTTACCTAAGACATTTTTTTTTAAATAAGTTTCTACTCCAGGTGAAGTGACTTGCTAGAATTAATTGTCAGGAATAAAAGTCAACAGTAGAGCACAAAAGCAGAGCTTAACACCATCTCTGTCTGCTTTGTACATCCGTGCAAAGAGCTCTAAAAGCCCTGAATCTAATTAGGCCACAATGGAGCAAGCACACAGTGGAAAAGCTACAATGCTGCCTGCTCTTTTTCTTCTGTTTCCAATTTAGTAAAAATCTCTTTTAAGTTGTAGCATAGGGTGTGCTGTGATATGGCAGGACTCCAGAAAGACAATTTAGGTCATGGAAGCTTTTTTTAAATATACTATATTAAAAACAAACAAACAAATAAATAAATAAAAATAAAAATAAAAGCAGTAGGTGTGGATTTTAGTGATGGTATCTTTTCTATTCAAGCAACTGATGTAGTTGCAGGCAATAGCAGTTTCTCATAGAAGCCACTCTTCAACTTTAGCAAAGAAGTGATAGCACGCTGCATGCGTGCTAACTCAGCAGTCCGACACGAGACACTACTACCACCTGTATTTACTGCCTTTATCAGGGAGTGCTGCTGGTGCATTTTCTGTGAGAAAGAAAAGGGAGGGATTCTTATGCCTGAAAACCTTGTGCAACTTGAGATGCCATGGGGTATCCAACTTAACTATGCGAGGTACCCAGATATAAACCAGGATAAGTGCTTTCTGGAGCAGCAACAGCTGGAGATCAGGCAACTGAGATGGGCCCTTGGGCACACTTTGTTACTTAAAATGGTTAGTAACCAAATCCTGAATCTCTTCAATAGCTTTCCTTAGCTATTCTGAAAGTAACCGTAAAAACGCCTCAGGGTGTTGTGATAGCCTCTGTGCTTGGTGGTTGCTGAGGAATGGCGAGTTGAATTCCATTTAACTGCCTAACAGGGGACACTCGGACCTGTAGTTACCTTCCATTTCCAGTACAAACATGCAGTATTGCTTGAACGGCACATTCTAGCAGTGGAAAAGAGCCATCATCCTGTCAGAAGTGTATCTGTCAGTTTCCTCTATTTAATGAAAGATAATGCTTTCCGATATCAAGGGGAACACATCATTTTCTTTGCTTTGTAATGTTGTGAAAGGAGTTTAGAGTTTTCTGCCTTTTGTGGTGTTTTCAAGTGATCTAATTTACTCATTTTGCAGTGACAAATAATGTTATGAACTCGAATGTCAGATTTCTTCATCTGTTGATATCTCAACAGGGAATATTCCAAAATGCTTTGTTTCCTGTAAAATACAAACGTCTGTAATCACCATGTTAAGATAACTAATATAATTAGAAGAAAAGCTCTTTCAGAATATTTTATTTACACGGTATAACTGGGGAAACCTCATCACAGAAGTAGTTTGCTGCAGGGTTGCAAAGGCTCTAAAGCAGCATGGAAAGGCTCTACTCTATTTAATATCAACATAATCTTGAACCTCTCCTTTCGTCTGTTTTTGTTTTTATTTTTCTCCTTGCAGTATCAATTATTCTAGTAAAAGATACTCTCTTTCCCTAGTGTCAGTCCTGGAAAACTCTACTTGAAAATATGAGCACTTGAAAAAAAAGATGTAGCTGCTGTTGTTAAAGAGGTAGAGGTTCAGGGCTATCATTTCTTTTAATCTTCATTCTCATTAAATGAGAGATTTAACTCTGTTTTATTGCTACTTTCTCCAAGCCAGTTTTCCAACCAGACAGCAGCCAAAGCCAAGCCAAGTTTATCTCTATATGCCAGTGTTCCTCTAAGCTTATTGGAACAATTCCTGCTATAAACTGCTAAAATGGAAAGCAGCAGTAAGGCTTGAACATATCAAGGACATGTTTTCAGTAAGAATAAGGTTAGGGCAAAGAATGATGAAGGCAGTCAGTACTTCTGTATTCCTAACAATTTACAGAGTACCTTAATGGCCTCTTACTGGGCTTGTAAATATAAACCCATGCATGTAATAAACCTTGTTTTCTGCCTTTCAGTACCATTTCTGCGAATGACTTATGACAATTGGTAGGGTCAGAAAAAGTGATATGATGAACTAATTGCTTTAAATTCATGCAACAATAAAAATGGAAGACTGATTTAAGATATTATAACCGTTTTCAGTAAAGCCAAATATTTCAAAAGTCTCTGCTATCCTATGGAGTCCTCAAATGTGAGTCAAATCACAGTTTTTTCACAGACTTTTTTGGTATTCAACAGAAAGACAGTTACCAAACGGTGAGCCAGTGGTGCTTATTCTTATGTTTAAAAATAAAATTCTGAACGTGCTACAGCTTTGATTTGGTATAAGACATTAATACTTTTTAGAATTGTATGAAATAGGGTTTTTTTTAATGTTTTAGAACATCTCTGTGAACATGATTTGTTTTCTGAAATGTTAAATATACACACTGTTTTTTTAAAAAAATAATAATCTATTAAGGTATTCTGAATGAGTATATCTGTTCCCAAGCAACGCCCTTCCCTGGTGTTTGCATTACTTTAGTCTGTTTCTTAGAGACAGTCAAGCACAAATTGATAGCAAGCACATGTATGACAAAATGTTTTCCCTGCTGCACTCACAGAATATAACATTTGATGTGATATGAAACAGCCCTTCAGGTTAACATGCAACTTTTTCCTTTTCCCTTAACATCCTTTGCAAAGGAGGTCCACCTGGAGGTAAACTGCTAACATGTACATATACTAGTGTTTGTATATAGTGCAGTAGTTTTTATTCCTTCTTCTCTGTAGCATACATTCCATGTATCCTTATTGTCTTTCTACTTCTATTTCTGTCAATAGCATATGTCCAAATTGTTCAATAATGTCTACCTATGTACACTATTATGTACTCCTAAAGGATTACAGTCTTAAACATTCATGTGTACTATGCTCAAGGGAAGAAGGGTATTTAATGAGTAATACCCAACAATTCTTCAGTATCCTTTGAAACACTCTACTTAAGGTGGAGAAAAAAAAAAATCCCCAAACTTATCATCCTGGGCCACTGTGTTTTTTTGTTGAATATTTTTATTTTAAAGAGTCACCATGAAAATCTTTAGCTTAACAATGATTTTGTATGTATTGCTAAAGCTCACAGAGCAGCTTTCATTTCTGGATCAGCACAATACGCATTCTGTGTACTGCATGAGAGGACACATGCTACATTGGTGATAAAACCCTTTAGAACATTAGCCTACAGCTCCTTAAGCATATGCAAAATCTCATTAATATCAGTGGGGGTGTGAAATACAGCAGAATATGTACTTTGAGCGCATCTACAGCTAAGAAGTACTGCTCTGACGTCATGCATGCTCAGAATGATATCTATTTCTTGGGCTAACTGACATGATTTTGAGTTCACAGTTCTGAATGGGAAAACTTTGGGACATGAGGTTTATGAGAGGAAAAAATTCAGGTTTATGAGAGGAAAAAATTCCTTCCATGTAGGATTGGAGTCTTAACAGAAGAGTCAGTACATGTACAAACATTGTGATTACTGTGGTGTTTCTTTTCAAAGTTGTGGTTTAAGGATCACTACAGCTTTAATAATTGGCTGGTGCAGAAGAAATAATCCTTAGTAGTTATTGGAAATCTCCTCAGTCAGAAAAGATAAGAAAACATGAGTCAGTCTAGCTGAAAACATGGTTCTCTCATACAGTAGAACTGTAGGGACAGATTTCAGACTAAAAGATCCCTAAGTGGTGCTTGGTATTCCCTGTTTCCCATAGGAGTAAGAATTGTCCTGAGAATGTGGAAGATACAGAAAATGTTTTACTAATACCTCATTTTTTTTTTTTGCATTCAGAGTAAACATTTTTGTTCCGTCCCTTTAGATCTTCTGATGAGGCTGATTGTTATGTAGATGATGGGGGAAATTCAAATAATAATACACCTTCCTATGAGGCAAACATAAACGTGGACCAGAAAATATAATGGCAGAGATGGAACTACATCTGAGTTGCCTGGAGATGAAGATACATTTTGCAGCTGATGTGCAGAGCTGAAAGTTCAAGGATACAAGAGCTGGCTAAGGGGGAAAGTGGCCTTTAAGTGTTGCCTTGAGATTATCCACAAGTATAGCTAAACCAAAATTGCAGTAACATATCAGTATAGTGTAAAATGATAATCATTTCAGATTCAAAGAAAAGAGTAAAATAAATGCAGAAAGAAGGTCCTTCCAAATCCCCCCCCCCCCCCCCCCATCACCTCTCCACTCCCACTTTCTCTTTCTATATACTAGCTAACATTGCAGCAGTGCAGTTAACCCACCCCTCCTTTTGCTTTCAGCAGTGTGGGGATAATGATTTTTCATTTCATTCTGAATACCCAAATATTTGCTGTTCTGTAGCTGAGTGTGAAGTTCCACACTGCAGCACCAACTTCACATGAACATGGGCATACTTGTACAACTTGTTGATCTTAAAGAACAATGTGTCACCACCAAGACTTCAGAGGGCTCCAGGTTTCTCTCTTAAGATGTATTGGTACAAGATCTTCCATATTTTTCTATGATAACAGATTATAAAGGACGGTTTTCAGGAGTGCATAATGCCTGTCTTTCCTTTTCTAGATAGTGACCTTTATCTGTGAAGTATCTCTTTCATACTGTTGTTACTTAATTAGAAATCTGAATCTCTTGAGAGTATAATACTGAAGATCAAAAATTCAGTTACTCATGTTGACAATATTAAGAGATAGGTAGACTGGAAATGCAGACAAGGGACTTTAGCTCCATTTTCCCAGTTATTCTACATTCCTTTCTATGAAATTGTAACATTGGTCTTTATTTCCCAAATATTTCTGAGAGAAAAAGAGAGAAAGAAAAAGAAATACATTCAAGAAAGGGAATCAACAGATGCTTTCTTGTTTGGATTTTAGTGCCTCGTGCTTATATTTTTCTGTGAATAGCCTTCTGTTCATTGTTCAGATGTAAAGGAGCTGATTTAACACCTTCTAACAAGTGTGGGGGCTTTGAAGAGAAGTAGATAGAGTAGGCTATTTCTGATAGCTTTATTACCTTTTCTTTTTAGTTTGAGTACTTATTATTCAGCCTCGTAAGAGAAAATAATGGCTATAAGGCTGATTTCTTTCTTGGAAGAGTTGGAGAGTTCTTTTGAAGAAGAAAAATATTGAGTCAAACATGACTAAGCCATTAATTATGAGCAAGCAAATACCTATACTGTGATTTTAGGAAACGTTTTAGACCTAAATATAAACTTTGAACAGTGCTACAGATGTATTTGCACATTGTGCTTTGAAACTACTTATAAAAATGAGAATACCAGTAACTATTGTTGTATTTAACATGTTACTAGGCACTAAATACTGTTCATTGGCATTGTAGACTGAAGCTGTGTTCTCAAACTTGGAAAGCCAGAGATCAGGTCAAAATTAACGGTGACTCATTATACATAAGAATTATATGCAAGAGTGAGATATTACCAAGCATTTCAGATGTACCTTTAAGATTTAGTAACACAAAGATTTGACTTCCAAAAATAGATGCTATTCTTTCTTTCTTTTCTTTTTTCTTTTTTTTTTTTTTAATAAGTTTTCTATTTTATGTAGGCTTATCTGTAATCATTAAACAGGAACGTGCAAATTCTTTTAAAAAGGAAGATATATCACAGCTCTGCAGACTGTGAGACCAAGGTGAGACACTCTTCACTTCTTTTTTTCTTTATAGTTTTGTATATGTTTCTGACTTAAACGGGATTTATCTCCTTGATTTAATTTTGGAGAAAAATTGGGATATAAATAAGAGACCAGCTAGGATAACGTTTTCGATGTTACACCATGTTACTTCTGTCACTTGAGATAGCTTCATAATACACATCAAATGTTTTGTTCAATAGGAGCTTCTTTTCTGTTATAGGCATAGGGGTTCCAGTCCACTTTTATGGTTATTTGTTTCATTGAATGTTCACTGCTGGCAAAATACAATGAGCATCCAGCTGTCTTTCTGCATTCAAAATCTATTTTTACTTGTATCTTTATTTTTTCCTTGTGGAATTCCTTGGTCTATTTTCTGAATTGATTTCCTAGTCCTCTTTTCCATCACTTGTTTTCTTTTTCTTCATTATTTTGAAGACCCATGTTTATCTAAAAGTCTGAACGTGATACAGATTTTAATCTGCATAGAAGTAAAATGCTTCATTTTGCCAAATGAATTATTTTTGTCTATAATAAAGAGCACGCTTAAGTTTGTCAATAGCGTTGTGATCATTAAATTAGTTCAGAAGCTCTGTGAAAGTGTTGTATGCATGGAATGCACACACAAGAGACTTCTTAAAATCTAATAAGACAATGCTTGTTACTACTCAGAAAAGCAGGAGTCAATTCTGCTGCTAAGCTAGAAATTTTCCTTTATCAGCCTGTCAGGTGTTGACCTCAGTGTACTTACTACACTCTTTTATGGCCCCTTATCCATACTTTATGTTGATGCATGCATTATCATTGGCCCTTCCATATTTCTTATTGCATAGGGTAACAATTAAAAAGTACATGAACGGAGAGAGGGATTACAGTCCTAGTCTTTGAAGATGCTGCTCCTCTTAGGTTCACAGAGGCTCTTGTTACTCCTCTGTTCTGTGCCATTTCCAACTACATCATGACACATTTGTCTGAGCCATGCAAGCACTGTACTGTTTCACATATTCTATGCTGAATGATAACAGAACGGAACTGTAGGTTATCAGAGTGAATAATCTCTGTTAATAGTTAGAGATTCTGTAATTACAACTAATGTTCTAACTGTATGTGCAGAGATTGACCTCTGAACTCTTTCTTCCTCAGACCAATGAAACTATCGTTTCGTCTCAATGAAAGTTGCTATGCAAAATGAGAGATCAAAAGCATTAATTTAAAAGGCACATGATTTTCTCTGTGGAGAGGTCTCTCACAATTCACTCTTAATATGTATATGAATTGCACACAGCTTTTCTTCTCAGTATTTTCTTTTCATAAGACATCTAACAGAAACAAAGAATGCAATTTATACAGTCAAGCTAAAAAGAGAGAAAAAGGTATTTATTGTGGAGTTTTATTAAGGCTGCTGTGTTAGCTCTCTCTGCCATAAGTAAATGTGAAATATCAGTTGACATGGAAGAATGGCTGGAAAGGATGGACAGATGTTTCATGTGAATTCTAAAATACATTTGAGCCTTAAGTTTTTCTTTGGAATGAGTTAGTTTGGTGGATTACTCAATAACATATAAGAAACTAAGTCTGATGTACTTCCTCTGTAGTCTTTCATGGTGAAGGAAATATTAGTTTGGCATAAGACAGCTTGACAAGCTGTAGGGAGATGTCTTAAGGCATTTGGCATGGTTCATTATGAACACTAACTAGACAGATCAAAATTCTGTTGGATTCATGGACTTCAACTTCATTTGGATTTAGCTTGAATACTTGGTGAAAAGAATATTTTAACTGTGATGACAGTGTTTCAAAGCTAGCTTTTTCATTCCAGTTTTATAGCTAAAAACTTTGAATAGTGTCTGTTTGCCTGTTTACAAGGACCTAAACCTATAGTCAAAGAGCAGACATGGCCTGGGCAGTGTAAATGAGTAGCCATCTCATTGGGAAAATAAATAAATAAATAAAAGCATTTAAGAAAACATTATTTTCCCTGACAATTTCATGTTTTACATAGCAAAGTACGTTGAGGGGAGTGAGAGGTTGTTTTGGCATTGTAAAAAAACACCTGTTGACCACTATGATAGCAGACAGCAACAGGACAGTATGTCTAATAGGATAGAAATTCTGACTCTTTCTCACCTATATAGAATTGTCTTATCACACATGTCTAGTGATATCGCACTGCAG
This sequence comes from Cyrtonyx montezumae, assembly GCF_038088225.1. Classification (NCBI taxonomy): domain Eukaryota; kingdom Metazoa; phylum Chordata; class Aves; order Galliformes; family Odontophoridae; genus Cyrtonyx; species Cyrtonyx montezumae. The sequence goes on along the minus strand of NW_027071914.1, from coordinate 5,512,809 downwards.
GACAGCTCTCATGAAAAGTTGCCTATCTGGCAGGTGATTCACAGATAGCTATAAATGTGCATGATTTGAAAACAGCAGGCAAACTTCCCCTACAACAACTAGCCAAAAAAATGTGTTGGTAATAAACTGCTATGAGAATTGTTTAAAGATGCTGAAAATTTATTATAATTTTGTTTTGAATTGTTATTAATAAGAGTGAGTGCAGTCTTAAAACAATCCACAAAGTATCTCATACAGTCTATGTAAGATAGTCATTAGTAAGGGAAAATGAGAGAAGAAATATTAATGTATTGTTATAGTTCTGACACTTCTGCTTTGGATAGAACCCAACTGAATTCAATACTGGTGTAAATGATTTTTGTTTTGTTGTCCCATGGGGGAAAAAAAAAAAGAAAAAGCTTGACATCAGATTAAATATTTATTTGTCGTGGTTTTGAACAACTATTTGTCAGTGATAAAACCTCATTTGAGCCTTTCAGGGTGTGTTTTCCTTAATGATGCAGAGAGACCAGCCTCTAACTGTTGTTTTTTCTATTTTAATGTGGAATCAACTGTGTCTGGTTTGTTATGGTAATACAAGCGTGTCTTGGAGTCAGAAATTTAGTATAGCTAATTACTGAAGGGTCAAAGCAACACCTTCTACAGAGCAAGATCTAGTTATGTCATGTTGTAAGTGGAAAATAATAGAAATGTCAGCCTATGAAGAAAATCACCAAATAGTAGCAAATAAGTAGCCTAAAACAAATAAAAAAATTATGTGATGAAGTGCTGAAAAAATAGGATTGCAATAAGAACAACAACAAAATCTTATTTTAAGTTGAAGTAACAATACATTTTTTTAATTTGTTATAATGAAAATAACAGCACAAAACAAAGGGTTTATTTAAGTAATTCAGTTGATGGATTAGGTTGTTGTTGTTTTTTTCTGTCACTGATGTCAAACATATGAACTGATTACCTGTGTTCTATTTAATGTATTGTGACATGTTTTTAAGAAAAAAAGCAGTCTTGAGTCTTTAGTGCTTTAAGAGTTTTGAATATGGTGCGGATATAGCATCATATACATTTTAATGACTTATAAAGCAGTGAAGGTATCAAAACTTGCAAATCTAATAACAAAATGCATTGCCCCAGTGATGACAGAATTCAGTTTCCAGTTCTGAATGGGATTTTAAACCTTCTGGTTGAAGGAACATTAGGTTTGATTGCCAAATCAAAGAAACCAATGTTTAAAACGAGAGGAAACTATAAGTAAGCAGATAGGATACAGAGAAAAGCCACTTTCTAATGAAATAAAACACATGATTGAAGAGGGCAGATAAAGGCAGATTACAAAAGAAGAGGAGAGTGGGCTGAATACAGTGAGTTATGTGAGACCTTGAGGAAAGAGATCAGAGAGGACATTAAAACATAGTGTCAACATCATATGAGTTACTCTCAAATGAGAGGACTACAGCAGGATAAGAATCTTTTGATGTGGCGGTACCAGCAGATGTTCTTTGTGAAAGACAATGATTGCACAGTGTGCAAAGAGAGATCAAAATGGAGCCCCACAGAGTGCTGAAGAATGTCACTAGTGACATTAAGCACATAGCACTAGAGATAGTGCAAGCATCATAAGCTTTGCATTAGGAATAGAAGTGAGTTGAGGTGTAGCTTCCTTTTCTTCTCTGTTTCCTCTTGCCACTGCATAGGATGTGATAAAAAATGTACTTATTAAGTTCATATGACAAAAGTTTAAAAATGCCTAAGTGTAACTCAAAGGATTGGCAAAATACTGCATATCAGCCCATATCAGAGCTTTTGGATATGAAATGATAGGTGATCATAGGTGAAAGAGGTGCAGCCCTGTTGCATAAACACAATCAGTTTTGCTGGAAATGACATTTCTGGGTGTTCCAGCTTTACCAGTTTACTTGCATGCGCTTTCAAAGCAAGTAAGAGGAACATAATTTGATATGATGAAGTCCGTGGGTAGGGTAGATTATAAAAGGCTTTCCCTACTGCAGAAGAAAGCAGTAAGCAACTTCACTGTCTAGCATTTACGACTCAGTACAGCCAGACAAGTCTGCAAGATGATTACTAGATTCAAGACAAAAAAGAAGCTTAAAAAACAAACAAAACAAAAACCTGAAAAATACTTCTGAGTAGCTACCATCTGGCACCCAGGTATCAGACTACAATTTGGCATACAGCATCTTTACTGACTTCCTCTAACCTTCTGTATGAGAGCAGTGGGAAGGAGAAGCTATAAAAATAGCTCTGATAATTGGAAGTCAGTTGGGTTTGTTCTATATTCAAACATTTATTCTTGAGATATTTTTTTTTCTCTGTTTCAGTGCCACCAATGTATTTGACAGTTATTCTCAGCTTCTGGAACTAACGCTTGTTCTTCTAGTCTTTCTCTTTGTGGAAAAAAAAAAAAAAAAAAAGTTGTTTGATTTCAGCTTTTTCTTGTCATTTTAGGTGAGTTCATGTATGAGGAAGGAAGAGATTTTCCTTGTAGTTACCATTAATACCTTAATATTTTTTAAAAATTAAAAAACATATAGTCTAGTTATACCCACTGGAGTCTTTAAGAAAACAGCTTTATACACAAGGAGCACATGGAAATGATCTTCAGTCAAGGAAAGATTACTTAGCTCCTTGTGGAGAAGATTCTCTTCTCTGACTAGAAGGTTGATGTCTGTAGATTGGGATATAGTTCTGCCTTCACTTGCTCTAAACAAATTGATAAAGAAAATCGCTTAGTTCTGTTGACTTTTTATGGGAGGGGTGGGAGGAGAAGGCAGTGAAGTCACTAACTCTATAGTTAGCCACTCAGTGCCAGTTTTGAGGAGAAGACATTCATGTGCAGTTTTCTGCAGCCACTGACCAGTGACATTCCTATATCCTCATGACTTTGTCCTTGCAAAGAGATTTTATGAAATCTGGTATTGTTTTAGCACTAATAGCAGCTGCAGAAGGACTACTTCTGGATGCACAACTGATGTTTAACATGATCCTGGGGGATGTCCTACACTGGTGTTTTTTGGTGCTAGCATTGTTTCAGTGGCATATAGAGACTTGAGAATTTCTGAAATACACAAGGTCACTGCATGAAAGATGATGATCATTACCATTCACATGCCATGCAGCTGAGCTAATGTGTGATCATAGCAACTACAGTAAAGGATGAAGATTTGTGTGCTGAACACTTTCCTGCTATATAAGCTATGAAGTACCTGTTCCATTAAGGTAATAAAAAGCTTGGATAAAACAGAAAGAATTGTAGACATCCAAAAGTAAGCTCTGGGACAAAGTTTTCTTAAAGGCATTTTAAAATTAAGTACTTTATTTCTTGAAATCTTTCCTAGATGATATTCACAGCAAAAAAAGAGTAGGGGAAAAGCCTCGGCCATATATTAAGTTGTTAAAATCCTAATGAAGGCCAGAATTACAGCTTTATTTCAGAGAGGGAGACATTGAGATTTTTGGTGAGGCACACATATGTTACATATCTGGGCTTATTTACAAACTGTAAAGAATGAAAGGCTGATACTTCAGCTTTTTGGGGCACTAACATTTATTTCCATTTCTGGACACTATAGGTACCCTGAGCAAATCTTACTGTGCATTTGGAGCTTTACTAGATGCTACTATACCAGTGAAATCATCCAGTGCCAGTCAAATTGCTCCATTTTTCTATGAGAAGGACACACTATTTTTAAGTGTGCATGCTACTGCCAATTCTGGATTGTGTACAATAGAAGTAACAGTAATGAAAGAATGCTGAATATTAACATTGTTTTTCCTCTAGTCTCTATAACTAATTAAATACATAATTTAAGAAGAGCATTTGGGCTTCTCTGACTGATAGTCCTAGTTAGATACAATTTAGAGAAGTAAACCTGTAACTCAGCCTCCAGAACCTGCAGCTCTGGGCTAATCAGTATGGAGCTCCTGTTTTCCTGAAAGAAAAATCAGGAGAAGCAACTTGTGTATGGCAAGCTTAAATGGCACTAGAGATATGATGTAGGTTGTCACCCTTTCAAACTTGTTTACAAGATTCTCTTTCATCACTACTCTTTCAAGTAGCTTTACTTGTAATGTTTATTCAGATTCTTTCATTACCTTGATTTCTGTGTTTATAACAAAATTCATTTTGAAATTGCCAGCATATCTCGCACAGACAAGAGGAGAGTTGCTATTAAAGGTATTAAATTATTAAGTCTCTGTGCACAAGTTTGCAAACCTCATTATTGTCTCACTCCAAGGGAGGGGAGGTTCTTTTTTATATATGTATATACCCAACAGTGAGATTAAGACACAAAGGGTCAAATGCTTGCCCGACCAGTTTATTACAAATCCCAGTCATTTAGGGAGATGGGGAAGGAAAAACAAGCGATAGAGAGAGACAGGAAATAAAAGCAAGGAGTCTTTGTAGATAGCAATAAGGAGAGACGGTCCCACCAAGTTTGTTTTTTTTTGCTCCTGGTTTTTCAATTGAACTCGAGAACTTGTCCAATCGTTGCAGGAGATGGGAGAAAGCCAGGGAGCTTCGCAGCAAGCATGCCCCGGGGGTTTGTTTCCTAAGAGGTTTTTTTTTTTTTCTCTTATGGACTACCTCTGCTAAAGGTTTCTCTGGGAGTTTTTTTCCCTGGAGTCCTTAGTTTAGTGGAGGCCTTTTATCCCCCCCCACTTCTCAGTTTCTTTTTTTTTTTTTTCCCTTCTTTCCTTTGTTAGCGTGACACACCTGGCCCAACAGATAAGCCAGCAGGGAGTGGTACCTTTGTTGCCATGCACAAGCACTATCACCTTTTGCAGTGGTCAGCTCCTTCAAGCCGCACCCCTGAAAAGCCTGATTGTCCAGCTTATCTTCCTGAGCAGAAGTATTGTGGCACGGTGACACCCACCACTCACCCCTCTAGATAATTCACAGTTGTCAGTTGGAGTCTTATCACCAAAAAGGCCTCACAGAGTGAGCTTCGAGCCAAGAAAAAAAAAAAGAGGGGTTCAGAAAATCGTCTTTCTCAGTTATGTATTACAAATTGTCTGGAGCTGTAGAAGTCCCTACTGTGTATTCTATATAGTATAGGTGCAACACTCAGTATGGGATTGGCTCCTCATTGTTTACGTAGGGTTCAGTCTATTTTGAGCAAGGGAAAATTTCATGTGAAGATTCTGTTGTACTGTTCCACTGCCTTGGAGTAGAAATTGAGTACTGTTCTGAAACTATGAGCTCTTCTATGGAATATTTTAGCACGATGGAATAATCGTAGCAAAAGAAAAATAGTTGTGTAAGCAAAGGAATCTGAGCATCACAAAATTTGGTATGAATTAGTTTCACGCTTATGGTAATTATTTGTGCAGTTCTAGTTAAGCTAGGCTTATTTTCTCAGAACTGCTTGGAAAATAATCAAGTTCCATGTTTCAGGCAGTTCAGTTAAATTGTTAATACTCATTTAAATTTTGTGTTAGGTCCCATGTCATAAAATATAATAAAATTCAACAGAAGTGACAGAACACCACATGGCCCTTAAAATTTAAAACATAATCCATTCATTTTACTGTCTGATACTTACAATCAATTTTGATACTGCAATAATCTGGAAACAGAAGGAGGGAGGGAGATGATTATGAGAATTGCATTAGTGTCTTGTGAACTTTCTTAGTTCTCTCCCCATAGTTACAGTTTCTTATAAATTTAAGTTAGTATAGCATCTTATAATTATTGCAAGGTATTGTTTGTGATGTGATGGTAACTTTATCTTGTAAACTTAATTAAAAAATAAATACATATTAATTAGGTTTTCATCAGATGTAAGTTCTGAATCCATACCTTGTATCCTATAAATGTCAGATTGGCAAATATTCTAGTTGTTAGGGGAAATATGATTGGTTATGGGATTGTAGTGGAACTACAGAGACAATGAGATAGCAGTCTTTTCCTCAAACTGGGAGAAAAAGTATATGCAAGAACTAATTATGGGGAGTACTACTGCCTTGCTGCCACTGTGAATATTGGACTGTAGTAGAAACAGTTATAAGCAGATGTATGAATATTTTACATGAGTTGGGCTGAATTACACACACTTGAGGAGGAAGTGTAAGAACAGCAATGAAGAAGAGACCTAAGATTCCTCCTGTGGAAACTATTGAGGCAATTAATTAACAAGGCTGTGTTTATCTTGTCATCAAATACGTGACGTGTTCGGCGGCCCAAATATATGTTAGATGATGATTGTATTCTAGACATCCGTATGCTGATAGAATTTCCCCAATGGACATGTCTTCAGGCTTTTCCTATATGCCTCATTTACTTTAATTACCCTTTTAATGTCACCTACCCATAGCTAAAATAAAGTATCTTTCTATAATATCTACCTATAATATCTCTTAACTCAGAAAATGCATGGAGTTTTTTGGCATATGATTGAATGCAGAGAAGCAGACTAAGATACAAAAGGATCAGAAACTTTTAAAAAGCTAGAAATATACAATCAGCAGACTTTCAAGAGAGTAATGACTCTCAAATCTTTGCAGAAAATAAGAGGAAAATAGTAGAAAAATAAAGTAAATCAAAGCAGTGCAATAATAAAGTTCTCTGTATTGTCTCTTTCACCTTATGTTCGATGTTGATGAAGTTTGTTTGTTTGTTTTAATGTTCTGATGGACTTTCAGGGTTCTCTGTCTGGAAGGATTTCAAACAATGCATTTCCAACTCCAAATGCTATTATTTCTTGACTGTATTTTTGTCATGGTCCCATATCAATTAGATAATTTGTTACTGTTCTATATAGGTAAGGAATACCTTAAAAGCACTGAAGAACTTCATTTTCAAGGTAATCTAAACTACTCAAAGCAACTTCTTAATGCAGAGAATTGCAGTTCTGCTATTCTTTGACATAGATAATTAAATTTACAACATGGAAAGGATTTTACTTAATTTATTTATCATCCTTTACTCTGGTAGCAAACACAGTAATATGTGCTAGTGATATAGGTTTCCTGAAATCTACCAGCTTTCCTACCAAATATCATTAATCCAGGCTAAAACTATTTATTATTGCTGTTAGTCTCTTCTTACCTTCTTTAGGAATCTCTCATCACTAAGTCTGTTAATGCATCATATTTACTGCATCACTTAATGACAATTTAGGTTTTCCTCTGCTGACATAGAATCATAGAATAGCTTGGGTAAGAAGAGACCCCAGAGATCATGAAGTTCTAAACCCCATGCCACAGTCAGGGTTGCCAACTGCTAGATCCATCACTAGATCAGATTGCCACGGGCCCCATTCAGTCTGTCCTTAAACACCAATGGGAATGGGGCTTCAACAACCCCCCTAGGCAACTTGTTCCAGCACCTCACCATAGACCACAAATGTAAGTTGTAATTAATTCTTGTTACGTCATCCTTTCAGAAGAACCCTATTTCAACAAGTCTCTGTCTCCATGTTTCTTTGCAACATGGTCATTTGACATTATAAATAAAGCCTAATCACATGCTATGTTCAGAGTTGGGTATATATTCCAAGAGGAATTAAAATCACTTCGTATTTTCATGAAAAATCTTGTCTAAAAGGAATAGTGTAATAGAAATGGAATGAAATACAATAATGGAGTTTAGTCATGTTTTAAGGAATATCTAGTAAACATTGTTCCCTAGAAGTTGATAGTTATCAGTGATTATCCAAGGCAATTCTAAGTACGGCATCCACCCAAGAAAGAAAGGCTTTCAGAGATACAAGGGAAACACCAGACTTTGTGTACCATGCATTGTTTTAGAACTTTCTGGGATATTGTGCTCAGTGTTGGCCACTTCTGTTTATTTAAACAAACAAAAGAAGTCTGTACGATTATTAAAGCAATGGAAGTCTGAACACTTATTCAGGGAAAAGACTAAAGAAACTGCATTCTTAAAGCTAATAAACAGAATGCTGAGAGAGGAATATGAGTATTCCTTAAAAACAGATAAATGTGGTTTGGTAATATGTATGGTTGGACTAGATACTAGGAGTGTCAGTCATTTGAAGAAAGACATATAGTACTGCTTTTCACCATATAAAAAAAAATTCTTATGTGTTCAGTGGATTTGTCATGTTCAAATGCTCAAGGATAAACTGTTTGCTAGTTGTTGCAAACTAGGTTTGCAGCAGTTGTCCCAGGGTTAACCCAGAGTGTCGTGGGGAAGCATACACATGTTCAATGTGAACAAGCTTCCCCATGATGAGTAAATTTTCTGCCATGTCAGCTGAGTATGAGTAATGAGTAAATTTTCTGCCATGTCAGCTTGGCAGTAACTGCTACTGGGACATCATATTGAAGCTTTTACCTGGGTAAACTTGGCCACACTAATCAATTTGAAAGATAGTGGTATACTTCAGCTCTACTGCTAGCTTCTGATACCACATTGTATTTTTTTAGACATCTGCATTGGGCAGCTATAGGCTTTCAGCTTGTTGTTTTAGCATACTTGAAGGCACTTTACAGAGAGTGCAGGGAACAGGAACGTCCTGAGAACAGCTGAAAAATGAGTAAGTCTGTTTGTGTGCTCAAAAAACAGCAGGCTTGCCAGTGGTAATATGATATGGTCAGTTTCATGTTCCTAATCATGTTTATATTTTCACAAAGCATGAGAAAAGAATAACAAACAAAGCATGATCAAGTTACATAAGGTCAAATGTGAAACTAGCAAAGCAATGGTAGAGTGGTATCCTACCCTGTTAAAGTAATAATTACATTTAAGAAAATCATGGGAAGTGTCCCAATGCTTTTCAGATCAAAACCCTCAAAATTTACAACCCAGGTTTTTTCAACATTTTAATGATAAATTAAACAACTTGCATGTTTATTGTATTAAGGATAAATAACAACTAAGAAAACCAAACAGAAAATGCCCACGTAATATTTTTGTGTCTGCATATGCATACATGGCTAAAAGCTACTATACTTTAAGTAGAATTTTGGGAAATGTAAAGTTATATTTCCAGTTAATGTGACTTTAGTGTATAGAGAAGGTCACTGAAAATATATTTTAGTCTTCTACTTGGAGGCAGTTAAAAGCAGCTTACCTCCACTGAGCACTGACATTGATCTCTCTTATTGTAATACATAAAATCGGAATCTACTTATCAATTGAAAATAGCTTACAGTTCTGTTGCTGCGTTTCCTTGACTGTGGTCTCAATCTAATATTATAGAAGATAGTATACATTGTAAAAGCTCTTCCAGGCAGCTCAGTTAGTTTATCTTCATAGATTATTTCAAATAACTTGTAGGAAGCTCATGGAATACTGATAGCATCACAATTAACTAACAAACAGTCCAAAATCTCAGTCCTTGGACATCCATAGAGTTGTTCAAATAAATGGTGGGTGAAGCTCATTTGTCAAATGCTGTTTCTTTAACCACTAAATTATTTGTATTTGTTCAGTTCCTATTACTTGGTGAACTGTTGTGCTAGTGAAATAATGAAGAAAATCATTCCCTAGATGGCAACCTTATTGATTTGATGCATTATTTAGAAAGGGAACATTGCCATGGCTATTTGAATAGATCTCTAATGCAGTGAAGTGTTGCCTCAACTGAAAAGTTTTAATGCTTCCATTTACTTTGGTTCCCATTTGTCAGGTATTTTGTACAATTTGTCTTTAGTGCCTCAAGCCGTGAGGTGAAGTGCAAGCAAACTCCAGAATGTACAACTTAAATTTTTCCATCTTTTTATTCCTGGAATAAATAGCAAAATAATATTTTCTTCTATTTTGGACAAATGTACACTACACCACCAATAGTTCATGAAATCCATGGGTACTAGATACCAGTAAGAAATTTGTACCCTAATGTTTTCTCTTCATGGGTCTGTTCTCTTTTTTTCCTCCTTCCTTGCTGATTGGAATGCTTGAAGAAGAATGTCTCTCCAAGATTTCTTGCAGCCTTCCTTAACTCATTAGAAAAGGAAATTAGTTACTACCAGGCCTATGCTAATGCATGACAGTATGACTTCCCTCTTCTTTGTTTTCATCAAAAATGGTTTTATTTTCTACATTTCTTGAAGTAGAGAATATTCTGTATTTTCAATTTCCAATAATGTCTTTTCCAGCAAAACATAACCTTATCTAGATTTTATTACTTCTAATATATATGTTATAATAATTCATCGTGGGAGTCGTGTGTCCAAGAAAAATACTGCTTTTACAGTGAAAACTGAGATCTAAGTTGATGCATCTTTAAAAAACTCTGAGTGTTATCCTTTGCCTTCAAGTGGTACTGAACAGAAATGGAATGTTGAACATTATTTTGTAGACAGTATCTGCTACTTACTGTTTCCCTAATCCTTCCTCTCTAATTATGAAATATAATCCTATTTTAATCTTCCTTGGCAGTTTTACAGACATATTTCCATGTACAGTTAGTACCATATCAATATTTTATCATTATTAAACTGGATTTTGTCTTTTATCTTAAAAAAAAGGTAAAACTAGATAGAGAGTTAGAGACGATACTAAAAATTCATTCTAATTGTTGCTGAAAATGTGTCACCATTTGCCACTTCTTTTCTATGAGTAAAAATGCATGAAAGTAATTGCTCTGCTTTGTGGAACACTGATTGGAGAAAATGATTGTGCTTGGCAGATATTTTGTGCTATCCATTGCTTTCTGCCACATTTTTAAGTCACTGAATAAGATGATTGTAGCTACTACTACCCTCTTTAAAGATAAACCTTTTCACAATAATTTTGCTGTAATATAGTATTGTCAGGACACGCAATATGCTTTACCTTCATGAGAAAACCTCTCTAATTGGAATCATTGGACCTTGACTTACTTGTCACAGCTATATTCAGGGTGAAGGTACAATCTTTGAGAAGTCTGATCATGAAAAATTAGACCAGGGCTTCTCTGAATAAAATCATAAGATACATTTATATGCAAGATCCTTCTGCTTCTGCTCAAATCTTTTTCCCGTTTTCTTTTTTATTTCCTTCTAATGTTAGAGAACAATGTTATGTGGGGTATGGCAGAAACAGGCCTGATGTTATTTCAGCATTGTAACATTACTTAATACAATCCGGTAATTAATTAAATAAATAAACAATATCCTTGTTCCTTGTTCTGGAAGAGTTAATCAAAATCTCAATCTTAAACTTGGAGACAGGTGGGGGAATTGCAGCTAAAGCCATTGAGCTTAATGAGAATTAGTCATGCATTCTGATTGTTCAGATATTGGATGAGAGACCTGCAAGGCAAGTGCTTTTTCTAAGCTCCTAAAGTCTGGATTATAAATAGAAACAACTCCTCTTCTAGTGATTAGTAGGCATGTGTAGAGTAAATTCATAACAGAAAAACAGGACAATCTTTCTCTGTTAATACTTTATCTTTACATTGCAGCATAACAAAGCCATAGCTGAGGCACTCTCTTCTGTACATAATGTTGCTTAGGAATACTGTGAGCTAGTTAATGTTGTACTAAAGTATGAATAGGAAAAAAAGAAAATAAGCCCAACAACAAGAATGCAAGTTATGCTGTGCTGCACATAAGCAGAATTGTTGGAGGTTAGCTCCCCAGGAAATGGTGGAAGGCTCTACCATGGCTTTGCATTCGTTTCAGAGATGTCCATCAGGTTTGCATCCATGTGAAATACCAAATAGCAAAAAAGCTATGGAAATATATAATAAAAGCTATGGAATGATAATAATGAATAATGAAAGCTATGGAATATATAATATTTTGATTTAATAATCCAAATTATGGTATCAGTGGTGTGCAGGAGAGCTACTGAAGACAGTGGAAAAACTTCCAGAAATCAGTTGGTTGATTTTTTTATACAAACTGCTATTCCCAGACAAAAAAAGTAATCAGACCTGAAATCATCTTTAGATTAATGTTCCTATGTTTGTTGGCTTGAATAAATCTCATCAAAAGTTTTTAAAGCTTTCATCAGCCAACATTTTGTGTTTGTCTAAGGTTCTTAACTAAGATTTTTAAATTTTGTCAGAATTTTGGGGGTAACTTGAACATATCCCATTCTGAGAATTTCAACATCTGTGCATGATAATGTAAATCCTTGTAAGGATAATGTAAAGTCCTTTGTAAAGATGGATTTTCCTTGAGTTTTTGCATGCATAGTTAACTAGCTACTGCAAATTGAAATAAAATAGTTGTGATAGAATTTCATTATATCACTGCACTTTACGTTATATCATGCTCAGAAGGTTGATCTCGGAAGGCCAATTTTTGAGGAAAAAAAATAAAATGACACTGTTATACCTTGATTGCCTTGTCACTGTTGCTTGCATGTCATGTAAATCAGTAGAAAGCAAGCAATGTCTCTCTAGTTAGTGACTTTAACAACTCTGGATCTGAATAGTTCATAATCAAATCATTATTATTGAGCTAAAAATTGGTTGTATTTGAAGCAATTAAAAAGGAAAAAAATAAGTAACCCAAATTTATGACTCGTTACGTGTTGAAAGTGTCCCTAAAACCTCTGCAGATGCATATGCAACTCTCATATTCTTAAGTAGATTTTTTTTTAATGACAGAACTGAAGGAAATGGAAAAACATAAAATCAAAAAGAAATTACTTGAGATTAAATAGTTCTTGTTGCCAAATCAGCAACACATACAGCTAATGGAAGATATTTTCTACAGACAGATGGGAAACTCAGCTATCCCAGGAGCATAAGTATGAAGTATCTGTTAAGATTCTTTTTTATGCATTTGCATATAAATATAAACATCATTAGCAGGGGCTAATTGCCCTGTAGGAACTGAAATGTGAGCATTAGCATCTTCAGGGCTTTTATTTATTTATTTATTTTAAGCATCTCTAACACCCGTCATGTTTGGTACTGCATGGCTGCAACAGATAATTACTACCATTAAGAATCTCAATCACAAAATCAAAACCATTTGGAATGGCTTCTAGGGCCACCCAGCACAGTAAGTAACCATAGAAAATGTCTATATTAGTTGTTTTGTTCATGCATATTCATAAGGGCACTTGATTCGACTTTCATAGTAGGGGGCTTGTAAGCGCTTATCCACCGATTAGCCCTGAAAGAAGACTGAAAATTAAAGGTAAGAAGATATCCTACATCTTAAAAATCTTTCTAAAAATAATGCATCATGCAAAGAACTGTGCATCATAGCTACTCAGAATAAAATCACTATTATATATTAAAAATAAAAAAAAGGAAATAACATATTTGGCTATTTCAGTTATCTTATTGATGGGGAAGGACGCGGATTTGTGCTTTTCAGGGGTTGGTTAACGTGCTGCAGTTCTGGCCAAAGAGTTGATATTGGAAAGCTGTATAACTAAGGTAGTGAGAAATAAATTGTAGTGTTACTACAGTGGTGTCAGTTAAAGAACATACTTATGTTTCAGATATTGCTGTGATATTTGATCTTTACCCAGGTCTGCCAGCTATTGCTTTTAATTCAGAACAAATGTCTTCAATTATGAATTAGAAATAGTACAAATAAAATTCCTTCAGATTTAAAAGTATACACAAGTAACATTATTGTAAGACGAAGTGCTTGTTGTTGAAGTATCTCATCTGCACAACAGGATACTCGGCAGGTTTTCTCCCTCCCACTCACTCACCTAATGTGAATGCTTAGCAGGGAACTGGGAGCCACCAATTATTGGCTGGGGTGCTTTTCCAGGCAGTTGTGGCTGCTTTTGCTGTTTTTACTTGCCCATTTTCCAACTCATCTGTCTTTCACTGCTTCTCTGTTTGCTTTTTGTTTGTTTGTTTGTTTCTGTTCATTACTCCTGGCAGTTTCTTCCCTGACAAATGATGAATACTTTCTGATATGGTTTCTCAGAAAATAGTATTGGATTTGAAGAACTGGATGCTTGCTAGGAATAATTCTGCTTTAACTTCTGCCTGCATTGTTATTTTCATACACATCCTCTTCACCTGAACTTGTTCAGAGATGTTTGGAAAATTCTTCTCATCCCCTCCCAGTGCTGCTTGACTTGTCTTTGCTCCTCTGTAAATACGTACTTCTCAATATTTGTTCCTGGATATGATGCTTATTTGCATCATCTTGCCTTCATTCCCATTTTCTACATCTTGCTCCAAAATTAATTTGTTTCTTCCCAAATTGTTCTTTCAGTAGATTCAATGTAGATTTCTTCCACACTTTACAATGTAATTTTTGGCACAATTTTTTGGAACTTTTTTCAGCATTTTACCCATTGTACACTGCAAGCCTTGCCTCGAAGCCATGTTAAACTGAAAAATGACATTCATATTTTGTTTACTCACTCTTCTGCTTCCATCTTCTGCTGACTGAACTGATGAGTGATAGTAGGCTGATTGAATAGCTCATGTTATACTTTGAGAACCAAACTAAAATGTTGCGTAACAAATTCACATTTCCTATTGTCTTCTTACCAAAATGAAATCTAAATATGTATTCTGGCTCAAAACCAGTGTTATTTTCTATATTCAGTGACTTATTTTTTCAACCTTCTAAGAAAAGGAAACTAGCTTGACAACATTCTTGTTTCATTTTGGAACAGTAGTTTAGAATGAAGTGGTACCTTCCATCCAGCTTCCCAGCAACATGTGCACTCACCTATTTTGTTGAAGAATTAGAATTGCCTACATCTTTTGCCTGAAGGAATTTGACTTCTCTCCTTCCTATAAGGAGTCTGTCTCAGCAGTCAGGACGTTAACAAATACTGGCTTAGGAAAGGCCTCAATTTTTTGTTGATGTTTCTTTGAGTAATTAAACATTCCCAGAAACTAAGTTGTGGATGAAAGGGGGTCTCACCTCCCAGCAAGTGCCCTTTCAGGATCAATACTGCTTGCTCTTTCGGTATTATACATGTGTTTTATTAGAAAGTGAGGCTGCTCTAGCTTGATATTGATAGAGACACAATAGACCCTAATCTTAAAACATTCTCCCAGGAAGGGAACATGTAGTCATTCAAATACGGGTGCCAAGTCAGAGAAAAACAGCTGTGACTTGACTCATCTGTACTGAAGTAATTTCCCCAGTGTCAGCTGCAGGGAATAACAGGAGAAAAGCATCCTGTGTGGATGCTCTGATATCCTGTGCTACTGAAAAGCTGAGGGAACCTGTTACAGGAGGTAATTAAGAGCAATCTAGCCCTGTTTTCCTTTTTTAGGCAAAACTTGCAGCATCTTTACATCAAGTTTGTAAAGAGTTTCAAGGTGAACAAAGCTATGTTTTCTGGCATATTTTCTATTCATCTGAAGTAACTTAGGTCAGCTTAAGAACTTATGGTAGCAATCAATCTAATAAAGGTTCATATACTTAGAAATATTGGTTTTGATACAGCTTTTCCAGCTTCAGAGACAGAAGCACTGATTTTTCAGGGATATTGTGTTACAAAGGTCTAAAGAGGATGAAAATGCATAACACACTATTTGATTTTCAACATAATTTTCCTTACCTGTTATCTCTACTTGCGTTATGTAAATGCTTAAACCGCTCATTTCAGTGTCATCATGGGACTAAAAAACACTCCTATCCCTTTGTAAATTACTTTGCATTCTTACATTGCTAAATAAGATACTTAAATATAGTCATATTAATTTCAGTGGCTCTTTTTGAGTACCAGTGGCGATAGGGAGCATCCAAGAACTGTACTAAAGCACTGTGTCAGCTGACACAACCACTGTCAACACCATTTTAAACTGTGAGCAAAATCAGTAACTTCAGTGAGAGATAAATATATCCTTCAGCTGGAGATATATATAAAATCCTGGACGAGATAGACCACTTGCTCTCTGCTTCGTTTGCTGCTAAAACAGACCTTTGAAGTAGGTTGCCTGTGTAATAAGCACATAGAATTGCAAAAAAATGCCTGCAAGCCTCCTGAGGAGACAATGTCCAGCCCAGTCAGACTTAGTTTTATTTGAGCGGGGAAAATAGAAGAAAAACATGATCAGTAAATGTGATGAACTGGTTAGGTTAAAGGATATTGTTCTCACAATGATGTTAAAAGTGTCCCATTAAAATTTCTAGTGGAAGTCAGCAGAGCCTAACTATAAGTGGAACTAAATTGTTAGCAACCTCAGTGACTGGCATAGCAGATAACACTTAAGATAGAGTGTAACATGTTTATTAAAGTGTTTAAAAGGTATATTCATCTGCAGCAGCAAGGGACTGAGTTACACATTGGGAAGAATGCTCTCAGTCTTCAAGCACTGTGAGACTGACTCCTGTGGAAGTGTAAAGCTGCTGTCTTCAGTAGAGCAGTATAAAGAGGAAAGTCCTTCAGTTCTATCCACTGCAGTAATTGGAATAAGACACTCCTGGTCTACTGACAGTTTGAAGTTCAAAGAAAATTCAGCATTAATTGGATGTGCTTTACCCATTCATGGGTTTGAGTATGTGCCAGATGAGGTACCTCACACACAACTCTGCATAGTGAATTACAGGCTCTGTTCTTGTGAAGTGACACCAACTGCTGTGACTTTAAAATAGATATTTCAGATTATTTGTGAAGTTGTGATGTGCCATGGTTAAAAACATAGTTCAGCCAATAGGTAATTGTATTTTTTATTCAGAACTTTCAATTAATCTATCCTGAGTTGATTTTTTTTTCTAAAGATATAGCTAATAAACTCAGCAGATTTTTCTTGGGGAGGTTGAATGACTGAAGGAAAAAAATCCAGTTGTTTTACTTGCAGTTGTGTTTGAAATGGGAGTGTCTGCTTGCAGCTCTTGCTTGTCACTTCTTTTAATAAGTATGATAAAATGCAGCCTTAAAGGCAATTTGGGTCTTATTTGGTCATCATCCTTATAATTATCACTACTCTTCTTATCATAAAAAGATAGCATTCAAGTCCCTGGTAGCTGTGTGAGGAAAAATATGGGAAAAGGGAGGGAAGATTATCAGGTAGTTAGATCACTACCCATAGGTTTAAGAAGTGTAACTTAAATATGTAAGTTACACAATTTAAAAGCCTTACATAACATTCTGCCATTGCAACTTCCTTCATTGACTGAGCATCATTGGAGAATAGGGAATGATCAACAAATTCATGTTCCTGTTGTTCTCAAGTTTGTTGTGGTATGTTGAGCTACAGAGACTTAGAGCTCAGCCATGCAGTGTGTGAGTCTTCACTCTAAGTTTCAACTCAAACAGAAAGTGGAAGAGAAGATATGCATGTCAGCTTGGTTATTTATGTGCAAGCAAGAAGACAAAATATGTTTAAGCATACACATTAAAAGGCTAACAATTCTCTCTTAGTCACTGGAGTATTCCACATTAGGATTAAAGGATATATTTTCAAGGTTGTCTGGAAGATACCAAAATATTTGAATTTTGAAAATATTAAAACAGCTCAATTGGATGTCTACATTATAATGTGTAATACAGTGTATGCCATATGTACACTGTTGCTATATCAATAGTCTATTCTGTATTTTAAAATATTAATTTAATGTAAAGGAGTATTTGTGTGTGTGTGTGTGTGTGTGTTGATAGTTTTGGTTGGCATCACTATATTCCAAAAATTATTTTTTCAATAATTCTATTATTCCACTGAAAATTTTGTCTGCATTTTTCAGGCTTAACTCCTTCCCAGTGCCATCTACTCTCATCATTTTGTCCTGTGCAAGTGTAGAGACTTAGTACACAGAATCATGTTCCTCTTAGGTCACAGTGAATTGATCAAATTCTTGCCATACCAGGCTTCTAAACAGATTAGTGCAAGTGGATTAGGTGGCCAAAAACGACTTTTTAAAGTGTTCACACATTGCATTTTGCAGATGTAAAAGTAACTTTTGAGTCTGGAAACTGTTTGCATGATAAAATGAAATGTGAGTGAGAGTTAATAGAAGTGGCTGGGAGCAAAGAGACTATTCCACATTCTTTTCCTGATGTCCCTTGTTCCCTAGAAGAAAAATCAGTTTTTCAGTGTTGAATACTGAAATCAAAAACGTTAATGGAGGAAAGGTTTAGTTATTGCTGAAGAGTTTCCAGAGAGACGTGACAAGCTCATATGTTGTAGTTTGCTCGAACTCCACTTTTGCTGCATGATCCATACTCCTGTGTTATTGGATATGATGAAATTTGCAGTGTGGTTTAAGCCACTGCAGGGCCAGCAGCAGCTGAGCAGTGAGGATGAGCCCTGGCAGAGACAATGGTGCTGAGAACAATCATATGTACCAGAGTACTTTAACTCAAGGATTTCTTCACCAGTCATTCTATTATAAAGTTTTTTAATTATGGAATTATTTATTTCCTTCTTTAAGAACATGGTTTACTGCAAGGCTTGTATCCCTTCATTGATGAAATTGAGATGAAATTTTGGAGATAAACATTTTTAGTTCTGTTGGCTTCATTGCAAAACTTGAAACTCTAGATTCAAGAATCTGGTAAAGAGTTATGGAATTAGTGATATTTAGATACTTACAACAGCTGAGTACAAAAATGTTGCTTTGATTTTGTGCCTGTCGCATTCATGTAATGAAAACTTGACCTGAACTAATACAAAGCAGAAATAAAATAATGTTCTCCTTTGAGTTTGAGTTGTATGAATTGCTCACAGGAGACTGCACTATTTTTCCTGGATGGCTTAGACACAGTTACGTGTTCAACATAACACAACTTTCCTTTGACCACTTTAAAGTTACTGAAAAAATCCCAATTTTCTCCCAATTCTACGAATAAATTATGAATGAAATTCTGTATGTTTGTAACTAGCAAGGGATAGTTCACCTCTGCAAAACACTATCCTATCTGCCAAGATCAATTTCCCAACTATTTATTATTATTGCAGATATGCATGTTTATTCTATCTTTCTTCTGTGGCTTTACTGTGAGAGGTATTCCAATTCACTGACATTGAAACTGTGCAAGTTACAAGATTGAGCACTTAACTTGAATGAATCATGGTGAAGTGGGCTTAATTCTATACAGAAAGTTTTTGTCAGGTGTAATAGTAATGCTTTTAATAACATTTAAGATTTCCTTTGCTTAGAGAAAAGTAATTCTCAGTTTAGGAAATCTTTTATTAAGATTACTCTCCATCGAGATAGGTACAATCTGGCATTTGTGTATTTTTTTACATGTCAGATAAGCACAAAAGAAATTCTGTGGAAATGAAACTACCCACAGTAAAATGGCAAGGGATTTGATGCAAAGAACCTTCTACCTTAATAGATAGCTGCTACGGCCTCAGAAAATACTTAAATGGCAGTACTTTTTCTTTTCCAAATCTTCAGTTTTATGATTTGAATTATACAAGAAAATATTAGTTCTTTGTATTGTACATTTGAATGCAGGACATGGACTTGAAGCAAAAGAGATAGAGGCATATGTGAAAGTGAGTCTGAACCTCTGAATTGCATTAGAAAGGTTTAAATTCTTCTTTGAAGGATGAAGACTGAAGCAGAATTACGTCTGTAAGATTAGCCGCAGGAAATCATCAGCTAAATTACTTATTAATTTGAGAACAAGTGAATGGAATTGTAGAATTTTCAAGGCAGGCATTAACTGGTTTAGCCTAGGTTACACTTTCTTCAGAAAAGGTAATAAAACTTCTTTTCAAGTTATGCCATAATGCGATCTTCTCACGGCGCTGATGTAAACCTGTGATTAAATACACAGGGAACACAGCACAGTACGAAAGCACAAATGGAATGCCCTTGGCTCTGATGGAAGTGCATCCTTTCCACCCAAAGCCCCAAGTGTTTATTTACTTGTTTGGTTTAGATTGTAATTTACCATGTGGAAAGTCATAGCTGCAAAATAAGGAGGACAGGATTAATCATTCCTTCCCATTTACATGAATTCTTATGTACTTAAGTTATTGAACTGTATGGTAATAACAGAAGAATTTACGTGAGCTTTTTCAGCTGAGCATTTCCCATCTCTGAGACAATTTCAGCTGTTGCAAGATAGGAGGAGAAGCCAACCAGCTCTTCATGCCATGGGAGTGTGGGCAGGCTGGGTGGGCAGCAGGTGCAGCAGGGCACGGCCTGGCTCTGCTCTCACCTTTTCCCAGCAGTGAGTGCCAGCCTCAGCCGCACACGATGAAACCGAAATTCTGCAAAGAATCTGAACCATATAAATTGCAGAGCGTATTTCATATGCAAATGGATTTCAATCAATTACAACATTGAATTCAATCAAATTTCTGCCTTCAGGATTCCATCTTTGTCGCTTGCTACCTGCCTATGTCTTCCTCGTTTCACTCTCTGAATGAATGATTATAAACAGGAACAGGGCATAAATTCATCAGCAAGGCTGGCTGTCCATATCAAGCACCCATTCCCACTCAAACTTGTAAGTCAAAAAATACTTTTGATAGTTTTCTGGAGTGTTTGCTTTATAACAACCTTCTTGTATTTGGTAGGGGGAAAAAAAAAAAAGGTAAATTTTAAGTGAAAAGACAATGTTTTGAGAAACAACAAAGCAGGTTTACAATTTGTATTGGATCAAGTATCTCCTAATACTTAATTCCAGATTTTTACTCAGATTTTTATTTATTCTGCAATAAATTTATATATATATATATATATTTCCCTAAAGCTTAGGGTTAGTGTCCTGATAATAGATTCCTGTTACATTAACAATTTTTTTCAGTACCATGTATTTATGAGCTCATGTTGATAGATATGTGAAGATACACACATTTGTTCATCGGGAGGCATAATAACCTCAAATTTAGTACTTTTAAATCTGTTACTATGGTACAAATCGTGTTTTATTTGATATATTTCACAGTATAAAGTCTCTGTGCTCATTTCCAAATCAGTTATGAAGAAAAAAGAGGGAGACCTTGATGCTGTGTATAAAGACAAGTAAAATATGAAAAAGGAAGGTCAACTTAAAGCCACTTATGCACATTTATTCTGTGCTCAGTTAATCAGTGAGTCACTTGGGCTGATGTATTTTCTCTTCCATGTGGCTTTCATGGAGGTTGCATTGCCAAGTGCCATTTTGCCAGTGAGGAAGTTTGGTTGCCTTCTCCATATTTTGCCCCATTTGTAAACCAAGGTAATTACATTGCTCTATTCAAATTGTTAGCGCCCTCTAGCGTGAAAATGTAAAACTTCGAGCAATGCATACTGAACCGCTGTTCCGTGGACTACAGCTCTTTTGTTGTTGGTGGGGTTTTTTTTCGGTAATATTTTTAAATGCTTTCTAGAAAAAACACCCTTTTAGTTTTCAAATACAGTTTTGGATTGTTACACTGCTTCCTGTGACTTTGTAAGTTCTAACTGTTTCAATTGGTGCTTTCTGCGACGTCTTTGCAAATGAAAATGTCACACAGAATCTTGATACATTTAAATTCATGTGGTTTTCACTTTCCTTCATTCTGAACATATATTTTTCTTAATCATCCAGGAGCTGAATAGCAACCTAGCACATGCAATTCCTTATACATTTACAAGAACTATCTCTGTAGACTGCACTGAATTGATTTTATTTTTATTTTTTTTAGACTTTCTTTCTCTTTGGCAAGCTTGACAATGAATCCAGATATGAGATACATTCACTTTCATCTTGTAACATAAAAATGCCCTAGTACAAGTGAAAATGAGGGCCAGAGTGTGGCGTTCATGTCCCTAAAATACAAAAAAATAATAATAATAATAATAACAATAAGATTGTTTTTATCTTTTTTAAACCCCGTGTAAGCTGAGCTGTCTTATAGATATTATGTGAGGACCTTTATGTAGTGTGAAACTTCATCTGCAATCAGGAATTAATTATGATTATGCATGACCTTTTAGAGAGTTAATCTAGCAGGGGGAGTGGGTTAGGTAGATTTCTTGTAATGTGGGCAGTTTCAGCACTGAGACAGCTGTTCTAATGCAAGGGGTGCTCTGAAAGTAATACTTCTTATTTTATAACGTTGGCCCATGATGTCAGAGGCAGAGGTTGAACCTTCTCACCTATATCCCATTGAATTTTGTTGCCATACGATAGATGGCAGCAGATGGCAGTCTGACAGAATGGCATCTGACATGGAAGTGGAAATAAAGCAAAGGTGTGTCGCTGAGTTGAGGCACTAGCACAGGTTGCCCAGGGATGTGGTGGAAGACCAGTTTATGGAGGCTTTCAAGGCAAGACTGGACCAGACTGAGCAATGTAGTGGAGCTGAGGATGTCCCTGTTCATTGCAGGGGAGTTGGACAAATGACCTTTAAAGATAATTTCCAACGATTCTATGATTCTGTGATTCTATGGATTCTTCCATGTGGAAAAAAATGGCACCCACTGATGTTCCTTGACACTTACTGAATGTTTATGGAGACCATACAGTGAAGGTGAGCACAGTCAGGTGATGGGTGGTGCATTTCAGCAGTGGTGACAGTGACAGTGGGACATCTCCACTGGTGTAAATTTTTATGAGCACGGCACACAGGTTCTTTTAACCACTGATGAAAATGTATAGCTAGTGCTGGTAACTACGTTGAGAAATAGTGTATTGCAGCTGAGAATTTGCTCTATCAAATAATGTTATTGTATTCTTTGCATCAGTTGCAGTTTCCATGGAAATAAATGGGAGGCAGTACTTTGAGACTGACCTACATTGTTAACATGAGCTACTTTCATGTAATGAGCTACAGAACATTGTTAGTAATCACATTTCCAGATATTTCTTCAGTTATTTGAAAGGAAATGGAACTCATGTGTACGAATACCAAAAAAGCTCTAAACTGAGACTGGTGCTCTTCTATGGTTAAGAGGTGGGATTTTTTCTGAGTCACTAACTTCTTTCACAAACAGAGTGCAACAGTTTATTTACACACATGAGCTTTCCTGTGCTGCAAACATCTCTGTGATTATTGGTGCTACCACTTACCTCGCTGTAGTAGGAAACGTGAAGACCTGATATTACAACTTTTATAATATACCTACTTTCATTTCTGTGCTTATATTAAAGTTTAGTTCTTTGTGTGTGCCTGACTGAAAGTTCAAATCAGTGACTCACTGTCATGGAATAGGTTACTGGATTATTAATATTTTAACATTTTCCTTTGGCAAATATGAAAGCAATTGTGGCTAAGTATAGGACTTAGAAGAAACAAGCGACTTCTAGATAGAAGTAAGGTAATTGTTGTCTGATCCATTAGCATTATTTTGAGACATATATTAAAAGAGGGAATAATATTTCCCATATTCTAATAAGACTTCTTTCTATATGAGTCACATTTCATAAAACTCTTTGAGAAAAAGATAAAGTTCATCTTAAATAATAATGATTTGCATATTCTTATTATGACAGCTGCATTATGCTGAAAAGTGTGCCGTGCTATTTCCATGGCTTCTGAAAACAAAAAAGGTGCATTTCAGATTGAAAAAAATCAGAACAAATGTTCACAGCATGTAATTAGGCCATGCATATCATGAACATTGTTCTTGTGACTGCTTTTATAATTTTTACATAGTTATTTCAGAAAGGTTAAAAATTATGCATGCAGTCTTTATTATATTACACACGTAATTTGGAAAAAAAAATGCCTTTCTCTGCACTAAAAATAATAAATTAAAGAAATAGATTCACTGTGTTGAGAAAAATTTATTTCTTGAGCCTCAAATAATTTAATTCCTTTTTATTCTATGCAAAAAGTAATTTTCTCCTAGGGGAAAATTATTGCTTAACTACTGTTATGTATTCTCTGGCAGTCTTAGCCACTCAGCCACAGATAGTTCTAAAAAGGAAGTAGAGAAAGCTGATTGAAGTGAAATCTTCAAACTAAGTATGAAAAATAGAAGATTTAAGGCTTTATATGTTTCTTTCATAAGGAATTCCTAATGTTCCTGACATTAGAAAGCCATTTAAAATAAAACCACAGTGATTTTATCATTGTCCTATTGTGAACCTTTGGATGTTTAACCTTACAAGCACTCTTTTCCAGAGTGAGGCATACTCAGAAGGAGGGGGAGGGGAGAAGTGGTTCTGGGCAGGAATGAGGAAAACCCTAAAAATATTTTTGCTCATTATTTATTGTGTGTTTACTATTGTAAGATTTCATTAATAAGTGGGGATGTAGAGGGGACTCTAAATTCGTTTCAAGTAGAAGAAAGTTCTTGTGGCTGTCCTTGTTGCTGTTGGTGGATGGCAGCATTAGCAGTCATTAGGAGCTTGTGCTCACCTCCTACTTGTGCAGCTGAGATTGTTACTAAAAGCCGGCCACAAAGATGGCATTTAGGCAGACCACTAAGTATCCTGCCCGCCAGTTACACTTACATGTGAGAGGTAGATGTAACTTTCCAAGTCATTAACCACCAGCCTGACTGCATTTCCACTAGGTTCTGAGTTGAAATTGTGCTGTATGTATTTGCATAGAACCTACGGACCATTGCTGAAATGCTCTAACTGATTCAGAGCAGATTATCAGTCTCTCCATCACTCTGCATCAGCATGTAGGAGATGAGATTTATTGCCATCTGTGCAGGTTATCTGAGAATGTGGTTACCTGAGAAACCATTCTCAAGGATCAGTGTTTAATGTGGGCTTTCTAAGGTACAAATAATCCATGTGTGTGATATTGTTGGGGTCTGTAAGAGCTATATATGAGCAGTTAATTTGCTATAGAAACTCCCTGACTTTCCAAGCTAGAAAACTAGGTGAAGTCAAATAAAATTAACTATGATCTTTGTATTTTTTAATTTATTTTTATTTTTTACCAAAAGAACAAAATAAAAAAAATGAAATAATAGCTCCAGAACACAGATAACAGGATACACTACTCAATGAAGTTAAGAATTAAAAGGAAAAGGTGAGATAGAAACATCATAAATTTATCAGCCTTGCACACTGCCATGATGTGAAGAGACAGCCAAGACATATTTATTATACTCTGTTTGAATTTGTAACTTTTTGGATTTTCTTCCAAGAAAAACTATAACATTTTAATCTTTGACTGATGCGTATCTTGCAAAAGCAACTTATGCTGACTGTTACAGCATAGCAACTGTTACTGTATGGATCTGCCTTGCTTGAGATGGTGTCAATGGTTTATGGTCCAGTTTGGTCTGGTTCCATGACTAATGGGGTGGGGAGCCATGGACCCACACCCCAGGAAGGGGGAAAAAGGGGGAGGGTAGGGAGATGGGCCCAAAAACAAAACAGGAGCAACGATCTGAGGAGGAAAACTAATTTACTAAATAAGATATTGAAATGCAAAATAACACAATATAATACAAGATAACTGGAATTAAAAGCTAATAAATCAAATAAAGTGAGAGTGTCTGAAATTGAAGGCCCTACGTTAATGCTGAAGGTGAGGTGGCAGGAAGCATGCGCTGCTGAGACAAGCAGTTAAAAAATAGGCACTCTTGGGACGTGTGTGCAATTTTATCCTTCCCTCTGACCAGAAAACAGGAATGCAAAGTACTCTGGGGTATGGAGTTCTTCTCTTCTGAGAACCAGGTACCCAGAAATTTGTCAGTCTGTGGAACTGGAGCATTAACTCTTTAACTCCCAGCTCCTCACATGAGATTATGATGTGAAATACTGATAACAAAAATCATAAAACCATGACAGATTGGAATAAGATGGATCTAATAGTCCAAGTTTTCCACCTCTATATTAAAAGTAGCAGTATACCTCTTCCAAAAGTGAAGTCTTCAGGCTGCCTGAATACATGGGTTCATCCTGGCATGAAATCAAAATATGCATTATGACATTATACTTTGTTGTCATGGAAGCAGTTGCAGTGACATTCTCAATTCTGATGTGAATCTTAACAAGTCTTTTACCGGTCATCAGGTTTCAATTTGAGGGGTAAGTTCTTGTTTGTGTTATGCATTCCTTTTCAGAGATCCTGTCAGTCATTGATTACCAGGTTGCATGTCTGATAATAACCAGCAATCCCACTAACCTTCACAGCTGTACAACCTTTTTATTCTTATTAGAACACTCAAGTGACTAGAAAAGTCACTTACAGAAGTTTCTAGCTGTAACACTGGACAACACCATTATTTTGTGTCCAGGAATATTTCAGGAAATAATCTGTTGTGTTCAGCTGTAGAGAGAGTGTGGAGAGTCCTTGAGTTTGTGGGAATTGGAAGAGACTGGTTTACACATTGTCAGTGATGGTATTTAGAAAATGATGGTGTGGCACATGTAACAAAAATCATGTTTGCTTCCTGATGTAGGGACTATTGAAATTGTCTTCTCCTCATCATCCTGGTTTCATTGCAGAGCTGCAGCTGCACCTTTGCAGTACAGTTGCTGATGACATGCTACTTTATTCCAGGGCTAAAGGCAGATTTGTAGTTCATTCTTGGTTTGATTGTAAGATGAAATCAACCACGAAATACAGTCCTTTAAAAAAAAATTTACCTCTGCCTCTCCAAACTTTTCTCCTCATTATGCAGCATTTGATTTTGAATTTCATGTGGCTGTATGACTGCAGCTGGGGAATGGGGATTCATTGTCCTTCCCCCGTGGTTGATAAACCATTCTGTTCAGAAGAATACCGTGAAAACTCTTGTTCACACAGGTTATTAGTGTTACTTGGATGTGTGTGAATACAAAGCTTTGGCTATGTCTTATTGACTGCCCTAGCTAACCTCATCCTGTCAGTCCATTCCCAGCACTAAAAAAGAGCTGCTCTTGGCAGATGGTAGAGGAGCCTGGCTGTGAGAACGTGCTACACACCTGGTCCCCTGCTGACCTTCTAAACTGATATGAATTCTGCTTAAATATTTCATGGGAAACAAGGAAGGATTTTTCTCCCAGTTTATTTTATTGTTTAGTCCAGAATGCTATTGACATAGGAGTGTTTCAGTCTTTAAATGCTCAGCCAGAGAAGTTGCTCTAATATTGGGTACACACAATACTTCGGTGGAGCATTAAAGTTGGTTTAGATGGCTAGGTAAATTCAGTTGTAGAGACCATATTTCACAGGTCTGAATCCCACTGAAGTCCTGAAAGCCTGTATCTGCCCACAGACAGGACTACATCAGGAAGAGATTGGTAGACCTTAGGCCAGGTGAGTGTAAGCTGTTTAATTACAGAATTGCTTTGCTCATCCTCTATTGTGATCTTGATGGTGCTGTGGTTATATATTTCACTAAACAGTGCTGCTGTTTCTAGGAATAATTTTTTATATTTCCTGATTTTTGGTTGTCAAAATGCTCTGACCATAAAGGGTCAGTTACTACTGCTTGGGTGGTTTGTTTGTTTTTAGTTTAAATAATAAATGTAACAACTGTGCATATTGAATGAAATACGTAAATAGAAAATGGAAAGAGACTTTGATAGTGCTTTCTGGTAAGGGCAGTCTTAGCTGTCACTGATGAGAACAGTTCAGCATAGCACTTAAGTTTACGTTATTCTCCATGCAGTAGGTACTGCACATATTTTCCATTCATTTAAATCCTGATTTCACAGATGAATTTATGTATAATTCTGTGTGAAAGCAGAATCCTAGGCCAAATCTAAACTACAAATTTCATCAGACATAAAAAGGTAAATCAGGGTAGTGAAAAGGTTCATTTTGCACTGGCAAAAAGCACCATCAAATGCATGCTTACTCTAGTGAAGTTGAGCTCTGCCTGTGACAGAAGATCCACTTTCACTTTCTGATACTGACAATGGCTTATCCAAGGGTAATCATTCCGAGTGTCTGGCCAAGATGATATACTCTAATTCCTACACTACCTAATAGCTATACTGTAGTCTCTCTACTGTCTTAGTCCCACTGAAGACTTCAAAAATTGGTTTCATTGCTGCCAAGGCCTGCTTCCAGTGAGCTGAAAAAAAGGGAATTTTTTCTACCTGCGCAATGATCTTTTCAAAACCCCATGCACTACTTGTTCTTGACACTCATATTACAGAGAGACTGTTGTGCAATCTCTTTACTATTGATGCATTTTCTGCCTTTAAGAGCACACACAGAGTCTTTAGTTTCAGTAGAGTACACATTTTCTAATAAGCTACAAGCTGCTGAAGATTGGAGTCACTATATATATATATATATAATATATATAATATTATATATATATATATATATATATATATATATCCTGTTTCTATAGCCAGCTAATATTAGCTCCATCTTATGATAACTCACAAGCATCTTAGTTGCAGCTAATTGTAGGGAGTGTAACCTTAATCTTACAAAATACTTGCTGATACAAAAATTGCAGTTTTGGCCCTGAGGGAATATATATTGGCGTCGTCATCCCTCTTGACTCCAAAATCATCCACCATCCTTTCTATCACTTTTCCACTTGAGTACTCACATTGTTTGTTTCTTATCAGTATGTAGTTTGTCTAATACATTTTACTTCCCTTTCAAATCTGAAGAGTAGTTTTTGTGCATAAGTATGCCTGCTTGTTTGTTTGTTTGTTTTCTAGGGAAATCAGTTTGTAAAATGAAAGGTATTATTTCTTTCTAGAAATCCTTCAGCGTTAAAGCCATCATAGCTACAACTATGATTACTTTAGTGAAGGGATGCAGTCAGTGCTTTGTTGAAATTCTACCTTACACTTAGGAGATGTAAGTTTCTTTTTCCATTTCAGAGCAACCCAGTAATTACACTGATATTACTCATAAGATTGTTAAGTTTAACATTAACAGATAATGGTACAGAAAGAAATGCTACACTGAGTTTTGACTATATATCTTTCTTGTTTTAATTGACAGCTTACTAAAGTGTTACAGTCATTTCATGCTTTCCTGCTCCTAGAAGTTCAAGCTAAAGAAGTTTACCTTACTAAAGTGTTTTGCCTCTTTTTCTTATTTTCTTTAAGTATACAAAATGGAGTTTGATTCTGTTAGGAATGATATAATAACCTGAAAATTGTAGTTCAATAATTGCACATTAAGCTTGCATGACATTCTAAATATATTCAATTATTTTGTGAGAGGATTGCTGTCACAGAGGTATGCAGAGTGCAACTATGTTTTCCACAATTAGGAATTGTATCAGAAGTCACTCAATACTCATGCTGTTATCTCATAATATTGTATTAAGTGGAGGAATTGCTTGAATGTATTATCATGAAGGCATTTCAGTCACAAAAAATGTCCCCAAATCTTCAAGTGATCAACAATACCAGTACAAATGGTAACTAATGAAATGCTATCTAAGGGAAGACTATTTTTCCTAGAACAGCAGAATCTGGACATTTGGAATCTATGATGTATCCTGTTGCTTGTAAGAGTGGCAAAATTTTAATAACTATTCACAGAGTATGAAGGCATTGCATCTACTTTTAAGTACAAAAGCAGATAAAATGTACCCTTGAGAAGTAATGAAACACATACTGGGGCAGAATAAATATGCTTTGGAAAGGGTAGAGTGTATACTTCCTCCTTCCTGATTCTCCAATTTGTTTCTTTGTAATGTGCAGGAGCAGAAGAAAGTGATAAAATTGATGTCCTTGTGATTAGTGTGTTCTGGATAAGGCATCAGGGAATGTTTAAACCATTGACTTATTAAAATGTTATGCTGCCCACAACCATGTATTCAGATGCTTAAAACATGATTTCTAGTGTTTTGTTCATATCACTGAGATGTGTTTGATTCTGCCACCAGGAGTCTCTCATACTTATAGCACCTTTGTCAAAGTTGACAACAGCATCATGATTATGTTTATCTACCATATTTCTATGGCAGTAACCAGGTGATTCTTCTATCATGAAAAAGGTTTTTCTTCTTTGCTCAACACCTTTTTTGGAATCTTCTCAAACCCAATCCTTTTATAATTGTAAAGGTAGCATTAGTGCACAACTAGCTTGTCACAGCTCCATGAGGTCTTTGAGAAGGTCAGTCATCTGAGGCTCAAAAGGAGTTCTCTCTTCCTTTCACAACTTCCTTTTTGATAACTGAGTATCATAGCTAATTTTCATTGATCTTTCCTTGCATAAGAAAACTTTCTGATATTAGATTCACTCTGAAAGTATCTCATGGTCACATCTTAAGCATCATCTGGCTGTTCTCCCCAGCTGTAAGTCCCTAAGGAACACAACATAAATCCAGTCAGGAGACACAAAAGGGCCTCCATTAAAGTGGGTGATGTTGTAGAAGAGGATGAGCTAGAAGGGATACAAAGGGCTTGGGTTAACCTTTTAATATTTTGAAAGCTCGTTCTACATAGTTTATTGGAATACTGACTCTTTAGTAGCAAACAGTGAGACCACATTCCTGATGGATTATTGCTGTCAGTATACTCATCCTTTGAGTGTACATACTCAGCCATCCTAATCTGCATATTCGCTTCTTGACTCACTGTCTTCCTTTGTCAGGGAAACACAGATGCATTGTTCATTTCTCTGATATATTAATCAAGTATAATTATCAGAAATATAAATGGTAGTAGTGACTAGCTCTTCTGGAAATAATTTGGCTGATACGGTATGGTTTTGAACTATGGACTTCTCATTTACTTATTCCTTCCTACATAATCATCCAAATAGTTTATTGGTAGTGATTGATGACAGACTTCTGTGTCACAACTGTTCCTTCAGCATCTGTAAAATTTTTATTACATGTAAAACTATGTCTAAAAATTTATTTTAATTTCTTGAATCTGATCATTTGCTCAGATCTGCATAGAGAACCAGGGTTGTTTTTGTGACCCTCCTCTGGACATGATCCAGCAGGTCCCTGTCTCTTCTGTACTGTTCCTGTACTGTTCATCTCTCTGCATTGCTTTTCGAATTTTGTAACTCTGGGAAAAAAAATAATCTTATCAATAATCAAAATGAAGTTTGAGAAAATGAGGTCCAAATGGGTTTTGGTGGGAAAAAAATCATACAGATGCTTCAAATAGGATCTTAAATCTGAACATTTCCAAATAATACAGAAAATATTAAGGTAGACAAAAGTATTGTATATCTTATAAATGCACTGGAACGTTTTTACTCAATTTGTTGTAGTTCTAGTACTTTAAATATTGCTGCTTCACCTCTTCATCTGTATCATCAAAAAGAGGTTGAATACACTTTAAAAGGAAACTCTTTGTCAAAGAATTAATTAAGCTGAGATCTATGAACTCAAAATCCAAAATGTTGCTAAATTATTTACTGTAATACAATGAGAAGGATGATGTTAATAACTCTAATTTCTCTGTTCCACCAAAATCTGCAGAGTGCAAGTTTATAAAGAACAGCGAAAATAGTGAAAACAAATTTTTGTGTGACTATAAGACAATTTGTTTTTCAGTTCTCAGTCAAAATTTGCAGGCTTACTTGGTCACATCACCTTCAAATCTGATGAAATGCTGATAGCAAACAAGCAAACAAAACAAACTCAGTAACTAAAACAAACAGAAGAACTGGGGACATTGCCCTGATTAGCTGGTAATGAATTAATGAATTAGCTGGAAGGCATTCAGCAGTCATTACTTTGGCATGAATGAACCAGTATGGCTTCAATGCAGAACACCATGTCTGTGGTTTTGATACTGCTCAATGGCCAGTGAATGATGCTACCCCAAAAATCTCTGTGTTCTGGTGAAGATGTCACAGGAGACAGCCTGTGAATTTCAGGAAGTATCACTCTCTCTGAACTTTTCATGGATGTTTCCATAATGTATTTTCTGTGCAAAAAAATTTCATTTCTTTTGCTGTGTCCAACATTACAGCTGGTGTTTATGAGTAGAGCTAGCAAGAAGTTATACATATAATAACATGCTTCAAAACAAATTGAACTTTCAAAGAGGATCCATTGAATGAAATGATACCTTTCAATACAGAGATATATTTTAGGCACTAAATGAGGCAATACATGTCTTATGGAAAGTCTGGAATTATGTTGAAGATAGTAAGTCAACATGTGGATGAATTGGAGAGTTGAATGGCACTGCGATGATTGGTTATAGGAAATATTAATAAACATATGGTAAAATATATAGTGCCTAAATTCTGATGGAATATTAACTTTGTTTATAGTTGGACCAGATACATTACTTGTATTGCACTTATACAATACCTAGACATTTCTGCTATGCCACTTTTGAAGATTTAAATGCTCAGTATTTTCTAGAAAGAAGACAGGTATTTGAATGACAGCAATAGAAGTAAAGTAATTTCAGTTCACAACTTGTGGGGTTATCACAGTTTAAAATGAGTTAGGTATACTTTATTGTTTTCTGTTTACATGTTGTATTAGAAATGCTAAACCACAGCCTGAAGCAGTGACTGAGCACGTGTTGAAAAGGCAGGACCAGCCCAGGGGAGCTCAGGTGTATGCAGTGTACCTGAGTGACTGGAAGGGGTGGATCCTAGCTCCACCCTTTCCCAGACCTCATTGAAGGGTTGGCAGCGGATGTGAAGGTATTTTGCAGGAGATCCCTGCGTGCCTGAGGCCTTCTAAGAGTAAGCAGATATTTTTCCTTTTTTTTTGTGTTTACAGTTGCTGTATTTGAGCGTATTCTTACTGCAGCTTAGGACTTTTCTAGCATTCTGCCACTGCTACTCTTTCCATTGTTTTATGCATGTTTAAGACTAAGGGTAGAGTGGACTTAAATAAGGAAATCTAGAAGTTATTAGCATTTTTTTTTTTTGTGGCAAGTACATTTCTATAATGCCTTTAATTTCAGAATTTTATTTCAGGAAAAAAAAAAGAAAAAAGACGAAAGTGAAAAACAAGATTTTTAATGTGAGAACTACATATAAAAAAAGTTCTGGGAGTTTTGTTGGTCTAATTGTTTTTAAACTAAGCATCAGTTAAATCCTAATGGAATTGCTTGTCAGGAAATCTTTAGTGTTGTTCATGTGTTCCCAAGGTTTAAAACAACAACAGACACAAAGCAACTGAAGATGGAAAGAATGAAACATCTTGTCCCAGAAACAAATAAGGATTATCAACCAGTTGGAGTTAATGGTTTACTAAACTACTTTGCCTCCACTGATTTTTCTGTAGAGTGTTGAGTGAACATGATTGAAATGAAAGCAGTTGCATGGCATCCACCACTTCAGCACATTAATTTTATACTAATATTATTATTTAAGAAGTTTGTGGGATAGGGAAGTCATATACCTGGATTTCCGGAGCTGGATTATCTTCTTCTAAACCCAGTACCTTATGTTAGATCCTAAGGTAGTACAGTTATCTTACACATAATGATTTCATGCCATTAGATAGTAAGAGAGATAAGAGCATACAGCAGTGGTATTTTTAGGATTCATTTAGTAAAGGGAATAGGGATAATAGTTGTCTGTGATCAGTGAGGTTATTTTTGAGGATTCTACAAAGCTGCAAGCTTGCTAGTGTGATGAGGAGGTAAACTGGCTATTTAGACAGAGAATAAAATCTAGGTATTTAACAAAGAAAACAAAGCAAACAAAAAGAACAACAACAAAAAAAAAAACAACCCTAGAGTTCTTAGTATATTTTTAGGATAAACATGAACCAATGCAGCACAGAATGGCCTCCACCCTATCTCCATGCACATTCATGCCACGGCACATGTTTGCACAGTAACCTGTAGGTTTGTGATGAAGTAGAAGGGCCGAGTTTAGTGCTGAATCAGGCTCCCAGCACAGCCTTTTCTGAGTGAAGGCAGTAATTGGAAGTCAGCATTAAAATATTTCTCCTTTATCTTTGTTATACATCTAACTAGTCTCCGGCAAACTTAGATCTGTTGCAGAGGATTTTCATAATTATGCCATCTGAAATTTATTTGTCTGCAAAAATGTAGTAAGACTTTCACATCTGAATAAGGCAAAGTGCAGAAAGTGAAAGCCATCAGCTCCAGTAAAACATATATAGTAAAATAGAAATACAGATGCAAAACAGAAATGTGTACACTTTTAAAAAGTTTACTTTGTTATTTCAGTTGACATTTTACTGAATGTCACAGAGACTGAATAAAGAAGCTAATGAGGTAATAGCTAAATCTCTGCAACAACTTATGAATTCCAAAATAAAATAAAATAAATTGCTTATCCCTTAATCCCAGCCTTCTTATTTTGGGACTTCTAGAGTGTCCCTCAGTTTGCAGTGATGCATTCATTCAACGTGTGATCAGCATCAAAGGCATGAAATTCTGATTAACCATTTTTTTGGCACCTCACCTCTTTCCAGTTTGAACTTGGAATCTCCTCTGTGCACAGACCACTAATGAGGAAATCCTTGCTTATGAATTCAATGCAGAATGAGGGTTTTTTTTTCCTTTGCATAATGTTGGCTTTGAAGTCAGGCAGTCCAAGAAAGTGATTGATCTCACCCAAGTTCATAACTTTTTCAAAGTACTGCCGATATCATTAAATTTTAATTAACCCTTTGAGCTCCTTCTATGATGTAAAGATGAGGGAACATCAAAGGCTTGTGTGTTAGAGCAGCAGTGAAATCTTTTGAGCTGGCTTAGCCTTATTGAAGATATCTAAGCTGCAAAATATTCCAGTTCTGTAGTCAGCTCAATTCTTGTTACTAGCTCTGCTCTGTGTCGGAAGAGGCAAAGCTATTGTTACATCCTCAGCTAGGGCTATTTATATACCGAGCCCATCTTTCTGTACATGTTCTTCCTCCTACTCAAAAAAAAAGTAGTCCATCTTAAAGCAAATGGATAGAATGTAATACCTTATTCTTTCTCCTTCATTTATGCTTGCTTTAGCTATTATTATCGTGGTTAGTTGTCTTAGAAAAATATCCTGTAGGATTTAATAGGGATTATACAAATAATATTCTATATAAAATGATATTTAAGGCTTGGTATTTTAAAATTCATCCTGTGCAATCCCTTTTCTTGACAGGGCAATTTCAGTCAAAAGTGAGCTTCATAGGCTTCTAACTTCATAGCCTCTTTTTTTCAGCAGGTGGATGGGGACCTGCAGAAGGCTTTGAGAGGGGCGATGTTTTCAGGGTAGAGCTCAGTTTTGCCTCTATGCTGTGAAATTATTTATACTACTGAGAAGGGGATTTGAAAGTACTCTGAACCACCTGTACCTTGTGGTAAAGAAATCCGAACAGCAATAAGGAGTTTTTGTTTCTTGGGACAGAACAGAGAAAACTTGGACGGAGGAGCATTCTGCTTTCTTGATACCAGAAAATGCTGTCTGGGATGCAGAGAACAGTGAGCAGGAGAGGAAAAAAGAGACAGGAATGCTACATAAAATCTTCCAATTAACAAAAAAAAGAAGGTCAAGGAATGGAGATCATCTGTTGGGTTCAGCAGCCTTTGCTTTCATTTCCCCCTTACTTTCTTGAAGGTATTGGTGAAAAGATGAGTAAGTCTGATCTTCCTTACCTGATCTGTCATAAATAGTGCTGCTTGCAATACAGGAAACTTGTTAATAGACAAATAAAATAAAATATGGGTCAAAACAAGCCACTTCTGAAGAAAAAAAAATAATGCAGTACTTGATAAGTCATGAAGAAATGGGTATGTTAGTTTGAGAGTTGGAGGTTGCTCTGGCTGTCCAATTCCCAGAGGGGATGATATGCTTCTGGAATGAGGCAGGTTCCTGGAAATCATAATATATTAGCATTTCATGTATGAACTACATGTCACGTATCAGGTGAACTGTAATATGTTCACTTTTAATATAACATGTACATATTTAAAAATAAATAAATAGTAAAAAGCAGATACTCCCAATACAGTATTTTGTGTCTATTTCATGGCACATCTAGCATATGTTGAATTTAGAGAGCAAATTCTAAATTTTTGAAGGGCTTTTCAGTTACATCTACAGTTACAAGTATATCCGTGCCTCTGGAAGGATTACATGTGCCTTTCTGTTCCTCTCTGACAGCAAAAAATAATACGAAGGCAACAGTTGCAGTGCTACTTTGGGCCCACCTTAAGGGCAGAAGGCTTAATTTAGCTTGATTGAAGTAGAACTGATTAAACCAAATGTATTAGCAGCAGGGATGAAAGTCTATCAAAGGACTGCCTGGCTGGGATGAAACTTTAAAAATTTCTCTACTCCTTTCTGTGGTGTCAAGAACCTAGGTAATGAATGGATTACTCAAATGACTTTTTCCACCAGTCAACCTTAAATCTGTTTTAGGATTATAGAAATAACACTGTTGAATCTATTGTGTGATGCATGAATAAAAGTGAAGCTGTGACATCTGCCAAATATGGAGAGAAAACAGACATACAGAAGTGAAGTCTCCTTCATAAGACATGATTTTCTGAGTAATCATAATGGCCTAAACATGCATGTGCCTGTGGGTGAAAAAGCATCATCACTTATCATTTGGTAAAATTTTGAAATTCTACTCTAAAAACTGTTTTCAAAACATTCTTCAGAATATATTTTTCAAAATGTTCTTCAGCAATAGTTTTTGATTGCTTAAATATAAAATGCTTGTATAAATAATTATTAAATTTAATTTAAAAAAGGGAGGGATGTCTTAACGTGAGAGAGAGATCAGATGGAAAAAAAAAAACAACAATGCTTTCCTTAACAGAAAATGAATGCAGAGACAGAGAAGCAGTTGGAGGGCTAATTTTCCAGGCTTTGATGGAAAAACCTTATTTGCTGTAAAGAAGATGGATATAATTGAGTTCATATCTATGAATGATCTGAGAAATTTTGTGAATCTGCACGATTGTTTTCTAATTCCTATTTTTTCCTATTCCTAGTTGCTATCAAACTGTATTTTAATGGAGGCAAGGAAAATGAAACTACCTTAGTCAATTCTTGGCTATCTATATGTAATATACTAGTCATAGTTTTCTGACAAATATTACTGAGTTTAATACTAATTAACCAAAACTGATCAAAAGACGAGTACATGTTATGGAAGGAGGTAAACTCTGGTTTGTTTTTTGTTTGATTAGACAAGTAAATATTCCCCTATCCTTAGGCATATGTTTGCAGATGTGGTGTGACGAGGCTGCTGGTGTATTTAAAAATCAGACTGTACGATACCCTTAAGGTACTATGGCAGACAAAGAACAACTTTAGGCTGTTGAAAATATGACCATTCAGATGCCAGCTATCTGGGAGAAGTGCAGTGCTTTAACTGGAGATTAATAGTTTCATCGTACCATCATGAGGGCTCTTTCACTATTTTCAAGGGCCATCAATGGATTCAGACTTGCAATGAATAATTACAACATAGTGCAAAAGCTTTGAGACTTGCTGTATCTGAAAGTAGAACTCTGAGATCAGAGGTCACTGGGCTTTATTTAGTTTACAAGTGCAGAATAAGTAAGGCATGGAAAAATTAGTTTTGCCTAAACCAGACTGAAATCACTGAAAATTTAATAATTGTTGTGAGGGGGTTGGGGGGAACACGTCTTTGTAGGCCATCTTTGACTGCTATCTGCTTTCTGACATAAAGAAATGGCCAGCAGATAAATTTGAGAGCAGTAGACAAAGCCACAGTTTCACTTATGTGAAGGAGGATGGTTAGTTTTTCAAGACTATGAATCCTGCGTGCTTAGATCCCTAAGCACTTTTCGTAGAAGAGATACGTGCATGCCAATAGCCCGTATCAGTAGAGGTGAAGTAACTCTTTTCCTCAGTGAAAGCATTATTAGAACGGAAGACCTTACAAATGAGACGTATACAATCAGAAGATATTTCTGGTTATATCAGAAATAGCTTCTTTTTATTTCTTTTCATTGCTTTTATTTCATTAAAATAAGTTTTGCATTCGTTAAAGATGGTGATTTTAGACTTTGGATGTTTTTATCTTTTTTTTTTTTTTTCTGAGAGACAGGGTTTTTGTTTTGTTTGCTTTTTAACCAGCAGACAATTCAGTTTCTACCTCTGTGCATCAGTGCTGTTGTGGCTTGGTCAGCTGAAACAATAGTGTAATCTGTCCTTCTATCACACTCATATTCACATACAGAACTGTCATTCCTCTTGTATAGTATGCTGATTCTAATGATTAGTCTTTGTATTAGAAGAGATAAAACACTGATTAGCAGGTGATTCTGGTATATTTCCCTACCCTGCCATCCTAGAGAAAGACCTGATCTGTTTCAGAACGTGCTCCCATTGATATCTGGAGTAACTCTGATTCAAGTTGTTCATCCCTGATGATCCTCAGTTCTTCAGAATAATATGAATAAAGTTTTTAGTTGTGTTTTTCTTATATGCTTACATTTTGTTCCACAGAAAAATGTTTTTTTTACTGTTGTTTTAGTGGTTAGGCAATAAGCTGAATAATGTTATTATTAAGAGTTAAGTGAGCTAGTGAGTAACAGTCTAATGTTGCTAATAATGAAAAACAGAGCTGAAGTTTATATGATTAGTTACAAATGAAGACCAGAAAAATAAGTGTTTTTACATTGTCTGCAGAGCTAACTTAATCGCTGGTATAATTCACTAAATAATGATTTGTTCTTGAGAACCTCTTGGTACCCTGGAGGTAAGTTTTTTTAAACTGACTAACCTTAAGCCTATTTAAAAATGCAATAAAACTTGTAAGGTTTTTTTTTTATATAATTTGTTTCTTTAACTAAAAGACTGTGTACACATGTGTTACTGATTTATTGTTTCTTTTTATATATTTTATTTATTTTTCTGGCTTGGGATTTCTTTTATAATTTAATGCCTGGCTGTGTAAGATATTTTTGAGTTTAGAAGGCCGTGGTCTTCCAGATGACATGAGGATGGACTGTTTACTGTCTATAAATAAGAGCTGTTGTAGTTGGTTCTTACTGAATACTTCATCAGAAAAGACTGAATGCAGGTGAACTCTATTTAGAAAAGAAATTTTGCTCTTGTGCAATTGTGAAGACTTCAAAGAGGGCAGGAAGTAAGCAGACCTCATTACAGTAATATGAATTACACTTTTATCAGATTGGCTGGAAAACAAGTTGTGTTTGCATTTTGCTGCTGTCGTGCATTTCAATGACCATTTGCTCCATTAATATTGCAACTGAACTGCTACAAAGCAATTTGCAATCAGGAATCCTAAATCAAGCTAATGGCAATATTAGTCACACAATTCCAAGCTTTCTGTACTGAGAATCATTAATAGATACATGTGCTGCTAAAGCTGTCAAATACCATTTTAGTCACTGGAGGGTTAACCATCAATGTTGTGCAGTTTTGTTCAACATTCAACCCTGTTCTTATTAAAGAGATTAATATTGGATATAAAATAATTAAGTAAATCAATAATAGCACAAATCCTAACTTTGT
This sequence comes from Cyrtonyx montezumae, assembly GCF_038088225.1. Taxonomy (NCBI): domain Eukaryota; kingdom Metazoa; phylum Chordata; class Aves; order Galliformes; family Odontophoridae; genus Cyrtonyx; species Cyrtonyx montezumae. The sequence continues at coordinate 5,473,795 of NW_027071914.1, read as the reverse complement.
TGAATATGACTGCAAGGACTATAAATATGCCATGCCCTCAAAATTCAGTGACCTAGTGAAGTAACTATTCATTTGCTGAGAAAAATGCAAAAATAATGTTATGGAAGTTTTTCTGTGTGTGTCCACATTTTGTAATAGAGTCCTTTAGGTGCTGACCACAATCATTTTCACTCAGAGATTTTTCCAGCTCCGACGGAGGGTTAGCTATTATGCTTAAGTTCTGTACCTACCAGTTTTTCCTCTGCTGTAGAAAATAAAACACAGTATCAAAACTGAGGTAGCACTTCGTTTACCCAAAGCTGCTTTTGCCCTTAGACCTATTAATATGTTGTAAAGAAACAACAGAGTGTGACTATCTTTCTCAAACTTGTATGTTGGTTACCCTCAGGAGGTCCTGCATCGGGGCATCTTAGCACATAGTGCTTTCAATGGCTGTATGTCTTGTTTACCTGTTTTATCATGTGCCTCACACAGTCAGGATAATTTGGTTATCATACTGTCTTAAAGTTGACATTACCTACAGAAATCATTCCTACAGTTTTCTCTAGATAATGCTCTTCCTTTCTGTAAGTTATTGTACCTGTTATTTATTGTGGCTCTGATTCACCAAGAGATGGCTGCATGTTGATTGCAGGCTTAATGATCTTTTGATGTAGCAGACTAATAGTGAAGAGATTGCAAGACAAGTTGTTTAAATCTCAGTTTGAAATATCATATTAATAGTATTTACAATTCAAGAGAAAGACATAACGGAATTCTAGGATAATTGGGAAGGTGATCGTTAAATAAATTACTGATGACATGCAACTGTCAGCCTGTTTTCCTGAAAATGTCAGAAAAGTCTGATTATTTAAAAACTCTAAAGTAATTTTAAACAAAGAAAAAAGAAATCTAAACTAACAGCATGATATTTTCATTATTATTTTATCTGGAAGAGGGAAATAGTAAAATCAAAAAAAGAAGAACGATAAGACTTCAGAATAAGTATTTCACAAGTCATAGAGATGGTTGGTAGCTGGGCAGTCTGGCCATGTTTTATGCCTTATGGTACATTTTCAGAATAGTTGGAATGGACTTGCAAAGATCATTGAGACCCACTGCCTGATCTCTTCAGGACTAAGCAGACATTCAAGGATGATATTGAGGACACTGTTTAAATGCCTCTTGGGGCACCAATCACTTCAATCACTATAAAGACAGTACCCAGACTGACCCTCCCCTGCTTTGATTTGTGTCATTCCTGTCCTACCAGCAGTTCCCAGGAGCAGAGCTCAGCAGCACCTCCCTCTGCTTCCCTTCCTCAGGGAGATGCAGGGAGCAGCAAAACTGATGATTGTAGTAGGTTGCTTCAAGCCAGCAGAATGAATGTGGCAGTAGAAAAAAGGAGTCCAAATTAATTTGCTCAGAAAAGCCCATAGCAGTGCCCAGAATTGTGTTGTGAATTTTCCCCCTTAGATTAGGAGATAATTCTAAAGCATCAGTTACTTAATATTAGAGTAGCATGATTAGAAGACAGCTCTGTGAGTCCTGCAAGGGCAAAGGTACTGCGTCTTGTTACACATGCAATACATTGTGAATTACATTGGCATAAAAAAACGTTAGGAATAGCACTGTACTTCCACCATATAAATGCTGTCTAGTAAAAAATTTAAAAAAATAATAATGAAACAGTTAAATATTCTCTCTGGACTAATTATTTTCTTTTAAAAACACTGTGTTAAACCAATCTTTGTCTGACTTGCAGTTGCTCATGAATGCAAGGTAAATATAACTTGTGCATAATGCAATGGAAAAATGAGAAATATTCTTTGGTTGTTATGCTACCGGCTATTTATATGACAACAAAAATGCGTGGCACTTGAGAGTCTGATGTACAGGTATTTCTGCATCTTGCATCCAGGGACACCAGTGTGTATGCAGCATGCAGGGAGTGCAGGACCAGTGTAAGACTGGTAGTGCTGAGAGGGGTCATGAATGTTTACAGCCGAGCTACCAAACTTATTGCCATCTTACTGAGCACTGGATTGTTAATGAACAGTGTTTAAGAATCTTTTCTTCAGTGGGCAGAATAAGTTTTTAATGTTAATTTGTGCTGGATAGAATTCTGAAGTGATATGACTGCTTCATTTACTCAAATATACATTGTGCATTTGTAATGTTTAAGATGTAGTGTCTTTTTAAAACTACACAGAGAGAGCTGAAGATTCTTATTGCTGTGGTTCATAGAGTTTAAGTGCCTAACTGAAAAGATCCCTGCCTAGAGAGGATAGTTCACATGGAAAGGGTGAGAATAAATCAGCTTTGCATTTCTTGTCTTGAGATGACACTGTGAGGGATAGAAATTAATTCCAGAACCATTTAGAGAATATTCTGATGTTCTCCTGAAGCATTGGGAAGGAAAGCACATTGTGATGCAAGGATTGGTGTTTAATATAACTTACAAGATTTTCACACATGAAAGATTTCTTTCTTAGAGCTGAAAGCAGGTTTATAAGTTTACCACTTAGAGCTGGTCTAAGAAAAAAAAGCAGTTAGCTAAAATGCAAGCATTTCTAAAAGGACAGCTGCTATTCCAGCAGTTCCAGCTTCAAATGATATGCCCACTGAGAGCAGCTCAGTTTGATGTAGCCAGCTTCACGAAATCTGATTCAAGATTTTTACTTTAAGTAAAATAAAAAAAACAAAGAACAGTTTGGAGGGTTAACTTGAAAGAATTTTTTTGGTTGTAGTAGGATTTCAGTTCTCTTATGAAAAGCACCTACAAGTTTTTTGAAATTGTTATTTAAACAGTACAAAACCAGCTTTGTGATGTCAAATGCTGCGATTCCAGTACCTGCCCAGTCAGTTTCTGAGGTTTTACTTTTCACCTATCAGTTGTATGTATGTATTTATTGAAGGTTGGCTAGATTAGTGTTGTTTCTTGTATCTTGTCAATCTGTGCTATGCAGAACTCAGTGAAAATCAGGCAAAAATAAGATTGCTTTAGGGCTCACGTGGCAGTACAAATCGGACCTCTTGTTCTCAGCCATTCCAGTGTGAGAGGGCTTTGCTGAATCCACCTGTAGTAGCATGCAGGATGTTTGGCATATATATATATAATGTTCCTTCACTATGGGTCCTAATGTAGTCATGATGGAAAGTTCCTGCAAGTCTCTTCCAAAAAACAACTGCTCTAATGAAAATTGATGTCTATCATTTGAGGTGGATTATTTAATAAACTGAAGGAACTGATTAAATGACACTCTCACCATGGCTAATCTCTACCTTAAATGATACTTTCACTCTGTAGCTTTTATCCTTTTCAGTTTTAGGGCCAAGCAGTTTAATCTGACTTTGCCCATGCTCTGTTCGAAAACAGAAGAATCTATGTGGAAAAAGGAAAATATATGCAAAGCATCCTCCATTTTTTTCATAATTACAGTTGCTATTTATCCAAAGGGCAAACTGTCCACAAAAGATTCAAATCAAATAGTTTCTTTTCCAATTGACATTTACCTTTATATTTTAGCAACTATGCTATTTCCACATCATACATTTTTATATGACATGCACACAAGAAGATACCATTTCTGCAAAGCAATAAAAATGTTCTTGTGTGTCACAGGCATTCTGCTGGCTTAAAAGTACTTTAGTGGAGAGGAAACAGCCAAATTTTGTGACTTGTGGGAATCTGAAGCTCTGTGGCACTTGCATCCATAACTAACTTTCACCCAATTGCTTTTCTGAAAAATAAAATTGCCTGTGTGCATATCTGTCTTTGAATAGATATGTGTGTGTGTGCCAGCAAATAGAAAACAAAATCCGTTATTAAAAAAAATAAAAATAGAAAGTAATAGCCAACCCATTTAAAGCTTGGAATAAACTAACAAGTAGACATAAATAATTTTAACTTCCCTGTCAGGTTTCAGATGTTTTGCATTGCATTTAGCTGTGCTATTCTTTATCTTACTGATTGTTTATTTTTATAGATCGTTTTCACTATGTTATTTATTTGTTGTATATTTGAAGTCATTAGCTATCATATGAAGCCAAGTTGAATTTATCTTCCTTCCAGAATCAGCTCTTGAGCTATCATTACACCATATGAATAAGATTTTTCTGATTTTTGAATTTTATTTTGTCTAACAAGAATTGTAATACGAGAAACAGCTCTAAGATGGTTATTGATGCCTGCATAAATTTGCATGTATATTTATGTGTGAATTCAGAAAGAAACATAATACTTCAGCTGCAATCAGAATGAATTCCTAAGGCTGACAAGCAGCTTGTTGCTCTCATAGAGGAGATCAAAAGGGTCTGTACCTTCTTTATTCTTCAATAGATTAAGAGGACCTTTCTTTCACAATTACTAGTCCTAGTCAACATAAAAGTGTGTTTTTAATTAGTACGATCAGTCTCTAAAAATGGAGATACCAAAATTTTTGCAATTTATAGTATATCTATGCCTGATCTGTTGAAAATTCTAAGTTAGAGATTGTTCAGTAACCTAGGCAAGACAGCCTATGATGAGCACAGATTTGCTCAGAAACGCACACAAGACAAGGTAGTATAATTGGTATCTGCCTGGAAGCTGGTGAATGTGTGGAACATGGATGACTTGGGGATTACAAGTAGAGGAATGGAAAGGAGCAGATAATGAGAGTATAAAATAGAGCAGAGACATCATCCTTTTGTTAGTAGCTTCCCTTACTTCACCATTATTAAGAACTCCATCTCTTTGCAAATACTTCAGGAGAACACAGTGAAAATGTATTTCCTTCTGGATCCAAAATTAAACTTGATATTAATTTCCACACTGGGTCCCAGGATAGCGCTACGATTTCTAGGCTGCTGATAGTGCATTCTGGAATCTTCTCACTAAGTCATTGGGCCCAGATGTTGTTCCTCTTAAACAATTATCTTTCTAGCAAAGGATGATCTTTTTGATACACTTTTGAGCAGGAGGCAGGAATTTACTGGGGGGGATTGAAGAAAATGTTCTCCCCCATTCTGCCTATTAGCATTGCGGGATGTGGCAGATACAGTCACACAAAGTCATTATTCCTCAGCACCTGAATCACTATCACAGCAAGGTTCTGGTTTGTGACTGGAAAGCATAGATGCTCTAGTATTACAAATAATAACTACACAAAAAATGTAGGTTTTTTTATTAAATGTCATCCTAAATAGACACTTCAATTAAGTAAGGAATAAGGAAGGACATCTTTCATCTTTTTCCTTATGCTGCTGGTAAAATGCAAACTAAAGTTTAAAGAGTAGAACTGAATATGTCAATCTTTCATATCAACCCCCTGCTCAAGTGATTCTTGAAATGACTGTTTGAATTAAGGAAATAGGTTTTACCTGTCACTCACCCCTAGACCTTCTTGCTGTTCCTATAGATATTTTCTTTTTCTTTTTCTCCATACACTTGATTGAAAAACCAACTGTGTTTCTGCCTTTTCATATTCTCAGGTTTTTTGACTCTTTACAAATGCCAGCAGTCACACAGCTGTGAAAGAATCTTTTGATATTCACATTTATTGTAATATAGAATTCAAATTTATTTTCATTCTATCTTTCATGCTTCTCAAGCTTTAAATCCTGTAGAGAAAAAAAAAAAATAGATGTGAACATAGAAGCAAAAGAAATCACTGGTTTGAACCCAAGTCTGTAACCAAAGAAACTCAAGCAGTGAGAATTATTTCATTTGGTCTGAGATGTGTGTGCATCTGTGATGAGGGAGAGGGATGAAAAGAGATGAAAGTGGAAAGAGAGAAGATCTATGCGTGCACATGTGTCAAAATGTGCACGCATTTATGTATATATGTACTTGAGAATGTGCCTATATTCATAGTTCACATGACATAGTACTGTTTCTCTTGTGGATAATGCATAACATAAGAGATATTTACCAAAATTCATCATTTGACTTCATTCTGCTGTACCTACAAGGCATCTGTATTTTATAAAAACTCCTGGTTGCACTTGCTTCTTTTTGTTGTAAGAATTTTGTTATAATCAGATATTCTTAACACTTGATTACCCTCATGACCAGTGGAATGATTTTCCTGGGATGTTGAAGGTTTCTTTCTCAGACTCACAGCTCCTAAATGGTGACTACCTGGGGGAGAGGAGCTCTCTTTTTATTACTTTTCCGTATATGCAGACATAAAGTCAAGTTTCCAGTTACCGATGTGCAATGATGCATTGTAAATAATACAGTGCATACTGATCTACTGCAAGTTACATGGTTTAATAGGAAAACTTTTCTACCACTGGTACTTTAAATGCACTATAAGCTGAATTCATCAATATAGAATCAAATCTACTACCATGCATAAAAGAGCACCTGGCTGTACTATCCATCAGACAAACTTGCAGTGCTATTCAGGCCTTTAAACTCAGTTCAACTTGTAATTTAAAGATAAGGAAACATTCCTGTTCCATATCACTGCATTCCAGGATTTTGCTAGTGTAAAAGTTTTCCCTAACAAGTTCTTCATGTGACATGACTTGGTGCCTCTTCTAAGTACCATATGCATCCACCGTTGTATAGAGAATGTTCTGTAGAGAATTTTCCAAAGAAAATGTCCTGCAGTCACAGGCTGTGAGTAGTAAATATTTGTATCCCTGTCATAACTGTATAATTATTTTTTATAGTAATTTGCAAAGACTTTTTTCTTTTAGAAACAACCTTGAATTAAACAGCTACACCATCAACTTGAAGTGAACCATGGGACTGTTACCTTCCTTAACCAAGGACTTGTCTTTGTATCATGTCTCTTGAACCACACATAGATAAAAGGGGGGTGGGAGGGAGTGTAACTTCAGAAAAACTAAACCAAATGGTGATAACAACTTAAACTTCTAAACTTTTGCTTTAAACTTTTTTTTCAGAATTTGAAGTACTTTTCTTCCATGATGAACACATGAAGTACCAGTTTATTGTTTCAAAGTTCAAATATGGATCAATTGCTAGCTGAGTACATCCCCAACATTTGCTTGGTGTGAAAGGAGCATAAACTTAGCAGTAGAATGACAAAGGAAACAAGACCTTTCTTTTATGCCTGAAATTTCCAAATTTGCTTACATTATTATTTTAGGACTCAAATTCCAGGAATGCTATTGATTTCTGAGGGGACTTTGTATAAAAGCTTAGTGATATAATCAGGAATCTTTCCAGGTGTTTTAGTTGACTTTGGATTAGATCATGTGTCTACAGCTGGGAAACAGACTGCAGTTGAAATGCTAAGTAACGGCCTGTAGCAGAGATTGAGCACATGTTGAAAAGCCAGGGCCAACCCAGGGTTGCTCAGGTGTATGCAATGTACTGAATGACCGGAAGGGCTGGATCTTAGCTCCACCCCTTATGTGACATCATTGAAGGGTTTGCAGTAGAGGTGAGGTATCTTTCTGGAGATCCCTGTGTATCTGAGGTCTTCTAAGAGTAAGCAAATATTTTTCCTTTGTTTCTGTGTTCACAGTTGCTGTATTTGAGCATATCCTCATTTGCTGCTGCCCAGGACTTTGCTACTCCGCTATAATTGCTTCCCTTTCCATCATGTTGCAGCATTACACAGACACAATGAGTAGATTTCACAACAGTGTAAACTTTTCAATAAAAAAATATAACATGCAGTTTGTGAAAAATAAGTTACGAGATGTATGAAACATCGTTTGTTTAATTTACTTACTATGTATGCTATATGCATTTGTTATTTGTGGTGTTTTGCTAAAGAGAACATGTATTTTAAGTCATTGTGACACAAGACAGCCCAGCAGATAGCACAGAAGCACTTTAAAAGCTTAAAACCTCCCATACAAGAACATCAGGACAAGAAGAATGTTACCCTCTAGTCACGAGAATTTCCTATATGTATAATGCATGGCTAAGCACAATGTAGTAAGGAAATGTCTTTCTTGTCTAAAATATTTGTCTGATCCGGCATTTCCAGCTGTCTGCTATCTTATCTTCTGACCCCTCAGTCATACTGCTAATAGGATTTCTGTAAACCAGCACAGCAGTGGGCTTGGTAGCTCAACAGATTAGTTCATAGACTTTCATCTCTGGAGCCTAGTTCAAATTCAGTACTGACCAAACGTACCATAATCCTACTTCTGGCATTCTCATTGCAAAAGCAAGTATAGACCATACTATCTTCTATAACTCAGCTGGAAACAGGCTTCTATAAACATCATTGCCTGACTCAGATATATGATTTTCTTTTATTTTTTCCTTAAAAAGTATCAGGCAAGTTTTATGTCATATTTGTTTCTTCCTGTTCCTCTTCAGCTACCAATTGCAATCATAAGTTTACAGGTATTCAAAAAATTCTATTCTTTGCACTTTTTTTTATTAAAATGTAATTAAATACAAATGTAAAGATATTATTCAGAAAAAAAAAAATAAAAAAGAGTTTTGGATTTGCATTTTATATAATTTTATATGTTTTATATAATTTGCTTATTTAAAATTGATTTTTATTAGAGAATGAATATAATTCAGTTTAGAAAGATATTCAATATTATTTGCAAGGTGATCTCCCTCTTCAATGCCTGCAAGAATCTACCTTTCCACAGCTCCTTCCTAAAATGCATTTATGTTTTGTGTAACATGATGCACAAGTTGTTTCAGTTACTTGAAAGATTCTTTCTGTATATGCAGCCGACATCATTTTTTAATCATACCCTATAATGATCTGGTCATCCAAGAAGGGGAATGAAATGACACTGATCAGAATTTATAATCGGCAAGAGAAAAAGATAAGATGAAAGAGAATTGTGATGGCAGCGTATGGATATACTGTGGTGAGCAAGATGAGAGCCTATCATCATTCCAATTGCATTGCTTGTCTGTTCATTTCCAGTCTCCATGCAGCCTACCCCATTGTTCTTCAGATTTTACTTCTACCAAGCACCAAACTCCAATTTCCTTTTCTTTAGCGTGATTTGGGGTAGCTACTGATGCCAGAATTAGTACTAGAAATATTTCAGTGTTTATCTACTTGTCCATTTTCAGCTGGTGGCTTTTTCAGTTACTTACGTGCTGACTTGATTTGCTGCTTGGTTTTAGAAAAGAAAATCTGATACTAACATGTCTTTCAATCAGTTCCATCATCTGTCAAGCAGCAAGTATCAGTATCATATCTGATCTGTTCATGTTTTACAGTTTGCATCAGCTCAGATCAGTCTGAGAGTAGCATTCGATAGAAACAAAAAGTACCACAAAATCTGGTCTCTGGAAGCCCACAGGGCAACCATATACAAGTGTCACAAACTGAAGTGTTGGAAAGACTATAGGTAGGAAATAACTGACATTTAGAGACATTGTTGTTCCAGTATATGACTTGTTCTTCCTGTGAATTGTGGACAGTTGGGTTTGTCTTAATGGATGCAGCATGATGCTGAGCTAGGGAACATTAGCTACCAACTGATCTGTGATGGTTACTGTTTCTCTCCTTCCACTGAAAACAAGATAGACATACATCCCTACAACTAGCTATTAAATCAGGTTAGGAAATTAGCATCTCTTCGTAGTGTTTTTATGAGCTGCATCTACCTCCAGATGAGAATTCACATTACATGTTCTAGCTGGGAAATGCAATCTCAGAAATGCCGTGGCAGTTTTCTGTGGGTGTAACATGGGAGGATGCTGGTGTATCCATCAGCAGGGGATCATGGGGGCTGATAAGGGGGTATCTTGGGAATGGGGCAGTTTTATTGTATTTAGACACTAAATCATGACGTCTCCTGCACATAGAGTAATTTAACAACTAGTATAGATTTAACCAGTATTAGATAATAGTGACTAGACTAATTATATCGTATTATACATTTAAGCTATTTTTTAACAAGCTAAGCTAAATTTTTCAATTGTATAAAATAATTCCCTGGAAAGCTAATGTATATTGTTGTTAATGGTATTTAATCTAGCATGTAATTATGCTAGATACAGTTTTGGAAACTATACATAAGACATATTTTTCTCATATATTTTGTGTAATCAGAAATTTGTTGAATACAAGTGTATTGTGAGGCTTTTCTATTGTCTCTCATCTGAACTACTGTTTGTTCGTTTATACTGCCTGCATGATAGGCATACCATTGCTCTGATCTGTAATAAATCAAGCAGTGGCCTTGCTTGGAAAAGCTAATACAGAATGGGTTGCCAAAATCCATGCCTCAAAGGCAATACATAACGCGTAGCTGCAAACAGGATTCATATCCATCTGCTTGAAAAGTAGCAAAGGAAATGTAGTCCTTCCTATTTCAATCTTATTTTCTTATTTTTTCCCCCCTGTGGATGTTTTTGTCAATCAAATGATACTTATTAAATACTGTTACTGAGTACATAGCTCATTAGTCATTATTATCCAGTAAATCATACTGATAGTACTTCTCAATTAACTCAATTTCAATTAAAACAGCAGTAGTTGTTTCTGAAGAAAGAGCCTTGAACATAATGTAATCCACTTTCTTCTCATTAAACTAGTGTATGGTTATGATGAGCTAACTATGAGCCACTAGTGACAGGTAGCAATGATGCTGTCTTTGTAGAGAAGAAAAACTTTTCTGAGGCAAGTGACTGTAGCTGGGATTGGATTTTCCTATGTCATGAAATATGAGAAAAACTGAGTTGCTTCTCTGTTTCTTCATGATTTTTGTGAGAAAATAGTTCCCTGTTTCTATCTTTCAGACTACTTTCCTATGCTCTCTGCCTGAATAGGAGAGTGGGAGCATAAATATCGCATAGCAACTTGTAGCTACTGTACGATTCACAACATCCTGGGGATTCTTTTCAGGACCTTCATATTACTACTTAATGCATCATTTAAAATAAGAGATAAACCTAGAATAAAACTTAATGTAACTTTATCTCATTCTATATACAGTGGTTAAACTGAAGAAAAAAGTCTTCTCAGTTCTACTTTTAAATGCTAACACTAGTTTAGCGATCTGGCTCTGCAAGCTGTTCAACAGGCCAACTCTGCATCTGTTGGCATAGATAAAAATCTGAATGGAGGTAGGAACTTGACATATATTAATACCTTTGCAGAACTGAGGTTGCAAGCTTTGCAAAGGTTATCCTTGCCAAATGTTCTTGTATTTATTGTGACATTGTCTTTATTGAATTCATTGAATGCAACTCCTCCTCCACCATCCATTTGATTTGCAAATGAATTCTCTTCAAATGTATTCACACCCCTTCTGTATTTGCTTTCCAACAGTATTCCAGCAAATTACTGTACTGGCAGGAACAGTTAGTGAACCAGCCAATTTTAAGTAATGCAAGAAGATTCACAAAAAGAAAAATTCTCATTCATAACTATAAGTACTCATAGATACAATTTTAAGATAAACCTGATCTTAAAAAGATAATCAGCGAATCGGCACAAACTTTTTTTTCTAACCTATGGTTTAGGTCAAAGAAACTAAACTTTCTGTCAAATTATTTATGAAATGCCTGTGAATAAACAGCAATTCAAAACTTACTGACAGAAATAAAATTGATATGTTTGATGATAACTTGTACAGAGGAAAAAATTACTGAGTTATTTTTATTTACATATATCATGCAATACTAGAAAGGGACAGAATAGTTGCAGTGATCCTTACATTTCCTTATCTCTTTCTCAGTAAATAAACAAAAATAAGTAATATTCAGTGACCAGTGTGTTTTAGATAATGTAATGCAGCTTTTGTTGCTTATCCAGTTCACTCTGTTTTCATGGTATCCCAATGTGAAGCTAAAGACTTCAGTGGAAAAATATGTATTTCTTCAAATAATTAAATTTGATTTCCCTATTTGCTGATACTACTCAGTGCAATTATTGCCATTTTAATGAATGCTGTCTTACTGTCTCCAAATGCAGTGAAACCAAAATTCCATACTTAGAAATGAAGGATTGCTAACAGGCAGCCAATAGCAAATAATTATGTGCATGCTGGTTTGTTTAATCTATGGAGGTCAAAATTCTTTTGTATCAGTCATTTAGATTTTTTTTTTGTAGGAAAATCTATCTGGACATATGCATCTAGTTTTCCTTTTGAACATTTTCTGATCTCTGTCCAACTTTTCTCTTTATCTCCTGCATACCAGCTTCCAGGTATCTGTCTCCTGATGGTAGAGATGTGTAGAGGATTAGTGTCTTGATTGGCAGATTGGCTAACATTACAGTTCTGTTCATATGGAGCTTCCCTTCATGTTCTAAAAAACTACTACAGACAGGCTAGAAAAAAATCTCCCTTGTTGCAAAACAGCACATGCAACCTAAAATTCAAAATGTAATCTGAACTAGCATATCTTTATATATTTCAAATACCAATGCAGACAATTATGGATGAAATTATCTTTTTTTGTCTTTGTGCTCAGTAACTTAGAGAAAAGGCAAACTGTGTAATGACACAGGGAATGGCAGAAAGCTCAGGCTCATAAATTGTATCTTACTGCTAAATTAATAGATCAAAGTCCATCAATAAATAGAAAGAGGAACATTGTTTTTCACAGACCAATCTACTTATTCTCTAACACTCAGTCTGTGAGTGAATACTGATACATGAGATATACAAGCACAATGCATTTATAGCTGTATTTACATACATCACTGCACATAACAGCACCAAAACAGGATCCAACCAAACTGAAGATATTCCACATAAAAGACAAGTTTAAAATAATGAATAGACATCATGAGGAAAAATGTTGTGATTAACATATTTTCTTATACTAAATTTCTTCACTTCTAGATGAGAGAACTGGCTAAAGATTTCTAGTCAATTCAGTCCTAATGCTTTCATGATCTTTCTATATATGGGATGCCAGAAAGGCAGTGACATCTTTCAAGGTAAGAAATAATGGTTCAGTGTTGCTTTAATATTTCCCTGACAATGTGAACAAGAAGGGAGTATCCATATGAAACTGGTATATCTTGAAGGATATCTTGAAGGTAAAGCACTTCAAAAGGCAAAATTCTGTTTCATTACAAGCTGATGGGAACAAGGTATATAATAGCCTGTTTCTAGTATGACTGAAAAAGAGCTTCATGGTTTTGTATTTGACTAGCGGACTAATTATCCGTGCCTCATTTTTGTGCAAAATGAACCCATTCAAATTATAAGTAAAAGCAAGAGTTTAACTAAGGTTGACAGATTGATATGGATAGTGAAAGCTGAAAGACTGATGGTATTATAAGATGATGAGAATGCTCCAGAATCAATGGCTTCTCTTGTATTACTGGGACAGGAAACAAAAACAACTGGTTGGTACACAAAGCTTTTACCCTTAGTCCATGAATCTAAATGTATCCCTTCTATAATGCTTCTGCATTTCCTACTGTACTACTTCAAGACAGCAGTACCTAACTTCCATGACATTCCACTGTTTCTTATTTTAAGCCTGAACTTCCATGATGTTCCTCTGTCATGTTCTTTTGTGTGTTTTAAGTCTTAAAATTAGAAAATGCCCACTGCATTGAACTTCCTATTAAAATGAAGTTAAGATCGAGAGTGAAAAGTAATTCTTTTATCAGAGAATCCTTTAGGCGTTGCTTTTAGGAATATCCCATTAACCTTATATTTGCAATGTCTTTCCTAAGCTGTATATTTCTTTCAGGTGGCAATTGCAGACAATCTCTTTGTGAATGTGCAGCTCCAGTGTCGAGTTGGTCATAAAAATCCTATGCCTCTATCCTAGGTTGCACCTTGTATCATTGACTCCTGATTGTTTCTATTAGCTGCTACTGCTCTTTCAGAATTCACATTAAAGGTCCCCTTTAGGAAGGGTAATCATTTAGGAAATAAAGGTACTTGCAAAGGAAGATTTCACAAGTCTCAAATCTGTGTGGATGTTAGCTGTTAAATTTCAGATTCCGATGGAGTGACCACAGGAGCGCACACACACCTGTCAGATTCAGCCTTATTCATGGAGCTGTTAATATTTGATTTAAATGACCCTTAAGCACTCAGAGATTTCTGCACTTTTCAAATTTTAGAGTGACTGCAACTTTATCTCAGTCCCTTGCAGGATGATCCATTGTTCTTCTAAAGAACACAATCAGATCTATTTTTCAGGAGTTAAGGGGGAAACAGTGCTGGTAGAAAAATGAACAAAATATTGCAAAAGTACAAGGTATTCCCTTGATGATGTTGCTAATTAAACTGTAATGCAAAAATTGCCAAATGATTTGAGTCCCAAGGGAAGACTTGCTGCTTTTTTTCCTGAGATATTCTGACCAATAGGTAACCTTGAGAGCACTTACAAAACATAATGTAGCATGAGGTGCACATTAAGATTTGTTGTTTTGAAGTTGCATCAAATAATTGATCAGAAACTATAACTGGGATTACAGAACAAGATCAGAACTGAATTCTAGCAAATAATTGCAAAAATAATTGAAGTTATAAATCCTGAAAACTGGAAAACAGTTCCTTTTAATGCCCACAGGGATGGGGTATGTGGCTTTGATTAGGATTAACACCAGGAGATGAAGTGAATGAAGAAAACTGGAAGCTTTAGACTGGATTAAAATTATGACATAACCTACCTTAAGAAAAAAAAAAAAAAAAGAACTATCCAGTCCTTTGGCAGAGTAAAATTTAAGATAAAGTAAAACTGTTATTTCCACTTTAAAGAACACAACTCCTTAGAGATTCTTTGATCACTTAACAATGGCCAGTTAGTAAAACCTTGGAGGTCATATTTCTAGTAGATCTTTTTGCTTGTTATTTAAGCACATTGCTCATGTACTTACTGAGCCTATTGTTCATTCATCAATTAAAGCTATGTAGAAGTGCACTAAATTTTTATCTGTGGGGAGGAAAATGAATAGATTTTTATTAGTCATTTTTATTAATTAAATGCCAACCTGGATTCAACTTTTCAGTCATTTAAAATAAATTCTTCAGACTTCATAAAAAGAGCTGTTTTGGGGGAGAGGGGAGAGAGAAGGAGGAGTCTAGGAGTGGCATTCAGATCACAATTCCCTGGATTCTGTTACTAGACATCCAATCCTTCTGCTGAAAACAATTAAACTATTGCTATTCATATGAATGAGTACTTATTTAGGGTCACTGCTATAGAACTGTGAACCACAGAGGCATCAGGTCAATCTGCTATTGGCATATTTTGAGTTTATTTGGACAGTGTGAGGGAAACTTGGACTGCACATTAATCTTTTTTTTTTTTCAGAATCACACGTATAAAAAAATCAAAACAATCATAAAGACATAAAGCAAATACCTGATATTATATAAAGCATTTTTATCACTAACAGTGTTGCACAGGAATGCTAGACACTGGGTGAAATTCTGGTCTTAGTAAGTCCAACAGTAAAATAGTAAAAAAAGAAAAAGAAAAACCCTGTATGCAGCATATTCAATAACACACTATGTAATACAAAAACAGTTGTGTACTGTTTCTTTTCAAGATTATTTCCATTCCCTATTACTCATTTGTCACTAATTTGTCTTGTTTCAGAGGTGTTTATTTACTTTTATGAAGGACTCACTAAAAGCACTCTACTCTTATGGGTTGTTAAAGTTTCATTGGAATTGAAGTACTGAAGTATTTTTACCTTGTTAAAGCAGTGTCACTGATTCATAAAGTAAGGAAAAATGGAATATTCTTCCAAAATATTGCAATCTTGATAAAACGTTGTGGTCAGAAAAAAAGCTGTTCTTTCAAAACACAAACCAGCTCTGATCTCACGAATGCCTCTTTTACTACATCTAATTCGATGTAATTTGAACCTAGAGTGAAACCTAGAGGGTGCCCCCTGTACCAGGATTTCTGCTTGACTAATCCTGTGCTGTTAACAGGGTTGGGCAGCACTGTGTATTATTCATGGCTACTCCGAGAGTATCTTGGGTATTCCAGTACAGCTTCATCTCACAGAATTCAGATTTAAGGTTTGTTGAGAGAAACACAGCTCACAGATCGCGTCTGAGCTACCGTGGTGTCTTAAACAGAGCAGGTGTCCTGATAGAAGAGGTAAATAATTTTAGCTAAACATCTTGATTAGAGCAGCTCGTTTTGTCCAGAGGTGATCTAAGTTGTAAACATGAAGTTGTCAGAGAATATTACGATTAATACTATTTATCTCCAAAAGAAAAATCTTGTGGCAGAGAAAATCTGAAAGAGATAGGATGTGTAGAGATGCATATTAAATGGGAGACTGTCTCATTTCTGTAATGGAAATGCTTGGGCGAATCTAATTAACCTTTCAAATGCCGATTCCTGAGTATTTTTGGCATTCAGTTCCATGTCTGGAGTAAAAAAATCAGCTGCCAGCGCCAGAACATTTTATTCCATTTCCTTCAGCCCCCTGGGGAAACTTTAGGCTCAGTTTCCCCTCAACTATTTTATCATTCACAGCACATTTGTAAAATACCATCCCGTTAGGTGTTAATAATTAGCTAACACACAGTGCCTGCACGGCGCATTTCATCGTTGGCCCCTGAAGAAGTTCAGCTGCTGGGGACATCTCTCTCCTTTTTCTGCAGTGTGGTCCCGTTTCCCTCTGCTTTTTTCTCAAGGCAGGGCAGCTGGAAACTTCTGGAAGGCGAACAGCTTGGGGTTGGTATTTCAGTTTCTGGGGGGCATCTGGTGTGGTGTGAGACTCAGAGCGGGTTCACCTCAGTGTGGTTGGTCAGTGTGAGCTCCTGTAGCACAGCCTTTGGGAAATAAGTGCTTCTGGAGGTGCTTTGTGCTCTGCATGTGCTGCTTTTCCACACCTCTCCCTCCTCAACGTTTCTAGGGTCACGTTCAGCCCGTTCTGCCTTTCCCTGAGTCTGAGTGCAAGAGTTCTGCCTAAAGGGAGAGGTGCACAAGGGCTATGCTTGAAGGTTGGCTGGGGTTATTGTCATGAATTGGTGCAAATGGAAAATGGGCTTAAGGGTGGAAATAATGCCGAGGTTGATGGTGTAGGACTTCGGTGTGTATGGTGTAGAGTGGAAGTGCAGTTCAATAAAGTAGTTTTGCTGAATGCAGTCAGATTATTCTTGACTAAGACCAAAAGCCTTCAGTCAAATGCAAGAGAACTGTTGGTGGCTTCTATCTCAGTTACCTGTGTTTATGTAGAAGGCTGTGCTTGAAGGAGGAAAGCCATTTCTTGAGCTATCTTGGTTCTGCATTGGTTAAACTGTCCCTTTCAGATCTTGCAGAACGGTATCAGTCATCTTATGTTAAGGGAAAACATGTCTAATCTTTGACAGAAATGAATTACTTCATACGGGACAGCTACATTTTTGTCTGATACTTGTTGTCAGCTTTTGCTGGGAGATGGGGAGCGAAGAAATAGATTTCATCAAGTTCTGAGATGGGAGGAAATGAAATCTTAGTAAAGAAAACAAGTTATACTTCTAAAATGAATTGTACAAGTAAGGAGATTTATCAGGTGAAAAGTGAATGTTAAAATCATTTGCCAAAAGATGACTTAGGCAGTGCTGGGGAGATGGAAAAAGGTGGAGAGCTGTGATACTTTAAGTTTATCAAATGTCTATCTAAGGCAACTGGGATTTCTTAAAAAAAAAAAAAAAAAAAAAAAAAAACAAAGCAAGAAAAACCTTGTAGATATTTCCTGATGTATGAAACTCAAGTGAGTTACCTTCTTGTTTCTTTCATTAATCTACAACTAGAAGTGATGGTGCTGTAGCATATCCAGCTTTTAGTCTGTAGTTGTAGCTGTATTTAACTTACAGATAATGTTTTCCAAAATAATGTTTTCCAAAAGACCCTTTCCATCCTTGGCATGAAGTTCCAACTCTCTCACTGACAGACTAGCAGTTTGGGCACAGTATTTGTATGAGGCCTATTCTACTGATTCACTATAGGTTGGGTAGAAAAACAGAGAAGAGAATAAGTCTTGGCTGTTCTGGTATGAAATCTATCTTGAGCAGTCAGTTTACAGAAACATTTTTATTGCTTTCCTGTCACTATCTTCTAGTTTTACTTTCTGTTTTCTCAGCCTTAAGACAAGTCTAATTGGTAAATGTAAATATATATATATTAATAGAGTTTATATTATATATATGTTATATTATTATATAATAGATATATGTAGTATATAATATGTATTAATATATAATTACACATAATATAACATCTAGTATTATTATATATTACATGATATATATTATTATTATATTTATATATTGTATATTTATTTATAGTGTTTAGATTTATAAATGATAGAACATGTATGTTAAGAGACTATTTTTGATTCTCTGCATCTCTTCACCTCTTCTTGGTAAAGTAGATTTGGTTTTTCTATGCCATGTGGAAAAATAAAGCGAATTCGTGACTGAGACTTGGTGTGGAGAACTTGACAATAAATTATTCCAGTTCAACAAATGTAAAACTGAGATACCAGGTGTTGATTTTTTTTTTTTTTTTGAGGTAATTTTTCAAGCCAACAACAAATCTGTGTATAAAATGTAGCACTGCTGAGATTGTTATTTCTGAACAGTAATGTTTGAAGTATTTTCCAGAAGGCAAGACTTCTAAAAGAAGTTAGCGTTTTCAAATTTGTCAGCAGGTACATTGTCAAGAAGTCAAAAAATATCCTTCTCATATCCAGTAGGCAATAAATATTTTTCTAAAAATACGAAATAATTGTAAATCTCCTGCTCTGAGTCCTTCGCAAATCACAGTGAAGCAAAAGCTCAAAACTGAATGAAACTGTATTTGCTTTTGTTTTTCTTTCAGATGTGAAGTTTAGTTTTGAATTTTGAAAAAAAAAAAAAAACCCAAAACCCTCAGTAGAGGATTAGATGCAGGTGTGTCAGTTGCATACTGTATGGCAACTGCCGAGTCACAGCCCAAATCACTGATTGAGCACCTGGAGAAAATTCCAGGGCAGCCCTGTGAGCACAGGTGAAGGCAATTCACTTGTGCAACTGGAAGCCAGGCTCAAACCCTCTTAGACCTCATTTAAGGGCAGGCAGCCATGGAGGAAAGTTTGCTTGTTTGAGATCTCTCCTTTGTGGAGTCTATCCCTGGGAGCCTGGATCCTTGAAGACAGGCAAGCGTTCTGTTTACTTCTTTCTTTGCAACATCTTCTCTTTGCATTGCACTCTTCTTGTTGTCGTTATATTATTACAGGTGCAAACTGGTGTTTTTCTTTTGAGTTGTGATTTAAAGGCTATTGTAATTATTTTGTTCTGCTGTGTTTAAGATATTACTTTACTAAGTGTATTTGGGTTTACTGTAGGTATTTTTTCTCAATTACTGTTGCACTCAACAAAAATGCATGTCTTCAAGAAATTCATGTTTCTCCTTCCTAAGAACTAAATGAGATTGTTTTTGTGACCTTGGTGTTTCCAGTGAGCTGGTCAGGAGGATAAAAGCATGGATTATGTTAGTTGTCCTGTTTTCTCTGACTGGTCTCTTCCCTGGGCACTGGTCCTTCTGGCTAAAATGATGCAGTAGAAGTGGGTAGTTAGAATTGCTATTTTTAGCTTTTAACTTGTCAATGGTTCTTGGCTTTTATTGTTCATCAAGACACAGGTAACTTCGATTTATTTATTTATGGGCTAAGTAAAGCCAGTAAGATTGCTTCCACTAAGGTTTGCAGGTGATGTGGAAAACAGTGAAAGGACCAGCAATGCACTTCTGCAGCATAAACTGTATTTCTTAATAAACCAATAATCTGTTAACGTGATTGCATGGTCCAGGGTGACTGAAAAGAATCACATGTGGGGAATTCATTATGGGATCTGGCTTGCTCTTCTGTATTTCTTGCCTCTGCTTGAGGAGCTTGGGTAATAATCTTGGGAGCTATGTCATGCAAGGCTGGTGTTCACTGTTAGTGTCAGAGACAAGGAAGGAGAGAAAGGAGCCCTTGTGAATGTGTGCTCTCTTGAGCAACCTAGGCAAAGAGATAGTCAGAATCTGCCCCATGGTAGTTCATGCACTGCAGGAGCTAGATGATAGTGGGCAGTCATTTGATATCCATTCAGAAGCTTGCTTATGCAGTGTTTTGTTTTAATAAATGTAAATGTAAATGCACTGAAACACTGCAAAAATTAACGTTTGTTTTTCTATAGATATTGTATTTTTAGTGTGAGTTGCTGAGTTTTGCTTTGAGAATCGTCATTGTTAATCTTTAATTGAAGAGTACTCAGTAGAGCTGCAGTCAAATGTATCACTGCTTTTGCACGATATGATACAAGTTGCCGTGTGAAATGTGGGGAACACATCATAGGAGCTGTTTTCTTTTAGCATTTTTTTTAAGTAGTACAGAATTCAACTTAATGTGAAGAAATCTGACCTCCCTCTGCTCTTAGTATTCTCCAGGGATGTTACAAGTGAGATGTAAGTTTCAAATCCTGTTAACATAACTAAGATTTGAAGAGGGTAAAAAAACCAAACCAAATAATATGGCTGATGAGTACCCTCCAGCTTATTCCTGTTGTCAAAATACATAAGCTGCTTCTCTATCACCACATCAGTGCCTCTCAGGGATTTACAGTGTGGCACTGTATTTGTTTATTTTTTCACCTTGATTTTAAGTAAAATATTGAGGTGATGGTGATGTTTAGGAGTGTAATGCTAGCTTGATTTGGATAGCGGAAACATTTATTCAAGGCTGAACATGGATTGTATGTGTTACTCAGAAAAACTTGTAATTCTTGCATGGGCAAGAAGGTTGTAGTAGTGGAAGTGTGCTGAGGATTTCTGCCTCAGTCTGTGAACCTGACATATCCTGTAAAGTTCTTAATACTTTGTGGTAATGTCAAGAGTTTTTACATGCCCATTAAAGCTTCTGTTTCGATAATTCACTATTATAGTAATATAATATTTGGAAGAATTGTTTGAAATTATTAACGATTATTTCTTCAATGTGCTTTACCTTTGTTGGTACTCCTGGTAAGCTTTGTGGATGCAACACAGACTGCACGAAGCATTCAGGAGAGGTCTTTCGGCAGTTCTGAATGCAGCATTGTAGTGTAAATAGGGCTTAAAACGGGAAAACGGTGCCCATCCCTGTGCATCGAGGTAGGCAGCTGGTAACATTTTTTTCTCATGCAAATGCTTTACGCATAACTGGGGTTTAATGTAGGTCATAGTGGAATTCAGGTTGGAGTTGAGTTTTCCTGGTTTTGAATTCTGCTGTGAATCGGTAGGAGTTCTTGGAAGACCTGCAGAACTTCTGAGGCTGTTGTTCATGTTGTAATAAGGCACTGATCCATACTCCATCTTAAGGCTGATCTTCAGAAGTTGTCCGAGTGTACCCTGTGGAAGAGGTGTTGTGTGTCATACGTTGGCTATACCTGTCCAATAGGGCGGGGACTGCCAGTTACTCCAGGAGTACTGAGCTGTGAGTCATAGAACTGTGAACTGAGAGGCTTGAACCGTATGCTGTCCTGTGATGTCTGTGCTTAGTGGAGGGAGTTTTTTGTTTACTTTATTATTTTACATCCTGGTTTTAGGTGGTTTCAGGTGTTGTATCCCCAGTGTTTCTGAGGTAAGTGTTCTCTTATGAACGTGTCTAATTACACAGGTAGAACCTCCTGACATTTTCATTTTATTTCATTAATTGCTCTTGCTGTGTTCTCACACCTGTAACAACCGTCATGTGAAGGAATACTAAAAGATTATGCTTGAATCAGCACTTCTTTTGTCATCCTGCTTGTGCCCTGTAGTTGGTTAGCAATTATACCTCTGCAGCTGCTACTGTATCCTCTGGGCGTAAAATCTGATTGAACGATGTCTTTTCTTTCTCCCTAAGCACAGGGAGCATTCCTGCCATGGAAGTTTTTGTGAGTGGCAGAGTCAATAGAAAGTGCCAAAGAGAGAACAGATTGCAGCAAGATCAGCAGAGAAGAATGTGAATTGGCTGTTTCAGTTCTGCTTCTCCTCTGAGCTGTACATACTTAGCATCATAACACCTTAGAGTGTTACCAAGAGGTAGCACAAACATTGAATTCAAGACCATATGATGAGAAACATCAGCGCTCACTGCAGATACCGGTACTTAAGAAACTGCAGAAGGGGCTCCTTTAGGCAACATCCAGTCACAGTTTGAGGAGTGTTGATAGCGAGATGGTGGATTGAAAGCATTCTCTTTTCAAAAGTACTGCAAGATACATCCTTTACAACTTTAAACACTAGCAGATGAATTACCTGAAGTCAGATAGGGGAGTATTTGTTTCTTGGTTGTGTTTTTATTGTCGTTCTTGTTTAGGAAGAGTGCACTCAAAAATACCACAGTGTTTTCAGCTAAGTGTATCAAACTACTAAGCAGTTGAGAAGAAAACAACAAGGGCATCCTGGTGCTTGTCAGGAAAGATGACCACCCAGAAAAAATACTCAGAGTGCAATGGAGTCCGGGTTCTGAAACTGAAATGTTGAGTAGCTCAAATTTTTGAGTTACAAAACTTAGCGTTTGGGTAGCACTCGTGGAACAGACCACTTAGTTAATGTAGTTATTACTGAGCAGCTCTTGGACAGAGATGTATTGCTGGTAGAATTGCTGAGGTGCATGTCAATTATTTATGCATATTAACTATACTACAGTCTTAAATGAGCATTCAAGTTGCATGTCTGTGCAGCAAGGCTTTTGCAGACCCTTGTATATAAGAAGAGAATTATTTATTTTAAGTCAATTGGTGGAAGACTGAAATCCATAAAAGCTATTAGGCTGATTATTGTCCTGTAACACTGTCAAAAATGATCTTAGCTGGGAAACATAAGCCATCCACTACTAAGAGCTTTTCTCTTTAATTGAATTTTTGCCAGATTGGTGTCATTGAGATTCTGTAATGGACTTTTTTTTTCTCCTGGGGTACATTTTAGATCAAGCATGATGTGACTGAGGGAAGGATAATGTGCTACTTTGGTTAGTACAGAAGAGCTGAAAGTTTTCAAACTGATTAGCCTTATAGCTGGTAGCAGTTGAGAAACTGATACTGAGGTATTTGCCCTGAATGGATTTACTTGTCCAGTGTCAGCATTTGTTTATGTCTTGATGCATCGTACTGTTTCTTCAATGCTGATTGCCTTGTTCTTGTGTGGTGGTATTTTTAGGGGTTTTTTTAGGTTGTTTTTTTTTTTAATTTAATGATAATGTATCTATGAAAAAGGCCGATCTGAATGTGTGCGAATGAAGCTTTTTTTTCCTTCTGGTACAGTTTATATTGCCAAGTGCCTTAAGTGAAGTCCTAATGGTTGGAGTAAAGTAATGTCTTTTAAATTCCCTGTGTGTGATAATTGCTTACCTTTCTTAGTGCTGAAGTCCCTCTGTTTACCCGACCTTGACAGGAATCACTTGTATGCACTTGGACATTTTCTTTTTGCAAACCAAAGCAAGACAAGAAGTAGCATTGAAGTCTGTTAGCATTTATGGAAACATTTGTCAACAAAGAAAACTTGGATGGTGACATAACTTTTAAATGCAGCCTGCTGGGAAATTATCCAAGCTGGACAGAACCCAATTTGGCTAGGATTTCAGTAAGGCTCTGAAAAAGCATTGTAAACAAGCAGTTTTGGAGTGTTTGCTTGTGACTGAGTTCAGTTAAAGGCTTTTTTTTCCTCCTTAATTTAGTTTTTCCCAAATTGAGTTTTCCACTTAGCTTTCTGTGACCACTTTTAGTATTTTTAATGTCCGTACCAGTGTTCAAGACACTGGGGGAAGAGTTTTGTGCGTTTATTTCTGAAGCTGAACCACCATAACTTAGAAACTAGGAAGAGGAAGATGAGTCATGTAACAGAGAAGGATATGGGTGGGAGAGAATACAGCAGATTGAAGGATGTCTTAGTCGTGGTGTGTGTGTGTGCTGCCCCTCCTTGTGCTGCCATTCAGCTAAGAAATGTCACCAGCTTAGCTTGACTTGCAATAGGAGGAATACTGATATTTGGTTTGTTACTTAGAATTCTGAGCCTAATAATGCAATTAAGTATGTCCTAGAATGGCAGTTTGACTGGAAATCTAACGTAATTTAAAACAATATGCTATAAAATCTTGAATGTATTTTTGTGCAATTTAGGATTTCACTGTGGTTTTATTTACTATATTTCTAGACAGATGGTACAACAGAAAAATCTAAAGGGCTGTGTCTGTAGTTTGTTTGAGGTGGAAAGTAATAGTGATTGGTTGTTTTTATTTTGAATAGCACATTTGTTAACGTATTGCAGGCTTTGTGTGACAAGCATCATGGTAAGAGACAGGTGTACTGTTTAACAGAAATATCTGATTTTTTTATCAAAATGTCTTGCTATCAAGGAATATCTCCAGAATTTCCAGTTTTTTCAGAAGACCGTTAGACTTTCATGTGAATGTAATATGCACACCAATTATACGTCGTTGTTCAAGTAACATTGCAATGTGTCATGCATCAAAATCCAACTTGAAAATAGATTTTAAATCAGACTTTTCATGCACATATTTCAAGTGCTTAAGTGCTAATAAAATCAAGGGTTTGACATAACGGAGACTGAACAGTTTCCAGATTCTGATACTTGCTTTCACAGTCATGGTGCATTACAGCTTTAAAGGTTAATGTAAAAGCCTGACATGTCATGATGGAATTTGTGAAATTTAAAAACTTTTCTCTTACTGTGCACCTGGCAGCAACTTAAGCTTTAGATGTCTCTTTCAAATATATTGGATATATATCTGATGACTTTCAAACTATTCAAATATGATAACAAGAGTCTTCAATGAAATAGCGATAAGCAAGTGGGAACAGAAAATCCTAAATGTCTTTCAAAAATCTGTGGAATCTTCTTATATCTGAGATATGGTTCAGGTGGAAAAACAAATACTTTCAAAAAAGATGGCTGTAAATCATGGGGTATCTTCATGAACTCTGCAGAACAGTTATCCTCACAGTATCCTCCTTAGATGTTTCAAATGCAACATCTGCTTTTTTGCCATGAAATGTTAAATGAACATAGATTTTTAAAAGTGCAAGTTACTCCTAGTTGTGCTAATTATTGCTTCAGAGTATTGTTAAGAGACAAAAATGAATTATTTAGCTTTCTCTTTTCAGATGAAATATGAAATTATTACTAAGTGTTCTAGATTAACAGATTTATTCTAATTTCCACTGTCATAAAGTCACACCTCTACAAGCCCATTTGTTCAGGTGGGTTTAGTTGTGCACAGAGAGACACTGTAAGATGGATACACTGGAATATGAAACAGTGTTTGAGTGAAGAGGCTGAGCATTTATATAGTCAGGTGTTGGAAGGTTCTTTCTCCCCCACCCTTAGTGCAAGGGAGTCATTGCTGTTGAATTGTGCTGTTCTGGTTCTGTTTTTTGTTCCCTTAGGGATTTTGTGCTATTAATTGTCAACGTTTTTATTTTTTGAACAACTATATGTTATGTTCCCAGTAGCTGTATTTGTCTGATTTTAATGTTTTTATCTTATACCTCCTTAGGTGGCATACCATCATCTCATACCTTAAAACCATCATCT
The DNA here is from genome assembly GCF_038088225.1 of Cyrtonyx montezumae. NCBI lineage: Eukaryota > Metazoa > Chordata > Aves > Galliformes > Odontophoridae > Cyrtonyx > Cyrtonyx montezumae. The sequence goes on along the minus strand of NW_027071914.1, from coordinate 5,448,393 downwards.
CATACCTTAAAAACAGTTGTAAGTGGTTATAAAGAAAGTGAGCCATAGTCTCATGGCTGCTACACCAGCCTGGGCCTCTGTTGGTAGATAGATGGATCTCTGGGCTGAGGGTTGCAAATGGAATTCATCAGTTTCATTGTCAATTGTAAGAGGGAAAATGCTTTTAGTTTAACATTTCAGAAAAAACCTTTTCCTGGTCTGTAGTAATTCTCTGGACTCCACCAAAGATAATGTTTTGTTCAAAATACTTAAGCCAGATGTGCAAATGTGGGAGAAGTAGTTTTGCTTCTTATCTTAAGATTATCTATTTTGTATAGCACAAATGTTAGACAAATCAAAGATTAACCTGTGACACAGAGTGCTTATTTTGAAGTAAGTAGTGGAAACTTACGAAGTTCATCAGTGATTAACTTCTGAACAGGACAGTGGTGGCTGCACATGTATTAAAGCTCTTGCCAAATTCATCTCTCTGGATTGTCTCCTTGAGGTGAGTTTGGAAAGTGCTGAATAAATGTTACATGAATTTGTAGTTTTAAGTTGCTCAAAGCCTATGAAAATCTTGAAGATGTTTGAGTTATGTGTGTAAAAACAATTACATCTGAGTTATATTACTTCTAAATAAATTCCAAGTTCTAAATAAATTTAACTAAGCCACTGTAGTGAAAATGCTAAGCCATGGCCTGAACCAGTGATTGAGCACCTGGTGTGAAGGCAGGGACAACCCAGGAGAGCTCAGGTGCATGCAATGGACAGAAGGGCTGGAGCCAGGATGTACCCCTTCTCAGATCTCCATAGCCACTGAAGATAGCAAGGAAGTAGTAATCGGTTATCTTACATAGAAAGATGCTTGTGGAATAAGAATCACTGCTGGTTTTGGCTTCTTCTGACTTTTTAATTGCCTGTCAAATTTTGAAGGAAGTGGAGTCAGTTTTTCTCTGCAGATCAGACTTGCTAATGCCAGGAATATGACTTTTCCCCCCCCCAAAAAAAAAGTTTCCAGAATTTTATGTTCTGTACTTCATCCATTGGTCCATTGTGTGTTCTATGCTACGTGTCCATCTTGGGTTTGCATCTAGACTGTGACACATAGAGCAAGATCAACAGTGTTAGAGATGGGGTTTCTGTTTCCTTGTTAGTGTACTATCTGCAAACAGAAGACAGGGGAACTAGCAGTTGAAAGGCTGTCTAGCTTGCTGGAAGGTGTTTCACTGTGCCGTAACACGTACAAAACCAAATGAAACAAGCACACAAAACCCTCACAGCTTTAGCTGCTTCCCATGTGAAGGTAATTTTTCCCAAATTCTTTCATAGGTATTTGATGTAACATAATGAAGTTATGTATGGTAATATATGGTAGTAAAATATAATAGTATAAATTAAAATATTAAAATATACTATAATATATAAAATATGTATGGTAGTAAATTTATATTTATTTAAATGGGATTTATTCAGTATAAGCTCTCTGTCATGTTGTTCATCTCATGGTGGGAAGGTTCAACCTCTATTATTGTCTCACCAGCATCTGCCTCTGATACTGTGGGCAAACAATAACATAGTGGGCATTAATTTTAAAGCAACTCTCATACATGAAGAAAACCGTGGTGTGCAAGTGTTCTTAAAGGGTTTGTGTTTCCATGAATTGTTACCCCATCAGAAAGTGCCAAATGAGATCAGCAGACCAATGTAATATATAATTGTCTGGGGTTTTTGTTTGCTTTTGTTTACTATATATATATATTTTTTAGGAGAAATAGAATACTTAGTGGACTTGCTCAAAAACTGATATACTAAGTAGCTTTAATTATTCAACAGTCTCTGAAATAAAGTCTTTGTTTCTGGAATGAAACTGTTGCTTGCTGCAAGTGAACTGTTAGGAATGGTGAATGAAGTTCAGTGTTGCCCAGACACTGGGCAGTGATCCTCAGAGATTCTTATTTAAGGATGCTAAGGTTTTATTGCTTTCAATGAGTAATAAAAAGCCAATAAGCATTCTAACAAGCAGGAATGTTACCTAAGTGGAAAGTTTGATGGAATCATCATTGTGAAGTATTTCCCTAATATGACTGCAATGATGCAAGCGTTATTGAAAGAACCTTCTGAAATGTTCAGCCCCATGGGCCCATGAGTGCTTGGGGTAAATCAAGAAGCCCTTCAACGTTCTTCTGCTGCTTTACAGGGGTTGAAACTCTCTCAGTGGTGTGTAACTTGACATAGCCACAGAATTGTAGGGGTTGGGAGGCACCTATAGAGACCATCTAGTCCACAGCTGCTTAGCTTTCTGAAGCTGAAATTTCATTTTTAAAAAAATTCACCTTCCTGCCAGTATATGGCTTTATGAGACCAGTTTTCATACTGGCTGGCCATTGAAGTGATTACTTTTTCTAGATGTTAACTTGTAGTAGGAAAAGATTTTTTCATCATGGCTAATTTAATAAATATGGTATTTCCCTTGGAATGGCATTTCAAGTGTTGGTGACCAAGTCCTGATTAATGAAATGGGGATCTTCAAGTCTTTTTAGTGTTTGGCGAGGGAATGAGGGAGTAACTTTGCAGATTCTTTGAGGAGGAAAAAGAAGAAACAACTTTTTGAAACTAGAGATATATTTCTGGCTAGTTAGATATGTCTGCATCTCACTTTTATCTACTTGTCTTGGGCGTCACAAATGTGGTTTTTTGATAATTGCTTTGTTGTTAGTCCTCTGACACTGAGTGACAGTACTTTTCAGTGCTTGACAGCCAAATCTATTGGCATACGGCAGTCCTCTACACGCTGAGGTGTTTTCTTTCTGCATGGTGACAGTAAGAGCTTCCAAGTTGACGGGAAGGGCTAAGACATCTTTACAAGTGAGAAGAAAGCTGAGAGAGGATGAGGAGGTTTTCTGTCAAAATAAAAGCATTCATTTAGTTCATCTTTCCTGCATAATGAAATAGACAGGAGATGTGATAGCTACATGCTAAAACATGTTTTATTTATGTGTTGCTTATAGAAGATGTTAGCACTTTAGCTTACTATCAGGGTCGTCATGACTTGAAATTTTTTTGCAGGAAATGACTTAGTAACAAATAGATTTTCTTTCGATAAAGTGGTAGGTGATATATGGAAAGTATATTTGCATGTAGAGGGTATTGTACACTCTAAGAATGTGTCTGCTCATTATTATTTTCCCTTGATAATTAAGTAATATGGGAGACTTATTATGAAACTTTTTTTACTACTTCAATTTATATATATATATATATATATATATATATATATATAAAGTTTGAGCTCTTTAAATGTTTACAGTATCTCAGGTGACTTATTGTTTTCATTTTGTGCTATGGATAGTCTCATACAACATAGAGTGGTTGATTGGTCCAAGTGACTGTAGAAATTTTTTAAAAAATAGTTAGTAGTGGTGTGGTTAGTAGACAAAGGAGTGCCAACGTAAAAACAGTGCTTGTGATTCCTGCATGTACGATAATATTAACTAATAGTGTTCACTTACTGTCTCAAACAAAACAAAGGGGAAAAAACTATGCCACCACCCACCAAGAACAAAGCAGCCAAGCAGTAACAAAACAAACCAACCCCTTGCTAAGCTTTGTTCAGTTGGCATTTAAGTGCCCATCAGGAATAACTTGTTGAAGAGTCTGAAGATGAGTGGTTTTATGTGATCAAAGAGAACTGGATTGTTATGGATAAATGTGGTTGATTACTGGAAATTTATGCTGTTTCTGGTTGTTCTGTTTGGATATTCATGAGAATGTGTCTCCACTGACTGATCTTTGCATCTGGATTCTATTGCATCAATATTTCATTTGTGTTTTTCCTTCTGTTTGTGATTGTTCTCTCATGCAGTCTAAATGCAAGAACGTAGATGTGTTTGGGAGGCTTCACAGCTTCAACTTTTGCTGGCCTCTAAAACCTGAAGATACTTCTTAAACATTGACTGTTTGTGGTGGTATGCTCAAAGGTATACTAAGAAGTGTGGTTTTCACAGAATAGTTCTGGCACCAACACGTTTAGCGTTAGTGGAAATATGTGGCAGCGGTCATCTCTCTTCCAGTGTTAACTACTGAAGAACTGTTTGTTACAGAGGAGATGGTTTGGCAGGCAAGAAAAGATCACACAATGAACCGTGCTATATATCCTCAATAAAGGCACTGCAGGAAAAAAAAAAAGCCTGTATGTTTTTAGTCTGTGCAATACAGCAGTTTTGTTGTGTGTTATGTGAATGATTTTCTGAAATTATTTCGATGTTAAAATCTATTTTTGTGTTTACAAGAAAGCCTAGTAACTTCAACTCTTTCCTGTCTGAGTTGAGTGCTGTTGTTGCTCGGAGGCTCTTAGCCTTTAAAATTTTCAGTGTTATTAATCTGCCTGGAATTTTATAGGTCTGAATTCATAGTATGGTTCTTAAGTCAGTTGCATTAAATATTCATGAGAGACTGTTAGGTATTAAGAGGAATCTTAAGTCAGACTTCTTTGCATTACTTTCTAAAACCTGTTTTGACTGAGTCTGTAAAGAAATACTAAAATCCTGGTCTGACTGCTCTTTGAAAACATAGGCAGTTCCAAGAAAATAACAAGCTATTTGAAAAATGTAATTCAGGAGGTAGGATTCTCAATGTTCTTACATCTTTACTATCTAGAAACACCTGGAAACTGCAAAGTGCTTGTAGACTACAAATTAAACTTTCTACACTCACATCTTTAAGTATTAATCTTATTTCCCAGATTTCCAGAAAGGAAATCCTCTAGGATCGGGTGATGTTCTCAGGTGAGATGCTTAGTTGTTTATGGAGATGAGATATGCGTTTGCTAGAGGGTTGTGAAAGTCCTGTTGTGCAGCTTGATTATTCTTCATGTTCTCAGAATTTCATGGTTAACACACAAGCATAAGGGATTTATGTGGGAACATGTGTGATTTCTTTGCAGCCTTAAACAAGTTGGCTAGTTCTTCTATCTCTTCTTTAGTTTTTATTAATTATGTTAAGAATGATATAAAGATTTTGAGCTTTGAAATGTCCAACTTACTTTATCTTGGACAGCATGGTTTAATTTTAAGTGCATTTTAGGAAAGAGGCGGCCCTAATGGGTCGTGCATTATATAAATTGTCTTGGTGGAAGAAATGCACAAAATGTATGTAATTATAGGTCATATTTCAGCAAATATAAAAATGCAGTGCTGAAGGAAATTGTTGCTATTAATTAGCTTTCTTGTTTGCCAGTACTAGAATAAATTCATTTGACAACTACCTAGTATTGGTTATTTTCAGTGATATAACTCTTTCTAAAAAGATGCAATCCAAGCAGCATCAAATAACTGCTTATCCATGCACTGAGCAGTTTTAGAACAGTAAAATGTACATTATACTGAACTCTTTTACCAGTAGCATTTAGTACCATAATCTGAGACTGTTCCATTTGAAACTGAATTCATGTTTAACCTTACTTAAACAGCATGCTACTTACTGGATTTTTAAACATTTGTTTCGTATCAATGTTTCCAACAATTTCACATAGAGTTCATGAGGTGTACTCTCACAAACTGGCTATGGCACCTTCAACACTACATCATTTCAGCTTCCTAGCAAGATATTAGTAACAATAAGTATTTAGAGCTTCTGTTTTCAAACCGTATCTTAACAGAAAGTGCAAAAGATTATCAAAAACAATGCAGCATAAATCAGGGAGAAGCTGTTTGGTAAACTTGGGGGAGAAACCCAACCAGTATCTGCAGTGCTTCACTCATTTTATGGATAGGGTTTCTGGAGTCTTGCTCTGCAGCAGAGCAACTTGTGGAAGTTATATTATACAATTGACATGTTTTACTGCATTAACTGATTCTGCAACTACCAATTAAAATGCAAATGAAGATAATGGATATTAGGCTAATTTGAGTGAGAAGTCATACTTAGAGTACATTTAAGATGTAAGATAGTACATTTGTAAAATGAAAGTAACACCCATTAGAAAACAAAACAGTTAAATGTGTAGTGATCAATAGCTTGAAATAGCTTGTCCTGATTCCTCTGAGGTCACTGAAGTCCATCTCAGGATCTGTGCTGTACTTACATGCAAACCAGAACTTAGCATTCACATTTCACCAAGTAATTATGTCATTAGTCAGTCGTTCTGCAGTACTGTGTTTGAACCAATTTGCAAATGTCCCTGGCTGTTGAAACAGAACTGTGTCTCTGTGTTGGATTTGAATACAGTGTAACTTCATATGCAAGAAAGGTTTTGATAGATTGTATGGGTGCACACTGTGGTCCTAACAGCAAGTAACGAGGAGTAGTTTTCATGTCAGAGTTCTAATTACAAGATCCTTATTTGACATAGTGGTAGGAAGGGAAGCAAGCACCTACTGTTTCTATTTTGCACAGTGATTTCCTACCTTGTTTCACTTACCCTCTATTTCTCTTATTTGAGAAGAGTCACCAGTGTTTACAGCTTACATGGGAGTTTGTTGCTATCTTAAATAGCAGAGGTGACAGGATAATTTATTTTTATAGGAAAAGTGTCGAAGTAATTTATCTGTAATAACAATATTAACCAGAACTCAGGTTTATTATGCACATTCTTCCCTTTATGTTAAGCAATGATCAGAGTGTTGTGTGAGGTTTTCAAATTTTTTGTTACTGTGTTGTAAAGGTCAAATGAGAAATAGGATGAAAAATTGAATAAATTGCTTCTTTGAAGTGAAATACAACATACAGATGTGTCAAAGTTAAATGTATGTGAAGTATTCTGTATTAGGCAATAGATAATGGGAATCATAGAATGGCTTTGGTTGGAGGGGACCTTAAAGATCATCTGGTTCCCACTTCCTGCTGGGGCCAGGGCTGCCACGCACCAGCTCAGGCTGCCCGCACCCCCATCCAACCTGGCCTTGAATGCCTCTAAGGATGGGACACCCACAGCTTCTTCTGGCAGTCTGTACTGGTGCTTCAGCATCCTCTGAGTGAAAAGTTGCCACCAATGTCTAACCTCTGTTTCCCCTCTTTTAATGTTTAAAATGTTTAATGTTTAAAACCATCCCCCCTTTTTCTACATTCCCCCTTTTTACTGTCAGGCCATGTATAAAGTAGTAGGAGACTGACAAGATCTTGTTTTTAAAATGCTTTAGATATTAACAAACAAAGCTTTTTTTTTATAGAACAAGAAGGGAATGTAAGTAGAGGCAATGCAATTGAATTAACAGTTGTGTATAAAGTTCTGTCAGATCTGCTGAGTTGTGAAGTACCCTTTTTAAATTAATGTATGTCTTTTAAAGTGCACTGGTATATATCCTGTAATGTAGTCTTGGTTTCTTATTTTCTAAGGGCTGTTTGAGGTGTAAGCTCTATGAATCAGCTACGCAACTTGTACCACAGAAATAAAATAACTACCTAATTCAGTATAAAATAAAATACAGTGTAGCCTGAGGCACAATGATAACGCGTTATCAGGTGCAATTCATAGATATGAGAAAATATCTTTAGCCTAGTAAAACATGTAGTCATAACTAATCCCTTCCAATATTTGAGTGACAGTAAATACTTCACATCAGTTTCTCATGATGTACATCTTAGTTTTCATTGCTTTTGCTGCAGATTCACATAAATTTATTTAAGATTCTTCTATTTGGGACCTAGTCTGTAAGCTCAGTACGATCAGTGGAAGACATCTCATGTCTTGAAACGTCTGTGTAGTTAGATGGTGACATGAGAAGAGGCCCTAAAGTCTATCAGAATTCTGGAATCAAAGCACAAGGATGTTGAAAAAGAGAATACCTTTACCGAAATAATTTGTCTTGCAGGAAGTGTCTTTAATGGGAATTAAATGAAAATATAGGTTTGCTTTTGCGGTCCCTATTTACTGCCTGGATTTGCTGCTTAGCAATATAGGCAGTCTGAAATTCACAAGGGTAATATTTAATAAACTTAACAAAGCAGCTCAAATTCAGTCCTTCCAGAGGCTAGGTAGAAGTTGCATAGAAGTTGTGAAGTAGTGTAATGTGCAAATGCTGAGAGTTTTTAAAAAACGATTCCAAGTCCTGTAGTCTGGGCTTGAAAGTAAACCAGTTTTTGTCCCCAGAATTTACCTCAGGGTTTACTGGCCAGTATGTGCAGTCTAAACTTCCCTGGAAATCTAGACTCTGCTTTTGCCCTTATATAAAATGATTTGAAAATCTGGACATGAACATAGTGCCACTGTGATTTTTTTAAACTTGTTTGCTTACTTTTTGTTTTGTTTTTAAATAAGATTTTAACTTTTTATGTATTGCATCTTGTTCTGTTTTCTGAAAGCTTTGTGATTCGTTGCTCTAAAGTAAGCTTCTCATAAGCTGTAATCACCTTGCTGTGACAGAAAGCAGAGCAAAGCAGAGCTGGCTTTTGTCTTCCGCTGTAAAGAGAGATTTAGAACATACCAGGAAAAGTCTTAATGGTACTACCTTAGCTGTCTGCTTTTCAGCTTCCACTTTTTCCTGAAAAATGGGCTAAAGAAAGCAGGTGGTAATACGTAAGACTAGCTATATTGTTAAGATTTATTTTGGTATTTTGAATATTTGAAATCTTTCTCACGGATTTCCTTTGTGTAGGAAAGACTAGTGACGTCCTGCTTTTACAATGGGTGTGCATGTGGGAGACTGCAGTGAAATAGTTATGTTTGTGGGTCTTTCAAGAAAAAGACCAGCCTCCTAATACGTGTCAGACTCTTCAGTAGCATATTCTAGGTCAATATCAGAAAGTTGTTTAAGAGGAACATTAAACAAAGGGAGGAGAAGTACACGTGAACATTTTGTGCTAACTTTAATTATGACAGAGCCAGGTGTCTGAAGAACTCCATCTTCAAAAGTATGTGGATCATTTTATTTTTCGGGTGTATGTGCTCAAAGCTTCTGGGAAGCTGTGTGAGATGCTGGTATGATGCAGAAATTGAATCTCTGAAGGATTCAGAATGTTTCATATAAAATTACCTGGTCACAAGTACATATGTATTAAAAAGCCCTGTGGTACTAAGGGCTTTCCATCATGGAGTACGTGTCATTTAGAGAAGGCAAAGGTGTGCTTTAGAACAATAGCAAAGCAGGACTTGAATCAAAAGAGAAAGTACTTTAGGTAAAGTTTTGAATGGTAAATTAAATGATGATAATCCAGTCAGTTTCTAAACCTTAATCCTAGTTTCACTGTGTATTGATGATGTTGTGAGCTCTTCAGTTGGGTTGTTATCACATTCACATCCTGTGGGGGCTGTAGAAAATGGATAAATTAGCAGTGGTAGGTGGGTAGATGTTTCAGGAACTGAGGCACTCGGCTGTCTGTTTGTTAATCATTCAGACAAATAAGGAAAAGCATATGTCAGGATCTTTGTTTTTGTTGAAAATGGGGATGCTGGCTCAGAAGGTTTTGATCCTTTATCTATATGCAGAATTTTCTTCTCTGCATCTGAAAATAACTAATCTTTGGATTTTGTACACCATCGTATTTTTTTCTGATAACTAAGTTAGAGTAATATGTGGGGTATTTTGTGTGCATTTATGACTAATCATATTTCAGAAGTTGTGTATTACTACTTAATTTTTTAAAATATAGACAAGAATAAACATGTTTGCTTATCCATGCAATATTATATTATTAAGTATGGGTCTCCTCATGAATATAGCATTATAATATTTTGAGTGAGAAGCTGTGATTATTGCATATGAAGTACAAAAAGGAAAATTTACAAGGTAAGCATATGAGATACAGAGATAAACTTCTACTTGAAGTTGATCTTAGAGTTAATAAGTAAAGCAAAAACTAAAGAAGGAACTAAGGGGAGCAAAAGCTAAGCCTTCTTAAAAGTAATAAACTCTGGAATGAACATGGCTTATGCACCCTGAGCTGGGTGTAAATTGCATGCAATTTTTTGTCTTCAGGTGAAATCTCTTCCTATTCCAAAGGATTGATAATGCTTTCTTAGAAGTTTTTGAAAAAGGTGATTTCTGAGTTTAAAAATCATCTTTGTATACAGTTGAGCAAGAAACTGGAGCCACAGGCAGGAATTTGACATGGAAAATATCAACTTAACCATTTAAACTAAGCTTCCAGAACCATGTTGTGTGATAGAAAATATCAGAAAAAGTTTATGTTGTGATTCTGGGTGTCTAATCATTTTTATTTTATTGCTAGAATTGCACAAATTTCCCCCTGGAAATTTAAAAGATTCTTTGTGATATAGAATAGTTGAGAAGGAAGGAAAAAAACTCTTGAGATACAAGAAAATGTCAGACATAAGAGGTGTGATGTGTGTGAATTTTCGTTTCTTATTAGAATTTTTGTTCTTTGAATTGCTAGTGAGTTTTGTTCTTTCAGTGTTTGTTCAGTGCATCAAACTTGTGTATGTGTAGCTCTAATAAATCTGAATTTGATGATATACTTGCACTTAGGTTATAAAATGCAAGAGAACATGTTTATAGTAGGAGTATGGTAATAACATTGTCCTGATAGTGTAGATTATCTGTCACCTCAGTAGAGATAACATTTTATCTCTTTCAATGGAGTATGCAGAGGGCGAGCATTAGAGACAACCTTGTTATCAGTTGGAAAAGTTTTGTGTACAGTGAAGCAAGAAAAAAGTCATCCCAAACTAATGCTGGGATGTTGAGTGCTGGAATTTACTTCTTTGTTACAATCAGGATCTATAAGCGCCATTGTAGAGTTTGTATTTTAAAATCTCAGCCTGCACTGTCTCAGTTCACAGACCTGTGAAGTATGTGAGTGTGTGGCAGGGAGAGGCATCTGGGGGAAGAATCAAAAGTACCTTTTCTATTTATTTCAGTGCTATAGCATTATGAATTTAAAGCTCATTATATTTAAATGTTTAAGGGGAAAAAACAAGAAAGAGATTTTCCTGCTTTTTTTCACTTTCATTCCACATCCATTTCTCGCCCTGAAGAATGTCCAGCTACACCTGTAAAACAGCTGCTTCTTGATGTTTGCTTCCTATTGTCCTTTTTTCTTTCAGTTTGAAATGATAAAAGGGATTGGCTTTGTGCACTCTTACTTCTATCAGAACAATCACCTTTTGAATTATATGAAGTTAATTCCTGATAATCAGTTTTATTGAAGTAGTCTTACAACGCAAGTAATTGAAAGAAGAGACGTGACTTATTTTCTTGTGATCTCTAACATTTGAAACTTAGTACTGGGACACATGCAGGAGAGAGGTGGCTTGTAAAATGCCTCTTTTTCATGTACGTATACATGTATATATTATATATGTAAATGAAAGTCAATTATTTAGTCCCACTGTCTGTGCTAACTCTTTTCAGTTCTTTTCATTATTTTGAAAGGACTGAAGAAAGTTTCTTTATACATCTAATTCCTTCTGATGGAGAGCAGAGTACTTGGATGATAAATTAAGAGAGTGCGCTATAAAGAGAAAAGACAGCTATCAAAATCCAATAAAGCAAAAAAATAATAATAATAAAAGAATTAGTCTTGTAGATGAATGTATATATGTTTATAGGAGCCCAAACACTGCCGAGTTGTATTAATACTTCACAAATAATTAGATGTCTAATACCTCTAAGTGCTCTTAATATTTTTAAAGCATATATATATATATATATATATGTTTACTGCAGAATCTTTTGAAATATATTTTAAACCTGTGACAAGTAATTAATTTTGGATTGACTAGAGATACTGTTTGCAGAATAATCACTGAATTACCTGTACTTAACAGAAGATTCCCATTTGGAGTGTAATGAACTGTGCACATGCTTATAGTATATGCTATTTGGTCATTCTTATTAATTAGGTGAACAGAATAACCATGTATAGTCTCTGTAGTAGTAGCTGAGTGAAATTTCCAGTTGTAAGATGTGCGGGCTTGGATTCTCTTTTTACCTTCTGAGAAAGTAAGATTTTTGGTCAGATGGACATGATAGGTTGGTTTTTTCAACCAGTTTATTTTTTTTGGTTAAATGATGGAGAACAAAATATTTTCTTGGGAGCTGTTGATTGTGTACTTTATGTATCTTGACAGCAGTGTGAAGACTGTAAGCCCGTGGGGAAGGACATGCAACAGTGCTGTGAATTTCCAGTATGTATTTGTCATTTGGGATAGTTACCACTGCAGCAGTGAGACCCCTATGTTGCCTAATGAAATATTTTGCTTGCAAGATTATTCTCAGTACTATGTAAGAGAATCGTGATTTTTTTGAGTGAGATGTCAGGGGAAGTGGAGTGACAGCTGTCCCCAAATGATTTTTGATCTATGTGAGATTAGCAGTTGATGATATGAAAGTCATTAATAATATAGTGCAATGCTTTAGATACGTTTGTTAGACCTACTTAGTATCTGCACTGCTGTCAAGGAGTTCATCTTGTTATTCCATACTTAGGCTTTCCATGTAGCGCTTCAATACCAGTGTACTTTGTAAATAGATGGTGAAAATTCTTACATTAAGATACAGCAGCTGTAGAGTGATACCTCTTCAGCGTCTGCTTTTACATAGATTTTTTTCCTCTCTTCACATTTGTGCACAATTAGGTTACACCATGCAATTTCAGACTGACAAGTCCAGAAGGTTGCTGTCCATGATGACACCGTCATCACCGTTCCAAGTTAGAGCTCACCGCTCATGTGCTTTGCGGTCTGCTGAGTAAGGGGTGAGCTGGTTACCCCTTGCTCCCAGAGGTCTTTAGCTTCACCATTCACGTGGATACTATTCAGAGCTGTTTTGGTGTTGATTTGGAGACTAGTACTGTCAGAGTACGTGCTGCTTGTTTGGGAGATTTTTCCAGAGTAGGTTGCAGCAGGTAGGAGAAATCCCTCCCTTGATTTCATCCAGCTTTAAAAAGCTTCCTGATTCTACTGAAAACGGTTTTCTCTAGGGTGAGAGGGTCAAGAGAACACTGTATCTGTTGTAGGGAAACCAACACATCATCAGTACAATTATACTTCTAAGAATTCTGCCTCTTTGGTTGATAGGCTTTCTTTCAAAAGTGAAACTCATTCACTTGGAATGAAGTTTTCAGGAGTCCATCTCTTCTAAGTTCAGAGCATTAAGAAGTTAACGTAATTCAGAATGCATTCGTGTTTGTTTGCTTTAAATAAATGTACTTTTCAGAGCTTAAACCAGTACTGCTTTCTTTGTTTCAGTTGCTGAACAGGATTCATAATACATACTTGTATTTACACATAAATTTTAATAACTGTTTTAGAGAAAATAGGTTTACCTTAATTTCTGCTATTGTGTACTCTCCCTACCAAAGTAAAGAACAATGATGGTTTTTTTTTTTCAAGAATCTTCAAGAAAGTATCCACATGTTTCTGTAAAGCTTTGAAATCTGTGATTATTATCTATCTAGAGGTTTTTCATATGTGTATGGTAGCAGGTAAAAGAATATGTAGAATTGTGAAATGCAGAAGGAAAGAGTTCTCTGCACATGAAATCCAAGGTGATATTAAATTACTCAAAGTTCTGTGTTGAACTGTGTAGTTAAATATGTATTTATTTTAAAGGTAGATGGTTATGGTGCGACAGGGTGAATAATGAAGGAATTTGGACTTCAAATGTCATATGGCCCATTGAATAGGCCAAAAGAGTTTTTGTATTGATAGTAGATAAATACATTTTCCTTAGTAATTAATAGATATACTTTTACTCACCTTATGGCATGCAAGTACTTGAATTTTCTAATGTGAGTACATTTGTTCAAATAGAACAATATACCTTTCAACACTTCTCAGCTTTTTCTTTACCTTGTTTTGCAGAGACCCCCCCATCCTTTCTTTGTTCTTCCCAAATTTTATTTTGCAAGGACATAATATCTCTGTTTTTCCTCCACTTGGAAAGAGAGAATGGTATATATAGGAGGAGTAAATAGGAATGGGACTGCAAATACTAGCTGTCTGTAGTATTCAACTGAAACAGGTGAATTTACAACAGTCATGTCTAAGAAGTGCAATTGTTTTGGTGTATGTTCAAAATTACCAAGTGTGTAAATATCATATGGATGGTGTTATGTAGTTTTAAAAAAAAAAAGTCTTAGCTATGTGAGTTTTCTTACAGAGCTAAGATGAAGGGATAATGTACCTCATGAAACACAGTTTATAAAGCAGTGTTGTGATCTTGTGCTGCTGGGAATTTTTGTCTGAGTTACAGATAAAGAATCTGGTCCAAATGGACTGGGAAGTGATCAGAGTCTTAAATGATTTCCTATTATTTAGTATAAGCCAGGAAATACTCCATAATTACTGACAGGTGGTCTAGAATTGGACAGTGAAATTGCCTATGTAATTGTAGATTGATATTTCATATGTATCCATTTTGATTTTAACACCAATTCACTAGTCATCACATAATTATATATAAAGAGACTTTACTAGATACCTGTTATTTCCCAGGGATCCATTACAGTCCATCTGACAAAATATGTATTCAGTTTTTTAAACTATGTATTATAATATAAGGATTTTCAAAATAAGGGTTATTTACCCAATAGACTGTGAAGATTTCCTTGGAATCACTGTAAACACTCAGCTCATGTTCAGGGAAATCTGAGATGAAGAATATGAGCTGTAGCGAGTTGTATAACAAAAATGCAGTATCCTGGAGGCTGCAGAATGTGCAAGATTTTGCTTGATTTTATCAATACTCTAAAATACAGGGTTGCTGCAGTCAGGCCGCAGACCTGCATGTGAAGTATCCCACTAAATAAAGTGGGATCAATGATCTTTGAAGTTGAGTACAACTGGTGATTTTCAACAAAATAAAGACCAGGACACATCCTCTCCAAGTCCTTTCGGGGCTGACTTCTGAATCTCAGACTACCAACTGTACAGGTACCTTCTGTAGCTATTGGAGCAGTAAGCAAAGTATATTGAATATTTACTTAGAGTTTATATCTTTGTAGTTATCTTAAAGATATTAAATCTATAGATGAGATATTTTTAAGGTTTCCATTTTCAGAACAAATATTTAACAGAAGACTCTCTTGATTGCTTACTATATGTGCATAATCTGTTGTTAAGCAATATTATTTGAAAAATTCATTCAGTGGAAAGCAAGACTCTTTTTGTGTCAGTCATCAGTAATGCTATGGATGAGAGGGAGTGGCCCCAAGTTGTGCCAGGGGAGATTCAGGCTGGATGTTAGGAAGGACTGCTTTTCTGAATGAGTGGTCAGGGGTTGGATTGAGCTGCTCAGGGAGGTGGTGGAGTCACTGACCCTGGGGGTGCTCAGGGAACATTGAGATGTTGTGTTGAGGGATGTGGTTTAGTGAGAACTGTTGGTGCTAGATGGATGGTTGGATGGGATGACCTTGTAGGTCTTTTCCGACTTGGTGATTGTATGATTCTAAAGCAAATTATGTCACACTGGGAGAGGAATAATTGAAGTACTAGTTTGCATTTTCAAGGCACCTTAAGGGAATTAATATTTTTCATTCAGGATTTTGCAAGCTGGAATTTGTACCAATATTTTAACTGTGCAGTTTTTTTTGTTTGTTTGTTACTTTAAATATGTAATGCTCATCTTTAGGTATATCTTGCCAGAAAGTGAGAATGTGATTTTATTTAAGTCTTTATTCCAATGGAATAAGTTGGAACATGGAATTTACTCCAGTCATAAGTCCACAATGGGGCTAAATCTTCTGCCACACAAGTCTAGACTTCATAAGCCTGTGGTGTTGGAAATATTCTAAATCCATGTGTTAGGATGAAATTTTTTTCTGATCTGGTTTTCTTGACTCAATTCAGTCATATTCCTAATGGCTTTAGATATATTTTAATATCAGTACAAGTGAAGAAGGAAGCATTTCCTGCTTCTTAAAAAAGTTTAGAAACTTTTCTGTATGAAGTCAGAAATGAGTGTTTGCAAATATCCCATGTTTGTAAAAATATTTTAAACATAAGTGATTTTGCAGTGGACAAGTACTGAAAAAACTTTTGTCATTTGAGTCTGAGATGTGGTCTTCTAAAAGCTTTCTGCAGCTTTGAGTGAAAGTGTTAATACAAAACGCATGTGCAGGTACCCAGAATTATAAACATATTTGAAAATGCATCTTACAAATACTTCTAATTTTCTTGTCAGTGTATACATCCTTATATTTATACATACTTACTGATGTAAGGTTGTATAAATACTGATTCTTATTGGTGGTGGTGGTACATTGTAACCAAAGCAGTCTTGACTATTTTTCATATATGTTGGTCCAGGTAAGTGTCATTCATACAGCAAACTACCCCTGTTTGCTTTTAGATGGGGTTATCCCAGCCCATGAGCGCCCTAGCCCAGTTTTTGGGTACCTCAGGTAGCCTTGGTCTCTCTTGTTGCTGTACTGCCTCCTACCTTCCCCAGATTTAACCTCAGTGTTTTTGTCTACTTCCCTGGACAGTGAGGGCAGCTGTTTGAGAAAAAATCTTGCAGAGGTATGAATAGTAAAAGCAGCTATGCTGAGGCAAATAATCCTTCTGCTGAAGTACTCAAAGGGAAGAGCAGTGCATACCACTTGAATCAGTAACTTCTGAACTGAATGATCAAAATAAGAGAAAGCGGAAGCAGGGGTTTTAGAATTTTGTAGCAAATCTGAGGGTAAGTGATGAAAGATGGCTTTGAGTTGTAGAACAAGATATTATGGATTATGACATTGCCTTTTTTGTATGGTAGTTTTGTTTGTGGAATGTTTGAGAACAGACTCAAGTTTTAACTTTAATGAATCAGTATCAAATTGAAATAACTTTGCCAATGCATTCATGTGTTTCAGCGTGTTTTTAAACTGCATTTTTCATGAGGGGAAATTGGAAGTAGTAAATGTCAGGGATTCACTTGAGGCATTACAATTCCAGTGACACAAAGGTAATGCATATTTGTCTCGTTACTCTAAGTTGGTCCATAGGTACCAGTGGTTTATAACTCTTAGGAGACGTTGTCACAAATGACCTGTGGGAGATCAGAGATACCTCAACTTCCTTAAATATGTATTACAAGCCTG
This sequence comes from Cyrtonyx montezumae, assembly GCF_038088225.1. Classification (NCBI taxonomy): domain Eukaryota; kingdom Metazoa; phylum Chordata; class Aves; order Galliformes; family Odontophoridae; genus Cyrtonyx; species Cyrtonyx montezumae. Next base: position 5,431,431 of record NW_027071914.1, on the reverse strand, counting down.
TCATTAATAAGAAGTGAGGGAAAGCATGCTAATGATCTCTCAAAAAGCTGATTATTGTTGATAAAGAGTTGAAGGATTTTTATTGCAGGTCTCAGTTGATTATGTCTTCGTGAACTATAGTGAGAAGGAGCAGGAAGGTGAAGAAGTTGTTTTAGATAGTTACTTTAGTCGTGTATGTTATCTTTCTACATTAATACCACTAATTCAATATGCTACTAGGGCTGCTCCAAAAGTAATGCCTCTTACTTTATTACGCTGGCCCACAATGTCAGAAGAGGATATTGGTAGAATGACAGTAGGTCAAACTTTCACCAGTATTCTGTTACATTTTGTTGCTGTGTGACAGATGGCAGCAGTGGAACAGTCTGACAAAATGGTATCAGATGTGGAAAAACGTATGAAGCAAAGGTATAGAATTCAGTTCCTCCATGTGTAAAACATAAAATAGTCAAGTATGGCTGCAGTGCTTGCGGAGACTGGACAGTGGATGTGAAGATGTGGATGGTGTGTGGAAGACAAGTCACGTGGTGGCTATGTTGAAAAATAGTTTTTGCAGCTGAGAATTTGCTCTGTGAAATGGTGCTATTGTGCTCTTTGTATCTGTTGTATTTCCCGTGGAAATAAATAGGAGGCATTACTTCTGGAGTGACCTATTGTTTGCTTGTTTATATTTTTCTTAAATTTGTGTAGAGTAGTGTTCTGAACATGACTTGTATGAAGATTTTCTTTCATATTTTTGTCACTGATACCTCAAACCCAGAATCTCGCTATAGTAATTCACATACAAAATATATCTTGGCAAGCACAACGTGCGGCTGCTGCTACTGTTAACTGAATCAAGTTAGTGTGGAGAGACTGAAAGACCTTCTTAAGATGCAAACTGCCGTCTAAAACCCACTGGTTGTAACTTTTTACCCAATTCACTCAGTCTTGCCTATGGTTGTTAAATAACGTTAAATGTTTGGCATGTTAAGACTATTATCCTACATCTTAATTAGCTAAATACAAACATTTGCTTTGCCCATTAAGACAATGTGGTTTTTTTATTATATTGATGTAGCAAAATCTAGCTAAGTTGTCTCTGGATATTTCTTTTTATGTTCTGCAAGGTTAGCTGCCTACTGAAGGCTGACAGCTACAGTTAACGTATTAAATCATTTGCCTCTCAACTACATTGTCTTTCCTTGTAGTTCTAGATGCGATGTGAATTGTCTGCTTCGATTCATAAAGCCACACATGGTTAGGTTCTTCAAGTCATGAGTGAGTATCTGAAAGACTGCTTTCTTCTTGTTTGTAACAACAGTGTGACACCAGAGTATTGATTTGGATCTTCAGTTGCTTGGCATGCAAAGCATTGCAAAAGATGCTGAGTGTTGGAGAGGGTGTAAAATACATATCTATATAGATAACTGTTCAGTGCCAGGGTAACAGGTGTCAGCCAAGTAGTTTAGATGATCAAGTTAGTTTTTTTCCTTTGTGGTTGTCCAAAATGAATCTCAGCAGGTGAAGAAAACAAAGAGGTTACTAAATGAAGAGAAGCTGCTGGTGTCGAAGCGATTTGTAACGCTGTTATATATATATTTATCCTGCAGTAAGTAATTTTGTCGAAGAAGTTAGTCTGTTCCATACATACTAGAATAACTATTTGAAGCAGTCCTATATCCTTACAGTAGTTGTGGTTAGCAGTCCTGAACCTCTTCATTTAGTCTATAGTTTACAGATCCAGGCAGTGCCAGGGTGGTTTTACTATGCCTTGTTTAAGTGCATGCTTAGTGTAGAATTTACAACCTCAAAAGGAAAAATGATTTGCATGGGGTTGAGGAGAGCCCATCTGTAGGGGGAGAGAGGAGGACAGAGGGGGAACAACAAAGCCACATTTCTAAATCATGAATATGAAGAGTGAAGTGTTTGAATGTGTACAGAAAAAAGTATTTCCATTACAGGAGTTTTAGCATCATTTGAATCCATTAGAACTTGAGCACTTTTTTTTCTTTTCAGATGGGAAAGACTACCTTTAAAATATGTCTATGTGCTATGGTAACATATGATATCTCTTTGTGCTTACGTTATAGACAAGGGATTTTGTGGAACATTCATTTCTTTCAGTCTCTTATTTTCTATGAACTGGCTTGCTTATTAAATGAAGTCTTGAGTTATACTGATGGATAACTTTTACCAGACTGGAAATGGGGGTAGAAGGGGGTGGGTCTTGTCTGTGCGTAATGAGCAAATTGAGAATATTTATGTGAACACGCAAAGCACAATAATTAGTTCTGTGCAACTTTTCCAAATGCAAACCATGAAAAGAAATAAAATATTCATATATGGCAGAAATCTGAAACAGTTTAAGACTTAAAAGCTGCATTTGCAGGTCTTTGTTAGATACATTTCCATATTTTTTGGCAAAATGCATTGGCTCTTTTAGAGCTTCAGCATTAGTCTTGTGTGACAAAGGAAGTGTAACTTAGTTTTTCTTAGGTTAGCTTGGATATAAAATTTTATTTCATAAAATGAAGAACCAAGAATAGTTATGTAAATTTACTGCATTTTCCAACATTGATATGCAGTTGGATCTGGGGAGGGAAATCAAACCAGACGTTATAAATTGCTTTTCTAATACAAATCATCACTCAATTGAAAACTGCTTTTGTTAACTGTAAATCCTAAAATAAAATTTATGTGAATACAAAATTATAGTCCTGCACTTCTTCCCTGGTTTGCTATGGAAAACCAATACTAGGAGACATGGTAGCCAATTTCCTGCTTCAAGTACGCAGTTGAAAGAAGCTGTCTTGTCTAATTCTGTGTGGATTAAAATGGTCCCTCTGAATCTTTTGAGTAACGTACATATGTACCCCTATGACATCTTTTTGGAATTAGAAGTTTTCCTACCTTCCAGGCAACTCCAGCCGAGCACATATAAACCATGTCCACTGCATTATTTTTTGTCCATTTGCACATGACATGGAAACTCTTGAGTATTTTTTGTATTTAACGAGAGACACTGTTATTTTGACTCTTATTGTTGTAGGAGTAGTCTCAGATTGATGAGTCACTATTAATTTTCATTTGAAGCTTTTCATGTGTGTATTTTATTTCTTTTGCCATGCTATCTGTCAACTAAAAATAACTGAGTTGCAAAACTGACAGACAAATTTTATGAAGAAATAATAAAATCTACTGCTGTGAACATGTCACTTCAGGCAAAAACAGTTGCTTTCTCAGGCTAGAATGTTCCTCTGATGTCTGTAAATAACTTCATTAGTCAATAAGATACGGTTTAATTATTCAAGTGACAAAAAAGATGAGCTTTCAGTATTTACATTGACCCGCTGTTTACTCTTTGTAGGGTATTTCTTTATGTTAGAGCTGCAAGCACTTGAAAAACCCCATCTGACTGGCAAAATATCTTTTTGTTTACAAAACTGAATCTTTTAGCCACTGCAAGCTCTTGAATGTTTCCTGCTGGGATCCCAAGCTAACATATTTTTGCCAGCAGGCACTACTTTCAGCTCACAGGGACCTGCTGTCACCAAAAGAGATTTTCCTTCACGTGTCTTTCCTTTTTGTTGCAATGTCTGTGGTGACTGATCCTTAGGAGAACTTCACTTTCTGTCTTTCTGAAGAGCAGTTTGTTATGCACTATGCACATGTTCTGCTTGGACTGGCATCTTTCAGCCCTTTATTGTCAGCCTTGGCCTCTGTCACCAAGTACCTATTTCTCTTCTGTGAAATTTCACCATCTTGCTATCAGTTTGTGGAGTCTGTCTCAGAGGATAAAGTCAAATAACTTTCATAATGCGTCTGTCAGTGATACCTACACTATGTACTTGAAGTGTCTATTTGGTGATTTGATGACTTGAGTATATTCTATTTACAGAAGATATGCATAGTGAGCAAAGTATCTAAGTGAGCTTGTTTAGAGAAATTATGATATTTACCTGTATCAGTGAGCCCACTGAGCTCCTACATAATGATGTTTGTGTTCCCTGTTGAGCAGAAAGTGGAGATGGCAGAGAATTGGTGAGGTGGAAGGCAGAAGAGGAAGTGTTAATGCCAATTGACCATGAATAGAATATATTTACTGCTTTCTCTGAGTTTTTATTATCCCACAGTGGATCAGAAAGTTCAATTACTCTTCTGCTAAAAAACTATTCTGTTATTAGGGTGCCTGCTGGACACCCGTTTTTTCGATTTTTTTCCTTTGAAAGGATAAGTTAACTAAGGTAGAGACTAGATGTTGAAAATGGCAATGTATGCCACAGTTACACTGAGTGCATGAAGATTATGAAAATGTTTTATTTCACATCTTCATTACTATCTTTATCTTAAATGTCTTAATTTAGCCTTTGTTACACAGGGAAGATAGTAACAATGACGTTGTTGTCTTCACATGATGTTTTTTTCAAGGAAAGCAATGAAAGCGCTTTTAATTAAGTGATGTAAGAGGAACAGAAAAAAGCTTTGAAAATATTTCAGGCAGAACTTGTTTGGCTTGAGTGGAATAATTCGATGAGACTCAAAAATGGAATGGTCCAGAGTATTTTTAAGACACTGTTTTCTTTCTATTTAAACCTAAGTTTATCTTTTGACTTTTGAGTGCAGCATTTCTCTAAAACCTCTTCTCTGGAGTCTTTCTGGAAATTCCATGAATGACAAGTTCTGTGTAGTATTACCATGCTTGGCAAAGTTAATGCAGAGAAAACAGATTAACTACTTGAAACTTCCTGAAAGCATAGGCATTTTTTTCATCTGCTAAGAACTAGTAAATAGTGTACCGTGTTGGTCTTATTTTTTGGATAGTGAAATTTTTTTCTACAGTTAGTCTAGAAAAAGATGTATTTCAGAAGGTTGAACTGATATCACACTGTCTGATAAACACTGTTCTGGGGCAATGTATGTTGCTATTACTATGTGGTATGCTCCATCCATTAAGTTTGCTTGTGTGTATATCCTACTTTTACGACACTTCTTCCAATTCAAATGCGAAAAGCAAGTATTTGCTCATGTCAGCTATGGGATCAGCTTATCTGAAACGGGTATTTTATTTTACTCTTAACTCTTCTATAATATAAACATTCTGTAGGCTGTTATACTTAAAAACTTCTTTGGGCTGAGATCTAAGTAGTTCAGCTTTCTGTGGATTTAAACTGTTATTGTCATTTCCTGTTTTGCCTTTGACCAAGATCTTTATATTCAGAGCAGTGGATCAAAACTGATTCATGAGCTCCTTTGTCTTTCTAACAGATGGATTACTACGTGTTCTTCAAATCAGATGTAAAAGTAGCTTTCTCATGGCATGGAGATTTGGTATTTCTAGTGAGAGGAAAATAGAGTTTGACCATGTGGTAAACATCTATTTATTCATGTAGTGATGACAAAAATAACATGGCCTTCTTTGCTAATTAGAAACTGTAGTTATGGGCTGCAGGGGAAGGATAGCAGAAGGCCTTTAGTCAATGATATATCCTTAGAAACTGCAGGAAGTTTTACTTCTGAAAAAGATGTGTATCCTGTACTTAAAAGACTTTTCCTCATTTGTCTTTACAAAACAATCCTTATATTGTAAATTCACATCAGGCAGCAACTTTTCCAGAGCCAATGGAACACTTCAGTGACCTTGAAAGGTCATTATCAAATAGCATCTAGTTCTCTATTTGCTCAAAACAGCATTTTTGCATAAGTCACAGTTAATCGACTTTTCCCTCTTGAGAGAATTCTGTTAGTTTCACCATGTTTTAATAATGTTACACTTTTCACTTAGCACTGAAGAAGATTTCCTTTCTGTTTTGATCCTACAGGTCATGTAAGATCAACAGATTATCTGATAACTGATTTATTTTTGTATGTAATAATTATATGTAATAATGGAGTTCAAGTAATTTCTTTGCATCTGTCTGTTCTGACTAGTGAAATGTGATATTGCTTGTTCACTGAACTTGCTTTATCAAGAAGACAATGTGGTCAGGTCTCTTCGAAGCCATTGTTTAGATAGCTTTGATTGTTATGTCTTTCTTTAGACAGAAAAGCAGGAACTTGCATAGTTCCTGAAGATTTAAAAATTACTGCCTTCATCCTCTCAGTCACTGTGTGGTAAGGATTCATTACTACCAAGCTTTTCTTCCATAGTGATGTTGAGAAGCTTTTTTTTTCTTTTCCCCCTAAAGCTGTAGCAGAGGAATCGCAATTTCATCTTCTGATTTTCTGTGGTCATCCCTATGAGATAAAAGGGCATAGCATAATGAAGTCACTGCAATAGTGCCATTTCTCTTCTTCTGCTACTACTGCTTTGTATAAGCTGGTACTTCAAAAGATGCACCATCTGCCTTATTTGAGAGATACTTGCTTCAAAGTGTCATGGTTTTATGATTTTTGGTACTGGTATTCTACATCATAACATCATGTAGTGCATTTAGAGTTAAAGAGTTAATGCTCCAGCTCCGTGGACCATCGATAGTTCCAGGTATACCTGTCTCAGAAGAGAAGAAGAACTCCATTCCCCAGAGGACTTTGCGATGCTTTGCGTTCTTACGTGTTTACGCTCAGAGGGAAAGATAAAAACTGTCTGCAGTCACGGGACTCTCTCTTCCCTTCGGGACCGAGCTCGGCAGTGGGTGTTTGTTGCAGCCGTCCGCCTTCAGCGTTAGCGTAAGGCCTTCGGTTTATCGGACACTCTCTCTCTCGCTCATTTTATTTGATTCATTTGCCTCAATTCCAATTATATTATATTATATTGTGTTATTTTTCCTTTCTGATATCTATTTAGTAAAATAGCTTTCCTCCTCAGATCGTTGCCGCTGTTTTGTTCCTAGGCCCATCTCCCTTCTCCTTTTCCCTTTTCCCCCTTCCCCTTCCCCGGGGTGTGGGCCCGTGGGTCCCCTGCCTAAATTGTCACAGTACCGGGTCAAACTGTCCTGCAAACCGTGACAATTTTGGCGCCCAACGTGGGGCTCGACTAGCTGCCTTAGCCGGACAGAGACATACTTTTAGAGTGAATCTCTGTCTCTTGTTCGGAAGCTTATCTGTACTGCAGGTCCTGTACGGCAAAACACGACCTTGAAGTCCAGGCGTACTGCCAGTTCTTCTGGAATATTTGTAAACTTTTCGGGTGCTGCCAGCTTGTTTGAGTAAAAGGAAAAAAAAAATGTTTTTACTGTTTCTGTTAAAACTGCCCTTACAGGGGTTGTATTGCATTGCTTTTTCCCTTTTAATGCTCAAAACGTATTGGAACTTGGTTAAGCTTGCCAGTCTGATCTATGGAGCCTGGTCCCTATATGACAAACTAAAAGCAGTGATGGAGGCACCTACCAAATACCTGGGCACCCCGACTAATGTAACAGACGATACCATGTTAACAAACCAAACAATATTTGAATGGGTGTCCAGGTTCTCCTCTCAGTTCCTTATGAATTTTCAAGATTACAGCTTAGGGACTATGTTAGCATTTGGGATATTAGTCCTCCTGAATGTATCCCTTATAATGGCACTTTACACCATGTGGAGGAAGCTTCTCCCAGAAACAGAGAATGCTGAATGGCAGGGAAAGTGGAGAGTTTTAGGAAAGAAATTAGAAGCATGGGGTTCCCCGGTGCCATGGGATTTTACTCCTGAACACTTGCAGGATCCTGAGGAGCTAGGCCTGTATCTGAGTAATGGGTGTTGCGGCTCAGAAAGATCTGAGGTGGAACAGCTTATCTGGGGCTTGGCTTATGCTTACCGAGGCATATATACTGTTCTGGAGAGAGAGGGTGTCCAAACTGAGGCTCAGGCCAAAGAGGAAAACCTCCCAGGCACATCTGACCAGCCAAAGGAAGCACCAGTATCAAAGTCAGTTGCCCCGGTGGAAGGCCAGAAATGGAAACGTGTGTCCTCACGCCTAGAACGCAAAGAAGAGGTGGCGAAAGAAGAGGAAGATCCAGGCGAGGGGGGGTCCTCAACACCACCACCACCAAGAAAGGCAACAAAGAAAAGTGAGAGGCATGGACATAGTGATGATGAGGATGATGAGAGAGTCAAAGTTACCACGTTTCGTCGACCCATGAAAATGTCTGAGATCCAAGGCTCAAGAAAGGAGTTTATTCGACGTCCGGATGAGAGTATTGTCACTTGGTTGCTTCGGTGTTGGGACAACGGGGCCAACAGCGTGTCCCTCGACAGTAATGAAGCTCGCCAACTAGGAAACATTGCCCGTGACCCAGCTGTCGACAGAGGGATCAGCCGGTATATGGATGGAATCGCCAGCCTCTGGCAACGAATGTTAGTAGCTGTGAGGGAAAGATATCCCTACAAGAGTGACCTGGCACCTAAAGTGAAAAGATGGAAAACTATTGAGGAAGGCATCCAGTATTTGAGAGAAACAGCTGTGGCGGAAATGCTATATGATCCCACGTTTGATCCTGAAGATCGGGACCATGATCCAGAGAAAGTAAGGAGTACACCCGAAATATGTCAGAAGCTTTCAAAAACAGCACCAGAAAGGTACGCCGGTACACTAGTGACAACGTTCAACAGATATGAGGACCAAGACAGAAAACCCCCAGTTTTTGAACTGATTCTTACACTTCAAAACTTTGAACAAAAATTTCCGCCATCACATGCTTCCATTTCAGCCATATCAAGGTTAGAAGTACAGATGGAAGACGTGTTAGAGAAAGTATCCCGACTGATTGATAGGGTTGAAAAGATTGCAGCTTTCAGAAGCAAACGCCGTCCTGCTCGAGCAAATGACAGCACTAACTTCATGTCACGTGCGGCTCTGTGGAGTTACTTACGTGAAAATGGAGAAGATATGAAGGAATGGCATCAAAAACCCACCCCTGCACTGCGAGCACGGGTGAGAGAATTACAACACAGACCAACGACCAGTGAAGTTGTTCCTGTCACTACAGGTAACCAATAGAGGGGCCCTGCCCTTAGCCAGAGGAGGGAGAGGGATAATAGAGTGTATTGGACTGTGTGGATTCGGTGGCCTGGCACATCAGAACCACAAAAATATGAGGCACTGGTGGATACTGGTGCACAGTGTACTCTAATGCCTTCGAGTTATAAAGGGACAGAACTGATCCATATCTCTGGAGTGACTGGGGGCTCTCAGGAATTGTCTGTGTTGGAGGCAGAAATAAGCCTCACTGGTAAGGACTGGCAGAAGCATCCTATAGTGACCGGACAGGGGGCTCCATGCATACTCGGTATAGACTATCTCAGAAGGGGGCACTTTAAGGATCCCAAGGGGTACCGATGGGCTTTTGGAATAGCTGCTGTGGACACAGACAACATTCAGCAGCTGTCTGTTTTACCTGGCCTGTCAGAAGATCCGTCTGTTGTGGGGTTGCTCCAAGTGGAGGAGCAACAGGTGCCAGTTGCTACAAAAACAGTCCACAGACGGCAGTACCGCACCAACAGGGATTCCTTGCTCCCCATTCATAACTTGATCCGTCAGCTAGAGAGACAGGGAGTGATCAGCAAAACTCACTCACCGTTTAACAGCCCCATATGGCCGGTGCGTAAAGCCAGTGGAGAATGGAGGCTGACGGTAGATTACCGTGGCCTGAATGAAGTCACACCCCCACTGAGTGCTGCTGTACCGGACATGTTACAACTCCAGTATGAACTGGAGTCAAAAGCAGCCAAGTGGTATGCCACCATTGACATTGCTAATGCCTTCTTTTCAATTCCTTTGGCCACAGAATGCAGGCCACAGTTTGCCTTCACCTGGAGGGGTGTTCAGTACACCTGGAACCGTTTGCCCCAGGGGTGGAAGCACAGTCCAACCATTTGCCATGGGTTGATCCAAACTGCATTGGAGCAGGGCGGTGCTCCTGAGCATCTGCAATACATTGATGACATTGTTGTATGGGGCAATACAGCAGAGGAAGTTTTTGAGAAAGGTGAGCAGATTATTCAAATTCTCCTACGAGCTGGCTTTGCTATCAAGCGAAGCAAAGTGAAAGGGCCTGCACAGGAAATTCAGTTCCTAGGTATAAAGTGGCAAGATGGACGTCGTCACATCCCTACAGATGTGATTGACAAAATTACTGCCATGTCTCCACCCACCAGTAAGACAGAAACCCAAGCTTTTCTGGGTGTAGTGGGCTTTTGGAGAATGCATGTTCCAAACTACAGTCTCATTGTGAGCCCTCTCTATCAGGTGACGCGGAAGAAGAATGATTTTGTGTGGGGCCCTGAGCAGCAGCAGGCTTTTGAACAAATTAAGCAGGAGATAGCCCGTGCCGTGGCCCTAGGGCCAGTGCGGACGGGACAGGATGTAAAGAACATCCTCTACACTGCTGCTGGAAAGGAAGGCCCCACTTGGAGTTTGTGGCAAAGAGCTCCTGGAGAGACCAGAGGCCGACCCCTTGGATTCTGGAGTCGGGCGTACAGGGGGTCTGAGGAGCGCTACACTCCAACTGAGAAGGAGATCTTAGCCGCGTACGAGGGGGTTCGAGCTGCTTCCGAAGTAATCGGTACTGAAACACAGCTCGTCCTGGCACCTCGACTGCCAGTGCTGAACTGGATGTTTAAAGGAACAGCTCCCTCTACCCATCATGCTACTGATGCCACTTGGAGTAAGTGGACTGCACTGATTACACAGCGAGCTCGGATGGGGAACCTCAACCGTCCAGGAATCCTGGAGGTGATCATGGACTGGCCTGAAGGTAAAACGTTTGGAACAACGCCAGCAGAGGAGGTGTCACGTGCTAAAGAAGCCCCACCATATAATGAACTACCAGACAATGAAAAGAGATACGCCCTGTTCACAGATGGATCGTGTCGCATTGTGGGTAAGCACCGCAGATGGAAATCTGCTGTGTGGAGCCCCACACGACGAGTTGCAGAGGCCATTGAAGGAGAAGGACAATCAAGTCAATTTGCAGAGGTAAAGGCTGTCCAGCTGGCCTTAGATATTGCTGAACGAGAGAGGTGGCCAGTGCTTTATCTTTACACTGACTCATGGATGGTGGCAAATGCTTTATGGGGGTGGTTACAGCAGTGGGAACAAAATGGTTGGCAACGAAGAGGTAAACCTATTTGGGCCGCTGAACTGTGGAAAAACATTGCTGCCCGAATAAAGAATATGGTTGTAAAGGTGCGCCATGTAGATGCTCATGTTCCTAAGAGCCGGGCAACTGAAGAACAGCAAAATAACCATCAGGTAGATCGAGCTGCCAAAGTTAAGGTGGCTCAAATAGACTTGGACTGGCAACACAAAAGTGAATTATTTCTAGCTCGGTGGGCCCATGAGACCTCGGGCCATCAAGGAAGAGATGCAACATATAAGTGGGCTAGAGACCGAGGGGTGGACTTAACTATGGATGCTATTGCACAGGTTATCCATGACTGTGACACATGCGCCACAATTAAACAGGCCAAGAGGATGAAACCTCTTTGGGAGGAAGGGCGATGGCAAAAGTATAAATATGGGGAGGCGTGGCAGGTTGATTATATCACCTTACCACGATCTCGCAGTGGTAAGCGTTATGTGCTCACCATGGTAGAGGCAACTACTGGGTGGCTTGAAACATATGCAGTACCCCATGCTACCGCCCGGAACACCATCTTAGGGCTCGAGAAACAAGTCCTATGGCGACATGGCACTCCAGAGAGAATTGAGTCTGATAATGGAACTCATTTCAAAAATTCTCTTGTAAATACTTGGGCCAAAGATCATGGCATCGAGTGGATTTATCATATCCCCTATCATGCACCAGCTTCTGGTAAAATTGAAAGGTACAATGGGTTGTTAAAAACAATGTTGAAAGCAATGGGTGGTGGAACATTTAAGCACTGGGAGAAGAATTTGTCAGAAGCCACCTGGTTGGTCAACACCAGAGGATCCATCAATCGCAATGGTCCTGCCCAATCCAGCCCTCTACCTACTGTAGAAGGAGATAAGGTCCCTGTAGTACATGTGAAGAACATGTTGGGAAAAGCGGTTTGGGTTCTTCCAGCTTCTGGAGAGGGCAAACCTCTCCGTGGAACTGTTTTTGCTCAGGGACCTGGGTCTACCTGGTGGGTGATGCAGAAGAATGGGGATGTTCAGTGTGTACCACAAGGGAATTTGATGTGGGGAGAGCGCCCTCAGTAATTCTATTACTATGTATATATGTATATATGTATATATGTATGTTGTATGTGTTTGTATTTAATGCTTGTTAATCATTGTTTCTTTATGTGTATATATGTATATTAAGCATGATGTAATGATGTTGAATAAGGGGTGGAATGTCATGGTTTTATGATTTTTGGTACTGGTATTCTACATCATAACATCATGTAGTGCATTTAGAGTTAAAGAGTTAATGCTCCAGCTCCGTGGACCATCGATAGTTCCAGGTATACCTGTCTCAGAAGAGAAGAAGAACTCCATTCCCCAGAGGACTTTGCGATGCTTTGCGTTCTTACGTGTTTACGCTCAGAGGGAAAGATAAAAACTGTCTGCAGTCACGGGACTCTCTCTTCCCTTCGGGACCGAGCTCGGCAGTGGGTGTTTGTTGCAGCCGTCCGCCTTCAGCGTTAGCGTAAGGCCTTCGGTTTATCGGACACTCTCTCTCTCGCTCATTTTATTTGATTCATTTGCCTCAATTCCAATTATATTATATTATATTGTGTTATTTTTCCTTTCTGATATCTATTTAGTAAAATAGCTTTCCTCCTCAGATCGTTGCCGCTGTTTTGTTCCTAGGCCCATCTCCCTTCTCCTTTTCCCTTTTCCCCCTTCCCCTTCCCCGGGGTGTGGGCCCGTGGGTCCCCTGCCTAAATTGTCACAGTACCGGGTCAAACTGTCCTGCAAACCGTGACACAAAGCTAGCCACATTTAACAAAAAGGCAGGTAGCAAAGACCCTCCCACACCTCTCAGTTCTGAGAGGGAATAGAAAACCCAACAACAATCCCCAGTTGATTAGTTAGGTTCTCTACTTTTTTTTAGTAAGATCGTGAAGTGTGTGTTACAGTGATATTTTTAATAATATATCAAAAAAGAAGAAATGTTGTTTCATCTTCATGTCCAACAGATCATTTTTTTAATCAGTTCTCTAGGCAAATTCTTTGTCCAGAAACAAAGCATTATCAAGGAAACCGTTTCTTCATAGAAACTGTTTAAAACATAGGCAAGCCTGAATTCAGGCTTTCCTTTATGAACTATGATCTGCACTTGATAGGATTTTATGTAGCCTTACACCTAACTCAGAGTTCAAAGTTGTGATTTTACTTTCCCTTTTCCTTTTTGTGAAGTGCATTACAAATACAAGGCTTTCAGTGTTGTTTTTCACCAAAGGGCCTTAATTTCTGTAGCTGAATCTTGGCTAAACCACTAATCCAATGACTTAATTATTGACAAATTATCCACAGAGTGAAATAAATTGCAGTCTTATCAGTATGAGCAGATACTTTTCTTTTTTGAGACATTGTTCTATCCTGTTTGAATAATGTGAAAAGTTTAAAAGGAGTAAGTTCAGAGAAATTTGGAAGTACAAACTTAAAAGGAAATTGGTTTTTCTTAGATCAGCAATATCTCAATGTAGAAATTGTTGAAGTGGGAGAGAACCATTTTAGCGCTGTCTGTGACATAGCTGAAGTAATGAAATACTGTAAACACTTGTTTCCCCAAAGTTGGATTTTTTCTTTCCTTTTTGCTTTATTTCATTTCTGATTGATAATGCTAATAGTACTTTCTAGTGTTAAGTTATGCTGATTTTTGTTGGGTTAATTTTGTTTTCTATAAAGTATACTTAAATGCTGAAACAAATAATGAATCCAAACTGTAACCTTCAACTTCAAGATGTTAAGAAACAAGGTACGTTATTATTTCTGTAATTAAGAACACTGCTTAGAAAATAATACTTACTTTTGAAGGCTATTTTGTAAAAGCAAATAAAATTAATTCAGCCATTCACTTATTAAGATTGATCTTCATCTTTTGAAGTGTTGAATATTGTACTTGTATGGCCATCCTCCTACAGAAAAATAAAAGGCTAAAAGCAGTTTCTTCTCTGCAAATTAGATAGATTTAGTGTAATGCTCTGTGAACTACTTCAGAATGTTCCCTGTGAAATCACAGTGTGATGAGGTGTCAGCTTTGACAGATCAGTGGCGAAGATTGCACAGGCCTGAATTAATAAAGGTCAGAATCATCAACAGAAAGAGCTGCCTGGTGGTGTGTCACTGCGTATGAACGCCTGGTATCTGTAATGAAACTGGTGGTACATGCTAGAAAGTGTAGTTTTTGGGGAGGACATAGGATCTCCAGGAATGCCTAGATGTTTTGAAACTTCATAGTTATTTCCAAAGGTAGTGAGTTTTAATATATTTGGTGAAGTAAAAGCAAATGCTTTGATGCTTGAAAATCTGCTTGAATTTTTTTTATCTAAAATGAGCTGTTATTATACTTTTCTGTTTTGCCAAGAGAAGACCAATCTCTCTGTTGGACGAATGTTGATGTGGAATTTCGTTTTATACTTGGGAAGAAAGTCCATGAGCAATTGATCCTGTAGGGTAGAACAGCGACCATGAAGCGACTGATGAGCTGGACGCAAAGCAGTCATCCAGAATATAATGTCCATAAGCTGATGAATTAAAGTGTTTATCACAAAACGTTTTTATTTGAGGAACTCTGACAAAAGGATTGTGAGATTCTTGGTTTCAACTGTGCATGTGGAAGCTGCATCCTTGCAAGCCAAACTTAAATTGGTTGCACATGTTTTCATATACAGCAGAAATAAAATGTTCAGAAAGAAGGTTTTCAGAGTTTAATGATATGATCTCCTACCTGATTTCACTTCCATCTCTGTTAATGTTGTTTATCTGTTTTTATACCTGTGCATGTATGGCTGTTCGTCAGAGTTGTTAACTCAAGTGGCCGTTTATCTGCCTAGGTTATCTGCTCATTGGCCATTTTGCATAATGTGCAACTTTCATTGAGGAACAGATGATGGGAATCTTAAAAGAAAATTAAGAGGAAAGAACATTTGTAAGAAAATGTAAGCAATTTTATTTCTTTTCCCAGTAGAATTTCTTTCCTTCGTTTTACATTTTCTCATATTTTTCCCTTAGACTAAGCAAAGTAAAAGACTGACTGCTCCAGTGAGAAAAGATGGCAGAACCTTTTCTGCTTCTGCTGGCATGTAGTTCTTATTCTAACACTGGAATGATTCCAGTTATTTTACAATATCTTATAAAAGGGTATTGTAAAACATTTTTTTTCCTATCGATACTGACTGTTTGAAGTAGATGCAGACTCTCCTTGGTATTCTAATTCTTTCTATAAGTTGTCACCCACCTGAATGTAGTCTCTTTAAAGAGAAAGAGTTATACTAAAAGTAAAAAGATGTTTTATTTAGATTAAGCTCTATTTTTATATCTTACTAATTTGTCTTACAGCTCACAATAAATGATATTATGCTTTCATACTTCAGAAGAATATTAGATTATAAAGCTATATTCTCAGCCCTCTGTAGAACTCACTCAGACACAAGGCATAGTACATGTTGGGAACAAAGCAAAATAGTGTCTAAGACTTTCCCTTTCCTATTAATGGCTGTTCAGTGGTTAATATAGTATATATATTAGTTAAAGAAGCAATGACTGTTTTACAGAGTATGTTTTAATATATTCAAGTTCATTCTATAGTTCAGCTCCTAAATGAGCTCTCCATTGGAACAATAACTTTGGGGAAGGAAAGCAGGAAAAAGTGATTTCCAGAAGGTTTCTACATTCATAGTTTTGCCATCTCTTCTTACTCTAAGCTCACTTGTAGTGCTATGATAGAATTGAAAATTCCCCTGCAGTTTGTGGAATCTATTTGGTAAGCTGTTCTGTGGAAGATTACTGATGTGGTGTTGGATTGTAAAGGAAAACAGAAGACTTATAAGAATCTGTTTTTGTTTTTTTTACAGTAGCGAGTTTTAGAGACAGTGAGTGTATCAAAACAGGAGAGAGCCTAATGATATTGTTTAGAAAAAAATGTTCAGTCATGGAGTGAAGTTTTTAAGGAGTTATGAAGGTCAGACTTGTGCATCCAGCTGAAGGTAACAGATTGGTCATTGCAGGGCCCTTTTTTCTTTTGGAAAATCATGAAAGATTTGGTCATTGCACTCTTATTTGGTAACCCAATATCACTTGGAAATTAATAGACTATTATTTCTAATTTCTCCAGCAGTTTCACTTTCTTTTCCTTTAGTATAGTAAATAACACAGCTGGCAATCTTTTTGTACTTGAGTTTTATCAGAACTTTTTGATAGTTTAACAGTTAGTTAATTTGTGAGGTATTCTGGTTGGAACTTGTTGATCCTAGGGGTCCCTTCCAACCTAGGGCATTTTATGGTTTATGGCAATATAACTGTGCAGTTACTTATGGAATGCATAAAATATTTGCACATTTGGGAACTGAAATAGTTAAGTAGGTTTCATTCAGCGTGTTATGTGATAGTCTGTACCACGATCCTGATCTTCCTTTATGCTTCAGTACACTGATGACTTTCATTGCTCCATAGTAAGGTTTTCTGTTGTAATTTAAATTGGTGCACAGTAGTTTGGAAAGTTGTGGGGTATAGTGCTCATGCTTATTGGGCTGAGGTTGTGTCAACTTCTTAGCGGGGAGAAGAGAGCCGTAAATTCTAGGAATGATCAGAAAATAACTGGATTGTGGCAACACAAAATAGGTGTTTCTGCTTATTTGCCATCTTTGCTTTCGTATGACTACAGGGAGCGGATAAGAGACATGCCAGTGAATGCATGCATGAGTGAATCAAGGGCATGAGGATACTTTTCTGTGTCAGTTCATATACAGCCGCCTGCCCAGTGAATGTGCTAGCTGTGAGCAAGACAACAGTTGGCGCACCATACAGGGCTATAGCAGATTGATTCTGCTGTGCAGAAGGAGAACTGTTGAGTCATTTTGCGGAATTAAAAATGTCTTTGTATTCAGCCTACCTATGCTTCTGCTGGGCTACTGCTGGGAAGGGGATGACTACCAGCTTAGTTCCTGAGTTTTTATGTATGGCTTGTTCTGGCTACAGCTATAATGGTAAGAAACTGAATTGTGGAAAAGTTAATTTTGGGGAAAATTACATTTTGATGTTCCCCAAAGCTTCTGAATGATGTACTAAATGTGTATGTATTTCTACTTAATATGAGCTTTATTGGAAGCTCAGTGCAATCACAGGAGATAACTTGGTGACAGCAGACTTGAGAGCATGGAGCATTTGACTCATGAGTAACAGTACTGCTTTCATGTTAGTTCATTTCTAGTTCTTTTTGTAGAAGTTAGAGCTAACGTATCATAAAGCACTAAGCCTTTGTGTAACCTAAGTGCCACAGACAAGAAAAAAAAGAGAAGTAACACATTTTGGAATGAAGTTTTTCATTTGCATCTGAATATTTTTGAGACTCCTGTGACTTTTTTCCACTGTGAAATGTGCCAGATAAAGTTACAGAGAATCCATTCATTTTCTGCCGTTTATTTATACAATAAAGCACACAAAGCAATCTTTTAACTATGACTGTATAGGATATCAAGTTATCTTTAATTATCACTACAGAATGGTTGCAAAATCAAATACCATTGGCAATCAACATTCATTATACAATAGCATGATTGCATCTGTTCATATTCCTAGATAAGCAGGGAAAATCAAAACAGTGTCTGATTTATCCACTAAAATCGTCTGAGCAAAATATTGTATCTTACTCTCTTAATATCTCTCAGTGACTTTGATCTGATTAAAGTCCAAAGACACACAACCACAGATGCAAATTTTCTAGAGCCTCAGAAATTAAATACTGCTGTATTTCAACAGTCTGAATAGCGGGAACCATATTCCAGCTGACGTGATTATAGGCATAGTGTAAACTTATGATAGAGAGCTGTCTAAATCACTGAGGCCGCAGGTGCAGGATTATAGTAAACCCCATTGAAACATACAGTGTTCTGCCTAAATGCACGAGTACAAAAATAATTAGGCAGTTGATCACATAATAAAAGTATGATGGATAATCTAATGGAAGCTACCAGCTCAAAGTCAATAACAAACTTGATTTTTTTTATTAGCTGCAGCTGATTTTCAATTCCTCTATTTAGAGGGTTTTGTGCTTAATAGATGATAAGGAAAAAAATTTTTTTTTGAAAATAGGAACTCAGTAACAGTATTTATCTCTGTTGGAAACTATAATGTGTAAGCAATGTAGAATTTGCAGATAGACATATCTGCAAGTAATTCTCTCAGATACTTGGCTGAAAAGCACATCAAAGCACAGTGAAATAATGAGACAGGCTCCAGCTGTTGAATTCCAACAGCTTTTGATTTGTGCTCTAGTAGAAGCTCCAGGTTTTGATTCTGTGTTGATTATTTCCATGGTACTGGAGTTGATTTGTGCATTATTTAAAAAATAGGCAGTAGATAGCAAATAAGAGTGAGTTTGGAAACTGCACATTAAAATACATTTTGCTTCCTGATACAAATTATTGCTTCCTATGCTAGCTATAGCCAGCTGTTTGAGTTCAAAAAAGCAAACAAACAAAAACACAACTAAATCCCCACAAATTCTTTAAAAACGTCTATTTATAAGAACACATGTAAATAGTAGGTGAGGTAATCAGAAAATGGTATGAGCAGAAAGTCTGGGGACCTCAGTGTTCAGGCACCTTTAGGTCTATAGATACATTAGGTTGGAAAGGACCTACAAGATCATCTAGTCCAACCATCCTCCTATCACTATCCCTACCCAACTACTAAATCAAATCCCTTAGCACCTCATCTAAACGCTTCTTGAACAGCGCTAGGGATGGTGCCTCACCCACCTTCCTAGGCAGGCCATCCCAGTGCCTGACCACTCTTTCAGAGAAAAAAATGTCTTCAGGTCTAATCTAAGTCTTCCCCGGTGCAACTTGTGGCCATTCCCTCTCGTCCTGTCATTTACTACTTTCTGTGCAGAGAGGCTATTGTGGAAATGTGTTGTTTTTTTTTCTGAATCTTTGTAGGACGTATCTTACCTTCTGATCCTGTGAAGGAATTACTGCCAGTAGAAAGCAACAAATAGAACTTTGGAGGCCTTACAGGGGACACGAGTTTAGAGTCCAACACATTCATCTTGTTGCTCTCTGTGCATATTGGTGTCACTGCTCAGATGAAGGTCTTGCTCTGGGGGGGAATCTTAAAGTCAGTTCTGAACTGCAATCTTCCTGATTTTTCTTTATAATGAATGAATGGAAATCAGAATATTATGGAAGAAACTGTGTATCTCAGTTTTTCCTCTGGATTGAGGTTTACCTCTATTCTAAATTTTAGAGGTAGTTAAGCATAATCTGGCTGTGCATTATCTGAAGGCTGTTGCTGTTGTTACAGAACGTCAATGTTCAGCCAAGTATGCTGGAAAATATTTGTGAAATAGCATAGAATGATTTTTTAAATTTGCTAGTTTTCAGGTGTGTGGTATTTGGTTATATAGAAACACATTTGCTTGAATGTTTCTTTTCACTTCAACTGAAGCCGGTGGTCTCAAGAATGCTTTGGGAGGGAAATCAACAACAAAAAAAATTGTTTTTTTTAAGTGTAATCTGATGTTTCTATCAAACAGGACTTATTAGAGCAGGCTTTCTCCCAGCTTTTGGATTTCTATCTCCACCTACTAGATGAAATCACAGTTGACAAAGTTTGCATCTGATGTTTAGTGGTAGAATGGAATTGTATTTAATTTGCCTGCCTCGAGCTGTTCTAATTAAGTACTTTGTAACTTCAGTATAAAATAGAAAAGCAATCTGAGCAGTAGAACTCGAATCACGTATTCCACTGAATCTTAAGTTACAGTCTAGAAAACCTTCAGCTTTAAAGACTGAAGGCGTTTGCAGACAAAATAGCTCTTAGTTCATTTTGGGAGCAGAAAAAAATATGAAGATTACTAAAAAAATTTGTTGCATTCTGAAACTTGTGCTGAATGTAATTGTTTGCTTGATCTTCTGAGAAGACTTGCATTATAGAATATTTTATATCTGGTTGGTTTACATGTTAGTAAGCTTAGAAACTGTGGTCCTGCCTAAACCTTTAAAATCAGTGTGTTCTTAAAACCTTGGGAGAACTTAACAATAAAAGATATTTTAATTGTTTTACAATTTAACACTTTTAATTCACCTTCACTTGAATAAATGTACTGGATTTTTCTGTTAGAATCGTAGAAGCATGGCATTATTTAGGTTGGAAAAGACTTTCAAGATCAAATCCAAATATTCACCTAATGCTACAAGTCCATTGCTAAGCAGCGTCCCTAATGCGTCACAATGTCTGTACATCTCTTCGGTACCTGGGGATGGGGGCCATGCCACCTTCCCTGGCTGCCTGTTCTAATGCCTGCCATCCTTTTTCTGAAGACATTCCTTTTGATACCCAATCTAACCTTCCCTTGGCATCACACAAGGCCACTGTGTGGTGTCCCATGACTTGTCACCTGAGAAAGTAGACCAACACCTCACCTGATGTAACCTTCTGCTCAGGCAGTTAAAGAGAGCCCTGTCCCCCATCAGCCTCTTCTGCAGACTGAACAGCTTCAGTTCCACAGCCACTCCTGTTGTCTATTTTTGTAGTCCATTCACTGGTCTCGTTGCTCTTCTCTGAACACATTCCAGTGACACGATGTCCTTCCTGTAGTGAGGAGCCCAAAGAAGACACTTGAGGTGCATCTTCACCAGTGCTGTAGAAGGGAAACTACTTCACTGGTTTGGCTGGCCACATGTTGCATTGAGAACTTACTGTATGAATCAGGTAATTGATAAGCAAATGGAATAAGACTACTAGGCACTCTGAATGCTAACTCAGGTATTGATTTGTTTGTTTTCTAAACTAGGATTTGACTAGAATTTTTTCTGGACGTATTTCATCACTTCTATACGCTGTGTTCTAATGACAAATGTAGTACTTAAGGAAATAGAGACTAAAGCATTAAGGTACATGACAGCACAGTACAGTAAATGCAGCGTGAAGTAGTGAATACAATAAACACCATCTCTGTAACATGATGTGGTTTTAAAGATCAAGGTAATTACTAGTGGAGAAAAGAAGTGATTCTCTCAGTTAAATGGGAAAATCAACTTTTTTATTTGAAGCTGGATCAAAATTAAGTTTTAATAGTTGTGAATGCAAGTCTTTACAGATTTTATGTTTTGAAGGTGGATAACTAGTCAGTAATATTGGATACAATACTCAATTTTTAAAATGACCTTTTAAAGATGCTCTATAAAATTAAAATTGAATGAGTGGTAATAAATGGTGATACTTCCATATGAGAGATTGCAGTGCTAGCCTGAAGCTTTTGCTGTTTGCCATCAACTTCAATACCATGTTATGTTTCCTCTTTCATTATTTTCAAGCATGGGAAATATGATAATGCAGCACTTAAAAGAAATGAACACACTTTTAATAGTATACTTAGTCCAGGCTTTCCTCCTGGCTGAGTAATTGTGTTTCTGTTGTTTTCATGATCCTTTTTCTGAGAAGTACTGTTATTTTCTTGGTGTCTTCATTTGGTTGTGTTGGTTGTTTTTTTTAATATATATAATGTATATTTAGTATGGTATGCTATTTTCAATTTCTCTTTTACGTTTTATGTGGAATCAGTTGAGTAAGAGTTGACTGGTTGGAGAAGCATTTCAGGTGAACAGTATCAAAACGTAGATTTTCTGCTGAGAAAGGAAGAGCATTTGTTTCTCCCAAAAGAGAGAGGAAAAACTCAAACGTTAGCAACCCTTCAAGGATTTAAGAAATAATGAAAAATTCTAATGATGGACATGAGGAGAGCAGAAGGAGAAGCAAAGAGAGGGGAGGAGAAAAGGAGCTCCTACTTGCATCGTTAAACTAGTAAATGGTACTAGTGTTTCAGCCTCCCTACTATCAGCACTGATTGGAACTAATCCAGGAATTCAGAATGGGTCTGTAAATGTATCTTCAATTGTACCCATTGGCATAGATTTATTTTCTCAGTCCCTTGGGCATTGAATTTCATTTCCCCATTTGCTAAATGAGAACAATTTATCCTAAATCAACGATAATCAGAGTAAACACTATTATTAATTTATTGTTTCCCGACTAGAAAAAAAAACAGTAAAATGAGGCTCTCTTCCTTTATCAGTGCTTTCCCTACCCCTTTTGCCCTGAGGATCCTATTAGTGGAAAGCTGAGCAACTCTGTTTCATCAGAAATAAATTATGCCTCACTTTTTTAATGTAAGTACTGAAGGGTTGTAAAGATTAGAAATACGTTTGAACCCACTATCACTTGATGTTATTTTCCTTGATGTTCTGAGCTTCTTTAGGGGAATGAAACAACATGTTCTTTTGAAAGCAAAGAGCAGAGTTGCTTTAAGAGAACACCAGCACAGATTTTGGTTGATGTACAAAATAATTCAAAATGTGCACAGAAATATTTAAAGTAATGTACAGACAGTCAAGAAGGGCTGTCAGAATTCTTGGTGTATATGAGAGGCAGCGTGTTTGCAGGACACATAGGTGGCAGAACTAGTCACCCTCATTTTTAAAATGATTAGAAAACTGTAATTCCCTGGAAACAGGAGGCTAATTCTCACTTTCTTCACAAAGGAGCTAATGATGAAAAACACCTTTAATTAATAAACAGTGTTGGCACTACTTTGGTAACAAGCTTCTGTAAATAAAACTCTTAATTGCTACAGTATAGAGTGTCATATACCAATTCATTTTACTCTTTATGTGCTGTACTTTGTTGTTGCTGTTTTACCTTTTCTTTGGAAATTAAAGTAGCTTTGTCAGCCTCGTGGCACTGTGAGCAGCTCCTGTCAGCTCTCTGTTTGAAAGAATGTTGAAGCTAAAAAACATATCAAAACTTTCCCTTGAGCCCTCGTGATAGTCAGAATAGGTAGGTCTCAGTGCAACCTGAATTGAAGCTAAATTAAGCTGTGTATGAGGCTTTTTAAAATGAATTGATCTTTGTAATTCTGTAATTAAATTGTATAATGAAAGGAAACTAAAAACTAATTTTAAGGGAGACATAGACAGTCAATGTATTCATATGTTTGTGTGTGTGTGTGTATATATATATTTAATGTTTTGTCACAAAATGTGGAAAAAAATTGTTTACGATTTCTCTATGAAGGAAGGTGGGTTTTTATTTATTTTTTTAATTTATTTTTGTTCTTCAGGATGTGCTCTGAAGTTTTGTAACGTAATCTTCATATTAACTTTTGTATGTAACTGTCATAGGCAGGAGATGCATGTCTACATTTGTGAATAAAGCAAGCACTAGAGAAACATGACTTCAGTGAAGCTGTTAGGACTCTATGCAATCCTGGTCCTCTGCGGTGGTGGTGTTTTAATTCTCTCACCTCTTCTTTCCAGTACCAGTAATTTTAAAAACACCAAACTGTGGATAGTTATAATTTGTGAAACCTACCTGCATTTGAGACTGTGAGAAAAAGACAGTTGAGCTTATTCATATTTATAAAATATTTACTACCTTGTATTACCTAGGCATATTCAATTCCATTGCAGTTGTATTAGTTAAGGGAAACCTACAGCAAGTTGTAGAACACTGGTAATCATTTGGGTTTTTTCTACATCATCCTTAAGTGCTTGTAAGAAATCATGATTTTGAGATTTTTAAAAGCAACATATACTTGACTTCAGCACTTTAAATCAGTGTTCTTGCTGTCTCCTTTTTTTTATTTTTATTTTTTATTTTTTAGGATTACTACGTGAGTAGTCACCAGTCTTGAAGAGAAAAGAAGACTGGTAAGTAGTAAGATTTTTTTTTTTAACCTGGAATATATATACATATTCTGAGTGGATAATTGTGTAGAATTTGTAGTACTTTATTTGTTTTAAATGCTTCATCAAGAAAATATCTTGCATGTTAGCACAGTGTTATGATACATTCAGTACACATGCAGGCATGAGGATTTTTGTGTGTGGGTGTGTAGATCAGTGCTAGATGCAAAATTACCTTAAAAAGTGCAGCCTTGGAGGAGAAGAGGCACTTAAACAGTCTCTGCCACCTCAGCTTACGATGGGATCAACAAGGATAAAGATGTGATTCTATTGATTTTTTTTTTCATAACTGTAGGGTGAAACTTAATTAAGGTAGAGAGCATAATTTAAGGACACTTGTCATTTTAAATTTATTGGCTGTGATTATGAATATTGTTCTGGCACAGAACACATACTTGCCAGCCAAAGGATCCAGTAGCTCCTTGTTTGTAGATGTCAAACCTTAACTGTTTTTCCTGCTAATAAGACTTGACAGTGGATATTCAGGATCCTAAGCAAATCTCTAACTCTTGTACCTCTGTTTGGGTGAAAAGTAATTGCTCTGAAGTCAGTGCAAGGACATGAAGAGCAATACTCATCCCTGTTTCAAAAGAAGAGCTCTGTGGAACTAGAGCAGATGTAGCCCCTCTGAATTCCCATAACAGATGGAATAAAGAGCTCTATTACTAAATGTTCTGTAATGGTTAAGAGTTATAACAGGCTTGGCTGTTAACCCCCTACTTTCAGGTAGGCAGAGAGAATTGCTCTCAATTTTTTTTCTCCAGTCACCTAGAAGTGTCTTTTTGACCCCTAGGTCAAAAAGGTGGGATGGATTGCACCTTAGTGTTGCTCTTTCTACAGAGCATTTAACAGTTGCTATATATAAATTTTACAGAAGAATGCATAATTCCATGTTTTGTTAGTTAGAACTCAGATTTCCAGAAACTAAGAAAATAGATTAAAAAAAATTGGTCAGAATATTGTGACTTCTCTTTGTCATGTTTGTCTTTGGAAAACAGCATCTTTGAAATGCAAAGGATCTAAGAATTTTACTTCCTGTGCTTTATTATTCCATGCCTTCCAGATCCCCAAAGCTTGTATTTCTGTTCTTTAGTTGTTTTCTGATGTTTTTAATTGTGGTAGTGTGCTAGCAGTTTAAAGCATGATGTGTCACATCTGAAAACTAATCAAAAGAGAGTCTACACAAGATGGTATACGGAAATGAAGACATGAGTAATTTGGTGATAATGTCTTAAGGGGTGGTTCAAGATCAGCACAGAGCATTCTGGGCCTTTGCTGTGGTCAGAATGGCAGCCTTAGTTTCCATCTCCTCTGACCTCCTTATATTAGCAATTGGGAAGCTAATCAGAGGAAAAAAGGAAGAAAATCAAAACTCTCAAAATACCGCTTGTATTCCTCACCTTCCTTCCCCTAAGTACTCACACAGAAGCCCTAAGAACTATAGTTCTTACTGTATAAGGAGGAATAGTTTTGAGTTTGATGTCACTGTATAATTGCCCAGTTAAAACTGTCAGTGCTAAGAGAGATATGGACAGGTGCAAGAGATGTATGGAAACATACCCAGACCAGCAGGTAAGCAGTGTTGTTGGTATTCCTAAATAAGCATATGCTTGTTGTGAAACTGCTCCTCATAACTCTCTGAATCCAAGAAAATTTAGTTAAAGTTTATTCCAGATCATGTTGCAATTGAATTAGGCTTTATATGCTCATACGTAAGCTGTGATTCAGCTTCCAGTAAGATATGGTTTATTTCTCACTCAGAATCCAGCAGTAGAGGTAGATGTGATGAATGCTGTTCTTTCTTTAACAAGCAGCACTTAGTACGGTACTGGTTTACTGTTTTGATAAGGTAAGGTAGTGGTGTTAAAGGTCTTGAGGTTTCCAGGAATCCTTATGCTTAGGATTATGAATAGAAAAAAGTTAATATACTTTTCAACTTTAAATTGGACTTGTGTACTTTTATAAAATGATTTGCCTGATACTACGGAATACAGTATCATTTAGGTTGGAAAAAACTTTGACTAAATCCAAGCATCTATCTGACCTACTGAGTGCTATTGCTAAGCCATGTCTCTAAGCATCACGTTCTCACATCCCATCAATACCTCTGGGGGTGGGGACTGCATCACCTCCCTGAGCACTCTTTATCTGTTAAGTGAAAGGACTAATGAATTCAAATACTTTGGGTTCATTTCCTGGGCTTGTCAGGATCCTGTAAGTGGGTAAGCTTCATTTTCGTATGTGATAGTAATACATCTCTTATGTTTTCTGTCTTAACTATATTTAACTACATGGTTGGCAGGTCAAAAGCTAATACATACTGTGTGAACAGTAACTTATTGCAATGAGTTTGTGTCTTCTTAGTTCCTTAAATAGCTCTGTTGTCATATAATCCTAATAATTGCCAGTGGCTTTTGGTACTTCTAGTGTAATCACTGTATAATAACCGTAGTCGGATGTATTTTGTGTATGTGTAACCTTAATATGTTGTCTGTACATCTGAAGGCTGTGTGAGATGGCATTCTTAGGTCATTTGAACACTGTACTCACCATACTCACATTTGTATTATTTTGTGATAATCTAATACTATAAAAACTTCTTGTAGAATTCAGGAGGGATGCTGTCAGTAATGCTGAGTTAGAGTTGTTGAGAAATTTTCTTACTCCGTCTTTTTGGTAGGAGGAAAGTTTTTACATTCAGTATTACATGGTAAGTGGAACATAAAAAAAAACCACAACCTCTTCTTTAAATGATGATTAAGTACTAGAAAACATCATTTTCAGCTTAAGTCCTTTTTACCTCTCCCTTTCTTTCCAGCAGTGCTTGCTTATTTATATATATTAATTCATACTCCAGTTTTTCACTATCTCCAAGGGGAAACAAGCTAGTAATATAATCTGGCAATAATAACAGATCCTCCTAGAACCTATGCTAAAGCACATGGAAGAGAGGGAGATGATATGGGATAATCAGCATGGCTTCATCAAGGGCAGGTCTTGCCTGACCAGCCTTGTTGCATCAGTAGTGGACAAGGGAAGAGCCCTTGATATCATTTATCTATACTTAGGAAGGTGTTTGACACAGTCCCCTGTAACATTTCCAAAATGGAAATATATGGATTAGATGGTTGGACTGTTCAATGGATGAGGAATTGGTTACAAGATCATACCCAGAGGATATCTTGTAAAGATAGAGCACAGTCCTGCTGGAAAGGACCTGCAAGTACTGGTGGATGGCAAGCTGAGCTTGAGCCAGTAATGTGCCCTTACAGCCTGGAATGCTAGCTGTATCGTGGCCTGCATCAAAAGAAGGGTGGTCAGCAAGTCAAGGGAAGTGAACCTGCCCATCTACTGTGCATTGTGAGACCTCCACGTGTACTGTGCCAGATGTGGAGTCAGCGTGTGGTAGGAAAGGTTCCAGAGAGACCTGATAGAGGCCTGTCAATATCTGAAGGGGGACTGTAAGAAATAATGGGACAGAATTTTTTGGCAGGATTTGCTGTTTTAATGCAAGGGGAAATTGTTTCAATCTGAAAGAGGAATTAGATTGGATATAAGGGAGATTTTTTTTCACAGTAGTAGTGGTGAGGCACTGGTGCAGGTTGCTCGGAGAGATGGTGAGATGTTGAAAATCAGATTGAGTGCAGCTCTGAGTAACCTACTCTGGGAAAGAAGACACTCGGGGGAGACCTAATCGCTCTCTATAACTACCTGAAAGGAGGTTGTAGTGAGGTAGAGGTTGGTCTCTTCTCCCCCATAACTAGCTACAGGACTAGAGGGAATGGCCTGAAGTTGTGCTGGGGCTGGATACTAGGAAAAATTTTTTCTCATCAGGAGTGATCAGACTCTGGAACAGGCTTCCCAGGGAGGTGGTGGAGTCAGTCTCCCTGGAATTGTTCAAGAGAATTTTGGTATTTTACCAAGGGATATGGTTTAATAGGAAATATTGGTGGCAGGCGGACAGTTGGACTAGAGGTCTTTTCCAACTTAGGTGATTCTTTAATTCTGTACTTCTATCTAGCTGTGTTTGTTGCAGGGGAGTTGGATTACGTGACCTTTAAGTACTGTTTCTAACTCAAACAATTCTGTGGTTCTAAGATGTTTGCTTTCTGAAACTTGTTTTTCTTTCAGCTCTGTTTCACTGACTGGGGGAGGAGAGAAGAGTGGATTGTAGAATTGTAGAATTTTGAATTTTATCACAACTATGTAATAAAATACTTGGAGGATGAAAAAATCCTGATTTAATTTTTCTTATTTTCAGAAAGTTGCCACCAAATTTTTATTTCGGAAAATAATTCTTCTGTAGAAATGGATATTTAACAAAAGAAAAATTTGTTTATGTCTCAGTGACCCTGGTAAGAGGTGACTGGATTTGTGTTGTAATTGTTTTAGAATGGCACCTCACTAGTTCACTGTGTTTCTGTGGTATAATGTTTGAAGTTATGTAGGTCAAAGCTAGTAGTTCACGTTGGATGGAGTTAATCTTTGCACTGTTAATATGCCTTAACCTTATGTTAATTTGTCTGTAACTGAGAATGGATTGAAACAATTTGGTGATATAAATTATGAAACTTAGACCTGGATCCTTCATCACCAGCAAATATGTTGGTATCTATATAGATTAATTAATGTCATTAAGAAGTAATTTTTCTGTGTTTTGAAGTTTAAGACGTAATTTTTCAGATTCAAAGAAAACTATAAAATACACAACGATCTGTATCTTTGCCTTTTACACCCTAGTTTAATAAAAAAAAAAGATCCTACTAAGCATCTTGTGCTTGCCAAGGATCTCTCTCAAAAAAAAAAGTTGAAGCAGTAATTGCAACTCCTCCTTTATCCTATTTCCCATTCGTATTTCCATTCCATAATTCTTATCTCATGCTCTGTTCTTTCGGTAGCATTTCTCTGGTTGTATTGAACAAAATGTCTAACACATTTTAACTTGCATTTCAAATTAGAGGAAATAACAGAGGAAGTCAGATTGAAGCCATCTTTGTAAAGAAGTTTGAGGATTAGAGCAGAAATGGTGCGGCATTAGCAGCAGCGTGTCTGTGGCAGTCTCTTCTTTGCCCATTCCAGGCCCTAGACTGACTAACAGGTTTTTATAGTAACTGCATCTCTTCTCTGTAACTATTAGTAGTTGAAGGAAAATCTGTTACACAACTCCTACAGCTGCACTGGAGTGCAGCACTCATGTATCCTATAGAATTGTGCAGAATTAAAAATATGAAGACTTACAGTAGTTTCTTATGAAAAGTTCCCATATCCAGCCTGTTAACAGTCACAGTTTTGTTGTACTTATAGCCAGAAATTCTTTCTCCCACCTACCCATTATCTGTGAAGTGTAGATGCTTGTGAACTTCCATTTGATAGTTTATTCAAAATGATTGCCAGCTGAACTAGATGGTAGCTGCAAGAAATTAAAACCACATTAATACTTAAAGCTTGGTGACTTAAAGGACATCTGTGTGTGGTTGTCTACCAAATACTTCCAGCAAAGTGTAGTCTTCAAGTAGAAGTCCATTCGTTCCCATTCAGAATGAGTTTAGAGTGCATTTTAGGCATTTTGTTTAACCATAGCTTGTCAGTATTTGGAAGATTTATAGCAGATGGTTGACTCACTAAGTTAGTATCTCAGTGACAAAAGGAGCCGTTCCTCTCCAGTAATATGTAACCCAAGAGTTGTACAAATATCTGAAGCAGAGAAAGAATGATGGCAGACATATGTGGTAAACCGCAGAGGGATTGAAGGAAACCTTGCCCTGCCTTCTGAAATATCTCATCACCTTTGGGTAGGGCCTGTCCCTGTGACCATTTCATAATTCCTGCAGTTCTGTTTTATGTTTAGAATGCTAGCTTATGATTATCTGCATGCAGTTTTTTCCACTGTGTCCTTTATTCCCTCTAACCAACATTCTCCAATATACATATCCTTTTTCTAGGCTGTATATTATCTCCTTTAGGCTGTCTTAGAATCTTTCTGGTTGCAGTTCTTTCTGCTTCATATTGCATGTTGCTGTTTCTTCCCATACATAATACATCGTAACCATAGATACCATGCACAATTCAAACACGAATCTTCAAGGTTCCGCACTTTCTCTTGTAAATATTTTCATGTAAGAGTGATTATATTTCAGATGAAGGCTTTGATAGAATATTAGTTAAAAACACTGATTAAGAGAATTAAAACCACACGGACAGTGTGTGTCCATAAAAGCGCAGGATGAAGCTGAATGAGAGGCTCTGCGGTCCTACACGACAGCACAAAAAGCTCCTGGAAGTTATTTGACTTTTTTTGTATCAGTGATTTCTGAAGGCCTTATCCAAGGTCTGTTGCAATGAAGGGAATTCTGTCTGTCTATTCAGTTTACCTAGTAACATAGATCTTCTATAGTTCTACTTGTAGCTTCACGGTTTTGTTTGTAATTTGTAAAGGAGATATAAATGTGTAAACGAGATATAAATGTGCAGTCTTATTTTCCATTCCAAACATGGGAAACATTCAGGTTAACTTCTCTAGGGAAATGTTTTATAAGGATGTTTTAGAAGCAGAAGTTCTGTCACTCCATACAGCTATTAAAATCACTATACATTTTTAGGAGTAAATAAACTTAAGATTAAAACTGCATAATGGAGCACCCTTTTATCAAGGGCATATACCACACACCAGATGGAAAACAAACTGTGTTTACAACATTACAGCTATCGCCACTGACACTACTAGATCTACAATATGTTATAGCAGCAGCTCCATTAACCTTGCTAGTTCTGTTAGAGTTGCCTGGTAGTTTGCCCAATCTGTGTTTGTTGTCAGCAAATGGATCAAATTAGGGGATTTTCATTCTGTTTATTGACCTTTTCCCTTCTTCATCATCTGAGACTGTGGTTCATTCAAAATTGTTTCTCCTATTGCTCTATAAAATAATAACATTTCTGAATCTTTCTGATACTCTGTATGTAAATTATAATCTTTTACCTTAGACACAGAACTTAAGGAGAACATCTGATGACATGAGTGCTTTTTAAAAACCTACGTTCTTACTTAGATGAATACTGTTGGATGCAGTGTGACTTGCTGGAACTGTTGAATTTCACCCATACCAGAATATTTTACTTTTCCTCAAGGCAGGTTGGCACAGGTGTCTTTCACTTTCAAATAAATAAGATTAGAGTAGTAAAGATTGTTCTTAATGAACTCATGCTTGTGAGGGGCCAATGAGGAGGTTTGTACTTGATGAGTTGGTAGTAACTAGAAGGCTAATTCTGTTGTCCTTCCATGGACATATTCACTCCATGCTTGTGAAAGGATGCATAGTCTCTAACCTAAGTCCTGACTTATGAGTCTGTGCACTTTATGTTGTAATTACCTGATCAGTTCAATTCAGCAAAAGTCACTGCAGTTCTATGTGTTACTAGACGTTGTTCCCATCCTGTGTTTGTGCAACTGAAATTCACTTGTAGCCACAGGACAACCCCAGTCTGTCAACTAACAAAGCTGAAATGAAAATGGTTTAAGCTGTTATGCTTTTCAGCCTTTCTTACGTTGCATTCCTTACCTTGCCATGGGAGTGTAGGAATACTTCCTCCACAAATAAAAAAAACTGAGAACTTAGGACAAAGAGCAGAGCAAAGTCACTCCTCTCCCTAATAGTTCTTTCCAGATGAGTAACGAACTGATTGTGGACTAAGGAGTTGAATTATCTCAGAAAATATGGATGCCTCAGGAAGTCATTTTCAATTAGATGATTATTTGAAGTAAGATGTCCTCCTGATGCAACCTAAGCATCCTTGTTCTGTTTTTTCCTTGTCTGTTCAATTTGTTAATATTGTAAATGTATAGTAGGAAAATTATTTCAACCACTGATATAGCTGTAACCTGATGCTAGCTTTCTGCAACCTCCCTTCCACTTGTTCCTGTTGTGTGAGTAGTGCTGATCAGACCGTTTGGATTTAGATCAACAGTACTTGCCACAGTGAGCTGAATAACCTCCTGACCTTCAGTTCTATTGTGATACATGTTTCCTTTTCTCTGTGCTAAAAGCAACTTAAACTGAAGGGAAAATGAGGCCTGCTTCACAGTTTAGACAAGATTCAAGATATTACATTGGATATCAGGCACATTGAAATGGTGTTTTTTTATTCTGTATAAAATATGTCAAATGTAAAAGCCAGTTGTTTTGTCTCTACCCTTACAATCACCTGTGTCTTGCACACAAAGTTCAGATTGCTGTGTGAAGAGTTTTAAATGAGAAAAAGTAATGAACTAGTTGTTTTTTTTTGTTTCACCCCTCCATTCTGCCTAGAACATGTATCAATATATTGTGTCCTGCATAAGATAGCTAGAGTGAAACATGAATTCTGAGAGTTTAATCCAAATTTATTTCAAATCCAATTACTATATAAAACAGATTAGGAGTCCAGCAGTTGCAGTAGCAATGGTAGATAAGGGACTATTTCTCTACTAATGAATATTGTTTCTGTATCTTAATGCAAAGTTTGTTGCGTAGATTTTGAAGTTCTGCTGTGTAGGCTGAAGTCATCTGATAAATGTCCTTTCAGCTTGACAGTATTTTGGGTGAGCTTTAATGTGTGTGCCTTGGCATAGTAACTTAAGTGGTATAGTGTAATCACTCAAGAAAGAAAGTTGCGATACCATCTGATATCCGTAAACGTTAGTAGGGGGACAAAGTAGGAGTTAAATGAGGATGTACTGATTTATGAAGTTATCAGTTCACCATTCCAGTTGCATTTATTTATGTTACCAGGATTGATACTACCAAGAAATAAACTGTGACTGTATGCTTGCCTGGTTTTGGCAAGTAATAGCATTTGAGTTGTTGCTGATGTTGGTAGGAACTGATGCATAGCTGACAGGTGTATGTGAAGGTAATTTGAGAGCTCCCTTTATGCCCCAACTTCTTTTTTTCATAGATGGCATGATGCCTGTTTTGTGATCTGTACACCATAAACATAATCTTAATCTTTAATTTATAACTCATGTAGACCTCATGATCTTTCTATGGTGTGTCTGCAAAAGTATTCCTTATACTTAATCACATTTAGTACATGGATGTCCTTCTAACACCATAAAACCATGCCAAGAATGCTAAGTGTGTATGCAGTTTGTATTTGAGGCAAAACTCTTGAGATCACTATTGAAGTCATTCCAGTTTTGCCTGTTTGCCATTTGCTTAACAGACTTCTAAAGACTGCAATATGCTGGGAAAAGTCTTGTCCCTCAGTTGTTGTACGAAGTTAATCTTTGTATGATACATTCTAATGAAGGAAAATGTACCCTTTCCAAAGTAGCAGCACTGCCTGAGTTTGATGTGCTCTTGAGAATTAAAGACAAAGCGTTTAACAATTAGTTTTTATCTAGTCTTTCTTAATAAGAAAATAAAGTAAATTGATAACAAGCAAATGTTACTTGTATTTTTCACTTTATGGTTATTATCGGACTTAGTACATCTGATAAAGTACGTTTGATAAAGTAAGTCTGCTGTTTTTAACATTAGTTGTGTGCTTTTGTCTTCAATATTTTAACATCAGAATATTTCTTTCTACACTGAATGTTATTCTTTCATCTATCACAATTATTCCAAAAAATGTTTATTCCTGAAAATATTTCACGCATTTGCACGGTACATCTGCTATCTCCAGTATTTCTTTTGTGGTAACTTCTGGAATTGGCTTCTCTGCAAAACTGTCAAGCAGGTGAATCCACGCAGTTGTTGGAAACCTTCTTATGAACTGTCATATCTACCCTTAAAGAGCTACAACGTAAGGCTGAAATCCGGGATCTCCTGTCATAGCAGAGTTGGAATAATGCTTTTCAGGGTATCTGCTAATAGAAGAGGCCGTTTTCTAAAACAGCTTACATTATAATAAATGGTTTAAGAGAGGCACTGTTGAGCCATTATTCAATCAAGCTTGTTATAGACAGTTCTTTGTCTATAACAAGAGAACAGGGAAGTCCAAATTGATAGCCGAGTCCTACTGATACCACATTGTGTGTTCATTCCTTCATGTACTTCACCTGCAGTGTTTTTGAAAGACAAAATAGGGTGTAAGTTGGTGAGAAGGAGTGGATAGGAAGGACTTCTCTTTTTAACTGTTTGCACATAATGGGAGATAAGTTACCTTAAAGGTAGAATATATTTGTTTCTCTTTTTAATGGCACGAGGACATGCTTTTGGAGGATGTATTATGAACGGTGTTTATTTAGTGTGAGTAGGATTATAAAGGAACAAAAGGGAAGGAGAGGGAAAAAAAATGAGGTAAACTTGACAGCTACAGAACAGATAGCTGAGCTTCAGTGTAACTTGGAAGGTGTCAGCTGAGATAGAAAATGAGATCTTTTCTAACAGAGACTAACAGAGAAAAAGCTGGGTGAGAGAATTCATGAACAAATTAGTGGCTCTACTTGGTCCATATGGTTTGGTCCTGTAACTTTCTAAGTTTCCTACTCTTTTGGTCATACATCAGAACAGTAAGTTTCCCAGCAGTGTATTTGGTTTTACTTAGTGCTGTTGTAGTTGTGGTTGCAGGCATAGATCCACTCTTGCAAAAATGGCAATAATGTACTTACTTTGCTGGTGTCCTCTGCTGTTATTGCCAGTGTGAGTAGAAGATGGAATATTAAATAAGCAAATAAGAAAATTATTGGTCACCCAATAGCTGGAGCCTGTACTATATACAGAGATCTTATCCTTGTTTGTCTTTGTAACATATTGACTGTTACTGTAATTCTATCTTCATAGGATAACACTGGAATCTATTCACTTCTCAGTAAGTTAGACCTTCTCCTTAGAAAATTCATTGGTTCCAAGTGTATTATAAATACACTACTGCTGTATAGTTCAGAGTCATTCAGGTCTCAGTGGATGTTAATTTGTGCGAGATTTGTTACAACTTGTTATTCAATATATTTACCAATTATCTGAGTCTTTTAATTGCTAATCAGGATTGCATTTGGCGGAAGTGGATAGCAACAGGGGTGAATAAGGACATGGACATCACATTGCAATTTGACTTATTTAACCTTTCTAAATGTATATTTCTCTCTAGGAAGAAAAAGTGCATTGGGCACGTTTGGTGAATAAGGGAATGTATAATGGAATTTTTTGAATGAAAATATGTGGAGAGACCACACATCTGGTAGCAAAGGAAGTAACAGAACAGTGAATTCCAGAACTCACTGATGCTGTTTGTGGGTCCCCAGATGCTCTAATATGGATAGCTAAAGAATTTAAACATATCACAATAATGAATGTAAGAGTGAGAGTGAACCCTGAGCAGAAATGTCAGTAACAGTGTGTAAGGAGTGAGAAAAAGATCCTTAGAATAACATTAAAACTATTGCTATCTCATCTTGTTTCCAGCTTTCATACTTTCTTTAAAAATAAAACTGAAAATTGAAAAGTAAGAAAAGAGTTAAAAAAAAAAAAAAAAGCTGGTCTGAAAACATGCCTATTACGAGTATAAAGCAAAGGAAATGCTATTGTTATGGTGAGAAAGTTTCTACTCGTGTCTTGTAGAAAGAATAACATTTTCAGGAAATTGAAACAAATGATCTATCTTGTCATTAGGTTGCTGTACAAACTGTCTTTAGAAAGAATGCATTATAAGGTTCTGTTCCTGATGACATTTGTCAGTGGTGAACCTGAATTTTGGAGGAAAGAAAACAAATGTCAGTTGAGGGCAAGAGGAGGGGAAACATCCATGATAACTAGATGAGAAAAAGAGGGGCGCCTGTAGATGAGGACCTTGTCTGGGTGTGATGGTGATGTGGTTGGCAGTGATTTCCACTGTGCACAGCTTTGTGTTGCACCTATTATGATGCAATTAGTGTTGCTTAGTCAGGCATGTAGTATTCTGACTGTTTTTTAGGATTCCATACTTAGATTTTATTGGATAGTACTCACCAGGTGAAATACAGTTATTCATCGAGTTACGTCTGTTCTTTAATCCTAACTATGACATACTAAGTTAGGTGTAAGGGAAGGAGAGAAGGAGTTATTCTCACAGCGTGGCTGCTGCTTCCTACAAGAGCAATAAAACAGGATAGAATAACAGCCCCAGCAATACTGGGATTTGCAAGTGCAAGTCCATAAGAAAAGCAGCATGAAATCATCAGCATGAGACCAGTGAGCACAAAAGAAAGGCTTTGGAACAACAGGAGAGCTAGGTGTGAGCTTTAAGAACTGTAAGCAAAGTCAAAGTAGAGTATTCGTGTAGGTGATACTTAGCACTAAAATGACAGAGGAACCGAAAATAATCAGCAGCCCTTACCACTTTACCACTACCAGTGGAGTCAATGGCAGATGTATTCTGACCAGCATACAAGAGGAGTATTGCAGCTGTGTCTGCCATCCAGGGTGCCTTGCCCCCCCATTCAATGTCCTATCCTCCCCTACTGTGGGGGTAGATATAATTGAGGTTTGAGAAACAGGTTTTGTAATTTCTGTGCTTTTACAGTGTGACAATATTCCCATAACTGTATGAGGGCTAACACTACCACAGTTGTCAATATCAAAATGCTGGGCATAAGGCTAAGTTTTAGTGAAGAGGCTGATCACCATCTGCTGAAGATGCCATACCAATTGGAGTTTGTTTCTTGTAGCATCCTTTCTTTTTCCACCTAAGTAATGCTCCTTTTGGAGCGTGCCTGTGTCATCAGTTACAGTCTCTGATAATGAAATTCTGTGTGTATTAACCATTCTAAATATCATCTGTGCAACAGAGTGTATGTGGTGTTGACTATTTCAGACCACAGCACTTGCAGAATTCAAGCTCGTACCTGTTAGTGTATCACAGTAATGCACATCATGTAGTCCTGTAGCAGTCTGGCTGCTTCCATAGGCTGGCCAGACTGTCACGGAAGGAATGAACTGCAGTGGTATAGCTTGTGAGCTCAGTTAGCTGAGCTGACTCCATCCAATCTGCTTGGCTTTTTTTCCTATCCCATAAACAGGAGACTGATATTGTGTGGTCACACAGAAGATGTTATGAGACGAAGTGAAACTCTCATTCTTTGAAAGCTGGGTGATGAGAAGTGGAGTCCCCCTTAGTTACAGATTGTAGTGTTTAGAGAGATTGAACAATAGCAAAGTGTCGCTTTTAAGTTTTGGGTTTGTGTTTTTCTGCTGTGGAATCTTTTTTGGGTCTGTTTTATTGATGCTGTTAGTTTTAGCACTGCTAGTTGCTTTGAGTTTGAAGGAGCTGCCTGATGGCTTTGTCTTTGATTGAATATCCCCATGTGGAATAAATCCAAAGAAAACCCAATCCTTTAACTATGAAATCAGCACTTTTTCAATAGTGCTTGGAGTGAGATTTCTTCTATCAGATGAAGATCAAGGCAGACAGGAGAAATCTGACCAGCTCAATACTTATGCTTTAGAAAATGAGGGATTTTCCTTGCAAATTGGAATATTATTTCTTCATGGGAGGTCTTGCATATCTTAACTAGACAAACATGAGCTTTCTATTTAATTTAAACACAATCTTTCAGTTCCATAGGCTGCAATTCTTTTATACTTTGAAATTACATTTTCTTACAGTTGGAAAAATTCAAAGAAATTACAATACTCTATCTTCTTATTTTTTGGAAGATTTGAGTACTCATGTTCCTCTAAAAAGTCCATAATAATGAGTCTTTTTGAACCATAAATCAAATACATATTTAAAAAGTAAATTCCATAGGGCTGTCTCATTTCTATTTAGTTGTGCTTTATTACATCTGCAAGTCTGTACAAATTTTTGCAAGGCATTAACAAAGTACAGAGCCTTCCACAGAGGAGAACGAAGCTTGTGATTAGTGGTCCAAGGCACTTCTTTAAAATTATAATGGGAAAATATCTGGATTATTTTTGTGATTTCTTTGGTAGAAAAGTTCAATCTTTAAAATTAAAATGGAAGTGAGCATTTAGTTGTACTGAAATGCAGCTGGAGGTACAGCTGTATTTACAGGACACAGCTAATGACGACTTTGGCTTTTCATGACACTTCTTTGGTAGGCTTCTGAATGACCTTGTCAAAGTTAAAAGCTCATAACATTCATATTTTGTTTTTATGGCATTATGATTCTGCATAACAGTGCTAAAAACAAAAACACAGTATAATTATACTGTCAATCAAGCAGCCAGAAAAGGCATTTTCCACCAGTTTTGCACCTACTAAACTGTAAATAATTTATAAAATTAGAAGTCATGACTAAGTGGAGGCATTTTGGTGCTAGTGAAGCACTGGTCAAAGCTCTATTGTTTAAGTGACCCTTCACGCTGAGCTCTGGTAGCTTACATTTGTCCTGTGAATGTGAAAGTGGACTTTTGTTCTTGCATTGTTGCATGTGTACCTGAGAAAATATTAAGCTGTCAATAGAGCAGTGAACAGGTGTACAGTGTATGCTATAATGATGTTTTATTCATTTGAATTTCTAGCCCATTTAGTCTCATCCAATGAACAACAAAAGATATTTTCTTCATTATCTGCAATTAATGTAAATGTCAAATATTTGAATATATTATCACGCAGATAATTCAATACATGCGTTGATTTGTGGAGTATTTGCATTAAAGTGGCAATTACAACAAAACAAAAAAATACAACTTGAGACCACATGTTCTTGTCTGTTGTCCTGAGATGTTCAACTTGTTTCTCTGAGATCTATGGCTCTGTAAAGCAAGATCCTTAAGGCCTTTCCGTTCTCCATCGTTAATGCTTGTTTTGCATTCACTTTTAAACAAGGTTTATTGGATGTTTATTTTTTGTACTGTATTTATAATTTAGTTGACATATGTTAATCTTTCTTAATGGAGCTCTTCAGGGTGCAGGCTGCTGCAGACCTATCAAAAACTGCTTCTTGTTAGGTAGGATAGAGACAGTTAAGATAGTTATCAAATGATTATCCTTTCGGTAGCTCTTTCTCCTTGAATTTTCATTCTGCTTGCCCAAATATAATGTGTATGTGAATAATTCTCACCTTTTTTTAATGCTGTTTTTACAACTTAATTAAACTTTCCTGTAGTACACAGAACTGAAGCAAATTTTGTTGTGACTGTAATTATTCAAATCAACTTTCTGAATTTTTAGAGATTGCTTTGATTTATTCTACAGTGAACCAAATAACTATCCACCAAGATACTAAATAGTTAACAGTATCAATTAAAGCAGCAGAGGAGGGCCCTGAACTGCAGTGGTGGGAAATATTTTGAGGATACATGTGTGGAGCCATTTCTCCAAACTGAGGTCTTGTGTGATAAAGCTTTAATGCATCACAATCACTGAAAGTTTAATCCCACTCTGGTTTAAAATGCCAACTTCATGCTATTGCAGTGGGAAGCATGCAGCTGTGTCTGCACAACGAATACAGGAAGAAAATGTTATATAAATGTGTTCTTGTTACTACAGACTAAGAGACTTCTACAGTAAGTTCATAGTAAAAATGTTGATAATAGCTGAAAATTACTGTGTAAAAGTGTACAAATAAGCAGGTTGAAGGTGCGGGAAGATCAAGCAATTCATTGTATAATTTATAAAAGAATCCTCGTTAAAAGTGTTAACCAATCCAACAGCCTTTTTAGGCATGCAACTTATGAAATAATTTACTTGAAATATAAGGAAATACAGTAGGCAAAGTCAGGGATAGTGTACTGGAAATAATAAGGGCATCTTTATCTTGGAAGGATGCTTATGGACAGTATTTTAAGTTACAAAGAAGTTACATTCTCTAATGGCTTCCTCAAATTTTACTTTATGACAGATTAAAAGTACGAAGAATTGATATTTCTATCTACAGGCAACTCAGAATTACAGAGCAGAGAAAGCAGCTGGAAAAAAAACCTCTTTCCTTAATTCTCAGTGTTGTGTTTTTCCTTGGAAGTTTCACTTGGTCAGTTTCACTTTGGTTTTTGCACAAGTCATGTCTTCTAAGGTGTAGAACTTGCAAAGTCTGTCATGTCCTGGGTGCAGCCACAGCTACTGTGCTTGCTGTTGCTGTGTGGGAGTGAATGGTTTTAAGGCAGCTGCCCTGCTACGCTTTCCCTTCTCCATGTCTAGAAGTGCTTTCTACGATAAGAGTTACTGTATGACAGGAAAGCAAGAGCACTTCCTCTTCATGGTTGTTTTGAGTCACTCTTTTAATGATTTATCCCTTTCATCCACACTCTTCTCTGTCACTATCTTGGCATTTGTTCTGCTTTAGGTCAGGCAAGCACCTCAAGAGACTACTGTTGGAGTATGTCCTCCCTCTCCCCTTCCCTCTTAAAAAAATAAATAAAAATTAAAGAAGTGAAGCCCTTTCCTTCCTTTTTTTTTTTTCCTATATATATATGTATTTCTTTTAATGTCTTCCTTTTTAGCTTAATGTGAAATTCAAATCCAGGGCATTACATGACTCTATTTTAAATCTTTGTGGGGATTTTTTTTAATTTTATTTTTTTTATTTTTTGCACAAAATGAATTAATTGACCCTACCCTAATTGAAAATATTCCATGAGTTCTGAATGCTGTACTAGTTTTAAATGTCTCAAAGATTTTCTCAGATTATTTGGCATTTAGGGATGTGTGTATACACTTACTAATAAAATGAAAAGATTGCAGTAAATAACAGGAATTACATATCTTCCCATTTCATTTAAGTATTCATTCATAATGTATTTAACTAGAGCTTTTAGATTACTTCTGAAGACACCAAGGAAATTAATCTAAATTTCAAGCAGTCATTATAACTGATTTATATCATTGCATGGAGTGGGTAGTTGTGCTTATGTCATAGTTGTCATGTCTGTTCTTGCTCAGTGATGTAAATTTTACAGATTCATGGCTCAGGTTTCACCTGATAGTATACAAAGCTGATGGATGTCAAAACTTCAGCACGTGGCATTTAGCTGTTGTAATGGACTGTCTTCTCAGTGATATTTTTCATCTGGGTAATGAATGTGGTCAATTACCGATCTTCTATAGCATAATAGAGGGATGGAGATAAGAGGAAAGAAAGGCGAGCGTTCACAAGTAATCTGGGCGAAATTGTTAGTGTTCAAGAGTGTACGATAGCAGTGAGTATACAAAACAAAAATAAGAAAACCCTCTATAAAAATATGAGAAGCAAAGAGATTTAAAAAAAAAATCTTTCCTTTTGAAATGTCTCAAAAAATAGCAAGGAGTATCCAACTGTGTTTTAAGGGATCAATGAGGAACGTTGTTCCTGGCTATTACTTTTAATATCTCTCTCAGTAGATAATAATATTTGAGCCTCAGGCCAGATAATCATATACTCTGCCATCTGCATTAGTAATAATGCTTAGATGCAAGTGGCTAGTTTCATACTTCTTGCCATATTTGCAAGCATTCAGCATCATAGCAAAAATATATTTGAATAAGTATGTTTTATTTTGTATTCTTTTTTTTTCTGAGGTTATTTTAGAGCAACTGTACCTTAGTCTACATAGAGAGATAAACTAATCAGGACATTAAATCTGGAGCTCAAGGGCAAAAGAATTATGTGAGTAAAGACAGATAAGCTTGTGGAGCTATGACAGTTTTTAAAGGCATAATCTTTTAGACTTTTTTTTTAGTATTTGTTTATTATTATTATTTCTGGCCTACCCCTGAATATTCTGTGTTGAGATCATGGGAAGCAGGAAATTCAAATCTGAGGGAAACATATTTATATATATATAGAGAGAGCATATATATACATATATATATATATAATTGTTTTTCCAGTTCTTTTTTTTTCATCCAGATAAGTGTTGAATGACTTCTCAAAGAAATATGCCTCAACATATTTCTACTGCCTTCTACTCTACTGCAAGCCTAGCAGTCTGTTCAGTAAGCCTGCAAACTAGGACTGCTTTAGGGATGGCATTTGTCCCAGTGGATGTTCCAGGAGTTGAAAACAGTCAGGGAACAGTAAGACTGTCATTCTGGTTTACTGATTTATGACCACAGAAGCGCTAAGTTAAATCTGTGTAACAAGATAGCAATGATAATGATGACTAATAAAAAATGGGAACTTTGCCTAAGATCCAGAAGTGTGCTGTTGATGACTGTGACACCTTTAAGGAGGGGTAAATAACTAAATCTAGCACCACAGAGACAGTCCTTAAGCTCTCAGGTTTTGAATAGCTTATTTTTAAATAGATTTTCATTCTTCCATTTGTGAATCTTCTGTAGGCAGTTTGCATATATGAACGCATGGTTATGCAGGTAAACACATAAAGTGTAGGCAGATAGGTGTGCCTTTTTCTCCTTGAAAAAACACATCTATAGCAGGTGTTCTGTGTATAAAGTTGATACATGCTGCAACTCATTCTACTTTGTACTACTGAACAGGGGCTGGTTGCTGGAGGCTCAACCACTGTGCTGTTGGATACACACAGGGAAAAAACTTCACACGTTATCAGAGCCAACAGTGTTTGGGTTCATCTGGCTTTTTTTTGGTGCTTTGGGAAGACTATAAATGAAGAGTTAATTGAACAACAGCAAAATACGTATCAAGACAATCCCACAACCCATTTTTTGTTAATTGTTTCTTCTCTTAAGAGAACATTACCTCTCTCGCAGATGGTCAGAGTGATGCATTTGGGGAAATCAAGCAGCTTGGCTTTCTTCCTGGTCTCTCTGCTAAGTAACTGCACTGTTTAACCCCAGAAGTGTTACTTAACTTTGCTCCAGATACCATTTTAATC
Organism: Cyrtonyx montezumae; assembly: GCF_038088225.1. Classification (NCBI taxonomy): domain Eukaryota; kingdom Metazoa; phylum Chordata; class Aves; order Galliformes; family Odontophoridae; genus Cyrtonyx; species Cyrtonyx montezumae. Next base: position 5,388,961 of record NW_027071914.1, on the reverse strand, counting down.
AACAATACTAGGCTTCACAGTTGGAAAACTCCTTTTAAGGTCTCTGAACATAATTTTATTTTTCTTAGTGTTTTGAATGTTTGGAAACTGTCTGCCAGTGTTAAGTTTGGATAATTTCAAGTCAGTTGAGATAAGCTTACTAAAATATGACATGTAGGATGTTTAAGGAATCTTGCGAATCTCATAATTCTAGGAAGTGTTCTTGTACAGTTGTCTTCCAACTCAAACCAGCAGTGGGAAGGGATTTAATCCTGCCTCAGACATAGAAAGGAAGATATGTTAAACAGTTAAAGCACTGATGTAGAAACTAGATGATCTGACTTTCAAGTTACATTCCTTCTCTGAGACTGCCTCTGTGCTATGCTACACTGTGCACATGATGTTTTTTTCACATTTTCACATCATGTGGCCTTGAGACCTGAACATGTTAAAAATAGTGAGGTGTCCAACTGCTAGTATAAGGACTAGTTCACAAGCCCCAGGAAATACTTGGTGCACATCTGTGTGGTTGTGGTGGGTAAAGAGAAGCTCTGTACTTTCTGTGGTGCATGTTGCTCTCTGCTTTCATCAGTCAGAAGCATCTCAGTGCTCAGGGGGCTGGCAGAGAAGGGACATACCCATCTTGTTCACAGCAAGTTGGGAGTTGGGTGGAATAAAGGAGCTTGAAATCTAACCTATGCTTTTTGCTCTCCCTCTGTCATTTGGGAAGACTCAGAGTTGCAGTGCAGGTTGTACCAATACCATTCTTGTATCTGTTGTTTAATTCTGAAATTTAGAATACAAGTTATTCTTCATTCTGTGTAACCTGTATCTTGATTAACTTGGAAAATTTAGCTTTCTGTTGAGCGTCTTTATAAAAAAAAGATTTTGTACAAAATCTGCAGTTGGCTCAGTGGTTCCAACGAGAGAAGGGTCTTTAGATTCTTTGTTTTTCTTGATATGTGCCTTTATTCCTTTGGTCTGAGGAGCCATGAATTTGTTAAGTTGATTTGCATTTTTGGATTATGAATTTAGAATGATTTTTAATTGCTTTTGTAATCTCCAAATTATTTTCTTGTCAAGCTTATTCCTTTTTGCTACTTTTTGCCATGTACCTATTACTTAGTTGCAAATTGATTTTGTTCTTCCTTAAGCAATTTCTGAGGAAGATGTTTGGTAAACAAGTGCATTAGACTGGGAGACATCCAAATATGATGGAAAAGAGTTTCTAGCAAAACTAAAAAAACATAATTACTTTAGCCTAAAATTTAAAGCAAGCATATTAATCATGAGAATAGCAGATGCATATCTAAGCATGTCAATATCATATGCCAAGTCCCTCTTTTCCCCAGCTCATGCTAACTGATGTGTATTTTGAAACCAAGTCCTTCGGCCAGCATTTGCTTTGTGTATGTGACTGTTATGTTAATTCTGCTAGAAAGTGTATTATAAATTAAAGCCCTGAGCATTTGTACAGGAGGCATGTTTTATATGAAATGGGCCTAGTCTGAAGTTGCAAGGTGATTATGTTTCTGAAAACTTCACTTATTTTCATGAAAATGTCTAGGTTGGAAAAAACTTTCAAGATCACCAAGCCCAGCCATTAACCTGCCCTACTAAATCACATCTCTTAGTGCCACATTCACATCTGTTAAATACCACCACTGCTTCATTGAGCAGCTCATTCCAATGCTTGACCACAGTCTTCAAGAAGAAATTCTTCCTAATGTGAAATCTAAATGTTCTCTGAAAAGTGGCTGTTCCCAGGGATTTGCTTTGTGTTTTGGGAATATAATCAAAATTTTATTCATGACAGATAATTTTATTTGTTTATTCAAAAGAGAGAAAATACAACAACCATGCAAAATAATACAATAATGGAATACACTAGATAAATGCTTTAAAGTGGTTAAAAGAGTGGAAGCATGATAGGTACTTCCAAGGTTGATCTCTGTCTCTGTTCTGTAGGAGAATAATTATCTATGGAAAGCAGTTTTTTTTTTTAAAAAAAAAAAAAACCCTCTTCTTTTTCTTTAATTTCCTTTCTTGGAAATGGAGAGTTATAAGATGCAATTTGACCAGTTTAACTCCTGATTTCTTTTTTCAACAGAGCAGTGAACACAAGTCTGACATCTAAAGTTGCATGTAACTATCACTGGTCTGACCAGTCATTTGAAAGGAAAAGATCTGGTGCCTGAACACCACCCCCTCCACACTTCTCAACCAAAAAAAGAGAAGATGCTAATACTGATTGGCTTTGGGCTAGCTGGTAAAGGTTTACCTTGCACTTTGAGGTGTCTTAACAGGCTCTTTTGCTCTAAGTAAAGAATCTTAGGGCAAATAGGTTTTTCCATGGATACTGTATCTGAAGTTGCTTGTTGTGACAGTTTTCTTTGTGTTAGCTTTTTTTTGTCTCCAATGTTAGTTAAAAACAAACAGAAAAAAGTAAAAGCAGAACACAGAAAATCCTAAATTTAATTGTGGAACAAGAGTTTTTAGGGAAGCATTTTAGAACTTGACTTTTTTTTCCTTTTATACAGTGACTGAAATTTAATACAGTGATATCAGAACTCTTCCATACTTACACTTTTCCCTTTGAGTCAACTAGTTTATTCATTATTCTGTTTGCATCCCTGTCGCTGGTGGTAGATTTCATATTATTACTGAGATCTGCTTTAATTAAACATGTTTCTTCCCAGACACATGGGTGGTACTTACTTTTCTTATTGATATTATGAAGCTGCAACAGAGCTGATCCTTTTTGGTGACAGTGCCTTTTTCAGTACAATCTGTGTTCATGTAAGATGTACAGAAAACCATTCTGTCCTTACTTTGGAGGGAGCTTCTCTGATGTTTAAGATAAGTTGTGTTGAATTTTTGTTGTTGCTTTTTTTTATTATATCTTCTGCTATTCTGTACTTCAAATGCAGAGTTCCCTCAGAAAGGTGTTTGCTCTTCTCCCAGTCACTGCTTTTATGGAGATTGTTCCCTTTCTCGCTGTTTCTAGGTGATCTGGGCTTCCATGCTGCAGAATGCATTGCGTTTGGCTCCAAGCCCAGCATCTCAGCGTACTCCTCTTAATGGAGTTGAATTTTCCTGTCTCTGTCTGCTTTCCTCTTTGCCTTCTGCTTTTTAATCCAAGCAAGATTTTATTTGGATGATAAGCATGGCCAGGCCAGCCCTCTGCTTGCATGGTGAGAAATGTCATTTTCTTCCAACTCTGCTTAGCTTTCCTTCTGTGGAGCTGAGATTAAGTTAGTCTGATACTGTCACACTGCAACATGGACAGAAGTAGGGAGCTTAGGAAGGCAGAAAAAAAATAGTAATATTCTACCCAGAAAATTATTTTTATAGAAGATTTTCTTCAGATGAAACTATAAAAAAAATATATCTAAACCTAGGATTTAAATAATTCATCCAAAAATAATTTCTCTTATTTTTCATCAGTCAGTGAGCTTTTAGAGGAGCTGGATCTGTTTGTGTTCTCTAGAATTATCCTATTGTGTGCACTGGAGAACTCCAGTGGATGTCTGAGCGGACCTAAGGACACGGAATAGATGTGACACTGGGCTGGCTTTGCAAGCCTCAGTGGTAGGAGATGTGGTCTCACCAGGTTCACTGGAGGCAGCTTTCAGCATGAGTTGGAGGGATACAGCCTTGCTTGGATCCACACTGATGGACTGCAGGTTTTGAAAAATGTAAATACAGATTATACCTTTGTACGACACAAAGAAAGCAGCAAGCTCCTGTTGAGAAAAGTAATTTTTTTAAAAAAGTTAAGTGGCTCGGCAAGCTCTGTCACCTTGAAGCGCATTTAGGCCTAATTGTGTTAACTCTTCAAGTGTCTTCTGACGCACCATTAGTTTTCCAGAAAACTAAATTTCTAACATTTTGTACAAGTCAGTCTTACTCTCAAACTGTGCTTAGGTCTCCTTTACCAGCATTGGATGAAGCAACTGTTCTCGTATGCCATGTTATCGCCTCTAACAGTTGACAGCAGAGCTTTTTATGTTTGCTCTCTTTAATCTATTTGAGTACAGAGATCTAGTTTAGTGAAGGTGAGCTCTTTTTAAACTATTTAAAATAACCTGCGTGTTTCAGATTAAAAGAGGTTATGGAACACAGACAAGCAGTTCTCTGGCAAATATGAAGTACTGTTACTCTCTGATCTGGAGTGGCAAGGCAAGTGCATGTCCCACAGGAAAGGCTGCCTGCATGGCTGCTCATCTGTTAACACCTCCTTTGGCAATTATCCAGTGGTTGCTGGTGAAATAAATTGTATTTAAAAAACAGAGATTGTTATGAAAAAGAATCTTACAGAGAAGTGACCAGCATTGGAAGAAAAATAAATACAGATAGGTATTCTATAAAGAAAGACTATACAGAATGTAAATATTATTAAGGCACACAGTTATACAAAGGAATTGCCTGTTTCAGTAGATTAAAAATCTTTCTTGCTATAGACACAATCTTTGAATCTTATAGTTCTTATTTCAGAGTAGCTGTCGTGCTTTAACACGAGTTTATTTTGTAGTGAGCAATTCTGTTTGCTTCTAGTTTTCAGGAGTTCTCTCTTACAAAAGAAACAAAAGGGACAACTAAGCATTGATGACAGCTGGTGGTACCAACAGTTTCCTACATGCTCAGCCAAAAATTGCTCTCAGTATCCTTCTGTGTGTTAGTGGCTCTTTAGTGACTTATAAGTAGATGGCCAGGTGTGGGCAGAAGGATGGGAGATCCATCTCTGTTGATCAGTGCACAATAGCATGAAGCTTCATTTAGCTGTGCTAGTATAGGAATTTGTTGTATCATCCTCATATGCAGCTTTCTTAGTTTTGCATTTGTATCATGCGGAGTCTTAGAAGTTCTCCTTTTACTCAGCTTAGGGAGTGCTTCAAGTTTTGGCTGTGAGCAATAGCTTCTTCCAGTTTCCATGGCTAACCATTTTATCTGATGGGATAAACTGGAAGGACTGTGATCTCCAGAATCAAAAACAGTTCTGTGTCATTAAAAGCTTTAAAACAAAACTTATGGAGCTTAAAAAGCTGCAGGTTGGTAGTTACACAATTGTTTGTTCATTGTACTTTTGCTCTCATAGAGAAGTGACTTTCTCAAGTGGTTTCAGGACAGCACATTGACTTGTTATTTCATGAGAGTTTTCCAACTTTTTTTGTGTGCACTGATAGCTTTACTGTGGGAAATATGCATTTTTTTGGAAAAATAAGAAAAGCATAGCAATAACACATATAGAGTTTCTTTGTAGAAAATGATCACCGTCATTTTCAAAGTAGGAATAGTTGAGCTTTTTTTTTATGCTGAAATTCTTATTTTTCAAAGAATAGCATTCTTATAAGCAGAGGTTTACCAGACTTTTTTTTCTGTTGTGCCCTGAGAACACTGGAGTGGTAGGTAGACTGTATATGGATGAACAGTTTCTTATAGATACACTTCAGACTTCAATGTGGAAAGAAAACTCCTGAAAAAAAGCCAGAAAACATATGTAAATTCTCTTCCAACTGGTGATAGACAGAAGAGACTGAAGTGCCTTGTTCTTAGGACCTTGCTGGAAGTGGAAGGAATGTGTTCAGAGAATTAGGAATGGGGCTGGGATCTATTGCAGCTATTTCTCACTTGAACTGCAGAGGGTAATTGTTGGCTTAGACTGAGTTGCAACTCTGAGCCTTGAGTCTTGCTACGTACTTGTTCTTCTGTGGATTTGACTGCCCTGTGATGCTGCCTTGTGTTACCAAGGCTAGAGATCAAAAGATAATTTGGAAAACCAAGAGCTCTTGAATTTTCTTAAGGTTGAAGAAAAATAAAAGGGAGTTGTGCAAACATCTTGCTTTTTTTGCAGCATTTTTCTTTTTTGCAAGCACAGTACAAGATTTAGAAATAAATTTAACCCTCTAGGAGATGCATAGCAAAGCCATTTAGCCAGAATACAATAATGAATAAAATATGTAAAATCCTTTTTTGTAAACACAGATTTTAATTAGTAAAAAGGTCTGCTTCAGAGCCAGACCATTATTTCCAGGTCTGTACCCAGCCAGAGTTTTAATTGGTATGGAAAGAATCAAGAAGTTGGGATGATTTATTGGGATTAAAGAAAATAAAAAGGTAATGACTAGGCAGATGCAAAGAAAGTGGGTTTTGTCAGCTAGAGAAATAAAATTAATCCATCTGTTTGTTAGATGGATCACACACTTATATTACTTTTCAGAGCATTAAATAGTTATGCAAGAAAGTCTATTTAATATAGTAATAAATTTTGAATATGTGAAGTCTGTTTTGTTGGCACTTGATTCTATTTTTAATTCAGTTAACACAGTTTGTTCAACTACATTGGTGCATAAGTATTTTGGAGTATGTTTGTTTAAAAAAACATTTTCTTCCATATTGTGTTTTTGTCTTCCTTCACGTTTATTTTACCTTTTTCAGTTTCTCTTCTTTTTGTCACTCTGCTTCTTTTCCCGTTTCCCCTCTTACATTCTGTTCAGTCATATGATAGTAAATGTGTATGGATTCTTTTTGTTGTTGTTGTTATTGTTTAATTGTCGTTGTTGCCAATATGAATACATAGCCTTCTCTGGTTTATCACCATGATTTTAACTTAAATGATGTGATATTCTGCATTCTTCTACATTTAATTCCAGTGGTTTGGAAGTTTCTCTTAGGATGCTGGATGCTTAATTCTGATATTTAAGCTGTTTCTGAAGTTAATAAAAATTTAGACAGTTAAAAAGCTTCTATAATTCCTTAGCAGATATTTTATCTACTTTGTAGACTATTTGTGTCAATCTTTTTGCAGATTTACCATTACTAGTAACACTCATATGCTTCTTAGATGATGTGCTTTGCTTCCTATTTCAGGTCTCAGTAAAAAAAAAGTTCTGTTTTCTTCAGTGGTTGACAGAAAACAGTAACTGAAATGGGTGTGCATGTAGTGCACATTGGGTGGGGATAACTGAATGCTGGAGCAGTTGGTATGTCTTAAGCGTTTAGCTTGCAGCTTTTTCAATTAGTTGCTGCTCAGCTATTAAAGCTAAGAGCATTTCTAAGACAGAATGAAGATTAGTGTGATGTGAAGTGCTTTTTACATAGTGCTTCCTTATCTCTCTTGTTGGTATTGTTTTTGTTTTTAAGCTGCTATCTTCATTCATCATAGGCATTCAATAGCCTGCCACCATGGTGCATGTTTAATTTGGTAGCATGTGTTGTCAGCTCCTCCTTTCTGAGTAAAACCCTTCATTTGCAAACGTGGGCCAAATTCTGCATCTCTTAAGCCTGTTACTTCCTACCAGCATAAGAAAGCCCTTTCTGTAATGCATCTGATTGCTGGGATCATGGAGGTATTCAGCAGTCCTTTCAGTGCAATGCCAACCAGGTTAGATTAAACCACTTTCACCATAACTGGAAGCTAAAACTTGTCATTTAACTGATGAAGAGACAATGTGCAAGTGTATTCAGTGCTGTTCACTGTGTAGCAGCAGTAAGCTTTAGAAAAAATAAGGTAACAAGCATGTCACACAGCGCGATGCCTTTTGGCCTCTCTGTCACTGGAAATGGAGCGCTTCCCTGCTGTGCTCCAGTGTGGTTAGGGCTACTTACATTGCAAGGGTGGTTCTTTTGTACTGATACCAATAGAAAGTGCTAAGTAATGGAGTGAAGAAATACAGATCACAGACCCTATGTCAACCAAGCCTTCTCTCATGCTATCCTTGAATACAGAAGTGGAGTGGTTTTTGTTTGGTTTTGGTTTTCAGTTAGGAAACGAGAAGGTATGCTGTTAAATGCTCGTGTTCTATAGAAGGTGTGAACTTCACAGAAAGTTACTGAGTTGACTAACGTCATTGTGGCTCAAAGAGGTTAAAAAATTGAGACTTTCTGAACAAATAAAAGCAATTCTAATTAAAGAGATCAAAGAACAGGTGATTCTTGAGAGCAGTGTATGCACTATGGAAGGATATGCAGGTGGAATTATTAAAAATTATAAAGTTGCTTTGGTTACTGAATGTTTTATGAGAAATGGAAGAGGCTAATCTTACGATGTTATATGTGGGGAAGAGGGGAATTGTATATGGCTGTGTATTTTCTTCAGGGTGGTTTACAAATAGATACAAAAATGGCAGATCTATATTTATAAAGGGCACATCCAAGTTAAAAGGAAGTTTTGTTCATCTCTGGAAAGGATGTCTTAAATTATTTATCACGTTTTGGTTCTTGAAAGTACCAATGATTGCGTTTCTGCTGCCTTATCTATTTCTATACAACTGTACTCTGAAAAGCTGTAGCTAAAAGAAGGTGAACAAATTAAACTGTGCATGTCTTCTGCAAATAAACAAAACTTTGACCTATTAACCACGTACCTTAGGATTTTTTTGGAGAACCTTTCTGGTTTGTATAATGTAGATTTTCACTTAAGATCATCCAAGGGACAGCTCCTCAGGTGCTTTTCTTACAGTGAGTAAAACTGCATCATTTTATGTAAGCGACAGCAAATTTTATAAACGGCAGTGAATTATGTCTGTTTGCTTTTGTATGGTTTTCATTATGGACTAATCCATGACGGCAGATTCGGTCTGTCACGTGAAACTTGTGTTTCTCTTTTAGCTCTTACTTACTAAATTATGCTAGAAATATAGTGCAGGCTGGATAATCAGTTTGTATGCCACAGGAGATATGAAGACTGTAGGTGGTAGCAGTAGAAGATGTTTAAAACTTCCTTTTTGCTGACCCAAACCTACAGTGGCTAAAAAGATAAAACTTCTCAAAGAAAACTCCGTGCCATTAAATTGATATGTAGTGTTCCTCCAGAGGTTGGAATATCGAATGTCTGCTTGTGAGGGTTCGTCTTGTGGAGCAGAGTTGTGCTTTGTATTTGCATCCCTTTGCTGATATCATGACAAAATATATTCAGTTCCTATAATTTTACAGGAGACATTCAGTAAGCTGTAATACTGCTTGTATTGTCTTAATTCCTCCGGCAGTGTTTTCCTTTCTACCCATCTATCTCGTGGTACTTAAGAACTAGCTTCTGGTTTATCTTCATTTATGCCTGGATGACAAACTATAAATTCACCAGATAAGCTGCTCAGTACAGGGAAATTGCTGCCAGTTCCTTGTATGTACTCTGGCACAGGTTTTCCACACTGCCAAAGGAATCATTCAACTTTCCTTGTGCAGGAACTCGGGAGTGACCAGCTATTTCCTTCATCATGTGTAGAATTACACTATGTGATTGCACTGTTCTCACCCAGTGTATGAAGAGTGGATTTGGGAGGAACTGTGCTGGTGCTGAAGGAGGCAGCTGCTTCACCAGAAGGTGATGGTTCCCTTCTGCCCAGCCAGGGATGTGTCCTAGTAGCTGTGGTGACCAAGCTGGTGGAGGTGCTGGAGGTCTATGGTTTGTGTCTGGCTCCCTTAGTGGGATGGGACTTGAAATGTGTCTGCTCAAGGTAGACTGAGACCATGGTTGAAACTGGAGAGCCAGCTGGAGAGAAGGGACATAGGTAGATTTTGTTATTGAGTTCTTAACACCAGTCTTGAACTACAGGTATCTGTGGAGAGCAAGGACAAAGAGGAGGTGTTTCTTCTGCTTCATGTAGTTCTAGGAAACTGAGAACAGTGCAGATCAAATACCTTCAGATGAAGTCAATGTTCCATGTAATCTGCTCACAGAACTGTTTCCTAAGCCCGAGCACTTATGGGATGGTCTGTGTACTTCTGAAAGGAAGGACTGTGAAGTACTAGTGAAGGATGAGATTACTTCTGTGATAGTTCTCTGTTGTAATGGCTTTCCATTGTCACAGGGAGACCCCAGCGTCTTCATGAGTAGCAAAGTTCTCATCTACCATAGTGGAGACACAGCTTTATTTTAGAGATCTGTAATATGGAGACATGTTTTTTCATAAAAGACAAAAAACATATTCCACTACAGGTTTCCCTGTTAATTACCATTTTCAGGAGAGCTTTCTAAAATCATATTGCACCAGCATTACCACTTAGTAATATAATAAGCAACTAAATGGTACTGTAGGGTATTTCCTAACAAAAAAATCTGTTTGCCAGCTTCTGTCACAGCTATTTATATTCTTCTCCTTTTTTTGTTGCTTTAGTTTTTGTTTTTTCCCACTGGTCTTTAAGTACTGTGCTTTTCTGTTACACCTTCAAATTATAGTCAGTAAAATCGAGCACAGAGTTTTAAATGTTCTTCTACTCCTGCTATGCTTGCTGGATATACCATGTTCTGATCAGAGAGCGAAAGTGATGCCAGCTGTCTTGGCAGGCTTTTGTTAGCCAGGTGTGATTACATGGGGATTTAAATACTTTCTTTTTGAAAGATTGTATCTGGCCAGCATTAAATTGAGGGATGAGGTGCGAAATCATATGGAAATCTTCAACCACTTCTACTTTGATTCATTTGCATGCAAGATGGAAAAAAAACCCCACAAACTTTTGAAAGAAACAATAATTACTCAGTTTCAGCTACCTTTCGTGATAGATGGAAAAGGGAATGTATCTGAGAGGAACAAAGCCAGCATGTGTAATGATTACTTTTCCCTCACCCTCTTTTATTTTTTCAGTGTCTGGTTTCCAAAGTGTAGAATTTGAATTGTTAAAGAAACTAACCTTGTGTATTTGCAAAATAAGCAATGTTCCATGTGAATTCTCACCTCGTGTGAGCCCTTATCCCATCTGCAATCCTTCCCTTTTGCCTGTCCTTTCTTTCTCTTTCTATTGAGGAGCGTTAGAATCTACAATTCTGTCCTTACTCAATGGAGTAATCCACCTGGGGACATGAATATGGTTTTGAAGCATTTGGCCTTTAAATTGCAACTGCTGAGAGGAACAGCTTTTTGTAACTGTTTGTTGCTGTTTTGTTTTTAGTGTTATTGAATAAGTATGCTTTTCTAAGTATTAAGAACTATGCATTAGGAGTTATTATGAATGAGGCTATTCTACTTCAAGCATGTTGTCTTCTTGTTGTCTTATGTAACTTATAAGGATCTCCTTTTTCTTTTCTTTTTATATAATATAGTGAGATTAAGGACTCAATACAAATAAAGGGATTGTGGTGTGACGTAGAATTTGTTGCATTTATTAAAGTAGTCCAAACTCAAACTTTAAAAAATATCAATTTCAGATATTTAAGAGGATAAGTACCTAGTGAGGATTTAGGGTAAGGTTGATTGAGGAAGTAAATCTACTTTCTGAATGTCTACAAAGAAAAATCAAACGAGAAATTCAGTATCAAAAACATCAAAGACAATAATGCAGTTGCTTTCATCTCCAGTGTGTGCTTGCACTTCAAAGAAAAGCAAAATGCTCACCCTTCCGCCAGTACCCCCGAAGGAGGATGAGCCTATAGTTGAAGATAAGTCTTCATCACTTCTTTGAGAAAGAACAAGGAACGTAGAAGTAGAATTTTGCAGAGGAAAAAAAAAAAAAAACAGAAAAAAAAGGCAGCCGCACACTATTTCTTTCACCTTAATTATTATACTGTAGGAAATTTCCTGCTCTCAGTAATGTTATTCATTAAGATATGCAAATACTTATGCACCTCTCAGATCATGTTCTTCACTCAGACTTTTATTTCTTGTTTGAGTACTGAGGATAAGGCAGATTTGCTATAAAGTGATATTCTTCATACTAATTATTGCATATGCAAAAGGTGCTGATTATACACATCTGTACATGTACTTTTGCACTCTTGCATCTTCCTATCCCTTTTATCTTAGAATTGATGATTACTATTTTTAATTCTATAAAGTAATTTTTTATTATCAGTGATAGATATGTTCAGTTGCTCTGGCAGTGTGATGACAGAAAGAGAGGGGATCAGCTTACAACGCCTGCATAAACAATTTGCTGTGAAATCTGCAAATTTCCGGGCTGACCACGCCGTAGAAAATCACACATGTAATGATGCCCCAAATTTGGGTACCTGATTCAGCTATCTTGGTTGTCAGTAAAAATACAGTCCTAAAACAGTCCACAGAAATTAACAGGAATAAAAATGAGGGTATTTCCCTTATGTACTTGCTTTGGGGAATTTTATTTTTCAGGCAAAGGCTATTGCTAAAGATGAGCAGTAAGTTGAAAGCACAAAATTATCATAACTTTTATTTCTCTAAGTGAGAACAGGTTTAAAATGGTTGTTGAAATGAGTCTAAATCCAGTTTTGGCTTTTTCTCCATGCTGCTTTAGCTCCGTTTCAAAGCTATCACTGATCAGGAAGCTTGACAGCCACAGTGTTTGCAAATCCTCACCAATGAGCGGTAACAAGATTTAAAAGTGAAACCTCTGAACAGAGCCAGTTTGCTCAGTCAACTTTATAGATTCAGTTATTTAACCATCTGCATGCTAGACCTGCTATATTTTTTGTCTGTCGGATCTGAGTACTACAGGAGAGTACTCAGAGAGAGTCAGAGTTGAATATCATCACATAAAATAATTACCTGCTCCGTCACAGCTTTGTTTGTAACAGCAATCAGCTGAAGAGGGATTTGTAACACAGTAAATTTAACAGGTTTCTTTTAAATGAGGATCCACAGAAACAGGCATATTTGGAAGTCACTTTAATAGGGCAATGTCTTTGGCCTTTGTTTCTTTTTCTTTTGAGGCACTGAACAGACAAGAGGTTTAATCAGTTGGTGTTCATTCACGTGCTCCCTGCAGCATGCACGTGGCCTTGACTGAAGCCCTGTCCTCTGCTTGCCAGACCAGCAAGTCAGGCTGCCGATAAGATGGTGATTTTGAAGACTGAATTGCAGCAGAAAGAAGCACAGCAGGTCTTGCTGTGTCACATCGGAGCACTAGTAGATTTGTGTGGTATTTTGGCAATGAGAAATAAGTATGTTTTTCAGAAATTATTCCTCAGTTTGAGATCCAGGGAACTTCTGACAGTTTCAAGTATCAAAGCATTCACCAAACTGCAGTGCCATTTCTGAAATATGAGCTAAGGAACATAAATCGTACTGACAGACTCTTGTAGTCTCCTGCCATACTTCGTTGGACATTCTTGTGCAATTGCATAGATAGATTGGTATATTTAATATTTGTCTTTCTTATTAGGTGAACCATAATGACCAACTGTTACCGGTGTGAGTGTTTGCAACTGTTTTCAGAAAGGGAAGAAACATTATTTCCTTTTCCGCAGACTTGCTGCTTGTGGTAGCTTGCATTCTACTCAGCAGGCACAAGAAATCAGTAATTCAGTTTGTAGTCTGAAATTTTCTAGTCTCCATTGCGCAGGTGAGAGTATACAATGGCTTGGTTCAGATGCTGCGGCTTTGCTTCATTCCAGTTTAAATTATATTCTAGTTTGGGTAATATGGCAGCAGTCCATAATCAGGTGAATTATGGTAATTACGGTAAATGGGTGCAATTAGCTGGCAGATTGTCATGAGTTTGAGGTATTTGGAAACAGCACAGTTGTCAAGAATGACACTGAATGATGAGCAGCAGTAGAAATTTAATGGCACTTGTTATGTGTAACCGGTTTAAATGCAGTGTTATAAGAATGGATAGTTAAAGTTGTGATATACTACTTCTTAGTTATTTCAATGAGATTGCCTGGTATAAAGATTTCCAAATGTTTTGAAATTGAGAAATAACATGCTCTTAGTAGTATTTTTTCACATCTTCTGAACTAGTTCTGGGTCAGAATTGGTTGAATTGAAACCTAGAATTAAAAAAAAAAATTAAACCAAGTTCTTGATATCTTTGCTATTCAAAGATATATTCTATAGACTTTCTCTATTTTTTTTCTATTTTTTACACATATATTTTTATTGCATGTGTATATATAGACACACACAAACACATACACGCATACATACAAGGGCACCTCTGGAAGTGATGTCTCCTGTTTTATCATGTCAGCCCACAATGTCAGAAGCAAATGTTGGTGGGATGGCAGTAGAGTTTGAACCTTCCCACTAATAATCCATTATGCTTTGTTACTGCATGACAGATGGCAGCAGAGGGACAGTGAGACACAACAGCATTTGACATGGAAGAGTGAATGAAGCAAAGGTGTGGAACTGAATTCCTCCATGCAGAAAGCATTGTACCCACTGACATTACATTGCTGAACATTTAGGAAAACCAGATAGTGGATGTGAGCACGGTGAGGCACTAGGTGGTGCCTTTCACTAGTGGTGACAGAGACATGAAAGAAAAGACACGTTCTGCCATTCACATGTCGCACTATGAAATAATGAATGTTGCTTATTAGCTCACCTGCACAAACTGGCTAATGATGGTGACAGTGTTGAAAAGTACTTTTTTTTAATTTGAGAATTTGCCTTACCTAGTGTTATTGTGCTTTTTGTATTTGTTGTAGGTTCCATGGAAATAAGCTAGAGGCATTACTTTCAGAATGACCTATATATAAACATAACTCTTATGTGTGTATTAACTATGCATTTATCCAACTGTTTCATACATGTGTAATGAAATAGACATGTAGGTATATGTATATATTGTATAATAAATGTCTGTTGCTTACAGTTTTTGACTGTTCTGAGGATAGGTGAAACAGATTTGTTTTTCCTTAGTAGCAGCTTTCTTCATCTGTTACATACATGTACTACTCTTCTGGATATACTTTCTGAAACATAATGACATAGTTATGGCATGCTTCCTTCTTGTCTGTAGCAATTTGATGACAGTCTGTCAAGTCTGCTCTCAGTAATCTGAGTTTTCCAAAATGAAGTTTTCATCATCTTTTTTTTGACAGAAAAATTTACTATCATGCATCAGATCTTTTGCAAGAACTGTCAAAATTTGCTGGGTTTTTTTTTTCTTCAAGTAAAAGGAGAAAAACTATGATGCTTGTGTAGTCACAGAGCTCTCAAACTCACATGTATTTGTAAAATGTGTACAACTCTTTCCTTGAAAAGTTTTTGTAGTTGCTGTATTGCATCCAGAAAATAAACAAAACAAAGGCAGTTCAAGTCCAAAATAGTCTTCAAAGCCTGAGAGGAGAAGGCCCAAAATGTTGGGGGAATGAGGTCTGTTTTCCCAAAACGCTGTGGTTATCTGCAGCATGTAGGTTCAAGATGCTGTTCAGCAATTTCAGGTATGTTGAGTCCTCAGGTACAGAAGACAGCAGATAAACACACATTGGTCATCAGAAAGCCTCTGCTTCCTTGGAGAACTGATGTGGCTGAGAAAGGGATGAGGCATACTCCTGATTTCCTTTTCTGAAAACAACTTTCCACATAAAGGTTGTTTTTCTTAAATGAAATTGTCTCTACTGCCAACCACGAAGCATTGTTCTTTCATGAATATCTGAGGAGCTACATTTAGAAACAATGATAAAAGAAAGTGATGTTGAAGACACTAGTGTCTTCCTTCTAATTCACTGTTAAAATACTTCAGAGAAACACTGTTTTTTAGCTTATCTGTACATCGGTGTGCAAAAGAAACTACTGAACTTCAAATATGAATTCAAATTTCTGCCCTTTCAGTTAATATTTTATGCAATGAGTTTAAAAGAGAAAAAAGTTCAAACAAAAGCACTATAGCAGACATTTTTGCATAATCTTTTAGAGAGCTTTGCATGATGATTTGGAATTGGAACCTAAAATTTCACTCATTTCCTCTGTCTGTGTCACAACCATTACAATATTTGAACATTTTCTTTTTCCATGTGAATATTGAGTTGCTCTGGCCATTTAGTAATGTAAAACAGATGAAACCCTTTAAGGATTTACTGGCTGGCGCATAAGCTTTTATTCTAAAAAAATTAATCTCTTGAAAATGTTACACTATTGACAAAGTTGCTTGCAATAATTAAGAAATTTAAATGAGTCACTCACAAAGCTGTAACAATTGGGTATTATGTTTTCACTGGAAATAAGAATTTCAGATATTAAATGTTCATATTGTGGGATGAAAAAGTGCTTTGCGTCTTAAGAGTAGCTTATCTTTTAGTGGAATTAGCTTAAAACAATATGCATTGAATCTGATGTCTGATTCCTTATTAATATTCAGAGCTAGAAGCCACTGGGGTTTTCTCCCCTAGCTGAGAGACTGCGCCTGTGCCAAAGCTTTCAGACGATCAGGTCCCTTGGTCTGATGAGGAAGTACACAGAGGCATTTCATTTAGCTCTGTTGCTAATACAATTTCAAGATTATTTCAGAGGCATTAGTGATTTTATTTCTTTGAAATGTTGAGCACTAAAGGCCAAGTTCTTCTCTTAAATAAATAAAGATCAAAATTCTTGTTGACTCTATGCAGATCGGGGACTTTTCCATGGCTCCCATTGAAAGCAATGCAAGTCTCTTAGCAATTTTGCTTCAAGCAAAAAAGTTTAAACTCTTACCACTTCATTATGTGCTTTCAGATAAGTGCTCCTGATTACTTGAAACAAGGGGGCAAGGTCAGAAAATTTTTAAAATTACTCCAGCTTGCAGTCAGGAAAACTTCACATTTTCTTTTATCCTATTACACTGAAATAAAAAATGTTTTATCATAATACCTTCTTAATATTTTATTTTTGTCGGTAAAGTCCAGTGTCATTGATGAATCTTTTCTTTCCTGTCTCCTACACGTTTATCTGTAATACCTGCAATATGAATAATGGTGTTTACTATACTAAAAGGATTTAAAGAATATGAAATTAAATTATTCTTGTGCATACAGGTTTTGTGAAACTACTTTCATAGATCATGAGCTACTTTAGCAAAGGAACCCCAGCTAGGAATGTCTTTATTTGAAAAGAAAATTCATTTCCATTTATGTTAGTTGCTTTGCATCTTCACAGTGTATTTGTCTGTGAATTGCCATGGTAGGTGATATATGCTGTAATGAACAACTTAATGCAATAATTGAACTAGATTATTGTCTCACCTGCAAATTTTTATCAAGTTTGTTTTGTTGTTGGTGTTTGCAGTGTCAGTGCAATCCTTTATCCTTCCAGCAAAAGACCACCTGTGCCTTAAGTCTAGTTAGGTCGAGTTATTAGAGAGTAAAGTTACATCTCAAGAATGATACCATTATTTAAAGAAAGCGTGTGAAAAAGTCTTATAGAACAGCATAAATGCTTTTGAGCTGAATATTCAGTCAGTCATGGAAACCTTGTCTGGTTAGGATATTTTGACTGTGCCCTAGCAGAACGTAACTCTTCTGGATGAGTTTTAAATTGAAATCACATCAGTAAACTCAGAGAGTGGGAGCTGTGATGACATCTGGTCCTGGTGTTCTCGTCTTCCTGTTCAAGTCTTCTTCTTACGCTAATCAAAAACTTTTGGGGAGAATGGGTTTTGTACTAAATGAAGTAAGGACTCCATGCTTCTGTTTAAGTGTCTTCTTGTCAGTCTGAACATTTAATGTAGGCCTTATGTAAGTAGCAGTTTAAGTGAGGAGACTCTTCCTACAGTGCTTGTGCGCATCCACGTGATGGCTGCGATGGTTCCTCTGTAGATGTTAGCACACAGCCCTATCAGCAGGTGGCAATCTGCAAGTGCTTCTCATTTATTTGTTAAATCTGTTTATCTGTGCCAAGTTAAAATGTTCTTTAACTCAGATTTTAATTGTTGGTTTTATTTTGCTTTGTCTAAACTTACGGCATAACATTTCTGGGGAGAAAGCCCCTGCTCATAAGAACCCAAGGCATAGCTATTTATAGCAGTAGGTATTGCACAGAGCAATGTGTTGCCATCCAGCAGGTAGTCAAATCTGGCCTATCTGTATCAGAAAATATCTTTTTATTTGGTGGTTGAGTTGCTAGAAACAAGGAAACATTCGGATTTTTTTTATTTTCTATATTAGTATAACAGAATCTGGGGTTAAGAAAATGCATTTTGCTATGTCATAATGTAAGTACAGCAGTTTACAATTTTCCCATAGAAAGATTAAAACTCTTACACAGTTGTTACCTTGAAAGAACAAATATTTTAGCACTTGTATGCCGCAAAGTCAGCAAACAAAACAAATGTACTTTAGAATTTAACTGTGTTAGATGATGTTCTGCTGAAGTGTGAAAGATGGATTGTTAAGAAAAGCTTGAATTTTAAAAAGTAACCTTAAAATGATATTATTATTGCTATTTATTATCACTGTAAGACATAGCATGAAAATGTATGTGCAACCTTTGATAAGTCAGTTTGTCCTTTATATGGGAATAGCAATTGCTTGGTTTGTAGAACTCTACTCTTTTCTATTTGAATAATCCACTGCCTCTGCATGAATGCAGCAAAGTTAATGTTTAAATGTTTTTAAATAGCAGTTATATGACATTAAAAAAAGATATAATTAATGTCAGATATTAAGCAGTTATCGTGGCAGGTAACTGGGGTATGCATTCAAACAAACATTGCCTTCATTTGTGATTTTACTTGGTATTTTTTCACGTGTAGTAAACTGTGAATGAAAATAACCCATAAATACTCGGAATGTTTGTTTAGTTTGTTAGTGGACAGAGCAAATAGAACTATTGTTTTTTGGGGTTTCTTGTATATATCATTATAGTTAATACTATGATGCTTGGGCAACTGAAATAGTAATAGGTTGATGTTGATCTAGGGAAGACTGACTCTTTTAGACTTGAAATGTGAATTTCTCCTCTGCAGTGCAGTTTTGCATCGTATATTCTGTACTCATCCTGTAATCACTGCAAATGGAGTTGATAGGTAATGCTGTGTATAGACTTAGCAAGAGGTGTAGGTGTCATGGCTAAGAGAACAGCTGCATAAACCGTTTTCTGTTGTGCGGACAGACAATGGGCAATATTTACCATGATGCTTTGAAAGTATTTGTCCTCATCTTTGTGTCAGCTCTGTCTCATCCCTCTTGAAGAATGCAGGATTTAGGCACAGCAAAGTGAAGTGATGTGATTAAATGAGGGTTTAGAAAACTGTTGAAAACATTTACATTTATGATGCTAGCTAGAATTTGTTGTCATATTGGTGAAGAGCAAAACAAGAGTTAGATAAAATACTGATAGGTTCCCTTTTATTTACAGTCAGTCATGTAAGGCAGCAGATTTGAACGTGCCCAAGAATAATTTTCTGTTGCCCAATATTTCCCCACCATGTGTGTGCTGGATTTCCTGGAGGAGTGCAGCTCCCAGTGAAACCATTTGTTAAGGTGCCTGAATGGGAACTAAGCTCTTTTGGAAACTTGCGCCTTCTCTGTATACAAAGTTAATTATATCCTGTGGTTGTTTTTATTACCTACAATTTCTACAGCAATTGCAATACGATGGCATCATAATGTGAGGCTTAGGCAGAGACTCAGACCTTAGTCAGTGCTTTTGATCTCAAGTCCTCAAAGCACTTTACGAAAGAGGTCAATGTCTTTGTCCTAGTGGGGAAACAGAGCCTGTAATTGTGCAGGCAGCTGAGCCAATCTAATTAATCACTGCTTCCTGAAGTGGGAGCTCCTGCTCTCACCCCTCTTCCAGCCCCTGTTCCTTTGTTTGGCAGATTTAGCAGGAGGAAGAAAGAATTTCCCTCTGCATATCAGAGTGAAGTCAGTGGACTTCAGTTTGAGGAACAAGAGAAGGCACAAAGAGCTGGGGGCTGGGCAGGGCGGGTTACCCCATACTGCAGTATGGAGCCCAGAGAATTTAGTGTTGGTGAAATGCTTATGGGCCCACTTGGTACTAGTTAATCTAAAATATCCAGTAACTATTTCAGGAATAAAATCTACTCAACCAAATAGAGATTAAATTTTGTAGTTTATTGCCTGGAATTATTTTAATAACTAATAACCTTGTTTAGACATAAGATATTTCTTTGCTATCTGTGAATGTCATAAAATCGAAAGTAACTGGTAATGTTTGATTGTTCTTTATACAAAGACAGTTGAGGCAAGTCATGCAAGGAAACTACAAAACACAAAAGGCCTCTGTTTCTGCTATTCCCAGATACTTTTAGTGAGTTTGCCTTAGCCGAGGTTTTAATTTAGCATTAACAAAGGATTTTGTGATGTTTTATATGCTATAATCTAATATTCTGCCTGTGATTTCATTCAGAACGACTATACATTTAAATTTCGGTTTGGAAGCTAGATACCACAAGAGAATAGTCCTGGAAAAGTCTAAATTATCAGTTATGAGCTGATCTAAAACTTACAGTATTGAAACATCTTTTGAAATATGCATTAGAGAATCTTTAAAGAGATCATACAAAATTCATCAAAACCCATTTTTCAGAAGCATCTACTTTTTCATCAGGGTTTTACATGTCACTGTTTTTAGTTCCAAATTTTTGGGGCATTTACATACAAACAGAATTCTGTAAATGCACACGCACATGTAGACACCAGGAGGGATGACAGCTCATCTCTTACCAAGCTGTGTGTTAGAAAAGACAATGCAGCTGTTAAAGTTTGGAGTTTTGGAAAAAAAGCTCACAAATCTGAAGGAAGAAAATACTGTCTGGAGTTTATGTGTTGCACAATAAACAGTTTGTTCAGTTGCAGCCAGTATTTCATTAGCAACTGGGGCAGTGTCGCTAACGATCACCTAGACTCAATAGATACCTATATACTTTTTTACCTTGCTTGTATTTCCCATGTTTGAAACTAGTCCCTTGCCTGGGAATCCTGTACAAGAATAAGGCTGCTCCTCAAGACAAAGCCTTGAGAATGTAATATTATCTGATGATCTAAGTGTTGATTCTAATTTTAGTATTCATTTATCTGTTTTCCTCTTTCTACTGTTTTCCTCTTTCTAGTGTTTAACTTACTCTGTCTCTATATTCTGTCTAGCAATAAGTACACCTTGTAGAGTTACAAGCCCTAGGTGTTCCCATGTCTTCACTTCCCTTGCCTCTCACAAAACCACAGCCTTGATTCTCAGTCTTCTATGCCTGAATAGTCACCCCCTCAACTGTTAATATCATGCGCTGCATGGAGCAGGAGACACTTGGGCTGGTAGGTTATTAAGAGCTAAGCAGGAAACTGCACGTGAAACTGAATTCCTCGAGGAAGAGAAATAGAGCTATTTTACATACAGGAAGCATGCTAATCAGAAACAGAGGAAGAAGCCAAAACTTTCTCTGTCCACTTCTATCCACTCTCAGCCTGAGGATGACCCATCAGCTGAGCATATGTAATAAAACCCTATGCCTGCCTTACAAAGGTGGCCTAAGAGTGACCCGTGGTATAGTAATGATATCTTAAAAATTTCTTTAAACTTCATTTTGCAAATTGTGCTAATTAAACATCATTAACTTACAAAACTATCAAAAAATTTAGCTGCACAAAACTTGACAGGTTTTTGTCCAAGGGTCTCAGCGACTTTATATATGTTTAAATAAGTAAATAAACTTCTGCTAGAACATCCTTCACTAATTCATTGTCTCAGAGCGACCTGTGCAGCAGCCATACCAAACAGATACACCTTGCAGCATGCCTTGAAGGTAAGCAGATAATGAATTCTGTGACCAGCTCCTTTTTTTTCCAAATCACTGTAGAAGTTCTTTGACTCCTTCCATCCTGAGGCATTTAAAGAACTATCCAGTTAGCAATTAATCTTTTTACCATAATAAATTCCTTTCCACATGTAGATTTGGGTTTCTTGGCACATGTAATTTTTAAGTGAATGATGTATTTTAAGATCCCTGTCTAGTTGGAATTACAGGAGTTCTGTCTTCAGTCAGTTCTATATAGCATCAAGTGCAAACAGCCTATTTGTAACTAACAAACTAGGAAGATGCCTGAAAAGTTCTTAGTCTTGGCTTGATAAAATCTCTGGGGATTTTTTCGTGTTGCCCTTTTTCCTGAGGCTATAAGGAGGGAAGGTGTTTTCAGACAGAGTATTTTAGGTAACAGTAGCATTCTGTGGTGGGTGTCTGTATGCCACAGGGAGCTGATTGCCACCTTGCTGGCTTTGCCTTAGGAAGAGTAAGCGATTATTTTAGTACTAGCATCATTCTGAAGGATTGGAATGTATTTTACATTATTAGCCTTTCTTATTCCATTCGATTATTTGGTCAAAGTCAGGAGGTACAAGCTAATGGTTTTTACTTCTGTGCTTTGCCAGCCCCTACAACTGATGGCATGCCAGGTTCCATCCGAGCTGTCACTGGGTGAGCATGTTCCAGCTACATCCACCTGTTTATGCTCTGACTGCCAGAAGAGTGATTGCTTGTCAATCTGGCATCTCTACCAGCATTAAAGACACTTTTTTTTCTGGAGAAGGAAAGTGATTGGCATTTGTAGGCTCACAGTTGTGTGTTATGGCTTTTCGTAGACAACAGGACAGACACACTTAAGACAGTGTTCTGTTGAATGGCCTTCTTTCCCATGTTTTACTGGACACATGCATATTTTAAACCGTGCTTCTAAGTGTAAAAGCATCTCATCATAGCTGAAGATGCTCTGTGTTGCATTATCTGGCTAAGCCTGTTCAAAGCAATCAATTGCTGTCTTCTTTTCATCTTAATTTAACCTAATGCTCAGCTCACCACAAAAGTCTTTCATTGCATTTCTGATTTGTTTTCTTTTACTCAGATAGTAATGAATAAAAAACAGTAGCTGATAAGGAAAAGTTTGTGTCATCCTTGTTAATGAATTGATGTGTAGTGAGTGAAATATGCATGTTTCTTTTTTATTTTCTTTATTGTGTAAATCTGATGGAAAACAAAACCAAAGAAATAAAAAAAATTGGACGTGAGGGATTATCAGTCTACCACTGTGTTACAGGAACATTGTGATTTGATGCGAGCTGTCTTAATTTCTGTTTTCTATGGATTTTCTATTTTAAGAGACTCTTTCAAGTTATCTTACAGGTATCTGTAGACTATCTCTTTGCTTGGTTCTTGGGGAGATGCAGAGGCAGGAAATGATGTAGTATGCATATTGTAGGTTCTTATAATCAGGAACACAGTGAATTTCCCTGCACTGAGACAGGGCTAGTTAGGTAGCAGGAAGTGAAGGGACCTTTTATTCTATCCCTTAATTATTGGTATTAGGATTGAAAAAAAGAGTTTTATTGTCAGTAGTTCTGGTCATTGTTTGATTTCTCAACATGTAGGGCAAGCAGACAGATTGTATTTAGGAATATGAAGAGGTAAACTTTTAGTTATCCGTTCAGTGTGCCTGCATCAGTGACCCCTAGAGTGCAAGGGGGGAATGATAGAGATTTGGTTTGCCATGATCTGTTGCAGTTCCAGCACCTTATATCCATGTCTCTGTTATCCCCGTCACCAGTGCAACATGTGTCCGTGCTGCAGGAACTGCAGCTGTTGCACTGAGCTACAGCACTGTAGCTGTTGAAGTGTTCCATCTCATCTTGGGGGAACAGTTTGGAGCACACCACTCCATCTCTTGTGCTGTGCCATAGAGATGTTAGGCAAGTTTGTACCAGAGAGGAGCCCTCCTACACACTGGTGCAAATACAGTGTTTGAGATGCTGTTGTATTAAACCTGGCCTCTATACTGCCTTTATGTGCATACCCAGAGGAAAACTGTGTTACTGTGATGCAATGCTGGAAGGATCAAACAGTCTCCTAAGAATTGTTTGGCTTGTATGCTTTCAAATGTAGGGAAGTATTAAAATTTAATTACAATGGCACTGTTTTCTGCTAGACAATATTTTGAGCATATTAAAAAGACAAAAGCAAACAAACCAAAAAATTCCAACTAACTGCCATCATTTAAGGCCAGGAGTGGTAGCTAGGAAGGAAGAGGGAAGGCAAGCAATCTTATGCTGTGCAGAACAAGGCACAGAATCCAATTTATCTAAATAAAATAATCATCTTATTCAATTTGTAGTATATTGTAGTTGCTATTAACAAGAAGACTGCCTAATGAGCTGGAAGAGTTACAAACCATTCCTATATCTTGGCTATGCTGATACTCCGTGTCTAGGAGGGCAGGGCTGAGTCCCATATGTCTCAAGTCTGTGAATGCTTAAGTATATACTGCCTTTCAGACAGCTGTCTGTCACTGGAGTCTGTGGAATTGTCTTTAATGATCCTTGATCTTTACAAATGATACCCAGAGCATAGTTCCTCTCAGTTTCGTATATGCAATGAGAGTTCATCAGCACCACAAGACATTTGAGGAGTCTCATTTGCTTTGGGAAATTGATTTTGCATTTTTTTTTCTGCAGCTACGCGTAACATCGTTGATTTATTCATAAATGTCTTAGTTGCAACATTTTTTTTCTTTGGGGGATGTGGAGATGGCAGAGCTTGCTGAATCTGGGCCTCAGGAGGACAGGGATCAAAGGCTCTCTAATACAACTGCAGATGCTAAAGGATACACTGTGTAAGGGAAACCAGCTTCAGTGAGATGATGATGGCTCCAACAGCTGGCAGTGCCAAACTCAAACCCCAGCATACACCAGCAAGAAGGAATATGCAGCCGAAGTGACCTTAGAGCAGGAGGAATACATAGTGTGCACGTTGGTTATAGTGAGAAAGTACAGCAAGGCAGCAGCTGGAGAACTGTGACTCTGCATTACAGACCTGGGGGTGTGTCATGGTGTGCATTAACTTAGTTCACTGCTAATTTACTACATTTTGGAATAGAAGTATAAAATACATAGTTCATGTACACAGATGAAATAGGAATTATGGCATTTAGGTCATTTGAAAGGACAGAAAGTGAACTTTATGTGAACTACCATCACTAAATACTACAAACATGCCTATTGTCTCGTGTAATCGCCACACTACTGTTTCTGTTCTCTGATGAAATCAGATTTGTCCTTCAGGGTTTGCAGTGCCAATTATCTCAATAAAATATGAACAGCTGAATAAACTAACTGTGGAAAACTGCAATAAGTAATAGTAGGAATCCAGGGCACGGATAGGTCCATATGGAATCGTTGTATGCTAATATTTAAAAAGGTGTAGCAATATCTTACATCATCTTATCTGCTTCATATGTCTTGTTCAAACCTATGGAATTCAGTGACAGCGCTTGATATTAGGAAGATTAGTGACTAATTGATTAAAAATAGAGAAAGCATTTGCAGGCAAGTGAGCTATAGTTATAGTTACATTGAAACATCTTAAAGCATCTTTATAGATTGTTACAGACATATTTCCTAAAGAAGGATCTTGACTCTAAACAAGGAGCCCTGTGGTGATGGTTCACCTTATGGGGTCTTTGAAAGTGGAGCCAGCTGAATGGCGTGGAAGTTGTTCAGTTCGTCACTTGATAGGAGCTCAGCTTATCATTTGTGCAACGGCGACGTGAACACTGCTGCTGTGATTCAAGTCATGTTTCAGTGCCATCTTTAATAGTTGAATGACCTGCTGCTTTATTTACTTACACTTGGACACAAAAACACACAGGCAAAGCTTGAGGCATTAACCTTATGCAAACAGTATCCTGGCAGCTGCTATTTAGGAGCACGGCATTTGAAAATGGATAAAAATATTCAGACTGGACTGAAAAATAGGCATTTGCTGATGATGTGAAATACAGTCATGCTTTACTGGGATAAATTTACCTCTGCTGGGGGACAGACAAAACCTTGTTAGGGATTGTAGCATGTGTTTACTTCTTTTTAATCAAGAAATAACCTGCTACTTTTTTAATTTTTTCTTAAGTACAAAGCCATAGATTACCACCAACTGTAAGTGCTACCTACAAAATGATAAAAAATAAAAATCCCCAGAACTGTCAGACTTCGGAATTTAAAGGAGCGCAGTCTTATTTTTGCATCCAGATTTTCTAAATGTTTCCCGAATCTACGATTTTGATCTCTCATGTTTAATTGACATTTAGCATTTTTAGAACTTTCTGTTTCAACTTGTCTAGCATTTGTTGCAAGTTTGCTGTTTACTTCTGGAAGGTACTGCAGGAAACACTCCGCGGCCAGGCATGTTGACATACCCTACAAACACAAGAGTCAATTTAATCCTGATAGTTCTTGTAAACAAATAGCCAGTATCTAATCAGGAACTTCAGAGGATATTTCAAAGTCAGCTCCCTTACCTGTATACCTGTCTTAATAATACATGGAAATAGTGAGAGGAGAGCATTGCTGCAGTCACATTTTGTTATAACGGAGGCTTGCAGGGTGCCAAGCTGATGAGGTTGGAATTGGTAATGCTGTGTCATGTAGAGAAGCAACTAAGGGAGTATTTGTTTTCCAAGATTGCTTACAAAGGAACAAAATAACTCTTCTGAGCCATAGTTTCCTATCTTCTTCTGTATGTTATATAGTATCGTTGGTACAGGTACTGAAATGTGGTACTGAAATGTTTATGTTAATTTCTTATTAGATATGTTAGGAATATATTCATCCACAATTTTTTGTTGTTGTTGTTCTAAATTAAAAAAATAAAGTGTAATTGAAGGCAAATGCAGCTGTAGGTAAAGACAACATTTGATTAAAGTTACAGCATATTAGAGCTGTGTTGTTCAGAGAGAATATAAAATATTTTAAAAACGGATCTCATGTTCATTGTTCTGGTCCTGATCTTTACTCACAAGCATGAATACAGATGCACGAAATTACAAGGATTGCTCTCTAAATATTTTAAATAATTGAAGTAAGATCATTTAAATCAAACCACTGCTGGAAATACCTAGAAACAAATGGTTCAGTGTTTGGGTGTTTCTAGTTGTTCTGTTTTTCATTCATTACAGAATTTTATAATAAAGAGGTTTTCCCTCTTCCAGAGTCAAAATCTGTTATACAAATAAATGATTACATCATTTCTTCTCCCTGAGAGATTACATAATTTGACCAATTTTTCTGATTCCTCAGTCTGTGCTTGTGTTCTTGTGACAAGTAGATAGAGTAAGGATGTGGTTCAGTCCTTATTAGCATGAATCTGGAATTGTGCTGGATAGCAATAAATATTTACCAGTATCTACAGAACATTATCATCAACTCCAGAAAAATTTTTTTTCAAAGGCTATGAAATTTCATGTGTGGAAATTTCTTTTCACACAGAAATACAAGTTATGAATATGCAGATTCTGCTCATTTCAGAAATCTGGCTAGAAATTATTCCCAACAGGACATACAATCCTTGAAAGCAAACAGAAAAACATGGAAGCACCAGCTGAGTGTGAATGAATCAGATTTGGCCTGATTAGCATCAGAGATGAATCAAAGGTGGTTTTGTTAGGATGATAAAGAGTGGTTAATTGAAGATGACTCTAGAGATCCTCTAAGGATTTTTCTTAAGACTGTGTCTGGTTTGTAAAAACACCTATGCTGTTAAATTAATAAGTAGTTATCACTGGGGTATTTATTTATTAACCTTAAAGTTGAAGACTCCTTATCAGTTTTCTGCTGGTATCATTCTAAAGAGGCCTTACTAAATCTAACACTCTTCATTTTCCCTGCTGCAAAAATGGAGGTGCATGGCTGAGTGTGAACCTAAACCCACGTGTAATTCCTGTGTAAAATGCAGACTGCATGACTGCACTGATTTAAGTAGCTCATGTCTGCTGCTCTGATGCCGACTTGATTTTTTAGGGAAACTCACAGATCTTAAGTATGTGTTATCTGAACTCATCAAATATTTTATATAGAAGAAGGAAGAATTGATGTGAGTGACCATGAGAATTGTGTGCAAGCTAACTTGGGATACTGTGGCTGGGATTAGTAGAATTAATTCTGAGCCACGGGGTAAAGATGAGACATTCGTGTGTCTGTAATCCATAATTGTTTGTAATGAGGGGAAAGGAAGATTGAAGGAAATGATAGATGTTTTTATTTTAATCCATCCTTATAAGAAAGGGGTTAGGAGAGATCATTACTAATTCAAGTGGTGAAGATCGTTTAGGCTAAAGGCAACACCCATATGATTATGTGTTGTAACTCTACAGTATAAATACATTATTCAGGTAGTTAGTTAGGTCAAGTGATGGCAGAACCAAAATGAGAATGAACTCGATTGAGAAAGTCATTTTGATCACAAGCTTTCTTGCAAACATAATGCATGGAAGCAGAGGAATGAGGGTGTTGGTGTGAGCCACAGTTACACCTGGCAAACATGACTAATTTCAAAATTATGTTTCTTTAAGCTGTGTATACTTGAGTCCAAGGTTTGCACTGCTCTCAGGTAATCTGTGAACAAATAGAGATCTTTTTAAACAATTTACTGTATAAATAATATGAATCTGCCTCTTGCAAATTCTGAAAGATTACGGTTACTGTGGTATGAGCTACTCTGTTACAGAAGTCGTGGTGATCAGTGTACTCTGCTAGGGATGCAGAAGTACCAAGAAAATATTCCTCAGATAGTTTGAGTCATTGTTTCTCAGTGTGATAAAAATCAATATTTTTCCTTAAAAATTTTCAACACTCCTTACCTTTCATAGAGAGTAGGAAAAACGTGGTTTGCCAAAACATATTACTAAACACTGACCCCTTTTAATTTTACATAACTCTGAACCCTTTTAAATATGGATGTAATTTTAAAACATTCCCTTATACCTTTTCATTATCAAGATACATTTATGAACATTTATGGTCCTGTTTTTAACCCAGAATTACCTAATAAGTAATTTGTAAGGGGACTTTTTGAGGGTGTCCTCTCCACTTGGTACTTCTGGCTCAAAGTAAAATTGCACTTGCTATGACTTTCAGCAAAACAAGATGCCTTCTATTTAATTTCATTGAAATGTTTAGCTATGCTTCATTGTTACCACATTAGATAGCAAACACAAATCCAATAAAATGTAAACCTTGCTTTCATTTATTTGAAAGAAACTTGCTTGTTCAAAGTCTTTGAGATTATCTCTTTTAGAAAATAGTTCATTCTCAAAAGTAAGTAACCTTGGTCAACTTGAAACTCTGCTTTATCCTTTGAGATTTGATTGATTTTTTTAGTCCGCTTTCATGCAAATTGTGAAGGTTCTTCGTTCTGAGTTTGTTTATTTAGAGAAAAACAGATTGCTAACAGCAATTCCCTCTTTCCAGGGCAAAAACAAAATTAAAAACGAACACCTGTAGTACCTAATATTGCAGTGATATTCTTTGTATGTTAATTGATGCTTTTAGATTAGTGATAAATTTTGTTGTTCCAAGTATACATTCACTCTGAGAGCTGTCAATGTCATTTGAGAAGTTTAGATGGTACAGCTAACGATGTTTAACACCAGTATGTTTTTAGGTAATTCTTCAGTAATGGCTCCTTCAAAGTATTATGGGCAAGTCTGAGTGTGGCACTAACTGCAGCACAGAACTGGAAGGGCTAACTTATTTTTACTATCAGAAATCTTTCCAGTCACAAAATGCTGTGATTTTATTTGCTAAGAGATGCTGTTAGAATAATAGCAATATTGCATCTGTTTACAGGCATCTGAGTAACAGTCCTCGAGTCCTAAGTCACTTGAAACATGTGTTGGCCTTGATGCAATAATCCAGTCAAAGAGAGCTTCTGGTGCGGTGTTAGCAGGCCTGAAACATCACTTATGCTTTGTATCTTTGCAGGGGATGTTGACAAAAGCTTATTGATTATGTGTATGCTTAGGGTAGTGACTGAGGCCATGTGTTGAGTAGCCTTTTTTTCCTCCTTCTATCTTTTCATTTAGAGATTTGAGAGGACTAGAACCTTGAGGATCCTGCCTGGTCCACTGGGCCATGGTTAACCTTATTTATACATTCTCAGAGTCTCATTGTGAAGCACAAAGTGAAGTTCCTGCCTCAGTCCCAGAATCCCTTCTCCTATCATTATCAGACTCCAAACTATCAGTCCACCTCCTGCTTCTTAGCTCCCTACAGATGTTTAATGCCACAGTCTCACTGAAGCTTTCTCTTCTGTAAGCTAAAGAAGCCCTACTCCCCCAACCTTCCTTCTTAAGAGAGGTGTTCCAGCTTTCTGATCATCTTTCTGCCCCTCCCCTGCATCTGATTCAACAGCTCAGCATCCTTCCAGTGCTGCAGTTCCAGCCCCGTATGCAGTACTACAGATGGGGTCTAATGAGAGCAGAGGGGAACAATCACCTCCCTCTCCCTGCTGGCCAGGATACTGTTGGCTTCTTGTAGTGTGGCTTTGTACTGCTGGCTTGAGAAGTTTTTAATCCACAAACTTAAATCTCAAGTTCTTCCCCACAGCACTGCTTTCAAGGAGTTCTAGTCTGTTTGTGTTTGTGGGATTCTCCTGACCCAAGTGCAATGCTTTGTTGGCCTTGTCGAATGTCTTGAGGTTCACACTGGCCAACTTTTTAAGCCTTTCTGGGTCCCTCAGAATGTCCCCTTCCTTCTGTTATGTCAACCGTACCTCTCATCTTGGAGCACCGATTGCAAAACAGACCCTGAAGGGACTCCATCTGTTGACCACAACCCTCAGGTTGCAGCCATCCAATCAACACTTTATCCACAGAATAGTCCAGCCTTCAAATTGGTATTTCTCCAATTTAATGATGAGGTTCTGGTTTGGGACCATGTCATAGTCCTTGTCCTTCCTTGATCCACCCATGCTATCACTCCATCATATAAGGCCACCGGACTGGTCAGGCATGATCTGCACTTGGTGAAGCTGTCTCAGATCACCTCCTTGTCTCATGTGTGCTTTTCTCCTCCAGGGGGATCTCTTCTGTGATATTCCCAGGCACAGATGGGAGGCTTGCTGACCTGTAGTTCCCAGGGTCTTCCTACCTACCTTTCTTAAAAGTGAGAGTGATGTTTTCCTTTTTCCAGTTACCAGGCACTTCAACTGACAGCCACAGCTTTTCAAGTATGATGGAGAGTAGCTTGGCAATCACATCAGCTAGTTCCTTCAGGACTCTGTAATGCACATCATCCATCCCCATAGATCTACACACAGGCAAGTCACAGGTGGTGACTTGCTCTGCTCTTACAGTGCGAGACGTAACTCCTCTAACACCCACCTAGAGGCTCAGTGACATGAGAGATGCGAGATTACATCTGTAATCTGTAGATAATATGTATTTTAGTGAGCCTTTTAGCTATGCTGGTGCCTTCTAGTTTCCATAAAATGTAAAAGATTAACTCATTTGGGCCAAAAATTGCATATCTGTTATAGATTGTACATGCATAAATCCTGAAAGAATTTGTCACAAGTAACATCTTTGTGAAGTTTCTTGTAAAACTGATTGGAACAACAAGAAATGGGAAAATATCAGCACGTGAACATGTAGCAAAATTAAATGGGAAAAATCTTTTATTAAATAGTTTTTGTCTTTTTTTTTATTGGTTTGTTTGTTTGTTTTGTATAGAGTTATGCTCTGAAGAAATGCAAAATTGCTTTGGCCAGTGCAGAATGGAGGTTTTACCTTCAAGCTGTTCTATTGTCTAGACAAAAAAGCCACTTTTTCTGTGGTTCGGAAATAATAGAAAATTCCATAGATGAAGTCTTTTGTTTCCAGGTTAAACATGCTTTTTGACTGAAGCATTAATAACAAGCTTTTTGGTCTATCAGTCATTCTTGATAACTTTTTATTAGGTTCACCATAAGTGTTCCACCATTTTCTTCTGAACAAATGGGCATCTGATCCAATACACATCAAAATCTTTTTTAGTACTACTTTCCAAATGCATTATTTCAGATATTCTTTCTTAATGTAGCACAAAGCATTTTAGAAAGCATGAGTCATACTATTTAAAGTTGTAAGCATAAGAATACAGAAGCTGGTATAAAGCTGTTCTTTTTAATTGCTTCTTTTTATTTCTTTGAATTGCTGATGTAAAGTAAGGTTAGTGAATTAGTATTCTATAACAAATGCATTTTATTTGTTTTAGTGAAAGCATTCATAGTTCTGTATAGCAGTATGGA
Organism: Cyrtonyx montezumae; assembly: GCF_038088225.1. Classification (NCBI taxonomy): domain Eukaryota; kingdom Metazoa; phylum Chordata; class Aves; order Galliformes; family Odontophoridae; genus Cyrtonyx; species Cyrtonyx montezumae. The sequence goes on along the minus strand of NW_027071914.1, from coordinate 5,357,305 downwards.
ATACACACATTGTAATTGCTGAATTCAAACCTTTTTTTTTTAAATTTTACTTATTTATTTATTTTTATAAGTTAAAACCCTGAAGGAGTATCATTTTAGGTTGACTGAAATGTTTTGTTAACTGGTAGAAACTGACTTAAGCCTTCTCAAACAATAATAAATTACATTGCTTGGAGGAAACCAGAGTAAATAATCTGCTGTATTGCTATGCAGGTTACTGTTCTTTTGCCCCCATGATCTCAATAATAATAACAGTAATTGAATAAATGAAACAATTTCTCAGAGCATGTCTAATTACGTTGGATTTTATGTCTAGGAAAATTAAGATATAGTAGTACATCAGTGGAACTGAATCTGATACCACAAGGATAGTTTTGTTAGTATTGATCCCAGACTTGTTTGCAGTGGTTTGGTGTGATGGAAGAAATTGAATGAGTAAATCCGGATTAGCCCTGCTTGGCACTTCATATTTATTGGAGTGGTAAGCCACTCGAGTTGTAATTACTGGCTTGCTTTACAAATTACACCATTTTTACTTCTTGGAACTAGCACATTTCAGTGAGAGGGATGGAAAAATATGTTTTTTTTTACTATGTTTAATAGCATAGTTATTTGAATCCTTAACTTACATTTACAATAACATCAGTGATACCGTGCTCCTGCATAGTAGAACTATTTGGTGTTGTATTTACAAGAGGTAAATTTCATTGTCTTGTTGTCTCATTAGATATCTTTGAGAACACATCTGTGTCTCATTTGCTCCTTCCTGGCCTCCTGTAATTCTGAGAAAGTTTCAAATTTATTCTTAACCAGCCTTGTACTTCCACGTAACTAGAAGTCAGTGGGATTCTGTGTCCTTCATGGACTGATAGCTTCTAGTTTGAAAATGCTGTTATAAAACATATAGAGATAAATTTGGGAACCCATTGTGCTTTATATAAATGGATGTTAAATGTCAGAAATTGTAAAAATTTAGGACTCTGAAAATTGTGACATGTTTTTCCAATGACAGCCCAGTATTAAAATGCTTAAACTTACCAGCCTCACTTACTGGTCAGTTCTCACTGCCAGCTGGCTTCCTGCAGCAAGTCCTCTGATATATATACTTTTGAACTTTTTTTTCCTTTTTAAGTAATTGAGTAAGCAGCTATTTGTAAAAGCTATGCTGGCTAGTTTCTGCAAGCATTTCTTTTTTTTTTTTCATGTTAATTTCCTTATGATACCGTTGTGCAATAATTTTTTCATAGGTTATTTGTTTACAGTAAAATATAAATTTCTTATCTTCTGTCAGTGTATGCTTCATTTCAGTTTAGGTTTTATGATTCTTTATCTGTAGCTTTTCTGAACAGGAGAAGCTCATTAAAAGAGCATTTGATGATGAAGTAGCGCAAACTGTGACTAGTGCAATATTCAGTTGTAAGTTGTACAAGCTCTCCATTCAGAGCAAACCTTCTTATTATGTCCTGTTGGAACCTCCTGTGCTTGAATTCATGACCACTTTTCCTTGTTCTTGCACTGTGCAGAGTCTGGTGCTGCTTTTGTTGTGTTATAGTAGGGCTGGAAGACAGATACTTGATCTTCCCTAAGACTTATCCCCTGCTGGCTAAACAGGCCTGAGTCCCTCAGCATCTCCACATTGGTTGTATGGTCCTACTTTGCTCCAACAGTTTGTGAGAGATTTTCTTTAATCATGAAAATTTCCAAACTAAGAAAATCGTTTCCAATTAGCTTAGTTTTCAGATGGTTTACCATCAGATGCTTCAGAAAGAAAATACATGAAATAAAGATGACCTTTTGCTTGTAAGTCACTTGAAATTTCCCAGCAGGGTCATCCTGCTGGAGTGTAATGATCTGATGCTATCAGAATAGCAGAAGTCGAACACAAGGTTAGGTGGTTGTAGTGTTCACTTTTCCTTGTCATGCTGCTATGAAACTGCGCTGCCAGCTATCTTGGGCTTTTCATAAATGTACGAAAACATCAGAATACTGGTGTGTATATATAGCATGCAGCAAAGAGAATGAAAAAAGGAGACAGAATTCTGGAAAAAAGAAAATACATTTCCCATAATGGCACACAGCCGATACGATAGCTATCAACTTGAAACCAAACAAAATAAAATCCAAAGGAAAAGACATTATAATAGCATAACTACTTAGAAATTTGTAAAGAAATAAGTTTCTCAGAGGAAGATGTGAGTTATCTGAACTAAGCGTTTACTGAGAGCATTTTAGACTAAGCATTTTCGTAAATGAGTGTCTTTCACAAACGAAAAAGAATGGTTTGGGTATTGCATACACTGCATCTCAGATTTAATGTCTGTAAAGAGTTGGACACTTGTTTCAGTCATTCAGGTTTTGTGCTAAAGGAATCGATTATTCCCACACTTTGTTACAGTTCTAAAATTCTACTCTGGTCTGGTTTAAATGCTCATCAAGTAGTTCTAGTCCATTCTTTCATATATTGTTATACATTTATGTTTGCACTTACAAAAACTCAGACAACTGAGATTGAAATAGAGTTGCTTGACAACAACTACAACGTAATATACTAAAGCTTACTTTAGCATAGCTGCCATTTTTTTACAATATTGGGTCCTTTGTTCTTCTTAATATTACATGTTTACAACAGTCCAAGGTACAACCTGTAATGATTATGTGGAAAAATAAATAAATAAGAATGGTATTTTTTCTAACTGGTGATATGAAGATGTCAGATATTTAGAAATATCTGAAAAATTTAAAGCAATTTCTTGAGTAATACAGCATTCTTATGACTTTTTTCTGTAAAAAAAAAAAAAAGTATCAATTGGAATATTTTTTAAAATAATCAAATAAAAATTGAATTGGAAAGTAAATGTTCATGTTACTGATTTTTTTTTCATTTTCCAATTCTACTTTGGCAAAATTAAAAGAATTTCATACTGTATCTTCGTCTTGGTAGAATGAGATTTGTCAGTGACAATTTGTTGACGTTTTCTAATGTTTTTAGGAGAACAATTAAAATAGAAATCCATTTGTTGTTATTGTTAGTTATTATGGAATTTGTAGTAGTTCAGTACTGCATTGCAGAATTATTGCTATGTAATCTCTACTGTAATACAGAAGCAGTATTCTTCCAGGTATAGCACTTCATAGTTAGGTTGTCAGCTGTTGAAAAATAACAAGTTGGCAACAGTTTGAAAAAGGATGCTGAGCTGATAGACCGGTGGCAGAAAAAACTTGTGTTATTAAAAGCATGATATATGGGAGAAGAAAAGAGTGGGCAGAACAGCGTAACATGAAAAATGAATGGATGTTTCATTATAAAGGTCTTCCCTCTCGTTTCTGAACATACTGCTGTTTTGTAGTCCTCTGTGAATACTGAAAGTGGTTTGTTGGCTGCAGAAAACAGTGTCAGATGCATACACCTTTTTTAAGAAGAAATTGGTGTTGAAGACTATGGTAAATTTTCAAATTGCGGAGCTACACTAAATAAAATGTCTCTTTCTGAATAAATCAGCATTTTGTGCTATCGTCTGAATTTCTAATGTCATCATACAATATAATGTCGGTGCCTCTCCTGAGGCAGCCTCTTCAATTCTGCCTACACTTGAGGCTTAACGTGAGACCAGAAGCTCTTCCAAAGTCTAATATTCCCAGTGGAGCATTGCTGATTTTTAAGATGCTTAAGATTTTTAAGATGCTTTAGAGATAAACCTCTAGGTCTCATAGTTTTTCATTTGAACAAACTTCTTGGTGTTCAGGTATCAGATACAACTGGGAGAAGATTTTGTTTGATAGTTTTTACCTTGTAACCTTCCACAGAACAACAAAGGTAGGTCTTAATTCTATTTGATTTTAATTTTGTAGTTCATGTGACTGGTCCTGTTTGCACAACAGGTTTTCTCTACATTTGACTATTCCTTCTGTTACTAGAATAAGTTCAATATCCCATAATGATTAGTGGAACATAAAAACATAATCAGTGATTTGGTAAAATAATTTGCAAGATAGCTTTTTGAGAGTTGAATGATTGGCTTTTAATCTGATATTTTTATTCCCCCAAACTACTATGTTTTTCTGGAGCTTGTTCAGAACTGTTGAGAATATACTCTCTTCCTTTTTTATCCACCACCTTGACCTGTGTTTTCTACGTAATGTTATATGAAGGGATAATGAATATATGGAGTAATGTCATAAATGATGTCAATACTTTAAGCACTACTAAAGCTTGCACCACCTTTCCAGCTCTTTTGCGCTCCTCTCAGGGTAAGCAAGAAGCGAGCAATCCTCCGTGGGGCATTCAAATGTAGTGAGGAAAGATTGTGAAGAGCAAGAGACCCCTTAGCTAGGCATTTTCTAACCTGATGCTTCACCCTGATCATGACACCTTTTTAGCAAGAGCTATAGGCAACTGACCCTATATGAGGTCCATACAAATATTTTATGCTGACCAATAGTCCTTCACCTGTACCTCTAAGTGGCAAACATATTTATCTTCAAATAGTAGCTCATTATATATAATACTTTGTCTCTTGAAACAAACATTCATGCAGTGCTGAAAAGTAGCTTTTAAATGCTGTCATGGTATAGTCATGTTCCAAGATGCACGTGCTGTTTCTGAGTACAAAAATTTCAGATTCAAGAAAGTGTCTCCATACATTTGACACTCTCAAGAATTCTTTCCCCGTGTAAAAGTTTCTTGAAATCTTCAATCTTTAATTTCAGATTAACATCATTAATGGTTTGAAGGGACCTTTTTGTATACAGTTATCTGTTACTGAGAATGGATGTTTTCTGGCCTCATAAATTTTTGTTTTTGCCTAAAATGCGTAAAATATACCTGACAACTGATGCACAGAACAAAACGTTTAGATGAATGACTACTATTTATTAATTAGACTTCAGGACTCAGAATTAAATTTCATTCATGTTTTAAACCCTCTGCAGTACAGTTTTGAGCAGGGGCAAAGTGGTAGAAGGATATAGGAGAATGGAAAAAAAGAGTTATTTGAATGTATGCATGAAAACTGCATTTTTTTTCCTAGAAACATCATTCTTGCACTGTCAGGCTATGAAATGAACTTAATACGAAGTCTGTTTTAAAATTTAACCTTCCAAGAGAGAAAGAGAGGTAAATCTGAAAATGAAAGCATTTATCCTGGAATTAGGTAAGTTCTTCTTTTCAAGGCAAAATGCTTTCATTTTCAGTTTGCTGACTTGAAGTATATGGGGAAATCATTTCAGGTTCATTTAGAACTTGATTAAAAAGCAAACAAGCAAGCAAAATCCACCTTTCTTGAACTCAGAAGAAGCCTTTTTGAGCACTCCTTGGGGGAATCAGTAGGCTCAGCATTTCAGGGGCACTGGGTGTAATGCAGTGGAGCTGGGCAAGCAATCACTTTGAGAACAAGTTGGATTTTAAAGCTCAAAGAGTTAATGCCTACAGACAAGTGTAAATCCTGTATTTTCTCTCAGGTGACGAGCTAGATCAGACAGATCGTATGTGGAGATCTATTCTGGGTCCCACATTTAACTGTTTGGCAAAAAATTGCCTCCTTGGGAAGAGTCATGGAAATTGTATGAGTTATAAACAGAGAAATGAAGTGCTTAGAAAAACACTTAACTATGAGGTGATGATTGAAATTAAGTTCAGTCACAAAAATCTTCAGAATAACTCAGTGCTATGTTATGAATTGTCATTGATTCACATATATTCAGGCTATTATTTGTGTTGTAGGTGACTATTGTTGGTAAAGTTGTGTCATTAGTTCCAACTGGGGAATTGTTTTGTGGATAAATGCAAACATTGGCATGCCCGCATACTACAAACAAATGCTGATTTTTGCTGTGGACATTTAACTGTATGAGGGTTTAAAACTCTTGAATTCCAAGAAATTCGTTAACTGGTCAAAGTACGTAGAAATTCTTGTAGATCACTGTATCATTGTTACATACTTTATAAAGTTGCATCTTTACCATCCCTGAATAGCTTCTCTTTGCTGAGAACAGCGTTAAATGAATCAGATTGCAATTCAAAGTTGTCTGTGGTTAGAATCGTTACCAAAAGGTTTTCTATTGAATAGAATGCAGTTCAGTATTTAGATCACTTTGTTTCCAGTTCATTTATCTGGGCATTTCTCTTCACCTGTGTTTCCACCTGCTGGGAATGCTGATGTTGATATTTATAATGTGCTTTGAGATTTAGAGGTAGAAAACACTACCCAATAGGTTGGTCATGTTCAAATATTGACAGATTTGATAAATATTTTTGGTCTACACTGGATGGTTCGATAGTGATAGTGGCATTAGAGGACTAAAGGCAGGCTACAGATAGCATTTGTACCAGTATTGTGCTTAGTGTAAGGTTCCATTAAGTACTTTTGTTCATTTCTGAATATGAAATGTTTGCTTCTGAAAGATTCTGAGAAATTTAAACATTTATCTCCTTGCATCTTTTTTTAGCTGCATCTCAAGCCAATTCAAAAATCGAGAAAAAAGGATGTTAAGATGCAATTTATTTTCATTTCCATTCAAATAATGTTACGATCTTCAAGAAATTAATTAAAAAGGCCAAGTTTAAAATAAAAAAATAAAAATAAAAGTAATTGCATGAGCAATCACTTCCTCATTTTTTTTGTTATTAAGCTCTGGAAATTTAGATGTCCAGATTAGTTGTTAAATCTACTGAAAAAAGAATGATGTTCAGGAAAGAATCACTACTTGTTGTGATAATTTGGGAGATGGCTAATTTGAGTACAGTGTCAATTTTGTATATAAACAGAAGCAAATAATCAATATCATTTTTCAGAGTGCTTGCCTGTTCTTTTTGCTCTCATCTGAAGTATACTTTTTATTTTATTTTATTTTATTTTCCTATTTGGTTTCTGCAAACATTAAAAAAGAAAAGAAAAAAAAAAAAAGAGAGAGATGTGAACCACAGAAGTACAGGTCATCAAGAGGTTCTTCCAGGCTTTTGTCTGCTGTAGAATTTTGAATGAGTATTCAGATGTTTGCTCTCTTAATACTTGTCATTTAGTGTCTTCTGTCATGATGCCACTTTAGTTTCTACATCTCAGCTCATAGAGACTCATCTATGTTTGTTAAGGATCAGCACAGAATTTCCTTCATGACTACGTGCTGGAGAGTTCTCTATGTTTTCTACTTGTCTGGCAAACTTTCTAGGGATTTTGAGTCATTTGATAAGACTGTTCCTTTGAGATGAAATCATCACGCTTATTAGATTTGTGATCTAACAGAAAAACATTCTGCTGACCATCTGAATGAACTGCTGCTTTTCACACTGCGCTGACGTGGGAATAGCTTGATGTTACTTTGTCTGGCTGGTCCCTAAATACTTGTCTTAGAAGCAGATGTATTAAGATGGCATTAGGTTAAGTATTAGAAAAATCTGTTCTTTTCAAAGTTACAAATGTAATGTGCATCTTTTTTTTTTCCACTAAGAGCTGGGAAAAGTCTCCATAACACTTCTAATTAGTCAGTCAGTAATGCCCAGTTCTGTATGTACTGTTTTCTTTCCCGGTTCTTTTTTTTTCCAGCAGTACAACCCTGAGGAGTTTTGATTTTAAGATCTTCTGACTACAGCTTCAGAGCTTAATAGCCATCACCCTGTCTTTGTGCTCCTATATCACACTTTAGGGAAAGCTTCTGCAAGTTGCTTGCTGGCTCTGTTTGCAGTAGTCAGAGCCCTGGAGACGTCAGCATTTAAGTGTGCTTTGAAACTGCTGAAGTGTGTTGTTCCACCAGATTGGGTGGCCTACACAGCGACTCTAGTAACAAATGGCTCTGTTTTTTCTTAGTGGGGAAGTAATCGCACGCACATTGTGTTAAGGTTACCTTCTGATTGTTAGGCAGTAAATTCTGAAGAAAGTGTGCTGTTCTCTCGCTTCTCAAATGAAACATGAGTATAACCTGGAATGAACCTGTGTCTTATGTTTTTATTCATTGTTTGCTGACCCTGTGGTCAACTCTCTGTCACCATGATTAATCATTCAGGCTCCAGTTGTCCAAAAAGACAATCCAAGCCTCTTCTGCGAGAGAAAATGGGAGGGTAGAAGGAAATAAAACAAAGTATTAATGAAACAAAATGGGTTAATCTTTGACATGATAATTTATACTTAGGTTAGCAAACCAACAGGAGTGCTCTTGTATGTGGAATGATTAATAGCTGCTATAGTTGCATCTGTGACAAGTGATTAATAAAGTTTGTGATTAAAAAAAAATCTTTTTTTTTCCTAAGTGTGCAAATCTTGGAACTCCACTTCTGTCTGTGCAGTGGTTCAATTAAAAGGCAGACCTATTTCTAATTCAGATGTCTCTCACCATTACTCATGTAAATGTCTTAAAAATAGAGTTTACTTGATCTGTTAAGTACTAAAGAGTTGGCAAATCCAGCATGTCCCCAAAACACTTTCTGGATGTGGCTGTTTCTATAGGAACATGGAATTTACCAACATGGAATTTTTTTAACCTATAAAAATAATCTTCTGAAACTGTAAAAATTAGTTACCAGATGCAAACGACAGCTGCAAAATCCAGGTGTATTGCATAACTGGAAGAAAGACTTGCATTAAATGTCAAGCCTATCCAGATATGGCTGTAGTCTTTTTTTCTTCTTTTTTTAATTTTTTCTTTCCCAGATGTAACATTGTGCTACAAAAAGCTATGATATCTGAATGGAAATCACAGAGCTGTAATATGACAGCGTCATCCAACTACTACTTTTTAAATCCATATTTTCCCCTCCCTGAAAGCTAGCAGTTTTACACAAAAATTTCAAGAATCAAGCTATCTAACCATTTTTGTCACATTTGTATTTTAGCCCCCATGGCATCTGTGGTGGCTGCCTTCACAGTTTAAAATACAGTTTAATTTCTTTACCTTTTCTTCTAGTGCCTATTTAATGAGGAATAATGAGTAATCTTTGTTGACTTTCTGCTTACTGTCCATGATTTTGTAGGCTCATGTCCTTTCCAAGCTGAAAACGTTTGATCTCTTATTCTTTTCTCCCATAACATCTGTGGCACATTCCATTCTAACTCATCTCTTTTTTGAGACTGGGGAGCTAGTATGGTTGGAGGGCTAGGATAGATCCACCACAGATTAATAAAGCACTGTGATGACATCCTAGGATTTGTTTCCAATTTGTTTCTTAATAATTCCAGACATAATTTTTGGCTGCCCCAGAGTCCTGAACTGGAATTTGCAAAGCAACAACTGCAATGACTGCAGGCTGTCTAATTTAGTGGTTGTAGATGGTAATAGGTAATCTGAGATTGTGAGATGACCAATTTTACTTTTTTTTTAATGCTTTGTTCTTTATTAATTATACTGTAAAGTATTATTTAATAATTGCATTTCTCCTTCTGTAGTCTACTAGTTTTTCCTCTCTAGTTACTTCTACTGCTTATCAGGGAAAATTTAATCTAAAGGGCCTCATGGCTCCTCTTTTGTTTGTTGCAGTATGCAACCTTGCATTGTAAATTAACAAGCTTTTCACTTTTCTATGAATCTAATAAGGTTGAACTGATAGATTGGTGCAGGATCTACATGGAAGACCCTTTCTGGAAATATCTCTTCAGGAGATCATAATTTGTTGCAGTGATGCGAAGTGAGATTGGTTTTTCATGCACTTCAGCATCAAAGTGCAGAGAGTAAGCAATACTCTTAAGCGACAAAGTAAGTAAAGTAACAAAGTGTCATTGAGAAGTTTGTTTGAAAGCTAACAAATTACTCCTTCCTTTGTAGGCATTAATCAAATACGTGGGGAGAGAGCATCGTCTCTCTCATTAGTGGTAATGTAATTGCTAGCTTCAGGAAGAGTTTTTATGAGCAGTGTTTGTCTGATTTGTTTGTAAATGTGCTTGTGGGTGCTCTGAAACATTTTTTCTGAATATTTTTGAGCTGCAAAAAATAAGCTTTAATAAGAAAAGATACTTAATGCAACAGTAAACATACTTAATTTTGAGGCTTTCAGAAGTAGAAATTTGAAAACTAGTGATTACATTGAGAAAGAGAAATCTAAGAATGGGAAGTTATTGTCATTCTCAGTGTGTCCAGTTCTGAAGTTATCTTTGTTGCCTTTGAGGAGATCTCATTCTCATACCAAACCTCTCTCTTTCACAGATAATACTGAGTGAAACAAATAGCAAAATTGAGCTGAGTTTGTATTTTATCAGAAAATGAGTCTTCTAAGTTTAATCTCTATTTTCTCTCCTTTTTTTTTCCTGTCTACATAAGTCTGTCCCTAAAACAATATGCTTTCTGAGCCTGATTTATTTTGCAGAGTGAAATAGTAGTTTTTGTCAGCTTCAACATCTGAAAGATCTTACTTGGTCATTATTGTGATATGCTCTGGAGAAAAGAAAACAGAGACTGTGGTAGTTTGTATGTTGAAAATTCCAGAAAAGCTTATGCCACTGCATCTCATACTACTCCTGCCAGAAGGAGCCTCGCTCATTGTTCTTGCAGTAGGGTATCTTTAAGGAAATAGTGAACTGGCTGTAAGTCTCTGGGCTCTTTAAAGGTTATGGCCACTAACAGTGCTTACTGAAGAATTAAAGAGAGAAGGGTCCCTTAGTTTCCCTGTACTAGTAGCACTATCTGATTTACGGCAGTTATTCAGAGGATGAAACTTCCAGGATCATTCCTTTATTTCTAAAGAAATATTTGTCATTCTAGTTGCAGAGGCCATAGTATTTACGTTTAGCTGTTGATATTTTAATTAACAATTTAAGTATGTTGTTTGCCCTATCAGTTCAATGGGAGAAACTCTACAAATAAACAGCAGTTCCCTCTTGGACAATCACTCTGCAAATGAGCTTACTTTGTCAATAAAGCACATGCCTATCAGCCCCTCCAAGGCAGCAGGGAGCAAAGATGTTCATTTACTTAAGCGGTAGGTTATACTATTAGTGTGTGAGATTGCTGTTAATTAGGATATGTGCAGATGTCTCTGTGCTCCAGAGTCTGTAATATAAAACCTTTTAACATTAAGGCTATTAATGAAGTCAATAAATGGTTCTATTAGGAGGTTTTAACATTTACATTACTTTCTCTCTGTTTTGTTCTTATTTTTTGTAATAAAACAGTTGTCAAAATATAACCAAGGGTTATGCAGAAACAGTAAAGAGTTTTTTGCCTCAAATAGTCTGCAGGGGTTCTATTTACCAACATTTGTCCTGTAACTCCTGTTAGAGAATGCATCTGTAGTCAAGTTATGAATTATAAGTGACTTCTGTTTTTCCATTTCACATTCAGTTCAGTGTTTAAATATACTTTCCATATCACTTTGACTGGACGTAATTCAAGCATTTATTTAGTTTTCTAAATCCATCATAAATTATTTCACTTGTATTTCCTTGTAAATGAGGTTATGTAAGTATATATTTGAAAGTCCAGACTGTATGAATATTCATTTCTTATTTAAAATTTAAAACCAAACATCTATAGCAAATCTTACATTAATAACATTTGGGCTGTGCTTTGCTATTAGCTACGTATAACCTGTCTGACATCAGTAGCAGGGTCAATTCAAACTCTTGTCACAGTGAGCATGTCTTTTAAATATATAATCTAAAGCCATGTTTCTGTTTACATGGAAAAGATCCATTGGAGGAAAATGCTGTTTTACATTGAGAAATATTAGAGTTCTATGTGAACATTCATGCATTTCTTGAAAGCAGTGGATGCCTTGCATCTTAAATGTGGTACCATAACATGAGCTTCTTAACAGAAGTTAGCATTCTGCATTGTGTCATGCAGAAAGAAAGAAAGTTGGTGCAACTGGTATTTGGAATAGCAGAAGGGGCTCTTTTCTGAGCTCTTGGTGGACAAAAGGACTAAATGAGCTTGGAAATGCATTCCAGCACACTTTGCCTTTACTAAGACCCAAAGGAGAATATAGCATGCCCGGCTTTCAGCTCCACAGATGTCACTCTAGTAAAGAGTATGGTGAGGCATTTTTACTGTTACTGGTAAAATTAAATTCTCTTTTTTGGAGCTGAGAGTAAACCTTTAGATTTCCATTCTGTTTTACCAAATGCCACAGCAATACCACCCTCAATTTCAGCAGAAACAGCATGAAACATTAACATTCCAGAGGGCATGGGAGTTAACAACAGTGGATTTTTTTGACCTTTTAATCAGCTATTGTAGGATTGCTGGGCTTGGACTTGAACTTATTTCAGGGTTTCTAAATTGTCACGAATACATTAAGAACAATGAAAATGCAGTAAGGGACTTTTTATTAAGTGCAAGAATCAAAAGTAAATCAACCAGAGGATCAACAACAAAATTTCCAAACCATCACAAATAGAATGATAAGTGCAATCTTTTGTGCTGCAAATATAAATATCAGTTAGAAAGGACAGGGATTTGAGACCTTGTCTTGCAGCAGTCCCACAGCTTGGGGATTTTCTGGGTTTACATGTGTAACCTAGTACACACAGAATAAAACTCTTGGTAAAGTTCATTATTTGTAGCAAGCATCTGACAGTTGCTATGCTGGGACACAGGTATGTGTCAGCTCAGTGCATCCTCTTTCAGAGTGGTTTTGAGATGTGTCACTGGACCAGATTTCTCTGAGAAGTTGCTGGGCGGTGCTAGTTGTAATGGAGCTCTTTGGAAACTTCATGCCAGTCCCAGGTATAGTAGCAGATGTGTTTGTAGAGGAATTTTCTAGACATCAACAGTTTTGCTGAGCTTGTACTTCAGCTGAGCTGTTGAAAAAGTGCTGGAGAGAACTTCAAAGCGGTATTGTAGAATTTGGAAGATAAATGAGCTGAGAAAGAAGGACTGAATTTCAGAAGACAACCAAGAACATCAAAGATGCCCTGAATTAGAGTTAAAACTTGCTCCCTTAGATCTTCTGTTGAGACTCACTGTCTGGAAATTGCAAAACATGATGAGGGTGAGAAAAAGAACTTGAAAATTTTCATAGAAATATAGTATGCCATCAGTACACTCAAAGGCCTTTTTTGATATTTATTTTACATCTGTACTCATGGCCATTTCATTTCCACAAGACAACGTTTTCCAAGGCTCATCTTCTGAAATTGTAGTTGTTTATGTTTTTATTGATATTTTAAGTCAAAAGAGTTAATTTACTTACAAACTTCATACCTAATTGAACTCAGCTGCTAGTGAAGTACAGGGTGATAAAGTAGGTCATTTCTGAAAAATCTTTTCAGTATGTGTGTTTTTACCAAGTAGATTGGTCTTAGTTTCCCATACCGAAATGCTACATAGTAAATGGAGGTAGCATGAATTATAAAGGAGTCCTAGATTACGTTCTGTAGAAAATCCAGCAATACCTGTACATGCAATTATAGTGCTGGCTTATTTGTCTCTGTGCCAATACATGTAGCAGGGGAATAAACAAGGAGTTAGAGCTCTCTGTGCACTGGCAGGGCTGTTATCTTAGTGATATCACAAATACACGGTGATATGGCTCCTGTGGCTGGAATGTTGCAGTGAAAGGACACAGATACTTCAAGAAGGATAGGCAGAAGAGATAAGGAGGAGTTGTGTCGATGCCATTGACCAGCTGGAGTGCATGGAGCTCAGCCTGGGGATGGATGTGGAGCTGATCCAGAGGATCAGGATTAAAGGGAGGGCAGAGATAAGTGACACTGTAGGGAGGGGGGCTGCTACAGGCCATAGAACCACGATGTCCAAGCAATTGATACCCTCTGCAAGCATATTGTAGCAGTCTTGGATTCAAAAGTCCTTGTCCTCAAGGGGGACTTCAACCACCTTGATATCTGTTGCTGGGACAACAAAGAAGAGCATAAGCAGTTGAGTTTCAGTTTCATAACCAGTCAGTTTTAGCCTTGTGCCTAACAAGGTCATGGAGCAGATCTTCCTGAAAACTATGTTAACGCATGTGGAAAACAAGGAGATGACTGATGACAGCCAACATGGCTTCACTAAGGACAAATTATGCCTGACAAATTTGGTGGCCTTCTGCAATGGAGTTGCAGCATTGGTGATCAACTAAAGAACAAGCTGACATTAATAGTCTAATTAATAGTCTGGACTTGTGCAAAATGTTTGATATCATACAGCACAATGTTCTTGTCTCTAAATTGGAGAGACATGGATTTGATAGTTCAGCTACTTGTTGGATCAGGAGTTGCCTGGATAATCACACACAAAGACTTGCAGTCACCTTCTTTATGTCCAGGTAAGGAGCAGTGGTATTCTTTTGGGACTGTTATTGGGACCAGCACAAGTTAATCTTTGTCTACCTCAAACTATTCTATGATTCTGTGGTCATAATCTTTTAGTAAGTGTTTATCAAATACTTTCCGTGGAGAAATTATTTTTGCATGGATCAGTGAAGTGGGCAGTATCTGCCTTAAGGTTTTCTCTACTTTTTGCAGAAGATGCAGGGACTTTTCTGACAAGCATGATGAGAGAACAGATTACTGGTAACTGTTCTTATGTATGTTACAAAAAAAAAATGTATTCTTTGTTAAAATATCTGAACAGACAGAATTTTTGTGTTTTTCAGGATATTATTGACAGTGGCAAAGTCAAGCAGTAAACTTTCTAGGGAAAGTAGCTTTGTGCATTCTAACAGTAAATAAACTCTGCTTTCATTATGAGATGAGAATTATACTTTATTCAAAAACTAATTTTTTTAGTTCCTCAATGAGTATCCACGATCAATGAGCAGTGTTTCCACTGAGAAAAGGTTTCTCACTGCAAAACTATGAAAAAAAAATGGCCTTAGAAATTAAATACCATTCCCAACACTTGTACAGCACAACTATATGGATGAGGGATGATCCATTGTCTACTTAATTATTTTCAATGTAGCCATTTAGCTTGATTATAAATGTTTGTACTAAGCACAAATTGTTTGAACTTTGACAGTATATTTGCAGCTTATAATTTTATCTTTGAAAAACTGCCATCTGTATGCAAATATAAGGGAAATGAGAACATTTGCTCCTATGCAGTCTCGTAATTCAGCTCTTGTATTTTCCAAGAAAAGTATGCTATAGACAAGACAGCATTTGGTCTTGAAAGCTATGTAACCAAGTTTTCAATCACTTCCCTCTCATCTGCCAAAATAGCTTCAGAATTGCAGGAGATACTTCATTTTCTCAGTTTGGAATATACGGGAATGTAGAGGCAAATCCTCTCAAAAAATGTGTGTCTATCTTTCTGCTTAAATGATCTTAATATACTTTCCAAATGTACAAAATCTTCTTTGAATATAGACCAATTGTGTATTTGCTTTTTCTTCAAGTGGATTTTTTTGTTGTTTTTGTCTTTATTTATACAGCATCTGATGACTCCCCATCCTTAGAGCAGTGCATACTGCTTTTGCTTTTTGGAAGTCAGAGGAAATGTAGAGAGAACTGATTAAAAAAAAAAACAGGGAGAATAAAACTGATCTGTAAACCATTGGCATTGACTCAGCTGGTGTAGTTTGTTAGCTGAGTACATGTTCCTGTAGAATATCAAGAATGTAAATCTGTATTTCATGAGACATGAGGGAGTTGAGTCCCTGGTCACTGTGGTGTAGAAATTGATGCAGAAAGGGCAAAAGGATCTTTTGAATAATTATACAGGTCCTATTTTTTCTGTTTTCTCAAGAAAGAGAGGCAGGAACAGTCTTGTAGCTTCTAGAAAACTGACTTAGAAGCTCTGAGTTCCTAATGGAGACTAGTTATTGATTTCATACAGAAATTATTGCAAGTACAAGTAAGATACAGAAGCAAAATGTATTCTAGGAAGCACTGATCAAATCCATACCAAATCCCTGGCAACATATATTTCTAAGATTCTGTTTTATCTCCTAGATCCTACGTGATGTATTGGCCTTCATGTGGCTGTGATAGTTGTAATATTTAAGCTTCTTTCACATGCATCAATGACTTTGCTTTTTTGAGATATTTTTCCCTTATTATTGTATGCTATTAAAGAGATGCAAATTAATGTTATATTATCCAAATTGTGATGTATGTAATTCACTGTCTTAGATTTCTTCTATGACTGACCAGTCCCTTATGATTACCTGTGATAATTTTTTAGCCCTTAGGTCAGCAACTTTATTGAGCAAACATCAGATTTTAAAAGTCATTGTGAATTCTCTGCTTGATTTGTGGCTTGCTAGCTGGTCATATTGATGTTTTGCTTTAAAATTTTGTCATGCTTTTAGAACACGTTTGCACTGAAATAATGTTTGATTAGAATGTTAGGCAAAATAGATTAAAAAATGATGAGAAATAACTAGTGTTCTTTTGAGTATTTTACAGATCTGCTATTACTACAGAAGATTACCATTTACTAGCAGCAGTTGTTTGACATCAGTCATTAGATGGAAATATTTTACAGCTAACATCTGAGATATGAGAAGCACCTGCTAACTATATTGCACATTCAAGTGAAAAATCACATTTTTCATGAAATTAGTGACTTCATTTTCTGACCTTAAATAGGTTGTCCTGACACATGGCCAGCTTGTGACAGTGATTAATTAGTATTAATGTACTCATTTGGTGTTCTGTCAAGGATGACTGGGTGTGGGCTGTTAAGCTTGTGATCTCCAGCTTTCACACAGACCAGCATTCAGAGGGCAAGAAGGAACCTGAGGAAGAGGAGCTGAGCTGTAGGTTTGGTCTGCAGTGTCTTAAACGAGCAAGGGGTGCCAGAATTTTCTATAGCTACATTGGAGGCTTGGGTCAGGTCCTCATAGGATGCACATCTGATTATTGTCTGCATAGTCACATTGTGGAAGTTGAAGGTTAGTCCATAATAGTCAGTAACATTAATTTAGACTTATTTTATTCTTTTAAATAAAAACAGGATGGAAGATTAGAGGAATAGGACTTGGAGGATTTATAGCTTATTTCTAACTCTCTCTAAACCTCTGACAGGACTTTGCAACAATCATTTTCACATTACAGTAAGGAAATTCTGGTTAGAAGAAGCTATAGTCTAAGAGAGATTTTTTTTTTCGTTGTTTCATTCTGTCTGTATTCATTTGAGGGACAATGCATTTCTCTTTGTAAGCACTGAGTAAGTTCTTACCATCCTGAAGCTTACCTTTTCTCTGGAAATCCTATTTGTTTGGATGAGTTCAAGCCTGGTACCCAGATCTTGAAGTGCTGAATGTCCCACCTGGTATTTCTGCCCATAGAAATAGCAGTGATCTTGTTTCTCGCCATTCCAGAAGGGCAAGGCAATTCTAAGATAAATTCCTTTGTCACTCTCACTAGTTTTAGTAGTTGGGTTTCTCACCAAATTAACATCTATCTGTTGTAAGCTTCCAACTTCATAGCATAATGCCGTTCATTTGTCAGAGTCACAGGAAATTTCTAGATCAGATACTCTTGTACTTTGTAAACAACTGTCTTTGGGTGTGATAAAATGAGTCATACTTGTCATGACTCCTGCAGTGTAACACCAAGCCACACTGTCTATTTCTAATGCATTCACCAGACCTAAACCCCTGTATTTCTGTTTCCTTAAAAGCATTTACTTCTGGCATCACCAAATCAGAAGAGGATTAAGAAGTGTACAACATATAATTCTTAGTTGTTTCCAATAGATTTTTACTTTGAGGAGGTGACGGTTACTTCAGAATTGTCAAGACTATCAGACTAGGGAAAAATTAATTCTGGGAAAAAGGTTTCTTAAAAGCATGAAGCAACTTAAACATGGAGATTGATTTGTAGAGCTTGCAGGCCTGCTTTACTTCAGCTCCACTGAGCTATCTCCAGGTATGACATGTTACTCTATTTGACAGAGAAATGAGTGCTGATGGAAATGTAAATATCTAGGAAGTGATAGAGGTTGTAACAATGGGTTTGAGGGAGTAGGCTTTAAAGGTGGAAGCGTCTCCCAAGTTCAGATGGAAGCCATGCTGCAGAGAGAAAGTGCTCCAGGATTATTGTTTTCCTGGTGCCTTTCTCATTTTGCTAAAATGTGAAAAGGTTTGTGTGAGGATGTAATAATTAATATCAGCATCTTAAATTTGAATTATGAACAAATACCTCAGCATTAAAAATGTCCATTTAGATTTCAGAAATTGTTTTAATATTGCTTAACGTCTGTTTATGCTGCACACTCTGTGTCATTCGTCTCTTTTTTCTTTTCTTTTTTTTTGACTCTGATTTCATTTGTGGAAGGTCTGACGTTAAAAACTGAGTACAGCCACAAAGATTTGTTACTTTTCCATCTCCTGCTAAGAATTATGCTTAATAGTCATCTCTTTTCAAGTACATTTGAACAACTAAATGCTGACATGAATATAATCCTTAAGAGTAACTGAATTCTTTTTGTGGGATACTAATGAAAAATTATGTATAAATACAATTCATCATTGGACATAACAGCTGGAGAAATTGGGTCGTTTGTTAAGCTGGATCTGGTAACTAGACCCAGGCTTATTTTTTAGATGGTGTTGAAGATTATTGTGTTTCAAAAGAAAAACATGAAAAAGAGGCAGTGATGGCAGGGGTGACTGTTACAGAAGTTATCATCTCCTGACTTCGAAGGTTGATTTTATTTTTATCGTATTGTGCAGTCTCCTCTATCTTGCCTGTAACATCAGTAGCGAAGTTTCTCTCTTCTTCCTCATTGATCATCCCTGATACATGGTTGAACACCTTATTCGTGGAAATCCTTCTGAACTGTTCCACATTGGCCTCACCCCATTGTTAGAAAACTGGCATGGTGCCTTTGAGTTGAGATCTAAAACTTATCAAGAATGTACTCCCCTTGGATTCTTTAATGTGCATTGTGAGGGGCCCTTTCTATATACCTAATGAGCTGTCCCACAAATGCAGTGAACGTTGTCATCAATCACTTCAAGGTGCTCCTTATTCACTTTTCCTTCAAGAGGCAGTTAAGTGAAGATATTTGAGTCCAACATGAAAAGAGCTCCCTATGTAAGCAGCCTTTTTCTAAGCTACGAGAAGGATGCTTGTGATATCTCTGAGATACCAGTGAACAGGTCCTGCTTGTACAAAGCGTCATTGCTTTGTGCTCACCTTCCCCTTATTGAGGAATTTCTATCTTCGAAATTATCAGACAGGCACTTTTAGCACTGAGCACAGAATTTCATGTCTTGCGTCCGCAGATGATGCATCTGTGCTGTAACTAGTCAAGACGATAGTCAACATTTCATAGATGTCACAGACTCCAGGAAGTCAAAGCCACTGTATTATTTCTTGCAGCTGTGTAAAACATTTGAACTGTTAAATATTATCGGTTAGCAAAACATGAAACTCTTATGTAGACTGTTACTGGAACAGTGTCATTGTCCTCCAAAATTTCAAGTTAGTACAGATAAATATTTTCAGTTTCATGAACTGAGAGTTAAAAGATTCAGTTTTAGATTCTGCCACCAAGTTCTTGTTCTTTTGACCAACAGATATAATTTATTCAGCTTCAATTTCCTTCTTCAGGAGGAGAATAATATTTACCTTGTAGGGAATTAAAGCAATGTTTGCTCCTTACGTAGCTGCAGCAACAACTAGTAAAGGTGCTTCCAGGCATAAGCTGCTGCTTGCATCGTTTCTTCAACTTCTTGATTAGAGTAGTTGAAAACTACTACATGGTAGAAATTTTACAAGTCTTTGCTATTACTTGTTTGTATCAAACTTCAGGCCCTACACTCAGTAGTGATTAACTAAGAGAGACAGATGAAAAAATAAGCCAATATAATCAGCAAACTAAAATGGAGAGTATCCTTTCTGTGAAAGAACTGTTGTTTGGCGGTCTTTATAATAGTGATCTGTCTTAGCCAACAAATGAAGAAATGTTTGTCCTGTAACAAAGGATAGTGCCCACACTTCATACCATTCTGTTTTGTACCTAATAATAGGGAATTTGGAAATGGAAGAAAACGGTTGTACTTCTGCATGCTCTCAGGCTTGCAAATACCGATAGTGTTCCCAGAGAAAAAGGTCTGCAAGCCTTAGGTTTGATGGATAAATCCCAATTATTTTAGCTGTTAAATATCTGGGCCTTTATATAACCACATAAGTGACTTTTTACAATCCAAGCTATTATGTATTTTTTCTAATCATTGCAAACTTTTAGTGATGGCAGTTCAGATTATATATGGCTTCATATCAAGTGAAGGTCTGTATTTTCAAAAAATGGTCAGTCTTAATAGTTTGACGAAGTTCACTGCATTTCAGATATTCTGGTGAAGATTTCATTTCCATTGATACACAGTTAATTAACTGATGTTTAATTAAGCAGCTAAAACAGTTGCAATTTTTGTTTTATCCTTTAGAACATTCTCTTTCCTAGCACTCTCCATCAGTGAACAGAATTCTGTGAAGTTGCCCTGGCCTGCTGTAGGACCAGAGTCATACATGAAAGTGTGTACTAGAAGGTGATCTGGAAAACTGACGAGCTTTGTACAAAGGAGCAGTGTCTTATAGATGCATCTTACAGTCCAATTTCCTGATGGATACGAGTATGTGTATCCTGTATGCTGCTAGTTGACCCAGGCCCCTCTAGGTCAGCTGCATTGCAGGGCTATGGTGGTATTGCAGGGCTATAGGTGGTAGCTTCCCCAGTTGCAAGTGAGTTGTGTTATATTGGCAGTTTCTATTTCATTGATTTATCCTCTGAATACCTAGAGCTGCTAAGGCAAATTATTTGGATGGATGATACCTTATTCATATTTAAGCATGGATTGCGTTTGTTGCATTTAAATTGGTGAACCACATTTTTTTTCTAACATTAAAAAAATGTATGAATATTTCCTTGCTTCGAACTGCTTCCAAAAAAAACCATTTTATTTTGCCTTAAAAGTGATAACAGTTAAATTGGAGGTGGTGAGATCAAATATGAAAGAAAGTACCAGCACTATAAATGCTATTTTTCCTTTTCTTTTTCAATGTTAGATATATAAACTGATAAACTAACAGATATGATTGAAGATGCCAACCTATGCATTGTGATACGCAGCTTGGCCAAAATAAAAAATAAAAATAAAAAAAAAAAAAGAAAAGGATAAAAGAGAGGCTTTAGCCCCTTAGGGCAAATATAATGTTGACGCTAATTAATTCACTGGACCTTGGATCAGGCCCAGTTTCCTCAGGGAGGTATTTGTCCCCGTTCTTCACTGGTGCAGTTTGTATTCAAACTACTGTATCTTTCTGTCACAATGAACAAAGTTACCTTTAAAAAGTCATCTATGAATATCATCATGGAGACTGACTTTTATCATAACCCTGAAGGTCAACAGTATGGAAAAAAAGAGAAACTAAAAAAGAAAAAGAGCATTCAGATTTAGATCTCTATGGCCTTTGCAGACTGCATGAATCTACTTAATTTTTTTTTTAAGCTGAAAATCATTTTACAGGAGAAAAATAAAAGATTATTGTAGCGTAGATCTGAGACAAAAATGTGTTTGTGGAAAATGGGAATATCATCCTTTAATTGCCATAGTCAAAAGAAGATAATTTATCTGCACTGCATCCCTACATGTGTTTTTTCCACAATTAACACTGCTGTAATTTGCCAATAAGGTATTACAGGAAAAGTAATGTGCTAGGCTGTAGTCTGGGGGGTTAGCGTGTTGCCTGCTGCTGTTGGTTCTTACCGCTCAGCCAGCACTGCAGTGACTGATCAGCTGTCACATCCATGCCTGTCTTTTTTGCTGTCTTCCCTTTGCATGTTGAGCTGTGGGGCAGCTCAAAGCCGTTTCCTGCTCACTTCTATTCCAGGAGGTCATGCAATTAGCTGGTTGGTGCTTACCGGGCAGATAGATTATTTCAATTTGGTTTCCATAATTGTACTGAAAACTCGTGAAAATGCAGATTGAGGATCACAGCAGATGAAATTAATAAAGAGAGTAAGGAGGTGTAGCTCCCCCAGCACTCACCTCTTCCTGGCCTTGCAGCTTGTTCAGAGCGCTGTCCCAGCGTGAGGAAGCTCTCAGTCAGTTTTAGTTACATCTTGTAAGGCACAATAAATCCTCGAACCATCCAGTTCTTCTTAGTGTTTTGCAGTTGGAAAAAAATGCCTTAGCATGCCAAAGAAAAACACGCATTATTAGCAGTTGATGTTGTGTCTATAAATGCTAAAGCATTTACTGCACAACAGTGTAATTACCTAGCCAGGTATATTTGATGGTATAATCGAATCTTTTCTTAGGGCTCTCATGAAAGATTTTGTTCTGTTAGCTAATTTACTGTGCACATTCATACCATGATTATCACAGAAGAAACTAGTATACGTCTCCCACGTTACATTAGACTCCAGGAAAGATTGTTGAAGGCTCTTTCTTTTTTTTTTTTAATCTTTTTTAATCAGAAGCCTAAATAACAAATGTATAGAGCAGTTTTAATAAATAATTTGGGGCATCCCATGAGAATCTGTGCCCCTTTTACTCACCCTGGGTTTCTCTACACCTCATTAAATCCAAAATATAGAGGAGTAATGAAATTATATTTATTAAGAACTTAGAAGTAAGAAACTATGAAAACTAATATTCAGAGAATAGGGGTAAGTAAAGACTGCTGGGCTTTAACTACTGTTTGTTCTTGTTGCCTAATTTGAAAATAAGAGAGAAAGCATAGAGGGAATGAAGCACTCCATCTCTCACTGTAAATTTACTCTTATATAGCTTTGAGTGATGCATGAGAGTGTCTCCACTGAAAGTTACTGAGCTCATCATCTTCACTGACCTTAACGCTGTGGCATCTATGTCTGGATTTCCCTTTGCTCTCTGCTGTGGGCAGCCAGCTTGCAACACATAACTGCTTAGAATCAAAGAGAAGAGGGTAAGAATAGAAATAGAAGTAGCAAAAACAAAGTAAAAAGTAGATGTTTCTGAATTACCCTCTCTGTTCCCCTGACATGATGCTAGAGGGACATGAGGCCATGCTCAGGTGAGGCAGCCCTGGGGCAGTGCCACGCATAGGCAGCTGTGGCCCAGCGGTGGCAGGGATGTAGCACAGAGATGCCCAAGTGTAACAATCACTTCAGGAGCCAGGGGCTGTCCAGTTATCATATACATCATATTGCATCTATTAATAGATATGATACCTATTAAACTACATATATATTATACATATACTATTGAAAAAGTATAAAAGTATAAACTTATACATATATATGAAACAATAATAATACATGCATATAATAATAGATGTGTATACTATTATAAAAGAAAGATACTTAATAAGATCAGCCTCAGAAAAAGTTTGTACACCCATAAATGCCTCTAGAGATCAGTGTTGAGACAGGATGCTAAATAGAGTAATTTTATACCAAAAAGTGTAGTTGTATTTATTTGTGTATTTTAGTAAAATCCTAAATATGTAATTCAGTTGTTCACTTTGAACATCTATTATTGATATTGGGGTATGGAATGCCATTGTATTATTGAGAAAGGGAAAGATTTTTAGCTTATGAGATATGTTTGCCTTCTTTCAAGCAACTTTATCAGAATTTGCAATAAACATGGCACTACATTTATAGTTCTTGTAGATGTGATTTATCTCAAAAGCAAACAAAGAAGAATCTTTGGGCTCCGTCACTTTCTTAGCCCTATTGAGGCTTAGTACAGGGGTCGTGACTACATTGTGTAGTCACATGATCTGACCTAGAGGAACAGCAGTGAAGCCAGTACTTCTACGCCTGCAGGTTGCTTATTCAAATTCCATTTGGAGAAAGGAAGTCATGAGGTGATCAGGAGGTGAGAAGCTTTTGGTTAGTTGGCCAGAGTGGCTCCAAGAATCTGCTGGCTTCCACAAGTGCCTCTGTTCACTCTCACTCACTGTTCATACCTTCCCTGTTCACTCTCATCATTTTCAGAGAGAAAAGACAAAACACATTAGATTTGGTGTCTTGAATCATCACTGCAGTTGGAGATGTGCCTGTTGCAGAGGGGAACTGCAGAGATGCTTTTACTCTCCTTGTGTAGGTTTCTACTGAATGTAGCTTTGTGAAACCAACTCCTTTTCTAAGCCCTGAAAGTGTGTGTGAGCACATGTTCATGCGTGCGTGTGTGGTTCTCTCCTTTACAGAGCTGCTGTGTTGTCATTATTAATTTTTTTTTTTCATCACATTGCTCTTTGCATCTTTCTCACAGAAAGGCATCTCACAGGAAAAAAAGCATTTCTAAATATATTTGGCTTACAGATTAATTTTGAATCAGATGGCTACTTACAACCACTCCCTGAAGATGATATTGTATTTAAGGTGAAATACTGGAAAGGATGAAGGAAGGTATCAATTATCATCCCTCCAGAAGAGATGGAAAGAAACAGCAGAGCAGAGGCTGTCCAGATAAATATGTACCACATCAGCTCTTGAGGGTATTGCTGTTTTCATCTCTGTGCTGCTCTACTCTTTCACTTTTTTTTTCCAAATTATAGTCTTGCATAAGGTAGAATAATGACGTCTCTGTTCTCTTTTGCAATTTGTAGCAGCTATTTCTTCATATCAGGATTTCCATGGGGTGCAGAATATATGTACACACGGAAGGTGTATAGCTGAAGTGATAAAGAAATAGATAAAGAAGGAAGCTGTTGGGGCATGAGCATATGGGGAAAGCTCCAGAGAGGCACCCAGAACTGAGGCATTGCGTGTGGGTCCTGTCAGGTAACTCCTGTTAGTCTTAGAACTAGAATAAGAGCAGAACTCTGTTCCATCCTAAGAGCTGCATTGCTGTCACTGCTCACTTGCTAAACATTACACTGAGTTTGGACTAATACCTTCTCTAAACATGCTGCTCTCATCTACAGCCGCTGTTTTACTTGCACGGTTTACAAGAGAAAGTCAGATAAATCAGTAGTTAAAAAAATAATAATAAAAAAAAGGGTTTGCCTGTACACTGTATTTCATCAACTTTATTGTCTTGTTGGAGAAACCTCAACTTTTACAGTTTGTCCCAACAGAGAAATGAGATAGTAGTTGTCTCTAGTTGGCTAAATCATTGCTATCATGAATACATAGCTATGCAGGATCCGCTCATCTCCAGTGTTTGAGAAACACCTAGACTTGTGCAGCAGAGATGTGGGGCTACAGCCAGGTTATGTCCTGCCTTCTCAGACATCAGTGTGCCATGCAGTGTTGCAGGACCAAAGTCCTCCTGACAGCACCTGCCAAAGTGCTCCTGCTGCTATCACACTTTCAGGTTAGTGGCTAAAATAACCTGTTATTCCACTTATTTTTGTCATTCATATTCTTGGTTTATGAAACAACTGTAGTGAAGGAAATAACAAGGAAAGAAGTTTGGAGGAAACTAGATAACATTCTTGCTTTACAGCTTGATGATACTGACAAGGCAGATGTAGCAAAGGGCTAGGTAAATATGCTTTCAGAGAGTAAGGGAAACTCAACTGTTACCATGAATAAACATTTTGGAGTTAGGTTCTTTAAGTTTTGAATTTTACTTAGTTTTTTCACTATTCTTAAAAGGATCTGTTGACTTCATAGAGTAATAATTTGAAAATTGATATCAGTAAGCTGTAAGGTAGTTAGAGAGAAAGCTGTTGTGTTCCAACAGTTTGGACTGTGAAACAGTAATTGAGTTATACTACTGCCATGGTACATGAGGTTCTTTTTTAAATTCTTTGTAATAATTGTTATGACTTTGTATTATGTTATATCTGGCACAGACTCCAAGTGTAGGTAATTCCAGTTTCCTAGTTATAGCCTCATCAATTCAATGGGTTTTGATTGCCATCTTTGGAACAAAGGGATTAATTTCATAGCATGATTGTTTTATATCCTCTTCATCTTGTTAGAATTGCTGAGCACAAAAGATGTAAAATGAATTAACAAACAAACAAGTTTGAACCTTACAGTCATGTACATACGAAAAAGTGAATATGAAGAAAAGATCTGGTGCCTGCTGCAGTAAACAAGCTGTTGCCTTCCCATATAAATCCGTGAAGTTACTGCTTATTTATGTTGTAACAAAGATTTTTAATCAGCCGAGGTTTTTGTGGGAGCCTTGATTTCTCATTCAGTTTGCTTTGGTCTCCTCCCATTTGCAGGCTGTGCCTGTGGTGAGGCTCTGTGCATTCCTGAAAGGCACATGTGTGTGTATGCACATGCACAGACACAACTCACATGATCTGATAAAGAAATCCACATAGAACACTATGTTTACTAGCACCACTTATGTGGACAGGAGCAACACAGACCAGTCTTGCTCATCCTTTCTAAATGATTAGGAAGTTGAGTGTATACTGTGTGTGTAGAGTATATAGTGTGTGTATATATATGCACACACACACACACGTCTGTATATCTCTCTCCCTCATTCTCTTAATTTGCAGTTCCTGTCACATTTGCTAGAGTAAGTTCTAAGATCATGTGGAACTGATGCCTTGATGCTTGGCCCCTCCATCTCCAGCCTTGTTTTTTTCCAGGCCTTGATATTTTTCCATGCCCTGATCTCCTCTTGCTCACCAGCTACTGAGGCCAATTGGTCTAGTAGAGCTTGAAGTTTGCTAACAAATCACACCTAAGGCAGCAGTCGTGCAGAGAACAGGGTTTTGTGAGACTGCAGTCATCAAGGATAGAGATAGGCGAGATAAATATGCTCACAAGCAGCTTGTGTGCAACCAGCATTTTTCTTACATTAAACCTCTCTCCTTTTTCCCATGCTTGTTTCTTCCCAGTCCACTTTGATCCTGTCTTTAAGCATTCCTTGACACATTCATGTAAACTTTTTAAAACATCTCATTAATTGTGCTTAGCCCTACAAGCCACTGCAATAAAATTGGTCTTTCCCAGGAGACTTTTTCACCCAAATCTTACCAGTTCTTCAGTACTCTGAATGCTTCCTTCAGGGGCCCATTATTCAGGGTCCCAGGTGTTCTGACCTTTGGTATCATGTTCATTATCTCCTTTTTGTGTATCTAGGTGCAGTTTCTTGCTTTTTCTGTTTCATCTTTGTTTTTATGTTGAATAGTCTCTAACCAGATACCAGGTCAGGCCAGATGTCCTTACTTTCTAGGTGTTTGTTTTGTGGCAGCAGTTTAATATCAATTCAAATTTCATCTGTTCTTTCATAACCAAAATGAAATCATAAGTCTGGGCATACTGTTGTGTTGTGAACCTTGATAAGTATGATAGAAATGCATCTGTGCTTTTGATCTAAGTTAGTCTTTTGTAGTGGTAGAGACTAGATGTTAATTGAACTATGGAATTAATGTTAATTTTTATTGGGTTTTTGGCTGTGTGTTACCACAACCTGTGCATGTACATCTACTGGGGAAAGAGTGAAGTACAGCAAAAGAGCATAAAATGCTCACATTTTATACTGGCTGTGTACAACATGTAACTACTACAATCAAGGGTAGAATCAGAGATATCTAACAGTGAGTCACTGGACTGCAAACTGTAGTGCTGTTAATTGGGGTGGAGAACTCTTTAATTTGGATGGAATATGGTGCCATTAAAAAGAGGTAGCAGTGACTACAACTCTTATGTCTTATGTCTCCTGCAGCCCTGGTCACTTATCTAGCACTTGTATGCAGCCACTGGGACTAAAATGTAAGCACACAGAGCGAATAAGCTGAAGAAGGAAGGAAATGAATTTGAATGTTATTTGAATTGTGAGATGGAAGGAATGCTCCTTGTGGCCAAAGTGCATTAGGAAGTTTTTCAGTTCAAGGTCATAAATATGAATTTTTCCTAAGCTGGCAGTAACCAGAAGCCCGAACTGTCGGAAAGCAGTGTAACATAGTAATGACAGAGATTGGAAGCGAGAACGTAGAAAACATGAAAAGCTTTTGAAAGTGCCCTTGCAGGCTAATATTGTTACTCCAGTGAATAAGTCTCTTGAAGGCTGTGAGTCTGTGGCCATTTATCTGGTAGGCTTGCTATTCATCTCCTTTGAGTGTAGTGGAAATGCACTGTATTGGGGTCATGATGAGAGCAAACCTAAAACGTTTAAATATTAGAAATGAGTTAGCCAGCTATCCAGCGGGAAAGTACAGACTATTGCAAAAGCAAACACAAAGAAAGCAGAGAAACAAAAGATAACATTTGGAAAGAGGTTGCAGCAGTGGGACTTGTGATCTTACAAACAAGTCTGTAAGGAGGAGGGACTGTTTGATGGTATATGACTTTTTTTCTCTTGCAAAATAAGGATGAAATACTGACTATTCTTTTAAAACACTTTTCCATTCTCCCAAACTACTTTACAGATACAAAAAGCAAGAATGTGCAGAAGCAAAATCATATCTGCATTTTTCAAATGTTCCAAATGATGGTTTTATTGGTAAACAGGAAGTTGTGATGGAATGGACCGAGGAAGTATTACACTGCTCCTGTTTCTGAATGGCTTAGGAAGAAAGTTCTGAGAGAACTGAGAAAAGGGCTGTAGTATAACATTTGGAGTATATTTTAATGTTGGAATGGAAAGAAATGATCCAGATTATCTTGCCTTCATGTATTAAAGAAAAGAAAACTGATAAGAAGTAAAAGCTTTCAAACATTACTGTCAAAGAATAGAAATTTGTTCATGTTAGACCTTCAAATCAGAACACTTATAATTTTCTCCTGTGGTGAGGATCGAAAAACTGAGCCCAAATCCAGGTATCAGTTTGACATTTAGAGTTTATTTCTTTAGCAGAAATCTAAACACTGCTTTCAGAAGTATCAAATACATATATAAAGTAGGACAATGGAGTTTTCTTCCTGCCTTGTTTTTACAAAGGTGCTGTTATTTTTCTTCCCTTTAAAATTTAGTCCTTTAAAATTTTCCTGACGTAGGTTCTGATTCTGCAGTCCTTTGCCTTTTTTCAGCCTTCACAGTCAACAAACGAACTGGTTTAACTAATATAGTTTATAATCTAAAAGATGTAGATTTTTTTCAGTGGATTATTTTCAATATCAGGTACACAATTCTGATAAAACTTCTGGTCAGATAGGCCCTGATCACAAGCCTTCTGGCTTACATATGCCTGGCCTCCCATCACAGGCTCACTGCACTTTAGTAACAACGTAAGTGGTCATTGGGTCAGATAGGGAACAGTCCTATTGGATATGGGTGATGAGACTAAATATGAGATATCCTTGCAAGCATATTGCCCACATCACAGCCATAACCCTTGCTTTCCCTGTTTTCTGCCTGTTTCCTGCCTGTTTCAGAGGCAGAGATGCAACTTAGATAGAAACGATGAAAATTCACATTTAGAGCCAGTGTTGAAAAAGAATTTTCTTGAAATGTTGAAAAGGACAGGATAACATCACACATGCGAAGTTTTAATTACAAAGGATTGATAAATCTTAGCTGTAATCCAGTAGTATTTTGCTTGGTTAAAACCTATTTAAATAAGCATTGTATGTCACCACTGACTGGAAAAAAGTATGAGATATTCTCCTCTCAGTTGTATATTTCAGTATCTTTCAAAAAATTCAAAACAGTCTTGAGAATTTCATTATGTGACTTCCTTATGGTATTCCTTAGGGTGGATCTTCTTTGGAATTGTGCACAACCTATATTTGCTATTCTGTTTTCTGGACAGCAGCTTTGCTAGGCTTTGAAAAGAGAATGTTAGCATTTTTAAAGCCTTTTTCCCCCTTTTTGTTATATGAATCAATGTTCTTGAAGGAGTCGAAGTTCAATCCTCCTGCTGCATTACAATGCCTTTCAGTCTAATATTAGAGAGCCAGTCCCATTTTACTTTGTAATACGAAGCTTCACTTCGGCATTAATTTCATTCGGAAAGCAGCTGCACTTATAATAGATTCCTTTTAAGCAAAATGGAAAATACACATTTATCAAATGACTTTCTTCCAGTAATGCTGCAGCAGTCTTTATTGTATCAAAGTTGTCAGCAATCAGCCCATCTTTCTGAATAAAGATGTGCCAAATCATAGAAGCTAGCTTTATATTGAATAAGCAATAAGTGAATTCTATTGTAGATGGACAGACAGACACTATCTCAGCTTTTACAATATAATGTGTTTGTTTATGCCCACATCACATAGCTTTAGCAAATGAATATTGGGGAATATTTCCTAAATAGACATACAAAGTGATGTTATCAAAATAAATATCACAGTTTTCAAAGTGCTTTGCCTAGAATTCTAATAGCACTTTATTAGAAATGGAGGATTTTTAAAATTGGCTTTATCAGCTTTATCTTTCTCTGCTGAGACTTATTTTTTCCCCCAATGTGGTTATTTAATGACACACATTTTCAGAAGAACATCAGATTCACACTGCTTTGCAGTGTAACTTAAGCAACATGTGGATTGCTAGTTTGCTTTTTTATCCTTGTGGCTTGTTTTTTTTAACTTTTGGGAAAATCCTAGGTCCAATTGAGGTGTCAGTTCAAATTTAAATTGATAGATCAAATGCAGAATGTTCTATGGTTTGGAATATCCATTCTAATCTAAACTATTGATACGCTATTCCTCGGTTACACAGAGATAGTACTGTTTGCACTCAGCCCTCCTCTGCTGGCCCAAGTTCTTGACATGAAATAAAAGGAAACTTTTGCAATTTTCACAGTTTGTTCTGTGTTTTTCACAGTTCTAGAGGTTAATGTTTATATATAAGCAGAAAATAAGGTTGAGTTGAATTCAAGTAAGTTACTTCTCTGCATAGGTTCCCAACCTGTATGCAAAGTTACAGCCATAACTTCCTCCTCAATGGGAGCATTATATCTCAGAAATTAAAAAGGAGGGAAAAAAAATCACTACCACCCAAAACTCTGCAACCTCTTTGGCTGTAGTTGCAGGAGACTGGATGATCTAATTGATCTTACCTCCTCAGGGAAGCTTCTCTTTATTTGATTAAGAGCATAGCCACTTGTCTGATATAGTGGTATCTAGTAATTCTCTTGAACAGGTCCATCAGGAGATTAGGGTAGTCTTTAACTGATGTGCAGTGCTAAAACAGTGCTAGGCTGAACTGCAGAAGCCAATTTTTCAGAAACTGTAGTGCAGGTTGGATTGCAGGTGGCTGCAGTAGTGATGTGTAGTGGTGATTGGCTGGCAACAAGTCAAATCCACATTGCATTACTTTAATAACGGGACAAACTGCTCAAGGGATGTTTTGTCTATATACTTCATTCAGGGTTATTAATTGTTTTTGTTTTTAGGAAACAGTCACTTTATTGGTAATGCATGAAATAAAAAAAATAATGATGTTATATGCATTATAAAAATGCTAAGAAAATAGAAATCAAGGATCCAATTGTAACTAATGTTTATGAAGGTAAAATAGCTTTTTCTAATCATATCAACTGCATAATAATTCAAATGAGCATGGTATATACCTGAAAGGGCTACTAAGTGGGCTCAGATATTAATAATTCTGTAGAACAAAAGTACTATTTTACTTGAAGAAACAAGGCATACTTTATCTGAATTACAGTAGTGTAAAAATGGAGTCACTTGGAGATTCACAGGAGCATTCTGCTTCCTTAACTAAAGAGAGTTTATGAATAAACTGATGCCAAGCCCATATTTAAAATTAAAGTTTAACTTATTGTATTTTCCTGCTCTCCAAATGATAACTCTGAAGGCAAATAATTTCAAAATTTGGAAATATTGATTAATACTGTATCCATCAAGTAAGTAATTCATCTGTAAGCTAAGAAACCTGTGCTCAAGTGTGGTCTATTTGCTCATCGTGAAAGGATTCTTTTAAGAGTAAATTGTCTAAGCAGCAGAATGAATTAAGGCAGTTCTCTTTAATAGCTGTCATATACTTAATCCCAATAAAAAGTCAATAAGAAAGGAGAATGATTTCAAGGAACTTGCATGTTTATACCCTGTTCTTTACAAAGACAGACTCCACAGACAGAATTAGATCATTTTGAGGATTTTAGTCATTGGAAAGGCTGTCAGAGGACCAGCCCCAGCTACTTGTAGGATAAGACATTTCCTTTTTGGCTCGAGTGCCCACTGGAAAGGTTTTCTGAGTGAGAAAAATACTCTATAAATAATTTCTTAGTTTATTGCGTAAAGCTTTGTCACAGAAGAATGGGGTATTCATTTGGTTTTAGTTTTGCAGTCTGCTTTCAGTATTTCTATTGCCATAGGGGACAGAAATGACAATGATTGAGTCTTTCATATCAAGGGATATGAAAAGTCAGAACTCAGTTGCAAGTAATATGCAGTGTATCCTTGTACTTTGTTCACACCTTCCCCATTCCATGACAAAAAGAGAGGAAAAAAAAAAAAAGCATGCAGGGTTTTCATTTGGTATTTTCAAACAGAAAGGATATAGTTCTGAGGCAATACAAGTTTATGGGTATGATTTAAAATCTTCAGTCTGCTAGTGATGTGATGACTTCTGTAACCTTCAGCTAGGTTCCTGGGTCTTCCTTAGGAACACCACTATGTTTGTTTTGCTTGTACTTTTGGGGGCCCAAACAGTTGTATGCTTTTTAGAAACTACTGAGGTTGTGAGCATTTATGTGTGTTGGCATGAGGACCTGACTGACCATTTGTTTCCATACTGATGAAGTTACCATTATGTTTTGTAGAACAAATATGCTTCAATCTCGTCTGATGTACTTTGTACTGATTTCACCTTCAGACTTCTAGAGTTTACTTCATACAAAGTGGAAAATTCTGTTTGATTCCTTTTCCCTTCAAAATTGTGAAGAGATGCAGGTCCTGCTGATCTGACTGAGCATGCATGCTGTATTTTGGTGCCTGAAAATAAACCTTTTTTGAAGATCCCTGTTGGTCTTAGCTTGAAAACACATAGCTGTGTACAAACTTTTCCTCCAAACAGTGTGCTGAAAATTTCCCTTCTGGACTATATATGCATTTGTTACAGTTTCTGACTAGTCATACAAATACTTGCAGGAATCTTTCTTCAAACTAAAGACTCAGTCTGAATGTAGATATTTAATTCTGTATTAAGCATTTTCAAACACTTTTAGGGATAGATTATGAAAGGCATTTAGCAGTGATTCTTAACTAACTGATCCATGAATTAATGTTTTCCTTGCATCTTCAACTTGGAAATACTGGCAACTATCTGGTTTACTAGTATATCTTAAAATAAAAATCCTTAAAAAAAATACTGTATTAAAAATACAACATGAATGATTCCACAGTAAACTAGTAGACAAATAATTAAAAAAATCTTTTCACACATGTTGAATTGACAGAGAAAAGACTTATGGGATAAGTTATTGTATAGGAAAAATGATTTGGTTGTTTAAGGAGATTAGACTTAGTATGTATATAATCACTTACCTCTTGTTTAACATTTTAATCTTTTTTTTTTTGGGTGACCTGTGACTATGTCTGAGCAACTTTAAATGCATCAGTATAATAGAAGATGTATAATATTCAGAAGAATATTTCAATTTGTTTTTTACCACGTTGTTAACAGTCTTTTACAAAGATCTTTCTGAAGCTATGAATAGGACCAAGCAATCCCCAGTACAGCTACATGTGTGTGAAATCTTGGGCATTTGATTTCACCACCACATTAGTTCAAGGAGTTGTGGTGCTCAGGGACCAGGGCTGCTCTGTCTGTGTTTCTCATGCAGTACCTGTAGAAATGCTGTACTGTATAGGTGCTGCAGGCTCACTAAGCCCTGCGGAGCAGCCCCCAGTCAGATGTTGTTGGGCTGAGCTACAAACACACTTGGCCTCAAGGAGCAGGCCTCCCGTAGATCCACACTCAAGTCATTAAAGCAGGCAAGCAATGCAGAAGTCTGCATCGTGCCTCCCTGCATCAAATACATAAATAAATAGGGTGATTCAGTCACCCTATTATGATTGTTAGCTAGATCTTCAGAGAGAGAGAGAGATGGAGATGAAATATCCAGTGAATTCAGGTGCCTTTAAGATGAAGGTGAATTAAGAACTGCCTTCTGCTTGGAAAAGATGTAGGTCTCTCCCTAGAGCATGAATATATTCATTTTGTATTCCTGATTCTTGACAAGAACTTTTATCAGTAGTCGTGATAACAGCTGAATCTTTCACAATATAACCCCCTACCCCAACCCAAAAAAAAAAAAAAACAAAAAAAAAAACCCACAAACCTCCAAAAAGCAGAATACTTTTTGTCAGGAAATTAATGAGATTTGAAATATCTATTTTTATCTGTGTTACTTCACTATTTCCCCAGTTCCGCTCTTGCTCTGATCTCATTGGGAGCTAAGGCCCGGGGGGTTTCTCTCTATGGTGAAGATTGCAGTGTAGCTTGGAGATGGGTCTCTCACCTTTTTGGATAGTGTTATTAGATTCCCTTCATTCCCTTTTGAGAGAGAAGACACCTTAGCAAAGTGTAACAATCTCCCGAACTCCATCTCTCAGGGGACTCACAGACTGCCTTTGACTGTATGCTGACAGCAAATCTATTCCAGTTCTTTGGGGAAAACAAGAATTAATGCTAGCCCAGGGAAAGAGATAATGTAATGTCCTTTTTGCCCTGTTCTTTCCCCACTCCTGGTGCTATGATTCTGTTACAAACACTGAGAAAGTGAAAAAGTAAGGAGTAGAGAAGGTAGTGCCACCCTCTGATCAGCCTGTCTTCATCTCTAAGCAGGGTTTAAGGCACGTGTCTGCAGTGCTGTGATAGGATTGGCACTGCCTACGGTTGTATATATTGAAAATCCTTACGTGTTCAACCCTCTATAAAGCCTTCAGAACACCCCAATGCTTTTTTCTCACAGTCAGATTGCAGAGCAGATGTGTCATTATCTAGCTGCTGGTTGAGTTTTTAGGCTGTATATTTTGGCAGGGTCCAAACTGACCTTCTGCCCTGAACAGGCACATTGTCACCTGAATGAGCTGCCTTCATCCTGTTAGTATGTCCTGTGCAGTTCTTTGCCATCGTGACAAGGAACTTAGAGAACATGGGATTTTTACAAAGTACTTCCTTTATTCTAAGTCTAGATAACAGATAAGCCATATCATAATTCAAACATTAAACAGGAATCCTGCCAGAATAATCAAACCTGTACAGGAAAAATTTAAAAACACAAGTATTAAATTTGAAAAAGCAAATGTTAAATCCAAGGTTGGAAGACCTGAATTCAAACCAACAATTCTGTGATCAGTGTAAGTGATTTAGCTGGCATTGTCTCACATCATGTAAGAATTTTGCATAGGAAGGAATCAGGCCAGCCAAACTCCATTTTTATTAGTAGGTTCCAGAAGCTTTGCATGCTGCAGTGAGCAAGTTCATCCTAACCAGCCTCACAATACTACTGAACTTCCCAGTCACAGCTATGTGGGGACTTCAGAAGCATATCATATGTGTAGTGTGATGCTGTCTGTCAGCTCAGCAGAGGGGCACTGCAGAGCAGAGGTGAGCTGATGCAGCAGACCTTTGTGAGAAATCTTACAGCACCTCACTGATTTGCTCTGCATCGTTGGTCTTGTAGTCTCCTTACAGAATGCAAAACATCCTGTACTTGTATTGACTGAGTTTTGTAAATATTAACACTGATTTTTTTATCTACCTTCAGATTAAGTATGGTTTAATGATGGTGCTACAGCTGCATGTTATAGAATTGGTACTGCTCTCAGAACATGGCATCTCATGGTGTGGACCATTCCTGCCACCAGCAGGGGAGCTTGGGTGTGCTGTGAGTACCTCCAGGGGCAGTCCCAGTGTTGTACTCATCCCAAACCCAAACGCAGCACCACAGATTTGCAGTAAGAAAATGTAACTCCATCAGTCCAAATCAGTGTACATTAGTTATTTTATTTGATATAAACAACAACTTGAAGCAAATGAATGCATTTTAGCCCTTTTCTAGTCAGCAGTGTAACACAGATTCCTCACTTATCCTTAAATGACTGAGTAGCTTTCGAAACATTTGCTTTCTTTTCTGATGTTATTGGAAAAATAGTGTACTATACCTAGGATACCTGTTGGCAGCAGGTTTCACATTTTCTGTTTTATGGAAATGCTCTGAGGCTTGTTGAACATGCTCAGACGTAAAGATAACTTCTATCTGAAGATATATATATATATTTTGTTTTAAGTTAAGAAATACAAGAAACTTATAATTCACCCCAGTAGACTCCGTGTTTTGCTTCACTGATTCTCCAGGTATAATTTTGTGCATACTGCATCTGTCTTTGCATTTCTGTGCGAGTTTTGAGCTATGTGTAGAATCATACAATCATTAGAGTTGGAAGGGACCCTTAAAGGTCACCTAGTCCAACTCTTCTGCAGTGAACAGGGACACTTACACCACCTACACTAGATCATGTGCTCAGAGTCTTGTCCAACCTGACCTGAACGTTTCCAAAGACAGGCCTTTCACCATCTCACTGGGCAACCTATGCCAGTGCCTCACCACTCTTGTTGTAGAAAACATCTCCCTTCTCTTCTTACAGCCCTTTTAGATACCGATAGGCCGCTCTCAGCTCTCCCAAGAGCCTTCTCTTCTCCATGCTGCTCAGCCCCAGCTCACAGCCTGTCCTTGTAGGATAAGTGTTTCATCCCTGGGATCATTTCTGTGGCCGTCCCCTGGCCATGCTCCAACACATCTATGTCTCTGCTGTGCTCAGGACTCCACATCTGGATGCAGTGCTCCAGGTGAGGTGTCATAGCACAGAGTAGAGGGGCCAGCACTTTTCCGGTCTTAAGTGCCTGATTTGTATGCTGCTAAATACAGCTGAGAGCTATTAATTGCTCTAGAATTGAGCACAGCAAAATTGTGTTTATTAGGTTAGAGACTAAAAGGAAAAAAAAACAAGCGTTGATTGTGCCAGTTGATTATTGTGTTTTAGGAGAACAATCTATGTTTGTTAAGTGATTATTTCATAACATGGTGTTAACTGAAAGAAAATGTGGATGCTCGTATTTATCACTTTTTATTTGACTCTCATTCTATGGAAAAAAAATAAATGAATCTGGAGGTCAAAGGTTCTAAATTAAAATTCTAGTAAGCCGTGACTACTCCTCACTGACATTTTTTTCCTACTGGGATTAATGTTATGCACCCTTTGTTTTCCAGAGAAAAAAGTGGAAAGGTACAGTGACTTGGTATGATGTTCTGCATGTTACTCTGCATTTATTACAGTTGTGACATTGAATTCTATACTTCTTTTTGATGCAAGAAAGGAAAAGGTGCAAGTAAAATGTTGCTTTAAAAGTATTAACACGAGTTCTGACACTATTGCACAACAAATTCTTATATTAAGCATTTATTGCAACTACAGATTCACAGCATGGTTTTGGAGGCAATAGTAAACAAGAAGAGGAAAAAAAAGCATTGTGAGTCCAATTGGCATTTTGCAGTAAGAACAAAAGGATGAAGGTTTTCAGCTTGTATGCAGCTTCTTATGTATTACATATTAGCCCCTTAAACTAGAACTCAGGATCACCCCTTAAAGAAACTTTGGGAAGTAGCTTATTTGTAAATTAAGTCCTTCAGTCGTTCTGAAGGTTGAAGAACATCAGTTATATACTGCTTACCAAATGATGGCTAAAAGCTGACTGAATTTATGCTCAAGTCTGTGGTATTCCAGAGATTTTGAATCAGGGCAGACTCTGGACCTCTTAATAATGAAAGTAGAGCAAAAAATACTGCTCATTCGGAATATCACTGTGAATCTGCAGTGCTTCACATGATATAGTACACAGAGCTATCTAGCAGTATGATGAAAAGGAGAGGAAAACTCAGTCCATTTCAGGGGCTTTTTTGAATAAAAATGATATGTATGGATGTTCCACAGTTTTCCTGTGAGCCTTGGGGAATGCCTTTGATACATCTGATTAGGGAACAAGATCCCAACCTCATAGGCTCAGTAAGATCGTCACATGCTTAAATGAAGATAACTACTCTCAGTTCTTGATTTAAAAGAAAAAAAAACAACAACCCTCATACCTTCACTTTTTTTCTTTTGACGTAGTATCCCTTGATTGTAATCTATGAATTACAACAAGTTTGTTTAATTGCCAGTGTAATACCTGTTTCTAGTTTATGAAGTATAAATGAAGGTGTCTAATTTTTGTTTTGGAATGTAAGATGGTATGTATGTGTAAACAGATTTTAAAAGGGAGTATGAAATTCCTTCAAATCGGTCTGTGTGGTGTAAAGTAGTGAAGTGCAGAGATTCCTAATCTAGCTCCAAGCATGCTGACATATGCAGCATCATGGTGAGATACTAGCTCAGGAGCAGCCTTGCCAAGTTGGCAAGCAGATGTGTCCTCACATAACCTGAAAAAAAAAATGAAGCTTCTGTTGGGGACCATGTTTGCTCTGTCTTTGTTAACAGCAGGATTTCAGCTGGATAAATTTGTTGTTCAGGAGGCTGTATTCAGTTCCAGAGGCATGATTCACAGGTGGATGCTGTATGCAGAGTTGGGGAGAAGGTCAGTTTGGATAGTCACCCTGGGCATAGCCACTGAGGCAGTTGCTATGTGTGATCTGTGATTGGAAATTTTGTTATGAACCTGGAATTCAGTACGTGGTTGTCTTTCATGGGAGTGCTCTGGCCTACAGCCTTTGGTGCACTATTCTATGCTGTCCTAAAGGATGGGGTATTCTGCCAAATGCTCAAATGAGTTCCACTGCGTAGGTAGGTAAATATATATGGCTGAGCCAGTTTTCTCGTCACTATGGGCAAAAGATTAATTTTCAGCCTTGTTGAGCACAGTTTTACTCTGATTACTCAGCGCTGAAGACATTGGTCCAAGTTAAATTTTAGGCAAAACGTATTCTGCCACATCTGAAAAATGTTTCTGTAGTTTGAAGTTTCTCTTTGCTTCCAGCCTTGATACCAATTGGTTTAAATGGTTTAACTATGGAGCTTTCTGTATCTGTAAATAAATTCCCTCCCTCAGAGGATTGTCACAAAGATAAGTCTCTTCCTTTCATTAATTTCAAACCTAATGAGTAGTAAATAGAATGTAATGTTGAAAGTTAGCTTTAGCCATGAGCTTGAAGACCTTCTTGCTCGCAGATGGCAGTGGCTTCTTTACAGTCCTGTGCACACAGTTACATATTGGAACCTGAGCACATCCTGCCCATGACAAGGCAGTTGGAAGTAGATGATCTTTAAGGTCCATTCCAAACCATTTTGTGATATTAGTCTTCCTTGCTTTTCAAAATGTGTCCATCTTGTGTGTGTTTCTGTCTGAAGGATTTTTTTATGACGTCATTTTAAAGAAGTTTTGTAGGCATACTGTACAGCATACTAATTCTGTCTCAGAGCAAGGTAATGTAAAGCAGAGTTGACTGTGCATAATCGCTTATGTGCTAGGATGTGCTCTGGTGTTGAGGTGTCAGATCTCCTGCCAGAGTAATTTAATCATGCTACTCTTTTCATTTGACACTAACTCTGGCATGGTTTGTTTTAAAAACAAAACAAAACGACACAACTGAACCTGGTGGTTGCGTTACACTCTGATGTGCCAGTTCAGAATGGCTTTCTGTCTCACTCCAGTGGTTTCTTAGAGGTGGGGTTTCATCTGTGCATCTCTTGCATGTTATGTTTGAAATATTTATCTGAGGCCAAACTGTCAGGTGGTGTCCAGCTCGCTCATTACTAGGCAACAGAGGGAGGCCAGGCTGTCAGGAAGTTATCATTTTTGTAAGATATGGCTTTGGGTTGATTTTTATGGACAGCAGGTTCTGTGCTTTGTTAAACTTAGCAGCTGGAAGAATGAGTTGCTTTAAATGCTGAAAATGATAAACTAAAGGTACCAATAGATTGCATCCAAGTGATGGATAGCATGTCATTCATCTGTAACATTCTTTTTTTTTTATATATTTGTCTTTGCATCTTTATTCTTAACAATTCTAATTCAGTTTTTGTTTTCACCTTTTTTTTTTTCCTTTTTGTCTTAACTTCTAGCTTGCAACCCAGTATAATTGGTACCCAGTAAATGATCTGTGTTCTGTTTCTTAGTCTGAATCTATCAGAGCTAGGTGAAACATGCCTTCAGGGTGCTACACAGTTTGCCTTGATTAAAGAGTTGGGGATGTTCTTATGGTGCAGCCAGGCACCAATAAACAATTGTCTTACCTACTATGAATTTTTAGTTCAGTTTTTCCACAGATTATTAATACAAAAAAAAAAATCAAATGAAATGTGACACACCATTTTTCTTGTTGTGTGGATCAACATTGCACCAACATTATGCCACAGTACAGCACTGCTGTCTGTTCTGTGGGAGCACAGTGCTCCATCCAGCCAAGACTGAAAGGTTTCATTATATTTTGGCTTCCAGGAGCATGACAGACATTTTTACATTATACAAACTACCTGAAATTGTAGTTCTTAAATGTTTTCATTGTCTCAAAGGCACATCATGTAACTGTGGGATAGGAATGTTATCTTTAGGTCAAATTACTGTGTGCTGAAGCATGACTGAATTTTCAGTTTAATGTGAATCTATTTTTGGTTGTGCAAAAAATATAATAAATACCTATTGACTATGAGGTGCTTATTTCAGTTTTAATAAAGAGCTGCTGATTGCAAGTTATGGGGTGTTATAAAATTGAAACTACCTTGTTTAAAAACATTCTCACTCATTGATGGTATAAAGATTGATTCTGTAACCGTGTGGGTACCGTGTGAGGTTATTAAGACAGTGTTTCTACATCTGCAGATATTTTCTATTCTTTCTCCAAAAATAAAAGGTCCTGACACTTTTACATTTGACAGTTAAACTTAAATTTTTCACCATACCAATTAGCTGTGAACCATTAGAGAAACAATAAGCCATGAATCATCAGCTACAACTAGGCAGAGAGTTTAATAGTCAAGTGATTGAGCATTTCTTAATCTTATATACACTCTACATTAAAGTGAATAAATCCAAGGTTAAAAAGAAAGGCCATCACATTCCCTGGTGGTTCTGAAAACAACTTACTTCTTTCTCTTTTGTTCGTCTGCTAATACAACATAACAAAAAGAAGAACATGATTCTGCAATCCATGATTCATACAAGGAGTTCTTAATTCTTTATATTCATCAAAGTAAGCAGGGTATATTAATGGATATTATTCACAGTATACAAATAAAATTCATGGGAACAAGCAGTCTACTTCTGTAAACTTCTGGTTCTGTGAAGAGTCCTCATGAAAATGAAGGACTCCCATTTGATGGTATTATGTGTGGCAGAGCAGCTATTCGCTTAAGAGCCTTTGAAATCTTTAAAAGCACGTACTCTACATCACTATGAGCGTATAAATAGTCTTTGGCTTTCAAAGAGTTACTCATCTATCAGAAGTTGAGCTGTAGCTTATATGTACTGCTGAATCAGTGCAAGAGTCTCTGGCTTCTTGCAGAACTGAATTCAAAGTTAATAGATCAACAGGCTAAAGACCTTTCAATGGGCAGAGCCACACAGGAATTACACAGATTCATCCTGAACGTTCTGAAAATTACTGGTTAATGCAGTACTTCCTAAATACATTTGTCAGACCTGAGTCTACGGAATCTTATCTAAAAAGAAGAACTTGAATTATATGTAGAATCCAAGTGGTTGTCACATAGTAAATGAATGTGGATATTGCACATTCATGGAAATCTAACTCTTTAGAGCAAGTGACCACATTTCAGATAATGTAAATGCAATTGAAAGATTCACAAATGCTGTGTCTGTAACTCAAGGATTTTTATACTGGAGTTGTAGAGCATTTCATTCTAATGGGGCTTCTACAGTGGAGAAATCTTTCTAATCAGTGTGTATGCACTGCCTCATTGGAATTTTTTAAAAATTATTAGTGAAGCGGGCTCAAATTTGTATTTCTGCACCTTCTTGTGAGATCAGTAAGGTGAGAGTCTGGAATATTCTGGAGAATATTTTTCTGTAGGAAATTACTTATTCATCAGAAGTGACAGTCTGAAGGAGAAAGGAGTAAATGAAAAAGACTGTTTCAAACCAAAATTGGCAAATGTTTTCAATTGCTGGAAGATACTGCACAAATTGTTAAAAGAAGCTTCATAACTGTCAAAAGGACCCATTGTGGCTGTCTCTTATCATTTGGGAGAGGGGGTCGTAGGTCAGAGTAATTTCTTATTCCATAATCCATACTTAATTTACCAAATATTTTTCATACATTTGTGAAATACAAATAAGTGTTCTTTTCAACATTGAAATAGGAAGAGGACTGAATATATCAGTCCAAGGAAAAATAATTAAGTGGCATCTATCTATAAAAAGTAAGATTCCTAATAGATGTGTTTTCGATATTTTTAGTTTTTAAAGTAAATGTTTCAGACATCTCTAGTGCTAAAGTACCCGAGGCCAGTGCTGATCTGTTGCCATCAGCTTTCCTTTCCTTCTTCAGGCATTTTTTAGAATAATTGTAGGAAATTCTGATTTCCTTACCCAAGTATTTCAAACTAAAAATATATATATTTAATAATAATAGTAATAAAAAAAAACAACTACAGAAATCAATAACATTCTGCTACAATTCTTTCTCTAAAACAGTTTGTTGCCAAGAAATTTTCTCAGTACCACTAGAGCTTCTAACGTATTTAAATAAATTAAATAGGAGAATTAATCAAATTCTAGTCTGTATCGTTAGGAGTAATGAATAGCTAAAAATCCTCCTCTGTTGGAAATGCAGAGTTGCCTAATTCAAATTTCAGTTTCAATAATGCTGATACTGGGAAAACAAGTAAAAGGTGTTAAGGGGCCTGTTAAGAATCATGTGGTCTAATTTTATGAAGATAAAAGTGAATGCTGAAATAGTAAATGAGTTACTTCACACAGATAAAATTCTATTACCCTGGTTATGAACCAGAATGGAAACATTTTCTCCGCATCATTCCCGCTCTTGCTTTGTGATGAAGGTTCATTCCAATTGATAAGTTTACAGGATATCTATTAATTTCAATGAGCAAAGATTTTGTTTTTTTTTCCTCACACATTGTCTGTGATTTATTTCTCCAGCAGTCAGTGAGGATGTTTCTAATTCACTCTGTTAAAAGCTTACCAACTCCAATAATATTTTATTTTTGTTGATCTCCATTTACCATGCAGCCTATCAAGATACACTCTAAATTATTACATTTGCTCTTAGGAGTTGAGAGTGAGTTTCTGCATATTTAAAGTAATGGCAGCTTTGGAAGAAGCAGTGGGAGGAAGGAATGAAGAGCTGTTGGGAGAATTGTGAAGTAAATGATGGATTTTCATGTACTCTTTGCTTTCTGATCAAAATCCCACGGAGGAGAAAACGGATTATTTTCATGACTAGGATGCATATTCTAACAGGTCAGTTATTTTTGCAGTATACTGGTACCCAAGATGCTTTTAGATGTTGTCTGTCTATGGTATAGTGTTTTAGTAGGGTGAGTAACCTGAGAACCTTGTCTATATAGAAGACTGTTTTGTTTCATTGCTAGCTGTTTGAAATCTAGCATGAACACAAAGTAGTGCAGAACGTTTCATTTTTTATTTCTATTTATTTATTTATTTTTACTGACAGAATGGATAATAAGAATATGGTTGGTATAATGAGAAAGAAGTGAGAATATATATAAATACATCCAATATAAATGGGATACAGAAGTAGTCAGTATAGCTGTAATTTTATATTTCGGGAGGTTTCCATAAAGTGCTGGTAGAAAGGGAAGAGAAAGTAGAGAAACAAGTCCATCAGGAGATGGTCTGCATTGATAGGAAAACTTGCTGAAGCATGAAATACCTTTGGAAAACAATGGGAACTGAGCTAGAAACTTCCAGACCTAGATAAAAGAGTTGCTACATTTTATGTCAAAACACATGAAAAAATTATATCATTTTAAACTTTTTCAGGGAAATGTGCAATCTAAACTATGAGTTACAGTGATTGAATTTTGAACAACTAGAAATGCACACAGAAGAGCATTATGGATTAATTTGTGGTTATCAGTTTTAGTTCTCCTGCTGGCTCCTTGGCCTTTCTGTGGAAAGGGCTTATTTTCTGTTGAACACTGAAACTGAAGTGCTTTAGCAGGAGTGAAATTGGTATTTTAGTAATCTTTGCTATTAGTTTTTGTGTAAGGGCATCATAGCATAGAAAGAAGTGAAATATTTTTCTCCAAACCAATGTTAACATAATGATCATTGATTTATCTTGAAAGTTTTTGAAGGTAGAATAATAATAACAGTCCTGTAAAACAATTTACAATGAAGGGATACTTTTGAAATGTTCATACACACTTGCTATGCCCTTATCTCTCAAAAAACACAGAATTATAACGTAAGTCAAATTAATTTTGTTTCAGAATCAAGCTGATAAATAGTGGGATTCTGCCTTTTTGAAATGAAAGAAAGAAAGGGAGGGAGGGAGGGAGGGAGGAAGGAAAGAAGGGAGGAAAGAAGAAAACCTACATCTTCCTCCCTTCCATTTTCTCCTAGGTTCATGTTACACAAGGTTTTAAAACTGTAATATAATTTGCGGTTTGGTAGTTTATGTCATTGTTTAAGCACTATGCACATTCTCTGTCATCCACACTAACATAAAATTAAAGTCAGAGTAAATAGAAACTCTCAATCCAAGATGTTTGAAGTCATTGACAAGACTAGAGAAAGGCTTTATGGCCTTTTTTTTTTTTTATTTGACCTGATCAATCCAGATGTTGAACACCTGCAGTGATAGTTGGTAGAAAAATACTTTCTCTAGTATTTTGTTGCATTTAAAAG
The DNA here is from genome assembly GCF_038088225.1 of Cyrtonyx montezumae. Classification (NCBI taxonomy): domain Eukaryota; kingdom Metazoa; phylum Chordata; class Aves; order Galliformes; family Odontophoridae; genus Cyrtonyx; species Cyrtonyx montezumae. The sequence goes on along the minus strand of NW_027071914.1, from coordinate 5,312,763 downwards.
TCAATTTAGGCTTTTCTCCTTATTTGCATATCTTATGATTATTGCTAGAAGGAAGAGCTTTCCAGGTGACAGGACAAGAAGTATGACCTCAAGTTGTGCCAAGGGAAGTTCAGGTTGAACGTCAGGAAGAATTTATCCTCTGAAAGAGTGCTGAAGCATCAGAATAGGCTTCCCAGGGAAGTGGTGGAGTGACTGTAGTGACTGTCCCTGAAGGTGTTTCAGAATTGCTTTGATGTGGCACTGAGGGTTGTGTCTTAGTGAGCATGGTGTGGATAGACTGATGGTTGGATTTGATGACTGTAGAGCTGATTTTCAACCTTTATGATTCTATGATTCTGTGTTATAAAGCTATACTGTGCATGGTGTTACAAGGTAAATATAGCTGCATGCTGTTGTAAGCTCACTGAGTCATGTATTTGAACATGAGGAATTGCTGGTTAGTTCTTCGTGGGTTGCTTCTTTTTTAGGACAGGAAGTTTCTACTTTAATCTCCTTGTTGTGTCTATCTGCCCCAGTTTGTAGAGAAGAAGCAGTTGAAAAGCAGAAAGGTTGAAACTTCTGTGGTTGTTGGCTTTCCCAAATGAAAACATATCATGTTGGTACTCCCTGAGGGTGTCATTACAGTCATGTGAATTAGTGCCTTTTCTCTGTGGGGAATTCACATTTCTGAATTCTCTGTGGATTCTTTACAAACAAAAAGTCATTTGTTACTCGGGTAACTTTTTATAGCTTTCATTCTTTTCTATATAGTCATAATATCTAGAAACTATCTAAGCAGTTTTTAAAAGTAAAGCTGTGATTTAACAATGATGCAGTATCTTAATTTAATGCCCTTACAATATGAATAAAGGGAATATTTCTCACAGTTTAGAAGAAGACCAGCATCAATTTCAGTGAATGCTATTGGTATTTCCTAGTATTCATCTCTGGTTAACAGTCTGAATAGCAAAAGTAATAAGAAAACCATACTCACTCTCATTTACATATGTACATAATTAGGAGCTTGGAGGTGGAAATGTTGAACCATATTCTTGAATATGACAACTCAGTGGCTGTCTACCCTTCATCTTAAGCAGGTTCAAATTCCAAAGTACATTTCAAACCGCTCTGTACTTATATGTCAAAGCTTGACAACACAAAGAAGCACTTTAATTTTGGCTGTCTGAGATCACTGACCTCTCTTCTTGGGTCCTGCAGCCCTCCCACTGTTGCCTTATTAGTGCAAAACTGTTTACAAGTACTGATTCACTGTGGAGAAGGGCAGTGGGCTGTGTACACCTAATACAACAAGGGCTAGAATATGTTGACGTAGGAGTTGACATGTCAGTGTTTTGTCCCAGAGCTCAAACTCAGTCATTCAGTGATTGTGGCTGTAAAGACATCAGTCTTACAGTTCTACTTAGCCTGTAAGTGCTGCTTTGTAGAAGACTGCTTTTAGAGCAAGAGAGGTATGGCAGGATGCAACATCATCTGAAGATCTGACATGGATCTTGCTGCACCTTCTCATTTTAAAATCAGTGTCTCCTAAAAAAGTTTGGATCTCACAATCAAAGTTCCACTAAAACATGCAGTAGAATAATGAAACATAGCAACAAAGGGATTTTTTTCATTGCAGGGGTGGTTATTTCCTCCAAGCTTTCAGTACAGTTACAAGTTCCTTACATCCATTCAGGTTCTTCAGAAAAGTCCCTTTTATCCTTATTACTCTTGAGATCTAATTTTGTTCTTTTATTTAGCAATTTCCTCCTCCACCCTTGAACTGTAGATTCTACCTTACCTGATTTGCACTAACGTAAAAATTGCCACACTTCAACTCCACACCAAACGCAGATGCACAAAGAGGAAAGCCCCTTGAAGCCCTCTTCCTTTTAGCAGGTTAAACCCAGAAGCAGCATTTAGAAAACATGTAATGTAGTCCCCCACCTAACCACCTGTTCATTTGGACTTCAAATGAGGATAACCTATAATACACAGCAGATTATAAATGAGCAATTAGTTCATGCCATCTATCAAGGGATAAAACATTAAAAGCGTATTATCTAAGAGTAAATCATAATGTTTACGTACCCTTCTTGTCAAAGGACTGATTGAAAATGTGAGCAATGGTGAATTGGTGTAACTGGGTGCTGTTTTGTTTCAAATACAAAGCACTTACTATGAGTATGAGCATTGATGGCTGTACCCTTGGAGAAAAGGACATGATCATATCAAGCCAAGTCTTCATCATGACTCTTGTGGGTAAAAAACAGCTTCGTTCACAAGGATATGCTCTTATCAACACCAGAATTAAAGAATTATTTCTAAAGCTGAAACATACAGTCAAGTGGAAGTTAAGTAGCTTCCATTTTGCTTTCCTTACAACATACAGCACTAGTGAATATTGATCTAGGTTCTCAGTGGTATAAATCACTAAAGATATTTCAGCTTTGCTGAGTACTGAAGCTGGACATGTAGTAGTGGACTCCTGTACTTTTTGGCAAATTAGATTTTGTAGTAGAAAAAATAAACCCCAAATGTATTCTATGTTCTTCTTTTGAGAAGTAGTTCACTCAGTATCCTAATCACATTGTATTATGTTGCTGCTTTACAATCACACTCCAAATGCAAATCACTTCACTGGTTTCTTAGTGACAGTAAGCCCTGTCAGCAGTAGGTACTTTGAATATGCCAATAAGATTTCAACTGCTTTGAAACGTTAGCAAGGGACACGGTTTAGGAAGATTACAATCAGGGCGTTCCATCAGAGGGCTGCTAAAACAGCAAGTGCTTTATTTTTACCAGTCTATATGCAGCAAGCTAATAAGTGATTACTGTCTTTGTATCTTTATGTTTAAGGATTAGGTAGAGCATTTCGTTCAGTGAGCAATGATTGTGTCTTCTCAAGGAATGTGTGGCTTCATTAATATTAATGAAACTGGCATGCATGCGTCAAAAAGGGCTATACCCCATGTAATCACTATTTATCCAGGCAAATTTACCTTCATCATTGTCTATTTACTAAAAATAAGCCTTGTGCAGTTGATTTATAACTTCTGCTGGGTTTATATTGTGAACAGTTACCATTGTTGAGATCTCTCAGAGGCTGATTCTGAAAGCATCTTCTGCTTATTTAACCAAGGGAACTGTGACCTTTATGAAAAGGACATCTATTTAGCAGTTGTCCATCTGTCATTTGGAGGATCTGTGGACAAAAAAGGGTGATAGCTTAGAGCTTAAAACAGAATTCAGCATGTTTGATTATCATTTTCCTGTGATTCCAGTTCTGCATTTTGAGCCCAGTGCAACATGCCATGTGCAGTTGCAGTGGAGATCAGAAGGGAGCAAATGCTATTCAGAGCACTTTCCATACTACAAGTGCTTCTGACAAGCCTGTTCCTTTCATTCAGTTTGAACTGTTGGCTCAACAAGATGAATTTTTATTTAAGCATTTAGAAATTCTATTTGTAAATGAGAGATGAAAAAGTGGAAGCTGCCTTTAAAGTATTGAAAGGTGCTCGTTGACATGACATGTTCTTGATGTGTGTCTTAAAATTAGATTTTGATATGCATATACATGCAAAGTAATTTTCATAAATTGTTTTCACAAATTTAGTTGAAAAAAAAAACAAAACTATACACTTAAAATATGACTTCTTTTTAATGGAGTATGATCCAAGATTCAGATGAACCTGTTGAAGGAAAAGAAGTGATAAGGAATTCTGAAGTTGGTAAGATGGCTGTATCTGTAGTCATTAACCTACTCAATGTAAGATAGATGTAGATAACTATATTAATTAACAAACTGCAACAAACAAACAACTGATTTGAGAATCACAGTGAATAATGAGCTGAATCTCAGTTGCCACTGCAATATTCTGATGAAAAAGGCATCTGTAATTCTTGAGTGTGTAATAGCAGAAAACTAAGTAGCACCCGGATAATATCTCAATTCTGTATTTGTAGCTAATAGGTCTACTATGTAATGTTCTCCAGATTTTAAAAAAGGAGAATGAGTATGAGGATCAGGAGAATGAGGCGCTGGAAAGCATGCCTTCTGGTGCAGGATTCCAGGAATGCAATCTGTTGTTTTTGAGTCAGTTGTGTTTTTTCCAAAGATTTAGTGGTGAGTGATCATAATCTATAAACGTGTCTTTGCAAGAAGAGCTGTTAAATTGTTGAGTTCTGCCATTTAAGAAAGGTGTGGAAAAATCTGTTGACAGAGTTACATTTGTATAAATTCAAATTAGAAGTAACGGGTAAATAAACGTTGGCATAGCTTACAAAGTGTTGTGGATAATTTTTTCGTGGTGGACATAATTTTGATCATTATTTTGTGTTACATGTTATGATAGATACTAATTAAAGAGAAAGAAACATTTTTGTGAGGGAAGACATCAGAGTAAGGTATCACAATATTTTCTGTTTCATGGCACTAATAAATATTAAGCCATATGAAACTGACAGCCAATCAGACAGGATAGCAGGAAATTAATTTTAGAACCAGTGTTTATTCCTTTAACGATCTTGCTTCAAGGTTTTGGTAACTTTTCAGAGTGTTAGACAAAACACGGCTGGTTCGTTGTTCTTTCCTCCTTGTGACATTGTGCTCCCTGAGTATTTTGAACCACCTTCCCCTGCCTGGCCTTTGCAGTGGTCATCATTTTTCAAATATTCCAGTTACAGAGGAAAAGTAGTGTGGTGCACCACCATACCCATGGTGAGCATCTTGCCAGGGTTGGTGCAGAGCGGCCCCAGCACTCCAGTATCTTCGCCAGACATCTCTGACACATGATGATTTGTGCATGTGAAGAAAATGGACAATACTGCTGTTGAAAATAGCTTCACAGTTTTGAAATCTTCAAATTCAAATTAATATTGCTACAAGGAATAAGTTCAGACATTTTTTTTTCATGAAGCTCCTATTTTTTTCCTAAAATAAACTAGGCATTTTTAATATTTTAATTGTAAATATGTATTTGAAAGTTATGATCGGAAGAAAAAAAAAATCAAGAAAATGAGGCTAATATTCTGAAAGAGAGATCTGCAGAGTACCTGCAAATAAGGCCGTGTGCTGTACTTGGAAGATGCTCAAGTCTGCCAAGGTATATGCAGATATGAGGGGCTTTTAGTAGCGTAATTTTAACAACAGGAAAGCTCTTTGGATTTGTCCTTTTCTGACTCTGAATTAGATTCATTATTCCATGCCTCAGCATAAAAGAATTATAATATATTTGAACTAATCCATCTTTTTACTTGAAGTTCTGGCGTTTCTGGGAATACAGCTCTGGGAAATTATGCCTTTTCTTAACAAATTCTTTTTAAGCAGGTGTTAAGGCTAGTGTAGTCCCTCAGCATGAGAGGCTGAAAACAGAATTTCTCCTTCAAATGTAAAGGAAGAACTCTGTGATCATGAACTATTATTTTATTTTTCAAATAAGCTTGTTTTATTCCTCATGTGCAATCCTTTGTTACACTATGAATGGAGTCCGACCTCTTGGATGGGTTGCTTTGCCTGAGTCAGTCACCTTCCAAGACTTCTAGGTCTCCATATCATAGTCTGATAACAGTCCTGATAACCCAACCTGAGGATATTATTGCACAGACAAATTTGTCCTGGGAGAATGATATTTCATAGTGTCATCTGCATATTGTTAAATGGCATCTAGCCTTCTGGAACACTCTGCTTTTTACAGGCCATTATATTGAATTCCAGATAAACTTTCAATAAATGCAAGTAGTTGTTTTCACCATCTTCCATGAAGACTTTTTTTCAATTCAGGATATTGTAGCTTCTCGTGTAGGTAATACTCCTTTACCACACCACGTCTTTTCTATTCAGCACTTTTTGTTTGTTTGTTTTCTGCAAATTCGTTCTCTTTTATTTCTGTATAACTATGTCACTTTTATTACTGTTCTTGTGGATAAACCATTCTTTACATTATATGCATAGGAGTCAAAGATCATATATTTGCCCCCAGATGCTCTTGGTATTTAAATATCTTTTTCAGGAGCCTGCAACAAGAAGGCTTGCTTTTGATATAGGCTGACAGCTGGCAACAATGCTTTCTCCTTCTTGATTTCTGTCTTAGTATGTTCTTTATGTTGGTTCTGTAGAATTTATGTTCTGTTCTCTATTAGGCATCATAAAGAGCTCTTTTTGATACTCAGAAAACCATGTTTGAAACCTCAGCACCTGGGTGCTAGGTGCTGGGATGACCCAATGTTCGATTTATAGATCTGCACACTCTGAAGTGAATAACGCCTCATTCTTACCTAATCATTTTGAAATCACCCTTGACTCAAGGCTGACTGAAATCAAACACAAAGAAAACAAGTTTTTGCACAGTATAAAAAATAAAATTAAAAAAAAAAATCCACATGCTTGTAAGGGATGTAAGTGAAAAAAAAAAAAAAAAGAAGATGGCTAACACAATAACTTAGTTTACCTAAAAACATGTTTTATCCTAAAATCAGACCAGAAGGTTTTCTCCATTGTTATCCAAGGACTTCCTTCATGCTGTCATGACAGGAATACATTATTTCTACATTATTTGTGTCTTATATCTAGCTGAAGAGTCATTGCAACTTAAACTGACGTAGGACCAGACTGCTGTGACTTTGCCCTCTTTTTTCTGTTTCTTTGTTGTGATGCTGATGTTCGTGCAACACAATGGTAAGCCCAGAGAGAGAGCCAATGCATATAATTGTTTCAGAATCATAGTGAACAAAGAATAACAGTGAAATTACATTTTGTGTTCATAAATCCAAAAAACAAAATTAATGTTGTAAATCGTGAGAGAGTGATGTTTTTGTTGTTGTTGTTGCTGTTGTTTTTGTTTCGGTGCTTTTGCCTAAGCACGGAATTAAGTGCAATGAAAATCAGAGTTGAGGGTTTGATTAGACAACTTTGAAGCAAGTTTTCTTTTTTTTTTTTTTTTGTCTCTGCTCTTCTCTACCTTTAAAAGGTTTCCAAAATGCAAATAGATGGAAACATATATCCATTTTGCAAGGAAATTGTTCTGATGAACATTGTGTATGAATGCACACATAATTATTAAAAAATTGTATCTTAAATTTATTAGATATGGAACATGTGAAAATAAGTACTATGCATTTTATATGACTGACAACAAAAAGAGAGATCTGGAGGTGTGGGTATTGAAAAAAAAGATAGATGCAAACAGTTACTTCAGTAACTTTCAGGCTTTGATTTATTTAATTAAAGTAGGATGAGGTCATGTTCCAAAGCATACTAGGTGGGCTCATTGTGGATAAGCACTGCATACTGTGCTTGAATCCACACTATCACTTTCCAGCTCTGAAAATAGGATCAGCCATGCAGGTATGCATAGAGTCATTATTCATCATTATTATTAACTTTTAAAAAATAGTCAGAAAAAAAAGAATGGAGACTTTATGTATGAAGGAGAGCACATTCTTCACAAGATTACTTACTGCCTAACATACATTGACTTAGGAAAGAGTGACAGAAAATATAAAATAGATCTCTGTCTGTCTTTTTAAAAATTCTTTTCGGGGGGTGGGGAGGAGGGGAGAGGAATTTATGCTCCCCCCTCTTTTTCTAAGCTCTAATTATAAAGCACTTTGCAGTGCTTTACAGACCACACAAGTTCATTCTAAAATCAGTGCTGCATATGTGCCTTTCTAGCTCCCTCCCAGTGATTACAGATCTCACAGCTTTTGACAGTCTGCTTCTTATGGGAGCTAATGATGCTTGAAAGAATTTGAAATTTTGGGCAGGAAAATTCATTGTATAACTGCTGATATAAAATTGAATATTTACATATTGACATCATCTTTTTGAATCTAATTTCTCAGAGCAGTAAGGAATAGGAATAAGTGGAGCGTATGACTAAATATTTTTGCATTCTACGTGGTTTAGCTGTTGATATTATTTTGTAGACTTGTGGTAGAAATAAAGACATGCTACGGAATCACTAATGAAAATTTTCAAGGAAATGAAGTCCTAATTGTGTTAAGAAGGAAAGGAGGATTCATTATCTGAAGTATTCAAAGCACAGTGTGTTGCATGCTTGTGAGAGGCCATGCAAAGCGTGGAGCAGTGAAGAGGCAGATAGTCTTCACTGAGGCTGTGGAAGTAGTGCTTGTCGCTCTGAGAGTGACATCCAGTTTTCAAGTTCTGGTTTTGTTCTGGAAATTCTTCCAAAACAGAAAGTGTGGATCAGCTGCTCTGAATCAGGTAAGCCAGATGTGAGCAGTGCAGTGTCACAGTAACTATTCTTGCAGCTTTAGAGAGAGTATATATGACCTGTCCTTTCATCAAGGAAGTTAACCCTATTTATTTCACCTATGAATGTAAATGTAAATTTATGTAAGTAATATACATTTACACTGTTCAGCTACACAATTATGGAATTTTCTGAAGGCAGAAGACAAGTCCTTTTTGAAGGACTCAATTCTCCAATTTCAGAATTCATCCTCCATGTTTACCCTTTGATTCAGTTGCGGGAAAATCGCTAAATACTTAATGATGTTTTTGTTGTTAGCAGTCACATCTTTAAAGAGGCTGGGCAGTGAAAACTTGTACCTTTCCTAGACATTCTCTCTGGTGGACATGGTGAGGTAGTAACAGGGTAGGGACTGACCATGTGGTTTCCACTTTCCGGGAGGAGACAGAGAGGAATCAGTCACACGTTTTTGCCACTGACTGAGTGACATAACATGCATTGACTGAAGACCCTGAGGAAGGCTGTCCTGTCCAGAGTCACAGACACTGAGAGATGTGGGAGACAGTAGAGGAGAAAAGTGTAATTGGAGCAGTGATTAGTGGGGCAAATCTTCCTTCCTTGGGCACTTATTTTATGTTTGAGAAAAGAGAATTCATTCTCTGCTGAACCACTGCAGCCCCAGCAATGAAAACATTTCTGTTTTCCTTTATCAGTTCCAACTTTCTTCTGGATTTCTTTTGTGATTATTTTAATATATTTATGCCATTGTATTTATTTCAGATGTAGAAAGTATGACACTCAACTCTTTCCTAAACCTTATTGAAGTATTTTTTCTTGACTAAATGTTAAAAGAAATTGAGGATCAAGGATGATTTTTAATTATAAAAGTGCTTTGAAAAGATTTTTTTCACCTGTATAATTAAAAGACATTAAAAAAAAATTCCAGTCAATTAGTCCCTAATGAAGCTCAATTTGTTTTACAAATTAACCTTTTCTTAAAATAACAGGATGATTTAATGCAATATCTGTTCTGCTTATTTCAAACTGTACTAGAAGTTCTCTTTCCTACTAATGCACATTCCTCCCAAGTCAATAGCAGATCAGATTTAAGTTAGTAGTTTTTTCCTTGCCTAAAGCCGAGCTTAAGCTTAGATGTGAAAGAGTGGGATACTAAGGGTGGTCCCAGAACATCAGTCAGAGCTCTGGTTTCATTCTTGCTCCAAACGTTATTGGGCTTTTGTTTAGAAGTCAGTGTATTGCCTCTTCATGAGATAAAGGGTGCCGTATAAAAGCTGGCTGTTGGTTTTCCAAGTTCTTCATTATTTTCCTGTCTGTTTTCTGGAGTCAGCCCCATCGCTTTGTTTAGCAGCTAATTCTGCTCTTATATATGTTTACATGATTCTGGTTGTGACCGTGTCTGAATCTTACCTATCTCTGGTATAAACCAACTAAAATTTCCCTGGAGCCAGTGGAGTCAGACAAGTATACGAAAACTTGGCACTGTAGAAAGTTAGTCCTGAACATGATTGCTGGTTTCTCAGATGAGAGTCTGCAGACCACATAGCCTTCTCCTGTGCACAATGCAGTTGCAGAGACACTTTTTTACAGGAGCTGTTTGGCGTCCATGCTGCCTATGTGCTCTGCCCCGTCACAGATGCTTCTTTGTGCTTTGAGATAAGTACAATTTTCTGTTCTGCTGATGAAGTGGGAAAGCCAAATGGTAATTTGTTTGAGTTTTTTATTGCATTGGTCTTACTTTGATATAAGCCAAGTTTGTATTTTAGAGTACTATATAAAAATGTTTTCATTCTTACAATGGTATTCAGTTGTACACTATTGATACTCAAGTGAACGAAGTCCTACCATTACAGTCTGCCTGTATTTATTCAGAGAGGTTATGGATGCCCCCTCCCTGGAGGCATTCCAGGCCAAGCTGGACAGGACTTTGAGCACCCTGGTATAGTGGGAGGGATCCCTGCCTATAGCAGGGGGTTGGAACTAGATGACCTTAAAGGTCCCTTCCAACCCCAACCATTCTGTGATTCTATGATTCTGTCTCCTCCAGGGAGATGGAGGTTATGGTTTGACATAGGGAAAAAGGCAAGGAAAGGCACTGGTGCCCTGCCTCTGCTCTGCCTAAGTGGCCCCAGGGCTAACTTCTGTTGCTTTAATGCTGGAATACTGCTGAGAACTGATTGTGAAGGGGTGATCCTAAGGAGAAAGCAAAACAAAACAAACAAACAAACAAAAGAGAGATTTTATTATCCATTTGAGGAAATCTGCCATGTACAAAAAGGTCCTATGAATCTGACTGGCTTTTGCACCTCTCCTATCCTTAGGAAAGGCAGTGTCATTTGACTGTAGTTGGACAGACAGGTCTTTCCTAAAGGAGTATTATGCTATCTGCTGTGAAGAGAGATGATGTTTGTGGGAGACCTGAATTTAGTCAGAGTTCAGCTACCTGCAGGGAAAATGCTGACTGAGTTGGATATTGAAATCACCTCAGGAGGCTCAGGTAAGAAAGGCAGCCTGCATATTACCTCAAGTTCTTCTGGAGAGAAAACCACAGCAAATGTTTCTGCTGTAAATGATCCCTTTCCACAGTGTTTGATAATTAGAAAGTGACTTAGAACAGGAACTGACCTTTTATTCATTTACTTTTTTTTGATGTGGAATGCTAAGTGAGATTTAGGTATAGCTACAAGCAAGCTGTATTAAAATGAAAAGTCAGAGACTAGCTGGTAGGTAAGAGAACATATTTACATATAGAGAGTTCTGGACAGAATTAATGGTTGGAGCATTTGCTTCACTTCTTTCTTCTGTGGCTATTAGCTCATACTGCTAAAGATAGAAACAAAATACAGGTAACTAAGATTCTTATTTAGGAGGTAGAAGACTGGAAACAGCGGAAATAAAACTGACTGATGACAAATTAAATACAATTTAAAGTACCTGATGATTCTAGTAACTCATCACTTAGAGGTTTGTGCTGCCTCTGTGTAGTTTTTAGCACCATTTTCACTTAGAGCAGTATTTGACTGGCACACACACCTGTATATTTAGTGAAAGATTAATGTGATGTGACTATCTGTCTTAGTATGCAGAGTTTAAGGTTTCCTGGCTTTTTCCCCAGCCCTTTCACATTAGGAAAACTGCTTTCTCTTTCTGCCTGTTTGCTGTTCTGTTCTCATCTATGTCTATCTTGGTGCCATGATGTGACTGTCTGTCTTAGTATGCAGAGTTTAAGGTTTCCTGGCTTTTTCCCCAGCCCTTTCACATTAGGAAAACTGCTTTCTCTTTCTGCCTGTTTGCTGTTCTGTTCTCATCTATGTCTATCTTGGTGCCATGATCAGCAGAGTATGGATTGCATTTGAATAAGACCTGACAGAGTGTGGCCCTTGCTAGCTCAGGTGGTTACAGCATTACAGTCGTGCCAACTAAAAGACAGTGGCAGCATGTAATTGGAAATAGGTGCAAGTATATGTGATATATCTGTTCAAAGATCTTACATCTTCTGTGGGATCATTTCCACTGTCTTTTTAAAATTCAATGAACTAATTCCTAATCAAGGAAGGAAACATAGAAATAAATGCAGTGCATCTCCCTGCCAGGAAGCTTCTCCATCTTCCAGTTTTGTATAAAAACTCCAGGTCTTTCAGTACTGCATACATTTCATTCAGGAAGAAGTGCACTTTTCTGATTTTCTGCTTGGGGCCAAAGAAGCTCTTCTATTGTAGAGCTGCACTGCAGAAAGAGTGCTACTCTTAGGCTGAAGCCACATGGTGAGCTGTTAGAGTTGGATCAGCACAAGGTTAGATGTTTCACCATTACCAACTGAGATTTTTGACATGGCAGTCAGGAATCAAACAGCATGAAAAAACAATAATAATAATCGTCTCACCAAAACATAGAGTTAAACAGAAGAAAACTATATGTCATTAACTAAGTACAGTCAACCTAGCTGACAGTGATAGAAATTTGCATGTACATTTATTATGTTCTAATTCATTGATGTTCCTTCTTCAGTGCAAGTACTGTACTTGGAACTAATTTTCATCTATTACACATTTCATAATACTATTAGTCTGATTAATTAATGCATAATACATCCAGGAGACTAATTTGTTTACTCCTAGAAGGCTCATTAGGACTTGCTATACGAATGTGAGATTAGATTTTTAAGTGAGCCACCTCCTAAAGATTGGATCATATGTCTGCTTTGCAGTAAACTGGCAAATGAAGTTCTGCTAATGTGTATCCCTAGCTGATTTACAGAAATGTCCTAGAGGTTTGCTGAAACTAGGAGCATAGCTAGACACCTCCTGCAACTACAAAATTGTATTTCCTTGTAATAGCTATAGCTTTATATATTTCAAACTGAAATACTGATTTATTAGGACAATTTGCCACAACTATGAATCTGAATGGAGTAGTACATGCATTTTTATTTTGCATTCAAATGCATGCTGTATTCTCATAGGATTTTGCCTATGTTACTTTACTTTTTAATGGTATTGTCTGACCAAAATGAATGTATCATTCTGCAATGAAGCTAAATATTCGCCAAAACCAGTAAAATTTAAGAGAGTTCCCTTGACTACTGTAAGTCAGTCTCGATTTTGCTGCCTGCTGCTGTATAACAGTGTCACATTGGGATAACTTTTTGCCTAACTGACCAAAGACATCTTCCTTTCACGAAAGTCTTGCTTTTTCATATTCTAGCACGAATTCTGAACGGTTTCTGAGATGTGTTATAGAATTGAGTATCTTTACAGAGAGACCCAGAGTGACACCTCCTATTGGATTATATATACGTAGATGCTCCAAAAGTAATGCCTCCTATTTATTCTCATGGAAGCAGCAGCAGATACAAAAGGTACAATAACACTATTGGGTAGAGCAAATTCTCAGCTACAAAACACTATGTTTCGACATTATCATTGCCCATAACTATGCAATTTCACCAGCGATGAACAAGATGAGCAAGCGTGTTGTGCTGCTACAAATGTCTGTAACCTGGAGGAGGTGACCCATTATCACCACTGCTGAAATGCACCACCCACCACCTCACCACTGTGCTTACAACCTCTGTTTGGTATCCAGGAACCTTCTGCAAATGGTGATTTATTTCAGTGGGTGCCATTTTTTGCACACGGAGGAATTCAGTGAGACAATTTTGCTTCATACACACTATCATGTAAGACTCCATTGTGTCAAACTGCCCCTCTGCTGCCATCTGTCACTCAGCAGCAAAATGGAACAGAATATTGTCAAGAAGGTTCAGCCTCTACTGCCATCCCACCAACATCTGCTGAGATAAGAAAGTAGGAGGCGCTACTTTCAGATCAGTACTTGTATTTATGAAATTTGTATATAAGTTATTGTATATGTGTGTGCTTATAGCGTATCTATGTTTATAAAAGTATAATATTCATTAACACGTTTCGGATTGTTAACCAATCATTACAACTCATTACCACTCTTTCTGTTTTCTATCTGTTAGCCTTATTAAATAGAAGAGGTAGTAGTAGATCAATAGTTTTCCAAGCACCACACCTTAGGCTGATCTTTTCTGCAGACAGGTAGTTTACATATGTTCTTAAGTTTGTTGTGATGACTAACCACAAGTTCTGAAATAAATCGTTATGTACACATCTTTCATTTCCAAACTTTGGATTGGAAAACTTCCAAGAACAGATTGTATAATGAGACTTCCTACTTTCTGTCAGCTCTACCTTTCCTACTTTAAAAGTTCTCTACTTTTCACACTACTGGCAGCCCCATGTTTGAGATTTTGAATGACAAGGAAAATCATAGAATGACTTGAGCTGGAAAGGATCTCAGAAACCATCTAGTTCCAAATCCCATGATATGGGCAGGGAGGCCAGCCACTAGATCAGGCTGCCTGGCCTTGAACACCTCCAGGAATGGGCATCCACAGCCTAGTGGATATGGGCAGCATATTCCAGTACCGTACCATCCTCTCAGTGAAAAATTTTGCCTTGGCATCTAATCTAAATTTCCCCTCTTTTGTCTTAAAACCATTCTCCCTTGTTCTATCACATGTACCCATGTAAGAAGTTGACTTCCCTCCTGCTTATAAGCTCCTTTTAAGTTTTGGAATGCTGCAATGAGGTTTCCCTTGATGGTTCTTTTCTCCAGCCTGAACAAGCCCAGTTCCCTCAGTCTGACTTTGTAGAAGAAGTGCTGCAGCACTCCGAGCATCTTTGTGACTATCCTCTCAACCCACTCTGGAAGCTCCAGATCTCTCTTCAGCTAAAGATCCCAGACCTGGATGCAGTACTGTACATGGGGCCTCAAAAGGGCATAATTGAGAGGAGCATCACCCCCCTCTACCTAATGCCACCCCTCTTTCAATGCAGCCCAGAATACTGTTGAGGTTCCAGGCTGCAAGTGCAAACTGCTGGCTCACATGAAGTTTTCCATTCACTAGGACCTCCAAGTTCTTCTCTGTAGGGCTGCTGTTAGGGAGTTCTCCCAGTCTGTACACATATCTGGGGTTGCAGCAACCCATGTGCAACAAGTTGGCATTTTTAATGTCAGTAGTTTCACATGGGCCCACCTTTTGAGCTTCTTCAGGCTCCTTTGAATGGCATCTCTTCCTTCTGTCATATTAAATGCACCACCCAGCCTGGTGTCATCTGCAAAGTTACTGAGGGTGAACTCAATCCCATCATTGATGTAGTTGATAAAGACATTAGAATACTGGTCCCAGGATGAACTCCTAGAGTATACAAGTCTTCACCAGCCTTCAAAATATGAATATGCAAAATGATGAGAGTTTTCTTTCATCCTTGGTTAAAATAATGCTAGCTTAGAGGGATTGAGTTTTGCAATTGAACAACTGATTTAGTTATCTTCATTCTTTCAGGAGGAATATTTGCATTCCACTTTTTGCTACGTTGAAATTACAGATGGCCTTTAAGTTTTTTAGGTGGTGTCTCATTGTTCATCCTTTCCTTCTTCTTAGTCTGAGACTAGAATATATTAAATCTGCCATGCAACCTTTTATCTCAGTGAGCAGAGATGATCTACAAATGACTCTTTGGGATAAAATCTCATGCCAAGGGAAGCAGGGCTTTGTTATTTATTTTAGGGTCTATAATTTGTGTTTTGGTCTTTCCTTAAAATTTGCGCCATGGGTTTGTGTCTTGTTTACTTCATGGATGTTTCCTGGACACACCACTGACTTATGTCCAGTAAAAGAATTCCATTTTATAAAATATCCTGGTAAGAACAGCATGTCACTTCCCATGGGAACAGTTTAATAAATAGGTTGCTTGGATTTGAAATAGCTTCACTTTGCTGTAGCGTAACATATACTTACACAGGTGTATATATACAGAACAGGATATCTCCATCTTCTGCTAATTGCTTAATGGATACATGTATATAATATATGTATATACATATATTATTGCATAATGTGTACATTTTTTACACTAGTCATTGTACTTGAAAGAAAACAGGTCTTGGGAAAAAACCAAGTGTTTCTTCTATTATGGAAGCTAGAATTGCCCAATAATAGCCCTCCATCTTACTAAAATGCAGATTATTATGAAGTCTCCTGTCTTTTGGGTATGACAGCAAGAATGTCTTTGCCTTACAGAATTCTTACATTTTGGAAGAGAGAAGAGTTGATAGACTGGATCTCTCTCTAAATTACTTCCATCCTCCTTAACTGCTTTGTGAGCTACCTGCCTTATATATAACAGTCCTACTGAGCCAAATCAATACTAGAGTTGGGATTGCCTGAATATTCAGTGTAGTTCAAAATCTTTTTTTCACAAATGTCTGTGTTTCTCACTGCCTCTACACTTCAGCCTAGTGACAGAGAAGTAAAAATCCACCACTGCTACAGTATACAAATGATTTCTGTTAAGAATGAGGTTTGGTACCACATTTATGTACCTCTGATATATTGACTGCTACCCAGCAAATACATCAAGAGGTATGTGAACTTTCTTAGATGTCAGAGAGGGTGTTGTGGAGTGAAACACATTTCTCAGATGCTTCTCCTTGACAACACTGTCAGAAATACTCAGAGTTAAATCTTGATCCTTGGAAAGCAATAGAGTTTTGATTTTTATTTGAGCAGGAAGAAAATGTGCCCCTGAAAGCAGTTGGTGGAGTACCCAGAACAACCTAATTTGTTTTGCTAACACAGTTCAGCTACGTTAGAAAACACTTTTCAAAAAGAATTAAAGTTTCCTCTTGTGTGGACAGGGCTAATGAAACGTC
The DNA here is from genome assembly GCF_038088225.1 of Cyrtonyx montezumae. Classification (NCBI taxonomy): domain Eukaryota; kingdom Metazoa; phylum Chordata; class Aves; order Galliformes; family Odontophoridae; genus Cyrtonyx; species Cyrtonyx montezumae. The sequence goes on along the minus strand of NW_027071914.1, from coordinate 5,296,312 downwards.
CTTCAGAACCCATCAGCACCATTCGTTTATAATCAACCAGAGGAATTGCTGTCTAGTGACAGGATACACCATCCAATCCTAATGGAAACCAGTGGCATCTGCTGTGAGAGTGGATAAGCAAAACCGACAAGTTAAGATGTCTTGAGGGCTGTTTTGCAGCAGCAGGTATTTTATGTGATTCAAAACAGGGTAAGGAAAGCTTCTCTTGATGGGTCTTCAGTGTCTGTCCTAATCTGTAACTCCATGGGGCTGAGTGAAGTCTTTTACCTCAGCAATACTTCTGACTGTAATTTCAAAACGTAAGTCTCTTAGAATAACTCTTTCATGACATTTTTTAAAGAAGTGGATTGTTTAATATTAAATACTTTATATCAAACTGCTTGAAACAATGTGGAGCATAAGCAAAGCGTGAAACTGTCCTTCAGCACTTGTTCATTAGAACTTACATTACTTTGACTATTTGTCTTGCCATTAATGTTCCAGCAGCAGAGAGCAGTGCTCCAGTGCAGAAAGCAATTCTGGAATTGTCCAGAAGTTTACATGTTCTTTTGGTACTCTGTGCTGGTCTCTTTGCTAACCATCAGGAAAGAAGGGGAAATTCAACATGCCAGTTTGAGATCTTTTATTAAATTGCACTGTACATAATTAGATTATATTGTATGCAATTTTTGAGCATGGAATTTCTTGTTAAGTAGCTTTAAGAATTAGGTATTTATGTGTTACCTATAAACATGTTTTAGTAAGCAGCAGGCTTCCCTGCAAATACCTATCTTTATTGCTCGAATATTTAACATACACTAGAGTAGTGGAAAGAGGGTGTAGGTGTCTATTCTTTTAGAAATGTTTGGAATAGGTGTGATTTACAGTTTCCTGGGAACTTTTCTCCTGTAGAAGTGAAAGATCCACAACCAAGTGAACATCCAGGTACATAAGCACACCTGGAGCTCCTAACACTGTGTTGCTTAAACCTATATCATTTCTACTTCTGGTATTTTGTTGTTTTGATTTCCCTTGGAGATGTACAGTAAGAATAGTAAGTAACCATCACATTTTTCTTCCCTTCTTAGTTCTAACTGGTACATGTATGTTCACCACAAGCATTTTTCATCTCTTACCACCATGACAACTAACAGAAGCACGTGTATGTGAGGGGTTTTTTTACATTTCATGTGTACTTGAAATGTACACAAACAGTATCATTGGGGAATTTTTATTTTTTATTTAATTAGCATTGCTGATGGAAAAAGAAAAAGAAAGTAAACTCCCTAGCCAATTACTTTGAAGCTGGTCCCATATTGTATCCAGACTAGTAAAAGCTGAGAAGTCATATTCATCCTTTGAGAAGGAGAATGCACTGATTAACTTGGGTGAGAGAGAATAGGAATGATTTTTAAAGAAAGCTTATTTAACAAGACTTGGATTTTGGCTTGACACTATGGCAATGCATATGTATTATACTGATGGAGGTGAAAAGTTATCTGTCTTTTACAGGATGGAGATGCAGAAGCATGTATCAGAGAAAAGGGAATGTGCACTGTAACATACACAGTAGTGACCCATGTACTTAATTTAGGGGCATTGGTCTATGCCATTGGAATTTTAAATTGCACAGCTGACTTAGAAGGCCATGGTCAATAATCTGCTAAAAATTTCTTTATTCTTAAAATGATTCAAGCAGCTAATTAAAGCATGCATCTCCAAAGCAAAATGTTTCCTTTCTTTTTTAAACAAAGAATACAGTTGTTACAAGCATGTACGCTCTAAACAGTTAATTTAATTTAGCTACCATAAGCATAACACAGGATGAATTCAAGGGAAACCAGCATTACCTCTAGCTGATTTCAGATATGTTGCAGAAGATGAAAAGGACTTGATGGTTTTAATAACTAGATGTTTTAGGTCAGTTTCAGCACAGCTACTCAGAAAAGTAGTTTCTGACTTCTCCCTTCTGATTTTGAAGACAGCATTTCATTTCAGTCTTCTGCTCTCTGCCACTACTTGCACAGGTATGTCATGAAAATGAGGAGGGGACTAATCTAGGTATAAAACAATCTCAATCCTGTAACTTCAGAATGCTTTCTTTAATTAGTATTTCTTCATTTGGACAATGTCTTAAAAACTCATTGTCACATGCAAGAATGAAGTTCCCTAAATTTAGATTTAAGTAATGCCTCTTAAATCCGAGGACATTTAATTTTTATTCATTCTGAAAGCAAAGCTGATTCCTTTCAGTGTTCTAGAACACTTGCATGGCATCATGTTAGAAAAAACAGTCTTTAAATGCCACACTGGCTTCCCATCTGACTTCACCTCATATCGTGTTAGCTTGTGAGCACTTGGCTTTTTCTCCCACCACAATTCCTCGAAGTTTCAATGCACCAGCACTGCAGACTGCTCCAAATTGTGTTCCTCAGTGTGCAGCTCAGTTTCCTTTGGTACATCCACACCTGTGCTGGGTTCCAGCTGGCTGCTGTCCCACGGTGTGCACCATGGGGTGCCATGGCTGGGTGCCTGCAGGAGTGCTCTGCACCGTCCCATGGGACTGAGAACTGGGAGTCTCCTGAGAATTCCTATACAAATCATCTAGTTTTGAATCACAGGGTATCATGAATTCTCTCAACTCCCTTAACTTCACTCCCAAAACAGGTACTATAACAGGAATCCAGCCAGTGCTGCACTCACAGGGACCAGTTTATAGTTGAAAGTCTCTAAATTGAGGGCTGTTTTGCACAAGCTACCCATTCAGTGGCTAGCACGGATCTGACCCATTGTCATGCAGATTGCTACACATATTCTCCATGTATTTTTTTTCTGGGGCTGTGGCCCACCCACAGCAGCAGAGCACCACCACTCCACTGAGAAACTGTAGCACCTAGAGCAGGTCAGTGGCTGTGCCAATGGACAAAAATGTTCAGGCTGATACTGTGTAAATCACAGAAGTCAGATGAAACCCTGACTGAATAAAGCTGCAGCAAGCTTACCCATTTACACCAAGACTTTTCTCTCATCTTGCAGACCTCTTATCTTGAACTAAATTAAGATGGACTCTGAATGGTGCAGCTAACAAGTATGCCTTACATCTTTCTTTCAGTTGTAAAAGAACAGTCTGTTGAATCTGCTTTATTGTTTGATTTCCATCCTTTAATAAGTGCTGTAAATTATAGACTGTTTTTTTTTCTAATCTATTGAAATCCTTCCTCAGTGCCAGTACTTAATACTTTCACCTCCCTCCCAGGCCTTCTTCTGTTTGTCATTGTATACATTGCACAAGGACAGCTTCAGAAGAGAAGTGTTCCAGCTTTAAACAAGAATCTGCTTTAAAATTCTCTTTGAGGAAAAAATGTACTTAGAACATCATCCTTCGTAATCACATTAGTAAGAGACTAAAGTAATTTCTTATCGCCTTTGCAAATTAGGATTTTGTTGGCATGTTTTTTTTTTTCTTCTAGAGTTTGTCTCAATGAATACAACAAGCTCAGTTAGTAAGAGAAAGTGGTAGAAATGCTGTCAGAGTAATTTAATTACACACTCAGCAGAAAGTATGCATGTTGACAATAGTACATTGGTTTTTGTGCAGACAAACATTGGGTTTTGACATCCCAAGGAAAAAAAAAAAAGTAATTCTGAGAATGATTTTCCTAAAGATTTTTTTGCATTTAAGAAGTGTGAAGGTTTGCTGTAACTCTCCTGATCAGCCAAAGCAGTAATCCTTTCCTGAAATTATTTCTAGTTTCCTTTACTGTGATGCTGACATGGGGGAGAGGAAGCAGGATAGGAGAGAAAGGGAACAGAAAAAAAAAATACTTTCTTCATTCTGCTCATAGACTGGTGGTGATCTCTGAATCTCCAATACAGTCGTAAAACTATGGAAACAAAATGCACAACGTTCACATTTATTCATTTTCTCAAGTAAATACTTGAAAAATTTTAGCTATATTTTCATGGCTAAATGTAATGCTTGTTCTTCTGCTTCAAACGAGAAAGCAAGCAATATTTATTTCAGAGGAAGCAAAGCTGAGTCTGTGAGGGTTTTTAAGCATTGATGATTTTTAAAGAAAACTTCCAACCATGTAGTTGTAGTAGGCTGCTTGAACTTAGGTAAGACTACTGAGAAATAACTAATAGTTTTCTTAATGTTTCAGATACCGAAAAATTGATGCAAAAATATCTAGATGCTCAAAAATGCCTTTGTTTAGATTCTTTTTCCCTGTCCCTCACCCGCTATGAAAGCTCAGAACACTTCCTGTTAGTTTGTAGGCCAGATCTTGTTTCTTTTGATATGTAAGAGAATTTATCATCTGACAGATTTTCACAGCAGTATTATTCTCCAAAACCATAATTTTCTTAACAGTGGGGAAGCAGGGGGATCAAAGTTGGGAGGACAGCATTGTAACACAACCAAGATGTGTTTACACTGCAAAGCTTACAATGAAAGAAGTGAAAATGCAATATGTACTGAACTTCTGTCTCCTTACAATTGTGATCTGGGTTAAGAACTTTCTGCTCATGGGGTGCTTGCTGGTTTAATTGTGGTTCTCAGAAAGTACTTCCCAAATCTCCTGTATTCCTTTGTACAGTGTAGCTTGTGGCACTATATGAGGAGAACATCCCATTGCTAGTTAAATACTTTGGAAAGGGTGAGTTTGTTGAAGTTGTTCTGCAGTGTTTGGGTACCCAAAGCTTAAGAATGGTTGCTTCTGTGGGAACAGTATGCTTCATTTTCTTTTGTTTTCTCCTCTATTGAGAAATCATTCTTAATTTACGCTGAGATAAAATTTGAAGCTATAAATCTTTGTAAAACTGTTGGTTAAGACTTAGCAACACATGCAGTTAAACTGTACTTACCCAGAGTCCCAATTTAAGAGGCCCAGTCTGCCTTCATCTACTTTCTAACTTGCAGACAGAAACTTACCTCACATATTCAAAAACCCCATTGTGTTTTGTACATACTATGCAGCCTCTGGTTATGTTCAAAGGAGAAAATTACACAAATCTTTACATCCTTTCAATTTCTTAGTGTCTTTATTATGTTCCGCTTTGATGATAAATTTCCTTTCCACTATTTTTAATTGCTGAAAGGTTTTTTGAATCTTTATCTCAATCTAAAGGATTTGTTCCTGCTTTTTCTGTTTGCCTCCTCCTGGGAGTGCTAATAGCCTATAAGCATGTCCAGTAGCAACATTGCCTATCTAGCCAGATGAGAAACAGGATCAGCAATTAATTGCTGATGGGCTAATGGCTTTGCAGCAGCTTAGCCAGCTGTGCAGCACAGTGCCCTCTACACAGCGATCAGTAGCACTGAATTCTGTCAAATCCTTTTGCATTTCATTTATGCCAACCATTTCCTTATCATGTTTTATACATAAACATCTGGAATTAATGGTAAACTCAGATCCGCTCCTACACGTGCCATGCAGATGGAGAGACACAGACTTCTAAATAGAAAAGGTTGCTGAGAGGAGTGGTAGTCTGAGAGGGCTCATCTGGACACTGCTGCTGGTAGCAGCACTTTGTTTTGCAAAGGGAAAATAGGAATAGGAAGCAAATGCTCTCTAACTGTGAGCATTTTAGCTGGAGTTTACCTCAGAGAAAAGCAAAAAGTCAACATAAAGGCAACTCAAGAACAGAAAGGAGAAGAAAAAAAAATAAAAAGGTCCTATACCAGTATCCGTTGGGCAAAACCTTCCCAGAATGGGAGCTGCGCTGAGAATCCTGAATGCAAGGTGAAGGACAGACTGAAGCATGCAGCCTGCTGATCCAATGCTTCAGTGAGAACAGATGGTATTCTGAAACAGTCCATTTGTGATCATTCCATAATAAAGATTAAAGTTGTGTATTCCCCAGCAGAGGTGCTTCCGGCAGCCTGCCAATTCACGAGCAGGTTCCTGGCCCTCCTCTTCCAACGTTTGATTTCTTTGTTGTTCTTTTTTTCCAACTTACCTGATTATTTTTTTATTATTTTTTCTTTTTTGCAGTGATAATTTTTTCTATAAAAAGTCAAGATAAAGAAAAGGGTTCATGTGACTATAGTTTCCCAGTTACTATTGCCTATTGACTATGATAGGAAATTGTTTTATTGTTCCAAAATGTAATCTCAGAATAATGTTTTTAGTCATACACATGTTGGAGCTGTACTCTGCTTCCAAGGTGTGTGAGGTTGATAATTACACAATGAATGCAGGGCATTCTCTCATTGAGTTTGTCCTTGTGAGCTAAGAAGTGTGGGGGTGTTATAACAAGGCAGCAGCTGTAACTGACATTCTAATCACAGCTGGGAGTCTGATATAAATGAACTCCTTTTTTTAATTATTATTATTTTTTAATAAGTTGGCTGCAACTGTTATTTTACTGGTTAGGATGGAATATATACTCTGACAAGTTGTGTAGTTGCAGTCAACCATCTGATCACCTGGGAGAGCAACGAGCAACGCAGTATGAATAATACCTTTGTAAGTGCTGTGCTGGTATTGCATCACACTTCTAAACTTAATGTGATCTGAATTTTGATGCATTTCCTCTAACAGAGAGAACTGTCTTCAGTGGTCCATTCTTTTTTTGTTGTAGTTCTTTTTTTAATGCACTTTAAAAATTGTGCGTCAGTTTCAGAACAGCGTCCCTACATTGCCTCATTGGTATTACATTTGAAATATATAACTATATGTATGCCTAACAAAGTTTCTAAAGCAATAATTCAGCTATAAGTGCACATATCTGGTTACTGTAATAATGCATATCAAATAGGAGCTCAGGTTCTGATTCACTCAGAGTTGTTTGGAAGGAATACTGAATTCATACAGTATTTTGATCAAAGTATATGTTCATTAAAATTGAAACAAATGCTTGCTTTCAGCCTGACTCAATTACTTGCTGCTCAGTAACCATTCAGGTGAGGAAGCTTTGTTTGAATTCTGTGATTCTTATAACACTTGCTGGAATTATGCCAATTTTGCAATCTGTGAGATGGAGAATACTGATACATACATCAAGGATGCAGTTACGATTAACTAGCATCTGTATGTGATGTACAGAATACTATGTATTTCTCTTTAAATACTGTGCTTCCTATTATATTAGGTAATTAATGTAAATGCCTCCTTATCATAAATACCATATATTGTCTCTAAAGAGGTCTTCTGCCTTCCACTATAGAGGAACATCTTAACATTTAATACTTGGTAGCATTGCTCTGTCTGCAGTGCTTGGCTCATCTTTGAGGCTGTTGACTTTATTGCCACCAATAGGAGATGTAAACGATAGGACTTCTGTAAATAAAACCAAATAATTCTAAAGAATATAACCCAACATAACCCAGCATAATATGCCAGATAAGTCTGAAACAATGAGTAGTTAGGAGTTCTGAGGTCCGTCTTTCTGGACAAGGAAAGGCTGTGGAAAAGGAAAAGGCTGTGGTGCTTGGCTTCTTCTGCAGAGATCCTCAACTAGATCAGCTAAAATGGTAATGTTTGGTTATAGTGCATGTGCATGCAGTATCAGATGTGTTAGTTGAATTTTGTTACTGGAGACATAGTAGACTGTGTTGCATAACGTGTTCATACCATCTCCAGCTAGGCAGGCAAATATTTCCAATTAGTCCACTGCCTTGGAAAAATGCAAGGTCACTAAGAAAGACTAAAAGATCATTGAAGGCAAGGGTTGCTTTAGAATTTTAATACTTTATGCTGCTAAAGTCAATTTGGTTCAAACCTAATAAGTAGGAATTCTGACTATATTAATAAAAATTGGATATGATAATTTCTTAGCTTTCTCTTGGCCATGCTGTCATTTTCTCACTTAAAAAGAAATAACTCTGACTTCAATTTGAATGTTCAAAACTGCTCACAGCTGTGACAGTGATATCCCACAGCAACGAAATGGGATTGTGGCACATTCCTTAATTCTTTACCTATTACAATCCAGAGAACCTTCATAGTTGTTCTATAACCAGTTATCCATTTATATTCTGGAATCATGTGTAGAGGTGCACAACTGCGTCACATGAGAACAGAGTAGACATAAACAATGCTGTTATCTGAAACTGGACTTTGATACACGATGTCAGGATTCTTGCTGTGAATTGCAGCATCTCTTATCCAAAGTTTGATTTCTTTTTTCAAGGAACTAAGAGTCCCTAGTAAAATTGCAATGAGGTGCATTGTAGAAGTATACTACTAACTGTAAAAGCATTTATGGTTTTTTTTTTTTTTTCCCACAAAACATAACTTTTGTAATTGGAAAAGAATTGCTGACCTTTTGTCACTGTGATGAGTTTACAGCATCACCAGAGAACCTGAATGATAGAGCAAATTCTCAGCCACAGTACACTGTTTTTCAACATAGTCACCACTATTATTCAGTGTGTATGGATGACTGAGACATTCTTCATTTTGTGGTGTGACGGCTGTGCGTGGCCACCCAGAACATGGCTTGTCTTTCACATCGCTGTTGCCACTGCTGAAGTGCACAACTGTGCTCACATCCATGTCTACAAACACAGAGCCAGCTTTGACGATTGTCCATGGGTAGAATTTTTTTCCATATGGAGGAATTTAATTCCATCCCTTTGCTTCAAACACACTTCTGTGTCAGACACCATTTTGTCAGACTGCCCTTCTGCTGCCATCGGTCACACAGCAACACAATGTACAGGAACATGGGTGGGAAGGTCCAACCTCTACTCCCATCCCACCCACTTCAGCCGATGACATTGTGGTCAACATCATAAAATAGGAGGCATTACTTTTGGAGTAGCACTCAACCTGGTTGAAGTATTAAGTTGCTGACTTTGCAGCGCTTCAAGTATAAGTAATGATCTTCATTCTAAGGTTAAGGCAAGCACTATGCACTCGAAGCACAGTAAAGGCAGGGCGATGGTTTCCTTTCTCCTCTTGACTGCTTGAAGTCAAACTGTGCAGAGCAGCATGAGCTGACAGCTCTTTGCAGGCTGCAGGGCTGCTCAGGCAGCTCAGTGCCCACAGATGAGAACTGTGCTTATCCCATGCCAGTGACAGTGCTGATGGTCATTGCCTTGGAATTCTGCCCAGGGGCTAGTAATAGATAAATAAGATGGTGATGTTCTTCAGCCAGTTGCAGGCTGTCCTTCTGGAGCACATAATAAAAGTTGTGTGAAGTTAGCACAGAGCTGTTCTGGAGAAACAGTGCACGCACGTGTATGCAACAGAGGCACCTGTTCATTGCTTGGCATCAAACCCACATTTTATCAACAGTTCAAACTTTGGGCCTCTTGATGTTCCTTCCTGCTTCTTTTTCTCGTATTTTTAAACTAGTGGTAGGTGGTTATAGAAATACAGCACTGTAAGATTTTTAGTACTACTCTAGCAGATAACAGCATTTCCAGTTTCTGGATTTTGTGGTTTATTTTCTCCATTTTGTCCGTTGTGGCTGAAAACACTTGCTTTTAAAAATAAATGTAGTCACATTGGTCTCACATGAAATTTTAAGCATGGCAATATTGTTAGTGTAATTCCCAAAGGTATGTGCTATGTCTAAAGCCAGCAGTGATCTAAGCTGAAACCTGGGTAAGAGCATGTCTTCGAAAATACTGTGTAAAGATAAATAGTTTGACAGGCTACTTGTTGAATTTAAAGAGCAGCAGCAGATACCTAGTAGGAGCAGGTCTGTTGACATGCTTTATATCTGCTGAGATTTTTATACCTGGGTGTTGTTTTGTGGTTTTTTTTTGAGGGGGGGGAGAAAGGAAGGGAGCTGAGAAAGGGACTTGCTGGTGGCAGCAAATTACACTGTCTCCAGATCTTGAAATGCTATTACTCAGGGGAAAGTGATGCTGAGACAGCTTTGTACCTCTGGTTTGGTGTTCACCTAAGGTTGCTCAGAACAACAGAGACTACTTGAATGTCTGGAGAAAAATCCTAGGAGTGAGGGGCTGTCCTGTTTAAAAGAAAGTAAAACAAAACATCAGCAAACACCAGGAAACAGAGAAAACAAAACAAAAACATCAAAAAAAACCCAAAACACTAAGATATTTACCTCTTGAAATATTTTTTCATTACTATGGAAAGCAACTGCATCAGTTCTCTTATTAGGCAGAGCTAGAGGAAGGATGTGTCAAAATTAAAATAAAAAAAATAAAGAAATAAAGGAAAAGGGACAAGACTAATTTCCAAGAAATACATGAGAGTAATACTTATCTATATGTCTGGCATATATTTCATCTTGCTTTCTTCTTTAGTCTCTCAGCTCCCTCATATTGCTGTAATTTATATCCTAGTTTAGCATACAGTTTGGATTTTTCTTGATATATGCTTTTCAGTTGTAGAGTAGTAGTAGCTGCAAGACTGATTTGAATAATGGAAAGAGTGTTTTCTCACTGGATTTAGTGATCACCAGTCTGAAGAAGAGAAAGCTCCAAGGAGACCTTATAGCAGTTTTCCACTAACAAAAAGGCACCTACATGAAAGCTGAGGAGGGAATTTTTGTAAGAGCATGTAGCAACAGGGTAAGGGGAAATAGCTTTAAACTGAAAGAGAGTAGATTTAGACTAGGAAGATTAGAAAGAAATTGTTTACTGTGAGAGTGATGAGACATTGGAGCAGGCTATCCAGCCAGGCTGTGGATGCCCCTCCATGGAGGCATTCCAGGCCAGGCTGGATGGAGCTGTGAGCAACCTGGTCTAGACAAAGGTGTCCCTGCCTATAGCAGGGGGTTGGAACTAGATGATCTAAGGTCGCTTACAATCCAAACTGTTCTACAATCCAACCATCTTACAACCCAAACTGTTCTATATCTGTTAGACAAATGTATTTAAAGAATAATATAAAGAGTACCTGTGTCCTTTTTGAGGTGTATCTACCTAAAGTCAACTGTGGAATTTATACTTTGCAGTAGCCACTGTTTGGTTACCTTGAACTGCTTCTCAGGAGCCTGAGGTAAAGCCTTCCTTTGTGTGCCCTCCATCCTCAAGCTGCGTAACCAGCTGTGTGCAGCAGTGCTCACTGGGAGGGATGGCTCTGAGCTGCACATGGCAGCGTGCTTTCAGCAGTTGCTGAGAGCACTCGTGAGTCACAGGAATACCGATGGAATTTGTTTTTGCATTTTAATTTGCTTGAGTTACTACAAGATGAATGACAGTAGAGGGAAGAAAGACGTTCCCCACTGCCTTTTTTTTCTTGTGAATATTAAAGAGCTTTTGAATGTTCCTGCACTTTTTTCCTAGTTTGTTTTTCTTAACTTCAGCTCAGTTCTTGCATCTTTGTGAGTTCATTGCTGCTGTGAGATCACTCTGTGCAAAGACTGATTCAGTACGTTGAGGTAGACCTTCAGCTGGTGTAAATCAACCTGCAGAGTTCTTGGGGTTTGACTGATTTACATCACATCATGATACAGTCTTTACCTCCAAGCCTAAAATTTATGAGCCAACCAATTTATGTTGCAACTATTTCACACTGTTTTGCATAACAAATATTTATAAATCCGTTGTCTCCTTGGATCCTAATTTTTTGAGACAGGTTTTTAATTATACTGAAATGACCACTGTGCTGTTGATCACTACATAGGACAAATTATTTCAGTGCATTTCAAGACAGAATTCAATTCATGAAGTTTGTTTAAACTAAAGGAGCATCATGTTTGCTGCTGCATGCTTTTGTCCACTGTCGCTAATTACCAAGATGTGTGCGTAAGAGAAAGCATTTCTGTTCTCATCATCCTTCCCAGGCTGGGATTCATTCCAGGTTGCCACAGTCAACTATTTGTAGCATCACAGTTCATTACTGCTTAAGTGAGTTTGACGTCATAGAGTCCTTATTTTCTTCCCTGCATCTCTAGTTAAGGAGACTGTAATTAGGAGGGGAAGAAGTTTCTGCTGTATGTGTGCACATGCACAGTCATGGAAATCAGCTGTAATAAGAGAACACAGAAAAATAGATTATTTTAAATAGAGTTATTAAAAGATTTGATTTGAAGGTGATGACTGAAAAAAAAAAAAATGAGAATGATGCTATATGAAAGATAAAGGGCATTTCATGCATCTAAGGTTAATTTTATCCTGATGTGATGAAGTAAGATGAAGAGTATTTATATCCACCGTAAATAGGCTGACAGCTTGATTGCAGAATATTTTGTTGACTGATAGATTCATCCAAAGAGACTGAACTTTGGTGCTGAGAATTAGCAACAGCAAACCTGAGAGAGATCATAAATGCTACAGCAGCACGAGTCTCAAAAGCAGGTGGTAATTTCAGCTAAGTCCTGTCTCAGAGGTCCCTGCTAATTCATCCCCTGCTCCCCCCTGGGCAGGGATGGGAGTTAAGTTGCACTGTAACCAGGATGACAGAAATTATTGCAAGTAGAAATGAAAAATGACTACCTTTGGTGGCAAAAAGGAATGTCTGGTTTTTTAAAATACATTATCTTTCCTGATATGGCCCTATAGCAGCTATGCTGTTGCCACTGAGGAGCCCAAAGAAGGGCTGCTGCCCTCGGCCTGATTTGTGTTAGACTGGGTGCTTGCAGGACCACGCAGAGAGCTATCACAGGACCTCGGAATGGTTACTGTGTAAAAGTTCCTGGCTTGGCTTTTGGTTTTAATTTGCTGATGTTGCTTAGCAGTCACACAAAAAAAAGTGCTGAAGCATGGCCCGGTGAGGGTCCTTCCCAAGGGCAGCCCTTGGGAGCTGGTGCCTGCAAACTGCTGCCCACTCCCCACTCCCAACCTTTTTTTCCCTAGTTTTAAGGTTGTGATAAGCAACTTGTACTGAACTGCTTTTCTTTAGAGTGGATCTTCATCCACTAGACTAGAGACCTGAAAGCCAGACAGCTGTTCTCACATCTAATCGAAGTCTTTACTGAAACAAGATTACAGTTTCAAGTTCTTAAAAGCAGGGCTCCCTACTCTTGTTTGTATGCTGTGATAGTGTGGAGTTTCCTTTAACAATAATGCAAATAGGCATGCTGTCTAATCAGTAAAGAAATTTTAGATTTTTTAAACATGAAATTAAGTTAAAAACAAACATTGGCAATTTTGCAGCATCAAAGCTATAATTTTAATACTCTAAACTCAGTGGTAAAATTGCTTTGTAAACTAAAACAGTTCACCTGTTTTTTTCATACTGTTTTGTGTTGGTACAATGTGACTACTAATGCAAAAACTATTTTTTTTTTTTTCAAAAGAACCAACTTTCTTGCTGGTGTTAGATGGCCAAATACTAACTTTGGAAATGTCAGTAGATACACACAGGGAACATAATGATTCTGAGAGACCATAACTCATTTAATGCCTGATTTTAAATGCTTCAATTTTGTCTTCATTGATGCCAGTTCTTATTTAACTGACATTGTTTTTCATAACACCTTTGCATCTTTAGGAGCATCATTGGCAAATGAAAGTGTTGTTTCATTGTACAAAGTTTTTTTACATGCATTCTTTTCCATAAATATGTAAATAAAGGAAAACTAAAAACATGTAATCATTTTTATGTTATACAAATTAACAAAGTCAACCTGCAAGAAAATCACAATAGTAATTCATTTCCACAGGAGTGCAGGACAATTAGTCACTTGTTGAGGCACAAAGAAAGCAGCAGGACACAGTCTGATCATTCAAAATGTTCTGTTGATCAGTGTTGGTGAATGTACCTTCTTGCTGCTGGATTTATTTTTAGTTATTTGTCTGTGTGTTGGATAGCATAGTGAACTTCAGCTCTCTTGTCCTTAATATTATAAAGCCTTACAGTGTCAGTTTTGGTTTGTTGACAACTAAAGAGGAAGGTGCATATCATATTGAAGGAGATCTGGTGCAAATCATAAAAAATGCTGCCTGAAAATTAAGCCATTAGTACTCTTTCTCATAAACCACTGCTGAAGAAAAGGATTCTAATACATAGTTCACATAAGCAAACTGGAATTTTTCCAGTAGGATGCAAGGTGGGAGTTGACAGAAGGGGAAAGATGTAGGAAGAAAAAAGAAGGGTGCAGCAGATATTGAACAGTGATCCAGACTGATATGAATGCCAATTAACTCAAAGCAAGACCAGAGTAGGATCTTAAAAGTGATGTAGAAAATGTAAAAATTTGCAATAAATTTCACTGGGTTATCTGGAAAGCATTCTGGCACACAGTATGTATTTTTAACACTTCATAGTGAGAGGTAAAGCAGAAGTATAATGATTTTTAAATAATACTTCTAAAATCAAATTAAAAGAATTCTCAGTCTCCTCAGCTAATCACAGGCTTATTTATTGAAGAACTATTCAAAGCATTCCATTGTTCTCCATAAATATTCATATTTATTTTAATAAGTGCTTTATAGATTTATTTTAATTCCACCTAAAACCCTCCAGTGGCTAGAAAATTTCATATTCCAGTCCAGGTGTATAAAAAAATTTGGAATGTGTTTCTAATATGCTGTAGCATAGTTATTAAAGAGTATTATTAATGACAGCTTTTTTTGTTGTTGTTTTTGATTGCCACAAGAGACCACGGAGCTTGCAGCTGGGATTCTTTGAAGCAACATTCTATTCTTTAGGGAGCTGTTATTTCAATAAAAACAATGAAATCAGTTAGCATAGGTAATAAAATAATTATAGTAATTTATTTTGGCTATTAAGTCTTGAATCCCCTTAGCTAATCATCCACTTAAAACTGTTACTCAGAGTGCCCTGGTTGCTTTTGCCTTAAAGTTAAACATCATGAATTTGGATGTGCTGATAAATCCATTTTTAATAAATTCCTGCTGTGCTTTTCTACTAGTGTTAATTAGAACTCTAGCAATAATGTTAATGTTTTGTTACTCAGAACTAGTAAAGGATATTTCCCATTGTCCTATCAATAAGAACATTCATTCCTTGACTTCTTCATACCTGTTTACAGATGTACTTGACACTCGTAACAAAATTTAAAAAAAGATTGTGAACAGAGAACCCTTTAGGTGAGCTCACTAGAACTTCTTGCAGCATGTGTGCTAACAGAAGCACCCATCTTTCATTACATGGGAAGCACAATAATTACTACTCTGAAACAAAAATAAATTATCTTGAATTAATTCAAGCTTTGCTTTATTTTAATTTAGTTGACTTACAATACACCATTTAAATGACCTAAACCAAAACAGATAAAGGTTAATTTCTGTCTTAAGGCAAATAATAGTGTTAGTTATGCTTAAGAAAACAACTCTACTCCTTCTTTTATACAGTGAGAGACAAGAGATTCTGTAACAAGTCTGGTTTTATTTCCTGTTTCAGTAAATAAAGAATGACTGTATTTATTTACAGAGATCAGAATCTGTTCTTCACAATTGTATTGCTAAAGCAGTAGTAAAGAAGTTAATCATTATAGATTAACTGACAACATTCAAACTGTACTGTCTGTAGAAGAAACGCCATTTTAGTGTTTTAACATCATTTCTCATGAATGGACTCAAGTAATCATTTTTTAAGATACAAGACAGTAGAAAACTACAGAGTAAAAGATGACAGATAAACATCACTTTGTATAACACAAATGAGTACATGTATATAAGGGGTTATTGAATTAAGATACTGTCAATGTGCCTATAAATGTATGATTTTGAAATCAATAGGAACCAGTAAGAGAAGTTCCAAAGACTTACAGGACTTGCAGTCATATTCCTGGGCTATGGCTAGCAAGAGCAGTGAACATGACTAAAATGCATGTCTAGGAATGGTTGCAGAGATGTTTGCCCTAGCATAAAGCAGTCTCATTTCTTTTCGCAAAGACAGAGCCTTACAAACATATGGCAAAATAAAACATCCATCAGTGAAAAACTGTATCAGTAGTGAAAGTCTGTATGGAAGTTGGTTCAGCAGTGGCAGCAATAGCTACTTTACTACTGTATTTACTGTCCATAAAAAAAACCAAGAGGTTCAGAAGTAGGTCTACTCAAGGAAAATTGTTGAATATTGAAGTGAGATGGAGAAGTTTCCAGGATCAGAGCAGTCTAGAATGTGATTTCTTAGATATGTGGTCTTTGTGATGATTGTGAGGATTTGGAGAAGTTGGCAATCAGTAGAAAGTTATTTGAGGTGGCAATTGCTGGGTTGTTTTATTTGCTTTTTTTTTTTTTTTTTTTTTTGGTATTTTCATAGAATTGTAGAATCACCAACATTGGAAAAGACCTAAAAGACCTACAAGATCATCCAGTCCAACTGTCCACTTATCACCAATATTTCCCGCTAAACCATGTATCTCAGTACAACAAACAAAATGTTTCTTGAACACTTCCAGGGTCAGTGACTCCACCACCTCCCCGAACAGACCATTCCAGCTCCTGACCACTGTCTTCAGAGGAGTATTACCTAATGTTCAGACTGAACCTCCCCTGGCACAACTTGAGGCCGTTCCCTCTAGTCCTACTGCTAAGTACATGGGAGAAGAGTCTGACCCCAACCACACCACAACATCTCATCAGGCAGTCTTAGAGAGTGATGAGGTCACCCCTGAGCCTCCTACAGACTAAAGTTCCCTTGGCTATTCCTCATAAGCCCTGTGCTCCAGACCCCTCACCAGTTTTGTTGCCCTTCTCAGGACACGCTCCAGGGCCTCAGTGTCTTCCTTGTAGTGAGGGGCTCAAAACTGAACACAGTACTCGAGGTGCGACCTCACCAGGGCTGAGTACAGAGGGATGATAACTTCCCTGCTCTTCTGGCTACATTATTTCTGATACAATCCAGCATGCCATTGTCCTTTTTGGCCACCTGTACACACTGCTGGCTCGCATTCAGCTGAGCATTGACCAGTACCCCCAGGTTTGTTTCCTCTACACAATCTTGGGGCCCTACTGCCCCGAGCCTGTAGCATCTCTGGGATTGCTGTGGCAAAAGTACAGGACACAAAACTTGTAAACTTGGTCTTGTTGAACCTCATCCCATTGGCTTCAGCCTGTCCAGGTCGCTCTGAAGGGCTTTCCTATCCCCAGGCAGATCGACACTTCCTGCCAGCTTGTTGTCATCTGCAAATTTATTGAGGGTATTGAACAGAACAGGCCCCAGTACCAACCCCTGAGGATCACCACTTGTGACCAATTTCCAGCTGGATTTAACTCTGTTCACCAACACCCTCCAGGCCTATCAATCCAGCCAGTCCTTTACCAAGCAAAGTGTGTATCTGTCCAAACCACAGGCTGCCAGTTTCCTAAGGAAGCTGTCTTGTAATGATTTATAGCAATGAATATTTTCAATAAAACTTTCACTTTCGTTCTCCAAGAAATGCAGGGATAACCTTTCCTTCAGGAATCCACCGATACTTAAGTAAGTTTTAAGATTAAGATTTTTAGATCTATGATTCTAGATATTGACAGGCTTAAAACTTGGGATATTGGGAAGAATTTGCTATCAACATTTCTCTCTTTTTTTTTAAATTATTTTTCTTTTTTTTATTATTATATTTTTATGGAGGCATTCAGATCCTTTGAGGGAGGAATAGAAAGAATCTTTTGGGAGTTTCAGTCAGGGAATAAATAAGAATCCAAACTATGCATTGCTTCACTTTACTCCTCTAGGAATCAATTTTTACTCTCAACAAAGTACCAAAAATTTCCAGCTTCATAGAAAGATTTAATTGAACTACACTGCATACGATACTTTTACAATTTCTATATAATATATGGCAATATATATATATATATATATATATATATATATATATATTACATATAGGAGTTATATAAAGATGAATGCTTTGATAAAAATGATTTTTTTTATAAAGCATTTAAATATCTTTGTTTTGTTTCTGCAAGATTTTAATGGATAACATATGCTTCATTTATTTATTTAATTTGCCCTTCTGGCAGTTAATGCTGGTTATGGAGATTCCTTTTCCAGCATTTCTTAGAAATGTGAAAATCTCTTCCAGCAATTTGTCTACTGCGAAAATGGAAACTTAAAGTCTAATCTAATAAACACAGGTGTGAGTGAATTAAAGTTACCAACTTAATTGAGTTCAGAAGGAATAGTAGAAATTTAAATACAATTGTTCATTACTCTATGACTTTAAAATAGAATTTAAATTGTTTAATTTTTTAATAGTTTACTAAAAGCTATTTCATAACCTATTCTTATTCTTTAGTTTTGTTGGATAGAAAAGTGCAATTTTTATTAACTTTCTGTTAACAATGTAATGAGTAAGATAAAACTTCATCTTAATCATACATTATGCCATGGTTTTCTTTATGCCTCTGCTCTGAGATCATTTGATTACAGAGAAATGCTACTTTCATGTGAAGAAAGAAAAAAAGCTTGAAAATAAAATCAAAAGATGTCTTATAAAGGAGAAATAAATAAGATTCCAACTGCACTAAGAGGTTGCATTTTTTAAAGAGTGTGTCGTGTTGTGAAGCTAATGGCTTTTGAGTGCTTTTGTTCATCAGTATTTAGTTCAAAATCTCTTTTCAATGTTAGACCTTATTTATTTTATTTCAAGAAATGTCAGAAGTATCAGTAGTCTAAATAGTATCTTGCAACCAAAGAACACGCAGCTGTGGTGGTCAAGTTCGAGATATCACTATGTACAATCTTAACTTTAAAAAATAAAAATAAAAAATCAGAAAAAAGGCATTCTATGCTTACGGCCAAATAGTACAGTACCCACAGGCTTTTTCAGTCCATGTAAAGCTTTTCCTCTGTTAAAATACAGCAAAATCTGTTCACTTAGAAGCAAGAAAAAAATTCTGTAAGTGATGGATTTAACACACTGCACAACCTTTTCATTAGACAATTACGTGTTTCAGTCCATGGGATATGAAGTGTATATTTTTTGTAGTACTTTTTCAGATGTCAGTGACCCTATTTCATGGAATATAAGTCATACTGTGAATTTAAAGATCTGAAGAAAAATCAATAGATGAGACATTGAAGACTCTTATATCAACTGAAAATATTTTTCTTTCGTTTTCTCTCTCTCTTTTTTAATCTTTTACCTGAAAGCTCAACCCAAACATCAAAAAATCATTGAAAGACTTGGATAATAATTACTAGGGTCTTGGATTTTACTGTAAAGAGCTTTTGTATCCTGGCAGTATTTGAAGTGCTAATCCACTAGGTACAATACCTGTGGATAAGACACTGCTAATGTAAGAGAGTTAATCCATGAGCAATAGAAGTATTGTTGTACATCAATTTTGAAACTCTTCTATTGCTTTCACAATCAATAAAACCCAAACTGTATTGACGCAATTCACATTAAACTGTTTAAAACAATCTACATAATTACACTTGTGGTCACATAAACATGCATTAGAAGTTACTAATAGGGGAGACATTTTCACATTCACTAGCTTCTTAATAAAAATGAGAGAAAAAATTAGACTTTAGTATCTTTGAATACATTTCCTCCTTATACTTTCTGTATATGTGTACTAAATAGTTATCTTTCCCCTATTTCTTTTTACCTCTTAGATTTGGAATTTCAATCTTAAGCACTTCAAATTTTTAGAGTGAATACCGTTCTAAGAAATGTGCTTAGAAATATAAACACACTTTTCCCAGAAAAAAGACCAGATTAACATATGCAATGATTATATGTAGTCCAACAGATTTAATCATTAATAAGATGCCATTTATGAATACTTCAGTGATTGTAGAGATAGAATTTTATACTCTTCTTTAAATCTGTTTAGGATTTTCAGAGGCAGAGCTTTGGAGGACTCTGCTTAATTTTTCTGCTATGAATGGATATGAAGTATTAAAATCACTTAAGTGTTCAGTTCTGAAATATTAGAGAAAATGAAGAAGGGAATAAAATTATCTACAGCCCAATCAAACTATCAGAAATTTCAAGTACCTACATCCTGCTATTTAGTCAGAATTAATAACCATTTAAACTTTTTGAATGGACAAAATATAACTGAGATAGAAATTCTGAATACAATGTGAATTTAAAGAGGTTTTTGTTTGTTTGTTTGCTTTGTTGGTTTGTTTGTTTGTGTGGCTTTTAAATCAGTGCAGGTATGCCAAACAAATACTTTTAAAATGTAACTTGCTGTTTTTACACAGAAAATAAATTGTTGGAAAAACTCTGAAAAGCAGGTATGGATTTCTCTCAGCTAAATAACCATTTTTATGTATGATCTAGCAAAAACACTGTTTATAGTTGGCATAGTTGACATAAGTCTTGCATTTAAATGTTAATTACATAGTAGTTGGTAATTTTCATCATTTTATTTTTTATGTCTTTATATCAATTTCTAGTTGAAATACAAATACTACCCAGTGAGAAAAACTTAATGCAAGGTCTGCATTTCTGAATCTGTATTTTAGTTAGCATAATTTTATTTTCTTGATTGATATTGTATTCCTCAATTGTGCACATGAATTGGTAAGAATTCTTAAGGATATACTCAGCTTGATACGTATGTGAATGTTGATGCAACTAAAACACTGCTAACAAGGTAATTAACAAATGAAAGTGCTCTAAAAAATGAAACGTAAGTTTCTGACTGAATCTGAAAGCATTTTAGCTAAAAAAAAAAAAATTCAGATCTTTACTTTCAGGCATTATCCTAAAGGCTGTGTTTTTCTAATGAAAGGCTATTCCAGGTAGAAGTGATTGTGCTGCATAGCAGACCGTGGTGCGAACTTTATGGAGAAATGTATTTACAAGATACATTTTAGAGCTGTGAATCTGTCTGAGAATTCATAAAGTCAAACTTCACGTTGAGAGTGAAACTGTGTTACATATAATAAAATGTCTTCCTACATTTGTAAGTGCCATGAAAAAAAATGTGAGTGGGCAATAGTACAAGAGAATTTGTCAAACATCAGTGTAGATGTGAAAACTGTGACCAAGAAAGATTAAATAACTTGCTTAAGGTCAGAGTGGTATTCAGATTTCATGTGCATCATTCATGATGCTGTATTTCATTCAACCTTTCCTAAATCGTGCATGTCCAACCTACCACTTCTGCTTGTTCAGTTTATCTAAAAAAGTCTGGATATTTTTCTATTCTGATGTATGTTAGTGTGGCTTAATGGCAGAATCATTATATTTTTAATTTTGGACTTGCCAGACCTTACTTTTCTCACTGGAATTCAGTTTCTTTGATGAAAGGCTGCCATTACTAATTGTTTTTAAATGTTGTTCGGATGGTTGTACTTCAAAGGTTTGTTCTTCCACGATATCAAACAGTCTACAGTCTTAGTAATTCATTTAAATGCTATCTTCTGTAGTGAAGCCAAAGCTAGAAAGGAAGCTGCTAGTAAATCATGGAGGAAAAGCTAGAACATAAATGATAACTTTAAGAATATAGTGGCTTTGTGTCTTTCTGCACCGCATGTGAACTGCATCTTTATGCCCGTTCCTTCCTTTGCATTAAACTGATACATGTCTGGTGGTAACTGTAACTGAATTTGCCTACCTATCTCACATCTATTCACTGCCGTTCTGGGGGAAAGGTCAGATAAGGATAATATGTCAAAAGGGTATAATTAAGACTCAGAAAGATTAATACCTGTGGTATTTAGTGAAATTGCTTTTTAGTGGAATGCTCATCTATTACTTTCATATTTAACATTTCTGCTGTTAAAATGTTAGTGCTTGTAAAAGTACAAAATTGGTAGCAGACATTTTGTTTATATACTCTTTTAAACCAAAAAAGAACCTTATATGAGAAGCAGTCAGGCTTCTGTGGAATTTTTTTTTTTTTTTTGAGGGGGAGGGGGGGAGGGCACTTATTTTTTATCTTGTCCAAATCCCCCTGCAGTAGATTATACAGGAATACATCCAGGTGGGTTTTGAGTATCTCCAATGAAAGAGGTTCTCAGCATTTCTGGGCATCTTGCTCATGGCTCATGGTCAACCTTTTTCCCACTCAAGTCCTTCTCTGCAGAGCTCCTTACCAGCAGGTAAGGACAACATCCACTGATATCTCCTTGTCTATGCAGCTGGTCATGACATCATGGAAGGCTACCAGATTGGTAGCCTCCAAGTAGGTCCTTGAAGAGGTCAAAGTTCGCTCTCCTGAAGTCTAGGGTTGCAGTCCTACTTATTTCCTTATTTCTTCCATGTAAGATTCTGAATTCAAATGTCACATGGTCACTGCATCCAAGGCCATCCTGAACCTCTGCATTCCCATCCATCCTTCCTTGTTAGTGAGAACAAGGTCCAACAGCACACACCTCATTGGCTGTTCTACCACCTGTGTCAGAGAATTATCTTCAATGAATTACAGGAACTTCCTGTGCTGTGTGCGCTTGGCAGTGCTGCTTTTCTAGCAGGTCTCAGTGGTTGAAGTCCCTCCATGAGAACCTGTACCTAATCTTAAAGCTAACTGAAGAAGGCCTCATCAGCTTCCTCCTTTTATCAGGAAGTGTGTAGAAAATACCCACAACAGTGCCACCTATGTTAGTCTTCCCTTAATTCTCACCCATGAGCTCTCAACTCATTTATCATTTGTCACTAGGTAGAGCACAATACATTCCAATGGTCACTCACATAAAAAGCAACTCCACTGCCTTGTGTTGCTGGCTGATACGTATGACTTCCAGTATTTCTTCTGTATATTTTTATTTCATAAGCATATTTAAGTTATGTCAGTCAATTGGACAAGTGATATCAATTTGAGAGAGTATGGGAGAGAATACCATGAATGGTATTTGAGATATGTGTAACAGTCTCTCGTGAAATAAAAATGATAACATCTGTAAGATGAAGTGGAATAAATGTTATTTAATTCAACATGAAGAAAAAGATTTTTTTAACATGATTCAGCACATACTTAATACATAATTGAATGCAGATGAATAGCCTCACTGGAGTTTTGTGGTACATAGGAGCTACAGTTCCTCTGACTATTCCAGCTTCTATACAAGAACAAAAAAGGAGATAGCACAAAAAAGTTAAATGAAGAGGAGAGGACTATTGCAAACTGACACCCCAAAGTAGCTAAAATTAAAATAGTAACTAGAGGAGTTTAAACATTTCTGTATTGTAATGAAGCTTTTATTATTATTTATTCTAAACAATGCAAATAGTTTTCTTTTTTTATACATTCCATTCAAGGCTAAAAAACACCTTGTACAGTGATGAAAATGACAGCAAAACTATTAAATTTGAATGAAAATCTACACAAAAATCTTTTTTTATCTTTAATTTCTAAGTAATTGAAATGTTTCATTTATTGAGAAGTAGATATATGAATCATTCTTCTTTAATTGTACCTGATAATTAAGTGAGTCACGGGTAGTGAACTTTCAGGTTTACTCACCAAAACTTCTACTAGACTTTGCTTCAGATAACAAGTGTCAAGATTCTGAGCACCAGCAGTACAAAAATATGCATAAAATGCACATATATATGTTTATACATATATAATCATATTTATAATATACCACATTTATGTATATATATATCTCACAGAGTGAGATTTGGAAGATTTAGAATTCTTCCATTTCTAAAGAACTTTCAGGAGTTACCTTCAAAAAAACACAGGAATTTCTTTCTATCTTTTTCTATCGTGTAGGAATTTATTTTTACTTTTATTTTTCCTGTTGGCTGAGTTTTAATTGTTTCTTTAACACTGGGAAGAAGCATTCAGCTTTCTGAAACTGAAAATCAACTTTTAAATTCTCTTCTGATTCCGCAAGGCATGTGAAAGTATGATAATCCCATCCATAAATGATAATGTTTGCTATTTGATAAGTCACCAGAATACATTCAGTGGACAGCTCTGATGGGCATGGACTAGGCAAGATGTTGAAGGAATTCAGAAGGCAATATTCCTAGGAATTTATTAGAATCATGTTGAGTGACTGGAAGTTTCGTTATTTAAATCTGAAGGTTGAACATGATGTGATAATTGGAAATTCTTTTACTCATCACTGAAAACATGTGAAATCAGGAACCAAAATAATTATTATGGTGTCTTCTAAGACTCTGACAAAGTTAGTATCTTTATGTAATCTTAATATATGTAAAAGACAAGGTTATGACTTAGGTTGTAAGAAGAATGCACTATCCATTTGTATGTGTATATAAAGACTCAGGGTCAAGAAGTGGATTATTGTGTTTATACTTGTATTCTTCTGAGTTTACTAAACTGACATAAAAGTTTGTGGGATCATACATGAGGATTTTTGCAATTCCATGTAATTGCTCTGTATGTCTTACACTAGACTTTTATTATCTTTATTTACAAGATAGTATTTGCTGTAATCCATAAGTGTCATTTATCTATTAGAAATTGGAATTTGGGCTAAGAAATTCAAACAGTGCTTACTGACTATGTGATTCTACCTAAAAATGTAGAAAATATTTAGGATTGCATTCAGACCCGCAACTGCCACATCATGGGAATCCTTTTGAGCCCACAATTTAATTGACAGGTCTCACGTAAAATATGTTGTAATATAATAATTTCCTTTACTCACGTAAAGTATGTTGTTTTGTAACAACCAGATATTGCTTGGCTAAAGTGTAGTAATTACTTACTCATCTTACATGGCTTACTGGAAGAAAGTAAAAGGAAGAGAATGAGTATCACAGACAAAAAGCAGACATTAAAGAGAGGGTGTGCAAAGAAAAGGGAGAGATGGAAATTTGTCTGGGATAAATGTGGATGTGGTGCTGAGGGTTCTTAGAGGTGGATGTAATGGGAGTATTGTGACTGAAGAGGCTTATGTGAAGATCACAGCTAAGTGGGAGAGAAAAAGTGGGGTCAGGAGGGGGAGTAGGAGGGGTTAGCTATAGTCACAAAGGATCAAGACAATAATTGTAGCTCAAGGTAAGTTTGATGGGATAGGTACTGAGGAAAGAACGTTTCTTGCTGCAACAATTTATAGTGGTAATGTTGGAATAAAAAGGAAATCTGAAAATGTGGCTGTAGACTAGAAGCTATCCTGGAACTCCGCATTGCCCCTGGAGTGTAAAAAAGACCAGGTATGCTTCTTCCTTTCTGCAGCTGGCCAGAAAACCAGCCTTGGATTTGCAGCCTTCCATTTTAGACTTGACTAATGCTATGCTCACCTAAAACTGGCAAACATATGTAGTGAAGTGTGTGATGAAGCACCTTGTTGAATTTTTTCATTTGTCAACATCCCATGAGAAAATATCACTGTGCAGAGCAGCGTCATAAAGAGCTCATTTTTGGAAGGAAGATAGACTGGATAAAACAATTGAAACAAAAAAGCTTTAAGGTTCTTCCATACAGTCTTTACTCAGGCAGAATTTCTACTGAAGTGAGTAGTTCAGGAAGGACTAAAAAAGCAGTAAAAAGTTCTTTATTTAAGAGAATTTGATCTCTCTGCGAAGTAGCTAAAACCAGAAACTTCAACTGAGTTTTTAATTGCCAGGTCTTTGCAGAACAATAATTATTTGTGTAAGTATCCCTCCCAGTTCTTGGATATATGTATTTTTTTATCCTTCCCTGTCAAGAAGGAACAAGAAATAGAATGTTGATCCTATGCATCTAACCCACTTAGAATTACTTATGCTTTACCTGCTCTTTGCACATATTTAAGTTTTGCAAGGATGAAGTAATTGCTGTGTGAAGTACTTGAGTACTTGCTGGTTTTCTATTTCCTGTATTCACTTAATAAACTAGTTATGTCTCTCGATTCATTATCAACTTTGTGTGTAGGGGGGGAGAGGGGGGCAACAAAGGCAGATGCACTGAGGGCTTAAGAAGCATGCAGAGGATTTTTGTCACTCATGAAGGCACGATTTGCCTTTGTAAACTGCAGGTATCAAAGCAGCTTTTCCATTCTGTTTGGACACACCGCGTAGTAACAGGGGGATGAGAGGCAGCTGTGCTTGAGACCACGCTAGGTAATTTGCAGACACATTTTAATTGCCTTTTAGAGAGCATGAAGGAGTTCCAAATGGTCTAATGAGTTCCAGCAAACACCTGTGAAATGCTTTTAGACCACCATGTAAAAGAGAAATTAAGAAAGAAAGAAAGCACACATCTAGCATGCATATTCTAATAGGGCTTAGAGAGAAAAAACATATTTTCATAGATGCCCCATTCTCTAAGATATGAAAGATGAAAACAAAGATATTTTAATACCAATAAAAAGTAAAGGGGACAAATTTAAACAAAGAGCACCTAAAATGGTATTTGTGGAACAGTTGACACAGACTCCTTAGGAGCAGAAACTTGTTTGTAATGCAACTTGTAATGTTGCATTATCAACAGTTACAATATATAAATGTATTTTTTCCATCATTTCATTGTAGATTTGCAGACTAATTGGGATTAGTAACTTCATGTGTATGAGACTGTACCTGCTTAAAGCAGTCATGTTCTTGAATGTTTTTGCTACTTGGTGCTTAAAAATAACACCAGAGTTTCATAGCAAAAAACATGCAAATGATTTAATCTTCAGTATATTTTTCCCTCCATTGTGTTCTGTATGAACGTTATTTTGTTGGAATTTTGGGTTACAGTAATAAATTGGTTGTTAATGCTTAATATTAAATAGTTTCACTGGATTAGTACATTAAATTCCCAGTGAAGCTGACCTCTAAGGCAGAGCCTTGTGTAATAAGTTACTTGCCCTCTTCAAGCTTTAGCTCTGTCAAATACAACTCATCTCTGTTATGAATGCCATGAGATTTTGAATGGGCAAAGAGTGGGCTTTTTTGGAGTAGACTGCTCAGAGAAGATGTTTAGTTATTTATAAAAAAATATTCCAGAATCAGTAGAATTGAAAACTCTACAGAAAATGGACATTGTAGACATTGTTGTGTGGTGATTTATTGTTGCGTTTTTCTTTCTTATTTTTAATTTATATTGAGAGGATTTGTGGAAGAAAATACTTCTCAAATTTTTTATGCCCTTAAAAACACCCATCAGGATCTTTCTTTTCACCTTCAAGGAATCTGCAATTTGATGGAAGTTATGGAAGCTGTACATTAGATTGCATATACCGTAGACGAATATCAATGTGACAAGAAAAAGTATATGCTTGACATTTTGCATTTTATCATTTGAACTTGCAAGACTGATTTCTGGCATGCAATAACGTTGTCTTGGGCCTCTTTGGAAATATTATAGTTCTCAAATGATGAGAACATGGAATAGTTGCCTTTATAGAAAAAGGAAGGAAAGTTTGTTGCTTGAATGACGGGAATGAAATGACAGTTCATCTCTAGAATAGGACATTGTGCTGTGAGGCTGCTGTATCATTACTTCCTTAGCAATGAAAAATTCCATTAAAAATCATCTCTATCACATGCTTTATCGTAACATATATTCTTCCTTACCAGCAAGGACAAAGTATTTGGGGAAATAGCACTGAAGTAAAGACTTTGTATATATATGGCATGCTGTTGCTTAGAAGAAATACTTTACTGAGGGAAAAAACTCAAAATATCCATTCCTGTCTTCTGATGAAGCCCTCAGAATTAAGCATGTCCTCTGTTTTTTAACATGAATTTTAGATTTGTGTAGGAGGTAAATTAATCCATTTTCAGTTACTGAGAGAACACAGGCAGATTTGAAAGGAAAATATTTCACTGTCACATACTGCTACATAGTTTCTTGGATTTTTATTCTGGAGCTATTTAAGCTTTCTCCTGTTGAACAGGGAACAGTAGGGCACGGTAGACAGCACCAAGGAGGTAGTACAATAGGACTGAAATAGCGTGACATTCTGTCTGCCAATAAAGTTTTGTGGTTACCCAGAAGTCTCAGGATGGCATGGCAGCTCATAGTGACATGAGGACAGAATTACATACATTACATATTAGCTACTGAGCTGTCACTCTAATAAAAATCAATTCTGAACTATAAAAAAAAAAATCAGTGTTATGAGTATTCCTTTAGGAAACCACAGAAACTGGAGGTGAACTTCAAAACATCAGATACCATTACTTCCAGTAAAACTTAGAAGAACTTAGCAAGATAGTATACTTCTTTGAGAAATAAAATACCACATCCTTTTTTGCATCCAAAAAACTCTCTGAATTTATAAGAAGGAATCCTTCTTATTTTTGTGAAAAAAATAACTAAGTCTGTATTAGCCCTTGGAAATAATCTGAAGTATGAAAGTGCAGTGTTCTCACAAAGGCATTCAAGAATAAGTAGACCTTTATTTACAGTCAGCTCAAAGAATCTGCATGGGAAGAATATAGTTAAAAATTCTGCTTTACATGAAACTTTTTTTTTTATTGAATAACTATTTTATGTTTTTCTTTTTTAATGGAACAGTTAATATTAACTACTTCCATTTCTTGTCAACACTAAATAATATTTTGATTGCAATATAGAAATATATTTAAATTTGTTAATATAATCCCTTAATATTATGTGTCTTATTTACATTATAATACCTCCACTTTATTTCATCTGTGCACTTGAATCCTTTAAATTAATTTATACCTAATTTTTCTAAGTGTGTTTGCAAAAACATTATCAATTATTTAGTCATAAAATCCATGCTGAGCAGTATGGAAGTTGTAAATAATAAAATTAGTAATAAAGAACTGCCCTAAAATGTTTCCAGTTCTTTAAGCTAGGGCTTCTCTTGGTACATTCCAAATGCTTAAAAAAATAATGTAGATAGAAAGAATTACACCCACAATTTATGTTTTTATGTTACATATTATTTTCATTCTTTCTAGATTTGTCTCGGTTTCATTTTCCTTACATTCATATCCATGCATATTGTCTGTTCTTTTTTGTCTTTTCCTTCTCTGTGCTTTTAAAAGATTTTCATGTATGAAGAATGTTCTTTCTGTTCTTGGCTTAGCATCTAGGAGCTGTTAGAAAAGACTCTTCCCTTTAATCCATGCTTTTTTGTTTGTTTCTTTGTTTTTCTGTTGTTTATCCAGTTCCTCTCTAGCTAGTTTGATATCATTCACCTTCCTTCCTCTAGATTTCATAAAGCATCAGGGCACCCTTTGTTGCAGTCATTTCTCTTCACATCTTCAAGAATTTTCACCTTCTTCCTCTTACATTATTTTAACAGAGCAGAGCACTGTGCAAATGTGAAAGATTAATAAAACCATTATTTAAAATTTCATGATGGCATTAATTTCAAAGATAAAGAAACCCTATGTTCCTACGTATGAAAACTGAAGAAGGATGAGATTTAATTTCAGTTTTAAAAATGCTATCACTCCGAGATAATCCATAGCAGGCATTTTTAGTTTGGCTGTTGAAATTATTTAAATCTCACTCTTCCTCTGACATGTGTTTGATTTGTGCCAAATTCTGAGAGTTAGGCTGTCACTTGTCATCTCTCACAATGCAAACTGGCCTGAAAGGGCATGACCCTTTGCATAACTCCAGCAACATTATATATGAGTGCTGCTCCAAATAGAATGCTTCCTATTTCATTATGTTGTCCCACAATGTCAGAGGCAGATGTTGTAGGGATGGCAGCAGTAGTTGAACCTACCCACCAGAATTCCACTACATTGTGTTGTTCTGTGACAGATGGCAGCAGAGAGGCAGTCTGACAAAATGGCATCTGACATGGAAGTGCATACGGAGCCAAGGTGTGGAACTGAATTCCTCCATGCAGAAAAAATGGCACCCACTGATATTTTTCAGTGCTTGCTGAATGATTCTGGGGAGCAAAGAGTGGATATGAACACAGACGGGTGGTGGGTGGGTGGTGCATTTCAACAGTGGTGACAGCAACAGTGGTCACTTCCGCTGGTGCAGATTTTGATGATATGCATAAATATATGCATCTCTTTAAAGAGGGAGAGAAATATATGTAGCAGGGTATAATTCAAAATGAAATCAACGCCATCCATAGGCTTGTATATTTCCAAAGTGAATAAAATACAAAGTATATCAGAACCAAAATCATGTCTGTCCTTACAAATTATTTGTTAGGATTGATATTTCTGATTGTGGTAAACTGAGAAATCTGCATTACTTGCTATGAATGTGCCTGCCACGCAATTCATTTGTTTATTGTGATATACCTACTACGGAGTAAATAAAAAAGAAATCTCAAAAGAATGTGACAGGGAAAAGAAAAAGAAGGATTTATCTTCCTTTTGTTAAGGCATGTTCTCTTTTTGGCTTCTCTCTGATTAGAATGGATTATTATTAGCAGGGTTAAAGCCTGGCAACAAAAATCCCACGTGCATAGTAAAGGAAGGGAAGGGAGCGAATGACTGCTGGGACTGTCAGTGAGAAGGTAGAGGCTGAAGCAGAAGCCATCTGCTCCTGTTCACTGCAGATGAAACAAACTGGTTTAAGTGATAACAGTGCTTGCTGACCTTGGCCTGTTCATGCCTTTTGTATCCCTTATGTTTTTGAGGAGTAAAAATAAATAAAAAATATTTTCCTCCAAAAGGTCTATGTCTCTGCAGTCTTGTCACAGACTCCAGAGGACAACCTCATGACTGCCAAACCTCAACTGGAACTTATTGCCACAGGCACCACAGGGAAGTCCCTATGGATGCCATAAACCCAGCTGAGGCACTGGCATTAACGTGGCTGGGGACCAGACAGGTGTGTTCCCACACTGGAGAGTGCTTGTGTTACACAGCCCACTGCCGAGCACCAGACACAAAGCCAAGGCTCAGACTTACACTGAAATAAAAGCAGGGAGAGGTGTGATTTAGAGAGAAGCCGCTGTTATTCAGTCTAAATTAGGAAAAGGATAGAAGTCTTAATTCATCCACATTAGTGAAGACCCCAGTCATTTGACTTACTTATAAAATACTGTTTCTCCATGAAGAGCCATTTCTATGACAAGCATATGCAATGTTTATAGCAGTATTTTAGGATGTGAAACATCCTAAAACAAAAAAGAACTTTACTAAAACAAAAAAGAATGTTACTAAATGCTTTTAGTGAGAGCAGAGCAGGCATATAGAAATGACTTCAGATGTTGCACAGTTTCATTGCCAGAACTGCTTTTTACCACTGAATGAAATGTTAAAAGCTGTAGCACAAGTACA
Organism: Cyrtonyx montezumae; assembly: GCF_038088225.1. NCBI lineage: Eukaryota > Metazoa > Chordata > Aves > Galliformes > Odontophoridae > Cyrtonyx > Cyrtonyx montezumae. The sequence goes on along the minus strand of NW_027071914.1, from coordinate 5,265,460 downwards.
GCTGAATTGCAAATTAAGGTGAATTTTATTTTAATTAATGTGCAAAGTTTGGGCTAAGTTACGTGGGTAATATTGTGAAATGTTTGTAGAAATAGGTCACTGTGGTGGTGAAATTTGAGTCAGACCTCTGCTGCTGACCTTGTACCCTCCAACTTTTGGAGTGGATCATCATGAATTTACAAAGAATTAAGCCAAACCAAAATATAGTCCTACATGATCCCGGACGTGAGCCTCATACTCCTGTGGTCTTTATTTATAAAAAATAAGCTATCCACATATAATCCACTACCCACCATTGATTACCTAATTACACAATCACTCCATCAGTAAATCAGCACAATGTGTGTGACCCTGCATGTCACTGCTGCAGCCCCCTCTGATTCCCCAGGAGCTTTACTGAGGCGGTTCTGCTGACATAATATATTCATTATCCATTAGATCTGGCACATGCTCTGCAGTGCTCAATTACAATACAATCGAGCAGAGGGCCTAGTGTCAGCCGATGTAATGACTTTCTGATTATCTGTCTTTAAATGATGAATGAAATGAAAATGTACTATTCAAACCGAATGCAAGATTGCTAAAGATGCTAAATGAAAATTTTACTTATATACTTTATGGAAAGGAGGATGAGGTTAGAGGGTAAGGGTTTGTCTCACGTTCAAAAATAACAAGGTAGAAATCTTTTCTTAAGCTGCTGTAAAACCATCTGGTGGGACAGTGCTGTCTTTGAAGTTACGATTTTGTGCCCATTTATTTTCTTTCTATCTCAAATATTTTCAGTCTCCCAATAATTCACTGGAAGAATTTAATTTCAATGACTTTTCAGCTAACTTCATCTTCTCCTTCTTTGTCAGATGCTTGAGTTAACTGCGTGTGTGATAACATTTCTTTCAACTAAGCTTGATTACAATGGCTGTAATAGTGGACGAGTGACTTCCTATTTCCTCTCTTTTTCAGTGCTATGAATTGCTATGAGATGTCACTTTTAATTTTATTTTTAAAGGATCTTCATGTTGTGCAATTCTAATCTGTAAAACCTTAGATAATGAGCAATGTAGACCTTTGGCAGATGTAGTTTCTTAAATGATTTCTTAAAATCATAATTTTAACTAAGACTCTAAAAGTAGGCTTTGTCTGATGGAGCAAGCACAGTGTATCAGCATAAGGAGTCGTTTTTAACTGAACAGTAGCCTTCTTAGCAGTTTAATATACTGTGAGAAAATTCAGTATAAGCCATGATTATAAGTAGATGGGAGATGCATAAGCTGTTCAAATAATTATAAAGCAGATGTTTGAAGCTACAGTCATTTCTGTCTCTGTTTATATGTTCAGTTATTTTAGTTACAATTGAAAATCTCATAAAGCTGCCCGTCAGAGCACTCTTTAAATCTCACTTAAATTACAGGTTCTGATTTTACACCTCTAAGTTAAGTATTTAGCCTTTTGAGTAGTATGCAGCCTCTCTCGGAAAAGTAGCTCTGTCTTTTCAGTCAATTGCAGAGCTAATCTATTTACTTATATATTCTTTTTGGTTTTCCAGGCAAACCAAATATGGCAGCTTTGTGCGCATATTCTAGGGACAGGTCATTGTAATTAACAAAGTCAATTGGAACACTGAACTCTATACTCAATGAAAATGAGGAAATATATTGATTTACCTGTGGAGTTTATAAGGATATTCAGTTTAGTTATAAAATTTCATTTTCCACAGTAGCTGAAATAAATTTGTTTTTCAAAATATTCTGCTATTATGGCAATTTGAGGGAAGAAATCAAAAGAAATATGGATATGTTACTGGTGCTTCATAATTTGTGGAAAACTTAAACTTCAGAGAAATGAAGCTGAAGTGCATTCAGGGCTCAGTCAGCTCTTTTTATTAGCAGAAGCACTAGGAAGATTTGTAGCCCCTTAAGAAGTCTGGAACTTTTTGTTGATCTCATTTTGAGTGGAAATTTAATAATAAGGTTTGTAGTGAAAACATGAAATGTAACATGAGATGATAGAGAGATACCATATCAACAGATTGAGGGGCATTCTGCACTTAGAAATACGTTTCTACACCAAGCAGCAAAGTAGCTCGGATGGATGTTTAATAATTTCACTTGGCTGTAGAAGCCAAAACATATGAAAAGTTGAAATGCATGAGAATAACTTCTTCATTTAATTTTCTTTATTCTTTCCTCACTGGATATAATCCCCAGCAGCTCTGAAGATTTGTAGTATCAGGTAACAAAGCTGGGATAATGCAGCAGAGTGCAAACACTAGGCTGCTCCTTAAAATGAGGAGAGAGTGATGACCTCTGAAAGAATAATGCAGTTTAGTGCTGCTTCACTGGATTTACTCCTGCTCATGCTTGTTAGCATTGGAAGGCAGAAAGCCAAGCAGCAAGGAGAAAAAAAGTGGAAGGAAAGTCAAATAAAGGTAAATGCTTATAAAGACAGTAGAAATGTTAGACTTTCATGTCACATTAGAAAATTTGCAAGGCGACAAATTACTTGATGTAAGGGTACATGCTAAAATAATTACTCATTGACTGCACGTGTAGTAAACTGCTGTGTATGTGTTGCTGTATTTGCCTTATGACTGTCTTCTAACATCGTCCAACACGCAGTGCTGTGCAGACAGCAAGGCTGAGAGGTGCAGTCTGGAAGAAACTCCAGGACATTCTAGGATGGTTTGGATGTCTGCTTTGGATGTTAGCTAAAAATGCTCAAGGAAAAAGTGTTTCCAGGCTCCCGTGGTACCTGGGACACGTTCCCAGTTCAGTGATACTAGGTAACAACTCCTTACTCTTATTTTTCTGCTTGTCTGCATGATGGCAAAATATTTATGTAAGTGAAAGATACAACTTCAATGCATTTCCCTAATCCCTGAGAAAGAGTGGTGTGGACGTTACTAATAGCTCTGTATGTGTGGGCATATTTTAGATACTCAGTAAAAACAGAGGTTTACCAAAGGTGTAAATGTTCTGATAGCTGTGGGGGAGAATAAGCTTTTAATTAAAAAAGTTTTATTGCTACTAATCAGAAGTAGGGTTTCAAGACTCTATAAAAATACCATTTTAAAATCATGCCTCTTAATGTATCGAACAGTAATTTAAATACTCTCCACAACTGGAAAGCCAGATTTTTAGCCAGCTTTGTGGTTTGCTTATTTGTGTGCACTGTTAATAGCTGTTGTCAGCAATCAGCACATTTCAAAGGCAGGTGTACAGCACTGTGGTTCTAACATTTCCTCTCATTTTTCGTGTTTGATCACCGGTTTATCTCAGATAAATGACAAAGAAAAGTGGTCCAAATGAAGTCTTCTGCTTTCAGTTATAATCTTATAGCAACAATGTTTTATAATGTGATAAATAGAGGAAGAACTTGTCTCAGTAGCTTCGCAAATAAAGTTGGCTGCCTGTTCTGAGTAGCACGGATTCCAGCCTCTCTCAGTTGGTTGTCAGGTTTTGATTGACAGTGATTTTCCTATAGTTTTCCCCTGCTTCAAAATATCACGAGAAGGATATTATGCATTCCCAACCTGCCAACTTTGGCTGCATTACAGAGTGTTCAATTATGCTCTAATCGAATAGCTGCCCAATGTAGGCCACATAATGACTTCCTGATTATCTGACTTTAAATGATAAATGAAATGAATATGTAACACTCTGTTGAAATACAGGCTAGTCACTGAGCCAAATGAAAACTGATTTTGTTCTCTTTTGTCTGAAAAAAAAACCCATATATTTTATTGTAATTCCATTCAACAGTTTTGTGTTGCTTGTTTTGCCTTCATTAAGATAAACATGGAACGAGTTGTCTACGAGGACATTAGTCTTCACTTTTGTCATCAAGCAGATGCTGACAGTGTTAAAGTGTTCAGATTATTCTCCTTCCTCTCTTTACATTTATTTGTTATAAAAAGCAAGGTCAGATTTATGTGATCAGTTGCTATTGGGAATATTTCAATACATGCTGGCACTGCAAGAAGTCTGTTTTGAGTAATGTATTATACAGACAACATTAAGATCTGAATAAATTATTTAGTGGTGATAGTGCTAGATGTTTTTCATTTCCAGTCTGTGGTATTAGTACTAAGCAACTGATATGGCATCAGAAATCAAATAAACCTCTACCACCTCATTCGGATAGTGTGCATTTATTTTGCCCAAGTTAGAGCAGAGTATCAGGATGATCTTTCAAAGGCTTCTTGTGGAGGCTTTCCAGCCTCTTTGTCCAATAGCCTATGATGGACATTTTCCCAAAGTACATTTTTCTTAATTACCAAAGTGATTTGTGAAATGTTGCCTCAATCTGAAGACTTATATAGAGCAGCTTCTGATTTTGTGGTGCATTAGGCTAATACTTGCAGCTTCTAAGTCACTAGGAATATCTTGTGATGTAATCATTAAAAAGAATACTTGTGGTGAAGCTCAGCTCACCTTGGGCTTTAATTGTCTCGAGCACTAACAGGAGGACTGCTCCTTGGTCACAGATGTACTTAGACCCTATTCTGAGCAATCCATCTTTTTTCACATTTGCCTTCAGTTTGCTCCCATTCAGTTATAAACTGCTTTGCTAAACTGATGATGTGAGTAAAAATTAAATTAGGAAATGAGATTGTCTGAGATGGACAAATTTACTGTTTCTGCCTGGGAATAAGATATCAAAGCTTCCTTAATTATTTCTTGAAATGCTGCAGTGATTGAAATATGTGTAAGAAACATTACTTCTTTATAGAGGAGTTTATTGGGAATGACCCCCTCTTCTCAGAAGTAAATCTTCTTTATGGAAGAAGTTGATGAGAATCATGTAATGGGCAGATTAATAATGATCTTTTCAGGAACAAGGTGTGGTTGAAACACATCGTTTCTCTGCATCAGATGACAGCAGCTCTTCCTTGGAGACCTTTCCTTAATGCTTACATTTTCAGCCCAAGAATTTCCACCCAGAGTTTGCACTACAGCAAGTAATGGATGAATTCTGAATGCTTTAAAATGCATAGGTCACTGTGAAGGTAATGCCTCTTTTATTTCCATAGAAACTACAGCATATACAAAGAACACAATAATGCTATTTGATAGGGCATATTCTTAGCTACAAAATGCTCTTTTTCAACATAGGCACCACCATTAGCTATGCATTTTTTGCCAGTGATAAACAAGAGCATGCATGCTGCGCTCGTTATCTGCGCCAACGCAACGAGGTGACCCACTGTCACCATTGCTGAAACACAGCACTCATCCCTCACTGCAGTCACATCCACTCTTTGGTCTCCATAAACGTTCCACAAGCATTGATGAATGTCAGTGGGTACCATTTTTTTCCTGCACTGGGGAATTCAGTTCCACACCTGCGCATCATACGCACTTCAATGTGAGACCGCTCTGTCAGACTGCCAGAAGTAGGCCAGAAGGAGCTGGTCAGCAGCCAAAGTCTCTCTACAGAGACATTTCAGAAAGTAAGCACAGAATCTGTGGATATTGGGAACAACTTCAAGTCAAGAGCCTACTACTATGGACATATACCCTAGCTCTGCTAATCTTTAAGTAGCCAAAAGTTCCTTCCTGTGTTTTACAACCCCATCAGAGTGAGCTTAAAGGTAATATAGCTTTAGTGTCAGTTATATTTCAGTATTTTTCTTCCTATTCTGCTTCTAGTGGTTGGTAATACATTTTACCAAATGTGAGAATTGAATTACTTGAAAAGAACTATCAATGGTTTGAAAATATGATGTTCTTGTAGTTAAGTGACTAGATTGTGATTCAGGAGACCAAAACACTTCCTTATTTTTTCACCTGTGTCACAAACTGAGTGAGCTGAGAGGAACTGATTTTTTTTAGGTATTAAATAACATTGATTTTGAAGTGAAATAAAAATACAGGATTCTGAAAGGACATGAGGTTTCTAATTAAACTGCTTGGGGTAACATTATAACTGTCATTTTAACTTTTATCTCACCCTTAGAATACACAACAGAAGTAAATCCAAGGGTACCTGAGCTCTTACACAGCTGAAGTACTTTCAGTTGCCTATGTTCCCTTGATTTCAAACTGCTGTGCTTGTGATTCTTTAAATTAGCTACAGCTGAGCTGGTTGCATTTAATGGATAGTTGCTGTGAGTGTAGTTATTTCCTTAGTAGGTCTGAAGCAGGATTGGTTGTGGATGATATTTCTAGTTTCTGAGTAAGTAAGATAGTATTTATATAGAGAGCAACTAAATCTAATTAATTAGAATTGTCTCTTTTCTTTTTACTTCCTTTGTTCTTCTTTTTCTTTTCTGTGCTAATTGTTGTTATGCCAGACTGGTGTAATTATAGTGTGTGTCTATGGTGCTGTTATTGTTATAGTTAGAATGTAGGCTGGCTAGTCCACTGTTCCTAACCTCTGTATTTCAGTGCAATCAAGTACCTGAGCGTTTGTCTTGATTCTTTTGTTTGAATGTTTCTGTTGTTTTGGGTTTTTTTACTTTAATCTTTTCAGATAAAGTGCTTTCTTTGTAGCTGCTGTGTTAATTTTAGAAATGCTTGGGCTGCCTTGTTGAAAGTCACTTCAGTGTGTCACCACAAAACAGATATATTTTTCCATTGTTTTGTGGGTCTCAGTAAAGAAGAAAGACATACTTTCTCTTTGGTTTAAAAGCTATCTTAAAAAACCTAAATAATGTAAAATAAGAGAAGGAGAAAGAAGGCTAATTCAACTTTCTTAGATAGTTTTCTGTAAACACTTTCTTGAAAGCTTTTTCAAAGTAAAGAACCTGTAAATATAACTAAGAGGTATACTTATTAAACAGTTGAGAGGGAGGAAAATGTCTAAACAATGTGTTTTCTTCAAAAGTTACCCTGAGAAGATTGTGCAAATATATTCTGTAATGCTCAATGATACGTACCTCTCCCTTTTGCTTCCTTTTCTTCCAATTCTCTGGGCTGGGGAGGGAGCTGTGAGAGATGATGGGCCTGGGGCACTCCTTGGTAGGTCTCAGCCCTGCAGAGAGCAGATCACTGCATGTTGATGGTGAACTTTGCAGGGGGAGGGGAACCAGGAGAATTGGGGAACCCTAGAGAGCAAAAAGGTTGCAGCGGGGGTGTTTGTTAGGAAATACCTGCAGCAGTCTTTCTGCTAGCCTTCTGTTACACTTCTCTACTGTGAAAGCTTGCAGAGCTCAGGAGGGCTATACTCTGATTAGTTCTGTAACACTTTATTAGTCTGTAGGCAAAGTGGAAGTGATTTGCAAGCCATTTATTTTGTGTATGAACACAGAAATAAGGCCAAGGGATTGGAGTGGATAATTCTTTTGTGAATTATATTTGCTCATATTTTGATTCCTTCTGAGTTCTGATGATTTAGATGAAGTATATAACTTGCTGTAATGTCAATGTGCTGAATTCATGAACCTTCAGTGTGCATCATGATGATGAGCTGTTTTGGAAAGTTCTGCCTTTCTGATTCTATCAAGACTCTTTCTTCTCAGAATCAGTTAGTCCTTGGAAAATGCAGGTACGAGCAGGAGCTCTGTGAGGTCCCTGGGAGTTGGGAACTAGGTGCAGCAGCTGTTCCAGCATCTTACAGGAACTTTTTTCCAGAGTGTTTCATGTTGATCAATAAGAAGTTAAGCTTAACTTCTGTGTTAGTTACACAAAGTGCATGCATTTTGAGAGGTTTGAGTGATTGAGAGTGGTTTTTGGATACTGAGCAAGGACTGTGTATTTGCGAGTGGATGTCAATACAGAATACGAAGCACTTGAGTGTTTCAGGAATCAGAAAGGAGGAAAAAAGAGCTCTGGTATCTCTGTCTTTATGCATGGGGTGGTTCCTAGGTAGCTTGGAAAATATGTTCTGGACTTTGCATTTGATCTGAGAACAATGTTACAGTTGTTACTGCAGTAACAAGTACTGATGCTCAGTCAAGTGTTTATGCGTGTATATATACAACTGTGTTTGAAACTGTGAGTCTGAATTCTTAAGTAAGAAAAAGTAGATGGATTTTACTGGAAGCGCATCACAAAGCAGCTCAGGTTTGTTAGATTCTGTTATGCACACCACAGAGCAGTCCAAGTTGGGTTCAGAGGTTTGTTGATTTCAAGTTTTATTTTTTTCTTAAAAAAGTGCTCTCAAACAGTCTATAAAATAAAAGTTATTTTAGACAAACATACACTATAAAAGCTTCTGTGTCACATGGTTTCTTACACAGCCTCTTTCTACTAAAGTAGCAACAGGTGCCTGAAAACAGCAGGTGTGGTGGGAAAGGCAAAAGGCTGCTGTGGAATGTTCCAGAGGTAACTGGAGGAAAGCTCTGAGAAAACGTATTGGAAATGAGTGAAACTTGTCAAAGAAGTGATGGGGGAGGATGAGGCTGCCCCTTACGAGTAGACTGCTGCAGAACAATTCACAACTTACTGGTGGGAAATGCTTGCAGAAAGCATTTGCTGAAAATGATGCTGAAGAGGTAAAGTCTTGACATGAGTAGAGGTGCAAACTGAGGTAGTGTTTGCTCAGAAAATGAGCACAGAACTGGAAGCAGTAGTATCGAGTTGGACAACTTTTCCTCTTGTGTTTCTGTAACTGGTGCAAGATGTAGCAGGGTAGGTGTCATTTGCTGGTGTGGAAAGAAAGGTGTGGTCCTTATAGCACTCAAGAGGACTGGGTAACTTTGGGATGGGGGATAACAGGTACGGATCAGTGTGAAGGTATGTTGTTGAGGAAGGCTTTTGTGAGGAGCATGAAGCTCATTAGCTGGGTGTGCAAAGTGGGAGACTGAGTGCCTAGTGGCACTTGCCTATCAAGTGTAATTGATGAAGCGCTTGCTAGAGACAGGCAAGTGTTAATGTGACCTTGCATTGCAATACAGTGCCTACAGTCTGTTTTTCCATGTTAAATTTGGGGGGAGGGTAAGAATGGGTCAGCTAATGTGCAATGACAATTAGGATAATGGGTAAACTGTTATGCAAATGAAACTGAAAGACCTTTAGTCCTTGGGCCTAAATGAGAGAGGATCTGAATTTATAATGGCATGCTATCAATGCATTAAAAATAAATATTGGGAAAGGAAGAAGAACCAATTAACCTGAAAGGAGACATTGGTAAAGTAACCAAAGCATTCTATCAAGCCTTGGTTCTGCCCAAGCTGTTCAGGTGCTTGGAGTCACAGTCACCTGTGATAGTTCAGTGGGGGCAGCAGAAATAACTGATTTTAGGAGAACAGGGTCAGTTTACAAAGAATGTAAGGATTGGGTCCTTTGAGATACTAAAGGATTGTCTTGGTTATCCAGTATTTCCTCTACAGACGTGTAACTTTCTGCAAATGTTGAGGTGTGTTTTCATCTATGAAAGGATACATCTAAGTATAAAGGCATCCCATCTCCTTTCACAGAACAGGAGCATGGTGTCACAGTGTTGAATGTGATGGGAGATTGGTGGGTGGAATCTTTGGGAGCGGAAAGTAACTATAAATAATTGTTACTGCCCTGTGGAGAAAAAAAGCCTTAAGGAGAGCCAGTTGAAATGCTTGCTTTTTTTCCCCTTCAGCCTCACCAGTGTTGACAGTTATTGTAAGATAGAAAAGCTGTGAGAAAATGTGAGGATTTTAAGAGCAAAATATATTGCTTTGTAGAGTAAAGATGAATGTGATTTTTCTGATAATGTGTTAATAGTAATGTAATTACAGATGATCACTAAGACTTCTACTGGACACTGCTTCAAAAAAATTTTTAACTTTAATGGCTGTAGAAATTAGATGCTTTTTTGATAGTAGCTAGCACCAGTTGCATTTAATTTGTAGTAAAATACAGGTATAGACTTTTCTGTTTGCACTGTAATGTAGCAGCTTTTTGTGCCAAAGTCATGCCGCTATCTATGTAGAGAGCCTCTTTCATAATTAATCCTTATTCTTTATTTTTCCTGATGGTCATTTGAAAAAAGTATATTCAGGAATGTGTCAGAAAAACATAAAAGCTAAGAAGTAGTTGCATATGTGCAGGATGACATTCTCCTATTGTTCTGTCCTTCAAATCGTTAGTGAAAAATGCTCTACTTCAAACTGAAAGAGGAAAAATATGACTCACATTGTTTGGAATGTGAAAACAACTGAATAAGAGAGTTGATGTACAGACTTTTTTAAAATTGTAATTGTGTAATTCATGCTTGCATATCCTGGATAACTTAGCAAAGCATAAGTGGACAGTGTAAAGCTGTCCTGACTCTCTTGTTTGAAACTTCCATTTTGATTATTGGGAGAAAACAAATTAAGGGAGGCAGTGCAGCAGGGATGTATATGTTGAAGACTCTAGGCAAACAGAAGTAAATCTGCCAAGACTTAAATATTTATTTTCCCTCTAAGACGTTTTTTCAGAGAATGGGATGTTATTTCCTAGTCCTCTGAAATGTATATACAGAGGAGAAAGATGGAGCATCCAAACGTGTAAGAGAATACAGAAAATCGCTGTGACTTCAGCATTTTGAATTAGGAAGGAAAAACAGTTGAGTCAACAAAGCCATTCAGTGTGTGTTTCCTGAAGAGAGTGGTAGGTGTCTGTGCCAGGCAAGTCTGTGCTTTGCACCATTGGAACTTGGCCCCTGGCTCTACTCCTGGGCTCTGCCCAACTTTGTCTTCTGACTCTACACAGCTGATGCAGTGAGTTTGTTCTTGAATGAAGTCAGCATTCACAGCAGCATATCCAATGTGGACTTGACGGTTTGGAAAAGACCACTATATGCACCGTGATTGTTCTTAAAACCTCCCTTTGGGTTTTAGAACACGATACATGATTTAACACTCAGAAGCATGTGTCTACCTGTGTGGGGTGTTTTTTTAACCTCATTTTCTATTCTGGATGTATGTGATAAGTGACAGATTGTCTCAGATAATATTCGTGTGATACTCCAAAATAATTCTGCAGACATAGTAAAAGCTTTTAGAGACACTAAAACTGATTATCTCTTCTGTAGTGCTTTTCATCTTCAAAGCACTTACCAACATTAACTAATTAATCCTCACAGCATCCCTCTGAGTTAGATATCATTGCCATTATACAAATGAAGGAAATGAAGCGAAACATTTTGTGTCTAGCTCAAGATCGCCATGACGGTTGGTGACAGATGGAATTAGAATGCACAGACCTGTATTTCCAGGCTCTTTGTTCAGACCACTGCACCATTTCTCTTTTGACAAGTGTGCATAGAGGTATTGGTAGTTTAACTATAGCTGAGGGCTGAGCTTATTAATGAAATCTCGTTAAGAGTTGCTTTGATGGGGAAACTCATTTGTGGTCAGACAGAATATTATCTTTTTAAAACCTCCTTGTGCAACTCTTTTTCCTGGACAGACAAGAGTGCAAGCACTAATGAATTGCCCCAGATGTGTTTTACTTTGATTGTAGCTACAGCTAATTGTAAAATGGTTTAAATCTTTGCTAAGAATGTTATGCTCTTTGGAAAAGAAAGCATGCATTTCTTGGTGGTGCGCTGAGGCACTGAAGTCAGCGATAGCATTGAGGATCTGAATCCATTCCACTCTCTGGAGTTTGTTAGTGAGCTAACGTGGTGGGTATCCTGGGTCATCATCTTGCTGACTTCAGCTGTACTGGATGAAATCCTGACTGCACTCAGTTATAGGGAAGCTCAATGACGAAAGAAGAGAACATGGGTCCTCAAGCAGTAGCCAAGTGCTATGACAGTATTTTCTAATTAAATGACAGATTTTTTTCTGGAGTTCTCAACTTCTTGTGTAGTTTTTCTTTTCACCTCCAGTTAGTCATAATAGACTGGTGGAACTCCTTATTGTCTATGATGAGGCTTGTGTATATAGGCAGTAGTGGGGTGCAGGGAATATTTTCTTCTTTGAATTTTTGCAGGTTTTATGAATAATGATATCAAAAATACTTGAACTGTATGAGGAGGATTACAGCATATATTTTAAAGCAACCACTGAAATGATGGTAGGCGCAGGTTGATTACAAGCAAAAACAGCTACTACAGAAAACATAATTAAAGGGTGCATTAGCATTGATTGCTCAGACCTGCCTGGAAGTCCACACAGAAAATCCTACCATTTAGTAAGTGGAAGGCTCTCAATTTGCTAATTGTCAGACTCCAATGTTGGCTAATGCTTTAGGAGCCCCGAGTGAAAATAAGAAGCAAGTCTTAAGAAGTCTGTTAAGTCTTAAGAAGGAACTGCTATTTGAAGTACAACTAGTTCTGTTGAGTAGAGGAAGTAAAAATAAGGCTCTTAGTAATCTTGTGCTCCCTGCTGCTGACTGTGAAACAGCTTCAAGGAGTTTTAAAACAATGCAGCGTAAGCTACGTGGCCCACAGAATGTGGGAAGATCTAGAGAGCTGAACAACAGGATTCCATGTGGGGCTTAATATATATAGCTGGTGGGCTTTTTTTTGTTTCCCACACAATTTAAGTGATCAAATCAAAATATGCAAACACTTTCAGATTTTCCAGGTTTAATTTTTAGGGTAAACTTACAGAGTTTTGAGTTAGCTGGGTTTCAGAAACACCTCAGTGTTTCTGCTCCTTGCTCACGTGTGTACGGGGCAGTAGTTTTCTTCTACTAAGTTGAGTATGTATGCTTCTACTTCCATACTGTGTAATACTGGACAAAAGTTGAAGAAAATACAAATCTCTTATTATGAACTTGAACTGTACCAGAGCAGCAAAGGAAGAAAGACTAGAAGAGAAGTTTAATTCTGATAAGTGGCCTAAAATTGAAAGAGTTGGATTGAAAGTTGAGTAAGTTTGTAGTATACATTCATCTCTGTGAGACTGGTGTTCACTGGATGTGAATGTCAAAATAGAAAGAATAAGTGGTGTATATGCAATATGCAAATATGTGCCTTGTTAGAATACTTGGCTTCATATAACTGAACTTAATCTGTGCATTTACCTTGTTGCTATTACTGTATTGAAACAAACTACACATCTGAACACCTTAAATTTCAGAAGTCCACTGGGCTGGTGTCAGAGGTTGAAGGCTTTCCACAAGCCCTTTAGAAGGTGTTTTTTTATCATCTCTGAGGCACAGTTCTCTGATGAGCACTTTGCTTGACAGCTGAGGAGCTGTTTGCCAAGACAACGGCTATTTAGCTCTCTGTGAGACATAGGTACTGAGGGGCTGATGAAGAGATGCTGGAAATACCAGCACCAGGTTTTAGCTTTTGTAGTTGCCAACTGCTGAGCTGGATGGCCAGAACTGTAGGTTGTCTTCGCCAGGTTGAGGGGCATTGCTTTGCCTCTTTGTGAGTGCAGGAAGCTGCTCCAAGAACATGGGCTGGAGGGGCTCTCGTGTTGTCAGTAAAGAGTGCTCAAAGTTCAGCAGACATGCTTTTAGAAAAATTAGGAAGTATAAAATTAATATTTAACCAGATTACTACATTTTGCCTGCTTCATTAATTTTTTATTAATTTATGAAAATGCTGTTGATGGAAATAATATTGACTGTTGATTTTTTTTTGTTGCTTTTTTTTAAGTATCTTCTGGTAAATGGAAACTGATCTTTATGAACACAAACCATCTAACAAACCATATTGGGTAAATGTTCTAATTAGACAATAATTATTAGAGCATGATGCGTTAATGTTTAATATTGTTCATAACTCAGCATTAGGAGATTCATAATGGAGAGGGGAATGCTGTCTTAAGTGTTTATGATTGTCTTAATTTTAAGACATACTTCAGGAAAGAAAACAATTTTCAGTTACCTTACACTTTCTGTTTGTAGAGTTTATTCTATAGAAAATATTCTTCCAAATTTATTGCAATTAAGCAGCTCTGCTAGAGTGAAGTAGTAGGAGCAACTCTGTTACTTGGAGCCCTTGAGATATTACTTGCATCATTCTTTAAAGGTGAGAATTCTAAATTCTTTTGACTTGCAACTTCGACTCTGAATTCTTGGAGTTCTCGAGCCTTTGCTCTTTATGGAAATTTCACAGTTGTTCCTTCTGCGTCTCGAACAAATAGTAACACCTTTGTACTCTGTGGTTTGGCCTGTGTGGGTGGATCTGATCCTATTTAGGCAAAAGCGCTTCTAAATAAGATGCTGTCCTTTCCAGAGAAGGATGGCCAGGAAGTTCAGAAATGGTGTTTATTCAGACCATGACTGAGTAAATACTTATGAATGAGAGAGGAAAAACAATAGTTTATGGAAATCAGTGGAGTATACAGCATTTTAAGGTTTCATAAATATCTCTAATTAGTTATGAGCACATTCTGATTTCTTTTTTTTTTTTTATTTAAGTCTGAAGAAGTTCTTGGTTATCATCCTCCCCTTAGGAAGTCCTTATAAGAGGTAAAAATCTGTTGTGCATAAGAAATGAAAGCATTTCTAAAATTGGATGTTGTAGTCTTTATATAGCATTGAAATGACAAACATTCATATTTTCAGAATATTTGTTGTCCCTCTTGTCGGAGTATCTGTATTCTCACACCCTTCACTTGGATCCGTTCTTCTGCTTTGAATCTTTGCTCATTCTTGTCATATTTTTATTGTATCTTCTAATTGCAGCCTGAACACAGTAATACTTGAGTTGTGTTTTTGAGATCATGAAATCAGGTAGTTAAGCAGTTCAGGTTCATGAATGCGGAGTTACTTCCAGTACCAGCAGATGATGAGCCTGATCAAGTTTTCAAACTTACTTGTATTTTGCTTCTGGTTTTAAGTGTCTGTATGCATACTGTTAATACTGATACCTAATGTGTGGAACACACAACAGTTTTATCACAGCCCAGCAGGCAGGATACAAGTATTTTCAAACAGCATTACTATATCCTTATCTTAGCAGTGCTAATATCTCCTACCAAAACAGACATGATGTATTGAAGCATCTGTACCCATACAGGATCTCTGCATATGCCTTGAACTTAGCCTGCTGCATGTCTGTCATCTGTGGTGATCTGAATATTGTGGCTGGTGATGTAAGAGGCAGAGCTCTGATACTGACTTAAAAATCAGTATAGTCATTATGGATGTGTGACTTGTCTATTAAGCTACAATGTCCTCTTTTCCACTTTTTCTCCTTCTTCCTCCTGCTCTGGCATGTTTGCAACTCTGAAAGTTGGTTACTGTGTCATATAGAGGTGTGATGCAGATCACAGTCTAGATAGCGAACTAGAATAGTAAGGAACAAACCTATGTACTGTTGAAGCTTAATCCCAGTTAATAAGTTCCAATCTCCCTCAAAAGTCTGTTTTGGTAAGTTTTGGGAAACCTTTCTTTTCATTATTTCACCAACTGGATTAAACCTGACCCCACAATGTAGAAGGACAAGTTCAATACAGAAAATCATTATCTGTTTTATTATGTACCATAGTTGCATACTTCAGTGCTTAATTATGCCACGATTCTGTAGAGATCCAATCTTTGCAGTGTAGTGACTTACTGATGATCTGTCTTTATCTGTCTTTATATGATAAATGAAAAGGAAATGCTGCTTTCCAGCTACATATCAAACACAGTTTATTGCTACCTGAATCTGTGTCTTACTCACTGGGTAGGTGAGGATATGTAAAAGGAAGCTTAGAGGATGCATTTGTTGCACTTTTTTTTAACTTTGTGTACTTATATTATTTGGATACATTTCCAGTGTTGTTTAATCTCCCTGAAATAAATCTTCATGAAATTCAAAGGGGAAAACTATATGTTTGGGGTTAATCTTAGGATTTTACAACAACCTTTAGATCAAATCAAAACTGTTGGCTGTTGGTGAGCCGTGGGTTGCTCTTGTTTGTGTGAGTCGCTCCATCACACACTCCAGCATGGCTCTTTTGAAAAGCAGAAATCTGTCACTTCTGAGATAAACCTGCTAATCCACCTCTCTCCTTGGCACATACTCTGTTCAGTGGGCAGATTTCTTACGAGGGTATTTTCTATCACTTTTGCCAGTGCTGCCTCAGTGTCATAAGCTGATGGCTTTAACTAGTGATTTTCTGTTTTTCAGACTCAACAGAGAAATCCAAACACCCCTCTGTGAAGTGTTCCTGGAATTTATCCCCTGCTGGAAGTCTCTTCTAAGGTAATAGTTACAAATGTCAGCAAGCATATTATAAACAGAATTTCTGAAAAATGTTTCTTCCCTGTTAGAGGAACTCGTGAATTCTATAGCCTGCGTTATTTCTCATTGCCAGCAGTGGTCTTTGCCAGTCTTTCTGATAAGTATGTATGCAAGCCTCTGTTCTGGTTAGTTTTTTCATTTCTTTAATCATACTTTCACTTCCTATGCAGCTTCAAATCTCTGCTAATCTTTTTCCTTTTTCGTGGTTGTCTAGTTTCAGTGTCTTGCTTGAATATTTCTGTCCTTTCTGAGAAGTCCTGTTGGCTTGTGCTTTTAGATATTCTTACTAGTTCTTTTTTTTATACTCAACAATTTACTTCTCTTAATAGAGTATTTTTGTGTTCATTGTGTGTTTACCATGCTAAGGAACTTGTGCGTTTTAATTCTGAAATGAGAGTCCGAATGCGGTGCAGTAAGCTTACTGTCTGTGTGAGTTCCAGAAGTTTTGTGTAGTAATTACTTTAGGTTCTTTGTGGAATCTCTTGTGGATTGTATGATAAAATTCTTAGGATTGTCTGTGACGTATGTATACACACCTGAATGCATATTTTATACACACCTGCAAACTTTGTTACTGAATACAAAATATATATGTGCAGACAAATACATTGCTTAAATATATTTTTGAGAGGACATTCTTGATGATATGGTCCTTGTAATCTATTGATCTGCTTTCTGAGCTGTGGTGGTAGCTTTATGCTTTGCAGACTAGACATCTGTTATTGCTTCTCTGTTCTTGGGTTTCTTTAATTAGGAGTAGTAATAAAATTATTTGGTAAAATATGGTATGTTACTCACAGTCCTTTGATTCCTTGTTGAAAGTTAAGGATGAGAATATGCACGTGATTGTCTTCATTACTCCTAATTATTATTGTATTGTTTAGGCAGGGATATGGAAAGATGGAAATTTATTGCCAGTGTCACTATTTTTTAGCTCAGCTATATAGTGAATTAACGAGGAGGTTTTTATACTGATCCTGTGTGTTGCCCTGGTGTCTTTTCCCCTTCTTCTCTAGGTGTTTAGTGGTGTGTTTTATGGCACTGATTGTTTCCACTGAAAGGGGGGAAAAAAACACAACTTTTGTATGGCACATATAAACTGGTGGCATGTGGCTTTGTTGATTGCTTCACATCCCACTTTAAGTCAGATGTATTGAAAGACCTTTTTCTGAGTTTTGAGATTCAATACGGTAGCCGTTACAAACGCTGCATCTGTGATTTCACTTTTTGCTTGGATTTCGGGAGACAAGCCTGGTGGTTACAGGATTTCTTACCTGTGCAGGATGTGTGAAACCACCATCTGAAAAACACTCAGTGTGTATGTCATACAGCCAGGCAAAACATTGAGTTAAAGGATTGTAAACGTTGAGATGGTGGTTGTTCTGGAAGACTTACTGGGAGTCAACTTAGGAGAAATTAATCCATTTGTGAGGGGGTGGAAATACATTCAGAAACCTGGAGAAACATAGAGGACAACTGTGGCTTTACATTCATTAGTGTATTTATGTCATTGACTTTTTTATACCATCCCCATCTTCTCCGCTGTTAGCTTCTCTAGTCTCAGAGACTCTGGAATTCGTTACAGTAGTACACCATAGCACTTGAACAAGTTTTTTGGATCTGATTTTTGAAAATTTTTGGCAGCGACACCTGAAAGGTCATCAGCCTCTAAGTAGGCTTCAGATATTCAAGTGCACTTTTCAGCTATGAATTCATGTGTTGTGCATACATTAATTATTCATCACTGATAACTAGGGGAGAAAAAACATTTGAAATGTGACATTTTCTATCATAGGTCATCCTTTAAGTTGGATTAATTATATTAGTTTCTTTAATTAATCAGTAAGGCTGCTTGTGAGGACAACCATTTGGAATAAATAGTTCCAGTAAAAAATCTTAACCAGTAAACTTATTAAAAGGAACTAAATGCAGTTCGGAGAATACGTCTCAAACCACTGTGTTAGAATATATAATAATATTGCACAAAGTTTCTTTGTTGTTGGGATACGTGCTCTTCTGTTTGGTTGTGACTTTTTTTTTAGGGTTGGGTTTTGATTTTCTGCATATCAACTAACCACCTTGGCAGTTTACTGTATCACGGTTGCACTTAAAAAAATTAGGAATTTGAAGCCATGTTTTGCAAGGCAGTTTATTCATTTCTTTTGTGTGGGGATTGTTTGTAGGATGAATGTGAGCCAGCAAGTGTGCCCAGGTGGCCAAGAATGCTAATAGCATCCTGGCTTGTATCAGGAATGGCGTGATAAGCAGGACTAAGGATGTAGTCTTCCCCCGTACTCAGCGCTGGTGAGCCCCTACCTCGACTGCTGTGTTCAGTTTTGGGCATCTCAATACAGAAAGGACACTGAGGTGCTGGTGCAGGTTCAAAGAAGGGCAACAAGGCTTGTGAAGAGCTTGGAGAATGTGCCCTACGAGGAGAGACTGAAGGAATTGAGGCTGTTCATTCTGGGGAAGAGGAAGCTGAGCAGAGACCTTATTACTCTCTTCACATATCTGAAAGGTGATTGCAGTGAGAATGGGGTTGATTTCTTCTCAATGGTGACAGGACTAGGGGACATAGCCTCAAGTTGTGCCAGGAGAGGCTTAGCTTGTATGTAAGGAAGAACTTTACAGAATGGGTTGTTAAGCACCAGAACAGACCTCCCAGGGAGGTGGTTGAGTCACCATCCCTGAATGCGTTAAAAATCCATTTGGATGTGGAGCTCAGGGACATGATTTAGTGGTGGGTTGTTGGAGTTAGGTAGTATGTTTTGACTGAAGTTGGACTTGGTGATCCTGAATGTCTTTTTCTAACCTGAGCAATTCTATGATTATTCTGTAGAATAAATGTGATGTGGAATTTTAGCCTTAGTTTTGATCTTAGTGTTACACAGGCCACAAGCAACCATTAACAACTGAGGAAGGGGCTGAGCAGGAGGTTTTTCTGCCACTTTTTAAGGTTTCTACTAGTTCTATATTATTTTGCTGCTTCATAAAATGAATAAAAGAATGCTTCTAAATGCTTTATGTATTAGTGGGATTATTTTAAAAACTGGGGACATATTGTTTGGAAATTACTGTGTGAGAGGAAAGCTCAATTTGGATGCAGACATTCAGTATCTGAAGGGTTTATAAACCAGGATTTTGACAGTTCTGAAGAAAAAGCAATGCTGTTGTAATGGCTGGGTCCTGTGAAAACACTGGGTAGAGTAAATAATTACTGGAATAATGTTGACTTCCCATGTGCCATTATTATTTGCTCATTAGCAGTGGTAGGATTTGCTTTCTTGTATTCCAGGTACATCAACTAGACCTGTAAGTTTAGTTCTATGAAAGTCCTCAACTAACTGTGCTTAGTTTCTCTGGTCAAGCATCCTTTTTCTTAAAGCTCTTCCTGCTTCTCCCCCTGTACTCCACATACACACAAGCTTTCTACCCATGTTAACCTTTGAGATTTTTTATTATTTCTCTTTGACACCTGCAACGTTACTACTATTGGAGAAGGGCATCCTCTTTCAATAAATTTTCATGAGTACTTCACAACCACGTAGAAATATTTATAACCTTGAAGTTGTCTTTGATCCTAAATTAGCTTTTAATTACCAATTTACTAAGACTGGAAAAATGATCCTATCATTTCCTGAATACAGAAGATATGAATGCTGACTCAGGAGGATGCAGTTATTTTAAGGTTTCTATTACTAATTATAGTGAAATTATTAGCACATATCATTGCTGGCCTTCCTGAATACTTGCTCATGTAGAATTCATCAGCTAGTGGATTAATTTTCTGAATGTTCACATGGACTGTTGCACTACTGAAATAATCATGGTGTTATGACAGCTTTTGGGTTGCTTACTAAATTCTGTTCCTTACTTACAAAACTAAAAACACCATGAATTCTGAGCTATTTGTTTAGTATTGTACTGAAAAATAGATTAAATTTTGCGGTTTTTTTTCATTCTGGATTGTGATAGGCCTTGAAATTCTCCTATGTACCAAATGTGATATTTTTTTTTGTGAGAATGTTTGGTACATATAGAGACAGTGATACTTCATGACCTTTGTAACCTTACTTGCAGTATGGTGCTGAATACATCAGACAAATGTTTGGATTCCTGAGGAAAGTTATAATGCATGAAACCATTTTATGAAAGACCTTCAACTCATTTTCTAGATGCATTTTGCTATTATAATCTTCAAGAAATCTTTATTTAGACACACAGGTTTTTAAGTTTGTTTTTTTCAATGTGATTCATTTTTTGTCAAAATATTCTCACGTATAAAACATTAAGAAATATAATTTAGTGCAAAAAAACTGATTGGTGCTATCTATTTCATATATATATATTTTATTTCAATGCTCTAATTTTATGCTCTAATTTTGCAATGTATCCTGGAACTGTTATATTAGTTATTGGAGATGAGGGACATATTCAAATGCCATCAATCAGTCCTTTCTGGTTTATATTTTTGGTTTTAAAAAAAAAGAATAAGTGGGGGAGTCTTTACCTACCTGTTTGCCACATTCCTTGGACTCTAATATGAAAAGCAGACATATGTTGAAGTCATGCAGACATCTGTAAAATATATGAAAGTGGTTTTCTCTTTGAGGATAGAAGGGCTACAGAAGAGAAGACTGATCTCTAGTATGGAAAGCAAGAGCCCTCAATTGAGTTCTAAGTTCTACTATGTTGAATTGCTGTTCACTTTCTATGCAGTGTAACTTGCAGCCAGAGTAGAATGTTCTCATTTTGGAGGAGTTAATAAATTATAATCCAAAGTGAGAGATTTAAATATAAAACTAGGGCTGTGACAGTTTTGCTGGTTAGCAAGTTCTAGTATCTGTTCTTTATTTAGTAATATGAGATTTGTTTGTGCTTTCTAACAGTTGCTGAAATTTGGCTATTAAGTACTGTTAGATTTCTTTCCTTTTGGAGACATAAACTTTTAATTTAGACACCTTATGTTCCTGTTGCTGAGTAAACAACAGCAAATGTTATTACTCCGATTTGATTCACCTTTTCAATGGATAAGGATAATGGAAATCTAAATTATTAGTTCTCTCCTGGATTCAGTGTCAAATCCATTAGATTGTCAATGTATTTAATAGAATGGGAAGAGGGGCTTCCAACATAGCTGCAGGTAGTAGCTCTTGCTGTTTTAAGTGGACTTCTTTAAAGTATTTATTAAGAAATACATGGGTTGCTCTGAAACTAATGCCTCCTACTTATTTCTGTGGAAAAAAGACACAGAGAGGGCTACAACACTAAAGCGAATTCTCAACTACAAAACACAATTTTCTAAGCATAGTCACCACCATTAGGCACCATGCATTTTTGCCAGAACAGGTGCTTATATGTTGTGCTCTTAAAAATCTGCATGACTGTCTAGAACGTGGCTTGTCTTCTACATCATTGTTACCATTGCTGAAACACAGCACCCACCACTTCACTGTGCTCAAATCCACTGTTGGGTATACATGAATATTCAGCAAGCATCAGTGGATGCCAGTGGGTGCCGTGTTTTCCACAAGGCACAATTCAATTCTGCATCTTTGATTCCTACGTACTTCCATGTCAGATGCCACTTTATCAGATTGCCCCTCTGTTCCCTGCTGTTGCACAGCAACACAATGTAGCGTAGCATTGGTGGATAGTTTAACCTTTACTTCCATCCTGCCACTATCTGCCTCTGATACTGTAGGCCAACTCAATAAAATAGGAGGCATTACTTTTGGAGCAGCCCTCATAGAATTTCTCTGATTCCTTTACTTAAGTCTGCAGTGGGAATTAAATATTGCCTTAACAGCTAATGCTTATCATGCTTATGTGGATACTCTGGAGTGCTTTTTTTTTCTCCATTTAAGGGGTACTTTTGCAGTAGTTCATAGGTACATTAGGTTGGAAAGGACCTACAAGATCATCTAGTCCAACCATCTTCCTATCACCATCCCTACCCACTAAACTACTAAATCAAGTAGTGAGAAATCAAGTCGTGAGGTATCTTTTTGTGACAGTAGCACAGGAGCTGTGTGGATTGATCAAAGCTTGCATATTAGTCTCTGGTGTAGGTGTGAAGGGGACCGAAGTGGCATGCGGAAGCTCTAGGGTGGTACTGTAATCTCTCAAGGTGTTAAACAGAATTGCCAGAAGAAGTGTTGTAAGAACGAAGTGCAACAAAATGAAAAGTAAGGAAACAGAATTGTCCAGTGACTTCTTCTGAAGGTGATTTATTTCTTATTGAAATGCCAAATTAGAAGGGAAGTCTGGATAGGGAAAATAAAATGTTGAGGGAATGTCTTAGGGCAGTGTTTATTGCATATCGTGTAGAATTTCTGTGCAATGTATGCATTCTGAATCTAGAGTACTGAAGATAACCATTTTACACATACTGTTACCTATTTGGCTAATTTACAATTTCCTTATTTTAAGATCTCATATATTGTTTACCTGCATGATTTGTCATGCCCTGTGTTCTTTAAAGATAGTTTACACAAGTTCTGTGCTCATCTGTAATAGTGATTTCTACTGACCTGTTCCCATTGTAGTTCTTCTATTTCTCTTCTAATAGTAAGAGAATATTTCATATTGTAATATCCTTCAGATAATACAGAATAAATCTTATGCCTGCAGAATTTCAGTTTCAGCTTAATACCTCAGTCAGTACTGGGTAATGTTTAGTTTAGATGTCTGAAAGCTAGGGATCATTGCTGCTGGATAGCATGGCCAGGAAGAAATGCAAAAGGGAGAAATTCATGCTGCTGTGTGCAGATTATTGTCTTGATAATGAGAGAAACTATAGAAACAAGAGTATGCATCCCAAAGTTGTAGTGGCATCCTCACTTTTCTTTGTGAAGGACTTGTGATTTCTCTGAAAGATGCTGTGTTGCAGGGCACAAGGGGCTTTCAGTGACAGCTCCTGGTAATCTCTGAGGCTGTGACCTTAACAGATTAACTAGAACAATGAGTTTGTGTTGTCAGAGCAATTCTGTCTAGAGGACAAAACATTTTGTTTGGGAGGTAGATTGGTATTAAAGCTTTGAGTTGATATACTTTGCACACACAAATTTACTGTAAGTAGTTTTTTATTAAACCAACCACTGGATTATTAAAGGAATTATTTTAGAACAGATGAGTTGATTTAAAAGAAGAATAAAGGATCAAAAGCCTTAGAATTTACTAATCAGATCTCTCCCTGCTGCTGCCCTGCTCAGAAACAAAACATCTTTTTTTTTAGTGTTATTTGTTGTTTTTTTTAATCTACAGTCTAACAAAAGGTCTGGAAGTGTATAATGTTGTCCCTGTGTTAACCTAGAACACCAAAAGATAACTGAATAATCATGAATTCAAAGAATTCCTGAGGTGGAGAGATGCATGATCTCTTGGTTATTTTTTTTAATGCTTTTGAAAAGTGGAACAAATAAATAGCATTGATTATTTGTGGTCTCATGAGCTGTTGTAGCTACACAGCTCTTCAGAATAAACAGAAATATGTTGTGAAAGTGTATATTCTTTCCACAAATGCAGTTCTTCATTCTCTGCCATTACCTAAGTGTTTATTTAAACAGTTTATCCAGAGAGCCTTTTCATTGTCTTTTCCCTACCCTGCAATGCTTGGCAGGTGTTCTTGTGTTTTTATTTTTTCACTTCAAGCTATCAATGTGAAGAAATACCAATAAATGTGTTAGTTTTAGATAATCCAAAATTCCCTTTGCTCTTTGCTCAGCTTCTTATTTTATAGTTATCTGTGTGGGTTAGAAATCTATTATGGTGTGTTCATCTTCCACCCAAATCTATTCACCAAGCATCAAAACTCATCAGTGAGATGGAATAATGCCATTTAATTAGTCTTTGATATACAGTTTAATTAGGCCTTAATAAGGGGTAGTGCATCCTAAAATCAATTATCTTGCTCTTCTTAATAAGAGCAACTAATTAGTAGGTAAATTGCCACAGTTCTCCTTTTATCCTACAGTTTTCACAGTCCTGTGGAGGAGATTAGGCTGAAGAAATTACTCCCCAATAGCTCAGAGAAATTTCAAGGCATACCCCAGAAGGTGCTCTGCCAAATGCTCCATGCTACGTAAAGAAATGAAATGAAAGAAGAAGCCTGATTCAAAACACTTCATTTTGTGAGTGCTTAGCCTGAACTGCTGGTGTGGGGTGGGGTCACCTACATTGCAAATCAGAACCTAGATGCTGCCGTGCCTGCTGCTCTCCCCTCCCAAGTACAGTGCCTGTCCCTTGCTTTGTTTCAGTGCAGTGATCCATCAACTCAAATACCTGTTCCATGGAAACTGGTGCACCTACAAATGGAGGATGGATTACAGGCTTTAAGAACATTATTTACAAAATATGACTGTATGTGGGGGGAAAAAATAAATGGCTTAGACTACAAATGCTGAATAGGAAGTGGGGTGGAGGGGATGTGCTGCTTCATCTGAGAAAGGACACGTGGTTATCCATAGGGACTGTAAATCGTGGATTGTTCTAAGCTCATAAACTTAGAATGTTGCAGTTTGAGATCTCATTCTTTAGAAAAGACTCCCTGCTTCTTCACATGGAGGTTTCTTCTGTTTTTAGTTCTGTTTTTGCAGTTAATTGCTGAGCAAAGAATCATGGGTACTGACAGAGTATTGCAAAGGGTGCTGTTTTATAAGTTCTGTCTGTATGTAGCTATCCACTGACCAAAACAGGTTGAAGTTTCATTGAGTTCTGCTGACTACTGTGCAGTATGTAGCCATAGATTTGTTTGATTTGATGATGCTTTGAGTTTTTCCTTTCAAAAGATGATGTCATTCTTTCATTAGATATTTTTTTTTGTCAGTTGGAGAGAACTCATGGGCAAGTTTGTGATTAATAAACAAACTGAAAGGCTTTCTTTTCCATTCCTTTCTTGCTGCTCCTACATCCTGTGCGTGCTGGTCCCTTTGCACCATACTTCCTTTCCAAGCATGTAAGAGTTATTTTAAGGCTGTGAAAATGTGATGTTATTCTTTCAGTTTCCCTTACGCTTTTCTAGGCACTTTTGGTGTTAGTCATTAACAACAACACAGTGCCTCCATTTAGAGAGTCTGAGGTTGCCTTCTGTTCTTTGTTTTTCCTTTCTGCTGCATTACTCATGTGTTTTGCAGAGTGAAGCATTTTGACGGCAACCATTTCCCCGTGTGAGATTTGGTGAAAAGATGTATTCTTTTGGTAGTTTTTCCTGATTCAGATTATCTCAGTTATTTCATTAATGATCTTAACTATATCAGGAAGCTGTGAGTAGTAGTACTTCTGTTTGACTTTTAATTATTCTGGGAAAGGCAATTACAGTAGTGAGTATCTGAATCTCCAGACGGCATCGTTTACTGCATCTCTGATATTGTGTTAGTGTTCTTGGTGTTTGTCTTAAGCAGAAGATAACCAGCTACACTATTTGACTCCATTGCATGTTCTCTGTCTACGTTTCTTGTGAGAATGTACACAGTCTTTAATAGGTCCTAATTAACGCATGTGCCTTAGCATCGTGTGCTTTGTGCAACTGCTAAGAAAGCAAAACACTGACAGCCACACGAACTTGGTGAGCACTTAAACCCATCTAGTGACAATGAAATGAAAAAAATCAAGAACAACAAAAACATGTCCAACTCACACTGTGTTTTGGGTTTGACTTAATCTTTTTGTGCTTAATTTGGTGAATTCCCAAGCCTGACGGTTCCTTTCTAGTTCTTTTAAACATCTTATCCTTCCTATGTTAGCAGGAGATGGAGTTTCGCACCAGTGAAGAGGAGACTGTCTTGAATTCTATCCTAGAAAACAGATGGTATTGAGCCTCAATAATATTTTTGAACAGTAGTTCAGTAAGATTTCAGATCTGTGGAATCACTAGCTTGTTTCCTTTAACCTACTACTGCATGTGTTTCACCAGCTCTCTGTTCCTACACTGGGCATGTGGTGTGCAGACCCTGCAGGATCAATGCCCTGAAGCCACTGCACTAAAGCCCAAGTCACTGGGCATCAGGGTACAGCTCCCATAGGAGTGGATGCATATGAAAATCTATTTAAGCCTGCTTCCAACAGCCTAACATTTAAGGGGATTGATGGAAATCAAGCATACTGATGTAGTTACATCATGACTGTGTTTTCAGTTGATATGTGTATTTAGTTTCTGGGTAGGGAATAGTTGCGAGTTTGCAGGTAGGTGTCCTGCAAATTACTGAAGCGTTCTTAACCTGCTAATTTGAGAAAATTGGCCAATCTGTTTGCAGGTAAAGGAAGTTGGCTTGTCTTATTTTTACTTGAGGAAGAATAGCAGAGAAGAAATATAACTGTTAGGGATAGAAGGCATTGCTATTCTACCAAAGAGCATGGTGGACTTGAATGAAATCAAACAAGACAAAATTTCATCTCCAAGTGCCTTCATATTTTATCATTTTTTGACTGTTTTTATTTTGTGTCCTTCTCTGATGTGGGGTGTGTTTTCCACACAACATCCATCAATTATATATATAGATCAGCAAAGTATATTTTATTTACAACTGAAAAAAAAATGTCAACATGTATTCAATGTCAGTGAATTAACAGTTGAGCAGGTCTGTTCTATTCTGTCATCTTGTCTCCTCGGAGGAGCTTGGACATTCTTATGCTGTCATCTTGCTGTGGTTATATCACCGTTTACATCGGCAGCTTGTAAACAACAGTAATGCAAGCAGTTTGACAAGTGGCACTTTTGCTAGTAAACAAATCAGCAATGCACTCAGAGTGATTAACAGGAATTGCTGGCATTTGAGAAGGGGTCAGTGCCTGAAACAGAGCTTGCCCTAAGGAGCCCTTCCAGTTTAGGTTGTACCAATTAGGGAGCCCTTCCAGTTTAGGTTGTACCAATTAGGGAGCCCTTCCAGTTTAGGTTGTACCAGTTAGAGGGGGAAAAAAATATTAAATGAGCTTCCAGTTTCAGTTGGAATACCTGTGTAAGGACTACTTTACTCATTTGTTTTTATGAAATTTTTGATGTCATCTGATCCCCTTGCATTCTATGACTGTTAGTATTTCAAAGTCTGATTGTAAAACTGCATCCTATAGAGCAAGATGTTTGTAATGGTTCTTTGGATGAGTAGAAGAAAGAAGCACCAGCACAAGTAACTGCAGATGAAGTTTGATTCAACTAAGATTTAGTAGCCATCTCAATAGAAGAAAGTGGTAGAACAGTCATCTTTCAAATTCTATGATAGTTGTGCTCATGTACCTATTCATAGTATTGATGATTTGTTAAATAAATTTGCTTATATATTAAAAAAAGTAATGATTCAAGGCTTCCAAGTGGGTTGTGTGCATTTATCTTGAGGTAATGTTTTAGAACATCTGTCCTAGTGCTAGAAGCATATTTGAGAGCAGTGCTTTGGCCTGAAGAAGTATTTAGATGCCAAAGAAAAAGTGAAATTTGAGTCATAATAAAATTGCCCTGACCAGAAGTTCAAATGATCACAGCTGTGACGACCTGTGGAGTTGCTTGTTGTGAACTGCTCAGAGTCCCACTCTTAACCTTATTACAATTCAAATTAAACTGTTATTTTAAACTGCCAGACCTCTTTGCAGACAGAGACCAGCGCCATGACTGTTTCCCTCTATGGCTGTTCAATCACGCATCGCTGCAAAACAAGTATAAAACACAGCCAAGGGAAAAGGATGGTTCAATTATTTGAGATTTACTTTGCATTGATATAAAGGACTATATAGGGTACCTGGTGATGCAAATGAGCTATAAGGTGACTGAACTTTGGTCTTGTATGTTAATGAGGAGTTGTTAGTTTCTCTGGAAAATTGCTACATAACTTTGTGATTTTTCTCTCTGTTGCTTCTATTTTTGTCTGTGACCTGTGCTGAGACTCAGATTGGGATCAGAACCATGAGATACAGCAGGTTTAATGGTTTTACTTATACATCTCGTCAGCGAGAATTTGATTCCTGTCCTCCTCCTCTTCTGTGAGGTTAAGCCTTCTAGTCTCTCCAGGAGTCTGGAGAAAAACAAAAATGTCAGCAGCTGGACAACAAATCATAAATTTCTCCTGCATTTAAAATTTAATTTAAAATAATCTAACCTTGTCTCACTTTAAATGCCAGCAAGTTTGATATTTCGTTTCATATGGACTTGAACTTACTTCATGCAATGATAGATGGTTTAAAATATTCCCTACTCCACTGGCTGTTAATCATTTTATGTTCCAGTCTGGGTGCACTGAGTAAACAGAATCCTATAAAAGCAGTCACTGATGAGTAACTTACTTGTGCTGTTACTTCCTTGCTGCCACAAGTATTTCATTCTATGCTTTCTGTCACTTCTTGCTGTCCTTGCGCTTTGTCTTTTCCTTTGATTGTTCTCTTTGTTTTCAACTTTTGCATCTTAATTTGTCTTTCATTTTACGCCCCCCTACTCAAAGCACACACCTTTATATAAATGAAAGATGAAAGTCTTTCTTTTCTCTTTGTATTTCTGACCTATGCATGGGGATTTGCCCTTCTCCAGAGGTGAAATTTGTTACAGGCTCCAACCCAGCATAGAATGTAACAGTCATAGCAAAATTCCAAATTCTTCTCAGCCCTTTTAGCCCTTGCTATAGAGACAGTAAGCTCAGCAATACACTGTTTTACTCAGTGCAGTTAAAACTGTCTGCTGCCTGCTCCCTTGTGCTGGGGAGGAGATTGGTTGGCCAAGGTGGAGGGTAGCTGAGAGCAAAGCTGGGAATATAATGATGGCTCCAAATTATTGGGTTCATTTTCAGCTCTGAGCAGCCTTCCTTCCTACACAAGTGAGTGCTTTACCTATGACTACAGCAGTCTTCAAGCTGGATAAATCTGTAAATAGTAATTGACTTATCTTGACCCATTGTTCCATTTCAGAAAAAGGTTATTTAACAATTGAATGTCAAATGCTTTCCCCTGATTTATGAATCATACTGTTATTGTGTTACGACTTTGAAGTTAGGGTTTAATAACACAGGCCTTGTGTTTATGTTACTATTCCCTATGGCCGTGATTAGTCCTGGTTGAATGCCATGCAGTCACGTGGGAATCTTACACCAGATTACATCTTTCCTTTCGCTTTGCAAGCCACCATTTGTGCTGAACAATATGCAACGAAAAAGGGGAATAAATGTACCAAAACTCTTGACGTGCTAAAAGCCACTGCCACAGCAAATATCTTTTTAACAAATATCTTTTTAACCTGTCTTTACATTGCTGAGCTCATAAAATAGCTTCTCCAGTCTTCCATTTCTGATGACTTGGAATCTCTCTTCACTGAGACTCTTCCTTTCTTGCACTGTCTACGTCACCTTGTGAAAATCCTGGTGATGAAGAATCTTTCATAGCCATGAGTCAGCTGTGGAGTAGTTCTTCTGAGTGACCAAGTATCATTATATTTTCCTATTCCAGTAATATTTAGGCTATCATTGTATTTGAAGAAACTTTTTTCCTCAAGGGAAATTATAGTCTTGTAAGGCTCATTTTGGTCTCAATCCAAAATGAAATTATTATGCAGAGTCTCTAAAGGAGTGGCAGATGTGACATTACTGCTGTCCTTACTTGTGCAAAGTAATTTTTATGTATTTGCCCCCAACCTTTTTCTTAATCACTGATGCTGTGTTTTTTCTTGCCACCTGCTAGTTCTCAACTTCCTTTAAATTTCAAAAGACACTTTGTCCATTCCTCATCTGAGTCTGAAATGCTAGGGACTACTCAGTGCTCTCCATATATTTTAGGTCATGATCTTTCCTTCATTCCTGTGTTGTTAGCACGGGGTTTAGTGAGACAAATCAGATACTGTATTAGCACAGATAATCCTATGTACTCAAGTAGCAAACAAACATTTATGAATTGTGATTGTAGTTTTACATCTATTTTGCTGTTTGAAACTTGTTTTCATAGGTCCTACTTCCACAACCACAACAACAAGCGCGCACACAAATTTTAGATTGCACAACTGACATCTAGAAGTAAAACTCTAATTAAAAAAAAAAACAAAAAAAAACATTGAAAGTAATACTGTTAAAAAAGACAGGAACTAGATTCTGACTTGCTGGTTTTGTTCATCTCTTAACATAACAAACAGAAATGGGTAGGTCTGCTTCTTTATCTAGCATGTTTTTAGATCCTTTCTATACATAGTTCTCTGTTAGGTTAATGCCTCATGGAAGTTTTATTGTTTTCTTTTTTCCTTTTTTTTTTTCTTGCAAAAAAAAAATGCATTGGATTACTTCTCTTAATATCTGGGCTGTTTGTTTTTTAAATATTTATTCAATTCTAGGATACTTCAAATGAGTTGAAGAGACTGTTCATAGTATATTGTCAGAACACAGCTATGCTTGACTCCTGAAGTATGTTCATGGAGGGGGAAAAAAAAGCCTGCTATTTAAAACATTTATTTACTGTTTATTGATCTAGGAAGAATCCATAAAAATGTTTTTTTAAATCCTATCAGAGTTAAATAATTGAATTTAATGGTTTTTATTACTGCTTGTATTTGTTCATTTGCATGGTTGTTCTTTAGCATTCGTAAGCATTTAAAAGACCCTCACAAAGTCTTCCTGTTTTATGCTGTCCAATTTTCTGTTCACAGCACATGTGAAACTTTTTTGTCTGTTTTTTTGGATGTATGTAGCATTAAACCACTGAAAGAGAATCTGCTTTTCTGCAATCATTTTAATTTCTTCATAGGTTTCTTCAACAGTTCTCTTGTAAACTGTCATAATAATTAAAGCCTGCAAGTGTTACTTCAGTAGATGGGGCCATCTTTGAGGAACTTGACTGCCCTAAAATGTTCTCTTTTGTGTAAGCACTGTAGTTTTGGATTATACGTCACCATATTGTAGATGCAAGAGACTAAATATTGTCAGCACGATCACTGGCCATGGAGCAGGGGGAGATACCTTTATCCATTAGTCAGGTACCCTCTAACAATTTTTCTCCACATACACTATTTTTAGGAGATAGATATGTTAAAATTCATAAGCAAGTACATTTTTATAATATATAAATATGGTCCTTGCTAAAGAGATTGAGCATTATATTTGGATATAGTAAAGTTTACATTAGTTCTGGTGGAAAATCACGCATTGTTTATCATAATCAAGGATTAACCCGTAGTAGCATGAGAGCTACCACTATTTTGTATTTATATGACCAAGTGAATTTCCTATAGTGAGGTGCTATTAATTTGTCTTCGTAATTTTTAGTCTTAAAATTTAATCATCAGATAGGAGATGTATATTTATTGGTATTACTTTAAAGCTACTAAAAAAACATAGGTATGTGATATTGTGAAGTCAGTTGTATTTATGTTATTGGCAAGTACTTTCTCTCCTTTTTTTTTTTTCTTTTATTTTTCCCCCCTCCCCTATGGAGTAACTCTGCTCCAAAGATTTCCTTATGAAATAGGAAAGCTATAGAGTGTAAAGCGAACGATGGAGACAGGATTGTGTTGACCAGAGAGGGGATATTATTTAATATTCATAGTAATGAAAATAAAAACAAGCAATTCTACTTTACCTCCTTGTTAGCTCTAATTAAAGCGTTGGCCATAATTGATTTGAATAAAGTTTAATTTTAAATGGATGAAACTTCTTAAGCAGCCTACAAAAAAAGTGCCTATGAAAAAGAGAGGGAACTATTACAGAGAAACTCATGAAGTGGTTTTTAGGATCTTTAATGAATGATTAGCAATTTTAAGAGTATTACTTTGTATTTGTCGTCAATTGATCTTATTACTAAAATTTCATAATGCGTGTTGGAAAGATCACTGGGAGAAAATGAGAACTGATACAATTAAAAATGAAATCAGTGTAGAGAAATAGTATTCAGAGACCTTAAGGTTATAAAAGGAGAACAAGTTGGATCATAACCTGAAATACAACTGAAAAAGTGGTCAGTATTACCATAAACTTCATGTACCAAGTCATCTCATTTTTGAACATAGGAGACTCCTTCAATAAAGTGCATGGAATAGTAAATTTCAGATTCCACGTTACTGATAACTCTGATTATAATCTGCTTAGAGAAAAGTACGATAAATGGTAAGGGAGCTGGAGTCATGCATAACTAACAGAAATGCTCAGGGTATACTAAGGGAGATAGCAGCATTTTGTAGACTTTTCAAGGAACATATTTTTATCTCCTTACCTGTGTTGAAACAATGAATTTGGCAGTTCTGTTGCATGATCAAGATGCTAAAGGCCATGTTGTTTGTTTGTTTTTAAGAATAGCATTGTACTGCTTAAATACTCAGACAATACCTGAGTACTTTTTTTACTAAACAAAACAAGCAAAAATCACAATGGAAGCAAATTAGATTATACTCACACATACGTATTTTACATGCATACATAAAAAATAAATAAAATAGTGGCCATTCTTTTTCTTTGCAACATGTACGTTGTGACATTGGTTGGAAACTGATTTCTTCAGCACACAAGGCAATGGAAATAAGGCCTTAAATTTAAAAGAAAAACATCTGGAATGCATTTTAACATGAGTGTTTCTTATCTCCTGATAAAGAGATTAACAGTTGAGTGCAGCAGGGTTAGTGTTTACCTATCAGCGACAAAATACTTATAGAATTCTGTATCAGCAATCTAATGAAAGTAGTGTAGATTTTTCTATGTTTCTAACAAGATTTAATCTCTTTTGGCATTGTCTCTGGTGACTTGGTAGGTATTTTGATACTACTTTAATAGTAATAAAATGGTGTCTGCTGGACTCTGTCATGTCACATCTTTGACACAATGTTTGAGTTGCTTAGAACTATTAATTATACTCGTTATAATCTAGTTATAGTAAAGGGAAAGCATTTTCAGTGGGGGTTCAGTTGGAGTCTTGTAAGCTGTTAGGTAAATCATAACAGCATAGCTCTGGAAATGTTAGAAGTGTAGCCATAAGTTGAAGTATTCTTGATTATGGGAAAGTGTAAATTAATATAGTAGGGAAACAACAATGAATATGACTGCTCGTTTTAGAAGATATCCAGACAAGTTCCTACTCAACAGTTTCAGGACCAGTTGATTAGCAAGTATGCATACATCAGAAGTTAAGGTGGTAGAAGTGTTTGGATAAGTGGTTATGTGAGAAAAAGGGAACCATTTGTGATGTTGTAAACATGAACGAGATCTTAAAATTTGAAAGAGTGTTAATATGAAGAGAAAATGTTTCTCCCTTTGTATTTTGTTGCAGCGAGAGAAAGAAAAATCTATATAACTTGAGAATATCTACTGAAGCAAACACACTTGCTGTGTTTTTCAAATTGAAAATTGAAGAGATTGCACTTTCTCAATCAATGCTTCTGAAAAGTAAAAAGACAAAAATGTAGGAAAAGGAACGAATGAAAAGTCCTATTACATAAACTCTGTAAATTTATCAAACTCTTTTCGATTTATCATACAATAAGCAAATGGGCATAGGTTCAGCATTCATTTTCTAAAGTGATGCATAAAGCTGTTGATTAAATACTAAGCAGAGTGTTTCTTATAGATTGTTCCAGAGATAGCTGCTGCTTTCTAGAAGTCTTGCTCCAAACAAGATTATAGTATATGAAATAATGCCTCTGTTCATCAGATTTAATCAGAAGTTACTAAGATAGAAAAATAACCTTTGCTTTTGTACCATTCTATTAAAAAACAGCTTTGTCCAGACTGTGATTTACTGAGTTTATCAGCTTAGAAGAAATCATGGCACCATACACTAGGCATAAGTCCTAACAGTATCTTCTGGTTTTAGTCTGTATCTTTGGAATTCTAACGTGTTGAGTATATTGAAATGTCAACATTCCTGTTTTAGCTTCTCCCCCCTAGTGCTTTTCTTCATCTTTGTTCATGTTTCGGTGGCATTGTCATTTACTTGCAATATTCATCTTAGTCCAAATGAATGAGGCATTTTTTCTCTCAGCGCTCCTCCTCCTTCTTTCTAACCACTTTCAAAAAGGCATTTCTTGCTATGATCTGAGAGCTAACAGCTGTTTCGAATTCTTCCATTTTTGCCTAGAATGTCAGAATCTCACAATCTTCCTCAACAAAGTGTATATCTGTTTTTCTTTCCTCATTGTCCCTTTCTCTAGCTGATACAGAATTTGCTTTGGTCAAAGCTCATAGATTTGATGTAGATGGACAGCATTCTCAGCTCTTTCTGGTACTTTTGCCAGTTCATGATACAAATGGGAAGAAGACTGTTGCCTGCTTATTGAAATGTTCTTTATCTTGTACCTGGAAACACTGCAGGATAAAAAATAGTCCTGAGAACTTCTGTACCTCATTTTAATATAAGTTGAGTTATTATTACAGTCCTGGCATTAAGCCCCTGGGGGGGGGGGGAGAAGAAAAGAAAATAGATCAATTCTGACTGATTATTTGAACATCTTTCAAAATGACTTAAAAATTGTTGCAGATTGAAATGAGAATTCAAGTCAATTTAAGAATTTTTCAACAGAAGCAAGGGAATGGGAATGACTGCACTCAAGTGTCATTCACCCAAAACTGCTTTAATCCATTGGTTTGAGGGACTGTGGGATCAGGAAAGAAAAAGCCCTGAGAACAGCAACTGTCTATCTTCATTGATCCACAGTAGCTCTAATTTAAGAAAAAAAAAGTTTGAGATTCAGTGAGTTTAAAACACCTTTTACTTTCTTGAGGTTTTCACATACTATGTCAATTTTAACTTCTTTTTGGAAAAGATGAGGATGAGATGGATGGGTCTCAAACAAGTAAGGCATAGACAATAGCTGTGAAAGAAAGCAGAACGATTTGAATGTGTGATCAGCAGTCCTATTGCACTGTAGTTTCTTTGGGTTTTTGGATTGCAATATTGCCTGTCATCCCTAGCATCAAGCCCAAGTGGCTTTAAACAATATTTTAGGTAACCTACTAGACATTTCGTTTTCTTTTAAAGAAACCAATTATGCTAGAAATTAATAATTAAAAATTATAAATAGAATAAAGAAGAAAATATTCATATTATATCCTACAGCTACATTTTTCAGCACGGTGTGCAGGGAATTAGGTGCAAAAATCCCATTTATGTTAATGGATCTTGCATGTCTAATTCCTCATACACTGTAGTGTAAATTTACCCCCTAGTGTCTTTGATGGTACAGGGGACCAGCACAGAGGGGGAGAAGAGTGAGTGATTTATTTGATAATCTGTCAATCATAATGGCAACCAGAGAAAATTGTGAAACTGATTTTAACCTCTGTAGAAACAGCTAGTTAGACCATATGCTTTTTTTCTCTTGCCAGATGTCATCATTCATCAATTTCTCATTAAGAAAATGGCATGCTACAAGTAAAGTTTTCCTTAAAGAGTACAGAAAATCGAACTGTAAAAAGCACAGTGAAGCAGCCTTTTTCATAAGGCCAACTACTGTATGCTCTTTAAGTTTTACAACTGCAGGTCCAGACTGGAGTGCTTAAACCTGTTGCTATCTAGTTATTAGTTTAAATAATAATAAATAAATAAAATAAACCTTCCTATATCAGCAGTGTTCTCAAAATTTGAGGCCATCAAAAATTTTTTAAGCATTTATGACTCCTTTGCAATTTCATTTTTTCAGTACTCTGTGTAGTCCCTGATATACTTCTAATGATCAATCATAGTTAGTCTGCCCATCCAGCGTACTATCCAAATGGTGTTTTCATTTGTGTTTCTTAGAGCTGGAGGTCATATCTATCTACTTAAGCTTATTCAACCTATATAGATTATTAGGGCTTTCTGGCTGCTATTGTGTGCTTGAAATTCAAAAACAAACTAACCTCCTAAGAAATCATTGACAGGTAATGAAAATGTTAACACCAGAGTAAGGCAGTATTTGTATTTATTTTCTTGAAGACCGTCAAGAATCAGTGTACAAAGAAAGCTTTTTAGCAAAGGAAGTTTTCATTTTTGTTACTACACCGGTTACATTTAAATTACTTATATTTTCCTCTTCTTTTCCTCCCACTGCCCTTAATGTGTGCTTAAAAGCATCCTGGAGAACCATAGGACATGATTTTTAAATTCCTACCTTCTTGTATAAATAACACAAATATGTTGTAGCTGTTTGGTAGGCGGCCATTAAACAGCTGTTTTGTTATTAATATTTTATTGCCTTACATTCTCAAGATATTTTGACACTTGCTATTATTCCAAATGCAGCTTTTCTTGGAGTTCTTAATGGTTTGTGAATATCTCTAGACGGTTTCAAGATCTTGAAGCTGTCACAACATGTTAAGTAGGCAAATCAGCTAACAGTAGTTTCAAGAAAGATAATTTCCTTTGCACGACTTCAATCTGCATCATTTTGCATGACTTATTAACAGGAACTGACTCATTGATAAACAAGGCATATAGCTTATAGAATAGGGGATGTTTCAGAGTAAATGCCTTCAAAAAGCTAAGCTCTTACCAGAATTCTGAGTTTCCTTTGTCTGACAGACAGCTGAAAATTTGCAGAGACTGTGTGTGACACTTGTGCTTTTTAACTTTACAGCTGTCAGACCTGATAGTTTCAGCCTCACCTAGCTGTTCAGATCTAAATTTCCAAAGTTGTATGCAACTGGAATTGTTTTAACACTCTTTTTTCTTTTCATTTGCTCCTTCCCTTTCACATGGGAGTGGGTGGGACATTGAAGGTCAGACTAATAATGAAAGTGAAGAGTTAGAACTTGTTATTCCTATGATCAAATACTGTTCATATGGTCAAAAATGTATGCTGTTGTTACACTGCATTGCTGTTGACCTCCACTCTTTCTTCCTGATAACACCTTTCCTAAGGATCAGAGATGTCACAGTCTGTGATAGCTTAAAACTGATTCTCCCTTTGCTAATGGCTGCTGATCATTCCAAACTGTGTGGTGATTAGCTTACTTTCAGGAACTACAATTGCAGAGCAGAATGACAAATTCAGTTCTATTTATCATCTATTTGTGTTAGGCAGATGATCTGCTCTGGAGGTGAAAGGATTAGTGCTCTACCTATGAAAGCAGGCATCACTTTGTTCTATGAATTATACTACTATAAATTATACAGCTAGTTAAGCTGAACAATTTTCACTTATTCTTTTCTACACTAAGACAAAAGTTAGAAAGAGCAATCGCTTTTCTGAGTTTCTTGTCATGCGCTGCGATAGTGACTTAAGAAGAGAAACTGGCACTTCACTTCTTAGCAGATGGTGGCTGTTTTGAACAGTCATACGAAGCTTTAGTAGCAGCTATCCTAATTCTGTGCTTGAGAGCTTCCATGAAAATCAACAAAAAAGCTGCCAGGGTACTATAGAAGCAATTAAGAAGCTAGAAGTCGGTGCTGAATCTCTGTCCTCTTCAGGTAAAACTATGAAAACTTCAAAGGCTGTGTCAGAGTAAAGTCTTTAGGATCAAACTTTTAGCAAATAAAGATTTTGATATTTAAATCTCTTTTTGTAACTGTTATATTGTTTAGTACCAAGAAGGCTGTTCTCTTCTTGCAAAATAAGATTTATCAGGAGGACTTTGAAGTTTAAAAAGTATGAATGAATGCATTTGACTTTTTAAGTATTCGAGAAGTTAACAAGACACAAACTGCCTGCGTGTGATGACACTGACTGAATAGAGGATCTCTTTCTCTTATATATGCATTATAAGAACACACAGAGTCTACTTCTTCACTGTGGTCTGGGTCCTTTGCTCTACTTCACCAACACAGAAAAGGTCATCTGTATGTTGAAAATTGAAGTTTTGTTTTGGCTTTGTCTTTTTGTTTCTTACAAGACTTCTCAGCAAGCCCTGGAGTAGAAAATCGTCTTTAAATTGCAAAAGAGTGATTAAGACACTAAAGCTTTTCATAATCCACAGTGCCAGAATGGCCCCTTGCGTTTGGCAGTAGTTGCATTCTGAAGGCAGCAGAGTGGCCAGACTGACTTGAAACCCTCCTGGGGCCAGTCCAGAGTTTACTCTGTCATCTCTGGTTTCTGATCTGGAGCTCAGAAAAACTGAGGACTCAGGTGTGTGCTGCTGAAGAAATGTAGTTAGAGGAAGAGTAGGAATCTCTCTTATACTCTGAGAATAGGAATCATGAAACTCAGAAAACGCCACCAAATAGATATCTATCTGCTTTCTACAAACACACATATATGTTTCACAGAAGCATTTTTCTGTTTCCTAGCTAGTTACAGTAATTTCTTAGCAGGATATCATTTTAGCCCATGTTTATTAAAGTATTCTATCCAAAAGATGCTGAGCTCTCTTCTGTAATGCCAGGGAAAGTGTAAACAAGTTCTTGGCTGACAGACAGTCTTATTGTAATGAGTATACAGATGTTCTTAAATACAAGCATTTTTGCTGGATGAACACTGGCAGATAAAATGGAGTTGAAGTCTGTAAGATGGAAAACAAAACTGAAGGGAAATGTTCCAAAAAATTGAATCATTTGCACTGATTTTTCAGCATCTAAAATGCATGCCCCAGGAATTGGT
Source organism: Cyrtonyx montezumae (assembly GCF_038088225.1). NCBI lineage: Eukaryota > Metazoa > Chordata > Aves > Galliformes > Odontophoridae > Cyrtonyx > Cyrtonyx montezumae. The sequence continues at coordinate 5,226,975 of NW_027071914.1, read as the reverse complement.
TACCTTTCCCAGCTTACTTTAGTACTGTAAAAAGTTGATGAAATCCAGTGGGTCATTTCTCTATTGTTCCTCAGATTCCCTTCTAAGCATACCATGTAACAAAGCACATACACTTTTAAAATACGAAGGTGAACCTAGCGAAATGTGTTACAGTGAACGCAGAAAACCTTCAGTGTACAGGGTTGCACTTGGAAGTTCAGAACATACTTAAGAACTTTGCCAGATGGCAAACTCAGTTACAGAGTTTGCAGCAGTGGCAGTAGGTTGGTCCCATTGTGCAAGGGCAGCTGTAGCAGGAACAGCGCAATACTAAATTGTACAAAGAGCAAGAGATGGACTTCATCTATTGGCATATTGAGGCTTTTGATTCAGGGTTATGACACGTCATGGTGTTCTGTTGTGTTGGGAGGGGACAGAATCAGGACAACTGACCTAAACTGGTCAAACAGATATTCCATATATCACAAGGAAAAAAGAAAAAAAGCCTTGAAGAAACATCAGGAGTTGGTCAGGGGGCAGCCACTGCTTGGGGACAGGCTGGGCGTCAGTCAGTGGGTGGCAAGCAATTGCTTGTGCATCACTTGTTCTTTGGTTGTTGTTATTTTATATACATAGTTGTCACTACTATTATTCTCTTTTTTCCTCTTCTTTTTCTGTTTTAGTGAAAGGTGTTCTAGCTCCACCCGTGAATTCTACTTTGTTGTTTTTTCGATTCTCTCCCACATTCCACTGGGGAATGGGGGAGTGCACAAACAACTGTGTGGTGCTGAGCTACCTGCTGGGTTAAACCACAACAACAAATATTTTACAGGCAAGCAGGATGTCTGTAGTCTTTTTGATCCTTCAGCATTTTAAGAATCAAATAATTATTTAGTTGCAGTATGCAGTAAGAGGGGAAAGGGAAAGAAACTGAGTTTACTTAAAAGTAGCGTGACAGGCTCATAGGAACATTTAGTAGGCTTTTAATGTAGAAATATGTAGAAATTTGTAGAAATAGCACGTTGACTCATTGGAATAATTTTATGAATCCACTAGCCTCCCCATTCATTCCTAAGGAGTTCAGCCCAGCACTGACGTTCAGGTCTGTGCTTCATTTTGGTGTTGAGAGCAGATAATCTGAAATGTGATGTTGTTTCCTTTGTTCTCAGAAGGGGAAATGGGAGGAGGTTTCCAATGCCCATTTAGAAAACACAGATTAAAGAAAAGTTGAAGTTTAGATTGCTTGCTGGTTTAATTTAAGAACGAAGAATTCAGCTAATCAAGTTTGTTCTGAGTTAGATGCTTATATGAATTGAGGATTCATCTGGATTTGATTTTGAGAAAAGTATGAATAATTTTTTTCATTAAAGCAGTTTAATCAATTAAAACAGTTCAGTCTTTCCTTTGCTGGTATTAGATGTGTAGAGCAGTCGAACATCTCATATAGATGTATATGCACATCAGTCTATTTAACAAAGATAGTAAACTTTGAGTACTGTTGCATCTTTTTTAATGTTTCATTCATTCTAGTTACTCGCCGCACCCCACACCTAGAAATATCTAGTCTTTACATGGAGATTAAAGCAGAATCAATACAAAGCAAATAGAATAGCCATTTTCATCTTTTATCCCAACTCTTTTTCATTCTACACTATTTCCAGTGAATGGTTTCTGAAATTATGTTCTTGAAAGCAAGAATGATTTTTCCTCGTATTCTTTTCTGAAGTCCATTGTTCTCGGAAGGTAGAGGATTCAGAATGCTATAAAAGAAAATATCACACCACAACTTGTAGCTAGAGATAATAAACTTGATTTTTTTTCCATTTAATGCATTTATGTTAGAGATACCGGGACATAGAGCATAAAGATTACTTGATTTTCTATTGTTAGTGCTTCTTGAGCACCTTTGAACAAATGTGTACGTTCTTGCTATCCATTAGGACTGTTGTGAGACATGAATTATTTTTACTTGAAGTTTTGAGTTCTGACAGGTCATTTGAGGTAAAAAAAAAAAAAAAAAAAGGGGGGGGAAAAAGAAAAAAATCTGAAAAACCAAGGGGAGGGGAGGATAAAGAATTCTATTCTAATAACTACAAATATTTTGTGGCTTGTTTATGGAGTAGTATATGCTCATACACTCTGGGTATTGTGTCTCAGATTGAGAATCTTGACCACAAGAAGAGTTTAAAGATGTTACGAAGTGTCACTCAAGAAATTCTATTCCTCCTGTGTCAGTGGTAGTTTTATTCTTTTAGAGATGAGAGAGAAAACATGCTGGAAATGTTTGCTACTTTTAATTGCTGTTTGGAATTTAATCTCTTTTAGATGGAAAAGAGTAAATACCGTTAGACTGAGAGCCATGCTCTGTGTTAAACAAGCTGGTTTCCTATAATGACAGATCAACCAAAATAATTAATGTTGCTAAAAAAAAAAAAAAAAGAGCTGTACATGCAAGTTCTTTTTAGCAGGGTAGATCTTTGGTCCACATTTTGGGAAACTTTCAGAATACATGATAGCTTTATATCTTTCGTACCATGTCCTTTTTTTTTTTTTTTTTTTTCTGGGGTGGGGAGGGGAAGGGGGTATTGGTATGTTACGGTTACAAACGTTTCCCTGGTGTTGTCTGCCACTCCTCTTCCAGAACTCTCACGTGCTATGACAACCATAAGGCTTGGCTCCATTGTGAGCAGGTGGAGACCTCTATAATTTCATTTCAGGATATTATGTATCACAGCTTAGAGAAAGCTAACTCACTGTTAGGATGAGCATGGCCAGAATGGTCCTGACAAGTTTTCTCTCTACTCTGCATTTAAGCTGTGTTTATTAGCTATAGTGACCACCTACTGACCAGGTATGAAGAAATTTAAGGGTACAGATCTAGGAAAAAATTACTAGTGAGAGATGGTGGATGGTGGGAGAGGAGGAATTGGATTCCTACTTGCTTGTAGAAGTACAGTACTAGCCCAAGGGAAGGGCAGACAAAGTCAGGGCAGGGTTGTCCTGTGCAATCCTCGCTTAAATTGACCAAAACCACTGTACAATCTCATGCTCAGCATGTCAGCTCTTGTATGCATCAGCTCAGTTTTTTCTTCAAGACTCAAGGGTATTGCAAGGACAGAATTGAGGTTTTCCCCTTAAGGATGTAAATATTGTTTCACACTTTATTTAACTGCCACCTGAAGTATATTTTTTTTCAATGAAGAACACATAAATGAACTTCTGCAATCTCAGTTTTGTATGTAGTGAGTGCATTGCTTAAAAAAGCAAAAGCAGTTGTAGTCAGAGAATATGAATCCTTTGAGAAAATGAATCTCCAGCTAAACTGTAAGCTACAGGAATAAACCAGCAAAGCTGCTTTGGCTGAATGTTAAAAATAAATAAATAAATAAATCGTCATTTCTAATTTGCATGAGGGATTAATATATTCTATTTCTTTTTTAAAGATGAGGCATTGATGTAGTTTTATATCTTGGGATTATAAGATAAAGTACACAAAGGAAATTCATCTAAAATTTTGCCTACATAAGGTGATTCATTATTATGTAATCCTTTCCATCCCACATAATTGTAACATCGAAAATATAATACTCACAAGGCTAAAGTGTTCAAGTTGGTATTCAAAACTGTCTGAGCTTTTATATATGTTCCAGTAATGCATTTGACTGATAATGCAGAGTTCTCCTTAAAAAGCAAGAAATCATAGTAACAGTTGGTGGTAGTTTGTTTTTGTTTTTGTTTTTTTAACCAAAACCAGAAGACAGTCCATAAGATCTGTTGGGATGTGCACTGTGTAGGAAAGGTAGGTATTTAAACGACTTACAGCAGAACTGACGTTGTTCTTTTTCGTATCTCTGTTTAAACTGATCCTTGAGTGACAATTGTAAAAAGTCTTATTATTAAATGCTTTATTTTCATCCTAAATTAGCTTCTTTTTCTATAACTCAACTTGAATACTGAATGAACCCAAGGGTAAAATGCAGATTCTGTTTTAATGTTATTTTGCATAATACATTTGCACAGTGTGAGTAATGGTACCCAGAAGGAAAGAAGCAGCATTTAATTATATAATTTCAGTTTTGTTTTTTTTTTTCTGTTAGCTTTCATATTTTGAGTCTGTTCACTTGTTGCTAAGGCTGCCCTGAATGTAATGCCTCCTATTTCATTATTTTGGCCCACAATGTCAGAGGTGGATGTTGGTGGGTTGGTGGTATAGGTTGAACTTCTCCACCAATATTCCATTACATTTTGTTGCTGTGCAGCTCATAACAATAGAGGAGCAGTCTGACAAAATGTTGTTTGATGTGGAAGCTGTGAAATTTCATTCCACCATGCAGAAGAAATGTTACCCTTTGATATTTCTTAACACTTCCTGAACATTTATAGGGACCAAAAAGTGGATGTGAGCAAAGTGAGGCAGTGGGTGAAGCATTTCAGCAGCGATGGCAGCAGCAGTGAAGTGCCTCCACTGGTGCAGATTTTTATGAGAACATCATGCAGGCTCTTATTCATCACTGTTGAAAATGTATAGCTAATGGTGGTGACTGTTGAAAAATTGTGTTTTGTAGATGAGAATTTGTTCTATTAAACTGTGTTATTGTGTTCTTCATATCTGTTGTAGTTTCCATGGAAATGAATAGGAGGCATTAATTGTGGAGTGCCCTATAAATATATATATATATATACATATATGTATACATACACACTGAAGTTATACACACAAACATTATTGGTCACTCATGTGTGCTAGGATGGCAATAAACAAATTCATAAAACATTTTAAAGACTACAATCACTTGAAATCAGTATTCCTGAAAGGTCAAATTGTCTATAAAACCAAATTAATTTCAAAGCATGGCTTTGTTGTCACGTTATGTAAGTTTACATAGAATTTCTGAACAATCTTACCTAATGCAAGTTCTAAAATAGTTTGCTAAATGGAAGCTGTTATGTCTAGGGGTTCATAAACATAATAAAATCTAAGAAGTTATTTAGCACAATCTGGCCTTTTTCAAGCAAGGAAGACCTGCAGGGTTTCTGTATTCTGATTTGAGGCAAAAGCTCTGAGGAGTGAGCTTTATGTTGTCTCAAGCTATTTGCCTGGTGTCGCTGGCATGACACTACAATCCAAAGGACAGAATATCAATAATGTTTGGATGTAAAGGAACGTAAACAAGCTTTAGAAAACAAGTCCCAACAGTTTGTTAAATAGACCACAACAAAACTCCATTGTCATTGCAAAAATAGCTCTAAACTTGGTACATCTAATTATCTGAATAGCTTGAAAAAACATAATTAACCCATCAGCAACATTTGGTATTCTACATTTCTAATTCTGATATTAACTGATGAATTTTGTTTAGCTGCATCTCTATCAGTATAGTGACATCACCTGGAGGTGAAAATCCATGGGATTTTTCTCCTTTTATGATTCCAAGTCTTACTTGGAATACTCCAGTATTCCTTTATCCCCTAATATCTTATATCTTTGTTAATTGGGTTGGGTTTTTTTTGTGTGTGTGTGTGTGTGTGTTTTTTGTATGTTTGTTTTTAGAATTTGCTTTTTATTTAATATTGAAGATTTTTGGTTTTGTGTGTGAATAATTTGGGCAATTTTTAATATCGATGCCCTTGCAGGAATCGCTCTCAACAAATGTTTCATCCACGATGACAGGGCTTGTGTGATAGGGAGTGCTTGTTTCTTGTTTTCAAAATCAGGTGTGAATGTAAATGGTACCGATACTGAAGCTGATTACCGTGTTTTGGAGCAAAACAAGAGCTGCTCCAAAAATAATGGCTCCTATTTTATTGTTTTGGCCCACAACGAATGTTGGTGGGATGGCAGTAGAGGCTGAACCTTCCCACCAGTGTTCAGTTTTTGTTGCCATGTGGCAGCAAAGGAGCCCTCTGACTGAATTCCATCTGACATGGAAGTGTTTATGGTGGAAAGGGGTGGAAGTGAATTCCTCCATGCAAAAAAATGGCACCCATTGACATTCCTTAACACTTGCTGAATGTTTATGGAGACGCACCCAACAGTGGATGTGAGCACAGTGAGGTGGTGGTTGGTGTGTTTCAGCAGTGGCCACAATGGGTCACCTCTGCTGGCACAGATTTTTATGAGAGTGGCGTTCAAGCTGTTGTTCGTCACTGATGAAAATGCTCAGCAACTGTTGAAAAATAGTGAGAATGTTTCCTATCAAATGGTGTTATAGCACTCTTTCTATCTGTAGTAATTTCCATGGAAATAAATAGGAGGTGTTATTTTTTGGAGTGATCTACATATATCCATACAAGACAGGGGGTAGGTGCTTAAGTTCTTCAGTTTGTGTCGGCTGCCACAGGAGGCAGCGGGAACCAGCCTGCACCTCTGCAGTGCGTGCTGCCCACACTTCTCACCATGGCTGTGTGAAAGGTCAGCAGAGGAACCCAGCTGGCTTCTAGCACAAACCTCCACCTTGCTTTTTCAGATTGCTTTGGCTGATCACAGGGTGAAGAAGCAGGTATTACAATACTGATGTGCTATTTTTACTGGAAATATATTATAGCTTCCAGGACCATATTTTTTTACTAGCTAATATTTACATCCTTTTAAACTGAGTTTGTATTCAAGATGTTACATTTTCTTTTTTAAGTTTTGCTCTTTTTTTTTCTTTTAATGTCATACTAATACAGTACTGAAATACATTAATGTCCTAAAAAACAAACTAATATGTTTATTGTTTCTCTAAAATAAATACCTGTTAAACCACTGCTCCTCTAAAGTGTTGAGATACTTTTGGGTGTCTTCTGTTTTCACCTTACACTGTGTTTCCTACTTTGCCTGTTCCATCCATATGTTTCTGGATTTCAGTGGTGTAGTGACAGTAAGCACAAATGAAGACATTGAAGAATTGAAATTTATTGGGTAAATAGATTATTCTTGCCTTCACGTTTGGTTTTGTTTATTTCAGTTTGGTTTCCATCTTTGTATAATTTCATCTACTAATGGGATTGGGTCTGTTTTTCCTGAGGTGTGCAGAATCTGTAGTCATCAGCGCTGCATGGCATGGCATGGGTATAAAATTCAGGAGAGCAGCAGCTCAAAATCATTGGGCCCCTCCAAAATCAGCATGCCATGGAGATGTGTGTGGTGATTAAAATGTTACTGATGTAAAATAATCAGTGAGCCAAGGGCACGTGATCAAGATAATTTGTTAATACATAATTTTTACCTAACGGTTTGACTTGTGAAGTAATACATATGTGAAAAGGTATTTACAGGTTCACAGTTGATGTGCAGAAAGTCTGCAAGTGTACTCAATTGGTCTTCATAGTCTTCTGTGTTGACTGAAATTTCTTTAATATCTGTAGGTCCGTCCAGTATCTGAACTTAAATTTCAATGAGAAAGTAAGGTACATTTTTGCCAATTTGAAGTAGATTTGGCATTATTTTAACTGATGCTTGCCTTTTGCATAAACACACACCTGGTTTGGCAGGTCTCCTTTCAGATATCATAAAACTGATTGAAAATAAGTGTTCCACGTTTTGGAGATTTTAGTTCTCCTGCCCTTGGATCGAAGAGGGAGAATTTGAACCTGAGGTGAAAAGGGAAAGTAATAGTTACAGGAATATCTGAATGCTTCCAGGTATTTCAAGGGAAATCTAAATCTCTGTAACATTAAAAAATACATATAAATAAAATGAAGAAAAATCCTGGAAATATACTGTTTTACTGGTAAATTGGAAAAAGTATCAGTGATATTATTTTTCAAATGCATTTTCTATTGCTTTGTATATTGTTTGGACTAAAGGAATTTATTTAATTGATTCTTCTTACTGAGACTGTTGCAATCAAGGCAAAAACATTCTGTTATAAAAGCTTTGAGAAAAGACTTAGTCCTTTAGTGAGCTAATCAAAGTCCCAGTAACACAGAAGTTGGAATAAAACCTTGGGAAACTATGAATAATTAATTTTCCTCTTAAAGAATATTCATAACATGAATTTGCAGAAAACAAAAACTCTTTAGACTTTCAAAAACAAAGCAAAAATGAATAAGCAATAAGGTTCATTTCAACTTTGACAGGGAAATGAAATAATCTATTATTAGTATATACTATGTTTTATTAATGTTAAGTGTTAACAGAATTTGTTTTAACATTATTTATAACGGCATTGCATACAAGGTAATTTACTATTATCCTTAAGAATAATCGTAGTTTCCTTCTATTCAATTGTATGTGAGAGCAGTGTTTAGCTACAATGCTAATGCACCCAAACTGTTGATTGGAGAGCTCACTGTTTGGTGTACATTTTCAGTTAATTGTTTGAGTCCTTCCCAAACTGGAATGGGATACTCCTCAGTAGGATCTTCTGCCTCTGGAGAATACCACTCACAGAGCTTTAGTCTTTTCTTCTCAGTTGAAATTAAATATATAACATGAACAAGACCAAACAGAAGACACCCAAGTACATGGAGGGGAAGGAAGAAAAAAGAGTTAAACTTGGAGCACTTGTGTAGATGTGAATATGATCAATGATCTTGGGCAGTTCTGACTGCATGTTAGTTTCATATACTAACCCCAAAAACGTTATTTATAGACTTCTGAGCTGCTTCATTAGGTGCTTATGTAACTAGATTCACAGATGAACAGAAGAGTGAGTGGTTGGAATTTTCTTAACAGTGAATCTTTGAAGTGCAGCTGTAGGTAGATTGTAAATCAATACATTATTCCATGTATCGCATTTTGTCCTTTCTATTCCTCTTTGAATACCAACGCTTTACGATTTTGCCTATGTGGTAAGAATGTAAGGAAATGGTTACCAGAGTGATACTTGATTTTACATTTAATAGGGTTGCTCATTAGAAACTTGTTGCAGTACTGTTGCACAAAGAGAAATCACACAAGCATGATGTCGCATTTTTTTCACAAAGGCTTATTTTGCTATTCAGTATAGTTTTGCTATAACCAATAATTATGTACAAACCATTCATTTAATGTTACCCTGATTTGCAGAGCTGCTGACAATGTACATTTCTAAGAACAACTGAAGAGAATAGCCTTTTTTCATTATCTTCCATAACGTGGCTATATGCCTGCAGTGCAACGAGGGCAGTTTTGACTGAGATTTTCTTTTTTGTAGTTCACACGTGGCTCTTGCTGGCTTCTATCAGTTGTCCAAAGGGAAAATGTGAGCAGTCAATTTTTTCCTGATTGCCATTCTTTCTTTAATCGTTCGCATCTGAGTTGAAGGAAATATTCATTTTCTCTAAACATTCTGCAGGACATGTCATTTAAAATCACATAATGTCACTTGAAGTGTAAATACACACAAATGAATAATAGCATAGATTCCATTTTATCTCCAATCATACGCTGTGTATGATTAGCAAACAAAAAAACAAAAATGCAATGCTACCACCAACCTTTTTTTTCTCAATTGTGTATCCACCAGAAAACAAAGAAACTGTCTGCGTTGTCCCTAATTACACACAGTGTGCTTTGAAATCCACCCACAAAAATATCGCACTAGAATTACAAAGAAACTAGTCCTCATTATCTGTTACAGAATTAAAGAAATAGCAGTTTTTCCCCAAATTGATAAGTAGCATTTTAAGCACATCAGAGGGGAGAGAGCCAACCAACTTTGTTATATTTTGATATTCAGAAAGTGAAGAAAATTAAAAAAAAAATGCAGTTTCCTTTTATGAACCCATGTTTCATTTTCAAAACTGACTTGCACAAAAAAATATTTATGATGTTGAAAGGATTGGTTAGCAAATTCTGCAAAGTTCTCATGCACTAACTTCTTTTGAAACAGACGTAGTCAGGAACTCATAAATGTCACTGTCACTGCGTGTCTGCATCTTCAGAACTATCATCTTTAAAAAGATTTGGTCTGTGGGTACTTAGAAGACTCCTGCTGAAATCATTTGGGAGTTAAGGGGGAGAAAACTTTGTCTTCTCAGTCAAGTGACTGCTTTTGATTTCTTTTTCTTTGTCAGTATGTGTAGTCCTCAGATGCTCTGCTTTACAGTTTTCTTCTCTATTTTTGCATTGGAATTTGGTTTCTTTTTTTCTCCTTAAAAAAAGCAGCATGGGATCTGTCTGCTCCAATACTGAGTCCATAGTGTACAGCAAACATCTCCCATAGGTGGGAGCATGGGAAGATTGGTAGGACTGGAACTGCTGATTTGTACGTGCCTGCTTGAAGAGGAATTCATAGCCATGAGGTGTATCAGGAAGTTCCCTGAAGAGTGGAGTAATGAAGGAAGGGGTCACTGGGAATCACTATGCTAGCCATTAGGAGGGGACAGCAAGAGTGGGGGAGTGGATGTACCTTCATCTTTCTTTCCTGTAAGATGTAGATTCTCAGTTGGGGGATGATTTCTTTGCCCATGGTTGAGTGTCAATGGACTATAGCTTGTGATCAGCTCCTGGTGTTCTGGGAGCTTGGGGTACAGTGAGGGGATGTAGGTATGGAGATGAACATGCTGGGAGAGGAGCCTTTTGTCCATGGATAGGCCTGGGCAAGGTGTGACACCTGGCAGATGCTGCAGTAGTGCTGCATGGTGGTGCTCTCTGTGCTTTGTGCTGGATCATTTTGTTCAACTCATTGCTGCGAGTTGAACAGAAGGTACCTTATGTTACTCTGAGGGTGCTGAGTATGGCAAAGTGTCTTTTCCTGCTTCTATGTTAAATTTAGAAACTCTGGGACTTAGAAATAGCCATGAGAGTTTATAAAATTAAACCTCAGAAAATAATAAGAAAGGCTGAAAATCAACTAATTGAAATTAGTAATAATAAGTTGATTTTTTTTAACTCTTATTTTTGGCAACTATTCTATGACTCTGATGCCTAAGGAGTACTTAAGAAGAATCTCTCATTTTTCAACAAACGTCCCTAGTAATAAAAAATAAATACAGGTAGTCTTCAACAAAGTTTTACAAGATGAGCATGGTGTTCTATGGAAATTAAAGCAACCAAAAAGCTGTGAAGGAAAAGTAGACCACCCTTATACACCTTCTTTATCAAATTTTCTGTGTTACCTTTACCCAAAGGGGGAAATAATGCTTAATTTTACTCTCCTATCCTTCAGGAGATTTTAATTAATGACACTTCTGTCTCATTTTCTTTGCAGTTATCTCCCTCTTATGGTTTTCAAGTATTTGATTTTTTTTTGTGTGACTATATATACATACTTTTTTTTCTTTTTCTTTTTTTTTACCATAACCTAATACTCAAAATAAAAACATTGCCAACTCCACTATATGTTTTGGCACAAGAAATGCATGTACACTTGTTAGTTCTGTGATGCAGTTGCTGAATTACTCTTTATATTTTAAAATAACAACCTCTTTCAAAATTGATGCAAAGACTTGTCCAGCTAATGAAGAATGTGTAAGTAATTCATATTTTAATAAACATTTGTCTCTGACAGTGATGAAGATTTTTTTCCCAGTTCACATGACTTCAAGAATGAACACCTGTGATTTCTGTGTTTTCATCTTCTTCCTTTCAGTATCTATCATCTCTCCTTCCCCCTTCCATTAAGAAATAAGAAAATATTAAAAAGTCACCTTTCTTATGGGTTCACTGAGATTATTTAGTTAGAACAAGGAAGACTGTAATTTCTACTGAAGCTTTTTAGAACTAATGAAAATTATCAACATGTCACACAGCTGCATTTCAGTTTTGTTTGTCAGAGCCCAGCACAGAATTGATTTTATAAATAGATCCTAAATGTGAGTACAGAACACGCATGCAAATAAGTTCTTGATAAAACTTTGTTTAGAAATACTTTTATGATTTACCCATAAAGAGGAAAACAATTATATCTCAAAGAAAATGAAGAAAAGCAATTTTTTCCTAAATGTGATACCAAATCCTTCACAAAATATCCTACATAAGTGGTTTCTACTTTACGGTGATTGATGAAATTGAAGAAAAAATCATGTGTATTGGAAAGAATCGCATGCTTTGGAAGATGGAAACATTTTGTTTCACTATAGCACAGGTTCAGTCATTGTGACTGGTTTGGTTTGTTTGTTTGTTTTGATTGTTTGGAGGCATTCAAAATCAAATTGATCTGGGTAGCTTTTCTCAAAGTTTTTTGCAATCCTATCAGTGATAATGAACAAGAAAAGAGGGGATGCTATAGCAGATCAGAAGTCCCCTACCCTGAATTTGAGAGTGGCTTCTGTCCTTCCAGTGACTGTCCACCAGGATCTGGTACAGCAACCAGACCTAATGTCTGATGAGCAAGCATTGGTGATTTGGAGGGCTGCTCAGGTAGGAAGGTAGCTTACCCAGTGAAAGCCTTTTCTTCTCTATTTTCTAAGTGGTTTGGGTGCTGAGTCTTCTTCCCATTACGCTGAACTCTGCAGGTTCATTGATGACAGACATTTTGCTTTACCAGCTGTTGATAGAGCTTGGGTGCACTACTTCTGCAGAGTTTGAATGTGGCACTGCAGCTCTTAGGGCACATGAAGAGTCCCTACATTTCATATGAAAATGTTCCTACCTGGACATCTTTGCTGACACAGAGTTGTCAACCTGCAATGGTAATAAATTTGTTCTGTTAACACACCCAATTGAAGGAAATAGTAAGAAAATGTTTAAGGTGTTTCAGCAAACAGTTTTTGTTTAGATACCCAAGCGAGGGTGAAGAGACTTGTCTGTTATTCCATTTTTTGTGTTCAGACTAGGGTCCCGAGCCTGTTCTGATGTACCTTCTTGGGAAATGTGCCAAGCTGAAGACGAACCATGACTCTCGCATACATATAGATATAGAATGGAGATCCTAGCTTGCAAGTTTGTCCGACTATTTAGCCCACATAACACCTTTTTGTTTCATTCTTCATGCACCCCTATGTTTTCCTTTTGGTATCATAAGCAGTTCTCTTCCTGAGATTTTCATTGCATTTCTCAGAATTTCAATCCCTCCATTTTTGGGGTGGGACTTCTGGCAGTGTGTTTGTTGTTGTTGTTGTTGTTTTTCTTCTCCTGGTATTGTAAAGCATGACACAAGCTGTCTGTGCAGCTGTGTTGTAGGATATTTGTTTATATTGTGCACTGCTGTACAAGTCCTCGGGGTGTTTGATGATGTTTATTGGCTTCTTCTGTGTATACCATGTTGTTCTGATGAATGTGACTTCAGTATTTCTATTTGTTTCTGGTGTTACTTAGTCTGTTCTGTGATGCTAGGTGGAATTGCATCTAGTGCCTCCCCACAATATTTTTTCATAGATTTTGGCTATCTGGTCCCCTTTTCTTGAGGCAGATTGTGATGTCCAACTCACTTTGTATCTAGTTTTGATAAGGTTGGCCTTGATCATCTCCTTTCATCTTTTCCCAACTAAATTATTCCATGGTTGTATAATTCATATTGCCTGTAGAATTATTTACTTCCCAGTAACCAATAGAGAAGGGTGAATGCAGTTCTTTCAAAACCTGGGAGGTTATGGTTTCCTGTATACTTTACACAAGACTGATATACAGACGGTAAATACCTGTTATTATAACTTTACCAGTTTTCCTTAGGATTATCCATAGTCACTGTTTGCATCTATCCAGAAATCATATCTTTCTGATTTTATTCTAATAATAATATTTTGATCAACAAAATATGAAAACTTGTTGTATTGTGACAACTCGGTACAGTTTATAAAAGCCATTTGTTTTAATATGAAAGGAATCAAAGATGAGATATATATCACACTTTCTGTCAAAGCTAAAATATTCTTTGTTGTCAGGAATTGTAGATCAGGTATGTGCATACTTTGTGTCATTCAATTACTAAGATACAGCCTGGCTGAATGCATAAAATATTCTAGAGAAACTGTGCACAAGACAACCTATAAAATGATGAAGTAGCACAGCTGGAATCACTGGTGTGGTTCTAAATGGGTTCTACGGCAGTCCTTACACTGAGTGGCCTCTAGAGCTTGACTGGCATTAGAACATCATTCTCAATATCGATGACTGTAATAACCATTCTGGTTTTTGATGTTCAGAAAGTGATATTTGTGCCATGGAACAACTGTGGATGTCTTTGAAAAATGTATATCTGATCAATGATGGGAAAACACAATTACCTGTCTGGACTCCTAGGTATTTGTACTGAACATAACACTATGTCTAATGTTGCTAGTTATAAGGAGCCAGAAATCAAGATGCATAAAACATTGGTTCAGAAATGATACTGATGACATGAACACACATTGCACTACAGCTAAAATAATTTTGCTGTTTTCTTGTTTTAACAATTCATGCTGCTTGATCTATTTTCCCATTAGTTTCCGTATTATCCTAGCAAGAACAGTCAGTCAGTCATTCATTTTTCTTTAAGTTATAATTTCTCAACTGTGTTTCTCTACCAGATTATTTTGTCACTGTTGTGCTGCATACTCTGCTTAAAGTGATTTAGCTTTTGTGTAAGTGCTCAAAAATAAAACATGTGGCAGAAATTTTTAATTCAGCCACTCTGCAGAAGTGAGCATTGTCCAGGGCTTTGATTTTGACAGACTAATACTTCTGCCTTCATCTCTCTAAATGTAGTGTTGACAACATAGCTGATAGATTAGCCCTTTTCTTAATTCTTTTCTGAAAACCTCACTGCTAGCTATGAGTTTGACTGTTGCACAAAATGAGTATGTAAAACAATGGCTGTCAGACCTTGAGTATTGGCCCAAGACTTATTCAGGTCCTTTTTCTTCAGTTTCTGTGGAGAGATAAAATGCGTTTTTTATTTTTGAAGGGAAATTATTTTTTGTGTTGATCTGCGTTATTTTACTTTTGAAATACCTCATTGTCAGTATTCCAGGCATGAGTGAGTAAAGGTAAATAAATGTACTGATACCAGTCCATGCTTTGATTTCAAGTTGGATCATTCCTAGTAATTCTGTGCCACAAATTTAACAGAAGGTGCCTTATACAAATTACAGCTTGTTCAAAATGTAGCTGCCAGAATACTAATTTGAACAAAATATTCACAAGCCACATTTTTTTCCAACTTCTGGATCTTTTGCTGAGTTTTCCAATCTGTTGATTTTCTGCTTCTGTGTATTTCTTAATTAACTGGCAAGTTCTTGGGGAAAAAAAACAAAAAAAAAACAAACAAAAAAATATCTTAGGGATTCCTTGTGGTGCTTTGAATCCAGGATGATTTCAGATTTGTTTGTCACGCTCAAATGTGTGCTCCTTAGTCCATCACATATGAATGAGTGGTTGGTGAAAATTTGTTTATTTGTGAGTTATTTCACTTTGACACAGGCAGAATTTCTTCATTCTGGCTGATATGAGGGGCTTAGTCTCATTCAGCTAGGAATCTTGATGACTGCGATTAGATTGTCCATGAGATTAAAATGCTTTTGATGGGCAGGTTATGGAACTAGATGTGAGCTTCATCTCTGAACTAGACAGAGCCACCTCTTCCACTTTCTCAGGAAAGCATTTGGATGTCAACTGACACTGGCAAAGGACCCAGGGCTGCATCTTGCCTTCCCGACTCCCCAGTCTTTCAGATGAGACTCCAAACTTGCAGAGGGCCCATTCCACTGCTGAGAGCTAGAGGAATGAGTGATGTTTAAACATTTGTCGTTTGGTGACACAGAAATACTTCCCTTCCACTGCAAAGCAGCACAACGTATAGCTCAGTTGTCTTAGTGAGGCTTGGCATGTGGAGCAGGATGTGATGTGTGGCTGCAGCTTTGTGTTTCTGTCTGGTCTCTTACAGACCCTCACAAAATGCAGCTGTAAAAGAGCTACAAAGTTGAAGATTACCTTAACAGATATTAATACACTGTTTTGATTTTATTTGGATTGCTTCCTATGGAGAAAATGTTATTTATACTATAACTGTCAGAGAATGGAAAAAGAATTGCATTAACAAATGCATTACATCCATGTTTTTATAGATCCAACCTCCCTTAGGGAACAGTGCCAAAAATGATATTCCTCACATTTTGTTGCACATTACAATAGAAAAAAAAAAAAAAAAAAAAAAACATGTTGTAAATGCATTAGTATCTTAATAACTGATTGCTTGATTAAACAGGAAATTTACATGCCTCCTTATATCTCTCTGAGGACAGAGAGGCCTAAAAATAAATTGAAAATTCAATAGGTGTTCAACAGCCTTAAAACTGAGCAGTATTCCACTGAATGGCCTCGAATTTTAAGAAATATATGTTGAAAATTATTCTACTGTGTATATTTGGAAGGTGAACATCTCTTTTTTTATATTCAAATATACTCAGTGTATAAGATGCAGTATTGCTATGTGTGATTAAGGACAGCAAAACCTGTACATACTTTTGGAAAGTAATGTATGCTTCCAAAGTTTCATTTCTTGTCCCTTAGAAACAGACTAGTCTGTGTGAGGCTTGCCCATCTCAAGACACATCTCACAGATCTTAGTTCTGTGGGCACCAGCGTCAAGGTCCCTGGTTTTAGTTTTGCTTTTCTTACTGTTGCCATTTGAAAATGAAATTCTCTGAAGGACACTACCATAAAAGGCATTTGAGGGAAGGAAGCAGCCACTTTAACTTTAGATAAAGCTTCATATTGATACCATGAACTTACCTTGTATAACTAATGTTCGTGTGATTTTCAAATGTATTCTAAAATCCAGTACCCAACTGAATTGATTTAACCATAAGTTGTATTCTAAATTAAGGAAATATACATAAAGCTGTATTTGATATCATATTCTTTAGAAATTTTCATTACATAAGTAATATGGAAAGGTCTATTTTAAAAGACTGCATTTTTTAATAAATTCAAATTCAGGGGAGGAGGGAAACATGCAAGCTCAACAGAGAGGAAATTATATTGAAACTCCAAGTGTAAACTTCCACAGATACTGTGGAAGCTTATTTATTTATATGTATATATATAAAATAACTGTTTGGTGCAGCATTTCTGGAGAGTGAAGTGTTTCTAAAAACAAGTCACTTGCAAACAAGTTACCCCAAGAGCAATAAAACAGTGAAATGGGATTTCTTGTTTGTGCTCTGTGTCCTCCTGCCCTCCATCACAGTAACTCCTGTCCCCTCATTTGTCCCTGAGTGCCTGCTCCCCATTTGCCATACCTTGCACCTGCTGAGTGAGTCCTGCTCTGCCCATGGCTGCTGGATGTGCGTGCTGCACTATAGTTCTGTTCACAGAGGCACCAATTAAATTTTTTGCTGTACTACTATGTCAAATTTTATGAAATGTGTGGAAATATAGTTTTATTTGAGGCCTTGGAGTAGGAAAACATGAATATAGAAACATGCTTGAGATTTTTGAGGAGGAGCAGAGTAGACTGACAGCTCTCTGCAGCTCAGTGCCTTACTGCAATTAAGAGTAAAGAAACACCTTCTTGCCCACTAATTACAAAGTTATTATCTATAGCTTCATAAGAAGGAAGCAGCTCCAAAATTGAAGGGAAGTTTTTTCCACTCATCTTCCCACGTGCTTTTTTCCTTACTTTATCAATATTATCTTATCAATATTATCATTGCAAATTTCAACACGTGTTGTAGAAAACCATCCCTCAGGCCAGTAACAAGTTATTAATGGGGTCAACACATGAATTTTCATGTACTGCTGGGTATTTTAAGATAGAAGGAGTTTTATACAGAGCTCTTGCAAGGGAGAAATATAGAGACTTGAAGCAGTCACTAGATTGAGTGGTTGAAGCTGGAAGCTGGTGTTGGTAGCTCTGGCATTTAGCAGTAAGGCAGTTGTCCCTCTTTGCTGTATGGAAAAGGGAAATACCTCAGAACATCACTTACAACACTTTCATCAGAAGAGTGTTTTGAGTTATTTGGAAAATGCTGGTTGATGAGCATCTTTTACCAGGAGCTTATAATGTGAATGTCTGGGTTCTTGTATTACAAGCAATGAAAATCTCCTAACACTGGAATGCAAAAAAGCAATGTACCTTATCAGCTTTTGTGAAAAATAAACCATATTACATGTATTTACTCTAATTGTATAATTAGACATTCAAATTACAGTATGTAAATACTTAGTAATCAGCTAAAATTTGCTTTGAAAAACAAGATAATTCCCTCAACACAGGCGACCTTAAAAGAATGCTAAGTTAGGAGAAACCCCACCGAAGTACAATGAGAAAATCAGCTTACAGTCATGAATACCTCAATAACTGGGGAACAGTGTGTAATTCTGTCATTTTCTTTTCTGTGTAGGTATATTTAACAATTCAAAATTGAATCAGGTGATGTGCTGTGCTCAGTGAAATAAACAGGAGTACTCAAGAATCACAGTGCTAGATCCCAGGTTAAGAATTTGCCTCATTCCTCTAAAAACAAGCTTGCTTTTCTTTTAGCAGCACTATGTCTCTTGTAAGGTACATGGAGTGAGAAATTGACTGCGTAGAGGAGCCACATACTGAAACTGCAGCCAAGGACAATTAAAAATGCAGTAGTAGGTATGGGGAGTTCTGCTGAGTTAACAAAACCCTTAATATTTGCTATGGTTATTCAGTCTCAACCTGAAACTTCTCCAGATACAGCATGTAAATAAAAACATTTCTCCCCATGGAACCATACTCTTTCAGTGTTAAATAATCAAGCATCATTTTTGTAAATTGCTAGTTGTTGATTTGACTGACATGTTTACTAAGATAATATAACAGTTTTTCTCAAAGAAGTCTACTTAGTGTCTGGATGACATAAATGCGTGGTTTGTTGGTTTATTTATTTATTTTTATTTTTATTTTTTCAGAACAAAGAATTCCCAAGTGTTCTGCTTCATTCTATTTCAGGCTTTACAGCATGGCTTAATATTTTTCTTGCCTTATTTCTAGCTCAATTATATCCTGTTTTGCCTACATACACCAGTATGTTCCCTTTTTGTAATGGGACCCGTGTGTCTGTTAAATGAGATGTGAGGGAATTCAATTGTGTGACACAAAACAGCACCACTTTCATACAAGACACTGTTCCTTAAGACTTGCAGCTCAGAAAATGAGTGCCGTAGCCAGGCCAGTGTGCTGAAAGTTCATCACTTATGTGATATGACAATAATCTCAAGGAGTAAGGGGCTGGGATGTTTTAGGCATGTATACAATTTGGGAGAAGAGAGGACATGAGAACGTTGTGAGATGTACCCCACTGCAGCTTCTTGTAGCTTTTAAGATCTCGTTTGATATTGCTAAGTTTGACATGTGGAGCAGCAGTATGAACAAGGCAGTCTGATATTAAAGATCAGTAGTCACTAAAACAATAAATAAGATCATGAAAATGATCACAGAGATCAACAAAATGCTTGTTGTGTAACCAGTATTGTTATTTTATGCCAACATAATGTGTAACTGTTGTAATTGCTGATATGCACAACCTTTATCTTGTCAGTCCTTAGGACTGAAGAGGGGAGGTTTTGCTTTTCATGGCAAAACAGGTTGATCTGAAACTGTTTAACAGATAGAGAACAACTTATCATTCCTTCCTGGCTACCCACGTGGAAGGGCTGCTGAGCAGGCTCCTGGGGTGGCAGACCTTTGCTCACCCTTCTGTGGAGCTGCTGGCAGGGGTTGCCACAGTTGAGTGTTCAGTAGGCAGAAGAGCAGTGCCCCAGATCATCGTGGCTCTCCTTCTTAATATGTGTTTGCTTATGTTCTGGTTAAGAAATTTAACAGGAGGAGAGAATTTTACTTTACAGAGAATTGGGGAGGTAGGTCCCTCAGCTTGGCTGGGCTTGGGCTGCAGCAGAGACCAGGAGCCAACCAGCTGCCCCTCACAGCTGCTGTGCTGGCAATGGCTTGGCCCAGCCCAGGCTGGCCATGGCTGTGCCTTCTCCCTGGCACCTGCCTTTCGGGCTGCTGAGCATCTGGTTGTAACTGAGCATGGGATTACATGAACTTAGAAATGTTGAATAATGGTCATCTGGACTAGCTGCAAGCAGCCTGCTCTTCAGGTAATGGTTAGATACTTGCAGGTTATGTACTCACAAGCTTAAAACGAGGTAAATGCACTTGTAAATCAAAATAACACAAGCATGGCAAGGATTCATCCTTTGTAATACATGTCAGGATAACCATGACTGTGCTTTGCACTGAGTATGGAGTGCAGCAGTTGAGAACACGGGTTGCTGTGAAGGCGGTTGTGTTGAGCAAACTTGGGACTGCAGCTGATGGACACTGGGACCTCAGCTGTTATTCTAAGGGAAGAGTAGCACCGTGTTGGAAGGGCTGCTTTGCTTGGCTGCTTGAGTAAAGATAACCTGAATGAAAACCACTAAATGACCTCTTAGCAATGAACTTGGTCTAGGTATCCTACTTGATTCAAGGGGAAAATGCTGTCGGAAAATTAATTGCTGGTATAGGAGACATGATAAAAATAGAGATGACAGAGACAAATAAGACTTGGGCATCACTGTGATGTCCAGATAAACTTGTAGAAGCTGACAGTACTGAGTCACTCCACTCAAAAACCTTGTAGTCACAATTGCTGATAGAGATACTAAAAGATTCCTGTGACATTTCAAATACTGAGAATTTCCTTTCCAGCAGCTCTTAAAGAAGATCCCTAACTTTATAAAACCAATAGGTTTTCCTGTGCACAATATATTTGGCAATACTTTTAGAGATTTCAACAGCTTGTCAGTACTATTGAGCAGGGTGTGGGGGGGGTGGATGGGAGAGAGAGAGCAAAAAAGAAGAAAAAAAATAGTTTTTAAATGAAAGAACTACAGTAAAAAAATATTAATATTGAAGGGAATTCATACTAATTTCCAGGAAACAGCAATTCAACCTAACAGTCAGTGTGGCAGTGGCTATAAAACACAAGCAACAAACAAACAATTAACAACAACAACAAAAAGAAACACACAACTGTTCTAAGATGGGAAGAATTCCCAATTCCCAAGATGACAGTGACAGTTTCTTCAGTAACTCAGTTGAAGGCAATTTAGATCATTTGATCTGAGACAAAAGAGCATATTTGAACATACCATAGGCACAGATCCACATACAATGCAAAAAATGTCAGTTCTAAAATCCATCACAATATTTCAAGAGGGTCTCCTGCACACTGTTGTTCCTCTTTATACCACCAACCATCAAGTATCTCAACTGCAGGATCCTTAACTGGTCACACATTGGAAATATACACAGCAAAATACTCCTACAGATATTAAAGGTTTATCTAAAATTAATAGCAATTCATCACTACAACAGCTAAAGTTGCCATAGTATTTTATTTCTGTGTATAAAACAGGACTTTCTGGAGATGCTCATTTTGACAAATGCATATTATCTTACCAGTCAAGATAATGGTTCTGTATAGTTTTTTCTTATCTGAGGGAATATATTTGATCAAAATGCTCTTTAACAATTATTATTTTTACACTGTCTAAAAGAAAACTGATAGCTTAATTTTTGGAGAGAGCTTTCTATTAACCCCAGTGTATGGACGTTCGTTAATGGGTTTCCCTTGATCTTTGCTTATTAGCAGAAAAAAATGCTTCAAGTGATAGCAATTTAAAACATCTGATTCTCATTCTTGTAATTTCAGGTATCTTCATGGCAAAGACATTTGGATAAACACCAATCAGAATTTAAATGCTATTCTTTGAAAAGCATGAAAGACACTGTCTTCAGTAACTCTTCCAGTGCTGTTTATCCACTGCCTATTGTTGTTTCTTCATGCAATGGTCGTTGTTGCTGCTGGCATGCTTCTGTAGGGAGATTTGATTAGAATCAATAAGTTATTGGGAAGTGCTCAATTAGCAGTCTTTCACTCCTGGTGGTGATGCCTACTAATCCTCCTGTGCTTTAAACACAGTATTTTGACGTGACTTTTCAGTGTAGGGGTCCACATGAATCAAATACAGATTAAAACAAGAAGCCCTGATTGTCATTGATTAGGATGTGCAACTGGATGAAGACAGGCACACAGTGACAGGCTCGAGTGTACGTGGGAGTGGCAGGCTGAAATGTTGTTAATATAGAGCATACAAATCACTGGGATAGTGTGATACTAACTGAGAAAGAGAATGAAAAGAATCCAAGGATTTAGGATTATGATTTCTTGGGCATAGCCATAGGGTGCTGCCACTAAGAATTCATGCCAGTTTTTTGTAGTAATTAATAAGCAAACCCTTCCCTTCTGTGTAACTGTACACACATAGTTCTAAGAGAGAACAACAACAAAAAAATCTGTTTCAAAGAAAATTAGTTCTTCCAAGTCTCTCTTTATTAACCACGCCTTAATCCTCAATCTAACTGGATAAAAAAGGACAAGTTACTCAGAAATGCACTTTCTGTCAAACTGTCAAGTGGTTACAGGAAGATAGCAACTAAGAAAAACTAGAAGCAAGTTAAAGACAGAGCTTTAGATCGATGGACAAAGAAGCAAATGGCTTTCACATGCCATTGGCTGGCCATGAGATGTTATTAATGTGTGCAAGGCAAGCTCCTACTTATGTCTGTTAGCATGCACTTTCTTCCTGTGCTTCTTGCAGTTGTTCATTACTAAGTATTAAGTCCTACATCTCATGAGATACTTGGTTGATAGATCGGTACTTATTTTAGCTTGTCAGCATATTAGCTTTGCCCTGGTTTTGGTGATTTCCAAATACATAGCTGTGAAATGTACATCATCTGCTCGCTGCATTGTAAAGCACTGCAGTGGGATGTTGAGATAGCCATGAAAAGTCTCAGCTTGGCTTTGCCACTAATTCCATTGCACCTGAGCACACAAAGTGCTGTCATGGTCTCTCTGCTGGCCACGAGGTTTCCCAAGGACATGAGCTCCCTGTTGTTAACCAACTGTCCTCACAGAAGCCGTACTTGTGGGAATGGGTGAACTAGGCATCAAGTGAAAAGCCACTGTGCCAAACTGAGGAGGAGCACATATCCACTATATCTTGACTAGTGCAGCTTATCCTGAAAGGCAGTGAAGACTGGTGCAACATATATATTGTCTCCTAGAATCCCACCCTGGGAAAAATCATACAGATATGTCTTGGGAGCATCAGGCATATTCCACAGGTGTTCTTGTGATGGAAGTGAAGAGTATGAAAGTTGCAGTGTTTACTGTGATTAATTACATTTGCCATCTCTTCCAGGTGGAAAATGTGAGATGATATGTAGGAAGACATTTTTAAGAATTCCTGCTCAATTGAAATGAAAGATAACATTCTTAATTTAGATAAGGTACCACTGTCATATCTCTCTTGGCAACTCCATTCTTCATTTCCCCTCATCTTTTTTGCTCATGTGGTGAACTTGTGTTTAAAGTTTTAGGATTCATTCTCTGATCTCCTTCCCCCTTCTCCAATAATATCTCATTTTCCAAATTGATTTTTCTTTCTTCTTTCATTACACTGCAACTCTATTTCTTTGACCTTATTTTTAAGTTCTTGCTGCCCTTTTTTCTTTCACCTGATGTGTATCATAGAATCATAGAGTCTTAGGAGTAGAAGGGACTTCTAAAGGTCATCCAGTCTAATTCCCCTACAATGAATAGGGATATCCACAGCTCAATCAGGTTGCTTAGAGCCTGGGCCAGCCTAGCCTTTTAACATCTCCTAGGACAGAGCTTCCACCACATCCAGTTCCTCACCACCCTCTCTGTAGAAGACTTTTTCCTTATATCCAACCTAAATCTACCCTCACCAAGCTTGCAGCCATTTCCTCTTGTTCTGTCATCACAGACCCCACTAACAAGTCTGTCCCCTTCTTTCCTGTAGCTCCCCTTCAGATACTGACAGGCCACAATCAGGTCACCTCACAGCCTTCTCTTCTCCATGCTGCACAGCCCCAGCTCTCAGCCTGTCCTCGTAGGAGAGGTTTTTAGTCCCATGGATCATTTTTGTGACTCTTCTCTGCACATGCTGCAACAGGTCTGTGTCTTTACTGTACTGAGCGCTCGACAACTGGACACAGTAATCCAGGTGAGGTCTCACAGCACAGAGCAGAGGGGCAGATCACCTCCCTCACTCTGCTGGCTGCTCTTCTTTTGATGCAGCCCAGGATATGATAGGCTCTGTGGGCTGCGAGAGCACATTGCTGGCTTGTGTCCAGCTTCCTATACCCTTGTACTCCCACGTCATTCTCAGCAGGAAATGCCAAGTGTACTGCTCAATTGCTCTTCTTTCTGAACTCTTCCGATTCTCACCTCCCTGTTCTGAGTCCCATGGCTTATATGTGCCAATTTTTTACTTCTGCCGTTCAATCTCTTTCACCCTTTGTGTTACCTCAAACTAACGATCAAGCGGGAAGTGACTCTGCTCTTTTATGCTTTCTTCTTTCAATACTGGTGTGATTAATCCTAGTCTAAGTCTATGTGATGGGCCCTTGCACTGATGATTGTGCTGTTGCTCAGATTTTGACTCTGTCTTACCACTGGTATTAAATAGAACCTCAAACCACGAGAGCATTCAACGCTGTCAGGAAAATGTGAGTCAATAATTTCCAAAGTGTTTCTGTGTTCCATACTGTGTCCCAAGTTATGAATGCAGAAAACACTCTGTAGGACATTATGTAATCTTGCATCCCTCTAGATTAATGAATTATAGATACAAAACCATTATCACTCCCTTCTGGCAATGTTTTTAATTTCTCTTGTACTGCGTACCTGCGACTTGTTGGCAATGCTTAGATTTTCTTCCCAGTATATTGCAAAACTCCTGGAAGCTTTTCAATTTTATTTTTTTCTTTTTTACAATGCTTTTTTTTTCCCCTTTCCTTTTGCTATTATGCCATTAACCTTTCAAAACTTACAGTTATTGCTGTATTATTCACGTTCATTTTAGTTTGATGAATGAGAAACATCATATAGTGCAAAGTGTTTTTAAAATCACTGACAAATAAAATTGATATCATTGAGGTTACAGTGTATTTGTATTTAAATTACTAATGGATGAAAAATTCAGAAGTTTAGTGAGACCACCAAGAAAAATAAAGTGTCTTTGTCAGAAGTTTAAGTACCTAGACAGAAATACAGACGTGGTCCAGGCCCATTAAATTTCTACCTATTATACTGGAAGAAGAATCTTAAGGAAATTAAACTTCTGTTTTTAGTAAGTGAACTAAATCTTCTGCTATCTGCGACTAAGATTTAAGACATGTTTGCTTTTAATGCAAATATCCTCTCTTTCTGATAAAAGCCTATACATCCTCTCCATGCATCAACTTCTTTTAATCACACATTTTCAAATTTATCATAGTGAATATTCAGTATAATATATTAATAATATGATTTGTTAGGACAGATCACCTTATAAGGTTACGTCAAGAAATGGGCGCGCAGCAGCCTTCAAGGCAGAGTTTTTATGGAGACAAGGCAATGTATTAATCTCTTTCTTTTTCATTTCCACTCTTCTCTTGCCAGTTTTATAATCCCTTTTTACAACTTGAATGGCTCAAATGAGCAAAGAATGTGAATATACCTTTAAAAAGTACAGTGAGAGGGGTTTCTGTTAAGCTGCCTGTGTAAGGATAGGCCAGTGAAAGTGCATGAAGCCAGATGAGAGAGAAGTTCATCTTCTGTCACTTCCAAGGGCAGAGTTCAAACCAATACAGAGAGATAAACAAGACTTTTTGCATGTGTGGTTAATGTAGGACATTGTCAGCTGTGAGCTAGTTCAAACAGCTGCCCTAGTTTTTAGTGTATGGAGGTATCACAGCCCCAGCTGCAGGGCCTGTTTTGGGCACAGAAGAGGTGGTCTGACAAGGCCAGGGCTGATGGAAGGGGCTGGTGTAGCAGTGTTCCACCAGCAGATAAGCAATCCTTCCAAAGACTGAGATCACTGCTAGGGAGAGGATTGGGATGATGTATGTTGGCAGGATGTTCGCTTTGAAGAAAGTAAGAGCTACCTTGAGTAAAAGACAATTCCAGTTTCAGACATTTGATGATTGTTTGCCTGATGGCCATCCTCACACAGTAGCACATGATGCAGATTTGTCACAGGTCATTTACAGCTGCTGACAGACAGATCCCCCCTGCAGCCAGGGCTGGGCAGGGGCCTGCTGAGCACCAGGAGACTGCCTTTGGCACAGGGACCTCAAAACAAGAGACCGAGGCAGTGCTGCTGCTGCTGTGCCTTGTACGAGTGTGTGGGGTATGTTCCAACACCTGTGAGAGGAGGTGGGAAGCTAGCACTATCACTGCTAGGTAATGCAGCCTTGTGCAACAAAATTATTTCCGTTCCCTTAAATAAGGACTGAAAGCATGTATAAAGGAAAGGTTGCATGTCTTCCAGCTTCTCTTTCTGCCGTCACTGCATGCAGGAATTGACTCAACATTGCTGAATTTCAGCTTATTTCTTTTATCCTATTATAAATTCTATGGGTTTCAGATTTTACCTTTTCCATTGTCTTCCTTTCGAATATTTTAATAAAGGGTAAGGTGCTCACTACTTATCATCAGTCATTTGCCAAAACAGCAGTAATATGCTAATTTATAAGGAAAAATAAAGTAGAATCACAGAATGACTTGGCCTGAAAAGGACCTTAAAACCCCTGTGCCATAGGCAGAGTTGCATTCCCCACTAGGTGTGTTATCCCAGGGCCCCATGCAGCCGAGTCCCAGATAGCAGATGGTACATTGATAAGATTTGTCTGGATGCCAGGAGTAGAGTACTAGCTTTTCTGGTGATAAACAAGGGAGATGAGGATGAGTGCTTTTTCTAACTCCAGTGTTAACAGCATCACTTCTTGCAATTCCTATACAAGATGCAGTCTCTAATAAGTGCATCTAGTAATCTGTTAGGACGTTATTCCAATGTTATTTCCCAGAGAAGTGTGCTATTAACTAAATTTCTGTATCGACTTTTGACAGCAGTTGTTTTGGTGAAAGTGAAAACTGAAGCCAGAAAAATGAGGATTCCATAGTGAGCACAGCTAGCAACTCTGTCTGTACTCCTAAGGAGCTGGCCCAGCAGAATGCATTAACACAGTTGTCCTTAATGGTATGTGGCAAGAGTGAGTGCTTGGTCTCTGTATGTTGTAAGTTCAGAGATTCCTGTTTTCTAACAACATGTTTGTTATCTTTTATTCCAGTTTTCTAAGTTTCAGATGATAAGGAACATTTTAAAAAATATTCTTTTTTATTGAAAAAATGTGCAGTTTTTAATCTAAACTTAAGCTTGGCTAAGGAGGTTGGGACAAAGTTAAGGATGCAGCAAAGATCACAGAATGGGGAGATGTAGCCATAAGGCGTCTCTTGGATTCATTCTTGCTTTATTCTAACAACATCCACCTATCTCTTGTTTTCTTCCTCATCTCGTTTTCTTCCTCCTTTTGATATATTCTTGAATGATTGCTTTGCTTTCTATTCAAAGAAGTTGCATCACAAAATCTTTCTGGAATTTCTTTGTTCTTTCACCAAGAAACGTCAGATTGTGTCAAGCAAGATCAGCAGCAAGTCTGCCTATGTAGCTCACTGTTTTGCCTGTAATTTTTCTCCTCTCCATCTGTTAATTACATGTAGTGGCTTATGAAAAATTGCAGTAACTTTCTAAATAATCGGTGTGATAGGGGAAACTGCTAGTTGCTGTTATCACAAATAAGCAATGATCTGTTCCATCCCTTCTGTTTGAAGAGAATGAAAGACAAATCTGCTAACAAGGAAAAGAAAGGGGGAGTACATTAAGGACATGCTGGACTCGATCTGTTTCTTACACACACTACATCACCACTGATTTAATGGAATCCCTCGTTTTTTGTATCACTGTAATGTAGAGGAAAATCAGTCCCTTAAACTGTACCACTCTATGGGAGGCATTTTGTGTTTTCTTATCCTGTTATGTAATTTGATATTTTTGATATTAAGCTACACATCTTTTTGATCACAATCACGTTATATTTGAACTCCTAATTAGAATATTATCTATCATCTCACAGTGGTGTTTCTTTATGTTTTAGACTATTTCATGATGTGATTTGAATCAACAGTGCTGTTTACCTTCTCTAAAACTTGATATTTCCAAAATACACATACGTACATTTTTTAACCCTTGAGAAAGATATTTAGTTCTCAGTATTAGGCATCAAGTCCATAGCTTTGGAATTTGAAAGCAACAGTCTACTATACTTGAAAATGTAGAATATAATAGGAATATGTTGTTTAAAAAAAAAAAAAAAAGTGCACTGTTCTTTGAGAAAGATTTCTGAAGCCAATGGGATGAGGTTCAACAAGACCAAGTGATGGGCCCTGCCCATCAAAGACCACAGGAATCCCAGGTGATGCTTGGGGCAGAGTGGCTGGAAGACTACATAGAGGAAACAGACCTGGGGATATTGGTCGATGCATGGCTGAACATGAGCCAGCAGTGTGGCCAAGAAAGCCAGTGGCATCCTGGCTTGTATCAGAAATACTTCAGCCAGCGGGAGCAGGGAAGTGATCATCCCTCTGTACTCAGCCCTGGTGAGAGTGTAGCTCGACTACTCTGTTCACTTTTGGTCCCCCCACTGGAAGAAAGACATCGAGGCCCTGGAGAGTGTCCAGATAAGGGCAATGAGGATGGCGAAGGGTCTGGAGTACAGGTCTTATGAGGAACAGCTGAAGGAGCCAGGATTGATCAGTGTGGAAAAGAGGAGGCTCAGGGGGGAGACCTTATTGCTCTCTATAACTACCTGCAGGGAGGTTGTGTTGAACTTGGGGTCAGCCTGCTCTCTCATGTAACTAGCAATAGAACTAGAGGGAAAGGCCTCAAGTTGTACCAGGGGAGATTCAGGTTGGACTATATTATATGGACTAATCATGCAGGAAATACTTTTCTGAAAGAGTGGTCAGGAGCTGGGATGGGCTACCCAGGGAGGTGGTAGAGTCAACCTGGAGATGTTCAAAGAATGTTTAGATGTTGTGTTGATAGTCATGGTTTAGAGAGAAATATTGGTGATAGGTGGGCAGTTGGACTGGATGATCTTCTAGGTCTTTTGCAACCTTGGTGATTTTGTGATTCTGTGATTCTAGGTAAGAACAGATTATAAAAAGAGTTCTATGTAATTTTCTCAAGATTCTGTAATTGGGGAGAAATGGAAAAAAAATATGTATGGCTAAATTAGTGAAACAACTTAAAGAAAAATCTCTAAGAACTTCTACACTTAAAAGAACAAGCATGACATTCAGCTGTTGCAGAATACTTCAGAAATATTGACAACATGGAGGCTGTAGGAAAATAACTCCAGAAATACCGGAGTAGATGTGGATGCATTAATAGCTGTTAAAGAGATCAAAGAGTTTAAAAAGCAGCAGTGAGTTGGTGATGTATTGAGGGTCACCAGATCTATCTTCCTTCCACTTGCTTTTTCCAGTCAAATAGATGTGTTTGCATAGATTCAAATTCACACTTGACCTTGAAGTACTGAAAGATCAGGTCACCTCATGCTGAACTTGAGTTTAACCTTGGGATTAGGCCTGCATTCAGCAAGGAGTTTGACCAGATGATTTCCCGAGCTTTTTTCCAGTCTGAATTACTATTCATGGTAATATCATGCAGTGAAATTTCAGTGAGTTGTTGATCAGTCTCTGATCCTCAGTTCTATAGGCAACATACACAATTATTAAGGTGCAGAGTCCCACCGAAGAGCTGAGCACATAATGAAAAACTAATGATTTATTCACAAAATCTGTCTGAAACACAAATTGTGAAGTGTCTCTATGTGGATGCTAATGTACAGATGCTTTAAAATATTTTGTGTGTTTTATGAAGTAAGCCTTATGATCCTAAAAGTACTATAAATTTCAGCATAGTTAGTAAACCAAGCATGTATAGCAGTTTTGACCTCAGATTATTTGTTATTCGATCAGTCAGTTAAAAAGTATCCTGTAATCAAAGTGACTGGCTGTTGAAAAGGCAACATCCTGTAGTCTGACAAATCATGAGCAGTTGAGGAGAGAGTGACAAAAGAGGGATGCATTTGTAGGATGCATTTGTAATTAATGCTGTTTACCACAAAAGACTTTGATATCTCTATTGAAAAACACAAAGAAGATATATTTTAGATAAAGGGTACACAGAACCCTTTAGACAGTAAATAATGCCTTCTCCTGCTCTCCTGAACTGTCCCCCACAAAGAACCACCGAAAAAGAAAATAGAAGAAAACCATCCTTCAGTGTCTTTGGCAAACTAAAACTGTACCTGCATACAAAGAGTACAAAATTGCAGGAAGGGGGGATTGGGTTGAAGGGGATTAATCTGAAGAAAGAGTCAGAATGGCAAAGGCTCCAAATGAGGTACCATTAGCAAACTATGTAAAAGGCAGAAAGAGCATGCTTTTAAAACGCGTAAGAAGCCAGAGAATAACAAAAGGAATTGTCAGGTTCTCTGCTTAAGATGATGGAAGAAAAAATATATATAGTATGTAGCAAGCTAAAAAGCTTAATAGCTACTTTGTGTTAGCCCTTCTCTAAAAAGATAATAGCTCCAGGCTTAATGCACTAATAGTAATAAGGTGGAGGTGAGATGGAATCAGGAAGGAACAGGTTAAAAAGTGCCTAGCAATTTAAGTTGGAAAGCATTAAAATAATCTCTGGAGAGCCAGGCAAAATTCTCCCTGGAGTGAGGTAGCGTCAGTATCAAAGCCATTGGCAATTTAATTAGTGAATTCATGGAGGGGAGGGAATTTCACTGGGGCTGGAAATGAATGCCATGGAATGAAATCAAGCAGGTGAGATCCTCACACTCAAATTCTGCTTTTTCAGTTCAGATCTTTAGGGACAAGGGAATATGCTACTGCTATGGAAGTCCATTGTTCAATATGCTGTATGGCCCCGACTGAACTACCTGTGAACCTGGCTAGCTAATTATTGGTTCCTTTGGCAGTGGTTGTTATGTGGCCAGCAGCCAGTCTTATAGACTGAGGAGAAGCATAATGTGAAGACGTGGATTTGGAGTGGCAAGCATTATGTGGTATCATTTCATACAACAAGGCAGCCTCCCACTTTGCAGTGGTAGGATCTGATTGATAACTCACATTATTTTTTAAAGTCGAGGGACTCAGTGATACTGTGCTAAACACACATGAAGAGGAAACATGAAATCACTGTGGTTGCTGTCCAAACTTTTCTTTATAATTATTTCATAAGCTGCCATCTGTAATTAAGTTTAAACTACCAGTGGTTCCATAGCATAGTGGTGTCACTGATAATAACATGTACGCAATTATATAATCGTTTCTATTGGGAAACATCAAAAAATCATGGCTGGGAATATATAATGCTTTTTTCAAACAAGAACAGATGAAACAGAAATTTCAGTGGACTCATAACTTCACATTCTTATTGTTATCCTTTTTTTTTTTTAATCTAGCCAACATAATACTTTATTTTAAGCTATTCTATATTTTGTCTGCTTAACAATTGCCCTCAGTGAAATTCAGGTTCCAATTTTTGAGTTGGGCAAACAGCAGAAGAGTGCAGATAGAGTTTTCCTTTCAGAATGTTATGCATGTCATTTGCTCTGTGGAAATTCCTTCTGATAATTTTCACCAGTTTTGTGCCCTTTTCAATATTCCTGACGTAGAGGAGGAACTAAAATCTGTCTGTCTTTCTGGGGAAAGTTGTGCAACCAAGCATGTGATTATTATGACTGCTTAGACTGTCTGCTAAAATCTGCCAAATTCCAAAGTGGTGGCCTATCAAGTAATGGTGGGAGAATGACAGTGACTCAAAAATGTTGCTGGTCTTCCTCAAAACATAGGACATGTTGAGGAGCAGTTGAAAGATGATGTATCTGGAGTATCTGGACAGTCCTTCCTGCTGAGCCCTGCAGGGCCTCTGGCAGGCAGCAGTGATTCACTCTGCAGGGGAAGCTTTCACAGTCCCAGAACACAAGGAGAAGTGTAAATTTGTTTCATCCCCTTTCTGTGAAAGACAACTTAAACATCCTATTTCTGTTATGCGTGCATAACACACACAATTACATAGCCATTGTAGACTATGTAGACTGTAGTCTTCCCTGTGTTCTATTGCAACACCCATACCACACATGCATTTCTTGCTTTCCCTGCCTACTCTAAAGATCTCTGGCTGACTGCTTCTGTATTCATCTCACCCAGCTGTAGAGGCCACAGTGTCAGATCCTGCAGATGTGATTCTCCTTATCAGTGAAAGAGTTTCTACTCCCTGCCCAAATTACAAAGGGGGAAAAACTTTGCAGTCTGACTCTAGTGGTAGCTCAGTCTTGTGTCTTCTTCTTTGCAATCTTTTCTGTCTGCCACTGTCTGTGAATGCATTTAGTATTATGTGTTGTGTTAACATAGTACTGTTCTATGTGTGCCAAATCCTTTCCAATGTTTTTTGTGAACTATACAGTAGATCTTCAGCTGAATGGGAGCGGTGGGACACAGCTGGGAGCCAAGGGAGTGTTGGCCTATGATATTTCAGGGCTGAATTTTCTGTCTTGGAAGCACTGGGGTGAGAGGGAAAGTTTCTTGACTGCAAGAAAAAGCAGATGTTAAACTCATCTTGGAAGAAGGCAAAGAAAGGGTCCCTAGAGAGGATCTGGGCTTGAAGTGGAATGGAAGCTGCCATGGCACAACTTAGTCCTTCTTCTAAAAGGAGATCATAGAAGATTATGGTGATTTTTTAACTTTAATTATTCAACAACTTGTTGGATTTCTGTGGCTTTAGTATGTATATGATCCTTGCTCTGACCTTCTGTGTCCCCACAAATCCATCCATTTATCCTTCCTTTCCTGTCCAGCAGTGCCTATCAGCTATCTTAGAGCTGCGTGTTCTCAACAGCAAGTTTGGGTGACCCCACAGGAGCTGGCTCTGTGTGTTCCTTGCTGCCCAGTGGGGCTCTGGGGATCATGGGAGCAGCAGTGGGAGGCCATCACCAAGCTTGCTTGTGTATGGCTCTGCATGAGGTGCTGTTAATGCCTGGGGTGGTCTCCATTGGCTGTACATGGAGAAACTGCCATCACCAGTGGCGTTTGAGATACAGGAATGAGGGAGCATTTGGACTCCTACTGCACAAACCTGTTACTTGTGTTTGCTGGTACAATAAACAGGGGCTGCAGACAATCCACCCTTTTTACTGATACTTGGATGGACATGTGTGACAGAAGATGATCTGGAATACTAAACAACAAGCTTTTTGGATATAGTTTCATGTTTGTTGATTTTTTTTCTTTCAGCAGTATATCATTTTTTTGACTGGAGTCTCAAATATTTTGGTGAGTGACTGTAGGAATGCCTAGATTTTGTTAACACAGTGGTAAAAGCAGGAAACCTCCTATATCTTCATGATATAGTTGTTAGGAGGTCCATGTTGTAGTGTAGATAGCAGTGGAGATGGAACAGGTGACTGTGACATAAGAGTGGCCCAAAGATAGGGGCTGTCTGTTATCATGGCATGAAGTGTTCATAAGAAGATAATGTGGTTTTGCTTTCCCAATTTATTTCAAAATGAGAATTAAAAGGATTTGTTGCAATAGAACAAAACCTTTTACAAATTATTATCTCTGTCAGTGTTTGCACTCATGTAACTTTCCGACTGACAGCAATGACAATGAGGGCAGATCTTTTTTAGGAGGTTTTTTTTTAAGAAAAAGCAGAAAAAGAAATCATATATTGTATAGCGTTACAATAAAGTGAAATTCAGTCAAAGATTTTTGGAACTGTAAACCATTGAATGAACTAGTCAGATGTGGACTTTTTTTGCTTTGATTCATGTCTAAAGAAGATGACTAAAGAAGATGACCTGTTTAGAAGTCCAAGTGCCAAAATGGAAGTTTTTCACATAACATTTAAAATTAAATATTTGCATCATTATTGTGGAGCGCTTTGCTCACAGTCTTTTGAGTTAGCTTATTTAGCTTTATTTTTCCTGTGTGTTGTTTAGGTCTTTGAACATTATTGCTTCCCCTCCTAATTTTATTATCATAAAATTCAAAATGCTTCACAAGGGAATGGACTTCAGAGACTACAGCACAGTCTTATTTCTCTGACATCAAAGGTAAAAAACACTGAAGTGAGCCATCTTGACCGTCATGAAACGGGATTTTGACATTGCTATTCATTGGCATTGCTCTCATTTAATCTTTATATTTATTTATTTATTTATAAGACCGTAGGAAGAAGGTATCCTAAGGACATTTATGACTTTCTCAACTCGTAAGTGAGCAGAGGTGTGAATAGCATCCTCAGCCCCTGTTGCTTTGAAAAGGGAATCAGATCTACCAAATAGTACAGGGTTTGCATGGCTGAATGTCACATATCGTGCTCAGTACTCTGATGTTTTTTTTTTTTTACCAACAGCTTAAATTAAAGAAAGAAAGAAAAAAAAAAAAAAGAGATTGATGTATTATACCAGTGAGTAAGTAGCACTTGATGCTGCTAAGGC
Source organism: Cyrtonyx montezumae (assembly GCF_038088225.1). Lineage (NCBI taxonomy): Eukaryota > Metazoa > Chordata > Aves > Galliformes > Odontophoridae > Cyrtonyx > Cyrtonyx montezumae. Next base: position 5,192,707 of record NW_027071914.1, on the reverse strand, counting down.
ACTGCAACCTAAAAACACATAAGCTTTAGTATAGTGCAACACTATTAAAAAAAAAAAAATAAAGTCTATTATTTGGTGTGCTTAATTCAACTCCAGTAAGTCAGTGTCATTATTACTGGAAAAGAGTTCCTTAAATGTGAGTGTGAAATTCAGTCACTAAAATCATTGTCACTGTAGGAAAGTAGTTATTTAGAAACTTGAAATCTGTGTGATCAAAATGCAATCCATGGAAGGACATGCGTTGTGCTTGTAAAGCAGGTAAACGTTTTGTACAGTACAACTTCTGTGGTTTCTCAACTGCAGGACAGGAGGGTTTTGCTAAGATCTAAGGGATTTGACTTACTGTGCTTAAGTATATTTTATTGTGATTATTCAGTAGGCAAATATGCAAAAGTGATTTTCTTTCTCAATGTGACAGTGATAAGCAAACAATGTATGTGCTGCTGTCTGAAATGTCAAAATATTAAGACTGAAGTCTTGAAGTAAAGAGAAGAAATATTAAAAAAAAAAAAAAAAAGGAAAAAGAAAAGCAGAAGCCTACTGTGTGTGTTTTCCTATATTGTCTACAACACTTGGTGCTGTTGTGCTGTAACTCTAGGTCAAATGTGACCAGAGCAATAAACAAAAAGAAACTGCGTCTGGGTGAGAAAAAGAATCTTAGAACTATTGGGGTTTAAGTATTTGGAATAATTTAACAGTTAAGAAATACTCCTAATGAAAATGTTACTCACTGATAATGTGTCTTTGAGATGAAGTACATATTTGCAGATATAACTATTTAATAAACATTTGGAACATTATTTTATTTTGTTCCTGTTAGGCTCCCAATCTTTGTGTTAAATAAATAGCTTTTTATGAATTAAATAGAAATTTCTTCTAAATGAAATCTATTTTGATGTATATAGAATACAAAATCAATCAATTCACAGTAAAATACGAATCTTTGAAATAAAAATGCAAACAACTAGCCCAAGTCAGCTGTGAATGTGCAACCCTTGAATCAGTGGGGGAATTATTTTTTTCTGGACTGCTTTGTTTCTGAATGCATGAGAACATCTCTCCAGCAAGTTATGATAAGTAATTATCTATTTAGAGCTAGTATAGTGAATGCAGCGCACAGTGTACTTACCTGATTATATGCATAGGGAATGCTTTATATAAGTAAAGCATTGCAGAATAGGAATAATAGTGTTTCTGTTTTAGGACACCGTCGTCCCCTTTCTGATATTTTTTTCTATCACCTTATACTTTAAATTAGGCATCGTTTTCAGCATTACAACAACATAGAAACAAAGACCTTCGACAGTGTGAAATTAAGACAACAAAATAATTGAGTTGTCGCTGTTTATTGTTTTCTGTGCTGTCAGAAATAAGCAAGTTCTCCCATGCTTCTCAAGTAGTCTGAAGGTGAGCATGGAGAGAACACGAGCATGCTGGCTGGCCGTCACTGATTTTGCTTTAAAAAGGACGTAGCATGAAAAGGAAAAGTCTTTTCCTACGGAATGGCAGTGAAGTCTGTTGTTGCTATGGTCTCAATTGGGTGCCTGAAAGCACTGATGTGTGTGTGAAATGTTTTCATATCACAAACATATTAGCAACTTACTTAATACCAAGCACAGGAAAAGAAACCCGTAGTGTTCATGCATATCCTTGTTTTCCTCTTTTTTTATGCTGTTGTAAAGCGAGGATGGTATTGGCAGCCAATTTGATGTCAGACCTTTCTGTGATTCTTGCTTAGTGCTCATCAGGGTGCCGATAGACTAAAGCCAACCAGCACGAAGAGATTTTTCACATCCCAGTTTCGGAAGCAAACTACTTCTTACCATGCACAGAAAATACCAATAAACATTACATATTCACATTTCCCTTTTGTTGTTTAATAAGGGAAAGGTGTACTGGTGATTGCTCAGCCATCAAGCAGGAAAAATTACAACTTCTTTTCTTCTCTTTTTGCTCTTTTGTCAACAGAGAGTCTCCTTTACTCAGCCTTCCACTGCAAACTAAAGGGTACTTATAGTGAGTCTCAATAGGAAACATAATGGGAAAATACAGAATTGCACAGTTCAGTTGCCAGTTGCAAACGTAGGCCCCTCTCCTCATGGCTGTATGGGCATTTCTTTGTAGCCAGAATGGTTTCCCCTGCTTTCCAGGGGCCTGTTTATATATTTGGGATGTGTCTCCTTTTTGCAAACACTCTAACATTTATGAATGACAGTTTTATGGGTACAGCCCATTTCTCTTTTGTTGTTGTTGGCTTTTATATATATGTGTATATATATATATATTATATATATGCATGTGTAAATATATATATATATTTGTGTAGAGTAATTTGGTTTTCTTTCTTGTCTGCTGCATTTGGTTTGGTTTGGTGTTTTGTTTCTTTTTTTCTTTTTTAATTTTCTCCTGTTTCTGCTGTAACATCTATCTCTTCTGTTTTAACAGGTGTTTCAGGGCACTCTTCTATAAAGCAGCTCTTGAATACAAAGTATTCGAAGGGACAGGTTTAGTTAACAAACTAATGGGATGTGAGTGTGTGCATGTGCTTGTGAACTGAATTCCTTGCTTTGAAGCCCCATTTGCTCGTTTTCTATGCTGTTAAAAATTGTTGTCTTTACCTTTCCAGTATAACTTTCTGCTCAGCATGAGAAAGAGTAGGAAAAATTAGAAAAAAATTAATAATCTCCCAGCCTATCTCGTTGTTTCTTGAGGGGTCTTTTTGTTTTGTTTTTGGTATGAGGTTGACTTTTTTGGCTGAAAATGACGTTATCCAAATCTTAGTGTAAAATGGACATTCCTTCATTTCAAGCTTGAAAAATATTTACTAATTATTACTTTTGCTAATCTTTAAGTCAATTTATTTTACTGTTTCCCAACATGAATTTGGCTTAGTTCCTTTCGTAAATACTAAACTATTCTTACTATCTTAAAGCTTTTTGTGTGTGTGTGTAAAATTAGTCATAATAAATCAGCAGTAATAAATGGCATCAGTAGACAATATAGCAATATTTCCTAATTATTTTCTTTATATATGCATGTCTGTCTCATGCATGGTAACATAGGAAGAAAATTGTTATAAATGTGAAACCTACTCATCATTCTGAAGAGCTTTGCTCTTCGTATTTGTGGACTTCTGGTGATCTGTTACAGGAGTGTGTTTATACTGCTTACATACATGAGCTAGAGCGTGCAGCAAATACATATACTTAGTGTTCCATATAAAGTCATTTGCCAGATTAAAATAATCTAGTTCTTTCAAACACTTGATTTTTTCCTAGTACATCGGGATCATTTTCTGTCCTATAGGCAGTGAATTGTAGATGCAGACAATGAGATTTCAACTCTGCCATTTGTTAGTACTACTCCAGTATTTTACTGAATGATGGCTTATGTGAGTACTTAAAGTACTAAGTCAGGCTCCACCTGCATTACTAGTAAGTAATTTGGAAATTACTACATTGCAATGCTTGTTATAGTGCTTAGGTATTTTTACATAGAGATATCATCTCTGTATAAAATGTTATGTTGTTTTTTGTAATATTTGTAACAAAAGTGTCCTGAAAATACATAGGAAATATGGATCAACTCACATCGACTGTGCTGCCTTTCTCCCAAACTCCAGCAATTTTTCCAGTGATTTCTGATAGTAATTTTGTTTTCGTATGTTAATTTAGAAAACAATCCTATAAATATATACACGGTTTTATATCTAGAAAATGAGGATGTTATCTTTGTGCAGCTCCATATTAGACTGCACTCTGATTTCTTTTTCATCCTGCTATATGAATTTATATGACTGGCTGCTCTGGGAAGTTCTAGTAAAAAAAATTTAATATATTGCTTGGCAAAATAATCATCCTGTACTGAATGAATTCATACATTAGCATGACTCACACAGAAGGCTGAGCAGTTGCACATTTAAGCCAGCCTCTTCCAGAAAATACCATGCAAAATCTCATGTTTATTTTAATTTTATTTACTGCTTTGCATATGCATATTTTCATGTTTTTCCAAGAAAACATTATTTTCCCACCTACTCTTCAATCATGCCATAGCAGTGATACCTTCTGAGATGGCTGAAAACAAAACACTTCCACGTGTGGAGTCATATTTTTCTGAAACTGCTTTTCTTTTTGAAATCTAGTTTTTATACATAAGTCAGTATGGAAGGGGGTTTGAAAACCTGCCTGGTAGAAAGCATTAAACACTGACTGACCAGGAGATGTTGTCAATTGTGGTATATATTTATATCAGAAAGAAAAAAAAGAAAAATTGAAAGTACAATAAATTTGAGCAAAAGATGTCCACACATTCATTGAAACTCCTCTTTAGGACATAATGTTATGTCTTTTTTTGAAATAAATGCTTTTCTTTCGACTGTGAAAAGGACTTGGGCTTCAGATGCTGAATTCAAATCTAAATGTGTTACAGGTTAGAATGTTAAACTGAATCTCTTTAAGCTCATTTCCAATATCTTGAAAATTCTGATAAAGAAAAATAGTTTAGAATTCACATTAGGCTTTTCCCTTCTCACACCTTCTTTTCCACTGAGCTGGTTACAAAGGCTTCTCAAGCATCTTCAAATATCCAGATTTTTCAGCCCATTGTTGTGTATAAGGTGGAATATTTCTTTTTCCATCATTCAATCTGAGCATCTGCACTGCTCGAATAAGATTTGTGGGCCAATATCTGGCGATTTACCGGGTCTGTATTTGGACTGTAAAATTATATTCTGTATAGGTAGATGAAGCTGACGTGAAAATGAATCAAGGTGAGAAACAGGGTAAGCCACAAGATAGCACAGCAGGTCTTACTTCTTGGATTATAGACATGGTTTAGACAACAGATCTATGGTTTTGTTTTCAGTAGTTAAGGATCAGTAAGATTTTACATTCCATTCTGTTTTTCATTATATTCTGATGGGATTTTTTTGAGTCTTACTCTTCTAATGAACTTTTCCTCCTGTGCTGATATGTGAGCTTGTTAAATAAGGTCATATGTGCAGGACAAGTAGAAAATTATTCTATAGATTTTTTAATTGACAGGAAGGGAGAATCTTTCACTGAAATGATCTTTAGAGCAACATTGAAGAATTTATGACGCAGTTCCTAAGTGATGGGGAGGTTGAAAATACCACTAATGTTGGGAAATACGTAAGTTTCAGCTCAGATTAGGTTTTCCATGTACGTAACTGCATCCTTGATGAGATTTGTTTTTCATTTTAGTCCCCAGTCAAAGCACTGTTTTCAGCTGAGTGTCACGTAAGGGTATTTTGGAGTACTAAGTGCCAGGAAAAGGGTGGCATTCTTAAACTTGCTTCTTGTCCATTTACCTTTTGCCGTAATATCTGACAACTCACAGGGTTGTTTGTTTTGTTTTGTCCATCTTCACAACATCAGGTACCAGGATCACAGGGCTTTTCATACTGTAGGGACCACAGGAGGCTGCTTGTCCAGGCCTCCCAGTCAGAGCAGGGACAGCTCAGAGGTCAGAGCAGGTTGCTCAGGGTTTCTTCAGTCTCATATTGGAAACCTCCAGGGACAGAGGCAGCACAGCCTCTCTGTTCTGTGCTGACATCCTGTGACCCTGAGAAGTTCTGCTATCCCTATTTAATAAGGAGGAACAGAAGAGAGTGTGAACTTCCTTCTCTGAAGTTGAGTTACTGTGTCACCTCTAACTTAGAGTTTCTCTGCAAGCAAAAACCTTTTTTAAGAAAGCTGATGCACCAGGAAGCGGTAGATTCAGAACAAATTAACAAAGTCCATAAAATCATACAATGTAACAATCAAATGAATGCAGGCAGGGTATTAATTAACTTTCAGTGTGGTTGTTTCACTTGAACTTGACTGTACTGGAGTACTGCAAATCACCTCTGCATTGAAATTATAACCCAAGTGACTAACTCAGTATGACAAAAAATTTGTGTGATGGGAGGAAACCACATCCCTGGTTAAGAGTACAGGAGGTTCTTAATGAGTACATCAGCATACTTCGCTTCAGGAACTGTAATAGTTTTTCTTAGTGGGCTTTGTCTCACAACTTTGAAGCCTTTTCTTATCAACAAAATTTGAAACAACTCAGTAGTCCCTTAAGGAATTTGTAACTGAGTGGATAACTACTGTAGGGCATTAGGGCATCATGGGAATAAGGAAGAGTAAGTAGTGTCACTATGCAAGCAGAACGTACGTATCCAAAGTGGTTTCCCTATTAAATATATTAGGATATGGTTATAACTTGGAGGCATTAGACCACAACTCAAGTCCCTAGGTCCATCCCAAGTGATTTATGAGCAGCCAACTGGGGAAACCCTCCTGGGTACAACCCAGCTGTAATGCTTGGGTGCTGTCGTGCATCCCTGCACTGGTGCATGGATGCTGTGCCAAGGTAGTTGTCCACACTTAGCCTGTCAGTAGCCAATGCTTCTGTATTTCCCTTTCATTTTCAGGCATATTAAAAATTTATCACAAACATTTAAAGAAGAGAAATGCATTGACTTTTCTGAAAGCAATTTGTTAATTAACATCAAAGGGATGAAATTTGCCTTGCATTGCCTGGTGAGTGGCATTCTTCCATCGTCCTGGTTGCTATGACGATGAAGGAAACTCGTTTGTTCCGGGTCACTCCTAAATTTGCACATGAAAGCATTAGAGATTACTGCTGTCTAATCAAGTTATATGGAAAAGTTTAAAGGGAGGTACAATGTTTTACAGCCAGCAACCCTCAACAGAATAAAGCACAATAGCTGAGAAAAAGGATTATCTCTTGCTTTTAAAAACATACTAAGAAAGTTCAAAATGGTATGAAAGCTTTTTTAGTCAAACATCATGATTTTTTAATGCTATTTTCTAAATGAGGAATGTAGAATCACATTTCTAATAGAGAATTAGTATACGTCTTGCCCAACTCCAGGGCTAGATTCGGCATAATGAATAAGGCATGTGCTATGCATACATTAAAAGATTTTACTTTTGAACTCCAGATTCCTAAGTGTCACAGTCCCGGCTATTGTATCACTGCTGAAATGCCAAAAACTTGCTACTATGAGTATGAATTACATCTCCAAAGAAGTCAGGACTGACTCGGAATTTCAGTGCAGACCCCCAGGGGAAGCCCACTTGTTGCTGCAGGGGCTGCAGCTGGGGGCTGCACTGTGCTGCAGGGGGAAGGCATTCTGTGGTGCCCTAGGAAATGCCAGCTGCACTGAGAGGCTTCAGGTCAGAATGAGCTTGGATTTTCATGTGTGGACCAGGTCCTTTCTTATGTTTTAGCTGTTGTTTCACTTAGTTGTATAGCTTTTTCTCAGCGTGCAATTTACGAATAACGTCAGACATTTAAAAAATCTGCTTTTAATGGAAAAATCTCAAACTCTTAGCAGCAGGTATGCAAACAGCTCTGTAATAGAACAGAACATCGTTAACGTAATATTTATGAGGTAACAGTAGCATTAAGAGACCATTTAAGAAATATATTCAATTCTTCAGGTTGTCTTTTAAATCTTGTATAAACAAGCATATAGCATCCCATATCTTAATTATTTGTGAGGATATTCTCACTATAAAATAGCATTGTTGTCATGGAAGCAATCAAGACTCCACGACAAGGAAACCATGTTTGATTGACAAAGTCTGTTCCTAACAACGCAGATGAAAAAATGCCCCTTTAAAGTAACTGTTGAAGAAATGTGTATGCTTAAATACTGGGCTTTACTTATTTATTTATTAATGATAAACTCATTTTTCATTACAGAATCTAAATATGTTTTGTGATGATACAAATTAGTGTCCTTTCTGAAGAGGGGCACTGTGGTAGCAGAACATATGTGTACACCTGTGTTTGCATCTGTCTGAGGAAAGGTGAATGAAGAATGATGCATCAAATATACATTTGTATATGCCCTTAACTTTTCATCATACCGTGGTGTAAAACCTCTTGGAAACTCTCACATCTATGCATCTTGCTTCTACTTCTCCCGTTTTCTTCTCAGAATAAAATTTTTATGTAAGATTTTCCCCCTAGCATTTTCCAGTGTAACAGAAATAAGTTTAAATTCTCTATTACTATGTCTGCTCTATTTGTCTGTTCTATAACCTTGCCTCAGATTCCTCCCTGTGTTTGAGGAGCACATTCTGGAAACACGATAGGAGGTGTTGGTGTTCAGGATTCTGAGACTGATGAGTTTTTGTATGTTTACAGGTGAAATATAAAATTGCAAAGACTCAATCACTGCTTCGTACTAAATGTATTAGTTGTTGATCTTCTACCTTCTGCTTTCTACAAGCAGTTTTCTAGGTTGGTAACTTTGAAGGTGTGAGACATGCATGTATCTGGTCTCATGCAAGAACTACCTCAGTTACTCTAGGATTGCATTTGTAGAAGTCCGTGTCGATGCCTTTGTTCCTTATGTTTTCCTACTGAACAAACATCTGCCACATACCAGTACTACTGGCTCAGAAGCCTAAAAGCAGCCTTTCTGCTCTGCTCTGGGGGCTTTCACAAGGAAATTCCTAGTAGAGGGGAAAGCTGCTTCTTGCTCTCCATTGCTTTTCAACTCGTCTAACCCTCCCTTCAAAATCGATAGGTTCCAGCATATAGTAAGAAGAGCATTTTACTGAAGCCAGTCGTAGGTGTTTTTTTGTTGTTGGTTTTTGTTTGGTTGGTTGGTTTCCCAGCAAAGTGCCTCACTGCATGGTTATATTCAGTGTCTCTGCTGAGTGGTGGAACCATGGTTAATCCTCATGTGCTAATGTTTATGTGGAAAGGGAAATCAGTTATGAAATGAATGTAAAAGGAAGGTTAGGAATACAAATTCTTTCTCTCAAGGCTACTTACTGGTGTCGTTATCTCAGCAACAACAACAGGAAACCAACACCTAAATGGCATACATTATACTACCTTTTTTCTGAGCAAGGCTGGTCAAATACTGAAAAAATAATTGCAAGGGTGATTTGAATTCCAGAGGGCTTTTCTATTTTTTGCCTTATTGGCTATTTTAAAAATGGTTCTGTAGGTAGAATGATGATTCTTTATATAAAAATATCCCCAACAACTTACAAGCAAACATACTTATGCATGAGTAGGCACATTTTCTTTTCGTCAGCTTGAAAGTGTTTCATCTATAGCAGGAACAAAAGTGATACCGTGATTTTAGCTGACCAATTGCACATCATGAATAATGCAAAGTGAAATGAATAACTCATCAGCAACTCTGATACTGAGATTTGTTCTCACCCAGGGTCCACTAATTGTGATCCCATTCATATAAAAAATCTGCTTATAAATGCATTGTGAGCAGAAAAAAAAAAAAAAGAATGCATTTTAACAAATTGTATTTTTAATAATTTTACCAGCTTTAGTCAAATTTTTATTGAAATTCAAATCCATCTTCTTATACTGTACCCTATGTTGACCTCCACTGACAAGATTAATTTCTTTTCTTATTCAGCATTTAAAAAACATCCATTTCCTAATTTACCTTTCTGCCATCTTTCTCAGTCACTTTTTAAGCACAGAAACAAAACAGAACTTGATGAAAACAAAGTACGTTTCAGAAGCACTTTGTATTTATTCTGATTGTGCTTCCTTTCTCTGACTTACTGAGGGGAAGAGAAAAATGGTACATTTACTTTACCCAGATTCACATCCCTCAAGTATAGATTTTATATAATAACCAATTGGCAATTTTAAGAAAATAATATTATTAAGAATAATGAATAACCATAGGATGCATTTTTTGCATTTCTATTAGAGCTTTTACTTTAGAATCCTGATTCTACATTCTACATTTAAAAAAATAAGAGAACTATTAAGAATAAAATAAAGGATTTTTTGTTGTTGTTGTTTTGTTTTGTTTTTGTTTGGGTTTTTTTCCATAAATCAATGCAAATAAGAATCAGTGTTTAATAAATATTCTGGAAAATTCAAGTTGAAGGATGGAGTCTGTACAGGTTCCTAAACAGATCGGAAGAGATGAAACAGTTACTTGAGAAGAAAGATGGGTTTTGAAAAGTAAGGGTCAGAATGCTGATAGCCGAGGGTCCAGGCTTTCCATTGGGGCACTTTTAATACGTGGCTTGAAGACTTGCATGGGAGATCACCCTCGCATCTCCCCATGGTGTTTTCTGTAGCAGCAGGGTATTGGGAGGTTATAGAAAGTTAGAGATTGTCATCTGGGGCTCTTTCACTGCACGCAATGGTAGGAGACCAGCTGAGCTGGTGGGTGTTCGGAGGCTACTTGAGTTTCATACAAGTTCCTCCAGAGGTCACGTGGAATATCAGCAATGGGTCCTCTTGCACTGAATTTGAGGGAATTTATATATATATAAATATATATATATAAATTATGTGTATATGTATATATTTATCTTCTATGTAATTACTTAAAAGATTTAAGGTCTTTTTGTTGTCCTTTGTCCTCCTCAAGGCAATTTTAAATGTGTCAGTGTGGACATAGTATTGGAAAAAAACAATGAAGCAACATGGAGACCTTACTTTGGTGCTGACCAGCACAAAAAGTCAGCATTGCTGCTGCCTTAGCTGTAGCTGCTCTGCTGATAATCTGGGTACTGGGGACTGTTACTGTGGAATCTTTCATTAGCACAGGTAAACACTTTCTCTACGTTAATGAAGTATTAAAAAAAATAAAAACCATGGCATATTAGTATAAAATGCATGAGTATGTTTACAGTTCTTATTTAAATAAGTTTCAAGTCGACAAAAAGCAAGAAAAAAAAGCAGAAAAAATAGAAACAGCACTGTCTTACAGCATGAAATCTTTCTGGCATCAGTGGAGGAGTCTATTTTCCACCTATCCCAGTACTCATTGTTTGTTGCAGATTCGTTACAGTAATATTGCTTTTTTCAGTGCTATATTGTTGTGATAAATGCATGCATATTTTCTACAGCCCCAAATTTTGCTTTCAATAAATTGATGGACTGGTATTTATATATATATATATATATATTATTATTTTTTTCACAAATACACTATTCTAAGAGCTTCAGAGAGAGAAAACAATTTTAACTTTCAGAACGAATTGGATGCTGAGATCACAGGCCAGCAGTGTCAGGTGTGACTCCTGTGCAGTGTGAGCTCCCACCATGGTGGGCAGGAGTTCAGGTGTGAGGGCACTGGCAGTGATTCAGGAACATCTCTACTATTTCTGGGGACTCTTTAGTATGGAATTATTAGCTTTGGAAGAAAAACAAACAAAGAAAAACCTTTTTACTGGATTATCATTTAGTTGTTTGATTACACTAGATGCTAATGAATTTTGTGAGACAAATATCTGAAATGCTTGGAAAATCAAAGTACTCTGTAGTGTCCACTCGCCATCCAAAACAGTTATTTAGCTGCTTTAAATTAGGTGGACTGTCCAGTTTTCTAAAGGCTTAATGACATTTAATGACAAACTATTTTTTTCATTCATTTGGTTATACTTGAGTCTGTGAGAATTAGTGTGAATGGAAACAAAAACGTAAGGGAGCAAGGTGAAATGACAGCTGTTGCTATACTGTGCTACACATACACATGTTGCGTGTGTTGCATTTACTGTTTCTAAATTTCCTGACTGAAGTTAGTTATCTGTTATTTCAGTTCCTTCTCTATCTCCCAGTTCATTGGCCTGTAAAGTAAAGGAGAGCATTCAGCTCTACATGGTGGGAGCAAGAAGTTGCAAAATACTGCACTAACTTCTGAGGTATTTGCTGTCACTATCACATATGTCATTTCACAGCCCTCCTCTGGTGTGTTAGATGTTTTTGGTTTTGTCTCTATAATCTCTGGGCTTTTCAACTTATTTTTAGTGAATATTATTCCTAGAAGCATACTCATGTGTGTCAGTAAAATACAAGATAGTGTTAAGATCTAATTGGTTATAGATTCTGTTATTCAAGCAAAAGAAGGTTTTACCAACATATCCTTTCAAATGCCTTAGGTTTGTTTTGCACTCCTTTTAGCTCATAGCCTCAGAATAAAGAGGGAAAAGTGCTGGTAAATGTAGACTGATGAGATGAAATGTGTTCATTTCTTTCAGTTTTTTTTCCTTTTTCTTTTTCTTTCTTTTTTTTTCTGTACTGCGTGGCTCACAAACTGCTGTGTACTTGGCACTAAATCCACATGAGAAAGTAGAGTTATATTGTGAAATGGCAGCAGTTACTGCAGCATGGTTTCAGGACAAACTCACAGCTGTCAGCTTTTGGATCAGTGAAGTGTGGAGTTAGTGCAGGGAAAATGTTTAGCCTCAAGGGGGAGAAAGCCAGCTGCCATGTCCATTAGCACCCTTTGTTGACCATCCAAGAGCACTGACGGCATCCAAGGCAGCTTTGTCCCAGCTCTCTGCTGGAGGAAATAATTGGAAGATGCCCAGTATGTGGGCAGAGAGTGTCATGAGTGAAAAGAAGTGAGGTAAATGTATTTAGATTTTGACATATAGGTGGCCTGATTTTTGGGAATATCCTCAAGCAGGGATGTAAATTGTACCTGTTCTTTCAAAATGAAAGGGATTAATGAAATGCAAAAGGAAATAGAATGCTTAGCCCCTTTGTCTTGCATGGCTGGTGCAGGAAAAACAGGCCCCTCAAAAGGATCATCAATGGAATGTGCTAATATCTGAGCCAGCACTTTGAAAATCCTCAATTAATTTTGGGGCTGACAATACTGGGTGCTCAATCTGAGCACTCCAGCTGCACTTGAATTATCAGAGAGTATAGATGCTCAGGATCTCCTAAAATGAGATCCCAGCTGTTTCTGGTTGATAAGTCTAAAATTAGTAATCACTTTCGACAATTTTTCATTTAAATTAAAAATTAAGTGCTTTCATTCATTATTTGTATTACATCATAGCAGTCAGAAGCTCAGTCACAATTCAGAACCCTACATTATTCAGTATATACAGATAAAGAACAAGAGATTGTCCTGGCTCAAGGGATTTTGCAGTTTATGAAGGAAAACATAGTAGAAGTTCAGCGATACAGTGAGAAAGCGTCCATCAGTATTATCTCAACATATTCAACACTTATAAGCAGCATCAACTTGTTGCCCTGTTCATTCAGGAAAATAAAGAAATATGGCTAATGTGTAAGGGAAAATTCTTGAAGAGAGATTGAAGCGGCAGCTGTTGAGGACTACCCAACAAGTGACTTCAGATCCACTGAGAAGCTGCAGTTGGAATGGGAAGTTAATCTTACATCCGCAGTGGATGGATGTCTGTGTTAGCATTTCAACAAACTGCCATTCATTCTCATTCTTCTGAAACTGCTAATTATTTCTATTTAAGGTTGTTGTTCTTCTCGGGACTCCCATAAGCAGGTTAATTATTATTTCTGTATATAGTTATTGAATTGAATAATAGCATTTCACAAGGCAAAGCTGAGAAATTACTGATGGTGAACTTTTTGATGTCCAGATGAATGTCACCCATAGAAAATTCCTAACTTTAAGATTTGAGAAGGAATCTGAAGTACTAACTAGAAGAAAGTAGACTTGCAGCTGGGACAAAAACTCAGGAATGAGTATGTAGAGGAGTGTTTACATGTCTACTTAGAGCAAAAAGAGCAGTAGCATGGAAAGCATGAAGAATTTTGTAGAGTTGTTTACAGTTTGCTAGAATAAAGGAACAGTACAAAATCAAATGATAGTAAGCTTATGCACTCCCAATTTCTGTCAACATTTTCACTTTTTTATTCATTTTTATTATGAAATTGAGCCAAAATCCAGAATCTGATCATCATACTTGGATGGGAATAGGAAGCAGATGAGAATGTTAGCATTCAGATATATCCTAGCTGTCTGACTGCCTGTCGGCTGGTTGCTTTTCATAGTTTTAATCTCTTCCTCAAGTACATGGCATATTCTTGATCTGGCCACCAACATTTTACTGTCTTGGCATAAAGTGATAAGGAATTACTCCTCTGTCTAGGTGCAGGTGCAGTGAAGAATTATCCTGGCTGCTTATGGCTTTCTAATTCAAATGAGATAATCATAGAAGGTTGCATAAATCCACTGACAGCTGAGAGTGCTCTCTCAAAAATTTCCACACAAATGTCCTGCAAGAAATGCTCTCATATAGACTCCAAAAGAGAAGTTTTGAAATCTAGAAGTTTCCTGTAAAGCTTCATTTAAAGTATTATTTTTACTTCAGACTTTCCTATCTTCTGCAGGACCCTCTAGCCCTGAAAACCTTTCTTATCCTCCTACGCTCCATATTCAGCTTTTCCTTGATTACTGTTATTTTACCACTGTAAGAATTCAACTTCCAAAAATACATATGAAAGCTTTTATTTCTGTGCCATTCAGCAGAAAATAGCCACAGCATGGAGGCCACAGAAAATTGTGTATCTTGTTACCTTCCTACTTACATAAAACAGTAAGGAACGAAGGCCACCAAACCATTTCTGTCCACTTGTATGTGTACCTCCTTTGGAGGCTTGGTATTGAGCTTTCTGTCTCAGATAAACCCTTCCGTGTGATTTACAAAGACTGGTCATCTCCACATTCCACAAAAGTTCTCTCTAATTACTTACTCCAATCCAGAGTGAATGACTTTCATAATCACTTTCAGTGAAGATCTTGTCCTGGTTGAAAAAAAAAATAAAATTAAATCAACTATGTTTTTCTTTTCAATTCCTTGTTTTCATTATCACAATGGTCACAGTCATTTTATCCCCTAGTTTTCCTCTAGCTATCCTCTAGTTATCCTCTAAGGTTTTCAGGTCTTTGTTGGTTGTAAAGGATGGTGAACCTTTATATCATCTTAAGACATTTTTGGTAACAATCACCTATTTGATTCAGACAGTTCCCCAATATTTCAGGAGAGGAGGGACTAATCTTGGTTGCTTTTCATTCATAGACAAGGTGACAATGATATTAAACTGATAAAAGAGAAGGTTTCATAGTTGGGACTTTTTTTTTCTTTGTTCTGGAAGCAGTATTTCTAGAATTACATTCCTCTGGTCAAGGAATGGAAGTGTTGCAGCATCTTTCAGTAGGGCTGAAAGGAGACATGCTGCACTGTGATTCCCAGAGCATGCTGTTATTAACTCACAACCAGTGTTAACAACAGGATGATGTGTCCATAATTAGATATATATGATGTGTCCATAATTAGATATATGTAGGGAAAGTTATTTTCAGCTCAGTGACTGCATGGTTTCAGTTTGTGTACATTGTAATGGAATTAGATATATAAATGTTAACTGTGAGGATGCTGCTATTATAACAATTAAAAAGAGAATTAAATGACTTGCAAATGTTTCTTGCTCTTAATAGTTAAAAGTTTTTATAAAATAGTGAAGTTGTAAGTAGATATGTATATATATCAGCCATTTGCCTTGCCCTGGCAGCAAATATCTCTTCTGAACTTAGTAAAGTATCAACATTGTACAGCAATAAATGAAAGTGGTATTTTTCTCTATGAAGTTCCTTTTTTCAGCTGTTTGGTAAAACTTGGTGGAAGTTTACCCTCAAGTATCAATCATGAGTGTCACTGAAGCCCAATTTTAAGTGTACAGCTTGACTTTTGATGTTTACAGCTCTTGATATATGAAGAAATTGTGTCCTTTGTTCTTTTGAGTTGTACCATTTTGAAATTTTCAAAGTCATCTTCAGAATGTGTTAAGAAGCTCCACCTTGGTCCACAGCTGTGCTAGCAGCATTTCCAGAAAGCTACTAGCTCACTGCCTTCCTCTGGTTCAGCAGTGCTTCCCCCATCACCTTCCTGTTGGTCTGTGCTTCACAAATTAATGTAGATGCCACAGCAGTGCAGAAGATGTGAATGATGATATCTCTGTGCTCTGCTTTTATCCATTATTTGCTCATCGTTTTGATGGAGTTAGATATTTGAATCTATGTCAGAAAGGTCGCATAATCTGATTTCTAGATCTGGGCACAGAGATAAGTCTTTGTCTAATTGCTCCTGCATAAGCAGAATGACTTATTTTTATGAATGGCGTATTTTAGAAATCTGTTCAATATGGATTTAAAGACTTTTGGAAATTAGAGTGTACAACTTTACTTGGTAGTTCTTTTCAGTGATTAATTGATGTTAATGTAACACGTCATTGGATTAGAAAAAGAAAAAAAAGATTCTGACGTGACTGTAATAAGAAGATCCTTAGCTCCAGAAATGATAAAAATTTCATTGTGTTTTATTTTTATTTTTGTAAGATATCAATGGAGAGTTACTGATAAAATGAGCAGGAATTGGAATAGATCCTATTAGTTCAAGTATTTAAAAAATCATAAAGTATTTTAAACTATTTTGCTTACCATCAAAATAACATTAGAACAAGGTGGATGTAGATTCTTTTTTTGTTGTTGTTCTTATTTCTGTGTTAATGTTGTTTCATTTTCTGAACTCCTTAATAGGGAATAGTAGAAATAAGCAATATGTGTGATTTTTGTGTGTCTATGTATTACATTTTTCTAGATATGTTTTTAAGGCAAGAATGCATAGATACACAAATAGAAGACATACATTTAGGGAACTGCAATTTCAACAGATCTCACTCCTTGGAGATTTCAAAATATAAGTGGAATATTTCAAGTAATGATTAGGTTTTGAGCTAAGTCTTTGCACAGGATAAATTTCAGTGCCCGGAGATTTGGAACTCCATGTGGAGCTCCAATGTACATCTGAGAACGCTTAATAAATAAAAAATCTTTTGTGTGTCACTCATAATTTGAAATAAAAATCAGAGTGTAAGTGATTTTAACAGTTTAATACCTTACATTTTTGAAGCCTTCCTCACAGACTGTTAATTTTTCCTTTTGACTGAAAATATATAATGCATTCCCTCAATTCATAACTTGTGAGACCAAGCAATTTTGTTTATTTTCTTCATCTTCTCATCTTTTAATAATATTCTTGCAGCTGTAGAAATGACAGTAATATAATGGGCAAAACATTGTGGGGAAAGCATATAAAATTTCAAATGGTGATAGAAAACCCCCGAGGAAAAATATTTCCATCACAAAGTGTTCTCTTTTCTGGAGACCTTTGAAGTTTGTCACAGGACTCCACATTCAAAAATCTTCTTGCTTTGTTTCTTTTTTAAATTAATCATTTGAACATTTTTGGGGGCTTCAAATGTTTACTGGGTGATTATTAAGACACTGAAGTACTGAAGAAGACTCATGAGGCTACATATTCACCCTCATAGCCTTTTTATATTTTATTTTCACAAACTATCAATTGGAATTTTTAATTCAAACTATTCTCAAATGTTACAGCATTTTTTACACAGTATATTATCAAAGTATCAAGTCCTTTGATAAGGGTAATTAAACATGCCAAGTTTGTTTCCACAGCCCTAAGTCTGGAATTGCTCAGTCTTTCATTATGTTACTTCAGCTCTCTGTTTATTTACAGCATAGCTAATGGTGATGCTCCATCCACTTCTAAATGGTGTTGTATTTATCATCAGTGTTAATAATTGGGAGTTGGCTTTGAATATATAATAAATGAGTGGACATTACATGGTGCAATCACAGGGAAGTAAAGGTCACTTTTACACTGATTATTGATGAGTTAGCTGGATAGCACAGGTGCCCATTTTATAGGTGCCCTTTACTGGAGAGGATAGAAGAAGGATTAAAAAATGCAACCCTATTTTTCGGAAGGAAAAAAAAATCAGAGAGATGCAATATAATAAAAAATTAAAATGGAAGTGTGATATAGACTTTGTAGTTTTAATTTTGATTTTAATAAAGGATTTGCAAGGGTTTACAAACCCACTCCTGTTAGAAGGTGTCCTGACCTTCATCTCCTAACAGAAAGTTAAAATGGCTAGCCAGGGATACAGCATGCTTTCGTATGGTCTCTGCTGCTGAATAAGGAAACCTAACGCAAGTTGTGGCCTTCCTACAGAGAGCTCCATACCTAACATTAGCTAGGATCATCCACCCTGTTCCATAAGCTGGCACTGAATAAGGTGGTTAAGTTTTTTTTATTTTATTTCATTTTTCTAGCCACTAATGTTCTGTAACTGTCTTGGTTTTTCACAGTATACTGTTATTCTAAGGGGTCCTCCCATTTCTCCTATTTGACACACAGGCTGTGTGATAGTCCTCATGTTTGCACTCTGTTTGGGAATGATGGAACTCCCCGCAGTGGGGCCCTTGGTTTTGTTGTTGGAGTATATCCTAGCAGAAGTTTCCCTTCATCTAGCAAGGTCTTTTGTGTTTTAGATTTATGTAGAAGTTAACAGATGACAAGTATTTTACTCAAGGCAGTAGTCATAGATGAGGGATAAAGTTTAGACTTAATGTCTGTGTCGAGGAGTACATTAACGCTACTCAAAACTAGGAGCATGTGAAATAGCATACTACTGACATGAGCTGATTATGATAATGCCTTGGTACAAATTTTTGAAAATCAGATACTATAAAAAATATACCATTAACTTTATGTTAATAAAATATTTTGCTTGATGCCTTTTAAATTATTCATTTGAAGTAGTCTAAAAATATAGAAGATCTCTTATTATCATTCAATTTACATGATTACTTTAAGTTCACTTTTTTGGTTTAACATAAACAGAGTATAAAATTCCCATCAAGCTTTTGGATGTTTAAAATGTATCATTTTTATGCAAAAATTGAAGCCTGTTAGGATGTTAAGGTTGTCATTAGTATAAATATAACTTCAATTTCTGATTTGAAACTATTTTACACATAGAAATTACTGCGTTTGCTGATTTGACTCATTATTTCTGCTTTGATTATTCGTGTGCTCTTATGAAAAACAGTTTTAAAAAATAAACACTAAAAAGCTCTATAAATTTACTTAAGATATTATTATGAGCTTTTCTTTTAAGGAACACAGAAATCAAGGTAGCTGTGAAGGGAGATATTTGTCTTATCGCGTGAGAGAGTTGTCATTTTTTTTTTAAGTGAGCTGAAATTTATGTAAACAATGGCATCTATCCAAGTGTGAGCGAGTGCTCTCAGACTCTCCAAGCACTAAAAG
The DNA here is from genome assembly GCF_038088225.1 of Cyrtonyx montezumae. Lineage (NCBI taxonomy): Eukaryota > Metazoa > Chordata > Aves > Galliformes > Odontophoridae > Cyrtonyx > Cyrtonyx montezumae. Next base: position 5,173,742 of record NW_027071914.1, on the reverse strand, counting down.
TGAAGCAGAGAGCTTCCGTGATGGAAGTCCCCATCATCCAGAGCAGGGAGAGCAGGCAGCCTCGTGCATCGTGTGCCTTTGGATGAGACCTGGGGAATGCGACACCTGGTCCCCTTCTGGATCTGGATGTGCAGTCCAACATGTCTGTGCAGCTTCCCAACATCTGTGATCACTTCTGCTTGTCATGTTTGCTTCCCAGAAGTAGTGACAACTTTTAGGACCTCAGATTATTTTTTGTTAGCATTCTCTGTTGTTTCTCTGTAAAATTGCAGCTTCTTTGTCTGCTCAGGCAATTTTAACCTTGCAGGCACATTTTCAGTCTGATTCAGCTTTCTAGGTGAGCACTTGCTCCCTGTAATACCACATTTTCCCCTGATTCCCCAGCTCAATGCCACATTTAAGCACATCCCTGAAGGGAGCCAGCCAGAGGCAGCAAGCCATTCCTGAGAGCAAAGGTACACAGTGGCATGTGAACCCCATGGGGTGGAAAATAAGGGATGGCTGCACAAGTAGACTCTCAGCACTTAACTAGGCTTCATGGCAAAGAAGGGAATTTTATTCAGGACTTCCTACACAGAGCTGTGTACACAAAGGATTGCAAGACTGGGGAGATAAACCTTGGCAACTGGAATAAGGCCACAAAATGAATAAGCCAGCTTTTCAGTTGTTCACTAGGGATGCAGCCTGAAATCAAGTCAGCCCTGGATTGCCATCAGCTAACATATGCAGGGGATTCTCACAGCTGCTGTGCTCAAGCCTTGTTTATTGTTGGAGGTCACAGAAAATAGATGGTTTCATTTCTTATTTCTAAGAGTCATCTCCATTTTCTGAGCTATAGACTTAATCCACAGCAAAGCCACTCTGCCTGCAAGACACTAGACAGTGTTATTTCCCTCTGATTATCACTTTTCCCCCAAATGGTTGTTTAATCTCCATATCTAGGTTAATTTGAAATAGCAACAGAGAGCACACAGATTTCCAAGAATGAAGGAGTGCATTTTACTGCTCTGCTAAAAAATGAGCCTAACAAAGGCATTTGAATGTGGGACTTGCTGTTGAAATGTACTTTCTGTGGTCAATACTGTTTGACCAAGTGCATACTGTCTTAACCTGCCTTCCTAGACTTACTGTGAAAACTAAGGAAAGGGAATGTGATAGCAGCAATGCAGGTGGTCATAGAGTCTAAATTTGGGAATTCAGTTGATGTTCCAAAGATAGGCATCTTATGTCATTGCCTATATGTATGCTCAGGGACAGGAGAGGAAGGTAATTACTGAGGCAGCAATTCAGAGATGTCTAAGTCAAGTAGTCTCTAAATTAAGTCTCTTTCACCCTTTTTATTGCTTTACAGAGGACAAAATGTTTAATGTAGGTGTTTCTATTGATTATAAGACTAGGTAGTGTAAATGATCCCCCTCTTTTTGCAGTTTACCTATGAAGCAATAAAAAATATTTTGAGTCTTCTGACTGATGTCTCTAAGAGTTTTGTTAGTGAAACAGAGTGAAAGTATTTTGTTAGACTAAAAGTTCATTCCATGAAAATATGTAAATCCCAAAGATTTCATGAACACAGATGCTGTAATGCAATAATCCATGTTGTTAAAGTTGTTGTTACCTTCAGGAGCTTGCAGAGTCCAGAACAAAGCAATTTGGCATTTCAGATGATCCTTTGTATTTTGTGTGTAATTATGTAATCATTTATATTTAGTTTAATTTGTTAAATGGCTGCTGGCTTCGTTGACAGCCCAGGCCTCAAAGGTGTAAGCTGCTACAGCGTAGCTTCATTTGTAACTGTGCGGTTCTGCATAGAAAGATTTTCCCCTATTTGTAAATCAAGAAACTTGAATAAGGGAACTTTTCAAATCGTGTAGGCATCCAGGTATGGAACTGTCAGTCACATGCTTCATAGATGTGTTTTTTGGCTTCCCAGATTATGTAGTACAAACTACAGAAAGTAAAAGTCTCCACAGTCATCTTAGCAAACAAATGTATCGTGTTCTATACAAATATGATTAAAACTTCTTATTTGATTTCATTTTTAAAGATCTAAGATAAGCAAAAGATGGGCAATTTTAACAGATTTGATGAGGTATGGCAGTTGATCACTGTTCACGAGTTTGCCATTTGACATGATTGTTCTTTTGATTTTCTGGAGATCTGGCCAGATAATAAAGACAGAAAACACATAGCCTAGAACCTATCTCAGGTAGTAATTTTTGTGGAGAGTTTAGAAAGAAGTTTGTGTAAAGTACGAGGTTCTGATGTGATTAAGTCTTTTGGGTACTTCTTGCATCTTGAAACTGCTTTTCATGTCAGTAGCATGCAATGTGTGGTTTCAGGGCATGTCAGACACACAGGTGATGTGTCAGGATGGCCATCAGTTCAGCACTGTAAACAAAGTAGATTTTTTAAACTGCCTTATCTATCTATCTATCTATCTATCTATCTATCTATCTATCTATCTATCTATCTATCTATCTATCCTTTTTAAAAATGGTGATATCGGGGAAAAGAGCCTCAATTACTCAATCGTTTAGATGGACTGATTTTTCTTGTAATGAAATTCATTGTGAAGCTACTGGATGCTCACATAATTGAAGAAATCACTCGGAATGTGACTGTGCTACTTGCAGCCATAGCATTGTATCCTTTCAACTTAGAGGTGATTGATTAATAGATGTGTAACAGACATTCGTTGAAAAGCTGAAGAGAAGTTCTATGACGTTCCAGGCATACACCAGTATAGCTATCCTTTCTTGCTAGGTAACATCCATCCCATTAAAACTTCAGAAGGCGATAGGGAGTATAACTCTTTTGTCTGCTAAGTACATTTCTGCTCTTCATTTCCAAATGTCAGGAATGGGTGCTACCAGGACCTCCTGGGTAGCATTTGTTACTCAACTGACTGAGGTGAGAATTTGCCCAAGTTACTTAACTTTTCTGGAGGCCTGATTATGATGGATCTTCAAAGTTTCCAGAGCGGATGCAGCTTGGGGAGTCAGAAATGCTATGCATGGTCAAGCGTAAACCTGTCCCCTCTCAGAACAGCTGGGATGGAGTGCTTTCTGGACTCCCTCCATGCAAAAAAAAACAGGAAAACTTAGGTGTGTTTCACTGTTCTGAGTCTTAAATGCTCATTATTCCGTGATATCAGTATTGGCCTGAAGGGAACTGAAGTAAATATATGTTGATACCATTAAAAAAAAATCTTCAGCAAAGGAATGTTGTATTTATTTCCTCATTTCATTATCATCTTTCATTGTATGAATTTCTTAGCTGGAAGAAAAAAAACCACTGCATTTGGCATTTGTGCATTTATTGCATTGCCTCCTACAACACATAACTGTACTAGCTGGAGACAAAGCAGGACATTATGCAGGTAAAGTTTTTATTTTGTGCATCAGTTTCCAGTTTCAGGTGTTTTGTTTGGTTAGTTTTCTATTTAGTTTTTGCTTCTTTGTTACTTTATTCTCCTTTTCTCTTGGTCAGCTGTCATAGGACTCACATGCTAAGCCGTGAAATATTCTGCTTTGTTTTTGCAGTAGCATTTGTCTCTCTGGGAAGAATCTGAGTTTGTTTTATTGGCAACTATGAAATCACCACTGGGTCTGTCATGTGGTTACGCTGCAGATGGTTTGCATGAGTTGTTTTTTCGACCGCATGAAATATCCCTTTGCACTCCTCTGTGATTCGAAGGAATATATGCACTATTGGTCACATGAAAACAAAATCATGTTTTACCTGTCTGTGTCATTAATCCTCGCTAGCTATAGGTTCAGTTTGATGGTACAGCTGCTTCTTCAGGTGACGGAGGGAAGGTGTACCTGTGGGATGCAATAGTAAGCTGTAACGAACCTTTCACAGGCATCATACAGCCCGGTTTAACCTCAGGAGATATCGTTGCTCATAGTCAGGGGTGGATTGCAAAGAAAATCCTCACATATATCAAGTGTTGTACCAAAAGGGAAACTTCTTTCACTGAATGGATGACCGGTGCTAGAAGTTCCAGGTAAACGTATCAAACATGTTTCCCATCTGCAGTAATTTTTAAACAATATATTTCCTGTTGCAGAAGAGAAATATGTTCAACTAGGGGCTTTGGCGGTCACGCTACTTTTTCTCTGTAGTGTAACACTTTTTATATGAAGTTGCTCTTGATTTGAAAGCCACAGGCAGTGCTGCAGCTTGTTGCTGATGGCTCATCCCTCTTCTAGTTTCCCAGGCACAGTTTATGCATATGCATATACAAACTCTTGTTATGTCCTAGGTATTTTAAATGTCAAAAAACTTTTGTTAATCTGTACAACAGAAGAACCTTGTAGCACTTCTTGTAGCACATCGTGGTTCAAAAAGAGATTACAGATCAGACAAAATTACAGTAATATTTTACAAAGAAAATACTAAATACATTGAGGAAATGCTGTTACTCTGTGAATTTAAGACTCGTGAAAGGTGTTCACTTACTGAGTCTGAAGTTTTCTACTTAATTATTGTTATCCAGAGACATCAGAACACTGTGGCCAAAGATGGCAAATCACTTTTTCCACAAATTTATTCTCCATTTATGTACTTAAGGAAATGGACTGACTTTCAAATACTCTCATTAAGTAAGTTATTGATTGCCTTCAAACGTCTGGATAGAAATATGAGGAGGGGAACTCTTGATGGGTGGATCTCCCTTTAACTCTCTTCTCAAATTTAAAAAACAAACAAACAAAAAAAACACCACCACCAACAACAAAAAAAACCAAAACAAAATATACATTTTTATTATTCACATAGTTGTTATTTAGTTAGTTCAAGGATCTTTGAATGAATATATTTTCTACTATGTTTAAAAAGCTGAATATTTCAGATTTCAGAGATGGACATGGTATAGATTACTGAAACAGGATGTTTAAATTTGACATTGCCTGCAAGGATAGTGCAAATGGAACAGAAGGCAGCCCCTGGGCAAATGAGATACAGAAAATGCAAATGAACCCGAGGTGGACAGGACATTGTTTTGTCAGTGTTAATTTGTGGAGCAGATACAGAAGTTTAGTACCAGAGTTATTTCCATGACAGAGAAGCAGATTTGGATTGAAAATAGAAAAGCAATGTAGTTGTAATAGCTGGCTTTCCTGCCTTTAAAAAGGTGGCTTTCATCCTGTTGCACAGCGTTCAAAGTGAAATGTTTGCTGGCAAATTTTGATGCAAGACCCAGCTTGTTTCAGCACCAGGTATCAGCTGTCTGTAGCTGAAGGCAGAGAAGACAGAGGTCAGTTCTGAGAGCTCTGTGATGTTCCAGAGAGAGGATGTGAAACCTTATGCTGTAACAAATTACAAGATATAAATGTTGCATCTTCATTATTTCCTCCTTCTCCACTTGATAGACAAAGTTGCATAGCTGCAGCAGTGGCTTGCCAAGTGCACTGCCAACTGCTCACTGCTACGTGGCCTTGGGACTGGAGCACAGTCACACAGCAGTGGTCTGATGCTTCACAGCTGGAACTTTTGCCCTTGGCAGCTTTATGTTATTTGTGTGGGAATTGCTCAGCTCTGACATTAATAGCCTGATTGTCGCTCGCCCTGCTCAGATCCTTCTCTGATCTATTGATCCGTGCTTTGTTTTATATCAACAAAGTGTTCCACATTCATTTATAAATCCTTCTAAATTAGCAGAAGTCACCACCACAATACATTGATATAAATTGGACATTTACAAATCGCTGAAATGCCATGATATCAGTAGGGAAAATCGTGACCCAACTCTAATCTTGGAAGCATTCATCTGAAAGAAACACCTTGCAAACAAACTTAGAATGTGGGCTCAGTCTGATTTTGTTTTTTCATTTCATCAGCAGGATTGGAAAAGTAGCCAGATTTGGCTGAGAGGTGTCTTGTGCAGATCTGAAGGGTGCAGTTCCTTGATTTATCTCAGTCTTCTGGGTATGAAACTATTGCATGTTAGCTGCATTGGGCTCATAGGAGTCTCTGGTGCTATATCACCACTAAGCTCAGAGTGGGTAGATCTGTTTCTGTACTTCCATCTTCAGCACTAGATAGAAATTCAGAAAAGCAGATCCTGTAGAAATCAAAGCAGAAGCTTGTATTTATAAAATAGTTGTGCTATTAAATATAGCAGTAAATCCCAGATCAGACTCTAGAGAACTGATCAGTATTTGCTTGCTTTAATCATGTCAAATGCAGACTAAATTGACAGTGACTAAAATTTGCTTATTTAAGCACTTGGAAACTTTAGTGGCAATATTAAATAAGTTTAGGAGCTATAGCCTTTGTCTCAGTTGATATATGTCTGTATTACTAACCATTATGGCAGTTATATTTCTTCATATTTACAAAGGCCAGAACCACACTCAACAATGAGAATGATTTCTATTCTAACTCACACATTTCCTATTCTCATTTTAAGAAAACAGGGGAAGTGAGATTTTGCACTCGTAAAAGACAGTGCTGATGGGACTTAGAATATCTGTGCTGATCACAGTATTAACGTACTGTGCAAACCACAGAAAAATATCTTGCCAAAAACTTAACTATCAAAGGGGGATTTGCTTTTACAAAGTTTCAGACCTGAGACACTAGTAATCACTTAGAGAAAGGAACGAAAGGGAACAAAGGAGGAGATCCTGTTGGAAAGTTTACTTGGATTTCTTCAAATGACATGGAAGAATAAAAACAGTAGGAGAAAAAAGAAGTTTTACAGGAACTGTTTACTTATTAACCAAGGCACATAGCCTGACTCCTGTACTCTGGAAATGGATCAGACATGCTGGCAAAAGATCAAGGATCATATAGAAACTTAATATGATTTGCCATTTTTAAATGGGATTCTTTCTTATAACTATAGAGAGGTACTCATTGATTGCTGCCATAAAGGGAAGGAACTGCCACTCCCCATGAAGCACAAATTAACGGTGCTATGCAGAAAATCCTGGAATTCATGTTGGAAGCTGACAAGTAAGATTAACAAAAAAGCATTACTGCATGAATAAGAACTTCTTATTGCTCTTTAAGTAACACTTTTAGAGCAATTTGGAACTGAGCTAGTGTGCTGACAAATGTTTGCTGGAAATAGAATTGTTAAGGTTTTGTTTGTTTTTTTAAACACATCTGAATTTTAAGAAGAGAATGCATATAGGAAGAGAAGAATAATTCAAGAATTTATATACGAAAAAAAAGGAAAAAGAAAATAGGAAACAAGTGCAAAAGAGAGAAGAAGTCATGAGTATTCGATTGAAAATGATCTTGTCTTAAGCATTTACCATTTCTCCTAGGAACTTACCATTATTTCCAGCTGGTGCTTTTATTAAAGGCTCTACAAAATGCAAAACATTTCAAAAACTTGTAATGTGTTTTCCCACTGTTTATTCCTCCTAATTTAGTTGTTCAGTCATAAACATAAAAAGATGCATAAAATTTCCTCATGCTCTAGATATAGGCAAAAATTGGTGATTGGAAGAATTTTAATAGAATTTCTATCGTCTGCTCACATTTCTGGAGGATCAATAAAACTAAGGAGATAAAAGGATTCAGTGGCTATTAAAAGTGGTAATAAAAAGATTTTTGTTATTCTCTGTGACTTCTTCAGTAACCGTCAGCGTCAGGAACATTTTTATTTTTCTGAAACCATTATATCCACAATCAGAAGTTAATGCTGTACAAGTAAGGATTATGCAGTTGGAAGATTAGACTAAACACAAAAGTAGGCATTGAAGACATGTCACAACAAATGCCATTGTATCTTCCAAGGTCAAGTTCAAGATGAACTTGGCATGGTGCCCCTTGGTATGGGGCACACTTGGGGACCCCAGATGTCTGTATTCTATAATATCACAAACCTTTTCTTTGCAAGGTTGTCATGTCATGTCTCATGAATGAAATAGATGGATATCACACGTGATGGATGTTATCCATCCTTTAGGATAATCCATTTTAAACTGCTACCTCTGTTGTCTCAGATACTTGCAAGTTAGGGGTAATAATATTATGTCTGCAGTTAATTCTGTTGTCATTGAGATAGATGCTTTTCTTGAATGCTAAGTATTTTAGAAGTTATTTTTTTGTCATTTTGGAGTCATTTTGGTCTCTCCCATGCTGGATAAGGAAGGCATTTTATAAGTAACAGAAGAAATAATTGTCATTTAAATATACTCACAAAGCTATTTGAATTTATTTATTTTTTACCTCCAGATAGTTCCTCAGCAATTGATGCTGAAGTTAAATTGTGTGTCATAGAATCATATGTGATCATCCTTTTTCCAGAGAAGATTCTCATTCTTCTAAAAAGAACATGTATTAATTTTTAAAGTCATATTTACAAGTAACCTACATAAGACCTGCTGATGTCTTGAATTTTGATAAAGCATCCTCTTATGAATTACAGATTTATAAGATGTCTCAGTAATTGTAGCTCGGGTATTTGAATGCATCATGGCTGCTCCTGGTACAATGTATTTTCCATTATAAATAAGATGCTGCTTATAAGGCCTGTCTCCCAGGTCACTGAATTTCAACATCAGTGACTGCAGTAAACAACATAATGCCTCCATTTAAAAGACATTCTGTTTGGAAACAAAACAGATGATACAAGGCTGGCTTATTCTTCATCCATTCCTAATGTACTTTAATATTTTAATTTCCTGAAATTATTGTATTGCACAAAATTCCTATTTGTTGGTGGAAGCAGTGAGCAGAAGTCTATACTTGAATACATAACTGAATATATATATAATCCTTGAACAGAAACCCTCAGTGAGTGTAATAGCAAAAAATGACTTGTGCTGTTACAGTTCATAAAGCCTCAATCTTCTAATGTGGAAACCTTAACCATGAGCTTAGTACAACTGGGATCTAAAGTATTTAACATTACCAATCCTTTAAATGCAGTTTAAAGTAGTATCTTTAACTGTTTTATAACCTGTACCAGAATTGAATAGCCCAACTTAAATACATTCATTTTCTGCTTAGTATTTCACTCCATATATTTGAATGTATTTTTATCCATAGTATATAAACTGTCATTTACATTTTCTTTTAAGTGTTCAGTGCTCTTTGAGACTTGTTCTGAAGTGTGTTGAGGAACATTATATGATCACAGTTACTTACATTGCATATTGTCATCTCCTTGCACGCAAGTTAATTTGCAAGAGTACTCTAACTGATAATAGTATTGTTTAAAACAGATCTCTGTGTGCTGTGTATGTGTCATGAAAAAAATATTAATTCCGGTTCTTAGATTGCTGAATGTGTAACTCTTCTGACATGGATGGCCCAATTTTTCACATGCAGTGATTCATCAGAAATCTTATGAAACCATTTAGTTCATCTGTGAAATGTCACAAATGAGTTTTTATATTGTAAAGAGTACTGATCCAAATCAGAATCCCAGATGTTTATCTTTAATAAAAAGACACTTTTAAAAATTCAGGTTATTAAAGTATTTTAGGGCTTGGGGATGTGAGCTTGATTGTCTTTATGTGAGCAAGCGAAGCTAGTCACTACCTCCATGCTTACTTTCCAGGCTCAGTTTCTTAAGATGAAGTTCCTCTTTTAAGACCATTCATCTCATAAAATAATAACATTAAAAAAAAAAAAGAAAAAAAATGAACAGGAAAGAAGGAAATCAGTGAGATACACAGTTATTATTATGTGACAGGTAGTAAGAAAGGATCAAATTACTATGAGCTCCAGAATTTTTATTAGATCTACTAATGTCTTCTCTATTTAACTATATATAAAATAAACAAAACATCAAATTTAATATATACATATACTTGGCGATCTGATAAAAACTTTAGATGTTACACCATTTTTCACACATTCTTCTCCCTTTTGTAATTATAGTGACATTCTTCATTGTGAGAGAAACACAATAGGAACTCTCATATTAAAAAAAAAATCAAATTCATAGAACAATTATTCACTGCAGTTGCCTGTAATCATACAGAATCTTTTTTCTTTGTGTGTGGATACTTTCTTATAAGTACATTAATGAAGAATAAATCTAAACAAGATAAGAAGAGAAAATTGGAAGCCGTCTCAGTAGTTTTGTTCCCCACAGCAGGAATTATAAAATAATTTTGTTTATTTTTCCAGTTCTTTGCTGTTGCCCAGCCAACACCTGAGGGATCACAAACAAACCTGGGAGTAAGTAATTAAAATTCAAAGCTTCAACATTCAGATACTTTTACACTTTCTTTTGCTTCCAACTAACAAGAAATTTTCCAGACAGGCTTTTAATTAACAGGTGAGTTTAATTGATATGTGAGTTTGTTGTAAATGGAAAGGATATCAGTGAGAAGTAAGGGAGGAGTTTTTCCTGCTCATGTTTGAAGACCATTACCTTATTTGCACATTGATGTTTCTGTTAAATCCATTTTCTTTAATGAAAATATAAAGTGGAAATTTCTAAATTTTGAATAGAGCAGAGAAAAAGTTTACCAGAATGATGACTAACTTTCACAGCATCTCCTAATGTAAACCTCCACGTTGGATATGCCTGAGAGGTTAACCTGCTGTGTCTATTAAGAAGTACGAGTGATGGAAATTGATAACACATAAGCAATCTGTTGTGTTTAGCTAAGCTATATATGATTTTATAAAGTTGAAACTAATTTAACCTAACTTTACCATCTAAAATACAAATGTCAGGTCACAGTTAGCCTCAAGGACTCATATTTCAAGGAACATGGAGACATAAGAGTTGCCAAACCTACCTTAATGCTGAAAAGAGTCACCTTCTGCATGTAGAGAAATGCCTGTCTCTCAAATGCGTATATTTGGACAAAATGGATTCCCTAATGTTTAACACAAACCTTGTGCTCTGCAGTTTAGGACTTCTGGTCCTCAACTGGTTGTTGTTTTGCCTACCAAGGCTTTGGAATTGCAAGAGTGGCTACAGTTTCTGGGGGCTTTTTAAACGGTGGATTTTTGAAGGAGACCAACATACTGTGAAATCAGATAATGTGCTTTTTGTTTTCAAGCTTAGTATTTTAAAATCCTAAGCCATGCTGCACTCTGAAGGTGTTTTAGCGTTTAAAGAAAAAGCTAGCCAAAGAGTTTCTTGTGTGGGCAGTAGTAGGACATCTCTCACATTTGATAATGTGAAGATTCCTTTTCTTCCTTGTCATTACTTCTCAAGCACGTGAGTCTGGTGTGAAAATACTAATACAGGGTAGTTAATGTGTTCTTTACACAATGACTCGACTGAGCTCCATATTTTCATCTTATTGCTCCTCTTTTGAAGTATTTGTTGCCATATTCATTTCACTCAGCATGCACATAAGTATGTAAGCAAGTGATCTCTACATTAAGCAACAGTGGGCATTTCATACAAGACTGACTTATAGCTAAATTGTGCAGTATCCTACAGGAAAATTTATATACTTCATTCATATGAAGACAGTCTAGCTATTCTCTGATATTTTTTCATCTGTCTCTGTGAAGTATAATCTTTCAAGGAAGAAAAATGTAGAGATTATTATTTAAAAAAAAAAAATCCCCCCAAAACCTAAAAAACTATTTTGCCTTTCAATAAGATATATTTTTCATAATAAAAATTAAAATAATTCCATCCCCTGAGAGCATTTTTAGGATTTCCCACCCTATGAGCATTCCACTGTAAGTAGAACTAAGGGTATGGTATATTATAACATTTATGCATTTACAAAGAAAAATCAGACAGTTTTCTCCTGGAGATAATACCAGATACAGTTTAGGAAGAATGCCAAGCTATCTTTCCAAGGACACGGGTGTCCAGTACAAAATTCGTCCCCTCTTTCTACAATGGAACCGGAAATTATTAATCGCCTTTCCCCTGGGCTTTGTTCTGTGGCAGAAACAAAATAATGTTTTTCTCTTTGTTTGTTAATCAGTAGAGAGCAGTATCTCGTATGCAGCACGCCTAAGCTCTCCTATATCACATTATTCAGGTTGTGTAATAGTTTTTGTGTACCATAGCTTCCCTGTTTATGTTTGAAAGTGAGGTGGGTGTTTCTTCTACGGTTTGTTTTTTTCTTGGTTTGTGGTGGTTATATTTTTTTTCCAAATGTGCAGTTGTGTCTGTTGATTATTGGAGTAGGCAAAGACAAGAATGATATCAATAGTGTGAATGTCTCCTCTTGCCTGCTGGTCTTGACTTTGTTACCTTACTGTCATGACAGTATTATAAAAGGGAAAGATCTGGCTATAGAAGTTCTCCAGTTCCTAGTGGCTAAAACAACTCCCATCTTTTTTTATTTGCTACATGCCATTGAATTGCTACATGTATTTATTACATGCCAAGCAACTCACTCTGTTATAATTTGGAGGAAAACGGTGTACTAGGCACACCAGTGGCAGAATGTCACCAAGCTTCTGGGAGGCTGATCTAAGTCTCTCTTTGGGACTGATCCAAGGATCAGAGAGTAAAGGCTTAAAGCCACCTTTAACTTCCCAGGAGCTGAATTGGGCATCATAATACTAACCCAAAGAGCTGGCTCAAAGCTTTATGAAATTGTAGAATATGTGAAAGCAAGCTGTGAAGACTTAATCCAGATAATATCACAGTGGTATAACGATGGACTGGGGCAGCAACTGGGAGATTTGGCAGGGAATATGTCTGCAAAATGGCCAACATTTCCTTCTGCAGAGTTGTTATTTCATTGTTAAAATAAAAAGATAGGCAGTTAAAAACAAATATTTTCAAAGTATTTCACCAAATACTGAACAATGAGCACTGCTGTACACTGAGAAACAAATTAATGAATCAAACATTGCAGTACTATCCACAGGGGCTCGTTTAAAAGCAAATGCATGACAGAGCTGGAAACCAGCTTAAATGCAAATGAGCCGATGTGATGAAATCTGTAATGTTTGATTCATTAATTTGTCTCTCATCATACAGCAGTGATCATTGTTTAGCATGTACAGCTAATGAAAAACCCTAAGAAACGGGGATTTCTAACTTTCTAGAAGAGCTTTACTTGAACAGATAAGTTGTCATGTAGTGTTTTATGATCACGTCCGATCCTTGCAGCATCTGTAGCAATTTGTTAAAAAAAAAAAAAGTAATATTTAATATATATTCTATTTTTCTTGTTATGCAGGCTAGCAGATGGAAAGAAGGAGAGCCAGCATCATATGATCTGCTAGCTTTCCAAGGGCCACCAGCAGCTAATATGTTATAGTTAAAAGGAGAAAAACACTTGAAAAAATAAAATCTTGGCAATGTGCTGAAATAGAAGTGTGTTGCCCTGGCCATCATTAGACTCAGTAACTTTCCAGATTTTAGTCCACTGTGTAAGCAAAGGGTGAGATGTAGGGGATCAACTTTATTGTTTTCCTCCTATAGAAGATAAGCTATTAAATGTCAATTTTGAAAGACATTCTGGAAGTGTATATTAAATCTTGTGCACCTTATCTCAGCCTATCATTGTTGTTCTGTTCGCAGTCATTGCTCACATGACTGTAACATTTGAGAAAATAGGACAGAAAAGGATTATCAGGTTAAATGGCTGCTATAAAACATACCATAAAATCTTGCAATTTGGGCTACAATAATGAAGAAAATTTTACCTGAGTCAGTCTCAGCATTTATAGCTACAAGTAAAAGATTGTGTATAGTCTTGTTTGTTTGGTTTTTGTTGTTTTTTTTTTTTGTTTGTTTGTTTGTTTGTTTTTTTAATTAAAATTCATCAATACCATGGCTTTGATTAGTAAGAGTCATTTTTGAGAGATGATGGTAGTAGCCACATAGCGTACTGGGAAACCAGAAAAACAGAAGTCCTTTGTAGCTGATCATCAACACATAATACGGAATTGGCTCAATTAGAATTCACATTTTTTAAATTCTTGTTCCAAATCCAAACACCACACACTGGGAAAATCTGTCTCTTTATTTCCATTCTGTATCTACACTGAGATGACATTTAGGGACATTGAGCACTAAGTACCTTGCAGGTACCTCTAGGTATTGAAATGTTCAATTAACCACAAAGCTTGTACGCTCTTGATTCAAATATATAATTTTTTATCATGTAAACTGATTCATTTACTGATTTCTTAGGCAGTTGTTTTGGGTTTTTTTTGTTTGTTTTTTTAAGAACTAATAATTTGCTCTTGGCTTTTTTGAGATTACAAGCAATGTTATATTAAGTATTGTTTTCTATAATACAGCTAGCTCTTGAAGTTGATTAAAAAAAATTGTAACATCATTTGTAATTGCATATTAAGGATCTTTTCCCATGGTTATATCTCTCTCTCAGTTCAAATCTTATCAAGTCTTGTCCTGTTATAAACATAATTCTTTTTCTCATACCATACTATACACTGAACAGAAGTACTACAAACTTTTCCAAGGTGTACCAAGATCTGAATCTGCTGCTGAATCTGCTGTTCCTAGATGGGCACCTAAGGATTCTTACATATGGAGTAGACTGTGAGGAGAAAATTTTGGAAAACTAACTAAATTTATCCACAAAGATAATAGAAAGTGAATTCCTTGGAAATTTCCAATCTGTTTTCATTTATCATTGAACATGCATTATACTATGACAATTTACTTTAATCTCTTTTTCCATCCTCTGTTTGTTAGCCACTTTCCCAGCACATTAGACTCCTTTTCAGCCTAGCATCTTGTCTTACTGTAGATTAATGTTACGTGTCTTCTCTGAGTTCAAGGTATTTTAAATTTTTTGAGGAGAAAAACAGAATTTTTTAGTCTGTTAATAGCTAGTTCTGTTCTGCTAAAGCCAGTGGCAAAAAACCTTTTTGAGTCAATGATTCAGAACCAACTCTGAAGAATGCTGCAGTGTGTTTTGCATAAAGCCTTAATGTTACCTGCCTGTTTTGCTTTTATCCAGTTAAAAAACATTTCTTATGGATGTTTCTGAAGTTAGCAAACCATTATTTCTTGTAACATCATCATTTTCTACCATCACATGGGTATGATATTTAATTACCTATTCTGTGACCCTTTTTTGAATGAAATTTTCTCCAATTCTCTGTGATTGGAAATACAGAATAAAGTGGACTTTCCACCCAGGGTGCAGGCATTTGTGTGCTTTCTTTCTGGAAAAGCAGTTGTGCATTCTGTGGTTGGGCATATGAGCAGCATGATAAGGAGCTGAGCAAGGTAGCTGTTGTGCCTTCCAGCCAAGTAGTAAACTACAGGTGTTGTTAGAGATATACAATGGGATGAAGGATAGCAGGTTGAAGAGGCAGGCTTAGAAGAACTACAGAGCTGTCTGAAGGCGTCTGGCTGCTGTGGTGCTGTTGTATTCATTCTCTTTAATTGCTAAGCTGGCTCCAACGTCATGCCACCCAAGGGTTAAAGTGGTAGCACAAGGGGCATACAGTAAGTTGTTCTTATACTTAGTATTATTTTCTGGTCTCTCTTTTTTTTATTATTTTTTTTATTATTATTATTTTTGGTAGTATTTGTGCCTATTAGATCTTTTCTTTGAAGTCCTACCTAGTGTGCTGTTTTCAGAAACAATTTCTGCTTATCTCAAGATTCACAGCTTTGTTGTGGCTCTTATGTTGATGAAGCATTTTCTCATGGTTATGTTTATTTCCATTCACAAACCATTGTGGGTCTGTTGCTTTACTTCTGAATGTTCCATTTCTTAGCAACCTCTTTTCACCATCTCTTTTAGCATGTCCAATCCTTTACATCAGTCTTTTGGATGGTTTAATTCCTCAATTCTTCAACTGATGATATCAGACCTGTTTGTGTTACTAGGAACAGCCAAAGAATTATAACTTGTGCGTGCCGTTCCGCTTCATGCACATGTTTATTAGTAAGCTGGTAATGTTGTAAGAAGTTGCTCTAGCCATTGCCTGATAGAGTGTACAAAAATTACAGTATAGTAATTCAAAAATGCGTTATCTCAAAATAAGGTTTTGTGTATGAACTTGTACTCTATTCAAGTAACAGCAGGTGGTTTTAACTAGTTAAAGAAAACTTAAAAACTTTCAAAAACTTAACTTTTTTTGGGTTATTTTCAGATATGACAGGAATTTTACAAATCAAAAAGTGTTACTTCTAAACAGTGAAACTGAATATTTTACAAGCCACAAGAGCATTTGTTTTAGCGTTTTCCATTCAGCAACAAAATGTATGCTTTGCTCTTTATTCACATTCTATTTCAATGTTATGTAAAGATTTCAAAAGTGACAGTCATTTGCCCCTAGCCCACAGTCTGTTTCCAGGAAGAATTTTGATTTTTCCCTTAAGTGTTCATTTTATGAAATTACTTTGTAGCTTAAACATTAGCATGAGGAAACAAAGAAACTGGAGATAACAGAGGAGATTTAAGACTAATTAAAAAGTTGTACCTGCTTAAAACTGTTTCCAGGGTCACTGATCACTTTATTTAAGTTCTCAGAAGTGCAAGCATTGGCATGATTTGAAGGCTCAGATTGTCTCAACAGTTCCCTGGCTGCTAAACCAAACTGTGGATGTCAGACAGAGGAGTGCAGGGCAGAGCTTTCTGAGCTAATAGAACGTTGCTGGTGAGCGTGAGACAGAGCCACTGTGTTCCAAATCTGATGGAAAAGAGATTCAGTAAGCTAATATTGTTGCACAAAGGCTCAAATGGTGGAGCAGTCAATGAGTTTTATTCTTATTGACCTTTTTAAGGATTTTGTACTACTCAGAATGAGAAATCTACGACAGAAGGGCTCACCAAGTAGTTTGCTTAGAGTCTAAATAAAAGTGGAACAATCTATAATTAAAAAAAAAAGATCTTTTTAATTGGAGTTGGGCTTTAAAAAAAGATAATGAGTAACATCTAAACAACACTGTGAAAATCAGCTATCACAGCTTTTTCTCCCTACCCATAAATATTCCTTAACATACTGAAAAAAGATCCTCGCGCTGAGGATGGCCCAGCGCTGAGGCACGGTTTCCAGGGAAGTTTTGGAGTCTCCAATTTTGAGATTTTTACATCTTGGGTAATTCCTGTGATGAGCTCAGGGTTGGGATGGCTGACCTCCTGAGGTCCTGTGGAACCTGAGTTGTTCTCTCCTTCCCGCATTGGAAACACCAAACATTTACTGTGCTGCCTTTTCAGAAGATTACTATTCAGAAATAATAATGCTGATCAACTCCCAGTTAGCTCCTTTCTCTGAATTAATTTTAAACCATCTCTGAAAAGAGATGCGAGTGATTTTAAGGATAACAGAGATAACTGGGGCAGAGAGAGTTGAAGTAGTACATTAAAGGTTACCCAGCAGGGCCAACAATCTCCTGATTTCTAATGCTGTTCCCTTTCCAACCACTTGACACAGCACTGTGTAAGGTAGAGAACTATGTGCTGAATTCATCATGCTTCTGCTCCACGTGAAGGAGTGCAGCTGCAGAAGCACAGCCCTGTGTCCATGTTCAAACCTTCTGCTTCTTATTTGGGCTAGTTCCATAGTTTGGAGGTAGCTTCAAGCTGATACACACAGGTTTTAGGGCAATCTTGCTCTGGGGTGACGTGGGGAGCACTGCACCACATGTTGTTGTATGTCCTTGACTTCCCTTACTGCTTTTTCATGAGCAGTGCAGTGTAGCCTTGAGTTCATACCATAGAGAGGATATTACATTTAAAGTATATAGTGCTTTACAGGTGATTTTTTTTCCTTTTCTGAGAAAATATAAAAACGTTTGTATTTAAGTTTCTCTTGTCGGTTAGATGAAGCATGGGGAGCCAGTACTGGCCTCTTAACCAGTCAGCTGAGAAGTTTAAACTCAATAAAGAAAACAAAGTGAAGTCCGCCATGAAGTTCATAAAACTAGATGAGCTGTAGCACCCCATCACATTACTCTTAACACCTAGTAGATATTGCAGGAGAGCATGGAGCAGCAGCCAGCCTCTGCCTGGCACCACACACAGCCTGCACTCACAGCAGGAGGCTGCATCAGGATGAGTTACGTTTGGTGCCCGATGCGTCTTCGAGGCAGGTTCACCTCTTTGAGTAATCAGTGTGCATTGTTACCAATGGAAATGGATCCCATGAAAGCGGTGTGACATAACTGGATCACTTCTGAAGACTCGTTACTAGGATAAGCATGTCTCGTGTTTTGTAATTTATTCTTTTATTTCATTTTTTCAGTACTGTATCTCTGATTAGTCAAAAAGCAGTCGTTCTGTCCATTTTCCTCTTATGTAAAATTTAATTTCATTCCTGTGAAGAATTTTTAAGAAATAAGATAAGGAATTGCAGTAAATGGTAAAAGATATCGTGCAGAAAAACTCACAGACTTCCTAGTTAGTTAACTGGTCTTTCTTTAGATCTGAGTTTTCCCCTTTTGTGTTGTGAGACATATGACTAAGCCAATTTGGTCTTTAATCCATAGAACATGCTGTCAACCTCGTCTGTCTGCCTTTGTCAGTGCTTACTTGACTATGACTACAGATGTGAAAAATTGAATAGCAATAAGTCTCTTGCTTATATTTGATATGCGATTTTTAGATGTTTTATATGCTATTTCCATATATACATTTGCTGAGAACTAGTCTTTAAAATTACTTTTTACTTATCTTCATGACTCTAGACTTTGAAGTAATACTTCAATGACAGCTGAACTGAGACATTTTAACAGTTTCTGAACGGGGTCTGAACAGACCTCTCGGTATTCTGCACCATGCAAAAGAGCTGCTTCCCTCTTGAAAGTTTTATCATGTAGGAGGCTATTAAAGTTATGAGTTTAGGCTGAGGCATGAATAAATCCTGAGTCTTACTGATGATGTCATTATAGCGGTCAATAAAATACATAGTAGCAAATGCTTTCCATGCTACTAAGATCAGCTAAGCAAATCAGGATACACGAGCAATTAACTCTTTAATTAAGATGAACGGATGACATTAGCCCTCCTTAAACCCTGCTCGTCAGCATTTACAAATAGAAAAAGACGGATGTCTCCTTTCCAAGAAATCTAGCTTTTATTTTTCATTCTTTGACAGTATCTCATTCTTTCCACTTTGTAAACAAATTCACTGATGAGCACTGCCAACCGCGGAGATTTTAACAGCCCTATTCAATCAGTGCTATTTCTCATTGCTCAGAGGTGATGTATATGAATTTCTCATATTTTCTAGGGAAGTTGCATTGAGTGTGTGATTTTAATTGAGAAAAATAAAGATCTTTCGATGACCAAATATCAGATCATAGGAATTCAATCAGCATAATTTGTTAGAGGCCATATAGCTAAGTACTGTTAAGTTTTTTGCCTCTGAGTTGGGTTATTAATTTTGAAAAAGTTGTGTATAGATTGAATGAATAAAGTCTCTCAGTTCTCTGTCATTGGAGATTGGAGTAATCTATCTGGAAGGAGATAGATTATCTCTCCATTCAGTAGACACACTGCAGTATTTGTATAAAGAACAATAAGAATTTGCAGTGATTGAAGTGTTGTGGCCCTTTTGCAATCCTACAAAATCACAGGATTCTCACTTACTAAGTCAAATTTATTATTGCTTTTTGTCCCTAATGGCATACGGCACGCACACAATATCTGGAAAGGAATGTTTTCCTAGTGCACGTGTTCAGATAGCATACACCACATGTCTAGGACAGATTGGAATCAACATATCTGTTGAAAATAAGAATTCAGTGATTTTCACATATAATGTATGTGTGGAATGCTTCAGGTACCATTTTATCCATGTTAATGTTACTCCAGTCTTCTTTTTCTTTTTTTTTTTTTTTGAAGCCCATTTTAGGAGGCAATATTAGGAGATTGCTTTCTCCTTCTGTAACTAATCCTTTTTGCTAAGAGTTGGAAATGCTTAACATTTATTTTAGTACACCCCCACTCGTGTGGGGGTATGCTCCCAACCATCCCCCAGCATCCTCCTTCCACTTGGTCATTATGCCTAAGGCCTTGATCATGAGAGGGCAAAAGACTTTACTCTTGTGCAGAACTGAAAACAATCTCTGGGTGCTCAAAGACCTGATAGCAGACACCTGTTTCAATAGATGACAAATCATCTTACCCCATAAATAGAGCCCCTTGGAGCTCTCTTTGCAAACATCTGCCTTGTGTCATTTTTATACAACTAGGCATGTATTAATATACAGGGATATAGACATCAAATTATTTTAAATGCACGTATATATTTGTAGTTATGGGGGACAGAAACTGAACTCTTCAAATTATGTTGCCTTATGAAAAGGCAACGCTCACTGCTGATATATTTGTGAAAAAGTTGAGTAATTCAATTTAAAAAAAAACAAGAGGACATCAGAATGGAGAGCATGAAATAAATAAAAAGTTCATAGCTGAAACAGAGAATAAAGCTGTAATCAGAAAGAAAGTTAATTCCTTCATTTTACAACTGACAGTTCAGTGAAGTTTCTGTTTTAATATTATGTGCAAGACAAACTGTCAAGTTCTATTTATCATCTGATATAAATCTAGCTCTAGTCCAGGATACTGGAAAACCTCTCTTGTAGAGTTTTACCTCTTTAACCTCAAATGAAAACTGGCATTCCATCTGGATAGTGTCCAATGTGTCACATTTTGGTAGTCATCAACCAGCTCGCCTTATAAATCAAGAGCACTGATTAAATAATCAAGATTTTTGAAATGCCTTGAGGGAACTGCACGTTTTTTGCATCAGTGATTAGTATTCAGTGGTAATACTGAATCTATTTGAGCTGCAGATATAAAACTGCATTTTGCATACTGGGCATAATCAGAGAGATTATATTCAGAAAGTGCGCTTCCCCTAAGACCGCATAAGGTTATGACTTTTGCCATGGCTCCATTGTAAGTTGAAGTGAGCTTTGTCCTTGCTGTTGTACATCCCTTCATTCACCAGAATAAAATCTTTTCTGCAGCTGTGTACTGGGAAAATGAAAACTCTAGGTAATAACTTTCATAGGGCAGCTGGTTAAATAAAACTCCAGCCCCTGAATGGAAAGCAGTTTTAATTAAAGATCTTTTCAGTTATTAAAACTTAGCATATATTGTTGTTACGAGTAAGCAATTTGTCATTTAAAAGGATTCACCGAAAACACATATTACTAGCAACGTGGTGACTGCAGTTTACAAAAGGTACAATAAGTTACTGGTTGCAAGAGAGGCTGGTTAAAAAGAAAATATTGTTCATAGCAAAGATATATATATACATATATATATATATATATATATATATAGAGAGAGAGAGAGAGAGAGAGAGAGAGACCAAGCTCTAAATCCAATAATGAATTTAAAAGAAATGTGAGAATATAAAATCGAAAAATGCTTTCCTGAAAGCCCAAGTTCAGATTGTGCAAAATCTTGCAGGCGGCCTCAGCCTCATTTTAATGTGACAGTTTTGCTTCTCTGAATGCCCACTAGGATCTAAGTGATGAGAACAAACTGCACAGAATGTAGCCATGGCAGAATGATGAGCTGCCCAGGGCTGGTGAGTTCAGTGTATGCCACACTGTCCTGCTGCGAGCCACGGAGTTGTCCTGGGTAACACAGAGCAGTGGGAGACTCATCTTCCCACCTCCCAGAGTGACTTGTTTACCAAAATGGAAGCATATCTCTTACCCTTTAGATAGTATGTAAAGAATGCCTTGGAGAGTACAGTGCTTTCAGGTTTAAGATCATTGCTTTTGATAGGATGCCATGCTCCGATGTTAGGTAATTGTGTTTACACTACTGTTACTTGGAAAAAAAAAAAAAAAACACCTTGCAATTATAGTGTTTGAGACTTCATGTGGAGCCTTTCCATGTATCAGTCCCTATATTTCATATAACTTTGCACATGCTGTTTTCATATTGAATACAGATTGCCTAAGTGGGCTAAATACATGCTCATTACTGACCTGGCATTGATTAGAGATTGGGATTGAGATGCAATCATTTTGAAAGGGTGAGGGAATGCAGATGTGGAGTTGGCCAGTCCTACTTTCTAACCTTACCACTGACACTGTAGCATCCATCCATATTCTTTCATAGCCCATTGTAGGCATCAGTTGCAGCACCTCTGCTCATCCTGCCTGCTGACAAACCTCCAGACCTGAAGAACACTTGTTTTTGTCTCAGTGCATCAGGTAGCCTTCTCCCTCTGACTTTGTGAGTATCCTTAGATTATTGTGCCTACAACCATACTGTTCCTATATCTGCTCTTCTTAGGGCTCTCTCTCAGAAAACTGGGGGCCTGAGTTCACAATCTTTCTTGATCAGGAATTTCCCTCTCTTTTTTTTCACATTTCCATTTGAAGTTCTGCTGCAATTGAAAAGTGAATTTAAGCCCTATATTTCCAGGGAGATAAAGCACAGTAAGTAACCTGGGCTTTAGAGTGGGAAGTTCTTCCTTTCAGGTTCCAGTCTCTGCACTGGTTTTGTATTGTGTTTAATGACTATTGGATAAAAACACATTACCTTAGGATAAGGTACAATATAATAATGAAAATGATCTGGCATGACTTACAGCTAGATTTTCTTATGCTCAAAACAGTCTGCACTGAGGCCAGTGGCTGGGAATGGTCTTTGGCCAGTGCTGTCATCTCAGCTGCATGCAGGAGCTGTGTGGGAGAGTGCTTGTTGACTTTGGCCAAAAGAACATTGGGAATCATGTAACACACTTGTGCCTGTGTCCTGTCTCAGCTCAAGCCTCTACACTCCTGTGTGGCAAAGTCCTTACAAATTAGGTATATAAGTACTTTACTGAGGTCAAAAACAGTATTGCACATAATTTTGTAGATGTAAGATTAAATTAAAACTTGTGAAATATTTTCAGATTGCTGGATGTAAGAAACTATGTAACTTTGCTACATGTACACAATAGTATTGGCTAAAACCAGAAAAAAGACTGAAAAGTGTGGATCTAAATAGCGCTCTTTCCTGTCCCTGTCCCTGTGGTGGTGTTTCTGCTTGATTCCAATTGTGGTCAAAATCATACAGGCATTAAGATCTAGTGTCTTTAGCATCTAATCAGAATCTGACATAAGGTGAAATAATAATAATAATAATAATAATAATAATAATAATAATAATAATAATAATAATAATAATAATAATAATAATAATAATAATAATAATGGTTGTCAGTATATATATTCTGTAATTTTAAACATGTACTAATTGTTTTTAGGCTAGATTCCTACCTAATTCTATAGCCACTTATTGTGCCAGAGCATGTGAAATGTGATCTCTAAGTGTTCCAATTGAATGTTTCATGACTTCATAGAGTACAATTGAGATTAAAGACATTTGTCTCCATTAGAATGGAGGCAAACACTTTATTTAGTGTTGTATAAATTCTGTCCTTCATTTGCTACGTTAGTCGTCTCTCTCTTATTGATGTAGGCTTGGCTTGTCCTATTTTTAAAGATAGCTGCATTTTTACCCCCTATTTCTCCCAGATTTTTACTAATAGATAGAACATGCCCCATGAGAAGTTCGACTGTTTGCTTCTACGTTCACTGCTTTTCAGTCTTGGTAACTTCTAAGCTACTGCAACTACCAATTACCTGCTAATCAATGCGGTATCTTCTAGTCTATGGCTAAATATTCTTCAGCTTTATTTCCATGAAAATAATGGTGCAAAATAATTTCTCATTGACCTTGGTTTCATATTATTGTATGTCCGTTTCCTTGATTCGATTTCCTCCTAATTCGTACAGCTGGCATCAAGTGAAAGGTTGGGCACATTAGCTCTTGAGGCATTTGTTTTTTCAAGTATATTCGCTTTGGGGCCGACCCCTGCAGAGCTGTCATTTAAGTACACTGCAATACACTTCTCTAAATAGTGGTTCCCTTCTGTTCCTGTTGGTCAAATAGATCCACTCTCTCTCTTACACGGTTGCTGCCTGGTAGCTTTGAAGCATTTCTTTCTAGTTGCTTTATGTCTACAGCTAATTACTTTTCCCACAGGCCTCCTAATTTCAATCTTCTATTTCACCAGAAATCTAAGCGCTTACCAGTTGGCTTTATTTGAGTCTCTTTATTGAAGACTAAATTTTTGTTTTTGCCTTAAACCATGCTTTAGATTTAACAGCTGGAGTTGGATGTTAGCTTATATAGAGAGGTACAGTACGTGAGCTGGGAGTATTCTTAACAAAAGAAGGAGAAAAAGACTGTTTTGTGGTTTGGTAAAAGAAAATCAACTTTAGAGATTTAAGGGCTCATTTGCAGGGTACAATACGTTATTAGCTGAACTTCTTGGGAAAATTCCCTACTGAGGTTTGTTAATGTTTTGGTGGAAGTGAGTAGAGAATCCTGTACAGAGCCCATTGATGTGGTTATTTTAATCTGTGTGCTTCTTAGCTTAATACAGAACATTAAATTACTCTGCTGAATAATTAGGCATTTGTTAAAGAAAGTAGATACTTATTAGTGGATGATTTGCCATGTTTTGTCCTCCCCACAGCAGACACGCTTACTCTTCTATTGTTTAGAGAGTGCAAGAAGTTCCCTATATTCATCTTCTCAGTAGTGAACCTGAAATCTCATTCACTGCACTTAGTATTGTGTACAGAGATTTCTGACTCCTTTTCTTTTTTTCTTCTTCTTCTTTTTTTTTTTTTTTAATTTATTAAACTGTAAGTTTTCGCAATATTTTTAGATTGATTTACTTTGTGTACTACTGTGAATAGACGTTTCCTGGACTCGATCCTTGTGGTATTTGGAGTCCTGTCTCCAGCTGTGTTCACTACAAAAGAGGTCTGGAGCTACTTGGAGAGAATCTAGTAAAGAGCTGTGAAGATGATGAGGGCACTGGAGCATCTCTCTACTGAGCATAGGCTGGAAGAGCTGAGACTGATCAGTCCAGGGAAGAGAAGGCTGAAAATGGATTTTGTCCACATGGACAAATACCTGGAGGGCACTAAGAAACTGAAGCCAGACTCTTTCTGGTGTTACACAGTGGCAGGACAAGAGTCAGTGGGCACAAACTGAAACATGAGTGGTTACATACAAACATAGGGAAAAAAACACTTCATTGAAAATATAACATAGCATTGGCACAAGATTTTTAGGGAGACTATGGAGTCTTCTTCTGTCTTGGAGACATTCAAAGGCTGTCCTCCGTAGTTGAGGACATGACTGTAGGTGCCCTGGCTGAAGCATACAGGGCCTCTGGAGGCCCCTGGCAGCCTCAGCCATTCTGCAGTTCTGGGCAGTAATGTGAGGTGGTGGTCAAATTCACCTGGCACGGACAAATGGAATAAAAAAAAAAAGCTGATGCCACCTTCACATGAACATGCATGACTGCATTTACCGTCTGCAATTCACAATAAAATACAGACACAAGGCAGCAGTTATTTTAATAAAATACCTGTTACTAAAATATCATTTTCTAAAATGAACATAAGAGGTGTGCTGTATTGTAACAAACAACACATGAAAGCCTTTCAGAATTAAGTCATAAGTACTTCTTATTATAGGAAAAACACTATTTCTCGCTGGCAGTAGTGACAGCAGAAGCGGGAGGCATTAGTAAATAGGATATGAAAGAGTCAAAAAAAGGAACAACAAAAATAAGTCTGAGGCTTTTGGATGCTGTAGCTGTTGGTGGTTAAATGTAAAGCATTATCTGAGAAATAATATATTCAGCAAATGACATAAGTAATTGAATTGCACAAGGATAAAGTGTTCAGTTTCATAAGGGCTGAACTCCACATCCATTAAATGTAGTAGCCAGACTCTCACGGGCTTTAGATGCAACCTCAAATAAAACAGTTTGATTAGAGCTGTTTGACCAGCGTAGCAGCAAGTCTGCCTCAACTTGGTCTCATGCTGTGTTTTTAGTGTATTCCAACCAGTTACAATGTAATGACCAATGTGCTTCATTCTTTCAGACTAATGAACTCCTTGTGTGCCAGTTTTAATTGATAAAAAAAGCTTCTTGCAGATATTTGAGATAATGACGAATGTTTGGATCTTCTTATTTAATTCATTTGATAAAAATTTTGGTCACCCTGCAAACCAGTGTTCTCCACGATGACCTGACATAGGTAAAACATTGCATGTGATGTGATGGGAGTTTTATTGTCATAAGTTAGCTGGTCAGAATACACACACTGCCACAAATTCAGTCTGCTGGCAGAACCAGGAGCAAATGCTGCAAATTACAGACAGCTGACTGGGCACACATCTTTACCTGACATGCATAAGAGGAGCATCAGGGGGGAATAGCAACTGGTAATGCTTGTAAAAAGGTTGTGGTGATAGATGACTGAACTCCATCACTGTGCTCCAGGTTGGCCAGGCACTTCTGTCATAAAGCAGCCTAGCATGTTTCTGTCTCTAAGATTAACTACTTGCATAGTAAGATAACATGCCATTTTGTGCATTTATGCTCACTTTGTTGTGGTATTTCTCCACACTGGGAGAAAGGATATTCACCTCCCTCTCAGAACAACTGCACTGCAGCTGCTAAACATTGCTTTAGCTGAACAATTCTGATAACTATTTGTAATAAGCTATTGCAGCTGCTCCAACTCATTCTTTGCTTTTGTATATCAGATTTTGCATTTAGTATTTTCTCTCATGATTTCATGTTACTCTTGCTAGATTCCTCACAGCTTCACTCCAAATAGTAACAACAAATTATACTACCATTGCCAGAGTCGTATTATGTTTGTGCTAATAATGGAATATTTTTCCACAACTTCGGCTGCATAAAATGGAATAAACAGAAATTCACTGCTCCTTGGTGGCTTTGTTTCTTCTCTGTAGGAGGCAGCAAGTCTCCTTTCATTTCAGCATGCTGTCCTCAAAGTTTGTGCCATTTGGAGGCTAAGCTGTGGATGACAAACTGCAAAGCTGACAGGAAAACATGCAAGGTTGATATATAAAACAAGCTACGCTGCTTGTGCTTTGACTGTCATTGCTGCTTTCAGGAAAATAAAAAATACTGCCTCAGTCTGTGCAGTGCTCTGTGAGAGTTTCTTCACCTTACTCTCATGTATAAATGTGGAATCTAAGAGCTACAGTTTTCTAAAATAATACAAATAAATATATTTATTTTTAAACAAACCTCTGAAAGAGGGAGGCTTATATATATATATATATATATATTTTTTTTTCCCAGCCATTTTCAGCAAAGCTAACAGAAAGGTGATAGTTCTTTTCATGAACTGTGAAAAATTCTGTAGATATTTTCTCTGGTTTAACAGCCAAATGAAAACATTCTCTATTCCCCACTTGCTCTGCAAATTTTGCTGCAAGCACCAACAGCTTTACACCAAGAAGACCCAAAGGAATTTTCTATCAAAGCAGAAGTGTGCACCAGAAGAGCAGGTGAAAATGTGATTGAGAGAGGTGTGATGTCTCTGTGTTTGCTATGAGCTTAACCCATACCATCCTTCACATAAAATACAATATTCTGTTTTATTTCCTAATTCCGTTGAATTTAGCTGTTGAACTTTGTTCCTGTGAGAAATGTATTGTTTGGCATTCATGTACAAATTGGTATATGAATATATCTAAGATTTGTTTTTTCAGAATTCATCCGGTGTGTTAACATATTCCAAAACTTCCATGCAATGGAAAGAGATATTTAAAACATCTTTATTTCATTATCTATTTTATTATGTTGTAGTTGGCAACCAATTAGTATAGATATTTGAAATTACAGATTAAAAGAAACTAAATTGCTGGACAATAATGTAATTATGGAAAACTTTTGTTCAACAGCTGACCTTATATTAGCTGCTACTTCACTTCCTATTGACACTCATAACTTTAAAATTTTCCGTGCTTTATTTAACATCATTACTTATGAGATTCAACGAAGTGTTGACCAACTCTGGAATAACATTCCCAAAAGATTTGGAATGAAAATCCTCATGGCTCTAGACTTGAACAAGAAATAATGTTCATAAGACACCAAGAGTCAGTTCACTGTAGAAGAATAGTGCAAGACATTAGCCATTCCTTTCATTTATGCCTTTCCTTCAAGTTAGTCCCCTGTGCTTGCAGATGTTTGAACTGCTAAGTATACAGCTCCAGCTAAAAATGATGGAAGAAAGTAGTAACCCAAACCAAGAGCAAGATTCTTGCTTGTCTCTCTGAGTCTGTAAGGAACCCATAACAGATATTCTGCAAGGGCAGAGCTCAGTAGCATTTTGTAAGTGTCCTCAATCTGCTCTCATATGCATGAGAGAGGGGAATAGGGGCTGCATATGCTATCTGATTCAGTGTTTTAAATAACTCATCTGAATTTGTTCCTGGAGTTGCTGTGCTGTTCAGTTCCTATCAATTAATTTACCTAGACAAATAATCTCTGAGAAGCAGAAATGTTTGGTAAGACTTTGGAAGTGAAAATAAACTATCCCATAACATAACAAAGTTCAATAGTATATTCCCATTGTCTTCTTGTTATGACTTCCTTCATCTGAAGGAGTGACCGGATATGTCGGTCTATGTTATTTATCAGGTATAACCTGTCCATAATAAAAATATAGAGTGCCACTTTCAAGAAGCTCGTACACCTACTTTGGTGTGTGTCTGTATTCTGGATAAGGTTATTCCCACAGGAAGCTCTAAGCTACTTCAAGCTTATTGTCACTGCTTGCTAGAATCTTCCAGACTATAACCTCTCTGTCACAAAGAAGGCATGAGGCAGTGTTCTCCTTACTATGGAGGTATGTTGGCTTGGCCAGTTCTTGCTTTGCTCAGTCTCAGACATGACAGCACGCTTGTCACACGTCTTTAATTACCTCTGTATTTCTAAAGTGTTTTTAAGGGAGTTCTGTATAAATTCCTCTAAGAGTATATGGTAAGCACACTCAGTGAGGTGCAGACAGTTGTGTGGGAGAAGGGCTAATATATCTGATTAGGCCAGGCAGCATTGTTTGTTTTTTGCAGTTCAGAATCTGAAAAACGATCTACATGTCTGTAAGATTGTCAACTTCTTCAAATTATGTTTACTGATCTTCTTTAGAATGTTATTTAAGATATGGCCTTACCTTGCCTATAATTATAAATAGATATCAAATTAAAGAATAAATTCCAGAACTAAACATCTACACATTTTAATCTATAAGATTTCATCTAACTAACTGGTTCAAAACATGAATAAAATACCTGAGCAGTCCTATGGAAAAACCAGCTGAATAGAATGACAAGCTATTGAGCAGTTGTTTGAGAGACACTCTGTAGTTCATTTATTGAACATTAGTAAATTTAAAAAATAAATTGTGTTTTACTGTGGCATGGTATTATTCTGAATTCACCTGCAGAAAATAACTGTTTTTAAAATAGTACCTTTTGTTTGGGTAAACTATTGGCAAACATTATAAAATTCCTAGTTGCTACTTGATTTCACTGTGTTTGAGTCTTGTGGTGTAATGTGACGCTTGGAACCTATATTCATACACTTAACTGACATTTGTGTATGACAGTTATTTGCAATTCATGCTTTAGTGGACTTTATATAGTTTCACTTTTCAGCCAGCTCAGACGTTATCCCATGACTGCAATTTTTTATATGCTTTAAATAACAGATAGCAAGTAGGCAAAGACTATATAAGGCAAGGAATGTTTTAACAGTAGCAATCCATAAAGCAGTGCAGTTGCAGTAGTAATGTGTATATAGCAAACACTTTCTTTAAACCAAAAATCCACCTTATAGGACATTTGCAAAACGTAGAAAGGATAGATCAGTACACAGACTGCATGCTAAAATAAATTTTGCAGCTCAAATAATGATATTTATACCATTGAACATAAGAATCTGTTACAGGAGGTAGAACAGTATTTTTTGTACGTGAAATTAAATTTATGTGAAAGTAAAGAGTTTCCTCATTTTATTTAAGGAAATGGATTTTTCTTTTTTTTCTGAAACATATCTGACATTTTTGTGGTTCTTTTTCTTTTCCCGAGAAATATTTATACTGAGATTAGTAATAATAAATTGTACAAAATGTCCTACAGTTACCAACTATGCACTGATGGACAGCATCAGGTATCTTTCAAGATTACAACTCAGCAGTGAGAAAAATCTGGAAAAACTCAACACCCAACACATTTGACAGCAGAATGTAAATAAGACAAAGGCAAGGTTTTCTGCCCCATACATTATGATGGACTTTTTGATTGCAATTTGTTTTCTGTCTAAGATGAAGATTTGATTCAAGAAGTTTAAGTGACGCACAGATTTCTTTAGATATATAGGTTTCTTATCTATATATGTATGTAAGGAAAGGCGCAGTTATGGAGCACTGTGTCCTTGGAAGTGTCTGGCTCTACCAGACTGTAACACCTTATGATTAGTGCTCCATGTGATTTCAGTCCTACTTTTCTTATTTTCTTAATGATGCCTGAAAACAGAAGCCAGCTGCATCATTTTCTGAAATACAAAAGAAAAGTCCATTTTATGGAAATGGGACTCACAATCAGAAATGTGAGCTCCAAATCCTGGTGGTTGCTCGATTTCTTTGTTAAAGTTTGCTTGATTGGCGTAGTGATTGTCTCTTAGTTGTTATAAAAATCCCAGTTATATCACCAGCTGATCTCTAGTGAGAGCCATGATGCTGATGTTAATGCATACAGCAGTGGCAGTGTTTAGTACAAGTCTCTGGATTAAATATTTGCATGTTATGGAGATATCATCTGCAATTTTCTTATTCCAGCTCTGCTACCACAGAGAAGCTTTGCTGGTAGTAGCCAAGGTGGGAAACACTGAACAAAAAAATTCACTTTATGCTTTCCCTTTACATAATCAGTGTGTCTTGCCCCGTCCTTAGGCTCTGTTCTCATCATAAAATCAAACACATGACTCATCATTCTACTTTTAGTTCAAATTTTTGCTGATATACAAGGGTTTCTCTGAAAGTGATGCCTCCTATTTTATTATGTTGGCCTACAACGTCAGAGGTGGATGTTGGTGAGGTTGAACCTTCCCTCCAATATTCCACTGTATTTTGTTGCTGTGCAACAGATGGCAGCAGAGGGGCAATCTGACAAAATGGCATCTGACGTGGAAGTGTGTATGGAGCCAAGGTGTGTCATTGAATTCCTCCTTGTGGAACAAATGGCACCCACTGACATTCATCAATGCTTGCTGAATGCTTCTGGAGACCAAATAGTGGATATGAGCATACTGAGGGGTGGGTGGTGAATTTCAGTAGTGGTGACAGCAACAGTGTGTCACCTTCACTGGTGCAGATCGCGATGAGTGTGGCATGCTGGCTCTTAATTGCTGGTTAAAATGCTTAGTTAATGGTGGTGACTGCGTTGAAAAATAGTACTTTGTAGATGAGAATTTGCTCTATCAAATAGTGCTATTGTGCTCCTCATATCCATTGTCGTTTCTGTGGGAAAAAAATAGAAGGCATTACTTTCGGAATGACCTATATAAGTACCCTGAACAGTCATGCCACAGGTATTATTACTGTATATGATCTCTTATGAATAAATCAATAGTGTTACATGAAGTAGAGTCCCAGCAGGAGCAGGGTTTCAGAGAATCACAGGCCTTGAGGCCAAAAGGGATCATTAGATTGTGTAACCTGACCTTCTCCGTAGCATGTCATATAATTTCATCCATTTACTCTGTACAGAGTCCAATAACTTATGTTTGACTAACATCTCTTCTGTATTTGCCTTTATATTGAGTTTCTTGGCCAAAAATCCATTACCATTTTTGTCATGTCTGCCATCACCTACAAAAACTTTTGTGGAGTTTTTAAAATATATTATAAAGCAATCATTGGGAGTGTGGTGCTGAGTTCCTTTACTTATAAGTGATTTGCATATAGTCTTCAGTTTTGCATGATCAGTGATGTTTCTATTGGAGTTGGGCTTCTTTTGAGTGAAAGCTGTATCAACAGTCAACACTACCTTCCCGAGTTCTTTATTTATAGTTTTGTTGTTGTTTTCTTTGTTTCCCTGAGGAAACCCTAACAGATTTTTAAGAATCTGGTTAAATTAGTTAAAAAAAGAAAAGGAAAACATGGATTTTGCCATTTTAAGAAGAAATATACTAAAATACATCTTAACAACAAGAAGACCTCCCTCTCAAGCTTTTGACAGTCTGTATAGTTCATAAGAATATCTGATTGGAGATGGATCTTTAAACAGGACAGTGAGATTTGAAGCAGTACATACATTGGAACTGTGTGGCTTTTGCTCCCAAGGACACTACAAATGCTTTTCAGCATCCTGGATGTACACTGGCATGCTGAAATACCATTTGATGTATTTAAATCATCTACGTCTTCTATGTATTCCCAGGATTTATTGTTTTTTGGAGAGACTTTTAAAGATGTGTCTCAGCTTTACCTCTTGTATTATTCTCCATGTTTCTTTCAGGGGACTTTTTAGGTTAAGTAAAATTTGTTGGGGGTCATCAATCATCAATATATGAAATTCTTGTCAGTTACTCCTGAGAATTTGATGCTTGTGTTGTGTTCATTACATCATTCTTTATCTTTGACAAACAAACAAACAAACACAAATATTAATTAAAAACAAAGCTGAAGAGACAACTCCCTAATAAACAACAGAAAACAAAGAGCAGATATTCCTCTTGAACTCCTTGCATTGGAGGCTGTTTTCTTGCTGTGTCTCTGTGCTCTAAGGGGACTCCTTCTAACAGTAATGAAGACTAAAAAATTCAGTTGGATCATTTAAATAAAGGGCCTTATTCTCTTCCTCGCAGCGTAACTCATGTTCCTACAGGTACTTAGATGTCAGGTCTGGTGGTATTCATACCGTGTGCAGTTTTTTTCTGAATGCATTTTGATGTTACCCAGATCCAAGTGATGAAACACACTGACCACTTGAAAATAAATCACATAACTAGTGCTTTACTAACCCGTTACCCTGGTTCAGCAGTCATATGTTATTTTCAACCACAGCAAGGAAAATGACTTCTCTCACAGACTGTGGAAGCTTTTATCTTCACAGATAAGTGATCACTTCTACGATTGTGTTTTGTTACTTATTAAAAGGTGATTATACCTTTTTGGCAAACGCAGTGCTTTCAGATATTTTAATAAATTTGCTGTACAAAGTATCTGAACTACACAGATTTTCTAATGAGCAGCAAAAATGAGAGATATTTTATTAGGTTGTGTAACTACCACTTGCTGATTACTTTTAATTGGAGAAATAATAAATTGCTGATTTATCTCTTTAAGCTTTTGACCTACTAACTGCACGGTTTTTCATGAAACATCTCCTCTGTGTGTAGCTGGAGGCTTTCTCGCTGGTTTCTTTCACAAACATAAATTACTCTCTGGTATTAGTTAATACACTTCTCTAACAGTGTACTAATGATTCTCCAGTAAAATTTTCCTCACTTTTACAGGGTTTTTTTTTGTGTGTGTGTGTGTATGTGTGTGACATTTAAAAGAAAAGTATCTTTTCCAACAAATCCTGAACACTTTTTTACCCACTCCAGACAGAAACACTGTTTCTACACTGTCTGTGTTAGGAAATTCAGCGCAGCCTTTGTCCTTTTTCTCCTCTGCTACTCTGCCCTTCCCTCCTTGCAACCGTCTCTGACAAATACAAACAAACCTGCCATTAAAAAAATAAACTCTCTGGATCATTTTTCATGGTGTTAGTATTAGTTGTACTGAGTTACCAGCTTCAAATATAGTGGTGCCATTTTATTGCAGATATCTTTCTGAACTCCCCCAGTTTCTCCATCCAGGATGTAGGCTGTGGCATTCAATCTCTTTTGCTGTATAATATCAGAGAATATAAACAAACACATATGTACAATCAGATATCTCTGAGGCCAGTTGTCTCCAAAGGTCTGAGAAACTCAACTATTGGTATTCTGTAGCTTCAAGTTTTGTTTTATTTTGTTTTGTTTGTTTATTTATTTATTTATTGTAATTAAATATATTATCACACTGAGGAGTCAGTGACCTACTGAGTTATTTCTACAAAAAAATTTTCCCTTCTCAAACTGCTGTGATATTTAAGTAGAATTCTGGTTTTGTTCGTTTGTTTGTTTTTGCTTTTAAATTAAACCACTGTTATTCCTTAACTATTTCACTTGAGAAACTGGATCAACTTCTCAAGTTCTGGTCATCATTGTTCTTTTTTAGATCACATCAGTACTTGGAAATTTGAAGTCGCTTCATTTTTCCTTAAAAGGGAAGGGAAATTGGTAACACATTGTGGTTCTTTGACATTTATACTTGGATTTTTGAAGGCAGGAAACCTAATGAGGCAGTTTTAATTTTTATTTCTAATTATTGGTGAAATCACACCCAGTGCTTGCATATGGTTTTATTTTTGTTTTATAGGCTTCCACACTTCTTTTCTGACTGCTTCCTCATTGCCGTATTATTTTGGAAATAAAATGAGCTTTAGATGTCTGCTTCTGTCCTTTAAAACTTGATTGCTGTGCTTCTCAACTTCTGAACAAGTTAGCCTGTGTAGAAAACAAAGCTTCATAGAACTGGCTTTACACTTTTTTTCCTAACAGGGAAAAACCATGCCTGAAACAGTCAGGAAAGATTTTGGTAGGCCCGGTAAGAATGCATTTTTATCTGGGAAAGAGCAATGAGAAGCCCTAAGAAAAGTTTGAAAATTAGCCAGGTAAAAGGTTTGTTCTCTCTTCATCCAGTCCATCTGTACATGTGCAGCAGAAGTTTTGTGTACAGAGGGATTATAACATGCTCAGGTGTCCTACCACCAAAGCACTGGCATCTGGTTTGTAGTCAACTGCTGCAGAACAATTTAATTTAAATATTTATCAGTTCACTTATTTACCAGTCCTTTGAGGGTGTTCTAGGATTTCCCCATAGAAGTGGTTATTCTGAGGGAAGTAATGCATCAATTTGTAATCCGTGTGGACATTAGTGTGCTGATAGTTTCTCATTAAAAGGGAAAAAAAAGAGTAGAAAACTGAAGAAATAGCTAAAAAATAATGAAGCCGTGCCATTAACTCTTTTACTTACAAGAAATAAGAAGAGCAGAAGGTGGTAGCTGGCTAGATACTTCATTAACACTTATTTGAGGACTCGGGCTACCTTTCTAATTTTTACTCCTATAACTTTTGAGTTTACATTTCTGGTACTTTTGATAAATATAAGAGTGATTTTGTTGTTTTTTAGCTATCGGTTTATTACTTCATCAACACTCATCACTGCTGATTAGTTATTCTCTCCATGGCCAAAATCAGCCATTGAGTGAGCAATTTGGATTCTTCCAAATGAGACTCACTGATTTATAGGTGCTGTGAGATAAGCTGACCTTTTTCCAGCTGCATGTAGTATTTGAGATGAAGATTAAAACATCTTGGGCAGTAGGATCCTAAGAGAAGTTCTATTGTTTAGTATCTAAGAATGTGTAGTAATGAGAGAGCAGGTTGTAGTCATGCTAGATGCTTAATCTGAACGCATTAGATCACAATATGTTTTTATGGGGACTGCTAAGTCACAGCCTGGACCACTGATTGAGCACCTGGAGAAAAAACAGGTCAGCCCTGGGAGCACAGGTGAAGGTAATTCACCTGTGGGACAAGAAGGGGTGGAGCCAGGCTGTACCCCTCTTAGAACTCATTTAGGGGCTGACTGCCCCTGAGGAAGGATCTCTTGTTGGAGATCTGTCTTTTGGGAGTTCTTTCCTTGTGAGCCTGAGTGCTCAGAGGTTGGTGAGCATTCATTTTCCTTGGTTTTGTAATACTGCATTGTTTGTGCAGGTCCCTTTGTCTTTACAATGTTAGTAATATTTTGTGTTTTCAAACAGTGAAGAGTCAAACATTAAGTAATTGAATTGCCTTCAATAATGAAATAAAAAATATATTTTAAAAAACCCCATAGGATTATGAAATGTTTAAACAAGTGATGAATTTATCAGCTTCTCTGCTAGTCCTTTAAGTTGCAGCAGCGAAATCTATGCAGATTATTAATCAATTTTATCTTTTAAAGATGATAGTCTCAAATTATATTTTAATTGTTGTTGTTGAATGCAGGGAAAATCACAATATACTTTCCTTTAAAATGCTCCCTTCTTATTTCTGTGTGATGTAATTGTCATTACGAAGTTAACAGTTGTCCTGATGTTTCTGTGGGAAGAATTCCACGTTTCCTCTTTAAACAAAGTTCCTGAAAAAATTTGCAGGGTTATATTCATATGTATTATATACATATGTATTATTGCTGCTAATATTGAGTAATTCCCACTTACATTCTGTTGTCATTCTCAAAAATAGTTATTCAGGTAACGTGTTTAAAAGCATCAGATTCTTTCTGTCATAGCAATTTCAATTAGAATGCGGAAAGTGTGAAAAACACTGTCTCCCTGTTTTTCATGCTGATCTACTTACTGTTTATCTTTAAAAAAAGTTCTTTTAGTAAGATGATGATGAAGTACATAGGTGAAAGATGTGTTCCTGCATTATGAGAAGATGAGAACTAAAAGTTAATTATAATACAAGAGTGTTTGTCAGTAAGAACGCTCCAGAATTAGGACTGTCGTTTCTGTTTGGCTTCTGAGCACTGGTGTGGTTGTTATCCCTGTGATGGCAGGCACTAAAGGCTGTGCTGGTAAATACACCAGGTCCAAGCAGTAAGATTTAAAGAGGACTCTCTCCAAGTGTTCATCTTCTGCATCTGTGAGGCAGACGATTTCTTGACAGTTCAGAAAATTTTCAATTTCAAAAATACAGCGGTGTTTTAAAGGCTGGCATTCTGGCCAGTTCAAATCATTCTTCATCTTAATTGAGCTAAGAAGTGAAGAAAGGTAAGCCAGCTGTAAACAAACACTGCTGTGAGATAGGCAAGTGAAAATGGAGGGGTGGAGAGCCAACAACAGAGAGGAGACAAGTTATTTCTTTGGGCTTAGGAGGAAAAATTTAAGTGGAATTATACTGCAGTTAGTTTACTTTTTGACCTAACAAATTAGTTTCTACAGCAAGTGCAAGAAGTCATCACTGAAAAGTTATACATAAAGGCTACTGTCACACAGTTGGCCAGTGTTTCTCATTCAATCCTTGCCATATGCTGCACTGTATCCCCTGCCCCTGGTTTACAAATAAAGCAGAGTGCTGCAGCTGTGTACTCTAGCTGCTCCTTCAGTGTACAGAGAGTGATACATCTAATACTGAGACATTTGATGGGACTAGTGGACATTCTAGTCTCCACTCAAGTCCTTAATCTTCCTAAGATCCACAGTAACAAAATTATTTGATATGAGAACTTTTGATATTACAAGTTGTATTTAACATTTCAAGGCTCATTTAAATCAGCTCAGCTCACTGAACTGCTAAAGCATACAGAACAACACATCCTGCAGAGAGGGAAAACCTATAATGCATTTCATAGCCAGAAGGTATATTTTAAAAAATTGTGGAAAGTGATTTGCTGCAGATAAGACCCAAAATTTTATTGGTGCTTTTCATTTCAGAAGTTAGCTAGAAAGCACAGTTCTGGTGCATTACACAACAGAAGTGAAGATGGATCGGGACCAAAGGATACCACTGAGATTTCTAGGATACACTGGGATCTTGTAAAGACAGAACTTCTGTTAGGGCCCACAAATACCTGTAATGTGCGAGCCAATCAGAATTTATATTGATGCAAAAACTGCTACAGAATGAACTTGACTCCTTTTTCCCTTGTGTAATCCATTAAGATTCTAGGATGTTTATTTTTCAGTAGAGATGTGCAGACAATAGCATCTCCCCACTGTGCCTTGGCAGTGTACTAATGGCTATTGCAAAACACTTACTGTAAGCATTCAGCCAGGTTTCTGCCCACAGCAGAAAGAAATGAATAAATAAGCTTTCATCCAGTTGTGCTACCCATGTTAACACATTGTTCTGTAACCTCAGTATAAAACAGGAAAAAAAGTCATTTCAGGTTTATGTATTTTCTAGTACTTTGAGCCTTTAGAAAAATGTATCTTTGTACTACTCCAACTGCTTGTCTTCTCAGTACAGCACTAGAAAAAGAGCACTTTCTGCAGGTCTGTCTTTCTAAATATATATATATATATATATTTATATATATACTGATAATGAAGAACTGATCCTGAGGCTTTATTCAGGTTACCTTCTCAGTGACCTAATGGGACAGATTTTGCCAAGGGGGCATTTCTGTTAACAGACCTTAAGGATTAATCTTGCATTTAATTTCTAAGGCAAGAACTCTTTTTGACCAGACGCTTCTATTTCTATTGGTGGCATGAAGTTATTGCAAAGAAAATGCATGGTATAATGTGCATATTTCCTTCATGTGTTATTTCTTGGAGGGATGATGCAAGTCAAAGAGTCAAGAAGTTAGAAAACTACATGGAAAAAAAAGATTATTTTTCACTGAAAATTAAAAAATCTATCTGAAATAAAAGCTTTTATTCGTAGAAAGAGTAATCACATACAACAAGAGTGGCACCTCTTAGGAAGGATGAAAGAATACATTGATGAAAGATACATTGCCCAGTTACTGTAGGGAAAGGTCTGGTCCAGGCTGACAAAAACCAGTACAATTCTCTGCACTAAATCAAAGAATTGTGAATCGTGTCTCAAATTCATAATAATTCATTAGGATTATATGTTTTGGTTTTACTTGCAATATTTTATTATGTATGCTTTTGTGTGAGATTTAATATGTACCATGTGAGATCTTATACGAATGCCATTCATTTAAATGTAATATGTATTTTTCTTCTATTTCAGGCAGTACTCAAAATCCAGAGG
This sequence comes from Cyrtonyx montezumae, assembly GCF_038088225.1. Classification (NCBI taxonomy): domain Eukaryota; kingdom Metazoa; phylum Chordata; class Aves; order Galliformes; family Odontophoridae; genus Cyrtonyx; species Cyrtonyx montezumae. The sequence continues at coordinate 5,135,159 of NW_027071914.1, read as the reverse complement.
AAGAGGTTGCAATCTACAGGAAGCTGGTAGGTCAAATTTTGAAATTATATAAACTGTGGTATAATTAGGTTTACAAAAAAGATATAAGTGGTAAGGTAATGAAACTTGCATTTACTGGATATTCAGAGAATATGCAAAATCATTTTAATTTACATACTGAGGGGGAGAAAATGTGGTTTAGCAGAGGCAATTAACATGAGAAAGTAAGACAGATGCTGTGCAAATAATTCATAATGAATAATTTCTTTGCTTCATTTTGTGTTTGCAAGTTTTCCAAACAAACTAGTTTTTCTGATGTATATGTTCAAACTGTTTGCTGAATAATATCTATGCATAATTTTTTGCCTGTAATTCATTCACAAGCAGAGCTTTTTGAATATTCAAGCTTTTTTGAATGGGTACATAGGTTGTACAGCACGTTTCTCTTTTCCAATTGGGGAAACATAAACTTACAGGTTCTGCTGTGAATAATCACAATATTTAACAGTATTTGTTTTATTATTTTACCAAACATTCCTAGTTTTTTAGAACCATAATGGGAAAAGAGATGCAAACAAAAGCAAACAAACCAGTCTGGCATCATCTCTTTTGTTTCTCATTTGGAAAAAAAATAATTTGTGGCGTCCATAATTCTGTTTGTCTTTAATTAAAAGGTGAAAAATCTGAAAATACAGAATGAGAGTCTTGAAGGCACTCAGGTTTCATATAGTGTAGTGTTGTACCCATGCACAGATTTCCTTGATGCAATGAGTGGGCTCTACTTTTCTTCACACATTCTTGCTGCCTGTTGTGTAGATCCTGTACCTGACACAACAGTGTTTCCTGACTACGGTCTGCTCTTTAAGCTCACTTTCTAATTGATGTGATATTGTGGCTTGCCCCTCCATTTGTTACGGCTAAATTTCTCCCCATTCCTTAGCAAAATATGATAATGGCCTTTTCTGGATAGCATAAAAGGAAGACATACATGTGGGAACGTAATGAAGATAAATATACTTTTGTTGGCAGTCAAGGTGATTAATTGCAAGAGGCGAGCTTAATTATGTCAGTAGTAATAATTGGTGTCATGGACAGAGACTATGTATTTATGGCTCATTGTTAGGAATGTGCTGAAGTTTGAATATGAGCACGTTAATGAATTAGTACAAATAGTAAGTTCTTACATAACAGGCACAAATTGTTAATTATATGTAGTCATAGTCATGAGGAACACTGGGCTGCTCAGTTTTCACTCCTTCTGTAAGGGAAATGGGTCACCAGATCTGAGAGACCACTGTGTTCTTTGGATAAATTGTGTATTGTGAATTTCATTTGTGGAATCCTATTAGCAATGTAAAAGAATATGTATGTTTTTATATTTAATGCACTATATTCAGAACTTCTATTTCATTTTACTTTTTTAGTAGTACTAATTACAGAAGGAAGAAAAAACATAACAAACTTGATATTGCTAAGCTAAGTTTACATTCATAAGGAAACTGGGAGAATTTTTAAGTTCTTTTGAGGTTCTCTTATATCCTGTTTATACACTCACGCCGAGGATCTGACAGTCCCAGCTTACACCTTTTCTCTTGAGGTCAGGAATTATCCTGGGAATTTCTCATGATCTGAGGAGTGCAAAGGATGCACCAAATCTTTCTAACACTGATAGGACGGAGGAATGCAGAGAGCATAGAACAGTTTCACAAATGTCAGTTCCACAAATGTGTCAGTGTTTAAGTTCTGCTGTTCTCATATTTCACACTGAATTTTGTGAGAACCCTGAAACAACCATTTTAATAACCAAACTACGTGTATGTGATTTGGCAAGAGGACAGTAATAATATACTAGCTTACTTAGTATGTCCCAGGTTAGTAACTTGTTAACTGGCCAGTACAATTTCCTTTTGGTAGGAAAAAATGATGTCTTTAATGAACGTGGCAAACTAAACAGTTTTTTGAAAACACAGAAAAATAATAATGGATTGGCACTGAAACTAAATCTGTACTTCACTCACTTGGCAGGTTTTTAACTAGGAAGTGGGTTCATTTTTATTAAAGAGATATACAAAATAAAGAATAAAAAAGCAGAGGATACAGCATCCACTAAATTAACCTAGTTGAGTGTACATTCTTGTTGTATACACTCCTTTCTCTTCATCTTACCTTTTCCATCCAGTCAAAATTGAACTTCATGCAACATCCAGACATAGTAAATCTTAGAGTGACTGTTTTATTTTCGTTTCTACTTTTCTACAGTTTAAAAAACATGTTTTGGAGTCTGAGTGTTTTGTTAGTGATTGCTATAATTCATTCACTTTGTAATCTTAAAACAGGCCTTCTAGATTACACATCCTTGAAAGCATGATTCCTGCTCTCAGTTACCTTTCTTCTAAGGCTGCCTTCCTTTTTTTGTACTGCATGAGTTCTTACTGGTAGAAGTGATAAAAGAACACGTTGCTTTGCATGACATACAATGCAGTGTATTATTATATTTATAAAAATAAGCTATATACCGTATCGCTTTAGAAACTATTGCTCAGTGCAGTTATAGCCAATTGATTAAACATTGGGCTTCTCATGGACTGCTCTCTGCAGTTTAATACAACAGATAATGAAGGGTGATCAGGCATGAAACTTCCTCTTTATCTTCCACCTTTCGTCACACCAAGTAACTGATAACAGCTAAGTTCATCATCCTTCTTTCAGACAATATTCAGAAAATCAGGCACTTAAACCATGACCTTCACGGAGAAGGGACTGTGTCATCTTGTTTATGCAACAGCAAAAACTGGGTCCTGATCCTGCATGAAGTCATTGGATTTTATAAGAAGATAAGTAAAGCAAGTGAATACTTAAGCGTTTGCTTTTATGGTACATCTTTCTACAAAAAAATACTTTCCATTAAAGAAAAAAATGGTAGGCAGCAGCACAAAGGTTAAAATTTCTCATTAGATTAAGGTTAAGAAAATCAGAAATAAGATTATTTAGCTGGGAGCTTATTTAAAATAAACATCAACTACAATGTCTCTATTATTTAATTATGTTATTAAAACTACCATGAAATAACACAGAACTTATGTTATCTTTTAGAAAATGCTGTTCCAATACTTCGAATTGGATGTTGGTTTTATTATTATTTAATCTTTCTCATTATCTTGGTAATTCTTGCATAGTAAGAAAATGGAAAAAAAAAAAGTTATATTTTCTAATACGAAGTGAGCCTACATAAGTCAAGTTCACAAATGTATCGTGGTATTTTTACTTAACCGTTTTACCTTTCTCCCCACGCATTTAATCTTTGCACCCCCCTTACCCTCACCCCCTCACCCCGGTGTTCAGAGTGTGTTTAAAAGATGAAGTGCTGCTCATGAGGTAGACACTGGCATTTTACATAGTGACAGAAATGACCACGTGCCCATTTTGTATGTTGAACATTTCAATCTTTTTTTAATCACCTTTTCCCAGTTATTCTTTGCACGTTGCACTAATTTTCCAGCATATGATTTGTCTGCACCTTTTTACATGCTTACTGGGAAAGCAAACCAGTACTGATTCTGAATCAGACTTGAAATCCTGTGCCAATTGAACTAGCTTCAACGTTATGCAAAATAACTACTTTATCCTCTATGCGCCACTTTTTCTTTTCTCTTTCTCTTTGTACTTTGCATTTATCTCTCTGTATATGTATTCAACCACTTGTTGTAGCCAAAGCAATTTAACTGAGCTTTCACCTAGACTGGGTGCTAGAGCTGTCAAGTGTGTTGCCTTTCACCTTAGCTGATACAGGCACTTATGGGCTCATTTGCTCTCATACAGAATACCTGTCTGCACTGTATCCACACCAATAATACTTAATGTGGAATTAAGAAAAAGTACTTCTTATATGAGGAAGAAAGGTTGATTTCATCCTTAGTTCACCTTTGAGAGTCCATTGTTATTAACCAGAACGTTCTGTGACTCCCATGGTGTTTCACCTTGACAGTATTTCCTCCAAGGCCAGAAAGGCAAAGGCATTTCTATATACGGACAACTACGTAAAATATAGACTTCAGTGTATGGCGACAACATCTTAATAATTAATGTAGGAAAAAAAGTGTTTTTAGAGCCATTACAATGGCTAAGAGAATTACCATTGTAATGGTTTGCAGTTACACTCATAAGCTACTAGCTGTATGTCTAAAAAGTACACTAGAAACTAGTATGGCTCCAATGACTGAATAAGTTTAAGGAGTGTAAGAGACCTGGGTTCTGATTAGGATTGCTTTGAGACTGACTTATTTAGTTCTACTTGTCTAGCATTTAACATTTCACTACAGTTACTCTTAGTATAGTATCTACGGTAGAAGCAGTGCATCCCACCCTCCATCCAATGGTGATACCTAATTTCAGTACCCATAAGATGTTGTTTTCTAAAAGCTGGGCAATTTGAACACAAAATTCATATCTGAGCCTTATGAATTCTCCTCTTGATCTGCCAGGAAATTGAAGGCTCATTATTTGCTTAGATGGCACTACGTCAGTGTAACAGTAAGTTAGCAGCCAGATTCTTCTGAATTCCTCTAAAATATTGGTGGTCAACAAAATGACTATCAGAAAAAAGAGGGTTAGATAATGGAGGGCAGGAATTTTTGTAGAGCACACTATAGACACACACCATGATAGACAGCTGGTATTTTACTGAGTTTTGCATGGGGGTCTCATTAGGGATGGCTATGTACACCAAATGTACTCAATTGCAGGCAGCAGTTTTTCTCAAAAAAAAAAAAAGACAAAAAAGATCCGTCCTTCAGTACAGTGTTCAGTGCTTTTAAAAAGTTTGCACATTTTCTTTACTTTCCAGCAAACGGGTGTTACTTACAAAGACTCTTTTTTTTTTTTTTTTTTTATCCTCTTCTTCTTCTTCCAGAACTGCAAACTTGTTGATGGCTTTGAATTGTTCAGAGCCGTTCAAGCATATAGCAAGTAGCTTTCTACCTGCTCGGCACTTCCGTCTGAGCCATTTCAAAGACAGGCTATAATTCTTACAAGGCAGATGGGCTGGCTGTAGAAGAGGAATTTAAAAAAAGGGCTAAAGGGACTGGAAATGACCTGAAAATACTAGTCCAGTTTCAATACCTGTTTCTTCTTTTGTTTGACAAATTATGGACAGCTTCTGGCAGTATTTAAAAGGTGGCACAAAATCCCTTATTTTAATGTCAAACATTCATCACCTTCATTGAATTAACAAAGATGGTATTTCCAGCATGCCAAAATTCTGTACCCTGTCCTTCCTCCTCTGTTGGTAGCTCATGGCATGATACTCAGGTACTTCTCCTGTACTGCTGTGTGGTTACTTCCTCAGAACTGATTCCCTATGCATATTTTTATTTTATTTTTCTGTTTTTCTGTGGTTTTTTCTTTTTTTCTTTAATAAACCACACTGCTGCTTGCAGGATGTATTCCCTACTGTGCAACCAGGATTAAGAATGAAAATAGGACATCTAAATCAGGTGCAAACAATGACATTCTGGTATATGTAATAAAAGTTGGAGATTGTACCAATTAATTAAAATAATCCTCTTTCCAGTGAGGTAAAGCATTTGAGGGGCATTATTCAGTACGATAAGCTCTCTCTTTATTTTGAAGACTTGACTCTTAAGTTGCTGTGGTGGGTCATTGCATATCACAGTTCATAGCTTATAGGGTTGGAAGAAAACATGCTTTTCATCTGGTGTGGCCTCCTGCATAATGCCAGCCACTGAACTTCACCTGAACTTCACCCAGACAGCCACTCCATCACAACTGTAATGTACATCTGAGATTCAACACAGCTTTCAGAAAGATGCTTCAGTCCTACGTGAAGGCTCCAAGCAGCACAGAATTCACATTCTGTAGGTAAAATGTTGCAGTCATTAATTAGCTGCAGTATTAAAATTTCACCTTCATTGTACACTATGTTTATATAGCATCCGCTTCCAGAAACTGTCTTTAATTATGCCTGTTTTGATCAGGTTAAAGCAATGTGCGTGGAGCAGCTACGTACTAATAGAGAAATCATGATGTTTAAGGACACACTGGAAAATCTGCAGTTCCAGGGTAGCAACTTCAAACACACACTTAAAAGGCAAGGTGACAAGGATCCAGGATTTATCTCCAGTAATCTGCAAATCTTTATTGTTTTCTCTTTCTCCTTTCCTTTCAAATCACACTGAAGGGCAATTTTTCAAAGTGTGAGAAAGAAGCACCGCCTTTCAGGAGGTGGACGGGATGTTCGTGTGTCAGCAGGTTCTGTAAGTGACAAGGTGCTGAGAGAAACTCTCAAGGTGTTAGGGGCTGAATCAAACAACATGTGCAGTGTTCTAGGCTGTGTACCACAGACGTGTGTTGCAGTAATACACAGCCACAGGAAGCATGTCGGGGGTACGTCTGCTCTCCCATTCCCCAAGTACTTTACTAAAGCCTGAAGAAATAGACTTACATTCACTTGGGGTTCACTACTCAGAATTTGTTCTTGATGGTAAGCACTTATTCTTTCCTCTGAAGAACTAATCAGAGGCAAAAGATTTAAAACTTGCTAGAGGAGGGGTAGTCTGTGGTCACGATTTATATACTAACTGAGTAGTTAAGAGTTGTAACCCAAGAAGTGAGGTGTTCAGTTTGTTCTCCTCAGCCTCATCTATATTCACATTTCTCTTTCCCAGAAGAGTACCTTTACCACTAGATTAAAGGGATAGAATCAACTTCCTCTCTGTTGAAACTGTAGCATCACATCTAAAGGAATCCAAAATTAATGTGAATAGAGAACAAGAGGAAGAGAGACCATGGCTCCCTGTCTTCTATTTGGGACTCTCGCTTTTGGGAGGAGGCATGGCATACTTACCTTGTCCGTTAGATACTAGCATTTTATATGGTCACCACTGATCCTAGCTGTGGATATTAAGCCGGTTTTGGGCTTACCTGTAATGCCTAAACATGTCATTTTGATTTGATTTTGCTTTGACGCGCCCTCAGCTGCTCTTCCACTCCCAGCTGTGTTGTGTACAAGGCTGCAGTAGTGGGTGTGTGTATTCAGTCATTCACCAGGACAAAGTAACACTGCTTTCAGTCAGCTACCTTCAAGAAAACAGTGCCCCAAATTGAAATGTTACCCGTGTTCTTTTTTAGTAGACAGTTGACCTTGACTTCAGCACTTGTGTTGAACAAATGAGGCTGCCTTACCAAGGCATCGAGATTGGCCCAGGCCGTTGACCAATTATGATGGGTACATGGTAGCTGATCATCAACAAATCTTTGCTGCATGGCATTTAACTGACCATTTGTTCTCTCTCAAATCACTTATAAAGACATAGAGAAGCTCCAGTACAGTCTCTGCATCACTGCAAGAAATACTCCTACAAGAGAAGGATTTACAGAGGTCTTTACAGCATACGGTCTAGGCATGCTTTTTGTTTTGCTAATTTCTGTTTAATCCTCATAAAGACTGAGGCACGTGCATTACAGGCCACTATTACAGATGTTCCACAGCCTTTTCACTGGAACCTGTGCTACATTGAAACATCAGGCGACAAGGTTTGTATCCCATCTCAGTTTCATTTGCAGTCTTCCATCTTGACAGGGACGACTCATTACTTAACTGCAACAATCTTTTTAATGCATCTCGATCATTCATTTTTGCAGTCTATTTTCAAGCAGAGATGTTATTTCCATACGGACATCCCTCTGCAGAGTCAACACGCTGGCATGCACGTTATGTTGAAATTTAGTTTGCAGCATTTGAGACAAGGACACATCTTGAAATCTGTGAAACACTGTAGATGGATGTAGATGTAAAGGATGAGGCCAGGGAGAAGGTGTGGCTGTGTGGTTGTTCTTCACCCCTGTGAATAAATGCAGTCCTCAAGCTACAGTGTTGCATGGAACTTGCCAAGCTCTTCTACTATGCTCTGCTATTCCCTCTTCTCAATTAACCTTGAAAAGCTGAGAGATACTTCCCTGCTGATTTCTGGATTGCCCCTTCAAACTCCTGCTCTTTGTTGACAATTACAAAACTATAGCTGCAGTCAGAAAATTAACTCTGCTGTAGTTTCTCTCTAATCAGACATTTACAGTATGCTACAGGTAATGCACCACACTCACGTTCACCTTTTTTCAACACAGGTTTTGCATGCTGCCCATCTGAGTCTCCTTTACTGCGGGTTTTGGTATCCTGATTAATTTAAGTAGCTGCTTTCCCCTGGCCTTGCCAACGATCTGCAAAAAGTTGTAGTGACATCAGCTGTGTCTAGCAGCGAGCCGTTCTCAGGCCTGATGTGTGCTGCTGCGGTGCTGCCTGTTGGTGCCACTGGTGCTGTCACTGGTTGGTAGTGAAAGCAGAGGGGAACTGTAGGTAAGAGCCGGTGTTTAATTGCACACTGCAGAAGGGGTGAACTGTTGTGCTGGGGCTCAGAGGTGGGACACGGTGCTGGTGTGGAGGAAGGCCTGGTTCTGTTGGCTGCTTCCTCAGAGGGAGGATGCTGCTGAGCGCTTTCCTTCCCAAAGAAACACAGAACTGTTTCTTTTCTTTTTTGCCCCAAACTTGTGTCAAAAAAAGGGAAGCGATATTTTAACTGAGCTTCTGGGGATGAAGCTCGGCTTTATTCATTTCTTTTCGTTCCACGGTGAGAACGAAAAGCCGCACCGGCGCTAAGCGACTCGGGGACCCGCGGGCTCTCAGCGCCGCGGGAGGGCCGGGCCCGCCGCTCCGCCTCAGCGCCGCCGCCTCACGGCTCTGCGGGAACGGCCTCCGCGGGGCTCCTCTGTCCTTCCCACGCCGGTGCCGTGCCGTGCCGTGCTGCCAGGGCGCTGCTGCCCGCCCGCTGCCGCCCGGCCCCGGCTGTACGCGGGGGGCGCTGCGCGCGCGCGGCCGGGTGCCGAGCGCGGGGATTGGCTGCCGGCCCGGCCGCGGCGCGTGCAGCCGGGGGCCGGCGGGGCTGCAGCCAGAGCGCGGCTGGGCGGACGGCTGCGGGGCCGCGCTCCTCCGCCCGCAGCCCCGTGCCGTGCCGCTGCACCGCTGCTCGGGGGAGGGACGGGACAGGAAGGAGAAAGGGGGGTGTCCCTCGTCAGTGAAGGAATCCGCGCCGGTGCGAAGTTATCTCCCAGAGACGCAGTGAGGCACTCGGGCTGCACGACCTGCTGCCGGTAAATGCTCTTCGCTTTTCCGTGCCTCCGCGCCCGGGGCTCCGTTCGGCGCTCCCCGCAGTTGTGCGCTGCGCTCCGCAGCTGCCGGTGGCCCCGGGGCGCGCTCCGTGCGCGCAGTGCCGCGTCGGCTCCAGCCCCAGCCCCGCTCCTGCGCTCGTCGTCCCCGCGTGGCGGTGTTGCCGCTGTCGGTGAGGCTGCTTCGCTCCTCTGTCGGTTTTTCCTCTTTTTCCCACGCGTCTGAGGAGGAAGCGCGATTTCGCGTCAGCGCGGAAAGGTATCGCTGATTCAGGAACCGCTCCGCGACGAGGGGAGGCGGCGGGCGGCTGCGTGCCGATCGGGAATGAGTACCCGCTGCTTTGCCTCGCTGCTGCGGGCTCGCAGGGAGCGGTGAGGACGGCGGCGTCGCGTCGCTCGCAGCCGACGAGCTCGGAGACGCGCGGTGTGTCGCGGGCGGTGCGGTGCGGTGTGGAGCCGCTCGGAACCGACCCGGCGCTGCCGTGCGGGTCCCACAGCGGTCCCACCCTGCGGGGCGAGCCTCGGTCCGGCGGCCCCGCGCTGCCGCCCCCAGCGCCTCGCTGTGCGGCGCACTTGGTAGGATGTTTGTGAGTGCTGCCGTCAACACCCAGCTCTAACAGTTTCTTGTGGCTTCGCGCTGCTGGTGTGTTGCAGTGCTGCTTATGCTTTTCTTTCTTTCTTTCTTTTTTTCCTTCGTTCTTAAACGTTCTGTCTTGTTCAGAGGTTCGAGGTGCTTTCTGCGTGTTTGTGTGAGTGTGTATTTAGATAGGAGAGGTTTGGTTTGTACTTGTGCAGATTTACCAGCCGTGCCTTAGGTGGAGGAAGCAGGTGGTGTAGCAGGATGCAAGTGCAGGAGCATCGAATTGAAGGCGACCCTGCTTGCAGTGCCTGCATGTTTGGAATTGTAGGCAAAACATTACATCAGATCAAAGAAATTCCGAATGTGTGCGTTTTGTAGAAGTGAAGTCTGTTAGCAGCAGTAACACGGCGATCTCAGCAAACAGGGCTTGATGGAAACAATTCAGAACACACGCTGTCAGTAGCACGCAGTTACCCAGCGTCCTCGCAGAGCACTTTGTGGAATGCTACTTGAAATCTCCTCTGTTTCCAAAACGAGGTCCTCACGCACTCTGTGCGGAGGTACTGAAGAAGCAGTGTCACCTGTTAGTAGGGCTGCTTGGTGCAAGTTTGGTGGTTAACCTTGGTTGTACGGTTTGATGGTTCTTCAAACTTTAGAAGAACGCTGAAGTGGTTCTCCCTTGGGGATGATTGTGTCAGAATTCATTTTACACTGATTTGAGAGTGGTGAGTCTCTGCTGTATGTGATGATGGTGGGTGCTTTTAACGGGGTCTTGTTTAAGAGCTGGGTAAAGGGGATTTCCACCAGGGGCTGGCAGCCTATAGATGGTAACGGCGTTTCTTGCACTGGCAAGGGTTAGTGTGTACTAACAGTGTATGTGGGCAATGTTTCTGTGCGTGCTAGCAAATCACTAACCAGGTTAAAGATTGAGCTAGCTTGGCCCATATGCTGAGGTTTCTGCTCTCTGAGTAATAAGTGATAAGCAGTAATATCTTTCACTGATTGAGATTGTATTGTATGCGAGAAGCCAGCTGTGAAGTCTGGGCTTTAAAATCACTTCAGGGGAAAAACTTTTTTAGCTGTGGTTTCTTTGTGTCCTGGCAACATCTAACAACTCGTGCTACTGTTTCCTTCAAATGTGAATGCATGCTCAGCATTATTAAAAAAAAAAAAAAAAAAAAAAAAGGTGGTTTTGGTCTGGATAATCTGTTTGATTTTTATTCTGCTTATTTCTAAACATTTCTTACCAAATAGCGCTTATATGAAAGCAGTAATCTTTTAATTCTCTGTGTGCTTATTACGGATGTGGATAATGAAAATAAAATAATCATATTTCTGTGTCATTAAGATTTCAACTGATTATATAGCTTGGAGAAAATTAACATGTGAGAATCACTAGTGATGTTTTCCTCTAATTAAAATGAACAGTATTTTCCTTTTCTCTATTTTGTACTGCAAGTCAGAGAGCTGCCTGAGAGAACAGAGGAGGTACGAGGAGGTACTTGCTCTTGTCAGGTCGCAGACATTGATTTGAGGGGCCTTACAGTCATATTTCGCAGCCTTTTTAAAGAACAGTTTTATTGCTGGGAAAAACAGTTATATGTATCATCTTGTGATACATTGTGGTTGTGACTTTGGCATATTCCTGCCACATGCTGTCAGTTTGGTTTCTGTAGCCAAACAAAATTTCTTGTGCAAAATATTACTGTTAGGGTAGGTAAAGGTGTAAGCTAGGTTAGTGATCTTGTGCTTGAAATTCCTTAGAACAGCATAGAAAAGGGAAAATGTTCCTTCTATTCAACCAAGGTCAATGTCTAGACTTACTTGCCTGAGAGGTCAAACTAAACTGAAGGTCGTATTAAATGGAGACGAAGGTCAAGCAGCTGTTAGACCACTCCAGTCAATATACTGATGTTTGAAAAGCTGTTTTGTGTTTGCAGTTTGCTGTGGATTTAACCCTCAGTCCTTAATGTTTTTGGTAGAAAGCATATACAGGAGCAGCACCACTGAAGTCTGTGCCATAAGATAATGTCACAAATTCACTGGAATGGACCTTAAGTAAAAGAAAATGTTACCTGTTATACAGGCAGGTAGTTCTAAAAAGGCTGGGGTTGGTTGTGGGTTTTTGGTGTTTTTTTTTTTTAATTCCCTCAGTGTGCAGATAAGTAAATACAGCCTTAGAATGTAAATGAAATCCATTCTACTGAACTGATTGGACAGAGACGTTTAGTCCTGGTTTGCCTTTTCAGAAAGTTGTGTATAATGAATACAGCAGGTTTTTTTTCCAGACTTTTTTTTAATGGTATTGTACTTACAATTTCACAAGATCTCTATCAGGATTTCACATTATGCTTATAGTGCTGGAAAAGAGGAGATGTTTAGTGACAGTAAAACTATGTACAGAGCTGGTCCGTACTTGGTGACCTGCGCTGTCACATCCCAGAGACTTCCTACCAACTGGCAGTGACTCATTTCTCTAATTTCTCACTGCACAGAACAGTTCATGTGTGGTGTGCTTTCAGCTTATGTAGGAGGCAGCGTATGAAATGCCTCTGGCTGTATCTGATGTTCCAGCTACAGAGCAGACCAGATTGGTGTCCTGGCCGTCTCTGCAGCCTTAAAGAACCCCGTGTGCTGATCCTTATTCAGAGTCACAGTTTTTATTTAGCTGAGTGGCTGCAGCAAGGTATTCTGAAGTAAAATGTTTTCTGCAATATATTCTTGCCTAATCCACGTATGGATTTAGAAGATGCAGTGGGACATCTCCTCTTAGTTGAATTTTGTCTTACAATTATTGGTCTGCATTGGGATCTCATAATGCTGTTGAAGTTCAAATGCATTGTTTTAAATCCACCTTGCTGACTAACTCAATATTGTCAAATAGACTTTTTGGATAAGCAGGAAATATGTTCAGCTTAGATGTTATTCATTTTTATTATTAACTTTTAAAATGGGATTTTCTTTGTTGAACTGACTGATGTTCAGTGCCAAATAGTAATAAATGTCTCCTTTCATGTTTATTGAGGAGCATTAATAATCAAGTAGTCTCCTGTATGGGGATGTAATTATGGGATTTTAGCACCAAGCTGCACAGTACTGAGTTGCAGGCAGGTGGGTGGGTGGTGCCCTGTGCCATACAGCAGTGGCTGCATTTGGACCTTTCTGGGGAACTACTGACTTCAGCTCACACGTCTGTAACTCAAGGGCAGGTTTTAGAGGGATGCTTTTTGTGGTGTAATCAGTGGAATGCCAGGTAGCACTGAGGTGGGCAATTTGGGCTATGGGGAACTGTTTTGCTTTTTTTTGTTTGTTTGTTTTTGGCTTGTGTTTTGCAAGTGTCTTTCTCTTTTTGCTTTAAACTACAAATGCTGTCAGGTAGTGTGGGGAAATGAAGAACCAAGTTATCACTCTTTTGTTTCTGGATAATAGTTGGCATTCTAGTATTGTTCTTAAGGGACTTTTTTGGTATGTGGCTGTGTATGTTTAGCCAAAACACAAGCTGAGACCTACAAGTGTATGTTAAAATTGTGTAACATGTTCAAGCAGGATTTTCATACTTGTGTCAGGTATACTGCAACCACCTGCATATTGTCATTCAGAGCTGTTGAAGCTTTTGGCTTGCCTGAAGTCTCCAGATCTACCTGTTGTTTCTCAGACCACACAGGTGAGGAAAGCACAAGGGATCATTCACAGGGATGTACAAACCTAGTGAAATCATTAACAAACAGCTCAATGAAGGACTTTCTCAGAGTAAGGAAGCACTGTCTGTGTGGGGAGTTGTGGAGTGGCTGCGACTGGAGGCAGCACCATGAATGGCTGTGCACGGGGCGGTGTGTGGAGAGCAGCTGGTGATGTGCTCCTGGGGGATGCACCATGAGGACAAGAGATGGACAAAACTGTCTTCTCCTGCTTATTCAGTGTGCAGTTTTGAACAGCAATCTGAGCCTCAGCCAAGGTGTGATTGCAGATGTGAGCTGAGGCCTGCTGAGGTGCAGTGCCTAGCACCTGCAGGTTGTGGTTCTGCGTGCTGCGTTGTGTGGAACAGCAGCCTGTCCCTGTGCATCTATTTCCATGGTTAGCTATGCAAGAATGTTAATTTACTGGGAGGGAAAACGTTTAGGCAAGTCATTTTTCTTAATCTAGAAAAGTTGTTTGTGGTTGAATTGTGTTTTTTGAATGGCTCTGTACAGCACTATCTGTAAATTGTGTTGTGGAAAACTATAAGCTTGAAAAGATGCATATGAATATATGTAATGGAAACCATATACTTCAGTTCTGAAGTCATTGTTGGGGTAGTATAGAATTTATGTGTAAAGATACATAAAGACAATAAAACATAGCATATCCATTCAACGCAGTAAGATTTTTTCCAAGGCATTTTGCAAGTATAGATTGCCTGGTAGCTTTTCTAATCTCTTCTTAAAATACAGCTATCTACACTGCAATAAGAGTTATCATAATAGTGCGCTCCAACATACTAAAAACGGAGTAAATAGCTTTTTCAACAACAAAAAAGTATTGAGTATTTAGGAAGGCGGAATACTTGATGTTGAAACATAACAGCATCACTCCAGAGGAAGGATTCTTTATCTTGAAAATGAAGCTCACTTTACTTGCTACATGTATCTTGCCAATATTGTAGGACATACTTTATTGGAATCAGATTCTGGGAGAAAAACGAGACGTTGGCTTTGTACCAATTGAAGTTAAACTCTATTGGTAAATATTAAATGCATTAGAATGGATAAAGTATATATTTGCTAGGAAGAAATATCAAGTGCTAGATACTTGCAATATTGAGTCAGTTTTTGAACCAACTTACAGCAAGTGCTGTGTGGTTTGATATACTTTACTGTGTATCAAAAAATCCAAAACCAAATTTCATTAAGAATGTCCATCAGTGCATGCTGTCCGATCAGTCATTCTGTACCTCCTTTGGTAAGCACCATTACTGATTAATTAGGCTTTTAAAGAATATAGTTCCTCATGTTAGTACATATTGACAGAGATAACAGGTTTAAGTGCATGTGCGTACAGGTTCTTGGTGCATCTGCTTTGTAGGGTTTTTTTAATTATTATTTTTATCTTTTATTATTATTATTATTTGCATAGGGCCACCCAAAAAATCATTGCCTTCATTGCCTGTTTGGAGCTGGCATGAATATGGTCAGGAATGTAGAATGTTCTCTTTGGGTGTGTTTTCTTTTGTAGGCATTTTTTTTAACTTTTTTTTTTTTTGCACAGAGAAAATGTTTTTATAGTATAAATTGTTTCTTGTGCTAGAGGGATAGATGGTTTGCTAGTGCTGAAGATGTGTATCCACAAAAAAAAAGGAAGCCCATGTAGGGGAAGGGAAATTGTTTCCTCTTCCACTTCAACATAGCTGACTGGGCACTAAATCAAAGGAATTGTTACTGAATCATACAGGAAAAGTAATTATTTTGACAGATTCCTTCCAATCATGGGGAAATTTCTTATGTAAACCAAGAGTTGTCTAAATATTTGAATGGCTTGAAACAGTATAATTGTAACTATATCTGTAAGTAAACACACTAGTGCCACGAAAGTGGATCTTTAACCTTAATAATCTTGTAACAGATTCGTCTGAGGTTTTTGTATTTTATATGGACAGTTTGCTAAAATACCGATAAAGCTTATGTGAATGTTCATGTGAGACGTGAAGGTCTGCTGACAGGTAAGATGCAGATTTGTATGGTGAGCAGCTTTGCAGTTCTGTTTTGTTAACATGTGGCCTAAGGATCAGCAGAAGATGACTGGCAAACTGCTCCAGGAAGCTGTAAGTGTGCAGGTCCATGATAGCAACGGAGAGCGTTTCTGAAGAAAGTTGGCTGTCCAGAAATGAGTGGTACCTACAAGATGCCCCAAATTTTCAGTAGGCCTACTTCCTTTAAGATGAGCCCTTAACATCCTTCTGGGCATCTGCACCTTCTGGGAACCCTTAGGAAAGAAAATGCAATGTACCTGTTTTAGAGAAGGCATCCAAAATAAATAGTGTGCATTTGGAGGGTAGGCTTTTCCAAAAATATGTATGAGAAGTAGACAGTGAAGTATATTATTACTAATCTGAAGAGCAGTGAAGTAACTAAGATTTGCGTAAAGGATTGATCACCGCAGGAACCAAAGCTCGCTTTTGCTGGTAGTGAGCTGGTAGTAGTTGTCTCCCTGCACAGAGACTGACTGAAATCATCCCCCTTTTCCTCTCTCTCCAGCTGCTTGCTGGGATTGCAGAGCAGTCTGAGCAGGTCTCCAGTGCAGTGCTGAATCTGGAGGTCACAGCTTTATTAACCAGTACTGAAGTACATGGCATTCCAATACAAATCTGAGCTGACACCGACGGCCTCTGCCACAGAATAAAGGATAAGCTGTATGGTTGCCTTTCTTTCAGCTTTCCTGAGGAAAAGCAGACTGAAATCCAGAGCGTTGCCACTTTTTTTCTTCTGCAGCACCTGTTTGAGGTTGAAGATTGTTGTGAGTGAGGTTGCATACAACAGGCCTCTGCAGAAAGGCCGGTGTGTGTTTGGGACCAACACCCACATGCTCACCAAGCAGCAGAACATAGGCTTTGTGTGGTTTTTTTTTTTTGTTTTTGTTTTAAGGATTCAAATATACAGTTGTTTCAAAAAAGCTGCAATAGTGAATTCATGGTAGATCATTATCAGCTCTCACCCTCCCACTTCTGGGATCTCTCCCCAGGAAGATGCCACCTCCAGCATCAGGGGCCTCTTCCCCTTGGCGGTGTGAAGAGGAGCAAGGAGACAAATGCAGTGACCTGAATGTTGCACATCTGCCATGGGGTGCATCTTTTCTCTTTCAGGCTTGCATTGGTGGCTTTGCTGCTGCATTACATTTCCGAGGGAGCCCCTGGTAGCCCTGCAGCCCTGAGTTCTGCTTAGGAGTAGTGCAGGGAAGGGCTGGCAGCCCTCCTGGTACTGTGCTCCTTGCATCACCGCTGAGGATTACTAGCTAATGAGTTGAGTCAGAGAGACCTTTCCTTTCACTTTCACAAGCAGCTGTCACTGCTGGAGAAAAGAAGTGGTGAGAGGTGAGAAGAACCCATGGATTGCCTGTGGAGTATTTATTCTTCTATTGAAGCTTTAATTACCTAACTGAAACTCTTCTTCCATCTTTCCAGCAATCCCAGGGGCCTCCGCAGGTTGCTCTAGTTCGGCTGGCATTCTGTATCAGCTAACTCCAGGCTTAAATTGCCTTTTTTTTCTCTACATTGTTCCTTTAAAGGATCAGTAATCACTTCCCCCTGTGTTTCTCAAAATGTCCAAAATACAAGCCCCTAATAGATAGCTCTTTTTCAGAGTAGCTCAAGCACTTCTTCCATGCCCGTCACTCTCTGCCCATGACTGTCACTGGCTGGGCCAGTTTGGGATTGTTTAATCACTGCCAGTTCTGCAGGTCTTTTAATGTTAGCATAGGATTAGGATTGTAATTTTACTCCAATTAGCTTAAGACCAGCTTCTGTATGGCCCTTCCTCTTTGTATGAAGGATGGTAGAGCTGTGTCACCCTCTTTACCTCAGTAGCTTTCCTGGGGAATGGTGGAACTCAGACATTGCTGATAATCCCAGTATAGATGTTTTATTGTGAGTGTCTCACATGACTGCAATGGCTTTGGATCAAACCTTGCATATGACCAGCTACTGTTTAGACTGAATGGGGAAGAGTGTTTCTGTTGTTTCTAAGTGCTTCTTCTCTTGTTTAAAGAAAATAAAGGGGGGAGGTAACTGCGTGTGTTGGACAGTTACTGAGGTTGAAGGAAAAATGTTCCATATGAGTTTTAATGTTACTGTACCATAAACCGTTCATACAGTGAATGGCAACAAAAAGAAAATGGAGAATTTTCCTGGTAGCACAAAGGCAGCTGCATATTACTTTGTCTTACCTTGTTTGCAAAAAAAATTAAAAAAATTGCCAAACTGAAAGGAATATGACCGCTCTTCTTTGTTTCCTGGGCTCAGGTATTGAGTTTAATGTGACTTTGGGTCTTCTTTCTCACTCCACCTGTATTAAAAAGCTCCATGACCAAGGAGTATTTGACTCAGTTGGGTCAGTTCAAGAACATCTTGAAGTATAATTCCTTGTGCTTGGTATGAATAGGTCCGGCCATGTGAGAACTCAGGATGTGCACCATTGTATGCTTTAGAATAATGCTTTCTGTGTTGGCTGCTGAATTTATCAAATGTATGCCATTACCTCTTTGGTTGGGTGACAGTTCTTTTTCTCCTTCCGCCATCTGTCCCTCTTATCTTCCTTTCTCTCTGCAGCCATGACACTGATGAGAAAAGTTTTACCACTATATAGTTTAAAGTTTGTTGTTGTTTGATTATCTTGTTGTTAGAAGTTGTCTGAATACATGGTGCCATTTCTTCCGTTGTGTATGAAATCTTGGTTAGGGCTATTACCAGTGTATTATAGGTAAAAGCGGAACGTTATGAATGAATGTTTATTTCTACTTTGATTACTGTGGAAGTCTGTAGAGCTATTATTCATCTTCCCTACTTAGCAGTTATTTAACATATCTGTTTGCTCACATAGTAAAACTGTAATAGCTTTTTGTATTATGGAAAATAGTCTTTTTTTCAATAAGGGGAAGCAATGGTGCAGAATTAGCTAATGCACTGAAAAATAGGTTTATTCTCTACATAGAAAATGGGCTGTTATGGTCCTGCAGATTTGGGTCCAGGTTTGTTGCCTCTTCACGACAGACAGAAGTCTGCTGGTTAGTTTTCATCCTTCTCTGTTAAAAACTGTGCTTTCCTTCTTGATTTGCTGCAGTATATTTGCTTGGGAATTGAATTTACTGCCTGAAATATATCAATTTAGTGAAAAGATGCTTGTCTGTAGGTTTGCTAATTGTGCACCTTATGCCATCATGTTGCTTATTTTTTATATAAATGAAAATGTTTCAATTAGTAAGTGTTTTGGAAGGTGATAGAAGTTGGATGAAGTTCCAGTAGCGTAGGAGGAATAGAAAAAATTAATCCAATTTTTAATTTCAGATAAACAGCTTTATTATAGAAGCTATCTCTTCCTTTTGTGATTACTCTGACTGTGGATGAGTCTTAAGAAATAACTAAAATAACTGTTATTCTTGAGATACATGGTAGCTTGGTGGCCTGCTCACCACTTCTTTTTAGCACATTGTGGGTTCAAATTCTTTCATCTACTAAGGCTCAGGTTCAGTAGAACGCTGAGTGCCCAGTTTAGCCCTTTTCTTTTAGCTCTGTAAAACAACTATTTACCTGGCTCCCCAGTTGTTAGCTATCTGTTCATCAAGCCTTAGGTTCTTTTTTGCAGGATTTCTCCACTTAATAACTTCTAATCATTGCCAGGCAAGAATTCCAGTCCAGAAAGGTTGCTTGTTCATTCCCACAGCTGGCACAGCTCTTCTCACAACTCTGCTCTCAGTTAGGACTTCCCTGGGCCCTGGATCAGTTTTACCAAATTTGGTTGACATTAGAAATGAGAGGTAAATAAACCAAAATGCTCTTTCAAATGGTAACAATAGTCAAGCACTGAAAAATTATATATATGGAAGCAGTGAAGTCCTCACCATGAGTGATGTTGCGGCACAGATAGACAAACATCTGCCTGGGATGATAGAACTACCAGTGACACTGACTTGTAGCTAGGGGACAAACTAGAAGACTTCACAATGGACATCTCTCTAGCTGTGTTGTCTTACACAGTACTGGATTACTTCAATCTAAATAGATATCTATTAAAAAAATAAAAAACACATTGCTTTCTGAGTACGTTTTTTTAGATATATGTATTTTTCAAGTTCTTGACATCCTGTTTCTTATTAGTACTGAAAAGTTGGGTAATTCAAGAATGGCAAAATGAGTCCATAGCAGTTCAAGTGCTATATGAGATAATTTATGTGTGTGTAGATTTACATATGTGTATATGTGAATTTATATATGCATGTACACTTAGAGTTTTGGAACTTGCTGATGATAATTCTTGTGATTATAAGGGGGACTATGGTGTTATTAGTTCAACTTTTTTTTTTCTCTTTTAGGGATGTTTAAGGGTAATAGTTTTTCCCTTTATGGATGAGTGAAGCTTAAGATGTTTAGATAGATAACAGCTACTATAGCAACCTTCTAGATCTGCAGTTAAATTTTTGCACTAATAACTGTTTGCGTATTGCAAGCAATTCATCTGGCATCATGTATCCCAAGTACAGCAGTACCACTCAAATAGCTAATGAGACCACATCCAGTGTCAAATAAAGAATGAAATAAGGCATATTTATTTAGTAATTGTGAAATAAAGCACGTAAAACTAGATTGTGCTTTAGATCATAGAGAAATAGAGGTCCTGTAGGTACTATTCAGGCGCTCCTTCGAAAACAGAAGTGTTCAGAAAAAATGACCAGTCGTCCAGGATGGCATAACCTTCCTGTATGCTTTAATAATATAAATTATGGTGGAATTAGTGGGTAAGATATTCAGTATTTCTCTTTTAATGCTATCCTTAGAAATTAATGGTAATGATGATTCCACATTTTGGGGAACGTGGTTATGGCTTCCTGGTGACTAATAGCTTCAGTCAGTAACGTAATGGGTTTTGCAAGATGATAATGAATAAAGTTCTAATGAAGGTCAGTTAGCAAATGGTACTGAATCGTTAGTTTTAAAATTCTGTCAAACTTGGCAGTATTTTTTCAGGTTTTGTTAAACTGAGTCTTTCACCTCTAACAATACAGCTGTGATCCGCACAGATATTTCAGTGATGTTGTTGGAAGAGTGGATCTACTGTCTTAGACTCCCAAAGAAAGGAGCTGATGTTCCTTAGCTTGCTGTATCATGCCAAAGCCAGCTTAGTTTTCAGGTGAGGTGGTATTCTTAAGCATGGCAGTAAAACAGGGCTGTGTGAAGTCCTGTTAAACTGTTTTAGTTAGTGGAGGAGTAGATATCATAGGTAACATGATGGTGTGTTCCCGAGTGAACAGATTACTTGTGAACTAGTCTAAGTTTTCAACCTTATGTCTTTGCCATAGATGGCTAAATCAAAAAATAAGCAAAAATACTTAACTCTAAAAGTTTGATTTTGTGAGTTTGTAGTTTGCTTGCTCTGCACAACCGTTAGCAACTAGTGGCATTGACATCGTGTGGCACTGATCATGCTGCATTTGGTTGGTCAGTGGATGAGGCTTTGTGTTACACAGGCTTACACCCTTTTATAAGGCAACGGGAGGAATGTGTCTTCTCTTGAAACATCTTGTTAAGTATTTTCGGGCTCTGACTGAAAAACAAATGTGCTTTCTTTTTGTATTTTTTTCTCGTTTGTGGATCATTCATCTGTTTTGTCATCAGACAGTGATTCTCTTTTAGTGTACTTAAGTGAATTTCCATTAGCTAACTGCAAGGTAATTTTTTTGTACAGTGTACTGATTCCTATTATGACCTAGTTATGCTAGCTACACAGCATTCATCTATGAAGCATTAGATAACTGATTATTTTTCTGAGTGATAGAAAGTAAGCACAAAATAAAACGAAAAAAAAATCTTCTAGCATTGATAGAAAAAATGAATCTGCCTTCTTCTGTGCATCAGCAATTTAAAGTGAAAGTATACAAATGTACAGCTCAAGTTGAGGCTTGGCAATACAATCTCAGATGAGATTCTTGCTGCTCAGAATCTATTTTGGAGAATACACAACACCATGTAGTCTGTTATTTTGTTCCTGTGCTGAGATATATTTGTTTAACTTCTGGGTGGATATAAACATATATATACAATTTTCTTAAAAAAAAATAAGTGTGAGAATTAAATTTTGTTATTTACTTGTTCCACGAAGATGGAGGAAGAAGTCTGAAATAACTTCTTTT
This sequence comes from Cyrtonyx montezumae, assembly GCF_038088225.1. Lineage (NCBI taxonomy): Eukaryota > Metazoa > Chordata > Aves > Galliformes > Odontophoridae > Cyrtonyx > Cyrtonyx montezumae. Next base: position 5,113,555 of record NW_027071914.1, on the reverse strand, counting down.
TAACTGACAGGAGGTATTTAACTGCAGAATTATTATTGAAATAAATAAGTCATATTTTGCCTATTGAGGTTTTTCATACCAAAATGTGCATTGTTTACCAGTTAAAGATCTGTACTATGTACTTTCGACAGAAAGACAATTAGTATTTTTAATATTTTGGTCTTAATGAGATATTAAAAACCTTCTATTGACTGACCTGAAAGATTCCATCCATATACAAAGTATATTGAGGAAGGAGGCTTTGTATTGTTTCAACACTTAAAAGACATAAGAAAGCACCAGGTAGTACAAAGTGAAATGTAACAAAAATAAATAAATCTTACTACACCAACATAGTATTTAATATATTAATAAAAACAGAAGTAAAGCAGGTTAAAACAGTAAGGAAAGTCTGTATGTAACTCACTGGGCTGTATTTAACTGCTCAAACAAAACTGGGCAAGTGCCTGGATGATAGGGACTACAATTCTTTACATCTGCTGTGACAGAAGGAAAAGAAAACAACAGTTAAAGCTTTGGTGATTTCTCACTGTCCATGACGTTTGTCTTATTAATTTGGTTCTCTGTTACACTTTCACAGTATACATTTCTGGGACAGAACCTGTTCTAAGAGTTTTTTTTTTATACATCTTCAGCATTGTGATTTTTTTTGGTCAATGTCTGTTGATTAAGTTGTGGGAAAAAATGCACTGAAGTTACATAGCATCTTGTCTGGGAAGGAATAGCTGTTGTGTTAAAGTGTTCTGTGTGGTGCTCGTGCAACTCTGAAGTAGGATGTTAATACAGCTGAGTATCCTCTGGATGCTGCACTGAAGGTAAGTTTGCAGCTAATGCAAGGTGTGTTTAATTGCTGGGATTATGCAGAATGACAGGAATGTAGGTGGGAGTGGAGTCTTGAGCTGGTGGTCCTAATTTCTGGAGGTTTTCTTCACTGTGTTGCAGAAGATTACAGAACTGCTTTTGTCAGATCTAGTTCCCACTGCTTCCTAATGACCACAATGCACAGAAACCCGATTGCATGGCATGATGGCAACGAAATTCCTTGTGCTGGTGTGGCACAAGCCAGGCACAGGTGATACAGAGCTGCATTCCTTAGTTTGGCTTGACAGCAGGATTCACTTTATTTTGGTATCTGCTGCCTTTATAACATATGGCTGTTCTAAGAGAAATGCCTTTCTACTGCAGCTGGGGATCTAGTCCTCTAATGGGTCCACCACATGAAGTACTCCATGAATTATGCTGATTCAGAAGTATAGGAATTCTTAGATTTGTTATCAGGGTTACTTGTGCTGTCATTTGATGTAGTTCTGTCCATCATCATTTTGCTGGTTCAGTATCTGTATGAGAAGTTAAGAGTGGATGCCTAATACCTGAGAAGAGATTTATCATTTTGTAATCTGTAACAAACTGACAGCACGTGAGGAAATGTGATGGCCTTTCTGCTTCAGGTTTATCTGTCCATGTGGATGTGGTCACCTGGTCTTTGGCAACAGCCAGTGCAGGGAGAATGCAAGCAGTGGTTAGGTCTGCACTTACAAACCTTGTGTTTCCAAATCAGGTGTATGAAATGTTGTGGATGAACTTCTTAAAACACAGTGAGTTGTCAGAGACTGTTCCTGAACAGTTTATGAACTTGAACTGAATTTACTGTCACTTCGAATTTTGGGCATTTCCAAGGTTTGTGCTGAGGTAAAGTGAGGTTTATCCCCTTACTGTCACTGCCATATTTTCTTGGAAAAGGCTCTGGAAAATGCAGTGATAATGATCCTGGGTTTTTAAGTCATCCTTAGTTCCTGCCCTGCAAATTAGAAATGAACAGCCTTATGAGCTTCAGAATTCTAACAAGTGGCGATCGAACACCTGGTGTTACATCTAAATGCATGGCTTATAGTCGTACCTTATTCCTGACAAAAATGGGTTCAGTTCAGTATTAAGTAGAACCCTACAAGAAGGTTGAACTGCTCTGTTGTTTGTGTGTGAGTAGGAAAAGGCTGGGTCTGCCTTTTTTGGTTTGATTTTGAGTACTCTGTTCTTCCTGCAAAGTCCCCACTGCTGCGTTCTTTGCGAGCTGTATTGGCTGTGTGGTAGCCTGTTGGCCTAAGAGAAGTAAGGCTGCATTTGAACCAGTTCTTGGAAGCTTGCAACCCTTTTGTAGCTAGAAATTGTGAATACTGTGCTGTTTTCTTTTACAGTCTGCGCTTTGTGGAGATCCATTAAAAGCCATTCATCTGGGATACGCTGCTTCTGGTTTTAACTACCAAGTGTGTTGTTAATTGGAGTATATCTTTGCTTACATGACTTGAATTTGTATAAGCCTTAGTATTTTCAAGCTAGTTTATTATGTACCATAACATGTTTTGTTATTCCTCTCTTCAGTGGTAATATTTCACTTCCTTCAGCTTGTTAATAGCATATAGAAACAAAGCAGGTGACCTGGCACTTGCCGTTACGTTCTGACTTTTGGGCTCATGCACACCTGACTCTTCTCTGGTTCTCTGCCACTTAATTCTGTGATAGCCTGGAGTAGGGTTGAGTTGCTCTTCCAGCCTTCAGTCAGTTAGCTTACAACTTTGAAAATCTGGTACAATTGCATATATTGACCATAGTTTCATATTTCACCTGGTAAATGAATTTTAAAAATCTCAAAATGTTTCTTGACATGCAGATGTGAACTGAACGCTTGGCAGGCAGACACATGCTTGTACTCTCAGTGTACACAAGAAACCTCACAGTTTAATTTCAGCAAAGAAAGTGTAAAAGAATTTGAACCAAAAAATGGAGAACAATGAGCATTCAGTTGACCAAATGGTGTACTTTAGTGTTGTCTTGTGCATAATTTTAGAGATACCTGTGATAAAAAGTTTCTCTTTCAGATTTCCTTCACAGTATTTATGAGACAAATGAAGCTAACGTTTAACTCAGTGCACTCATGTTTGTTGCAGAAGATTTGAGCGATTGCATTTCCATCTGGTCATTCGATGGAAACTTTTTGAAGCTTAAACGGTCGGTTTAGAGTCTACAACGTATCACAGCTTTGAAAGATCTTCCCCAGCATTATTGTGCTATCTGATTGAGTCTGCATTTGCTAGAGATTACAGCTGTG